>NC_064614.1:159529279-162316779 GCF_023898315.1 Schistocerca nitens | reverse complement strand
ATGTGAAAAATGCCAAGTGATGAAAAAATGAAATGACAGAACCAACTGAGGGATGAAATGGATTTGGCTACTGAGCCAGATTCCTTATCTGAACTTTGTGGGTCAACCCTCAAAAATATCAAGTCTCATACAGAAACATGGCACCCAAAGTAATTTGTTGGCATCTAAAGGTTCAGATCATAATATTAAAAACTATCAGTCTCTGGCAATTACGTGTAGCATGTTTATTAAATTCTGTATCAATGTGGCAAATTGCATGTGTGGCAGACTGTAAGAATAGTTGAAGAAAGATTCTAGTAATTAAGACAATGCCCTACACTAAAGTAGCTCAATTAATCAGATGTCACTGAGCACTGCCTGAAGTATAACCAGAATAAGACTATGAGTGTATAACCAGAATAAGACTACGAGTAATAATTGGTAGTATTCAACTGTGTTGAGAGACAATGCTCTCATCATCATGTTTGGTGAGACTCGGCTCATTGTTACACTGCATGAAGTGTTTAAATGCATTAAATGCTACCAATTATTACTGTTAAGTGTAAAAACTGCTACCTCAGGTCTGACTAACGAATAACATTCACCACCACCACCACCACCACCACCACCACCACCACCACTTTCCTTTCAAATTGCCTGCCCCGAACTATCAAACAAAATCATTCCCATCTTTCTCATGGTCCTCCAATATCCAACATCTCTTTTCCCATTTGGCTTGTATTTCAGGATCTTCTTAGGGAATTCTGTGACCTGGCATTGTCATAAGATGATGTCTCCAATCAAAAAATAAAATTAAGTTTTGAGGTAGGGACTCTAAATTGATGGATGAGAGTAATTGCAATAGTGAGGAGAGCAGTGATGAGTGCTTCAGGAGTGTAATTTAGAGTATCGGTAAGTATGGAAAGGAAGAAAACAGGGAGGAGACAACTACAATGTCCAGAGAACTTAATATCCCATTAACTTAATATCCCATTGTGGTGATCAGCAGGGCCAAATCCCCTCGCTCCACAAAGCACTGGAGAAAGCTGTGATTTAATTAATGAAATTATTAAAAGGAATGATAATTAGAAAGATTAATTAGGAACTGTACACTGCCGTTTCTCCTCCTCTTGCCAGTCAAATTGAGATGATAATTTTTTCAATCATCAGGACTTGGGGCCAAGCATCACTGTACTAGGGTGCTTTAGTGGGCATGGCCATGTGTCCGGTTGAAAGTAAACAGTACATCAAAATGAAAATGCTGGAGAACACAGTAAACAGACACGCAAGTTTGTGTGTTATTAATGACTGGGATGTGACACAGTTTATCAAGCTTTCATTGGTCAACAAAACACCATAGCTGATAATGACAAAGTATTCTATGGAATGTCACTACAGTGACAGAAAAAATAATGTGCATGGGCAAGGCCAAAGTTGGAACACTAATGCAAGTCGTAGTATGTTACCAACAGTAAGTTACATTCCGGTTTGAAAGCAGTTGCTATGTTAAAAGACTTTGCCAACGGCAACTGAGAAAAGGCTAGATAAGGTCCCTTTTTGTACAAAAATATAAAATCATCAACCTACCTCAAAAATTTGTTCCCTATAAGCTTTAATGAGTCCTGTCAATAGAAGAATGGCACATTTTCTGACAATCTAAATAGTTCTGCAATATATACAATTCTACAAATATTACGTGCTGTCTCTGTAACGGGACTGGAAACTTTATGGCTAGTAATTCCGTATTAACATCCAACTGTGTGAACTAACCTGGTTGACAACATGGTCAGAGCGAGACTGGTCTCCGGCATGCCTGAAGCACGTGAAGGGACACCTGTAGAAGAGGCTGACGCCCCCCTGGTATGTGATGCCAGGCAGAGGGTAATCATCCCAATCCAGGTAGCACGCTTCAATGGCTGGCTTGAAGCCAGAGAATATTTCCACATCATTGCGGAAGCTGTTGGCATTTCTGTTGTGGGTCCCTGGCCCATTTCCTGTCAGACCTTGTGGGCCTGCCAGTGCAGCACCACGGCTCTTTGTTACCTGCAACAATATAAACAATGGAATCTACTGCAGCAACCTCTCAGCTACACAACCATAACAATGCACGATTAGCACAACAACCATTTGGTCCAGTCCTCTGTTACTAACAAGAGATTTGATTCCTTTTCTATCAAAATAACACTATATGTACATTATACAACATGGATAAAATAACTTTGTGATTGACAGGCTGAAATGGTGGGGGTCAGTGTTAGTGTGCAGCCACCCAAGCTCCATAAGATAATCAACGTTGCAACTTTGCTGTGGCTTGGGTAACATTAATGTGAAATTAATGACCAGTCAACAACAATTCGTTGCTATGTAACCAGCAAAGGGCAAGAACACAACCTTATATTTTAGTGTAGTTCATATGATCCAAAGGGGTTCTGTAACGCACTGCTGATTTACCCCCTTATAGAAGCATGGATTATTTATGAAGCATCGTAATTAGCATGACCAATATTGATATAATTCAAAATCAGTTTACTGATTGAGATTATTAATAATATTTAGAGAATATCCTTTGGGATAATAATGTGGGCTACAACAGATAAGTTAGCCTTGACCACATGTTTATTCAAATAATCACACACACTCAGTGCAGTCACACACAAGTTTGGATCTAACACTAAATGCCTAAGCAGAGCAACAAAAAATATGCAGCGATAGTCACAATGTTCAACAGCAGCAAGCAAGTCTTTAAACATTTAACAAATTTAATGTGATTGTAATTATTCTGCCACTGATAACCAACCTGCGACTAAGTTCACCAGCATGCACAGTTCCAAAATTAAGTCCCAAAATGTTTTACATCAAAATATTTCTGTGTCTGAGTCAAGTTGAATGCAGATACAGATTTATATACAAATATACTCTCATATATGTAGCTATTTTTCAAGTTATATACACACATGGAAAAAGTTTTGTATCAACCTGCTTCCCAGAACTCCTGAAGATAGACGTTGACAGTGGATATTGTATCACAGATGCAGTCCCTTTGACTGTTTGGAGATGTTACTAAACCTGCCCAAAGATGTAACAACCATGCAGGAGCAGTGCCTACTAGACGGAGGGGGTCCGACAGTCTATTAGTTCCAGTCTTTCCACCAGGAAGGAGGCGCGCGGCTCGTGTTATCTGTAGTTCAACCATGCCTAGACGGTCAACACCGCAGTTCGATCATGTCCGCATTGTTACTTTGTGCCAGGAAGAGCTCTCAACAAGGGAAGTGTCCAGGCTTGTTGCAGTGAATCAAAGTGATGATGTTCGGACGTGGAGGAGATATACAGAGACAGAAACTGTCAATGACATGCCTCGCTCAAGCCGCCCAAGGGCTACTACTACAGTGGATGACCACTACCTATGGATTATGGCTCAGAGGAACCCTGGCAGCACCACCACCATGTTGAAAATAGGCAGCATGGCGCGCGACTTCACTCCTGACATCCATGGCGAGGTCCATCTTTGCAACCATGACACCATTCAGCGCGGTACAGATGGGCCCAACAACACACCGAATGGAACGCTCAGGATTGGCATCACGTTCTCTTCCCCAATGAGTGTTGCATATGCCTTCAACCAGACAACTGTCGGAGATGTGTTTGGAGGCAACTCGGTCAGGCTGAACGCCTCAGACACACTGTCCAGCAAGTGCAGCAAGGTGGAGGTTCCCTGCTGTTTTGGGGTAGCATTATGTGGGGCCAACATACACCACTGGTGGTCAAGGAAGGTGCCGTAATGGCTGTACGATACATGAATGCCATTCTCCAACCGATAGTGCAACTGTACTGGCAGCATATTGGTGAGGCATTCATCTCCGTAGACGACAATTCGCGCACACATCATGCACATCTTGTGAATGACTTCAGTTAGGAGAACAACATTGCTCGACTAGAGTGGCCAGCATGTTCTCCAGATATTAACCCTATCGAACATTCCAGGGATAGACTGACAAGGGCTGTTTATTGATGATGTGACCCACCAACAATTCTGAGGAATCTACGCCGAATCGTCGTTGCAAAGTGGGACAGCCAGGACCAACAGTGCCTTGATGAACTTGTGGATAGTATGCCACAACGAATACAGGCATGCATCAATGCAAGAGGACGTGCTACTGGGTATTAGAGGTACCGGTGTGAACAGCAATGTGGACAACCACCTCTGTAGGTCTCGCTGTGTGGTGGTACAACATGCAATGTGTGGTTTTCATGAGCAATAAACAGAGCGGAAATGATGTTTATGTTGACTTCTATTACAATTTTCTACACAGGTTCCAGAACTCTTGGAACCGAGGTGATCCAAAACTTTTTTTGATGTGTGTATATGCGCATAGTCATTAAATTATCGATCTGTGAGTCAGAGATTCGTTTGATTTCAAATTTTTAATCTTTGACAAAAAATTGACTTGCATCATACTTAAAATTTAGGATTGTCTTTTGTTCTGAATTACCTGTCACCAATAAGAATGATTTCTATTTCTCCAAGTAGCTGATGTATCTTTCTTCTTCTGCTCAAGGAAGAATGGAAAGATTAGAGCTTATTTGGACGAACAGGAAAAAAATTTACTACAAGATACAAACGTGAAAACAACCTCTCCACATGTAGTATTCATCTTTGAGAAAATGAACGCACTGCAGTAGATATAAGCACTAATCTTTCCATTCTTCATAGGTCAGAAAAAGGAAGCTACATGAGCATCTTGGAGGAAATAGAAATCCACACATATCCAAACAACATCCTAAACGAACAAATAGAATCAGGAATAAAAAATGTATCGAGAACAGATAATTCAAAACAAAAGACACTTCTAAATTTTATGTATCATATTGATTTTCATCAATGACAAAACACACACACAATATATCTAACAGCTGGATTATACATAGGTATAAATGGGCCATACTTGAAACCGTTATCAACAAAGAAGAAATGTAAAAGAACAATTCTTGTGGACTTTCATTACAATGCATTTCTAAGTCAGTACTATCATTACAACCACACTTAAACCCAAGTGCATCTGTAGCCACATATTACCTTCCAAACACCTTGCCAGTTCAACAGTATATCAACAAAACATCCACAGCTCTGGCTTGTAAGCCTATTATAAACCTCGGTCACCTGACCACTAACTTGCTCAACGCACAACAACTTGCAACTTTACCATCATTCATGAAATTCACCATCATCATGCTCATGCTGACGATAAGCAATAGTTTACATCTGGAGAAATTGTGATTTCTGCACTCTTCTTCTGATTATTCATAAAATAATTTATTACTGTTGACTTATTCGTTGACAATAATAGATATTTGGTTTATCCCTTAGGTAACACATAGTGCTACTCAGCATGTGTCACATGCCTGTATTGTTTATCTTTTGTTGATGATTCTATAAACAATTTTAGTGTTACTCAGTTCCTGGGCCATCTTGCCTTGCTTCCTTAAGCATGTGGTGGCACACGCACCCCTACCACAGGATATATCCGAGTGACTGAGCCATTTAACATGCCAAGCACCCTGCACTGCCCCCTCCCTTCTCAGATGCTTATTGCACCCAGCAATAGCTCGGGTTCTCTGTGCCAACACCAAGTCTGATTACCTGGCCCAACCTCATTACGGCAACTCACTCACACCTTACACTGCTCAACCACACAGTATGCATGCAGATACCACACTTAGTGGACTCACTGTTCGTAATTTCAAGACATAAGAAAAGTAGAGGCAACAATGTGAGCATGTGACACTTGGGAAACAAGAGTAGCAGGCAGTTGCTTCTATCACTTGATTCACTGAAAATTCTATCATGAAGTTATTTAAATCAAAGTATAGCAACTTGCCAGGGTTGACTTCTTAAGATAAACACACAGAATTGAAAGCTTAGCCTAGTTCCTCTACCAGAACTCCAAGCACGGTGAAGGAATTCCCATACTGACCTTTTCAATAATCTTGAGATGCCAGTCGGAGAACTGTCCGTGGAGCAGTTGCCTCTCTTCAGGAGACAGCCCAGGGTTGAGAGCTGCCAACCTCCAGAGAATGACAATCTCGTCGCACAGTGAAGAACATGCGTGTTGCGATGTGTGACTATTACTGTTCACACTGCCATGTTTTCCTCCTCCGTGCCCCGAACTTCCATTGTGGAGTGCTACTTTTGTATTGAACCACCACACAAGAATCTGAAATAGCACAAGCATGCCAATCAGTTGAGTCCATACTAATGGAATTCATTCCAAACTGCTCAACAGTAATTACATTTATGATGGATACATTATTATGATGCCAGAAATTTGGTCTAACTGTGGTGCTAGGTGGGCGACAGGTTAAAAAAAAAATAAAAATAAAAAATAAAATTAAAAAATACTGCCAAGCTTTCACAAACAAATTTGAAACACATGAGGGGAGGTGTAGGAAGCCTGTGGAAGATGGAGAGAGGTAGTCCGCACATGAAGAAGGAAGAAGGTGGGAGTAGGAAGGTGGAAGAGGAAGAGGGTGTGAGGTGGAAGACAGAGTGTAATGTGGCAGGTGGAAGGAGGGCAGGTTGTGAGGAAGCATGTGGAGGAGAATATAAATAAATACCCAATCAAAATTACAGTCTTGTTTATATACCTGTTGACAACTCCAGAATATTACTGGCAGAGTTCAGACATTTCATTTTATGGTTATATATTTTTGTATATTACACCATAATACATGTTTTTACATATTTTATCTTTATGCTACATAAAGTTACATACCGTATTTACTCGAACCTAAGCCGCACTTTTTTCCGGTTTTCGTAATCCAAAAAACCGCCTGCGGCTTAGAATCGAGTGCAAAGTAAGCGGAAGTTCTGAGAAATGTTGGTAGGAGCCGCCACAACTAACTTCTGCCGTCGAATGTATGTAGCGCTACACAGGCATGCTTTGCACGCACAAATACAAAGATAAATACTGGCGCCAAAACCTCTGTGTCAGAAAAAAAAAAAAACAGTGGAAGACAAGCTTTTTTTCCTCCGCCCCGAGTTTTGACCACTGCATTTTCATACATTATCCGACGAAGTAAATATAAATTCCGTATTGTTCATCTTCGGATGTAGCAGCATTTCAATGTACTACGAAAATCCGACTTGCAAGACTGTTTGGGATGTTTGTCAATATGGCCAACTCTATGTTCTGAATTCTTTCCTACCTGTGAGAAGAGATGGTTGCTAATAGGAAATTTTATGGATTGTGAATCACATGCAGTATTCTCTGCACCATAAGAATAATACGAATATAAACATGTTGCCATGTATTCTTTCGCGTTTGCTGCTATCTCATTTAAATCCTGTCTGCCTAATAAACTACGAAACTAGAGTGAGACAACAGCAAACGCGGAAGAATATACATATCATGTCATGTTTATATTCGTATTATTCTTATGCCTTATAGTGATACATTCAGAAATGAAGCACAGCAATTGACTAGATTTTTAAATTTAAGATGACTAATTTCTGTGCAGAATGTAATATACTAAAGAGGCGTCTGCCAAGATTTTCAAACGGAGAAAATTTTTCGCTAAACTCTCGTTCAGAACATCATCTATCACGCAGTCTATTATTTGGTTCTTGTTGATCATTATCAAAGAAAGCAGCAATGTAAGTAAGAACAAATAGCAGTCTCTTGCCATTGTTTCGCTTATGAGACAATTCCTCCCTTTTTTTTTTTTTTTAATTGTAAGCGGCAGAAGCGCGCACAAAAGCAAGCCATGCCGCGAGCGGCGACAGGCCGTAAACACTCATTATCAGAATGCGTCAAACAATGCACGACACAGTACAGTAATGCATTTTCAGCTTAGAGTGACGTAAACACCTATAACACAGAGAACGGCACTTATTAGATCAAAGAAAAATAAGCAGTCAATTCAAACCAGACGAAGCATGTGAAAAACAAAGGGTACCTGTATAAATATGGGCGGAGTGCCTGACGCATAGCAATGGCTACCTGGTAAAGTTTAACTGCTAAGCTTACGATTGGAACCAAACTACTGTAGCTGTATCGTCATTCATTTGACCTAAATTGTGTCTCATATTACAATGGACCAACTTTGTTTCGATTTGGAGGTGCGGCCTAAAACTTTTCTCTCTCCTTGAATTTCGAGTCTCAAATTTCAGGTGCGGCTTAGATTCGGGAATTTTTTTTTTTTTTCTCCCTTGATTTCGAGTCTCATTTTTCAGGTGCGGCTCAGATTCGAGTGCGGCTTAGATTCGAGTAAATACGGTATTCCCTTTTTACCCGCCTTCATATTTCCACACACCCTCAGTAAATTATACTCTCAGAAAAATATTTAAAACTGACCTACCATAAAACTTGAAGACAGGAAGTAAATATCTCTAAAAATAAAATGAAATAAAAAATTTTTAATTTCACAGAGTTGGATTACGAAAAACGTTTCTGTTTAATTTTCTGAGATTCAGAATTTCAGTTCTCAAAAATCAAAGCAGATACAACAATACTGTGTGTAGCCTTGTAGGAGCCATTTTTGTGTGCAGTAAATAGCTTATTGTGCAGCTGACATAGGCAGTTGGGCCAATTAATTACTAACAACCACAGTTTTCTGACTACTAACAACTTCTACTCTTTCAGATCTAGTGAGTGTGTGCACCAAGAGAAGTTCGCCAAATAGCACTTTCCAACAATTCACAACTGTTTTGTGTTAACAATGTCAACTGCTGTATTAAAATTAGCATCTAAATCAAGTTCTTGAGTTACTGTGGGTAACACCTTCGTTACTGATGGGGATACTGTTCTATGACCACTATGTGATAAGCAGATCGGGTGCCGTATTAAGCCTCAACTTCAAATGATGGAAAATCCAGGATGGAATGTAACAATATTACGAAAAGGATCATTCTTACTCACAATATAACAGAGACGCTGACAAGTCTTTGTTGTGCCTATCTGCAACTCAGCATCTTCGTTACATGGTGACTAGCAACTACCCTTTTCATAATATTGTTACGAGTCTCAACTTCAGCAACATATACGTTATGATGTGCACATACACAAAAAACAAAGCTTTGCTATTGCCTAAGAAGCGAATATTATTTACATAGATGTAAAATACTCCAGACTCCACAAATTATTTTTTTTTTTCCATATGTGCACTGCTATCACTGCTGTGAACACTCCATGGTACAAACTTCCATGAGCTTGAATGTTGCATGTTCCTACAAAAGCACCATGTGCAACGGATTCCTGATGAATCAACATTAAGCAAAAAGTATTTAGATTTTTTGTGTCAGGAGGCCCTGAAAAGTGTGTGGCGATGAAGCAACAGACATTTGTGATCATTTCAATGGGTAGTCTCACTGCTGGCAAACTCAACAGGGAAGAACTGTCACAGCCATTCTGGATTTCCTACAAAAGTGTTGGCTTGTAGAAATCATTCAACTGTAGCTTGTTTTGTGAATGGACAATCCAAATGTGCTGTGACCTAAGACACCTCAAGAAAAAAGTTCTTGTTATCTATTTGGATTATGAGACCTACATGATGAAGACAGTATCTGCGCTATGCATATTCTATCCACAACTAATTCACTTCATCCATCTGACCCATGAACTGCAATATATCACTGAAGAAGTGTACGGCAGCTATCCAGAAGTAAATAAAACAATTTCATACACCAAGAAAGTGTTCCTTGAAGCCCCCATTGTGTGTTATTCTAAACAGAACTGCTGCCAAAACTAGTGTTGCCACTTGAACTTGTCCTAATCAGATGGGGGTTTTATAATGATCATTTTCAAGCTGTGAAATCTGTGACTGATTTATTTCCAAGAAAATTTTCAGTTTCAGAATGAGAGGCACAAAATGCTTTCACTGGCCCTAAAATTGAAAATTCTCTGCCATACACCCATAGTAACTTTAACTTATTTGCCAGCAGGCTTAAGGAATTGAAATTTATCAGGTTGCCCTCGCAGAAATTGTTAACACTCTCAAATCCGAGCTAACATCAGAGGTAATGCCGGGCAGAGGGCAAGTCTGAGTTTGATGCTCTTTTGGGAGAAAATCCAGGCTGTTAGACTTTTGTTACTGTATGGAATATCCTCAGTGGTGGAGAAAAAGACACCCCAGTGGACATCTCTACAAGAATATATTTTACAAATGAAAAGCAATGTTTTTATCATGTAAACAGACTCTACTAATACTGACTGCTTGGTAGGACAACTACATATTTATAAATGAAAAACAAAAACCTACATGTACTCTGTAGAACATGCCCATTTGCATTTATAAAAATGTTTTTTGTTCATGATCTCTTGCACTATCTATAATCTTGTTAACACAATCAAGAATGACAAAAATAAAATATGACCCAAATTTTCATGACTAAATGCTGTGACCTACTGCTAATTCAGGACCTAGTGGGTTACTTTAATGCTATCAAGACAAATGCTGTTAAAAGTGCTGTGACTGTGAAACAACAATGTTTAACAGAGAGACCAATTTTTCTCCCTGTTGTTTCTGTTATGACCAATCCATGCAGCCAACATCTGTGGTGATGCTGCACCAAGACACAAAAACACATGCAACATCCTAATATTTACAGAAACAAACCTGTTCACATGCAACACACTCCTCAGTTATAATTTCGAGCAATGGGATAGCATTGCGGTCATTCCTCTTGAACATCTCTCGAACAATCGACAGCAGGTTCCACATCCCCTCGGGCTCGCGACCTCTGAGTGGCCGCAGCAGGCTGCTCCATTCTGCTGCTGCCGGAGGAGCTGTAGTGCTCAAGTAGTTCACGTCACTAGCATAGAGAAGAGAGAGAGGGGGAGAGAAAGAGAGACATAAGGCAAAATATGAATAAGCTAAGGATAAAACATCTAATAATGGGAACATTAACACATATTGTATATAAATGATCTGAAATATCCATTGAGCCAAAACAATTCTCCTTGATGAACGACGGTAATGAGCAAGTACTGTATTTACCCAATTATAAGATGAGGTTTCTTCCCCAAATTCCTCATTCGAAAAACATTGGGTCATCTGATATTAGTAGACTAAAATATTGCTGCCAACAAACATTTTTACATTGCTCAATATGGTATATAGGTGCACACTCATATTTATGGATGAAACTTCAGCTATTGAGGTCATGTACAGATTTATTCTGAAGAATTCTGAAGAGCAGGGCTGGGCAAATGATACTTGCATTTGAACAGACTCAAGGTTTTCCAATACACCGAAGCGCTTAATGCATTATCGACATTAACACATTATCGAACAATCGTGCAACATTTGACTTGCGTGATGCTAATACAAAGGATACGCAAGAAACTACGAACTAGCCACTACAATAATCTATTTCTCTGCTTGTAATTTGACAATTCTGTGAAACACAAGAAGAACTAGCATTAAATTCTATAATTTTATGAACTCTTTGTTGTATTTGAAAAAGTTTGCAAACAAAGTTTCATACATGTATCTATAATGTATACAAACATTAATCCCATTTTTTAAATAAAGGCAACATTCAAAAGCGAAAATGTTAACCTTCAAAAGACATTCTTGATTCAGAACCTAGAACAATATTTTATTTGGTTACGTGAGACAGTAACAATTTACTAAGTGGATTGCAAGTGAGAAATTTGGTTGTTGTTCATGTATTAGAAAACCAGATTAAAATGCTACCAGCTTTTAATCAGGTATAGAACATGATGGTGATATTCAGATGAAATGAAGAGGAAACTTAATCCAGAGTGAAGTGTTTAATAAATGGAATAAATCATATTACATTGACTGTAATTGTTACTGTAAGAATAAATTACAGCAGCAAGATCTGTTGTGGATATAGTACCAACAGACATCAGTAGATCACTGGATGAGCAAAAGTTCGTTAACTGGACAGAATTATGATTGTAATGTTTTATTTATGTATTAGTTGCTGTTGTTACATACGACTTGCACCCTAGAAGAAATTGCGGTCTGTGTTCCACAGTTGCTCAAGCACAGCAGTACGAGAGGTTTGGAAGGGGACCAGTGACACCAGCTTCATGGAGAACTAGGATAAGTGTGGGGAGGGGAGTAATGAGGCAGCAGCAAATTAACACTGTATTATCAACAATGGGAATGCCAAGTACTTTATCTTTTTTATGAACATCTACTATGTTTAAACTTCAGTTTACCGAAATCCACGTGTAGTCAGAACTGAACAGATTTTACAATTGGACAAATACTCAACAGTATCCATTTCTGCTTGGGATAGCAAGAGTCTAGATAAGGACCAGTGGCATACTTACATGTTTTGTGCTGCAATGTTGTCAAAGCCTGCCATGACATATAACGGGAACAAAAGGGCGTATGTCAGCTGCTGGTTCTATGCAGCCTATGAGATAGTGGTGGCCAGATGATATGTTCAGAAGCGACAGACATTGTAACATTTTCATGTCAGGGTAAGAGCAAAATCAGAAATGAATTCAGGCTGGGATGGTGGGGGGGACAGCTGTGTTCTCAGTTCACTGCAACCACAACCTCAGAAATTGCAACATATTCAGAAGAAACAGCCTAATATTAGTGACAACGAAGATTGAACTCTCACAGTTTTACTACTGGGATGATGATGATGGTGACTGAAAATGGTGATACCACAGATGACAGGGTTAGTAAGCAAAAAGGGTAGAAAAGAAAATGATTCACAAATCAATGTGAATCATTCAATCAACAAATGGCGAAAGTTTAGAACAGGTATTTTTTTAGGTTTGTTCTTTATGTCAATAAAAAAATTTGTTATTTTTATTAGTCAGAATATGTAAAAATAATTTTTTCTCAAGGAGCCTCATTTTTATAAATGGTGGTGAGAGGTGGGGGTCATCTTATACTCGGGTAAATACAATATTATAATGAAGCCTAATAGAGAAACTGAAATGCTTGGAAATGTACAAGGCGTGTTTTTAAGTAAGGTCTGTTTTGTTGTAGACACTAGTAGTTTGTGCACATACCGCAACGGGCACGTGCGTCGTGTACCGGCATGCCTCGGGGACAACTGTGCTCAGTTTCAACTCTGTAGCTAACCTGTACGGTTCTGTTTTGTGCTTTCAAAATGTTTAAGACTATCAACTCGCCCGCCGCGTGTGAGGTTCGCTCACCAATATGGTTTTTGTCTGCAAGGAACCTGTCTGCTGCAGATATTCATCAACAGATTTGCGAAGTGTACGGTGATACTGTTATGAGTGAAAGCAAAGTGCGTAAGTGGATACAAGAATTCAAAGATGACCATCACAAAGTCCATGATGAGGACCGCTCCAGTCCCCTTCTTTGGTGGCTTCAGTTGAAGCGAGGATTCACACTTCACAATAACAGGTCTCTCAAGCAAATTTCCAAATGGGTCGAGATCAGTGCTTTACAACATTGTTTCTGAACACCTAAAGTTTAGGAAATTGTGCTCCCGTTGAGTCTCAAAACTCCTAACAGAGGACCACAAAAACCAAAGATTTGAGTGTGCGATGAAGTTCTTGACTCGTTATCAGGAAGAAGGTGATGGCTTCTTCAGTCAGATTGTAACTGGAGACGAAACGTGTATTTCGCATATCACACCTGAATGGAATGGAGGCACACACACTCGCCTGTAAAGGTGAAGGCCAAACAGACTCTGTCCCAGAGCAAAATCATGGCGTCGGTGTTTTGGGATAGGCACGGTGTTTTGTTGGTAGACTTCGTGCAACGAGGAACCACTATCAATGCATAAGCATACTGCCAAAACCTGAAAAAGCTACACAGAGCAATTCAAAACAAAAGATGTGGCATGCTGACAAAGGGAATTCTCCTTCTCCATGACTGTACAAGACCTCACACTGCAGGTCAGACCCACGATTTATTGGACAAAAAATGGCTCTGAGCACTATGGGACTCAACTGCCGAGGTCATTAGTCCCCTAGAACTTAGAACTAGTTAAACCTAACTAACCTAAGGACATCACAAACATCCATGCCCGAGGCAGGATTCGAACCTGCGACCGTTGCGGTCTTGTGGTTCCAGACTGCAGCGCCTTTAACCACACGGCCACTTCGGCCGGCTTTTATTGGACAGTTTTGGCTGGGAAGTTTTAGACCACCCACCCTACAGTCCTGATCTTGCACCGAGCAATTACCATCTGTTCCTCCACCTCAAACAACACCTCAGTGGCAACCGTTACAATGATGATGATGACGTGAAAACCGCAATGAACTCTTGGTTATCGGAGCAGGCGGCAAGTTTTTATGAAGGGGGTGTCTTAAAATTGGTTGAGAAGTATGATACATGCTTCAACAAACAGAGCAATTATGTCTAAAAATAGAGTGAAGTATGTACTATCTGAAAATAAATTTACTTTTTGAAATAACATTTCGTTGTGTACTTATATTCAAATGGACCTTGCTTAAAAAACACGCCTCGTAAATAAAACTTTGATGAAAATTATTAAATGATTCATCAGAAAAGACTCTCACTGAAGTTAGATTTAAAAAAATACACACAGTTCTGTACTAGAAATTGTATATAAGGGTTAAACTAAAGAGAATGTTTCAAATTCTTGTGTATTGTATGTCACGTGTCATGTATCTTCAATGTCTAAACACTGCAACTTTTGCATTGTGGACAACATTAGACTTTAAAGACAAAAATGTAAAAAAGTTGACTTACTATTCCTATTTTTGCTCAATAATGTTTTCATGCACCATATTCTGGAGCAATGCTTTACTGCACAGAACATGTTATAACAATAATATGTGGTGTTTAATCTAGAACCTGTCATCAGCAGCCTATAGATAGATGAGCATGCTGACAACAGCCTCCCAGCACATTTATTTCCTGATGAGGTTGTCAACAACTTCTTACACATCCATCACTCAGTCTACGTGTGGCAGAGAACAGAGTGAGATATATAGCCAAAAAAATCTTTCATCACCTACTCAGTGTTGTGAAGAATTTAATAGACAGTAAAATTCATTACACGCAAACTGACACTTCTGCTTGAAACCACTTCTACTTAATTTCTGACTGTGTAATAGCATTGTGTGGAGTGGTGCTGACAGTGGTGGTGGTGGTCATTTAATGGACAGAATGTTGGGGTCAGTAGTTTAGGATTCATGAGATGTTGCATGCTTGTGTGTGATGGAAAATTGGTGGAAGACACCTTCCATTTGTTCCTCCATTCTGTAAATTTCTGCAGTACCAGGTGCTGTCTCACTTGTTTGTAAAATGCTCCTCCTTGATCCAAGTCAGGATGGTGGCAGCAGCCAATGAATGAACAGTGGGCTTTCTCCACTCAATATCGCTGTGATGATCCTGCTTCTATGAGATGCAGGTGCCTTTAAGAATCTACATAACACTCCATATTTGTGTAGTGGGTCACGGGTGCAATAAAACCACTACTATGTGGTGGGAGCCATTTCGACACTTGTCAGGATGTGCTCTACTCCCTCCTAGGGTTGGTTGGTTGGTTGATTTGGGAGAGGGGACCAAACAGTAAGGTTATTGGTTCGATTGGATTAGGGAAGAATGGGGAAGGAAATCTGCCACGTCCTTTCAAAGGAACCATCCCAGCATTTGTCCGAAGCAATTTAGGGAAATCATGGAAAACCTAAATCAGGATGGCCAGACATTGGTTTAAACCGCAGTCCTCAATGAATGAGAGTCCAGTGAGCTATACACTGCGCCGCCTCCCTCAGTCACACCTGGGGCATCCTTGGGTTCAATCACGATGAGGGAGACAGGAGAAGGCTATAGCTGGCTGCGGAGAGACAACTGATGAACAATACGGTCGTTTATTATTCCATCCAATTTGGACAATCATTTGGGTGCGTCCCCAAATCTGGCACAGCTTGACACCGTATTGTAATATTTCCTATCAGTGCAGCAGGTGAGGTAGGCAAAGCAAACAGCCTGCAGCATACACACAGCTGGCGGACAGGCAGCTTTCACAGAGAATGTGAACTCGATAGTCACTGACTCGGCACTGGAGTCTGGGGCACTGTACACAGCTTTGCTACAGGAAGACGGCAATCGACAGCATCGCCCAGAGTCAAACTCTGGACCGACGGTTGGAATGCACAGGCAGGAAGCTGGAGGACTCTGGCAGCAGCGTCGTAGTTACACCACTACTCCAATGCTGCGTCAGTAGGTCCCACGGTGACAGCTGACACATGGCAGTGCTGTGCCGATGACCCGCTCAGTAGCATCCGACACAGACATGCTAACAACACTAGCCAGCTGTTCGACTCTCAGCTGTTTTACCCCAGGGATTTAAATACTGCTGTCCAATGCTGTCTTCACAGAAGGAGCCATGTTTCTGTGTCACACATAATGTCTCTAACACACGCCAGTGACTGAGGTCTGGCTTAAGTGGGTACGACCACAGAAGCTTCCTGAAAGCTAGTCAGTGTTCCAAATTCAGTGATCACATCGTGCAAGTCAATGACGTGGAAGTAGACACAAGGTGAGTGGTGTTTCTGCCAGAACAGGTCATTGACTGCGGCAATCTGGCACTCTGGATACAGGTGTGGTCTAGGCCGTTACACTTGGCTGTTCTTTGGCCCACAAGAGCAATGATTTGTGTTTGATGCTGCCTGATGTTTCCATTTTGTGTTATATCGTTAACACCAGAGCTGGGCACATGTAACATCTGTGAAATGTTTCTGACAGAAAGCTCAAACACAAGGGTTCCTACAATCCTAGCCCATTACAGTTCATTCAATTTCTTTTGACAACAGCAAACATGCCTACAATATTGGCTCTTTGTGTTTGAATATACTTACCCTGAAATGTATGGGCTAATGTAACAGCACATTCATTGGTGTGTACAAGATTTTTGTGCACACGGCATACATCACTGTTAGAGAATAATCAGAAAATCTGAAGTACAGCTGCTTACATTTCGAACTCCACAAGTTGACAATTACATTTTCCTTGCATGTCAAAGGGCATACCTTTCAGAAAAGGCATAATTGTATTTGAGACTCCAGCAACATTTTGTACTCACCTGAATACTATTGGAGCTGGCACACAAAATTTTATGAGAATCTTCTTGATGTTGTCGTGAAGTGTCTTCTCGTCTAGATACCATGATGTCTGGTCATTTGCTGATGCGCCTGCAGTAGGGTCAGGAGCTCCACAAACCTACGAATACAGAACTTTCAGAACATGTTGCACATAGATAGCCAGATATAACTATTTGTTGCATCATTAAGAAAATGATTTCCCATGCAACAAAACAGCAGACAGTTAACAAGGTACTTAAAATCTCCACGGCAAACAAACTGTTGTAACATTGTTACAACTCTGAATAACAAAACATACAATAAATATTGTTAACTTTACTCTTAATACTTTCAAATAACAATTCACTTATGATTTATTTCCTTTAATAGATGTAACCATTGCACAAAAGCTTGTTGTCTTAGATACACCTATTTCTTAATGCGCTAACTACCATTTTTCCGGTAAATGTTTTGCACCAGTCTTGCCCACGAGAAAGTGGTTAGACCATTCTGAAAGTTTGGAGTACTTCCACAACTGTTGATTGCATGTTTATTGGAATCACATGTTCCAGTTGCCAATTATGTTCCAGTTTTATTCACACAACTGATTTTAATACAACCACGAATCTTTCTTGAGTGTATTAAATATTAGTAATGAGGACAGAACTGACTCTTTCACTCTGCAGTGGAGGGAGGGGAGGGGGGTGGTCAGAAAAAAAGAAAGAAAGAAAGAAAGGGTTTTTATGTCTTGTTTAGATAATTAATGATGGCAAGCAATGAAGTGTGAGAAGTTACAAAAGTTTGCCACAAATTAAAAGCTTTCATATTAGTTCTAAGTTGTGTGTGAATGGTTCACTAAGTAAATGAAACTGCGAACTCACTAAGTAAATGAAACCTAGGAGCTACGATTTCCCTAGTAAGCCTCCAATACATAAGCTCACTGGGGCTCAATTGGCTCCACCCTCCCATATGCGAGTCACATATGGTGACAGATAGATTGCCCTCCAGAGTCAATTCACAATCACAGCTGCCTACAAAAATATCACACGGCTAATAATGCTCTTTCTTGTCGATAGTCACTCGGCCGACAATATTTTTGGTTTGGATGCCTTCTCTTTGTTTCAATTCTTCATCACCAATGCTGTTATCACAAAAGCAATAATCTTGTTAATTACCTCTACATAGCAAAATTTAACAGAATGGATATATAAATAGCTTGATTTAATTTTACGTCACAGTGATGGAAAAATCACCTTTCTTGCTATTTATGTACCTTTCCTACAACTGACTGAGCCTGCTCTTTGAAAGAAAATCTCAAGCAAGAGAACCATTATAATGAGCTGTGCCCAAATAGCTCATTTGGTGGAGCATTGCTCATGAAAGGCAAGGTTCTGGGTTCGAGTCCCGGTTTGGCTTACAGTTCCTCTGCCAGAAAGTTTAAGATATTTTTGTATTATTGACTGTTTCTTAATGCAGTTAGTTCTTCAAGCAATACAGATGGCATATTTTCTCTGAAAATACTTATTTGGAGAAGAAGAGGAATTAACCTTGAGACATACATCACAATGACCTATAATCAATTTTGACAGGCTCAAAAATCTCTCCTGCAAGACATTATGATTAAATGAGGATACTTTCGTGTTGTGGACATTATTAGCAACTTGTGTCATGGCGTGCGCGCGCACGCACGCACGCACGCACGCACGCACGCACGCACACACACACACACACAACATAAAAAACAGAAACTATACATTATGAAGCGAAAGATGTAGCTTATATCCTATACTTTTTACTATCCATATAGATAACACAATTAGAGAATGGAAGCTCAGAGCAAGCCAAGGAATTGAAAAGAATTAAAGCATAATCCTAAATGCAATGCCGTTTCCTGAAGAGCAGGTTATTATTCAACTAACTGACAATGACTTTCACAGATATGTGTATTATTTGCAACAGATATTCTTGACGTGTAACATTAAAATATCTGCACAAAAGACCTACACTATAGCTTTTAGAAGCTAAATATCCATTGTGAACAAAAATAACTCTCGTATAATAGTCCTACTTAACAAGTGTCTCAATTGAAATACCTTGGTTTTGACATATTTACAGCGCTGATCTTGATATCTATGCAGACTGAGTACCAGGCCATATGAAGAACAATCTGAAGAATATTGTCTAGGTGTACAAGAAAAATAACAAGAGTGAAATATTATAAAGTGATGGCTGTGTGAGTTCTGCTGTACAGCTGAGACACATGGGCGATGTATACTAAACTTCTTGGTAACAAACAGGGATCAGAAGTATGACTCCTGAGATCTGCGAAAGGCTGCACAAAACTAAGTATATTTCAAAATGACAATCTGCTGGAGAGAATTAAATATTTTCAAAATAAAAGATAGAACTGACAAAATTAAAGAAAGATGGCCCTCACACCCGAACAGAATGCAAAATGGAAGAACAGCAAAAGAAGTTTTATCATATAGACCAAATGGAAAGCAATGTAATGGAAGAACTTCTTCTGCAACTGGAACAGTAAATCACCAACTCCTTGAAAGAAGAAGCGGAAGAGGGAGAGGAGGAGGAGGAAGGAGAAGAAAAAAACTGAGATACCGGTCATCAATGAGAAAGACTGCTGCAGTCTTCTCCAGACTGATACAATCTCCAATATGAGTGACTGGATTGCCCCCCCCCCCCCCTTTTACTGCTTTGCCATGTTTTTCTCTTTGTTTTCCACAGATGTGTTTCTGGTGGATGTGTCACTACATGAGGTATAGTTAGACCAATCACTTACTTTTTATGAAAGTTCTTTCTCTACACCAACTTTATCACCACACTTGACAACATCGTTATATCAAATTGTCGCCCGGTACTGCAATTTAGTTTCTCTCAAGAAAATAAGTCACTTATCCTTCTGGTACTTACACTGTTGATGGCTGATGGTTGTGACGACAGCAGCTCATCCAGCAGCCTTTGTGCAGTCGGGAGTATCTGCTGCGGCAGCTCGCTGATGAGATACTGAGCAAACTTCTGGAGTTGGTCCCTGTGCAGCCGTGACAATGACTCACTCACAGGAGCCCGCAGGCACACTTGATTGGGCTGTGAATATACAGAATACATATTACATTATGGTGCTCTCAACACCCTGGCAACAGAGGCTGACAACAAACGTTCACCTTACGAACACAATGCAGAAGTAGGTTGAGCTTTGGTGAACCTTCAATATATTACATCACATCATGGCCTCCAACAAAATGAGTACCCACGTGGACCTTTTCGGTAAGCAATCGAAGCACAAAGTACACTTACATATTCCTAGTTTCAAGAGACATGAATTTAAAACATGGGCGATTAATACATGGAAAGAAGATCTACAACAAACAAGATGCTAGAGAGGCCACCAGCCATACAACATGCAGCCTGCTTGCTCCCAGACAATCGTGGCTTACAGATTTCATATGCAGACGACAACGTCAAAATGTGAATGGTGGAATCTTCCCCAATCTCCACCCAGGATAGATGTTAGAGACCACATTTTCCCACTCAACTCATCAGAAGATGATTTAAATAAACCACCTATACTTTTCAAGTGAATAGTAAGGCAATGAGAAAGTTAGGTTTTTGTTGGACATTAAGTAAACTGAAATGCCAATTTTCTACTAATATCTTGCAATCATAAAATGTAACCTACACAAACATTTATAATAGACTGGGTGTTTATAATTAAAGTGCAAGAACTCACAAAGGTCCAATGTGGGGTGTCATTATTGCATAGCAGCAAAAGTTGTAGGTATTCTAATGCGTTAACGCGGAACTGATTTTAAGCTGGAAAAATTATTTGTTCAGATTATGGCCAACAGGTGCAAACTTGGTGTTGTGAATGAAAGAAAGATGAATAGAAATGTTTCCATATGTAATGGATTAGGATTGAGACACAGGCAGGTAAGGTTAAGATAGGGAGAAAGGCGTAAAGTTGATTTTTTATATGAGCACCAGAGACATCTATGATATGCTGCATCTGTAAAATGACACCATCAAAAGATGCTTGCAGCAGTTCTGCTGGAATCTGAGCAACGTGTTCCTGTGCATTGGCCTTCAGTGCAGGTAGAAACTGAATGCGTCCCTGGCAAATGCATTTCTTTAGATATCCCCAGAGCCAAAAATCACACGGATTCAGGTCAGGTGAACTTGCACGGCGCGCAGCTGGAAAACTTCTGGAAATAACATGTTCCTCTAAGGTTGCATTAAGCAGATCTTACTCTGAGCAAGTAACAGGAGTGTTGCTCCATCTTGCACGAAAACAGTAGTTTCTGCACATCTGCACTCTTCCAAAACAGAAATCACGTGACCTACAAGGAGGTCTCGATAATGTGCAGATGTCACAGTACACTTCACAGAGCCTCTGGGTGTATTCTCTTCAAAGAAGAAGAACAGACTGAGAATAAAGGTTTTTGTGAGTCCACACCACGGGTGCCTCATCACTCCAGAGAATGTTGCCTGGCGACACGTTATCAACTTCCATCTGTGCCAGAAACTGAAGAGCAAATTCAGAATGTTGCTGTGGATCATGAGGTTTCAGTTGCTACCCCATCTGGATCTTTTAGGGGTACCAGTGTAAAATAGTCTGCAAAACTTTCCATACTGTTGACCATGGGACGGGCAATTCTTGTGATACCGCACGAGCATTAGTACTTTCACCAAGCAGGGAGTGTGCTGCATGGTCCGTTATAGCAACAGTAACCTCATCAATAATTTCCACCGGGATAAGACGCATTCCTCTTCCAGGTCCAAACCGAGCTCAACCACGTTTACAAATCATTACCATCCTCTTTGAACCATTTAATGATATTGGGCCTCTCTCAGACCTTTCAGTTGGTGAAAGTCTCCTCAATGTAGTACTATAATTGCTGCCATTCACATAAAAAGCTTCACTAACAGCTTGTCAAATGACACTGTGGATGTTATATAGTCATACAAATGTTGTATACTGCCAGATTTGAACCCGGTGGCCAAGACTGGAATTAATTTTTTATCCATTGTAAATCAGTTCCAAATTAACACCTTAGCATATCTACCATGTTTGACTGTCATGCAATAATTACACTCCACATTGAACGTCCGTACATGCTAACATAAAATTGTTGTAATCATCAGATGTACCGCAACATAGTATGGTGCTGGCCGAATTACTGTGTACATTACAACAAAAAAATAAATACAAAATATATGAAAGCTTGTAAGTATGACAGTAGGACTTGGGCTTGGATCAAATATTTAAAACCATTAGTGCAATTAATCAGTCTCAAGCGCTCTGTGATTTTTGATGCATTACATGTATGTCTAGATAAAACCAAAAATTTTATATCCCCAGCAGAGTTTTCACTTCAATTTTCCAACATGCTATTATCCTACAAGTTCTGCAACTTCTATCGCTTTGGCTCACAGAACTTTAAGCAAGCTAATCAGGCAGTCACTGAAGTGATGCATGAAACTGTGGACTATTGCTGTAATTATGTGCAGTATTTGTGGCTCAGGGTCTCACCAGATGTATCCTGTGGAGGCACACAGCCACTATGTGCGAACACCAGTATGCAGTTGAAGAGCAGGTGCAGTTGCAGGAAGTGATGCGCCTCCGGTCAAACGTCACTGCAACATTGTATTGCGCCCGGACCTGCCCGACACTCTGGGGTGGGCACACACTCGCACTCAAATGAAAACCTTCGAAAAGCAAAATCAGATGTCACTTCTTGTATGAAACCTTCCACACTGAGAAACATTTATACACCGAAGCATCAAAAAAACTGGTACAGGCACTTGTCTTTGAATACAGAGATAGGTAAACAGGCAGAATACGACGCTGTGGTCACCAACGCCTAGATAAGACAATAAGTGTCTGGTGTAGTTGTTAGATAGGTTACTGCTACTACACAGGCAGGTTATCAAGATATGGCATGGTTTTGGCATAGTGTTATAGTCAGTGCACGAGCAACGGGACACAGCATCTCCAAGGTGGCGATGAAGTGGGGATCTTCCCAAACAACCAATTCAAGAGCGTACCACGAGTACCAGGAAACTGGTGAAACATCCAATTTCTCTGACGTCACAGTGGCTGAAAAACAATCCTGCAAGAATGGGACCAATGACGACTGAGGAGAATTGTCCAATGTGACAAACATGCAATTCTTCCGCGAATTGCTGCAGATTTCAATGCTGGGCCGTCAATTAAGTGTCGGAGGGTGAATCATTTAACGAAACCTCATCAATATGGGCTTTGGGAGCCAAGGGTCCACTAGTGTACCCTTGATGACTGCATGACAAGCTTTATGCCTTGCTTGGGCCCATCAACACCAACATTTGACTGCTAATGACTGGAAACATGTTGCTTTGTCAGACGAGTCTTCTTTCAAATTTAATCGTGCAGATGGACATGTACGGTTTAGGCTCTGTAATGGTGTGGAACATGTGCAGTTGGAGTGATATAGGACCCACGATACGTCTAGGTACGACATGTGACAGGTATGTAAGCATCTTGTCTGATCACCTGCATCCATTCCTGTCCATTGTGCATTCCACCATCCCACACATCCAGAATTGCTACAGAGTGGCTCCAGGAACACTCTTCTGAGTTTAAACAAATCTGCTGACCACAAAACTCTCCAGACATGAACATTATTGAGCATATCTGGGATGCCTTGCAACATGCTGTTCAGAAGAGATTCTATCCGATTGTACTTTATGGATTTATGGACAGCCCTGCAGGATTCATGGTTTAGCACTACTTCGGTCATTAGTCTATTCCATGTCATGTCGTGTTGTAGCACTTCTGTGTGCTCGTTGGGGCCCTACATGATATTTGGCACATGTACCAGTTTCTTTTGCTCTTCAGTGTATAAACACTATGTAGGACATATACTTAATACAATAATGGCAAACCATAATGATTTAAATCCTAACCATTGTAAATATCACACAATCAATTTCAGAATGGAAAATCCAGAATGGAATAACAACAGTATTATGAAAAGGATATATTGCTACTCACCATACAGCAGAGATGCTAAGGCGCGCGCGCGTGTGTGTGTGTGTGTGTGTGTGTGTGTGTGTGTGTGTGTGTGTGTGTGTGTGTGTAAATTTGCACTACAAATATTTCAAAAATGGGAAGTGTTACTGATGTGTGGTTTTCACCAGTAGTCAGGGACTTGGATTGTTAGCCAATAAGCAGATTGAAATAAAAATTTTCCCATGCCATCATGGGTTGTTACAGCAACCAGTTTAAAAGCATTTCAGAGAAAAAAAAACTAATCAATTAGATACAAATGGAGGAAAAGGGCATGGTAATATCTTGCACAAACACACATACAATGTGAACTAAAAGCATTAAAAAAAACTTCTGTAAAAGTAGTTGGATTAAATAACCCAAAATCAAAAAACCACATATAATGTAAAACAGACACCAAGGTAACCAGTTATATAATCCATTGTCTTGCCACACTATACGTGGAGCTGTATCTCAATTTGTCATAGTCATGTTTGTGTGCACGCTAATTCAGACAGTGTGCCATGTGCGGCTAGTACCGCGATTTTGTAAGTGTGGTCCTAACTATTACTGCCTTAGTGGAACCGGCTGGTGTGCTAAACATAACATACGATAACCATGGAAAATTTTCCCATCACATATTTCTACTTTCCCAGTATTATTATGGCTGTTTCTCTCCTTTTACTAGGTTCACTGCATGATCTAGATGTTTCATGATGGATGGATTATATATCTAGTTACCTTGGTGTCTACTTTATGTCATGAGTCATTTTACAACTGATGAGTCACATATCAAGCTACTTTTATGTAAGTTTTTTTATTACTTTTAGATCACATTGTCAGTGTAACCATGCAAGATAGGACCATTCCCTTTTCCTTTATCTGTATCTACTTGATTGGTTTCTTGTTTTAGTAGACAATCTGACGATGCCCCAGAAGGATGACACGTGTGACCGACATTAAATAATTCTGCAACAGGAACTGTGTTTGCTCTGAAAGCTTGTAATAATACTCGAAAGTGTATTTTCTCTGTAAGGATACACTTTTTAAATGGAACAATGCCTACTGACATTATGAAACTAAAAGCAGGCTAAATCACATCAGTGGTGTTTGTCGCAGGATTCTAACATCAGTCGTTTATGAGATACCTTATTTTTAAAAGATCCCACACCAACACTTGTTTGTGCCATTCAACTTGTGTAGTTGCTAGGTATGATGTTGCTAAATTTGCTTGCAGTGTGCTTGTGTGCTCCTTGAGCGCATTGCAACTTGCTAGTCAGTGTAACAGCCCAAGCAGTAGGTCACGAGTGGACGAAGAGGTTTACCAACGCAGAAAAAGCCAACACACTGATGGTGTGTGACAGTGTAGGAAGAATGCAATTTTCCCTTATATGGTGTTTGCTGCAAGATATCCCAATAGACCAACTATCTCGGCAATTATTTATCAACCTCTTCAACCTGTTATGAGAAAGTGGTAGTTCAACACCGACACACTGTAACAAGTGATGACAGTGCAGCTGATCTAATGTTAGCTCCCGCAAAATCACACGAGGAAGGCAAGTATCCTACGAAGCATTTTCCATCGACATAGTTTACATCCCTACCAATCTCTATCCATAAGGAGCTGCGTGGAAACAATTATGAGAATCACGTTAACTTCTGCACATGGGTATTAAGACAGTATACTCCAGATGTACCATGTATCTTGTTTAGTGATGAAGCCACATTTACCAATCACGGCCAGGTAAGCCGCTAAAACATGCACTACTGGTCTTTACAATCCCCATTGGCTTCAGCTCGCAGACCCATCTTTCGTACATGGAACACTGATCATGCATAAGTATCCCATCCTCCTAATAGACCAACTTCCACAGATGATAGAAGACGTTTCACTGGAGAACACTTACAGACATTGTATACAAGGACATATCAACTACACCCAATGATATGCAATGACGTATTATTGTAGCCTGCTCAGACATCACCACTGAAATGTTAACAGGAGTGCAGCAGTCACTACATACCAGACTGGAAGTGTGTATTGCTGCTGCTGGTGGTCATTTTTAACACAACCAATTGCAGTTAATTGTCTCATTACTTGCCAGAATTCACACAACTACCGTAAGCACTTCTGTTGTTCTTTAGTGCGTGCTACCAGAGATATTGTGCAAGTGTTGGTGTGCAAACTTTTTCAAAATACAATAGCTCATAAACCTATGCACTAGAGACCTGCAACAAACACCACTTACATTCTAATATACCTAATTTTAGTTTGTTAATGTCAATATGCATTGTTCCATTTAAAGAGTGTATGTTTCCACAAAAAATACACTTTCTAAGTATTACTACAATTTGTTGATTTGTTAAGAATACGAGCCTTGACAGCCAATCCATTCTGTGAAAACCACACATCAATAGCACTTTCCATTTCCACAATATTTGTGGTCCAAGATTTAGGTGATTAATTCTGTGTGTGTGTGTGTGTGTGTGTGTGTGTGTGTGTGTGTGTGTGTGTGTGTGTGTGTGAGTGTGAGAGAGAGAGAGAGAGAGAGAGAGAGAGAGAGAGAGAGAGAGAGTTCTGAAGCTGGTCAAGACCGACTTACATATTTTTGTATTTCATATTTCAAAGAGAGATAAGCCATGAAATGGAATGCATAAACCAAAATGTATTTTCCACCAAAATGTATTTAGGTAAATTAAATGGGAGGTAATCAGCATCTCCCCTATGTATTTTCAAACAGTAAGGTAAATGTTGCAACATTTTATATTGCCATAATATCTCCTGTCTCAACTTACTTGTGACATATCCAAACTTTGTAAGGATAATTTGTCATATAGAGTGGCACTTACATTTTCATCTTTAATTGAAATTTCCGGTTTTAGTGAAGTTAATTTTTGCAACAAACACAGACAATCAAATAATAACAGTATGATATTGTCACTCTTACAAAGGAAACCCTTGTGTGCAAGATCGCAAAAGGCCAATGAAGTTTGATACAATGTTGGTGTTGGTACAAAACAGAGCAACGGTGACAATACGCACAGCAATGGAGACGATAATCAAAGCAAACATTGCATTATACCTACTACAGTTAGTGAAGTTTCAAATTCTAAAAGTGGCAGGGGTAAAATACAGGGAGCGAAAGGCTATTTACAATTTGTACAGAAATCAGATGGCAGTTACAAAAGTCCAGGGTCATGAAAAGGAAACAGCGGCTGGGAAGGGAGTGAGACAGGATTTAGCCTCTCCCCGATGTTATTCAATCTGTATATTGAGCAAGCAGTAAAGGAAACAAAAGAAAAATTTGGAGTAGGCATTAAAACCCATGGAGAAGAAATAAAAACTTTGAGGCTCGCTGATGACATTATAATTCTGACTGAGACAGCAAAGGACTTGGAAGAGCAGTTGAACGGAATGGACAGTGTCTTGAAAGGAGGATATAAGATGAAAATCGTGTTGTTGTTGTTGTGGTCTTCAGTCCTGAGACTGGTTTGATGCAGCTCTCCATGAAAATCAACAAAAGCAAAACAAGGATAATGGAATGTAGCTGAATTAAGTTGGGTGGTGCTGAGGGAATTAGATTAGGAAATAAGACACTTAAAGTAGTAAAGGAGTTTTACTATTTGGGGAGCAAAATAACTGATTATGGTCGAAGTAAAGAAGATATAAAATGTAGAATGGCAATGGCAAGTAAGGCGTTTCTGAAGAAGAGAAATTTGTTAACATTAAGTCTAGATTCAAGTGTCAGGAAGTCCTTTCTGAAAGTATTTGTATGGAGTGTAGCCATGTACGGAAGTGAAACATGGACGATAAATAGTTTCGACAAGAAGAGAATAGAAGCTTTCGAAATGTGGTGCTACAGAAGAATGCTGAAGATTAGATGGGTAGATCACATAACTAATGAGGAGGTATTGAATAGGATTGGGGAGAAGAGAAGTTTGTGGCACAACTTGACTAGAAGAAGGGATCGGTTGGTAGGACATGTTCTGGGGCATCAAGGGATCACCAATTTAGTATTGGAGGGAAGCGTAGAGGGTAAAAATCGTAGAGAGAGACCAAGAGATGAATACAGTAAGCAGATTCAGAAGGATTTAGGTTGCAGTACGTACTGGAAGATAAAGAAGCTTGCACAGGATAGAGTAGCATGGAGAGCTGCATCAAACCAGTCTCAGGACTGAAGACAACAACAACAACAACAAGTTGATCATCTGCAGTGTAGGGGGGAAAAAACGGATTTCAATCCACAGCAATAGACAATGTAGCCTATTGCATAAGAAAAACTATGGATCTTCAAGGGAGTACACGGTATACTTGTTGCAAAAACTGGATTTTTTTGTGTTTCAAGTATGCCTGATACAGATTATAGGATGTGCATGATAGGGACCTACTCCATTATTCACATCAAATTGCATATGACATAGCTTACAGTGATTTCAAGGGAAGCATTGGCTGGCTGCATTAAGATAACAAAATTTCAAAGGACTATGCACGGCAAACTGCAGAATCTGTCTGAAAATATGTAAATGAGCTAACTAAACTTATCCCATAGTTCAACAAAGAACTTATTTTCAACTCAGAACAATTGGGACTTCAAGAGGAAATGTATATGAAAGGAATGTAAAGTAGAGGTACCAAGAGAGTTGAATCGAGCTCAACTAACGTCAATGCATTAACGCATTCATATGCTATTATGCTGACTATTAATCTGGATGGTAAATTGGATGGAAAGTTAGTTATTGTGCTGTGAGAAGTTGAGGTGCTCTGCCCCAACAGTTCTTTCTCGTCTGCATTGTCTTGCAAGAGTAATGGAGAATATATACATCATAGCAAGCAAGAGTGGGGAAAATGGGAGTAAGAGAACTACAATTATGATATGAGCACTGCTTTTGGCCAACAGCTGGTCAAAGTAACTTGCTTTTGATTGATTCCTGGTCTGCATTTAAAAATCGCAATTCTTTAGAGTGAACTATCCCTATCCCTCCTGAAGAGGATGTGACATTTTCATACCACCTGGAACCACTGGACAAATCATGCATCTGGATGTTTGTTTTTTCTGTGCCTATAAAACATATTATCATACTATCTGCTGCTATGCCTTAAAGGATAGCCAGTTTCATGATAAGCTCCACGACAGACTGTTCCGCATTTGGTTGCATGCCATCACATTCCATCCGTTCTTATCACCCAGTTACACCTATACAATTCTATACATCTTCTTTGAGAGTGGATCCCTAGCTGAACGTCCTACAAGGTTTGTAGCTCCCAAAGAGTTTGCCTTTGATCTTGAGGGTGCAAACATTTGTGATGACTCTGGCACGCCGTTCTTCATTCAGTGTTCATGGTGACAGTTAATAATTTGTTTCGAACATTTCTTGAATGTCAACGATTTTCATTTTGTGACGTGTAATACTTACATCCCATAGAAGATTGATCTCTGCACCTCCAGGACACTCATTTTCTGCTGCCCTCCTGATGCACATGATGAGTCACTAGCAGCTAATATTTTTATCTGTCACAATCATTAACACAACACTTTCGGATGAGCCTTACTAAAGATTGAACTTGCGACCTCACACTCGGGTGGTTCCTTGTTAAGACACTTTGGAAAATACGAGGGTCATTCAATAATCAGACAAATTGGTCTGGAGAAAAACGCATTTATTTTTACAAAACAATACTTTTTCTAGGGTTGGGGGTTGTTTGGGGAAGGAGACCAGACAGCGAGGTCATCGGTCTCATCGGATTAGGGAAGGATTAGGAAGGAAGTCGGCCGTGCCCTTTCTGAGGAACCAACCCGGCATTTGCCTGGAGTGATTTAAGGAAATCACGGAAAACCTAAATCAGGATGGCCGGACGCGGGATTGAACCGTCGTCCTCCCGAATGCGAGTCCAGTGTCTAACCACTGGATATACTTTTTCTACTTTTCAACATAATCCCCTTGAAGGTTTATGCACTTTTTAATTCCGGCTCTTTATCTTTGAACCAGTTTCGCACGAACTTTTCCACATCCTCGTGTTCCTGGAACTACGTAAGGCCTTCTTCAGTGCACCAAACAAATGGAAATCACTACAATCCATTCATCAAAACAATAAACTTGATGTAAACAAATGCAAACGCGATGACTGGTCAGAAGGCGTAGCACATCTACACTGGTGCTGTTACGATATTTGAAGTAGGTCCTACTTACGTATTAGATATCTTATTACTAAGTTATTTTAAGTGAAACTTAAAAATATTCAAATGTATTGACAGCCATCAAAGTTTTCCTTGATCACGCTTTAGCTAAGTAGTTTCTAATTCAAAAATCGTGTAGAGTCACAGCCTCTGTTGCGTTGTGCTCTCATTGTCGAGTTGTTAGCGCACAGTATGAAAATGGCTGTGGCTGCTTTCTGTTCCGTAGCGAAACATGCGACTGGAACACGGTTAAAAAGTGCCGAGAAATAGGCTGTTCTTAACGTTTTACATAAATTTCCGGAGATAATCGGCTTTGAAGTTTTTCCAGCGTTGTATATACTGCAGTTGATAATTACACATTGAACATGCACCGCAGTCGGTAGCGTAATGGCATTTGAACCAATTGTGGTTTTTCGTGCGTTGGTTCCAATCTCCCGTTCAGTTTGAAATACCTAAATCTCGTAATTATAAAACTCATCATCATTTTTTTTTCTTGTTTCTAATTACATTTGGACGCGACATTCGTGTTTCCAGTTCAAATTATCGATGTTTTATGAAAGACTGTTCATAAAAGTTGTTTAAATTAAGAAAAAATAATTTAATTTTTAAGGGAAAAATGAAAAACCAAATCCTCTTTATTTGAACTATGTCCATCGTTTTATACCACAGAGGTAGATAAGTATCACAGAAACATGAAAAACAATCAATCATTTTCACAGCATCGAGTAAGTATCATAGAAACATGAAAAACAATCATTTTCACAGCATCGAGCACACACATTATACAAATGCTGCATTTTTTTTACATTTGCTACTATACCGTTACAATACGAACCCAACAGGACTTATCTGGAGCCAAGTTGCGGGATTTGGCCAGAAAAGTAAAAAGACTGTTGAACTGCCAGACGTACTGTAATTAACGCACGCAGCTTTTTCACACGTCATTGCCGAACGCTGGCGGGATATGGAATGGCTCGTCATAAAAAGAAGAAGAGAAAATATTGCGCCTGGTTAGCTTCGTGGATTCTGTTGTTGATAGGCTCGTTATCAACGTAGCGGGTGACACTTCCAAAACTGAAATGTATTTCTCGGATTCGGATATGGGAGGAGCTAATAATTACGAGACGGCTGACTAAGTAATACCTTCGGTGGCTTCAATATTTAACTATACGGTGAAATCCTTCGGTACTGTCTTACGTAACACACAGCTTATGCAGAAAAATTAACTTGTGGTTAAGTCAGGAATTTTTATCATTCTTGTTTTTAATAACAATAGTACGTTAGCTAAACACGGTAACGTGTTGCGGTTTTCGTCTAGTCGTCTACGGAGCGTATTGTGGGAGATTTGCAGTGTGTTATTAAATGACATTCGAAGCTCTATTGTTCCTCTGCTCGTGTCTTTTTACGAGTGAGCTGCAGCTGGCCACGTCACTGCAGGCTAGCTGTACCATCTGACCGGCCAGTGCTGTCAAAGTTAAATGCGCCGATAAAGCTGTTGTCCCGAATCACCGCTAAGTCGATGTGCGCGTAAAGCACAGCACAAAACGTACCCTTATTGTCTTACTTGACAGTAGAGATGGGCAAACTGAAACACGTAACTGTTTGGAAACAAATTAAACAGTACAATGTAATGTTTCGATACGACGTTTCGAAACAGTGAAACAGTTTGTGTTTTGTAATCTAATAAACCTACACATTTTATCATCTTGACTGTCTACTGTATAAGTATGCCCACATAAACACAAATGAGGTGCGAGAGCGCTAATCATATCGCAGAAAGTATGAAATTACCACTTAAGCGTCTTGGCAGTTTCGTATTTCTGCAGCAAATGCGCTGCTTTCGTGTCGTGTGACTTTCATACTTTTCAATTGGCTGAGGACAGCCATAGCTGAAGACAGAAGAACCACCACGAACGGAACTGGAGATGGGAGCAAACTGCAGTAAACAACGGATATGCTACTGGGATTCCCACATTCCGTTAGTATGGGTAATATACCCATCCTGCTAATTTCCATGAACACAAAGGGAATCATTGTAGATAAGAGGCACAGTGGCTACAGACTCACAAATAACGCCAAATAATTCGAACAAATATCAAAATATAACAGAAAAAAATTTTGTCTTTCAAGGTGTTTCGAACCGTTACTATAAATTCACCATGCTTCCCAGCCATTCCCGTTCACCATTACACTATCAGTGAGATGTCAAACAAATTGCTTGCAATTATTCCTACATAAAATTTATGTATTTGTCTAATAACTGTCACTCTACGCCTTTTTTTATTCAAAATGTTGTAGGCTTACTTGCTTTTCTTAATATGATTACTGTACATGAACAGAGAAGCGTATGTTATAAAAAAAGTGTAATTTAACGGAATGATTTTCACATATTTATTATTTTGAATGTGAATAGTATGCGTTGTTTTATTGCTTGGTTAGTGTTTATAAAGCAGATGTTAAGCCATTTCGGAATAGGGCAGTCAGCTAGAAACGAAGCTTTATTTTCGGATATCTTAAGCTTCATGCTATTGCTTGTCAAAAATATTTCGACACTCTTGAAAGTGTTTCATGAAGTGGTATGTTAAATGTGTTTCAGTACCTGTGCCGAGCCCGAATCTCGTCCGACACAGAGCGGAATGAAACATCACTGTTTCGATACAACTAGTTCGTTCCAAGCACAGGTGGACTGAAACAGCCTTATTTTGAAACAACGATACAGTTTCTGTGTCTGGCTCGAGATCGAATCAGGTCCGGTTACCCGAGACAGGGGCGGAATGAAACACCACTATTTCGAAACAGTGAACCACAGCCGTTCGGAAACACAAACAGTTCCACGTATCGATACACTGTATCGAAACATAGAAACAGTGGCCAAGTCTACTTGACAGTACTCGTGACAGCTTGGCTGCAGTCCCACGCGAAACGGAAATCCAATGAGGCTCCAGCAAACGCGGTAGAATACATAGTGCCATGTTTACATAGGTTTATTCTTATGATGAACGGATTATAGATGCTAAATCAGGACTGTAAGGGGGATGAGGCAGTACTTCCCAGGCCATTATGTCGATGGATTAACAGGTTAGCTGAGCAATATGAGGACGTGCGTTGTCTTGTTGGAGAAACACACCTCTCCTCTGAGGACAACAACATCTCTCTCTCTCTTTCTCTCATGGCTGGCTTCACTTGGTTTAAAAGCATATCTGAGTACTACTGGCTGTTCACTGTACGCTGCTCTACGAGATATTCACAGAAAACTGGACCTTCAGCTTTCCTAAACATCGTCAACATGACTTTTCCTGCTGATCTTGGGTTTTGAATTTTTTCTTGACAGTTGAGTTGGTGTGCTTCCACTCCATGCTTTGTCTTTTTGATTCTGGCTCTTAATAGTGAACCCAAGTGTTCATCACAAGTTAAATTTTGTTGAAGTGCTCATCTTCTCTTTCATAACGTCCCTTTAGCTCTGTGCACGCTCTCAGCCTTGTTCCATTGTGTAGCCGCGTCAACTCCTTGCAAATGTTTTGCAATACTTGTTACAGATAATGTCATGAACTGTACCAGTACTAACTTGAACCTTATCAACTGTCATTTCCACAGTCACACGGTGGTCGGCACGAATGATGTCATCAATTCGACTTTCAAGTGAGGGAGTTGAAAATGCAACTGGTCGGTTAGAACGGTGTTCGTCAGTCACGGAGTCGCGACCATTTTTGAACTGCTCTACCCACTTGTAAAAATTTGCACTGTTCATACGATCTTCACCATAAACTTCAGACATTCTACAGTATATATTCGCTAGTTTCTCGCCTTCAGCGGGTAAAAAACGAATAACAGAATGTTGTTCAACTAATGTGGACGTTTCAAGTGGACTCACCATCTTGAAATGTATTTTTGAGGTTATAAACAAAGCAAAGTTGATACATCAGCTGGTCAGGGCTCATGACAGTGATGCCAACTTATTCCAGTGTTTGCCCAGCTATTGCAAATTCCTTAGAGGTTTGGATGAGGACATTAGAAGATTTGGAATAGAAAGAAAGAATAACATAGCGAGAAACATTAGGTCCTATCAGGAACAATATAACAATTGGGTTAAAAGGCCAAATAAGGAAGCCCTAAAATTACCAAACTCGCCCTACTAACAGTTTTTTCCCCAGACCAATTTGTCTCTTTAATTACTGAACGATCTCGTACCTTACTTCATACAACTTATGTGGTATTTAGAAAGTGGGAACATAAAATTTCTAAGCAATATATAAATCATTGCGAAGCTCTGGCTTTTTTTCATAAATCAGTAGCCACGCAAGAAACACAAATTGCACTTAACAACTTTTGCTAACTGATGCTGACCAACCTATCTGTAGGGGTTCCTTAACTGCACGATTCTTGAACAGGTTCTCGCCACGTTGGAACTCGTCGGCGCTGCCATTTGCTAAGCAAGAATACAGGCGGATGTCCTCCTCATTGTCGGGGAAGCTCCAGAAGGCAATGCGGAGTTGCAGCTGTTCGGGTACTGGCGGGAAAACGTGCTCCACCAGCTCGAAAGGTATGTGTGCTGCGACACATCTCGCCGACAGTTCAGCTAATGGCGGCACTTGGAATCCAGTAGCATCTGAAAACGACAATCACATATCATCAAAAGTGTTCTTTATATATCCGCAAAGTCATTGGCTGAGAGCATCGGTGAGCACATGATTTTCCGTACAAAGTTTGATATGATCTATTTTTGTCACACTTTCTCAAATGTTATTACACTTAGAAGAAGTTCTTTTTATTAGTATATTTCAATACAATGTTGAAAAGCAATTATGTCATAGCATAAGGAAATAATATACCTATCTGCTGTGTAGATGGTACTCAACAAGGAAAATAACAGACAGCTTAACCAAAAAAATTTACGATGAATTCTTAGAGGAGTTAAGTGCCTGAAATTATGTATATATAATATTATGTTTTTGGGTTGGGATGGGGAGGAAGGTAGAAATTGACCTTTAGTAGTTATTTGTGACTGACAAGAAAGACCACCACCAGCAAGTATTTCACTGATTATACACTAGGGTAAATTGTGATACAGTTGAGTTGCCAGACGGCCATATACACTGCTGGCCACCGTAAATGCAACACCAAGAAAGACAAGAGGTAGCACAACAAAATTTATTGTGTAGATAACGTGTTGACCAAGTATCAAATGATTACGTTTACAGACGTCTGTGACATGTGGTTCCTGCCAGAATCAGTAGCCAGAGTAGCCGCCATTGTTGGAGATCACCGCTGCCACACGTCTCGGCATTGAGTCAAAGAGACGTTGGATGTGTTCCAGGGGTACAGCAGCCCAAGCAGCTTCCACACGTTGCCAAAGATCATCTGCTGTGGCAGCTGGGGATGTAATCTGGGTCACTCGTTGAGCAACCATGGACCACATGTTTTCTATCGGCGAAAGATCCGGAGAGCGAGCCGGCCAGGGAAGCAATTCAATCTGGTTATTGACGAAGAACCTTTGGACTATGCGTGCCACGTGTGGTCGCACATTATCCTGTTGAAATATGGCTGTGGCCGAGCCCTGAAGGTAAGGAAGGACAACTGGCTCCAGCACCTCGGATATGTAGCGCCGGCTATTTAAAGTTCCGGCAATGCGTACTAGAGGCGTGCGAAAGTAATATCCAATACAGCCCCATACCATAATACCCGGTGCAAGACCAGTGTGGCGGTGCATAATGCAGCTGTCCAGCATCCTCTCTCCACGGTGTCTCCACACTCGAATCCGATCATCGTGGTGCTGCAGACAGAAGCGTGCCTCGTCAGTAAAGACAACGTCATTCCATTCTGCCGTCCACATCCGTCTGTCATCACACCATTGGCGACGGAGACGTCTGTGGTTCTGCGTCAATGGTAGACGAAGCAATGGACGTCTTCCGGACAGACCACTCTGCTGTAAACGGCGTCGAATGGTACGCGCAGACACTGGATGATGCGTTACAGACGCAATGTGCTGTGCTATGGTTCGGGATGTCACTGAGCGATCCGTCACTGCCATGCGCACAATTTGCCTATCAGCACGTGCAGTGGTGCACCGAGGTGAATGCGATCGACCACGTCGGTCCGTCGTACCCTCCTGCATCCAAAGGTCACATATCCGCATTACAGTTGTTTGGTTTCGTCCAACACGACTAGCGATTTCTCTGTATGATAATCCACAATCTCGGTAAGCCACTATCCTTCCTCTGTCGAACTCGGATACTTGATCAAAAGATGTTCGCTGTTGTCTACGAGGCATAACTGATCGTCTTGTGAAACAACCACAAGGTAAACACACGTGCCGAACGTACACTCGTCGAAATCGCCAAGCCTTAAATGGCGCTATGAGGTGGCGCCACAGGCGCGCGTGATGTGCGTCTGCGCTGAAATTCTAATCAGTTGCATATCTCATCGCTGCAAACTCATGGTGTAAATTTCACTTGATTCGGATGCTTCCTTCAGGGTGTTGCATTTACGGTGGCCAGGAGTATATATATATATATTATAAACCAGTTGTGCACATGGCATGGCAATGATAAACAAATTTTTTCAATTCTAAAGTCGACATCTATACTCTGCAAACCCCTGTGAAGTTTATGACAGAGGATGCCTGCCAATGTGGTAGTGATTAGGGCCTTTTTCCGTTCCATTCATACATATAGTATGGGAGGGATGATTGATTGAACACCTATGTGCAAGCTGTAATTATTCATATATTCTTCAAGTAATCCCTATGGTATTGATACAAAGGAGGTCGTAGTATATATCTAGATACATCATGTAGGACTGGTCTTTGTAACTCTCGTGGGATAGTTTGCGTAAACATCTGTAATGTCAGTTTTTTCAGCTCTTCTATTATGCTCTGCCATGCAACTTATTTTAATCAAATCCCGTTTCAAAATACAGTTAAGCATGATTGGGAGGCATAGCTTCTTTGTTCTACAATGGATCTTTTTCTTTCTTCGTGAACTCTAAGGAATTCTAGTTCATATTATCTCTCCATTTACGAATGTAATGATGGTCACTAAAATTCTGCAGCTGCATCTGTCCAGTGCTAGATTCTGCTTCAAAATGTTGTTTAAAAAAATTGAGACTGCAGTACCAAGAGCATCCATTACGTTTTCCACATACAGGTTCTTACAAAGTATGTAAAGCTTTCTCAACTGACTCCTATATGATCAAGTCCTGTGTCTCAACGTTTTCTACTGCGTTAGTTAATTAATTCAAAAATAAACAGTACTCAGCACTTCAGTTGGTTACCAAGTAAACCAAACAACTTCAGCAGAAATGTTCGAAGTATCAGCAGTGAAACAGATTTCGAAATTGTCTCTCTTTCATAGGAATATACCAGGTTTATCACCGTATCTTCGTACAATGACGAAGTACCATATATTCTGTGCCGATTCCCTGTTAGGCTACATCGGATTTTGGTTCAGCGTCGTACGGTACGGCGCCACGGTCCTGGCGGAGACGTGCTGCGGTTTGCATGAATCGCAGGGGCTCAGCCGTAAGCTCCATGCCGTCTGCTGAAATTTGATCTGCGTGCTTTTTTGGAAGGTAAAAACTTTTACAACCCAGAATGAAAATATCTACAGCAGCAGCTCAAATTGTAGTTCCTTTCGCTTTCTCAACATGTTAATCTCTCTGCTTAAATTTTCCGCATGAATTTGACAGTTGCTCCACGACAACGTTGTTTACGTTCTGGTACCTATCGTATGTAAGACTTTCTGAGACTTGTATTACTACTTCGATTTTTCGGTTATACAGTCAGTTATTTCATCCAAATTGGTTTGGTGAAAGTTTTTATTGTTACAGAAGATAGTACTAGCAAGGAAAGTCCTTCAACAAATATCCAGAAAGAAACACTAGCTGAGTGTCCTATGACAACCATATGCCTTGACACTATAGGAGGCTACCATTCGTTCTTATGCATCCTTCAGCCCTCTCTCCAAAGAATTACGAACTCTTGCGAAGGCAGTTGGCGCAGTCGGATTTGGAAACATGCAATCGCACATGTTCCTATAATGTGTATACGTTGTCGGTGGGTGAGGAATACAGAAATGACTTTAAATGTCCTCATAGTTAGGAATATAAGGGCATACGAATACAGAGACTACACAAATTGACCTCTTCTGCTATTCCCTCGCTCCTTATAGTATTATGTACGGTAATAGCGTCCCCAGATGTGAAATATGACGTGTTGCCCCATCATGCATAAACTTACGTCCGTTGTCTTTTTGGAAGAGTAGCATTCTCTAACTACGAGAATAATTTCTCGAGCAGAAACTGGTGATGAACAGCACCCGCTAATTTGCCCGGTAAAGTGTATGGCACTACTAGTCTGTCACCCACATTTTCTCCCACACATTGATACTGAAGCGAACTTGACATGGTATCCCTTGCACTATATGCGGACGACACCTCACTCTACGCGCGTTCGCCACCGCTTAAAGGAGGCATTCAACGTCCTGGAGACCTGGGCTACGAAAGGGCGCCGTAAGTTCAATGCCACTAAAAGGCAGGCCATCATAATAACGCGACGTACAGTGCCCATGGACCTTCAGCCGCTGCCAATCGTGGGAGGCCCCATCATTTCCAGTCTGGGAAACCAGAAGCACCGACAACGGACCACAAGGTGACCCGACCTGCTTCGGCAGTGAGAACGGCAGTATACAAACGCATCAATGCTCCAGACGCAGAGAGGAAAACCACAAACGTTGGGGAAATAAAACACACTTAGAGGGAACACAGGAATAGTTATAAAAACAGACACTAACGGCTCTCCTTTAAGGAAAAGAGGCAGGCGATGCCTTGCTTCCACGATCGCCCGATGTTTTGTGCCTGCCCATGGTTGCTGTGGTAATTTGTTATCCTACCCTGTAAATCCTGTTTCATCCGTAAACAAATGGTGTCGTATATTGCACGCAACTTTTGAAACGTCCATCATTTCTGTTCTAGTAAGCTGACAGCTTTGAACGTTTCGCGGTTTTCATTTGTTTTCTTTGTCGAGAGCTTCACAACGGTATAGCGTGTAGTTTTAGTGAAAACTTATTACGAATGTGGTGAATGTTGTCCAGAAACTGTTCCTTATCTCCGTGGAATGATTGGTCAACGTAATGCGCAAAAGAACTCGACTGAGATGAGAGTGATTACTAAATTTGAGAAAACTGGTGGACTGTGGACATTAAACCTTCGCGGCGTTCTCGTGTTAGTCGTTCTGCGGAAAACATCGCCATCGTGAATGATAATGTTGATGTAATTCCGGCGGATTCTATTCGCCGACGTTTGCAACAACTGGATATTCCCAGAAACAACACGATCCTATAATGCAACGAATTCTGAAAGAAAATCTGCGCTCTTGGGCTCCTAAAATCTAACTGACACGAAATGAAGCCAAGTCAACAATTAAAATCCCCGAAGTTTAAGGACTCTCACCAATTTGATGGGGTATCTAGCAGGGATTAAAGCACTGTGCGCTTATGTTAGTCCAGTGTTTAGCCATATTCGTTTTTTAATGTTTTGCGATTCTTCGGAGTGTTTTCACCATCAATCGTAACTGTATAGGATTCAACGTCTTTCCCATTCTTCCTCCAATACTTAATTGTCGTAACACCTACATTCAGTTCCTTTGCAATTTTTTGGAGCGATTCTCCTTCGTCCAGTCTTTGTAGAACTGCTAATTTTTCGTCTTGTGAAAGAGTTACATGTTTACGTTTGAATCCAGACATGTTAAAAAACAGACAACTGTACACACAATGAATATACAGTAATAAATATAGCAGAACACAAGGAATAAAGCAAACAACGTTGTTTTTTAATCCCAACAAAGGATAAAACCGCACAGTAAAGTACACGATAACAATATGCACAGCGATAGACACCGCAACAGTGGCCCGACAGGCGTCCAGTCAGTGAGCAGTCGGCACAGGCTCGCGAGCCTGAGCATGGTCGGACTAACCAGAGTGACGGACCATCCGAGGTCGGATTAGGGGGGTTCTACTGTAATGTGAAAATGGTCCGAAGAACCCTCTGCCAGCCACTTCCGTGAATTGCAGACTAACCATGTAGATGTAGAACAGTGACAAACGATCTAAATTGGAAGGACCACAAAAATTGATTGGGGTAACCTTAAGTAAACTACAAATTATCCAAATAAGGAGTGGCTTACGGAACACTCGTTCGACCGATTCTCGAGTAATGCTCATCAGCCTCGTACCTTACCATGTTCGATTAAGGGTAAGAGATAGAGAAGATCCAACGAAGAGCGGCGCGTTTCGTCGCGGGATCGTTTAGTAACCTCGGGAGCGCTACAGAAACCCTCGACGAACTCCAGTGGCAGATGCTACGAGGTGTTGTATATCACGGAGAGGCCGTTCCAGGAAGAGTCGAACGTCAAATTACTTCCTCCCACATACGCTTCCCGCAAGCAATGACCATGGCGCGACAAACTAAAATATTAGGACTGGTAGGATGGTTGCCTAATGTCGTTCTTCACATGCACCATTCGCCAATGAAACAGGGAAACTTTAAAGAAGGATTGAGAGGGGGGGGGGGGAGATCGTTATACCAGCAGTACCCTAAGCCATCTAGATTTCAGTCCGCGAGCCAGCTCATGGTGTGTGGCGGAGGGTACTTGTGGTACCACTAACTGGTCTTTCCTCCCCCCCCCCCCCTCCACCAACCCCTTCACTCGCGAATGTGCGTGGGAAGAATGATTGTCGCTAAGACACTGTATTAGCTCTAATTTCCCAAATTTCTCATTGTGATCATTTCGATAGATACGTGTGGGAGGAAGTACTATATTGTCCGACTCTTTCCAGAACGTACTCTCTAGAAGTCTCAGTAGTAAACTTCTCCGTGATGCACAACGCCTCTCTTGTAACGTCTGCCAACAGGAGTTGGTTGAGCATCTCTTAACACTCTAGCGTCGACTACACGATCCCACGACGAAATGCGTCCCTTTTCATTGAAACCTCTCTCTCTCTCTCTCTCTCTCTCTCTCTCTCTCTCTCTCTCTCTCTCTCTCTCTCTCTCTCTCCCCCCTTTAGTCCTACCTGGTAAGATGCCATACTAGTGAACAATACTCAAGAATAAGAATCGATCGAAAAAGGTCCTTATACACCACTTCCTTCGTGGATGAGTTGCATTTCCTTAAGTTTCTTCCTATGAATCCCGGCCTGCCGGTCTGGAATCTGCTTTTCCTATTATTCGTGTTACGTGTACATTCCACCTAAGGTCGCTCTGGATAGATACTCCTAGATATTTTACGGTGCATACGGTTTCCAGCCGTAGATGGAATCGGAAAATGATACCCGAAATAGTTAGCCAGTTTGGGTACCATCGAAATAATGTCAGGCATATTTTGGCGAACAGCCACATTGAGCAGCACCTGAAGTGATTCGCCTGTGGCCACGGACGGTAGCAGCGGCGTTCCCTTTTGTTCTGAAGAATTGTCCACATACAAGATGAACACCGTACTCTCCCGGCCATTAAAATGTGAACACCATGCAACAAACGACAAATTTGCATGCCTACATACGAAATTATCATTATTTCAAAGCAACTGCGAAACGTCTACATTTTCCATATAGAAAACGTTCAAGCAGCCGATTTCTCACTCAAAAATAGCGTTTGAATTTAGTTGTACTAGTCATAACACATTCTCACTCAAAAATAGCGTTTGAATTTAGTTGTACTAGTCATAACACAATCTTCTCACAAACAAGGCGGAAAAACGTACACCCTCCAGCAGATGTCCGAATTCGACATCGGGAGGATAGTGGCCTACCGAGACTGGAATCTTCCGTTGCGCAGTTTTTCTACCTCCGTCGGTCGGGATCCCACGACTGTCATGCGAATATGGAATCGATGAGTTTAAGGGGGCCGTACTCAAGGCCATGAAGGATCTCAGCGGTCGCAAGCAATTAGTGCCCATGCGTCATCGCAATGCACGTACTTGGTCACGTATCTGAAGTTACCAAACGGTTATTTTAGCAGTACAGAAAGTGTCAACTCGTAGCCTGCGGTGACGTCTCGAGCACCACGCACCGTCAGCACGGCGGCCATTGTTGCGGTTTCGTTAACGCGGCAGCAGAAAGAGACGAGAAGACAGTGGTGGACCCAGAGACAACGATGGAGACAGGAGTGCCGGGCAGCTCGTTCTCTTTTCTGAAAAGGCCCGGTTCTGGGGACTAAGGCATCGGGATTGACGCATTCGTGTGCGGGAGCTCCGGACAAAGAACATTTCCAGACTTCTTTTGTCACCGTCATACGGTCCCAACACCTAAGGAGACGATATTACGGCTTAACGTCTCGTTGACGGTGAGATCATTCGAGACGGATCACAAACTGGGATCATGGTAGGATGAAGAAGGAAATCGGCCGCGCTCCTTCGAAGGATCCATCCCGGCATCTTCGTTAAGCGATTTAGGGAAATCATGGAAAACCTAAACCAGGATGACCGGATGCAAGTTTGAACGGTCATCGTTCCAAATGTGAGTCCAGCGCGCTAACCACTCCGCTACCCCGTTCGGTCCCAGTGCCTAATGTGATGGCATGGTGCGCGTTTGGGTAGATATCATCGTCACCCCTGGTTCGAATAGTTGGTAATTTGTAGAGTACGGGTTACGTTTCTGATGTGGTGTGGACGTTGGCTGGACCCTACCTTCGATGTCTCCTTGACGTTATCTTTTAACAAGATAACGTACGACCGCTTGTTGCCGTGCTGTCCTAAGCAAACTCGATATACACGGCGTCCGACTGATGCCCTGCCTAGCATTTGCTCCAGATGTCTCAATCACTGAAAGCTTCTCATCGTGAGTCGCCGAGGAACTGGCGCGCTACCGTTTGCCAAAAACTAGGTTCGATGATCTCTGGCATAGGATAGTAGCAGCATGGAATGATGTGCCCGTATCTATCATCCACGCTCGGTTCAACTCGATACCCAGCCGGGTTAGAGCCGTTGTTGCTGCGACAGGAGGTAGCTCCGTGTACAATATTTCGCATCCTCTACACCCCCAAATCACGTACAAATTTACCTATTTATTCGTCTTGTAATGCTGTATACGCACAAGTGAAATTTCGTTAGCTGCTACCCTTTCTGGTGTAACATGTCTCCTGTGTTGACCGCAAATACGTCAGTTTCATTCCTTTAATAAATACTAAATCTAGCAGAATGGAATGGAAAACATTGCTGATCGACAAGACGAAGAGACAGACGTGGGAGTAACCGTGTGCTAATTTGTGTTGAGGTGGTAAGTTCCTACGGGACCAAACTGCTGAGGCCATCGGTCTCTAGGCTTATACACTACTTTAACTTACACCAAGAACAACACACACACACACACCCATGCCCGAGGGAGGACTCGAACCTCCGACGGGAGGAGCTGCGCGAAGCGTGGCAAGGTGCCCTTAGACCACGCGGCAATCCAGCGCGGCAATTTGTGTTTAAATACGTTTTATAAAAAGAAGGGTTGCGACGCCACCAAAGAGTTTAAATTTTATACAGTGGCTACCACACGAGTTACAGTACTTATGACGACCAACGTTAACTCGGCTGCAGTATTGGCGTTGGTCAGAACACTGACAGGCGGCCAGAAAACTGACATTTTCGTATATCCATAATTGAAATGGTCGATTCGAGACGTCAGCTAGAATAATACGTTAAAAAATGACGAAATTCCTCCAGCTGTATTAAGGTGTTGGTTTTATTGGCGACTAGTTTCGATGTTGTTACATCATCATCTTCAGGCCCATACTTGTTAACTGCCTATCTCACCACTGACTACTAGTGTTAGACACATACGGTTGCTGTCAACAAGTATGGGCCTGATGATGATGTAACATCGAAACTAGTCGCCAATCAAACCAACACCTTAATACAGCTGGAGGAATTTAGTCATTTTTTAACAGAAAACTGACAGGCGCCAGTCTATTGTTTGTCTGTGTGGAAAAATGGTTCAAATGGCTCTGAGCAATATGGGACTCAACTTCTGCGGTCATTAGTCCCCTAGAACTTAGAACTACTTAAACCTAACTAACATAAGGACATCACACACATCCATGCCCGAGGCAGGATTCGAACCTACGACCGTAGCGGTCTCGCGGTTCCAGACTGCAGCGCCTAGAACCGCACGGCCACTTTGGCCGGCTGTCTGTGTGGAAGCCGAACTGCTTTATTTGGGGAAACATTTTCCTTCGCAATTTGTTTTGCGAAATATAAATTAAACGTGCCTAAAGTGTGTTTAGCGTTCAGTTGCACGAATCGAAGTGACAGAAGCTAACTACGAGAAATTTTCCATAACATTAAAAAAAATAAAAATAATAAAAAAACCCTCACAAATAGGGCCCTGAAAGTTTGTTTTCGATGAAATCTGGAAAGAAGAAGAGATCCCCGCAGAATGGAGAACAGCTCTCATCCACCCTATCCACAAGAAAGGTTTGAAGACAGACCCCAACAATTACAGAGGAATATCACTGCTGGATATAACGTACAAGATTCTTTCTAAAGTCCTTTTGAACAGGGGAGAGCCGCAATTGGATCCGCAAATCGGGGAATACCAGGGAGGTTTTAGAAAGGGTAGTCATGTCCGGAACAAATACTAAACCTGAAAAACATTATGGCATACCAAAAATCAAGGGCAAAGACATACGTAATCTCCTTCATTGATTTCAAAAAAGCATATGATTCGATTGATAGAGAATCTCTGTTATCAGTCCTGGAAGAAATGGGTTTGGATGAGAAAACAACTGATATTATAAAAGCGACCCTTACAAATAAATTTTCGAAAGTTAAATTTATGGGCGAACTATCGGAACCCTTTGAAATAAAAACGGGAGTGCGACAGGGCGATGGGCTCTCACCGTTGCTGTTCAATTGTGTGCTTGAGAAAGTAGTCAGAATGGAACACAAATATTAAGAGTGGTAGAAGACTGGGTTGCAAAAAGAAGAACCTTAAAGTAAATTGCATTGCTTTTGCAGATGATATGGCCCTGTTTGCTGAAACAATGGAAGAAGCACGGGAGCAAATCCTTGAACTAAAGAAACAAGCAGCTAAAATTGGTCTTCACATCTCCTCTGAAAAAACTAAGATATTGACAAACATCAAGCACTCATGTAAATACCTCAAAGTTCAAGAACAGAAGATTGAAATAGTAAAAGAATTCAAATATCTCGGAGAATGGATTACTTGGAATGCTGGGGAAAGCAAAGCAATGGAATCCAGAAAAAATAAACTTGAATTGGCCTTCCAACTAACAAAAAATACATACAACAAAAAATCCCTTTCATGGGGGTCCAAAATTACACATTACAAGACAGTGATTAAGCCAGAAGCACTGTATGCAGCAGAAACACTTAACATGAATTTCAAGGGCCAAATGGAGAAACTTGAGGTAAAGGAAAGAAAAATTTTAAGAAAAATCATTGACCCAAAATTTCAAGACAATAAGATTATATACATCAAAAATGAAACTCTCTACAAGAAAATTGAAAAACTTTCAGATTCTATGCGAAAAAGGAGAATAAATTTTTATGGTCATCTTCTCAGAATGAATTCCAACAGATTAACTGAACAAATCTTTGACTTCTTCCGTAACCGAAAAACGAAGCCCAACTGGTTTAAAGAAACTGAGAAAGATCTAGTGGAATTAAATATTTCAGAAAATTCACTTATTGATCGAACTGCTAAATCAATTACTAAAGATGAAAACATAAGGTTCCAAGACAAATCCACACAAAAGTCCAAATCCTTCATCTCGGAAGAAGAGAGGAGAAGAAGATCAGAAAGAATGAAGAAATACTGGGCCCTAAGAAAAGAACAACGCACAAAGAAATGATTGATCAAGCGTACCCCAAAGAGGGTGAAACGAAAGAAGAAAAGGGCCCTGCAAGCAACTTTCGACAATCTGGCCAATAAAACTCTTAATAAGTAATCTGTGGCACAAAGAAGTCCGTAATTTAACAAATTTACTGCTCTTGCGTGTTTCCATGCAAACAAAAATACAGAATTTCTGCGCCAGTCACCGTTTCTATTCCCTAACCACAATGCATCTCGAAATTTACGCCGTAATCTTCAGGTGGGTACCTGCTCATATTGCACTGATTTACCTTCAGTTTGCGATCAATAAGAAGTTGTCGTGGGTGGACGAAAATGTTTTAGTCGCCTCGCAATTTTATCTACGCCGAAAGGTTTATACATGTTTGGACTAGAACTTTTCCTTGTTGCCGCCAGTGTACACGGAAATCACCGCTGTTTACTGTTTTCTTGAGAAAAATTACGCTGACATGAGCTATTTGAAGTTAGTCAAAGTCAGTTTCAAGGGGAAGTGACACAGCAAGACCACCATGGAGGTAAAAAGAGAAGTGAGATGGCGCTACAGACTCGGGATATATGTGAGTGGTGGGAGCCTGACGCCATCTTAAACAACCCTAAACATTAACAAACGCCTGTTTACGATTGCTTCCTGTTCATTAATTCACTCGTGTGGCCGCAATATACTAAATACTAAAAATTACACTGCTTACGTGAATAATGTTGTGACAGAAAAGCAATTTAACGTTTTCTGTTACTGAGTGTGCATTTGGTCTAGTAATAAAGAGTCATTGGCTTAGTTAACGTAACTTGCTTTCTGTTAATTTATTTCGAACAGCCAAGAAGAAAAGGAAGAGATGCGATGAAAAGCATGCTTTCGCAACCCACTTAATTCCACTTTTGCTGTGCTTGTATTGTTAGCTAATGAAGCTGGAACTCCAAAACAAAAGCTTCTTTGCTTACTGGCACAGCTTCTTCTTCGTTACATTTTCAGTTTTCAACTCGTATGTACAGCATTTTTAGTGTTTACGTTAGCAAAACACTTAACCTACGTGTTCTTTGCTAGCCCATAAACGTGGGCAATAAGAAAGGGAGCAAAGCATGCTATCATATCGTGAGCACGAAACAAAGTGAACGAGGGAGGAAAAGCGAACAATGAATCATTAACGTTGGGAGGAATTTGGGTCATGAGATGATGCACGAACAAAGTGGTTACGCAGCCGTGTGCTGGGCGAGGGCGAGACCGCTGATACAGTGTGGCTCAGATGTCTGAGCGTTTGCGATTTGGAAGGCAACGAAAAACACGAAAGAATAAAAATAAACAGGGGAACCATAATTCATGTATACAAAAGAAAATATTATTTGAGCTGCATCACTTACGAGGGAAATGTGATTCCTTTTAATTTTTGATTACGATATGGTCGATTAGTACAACCGTAAACATCGTAAGCATCAAAGCACCAGATACTATTTGGGATATGACTACAAAAGTCGATAGGTATTGCCAAAGGTCGAAGCTGGGCAAGAACACGCCAGAGTGACATCACGAGGATGTATTACCGCGGTGAACCATGGGGGTATAAATACGGTGAACCAATTTGTTTTGGCTATGTAAGATGTCAGACGTTGGCCAGGACTGCATATGCGGCGAGAGCAGTGGGACAATACTCCGGTCGCCATCGAGTGTCTGGACCCCGCTGCTGCTACTCAAGATGTTGAATGAATGTTGTTAATTCGTGAGTCACAGCTTTGTATAATTCGAGGACTCACGGAACGCTCCATGTTGTGCCAGGCTACGGTTTTTATTGCATCGAATGCTCAACTGAACTGACGTATCTATAGGGCGGACGCGAGAAGTACGGCACAGTGTGTGCATTTTTCATTCGAAAATATATTTTAAATGTGTTACAGTAGTTCTCTTCGTTCTTATTACAAGGTGTACAACTTTGCTTCCGCCGTTTGCCGATAGGTGGCGACAACCGTAACTAGCGGTCGAAAGAAACCGATGGACGTCACGCATTTAGCTTGGACCTCGGTCAACATAACATCATTCAAACATTAGTCGATTTGTGTCTGCATCATAAAGTTGTTCTTGATTGAAAACGTCAGTTTATGAGCCTAATTCTCGTCATTTGCGGGAAGTGTTACTGTTTTGCTTCAATATGAAGAAAACAGCGGCTGAGCCTCGTGGAATTCTCTCAAGTACATATGGTAAGGATGCGGTTAGTGAAAGAACGTGTCGTGAGTGGTTTCAACGCTTCAAGAACGGTGATTTTAACGTCGTAGACCCGCATAGTGGTGGAAGAGAGAATGTTTTCGAAGATGCAGAATTGGAGACATTGCCGAGTGAAGGAAGACTCTCATCAAACTCAAGAAGAATTGCCACTATTAGTGGGAGTGACACAGCAAGCCAATTCACAACGTCTCAAGGCTATGGGCATGATTCAGAAAGAAGGAACTTGGGTCCCGTGTGAGCCGAAACCAAGAGACGTTGAACGGCGTTTGTGTGTTTGTGAACACTTGCTTCAGAGGAAAAAACGGAAGGGATTTCTCAAATGGTTCAAATGGCTCTGAGCACTTTGGGACTTAACATCTCAGGTCATCAGTCCCCTAGAACTCAGAACTACTTAAACCTAACTAACCTAAGGACATCACACACATCCATGCCCGAGGCAGGATTCAAGCCTGAGACCATAGCGGTCGCGCGGTGCCAGACTGAAGCGCCTATAACCTCCCGGCCACCTCGGCCGGCCAAGGGATTTCTGCATCGTATTGTGACCGGGGACGGAAAATGGGTTCATTACGATAACCCTAAACGCAAAAAATCACGGGGATATCCTGGTCATGCTTCCACGTCGACGGCCAAACCGAATATTCACGGCTCCAAGATCATGCTCTGCATTTGGTGGGACCAGCTCGGCGTCGTATACTATGAGGTGTTAAAATCAAGTGAAACAATCACAGGTGCTCGTTATCGAACGCAATTAATGCGTTTGAGCAGAGCATTAAAGGACAAGCGATAAAGTGATGAGGCACGATTAAGTGATTTTGCAGCACGACAACGCTCGAACCCACGCTGCAAAACAGGGCAAAACGTACTTGGAAACGTTAAAATGTTAAGTCCTACCCTACCCGCCGTATTATCCAGACATGATTGTCACCGGTTTAGATCAATGGCGCATGGCCTGGCTGACCAACACTTCCGATCTCATGAAGAGGTTACAAATTGGATCGATTCGTGGATCGCTTCGAAAGGTGAAAAATTTTTTCGACGCGGGATTCGTACACTGCCTGAAAGTTGGGAGAAAGTAGTGGCCAGCGATGGAAAATCATTTGAATGGTACATGTGTAACCAATTTGTTTCATTAAAGCCTCAAATGTTGGAGGAAAAACCGGCGGAAGCAAAGTTGTATACCTTGTAGTAATTTGCACATGTCTAAGTAGAAGTATTGCAGTGTGGTGATCCATTTCCAGTTTAATATGCGGAACAGTTTCATTTAATGTGGAAAAATAATTATTCCTTGAAAGAGCTATAATCTCTGAGGACAGCTAACTTTTCGATTAGTGTAGGGAAGAAGTGATCTTTTAACACAGTCTGATAGAAGTACCAATCACGTAATATTTCGATTTAATAATCCGTTGGACATATTCTGGGGATTTAAACATTAGGCCGCTGTTGCAGTAGCTGCACGTGAATCAGAATAACTGTGTGATTAAACTGTCATGTGAAACAGTAATAACCGTATAATACCTGTAACACATCAACGATTTAAGCCGTCAAGAGATACTATTACAACAAAGACAGGAGACTAAAATCACGTGGATCATATCACGGTTTACAAAATCGAAAACAGTTCTCATACCGCAACATGCTAATTATTATTTTTTATCTTAGTGTTGACAATTGCCTGTTAGTCTTCCGTCTCCGGTTCTTCGGCTGACGTTTAGGGGAGAGCGGGGCAATGCCGTACAGCGGGGTAATACCGTGCACCGCTTTATACAGTTTCCTAGAGAGCTCAATGAGCACTGCATGGTGCTGCCACATTGCGGAAGTAACTATAATCTGACACAAAGGGGTCTATATCGTTCAACGGCGCAGACGCCTTCAACAATCGGTTTCAACTGATTTAGACTGTTTTCTTATAAAATCTGAATATAATAAGTCAGAGGTGAGCGAAATATGTAATAGCAACAATATTTAAAGTAGCTCTATTTAATTACGCATTTCTTGATCTTCTTTTAAACATCAAATGTTAGACGTTAAATTTCGTGATTGTTGGGTTAGAATTTAAAATGGCGAGTCATGTTGTCTCGGGGCAATACCGAGCCCGAAGCACGGTATTGCCCCGTGGTGAACGGTATTGCCCCATATGGTAATTTCTTTTGGAATTTTTGTGAACTATGTATTTGGAAGACTGTGTGTGTGTGTGTGTGTGTGTGTGTGTGTGTGTGTGTGTGTGTGTGATCTTACAAGTGTTCCTTGTGTAGTGCATGTGACACAGCTGAAAACTATATTTGCGACTACTGCCATTAAAACAGGGGATAAATGTGTTCAGAGACAAGTTGACACCAAAATACACTCCTGGAAATGGAAAAAAAGAACACATTGACACCGGTGTGTCAGACCCACCATACTTGCTCCGGACACTGCGAGAGGGCTGTACAAGCAATTATCACACGCACGGCACAGCGGACACACCAGGAACCGCGGTGTTGGCCGTCGAATGGCGCTAGCTGCGCAGCATTTGTGCACCGCCGCCGTCAGTGTCAGCCAGTTTGCCGTGGCATACGGAGCTCCATCGCAGTCTTTAACACTGGTAGCATGCCGCGACAGCGTGGACGTGAACCGTATGTGCACTTGACGGACTTTGAGCGAGGGCGTATAGTGGGCATGCGGGAGGCCGGGTGGACGTAACGCCGAATTGCTCAACACGTGGGGCGTGAGGTCTCCACAGTACATCGATGTTGTCGTCAGTGGTCGGCGGAAGGTGCACGTGCCCGTCGACCTGGGACCGGACCGCACGGATGCACGCCAAGACCGTAGGATCCTACGCAGTGCCGTAGGGTATCGCACCGCCACTTCCCAGCAAATTAGGGACACTGTTGCTCCTGGGGTATCGGCGAGGACCATTCGCAACCGTCTCCATGAAGCTGGGCTACGGTCCCGCACACCGTTAGGCCGTCTTCCGCTCACGCCCCAACATCGTGCAGCCCGCCTCCAGTGGTGTCACGACAGGCGTGAATGGAGGGACGAATGGAGACGTGTCGTCTTCAGCGATGAGAGTCGCTTCTGCCTTGGTGCCAATGATGGTCGTATGCGTGTTTGGCGCCGTGCAGGTGAGCGCCACAATCAGGACTGCATACGACCGAGGCACACAGGGCCAACACCCGGCATCATGGTGTGGGGAGCGATCTCCTACACTGGCCGTACACCACTGGTGATCGTCGAGGGGACACTGAATAGTGCACGGTACATCCAAACCGTCATCGAACCCATCGTTCTACCATTCCTAGACCGGCAAGGGAACGTGCTGTTCCAACAGGACAATGCACGTCCGCATGTATCCCGTGCCACCAAACGTGCTCTAGAAGGTGTAAGTCAACTACCCTGGCCAGCAAGATCTCCGGATCTGTCCCCCATTGAGCATGTTTGGGACTGGATGAAGCGTCGTCTCACGCGGTCTGCACGTCCAGCACGAACGCTGGTCCAACTGAGGCGCCAGGTGGAAATGGCATGGCAAGCCGTTCCACAGGACTACATCCAGCATCTCTACGATCGTCTCCATGGGAGAATAGCAGCCTGCATTGCTGCGAAAGGTGGATATACACTGTACTAGTGCCGACATTGTGCATGCTCTGTTGCCTGTGTCTATGTGCCTGTGGTTCTGTCAGTGTGATCATGTGATGTATCTGACCCCAGGAATGTGTCAATAAAGTTTCCCCTTCCTGGGACAATGAATTCACGGTGTTCTTATTTCAATTTCCAGGAGTGAACAATAACTTTGTTTTACCAGTAAAAGGATTTTCTGTCTTTAGAAACTTTAATAAGCTGTGAAATTTGTGTGTTTCAATCCTAAATAAATTCTTAATTTCGAATTTCTTAATTTGATTTATTTTTACAGAGTTTTTGTCATTTTATGTGCAACGCTGTATCATATTGTGCGGTATTACTCCACCCCTCGGGGTAATACCGTGCAATGTAACACTTTGTGAAACAGCTGTAGGAACGTAAATCGATGTAATATAGCAAATATGAAGCCATAAACGTGTGCGGCATTGATTTCTTGCCCAAAAAAAGGTGTTCAGCAATTCAATTGAGTTCGAAAAATACGAAATATTTGAAAAATGGCTTACGTGCAGGGTATTTCCCCACTCTCCCCTACTTGAGGCTGGCAGCTGAAGCTTTGACTCGTGCTGGCAAAAGGTCCGAAAAGTCATCAGACAAACGTTAGCCAGAGAACCCGGGACAGAAGCCAACAGGCATTTTGTCAACAAGTGGCCACGAAAGCCTTAACAATTTTGTACATATTAGCGTTGTTAACTAATTCTGGAACTCGCTTAGGAATGTAATACAGGAATGTTCTACAATATTCGATGTTATTTAACATTTTCGTCTGATTAGAGAACGAAGGATGAAATAAATATACGGCTGTCTATTTCCGAATACATGGGCATTTCCGAGTGCGTGATTAGGTATTAACCTAAGACGACAGCTTAAATTGCTGCAAGTAAAACGATGAGCAATAACATTCATATTCACCTCGTCATAAATACTTCACGCGTGACGCTCACCTTACAAGACTTCATTTTCCCGTTGATACATTTATGCCGCTAACGACGTGTGCGAACTGTTACCATGGCGAAGAGCCCGCATCAAACGCCAACAGAAGTCTATAGCAGTTCCTGCAGTTGGTCTATAATGTGCAGGGAGTCTTGTTCAATGAGTGGTTCCCGTCCATGATTGGGAGTGTGGGCAGATACAAGAGAGAGAGAGTTTTTGAGAATTCCTACGCACCTCTTAATAGGAGAAACGGCAAACCGGTGTTGCCATTTTAATAACAAACTGTGTAGACTGTAAATTAATCAATTGGGAAATTAATTATCAATGGGGAAACTACCACCTGGGTTCCGTAAGGCAAGTCATTCACTGCTTGCTTTCTGCGTCTGCTGATAAACGCGGCGGCTTTCATTTCGCGACGCCAGTCCCCAGCCGGTAAGCACAGCTGCCTTTGAAAGAGCGCAGCACAACCAGGCCTGGCGACAAATTCCATGGATTTCCGATGGCGCTGGCTCCGCAGGCAGACAAAGGCGACGCCAGTGGCGGCTGCCTTTCCTCCCCATCACGTCGACACCCTTTCTGCTATTGTGTTGCGCTGCTGGGGAAGTGTAGGGAAACTCATCAACCCGACAACGGTACAGGATCTGCTTCTCTATCCATAATACACGAATTCGTATATATATCGTTTGCGGTCGACGGGGTTGGAAATTTATGTAACTGGAGAATTTCCATCAGATTCTCGAGGAAAAATTCATGTTCCTAATTATAACGTTACCGAAGAATGCAAGCATGAATAGTCTTTGGCTGATTTTTTCTTTTTTTATTTCAAAATTGAACAGCTGCCTATGGAGTAAAATGACGTCCTTTACGATATTTACTGCAAGACTGGAAAGTTGCACAGGTTACACCAATATTCAAGAAAGGTGGTAGGAGTAATCAACTAAAGTACAGGCCCATATCGTTAACGTCGATATGGAACAGGATTCTAGAACATGTGTGTTCGAACATTATGAATTACCTCGAAGAAAACGGTCTATTGACACACAGTTAACCATGGGTTTAGAAAACATCGTTCCTGTGAAACACAACTACCTCTTTATTCAGATGAAGTGTTCAGTGCTATTGACAAGGGATTTCAGATTGATTCCGTATTTCTGGATTTCCAGAAGGCTTTTGACACTGTACCACACAAGCGGCTCGTAGTGAAATTGCGTGCTTATGGAATATCGTCTCAACTATGTGACTGCAGCTTTACTGTATGATTAAATGATGATGGCGTCCTCTTGGGTAAAATATTCAGGAGGTAAAATAGTCCCCCATTCGGATCTCCGAGCGGAGACTACTCAAGAGGACGTCGTTATCAAGAGAAAGAAAACTGGCATTCTACGGATCGGAGCGTGGAATGTCAGATCCCTTAATCGGGCAGGTAGGTTAGAAAATTTAAAAAGGGAAATGGATAGGTTAAAGTTAGATATAGTGGGAATAGTGGGAAGTTCGGTGGCAAGAGGAACAAGACTTTTCGTCAGGTGATTACAGGGTTATAAATACAAAATCAAATAGGGGTAATGCAGGAGTAGGTTTAATAATGAATAAACAAATAGGAGTGCGGGTTAGCTACTACAAACAGCATAGTGAACGCATTATTGTGGCCAAGATAGACACAAAGCCCATGCCTACTACAGTAGTACAAGTTTATATGCCAACTAGCTCTGCAGATGATGAAGAAATAGATGAAATGTATGACGAGATAAAAGAAATTATTCAGGTAGTGAAGGGAGACGAAAATTTAATATTCATGGGAGACTGGAATTCGTCAGTAGGAAAAGGGAGAGAAGGGAACATAGTAGGTGAATATGGATTGGGGGGAAGAAATGAAAGAGGAAGCCGCCTTGTAGAATTTTGCACAGAGCATAACTTAGTCATAGCTAACACTTGGTTCAAGAATCATAAAAGAAGGTTGTATACCTGGAAGAATCCTGGAGATACTAAAAGGTATCAGATAGATTATATAATGGTAAGACAGAGATTTAGGAACCAGGTTTTAAATTGTAAGACATTTCCAGGTGCAGATGTGGATTCTGACCACAATCTATTGGTTATGAATTGTAGATTAAAACTGAAGAAACTGCAAAAAGGTGGGAATTTAAGGAGATGGGACCTGGATAAATTGAAAGAACCAGAGGTTGTACAGAGTTTCAGGGAGAGCAAAGGGAACAATTGACAGGAATGGGGGAAAGAAGTACAGTAGATGACGAATGGGTAGCTCTGATGGATGAAGTATTGAAGGCAGCAGAGGATCAAGTAGGTAAAAAGACGAGGGCTAGTAGAAATCCTTGGGTAACAGAAGAAATATTGAATTTAATTGATGAAAGGAGAAAATATAAAAATGCAGTAAATGAAGCAGGCAAAAAGGAATACAGATGTCTCAAAAATGAGATCGACAGGAAGTGCAAAATGGCTAAGCAGGCATGGCTAGAGGACAAATGTAAGGATGTAGAGGCTTATCTCACTAGGGGTAAGATACTGCCTACAGGATAATTAAAGAGACCTTTGGAGAAAAGAGAACCAGTTGTATGAATATCAAGAGCTCAGATGGCAACCCAGTTCTAAGCAAAGAAGGGAAGGCAGAAAGGTGGAAGGAGTATATAGAGGGTTTATACAAGGGTGATGTCCTTGAGGACAATATTATGGAAATGGAAGAGGATGTAAATGAAGATGAAATGGGAGATAAGATACTGCGTGAAGAGTTTGACAGAGCACTGAAAGACCTGAGTCGAAACAAGGCCCCGGGAGTAGACAACATTCCATTAGAACTACTGATGGCCTTGGGAGAGCCAGTCATGACAAAACTCTACCATCTGGTGAGCAACATGTATGAGACAGGCGAAATACCCACAGACTTCAAGAAGAATATAATTCCAATCCCAAAGAAAGCAGGTGTTGACAGATGTGAAAATTACCGAACTATCAGTTTAATAAGTCACAGCTGCAAAATACTAACGCGAATTCTTTACAGACGAATGGAAAAACTGGTAGAAGCGGACCTCGGGGAAGATCAGTTTGGATTCCGTAGAAATGTTGGAACACGTGAGGCAATACTAACCTTACGACTTATCTTAGAAGAAAGATTAAGAAAAGGCAAACCTACGTTTCTAGCATTTGTAGACTTAGAGAAAGCTTTTGACAACGTTAACTGGAATACTCTCTTTCAAATTCTGAAGGTGGGAGGGGTAAAATACAGGGAGCGAAAGGCTATTTACAATTTGTACAGAAACCAGATGGCAGTTATAAGAGTCCAGGGGCATGAAAGGGAAGCGGTGGTTGGGAAAGGAGTGAGACAGGGTTGTAGCCTCTCCCCGATGTTATTCAATCTGTATATTGAGCAAGCAGTAAAGGAAACAAAAGAAAAATTCGGAGTAGGTATTAAAATTCATGGAGAAGAAGTAAAAACTTTGAGGTTAGCCGATGACATTGTAATTCTGTCAGAGACAGCAAAGGACTTGGAAGAGCAGTTGAACGGAATGGACAGTGTCTTGAAAGGAGGATATAAGATGAACATCAACAAAAGCAAAACGAGGATAATGGAATGTAGTCAAATTAAATCGGGTAATGCTGAGGGGATTAGATTAGGACACGAGACACTTAAAGTAGTAAAGGAGTTTTGCTATTTAGGGAGCAAAATAACTGATGATGGTCAAAGTAGAGAGGATATAAAATGTAGACTGGCAATGGCAAGGAAAGCGTTTCTGAAGAAGAGAAATTTGTTAACATCGAGTATAGATTTAAGTGTCAGGAAGTCGTTTCTGAAAGTATTTGTATGGAGTGTAGCCATGTATGGATGTGAAACATGGACGATAACCAGTTTGGACAAGAAGAGAATAGAAGCTTTCGAAATGTGGTGCTACAGAAGAATGCTGAAGATAAGGTGGGTAGATCACGTAACTAATGAGGAGGTATTGAATAGGATTGGGGAGAAGAGAAGTTTGTGGCACAACTTGACTAGAAGAAGGGATCGGTTGGTAGGACATGTCCTGAGGCATCAAGGGATCACAAATGTAGCATTGGAGGGCAGCGTGGAGGGTAAAAATCGTAGAGGGAGACCAAGAGATAAATACACTAAGCAGATTCAGAAGGATGTAGGTAGCAGTAGGTACTGGAATTGTGACTTCCTGTCAGAGAGGTCACAGTTCGTAGTAATTGACGGAAAGTCATCCAGTAAAACTTAAGTGATTTCTGGCGTTCCCCAAGGTAGTGTTATAGGCCCTTTGCTGTTCCTTATCTATGTAAACGATCTGGGAGACAATCTGAGCAGCCGTCTTCGGTTGTTTGCAGATGACGCTGTCGTTTATCGACTAATAAAGTCATCAGAAGATCGAAACAAACTGCAAAACGATTTAGAAAAGGTATCTGAATGGTGCGAAAAGTGGAAATTGAGCCTAAATAACGAAAAGTGTGAGGTCATCCAGATGAGTGCTAAAAGGAATTCGTTAAACTTCGGGTACACGATAAATCAGTCTAATCTAAAAGCCGTAAATTCAACTAAATACCTAGGTATTACAATTACGAACAACTTACATTGGAAGGAACAAACAGAAAATGTTGTGGCGAAGGCTAACCAAAGATTGCGTTTTATTGGCAGGACACTTAGAAAATGTAACAGACCTACACTAAGCTTGTCCGTCCTCTTTTAGAATACTGCTGCGCGGTGTGGGATCCTTACGAGATAGGACTGACGGAGTACATCGAAAAAGTTCAAAGAAAGGCAGCACGTTTTGTATTATCGCGAAATATGGGAGTGCGTGTCACAGAAATGATAGTGGATTTGGGTTGGAAATCATTACAAGAAAGACGGTTTTCGTTGCGACGGAATCTTCTCACGAAATTCCAATCACCAACCTTCCCCTCCGAATGCGAAAATATTTTGTTGACACCGACCTACATAGGGAGGAACGATCACCACGATATAATAAGGGAAATCAGAGCTCGTACAGAAAGATATAGGTGTTCATTCTTTCCACGCACTATACGAGATTGGAATAACAGAACTGTGAAGGTGGTTCGATGAACCCTCTGCCAGGCACTTGAATGTGACTTGCAGAGTATCCATGCTGATGTAGAATTGACAAATACAATCACGGAAAAAGTAGATATTGACAAACCGTTGTTCTTGTCCAATAACTTTATTTAGTAGAACTTACGATCACAACCGGAGATATTATTTGGTAAACTATCATTATGGTGCTTCTTTCCTAACCTGTACATATAAAAGGGTTAACTAAATTAACCTTATGCAAAAGTGCGTACAAATTCTATACCAGCTGGCTTCACACAGTGAGGAAAAGGTATTCACACATACAAAAAAAATTACAATGTACATAAGCGTAATGACAATAATTGGAGGCATTCCTCTTCAAGTACTACTTCAGTTAACCTATTTGGCATGGAATGAACCAGTAGTCTCCGAGGTAATATTCTGCCATTCTTGTTGCAGACATTATTTCAGAGCAGTCTTACTTTGTATCTCATGTTTTTCCACCATTATTTCAAGCGCACTCCAAAAGTGTTCAATTGGATTAATGTCAGCGCTCCGTCGCCAAACTTTAGAACGTTAGGGTTATGGTACCACAACCATGGACGAACAATTTCCACTTTATGCTTGGAGTCATTGCCTAGTTGAAAGTAGTAATCTGTGCTAAAATTCAAATTATCAACAGTTTTTTTTTCCAAATCTTTCTTTAGAATATTTAAATACTGGAATCTATCCATGTTACCTTCAACAAAAATAAGTCCCAATACCATAACCTAGTCTTCTCCACATCATCAAACATGTTAATCCGTAAACAATACTCATACGCTCCCGAGGATATTAAAGTCTCAATATCTTGTTGTTTTTGCTGATGTATAGTTTCCCAAGTTCCATAATCTGCACTAGTTAAAGTATAGCTAACAGCCCTAGGTGCGATTTCCTTCCTGAATTGATCACTAACAAGCGCGGACAACGCAGAATCTGTCAATTTAGGATCATCATTCTACCAACCTTATTAACACATTTCGTTCTCCTTGCGTTGGCTTCTGTGGTCGACCACCTCTTTCGCTACTTCTTTCTCTAAATCGCGATATTATGGACTGCACAGTTATCCGGCTTCGCCCAATGGTATCAGTTATTTCTGAAAGTGATATTCCATTTTCATACTGGCAGATACCTCCCATTGCGACCCACTCTGCTGCTGCACGGCTTTCACTGCATGTCAGGGCCAACGTGCACGAGGTGCAGCTTGCCACCGAAAGAAAGCGGTTGGTTAGTCGTTTGTGTGTTTCCAATTCTATTAGTGCATCAATATTTTTACCCCACTGTGTATGGCCGATTGGTACATAATATTTATTTACTTTTTGCAGAAGGCTAATTTAGTTATTCCTTTTAGATGTACAGATTAGGAAGGAAACGCCATCCTGTTAGTTTACCAAAACCCTTCTCCGGTTGTGATTATTAGTTCTAATACATAAAAGTTATTCTACATGAACGAAGGTGAATGAAAACTTTTTTCCATGATTGTATTTGTCAATCACTGCTGTAAATTTCTTAAAGCATGCCATTTCACTACTTAGGCCGTCGTCGTATTCTGAAATAAAAACTGTTTCATTAATTAGCTACTAACTAATTTCGCCCCCTTTAGCATTATCTAAATGTCTCACGATAAAAATTGTGCTAACCCTCCAGCATATTAGGATTCACACATCAGTGTGGCGAAAAAGCAACATGTGATGGCGTTCCTGATAAAGAGTTTCGGACAACTACATATGTAATATGAAAAAAGTGCATCATGTATGCAGGTTTTGTCACTGTACCAACATACCTCATACATTAAATTACGTTGGAGTAACTACTTTAGTGGAAACACACGCGGCATGCTAAATGTCTTAAAATTACGACAAAATGAATCGGTCAGAAGAACAGAATGACCTTCATTGTTACTGTCAGAATCACTTAAAAACACTGCCACCTTACGCTCCTTTACAGATCTATTGGTGTCCCTGGAATCGTCCTAAGAACCATAAAAACGTTCATTCACACAGTTACTCGTTCCTTCGTTCTCACTAGGTAAAACCGAAGAATCATCGTCAAAAACCTCCGAAAGCATTTCACATTCACGTATTCTTTTCGTTTTTTGCATCGGACTGTCTCTAAAAAATCAGGACGAACTTCAAGACGAAATCAGCAACTATTTGAAATAACAGAACAAAATCAAAATGCTAAATAAGCTTAAGTACCCGAAGGTCGACTATTCGTGTGAACATATTAAATAGACGAAGTAATTAAAACGTACCACAGCAGATGGAAACTACAAACCGTGTAGAAAACAAGAGTTACCACAAGATCCGTCCGTAACGAATGGCGCGTGAAACACGTGTACGGATCCGCCCGCAATGTATTACAACCAAATAGATTGCATATGTATGAGCGCACCAGCTTAAGAGTTGCATTTTTCCATTTTACGTATGGCTCACTCATCTGTGATATTTGTGCCCCTACTTACTATGGCCGTGCACAGCTCTTATCAGTGGCGCTATCCTATGCCGCGTGGAATATAACATGCTCTCAGAATAACAACGTTTATCGTGACTATCTTGATAATACCCAAAGGGGTGAAACCAGATAGTTTCAAATAACGAAATAAAGTGTTTAGTTCAAAACAGAAGAATAATCCTTCAGGAGAAAGATTCTCTAGGATCACATCCATGATAAATGATCGAAGAATGGAAGGGAAAATTGGACGTAGATTAGTAGGCGGTCAATGCGGTTTTAAAAGGAGCAGAGGCTCACGTGAAACTATTTAATACTGCGATTAATAGACTGCAGAGTTGCGGGAAAAAAAGGAAACTCATATTGCATTCGTAGATTTGAGGACGGGTTTTGATAATGTGTAACAGTCGTCATAAATTTTAATGGTCTTGATCCAACATAATGTAATAATGACTAGCTATGATAACCCGTTTCGATTGTCTGGCAAACCATAATCGGATCATGCTGCGTATAATTGGTACTGCTAATAGTACAGTATTAACCAGAACAACATTGTTAAACGTAACTTCTCAAAATCCGATCGCACGAGTGTTCCGTACATTAGTTCGAGTTCAACAGAGCACGGACCGCACTGAATGGGGCTCTGCGCCGCAGGAAGCCGGCAGCAGCTGTGGCCAGTGGGAACAACTCAGCGCGCATGCGCGGTCGCCGACCCCGCCCCGCATACACCCCCCCCCCCCCCGGACGTGCGGCGAGGATGTAAACAATATGCGGGCCGTTGCCCCGCTACCCGCAGCACACAGCGAGCTGCTGTCTCTGGAGGGGAACCGCTACGACAGTTTTTGCAGCGACGCGAGCATCTCTGTCGGAACAATGGTAGACAGCCTCAGCGCTATGGAGACGCTACCGCACGTCGGCAACTTACCAGTTCCTTAAATCCATCGACACGAGTGATTACTTCCTGCTGTTTGAAGTCCTGGTACTTTTTGCCGATGATACAAGTATAGCTATCACACCCAACAGACAAGAATTAACTGGTGAAATTGTAAACGGTGTTTTTCAGATAATCATTAAGTGGTTCTCTGCAAATGGGCTCTCATTAAACTTTGACAAAACACAGTATATAAAGTTCCACACAGTAAATGGAATGACCCCATTAATAAATCTAGACTTCGATCAGAAATCGGTAGCTAAGGTAGAATATTCAAAATTTCTAGGTGTATGCGTTGATGAAGGGTTGAACTGGAAAAAGCACACTGAGGATCTGCTGAAACGTTTGAGTTCAGCTGCTTATGCTATTAGGGTCATTTTGGCGATATACATCTGAGTAAATTAGCTTACCATGCCTATTTTCATTCTCTGCTTTCCTGTGGAATCATATTCTGGGGTAGCTCATCATTGAGTAAAAGAGTGTTCATTGCACAAAAGCGTGTAATCAGAATAATTGCTGGAGCTCATCCAAGATCATCCTGCAGACACTTATTTAAAGAGCTAGAGATCTTCACTGCAGCCTCACTATATATATATATATATATATATATATATATATATATATATATATATGAAATTTGTTATTAACAATCCGAACGAATTCAAAAGTAATAGCAGTGTACATGGCTGCAACACTAGGAGAAAGGATGATCTTCACTACTGAAGGTTAAATCTAACTTTGGCTCAGAAGGGGGTAAATTATGCTGCCACAAAAGTCTTTGGTCACTTACCTAATAGCATAAAATGTCTGACAGATAGCCATATAGCATTTAAATAGAAATTAAAAGAATTTCTTAATGGCAACTCCTTCTACTCATTAGATGAATTTTTGGATATAGTAAGTGGGTAATTTCCCAACCCCACAAAAAAAAAGAAAAAAAATTGCGTGTCATGTAATATTTTGTCTAATGTAATATCTTGTATAGACACCTTTTATTAACCTGACACGTCCCACATCATTATGAAGTGTCGAATTCATGATCTATGGAACAAGAACTAATGTAATGCAATCTAAAACCTTTATTCAGAACAACTTCTTTGCAGCTTTATGTATGTTATCGCCTGTCCACATGCTATGATTTGTTTGCGTTAAAATCTGTGTGTGGAATGACCGCTGTAGTTTTCACGCGTCTTTGCGACCCGGTCAGAGCTATACGATATGCGCCTCATAACCAAATACCAACCGAAGTAGAAAGGTAAAGCTGTCATCAGGCCGAAGATGGGTTTGAACACTACAGTGCTTTACTAGGCATTGTCGTGTTGAAGGTGGGACGCCGCTGACTCATCCAGCCAGTTCAGTAGAGGGACTTAAAGTTGACGTGGATCCAGAACCACTTCGCAACTCAGCAATTTTCGAATCAGCAAACGTTGCTAGAGATGAAATAACTGATAACTGGAAGATAAAAATTCTAGTGCTGATCGGGAGTCAAATACGTGACCTCTGGATCCATAGTCTGTCACTTCATCACTGAGCCACCGAGCCAAGCACGAGTGATGTAATTTTGTTGAATTCGCCGCCCTTTAATTAATTTAAGATCGATTATACACATCTGTGTCTAATTCACTGCTTCAGACGGGAGACTCTTAATCATAACCTACATTTTTACGCATTTAAAGTCCGTTCTTATGTAACGTAAGACTCTTAAGGCTAAACCATAAAATTCTTTGAAATTATCCATCCTCTTTACACCGGTCTTTTTTACTCACATTTAATGTCAGCTCTCATCGTGAAATTCAAGCTATGGCTTTTGGTTTCCTTGTTGGAAAATTACTAACAGCTATTGAAAGTCAGAACCACCTCTTTTTCGCAGTGACATACGTTTTGCCCGGGATATGTTCCACGAGCTATTCCCACAATCTAAATACAAGAGCAATGGTCAACTTATTTTTTGAAGTTTTCCTTGAGAAGTATTTTGAGTCAACTGAGGTATCACCGTCTAAATACGATGTCACTATATCTAAATTCAGGTTACTAGTTTCATTTAAAAGCCCTTGTTTTAATTAATATCAATTAAAATATGGCTGAAAATACGTCGCCAAGTCTGGAAATACATTGGCTACACAAAATCCGATTTCCGATTTGTATTCCCTAAATCAAAAGCAATCGTTTAGCTTTTCTGCCCCCATGTCAACAGGCAAACAGTACTGGAAATTTGTGATGGAGACCGGTTTTATTTTGATTCACCGAATCTTCCACAAAGTTGGTCTCAAACATAAGCATCACCTCAGAAACCATGTGAAGCTGAGAATTTGAAAAATTGGGACGAAACGACATCAAATTAAGTAAGTACGTCCAGAAGTGGATTTGGGTATCCACTTATGCAAGCTATATCAAATGCCAGAAAATAAGCAAAGGTAGATTTCAAGTGCCCGTCCTTCTGGGGTAGAATATTTTGCTGGCCCAACCCTACTTGTGTGTGTTCCAGGGGATTCAACTCAAACCCACACCCGTGGGTGAAAGCACTTACGATGATATACGAACTTCGCCGACAGAAACCGAAGAAATAACGCTTTGACACACTAGCCCTTGTCAAAAACATCAAGTACCTTTCTTTTTTTAAAAAAGTCCTATTTCTGAACCTTACTTTCATCATGTGGGAAACCAAACTGTGACTCTCTTAGAAGGTAATACTCATTCAAGTAATTCACTAATCTGCATTTCCTAACTGATTCTAGTTTGTTATTTTTTTGAAACTTAAGATAGCAAGGAAATTGACCATTTTCTGTCTTCTACATTGCCTTCCTTTAGCAGAGCAATAACTCTCGCCCCTTTCAAATGCTTTGAGAAGTTCCCTGATACGGATCACTTATTTGGTATGTTTGTTAAGGGAGCATGTACGTTCAATACGCACTGTTTCAGCACACAGTTTCGTACTTCATTTAGATCTGCTGACTTTTTACTTTTTGTACATTGTCACTCTGTCACCACGAGTAACAAACTGTTACTAGTGAATAATTATTTGCATGTCCCATTTATGTTTTTGAGAAGTTTTGTCGTCATTTCTTTGTCATACAAACGAGATGCCAAAAAGAGCACGAATTAATCTGCCTCATTTTGAAAACTGATGCTGCTTTTTTCAACAACGACGGTTAATCAATGGCGCAACCAATAAAAAATTAAACTCTATCCTGGAAAGTATCAAGAACTGCTGTTCACATCCAACAGAATCTCCAAAACGCCAAGTTGAGTTTGACGGGAGGGGTCTCTCCCTTGTGTGAAACGGTTAATTATTTACAGGTATAACATATGGATGTGTTCTAGAGTGGGATGATTTTTTTTAAATTCTGTCTCTTCCTGAACGGGAATGTTCACACCATACAATGGAGATGCCTGTTATGGAAGGGAATGATCCGTCCAACACCACCGTACAGATCCTACGCCCGGGCGGTGACCACAGTTCCACGCCTTGAGAAGTTCCATTTGTTGACAATCTGGTGCTTAAGGCAATTAAAAATGCTCCGTGAACAATGTTATTAGACTAGAACTAGATATAACCTTCACATAACTGATTTTAGGCCAACTCAAAGCCTGTGATCAATCAAGCTATTTTCTGATAGAAGGTAATTAATCACATGTGCTGTACTCTTCACTGGTTACTGTAGTTAGGAACTAGGAGACATAACAAAATGATTACTCAAGAACACAGTTCAAATGGCTGCTCTGAGCACTATGGGGTTTAACATCTGAGGTCATCAATCCCCTAGAACTTAGAACTACTTAAACCTAACTAACCCAAGGACATCACACACATCCACGCCCGAAGCAGCATCCATGCCCGAAGCAGGTTTCGAAACTGCGACCGTAGCGGTCGCGCGGTTCCAGACTGAAGCGCCTGGAGCCGCTCGGTCACAACGCCCGGCACTCAAGAACACGTGTTCATCTTTTATTCACCAAAGCTAACCTATTTTTATTAAATACGACGTGCTCCCACTATTACCTACTGATCTTTCTACAAGATGATGATTTTACATCTGGCATTTCGCGGGGACCGAATATTTTTCTTCATTTATGGGTAACTTTAAGCTTTCTGTACTGCAATATATGTTAATGACACAATCAGTCACTTGAAAAGGCATAAAAAGGCTAAACCTGGGTCGTAATTAAATAAACAACACAGTCAAATGGCGGTGTGTTCATAAAAAAAGAAAAAATTACAAAATGGGTTATCGACTGGGTATTTCAACTTGATTACATATTTCTAGACAACCACAAAGCTTTTGACATTGCTCTTTACAAGCGGCTTCTAATCAAATTACGTGCCTATCGAATATCATCTCGGCTGTGGGACTGGATCTGTGAATTAGTACGTAGTAACCGACAGGAACACATGCATTAAGACCTAACTTGTGTCTGGCGGAATCCAAGCAAATATGGTCAGTCCCTTTCGTCTTCTTGACGTATATAAATGATGAGAACCTCTCTTATATTATTTACCGTACTGTGAAGTAAATAGAAATCAAACTGAATTAGGAATGATAACTGAATGGTGCGCAAAAGTTCGAAGTCCTCTACATGGACACTAAGTAAATACCGTTCAGTTTATGTTTCAAAATAAACAATACCCATTTAGCAGTTGTGGATGCAACTTAATATCTTGATATTACTGTTAAGAGAACTCGACTTGAACGATCACGCAAAACACGTTGTAGGAAAGTCGAAGATTGCGTTTTATTGGCTGAACACTTGGCCGAGCTATCTCAAGTAATCAACTAGACTGCACACATCACGCTTGTCCGTTCTTTTCTGGAGTATTGCGGCGTGGTATGGAACACTTGCCAGATGGGATTGACGAAACGTATCGAAAAGTTCAAAGAAGTCCAGCTCTATTTGTATTACCACAAAATAAGGGACAGACTATCACAGGTATGACGAGCGAGACGGAGTGACAATCATTAAACAAAGGCCTTTTACCTGCCGCGAGACTTTTTGGTGAAACTTCAACTCTCAACTTTCTCTTCAGAGTGTCAAAACAATTTGTTGCCTTCCACTCACCAGGGGAGAAATGCCCGTCGTAATACAATAAGAGAAATCAGAGCTCGCAAGGAAAGATTTTGTTTTTTTTTTATTTTCCCCGCTCACTACTACAGATTAGAACGCGATATTGTTTGAAAAATGTGTCTTGACCCTACGCAAGCACATTTACGAACTGCGAACGGCAGAGCATTCATGTACACGGTGACAATTTCTGAACTAAATGAAATAAAATCGTCATAACGTCTCGTTACGACGTTCAAACTGCACGGTTGGCCGCGAGACATGAAGGGAATTAGTGAGCACTGTACAGTTTGGTTTAGCGACGAAGCCTCCTCTCATTTGGATGGGTTCGTCAATAAGCAAAACTGGCGCGTTTGGGGGTTGCGGATCCGCATTTCGCGATCGAGAAGGCTCGTTACCCTCAACGGGTGGCTGTGTCGTGTGCTATGTCCAGTCACGGAATAACCGGTTCCTGGATGGTATGGTAACCATCGGACGGTACGTAAAGGTTTCGGAAGATGATTCCATCCCTGTTATCCAAAGTAACCCTGATTTCGACAAGATGTGATTTATACAAGACGGAGCAGGACAGTGTTTGATGTCCCGGAGGAGCACTCCGGGGACTGCATTCTGGCTCTGGGGTACCCAGAGACAACTTGCATGGGTCTCTATTGACCGTCCTATTCTCCGGATCTGAGCAAATGCGACTCCTTTTTGTGGGGCTATATTAGAGACAAGGTGAGTTGTATAGAAATTACTCCAAAACCATTGCTGAGCTGAAAACAGCCATTCAGGTGGTCATCGATAGCATCTATGTTCCGAAACTTCAACGGGTCTAGCAGAACTTCGCTAATCTTCTGATGGCAGGGATATCGAACATGTCATAATCAAAATCTGAATATCTGTAGTGACGTTTACATGTCGAATAAAGTGTGAGCACGCAATAGTTTGTAACTAATTTAGGTTGTTTTTTTCATATAGTTCAATAATTGTCACGCTGTAGATGTAGATACATCTCGAAGACAACAAATGCTGAGCCAAATATAGGCGTCAATGCTCTTCATTTTCTTCTCTCCGGTGACGAACATCTGCAAGGCATTTCATCCAAAACCATGACTTAATTGGCGGCCTCTAGTCTAGCAATACGGCACTTGGTGCAGTTTTTCACGCAGTCCAACATTAGCATAAGCTAAGGTGATCAACGTGCCAACCGACGTTTTCTACGAGGTGCACGTTCTCTTAATGCAGAGAAATGCGAAGTTGTGCTCCTTACTTCAAGAAAGTAAAAGCATGGAATCCTCTGACTACAGCATTAGTTAGTCATGCCATGCGAATGTTTGGTACCAAGAGTGCACGAAAATACGAAAAGCTCAGTTACAGGTGTAGTTTGCTCACGACATCCTGAACGAGGGGGGCCTCAGTTCTGGATCGGGTAAAGGCGTTAGAACTAAGAAGCCTCCGGGCCACGAGTGTTGTGTGCGCTTGGTCCCTGCCGACATTGGCGAACTAATAATACATTATACAGTACACCTGTATGTACCATACCCGGTACGGTGGTGCCGTGCCAAATTAAGTAAGCGTATGTGTAATGTAAGAACTGCACGAGGATAGCGCAGTTTCGCCCCCCCCCCCCCCCCACCCCCGGCACAATCGCTAACCCCGCGGCTGAAGTGTATGAGACCCTTATTATGTCAGACTACCACAGGACTTGGAGCAGAGAAAGGGACTTTTTTTTTTTTTTTTGTGGTTTTCGGGCGCACAACTTCAATGGTCATTAGCGCCCTGACTACTCTAAGAATGCACCGCGAGGCACAAGTTGACAACAACAACTAAAAGGGAAAACACAATAAAAGACAGACTGACAGGCATAGGATTAAAAAACATCATCAAATATCCTTAGCGAGGTTTGTCAAGTTGATAAAACAAAGAACACGAGCAGCTGCTCGTGGGTCATCCGCTAAAATGGCATCTAAAGTAGTAGGCAGGTTAAGATCGAGGCGCAGTGTTTTAAGATCGGGACAGGACATTAAAATGTGACGAACTGTCAGCAAGTGCCCACATGGGCAGAACGGCGCCGGCGCAGCCGTCAGCAGATGGCGATGGCTGAACCGGCAGTGTCCAATTCTTAACCTTGCTAAAACGACCTCCTCCCGCCGAGAAGGGCGTGAGGAGGACGTCCAAGCCACGGGAAGAGGTTTTAAGGCCCGAAGCTTGTTGTCGGTAAGTGCAGCCCAAACGGCATGCCACAGCGACACAACGCGCCGACAAATGACCCTGCTAAAATCGGACGAAGGGACACAACAAGAAGCTGTCCGAGGCTGGAGGACCGCAGCCTTGGCCGCGGCATCTGCAGCTTCGTTCCCAGGGATACCGACATGGCCAGGAACCCACATAAAGCTAACCGGCGTACCGACGTCCACCAGCTGCTGAAGAGAGCGTTGGATCCGGTGTACGAAAGGGTGAACCGGGTACGGATCACTGAGGCTCTGGATGGCGCTCAGGGAATCTGAGCAGATGACATAAGCAGAATGTCGGTGGCGGCAGATGTACAGAACAGCCTGGTAGAGGGCAAAGAGCTCAGCTGTGAAGACCGAACAATGGCCATGGAGCCGGTATTGGAAACTTTGTGCCCCGACAATAAAGGAACACCCGACCCCGTCATTGGTCTTAGAGCCATCTGTATAAATGAAAGTCATGTTGTTGAACTTCGAACGAAGTTCCAAAAAACGGGAGTGGTAGACCGAACCGGGGGTGACCTCTTTTGGGAGCGAGCTGAGGTCGAGGTGAACGCGGACCTGAGCCTGGAGCCAAGGTGGCGTGCGGCTCTCACCCACTCGAAAGGTTGCAGGGAGTGAAAAATGAAGGTGTTGAAGGAGGCGACGAAAGCGAACTCCAGGGGGTAGCAAGGCAGAGACATACAACCCGTATTGAAGGTCAAGAGAGTCGTCAAAAAAGGAACGATAAGAAGGATGGTCGGGCATTGACAGTAGCCGACAGGCATACCGACAAAGCAGTATATCGCGCCGGTAGGTGAGTGGCAATTCGCCAGCGTCAGCATGAAGACTCTCTACGGGACTGGTATAAAATGCTCCGATCGCAAGTCGTAAACCCCGATGTTGTATGGAGTTGAGGCGGCGTAAGATGGATGGCCGTGCAGAGGAGTATACGAAGCTCCCATAATCCAGCTTGGAGCGGACGATCGACCGATATAGACGAAGTAGGACGGTTCGATCCGCTCCCCACGACATACCACTGAGAACACGGAGGACATTTAAAGAACGGGTACAACGGGCGGCCAAATATGACACATGTGGAGACCAGCTAAGTTTCCTGTCAAAGGTAAGGCCTAAAAATTTGATTGTCTCCACGAGTGGGAGAGCAACGGGACCGAGTCGTAAGGACGGTGGGAGAAACTCTTTGTAGCGCCAGAAGTTAATACAGACCGTCTTCTCGGCAGAAAAACGGAAGCCATTGGCGACACTCCAGGAGTAAAGACGGTCAAGAGAACGCTGAAGACAGCGCTCCAAGACACGTGGACACTGCGCGCTGCAATAGATGGTAAAATCGTCCACGAAAAGGGAGCCTGATACATCAGCTGGGAGGCAATCCATTATTGGATTGATCGCGATGGCGAAGAGAGCGACGCTCAAAACTGAGCCCTGTGGCACCCCATTCTCCTGGCGAAAGGTGTCGGACAGGACAGAACCCACACGTACCCGAAACTGGCGATCCATTAAAAAGGAACGAATAAAAAGAGGGAGGCGACCGCGAAAGCCCCACGTATGCATGGTGCGGAGAATGCCCGCCCTCCAACAGGTGTCGTAAGCCTTCTCCAAATCAAAGAACACAGCCGCGGTCGGGCGCTTCCGCAAGAAGTTATTCATGATGAAGGTCGACAAGGTAACCAGATGGTCGACAGCAGAGCGGCGCCTTCGAAATCCACATTGTACATTGGTAAGTAGGCGTCGAGACTCGAGCAGCCAAACCAATCGAGAGTTAACCATTCGCTCCATCACTTTACAGACACAGCTGGTAAGCGAGATAGGTCGATAACTGGAAGGCAAGTGCTTGTCCTTCCCCGGCTTAGGAATCGGGACAACAATAGACTCGCGCCAGCATGCGGGAACATGTCCCTCAATCCAGATGCGATTGTATGTACGAAGAAGAAAACCTTTACCCGCAGGAGAAAGGTTCTTCAGCATCTGAATATGAATAGAATCAGGCCCTGGAGCGGAGGACCGTGATCGGCCAAGTGCGGTTTCGAGTTCCCGCATGGTGAATGGGGCATTATAACTTTCACAATTCGAGGAGCGGAAGTCACGTGGCCTAGCCTCCTCGGCCTGTTTGCGGGGGAGGAAGGCAGGGTGGTAATGAGCGGAGCTCGAAACCTCGGCGAAAAAGCGGCCGAAGGCATTGGAGACAGCCTCAGGGGCCACAAGGACTTCATTCGCGACCTTCAAGCCAGAAATTGGGGAGTGGACCTTAGTGCCAGATAGCCGGCGCAGGCTACCCCAGACAACAGAAGAAGGAGTAGAACTGTTGAAGGTGCTGGTGAAAGCAGCCCAGCTGGCTTTCTTGCTTTCTTTAATAATACGACGACACTGAGCACGTAATCGTTTATAATTAATACAATTCGCCACTGTAGGGTGGCGTTGAAAGGTGCGTAAAGCACGTCGACGAGCACGTATAGCGTCCCTACATGCTGCGGTCCACCAGGGGACCGGTACGCGACGTGGAGAAGAGGTAGGGTGAGGGATGGAATATTCAGCAGCAGCGAGAATGACTTCCGTGAGGTGTGCGACCTGACGATCGCAGCTTGTGAAGGTTTGATCCTGAAAGGTCGCCCTGGAAGAGAAGAGCCCCCAGTCTGCCTTGGAGATGGTCCTACGAGAGGAGCACGGAGAGGGAGTATGCTGCAGGAGATGGATAATACACGGGAAGTGGTCGCTCGAATATGTATCAGCAAGGGCATACCACTCAAACCGGCGTGCAAGTTGGGGAGTACATATAGAGAGGTCTAAATGGGAATAGGTATGAGATGTGTCCGAAAGAAAAGTAGGGGCGCCAGTATTGAGGCAGACAAGATTGAGCTGGTTGAAAAGGTCTGCTAACAAGGAGCCCCTCGGGCAGGATGCTGGAGAGCCCCAAAGAGGATGGTGGGCATTGAAGTCTCCAGTTAACAAAAATGGTGCAGGTAGCTGAGCAACAAGTTGCGTCATGTCTGCCCTGGTAACGGCAGATGACGATGGAGCGTAAACGGTACAAAAGGAAAACGTAAAAGTGGGGAGAGTAATGCGGATGGCAACTGCCTGCAGGCCGGTGTGCAACGTGATGGGATCGTAGTAAATATCATCCCGGACCAGCAACATAACCCCTCCATGAGCTGGGATACCTACCACAGGGGGTAGGTCAAAACGCACAGAGGTGTAGTGTGCCAAGGCAATTTGATCGCATGGGCGTAGCTTCGTTTCCTGGAGGGCTACGACGAGCGGACGATGCGAGCGGAGCAGCAACTTTAAGTCCTCTCGGTTGGAGCGAACGCTGCGAATATTCCAGTTAATAAGTGCCATCGGAAGAAAAGGAAGATGAGAGAAGGGGTCACCTCGAAGGCCGCTGAGGGCCTGGCTTCGAGCGAGCACTGCCGCCGCTATCAGTAGGCGGACAGTCATCGTCCATTGGTTCTATAGGTTCATCGGCCATCTTGGGAAGATGGCCGGGAGGGGGAGCTTCCTCCGCCGGTGAACGGCCAGATGTTCGGCTACCAGCGGTGCGGCCAGGCGAAAGGGATGACGGCCTGGGGCGGCAACCGCTGGGTGGCGCAGGAGAAGAAATGCGCCGTGGCGGAGAAGGAGAACTGTGCTTCCTATTAGCCTTCTTGGATGGTCGTTTGGTGGAAGTACCGGACGAAGGCTGGGAGGTCGAGGTACGTAGGAAGTCTGCACGGGACGGTTCCTTCTTGAAGGCCCGTGCATCTGACTTCGGGGTCTTCGTCTTAGCAGAAGCTGATGAAGGGGCTGGTGTCTGTGGGGTGATGGGACGAAGAGGAGACGTCGACCGCGCGATCTTAGCACTGGCCGAACGGACGACCGTGGTGCTGAAGGTCAGATCGCATGTCTGGGTTGCTACCTCCCGGGTAGTCCGAGGAGAGGCGAGGACAGTGCTGTATTTCCCCGCTGGGAGCAGCGTGGGCTTCCTACTAGCCAATAGCTTGCGAGCAGCCGAGGTGGACACTTTCTCTTTGACTCGAATTTCCTGGATACAGCGTTCTTCCTTATAGACAGGACAGTCGCGGGAGGATGCGGCATGGTCACCCTGACAGTTCACACAACGAGGAGACGGAGGTGGACAGTCACCCTCATGGGCATCCCTGCCACAAGTGACACATTTAGCCGCATTGGAACAAGACTGTCGAGTGTGATTGAAACGCTGACACTGGTAGCAGCGCGTAGGTGTCGGGACATAGGGGCGAACAGAAATAACCTCGTAGCCCGCCTTGATGCGCGATGGCAGCTTAACACTATCGAAGGTTAAGAAAAGTGTCCGGGTCGGTACAAGGTCATTGTTGACCTTTTTCATGACCCGATGGACAGCCGTCACGCCCTGCTCAGCGAGGAAAGATTGAAGCTCCTCGTCAGTCAATCCGTCGAGAGAGCTACTATAGACTACACCACGAGACGAATTCAAAGTGCGGTGGGCCTCCACCCGGACAGGGAACGTGTACAAGAGTGTGGCCCGAAGCAGTTTTTGTGCCTGAAAGGCACTCTCAGTTTCTAGTAATAAGGTACCGTTACGCAACCTGGTACAAGATTTGACAGATCCGGCTATGGCATCTACGCCCTTCTGGATAACGAAAGGGTTGACAGAGGAAAAATCCTTTCCGTCCTCAGATCGAGAAACTACGAGGAACTGTGGGGCAGGCGGTAGTATTTTTGTCACTGTTGGCTGGTCACGTTTCCGTTTGTGGGTCGAAGTCGAAAGCGATGGAGTAGAATCCATTGCGGAGGAATCCCCCATGATTGCCAGCGTCTCCGATGGCGCGCTCCTTCCTTGTGGGGACCCTCTCAGAGGGCACTCCCGCCTTAGGTGAATGTTTACACCTCAGGTCACACCTCCCGAGAAACAGACGGAGGGACCAATCGGCATGGTCAGAAGGTATCAGCTCAGGCAATCACCCCTCCCCGGGCCTGGCCTTTACCAGGGGGTACGCACGTGCCTTACATGTCTACCCAGGGCGGGGACTTACGCGTTACCCCGTCACCGGCTACGCGTGCGAACGCGTGGGTCGGCCTTCAGACACGCACAGGGAGGAAGGAAGAAGAGGAAAAAGAAGAGAGAGGGAGAAAGAGGACAGACTGTCTCAAACGCCGAGGCGGAGACCAGAGAAGGCAAGGAGAAGAAGGCAATGAGAAAGCAAGGAGAAGGAGGCAAGGAGAAGGCAAGGAGAAGAAGGCAATGAGAAGGCAAGGAGAAAAAGGCAATGAGAAGGCAAGGAGGAGTCAAGGGAAAGAGTAAGGAAGACAGTGAAGTGGAGAAGAGCAAAGAAAGGAACCAACAAAAGGAAGGAAGAAACGAGAAGTGAAAAACCAAAAAGACCACGATTATAGGTCGTGAAACCGTCCGTCTCCGGACGCAGGCGCTAACTACCCCCGTGAGGGGGATGGACTCCTTTTAGTCGCCTCTTACGACAGGCAGGAATACCTCGGGCCTATTCTAATCCCCGGACCCGCAGGGGGGGAGAAAGGGACTGTAACAGAGGCGTTGGAAACAAGTCAACTAGCAAACAGTCTAAGGAAGAAGACATACATGTCACGAGAACCTGCTTAGGGGACTTCTAGAATCGTCTTTCAGCGCAGAAAAGTACGAAATATTCTTCCACCCCCCTCATGTATCTATGCCGTACATATAACGCAGAGAAATTTTGGCAAATAACTGCTCGCATGGAGGAGGGCAAATGCCGTTTCTTAGCATGGTCCATCCACGAATGGAGCGAGAAGAAACTTTAATACATGGTACGACAGAAATCTGTTGAGATGCACGTAAACATGGAATGTAAACACAGCGGAGAAGCCGCGTCACGGATTTTTGCATTCAGTAGGACCGGACGCGCATGCGTGTCGTGGAACGCCCTGGAGGAGTGGGTCGATAGACGGACCGACACCTCAGCTCGCCAGAATCCTGACCCTGACCTTGCTCGCATCAACATTTCGCGGATAATTACGACGACGCGAACTTTCATAGTGGAAACTGTTTTCCTAAAACTGATACGAAACGGAGACACGGTTCAAGGTATTGCTGTCCTTCAAAGTAGTCAGCAGCATTGTTAGGTTACGTTAGTGTGTTTTAACGTCCCGTCGACAACGAGGTCATTAGAGAAGGAGCACAAGCTCGGGTTAGGGAAGGATGGGGAAGGAAATCGGCCGTGCCCTTTCGAAGGAACCATCCCGGCATTTGCCTGAAACGATTTAGGGAAATCACGGAAAACCTAAATCAGGATGGCTGGAGACGGGATTGAAGCGTCGTCCTCCCGAATGCGAGTCCAGTGTGCTAACCACTGCGCCACCTCGCTCGGTTAGCAGCATTGTGTTTAACGTACTGTCAGCGACATGAACATTTAGCAGCGCCAGTTGTGATGATAGTTCGAATCCGACGATGACCGAATATAGTCCGACGATCTCTGTAATAGTTCAAAGGCGAAAGCCACGAAGTGCTTCGGCCATCTTAGGAACCGAGTATAAGGATCATCGACTTAAGCCCGGAGAGTATTGCGGATGGTGCAGCACGTCCCTCCCCTTTTTTCCCCATTCCGTTCAGCTGTTCTTCCATATCTTTCGCCGTCGCTGACAGAATTACACTGTCATCAGCAAATGTCAAACTTAAATCACTCCCCCCCCCCCCCCAACTTTAAATCCCTTTCCCGGCATAATTTTAGTTGGCCCGCCGGGACAGGTTCTGTCCAGTATTTCAACCTGGTTCGATTATTATTACGACATCTTTCGCGTTACAGCTGGCAGATACCTGTTATCTACGCACGTACCGCATGAAGATACTACTAGCTCGGCTATCAGTCTATGTCAGTGCCGAGAAAGACCCATATTCACTGATTCCCACCATCCGCGCGGCGCCGCTCGTCTCTGTTTGCTTATGTTTGCTTCCTTTACATTCTTCTATTAATTTATTATGCATTTCACTTTCTTTCCACAATTTTGTGTTTAACATTTTCGTTCTTTTGCTAACTCGTTTAAATGCTATCCTTCACTGTCATTCTAGTTTACAATCTTCGTGCACTGTTTAGCGAGAACTTCTGAGTGCTTGACGTGTTACGCCTGTTAATGATTTCTAAAACAAAAGATAAAATGAGTGATTTAAGTGACAGTGACACATAATTCCTCTAGAAGTGTTGGTAAGCCTTTTGGCCTTCTTAGGAGGCATTCCAAGTAAATCAGAACTGGGAAAATAGTTATTCCTTGTTACGACAACTAAAGGAAAAATTGTACAAGGTGAACTGTCGCCTGTCCAAGAGAGATTTCTCGTGTGCTCATGGAAGCGTTGCTGATGTAAAACAACACGCATCTGCTAAATCTCACATGATTGCAGTACCTTATCCAAATATTTCTTGAAGCTTGAACAATCTGCCTAGGAGATGGACAAGATTACTGCTGGAGAACTAGCATTTGTTCATCACACGGTAAACCATTCTATTAGTTACAATAGTATGGATCGTCCACACAAATTATTACCACATTCAATTCAAAATATTCGATTCAAAAATCGCTCAAATTTTTACCTGCGGAAGAACAAAAGCGGATGCTGTTGTACGCAAAGTACTAGCCAAAGAATCTGTCAAAAATATTTTAAAGGCAATCCAAGGACACTTTTCTACAGCGACAGAACCAACTAATAAAAAATAGAAAAATGTTTTTAATTTGCCTACGATTCTTTGATTATGGGGTTGTAAACCGCCTACGGGAATTTATACAATGTAACCATGAACGTGCATATCTGTTTTCGAAGTTATTAATAGACACACTGTAGATGAGAGGATTATCTTTAAATAAAGTTTCGGCATTCGCCGCTGACAACTCTAGGGTAAACTTCGGCGGAAACCATTCCACTTACACCCATCTTTTAGTTAAAAATGATAAAACTGTCAAAGCTGGTTGCCCGTCCATTTTCTCCACAATCTTGCAAAATACAGTACAGATAACCTGGAAGTGGTTGTGGCAACTCTGATACAGAAAAAATGCAGTCACTAGAGCAGTTATGCGAAACGAAGAGCGGACTTGAAACTTCAATTGGAAACAAATGTGGTGCATTACGATCAATAAAACATGTTGCCACGAAATTTTTATTTTTTTTATCATGGACTTCTTATACGAAGAATTTCAAATAATTCAAAGCCTGAACACTGCACAGTCTTTGTTGACAAAACTAAGGGTGCGACTGAGAAACGGAAGAAAATAATAGAAAGACTTATCAAGAATGAAATCCCTAACAATTTTCACGTCTTATTGTTGATCTTTAGTATCCCTAGTTCCAACTGCTTCGTAAAAAAGGGGTTTTTCGCATATGGCTTTAAAATGGACTGATTTACGAAATACATGTTCCCCGAATTTGGTAAAAGGTGAATTAATGACCCTGTTCAACTATGATTATAACTGCATTGATTTTTTAAAAATATGTATCAAAGTGCATATTAAAACTTACACATTCTTCATCACATATAACAAAGACAAATAAATCACAAAACTTATTTTGTTTTCCACTTTCCCTTAATTTTGTTTTCCATTTTTCCCGGGTAAAAAAATGAAATTCCGTTTCTTTTTGCCCAACTGGACTCTTGCCCCTTACATGATTAAAAAACATATCTGGCAGCACTACTCGCTCAATCCATTCTCAACTAATACTGCTTTTCTTTCATGTCCTTCAAACTCTTGTAACTGCAGCCTGGTTTCTCCACGGGTTATAGATAACCTTCTGTCCCTGCATTTTAGCCCTGGTATCTTCAGAATCTCAAAGGATGTGTTCCATTCAAAATCTTTCTCTACATATACAAATGCTGTGGGTGTATAGGTTTGCCTCTCTCCACTCTCTCTTCTAAGACAAGTCCTAGGGCCTAAATCAACGGTGATCAACCTGCGGCCCAAGAAGTGAGCATATACTAGCTTTCGGTAAAAAACAGTTCCATAAAATTCAGTGTATATAAAAATAATGAAGGTAATGAAATCTCGAATATAAAATCTCAAATTAATTGCATCTTACCTCTTTGGAACAAAGCATAATAAATTCAGGAAAGGACAGATTTCTTCTCACCATATAGTTGAGATGAAGAGTAGCACGCAGGTAAAAAAGGCCGCCTTCTGAATTACATTATAGAAGAATATAATTAATTCCAATACCAAAGCAGGTGTTGACAGGTGTGAAAATTATCGAACTACCAGTTTAGTAAGTCACGGCTGCAAAATACTGACACGAATTCTTTACAGGCGAATGGAAAAACTGGTAGAAGCCGACCTTGGGGAAGATCAGTTCGTTGTTGGAACACCTGAGGCAATACTGACCCTACGACTTACCTTATGATTCAAATGGCTCTGAGCACTATGGGACATAACATCTGAGGTCATCAGTCCCCTAGAACTCAGAACTACTTAAGCCTAACTAACCTAAGGACATCACACACATCCATGCCCGAGGCAGGATTCGAACCTGCGACCGTAGCGGTCGCGCGGTTCCAGACTGTAGCGCCTAGAACTGCTCGGCCACCCCGGCCGGCGACTTACCTTAGAAGATAGGTTAAGGAAAGGCAAACCTACGTTTATAGTATTTGTAGACTTAGAGAAAGCTTTGGACAATGTTGACTGGAGTTCTCTTTCAAATTCTGAAGGTGACAGGGGTAAAATACAGGTAGCGGACGGCTATTTAAAATTTGTCCTGAAACCAGATGGCAGTTATAAGGGTCGAGGGACATAAAAGGGAAGCAGTGACTGGGAAGGGAGTGAGACAGGGTTGTAGCCAATCTCCGATGTTATTTAATCTGTATATTGAGCAAGCAGTAAAGGAAAAAAAAAATTGGAGTAGCAATTAAAATCCATGGAGATGAAATAAGAACTCTGAATGTTCAAACAAATTTCGGGCTTGCAGCCGGTCGTCGTTCAGTACTTCGCACGATATTTCAACTGGGCACCTGCCAGTCATCTTCAGGTGAGCCGTCGCAGACTGGCGAAAACGTCCTCCGTTCCGCAATATATAGCGTACTGTAACTATTCTGCGCATGCGTCGAAAACTTGGATAGTTGAACCACAATGCCCGCCGGCAGCGCCCTCGCTGGTGGAATACCGGAACTCAGTCGCCCTCTGCGTTGCTGTTTGCCACGGCCGTCGACGCACTCTGTCGTCTTCGATTTGAGCAAATCGTGGAGATGATGGGATTCCATGCACTGTCCACCTGGTAGCCGCTGTCACGGTTTAACAGATTTTCCGCCAGTCGTATTTCTACGGATTCTTTAATAATGGAGTCCCAGAAAGACGGTGCTGTGGACAAAATCATTGTTTTCTCATACTCCATTGAATGTCCAGTAGAAATACAATGTTCAGCAATAGCGGATTTGCTTGGCTGCAAAAGGCGGGTGTAACGTTGATGTTCAGTGCAGCGTTCTTTCACGGTGCGTGTGGTTTGACCTATGTAAGCCATACCACATTGGCACGGTATCTTGTAAATTCCGGCCTTTCGTGGTAACAGATTGTCCTTAACTGATCCCACAAGGTCCGCAATCTTCGATGGTGGGCGGAAAACCACTTTTACCTGAAATTTTCGGAGGATTCTTGCTATTTTAAACGAAGTGTTGCCAACGAAAGGAAGAAAAGCTAAAGATTGTTCCGGCATGTTCTCCTCTTTATTCACTTCCTGCTTCTTAGTTTTAAGTTAGTGCCCTGTTAATCTGCCGGATAGATTAAAATTCACACAAGAACTCTGAAGTTTGCCGACGACATCGTAATTTTGTCAGAGACAGTAAAGGACCTGGAAGAGCAATTGAACGGAATGGACAGTGTCTTGAAAGGAGGATATAAGATGAAAATAAAAAAAAGCAAAACGAAGATATTTCAATGTAGTCGAATTAAATCAGGTGATGCCGAGGGGATTAGATTAGGCAATGAGACACTCAAAGCATTAGATGAGTTCTGCTATTTGGGGAGCAAAATAACCGACGATTGTCGGAGTAGAGGGGATGTAAAATGTATACTAGCTATGCTAGAAAAGCGTTTCTGAAGAAGGGAAATTTGTTAACATCGAGTATAGATTTAAGTGTCAGGAAGTCCTTTCTGAAAGTATTTGTATGGAGTGTAGCCATGTATGGAAGTGAAACATGGACGATAAATAGTTTAGACAAGAAGAGAATAGAAGCTTTCGAAATGCGGTGCTACAGAAGAATGCTGAAGATCAGATGGGTAGGTCACGTAATTAATGAAGAGGAATTTGTGGCACAACTTGAATAGAAGAAGGGATCGGCTGGTAGGAAGCGTTCTGAGGCATCAAGGGATCACCTATTTAGTGTTGGGGGGAAGCGTGGAGGGTAAAAATCGTAGAGAGAGATTCAGAAGGATGTAGGGGGCAGTAGTTACTTCGAGACGAAGCAGCTTGCACAGGATAGAGCTGCATGGAGAACTGCATCAAACCAGTCTCTGGACCGAAGACCACAACAACAACAACAACGTATTTGGACACCCAACTATTCGTATGATGCGAATGATTGTAGTTTAAGTTCACTGATCCAACAATTTTCATACTGAAGGCCTGAACGCCAACAGACGGCACCTACCAACGACAGCAGCTCCGTGTCGGCGCCCGGCCTACCGTAACACGTCGGCAGCCTGCGTGTCCCGCGACGAGGGCGAGCTGCGAGCCGCCGCATTAAAAGTAATGGAGTCCCCCATTAACGGCATCCGCCACGGCACGCACGGACGCACTAATTTACACAGTCTGCAGCTCGTGCGGCGGCCATGACGCACCGAGTCTGAGATGTGCTCAATGTACAGCAATGACGTCAGCCTTTCCTGCAGTGCTGCCTTTCTCCAGTGTAAGGGACTGAGTCTTAACTACTTCAAATTCCGGACTTCGTTTCAACTAGTAATGCAACTTACGCAGTGGTTTGTAACAGTACACTGAGATGACATAAGATACCTCTTAGTATAGTGTAGGAACTCCTTTTGCCCGGAGTAATGCACTGACTCGACGTGGCATGGATTCAAAATGTCTTTAGAAGTCCTCTGCAGAAATATGGAGCCATGCAGACGCAGCAGTCGGTAATTGCGAATGTGTTGCCAGTGCAGAACTTTGTGCAAGAACTGACCTTGATTACGGCCCATAAATGTTCGATGGAATTCATGTCGGGCGATCTGTGTGGCCAAATCATTCGCTTGAATTGTCCAGAATTTTCTTAGAACCAATTGCGAACAACTGTGGCCGGCTGACATGGCGCACAGTCATCCATAAAAAAAATTTCCTGTCAATGATATGTTCAGTTGGGCCAGACGACCCAGTTCATTCCATATAAGCGCAGCCCACACCACTATGGAGCTTGCACAGTGCCTTGTTGACAACTTGCATCCATCGCTTCGTGGTGTCTGTGCGACAATCGAACCCTACCATCACGTGTCTGACCAGACCCCGGTTTTCCAGTCGTCTAGGGTCCAACCGACATGCTCAGGAGCCCAGGAGAGAGGCGCTGCATGCGATGTCGTGCTGTTAGCAATGGCACTCGCCTCGATAGTCTGTCGCCATGGCCCATTAACGCCAAATTTCACCGGACTGTTGTAAGGGGCACGTTCGTTGCACGTTTCGTCTTGAGTTCTGCGGTTACTTCACGCAGTGTTCCTTGTCTGTTAGCACTGACAGTTCTACGCAAACGCCGCTGCACTCTGTCGTGAAGTGAATAACGTCGGCCACTACGTTGACCGTGGTCAGAGGTCATGCCTGAAATTTGGGATTGTTGGCACACTCTTGATACAGTGGATAGCGGAATATTGAATTCCCTGACGATTTCCGAAGTGGACAGACCGATGCATGTAGCTCCAACTGCCGTTTCGTGTTCAAAATCCGTTACGTCACGTAGTGCGGCCATAATCACGTGGGAAACCCTTTCACGTGGATCACCAGAGTACAAATAACAGCTCCGCCAATGCACTGCCTTTTATACCTTGTGTACACGATATTATCGCCATCTGTATATGTGCACGTCATATCGCTTATCCCATGACTTTGACACCGCAGGATACAGCAATGACGTCAGCCTTTCCTGCAGTGCTAGCTTTCTCCAGTGCAGGGTAGAACCATGAACTTTGGTACTGAAACTTACTACCTTAAATTCCTGACTTCGTTTCAACTAGTAATCCAACTTACATAGTGATGTATAACTAAGTACACGCCTAACTTCTGCTCGACGACGACGACGACGACGACGACGACGATTGAATACATCACAACCTGTTTCTCCTACGTTGTCTGTCTGTCTGCCTACTTCAAATTTTTTCAGGAGATATGTAGTTCACTGACTGGCAGGGGAATCTGTCATTGTTCATTACTCTAAGATTTGTCTACTGTTCCAACATGAAACTCTTTAGTCATCAGCTGCACGTGTTGATTACCTGTCGGTCAAACCTTTTACATGTTTACCCTTGGCTTTCACTGGAACCGTAATCGTCCTACTCATTGCTTAGCGGCATACGGTCGTTGGCTGAACCTTGTCTACTGCAGGTGAGTATTACAACACCCGAAATACGGCAAGCGCCTCATCAGTTAACCGTATCAGATGACTGGACACTGAAATGTGTACCTAACGAGGAAATGAACCCAGCGAAAGCGTACAGACTATTTGGCCAGTCCCATTCTAACCAAATCTGGCATCTGGGACAGTCGACATCAGTACTACATACAGAGCTGCAGAGTAGAATGGAGTTGCAAGCATCGCGCATTAATCTGATTTACTTCTTTCATTTGTGTTGTTTCCGATTGGTCACAATAAACACACCTGCGAAGTTGCATTTCGTCTTTCTATAGTTTGTTAAATCGCACAGGGCGCTAATTACACGTCAAATACGTAATGATCGCGTCCACATGGTACAAGAGGAGAAATCCGTGTGCAACGTTGATACTTTAAATTGTAAAATAATATCCAAACAATATAGGCGCTTCGCATTACATCTACGTTTTCTTTTTCTTCTGACAGTTGTTCCGGACGCTGAAAGAATATGCGGCCTGACTAGGTTTGCGTAGAGCTTACACCCGCATACGTCTATTTTTTATTGTTCTGGGTGTGTCCCTAGTACTCGGTTACAGATATGTGCTACAAGGAATTTTCATGATTGTATTCTCCCTTTGTGTGTGTTGCGACAACGTGTATCGCAGGCTTAATTTATAGACATAGAATGTGTTTCCATTACATTGAGTAATGCGATTTTTGCATCATTTAAGTTGTCTTACGTAGTACGACTACCCATGGCTTATGTGTTTACAATACCATCAGCCCTCCCAGGTCGTTCCACGTGGGTTGATAGTATCATACCTACACGTACATATCGTCGTCTTCCGTCCGATAACTGTTTAGATACAGCTCACCATGCAGTGTATAAGTTTATGATAAAGAGCGCTAACCACACGACCCGGTAATAGCATTACACACAATCTTTTAAATAGATGCAGAGAGAAACGAAAGGTTCCGTTTGAGGCTTAAGCCGTAGCCCTGAAAACAAATGTGATCCAGATGGAACGTTATATTGAGCAGCGATTTTGCGATAGCATAGCATTTTATGATGATAAAATCTACACGAAGAAATGAAATAGTAGTGTGCAAAATTTTTCTACCGCTATTGGTGAACCATGGAAACATTTCTGTTTATAATTACAGCCACTTAGCACAATTTTGGAGGAACGACTCCGCCAGATGCATGCCTGGTTGCAGCAGTGCTCTGAGCTGCACACATAGCAAGTTACACAATGCTTAACCAACACGAAGTTTCTATACAGAGTTAGTACAGGACTAATATTTTAAATATGTTATAGTTTACTTTTTTTTTTGTTACTATAGTTTACAAAAAGCGTGTGACGGTATAGACGTCGTCGTAGTACTTATACACGAAGCAAAGAGAAAACGTTTCGTCTATGGGGATCTACTGTTGTCTGCGCAATGTGAAAGGTAAGAAGTCGCAATAAATAGTATTTCTTCTCCCTGGAGGTCAATTCCCTTTCCATATTTCTCCTTGGTTTCCTTTAGTGCTTATTCAACGTACAGACTGAATAACCTCGGGAACAGACAACAACCTTGTCTCACGTACTTCTCAACCGCTGCTTCCCTTTCATGTCATTCAACTGTTATACCTGTAATCTTGTCTTTGTACAAATTGTAAATAACCTATCGCTCAGTGTATTTTATCCCTACTACCTTCAAAATCAGAAGAATGTAAACATTGTCTAAAACATTCTGTGGATGTGCAAACCCTTTAAGCGTTGGTTTGCGATTCTCTAACGTATTCTCTAAGTCGTTAGGTGAATATTGCCTCGCGTATTCTAACAATTCTCCAGAACATCAACTGATCTTCCCCAATGTCAGCCTGTACCAGTTTTATCATTCGTCTGTAAATAATCCACGTCAGCATTTCGCGATTATTACTTACTAAACTGGTGGTTTGGTAGAGTTCACTCCAGTCAGCACCTGCCTTCTTTGGAATTGGCATTAGTAAAGTCGACGTATCTGCTCGCTTACGACAGGTGCGCGTATACATGGTGGCCCATTGATAGTGACCGGGCCAAATATCTCACGAAATAAGCATCAATCGAAAAAACTACAAATAACGAAACTCGTCTAGCTTGAAGGGGGAAACCAGATGGCGCTATGGTTAGCCCGCTAGATGGCGCTGCCATAGGTCAAAGGGATATGAACTGCGTTTTTTAAAATAGGAACCCCCATTTTTTACTACATATTCGTGTAGTACGTAAAGAAATATGGATGTTTTAGTTGGAACACATTTTTCGCTTTGTGATAGACGACGCTGTAATAGTCACAAACGTATAAGTATGTGGTATCACGTAACATTCTGCCAGTGCGGACGGTATTTGCTTCGTGATATTCCTGATACATTACCCGTGTTAAAATGAACCGCTTACCAATTGCGGGTAAGGTCTATATCGTGTTGATGTATGGCTATTGTGATCAAAATGCCCAACGGGCGTGTGCTATGTATGCTGCTGATATCCTGGAGATCATCCAAGTGTCCGGACGTTATTTAAGGAAACAGGAAGTGTTCAGCCACATGTGAAACGTCATCCACGACTGCAACAAATGATGCCCAAGTAGGTGTTTTAGCTGCTGTCGCGGCTAATCCGCACATCAGTAGCAGAGAAATTGCGCGAGAATCGGGAACCTCAAAAACGTCGGTGTTGAGAATGCTACATCAACATCGATTACACCCGTACCATATTTCCATGTACCAGGAATTGCATGGCGACGACTTTGAACGTCGTGTATAGCTCTGCCACTGGGCACAAGAGAAATTACGGGACGATGACAGATTTTCTGCACTCGTTCTATTTAGCGACGAAGCATCATTCACCAACGTAAACCGGCATAATATGCACTATTAGCAACAGAAAATCCACGATGGCTGCGAAAGTGGAACGTCAGCGACCTTGGCGGGTTAATGTATAGTGCGGCATTATGGGAGGAAGTATAATTGGCTCCCATTTTATCGATGGCAATCTAAATGGTGCAATGTATGCTGATTTCCTACGTAATGTTCTACCGATGTTACTGCAAGATGTTTCACTGCATGACAGAATGGCGATGTACTTCCAACATGATGGATGTCCGGCACGTAGCTCGCGTGCAGTTGAAGCGGTATTGAATAGCATATTTCATGACAGGTGGATTGGTCGTCTAAGCACCATGGCCCGCACGTTCACAGGGTCTGACGCCCCGGATTTCTTTCTGTGAGCAAAGTTGAAAGATATTTGCTATCGTGATCCACCGACAACGCCTGACAACATGCGTCAGCGCATTCTCAGTGCATTGCGAACATTACGGAAAGCGAACCACTCGCTGTTGAGAGGAATGTCGTTACACGTATTGCCAAATGCACTGAGGTTGACGGACATCATTTTGAGCAATTATTGCATTAATGTGGTATTTACAGGTAACCACGATGTAACAGCATGCGTTCCCAAAAATTATAAGTTCACAAAGGTACATTTATGACATTGGAACAACCGAAATAAAATGTTCAAACGTACCAACGTTCTGTATTTTAATTTAAAAATCCTACCTGTTACCAAGTGTTCGTCTAAAATTGTGAGCCATATGTTTGTGGCTATTACAGCGCCATCTATCACAAAGCGAAAAAAGTGGTCCAACTAAAACATTCATATTTCTTTACGTACTACACGAATATGTAGTAAAAATGGGGGTTTCTATTTTTAAAAAAAACGCAGTTGATATACGTTTGACCTATGGCAGCGCCATCTGGTGGGTCAACCATAGCGCCATCTGGTTTCCCCCTTCAAGCTAGACGAGTTTCGTTCTTTGTAGTTTTTTCATTTGACGCTTATTTCGTGAGATACTTGGCCCGGTCACGATCAATGGACCACACTGTACAGAATTGTGTCGATCGCAGGTGACCCCTCAACGTGTGTCAGCAACCTACTCTGTCCTTTAATGTCGGGTCGGTCACTAAAACGATCGCAAGCGAAGATCCCAGCGCTGGCCTGGCGAGGGTACGATCGCGAGACGGCTACCAGACGGCGGTCGGCTGTCTCCAGACGACCGACAAAAACCTGTCCCCCGCATGTGCGCCACATCTGCATGTCTGGCTGCTCTGCTCGCACGGCGGCCCGGGCAGGCAGAAAGGCGCGCTCTCGTTTCACCAGCACGCAGTCCACTCTCACCGCCACCACCACCAGTCATTTGACATACATTTTTTAGATAAAGTCCCCTAGAACTTTGAACTACTTAAACCTAACCTAAGCACATCACACACATCCATGCCCGAGGCAGGATTCGAACCTGCGACCGTAGCAGTCACGCGGTGCCGGACTGAACCGCACGGCCACCCCGGCCGGCTTTCTCTAACTGTATCACGAGTTTTCACAATATCAAAACTACGATAAAAGATAAAAACAAAATAGCACTGGCAATTATCATAAAGGTAGCAGTGCCGCATCTTTCCCCTCCATATACGAATATTACCCACGAAAAGGTTAAGAAGAAAATCCATATTCTGCGCATAACATACGATCGAGAGTGCACATGCATAACATGTAAGGGGGGAAAGCAATGAAAAAAAAAAATCGAAGTTCTCCGGTTCTTCCACGGACAATGTAGGTTATATGAACCCATGTTGTGACATCTTAATGAACTTTCATTAGAGAACCAAGTAGAGAGAGTAAATTTTCGCACACTTACGTCGTCTTTTTCAATGTGAGGACGAAGTAACGCTAAAAAAGTTAATAGTTTCACTGTCCATCTGAAGAAAGTTGATGTAATCGCAACGTTCGGAGTGTAACATTTCCCATAACAGGTTTTTATCTACATATTTCTCATTTCATATCATTCCCTGGACCAACGTGTCCTTTTCTTTTTCTTACTCTTCTTCTTCTTCAAACTCAGTGCAAAAGGCAATGCATCTGTAACCATTCTTACTACTGTCAAAATACTTACGAACACGAACAGCATCTGCTTCAAAGTGAGGTTAAACTGACGAACTTGTTTGACAAATTCGCGGGCAGACAAGCGTGAAATTGACAGACAAGGGGGCCTTAAAACTTACGGAAAAGATAAAGCAACGCAACATACTAACAACTCGGTGGAAGTGAATCAAAGGGAGCATTGTTGCCAGGGTTCTCCCAGTCCGGTGTGAGGTCAGCCGGACAACAGCGCCAAATTGGACTGGCCTCGCAACACGAGGCAGTTGAAGGAAGGGGAAGAAACTGTGTGTGAGTCAGCTAGCACACTGGTTCCCAACCTTTCTTAGAGCATTACTCCTGAGTGCAATTAGACATTAACTAGTACTCCGCCACCCTCCCACCCCCCCTCCAGCAAATGTCACCAACTTCAGGACCTAACTAAACAGTAGAGTGAAAGACTTTTTTTGGAACAGTTATTTATAAAATGATGAAAGACGTGAAGGATGAGAGATATTGTGTGTGTGTGTGTGTGTGTGTGTGTGTGTGTGTGTGTGTGTGAGTGTGTGTGTGTGTGAGTGTGTGTGTGTGTGAGAGAGAGAGAGAGAGAGAGAGAGAGAGAGAGAGAGAGAGAGAGAGAGAGAGAATGAATCACGCAGAACTTTTTTGTGCATCGCAAGTACTACCCCCAACTCCTCCTCAGGTAAGAAAACCAACTATCCACAGTACGGGTAGACACTTGTTACAAAACATACTTCCCGTGCATTACTACTCTCCATTGTGGCATTTGCTTGACATGCACACTGCAACCCCATTTAAAACCCAACATGTTCAGATGTGTACACTATTATCACCGTTTGTCAGTCACTTGATTGCTGGACTCCTTAGTTCTTAACTGGCACAAAATGGGCGACTTCAGGCTGTTACTGCTTTGTGTCTAAACAGTCTGTCAATAATAATAATAATAATAATAATAATGTGTATATCCTACTGCGGTGTTGTGCTGTCCATTTATCTGTTTCGAAACGAGTAATGAACGGATTAATGCTACTAATTGACATAAAGTAATTATTAATGACTTACATAATCAATATTAAAGTCTTACAAAATTGTGGTGACAGTAATTAATTTTTAAAATTTTCCAGGGCCGTTCAATAATTATTCCCCACATATTTCTTTTTTTTAAGCCCTTAATATACACAGACAAATGTCCTTGTTTGTGTTTCACATTTTATGTTTGTTCTGCGCGCCGATGAAGTTTCGAACCGTTTTGGCAGATGGCAGATCCGTACTACAGTGTCAAAATGGCGTCACATACGACTCACGTTACAAGCAGCGTACTGTTCTTGAATTCGTGTGAGCAGAAAAGGAAACTGTGGCGAACATCCATAAACGTTTGTGAGCAGTTCATAGGGCGATGCTGCAGTTCATAGGGCGATGCTGCAGTTCATAGGATTACAGCTGAGTGATGGGTAAATAAAGTTACAGCCTCAGGAAGTGCAGAAACAGAGCTCCGCGTGATAGGCCACGCTAGGGACGTCCTGTAACAGCCACTGCTCCAGACATGCTGAATCGTGCAGATGCCGTTATTCGTGCCGACCCCGGCGCATCACAACTCGACAATTGGCTCTACAGTTGTCGGTCAGCATTATAAGTGCGTCTGCAATGATCAAGACTCTCGGATATTCAAAGAGGTGCTCACGATGCGTTCCTCGAATGCTCACAGCGGACCACAAGATTCAAAGAAAGGCCATTTCATCTGAATTGTTGGAGCGTTTTGAGACCGACGGAGAAGCCTTTCCGTCACGGATCGCTACGGGGGACGACAGCTGGATGCACCATCTTGCACCGGAAACAAACAGGTAGTCCATGGAGTGGTATCATCCTCATTTACCAAAAACGAAGAAATTCGACACAGCCCCCTCTGCCGGAAAAGTCATGGTGATAGTTTTCTAGGGTTGTGATGGCGTCATTCTAGTGGAAGAGATGCCAAGAGAGTCAACCACCAATTCAGAGGCATATTTGAAGACTCTGAATGAACTCAAGATCCTTTTCCGACGTGTTCGATCGGACAAGAATCCAGCAGAAATCTTGCTCAAACACGATAATGCACGCCCACATACATGTCTGAGAACCCGGGAACTCATCGTCAAATTGGGCTGGACACAATTGTCTCATCCACCCTTCAGTCCAGACCTGGCACCCTCGGACTTCCCCTCTTTTGGGCCGCTTAAAGATTCTGTACGGGGAACACACTTTCAAGATGACGAGAGTGTGTCAGTCATGCAGTGAAAACATGGCTACGCCTACAGGATACGAGCTTTTACCAGCAGGGAATACATGCTCTTCCACAATGTCGGCGTACGGCTATAGAACGTGATGGAGACTACGTAGAAAAATAGGATATGGACAAGACATGTTGATGTATAGTCACCAAATTCTGACTCTTAACAGTAAATATGTTCAGAGAAAAAAAATTGGGGCATTACTTATTGAACGACCCTCTTAGTTTTGTGACCAAAACAGAATCGAATCGTTTAGTGTTTACCCTTCAGAAATTTTCATTTTATCCTTCAGGAGGTAATTGGGAGCCTATGAGCCAGCAGTTACGGAGTACTAAGGCGGTGGTGTTCATTAAAACATGCCACTTCACACGAGGAATTGTCACTGGGAAACTGGGAGGAGGGCGAAGTGTGACGAGTGTCGCCTAGGAATATGGTACTGCTCACAACGTTTCTCGTGCATAGGGAGCGTTGCAAACCACAGGCACTGCTTCTCAAAGAAGAGATGGACGACCGCGATCAACTACAGCAGCAGGGAACCACTACATCGTGTAACAGGCAAGAAGGGACCCACGTCAAACAGCAGGTGCAATTTCAACTATATTTAACAGGGTTGCAAGGCACGCAATCTCACTCTTCATAGCGGCACGGCAAATGCATTGGGTGATCTCTCTGCCGACGCCCAGTACATCGTGTTCCTTCACACCTGCAAATCGGCGGCATCGTTTACGATGGTGCCACGAGCATAGGGGGCTGGACCACAAAGGTTGCGTGCTCTTCTCGTAGGAGACATTCTGTAAGTCGGAGTACTGACTTTGGACGTATCATCATGTCGCACGAGGTGAGAATGCATTCAGAACACTGTCGAACATGATCGTTTTGGATGTCCAGATGTTACGGTATGAGGAGGCATAATGTTGCATGGGCGTACCTCCAAATCTTTGAACACTGTACGCTCACTGATCAGTGTCACTGTGTCTTTTTGGGGGTGCATTCGGCCCTAATTTGATTTTTATGAATGATGAGCTCTTCCAACGAGAATAAATTGGGCGAATGGACTCGCCTGCCCGTTCCCTCGCTTTGAATCAAATGACAATGTGTGGGATGCGTCGGTAGACATATTGCAGAATGTCCGCATTAACTAACGACCATCAAGTAGCCGTCTTACCACAAGAACCCCTTACCAACCTTGTGACCAGAATGAGAGCACATTACGTAGCACGCATTAGCGTCCATGGCGATCACACACCCTGTTAAGAGCTGTCTCGTCATTTGTAATGTCCGTGGGACCATCATGAATCGTAGTGACTTCAGCGTAATTATCGTCTTTGAATAAGTGGTATTTTGTTCGTCTCACTGTGTATTTCTTTCAGTTAATCCTACAGTATTCTTTAGCTGTTGTTTCTATGTATGGTCTAAGTCTCACCATCATGACGGGCGAATCGAGATTAGAACCTCCATCAACCAGAATACAAGTTGACTCTGAAACTTCTTGGCCGATTAAAACTGTCTGCCGTACTTGAATCTGAACCAGGACACACGGCCTTTCGTCGCCAAATGCTCTACAGACTCACCTATCCATGCACGATTCACGACCCACCCTCACAATTTTACTTCCGCCAGCTCCTGTCAGGAAGTTCCAAATGCGCACGCTTCGCTGCAGGCTGCAAACTCATTCTAACGGCTAGCCTGTTTAAAACTGCGCAGCGTCGTACAGTTCATCTTTAGTCTACAACACTATTTTGTTGCATTACTGCAAAGAAGCTCTTTCGTGAGATAATGATGTACCATCTTTTATACTCTCATTATTTCACAATGTAAAAAGCTAGTACGCCAATGTTCAATCGTTACTCAAAGCCCATCACTGCACACATTACGCACAAACTTTCGATTGGCGACGGGACCAGGAAGATCAAATTTAGGTTCCATTTTATGTACCATAACTTACCATTCCCAACCTGTCTACTGTTCTATTCCCGAAGACCTACCTCACACTCTTTCTTTTTTTTCCTCCTGATTTCTTCATTTTCTTTTATCGACCTTAAAATTAGTGTTTCGATGCGTAAGTAAATGTGAGAGTATTATTGTACTGTAATACTGTATTATTGAATTTTTAGAGAATGATTTTTACCATTAGTTATAGCTGAGTAGAATATCAATGTCATCATTATCATCATGATTATATCATCATTATTCCAAACCCATTTAGCTCAATTCAGGATTTTCTCCTCCCATAGCATGCTGAGTGAAAGATATGAGAAAGTAAAAGCGATTCACGACCGAAGCGCCTGCAGTAGTAATCAACAGACTACGGTGGCCGGAGGACACAATTTTCTGCTGACGCGTGGGGCGCGAGGTCTCTGGAAATGGAGACCTTGGGCGGCGAGACGATCTAATGAGAGTGAATGATGGTGATATAGACGCACCGGCGCGGCGTACATGCTCTTTCCTGTGGTGCGACTGGAACGTGTTGCCAGAATGGGCATGAGCCCACGATAACTATCGTCCATCACCCACGAAGCCGTACATCGAAAGAGGCACCGAGATTCTGTGCAAGCGCACCTTTCTGCGTCGCCAGTTCTGTGCTGACTTACGCAGGGTTGGGTAGTGGCACCCTGGCTGTTTTTTGACGCCTTAGACTGCAATGGACCCATGAACATTCTGTATGTGAGCGCCGTACCCGTGGGTAAAACGTATAATGTCTATTCTTACATACTGTGGACAATTTCAACAGGAACCACTGACTATATCGGCGTGGTCTTTGAGCCAGATGTACTGTTCTTCCTTCTGATAACTTCGTATGACATTTCATTAGCAGAATTCTTTGTTAAACGTGGAGAGGAAATGTGCAGTCATTCATAGAAAAACGATTTTATCAGCAACATTTTCATTACGTTCTACTAGAACTCACTGTTGCTGCTTTGTGAACTCTAAACTAACGATTTTGAAATAGATTCCTAGGAACATATTCTTTTTGCCACGTCCACTCCCCCACGTTTTAACACCCTGGTTCTGGCTTCGCACAATACTGGATTCCAAGAGTCAGAAATGATCTACAGTTACGTAATATTAATAATTTGTCTTCCGTTATGTATACATGCTATGGTAAAAATTTAATTCAGTCTCATTTCTTGGTGTTACAAATTTCATACAGTGTGTGCTACTACGTAATGGGACAGATCCCAAATTTTTTTGCACTATCTTATGAAAATACTATGTGGGTAGCACCGCTCCGACGATTTTCCCGAGGGATGGAAATGTTAATATTGGACCGTCAGCAGCGGTTAAACGATAAATCAGTCAAATCTAAGGACCGTAAATTCAACTAAATACTTAGGAATTACAGTTACGAACAACTTACATTGAAAGGAACACACAGAAAATGTTGTGGGGAAGGCTAACCGAAGACTGCGTTTTACTGGCAGGACACTTAGAAAATGCAATAGATCTACTAACGAGACTGTCTACATTACGTTTGCAGGTCTTCTTTTAGAATACTGCTGCGCGGCGTGGGATCGTTACCAGATATGATTGACGGAGTACATCGAAAAAGTTCAAAGAAAGGCAGTACGTTTTGTATTATCGCGAAATAGGGACGAGAGCGTCACTGAAATGATACAGGATTTGGGATGAACATCATTAAAACAAAGGAATTTTTCGTTGTGACGGAATCTTTTCACGAAATTTCCATCACCAACTTGGTCCTCAGAATGCGAAAATATTTTGCTGACACCGACCTACATAGGGAGAAACCATCACCACGAGAAAATAAGGGAAATCAGAGCTCGTACGGAAAGAGATAGGTGTTCGTTCTTTCCGCGCGCGCTATACGAGATTGGAATAATAGAAAATTGTAAAAGTGGTTCGATGAACCCTCTGCCAGGCACTTAAATGTGATCTGCAGAGTGTCCAGGTAGATGTAGATTAGAGACGGAACACTATTTCGCTGGGAGGGAATGGCTGTGACCGTCGTTCATGATAATTTCCCTTGGCCCAAAAATTTCTAAAAATCAAGAAAACCATAAATCAGGATGGTACTGACTACACAAACTAGTCCAAAATATTACTCCAATATCAAAGTTTGTGCCGAAGGATTAGGCGGCAAATTGCGCAGGAGGTGGTCTTCCCGCTTGCAAACCACACCTGCCTAACGAGCAATAGAAGCTCCGACATATTGCACATGGTTACTTGACGAACAAAACTGAGTAAAAAAAAAATATACCCGTAAACTTCACTCAATGACACTACAGAGGGTACAAAAGAAAAGAAAAAACGCCTTTAAGAATTATCCGGTGCCTGTTGAATAATTGAAATGAGGGTGGCCTGTAACATCTTAGAAAAACGAAGTTTGAGCAACGTCCTCGAGATTGTCCGTTTACGTTTCTTCTATGATGCTAGTCTTCAACTTCATGTATGGCAATACAAGGTGTACGTGAAAAATGCTAATTCTTGCTCTTGCTCAAATCGTGCGTGTACAGTTCCTCTGGCTGGAAGAATGGTAGAGAACAAATTCTTCCTCTGCATGATCCAGGGCTAGAAGAATACAAACTTTCCCAGCAGCTGTCCTCTGTTACGACTGCTCTGTCTTTACGCCAGTGAGCACGCAATACTTCTCCGCCCCTGAATGAAGTGCAGATAGCTGCCCGCATACCGAGCATGGGGAGGAACGCAGAGACAAGAAAGATTAATTACAGCACATACCGAGGTTAACGGCAATGCTTTTCCCACGCTCCGCTACAGCAAAAAGAGCCATTAGCGGGCACATAAAACGCACGTTCCTCTACGTGCTTAGCGGACTAACATCCATCTGACTAAGCAGCTTGCTTTGCAAAAAGTTTCAAAACTTCCAGGGCAAGTCTAGCCAGATACATAACTGACGTATACTTGTGCGGTTAATCCATTACTACTTTCCTCCGCCCGCGTCATTAGTTCTAATTTAAGAGAACATTACGATAGGATCTTGATTAAGCGCTTCTGTCAATACATAATCTAAAGCTCCTGTTCCTGGGTTAGTTCTGGCTGAATTTCTCAAGAGTCTCCTTTCTTCCACGAGTGCTAGTCTTATAACGTATGTGTGCAAGAGAACGTCTGCCAAGTTTAGAAGGCATTTCTGAATATCCAGTGTTTTTCGGTATTTGTATGGTATCCGTTATAACAGGTGTTTTTATTTTTTACTAATAACCGTGAAAAACAATCGAAATATCAATTAACCACATAACAGCGCTAAAATTTTTCGTGTACAAATAAAACATTAAGAAAAGGAGTAGTAATTTTTATTCGTAAAACTTGCATAGGTTTGAAATACTGCGGTATTTAGAAAATGGGAAAATGGTCAGTGCTATTTTAGTAACAAAACGGGCAGATATTAGCAACAAACACGTGACATACGAATTGGTACAACAATGCTGTGACAATAATACACGTGTTATGTAGCGTGGCTTATTGGGTGATACAAGTCTAAACGCAGTGCGCGAGACTGGCATCATCTGATCTGTACGGAGCTTTCCCGTTGTTCTCGTCGAACACTGGTTGTATCACAGAATGGCACCATGCTCGATCTGAAAGTATTTTACGAAGTGCGGTATCAATGAAGTACAATGCCCAATTTGCTTTGAAAGATTAAGAACGGGACTTGCGATATCATAAAAGGAAAAAAACAAACTTAGCAACTCATTCATAGTTTACAATAAAAACAGCAAATAGTTGATCTGTTGCCTGTGTCAACATAATACGCCTTTATCTGACTGTAGCCCTTGAAAACGGATAACTTAACATGAAAAATAGTTCTTCACCCTCAGTTTTCGTTCTACAGCACAAACTATTCGTAATACCCAAATAGTGGTATGATCCTCGATTACAACATGATTTTTCTGCAGAGTTTTAAAACTTGGAATCAGTAGGAGAGTGCTGCTGATTTTTTGTAGTATTCAATCTCACTTGTCACTTTTCAAGAAAAGCAATGAACAGTGGATGGACTAAGTTTGATTTAATAGTTTGAAGCTATGTATCTTGAAACTGAGGGAGTCACAATTTTTCCCCTTTTGTTCGATTTCTGCGTTTATGTTTATAACAGGAAACAATAGGAACAAAAAACCGTCGATCGGTTATTTCAGAAACTGGTTATTTTGGGTGGTTTTAACACTAAGGTTAAACCGGTGTTGAAAATACAACGATATAACGTAAAACTGGCTGATCCAGCGGTAACCGCGAACCCTATGCGAAGGTGGTGCTGCAGAACCACAAGAATGAGGTCTGATCTTACTTGTGCGACTACCAGAGGTCGACGTTGAGGGACGTGTAGTAGGTACTCCAAGTACTATCGACCACCTGCACACAGTAGTGATTGCACTATTTCCTAGCTTCAAAATATGAGATGCGATCGGAGTCTTTAAGTTAGAGGATTTTATGCTCCTTAATTATGGTAGCAGACGTTGGGGGCCAGGTAGGGTGACCGTCTGCACATCTGACACAGAATGGTGGTTGCTCACAGGGTGAATTTTCATAAAGCAGCCGATAGTATCTCCACAAATTTGGTTGTATGTACAACTGGAAGGCGTATGGCCAAAGCAATGGCATTTAGAGCATAGCAACGAGGATGGAAAATACGGTCCACATGACAACGGTAGCCGGCCGGAGTGGCCGTGCGGTTCTAGGCGCTACAGTCTGAAACCGAGCTACTGCTACGGTCGCAGGTTCGAATCCTGCCTCGGGCATGGATGTGTGTGATGTCCTTAGGTAGTTAGGTTTAATTAATTGTAAGTTCTAGGCGACTGATGATCTCAGAAGTTAAGTCGCATAGTGCTGAAAGCCGTTTGAAACTTTTGACAACGGTAGACCATGATTTTTTCTCAGGAAGTCAATCCGCCTCGAAAGTGAGAATGAATGTCTTACTGTTAGCCATGTTGTCTGACTAGCCTCGACGTATACGACGTAAGAAGTGGACCCCTTGCTTCTCCCAAGTTTTCGTATAATTTCTCATTCGCCTGCAGCGTTAAGTGCGGGTGGGAAAATTAAACCATGTACCACGTTGAAGCTCTTATGGGGTGCTATGGTAACACGTACAACTCGTCAAATACGTTTTAGTAAAAGTGATCGTAGTCTATCAGTTTGGGTGCAAATCTTGATTCGAGGGGGGATTAAGTTTCTGCTGTTCGCTTGATTTTGCTTTCCTTCCATGACATGGCCAAGGAGGGAAATTTCTTCGGGTCGTAAGGATCTGCAATGAAGAACTGAGGAGATTATCGAAGGCACAAGGCCACCAGCTGATAGCGTTGATCCTTTCACTCTGCGAGACATCCGGCACGATGCTGCCCACTCTAAACGAGGGCTCTTCCCCATCCAGAGCGAAAGCCACCTGGTTGGCAGTCACCTACTCCACTACATGCGCACAGGAAGGTAACAACTCGGGCAAATGCATTCACTACACAGTCACAGTCAGCGGGCTACCAGCGTACGAGTACGTTACGACGACTACATGAAATGGCCACCAGCTGGGGTTTGGGCCATCTTTGCTCTTTCGTACAAAAATAAATAAATAAATAAAACATAAAAAGTAATTGAAAGGGTGGAGGTCAGAGCATGGCGAAAGCAATAATCGATGTCCTACGAACAAGCTAGGTTGCCAACAACGAATCTGTACAAGAGACCTGAGAAAACATATAATCAGAGAGTAAGATTGCATCACAGGGAAGGCAGAAATACTTCAGTTGCTCAGTGCTCCTTTTTGCAATGCACGTACTCACAATAGAGTTTTGTGGCCCCCCATAGGAAGCATGTTCGAAAGCACGAATTTTTATTGGCTGTTAGTATCGCATTTTTCATCAACATTGCGAAGTGTATTTATCAGCAGTAAGACTAAAGATGTCTTCAGGCACACGATTGCTTCCAACATTTAAGTGCTTCAGTAGGCATCTGCATCTACAACACACTTCGCAAGTCACTTAATTGTGTGTGTCGGAGCGTACTTCTGGTACCACTAAACGATTCCCCCTTCCCTGTTCCAAACAGTTCTTGGAAAGAAAGATACTTGGTTTCCCCGACCACTAAACTGACTTATGTAAGGGGTAGTCGAAGTTTTAATTATCACGCAGAAAAAATAAAGCTGAGATCATGAAACTTGGTGTTGGTCAGTCTCTACACATTCACTCATTGTCTTTAATGCGACACATTTATTTTCAGACGACGACGGATGACTTGGCGGAGAGCCCGGCTGTTCACGAAACTTTCTACTTCGAAAGTCGCCTCGTCATCATACATCATACTGGAAACGTCTGCCACACAATCATTTCTTCACTCTAAGGAAGACGAAGTAGACACTTGGTGCTCTATCAGGGAGACTAGGGGGTGGTAGGGGGAAAATGCAAAATATTATAGTCCAAAGAAGCAGCAGGTGTGCATGTGTTCTACGCAAAATACTACGGAGCGCTGTCGTGGAGCGAGAGCTTCCCCCCTTAGGGCAGTTGCCCGCGACTTTCGCTTCGATAGCCCCTCGGAGCCTCGTCCGCATATTTTAGTAGCATGCTATTGTGATTTGCCCCCCTTACGAGCATCGTACGCTAACACACCATGACAGTCCCAAGAAATACTTAACATTATCTTCCTTTGCAATGACTAGATCTACGACTTTTTCGGCGGTGGATGAATCCACGTTTTTCAACAGCTCGCTTTGCTCATTTCTCTCGCTATCACAGAGCTACAGCCAGCACTCGTCCATTATATGTAGGCGGGTAACCAATGCATCTGGATTGGTCTAACACAACTCCAGCATTTACTGTGCTGCCTCGGTTCGGCGAGCTTTATGATTGACTGCGAGTAGTCGTGGTCTTACGGTAGCGTTCTCGCTTCCCGTGCACGGGGTCGCGGATTCGATTCCCGGCGGGGTCAGGGTTTCCCTGCCTCGAGGTAACTGGGTGTTGTGTCATCACCATCATCATCATCATCTTTCATCCAAATTACGGTCAGAGGAAGGCAACGGCAAACCACCTCCGCTAGGAACTTGCCTAGTACGGCAGTGCGGGTATGGGACCTCGTGTCATCAGTCGAGGAAACCACAGTCACCTTTGTCACCATCAAAATGTCACGCAAGATGTGGAAAACAGATGCGTAGCTGCTTTTCACTTTTCCCACTATCGTCCCGATTGTGATTCTATGGCCTTAGAGCACCAGCGCCCCCACTTCTCTTGTGGTTCCCGGTCCTTCACAAAGAGATGGTCTATCACTTCGTACTTCGTCGCTCAGACTTGTCTGAACACACTCTAGGCGCCGGCACCACCTAAACACTATGCCATATGAAGGTATCTTGTGGCCGTATACAAAGTGGTTACAATTAAACTTTCGCTATATGAGCCAGTTTAGACGGAGAACTATTTACCGCAAGCGTGTCCAACATTACAGGAACGTTGTTCAGAGTGTGCGTTGCAGGATTTGCGTTTTTAGTAGTGTTTATGCCACGACTTGCCTTTAGGCGCCGGTGCCCGTACAGCTACGTAGGTTTGAAACACTAACATCGGTGTGCATCGCAGTGGCAGACAGTCAACGTGGATTTGGACAAGGTGATGGGGGCTCTACTGGTAAAGATGTATAATGAAAACAGAAGCAATAACGCTGCTCCTCTTCGCGAGTGTCTAAGCATTAAAGTGATACGAGAGTTCCTCTTTCTACAGTGGGGCTGAAGAATATGATTCGATAGTTCGAATTAACTGGCAATTTGAGAATTGTTCCTGGGAGAAGTCGACGGCCGAAGTGCCACAAATAGTTGAAGACGTTACTGTTGTCACGGCTGAGAATGCTGGACACAATGTGCGATCTCAAAGCAGTGCACAAACTGTGTCACGACAGCCAAGGGCGCAAGGGGGAGGCGGCTAGTTCTTACGGAAAGGAAAAAAAGTATAGCGCAGTCAGCTGTTTTTCTGTCAAAAAATTATTTAAGAGTTGATATTACGCAATTTCTTTTATTAACATGGTTCGAATTGGAACTTTCCTATGGCTACTTATAAATCGCCATTCGTTTTCCAAATTATTAAAAATACTCCAACACTCCACAGCCCCAGGTTTAGGCCCCCCTTTCCCTATAAACTATCATATGGGCGCCCTTGATGACAGCTGCACATTCCAAAAGTCCACCGCTCGTTAAGTGCTCCGAGCAATTGTGAAATGGTATCTCAAGTCAGACTGTCGTGGCTGCAAATGGCCGTCACACTAAGCTACGTTTGTAACCTGGAACGTAAACAAGGTACACAATTAACAAATGTTACTTTCTCATGTGGAAATTAAAATGCATTTCTTCCAATGGTTTATTCATTATTTCTCTTCCGCATGCTCTTACAAATGTTTCAACGACGTTTCACTGTCTTAAGACCACTCGTTTTTCTTGAGGACCGTCTCAAGTAGCGACAGTTTAACAATAACCATTCCGTACTTCTGTCATCTTACCGGGGGTTGCAGCGCTGTTCCCCTTGAAATACAGAAAACGCAGGGTTGCGTCGTTTTGTTTTGGGTGCTCTAGTTGTGTGCTACGTTATTGTCGTGCGGGGTTTCCAATGTGTATCAGCACTGCAGACACGTACTTGCAGTCAGAAAACAAATTAATTACGTGACTTAATTTTTTCCAAGTGATAACAAAAACTTTTTGACTACTCCTCTTAGAGTAACGTACAGATTAAATGGACCCCATATCGTGGTGTAACTAAGCGTTGTGCACAAATACAAATCACTACCACAGCTAAAAGAAGCGGTAAGTGACTGAAAAGAATCTTAAGACCAACAGGGAGGTCGAATGGCACATTTCTGGAACTGCAACTGCAGTCTTTACATTCAGCAATTACCAGCCTTCGCAGCCGAGGTCGCTAACCCACTCTCCTATGGTCACATTCGACTCAGCGATCCCACTGGTGGAAGAAATTATCAAGTTCCTCACGATCAGACTTTGCACAAATGTCCTGCATTAAATTTCAAAACCTCTTGGCAGTGTCTCATGCAGTGACAGATCCATCCGTTGGATGGGGACGTTAAGTTCGGCAGCGCCCTTGGTGCTATTCGAGAGGAACAGGCTGTGTGCACTCTCTTCCCCATGACCTTCATCCATCACAACACTGCTCTATATTGCCTCTTTACAGTCACCCGCGTGCGCGCGTATCTACGCCCCACGCTCAGTTCCTGAACTTTGACATTTTTGACTCCACCAACGAACCATACGTGATCAACGTAATGCGAAATTTTTGTTCGCGGTATAAGTAACGGAACACAAACATGATACTCAAGATTTAGTAACAAGTAAGCAATCGTTTGTAACAGAGTGTGCAAACACGTTTATTACGTCGGAGTCTCTATGCTGTTTATGGATACAGCTCGCCGTGCCTCTGGAGTATGGTGACACCTGATCTTCCGTTTCACGATGCTCTGCTATATGGAGGGTTGTACAGCACCCGCTCCACAGCTGTTAGTGCCTCGTCCGATTAATAGATGGAGCGGGAATACGGATTTGACACGCGCCGATCGATCAACAAGCCGTCAGGACCGAATTGGCAGCACACAATTTAACTCAGGGGGCAATTAATCTTAACAAAATAAATAGTCTTAATTCTGTCATACTTTCTTTTGAGAACCGGCAGGAAAGAGATTCATACTGTTTCATTAACGTATGAGTAATTGTGGGCAATGAGAGAGGGGCAACCACATAAATGGAGTTTTTTCGTTTGCAAAACACGGACTTAATTTATTTCAACTTTCTTTTTTAATTTTCACATATTAAACAGTAAACTTTGGTGTCTTTTCTTTTCATGTACGATGAATTTCGACAAGGAGTCACCGTTAAATGCTCTGTTTCCATGTATTACACTATATCATTGCAGATTATATTCACTGGCAGATCAAGGAAAAATACAATGCAGTGTGTCTTGTGCATAAGTACAATGTTCATGTATCGGAGCTGGCATAACTGAAATTTTTTTATGCGCAACATAATTTCTAAAGACCGCAATTTTAAAAAGAAAGATTGTCAGCCTGTTTTGCAAAATGGCTACTTCCTTGAGGAGTTAAAATATGTTAATTTATTAAACGATGATTTACCCTCAAACTCAAATTTCCGGAGTGTTTTGAGGAACTTTCCCTATGAGGATCAGAATAACCAGAACTGATAAAATGTGTTTTCTCGTTGAATACAGAACTAAGAAACTGCACGATAGTTTAGTTAAAAAAATATTTCCGAAAGTCCGTTTCTTTCCAGAACTAGATCTGCATACAATATTGTTGTACTAGTGATTAATCACAACGTTGTGCATCTATGAAAGAACGCTAAATTACAATAACGAACCGTCTGCTGCAATAGTCATAAACTTGTACATTTATGTTAATGTTGGTAAGACAAAGCGATGAATTAGTGAACAAGAAATAGGCACTAATAAGAATACATCTCCCTTATGAGGCATCTCGGATCTTATTATTTCTACTCTTCAGTATGGACACATCTGTTTCATATCGGGTTTCTTGTAAACTTCAGCAGACAACAAGCCGTCGAGGGCAGGAAAACTGCCTTCGGTCTCGAGATCGGACGGACGGGAACCTTTAGGACCGCTATTTCAGAACTTTTAAGACAACGAATGAAGCGGAGAAATGGTCAAGTGGAATGAACGTAACAGTTACGATCCACAGCCATGGACGGTGCGTCGAAAGCAATTTAACACGTATTAAGTCCGAAGGAAAATCTACGAGAATTCTTCAGCTTATGTTAACATCGGCGAATCAACTCAAGAATTCCGCATCATGAAGGGTGTCAAGCAAGGCGATCCCATCTCCCCAAAACTGTTCTCTGCTGTATTGGAAATGGCTATGTCAAAGTTGAGGTGGGAAGGTAAGGGAATTAGAATTAATGGAAGAAGGCTTACCAACTTGAGATTTGCTGATGATATTGCCTTACTGGCCAAAGACTTCGCAGAGCTCCAAAACTTAGTTACAGATCTTGCATCGGAATGTCAGCTGGTTGGCTTGAGCATGAACCTTTCCAAAACAAAAGTAATGTCCAACAAATGGGTCCCAGCTGGAGATGTGAAGGTCAAGGACAGTCTGCTAGAAGAGGTCAGTGAATATGTCTACCTTGGCCAGAAATCTATCGACGCATCAAGCTTGGCTGGCAAGCATTTGGGAAGAATTCAAAAGTGTTCAGATCAAAAATGCCAGTAAATTTGAAGAAAGCAGTATTTGATCAATGCATTCTTCCTGTGATGACGTATGCTGCGAGACATGGACACTGAACTCATTTACAAAAGGGAAACTTAGGACAGCACAGAGAGCCATGGAGAGATCAATGCTGGGCTATACAAGAAAGGACAGAAAAAGGGCAGATGACATCCGGTATGTGACGAAGGTTAATGACATCTTAGAGACAGTAGGTTCCTTGAAATGGCAGTGGGCTGGCCACGTCGCAAGAAGAAAAGACAACAGATGGACGAAGATAGTACTGGAGTGGAGTCCGAGGGAGCACCGGAGGCCTAGAGGAAGACCACCAGACAGATGGGACAAAGACATCAAGAAGATAGCTGGTAACACCTGGCACAGAACTGCCCAAGACCGTACTACTTGGAGAAGACTGCTGAAAGCCTACCTGAATCCACGACTCGAAGAGGCCACATCATTTAATGATTGAATTGGCTGATGACGATGAAGTCCGAAGATGCCCCATATGCGCTCGACTGGAGACAGATCTGGTGATCGAGCAGTCCAAGACAAGATGTGACCTACTGCAGAGTATGTGGAATTACAACAGCGGTAAGTAGGCAAGCGTCATCCTGTTAGAAAAACACTCCTTTTCGCCGTTCACAAATGGCGGCAGAACAGGTCGGATCACCAGAGTGACGTAGGTCTACAGTTTTGCAGTCACGTGCGTGGGGAAACCACAAACGTGCCCCTGCTGTCACACAAAATCGGACCCCAGACGATAGCTAGAGGTGTAGGTCCAGTGTGTCTAGCATGCGGGCAGGTTGGTCGCAGGTCCTCAGCTGGCCGCCTCCTAATCAACACACCGCCGTCACGGGCACCGCGGCATATCCAGCTTTCATCAGAAAACACAACAGACCTCCACCCTGCCCTCCAATGATCTCTCGCTTGACATCACTGAAATCGCAAAAGGCGGTGGTTTGGGGTCTGTGGCACGCATGCTATAGGAGTCTGGCTCGGAGCTGCCCTTGAAGTAACCGATTTGTAACAATTCGTTGTATCACTGTGGTGCCCAGTGCTGCTCAAATTGCTGTTGCAGATGCAGTACCATGCGACGAAGCCATTCGCCGAACACGATGGTCTTCTCTCTCGGAAGTGTTACGTGGCCGACCGGAGCCCGGTCTTCTTCCGACCGTACGTTCTCGCACCATCGCTGCCAGCAAGCATTGACAGTGGCTACACTCCCGTCAAGTCTTCCTGCAACTTCGCAGAAGGAACATCTAGCTTCTCGTGGCCATAATACACGACCTCGTTCAATATCAGTGAGGTGTTGCTAATGGGGACGTCATCGCTTTATAGGCATTCTTGCCTAACATCAGCTCACGACGTCCAATCTCAAAAGTAACTGACGATCGCAACCGTCACAGTGCGTATGTACCGCAAACCTGGTTTGCATCGACATAGTGGCGCGACTAACGCCCCTCTTATGCGACTGGCAGTAAATGTGAATGGACATCATCTTTCAGACGTAGACACACGCCCATCAACTTACTACGATTGTTGTTGTGGCCTTCAGTCCTGAGACTGGTTTGATGCAGCTCTCCATGCTACTCTATCCTGTGCAAGCTTCTTCATCTCCCAGTACCTACTGCAACCTACATCCTTCTGAATCTGCTTAGTGTATTCATCTCTTGGTCTCCCCCTACGATTTTTACCCTCCACGCTGCCCTCCAATACTAAATTGGTGATCCCTTGATGCCTCAGAACATGTCCTACCAACCGATCCCTTCTTCTGGTCAAGTTGTGCCACAAACTCCTCTTCTCCCCAATCCTCTTCAGTACCTCCTCATTAGTTATGTGATCTACCCATCTAATCTTCAGCATTCTTCTGTAGCACCACATTTCGAAAGCTTCTATTCTCTTATTGTCCAAACTATTTATCGTCCATGTTTCACTTCCATACATGGCTACACTCCATACAAATACCTTCAGAAACGACTTCCTGACACTTAAATCTATACTCGATGTCAACAAATTTCTCTTCTTCAGAAACGCTTTCCTTGCCATTGCCAGTCTACATTTTATATCCTCTCTACTTCGACCATCATCAGTTGTTTTGCTCCCCAAATAGCGAAACTCCTTTAAGTGTCATTTCTAATCTAATTCCCTCAGCTTCACCCGACTTAATTAGACTACATTCCATTATCCTCGTTTTGTTTTTGTTGGTGTTAATCTTATATCCTCCTTTCAAGACACTGTCCATTCCGTTCAACTGCTCTTCCAAGTCCTTTGCTGTCTCTAACAGAATTACAATGTCATCGACGAACCTCAAAGTTTTTATTTCTTCTCCATGGATTTTAATACCTACTCCGAACTTTCCTTTTGTTTCTTTTACTGCTTGCTCAAAATACAGATTGAATAGCATCGGGGAGAGGCTACAACCCTGTCTCACTCCCTTCCCAACCACTGCTTCCCTTCCATGTCCCTCGACTCTTATAACTGCCATCTGCTTTCTGTACAAATTGTAAATAGCCTTTCGCACCCTGTATTTTACCCCTGCCACCTTCAGAATCTGAAAGAGAGTATTCCAGTCAACGTTGTCAAGTCTACAAATGCTAGAAACGTAGGTTTGCCGTTCCTTAATCTTGCTTCTAAGATAAGTCGTAGGGTCACGTCGCACAAATCCTCCTTGATGTTGCCGTTTTTTTCTTTTTTGTCGGTGTATTCTATTACCTGTTTCAGTCTTTAAGACCATTCTCAGACCACGGCTCTAAAATATATTTTTGAGTTGCCAGCTCGTCGAATTCGATGTGCCCCATGGTACACTGTAAGGTCGCATTACCGCTGATCAGGCCCATCCGACGGTACGATGTTTCTTGCCGAGTGGTGATGCTGTGTTCCAAGACGACAGAGCTCCTAATCACACAGCTCGAATCGTTCAGTAGAGGTTTTTTGAACACCAGAATGAAGCGTCGCATCTCCCCTGGCCACCACAGCCACCAGATCCGAATATTAGTGAGCCTTTGTATCCTACTTTGGAGAGAAGGGTGCGTGATTGCTATCCACCTCCGTCACCGTTAGCTGAGCTTGCCTCTATTTTCAGGAATAATGATATACGTTTCTCTTGCAAGCCATACAGACCTGTTTATACTATTCCGAGACGTCTCGAAATTGTTTTGCTCGCTAACGATTGGTATTTGGCATGGTAATGAGTTGTCCTTTTGATGCTTCCATACTCTGTCCAATTTGTGTGTATTATTGTCGTGATCCTCAATCCGAAGACTCGTTGGAAGCAGCTCTACACGCTTCTGTATCCTGTGCAAGCCTTTTCATCTCTGAATAACTACTGCAACGTACATCCTTCTAAATCTGCTTACTGTATTCGTTTCTTGGTCTCCCTCTACGATAATTACCTCCCACGGTTCCCTCCAATACTAAATTCGTGATCCCTTGATGCCTCAGAATGTGTCCCCCTTCTTCTAGTCTGGTTGTGCCGCAAATTTCTTTTCTCATTAATTCTATTCAGTAATTCCTCATTAGTTACGTGATCTAACCATCTAATCTTCAGCATTCTTCTGTTGTACCACATTTGACAAGCTTCTATTCTCTTGGTGTCTAAACTGTTTATCGTCCACGTTTCACTTGCATACAAGGCTACGCCCTAGACAAATAACTTCAGAAAAGTCTTCCTAACACTTAAGTCTATATTCGATGTTAACAAATTTCTTCTCTTGAGAAATGCTTTTCTTCCATTGCCAGTCTACACTTTATATCCTCTCTACTACGGCTGGTACTGCGAACGGCCGAAAGTAAGCCGAAACTGCAGCCGTAATTTTTCCCAAGGGCTTGCAGTTCCCAACTCCTGAACATGGACCATTAAAAAACAATGAAAATATTTCAAGTGTTTTGTATGAAGCGTTACCCTATGTGGTCCCGAAACACAGACACTGCGGTGGAGAGGTGAGAAGTGTCTTTTGCTATATGGATCTGGAGGAGAATGGCAGGTGTGAAGAAATAAGGAATTACGTTGAGTTACCAAGGGTTAACGGTAAGATACAAACACTGGAAACAACCATGAGGAGGAAAACAAATTGGCACACACACTGGATGAGAAAGGACTGCATAACTAAGGATGGTGCTGCTGCTGCTGCTGCTGCTGCTGCTGCTGCTGATGATGATGATGATGATGATGATGATGATGATGATGATGGTATTTGGTTTATGGAGCACTCAACTGCGCGGTTATCAGCGCCCGTACAAATTCCCAATCGTTTCACTGTCCAGTTTCTGCACTTTCCCGAATGATGATGAAATGATTAAGGCGACACAAACACTCCGTCCCCGGGTGGAGAAAAAATTTAAGAATGCGTTAGGGAAACCTCAAAGGATTGGAGAATGCTAGACTGGACCTGGGTGATGGGCAGGACAGACCACCACCATCAAATATATATATTGACATTATACTCCGTAACAAGTTATTTCCTCTGAAATTCTGGTAACGTGGCATCCCCGAAATTCATAAGTAAAACGAGTTTTATGAACAAAATAACTTATTATTAACCGCGGATCAGTGGTGATAAGGCCGTGCTCAGTAGCCCACCATTGTGTCCGGCGTCACTGACTGCCACCGACGGCTCATTGTCAGTGCACGGGAAGTTGCCGCATCAAGGCGACATGGCCTGTAATTTTCTTAGGCCTGTCTACAAAGCAGCTGTATGCAGTGTTCATAAGGTACGCACAGTTCGTGGAAAACACCAGTCGAACGTAGTAGTAGAGAATCACATACAGTGGACAGCATGTTACAGGACTGTGATTTCTAATAACAATATTGCCGCCATGCCACGCCCTTCGCCACATTATGCACTGACAAGGGAACCTCCCCAGCGCACCCCCCTCAGATTTAGTTATAAGTTGGCACAGTGGATAGGCCTTGAAAAGCTGAACACAGTTCAATCGAGAAAACAGGAAGTAGTTGTGTGGAACTGTGAAAAAAATAAGCAAAATATACAAACTGAGTAGTCCAATGTGCAAGATAGGCAACATCAAGGACAATTATTAGCGCCAGAGCGCCGTGGTCCTGTGGTTACCGTGAGCAACTGCGGAACGAGAGGTCCTTGGTTCAACTCTTCCCTCGAGTGAAATTTTTTATTTCTTTATTTTCGCAAAGTTATGATCTGTCCGTTCGTTCATTGACGTCTCTGTTCACTGTAATAAGTTTAGTGTCTGTGTTTTGCGACCGCACCGCAAAACCGTAACATTAGTAGACGAAAGGACGTGCCTCTCCAATGGGAACCGAAAACATTTGATCGCAAGGTCATAGGTCAACCGATTCCTCCATAGGAAAATACCTCTGATATATTCTATGCGACACTGTAGACGGCATGTGCGTCACATGACAGGAATATGTTGTCTACCCACCTAACTTATACACTTGGCGAATGCGTAAAAAGATTCTTCTACCTTGCCCGATTTAGGTTTTCTTGTGGATGTGATGATCAGCCCCAAAAAAGTGGTGAAAACATAAGACTGTCACATAAACTGAAAATAAAAAATTAAACTTTTCACTTGAGGGAAGACTTGAACCAAGGACCCCTCGTTTCACAGCTGTTCGCGCTAACCACGAGACCACGGCGCCCGGAGCTAATATTATTCAAGAAGTTGCCTATCTTATACATGGACTACTCAGTTTGTATATTTTGCTTATTTTTTTCATAATTCCACACAACTTCTTCCTATTTTCTCGATTGATCTGTGTTCAGTTTTTCAAGGCCTATCCACTGTGCCAACTTATAACTAAATCTGAGAGGGGTGCGATGGGGAGGTTCCCTTGTGAGTGTTGTATGTAGCCCAGTACTGTATCTGGATTTAACATGTTGGGCTGCAGTATGTTGCTTGGTAACAGTTACGATTTTTGTCATGCACCTGATTAATTATGTCACATTAGATTTGAGGATGACGATACTGACCGAAAATGGTTGTTCCATAAAGTGATAAAACACCTGTGTGGAAACTACGATTATTACTAAACATGCTAGAAGTTGTAAATCATCGTCTTCTCGAAGTAACTGAAGTTTCTGTCCGACAAGGGTACCTTTCCGACTGTCCACCCCCTCGATTACCATCGCACTTCCTGATTTTTTAGCTCATAGCACATACATCGGTTTCATAAAGCAGTACGACGCAATTCGTTAAAAACTCCGTAAATTACCTTTGACAGAAACAAGATTTCTAACAGCTGTTCCAAATCGTACCAAATTTATTAACGAAACTTCCTGGCAGATTAAAACTGTGTGCCGGACCGAGAATCGAACTCGGGACCCTTGCCCCTCGCGGGCAAGTGCTCTACCAACTGAGCTACCCAAGCACGACTCACGCCCCGTCCTCACAGCTTTACTTCTGCCAGTACCTCGTCTCCGACCTTCCAAACTTTACAGAAGCTCTCCTGCGAACTGGTAGTTCTGCGGGGGCACTACGAATGTAGTGCGGGACAATACGTTGAGAATGTGGGTTTCGCGGGAGGCGTGCCAGAGATAAATACCTGCAGTCGCGCTATCCTCTGTGTCCTCGGTGGCTCAGATGGATAGAGCGTCTGCCATGTAAGCAGGAGATCCCGGGTTCGAGTCCCGGTCGGGGCGCACATTTTCATCCGTCCCCGTTGACGTATTGACAACGCCTGTAAGCAGCTAAGGGTGTTCATTTCATTGTACTTTCATTCTAACGAGCTGCTTGGTCGCCGTAGGAGTCTGTTCTTTCGGACATGTCCTACAGTACAGATACCATCTTAGTAAAAATTGTTAGTGACTTACGTGAACTATTCATGCATTAACTATCTATAGCACGCGCCCCAAGTTTTTTGATCCAAATTTTACAAGTACCAGGAGATCCCTGCAGAACTTTCGAACTCTTATAAATTTGAATAATGACAGTATTTGGATGAGGTGTAGTTGCTGGGATAATTTTAGTTGTGTGACCAAAGAGAAAACATTTTTAAAAATGAATAGTTACTAGATTATGATACTTCCTTGTATACAGGTTTCCATTTGTCCAAGAAAGTGTTTTGCATTTGGAAAGTTTGTGCCGTCTTGTACATCGGGCAGAGATCAGGGACTGTAAGGAGGACAACATGATCTATTTTACTCTACAATCATTTTCAATTGCAGTAAGCTCGTTAGGCGTATTAACAATAGGTAAATCACAATTCAAGGCGTCAATGGCAAATACATATGTCGTTACGGAATGTGTATTCGATTAGAAGTTAACTAGTACGACGGGCAGAGATAACGGACTACTGCAGTGGTCCATAAGGGCCTTTTGCATATGATAGTTGAAAGTCTCTTTTATGGTAAAATTTTCCACAAACTAAGTTTTAGCGCAAAAGCGGTAAGCACTGTCAGAAGTCGGTTATAAAAAGTAAAAAAAAAAAACATTTCTGACAATGCATCATTCATTCCTGTACGCCTAGTATGCGTTGAAGAATGGGGATGTTGACTTAAGCAATAATACAGGGTGTCCGAGAAGTCTTTCCCTAATTCCATAAATTGATAACTCAGGCTAGAAGTAAGATACAAATATGAAACTGGTGTCTAATTGTTTACAAACTATCAAAGTTTTTTTCACACATCAGTAAACTTCCACATGAGCACCCTTGGTAACACGTAGCACATCTAGGCGATATTCAATTTCCGTCCACACATTAGCCAACATCACTGGAGGGATCGATTCAACGACTGTGGTTATCCGTTGCCGCAGGGTTTCAAGATCTGGTACACGTGTTCGGTAGACCTCGTCTTTGACATAACCCCATAAAAAGAGATCTAATGGGTTTCTGTCAGGAGAGCGTGGAGGCCAAACGGTTGGCCCATCACGACCTAACTATCGCCCAAGAAAGGTCATGTCGAGATACGAACGGACATCCAAATCCCAATGAGGAAGTGCACCGTCTTGCTGAAATAAGACATCGGGGTGATATTGAAGTGTGAACCCCAAATGCGCACATTATGGCGACCCACTACACCACTGACAAAAAAGGTCGCTTCGTCGGAAAAGGCAATTCGCCTGAGATAACCATCATCGTCCTCAATACGTGATAGCATTTCGACCGAAATGTCATATCGGCGTGTACTGTCATTGGGCAACAATGGAAGTGGAAGTTTACTGATGCGTGAAAAAAACTTTGATAGTTTGTAAACAATTAGACACCAGTTTCATATTTGTATCTTACTTCTAGCCTGAGTTATCAGTTTATGTAATCAGGGAAAGACTTTTCGGACACCCTGTATATGTGATTCTGATATGTATTAAAAATTTAGAAGCAACAATTTTCAGGACAGTCTGTACGGGATTAGGAATCTGTATGTGCCTTCGAGAAATTAATTTATTCTTTTTAGTTCGTTTTAAAAACGTGTTATAATAAAAGTTTTTTATTTAAATAACTATTCAGTAGATAATACTGTTTGGTCACGTGATGCAAAATATCAGCGCGCTGTTACGGCCATAGTAATCCGATGAGTGCATGGGCGCCGTGAGTTGGCCCGTCGTTAATTTTCTGCGTTTGGGCGCATGCAAACGCACTCGCATGAGCAGGTGCGTGGGCTGAACTTTCCGCGTGCCCGCGGTATAATTAAACAGGCGACTGCGTGCTGACCTTTCTGCGGCGGGGGCAGAGCGCTGCGTCGCGGGAAAGGGGGGGGGGGGGAACTAGGTTGCACGTGGGCGCTGTCTGGCGGAACCGAAGCGTTCACTGAATGGCGCGCGCAGCTCTGCCTTACACGAGCACGGCCCAGTAAGCAGAAATCCAGACGAGGTTTTTATTTAATTACTAGCTGAACACCCGCCGTTGCTCATGTATGTATATATTCCAATCTTCCATCAATCCATCTCCTCCACCCTTCTCTCTATCTCCTCTAACCGCCACTCTCTGTCAATCTCCTCCTCCTCCCCATTCTGTCTCCACGTTACCACGCTCACCCCAACAGTGCAGCGGTGCATCATCCTGCTGGAAGGTCATATCTGGCTCAAGGAGGAGAAGCTGAGGGCAACATATTGTTTAAGCACATCCAAATATTCGGTTCTTGTCACTGTTGGTTCGATGAAGGAAAATGGTGCAACTACGCCATCTCATCACGCAACCACACGTTCACCCTTTATTCATCCTTTCGCTGTTTCTAACAGATTCTCGAAAACTGTGTAGTTTTCCGAATCCCAGGAGCGAAAGTTGTGCGGATTAACCTTTCACATGTGTTAAACGTTGTTTCGCCGGAGAAAACTATGTTTCTTGGATAGTTACGGGCTTTGTCCTGTCCGGTCAAACTTCTCAAAAGCAAATTCGCGGCGAAGCCGCACGTCGTTTCCCTTCAATACTTGCGTAGTTTGAACTTGCAAGAGTGGAATCGAAGTTCATTACGCCGTACCTTGTGAACTGTTGGGCGAGGGACGTTTAGCTCTCTTGATGCTCGGCGAGCTGACTTTGACGTGCTTCTATGATCTTCCTGTACCACTCCATCAGATGTGGGTTTTCCGCCAGAACCAGCTTGCTTGCGTGCACTCCCAGTAACTAGGAACACTAGGAGCTTGTCATTCTGTGCCGTAACTGTCTTAATACTATGTAGCTCCCTTTGAAATTTCTCTGAGCAATAATCGTTTCTGCATACCAATTGGGTTCACTTTTTAGGTGTAGTCATTTCTGATAATTATTTAGCACCTGAAATAAAACGAAAGGAATCATTTGAAAAAAAAAATCTACACAAAACTTTGAGTTGCTTTACACGATGCTGCGAATTCGTAGTATCATGTCTCTTAGATTAATTTTTTTAATTGCATTTGGAAATCAGGTATGTTTCACGTGGGTACTCTATATAAATGCTGAGACCAGAAAATGATTCATGAAAAGCTACGTTTGAAGCACAGTTCTGAATGGGGTGTGGTATCGTCGACGGGAAAGACAAATGGAACCACCAGCAGCCTTAAAAATGTGTTACAGCTTGAGCAAATGGATTGATCCACTAAGCAAAGCACCAGTGAAACGAGACAAGCATTAAGAAATGGTAAATAAAGGAAATGGTTGGGCATATATTGTGACAAATTTTATTTATAGATAAACAGTAGAAGGAAATAAGCGCTCCTAGCCGTAGTTTTACCGCAGGCCGGTCGAGCAGAGATGTTTTTCGTTGACGGAAGAAAAACTAACAGATCGCACCCATTTACAAAAAAAGAGAAAATAACTAATCCATAAAACTACTTTCCTATAATACGTATCTATTTGTAGCAGAACGCTTGAAGAAATACGAATGGAAGTACTATGACTTAGGGGAAACAAAATTCGTCTACATCTATACTGCAAGGCACCGTCTGCCAGTTGTGAAAGGTACCACGTAGAGAACTGACTGTTGGTATCACTGAGATCGAGAATCTCTCTAATTTTATCTTCATGATCTTTCCACGAGACATGTGGGGACGGAATCGGTCCCTCAGGATTTTATCAGTGAGTCACACGTCATGCACAACGCCTTTTTTGTAGCGTCTGACGCTGCAGTTGAAGAGCAACTCAGTAAGGCTTTCGAGCTTAGTAAACAAAACTGTAGAGAAGCTATCTTCGTTTCTTCCATTCCCTGACGATTCTTCCAATGAATCTGTCTGGCCTCTGCCTTGCCTAAAGTTACTTTTATGTCGTCGTTCTACTTTAACCCACTCCGTACGAACACTCCGAGTCATTTGACGGATGTGACCACATCCGGTGATTGTTCTGCAATCGTATAATCATACAGTGATGGATCTTATGTGCAATACGTTACATTTGTTTACGTTGAGGATCAACTGCCAGTCCGTGCATCAAGCGTCGATGGTCTGCACGTCTCCCTGCATTTCTCCACAATTTTAAAGCGTTTAGAGTTCTGGGTATGCACCACCATCACGCATGAAAATCGTTATGCAAGTTTCACGCTATCCACTCGCTCGTTTATGTATATTTTGTGGTAAGTAATGCTCCTGTAACACTCCTTTGGGATACGCTCGAAATTATCTTTACTTCCGAAGATTTCTCCCCGTTAAGAAAGTCATGCTGTGTTCTGTTTGCTAGGAATCCTTGAATACAATAACTAAGTAACGCTCGGGATTTGATGGATAGATTGAATTACTAATGAGACGCTAATTAATCGGACAGTACAAAAAGGAAATATATGGCAGAACGAAACTAAAAGAACGGTTCGGTTGATAGAACCGTCAGGCATCAAGTAATCATCAATTTGGTAACAGAACGAAGAGGAGAGGATTAATAATTGTAAAGAGAAATCCACGCCTGAATACGGTAAGCAGGTTTTAAACGAATGTATGATGCAGTGGCTATACACAGATGAACGGCTTGCACGAAATAGAATAGATTAACATGGAGAGTTGCATCAAACCAGTCTTTGGACTGAAGATGAAAACAATTCGCTCTCGCAGAATTCGGGATCAGCGGAGCAAACTGCTGCTTTTCCACGAAGGCCGATCGTGATGTGGGAAGAGATAAGTGCTTTTTCAGCGTGAAGCGTAGCTGGCGGTGCGGCGGCGGCGGATAATTGCTGCGTGCGCCTTCGGCACGAGTCCCGCGATCGATGCCCGGAGCGGCTCGGCGCGTCCTTGGCTCACGCGACCACGCCGGCTGACGTCAGCACGCCGCTCGCTGCCCAGTATTCGGGTCGCGCGGCCACGTTTCGGCAGCGCAAACTGCTCTCCGAGATTCGCCCTCCGCTGTTCATAGAAGTCGAGCCCACGGCCGGAGATTTTACGTACCTGTCGCGCCAATGTCTGAAAGTCTTTCCTTGGTTACTGCCGCTGTGGTGTTCCCCTTGCTATCTGCAACGGTAGTTAACTGCAGCACGGGGATCCAGGGTCTGTTTACCTTGCTTTTTTTTTCAGCTACTGTCATATTCTTAGACCTCTATAGCCTCCCAAAACAAGCGGGCGTGGTCGCTCTTCTCCGTAGCGAGAACCTACGCGCTGGAGAATTTTATTGTGTGGTCGATTTCACAGCGTGTGCTCCGCCACGGCTGATTTTTCTCCACCTGTCCCAAACTGTAATGGCGTTCATGTTCGATGATCCTGCCACTGATGGGTCGTCCGAGAATTCAGACATAGACGTTCCGCAAGTACACGATATGTGGTAATTTCTCGACGTCACGAGTCGGTCCTCTTTGTCTTTTGCTGATTAAGACTCTTTGATCTTCTTGATCTGTTTGTAAATAACATTTACGCCGTGATTGAGGAATACATACCCGGTCCAATCTGTCACTCTGGAGATTTATGACACAAAGACAGTACCAGATACTTTTATCTTTCCAAGTATCATTTCGAAGGTGTTAGGTTTCGTCACACTACTTCTTCAACTGGGAGTACTCATTGTTTATCATACCCAACCCAGGTGGTCCGATGCAGCTCTCCATGCTACTGCAATATACATCCTTTTTTTTACCTGCAAACCGTTTTCATCTCTTGGTCCCCCTCTATAACTTTTACCACACCACCTCCTCCCCCCCCCCCCCTCCCCCGGCCTCATTTCCCTCCAATATTAAACCACGATGATCCTTAATGTCTCAGAATGTGTCCAACCAACCGATCCCTTCTTTTAGTTAACTTATGCCAAAAATTTATTTTCTCCCTAATTCTACCCAGTACCTCCTTATTAGTTACATGATCTATCCATCTAATCTTCAGCATTTCTCTGTAACACCACATCTCGAAAGCTTCTATTCTCTTTTAGTCTCAATTGTTTATCATCCAAGTTTCCATATACGGCTAGACTCCACACAAATACCTTCATAAAATGGCTCTGAGCACTATGGGACTTCTTCTGAGGCCATCAGTCCCCTAGAACTTACAACTACTTAAACCTAACTAACCTAAGGACATCACACACATCCATGCCCGAGGCAGGATTCGAACCTGCGACCGTAGCGGTCGCGCGGTTCCCGACTGAAGCGCCTAGAACCGCTCGGCCACCGCGGCCGGCCCTTCAGAAAAGATCTCACACTTAAATCTAAATTCGATGATAACAAATTTTTCCTTTCCAGAATGGACTTTGGATATGATCTGCCCAAATAGAGGAACTCATCTGCTAGCTTTAGTATCTCGTTTCCTAATCTAATTCCTTCAGCATGATCTAATTTAATTCAGCTACGTGCCACTACCGCTATTTTGCTTTTGTTAATGTACATCTTACATCCTTGTTTCAAGACACTGTCAATAACGGTCAACTGCACTTCCACTTCCTTTGTTGTCTACGATAGTTTCTTTTTATTGCGAAAAAATTACAATGAACTTAATTTTCTTTTCCAAATTTTTGTTTAGTTTCCCTTACTGCTTGCTCAGTGTACAGACTGAATAACATCGGGGGTTAGCTCCAACTCTGTTTCACTCGCTTTTCCACCACTGCATCCGTTTCATGCCCCTCGATTCTCATAACTGCCATCTGGTTTCTGTGCAAGTTGTAAATAATCTTTCGCTACCTATATTTTGCGCCTGAAACCTTCAGAATAGCAAGGACTATATTTCAGTCAACAATGTCAAAACCTTCTCCAAAGCTACAATCGTAGGTTTTCCTTTCCTAGCTATTGTAGCGACGCTGCCGCGCGCTAATTCAAGCTCGCCAGTGTGTGTGTGTGTGTGTGCTGTGCGCGTGTGTCAGTACAGTGATGTAGCGACGCTGTGTAGTTCCGCGCCCAGCCTCTAGAGGCGCTGTGTTTTATAACTTTTATATACGTTCTGTTTCTTATGATTATTATTCCTTGTTTTTTAGAGTTAGTGAGTAGTTCCTTGTCTCCTGACTTGTGTGGACGGATACTATTTTCTCTCCTAACTACAGAAGTTCCCGAGGATTGAGGATCCTCTGTATAGATCGGAAGCAAAATTTTATAGCCCCGAACTGTCCACACATGCCGGGCGTCGTCAGATACGCGCCGCAATAAAGTTATTATTACTCAACTGAAGATCTTCATTCTTCCGAATCACGTCAAGCAAAAGTCGGACAGCCACCAGTTTAGCTGTACCCGACACTATCTTCTAAGAGAAGTCATAGAAATAAGTGCTGCACTGCGTGTCCCTGCATTTCTCCGAAGTCCAACTCATCATCTCCGAAGTCGGTTTCTACAGTTTTTCCCTTCTTCTGTAAATAATTCGTGTTAGTTTTTTTAAATTCTTTTTTCCCCCAAACCATGAATTATTAAACTGATGGTTCGATAATATTCACCGCTGTCAGTAACTTATTATTGTCTGTATCTTATTACATTCTTCTTGATGTCGAAGGGTATTCCGCTAGTCTCTCAGATCGTCCACGTCCGGTGGAATAATTTTTTTCGCGGCTGGATCTTCCAAGGGTATCAGCAGTTAGGACGGAATTTCATCTATTCCGGAGGCCGTGTTTCGAGTTAGGTCTTTCATTCCTCAATCAAATTCGTCATCTCTCTTATCTCATCACCACCTACATCATCATCTCTTTCTATAACATTGCCTTCAAGTGCATTTCCCTTGTACAGCCCTTCTATATACGAGCGCGTTACGAGCATATTAATCACACCTCTTTTCTGGTTCAGAATATTATTGCAAGACTGTGCTGATATCGGTCTGCGTGTGTCGGTTCTCGATATATACTGTTGCCCATGTCCTCGCCGTTTCTCGTAACCAACACATCAACAATTACCCAACCCTAGGATTTTTGTCAGGCTCTTGACACTTCTTTGGCAACGGCCTTGCCGCAGTGGTTACACCGGTTCCTGTGAGATCACCGAAGTTAAGTGCTGTCGGGCGTGGTCGGCACTTGGATGGGTAACCATCCAGGCCGCCATGCGCTGTTTCCATATTTCGGGGTGCACTCAGCCTCGTGATGCCAATTGAGGAGCTACTCGACAGACTAGTAGCGGCTTCGGTCAAGAATACCGTCATAACTACCGGGAGAGCGGTGTGCTGACCCCACGCCACTCCTATCCACATCCTCCACGGAGGATGACACGGCGGTCGAATGGTCTCGGTAGGCCACTCGTGGCCTGAAGACGGAGTGCACTTGTAACTTCTTTCAACTCTGTAAACGTTTGTTGATGTGAAAGCCGTCGAGCTGCACTGTGGTTTGAAGTCCACAGTAAACGGTAGTTCCCCCTTAAGTAATTGGGTAAATCAGTTCGGAGGTTAGCAACGGTATACCACGTCCCACAGGACCATGCCTAATGGTATTCAAACCAGTCTTCGGATTAATGACAGGTTTAGTTATTTTAAAAGACACTACATTGCCTGGCAGTTGACACTAAAGTTATAAAATCCATGTGCCATTTATTTAACGTAGCACTGTGAAAGTGAAAAAAGAGAATGCAAAGCAGTAAAAAAAAAAAAATACCACTTATTAAGCTCGGGAAAACCTAACTACAATACATTGGAAACGGTTCTGGTAAGTACTACGTTACATGTTACACTTCACAGTTGAAAATATACTTGACAAGACTTTTCTACAGATGGAAGGACATGTACAAAAAGGCAATCGGTATCAGATGCAGTGCAGCTGATGATCAATACTTATGCGAACAATCGCACTTACTTAAAAGCGCCGCTGGTTTTCCTCGGTTTAATACTAATCATCAGTTGTTCCCTGACGATGGGCAAAGAAGCCGTCAGTCGGTTCATGATCAAATAAAATTTTTCTGCAGGACAACATGAAAGCGTGACCTTTTTAATATTACTGTCATCCTCTGACACGCACAGAGGGAGAATTCAGTTGATTTCAGTAAGCAATTGTAACTCACCGCGGCATGCAGCACATCAGTCGCTCCATTCGCAACACGTGTCTGTTGGCATCTCGGGAAGTACTCACCTGTAAGGAAACAAGGAAACATGAGTTATAAACTACGCATTTAGTGTGCTGGTCAAGACATTTGCACTTAAAATTATGGAGATCTCCACCGACACCTCCCCCCCCCCCCCCATTCCAACATCCTCATTGAGTGTGATTCCTAGTAAGTTTGTGGTGAGAACAAACGAGTAACAGGGTTAAAATTCCGTCGCAGACAAGATTCTTTTTCAAACACTTTATTTTATTGTATGGCATATAGATGTGTTTCGTTTTAAGAATTGAACGAGTGAGGCACGAAATGATGGACGGAAGTATGAAACGTGTAGACCTATGCCCTAATAAACCATAAAAACGTTTGACTTAGTTATGCAGTATGTCTAATTTCGGTCATAAATATGTAATAGCTACGTAGTCGATGTAAATGTAACTTTTTTTATATATATCAAGAATTCTTTTGGAAAAGAGTGACTGATGTCTTCAGTGGAGAGGCAGCCTGCAAATTTGAACTGTATATTCGGTACAAGGCGACGCTAGAATTGGATCAAAAGACCGAAGTATTTGGTGAGAAGAAAGGTAGCGGAGTCGTGTAGGAATTTGCGCAGATGTTTGTTTTACTTCTTTTCTATATCAGGTTAGACATGGCTAGAGAACTCACCTAATCCTGACCAAGTTTTTTGACTCAAAACTGTGCCCAACAAGCAAGACTTATCTACCAAATACGTGTCGTTTCATCTCATTAGTGTTAATCTGAAGTAAATTTACTCTAAAATATGGCAACTCAAAGCAGCTAGAGGCACGTGAAGAACTGTTGCGATATAATATCAAATGTGAACGGCACAAATAGAAATGTATACTAAGATAATTCAGCTGTGGTGCTCAGTTCTGATTGCACTTGCTAATACAACGTGCACCCAGCGTAGCTCGTAGTGAAATAATGAAAGAACGAGAGATAAATTTAAGGTTCATTTAACGATTATCACCCGACGATTTTAAGACTAATCACTGTGGAATCTGAAAAAGCAGCAGCAAACCCCCGATTCTTTCAAAATCGAACTTCCATGTATAACAGCTTCAAACGTTTGATTACTTAATAAATCAGGTAATGTGTTAAATATTTTATGTTCAGCATGTAACTTGTGGTCCAAATTTATTTTTACTGCTAATATAGGTCTGCTGGGATTAATTAATATCTGCAACCACAGTAGTTGCATAAGACTCAGAATCGCGTTGTTGGATGCAATTCTGCTTTTCAATTATTTACGATACGTGAATACCTATTGGCTGGGTCTTCCTCTGTCTGCTGGGTATCGCCATCCTGAGAGATAGGACGCGAGTGCGACTGCTCTTCTAATTATTCCACACAGATCGCATTTTCAACATCAATATTTTGACATCTACATATGCTCTCAGTGGAGTCGCGACTATTGTATTTTTGAAGTTGCGGAGAAACTTTCAGTGAATATAAATATTTACAGTAACTAACTTTCCAGCATTCATTACTTTTATCATTGCACCTTCTGCTCTACGTTACAACTAAGTGCAGTTACTTTGTTATGTTGGCGTTAGATTTATCTAACAAAAAGCGAGAGTGCCACAAGGTTTCTTTCGTCGTTGATCTTCATGAATAACTGAGTGAGAAAGAAAACCTGCAACAAACGGTCATAATTGTTATTATATCACAACTATTGCTCAAAATACTTCAGATAGTTTGTGAATTTCATTACACGATAATGACAGAATTTTAAATTTAAATTTAGCCAATGATTATATCAAATAATTAAAATCAAATTTTTGTTTCCCTGAAAACTGTTCGACTGGCAACATCCAACTGTGTCTGTGCACCACGAACAATGAACCGGGTTAGATATTTAATAACACATATAATAAGGCACATCATATGTTGTGTCACACGCATTTTTGGTCCTTCTGGGCACATCAGATATCACCTTTTAACATACACGATTGCAACGCAAAAACTACTATAAATAATGTAAGACGTCACTGACACCTTATGTAGTTGGCTTAGTGTCAAAACAAACTGGTATCTGACGACAAAACTTGTTGCAAGTGACGTCAGCACGGTGCGATACGGGCGCAGACCTTTGTTGGGCTGGGGCGCACACCGGCGTCTGCGTTAAGAGTCAGCAACGGTTCAAATGGCTCTGAGCACTATGGGACTCAACTGCTGTGGTCATCAGTCCCCTAGAACTTAGAACTACTTAAACCTAACTAACCTAAGGACATCACACACATCCATGCCCGAGGCAGGATTCGAACCTGCGACCGTAGCAGTCGCACGGTTCCGGACTGCGCGCCTAGAACCGCGAGACCACCGCGGCCGGCCAGTCAGCAACGCCGCGGGAATACCGCTGAGCGCCCACACAGAAATAAGTTAAGAGCGGTTCCGCCGTCTTCCCACTGGCGATGTGTGCCGAAAGGTTCAGGGTCTCCGCTTCTCTCACCTCACTGTGTGCCCGTCTGGTTAGTGATACTCAAAATCCCACAATTTCTTTCAGGCGAATAATGTCAACCCCACTTCGAGACCTACGCCATGCATATAGGTCGTAACAAAGCGGAACACGGTCATCGCTGACGTCAAACTCTCCATAAGGAACATGTGATGCGCTGGTTTACTCTCGAGACCGAACATCTCCTAGATACACTATCTGATCAAAAGCATTCGGACACCTGGCTGAAAATGACATACAAGTTCGTGGCGCCCTCCATCGGTAATGCTGCAATTCAATATGGTGCTGGCCCACCCTTAGCCTTGATGACAGCTTCCACTCTCGCAGGCAACGTTCAATCAGATGCTGGAAGGTTTCTTGGGGAATGGCAACACGTTCTTCACGGAGTGCTGCACTGAGGAGAGGTATTGATGTCGGTCGGTGAGATCTGGCACGAAATCGGCGTTCCAAAACATCCCAAAGGTGTTCTATAGGTTTCAGGTTAGGACTCCGTGCAGGCCAGTCCATTACAGGGATGTTCTCGTGTAACCACTCCGCTACAGGCCGTGCATTATGAACAGGTGCTCGATCGTGTCGAAAGATGCAATCGCCATCCCCCAATTGCTCTTCAACAATGAGAAGCAAGAAGGTGCTTAGAACATCAATGTAGGCCTGTGCTGTGACAGTGCCACGCAAAACAACGAGGGGTGCAAGACCCTCGATGTAAAATACGAACACACCATAACATCACCTCATCAGAATTGTAATGTTTGCACTATACACGCTGGCAGACGACGTTCAACGGGCATTCGGCATACCAACACCCTGCCATCGGGTCGCTACATTGTGTACCGTGATCCGTCACTAACGTTTTTCCACTGTTCAATCGTCCAATGTTTACGCTCTTTACACCAAGCGAGGCGTCGTTTGGCATTTACCGGCGTGATGTGTGGCTTGTGTGCAGCCGCTCGACCATGAAATCCAAATTTTCTCACCTCCCGCCTAACTGTCATAGTTCCTGTAGTGGATCCTGATGCAGTTTGGAATTCCTGTGTCATGGTCCGGATAGATGTTTGCCTGTTACACATTACGACCCTCTTCAACGGTCGGCGGTCTCTGTCAAGTCAACAGACGAGGTCGGCCTGTTTGCTTTTGTGCCGTACGTGTTCCTTCACGTTTCCACTTCACTATCACATCGGAAACGGTGGACCTAGGGATGTTCAGGAGTGTGGAAATATCACGGACAGAAGTGTGGCATGTGACACCCAATCACGGTCGAAGTTCGTGAGTGCCGCGGAACGCACAATTCTGCTCTGTCACGATGTCTAATGACTATTGAGGTCGCTGATATGTAGTACATCGCAGTAGGTGACAGAACAATGCACCTAGTATGAAAAACGTATGTTTCTGGGGGTGTCCGGATACTTTTGATCACAGAATAGGAATCAACAAGGATCCTGCAAACGGTGATGATGTTAATGTCAAATCATTCTTTAAAAGGCGCCACGTTCGCTTTTAGCTGTTAATGTTTTAATGCGCTATTGCAGTTTCAGCTTTTGTGCTATTTTCAAGCCCAATATCTTTCATGTTGGGTATGTCACTGATTTAATAAGAGCCAATGGTTGCTGCCAATGACGCGAGCAGATCTGTTTTATTTACATGGGGGTTGAAGTCGGCGTGCTGCAAATATAATAATATTAACTGTGTCTTCGCTTGCATTGTTTGCCACGTCTTAGGAACGTTGAGATGGTTGTAACACCCATTTTGTTTTAACGCGAAATTGGTTTTGAAATCGCGCATGGAGGCGTGATATAGTCAACCCAAGTCAGCATTCGTTACTTCTACTGTTCAAAAACATGTTTCGATGTATCTCCATTGTTGCTATGTAGGACTGTAATCTTACCTTACTGAGTCACAACTTCTGCAAATGGAGACTCTAGGCACACATAACTAAATCAGAGTTCATAGCGTTCCATCTCCGTAACAAAGAGAGGCACAGAAAGTTAAATGGGCTACTTGATGGGATCGAACTCTCCTATAACTATGTCCTTAAATACCTAGGCGTCACCCTCCATCGGACTCTGTCGTTTAAGCAGCACATGCATGAAGCTGGCTCAAGAGTAAATCTACTACACAAAATGGCATCAAACAACCAGGAAAAATCAGATACGCTACGCAATGCTGCAATTTCATTTCAGCTGCTGATTATTGCGTCCCATGCTGGAAAACGACGCATACACAACTGCAATAGATGTACCTCATAGAGAACATGACTGGCTCAGTCATATCTCTCCCATTCAGTGGCTGTCTGTTCAAATATTGCTCCTCCAGATCTCAGTAGAAAACCTGCCAATTCTCAAGAAGACGGAACCCATAAGCACTTAGTTCTAAATAGTGCTTTCCTCAATCCACCATCTATATACATCTCAACCACACATATACATCTGACCACCATGGATCGAACGTCAGGTCACAGGCATTCTCGTCGTCATCGAGAATGGAAAACGGCATGAACGAACGCCCATCTAATTCAAAACCCAACGAAGAAGTTCGAAAGATTTGATCTTCCCTGTCGCGAATGATCGAGACTCGACTACATCCGAACGAGACAAGGAATACTTGAAGTGGGTATACTTCGAAGAAGTGGCGCTACGGTGAAAGTGCCGAATTTGGTGTGGGGGAACACACGACAAGACATATTGCGGGGAACTGTCCACTATGTTTTTTAAGGTGATCTCGAACACTTGGCACTGGCTGCGTATAGTTTGTATATTATACGTGTGTACGTCTACAAAACTCTTGAGTTCATCGATTCTGATGAAACTTTGTCACACCGCAAGGCCATACGAGTTGTGTTCAAAAACGACAACTTTTTTAAAAAATAATAATTTGATTTATTCGTGAGCATCAATGTTATCCCCCTCAAAATAGCCTCCACTAAAAATTATGACCTTTTGTCATTGATTTTTCAAACCCGCGAAAATCATCTAGAGCTCTACATTTAGGATAGGATTAAGCTCCTGCGCGACGCGTTTATAATCTCATCTGTGCTTGTAAGTCGACGGTTATTTAAGGTTTCGTTTATTTTTGGGAACACAAAAATGTCGCATGGGGCCACGTCTGCCGAACATGGAGGCTAGGGCATCAAATATAATATTGTCTTTGGCCAAAATATTCACGAACAAGCAACATAGTGACAGCAGGTTCATTATAGTGGTGCAAAGGCCATGAGTTGTTTCGCCATTAAACAGGATGTTTGTTTTTCGGATTGCTTCCACCTATACGAGGTTAAAATTTTCTGTAGTACTGTTATTGGTCGTTCCATCTTGTGGCACGAAATTATGGTGCACTACACCATTGAAGCAGCCAGGAAGAGAAATGGCTTCGTGGTTACGTACTTCCGCTGTTGGACTGCCAAGCGGCCGAGCCGTGTTCAAACATCCTTCGTGCCAATTTTGTTTTTTCCGCTGTTCGCTTTATTCAAATTTGTGTTTGTATCGTGGTGTAACGTCCGTTTGCAAAAGGGAGGTGTAAGGTAGGGACCTATAATGACAACTGAGATTCTCCACAACTATTCTATTAGCAGCCGAAAGGAAGTGGCTTGCGAGTGGAGACCGCAAACGCTTGACAAGGCGCCAAGTGAACCAAATCCTCCACCGGAAAAAAGTCTGGCGTGTCATATACAGCGTTAATGATAGTACGTGTATCATATCATAGGAATCTCTTATCGACGCACCTAATTTGTGCGACTGATTGGTGAGTGAGATATGCCTCCTTGCCAGATATACGTGTCCGTATGAATGCGAATGTGATCACCCCCAAGGAAATGATGAAAACGTAATAGTATGTCAAGTAAGTTGCAACAAATGAACGCAACAATTTCACGATCACACAGTTTCTCTATGCTCTGTCAAAACACATGTTTTTAAAGTTGCGTTCCGTTTTGGAAGTTTTGAGTTTTGAATTCCTTTGTTGTTTTAACTTCTGTGAAACGTCTATGACTCTATGTGGTATCTCGCCGACGGTAATGTATTCTTACTACATAACTTATATTCGCTAACCAATGTATAGTATGACAACTGCCAAGAGAACAAACCATTTCATTTACGGCACGGACAGTTAATAATGTTGTAAGAAAATGCTATTTCAGACTGCTCTTTATTGCATTTCTTGTTCTTGGGCCGTTCACTGACCCTATTTTTTTATTTTTTCCCAACAGTTCAGTGTAACTTCTTCCTGTTTTCGTGCTTGATCCGTGTTCATTGGGCCATCTTACCACTAAATCTGAGGGGGGTGCGATTGGGGGTAGGGGTTCTCTTTTTAGTAGACTAATCAAATACAAGATTTAACATTTCTCAAGCTTTGATACATATCGTTCCTTTCTTATAGCAACCATTTAATACACATTCTCTGAACCATTTTTATACAGAATAAAAAACTGCCAATACTACCGAAAAACTTGCAACCTTTATGAAACATGACGACTGACCAAATATTATATACGGCAAACAATGTACAGTTACTCTTCAGACACATTACCCAGCACAAAACAACAAGAAAAAATCGCGCGAATCGGGCTAATTCAACACGTGAGATCACAAAATTCCATTTTGCTTTCACCACACACCTTGCTGTTCAAGGCGCAAAACAAGGTGCACCAATGCGCCACGATAAACAGTTCCTAGTGACGCGAACAGGGGCACGGGATGATGTACGGCTCCTCACATCATGTCAACACCTTCTTTCTCTGAGGACTGTTACGCCTGGCCGTGCAAGCTTCCCACCAAAGCATGCGTTTGTGTACAATGATTAGGCAAAACATTATGATTCACTCCAGGATGAGATTTTTCACTCTGCAGCGGAGTGTGCGCTGATATGAAACTTCCTGGCAGATTAAAACTGTGTGCCGGAAGTAGGAGACGAGGTACTGGCAGAACTGAAGCTGTGAGGACGGGTCGTGAGTCGTGCTTGGGTAGCTCAGTTGCTAGAGCACTTGCCAGCGAAAGGCAAAGGTCCTGAGTTCGAGTCTCGGTCCGGCACACAGTTTTAGTCTGCCAGGAAGTTTCATTATGATTCACTCCCCACCGCGACGCTGGATGCCACCTGGTGGCGTTGCGGGTTCGTGACGCAGTAACGAAAGTAAACGCATCAAAGTTTTGCATTACCCCGGTTCCCAGAACTCTGGAAGATAGACGTTGACTGTGGATATTTTATCACAGACACAGTCCCTTTGACTGTTCAGAGATGTCACGAAACCCGCCTATTTAAGCAACCACGCATTGAGCAGGGCCTATTAGACGGAGGGGGTCCGACAGCCGATCAGTTCCAGTCATTGCACCAGGAAGGAGGTACACGGCTCGTGTTGTCTGTAGTACAACCATGCCTAGACGGACAATACCGCTATTCGATCGCGTCCGCATTGTTACTTTGTGCCAGGAAGGGCTCTCAACAAGGGACGTGTCCAGGCGTCTCGGAGTGAACCAAAGCGATGTTGTTCGGTCATGGAGATACAGGGAGAGACAGGAACTTTCGATGACATGCCTCGCTCAGGCCGCCCAAGGGCTACTACTGCAGTGGATGACCGCTATCTACGGATTATGACTCGGGGGAACGCTGACAGCAACGCCACCATGTTGAATAATGCTTTTCGTGCAGCCACAGGACGTCGTGTTACGACTCAAACTGTGGGCTATAGGCTACACGATGCGCAACTTCACTTCCGGTGTCCATAGCGAGGTCCATCTTTGCAACCTTCAGCGCGATACAGCTGGGCCCAACAACATGCCGAATGGACTGCTCATGATAGGCATCACATTCTCTTCACCGATGAGTGTCGCTTATGCCTTCAACCAGACAATCGTCGGAGGTAACCCGGTCAGGCTGAACGTCGTAGACACGCTGTCCAGCGAGTGCAACATGCTGGAGGTTCCCTGATGTTTTGGGGTGGCATTATGTGGGGCCAACTTACAACGCTGGTGGTCATGGAAGGCGCCGTAACGGCTGTAAGATACGTGGATGCCATCCTCCGACTGATAGTGCAACCATATCGGCAGCATATTGGCGAGGCATTCGTTTTCGTGGACGACAATTCGCGCCCCCATCGTGCACATCTTGTGAATGACTTCCTTCAGAATAACGACATCGCTTGACTAGAATGGCTAGCATGTTCTCCAGATATGAACCCTACAGAACATGCCTCGGATAGATTGAAAATGGCTGTTTATGGACGACGTGACCCACCAACCACTCTGAGGACTCTACGCCGAATCGCCGTAGAGAAGTGGGACAATATGGACCAACAGTGCCTTGATGGACTTGTGGATAGTACGCCACGATGAATACAGGCATGCATATATGCATGAGGACGTGCTACTGGGTATTAAGAGGTACCGGTGTGTACAGCAATCTGGACCATCACCTCTAAAGGTCTCGCTGTATAGTGGTACAACATCCAATGTGTGGTTTTCCTTAAAGGGGCGGAAATGATGTTTATGTTGATTTCTATTCCAATTTTCTGTACAGGTTCCGGAACTCTCGGAACCGTGGTGATGCAAAACTTTTTTTGATGTGTGTATGTAAAGAACGAGTATCTCGAAAACGGCGAAGGTGGTACAATGTTCACGTGCCACTGCCGTCAGCATCTACGCTAAGAGGTAGGAGGACAGTGAAACTACCACTAGGCGCTAAATGGTTGGACTCCCACAACTTACCACAGAACGTGGGGTTCGGAGGCTTGAATGTTCTGTAAAGTAGGATAGATGGTGATCTGTGGCATCTCTGCCGAAAGAGTATAGCGCTAGTGCACGCACAACTGCTTCGGAGCACTCCATTCATCGTACATTGTTTAATATGTAGCTCCACAGGAGATCACACTACGTGTTGACCCAAAGACATCGTCAATTACGATTGCAGTGGATACGGGAGCATAGGGATTCGACCGCCAATCAAAGGAAACGTGTCGGAGCTTCGGTGGAATCTTACATTTTGCTCCACTAGGTCGATGGTCGTCCCCACAAACACTGTCATCGAGGTGAACGGCGTATCGAAACGCGCAGCGCCCCACGGACGCAGGCTGGTGGTAGCAATATTATGCTATGGGAGACAATCTCCTGCGCTTGCATGGGACCTGTGGTAATAATCTCACACACGCTGGCAGCTGTGAACCACCTGTGACCGTTCAAGCTCGATGTCTTCCCCGAGGGCGATGTCATCTTTCCTTAGTACAATTGTCCGTGTTTCCTTAGAACTAATTAAACCTAACTAACCTAAAGGACATCACACACATCCATGCCCGAGGCAGGATTCGAACCTGCGACCGGAGCGGTCGCTCGGCTCCAGACTGCAGCGCCCAGAACCGCGCGGCCACTCCGGCCGGCACGCAAGCACAGTTCATTGAGTTCGCACCAGATCCTATCTTGCTCTCCTCCAATTTATGATCAGTTACATCCAGCGGAGTGCAGCAGATTGTAGAACTGTTCAAGCACCATACCCTCCCCTAACATTTAATTCACAAGAGAGACTGCGGAAATACAGGGGGTTTCAAGAGGAATCATCCATTTCGGAAGTTAATTTACGCGTAGGACTGCTAAGTTTTTTTTTTCAAAAGAACCATCACATTTCACAAAGTACATTTTTTACATGAATTCAGATACAACCTTGGGATACTTTTTACAATTACGTTTGGGATCAAAAGTTTCATTTATGTACCACAAATGTTATGTGCCTCCCGCCGGACTCACGACAAGCATCCTGATGATTTTCAAACGGGTCCCATACTTTCGCACACACGTCTAGAGTTGACTACATTCACTGCTGAATCTATGCGCCGTAGTAGTTTCTTTTCTTTTTTTCCTAATCCACGTAGTTGGAATGGAGGCACATACATAGCGTGAGATTAGATGAGGAGGCCTATGCCCATTAGACCGTCTGCCTCAACTAATCACATAACGCGATCTTGTATACGCCTGTAAGGCAACGCCTCCACGATTGTTCCATCCACAGTACAATTCTCGCGTGCAGCCGTCTGCGCTCTGCAGTTGAATGTCGGTAACAAGTGCTGCCATCTGTTAGGGACCTTCCCTGGCCGACTGTTTTATAATGCATTATCTTAAAGCTCTGAATAAACAAAATACCGCCAACTCGGCAGCAACGGCCATTTTGGACCCAAGAGGCTATAGCAGCACTATGGCTATAATTATTAAATTTTCATTTATGAAGAAGTGAAAGCGATTCTGTATGCCTGTGATGACTGTTTAAAGGTTTTTATTGGAAAATAAATTGAATAAATTAACTATTTTCCTAAGTCCATTACTGAAATCATGGTATTTTATTTTCCTCATAATAAAGGTAAAACTTATGTGATAAGTAATACATGTCCTAGATATAATAGCATTATAAGTGATGTCCATTCAATTAATTTTAGAGAGATATTTGTGAACAGTAGACCATATTGAAACGCAAACGCATACTTCCGTTCACATGTTAATTTCTTTCTGTTTGCAGGTTATAACTCTTTTTACGTTTATATAACATAATTAGCCAAAAAGTACAGTAAATAAATTATCCGACTGGCGCCTGCTTTTTACAATAACCTTACCGCATTGTTCATGCCTATATTTCTATTGCCACGTTTTAACAGTGGCTTCCATCTTTGTCTGACGATTACATTTCCTCAAAAAAAATATACAATATTCAGTCAAAAATATATGTACTTTTTTCTCTGTGACAGCGTGAGAACACGGAATTCTATGACAAAGTTTCGTGGCTACTGTACACGCGTCTCCCAACAGTCCGTCAAGCAACATCATCGATTCCAAAATTTATTTTTCCACTGACATGGAAAACTTTGTGTCATTTGTATGTGTTTAACGCTGCTTCTGATATACAATCAAAGCTATCCTTGGTCGTATAATTCTGAGTTCGGTTAATCAACGAACTTTCTTTTTATTCTGACTGTTCATTTGCTGAAATTGGTACACAGCACACATCATAAAACACGTATTTCTGCTTAACTTGTTTTACAGTTCTCCTGGGTAGATAATTCAGAAACTTCTCTTCCTCTGGTGAAATCTTATCTACGTCGCTTATACAGGGTGTTTCAAAAATGACCGGTATATTTGAAACGGCAATAAAAACTAAACGAGCAGCGATAGAAATACACCGTTTGTTGCAATATGCTTGGGACAACAGTACATTTTCAGGCAGACAAACTTTCGAAATTACAGTAGCTACAATTTTCAACAACAGATGGCGCTGCAAGTGATGTGAAAGATATAGAAGACAACGCAGTCTGTGGGTGCGCCATTCTGCACGTCGTCTTTCTGCTGTAAGCGTGTGCTGTTCACAACGTGCAAGTGTGCTGCAGACAACATGGTTTATTCCTTAGAACAGAGGATTTTTCTGGTGTTGGAATTCCACCGCCTAGAACACAGTGTTGTTGCAACAAGACGAAGTTTTCAACGGAGGTTTAATGTAACCAAAGGACCGAAAAGCAATACCATAAAGGATCTGTTTGCAAAATTTCAACGGACTGGGAACGTGACGGATGAACGTGCTGGAAAGGTACGGCGACCGCGTACGGCAACCACAGAGGGCAACGCGCAGCTAGTGCAGCAGGTGATCCAACAGCGGCCTCGGGTTTCCGTTCGCCGTGTTGCAGCTGCGGTCCAAATGACGCCAACGTCCACGTATCGTCTCATGCGCCAGAGTTTACACCTCTATCCATACAAAATTCAAACGCGGCAACCCCTCAGCGCCGCTACCATTGCTGCACGAGAGACATTCGCTAACGATATAGTGCACAGGATTGATGACGGCGATATGCATGTGGGCAGCATTTGGTTTACTGACGAAGCTTATTTTTACCTGGACGGCTTCGTCAATAAACAGAACTGGCGCATATGGGGAACCGAAAAGCCCCATGTTCCAGTCCCATCGTCTCTGCATCCTCAAAAAGTACTGGTCTGGGCCGCCATTTCTTCCAAAGGAATCATTGGCCCATTTTTCAGATCCGAAACGATTACTGCATCACGCTATCTGGACATTCTTCGTGAATTTGTGGCGGTACAAACTGCCTTAGACGACACTGCGAACACCTCGTGGTTTATGCAAGATGGTGCCCGGCCACATCGCACGGCCGACGTCTTTAATTTCCTGAATGAATATTTCGATGATCGTGTGATCGCTTTGGGCTATCCGAAACATACAGGAGGCGGCGTGGATTGGCCTCCCTATTCGCCAGACATGAACCCCTGTGACTTCTTTCTGTGGGGACACTTGAAAGACCAGGTGTACCGCCAGAATCCAGAAACAATTGAACAGCTGAAGCAGTACATCTCATCTGCATGTGAAGCCATTCCGCCAGACACGTTGTCAAAAGTTTCGGGTAATTTCATTCAGAGACTACGCCATATTACTGCTACGCATGGTGGATATGTGGAAAATATCGTACTATAGAGTTTCCCAGACCGCAGCGCCATCTGTTGTTGAAAATTGTAACTACTGTAATTTCGAAAGTTTGTCTGCCTGAAAATGCACTGTTGTCCCAAGCATATTGCAACAAACGGTGTATTTCTATCGCTGCTCGTTTAGTTTTTATTGCCGTTTCAAATATACCGGTCATTTTTTAAACACCCTGTATCTAAATTTGCATTTATAGGCAGGGCTGCAGTGTTTTTTTTATGATTCATATCAAATACGCCTGAGTTCTAGGTAGTCAACGAGGCATGAAGCACTTTCTGTCCGAAAACAGTCACAACGAGTGGGACGAAAATAAGTGGGACAGCATTACGCCGCTGAATTCCCTTAAACCTGAAGGAATAAGGAAAAGGGATTTTTTTTAATCGAATCGTGCTGAAAGATCTTTCCAGGGTATCTTGTAAAAGCCTGCACAATATAACACAGTGGAAACCTTTTCAATTTATATATTAATTCTGACTTAACTGCTGCTGCTGTTGCTAGAAATGGAAATGAAAATGTCGTGTTGCTAGGGCCTCCCGTCGGGTAGACCGTTCGCCTGGTGCAGGTCTTTCGATTTGACGCCACTTCGGCGACCTGCGCGTCAATGGGGATGAAATGAAGATGATTAGGACAACACAACACCCAGTCCCTGAGCGGAGAAAATCTCCGACCCAGCCGGGAATCGAACCCGGGCTCTTAGGATTGACAGTCTGTCACGCTGGCCACTCAGCTACCGGGGCGGACGCTGTTGCTAGAATTATTACTGTTTTCCAGACATCTCTTTTTCAGTTTTCGAACAGCGTAATCGGAACGGCAGGGCATCATTGTGTTCGTCTTCGACAGCTTTACGCAATGCACTTCTGTTCCTCCAGGTCATTAATTGAAACTACCCGAAAATTAAGTCTATAAAATATGCTGTTGACGCAGCAGAACCTTGAAGTATCTGTTGTTCTACTGCATACGTAACTGCTGCTGAAGCATTTTGGTTTAAAAATGCATGAGCAGGACCATCTTTCATTTTATGGTAATGCCGGGTCTTACTACATTTTCTCGTAGGTTCCACACAATGTTCAACTTTGTTTTCCCTTGGCCAAAATCATACAGCTATGCAACGGGCTTAATGGAGATTACTGGACGTGGGAAATTATTGTCTTCAACAACTTGTTTTGGAAGAATAATGGTCGGAATTGTTAAATAATTTCTCCAATTCTTCAGAATCACGAGCTACATGAGGTATGAAATACACTATTCTTGTAATTCATCTCAAATTGATCAGTTGTTAAATGAGGCAATCAATGAAAATATACATCAAATTTAATATGATAGAGAATATTTTATTACGAATAAAGGAAACTTAAGAAGACAATAATTTGAAGCGAAGAGAAGAGGAAAAAAAACATTTGTTTTGAATAAGGTTCGATCATGAGAATCTTGCACTGGAAATGCAGCACGCTTCGAGTTACGTTACCGGTGATGACACAGATCAGGAACTAAATAGTGGGATATATAGGTTCAATGTTAAGTAATCTACAATGAGAAGAATATGTATTTCGCATAGTGTAGCAAACTCATATGGAAATGTACCTTTCTTCCAATTCGATGCAGCCACACTTTGCATCTTTCCACAAGCCTTTCGCCTTGCAGAAATTGAAGAAACCTGCCACTACCCGCTGCCCTGAAATAGCAGGTTACTGCACAACACTGCGGCATTCTTCACCACAGCAAAGTTAACACGTTTTGATAGGTTCTTAATATAAAATGAATATGTTTGTTCCACACACCCCTATACAGTGAGGTAACCGATAGTTACATTTATTCTCCTCCTTAGTACTTGGGTCCAAAATGGTTTCCTTCTACATATGACGATGTATAACTGCCCAATGGCAGCACTGAACTGTCGGCAATCCACACACAAAATGCTGCCGCTCCTTTACTCAGGGCTTTAAACTAGCTGAACCAAGGGATATCCTTACCGGTAATCTCATGAACCAGCAGCAAGGTAAACCTGTCGTTTTAACGCTTAAGTTTACTCCTAAGTATCTATCTTCATTCATGTGGAAGATACAGTCTTTTGAAATCGAATGGATGCTTTTGAGGCACTGTAAAATAACGCACGAATTGAGCGCTTTGTTTATTATACTACTCGAATAATCATAATAGGTCGTAACGGGTACTTCGTGTAGTCCCTTCCTTCTGAAACCACGTTTGGCAACTGCTATTTTCATAATCACATTAGTATGGTTGATGCACTTATTGTTATGCAAAGTTTAAAGAACGTCGTAATGAGAGCATGAGATTCGACTGCTATTTTCATACCACCGTCGAGAAAACAAAGAAGACAAAAAGTGGGTAAGAAGCGACCTTTTGCGAGCTAATAGGAAGCCTGGGCCAAGAAACAGAAGCTTTCGCCACTTGCGGGTCTTCACAACGCAGGCGACGAGACAGGCATGAATGAATAAGGCACTACGCGGAGACTACTTAACGAGCAAAGGTAAAATACGCTTTTGAAGTGAATCACTGTGAGACTTAAAGGATGATGTATTTACTTACATACCCTGCAAGCGTGCGAATTCTTACATTGTATTGCGCTATGTTAAGACCATACACAGGCTACGGCGTGATGTGGTATTTTGTTTCCACAGTTAATTAAAATAGGTTATACAAGAAGTTGGATCAGGAAAATCGTTATATTTATTTAGCACACAACCATGTTAAAATAATTAAAAAAAAAACAGCAACGAGTCTCGAAGGTCATCTGGAAATTCATTTCTAAATCGTACAACAAATTACCGTTAAGATATGAAAAAGCAGTAACAGCTTGGGCAAAAAGCGCTCGTCTCACACAGCAGTTCATCCACTTGTGTACTTTCAAGTACGTCACTCTACCCTTCAACTCTCACAGGGTTCACCAGTTTTCAGCAATACTTCCGGCCGCGTCCCCTTGTTGCCCTTTCGGTTGGTGAACGCCATCACAACAAGAAATTGCTTAACAGTTATCTCTAAAAATTTCTGACACTTTATGTTTACACCGATAAAAAAAAGTCCTCCCAACAGGTCTCTTTGCCCGACGAGCAGTTCACGCCCGCACATCGGCGGCACACTTCGCGCAATATTATGGAAATGGAAGAGGATGTAGATGAAGATGAAATGGGAGATACGATACTGCGTGAAGAGTTTGACAGAGCACTGAAAGACCTGAGTCGAAACAAGGCCCCGGGAGTAGACAACATTCCATTAGAACTACTGACGGCCTTGGGAGAGCCAGTCCTGACAAAACCGTCTGGTGAGCAAGATGTATGAGACAGGCGAAATACCCTCAGACTTCAAGAAGAATATAATAATTCCGATCCCAAAGAAAGCAGGTGCTGACAGATGTGAAAATTACCGAACAATCAGTTTAATAAGTCACGGATGCAAAATACTAACGCGTATTCTCTACAGACGAATGGAAAAACTGGCAGAAGCTGACCTCGGGGAAGATCAGTTTGGATTCCGTAGAAATGTTGGAACACGTGAGGTAATACTGACCCTACGACTTATCTTAGAAGCTAGGTTAAGGAAAGGCAAACCTGCGTTTCTAGCATTTGTAGACTTAGAGAAAGCTTTTGACAATGTTGATTGGAATACTCTCTTTCAAATTCTGAAGGTGGCAGCGGTAAAATACAGGGAGCAAAAGGCTATTTACAATTTGTACAGAAACCAGATGGCAGTTATAAGAGTCGAGGGGCATGAAAGGGAAGCAGTGGTTGCGAAGGGAGTGAGACAGGGTTGTAGCCTCTCCCTGATGTTATTCAATCTGTATATTGAGCAAGCAGTGAAGGAAACAAAAGAAAAATTCAGAGTAGGTATTAAAATCCATGGAGAAGAAATAAAAACTTTGAGGTTCGCCGATGACATTGTAATTCTCTCAGACAGCAAAGGACTTGAAAGAGCAGCTGAACGGAATGGACAGTGTCATGAAAGGAGGGTATAAGATGAAAATCAACAAAAGCAAAACGAGGATAATGGAATGTAGTCGAATTAAGTCGGGTGATGCTGAGGGAATTAGATTAGGAAATGAGACACTTAAAGTAGTAAAGGAGTTTTGCTATTTGGGGAGCAAAATAACTGATGATGGTCGAAGTAGAGAGGATATCAAATGTAGACTGGCAATGGCAAGGAAAGCGTTGCTGAAGAAGAGAAATTTGTTAACATCGAGTATAGATTTAAGTGTCAGGAAGTCGTTTCTGAAAGTATTTGTATGGAGCGTAGCCACGTATGGAAGTGAAACATGGACGATAACTAGTTTGGACAAGAAGAGAATAGATGCTTTCGAAATGCGGTGCTACAGAAGAATGCTGAAGATTAGATGGGTAGATCATATAACTAATGAGGAGGTACTGAATAGGATTGGGGAGAAGTTTGTGGCACAACTTAACTAGAAGAAGGGATCGGTTGGTAGGACATGTTCTGAGGCATCAAGGGATCACCAATTTAGTATTGGAGGGCAGCGTGGAGGGTAAAAATCATAGAGGGAGACCAAGAGATGAATACAATAAACAGATTCAGAAGGATGTAGGTTGCAGTAGGTACTGGGAGACGAAGAAGCTTGCATAGGATAGAGTAGCATGGAGAGCTGCATCAAACCAGTCTCAGGACTGAAGACCACAACAACTATGAAACGAACTAGTACTACAATGAAAATTGCAATAGAACTGGATTTTAAAAAATGCCAAATTTGTGGACGTTACGGGACCCGAACTTAGAAAATCGTTTGGTCTTGCTATCCTTATGGGAATTGTTGAAAAGGCAAGTATCGGTGGTTATTGGTCAATGAATCCGTTGACAGACACACCAAAACGACGTCCCGCAACCGACTCAGCCAAATACTATCATTTTTACATTCTTCCAACAGTAACAATAAACCGCATAATCGCGACCCACTTTGAAAAGCAATTCGTAATTGATTATTTTTCCACGAAGTTACAGGTATGTTTAATCTAAGTTAAACATATCAGTTGCTAAAGGAATGATACCGTGGCGTGGACGGTTAAATTTTAAAGTTTACAATCCGTCGAAAATTACGAAATACGGCATTCTGATTCAGGTGCTGTGTGATTCGAGTACGGGATACATTTCCTCATTCAAGGTATATTCCGGCGCTGAACAGCCTTTAGCAAAAACAGTGATGGAACTATTGACACCTTCTGATGGAAAAGTGGCATCACCTCTTCATGGATAGTTATTAGAACAGTGTAGAACTTGCAGAGAAGTTACTTGAAAAGAAAATTCGAGTTTGTCGATCGACACGGCAAAATAGAGGATTTCCGGAAAATTAAAGCGCGCTAAAGTCAATGTGTTTGAAGCTTGTCAACAACGGAAAGGTGACAAGCCGATGGCGAAAAGCCAAGTAATCCGATTTAGCGCTGCAGGTAGCAAGCGAATAAATTTGTACGAGACGTGCGGACGACAAAGTGTTAAGACCATCACCTATGTATTTACAGAGCACCTAATGGTGACAATATGCCGAAATGGGCTCATTGCGTTTTATAAAATAAAAACCTTTTAAAGAGCAGTGTAGCTGGCTGATATTCATAATAAACCTTTTTGGGCGTTTGTGTGATCATGGGTCCATTCATACAGACGAACCTGCAGGGGTGCGACGGCCTGTACGTACACCAGAGTTGGAGGACCGGGTTCTACAGAATTATTGAGACGAATCCTAGTACAAACTCCAGGCAAGTGGCCCGCTACAAGGTGTAGGCCAAAGTACAGTTATATGTATCCTGCATGACAACCGCTACTATCCCATGGAGGCCACTTTGAACATCTGTTCTGACATAGTTGCAATGCAGCTCTGAACCGTGTTCAGGAAGGTCTGTTGTTGCACGCACACCGTCCATTTCCGGACACAACTTCTAAGCACCTTTTTCCCTCCATTTCCAGCCAGGAATCCGTCCCTGCAGTTCGTCGGATTTATTAATGTTCACCCTGTATAGCTAGAGGAATTGGCGCCATCTGCACGAACAAAATGATGGAAGGAAATTCTGAAGCTATGGAGCTCAATGGAAAGAATAAGGTTACTACTCTAGTCTTAGTTTCATGTAGCCTGAAAAATGCAGAAACAGAAAGTACAACTGATCCTCCTAACTCTCTTCCAATGAGTTTGCACTGTTACGTAATCTTGTGGTAACTTGAGAGAATTGTTTAAAAAACTTCCAGTTTGCACCGTTTCCAATGCGTCTCTTCACTGAAGACCGTATCTGCAGTGAACCTTGACATGCGTAAATGTACTGTAACAGATCGTTGGCACTTTCTGCATTATACTGTGTGGAGTACAACAACATCCGCATGCGAGTAAGAGTGCAAGATCTACGTCGACTACGTGCAGAAACACATAAGATGTAATGCTATAGCAATTTCTGGCGTGTGCTAGTGACATCAGTTACCAAAGTAGCACGCCTACTGCACTCTCTTCCAAAATTAATCTTCTCCATAACAACAGGTATCACAGAGTTTTTATAAAACAACACGAGCGTAAGTAACTGCAGTTCAATGCTGATGACTGAAATGGCAGGACAGGACACTATCAAAGACTGCTGACTAAGACATTAGCACCGTCATAGATGATGAAGACAAATATCCTGGTACTGCTGACAGCATTAGAATCTTCTCGAAGTAACATCAATTTCCAGAAGAGTGGGGAGATAATCACTCCAGTGCCCTGTACTCATCAACGTCAAGCAAATTTAGTTCCACTCTTTAAATTGCGCGCGGGGAAAACGGACACTTAAATCTTTCTGTACGAGTTCTGATTTATTGTACTGAGATTATCTCCTCCCTACGTAGGTAGGTGTCAAAAAAATGTTTTCGTATTCGGAGGAGAAAGTTGGTGACAGAAATTTCGTCAGAACCCGGCGCAACGAAAATCACCTTTGTTTTGATGGCTGCCGGCTCAACTCATTCACCATATCTGTGGAACACTCGACCTCCCCCCCCCCCCCCCATTTCGCAATAAGAACGAGCTGCTCTTCTTTGAACTTTTTCGATATCCTCCGTTAGCACTATCTGATAAAGACCCAAGTTACACACTACACGAGACGTCTGGAAAGATTACACGAGCGACTAGGGCGGCATATCTTGCGGCTGCTTCCAGAGGTCCACTTGCACTGTCGGTTCCACCTCTGCCGATGCGTCGCGAAGACTCCATTACGCCAAGGTCTTAACCGCCGACTTTAACGCTGACTTTAACCGCCTGGGCTGTTTCGCTTAATGGCTCCACGCCAAGCTTCGATGTCATTATTGAACGCTCAAACTGGCTGCGCCTTAGGAGATGTGCATCAAGAAAGTAAAGATATTAACGACTCGGCCGTAAAGGAAGGATCATGTTTGCTACGCTAATGAGGAACAACTCACTTCTGCATATGTATCTCCACGTTTTACGTACTATTTTCGTGATCCAAATTAAAAAAAGGCGATTGGCATTCTGCGCATTAAGCGCTTTTTTTGTGGACACTGCTGGACCGAAAGATAATGGAGCCAATAGAACAGATTGTGTTGACAAACCGCATTTTGGAGGGTACCCTCCCACTAAAAAAAGATTTTCGCGAGGAAACAAGCTGTGATAGATGAGGTGAAAGGAGAAGAAAAACTTTGTTTATTTTCGTGTTATTCATCGCTATCATCTACTTCACATCCATTGGTATACTCTTGCAGCTTCTCTAATAACATCTATCTATTTTCCATAAGGTCATCACCTCGGTATCATTAGTAGTAGAACAACAGGGATGCATGCTGGGACACTTTTTGATATCAAATAAAAGATGAAGTCATGGGTTTTCCCCAGTTGGCACGTGGATCCCTTCCCCCACCAACCCTCCCCACTCCTTCCCATAGCCCTGGAAATGGCGGGAAAATTCATATTTATTGGCGGGAATATCAAACTTTGTGTGTTTACCTTGAGGTTCAGAGACCAACTGACCTAGTTCACAACACTGCCAGAAATGCTGTTCACCCTTCCCCTCCAAAAGGAAGTGTGGTAGGGCCAACAGCGCCCTGGTGGTGGTGTTGTGAACTAGGCCAGTTGGTCTCTGGACCTCAGCGTGAACACACACAATTTGATATTCCTGACAATAACTTTGAATTTCCCGCAATTTTTTGAATTTCCTGTAATTTCCAGGCGTAGGGGTGGTAGGAGAAAACCCCATTATGTCATCATGGAGTGGACCAATTAATTAATTTCCATAATTAATTTGATATAAAAAGTGTCCTAGCACCCCTGCTGCCCCACTACTGATGTTTCCGTATCTCTTGCAATATAGCAAACTCCTTCCTTGGCCTATCTACCATACATTAAGCTGGATGGATCTGTTCTTTGATCCATTTGTCCGATTTCCTTCCTCTCGCAGCAATTCCCAACACGCAAGTCACCATTGCTTATTCATCAAACCTCAGTTTTTTCGACTGTTTCCGCATTTAAAGTCACTGTCTCGTTCCCAGTACTCAAAACTACTACCACATAACTACTGGAATTTTTCCTTTACAGAACGATCGGAGGCTTCGTGAAAACTGTTCACTAAACCAGAAGCACCTCATTTATTGTTCTCAAAAGGACGCCGATACAAAACTTGTTTTATTTTAAAAAAATTCGGATAACCTCACAAACTGACGTACCTTCGCTATATTTACATAAAACTATTTTCCTTAAAGACGCTGCAGTTGCCTTCGGCCCGAAGACCAGTTAGATGGAGTTCTCTGCTACTCTATCCTGGACAGCGTCTTCATCTCTGTATATCGACTACAACCATCCATCCAACTGAAACTGCTTATTGTAGTGAAGCCTTTGCCCCAATTTTTACTCCCCATACTTCCTTCTGTTACCTAATTGTAGATTCCATGACGCTTCTTTTTGTGTCAACTGTTTGTCGTCCACATTTCACTTCCGTACTCCAGACAAATACCTTCATAAATACTTCCTACACTTAAATTCGTACCCGATGTTAATCAATATTTCCTACTATTGCCAGTCTGCATTTTATACCTTCTCTGCTTAGGCCATCATTAGCTCTTTTGCTGTCAAAACTAATCCACCAATCTTAATGTCTGAATTCCTACTCTAATTCCCTTAGCATGTTCGTCTTATAACCTTTCAAGACACTATCAATTCCGTTCAATTGCTCTTCCAAGTCCTTTGCCATCTGTGACGGAATTACAATGTCGTTGGCAATGCTCAAAGTTTTGTTAATTCTCTCTGAACTTTAATTTCTTTTCCAAATTAATCCTTGGTTCCCTTGCTGCTAGCTCAATGTACAGATTAAGTAAAAATGGGGATAGTGTATGACTACTTGAAATTGTGCATTATGGACAGATACTTGGACACATCCGTGAAATGTACGGGTACAGCCCGCCGAAATCATATGGGGTGATTACCAGCTACTTCTACTAAAGTCTAAGGCTCTGGGAAGTATATTCAATTCCCTCCGATTCTCGTGAAATAAGTGTTTCCCTCCTGCTACTGTACTTAAACAATTCCCACTACATCTAACTTCAATCTACCTACTTACCTTTTTAATTTCTCTGATGAAGTTAAGCCTCTTTACAAGAAGGGGGTAACGAGATACCATCGAACTATCGACCAATTTCACTTTTGCCGGTTTCTCAAAAATATTTGAAAAGCATGTGTTCAAACGTCTCCGTAAGTGTCTCACTACAAATAATGTATTGTCCAAGTCACAGTTTGGAGTTATTAAGGGTTCTGATATAGAGAAAGCTATTTACACTTACCGTGAAAATGTACTTAATTCATTAGATAATAAATTAGAGGCTAATGGCATTTTCTGCGACCTATCAAAAGCCTTTGACTGTGTGAACCACACCATTCTGTTAAGTAAATTAGAACATTATAGTGGCATCGGCTATGCTGCGAAATGGTTTGAGTGTTATCTAACTGACAGTAAACAAAGGGTGTCGTGGCAAAATACCTGTGCACTAAGCAGTCAGTCTTCATCTGACTGGGAATTAATTACATGTGGTGTTCCTCTCAGTGATCCAAGATGGAACCATTGCTTTTCTTGTGTACATTAATGGCCCCTCGTCTGTTACATTGGCAGATGTTAAGTTTGTTTTGTTTGCAGATGATACAAACATTGCAATAAGTAGCAAGTCAAGTACAGATTTAGAAATAGCTGCTAGTCAAATTTTCACTGACATTAATAAATGGTTTAAAGCTAATTCACTGTCATTAAAGTTTGAGAAACCCACTATATGCAGTTCAGAACCTGTAAGAGATTTTCTTCTAGCATGTGTACAACATATGAAGACATGCAGATCGAAGAGGTTGACAATGTTAAATTTCTGGGATTACAACTCAACAATAAATTCAGATGGGAAGGGCATACCACAGAATTGCTTAAGCGTCTAAACAAGTCTGTATTTGCAGTGGTAATGATGTCATATGTAGGAGATATAAACAACTTGCATACTTTGCTTACTTTCATGCTACTATGTCATACGAGATCAAACCCAGCAAAAGTATTTAGGGTGCAAAAGCATGTGATAATCATTCGTGGTGTAAATTCAAGAACTGCTTCTCAGTATGACTATTCCTTAATGAAATTTGTTAAAAGTAAGATATCTCTATTTCCAACCAATAGCTCAATACGTAATATCAATACTAGGATTAAGAACAATCTACATAAAGACCTAAAATCACTTACCTTGGTCCAAAAAGGGGTCCAATATTCAGGAACACACATTTTCAATAATTTGCCAGAAACCATTAAAAACTTGGTTTCAGAGAAAGCACGGTTTAACGATAGTTTGAAAGACTTTTTGATAGGCAACTCCTCCTACTCTATTGATGAATATCTTAACAGAGACTGTTAAGGTAGCCCAAGTAAAAATATCTGTTAGATTTCAGTTTTGGCAGCACTTGGTCCAAACAGTCAAGATTAGGTATTTTGTGTACGATAAATTTATTAATAGTGCATAACAATGTTTAATTTCGGCAGTGTTAATTCTGTAAATATTAGCTATTCCAGTTCACCGCATTGTATTCACCTATGTCGACAATCTCCTGACAAATGATCAGGGTAGTAAGTATGTTCTATGTTTTTATGTAATACTTTCTGACATGTTCCACACCCACGAGAATCATCTCATTTTTTGGGTCTATGGAACGAAAACTGAATCTAATCTAATGTAACTTACCTAGCCGATTAAGGGGTCCAACACTCTACGCTCCTACCCATAGAATGTTTTTTTTTTTCGATGACATCCTCATGAGTAGTCCTCACCCAGATATCCGACTGGAGGACTATTTTACCTCCGCAATATTTTACCCAAGAGCATATCATCACCATTAAGCCACACCCTTATGGAAAAAATAAAGGTAGTAGTTTCCCATTGGTTCCAGTCGTTCGCAGTAGTACCACCACAGCGCGGCTACTTGACTAACGTTAAGAGACCAGGTTAATCCATCACCCACAATGATGCCCAAGCAACTACTGAAAAGGCTGCTGTCCATTATCTGAAACCACGGGTTAATCTGGCCTCTCCACAGATACCTCTCCTTTGTGGTGGCAGCGTACGGCTATCTGTATCGTTAGGGCATGCAAGCCTCTCCTCCTATGCAATGGCCATAGTTCGAGTGGAGCGAAGAATGAGCGGGGATGAATTAATATGGCGTTAGAAGCGGCACTGATGGCAGCCGACTTTGCACATGCTGCTGTAGTACTAGTCGGTACAATTGATAAATGGCATTTCTACTATGCATGGCCTCCACCTAAACAGGACTGGGAAGGGAAAATTGTCACAGCTGATTCATGACCGTATAGTGGGTGAATATTGGGACACACATGGTCAAACACGTGTTGTCGTGGGTAGGAGGTGTTTTTTAGTGTAAATCCGGACCCTAGGATCCCCTGCCTAAAGAGTGTCTCGAGCATTTTAAAAATTCTTCAATAAGCACTGACAAGATTGGTTCTAACGCAATGAATGACATATACACTACATATAAAAAAAATCATTGGAAAATGTAATATAAGACACACTATAGACTTAACAACCCATCAGAACATGTAGTCAATAAAAAGTAAAATACACAAAGTCGAAGTTGAGCTCCAATCTTTGAACTATGTAGAAGTTTGTGTCACTGAGCGCGGATGTAGAGACACAGAAATTCAATTCTAGTATTATCTTTGTATGAAGGGACAAATTCTTCAAAGGCTGGAGTATTACACATATCAGAAACGGAACGTAGTACAAGAAGTGACCTTAGTAGAGGAAGTGACCTTAAAAGGGAACCTCTCCATCGCACCCCCCTCAGATTTAGTTATAAGTTGGCACAGTGGATAGGCCTTGAAAAACTGAACACAGATCAATCGAGAAAACAGGAAGAAGTTGTGTGGAACTGTGAAAAAAAATAAGCAAAATATACAAACTGAGTAGACCATGCGCAAGATAGGGAACACCAAGGATAGTCTACGCCGATGAGCGCCGTGGTCTCGTGGTTAGCGTGAGCAGCTGCGGAACGAGAGGTACTTGGTTCAAGTTTTCCCTCGAGTGAAAAGTTTAATTTTTTATTTTCAGACAATTATTATCTGTCCGTCCGTCCGATGCGAGGTAACTGCGCTGTAGTATGGCGACGCTACATCTAAACGGAAAAATTTGAAAACGTTAAAAACATATGTTTTGGCAGAGCACAGGGAAAATTGTGCGACTGTGAAACTGTTGCATTCATTTGTTGCAGTTTATGTGACAAACTCTTATTTTCATCACTTTTTTGGGAGTGATTATCACATCCACAAGAAAACCTAAATCGGGCAAGGTAGAAAAATCTTTTTACCCATTCGCGTAGTGTACAAGTTAGGTGGGTCGACAACATATTCCTGTCATGTGACGCACATGCCGTCACCAGTGTCGTATAGAATATATCTGACGTGTTTTCCTGTGGAGGAATCGGTTGACCCATGACCTTGCGATCAAATGTTTTCGGTTCCCATAGTCCTTTCGTCTACTAATCGCACGGTTTTGCGGTGTGGTCGCAAAACACAGACACTAAAAACTTCTTACAGTGAACAGAGACGTCAATGAACGAACGGACAGATCATAACTCTGCGAAAATAAAAAATTAAAATATCCACTCGAGGGTAGACTTGAACCAAGGACCTATCGTTCCGCAGCTATTCAACGCTAACCACGGGACCACGGAGCTTATGAGGTCACTCTATCCTTGATGTTTGGTATCTTGCGTATGGACTACTCAGTTTGTATATTTTGCTTATTTTTTTCATAGTTCCACACAACTTCTTCCTGTTTGCCCGATTGATCTGTGTTCAGTTTTTAAAGGCCTATCCACTGTGCCAACTTATAACTAAATCTGAGGGGGGTGCGATGGGGAGGTTCCCTTGTTAGTAGAGGAAGTGAAAATATTTTGAAATACCAACTTTTGAATTAACAGGACTTGACGTCAACAAGAAATTAACTATTCTGTGTGTGTATCGATCACTCAGTGGTAGCGTGGACACTTTTCTCAATAAATTAACAGAAGTTCTAGATCAAGCCTCGAATTACAAGGGTCTACATAATTTTGTGTAAAGTCACACATATAAACATCATAAACGCATCTACGAGTACCGTCACAAATATCCTTCAGAGTTTTGCCATGCTCCTGTTGGTAAACAGTGCATGAAGGGTTACTACAACGGCTGAATCGGTGATCGACCATATTACAGCAAAGATCGGCAGAGCAATGTGTGATGTAGCTGTAAGAGATCTCGGACTCTCATACCAATTGTGCAAAATAACAACAGTAAATGTCCTTAAAATCGCAGCCCTACAAAAGGCACTTACCAGAAATCAAAATACAAGTGTTTTTTCCATCAGAACCAGCGAACCAATTTGAGAACACCTTCAGCAGTCTCGATTACCAGATGTTATTTTACTTTTATCGATATCCGTAGATTTCTTCTTGACACAGCGATCCCTTCGATCATCACTTGCCGACCAAATGATGATAGACGGAATCGCTGAATCAAGTAATCAACAGATACCAGCCACTGAATATTGGCCCCTATTTTGACTGGACCAGATGTGCGAGTCTTCCTACACTGAAAATGGCGTAAAGTAGCGCTTAACATGGTTGGTCAAATAAAATAACAAAAGGAAATTTAGACGGCTGAAGGTGTTTGATTCGATATTTTAAAAGCAAAGTAGTCTGGGATGCCATTAACCTTCAAATGGCACTGATAAATGTATATACCAGATCTTAACTGCTGTTTATTACTTTATTTACTACCAACAATAGATTTTATTCACAATAGTTTCTCTGATAAGTATGAATATCATTCTATGTTTCTAAATCGTAGGCTTGATGTATCACCGAACAAATGTTGAGCTAACTTCTATCACCCGTGAATTTACTCTTCTGATATACACGACAATAAGTTCAATCCACAGAACCAGTTTCTAAATTTTGAACTGGAGTCGTTTCTAAGAAAATTGACAGCTAGTCTTCTTCCGCTCAGTACGTGTAAACAAATAGGTACATCGTCGTGAATTCAGTTCCTAGTTACATCAAATTTTATTGATTATATGTTGTAGCATGCTTTTTCTAATTAAGAACGAACACTGCAGTTATATTAGTTTACAAATATTTCGAAAATTTTAGCTGCTGAGATAATATAAATTATTTCCACTGATAGTGCATATGTAACATAATTACTGAAAACATGCAACAAGACGAAAATAGTTTACGCACACACTCTAATGTAATAGGCATATTATTAACTCATTTTTGTTTGGTTTTTATAGTTACACGGATCATACTGAGATTCGTGAATTTTGTATTTAGACCTATACGAGTGTGTTCGTGAAAGTGGGACACTTTCGTGGCAGTTGATGATGAGACAGACCGTGTAATGAACTGCTGAGAAGAGATCACCGGAAAGCACGCAGACGATTCAAAATCTGGAAGAGCCTCTGAAGCAGATGATGTTGCTACTGTTTCTACAGTTCCAAACACGGCTCCAGTAGCTGACGATAGTCTGATTAATACAGTTCCAACGTCTAGTGGGGCTGTTGCAGGTAGGGTACAATGTTCCCCTGAACTTGAAATATCATTTCATGAAAGTCGTGAAACTAATGCTGAAGTGGCTACAGACGTGGGTTTATATGCATCTACAGTTGGTTAATAACAGCAGGCCTTTGGGAAATGCTTACCTCCCCAGAGCACAAGTTTGCTAATAGAAGTTAACATTGCTGATTTCCTGCATATTTTTTCGAACTCTTTCAGCAAATATTTTGTGCTTCTGATTCACTGGTACGAATATTTAGCATCCCACAACTCATATAGTGGACTTAAAAATAGATAATAAATTCAGCAGTTTTATTGATTTTTATTCACAAAGGATACATACTGATATGTATTTCACTGTTGTGACGGATTAAACATTTTGTACGCAAAAGTATTGAACAAGAAACAGGAAAAACAAACTAATGCGTGACAACATCCTGACAAGGGTCGTGGATAAATCAATGAATGATCCACACTATGTGAATGGGCGTTTTTCTAATATTACAGAGAAATCACAACAAAAAATTTTCTAAATGAATACAACACCTGCAAATAATTGTGCACAAAGTACAATGGTGTAGTTACCAACCGAAGAGCATAAAGCAAGTAAAATTGTAGAAGACCTAAAAAATAAAAAGTCAATAGGCTTAGACGAAGCATCAATGTGTGTGCTGAAACAGTGCATACTGAATATACAAACTCCCTTAATAAACTTAACAAATGAGTGATTCACACTAAGGGCATTTCCACGGTATTTAAGGCAGCCAAGAGTCTTGTCTCTGCTACAGAAAAGTAATACAGAAGACAGAGAGAACTACTGACCCGTTTCCTTCTTTTACCTTTCTAAAGACAATAAAATCAATTATGAAAGACAGGTTAATGAATTATTTGAATAAATAAAACATTCAAGTGAATCTAAATTCAGTTTCTGAAGTGGTAAAATCATAGTACAATTCGTAGTAGAATTTACAAAAGTGGTACTCCACGCTCTTGACAAAGATAGGTATGGCACAGGCATCTTTCTAATGCTTTTGATACTGTTGGCCGTATGATTCCGGTAAGTAGGCCTGGGTCCCCACGAATAAGAGGTGTAGGTAATCATACCTGGCACATAAATGAAACAAGCGGCAGACCCGCCCGTATAGGAGGAGGAGGAGGGGGGTAATATTGTGTTATCCGTCGACAAGCAGTAACAACAGAATCAGTCGGACAGGGGGATTCGGTGATTTCGATTGTGGGGTATCATTGGATTGCAACCATTCTAAAGCTGACGAAGTGCATTGTTGGTTATGTGAATGTGAAGTGGAAGCGAGGAGGACTGACGTACTGACGGACACGTACAGTCAAGCAGCGCGGAGATGGCAATATATCAGCGGAAGGAACCACTGTTAAGTTCCAGCAAAGTAATACTTCCTTGCATTGTTCGTATCGTCGCAGAAATTCTTGTCGAATGAAATCCATCCACTGATCCAGATCGTCATAGCATACTTATTGTGTGCATTTTGCTGGTTTTTCTTTGCGGTAAATACTTACATTTCCTCGCATCTCTGCATCGTCTCTCTCCTGCTGTAATTTACACACTACAAAACTACTCAGCTTTGGCATTGTAACATCACATCCCTTCGGGTCTGCACCGCCACTGCGTTCTCTCTTCTTATAACCAATAAATTTAATTTTGATGATCCTAGCAGCTGTCAAATAAACATCTGACACCCGTCACCACTGAGCTGAGCGATGGAATGGTTTCATTCAAAATTGACCACCACACACCTTTAAGACATTTATCCTACTGGGCGACCGAACGATCAATTTCTGGTTCGTAGAAGGCGGTCGACCACTGACGGATCCACAATCGCACCCCTCTTCCACCTCTTCGTCCTGCTGAAACCAACGTCCACGCACGTCGTTCTTCAGTTCTTCAGGTCGCCAAAGACGTGAAAATTACACAATGAAAGATTCGGGCTGTACGAAGGATGTTGCCGTGTAACAGGAAGATTCCGTCCGATAGCTTTCGACAGCCCGAGAGCAAATGGCGAAGCCAACAGTGGAAACATCACCATTTCCTCACGCCAAACAAATCCATACAAACAACTTAACGATAATGTCATGTTTACCTCCTCCTTCGATTGCAAGGGCCCTTTGCTCGATGAGTTTCTCGAGCGTGAAACCACAACGAATGCGCAGTGCTATGAAGGCACTTTGCAGGAACTGCGCTCCGCCATAAGGTCAGAACGCACAAGAAAGCTATCGGACGGAAGCATCCTGTTGAACGATAACGTACGCCTCCACACGTCCAATCGAACGAAGGCGCGAAATGAAGAAAGATATGCGTGGACGTCTGTTTCAGCCCGACGACGATGTGCCAGAGTGCATGCGGTTGTAGGTTCGACAGCGGCCGACCGCGTTCTATGAAAGAGGAATTGATCGTCTAGTCTCCGAGTGAGGCAAGTGTCCTAATGCGCGTTGTGACTGCTTTTGAGTGTAACCATTCCATGACCCTGTTGCGGCGAGTGTTCGGTTTTCATTTGACTGCCCCTTGCAGCAAGCCTCCAAATATCAGGTAGCAACGAGAACTACACTCATGCTCATAAATTAAGAATAACTGCAGAATGTGGTGCCACACAACGTGGCACTACACAAAACTGGCGCTAATAGCATAGGCACAGGGGGAACACACACGACACAGATCTGTAAGTCCACGGTATTGGTGGTAAGTTGAGAAAACCGTCTCGAAACACTTGTGCTACAAAATGCCACTGTTTCCTGCACATCTACCCCGACATCAATATGGGATATGATCACCATGCACTTGTACACAGGCCGCACAACGGGTTGGCATACTCTGGATCAGGTGGTCGAGCAGCTGCTGGGGTACAGCCTCTCATTCTTGCACCAGTGCCTGTCGGAGCTCCTGAAGTGTCGTAGGGGTTTGAAGACGTGCAGCGATACGTCGACCGAGAGCATCCCAGACGTGCTCGACGGGTTTTAGGTCTGGAGAACAGGCAGGCCACCCCATTCGCCTGATATCTTCTGTTTCAAGGTACTCCTCCACGATGGCAACTCCGGTGGGGCCTTGCGTTATCATCCATCAGGGGGAAGGTGGGACCCATTGCATCCCTGAAAAGGCGGACATACTGGTGCAAAATGACGTCCCGATTCACCTGACCTGTTACAGTTCCTCTGTCAAAGACATGCATGGGTGTACCTGCACCGTCATGGACTGTGCGGCTGGTCCCGGCGGAGGTTCGAGTCCTCCCTCGGATGTGTGTGTGTGTGTGTGTGTGTGTGTGTGTGTGTGTGTGTGTGTGTGTGTGTGTGTCCTTAGGATAATTTAGGTTAAGTAGTGTGTAAGATTAGGGACTGATGACCTTAGCAGTTAAGTCCCATAAAGTTTCACACACATTTGAAATTTTTTTTTTTGTACCTGCACCAATCAGAATCCCTCACCACACATTCAAACCACTACCTCCATACAGGTCCCTTTCTAGGACATTAAGAGATTGGTATCTGGTTCCTGGTTCATGCCAGATGAAAATCCGGCGAGAATCATTGTTCAGACTATACCTGGACTCGCCCGTGAACATAATCTGGGACCACCGTTCCAGTGGCTGCGGTAAGGTCCCGAGCAAGGCTACCTGCAGTACTCCGTGGCCGTCTGCGGGCACTGATGGTGAGACAAAATTATTTCCCGCTACTGCCTTGTCTATGGTTTGTTTTGGTGAGTAAGTAATCTGCGATTACTTTTATGTGGTCGTTCCACTACAAATCGGTACGTACGCACACTACTGTATATTTTATGAATGTGCCTGCTTCGATTCATTGTTCTATAATCGTACAATAAAAGGTTTTCATGCTTATGTATAAGCAATACGTTACATTTGTTTACGTTAAAGATCAAGGTAGGGAATCTAGTATTAGAAGCAGAATTTATGAGAGGTTTGGAGGACTTAAGATCAAGTAAGGCAGAACGAAAAAAATGGCTCTGAGCACTAAGGGACTTAACATCTGAGGTCATCAGTCCCCTAGAACTTAGAACTACTTAAACCTAACTAACCTAAGGACATCACACACATCCATGCCCGAGGCAGGATTCGAACCTGTGACCGCAGCGGTCGCGCGGTTCCAGACTGTAGCGCCTAGAACCGCTCGGCCACTCCGGCTGGCAAGGCAGAGCGTATAGATAACATTCCATCGGAATATCTAAGATCGTTGGGGGAAGTGGCAACAAAATGACTATTCACATTGGTGTATAGAATGAATGAAAGTCGTTATATACGACCAGACATTCGGAAAAATACCATCACACAGCTCCGAAGACTGCAAGAGCCGACAAGTGCGAGAATTATCGCACAACCAACTTAACAGCTCCCGGATCCAAGTTTCTGGCAAGAATAATATACAGAAGGATGGACAATAAAATTGAGGACCTGTAAGACGGCGATCAGTTTAGCTTTAGGAAAGGTAAAAGCGCCAGGGAGGCAGGTCTGATTTTGCTGCTGACAATAGAAGCAAGACTGAAGAAAAATTAAGACACGTTCACAAGGTTTGTCGACCAGGAAAAGGCGTTCGACAATGCAAAATGGTACAAGATTTTCGAATGTCTGAGAAAAATAGGGATAAGCTATAAGGGAAAGCGGGTAATATACAACATGTACAAGAACCAAGATGGAACAATAAGGCTGGAAGACCAAGAACGAAGTGTTCAATCTACACAGCGAAGCAGCAATGACGGAAATAAAAGAGAAAGGTCCCAGAGTGCAATAAAACTCAACGTCAAAGGATATCAATGGTAAGATTCGCTGGTGACGCTGCTATCATTAGTGAAAGTGAAGAAGAATTACAACGTCTGTTGAATGGAATGAACAGTCTGATGAGTACAGAATAGGGATTGAGAGCAAACCGAAGAAAGACGAAAGTGATGAGAAGTAGCAGAAAGGAGAATAACAAGATCACGAAATAGGTAAAGTTAACGGATTCGGTTACCGATGGTGGACGGAGCAACGGTGGTATAAAAAAGAGACTAGCACAGGCAGAAAGAGCATTCCTGCCCAAGAGAAGTCTACTAGTATCAAACATAATCCTTAATTTGAGGAAGAAATTTCTGATAATGTACGTTTGGGGCATAGCACTGTATGGTAGTGAAAAATGGGCTGTAGGAAAAGCGGAAAATTAGACAATCGAAGCATTTGTTATGTGGTGCTACAGAAGAATGTTGAAAATTATTTGGACTGATAAGATAAAGAATGAGGAGGTTCTCCGCAGGATTGGCGAGGAAAGGAATGTATAAAAAAAAGAATGACAAGAAGATGGGACAGTTTGATAGGACATGTTAGGAAATCAAAGAATAACTTGCATGGTACTAGAGGAGGCTGTAGTCGGTACAAACTGTAGACGACGACAGAGACTGGAATACATACTGTATGGAGTTAAGGACGTAGGTTGTAAATGGTACTATGAGACTAAAAGGTTGGTATAGGAGAAGGAATTCTTGGCGGACTCCATGAAACCAGTCCGAAGACGTGGCTGAAAAAAGTCAAATGACAATGCACGCACCAAGCGTCGATTCTCTGCAGAGCATCAATTTTCTAGCGTTGCTACATCTCACTGTACAACGGCATCATCCGCGTGGAGCTTCCGACATTATTCATTATGACATACAGGATGTAAAAGGTATCTGTTTACAACATACCAAACTGGAGACGAACAAGTGGACAAGGGACGCTTGTGGTCTATTAAGCTGGGAAACAGCCTCATATTGGCACACATAATTCCCGTAAGCTACACCGCATGGTTAAAATCGTCACTGAATAAACATCTGGTTCTTGCACTTACAAAAAGTGTCATTGACATCTGCGTAAATTTTACCTCGAAATATTACGAATTTTTAGCTGCATGAAGTTAACAATGAAGTTTCGTTGTTTGCATTTTTAGCACACAACTACTGTACAGGGAAAGATTAAATTTAGATCTAATTGTAATCGTAATTAGTTCTTACATAATTTTTGCAAACGCCTTTTTTCTTTCATTACCCTCACGAGAAAGTTTAAATTAATAATGTTAACGAAGTAGACCACTAATTCGGCGGCGTATAAGAGCTAAGGAATATAGAAAGATCGCGCGGCGCGCAATGTGCGTTGGCTTAGGTGGCTTTTGCAAGCCAACTTGGGGTTATTTCCCAGTTTGATAGACTGCAACTGTCTTATATCAATTTGTTCATCTCTAATTCCCCTAAACCACTGTGATACTTTGTAAACAGTTACCCAGCTCATCATAAAAAGTAATGGTTCTGCAACATTCTCTAGGGGTATCCCGAAGTCGTTCTCACGTGCGAAGACTTTTCCCCGTTTAAAATGAGCAGCTGTCTCGCTAAGTTCATACAAAGAGCTACCAGACAGCGACGTCGCGGCATGCAATTGTTGTCGGCCGCTAGCTGCAGGGCCAATTTAAATTTAATGCAAATCTAGCGCAGCCGCGCGAGCGCAACAGGTGCCGGCAATGTGACTTGGGCGCATTTAACTTTGCGTAGCGCTACGTCTACTCATGTCTTCCAGCGCGAGATTATGTTAGCAGCAGCATGCCTCCGCTCAGAGGCGACAACATTATCAATGAGAGTGGTGACGTGATGGTGCTAAGATGGCGTTTAATATCTCGTTTTGAACAGTGTAAGCGGATGAGCTATCACTCGACGGGCATCCACGTTTATGCGAACTCCTGCATTTCGGAAGGTAGGAGAGAAGTACTGGCGTTAAGTAAATCTATGAGGGCTTCGATAGCTCAGTCGGTAGAGCATTTGCCCGCGAAAGGCGGAGGAATCTAATTAGAGTTCCGGTCTGACACACAGTTTTGCACTGTCAATTAGTTTCACATCTACTCAGTTTATTAGTGGTTTGCCATACAGTTAGTTCAACAAACAATAACACCCTGCCTCATTAGCCCAGTCAACTAAGACCAAAAATGGACGCTTAGGAAAAAAAAATTCGTGTAGTCGCAATTTTTTTTCCAGTGGCGTGGGGGAGGAGAAGATACCACGAACATAATACTAAAAGTCCCATCTCTGGGGTGTGAGCGTTGGAATGAGGTGCGTTTAACGTCACTTTTTTTACGTTTTTCCTGAATAACTTGGACTCAGAGGCTTCTAGCGAAAATTTTTCCCAGTACAAAATTAAACTACACTGAAGAGCGCCAAAGCAACTGGTACAGGTATGCAAACTCGAATACAGAGATACGTAAAATGGTAGAATAAGACAAGTGTCTGGCGCAGTTGTTAGATCGGTTACTGCTGCTTCAATGGCAGGTTACACTTCCGCTGGCCACCAATCTTCCCAGATATGAACATATTGAGCATATCTGGGATACCTTGCAACGTGCTGTTCAGAAGAGATCTCCACCCCCTCGTACTTTTACGGACTTACGGAAAGCCCTACGCGACTAATGGTGTCAATTCCCTCTACCACTATTTCAGTCGTTAGTCGAGTCCATGCCACGTCGTGTTGTGGCAATTGTGCGGGTTCGCGGGGACCCTACATGATAGCAGGCAGGTGTACCGGTTTCTTTGGTTCTTCAGTATACATTAAATTTCCCACTAAAAACAGAGCGAGGTGGCATAGTGGTTAGCACTTGGACTCGCACTCGGGAGGACGACGGTTCAAACCCGTCACCGGCCATCCTGATTTAGTTTTTCGGTGATTTCCCTAAATCGTTTCAGGCAAATGCCGGGATGGTTCCTTTGAAAGGGCACGGCCGATTTCCTTTCCAATCCTTCCGTAATCCGAGCTTGTGCTCCGTCTCTAATGACCTCGCTGTCAACGGGACGTTAATCACTAATCTCCTCCTACTACTACTAAAAGGTCCTATTCACTTTTTCTCTAAAGGTGTGTGCAAGTTGATGTGTTGCTGCTGCTTCTTCGTCGTAATGGACGACTTCACCGTGGTGTCGGCGTAATTTTAGTTTCAGATTTTAGGTTTTGCTTCTAAATGCGCAAGAACAACGAAAATTTTAGAAGCCGAGCAAGGATGACGACTGTAGGTAACTTCTTGATATCCTGTCTTCAAATAAATTCGAATCTCCTGATCGTTGCTGAGCAGCACACAACTTCTGTGCAATGTTCGATTCTCGTTTCCTCTCGTACGCAGGTTAAGCCTGAACTCATCTCTTTGGTAATAGCCTGTAAGTACCTACATTATCTTCTCAAAGAGTAAAATTATAACATATTTCTTGAAACAACTTTGTCGTACTAATAAATCAATGTCTCACTCTTGGAATATATGTAAATCATGACGTGAATAAAGAGCTCCTAATCACGTTCAAACTTAAAACATTTATTCACGTATTCATTCATTAACTTCTTGGATGCGAACTTTAACACACCTGCATAATATCTGAAAAAAAAAAAAAAATCTGTACGCCAGGATTAGTATCCAAATACAATTTGAATGAATAACGCACATGGAGTGCAGGTAAGTGCATTTAGACACCAGTAGTTTCGTCATGATACTTTCCTACGTAGTTCAGGCAAGAAGGAAAATTCGGGGGGAAAACTCGTGTAGTTGCAAATTTTTCTACAGCGGTAGGGGAGAGAGTAATAATAATATACCGCAAATCCCCTCCCGTGGAACTGTCAGGGCGAGGGTTTAAAGGTCATTTTTACGTTTTTGCTGAATAACCCGAAGACCGCGCCTTCTATCGATAATGTTTCTCAGTACAAAATTGAAGCACATAAAATTTCCTACAAAAAAGGACCTCATGTTTTCCTCTATCAATGATACTTTCCGCACTGCAGGGGATGGAAAAATCACACACACTGCGGGAATATCTGGAAAAACAATAAGACAACTGTCCTCCCGCCCAGCCTACTCGCGTGATCTAGCCCTCTTGTGATTTCTTCTTCTTCTCGACAGTGAAATGAAATTTCTAAGGACGGAGTTTTGACTTCATAGTAGAGATTCAAGCGGAATCGCAACTAGTTTTTAACAGTGATTCAGCCAGCACACTTCCAACACAAAGTTCACAGAAGAGCAGCTCCCAGCGTACAATCGCGAAATAAGGGGAGAGTGTCACAGATATGACAGGCGAGTTGCTGTGGCAATCACTGAAACACAGGCGTTTTTCTCTGAAGAAACGTTTAAGATCCAAGATCGCATAACCGATTTCAGCAGTTAAGGCTGTCCTCTTCTGATCAGTAAAGTGATGAATTTACATGGGGTACATGTACAATCATTAGTTATGCTTGTCATGATGAATGAGGAAATGGAAATTCTACATTGTCATACCTTCAGAAAACTTTTTTATACGTCCTGTTTCCTTATGACTTCATCAGTCATGCCATGGAGGATAGTATATAACACTTTCTAAACGGGTTTGTTAAAAATAAAAACAGGGTTGTCACCAGTAAAAGCAACACAGTTAAAAAAGCACCTTGTGTAATTAGGGGTGACCACACACAACATTCCACTGATGCTTGTTAGATGTTGAATCGCTTTAATAGTGCACATTTGTGCATAGGTTTGTGTTTACACGACTTACGCATGCATCAGAGAACCACATTCTTTGAAGCACACAGTTCAACTGACAGACAGTAAGATACAGACAAGGCTTGCAAAGAGTTGCAGCCACTTGATGGCTCTTGTATACTTTTATGAAAACCAGAGTGTACATTTGTTTTCATTTCATTTAAAATTACATTTAAAAACTATACAGATTTTTATGTAATAAGTATTGATACAAAACAGTTCTTATTTACAATACAGATAGGATTTTAGTATTTCATGAAGAGTTTATTACAAATCTGTCACCGTTGTCGAGCGCATATTTTGGCAACAACATTCGAACCGACTGGTTCATTCCCAAGCAGGATCTACAGATCCTAGAAACAAAAATTTATGAAAGTGAACAGTAAAATACAAATATGTACAGTATGTTAACTATTTGATTACGACACACCTGCACTAGAAATGCGTGATCTTAATGGCAACCACCTAAAATTGGCAAATACAAACATCACAAAGTAACGGTAGGTAACTGCCACACTACACGTATAATAATTACACAAAGCTGAACGCGAACATAGACACAGTGGTACCAGCAAATGATGTTCAATGCCACTAGTACTACGCTTCGTACTACAGTGCACGTCCGCAGCCAAGGGGCCCCTGGCATTTCAAATACGGAAGCATCAAAGCACTTCATTAATCACTATAGTCAACATAATAAATGACGGTAAAAAAATCAATACGGTTCGACCTGCCACTAAATTAATACAAGTAACAGTAATGCAATAGTAATAAAAACAGCGTCTTATGGCACTGAACCAGTACAAACATTATCCAATACACGGCTAAACAAGGATCGCCATGTCTAATAATCACTTAAGTAGAGCATCCATTTCGTGCGAGCAAATTACGGTTTATTACAAACGGCAAAACACAGGAATTCTTGGTTTTTTTTACATAACTATAACAATTATGCGGTACTCGTCAACTTGTCAGCATAGTGCCTGCTCATAATTTATTGCCACCTGTCGACATTTTAACGTCGAGATCAGACTTAATTTCTGGCCGGATGTGCCAATCTCAAGAAAATTCAATTACCGACTTTCTCTTCTGAAAGAGAAAATATTTTGTCGAGGCCAACTTACAAAGAGAGATTTGACCACCATAAAAAACTTACACGGAAAGTGTTCAGTCTTCCCGCGTGCTATTTGAGAATGGAGCTGTACAGAAATAGTCACAGTGGTTCGACGAACACACTATCAGTCACGTACGTGTGAATTGCAATGCAGACATACTGTCGATGTAGAGTAGTGTTACATACATCCGCGAGAGATGTTCTAGGAAATTTTGGGCAGCACCTCGTACTACTTCGTTTCTAGACAGAAATTTTAGACACTCATAACGCAAATTGGCACTTAACGTTGGGAACCGATAAAGACGGAAAATCCCTTCTATTCCATCTATCGGTCCCCCCCCCCCCCCCCCCCTCTCTCTCTCTCTCTCTCTCTCTCTCTCTCTCTCTCTCTCTCTCTCTCTCTCCCCACACGAAGCGTCAGATTACAGTGGGCATATAGTTGTTACAGAGTTATTTTCTTTTTTTAAAGCAACATTTAAAAGCTGTCCTGCGTAAATAAAGGACAATGGATTGGCAAGCGTATTTTGCACAGACTTTCCTTTTATGTGCCATTGATAGAAAGTCAGAACGCCGGTTCTTGTAATCACAGAAACTACTTTACGTAGCTGGCAACAAACGATGGGACCGATCTGCAGTTATCATATAATCACATTTGGACCTTTTGCCTGTGTGAGCTCTCACAGATCGGACCTGAGTTTTCTTCTCTGCGTTTGCTAGCAAATAATCACGTCATTTGTTATACGTAGTCGTGTTACTTATTCAGAAAATGAATCACCTTCCTGATTTTGACATCAAAGTAAATCCTATTGTGTTATAATAATTTTGAGAGGTCAAATGCGAGGAGCTAAAGGCGGATTGTTCGTTGATGAAACAAGCGAGCACAATTCGTGTTCTCTCTTTAACGAAGAGAGAACTTTCCTGAGATGAATTTGCCGATTATTTGCATTGTCTTACGTACTTTCCTGTGTAAGAATTCCTCTTGATTGAACGGTCATGCATAATCGAACAATGACGTCAGCCAACACACTCACTGATTTGTTACAGCCCCACATTAAGTTATATTAATTATGGCCGATCTAAGGCGACTAAATGTCTGAAACTTCAGGTTGATGAACTGGTTTGCACCTCTCGGTGCCTCTAACAAGAGAAATTTACGCCATCGTCATTGAGACGTGAATTCTTGTCACGGTTATTGAATTACGCATAGTTATACATTCTTTGCAATGTTTTGTAATGTCGCTTATTGAGAAAGTTTTTTTTAAAAATTCTTCATTAATACAATACAATAATGTTATACAAAATAACCCACCACATAAACTAATTAGTGGGTCTTTAGTTAATACAATATCAAATGCAGCTTCAACTTAAGTTATTGAAACTGATACAATTCATTGGACATGGTTAATCTAGTCTATTAAGTGACACCAATGCTAATGTGTTCTGCAGCGTTACAGGCGTGCCAGCTAAGCTACAAACCTACTCTTTATGCCCTGCCCACCGAGCTAATCCCAGTGGGCGTGCCCCTGGCACTGGGCTGGCCGAGTTGCTTGGAGTCGCTGTAGTCCCTAGACTTGTTAGTATTGTTAGTTTGTCTACGTTCTACCTTATATTTCTACTGATATCTAAATTGTGGTGCTGATACTGTTACTGAGTTGTGATACACCCGCCTGCCTGACCATGAGGCGCGGCGCATCTCTGTCTAAACGGCGATCGGCCATTTCGCGCCCGGCGGTATTGGGCAGGTGCACCTCAGTCTTTATCGATTGTTTATTTATTAACCATTTTGATTCCTAATAAATTCCCTCGTAATCTTGTGTGATACATCGTTTGCCAAATTGTGTAATACATGAAAGATGTCAGCATAATACATGAGCGGTGTCAGCATAAGCCGGCCGTAGTGGCCAAGCGGTTCTACGCGCTACAACCTAGAACCTCGCGACCGCTCCGGCGCAGGTTCGAATCCTGCCTCGGGCATGGATGTTTGTGATGTCCTTAGGTTAGTTAGGTTTAAGTAGTTCTAAGTTCTAGGGGACTGATGACCTCAGAAGCTAAGTCCCATAGTGCTCAGAGCCATTTCAACCATTTGTCAGCATAATACATGAAAGGTGTCAGCACGTTATGTTAAGGAATAGATGTCGCTGACAGGTAGCTGAACTCTCAATTGATTTGCCACGTCATCAAATAATGGGCAATCATAGACGATGTGTTCGAGTGTGCCGTCTTGAACTCCACAGCCACACGCTGGTGTAGCCCGTTTACCAAATCGACATAGATATGTTGGATATGGTCCACGGCCTGTGAGGAAGTGCAGCACACCCCTACTTGGCTCGAAATACCCCATCTCTAATCTTTCCCTGATATAGGGCAGCATTCGAAATACACTTCTCCTTGTTTCTTCATTTTCCCGTGATTCTTCAAATGGTTCAAATGGCTCTGAGCACTATGGGACTCAACATCTTAGGTCATAAGTCCCCTAGAACTTAGAACTACTTAAACCTAACTAACCTAAGGACATCACACACACCCATGCCCGAGGCAGGATTCGAACTTGCGACCGTAGCAGTCCCGCGGTTCCGGACTGCAGCGCCAGAACCACTAGACCACCGCGGCCGGCGCCCCGTGATTCTTGCCATGGCTACTCCCATCTTCTTCTAACTGCAAACTTATCATCTACCTGTAACCTCACCATTTTCCTAGTCTATTCAATTTTCCCTTTAGTTATCAAGTACCATGTTGTCTGCTCCCGGGTCTTAATATCTAATGGAAACAGACCCATTAACACCAATAAAGCCCCCCTGAAGTGGTTCGATATGCCCCAAGAGAGCGTAATAACATATTCCGCTGCACCCTTCTCACATTACCCTCGTGAGCCTGTGTGCCCAAACCCCACACCCGTATCCTACTATTGATGTTAAGATGCTATTGTGGTAGAGTTTGATGATGTTGAGTGGCAGATGGAATCTTTTATAACCTGTGTTAATGAGATTATTTAAGACTTCTGGGGCTCGTTGCGATACGGTATCTATGTGTGACGTGTAATTCCACTTTTCATCGATTAAAACTCCTAGTTATCTTGCCTCGCGGCGTCGAAGAACTGATGTTCCCTCGATTCTTACAGTTGAATTTCTAACGACGCTGCCTTTCAACAGTAGGTATGTGGATTTGTGTGGCACAACCTTCATTTTTGCTTCATGGCACCATTCAACGAGGACTGTTATTGCTTGTTCCACTTTGGGTTCTAGGTCCTCACGGCTACGGCCGCCAACCAACAGGAGGAGGTCGTCTGCGTAGGCTATCACGTCTAGCACGTCCTCGCTGAGTTGTAATTTCTCTAGTAATGGATCTATATTTACGTCCGAAAAGAGTGGGCCCCAGGACAGATCCCTGAGGGCACCCCTTCGCGATGGTTTTACGTATTTTCCCGCTAGGCGAAGATAGCCAAACCTCCCTGTCCTCACAATAGCTCCCCAGACAGCCATAGAGGGGCCCTGGACACTCCTCACGCAAGCGGGAGCAGAGCGAGGGCCACCACAGGTTGCCGAAGGCGCCACTGATGTCCACCATGATGCCTACCACATACTTGTGCGGGGCTGAGCTGCAGACCTCAGCCGCCAGCGCAATTACGTCAGACGCCGATCGCCCCGGTCGAAAGCCGAACTGCCTGTCGCTCATCCCGCGCAGTATTCTGTGTGTCGTCAGTCTGTCAGCTAGTAGCTTCTCTAGCAATTTCCCCAAGATATCCAGGAGACATATTGGACTGTAGGACTTTGCTTCTGTAGGATCCTTGTCTTTCCCGTTCTTTATTATCATCACATTTGCCCTTTTCCAGCTTTTCGGGAATTTACCAAGCCATAGGCATTCAGCTATTAGCTGAGGGGTGAGGAATTTACAACCTCCGCTACTATGCCGTCTGGTCCTGGAGCCTTCCCCTTTTAGGAAATTTGATATGTGCCGCCACTTCCTCCTCCGAAAAGGTGTACACCACGGTGACGTTGGTTTACTCTGCATGATCTTCCCTGCGGATCTGGCGTTGGATTTCATTGTTCCCATTTTCCTCATCATCTGGTAACAGAGTCCGCAGTAGGACCTCAGCAGTCTCCTGCCAGGACTCTGTCATTCGGTCTCCATCTCTGACTGTGGAGAGAACCGCAGGAGTAATTTTTTCTCGGACCAAATAGTAGGGGCCTCCCCGAGGGTCAGTGGCCTGTTGCTACAGCACATATATCTCCCAACTTTTAATCCTAACCTCCTTCAGTTCTTTTTGGAACACATCTTTATAGTTTCCCGGTATCGTTGCAGCCAAAACTGTTTTTCTTTCCAGACGACACTTCGCTGGTAGTACTTCCTCGTCCGCATCACAGACTGGCGCATACGTTCAAGATCGGCAGTCTATGGGGATGGTGAGGCCGCAACGGCTTTCCTCTTGGTCGGCACAGTAGCTTTCACCGCTCTAACTACTGATCCTACCAGTTCTTCGGCATACCTGTCTACGTCTGCGTCACCCTCAGGTAATGGAGGAATGTCACACTCCCGAGCTAGCCGTTCCCAGTCAGTCTTATTGAAATTGTATTGGACCTCCCACCCCACGTCTCAGCGGCACTCTTCGTCACTTAGGCAGAAAACACTCAGATTACGGTCACTAGTTGTGACTTGATCTATAAATTTCCAGTTTTTGATATTGCTGATGGCACTTTGTGTCGACAGAGTAACAACTACGTTTGCTCCTGGTCCGCCTCCACCTATATAGGTGGAGGGATTCCCTAGTCTGTTTGCCACAACTAATTGGGAGGCCATGATGAACTCTTCAGCCTTTTCCCCATTTGCGTCTCTAGTGGCGCTGTGTCATAGATGGGATTTGGCATTCATGTCGGCCGTGACGATGATCTTTCGCGCTCGCAACGCCGTGGTAACTAGTGAGATGGTCCAAGAATTCTTCGAAATTACCTCCATACGTTAATGATGTAAACAAGTCCAACAGGTGATGGAAACTCCTCGACTTTGCAGTGGCTATTTGATAGTTGCGTTATGGTAGTGCCCCGTAGGGCCTTATTTGTTACAATTACACTGCCTTTGGCTCTCTCCAGAGTGAATTACCTGCCAGGCGGCAGCCATGAAAGAGATTTGCCCAGCTTGGGAATATGGCTCCTGTAGGCAGATTACATCCAGCCTCCACCACCCTTCGCAGCTCCTGCACGACTAAACGACTGTTGTGTGTGTTGATCTATCCGAGCATTATCTCAGCTGACATTATGGAAAGTAAGTCTTAAGATAACAATTAGGCCATGTCTTTTTCCAATCTAAAGCTATGCGACCCATTTGCTAGGACAGACTGTGTGTAAATTTCCTCCCAATCAAAATTTCCCTCTCGTCTTTCAAAAACCTTCTTTAGGAGGTCACGCAGGGCCCCGAAGTCAGTGGGGAGATTCATCGACTTGAGTTGTATCCTGTCCACAGCCTCCATTGCTGAGAATGGCTCTGAGCACTATCGGACTTAACATCTGAGGTCATCAGTCCCCTAGAACTTAGAACTACTTAAACCTAACTAACCTAAGGACATCACACATATCCATGCCCGGGGCAGGATTCGAACCTGCGACCGTAGCGGTCGCGCGGTTCCAGAATGAAGCGCCTAGAACCGCTCGGCCACCAGCGGCCGGCATTGCTGAGGTGACCTTTCTAACATATTCGCGCCTTTCGCGTACATGTCTGAGTGCCGTTGTTAGGACAGCCAGCTGCTCCAATCGCGACAGCTGCATGGCAAACTCTTTAAGTGCGGGTACACCCTTCTGGGGTCTGCTCCCGTAGGTCTTTGTGCTGCCTCCAGTTGCACTGTGCTCGTAACTGTGCTGCCTTGTAGTATTACTTGTGAGAGTCCTCCTTGTACAGGTATGGCGCTCATACTAGCTCGCGAGCTGTTGTCTGATGCTTGACCGCCTTCGATTATGGCTGGTCGGCCCCCTGCTGCTGGCCGCCCGACACATCTTTCTGCTTCCTCTGTTTGACCACGCCCCCGGTTGAGGGAGGAGGAGACACCCAGAGGAGCCTGAGCCACTGGCCCTGTCTGAATACAAGCATCAACAATTACTATACTTCGTTCTTTCATCTCAGATAGAGACTAGGAAGTGTTTAAATCCGCGTGCTCTCTTTGCATCCCTTCTCCTCTTACACGGAGACTTTCTTGTCTTGTTTGTCCTGGTCTCAGGGACAGCATCAGCCATAATCTAGTCTGGAAATTAATCGCTGTTCCAACGTTTTGTATGTTGGGCAATTCCTACCACTTGCAGCGCAGGTCACTTTGCCCCTACGCGTGCATGATATGCAGACGCTTGGTCTATTAAAATTTTTTCTTAAATGGTCTTCATCCCCGCACTTGAAGCATGCCGGCTTCTTGCTGCAGTATTTATGTATATTGTCTATGTCGCCGCAATTGTGGCAACGAGGTACCACTATATATCTTTGACATTTATCGCATGGAATCTTCTATAAACCTTGCTCGCGGATGTAACTTTTTTCCATAGAGCTCTCGAGACTTCCGCGACATGGTGGACTACGTATCGGTCCCTAGTTCATGTCCTAAACCTTAGTTTGAAGTCTTTCGTGAATGTGTTTATATCTGTATCATCTAAATTTTGCTAGTGTAGGGTTTCGCATAAGTCTTCATTTGTTAGTGTGGTGGGAACATTACACAACCTAACGAGTGAGTTTCGTTTCCGGCGTGGCTAGCACTTAACTGCCTTGCACAATTTCTGATTTGCTAGTAGCTTGTTCTTGTCCTCTTCTGTGGCAACGTCTACGATGACCACGTTCTTCGCAGCCTTTACCCTATTTATTTTAATTTTTTTCCCCATCCGGGTTTACGGTAGTTGCCAATATCTCTTGGACTTTTTGATATCTTGGCCGGGCATTGGTCTTAGAAAGACCGCTATGTCCGGCCGTTTGGAGACGTTAGCTATGGTGTCTTTCGTTGACTGTGCCTTTGGTGCCGCACGTGCAGCCATGCCGGCCCATTTTTGACGGGTTGTTTACTGAGCCTTTCGTTTTCCTTTTGAAGTTCCTCGATTTTGCCTTCTAGTTTGGCACTGGCAATTACACATGCCACCAACTCGTTCTTGATGGCCTGGACTGCGGCCTGGCAAATTTTCCCCGTTTTTGATATTCTGTTCAAGGAACTGCGTTGTCTTCGTGTGCCTATCCATTATAGTGTCCTCCGTCGCCTGACCCAGGCCATCTTGTGGCGAGGGATCGGCTAGCGTTGAAGAAGCCCTTATGGGCGCACTAGAATCGCTTGTCTCTTCAGTAGCCATGATTATTAACAGACAAGCGAAAGGATTGGGAGCCACGTCTCTTACCCCGGACCGGATCCTCTGGCAGGGGGTAGGGGGGGGGGGGGGGGGACCGACTAAATGCAGCTCGCCCACCGGCCTCGCCCCTACACCAAGGACCCCTCATTGAGAAAGTTTCCTTGAAATATGTCAATGCACAAGAAATATCTCCACGCACAAGAAATATCTCCACGCACAAGAAATATCTCCACGCACAAGAAATATCTCCACGCACAAGAAATATCTCCACGCACAAGAAATATCTCCACGCACAAGAAATATCTCCACGCACAAGAAATATCTCCACGCACAAGAAATATCTCCACGCACAAGAAATATCTCCACGCACAAGAAATATCTCCACGCACAAGAAATATCTCCACGCACAAGAAATATCTCATTGCAAAAGAAATATCTCATTGCAAAAGAAATATCTCATTGCAAAAGAAATATCTCATTGCAAAAGAAATATCTCAATGCAAAAGAAATGCGCGTTTGATGGAGAACGTGAGTCAAACTGACATACTCGACCAGCTCAACGTAACTGCGGCTCAATCCTACAACCTTGCTACGACTCTGCAGGCGCGGTAGTGTTCCAAGGAGACTGCAGGAAGCGGACACTGTGGTAAGCTCAGAGACGTATGCGTGGCTACTCAGGGCCCATCGCTGCGGATGCAGTCTGAACACAGGCGCCTTATGCCCCGCGCTTTTTATGACAACAGTCCCGGGCAGTAAAACTTTTATTGAAAACTCTGCAGCGCGCCGCGCCGGGCGCGAGTCTTAAATTACCCCTGGCGGGGTAAAAGCAGAGCCCCGGACAGAGGAAGGGGGGGAGGCAACACTGCGTGCGCATGCGCGCGAGAGGCGGGGCCAGGTCCTAAAAACTTCTTTGTTCCGTTTCATTAGGCGGGCGCGCACACACGACGGTAGCACGTAAAAAGGCACGTGCTATATCTGAATTAAAAAGTATGCTTCCGTTTACATATGGAAGATCCCGTCGCAGCTGATGAAAGCTATGGTAATCGAATAGCGCGGTTATCAGCGACCATTCCGTCTAATCTTGACATGTCGCAAGAGTTCGAAGGAGATTTGAAAGGTTCCAAACTCCTGTTTTCGATAAAAAAAACTGTTTTCTATTTAATTTCCAATCCCAGTAAACCTGCACATACAGCTTAACGCCAAACGCCCCACTTGAAACAGCCTACCAGTTCGTGTCGTTAGCTAGGCACGCTGGCCATCTAGATCTATATTCCGAAATCCACTTTTACGGTGTGTTGTGGTGGACGCTACATGTTCCACTCGCCAATAGTGTGTGGTAAGCTCGACCGTCTGTAACTCTCCGCATGTGCTCCAATCTCTCTGATTTTCCCGTCAAAGTCGTTTACCCACTAGTGTTCTTTACTCGTCTTTAAACGTAAGCGCTTCAAATTTGAACAGCAATCCTCCTTCGTCATACTACACTCTTCTCTTGTAACGTCTGCCAGTAGACTTTGATGAAAGTCTCAGTGATGCTCTCGCACTTACTGGACAAAGAACTTCTCTCCAAATCCTATGTGGAAAGGATATCACACTAACGACGAAAGCTTATGAATCGCCCCAACGAGTATTTCGTACACCGTGTTTCATGGTTGATTTCCATTTCCTTACGATTCTTTCGTGCCTGCACCCGTGGTCTAGCGGTAGCGTCGAAGAGTCCAGAGTCCGAGGTTCGATCGCAGCTACTGTTTAAATTCTGAGTAAAAATCAACAGCAATGACAGCAGAAGACTGACTGTATAAGGAGTCACCCTAGTTATGCCACTGGTCTTGTCAAAGAGGAGCTGATAGAGGTTCGGGGTACATTCTTGTTCCCGGGTTGGGAAACTGCTCCTAAAAGGTGGAACAATATTCATCAACGGCGTGAGGTTGCAATAGAAACCACTGAATTAAAGGCACATAATATGTATCCACAGCATATGTGGCCTGTAGTTGCAGAAAAAAAATGTTATGATTTCTACATTGGCAAAACATTCCGGACTAGTCCTCCATCCCGATCTCCGGGAGGGGATTGCCTTGGTGAAGGTAACCATGAGAAAGATACTGAACAAACAACAACTCAACAATCGAAGAGTACAATGTCATAAGTTTAAACGTGGTAGGGAAGCTATAAAATCTGAAAACGGGAGTGATATAGTAGTATACTGGGAGCACAGTGAAAAACAGAAAGAAGGATATCTGGATATCTGGTCAGACGAAAATGAACTGATATCAAGATCAGAAAAATGGGTAACGGGAGTAGGATTCCTTATAAATCACCAAACCAACGACAACAAGAATATTTCAGATCATACCGACTTCACAAGCAGGTGAGAGAGAGAGAGAGAGAGAGAGAGAGAGAGAGAGAGAGAGAGAGAGGTGCTGTAGTAGAGAAAGAAATAGAAGACGGAATTATGCGAGAATATGCGCTTGGTTGTATGAAAATGTGAGGAGAAAGACTGATGGGGTTCTGCGCTAAATTTCAGCTATCAACAGCCACTACTCTAGTTAAAAATCACAGGAGCGAGTGGTATATTTGGAAAAGACACAGAGGCACGGGATGACCAACTGACTTACATCGTGGTCGGACAAACATTTCTATATCAGATTCTAAGGCGTACCCAGGAGCAGATATAGACTAAGATCACAATTTAGTGGTGTAAAGAGTACACTGGAGTTTAAGAGAATCGTCCAGAAGAACCAGTGCGGAAAGAAGTGGGATACTGAAGTACCAAGGAATGGAAAGACACACTTTAAGTTGTTTGGGCTACACATACTGCGATATTGAGTACCACAGTCGGCAGTTCAGTTGAAAAAGAACAGGCATCTCTAAAAATGGTAATCATGTAAGTTGGACAGACAAATTTAGGTACAAGGTAATTGTGATGAAACCCTGGGTGACATAAGGAATACTTCAACTGATCGACAAGAAAAAGAAGCACAAGAGTGTTGGAGGGGGGGGGGGGATCTAGAGATACAGAAATATACGTCACTTTGGAATGAAATAAATAGAAAATGCAGGGAAGCCAAGGCAAAACGGCTGCAGGAAAAATGAGAAGAAATTGAAAAAGAAATGACCTACTCAGTATACATAAAGGTAAAAAAACCTTCAGTGAAATTAAAAGCAAGGGGTCAACATTAAGAGCGCAATACACTGTTAAAGGCAGAGGAGAAAGCAGACCAGTGGGAAGAGTACTTTGATGGCCTCTACGAAGGGGAAAGGCTTGTCTGATAATGACGTGTTGGAAGAAGGAACGGAAATCGAGAAATCGATATGGAAGACAAAAGGGCTTAAGCGTTACATTCCGAGTGTGTAACAGAACTTTGGAGCGCTTGAGATCGAATAAGACAGTAAAGATACATAACACTTCTTTAGAATTTCTATAATCACTGGGGAAAGAGGCAATCAAACGACCATTGGAGTTAGTGTTTAGTGTCTCCGAGACTGGAGGCACAGTATCACTCCCTCAGAAAAATATCATCCACACAATTCCGAAGACAGCAAGAAAAATTAAGACAGGTTCATAGGGTTTGTCGATCTAGAACAGGCGTAAGAGAATGTGGATGATCGAAATTCTGAGAAAAATAGTACGCCATAGAAAAAGACAGGTAATTTACAATACGTACAAGAACCAAGAGGGAACAACAAAAATGAAAAACAAAAAAAAAGGGTGTAAGGCAGTGACGCGGCCTTTTAATTCTACAGTTCAATCTGTGCATCGAAGAAGCAACGACGGAAGCCAGTGCCATCCCCAGCGAGAGTGAAGAGGAAAGAAGAGTTACAGGACCTGTTGAACTGAGTGAGCTGCCTAATCAGAAATGGGGATGGTGTGAGAGTAAACCGAAAAAAGACGAAAGTAATTAGGAGTAGCAGAAGTGAGTGATAACATAAAAATTGGTGACCACTAAGTAGACGAAGTTTCGGAATTCTGCTGCCTTGGAAGCAAGATAACTCGAGACAGGCGAAAGCAAGACATAAAAAGCAGAATGTATGCAAAGAGGGCATTTCTAGTCAAGAGAATTCTACTAGTATCAAATACAGGACGTAATTTGAGGAATGAATTTATGAGGACGTATGTTGGGAGCGCAGCATTGTATGGTAGGACTACGAGGTGTGGCTAGAAAAAAAGCCGGACTAGTACTGGTGAAACAATAAAACGAATGCAATAAGGCTGAAAGTCGCGTGGCCTGTCACGTGACTCTCGCTCCGCCTACTGCTCGAGTTTCATCTGCCTCCTGCACTCAGTCTGCCCGTGGCGTCTGTTTTAAGTAGTTGACGTTTTGTCTGTGCGTCGGAAAATGTTGAGTGTACAGAAAGAACAGCGTGTTAACATCAAATTTTGTTTCAAACTAGGAAAATCTGCAAGTGAAACGTTTGTAATGTTACAACAAGTGTACGGCGATGATTGTTTATCGCGAACACAAGTGTTTGAGTGGTTTAAACGATTTAAAGATGGCCGCGAAGACACCAGTGATGACACTCGCACTGGGAGACCATTGTCAGCAAAAACTGATGCAAACATTGAAAAAGTCGGTAAACTTGTTCGACACTTTCCTTGTCACCTCCTGTTAACTCAGACACTGCTCTGATTGTTAAACGGCGATCTTGTCGAACAAGTTTACCGATTTTTTCAATGTTTGCATCAGTTTTTGCTGACAATGGTCTGCCAGTGCGAGTGTCATCACTGGTGTCTTCGCGGCCATCTTTAAATCGTTTAAACCACTCAAACACTTGTGTTCGCGATAAACAATCATCGCCGAACACTTGTTGTAACATTACAAACGTTTCACTTGCAGATTTTCCTAGTTTGAAACAAAATTTGATGTTAACACGCTGTTCTTTCTGTACACTCAACATTTTCCGACGCACAGACAAAACGTCAACTACTTAAAACAGACGCCACGCGCAGACTGAGTGCACGAGGCAGATGAAACTCGAGCAGTAGGCGGAGCGAGAGTCACGTGACAGGCCACGCGACTTTCAGCCTTATTGCATTCGTTTTATTGTTTCACCAGTACTAGTCCGGTTTTTTTCTAGCCACACCTCGTATAGATTGTGGAAAAACGGACCAGAAGAGAACAGAAGCATTTGAGATCTGGTGCTGCAGAAGAATGTTGAAAATTTGGTAGACTGATAAGGTAGGAATGTGGAGGTTCTCCGGAGAATCGGTGATGAAAGGAACATATGGAAAACACTGATAAGACTAAGGTACAGGACGATAGGACGTAAGTTAAGACGTCAGGGAACAACTTCCATGGAACTAGGCGGGGTGGGGGGCTTAGAGAGTAAGAACTTTAGGGGAAGACAGAAACTGTAATATATCCGATAACTGAGGACACTGGGTGCAAGTGATACTATAATATGGAAAAATATAATGGGCACGATCGTACAGCATTACTGGCCGGCGACCTGAGTTTGTTCGGTGGTCAGATGAAAATTCTTTCTATTGGACGCCACTTCGGCGATTTATGCGTCCAATGAGGATGAGATGAACAATTAGAGCAACACAAACGGGGTCTTTCGGCATACTTATGCGAAATGAGTTACATTTATTTGCGTTCAGAGTTAACTGCCACTCCCTACATCATGTGTCGACCCTTGCAGGTGTCGTTGCATTTTGCACCTTATTCTGACATTTCAACGCAAACAGCATGAGACCGTTTACATATATTCTGGATGCGCTTATTACACGGTTTTCAACACTCGTCTATGCAATTACCAGATTCACAACACGATAACACGTAGTGTGTGAGAAGAAGTAACACAAGCCTGGATTTACTGACTGATTCGAAACAAATAATGTTCTACCAACTGTGAACTGCGGCTCCATTCGAGACTGGAATCACTCTGCATCACGATAATGCTCGTCCACAACAAAAATGCAACAGTTAAATAAATAAATTAGGTCTGAGAATTTATAACCATTCCTCTCTCAGCCCCGTCTCTCGACAATTTAGCACTATCTCAAAGAAACTGGCAGCATGTAACAGAAAATCTTAGCGTTGCAATGGCTAAACTCTGATGCCGAGAAATTTTATGTACGTCGCTACATTCCGCAATATCAAAGTATTTAGAACGACCTGGTGAATGCGCAGTAAATTCAAGTCAATTTTTGAAATAATTACTAAATTTTCTTCTTTCTCCCAAAAGGAGAGAGTTAAACTGACATCAGGTACTCCATATCGACGAAATTTTTAACTTCTTAGCAGATTATGTGCGAGACAAAAAAACAACAACAACAACAACACACCCGAATCTTCGCCGTCCGTGGCCAAATGCTCCACAGGCTGATCTGCCAATTATCGAGGCACGGCTCACGACCCTCCGTTCTAGGTTTCCTTCCGTCAGTAGCTCTCCTGCTTTCCAAACCTGACCGAGCTCTCCTTTCGGGAAGAAAGGACATATTCACAGTTTTTATCTTCTAGGAAGTTCCAAATCAGCGCACAGTGAAAATTCCATTCTGTAATATTTTTTCTTCAGCTGTGTTTATTGTTGTTAGTTTTGTATGAAATCTATTTCGATGACAGGCAGCTTCTTCTTCAGGTGCCTCGACAGGAATAATAATCAATCTAAATCCTCAAAACAGAGGTTGTCTCACAGAAACGCGGAGTATACTCCCCTGATCTTTATGCAGATCTGGAACGTATACCCCGGATTGTATGGGGCCGTACATGTTTGCTGACATCCATAGACTCGTGCATTCAGTCAAGGCACAGCCGTCTAGCTTCGATACTGATAGCGTGTAGAACTTAACACCAACTAATACATATGAAGGACGAAAGGTCATTACGCATGTGTTTTTCATTTTATTACTCACCTACCCTTAATTTCGCCGCCGTCTTTTATTTTGAGTGAAGGCACTTCCAACTGGCAGGCAACCTTTCTTTTATGTGTGAGGAACCCTATGTAATGCCTTTGAGCAAAGTGAATCTTGTGTTGCCGCCGCCCGTTTCGTCACGGACAGGGCAGCTCCGGACCCCCCTGGGGCTGCGGAAATTGGCAGAGTTCCAGCAGGCGTGGGGCGCCTTTTAAACTCTGACGATCGATGTCTTAAAAGCAACGACGCGCGGCTCACTGCAATGGATGGCCTGTTTACTGCGTGACTGGCCAGCGACGGCTGCGGTGCAATCTGTATGCCGTGTAGCAGCTTCCACGACGTCGCTCTCCGTAAATAGCCTATCTACAAACAGTGAGCATCTCTTCCACTCTAAGAAACGAGGGCATTGAACTGCGAGGTGTAAACGCTGTAAGTTATAAATTAAACAAAATGGCTTCACACGTGATGTTGCACTACGAGCAAGAGAAGTCTGAGTATTTTTCTTATCGCATCGGTACAAATTACAGCCTTTTATCGACATGAAATTCATTCCATACCCGTTTGCGAAACTTCAAATTGCAGCATAAAATAACGTACCCCGTAAAATTTCTACCAATTTATTTCCCTGCGTACAATCTGAAACTAATTCAGGCAATGTCACATTTTAAAAGCAATTTAATGCAGCAAATAGAGGCAACGCTTACCAACAAGGGTGTGAAAATGGATTCATTTGGAGGACAGCGATTCGAATTCCCATGAAGCAATCCTCATATAGGTTTCCTGTGCTTTATCTTAATGTAAATACCGGGATGTTCCTTTGAAAAGGTCACGGCCGACTTCTTTCCAAACTCCGTTTCTAACGCCCCCGTCGTCGTCGTCTGTACGATAAATTTTTTTTCTTTTTTTCTTTTTTTTTACTATATTGTCCAGAAAATGATGTTCCTGTAATATACCCTTATCTGATGATGAGCTTGCAGTGGCTCGAGCACTAGTTAACGGTACACTACACTACATCTTACAAAATTCAAAAAGCGACTGGCTGCACATCATACCAACATTAACCGCCAATTGAAATCACAATTCCAGTTCGTCGTCCACTATGGAGGTAATGAAAATCTGATTTTTCATCCTTCTTTCATTATGGCCATGTGTTTGGATATAATGTGACCAATGAAACCATAAAGGCTGTACAGTTATTTTGATCTGTAAATGTACTCAAGGAACAATATGAACACTAGAAATCATATACGTAGAATGACCGAATGAACGGCTATCGTGAAAACAGAACATGTAACAGCGTTCTCATAGCCAACGAGGATAAAAGGAAAGATTTGGGATAGCAAGAAAAAAATAAAAATAAAAAATAGAGGCTTTCGATACTCAGTGCCGAGATGATAATAGTGTGCAGAAATAAAACCAAATTAGGTCAAGGAGAGACAAGGAAAATATCGAGCAATGAGACCAAACGATGGACTCAGCAAATAAACGTACGGGTAGAACTTCGGTACAGCGTAGCTGACAGTTTCCCTGGTACGGCCTTCACTTCAGGAGGAGAGTCCGCGGCGTGACCCGATACCGATGAGGCCACTTGTTAAGATCCACGCAGAACCTGCCCGCCTCCGCGAAGCCAAGAAACGATTGTGCGCTCCACTTCCGCCTTCGAATTACGTAGCTGGATAGGAAGGACTGCAGCCTTCTTCAGCCGTCAAGCTAAGAGTAAAGAAACTAAATAAAATAGTCATCGTTCCGGCAGCTGCGGACAATCTAATTATACACGCTATCGATCGTTTACGTAAGACCCAAGAGAGGCTCTTTTAAAATCATATTCTCAACTATTTTTTTATTCAGGAAAAAGTTTATATTTGAAAACGGCAATAATCCCCCCCCCCCTCTCTCTCTCTCTCTCTCTCTCTCTCTCTCTCTCTCTCTCTGTGTGTGTGTGTGTGTGTGTGTGTGTGTGTGTGTGTGTGTGTGTGTGTGTGTAGAAGGGAGGGAAGGGGGGAGGGGGGCGTGCGTCGAGACTACAAGATCTCCAAACCGGTGCCGGGAGATGGGATCAGCACTCTCAAGAGCCTTGTTGTGCTTCATTGCAATAATTAAATAAAATATGTAAAGGAAACATTTTAACTGAGCTCCACGATTAACGAAATGTCCCCTAGAACTTAGAACTACTTAAACCTAACTAACCTAAGGACATCACACACATCCATGCCCGAAGCAGGATTCGAACCTGCGACCGTAGCGGTCACGCGGTTCGGAACTGACGCGCTTAGAACCGCGCGGCCACACTGGCCGGCCCGAGCGAATCAATTTGTATGACACGCGAGGACGGCAAAGTGTTAAAACAATAACAATAATACATAGAAAAACTGCTGAAGAAACAATATTTCGAAATGAACTGGCTAGGGTCGCAATGAGTGTAGATCGTGAACGGGTGAACGACGGCGATCGCAGGTGTACTAACAAAACAGCGTACGAGAAGAGCGCAGCGGAAGGCGCAGAGATAACGGTTTGGCAGGAGAAGCATTCCTTATTTCAATAAAATGTACAACAAACACTTTGTTCTATTGTAGGGAGGCAGCATACTCACGCCTTATAAAATTCAAATCACATTGTGTGCCAGCCTAGTCCGCTGTAACTAGCTCTGACGTCATAAATATTGCGCAATACTTTAAAATGAAGTAAATAACCTGAAACGTTTCTAGCATGTTAGGAATAATACAAAATCAATATGTGTTGGATATCAGTTCAATAACTTTAACCATTTTCGAAATTTGGATGTTTCTCTGTAAAAATCATTGGCGCAACAGAAAAGACCTAGAAACTTAAAAAAATTATATTTAGATTCCTTTTGCATAAAAATTTAGTAGAAACAGTATCCTGGACCTCACAAATTAAAATTTTAGTTGAAATTCATGATTTTCTGGTTGTTGTCTTAGAAATTAAGGAAGCAAGATAGATTAAGTAGGCGAATAAATAAAGCTAGGAGTTTAAATTTAAGTAGATGGGAGATCCGCTATAATCATAAAAATGTGAGAAGTTTCAACAGAATAACTATAAAACTATAGCTATAGATTTTTTCCAAAGAGCAAGTTCAGAGCTCGTCTACTGCGTGTAATGTAATTAAATTAATTCTCTCGCCCTAAATATTTGACTTAGCCACGTCAGACTTTTATTATGATTACTTACTTGTGTGCTGATTGCACAATTAAATTGAAAGCTTCATCGGCCATAAGCGAAGGAAGCAATGATTTATTCGATAACTTAAAGTGGTGCATTACTAGCCCAGGGGCTAGTCGGGAGAGCAGATTTGATCAGGCGTTCCCTTAGCCGTCCGCACCGCGGCTTCATATATAAGAACGCTGCGCGAGAAGGCCCCAGTTCTCTCCAGACGCTGATTAGCCCACCACCTGTGCCGGGAGTCGCGTCGCGTCGGTATCGTTGATATAAACAGCCTCCGATGCAGTAATAAGTTACTCGGGATACGCGTAACCATGAAATCGTTTTCGAGTGAAGTGTTAATTTTGGGATGACGTTAATGGTCCATCTTTAGTTTGCGTATGTCGTATTTTCACGTGCCGCCGCTGGACAGACATTCTACCATTATTAGCGTGGCGTTTGATGAACATTATCATCAAATTATGGCGAGCATTCACTTAAACATTTAATTTGAACAGTTATAGTGGCATCAGCACATTAGACTCTGAACTGCTCCGGTAGTTGGATTGTGTGGATTCTTTTTGGTCTGCGACTTTCAGAATATAGTGAACATTTTAGAGAGAATGGTTTTTGATTATGAACCCCAGACAATCTCCTAATTCCTCAGAGCTATAAGCTGTAGCTATAAATGTATTTCTCAGATGAAGTGGGCACTAGGAATTCTAATTACAGGCTTCACGTTTTGCTAATCACTTTCTGGTTGCCAATATTGTAGTTAGAGAGCCAGTGTTGAGAACGGCAAACAGCATAAATACAAAACATATATTCAATTATTCCACCCGCCGAGCCATACTATTTTGTCTAAAACTGAAATGGTGAGACCGTGGCTGTGTACAATTGTTACTGGCAAAGTCGGCCAAATGTGCCAGTTCTGATGTGACACGAAGTTAAAGCAGAGTTTCCTTTCATTACAATTCAACTGTATTGCGAATATTATGATTTAGTTTAGCTATGTAATTTTTGTATTTATGAGTAATTTTTTTTACATTCGAGCTTGATGGGAACTGGCTGGTTCTGAACGAGCGAAACGAGTGTAAATCCGGAGACAGGTGGACGTCACGTGGCGTGAGGTCAGCGTGACTGTAATGCCAAATGGGTCTGGCCCCGCACAAGAGGCAGCTGAAGAAAAGGGAACAAGACTGTGTGTGTGTGTGTGTGTGTGTGTGTGTGTGTGTGTGTGTGTGTGTGTTTGTGTGTGTTTTTTTCATTACAAGACGGCCCGATGACAACACCTGTATGATTTCACACGGGGAATAATCGCCGCCCAGGAGTTTGGCCGCTGTATTGTGCAAGAAGCAAGAAGTGGCCCACGTTAAACAGCGGGTGCAATTGCAACCACATTTAATCCCTTAACGCCTGAACAAATTTCTTCGTGGGAGAAAACAATTAAAAATTATTTCGCTCCAGAAATATTCATAACACTCAAGAGCTGACAGTACATGTCAGGAGCGTTGGTAACTTCTTGTTGCATCTGCACCTACCGGCATAGGCGCCCGAGAACAGTTACCCTCCTACTTATTAGAGTCGCAAAGGTATGATGCGAATTCGCGACGTCCGGCGTTGAGGGTGTTAACAGCATTGCAAGGCACGCAATCTCTCCACACTGGAAAGGCGACTGCATGAGAGTGTTCTCTGTGTCCTATGACCAGTACGTTGCGTTCCGCTGACATCCGCAACTAGGCGGCGCCGTTCGCGAAGGTGCCAAGCGCATAGGTACTTGACCGAAGAAACAGTAGGGTCCCTTGCTCTTCTCGGATGATAGCAGATTCAGTCTGAGTAGTGATTCTGGTTCAAAATGGTTCAAATGGCTCTAAGTCCTATGGGACTTAACATCCAAGGTCATCAGTCCCCTAGACTTAGAACTTCTTAAACCTAACTAATCTAAGGACATCACACACATCCGAGCCCGAGGCAGGATTCGAACCTGCGACCGTAGCAGCAGCACGTTTCCGGATCGAAGCGCCTAGAACCGCTCGGCCACACGCGGCCAGCAGTGATTCTGGACGTGCCCTCGTATGGTGAGTGGTGTGAACACAAAATGTACGCATGAAGAAACTTTGTGGAATATGATCGTTTAGGTGGTCCAAGTATTATTGTGTGTGTGTGTGTGTGTGTGTGTGTGTGTGTGTGTGTGAGAGAGAGAGAGAGAGAGAGAGAGAGAGAGAGAGAGAGAGAGAGCGCTCACTTTTTTTTCCTGGTGGGGGGGGGGGGGCAGTGTTGGGGGGGCTGGGGTTATTGGGGGGGGGGATGATGATGATGATGATGACGATGCTGCATAGGCGTACTGACCCCAAAATCTTTGAACAAAGTTACACTCACAGATAAATGTTATTTTGACACTGTACTCCCTCCCATGTGCGTCTTCTCAAGTGTGCTTTTGACCCTGACTTCATTTTTATGAGTGACTATGTGCGACCACATCGAAACGCGGGGATGGAGCAGCTCTTGGAACAACAGACTATTCGGCGAATCGACTGGTCTGCCTGTTCCCTCGACTTAAACTCTGTCCAGCAGCTGTGGGATACGTTGAGGAGCCACACTTCAATAGGTCCAGCACCAACGACCATCCGACAGCTGTCAACAGCGATGCTGGAGGAATGGAACGCCCTACAACAAGACCCCCCTTGCCAACCTTGTGGACAACATGAGCGCACGTCGCAGAGCATGCATTGCTGTCCGTGGTGATCACACACGCTATTAAGAAACATGTCCCTCCTTATGGATGTCCAGTGGACGCTCATAAATCGCTGTGACTTCAGTGTGACTGTCTTTGAATACAGGAGTCCTTCCTGTTTGTCTCACTGTGTATTTCTTTCAGTTGCCTTCAGAGCTATACTTCGGCAGTACTTTCCATGTATGAGCCAAATCTGATCGAGCTATGTTATTTGGCAGTGACACATCACGCGAAAGTTACTTCCGCCCTTAACCCTCTGCCCACAAAGTGGATTGGAAGGACGTTAACAACAAGGTCGGGTGGAATACCACCCACTGAAATACATTCGTATTTTAAGCATTACTAAATGTACCATAACTGATATTACTAAATCAAATGTTTGTTGATACTGTTGGAAAAAATAAACAATACAGACGCAACATTTTATTGCAATAGGTAAAACGTAACTACATGGGCAAAAATCTTCAATCTTCCATGTATTATTGTACTGCATTGTATTGTATTGACAGCTAGGTACTTTCATTACAAACAACTATACTCCAACAAGGTAGAAAATTTGCTGTAACATAATTCAAAACTAACAAAAGTAATACAAGTATCATCATTACTTTGCTACATGCTAAGACAACTGGAGCACACACATCGATGGAATTTTGTACAAAATGAATAATCTTTTCTATCATTAATGCTCTGATTTCCATTGCAAACGTCAAGTCGACGAGGATTTTTTTGGCAGTTCCCATATTCCGGCTCACCTTCTTCGCCGAGATAACTCTTGATGGAAAACCAAAGTTCTCTTGGTAGACGAGAATTAAAAGCTCAACCATGTTAGGGGAAATTCAATTTTGAAAGTAAAAATGTATTAACACCAGCAGCATCCAGAACTCCGTAAAAATACTGGAATGGCCACCTTCGCGTTATAAACCTGGTCCTCTTATCGTGACATACTTGGTCGAAAACGTCCACTCCGCAATCTGTCATATTGTAGAATACAATTTGGGTTTTTACGTGTGCGCATGCATTCCAGGTGAATCACGCATGGATTATGGACGTTCGTTCCTTTAAAATGAGTAGCTGAAACATCGATAAAGGTCATTGGTTACAACTATTTCAGTATTTTATTTGATATTCGGTTGCAGTTATACTTAAACTAAAACGTTCGCATTTAAAGTCCGCCTGAGTATCTTTTAATAGGACCCACCACACTAGTAGCACCGAATGCAAATTTCGTTCAACATGGCGACAGTAAGGTCTTGAAGTGCAGGAATGTCACGAATGATTGTGGCACAGTTTTCGAGTTTCCCTTTTTCCATCTATATTAAAAGATCTCGTCTATAAAATAACGGAATTGCTTGTATAGTAAACAGGGATGAATGCGCTGTTGGCTGGCTCTAAGCACTATGGGACTTAACATCTGAGGTCATCAGTCCCCCAGAACTTAGAACTACTTAAACCTAACTAACCTAAGAACACCAAACACATCCATGCCCGAGGCAGGATTCGAACCTGCGACCGTAGCGGTCGCGCGGTTCCAGGCTGAAGCGCCTAGAACCGCTCGGCCACACCGGCCGGCAATGCGCTGTTGCTGCAGTAATGATGATCAGCAAAGTTTCCGAACTTCTATAATACCACCACCACCACCACCACCACCACCACCACCACCACCACCACCACCACCTCCTCGTAAGTGGCGTCCACTGCTGGATAAACGCTTCCTCCGGTCTTTTCCATGCGCTACCGTCTCCATCTAAACGCATATCATTAAAACGTGGATGACTCCACATTGATGTCGTCGATCATCAGTTCCTATCCGTCTTCGCTGATTTACGATCGCTTAATACAACACTCTACACTATTCCTATACCTGTATATCTAGAAGACGCGTCCCAGAAAGCTTGTGTTAACTACACGGGAGTAACCACACAAATGTTCTCTGTTTATCGAAGTAGCGAGTGCAAACGGAGTATTACGCTATGTCGGCTGGCAGGCCGGTACGACAGGTGCCACGTAAGAAACTTAACGGACGATGGCGACGGTTGGGGACCTACCGGTCACACACAGCAGACGTCTGCTTCCGAACAATGCCATCAACGGTCAAAGCCCGCCCGTTCCCCAGTAAACGCCCCTCGGTAGAAGGTTTCTTTCTAATATAAGAAGGTTTCTTTCTAATATAAGTAGTAGAATATCTGCACGTAACCTGCCGTGCTGTGGAAATATCATTACTACGGCGCTCCTACAGCCACGGAAAATGAAACGTACAACATAAAGCAGAGAGAGAGAGAGAGAGAGAGAGAGAGAGAGAGAGAGAGAGAGAGATGAGCCAGGTGTGCTCACGGCCTTATCACCGGCAGCCCGGAGAGAACACGACTATTCACTACAACGCTGCAAACCACCTCCCAACTTCTGCAAACTACATCGGAGAGAGTTCTTAACTGCATTAGGCTCCAGTCAGCCGTAATTTCATCTGCTTCCGACATAACGCTGTTATCTCGTAGACCCTCAGTAACACAATAAAAATAATAACAGCCCAGGTCTTACCACCAGGTAATCGCATAGAAGGCTTGGTACAAAAGTGTCACAGAAAAAAAGACATTTCGTTCAAGGAGGCGGTGATTCATTTATAATACATTTTGTTTGTGCAAACAAATATTCATTTTTTTATGTCTATCATAACCGGCTTCGGCCGCAATGGCCACTTTCAGATGTTAAAAGCGGCATTTGGTGAATATATCTTCATGCGCTGCGAGTTTGACAACATATAAACGTGTTCATCAAATGCCGCTTTTAGCATCTGCGGCCGGCCGAAGTGGCCGTGCGGTTAAAGGCGCTGCAGTCTGGAACCGCAAGACCGCTACGGTCGCAGGTTCGAATCCTGCCTCGGGCATGGATGTTTGTGATGTCCTTAGGTTAGTTAGGTTTAACTAGTTCTAAGTTCTAGGGGACTAATGACCTCAGCAGTTGAGTCCCATAGTGCTCAGAGCCATTTGAACCATTTTTTTTAGCATCTGCAGATGTCCACTGTGGCCGAAACCGGTTATGATTGTGTCATAAAATAAATGAAACACACGATATGGTGATGTCGTCGACAGTACATTATTCGACAGCAAACCATATTGCATCTTAACACGACCAAAAAATTATGGTATTTAACGGCATGCCACAATCATAAACCAAATTTGGAGGATAAAAAGCTGGTAATTTAGGTAGAGTTGGAGACCCAGCTAGTAACGCTGTAAACATGTGAGCGAGAAATGCTGACGCCATTCCTGGAGGAAGTCCGCCTCGGTAGCTGCGGGGTCAATGCGGCAGATTGGTAACCGAAGGGGACCGGGTCCGATTCCCGCCAGCGCCGGAGATTTTCTCAGTTCGGGAACTGGGTGTTGTGTTATCTTCGTACCCTCATAACTAAGACGAATACGTCTGCATGGCGCCACATGACATTTCTAAGCAGTGTAACTTCGAACCAGCGTACGGCTTGGCCCTAATGAATGTTCCGAATTGTCTGAGTGTCGTATCTTCCACTATTGAGATGGTTGTATGAGCGCGTTCCGAAAGCCAATTAAATAAGAAGTCCTGGAAAACGAAAACAACATGAAATGAAAGATAAGGTCATAATGAAACTATGCGGTCGTCTAACGTAATGTGTGAATAATGGCTTGGTATTAAAATTTCTATTTATTTAGTCGGGTCTGTAACATAAATGGACAATATAAAAAACTAAAATTACCAGCACAACTGATTAGCCCCAATTCTTCGTGTTATTTTTGCACCAAGCCTCTCACGATATTGATTGTGTCTTATGATGGGGTAGTCATTAAGCTTTAAGTAACAGCAATAAGAGAAAATAAAATTACGCAATTAAGGTTTGTTTTTGTTTGCAGGTACATGTCTGAAGCTGTGGCAGAGAAACTGAAATCTCCGCGCCACGGTACTGTAGCCTATGTGAATGAATATATCTGCATTGTCAGAATAGAAGAAAGCGATCGTAACTAGATAATAAAAGGTAAAACTTTCAAATTGTCTACATAAAGTGATGACTGGTATCGGTATTTTAACTACCACCTTCAGATCTGAGAGCAGACAAACCATAAGAAAACAAATTTAAGTACAAATTGCTATTGGTTTGCCTTTAAAAAATTGTAGCGAATTAACATACCGGAAGTAGTTATATAAATGCACACGCAAAGTGTACAAGACCGTTGCATCATCCATAGCGTTTTTGTTTTAAATCTTCAGGTAAAATGTGCTATTTAAAGCCAAACCGAACGTAAGGGAGAACGTATCATGAACTGGCAAACAAATAAGAAAGAAATAATTATGTAAAGAAAAGAGTAGTTCGTTGAACGTAACTCGCTATTTAGAACAGCAATTGAAAAAGAGGCCTTTGTTTAGTACACCGAAGTGCACATATAATTATTTCCGTTACATTTATAATTATTAAATGCAATTGGAACAATATATAGAAAATTTGGAAACTTTTAAAAGGTTTTTACAGTAAGCAGAGATTTGCCTATGAAAAGGAAGTAGTCATACCAATAGCTTAACTGTTTGGGCAGGTTACCCAGTGTGACATTGTACAGTATATACCCTGTATATATATATTTTATTACTGAATTCAAGTGCAGCTTACGTGGTATGTTTCACTATAAATATTTTACTATTTTGAATAATAATATAAGTATAATACGCTGTTAACAAAAGTAAATATTTTTGACTTTCTTCTTCCATTTCACAGGCAAGTCTCTGCCTGCAGCTACCAACTATAACTGAAATAATTACTTACACACACACACACACACACACACACACACACACACACACACAGTCCAGGCATTTTGGTTGGTCGGTTTAAAAGAGGGGGGGGGGCCAAACTGCGAGGTCATCGGTCCTTTGTTCCCGTAAAATAAGTACACAAGGGAAAGAAGAGAAGAAAGGAGACGCACAGCACAATAACAGGAGAAAAGAAGAACCAGAAGAACGACAGAAGGGCAACCAACACTACTATGTACAAAAAAGGAAAAGAAAACCACAACGAGAATAAAAGGAGAAGCTAGTCACTCTGCGACACATTAAAACATCGAGCCTAAAAGCATTAGAGTGGAGGACACAAAGGGATGACAGACATGCGCTAGAACTTATACACAGTGATAAAATCCACCGTCACGTATAAAACGTGAAACTAAATTAGCCGATGAGGCGTTGTCAGCTAAAATTAATGGCAACGAGTCCGTGAACTGAAGAGTCCGCCGCAGGGCAGCCACAGAGCGACAGCTCACCATAATATGGGCCACTGCCAGCCTGGGGCCGCACCGACACTGAGGCGGGCCATCACGGCGTCGGAGGTAGCCGTATGTCACCCAAGCGTGACCAATGCGGAGCCGACAGAGAACCACACAAAATGGAAATAATCGTATGGCATTGTTGGCCGGGAGGCCCCATTTGAGGGAGTTCGGCCGCCGTATTGCAAGTCCTTTTTAGGTGACGCCACATCGGCGACTTGCGAGTCGATGATGATGAAAAATGATGATGAACACACAACACCCAGTCCCCTGCTGGGAATCGAAACCGGGCCCCCTGTGTGGTAGGCGGTAACGCTACCGCTACGCTACGGAGGCGGACGAGAACCACATAGTCCCTGCGAGAGGCCCGCGTGGAAGTGTTCCACACATTCATGGTCACCTTAATGGCACGCCGTTTGTTGTGCGTACTGAGGTTATGTCATTCCGTCTCCCAAAGCCGCAAAACCTTGCGGCGTAGTACTGAACGCAGGTCAGTTACAAAGAAGCCGATCTCCATAAGCAGTTTCCGTGTAACATGTTTGGCCAGCCTGTCGGCAAGTTCGTTGCCTGGGATGCCGACGTGACCTGGGGTCCAGACAAACATCACTGAACGACTGGGCCTTTCCAGGGCATAGATGGACTCCTGGATGGTCGCTACCAAAGGATGAAAAGGGTAGCACTGGTCGATAGCTTGTAGGCTGCTCGAGAAGTCCGTACATAGAAGAAACGACTCCCCAGGGCATGAACGGATATGCTCAAGAGCACATCCGCTCGGCAGTGAAAACACTGCAGCCATAGGGCAAGGAATGCTGCTCAATATGTCCTCCATGGACAAACGCGAAGCCGACGTCACCATCAGCCATCGAGCCGTCGTTGTAAACCACTTCATGGCCTCGGTACATGTCAATAACCGAGAGGAAGTGGAAGCAGAGAGCTGGGGGGGGGGGGGGGGGGGGGTTAACTTAGTCCTTAGGGCCATGTGAAAGATCCAAGCGCCCGCATCTCGTGGTCGTGCGGTAGCGTTCTCGCTTCCCACGCCCGGGTTCCCGGGTTCGATTCCCGGCGGGGTCAGGGATTTTCTCTGCCTCGTGATGGCTGGGTGTTGTGTGCTGTCCTTAGGTTAGTTAGGTTTAAGTAGTTCTAAGTTCTAGGGGACTTATGACCACAGCAGTTGAGTCCCATGGTGCTCAGAGCCACTTGAAAGATCCAAGCGGCCTAGGTGTACACCATGGAGGTGTGCGTGAATGGACTTCAAGTATTGGTGGTAAAGGAAGGACTATAGTTCGGAAAGAAGGGATCGGACACGAACTGCAATTGGAAGCCTTGACCTGGGCCGCCGATGCGGGAGATGAACCGCCGTGGGTGGGAAAAGGAGACGGTAATTCGGATGCGCAGGAGAACTACGAACGTGGGCAACGTAACTGGCCAGCAATGGAGGGACTCCGGCTTCCACCAGGACGCTCGTCACCGGACGCGTCCTAAAAGCTCCTGTCGCTAGGCAAATGCCACAGTGGTGCACTGGGTCGAGTAAACGCAACGCTGAGGGCACCGCAGAACCGTAAACCAAACTCCCATAGTCAAGGCGGGATTGAACGAGGGCTCTGTAGTGCTGCAGCACCGTAGTGCGATCTGCACCCCAGTTGGTGTTACTCAGGCAGCGGAGGGCATTGAGGTGCTGCCAGCACTTCCGTTGAAGCCGACGAAAGTGAGGAAGCCAAGTTAATCGGGCGTCGAAAACCAGTCCCAGGAATCGATATGTCTCCACTACAGGAGTGGATCGTCATTAAGGTAAAGCTCTGCTTCTGGATGAACGGTACGACGCCGACATAAGTGCATAACACACGACTTTGCGGCCGAAAATTGGAAACCGTAGGCTAGAGCCCATGACTGCACCTTGAGGATGGCTCCCTACAGGCGCCGCTCAGCAACACCAGTACTGGTGGAGCAGTACGAAATACAGAAGTTGTCTGCATAGGGAGAAGGCGAAACGGACGGCCCTACAGGTGCTGCTAGACCATTAATGGCCACTACGAATTGAGATATACTCAATACAGTGCACTGCGGGACCCCATTCTCCTGGATGTGGGGTAACTATGGGAGGCACCAGCTTGGACAAGAAAAGTACGATGCGACAAAAATCGGGAGTGGGTCTCTGAGACCCCACTCGTATAATGTGGCAAGGGTATGATGTCGCCAGGTAGTGTCATACGCTTTTCGTAAATCAAAAAAGACAGCAACCAGGTGTTGCCGTCTGTGAAAGGCTGTTCGGATGGCAGACAAGATTATCAGTGGTAGAGCGACCCTGGCGAAAGCCGCCCTGACATGGAACCAGTAGGCCAAGGTCACTCCAGGACCCAATCCAGCCGCCGACACACCATACGTTCCAGCAGCTTACAAAGAACATTGGTGAGGCTGATAGGCCGGTAGCTACCCACATCAAGCTATCCACCAGAATGATGGTGCTCTCCGGCCATTGCGATGGAAAGAAGCCATCGCACCACATCCGGCTGAAGATGACGAGGATATGTCGCTTGTAGTCAGATGAAAGATGTTTAATCATCTGACTGCAGATCCGATCTGGCGCAGGAGCAGTGTCGGCGCAATGTGCAAGGACAGTGAGGAGTTCCAACTCTGTAAATGGGGCGTTATAGGATGTACTAGGCTTCGTCGCGATTCATCCGCCCTGATGCCACCCACTCTGAGCAGAGGCCCTCCCCACGGGCGCCAATCAGACGCAACAATGGCCACTTGGCAGGATGGCCATTTCCGGAAGTCCGGATGCCCCAGGGTGGTGGGCATCTTACTCCTTGGCATACGTGGGTAGTTAACGCCACAGGCATCAGCAGAGCGATCCCTGTGTGGTCAGGGGCCTACAACCAACAGCGTACATGGCGGCCCCACAACGGACTCGCTACCGCGCTGGATATCAGGTGCAACGACGCAAACAAGTCCATTATCATTGTCAGCACAGGAAACGATACTGCACAGTTGATGGAAAAATACACACCCAGGAGGGTGACGGCGCCCAACAGTTGGAGAATGAGCACAAGTGCAGACCCACGTCGACGAAGGATGCGATAGGTCTCAGCGCATGAGGGACACAATGAACCATGTAAGCCGCCCTTCCCAAATTGGCTCGCTCTTCGGGAAAATTTTGAAAAATGGAAATCAAACCCTACAGGGGACCATCACATAAAGGCCGAAACGTGTGAGACTCCTTTTAGTCGCCTCTTATGACAGGGAGGAATACCTCGGTCCTATTCTAACCCCCAGACCCGCAGGGGGGGGGGGGGGGGGGCAGGCTTATTGTTTGAATTGCTGTCATAGATAGCGTGATACGTTCGAAGAACTCGTCTTTTCACTAAATAATTATTTTATTCTTATTTGTTTGCCAGTACAGAACACATTTTCTCTTACGTTCGTTTTAGGCTGTGCATTGCACATTTTACCTTAGATTTAAAATAAGAATGTTATGGACAACGCAACGGTCTTGTACATAGCGTGTGCATTTATAATATTACACGTGGTATGTTAATTCCCTATAAATATTTTTTAGAGTAAGCATTTCTACTTAAGTTTGTTATTTAAGGCAATTTTCCTTTCGGTTTGTCTGTTCTCGATCTAAGGTGCTCCTCTGGCGATATGCCGGGACGCGGGGATTTCATCATGTACTAGGACTAGCATACACTAGTAAACGCACAAAAAAAATTACTTGGCTTTATATTTTCGAGGTAGTAGTTGAAAGTTCATCACTATCCCTCGTGCATGGCTCAAATGGAACGTGTTAACCAGCTTAGCGGCCTCTGTGGCATCTCAGAATCCAGTAAATCACATACCACACCACAGTTCGATACAATGCAATTCTGTGAGTGTAGGAAGCTGTCCGCGATCTCAACAGTGAAGGATTACGGTGGAGTCCAACCACTGGATGATGTGGGTCAATCTGCTGTTTCTCTCTCTCTCTCTCTCTCTCTTTTCGCTGCTACTATCCTGATATATTGGGGTGTCATGCCTATAAGCGTCTACACAGGACAGGGCATGGCTTACAAGGGAACCTCCCCATCGCACCCCCCTCAGATTTAGTTATAAGTTGGCACAGTGGATAGGCCTTGAAAAACTGAACACAGATCAATGGAGAAAACAGGAAGAAGTTGTTGGAACTATGAAAAATAAGCAAAATATACAAACTGAGTAGTCCATGGGCAACATAGGCCACATCAAGGATGTTCTGAGCTCTAGAGCGCCGTGGTCCCGTGGTTAGCGTGAGCAGCTGCGGTACGAGAGGTCCTTGGTTCAAGTCTTCCCCTGAGTAAAAAGTTTAAATTTTATTTTCAGACAATTATCACAGTTCAGGCACTCACACATAATCCGCTCTCCAAAATTCCAGGACATGTTCAGATTTGCTTGGACATATGCAGAATTTGACGGTCTACACACGGAAAAATTTGAAAACGTTTAAAACATATGTTTTGACAGAGCACAGACAAAACTGTGCGACTGTGAAACTGTTGCATTCATTTGTTGCAGTTTATGTGACACTCTTATGTTTTCATCACTTTTTTGGAAGTGATTATCACATCCACAAGAAAATCTAAATTGGGCAAGGTAGAAGAATCTTTTTACCCATTCGCCAAGTGTGCAAGTTAGGTGGGTCGACAACATATTCCTGTCATGTGACGCACATGCCGTCACCAGTGTAGTATAGAATATGTCAGACGTGTTTTCCTGTGGAGGAATCGGTTGACCTATGACCTTGCGATCAAATGTTTTCGGTTCTCATTGGAAAGGCACGTCCTTTCGTCTACTAATCGCACGGTTTTGCGGTGCGGTCGCAACACATACACTAAACTTATTATAGTGGACAGCGACGTCAATGAACGAACGGACAGATCGTAACTTTGCAAAAATGAAGTAAGTAAAATTTTCGCTTTGGTGAAGACTTGATCCAAGGACCTCTTGCTCCGAACTACTCACGCTAACCACGGGACCACGGCGCTCCTGTACTCCCATCCTCCTTGATGTTGCCTATATTGCCCATGGACTACTCAGTTTGTATATTTTGCTTATTTTTTATAGTTCCACACAACTTCTTCCTGTTTTCTCGATTGATCTGTGTTCAGTTTTTCAAGGCCTATCCACTGTGCCAAATTATAACTAAATCTGAGGGGGTGCGATGGGGAGGTCCCCTTGTTAGAATATTTTGTACCAGTGTCTACCAATCACTTTTCTTCGCCACTCGCAAATTGAGTGAACCAAAAATGATTGCCTGTTCACCTCTCTAAGACCCCTTACCTCCCTTGTTTTGTCGTGAGTGTCCTTAGGCACGATGAACGTTGGAGACAGTGGAAGCGTTCTGCAGTCAGTTACAAATGATGGTTCACTAACTTCGTTAATAGAAGATCGCTTTCTTTCCCTCCAAGGATTCCCATACAAGTCCAGGAACGTTTCCGCAACACACTCGTACTGATCGAACCGGCCACTAGTAAATTTAGCAGCACGTCTTTGAATTTTTTCAATGACTTCCTTTAGTTGGACCAGGTTGTAATACCAAGCACTAGCAATATTCAAGAATTAGTCGTACAAGCGACCTGTAAAGAAGTCCCGTTTACAGGTGCGCTAGACTTTCCTAAAAGTCTTCCAGGAAATGGTAGTCGGCCATACGCCTCCCGTAAAGCCGTCGGCATACTGACTGTGCATTCGAAGGTTGAGAGTTGGGCGTGCCGAGCACGAGTTTGCGAGTCTTCCCCAACGTGCAGAGGAATATATAGCATGTCAGATATTCTGAACGTGTTTGAACGTTGACCAATGAGATAGATGAACGTCATCACTGTCAGCTCGCCGTCTCTCTTCGATACAGTCGCAAGACGCCATACTGGGTTTTGGAAGCCCATATGTATAGAAGTCGTTTCTAAGCACCAAAAATTAAGGATCACTCTAAGAGCTACCCTTAATTGTATGATTCGTTGTAATAAAACGGCGGGAAACGTCATATTAGTGGTTAAAGAATTTTTGGAACTTGCGTACTACGAAAGTATGTCATTTCATGGCAACAGCACACTGATGATCCATAAGAAATGCAATGCAACGTTCTTGTGACAGTGTGTTATAATTAAATGTCAGTTAATAATATAAACACGATTAAAGCTTTTCAGTAGAAGGGAAGATGCAAAGGTGGCAGTGAAGATGCCTCTCGAATGGAGGACGTTGTTAACTTTCCATATGCTGCTGTTAAAAATCGATCATCATTCCTCATCCTATAAATGCTGTACCTGATGGGTGCAATTAGCTGCCACCTTACTTATGTCCGTTCACTGTAAGCTATTCAATTTTGTTACTGTTTTTGTGGAATAAAAAAAAACTAATGTTGCAGAATTGTAAAGTATCGGGAGATGTGTTCCCGGTTCGTGTCTCCATGGTTACTTTTTTTGTTTACTTGCTTTCGCGTCTTCTAATAGATCCGATACTTTCTTGTTAATATAATAAAAGTATATTCTATAACCATTTGTGTTACGTAAATAGATGTGTGCCCTTCTTGAGGAGTGATTCTGCTCGATCGGTTTAATCGACAAGACAGTTAGCACTACCTGCAGTAACATATTTCTCACTTTCTTGCCTCAAGTTTTGCATTTCACATGTTGCAAAGATTCTGCTGCTGAATAGGAACAGATATCAAGTAAGAATGACCTCAGGATTTGACTAAAATGTGAGAATGGTGAATTAATTGTTACCTTATATGGAGGACTACTGTAAATTTGTATCGCACTACTCGTAATGGATTTATTATAAGCCGATGTCCTTATTGGGTGGACATGATACTTTCCTTTTCGCCTTGTAACATGCCATGGATACTGAAGTGTACTACAAACAGAACAACATGACTAGCATATGGACAAGGGAGCATGTCCGTTTTAATAGAGCTAACATCGGAATTTTAAACCCGTCCATTTCGTAAACAGTTTGACATGCTAGCCAGATACAGCCGACAACAGCAAAAGGTGTGTTTTATATCAGTAAAACAATCATTTTAATTAAGGACAAATTTTAAAAACTAAGTAAATTCTGAATAAGTCTCAAAAATATGGGGTGATCTCGTATGAGTTAGTCTCGTTACAACGAGACTTTCCTAGCCACAAATTAACCACGGGGAAACATAAGATACAGCTGATTTTAGGAGACTGTTGACAAATTTCGTTCAACAAAAACGCAAACGAGCTTGCACACTTTGAACACTACACGAAGAACACAGCGCTCTAAGGCCGATACACTCTAATTTCGCACGATGGTTAAAAAGCGCAATTTTTTTTTTTTAATCCTTGACCTGAACTACGTCCAAGAGGAGTTCAATGTCTCTGTCTCCTTCCAGCTGCCGTTCTCATTTCGTGAAAAGATGGCGAGAATCCAGTTAAAAAAAAAAGGAAAGAAATCATGTTATGTTTGTGTGGTTCCGACGGGTGCAGTCTGCAAATAGCCGCTTGACGCAAAGGAACCAAAAAGTACGGCAGAGGAAAAAGTCTTTCTAGTCACAGTAAAGTTGTGAAAAGCGCGGAGCAAGTGGAGAAAAATCCACCGGGCATTCAAGCCCAGACCATTCAACGGACTTCCTGAGCGCTGCAAACGCCAAGAGAGACAGTCCGTAAGGCGGTCCAAAAGAACTCGCTTCTCTATGCATGCAAAGTGCGAATTCTGCGGCAAGCTACCGGGCCATCACCGGCCTGCCTGCGAGATTCACACACGAATCGACATACCTCAACTTCTTGTCACACAACCTCGTACCCAATCACATTACGCATACACTGTGCGGTAAAAGGATTTCTTCTTTTAATCTAGCGGTTTCACTAAATATCAACACATGGATTTGTCTGCATCATTGTTATCAAAGAAGCCCTACTTGTAAAGCCTGCAATCAAAATTGGTTATCAAACACCTAACATCTGAACTGCACTGATAAAGCAATGTGCAACGTTTACTGGATGTTCTTTCAACATGAAAGGATCAGATGGACTGCCTGACCACGACACTGAAGTCATTCGGAATCGCGCCATTACGTTGCAGTAGTAGTTGTAGACACATCGACATCGTGTACGTGAATGACAACATCTGTTAGGATCCACGTATCTTTCATCACACCACACAAATCCCCCCCCCCCCCCCCCCGCCACATATTACACTACGTGATCAGAAGTATCCGAACACCCCCTAAACATACGTTTTTCATATTATGTGCATTGTGCTGCCACCTACTGCCAGGTACTCCATATCAGCGACGTCAGTAGTCATCAGACATCGTGAGAGAGCTGAATGGAGCGCTCCGCGGAAACACACTGACTTCGAACGTGATAAGGTGATTGGGGAGTCACTTTTGTCATACTTCTGTACGTGATATTTCCACGCTCCTGAACATCCCTAGGTCCACTGTTTCCGATGTGATAGTGAAGTGGAAACGTGAAGGGACACGTACAGCACAAAAGCAAACAGGCCGACCTCGTATGTTGACTGACTGAGAACGCAGATAGTTGAAGAGGGTCGTCATGTGTAAAAGACATATCTATCCAGACCATTACACAGGAATTCCAAACTGCATCAGGATCCACTGCAAGTACTATGACAGTTAGGCCAGAGGTGAGAAAATTTGGATTTCATGGTCGAGCGGCTGGGACGATTGAACAGTGGAAAAACGTTCTCAGGAGTGACGAATCACGGTACAGAACGTGGCGATCCGATGGCAGTGTATGGGTATGGCGAATGCCCGGCGAACATAATCTGCCAGCGTGTGTAGCGCCAACAGTAAAATTCGGAGGCGGTGGTATTATGGTGTGGTAGTGTTTTCCATGGAGGGGGCTTGCACCCCTTGTTGTTTTGCATGGCACCATCACAGCAAAGGGCTTACATTGATGTTTTAAGCACCTTCTTGCTTCCCACTGGTGAAGAGCAATTGGGAGGACGACGATAGCTTCTTTCAACACGATCGAGCACCTTTTCAGAATTCACGACCCGCGGCGGACTGGTTACACGTCAATAACATCCCTGTAATGGACTGGCCTGCACAGAGTGCGGACCTGAATCCTATAGAGCACGTTTGGGATGTTTTGGATCGCCGACGTGGTGCCAAGCCTCACCAAATGACATCGATACCTCTCCTCAGTGCTGCACTGCGTGAAGATTGGGCTGCCGTTCCCCAAGAAACCTTCCAGCACCTGATTGAACGTATGCACACGGGGCGGGATTGGAAGCTGTCATCAAGGCTAAGGGTGGAACAACACCATATTGAATTCCAGCATTACCGATGGAGAGCGGCACGAACTTTTAAGTCATTTTCAGCCAGGTGTCCGGATACTTTTGGTATCATAGTACACACACACACACACACACACACACACACACACACAAGGGTTGGGACTTCAATAGTGGGAACTATTTATTTACAGCTCGCACAAAATAGATACGTGTGTGTCAAAGTTTTACTGACCTTTAAAGTAGTCACCAGCATTGTGTATGACCCGTTGCCAGCGAGGTGGAAGTCGAAGGATACTCTTAGCAGTGCCAGTTGTGTTGACAGTTCAAGCGGCGCGGTCTATTGCCCGACGAATTTGTAGCAGTTCTGAAGCGAATGCCGTGAAGTGTTTCCTTCAGTTTAGAAATCGAGTTGAACTCACGAGGGCTTAAGGCAGGGGAGTGCAGTAGGTGCTCATTTTTGGAACACGACCTACGACCAGCTTAGAGACAGAAGTGATGACACTTTCTGCACGACCTGACCATCATTTTGCAGGACAATGTTCAATCACGTACAGTGCAAGCTGTTACCGATTTGTTTGACTGATGGGGTTACTAAGTGCTATACCACCTACTGCACTCCCCTGACTTACGCCCTCGTGAGTTCAACTCGATTTCTAAACTGAAGGAAACACTTCACGGCATTCGGTTCAGAACTGCTACAAATTCGTCGGGCAATAGACCGCGCTGCTCGAACTGTTAACACAACTGGCACCGCTAAGAGTATCCTACGACTTCCACATCGCTGGCAAAGGGTTATATACAATGCTGGTGACTACTTTGAAGGTCAGTAAAACTTTGAAACACGTATCTATTTTGTACGAGCTGTAAATAAATAGTTGCCACTATTAAAGTACCAACCCTTATATATATACGCCAACAGAAAGTTATTTATGCCAATCTTGATATCTACCAGACAATCTGCAATAACCCTCAACAGATTGTTAAATATGAGTAGTTGACTCCTTTCTGTACTAATGTTAAGCCACTAAGTTCTTAGTGGCGCTTTGCATGCTAGTAATCCATTTAGGAATTGCGTTATTTTTTTTAGAGGGACCATGTATTAGTAAGGGCATTCGAGATACATATATTCATTGAATACTTACCAAGATAAATAGTATTTTTAAGAGGGTCTGTTGGATGTGCTGGAACTGGAACCACAATATCATTCCTACAGGCTTCCACAGGATAGAGAAGCACGGAATTAAAGCTCAACGAGAAGAAATAAAAATTTTAAGGTTTGCCATTCCGTCAGAGACAGTAAAGGAATTGGTAGACCAGTTGAACGGATCGGACATTGTCTTGAAAGGAGGATATAAGATGAACAAACAAAAGCAAAACAAGGGTAATGGTATGCAGTCGAATTAAATTAGGTTGATGCTGAGGGAATTAGATTAGAACATGTGAATCACTTTTGATATTTTGATATTTTGGCAGCAAAATAACCGATGATGGCCGGAGAGAAATTTGTTAACATCGAATATATATATATATATATATATATATATATATATATATATATATATATATTGTGCGTGTGTGTGTGTAATTTTTTCTCAAGGTATTTATCTAGAGTGTAGCCAGATATGGAAGTGATACACGGACGATAAACAACTTAGGTAAAAGGGAATACTGAAATTAGTTGGGTCAATCACGTAACTAATGAGGAAATACTGAACACAATAGGAAGACAAGGAATTTATGGCACAAACTGACCACAAGAAGGGACCGATTGATAGGACACATTGTGGGACATCAAGGGACCACCAATTACGTACTGGAGCGAAGTGTGTGGAAAACTTATCTAATGTTACAGCTGACTCAGCTTTTTTACGGTTATACCACACGCCTGAACGAAGGTTGAGGATCGATTTGTCATCTGTTGACATTTTATTGAAAAAGGTTGCCCACACAGAATTTTGCTTACTACCTAGGTTGTTTTCGTTGCTTCTTATGGCTTGACCATAATATTCTGATAGTTGATTTTCAAGCAGATGAGTCCTTATAGTCTTGGAAACAGACAGCAGTGTCTTCAACAGCCCCTGCTTCCGCCGTTATAGCAAGATTATCGCATCCACAACGTAAGCAATAATCGCAACTCTTATCCCAGTCCTACCAACTTTTGAAGAACGTTTCCCCGTGAATTTAAATTATTCCACAGCCCTCTACATATTATGGTTCTTGACATACTGATGTTTTAACTGACGAATGATTTAAGAAATCCTAAAAATGCCCTTCGCAATAATATTATATATAAACTTCCTGTCAACCAAATTTAGTAAATCGTTCACTAAATTAACCAGCATAAAAAAATTAAAATTTTTCAACAAAATGAGCATTTACACTCCCATACCTGCCAACTTTCAAAAACAAGAATCCAGAAGATCACAAATCGCAAACATTTAACACGTGTATTCGTCGCAAGGTGTTCAAACATAGCAAGAAAAGACTACATAGAATGAGATTACAGATAATATTAACACATATAATGTAGGCTACATTTTAAGATCACTATTTTCGAACTCTGAATTAGGTACTTAAACAAGTTACTTGCTGATGAGTGTTAATTTTTTGTCACTTAACATTGGGAACAGTTTACACACTTCCCAAAAATGGTCTTTTCTGCTCTTGATCTTGCAAGCCACAATATGAACGACATCGTCAAAACTACTAACCTGAACATTTATTTATAAAATTTTCTGAATTTCACAGAACACTGGCAATATTCCATCACAGGCTGCAGAGGAGAGATGAAGATGAGTAGCTTTCTTCAGAAATTCTGAAGGGAAACTATTCATGTAACATGGGCCACTGATACTGGTTTTCAAGACTGAAATGGATCCCCGAGTTTGATTCGACACGGAGGACCGAAACTGACTACGATTCTTCTTCACCAAGCTGAACACACACACACACACACACACACACACACACTCAGCACTGATGTGCGGTAGAGTGAAAACAGAAAGCATTAACCTGGATAACTTATCTTACTTAGGAACACCATCAGCTCCACGAATGCTCATCTAGCGAGCCCATTTGGTATCACCTGTCAAGTTCTCGCTCTCAACAGTAGCACAGTCATCAATCTGCAAAATGAATCAATTTCCTACTGCTATCCTTCATTTTCGTATTGGAGAGGTGTTTAACGGATTTAATATGATTTATTAATTCAGTTCTTTCTCCGTAAGCAATGTGTATGTTACACGAACACATGGAACAGAACGCAAATGGTTCAAATGGCTCTGATCACTATGGGACTTAACGTCTTTGGTCATCAGTCCCCTAGAACTTAGAACTACTTAAACCTAACTAACCTAAGGACATCACACACATCCATGTCCGAGGCAGGATTCGAACCTGCGACCGTAGTGGTCGCGCGGTTCCTGACTGTAGCGCCTAGAACCGCTCGGCCACTCCGGCCGGCCACAGAACGCAAATGTTTCATCTTTCCGTGATCGCATAATACACGGAGATTCAGCAGAATATGCATCCCTGAAAGACTGATGATGTCGTTTCTTAGTTGAACTCATCACCAAAACACTAAACCGCACAAAAATTCGCCACACAACTGCACGTATACCAGAACATACAGCAAACACCGCATAAAAGTGAGCATAAACAAATCTTTCCCTCTAATATGCAGTCCAAGCAAAAAAAAGAATGTAGCAATAAACTGTGACGTATGATTTCGATAGAACGATCGATTGACAAAAAGCCGGCAGTGTCTCAAACACAAAGAGCTAATGACAAAAGCGCAGCGATACTCTGGGAGAAGGGATCATCGATAATATTGTGGGTCGATTTTCCGTCAATTTCAAACACTCGCATTTTAGAATAGCAGCTATTTTGGAAAGTCAAACCTGAAATGTGATATGAATGCAGTTGGCGGAAAAGAGCCTGGGAGTTGAAAATCGGAAAGAAAAGGTGTTCATCTGGAAAACCGGAAGACTACCCCAAAATCCGGAAATCTTCCGGAAAAACCGGAAAACTTGGCCGGTATGCACTCCCCTTAAAAACAATAAAAACGAAAACAAACTAGTCTTTCACATTCTATCCTATTTATTATAAATTCGAGTTCCAGGTCTTTAAAGTGGGCTCAGTCGCAATGAGGAGCCAAAATTCGCATACTGACACGGATACCTGAGATTAGTACACGTATCCAATTCCCATACATATTTACGAGTAGCAACTGCGGATTCGCATTTGCTTTGATAAAGACATCAAATGTGCTGAATTTGCTGTCCGCAACAATTTCACTCACTCGAGGTACCGCACCAAGACTTATAGTCTCGAGAAATTAATTGATAGTTCTCCATTTTTTAGAATTCTAGACGTTCTTTACATACACGAATGTCTTGCCCTCACATGGTCTCCTTTCCCACTATGAACCATTTTTCGAGCTTGAATGCTTGCTTGGCGGGGAACTACAGTCAAGGTGGAGTTGACAAGCTGAAATGAGGATATGTGCCGAAGACGCTTCTTGTTAGGTTAGGGTAAGACACTGCTAGCTGCGGAGAAGTGGCAACTTTTATTTAGTCACCAAGTGCATACGATTTTCACCCACGCGCGGTTTGATAATACGTTTAGTGTGAGTAATCAGTTCGAAAATGTTCCAGTGAACATCTCATCAGTTAACTGTGCTACACAGTGATAAGCTCCAGAACAGTTCCATAAAGTTTATCATTTACGTATAAACGCACGTAACGGAGTTGCGTTACTCGTAAATCTGTCGTGTTTGTTCACAGATTAAGAATTAATGTTCCGCACGGAGAGCCCATAAGAAATTTATCTAGCTTCCTGTTTCCCGATGCTGCAACGTTTACGGTTTTAAAAACTGAACTCGGTTAAACGCTACGCCAAGGAGATACTGCTGCCCTTATTAACATAATTCTTAAGTAGGGCTAAGTACTGAAACTGACAATCAGGCTGGGAGGCAATATAACGGATACTACCATATTTAAGCCCGAAAACATTTCATTTGCCGAGATTTAAAAGGCATGACATGTTAGCACCACTTGCAGACACATCTTTAACTACAGATATGGCCCTTCATGCAACAATCTCTGCACACCCTGACGCGCTGCCTATACTACGCGGAGTGTGAGAATAGAAATGAAACTGACAACACAGCGAGCGACCTGGCAACGCTGTACTGTCCTACTTGTGTAGACCGATATGTTCATCCCTCCCAGATGCTCAAGACGCAGTTTCAGCTCCAGGCTGCCATCACGTTATTTCTGAGAGCGCCATCGGTGAAGTTATGGTTTTGTTGTTATGCAATCAAGTTTTGTGTTAAACTTGGGAAATCCGCGAGTGTGGTCTCTGAAAACTTGAAGCAGGCCTACGGGGAACATTCCTTATGAAGTTTTTCGCTTGCACAAAAAATCATTTTTGGGAAGCCGAGAACACGCTGAAGATGGAGCTCGTTCAGGGAGACCTCCAACTTCAAAAACCGACAAGAACGTCGAACGTGTTCGTGATCTTGTGAGATCAGACAAATTTGACAATAAGGATGATGTACCCTGTTAAACACTTCCATTATACATCAAATTTTGGTCGAGTTTAGCACATGCGAAATGTTTGTGCCAACATGATGTCGAAAGACTCCACTTCATCAATAAACAAACGAGGTATCAAATCAGGCATCACTGAGCCCAGTTAGGATTAATACTTATTCCTTAAACAGAGAGGAAAGTTCCATTTTCCAATCACAGACGACAGCTCCGCCGTCGGAGATTAGATTAATTCAGTCAGTGTCCAAGTACTGAGAGACGCGCAAATCACTCAGAGGGAAATTCCGATTCCTCAAGATGTGGCTACTACCTATGATCAAAATAAAACCAACAGATATCAAGCTGACGCTGCTAGTCCTTTCTGTATGTTTGTCGAGGAGATCAATGGTAAAGTCGAGAAATGCCATGGCATTGCTTTGGAAAAATTATTGTTCACACACACACACACACACACACACACACACACACACACACACACACACACACACAGAGAGAGAGAGAGAGAGAGAGAGAGAGAGAAGTTGCTTGTGTTGCGAATCACACAACTCATCGCCAGGGAGTTGTAAGAAATGTAAACGCCAATCTATCAAAACTGGACATGTAGGAAGCCCTTCACTCAACAATCCCCGTGACTCATGCACGCACACCGTTCAAAAGAGGAAACACTATGAAGCGTCCCTCGACAAACGTGTCATCACGCTCTCATCACAGTTCTTCCCGCAATGTATTGCAATCAGTGGTATGCTATTTCCAGTCAGGTCTTACAGTCCTCTAGTCAGGCAATGCTGTCTAAGATACGACCATTTAAATAATCGGTACCAGTCAGAGACACATTGGAGCTAAGCATGAGGAGTCAACGTGCAAAGCCAGACTACATGCTTTGTACATTGCAAAGACAATCACAATCTTCTTCAGAAACGCTTTTCTTGCCATTGCAAGTCTCCATTTTGTGTCTTCTCTACCTCGACCATCATCGTCGACTTATACTTTTCTTGAAGTGTAAATGTCTCATACAATGTAGAAGTGTTCTGTCATGGCTGGCCCTCCCAAAGTTACCAGTAGTTCTGAGGCAATATCGTTTGCTTCCCGGGTGGTCTACTTCCGGAGAATTGTTTCGACTTACGCTTTCAGGGCGCTGTCAAATTCTTCTTGCAATATCACACCTTCCACTTCAACTCCCTCTACGTCCTCTTCCATTTCTATACCACTGTCTTGACGTTCATCTCCCTTGCATAGACCCTCTTTATACTTCCCTCCACCTTTCCCTTCTTTGTTTAGGACTGGTTTTCCAAATGAGCTCTTGATATTCATACAGCTGCTTCTCTTATTTCCTGGAGGCCTCTTTTCCTGTAGGCAGTATCTATCTTTCCCTCGTGAAATATCAGTCCTTACAAACTATACCGGAAGTAATCGGGAAACTTCATCCAACATGGACACCACGGGAAGCCTACACAACTACTATGGCACAGATTGATCTAGCAGGTTGCAATGCAATTCCTCTGTTGAAAACAGAATTCTTCTCTAGTAAACCACGTGTTTTTTGGTGGGATACTGTATGTTCCCCAAAGCTGTGGCTAAAAGAAGATTAGCAATAACGAAATATTGTAGAGACCTGACACTGCATAGATTCGTGGAGTTCAAAAGCATAGATGCAAACACCAGGAGATTCTTGAAGGAAAAGGTAAAGGTGGCTTGGATCAACTACTGTAATGGACTGTATAAGGACGCTAACATATCACAAGTGCTGGACACAATTCGTTTTCTAAAACATCTTCATGCAATTGGATCTTCAGAGGTGGACCCTACATGTTTGAAGGCTTTGTGTCAAAATTTGATTCTCCGTCTTTTTCTGAATCAGCCATGGCTTTTCCACACGAAACGGAACTCAATTCCTCTCTCCATTTTCCAGACGAGATGGAGGTGGCTGTGCAAAAGTTCTAAAAATACTGTTTCTGGAATGTTCATAATGGGATGATGAAAAAACTTCCAACGGAAGCTTTAGCTCTTCTTCTTTGAATATTCATTGAAAAATGGGGAAGACGGAGCTTATGGAGGAATGGACTACGCAGGTGATTATGTCTATATTGAAACCTGGGAAACATCCCAAAAAATAATATCTCTTTCAGAACAATTGCCTTGTCTTCTTGTGTGGGCAAAACACTTGAAAGACCATCTTGAGGCTTGCCTGGAAAGTAATCGATTATTACTTCGATCCTAATTTGGTTTCATCAAGTCAGAGGAATATTTGACAACTTAACAATGTTGTGCCGTGACATTTATCTGCTTTTCACGAAAACAAGTTTTTAATAATAATATTGTTAGATGGGACATCTGCTTATGATGATATACAGGTATCCATTGTGTTGGAAAAGTTCAAGCGATTTGGTCTTCCTATCAGTTGGATATATGACAATGAACTTTAACTGAAAGCGATTCGTGTTATCGGTAACAGTAAAATGTTTTTGTTAGTAGCTAGTTTCGTAATGCGAAAAAATAAAACGTATTCATATAACGCGGGAACAAATTGAAAGGGATAGCATTTGTAGAACAAAATGGACAGAGAGCAACTGAGCGGCTTTTCAGTCCTCCAAGAGAGGAAACAAAAATAAAAATAATAAAATAAAAAAAAAATCGCGATTGGAGGACTAGTAAAGAAGAACAAAACTGAGGAAGTCACAAAGTACAATTAGAAGACTGAATGTAAAATGGACAAAAGTACATGATGACATACTGAAATGGATTCAAGGACACCGTCAAAATGGCACTGGAATTAACACAAAAATGACTGAAATACACGCTCGTAAGCTAGCGCTAAGTGGAACTTTGAGTGTGGAGTTGGTTGGGGTGCCACAGATTTAGCGTTATGGACTTAGCATGCGAAGCAAAACCAAAATATCTGACACAATGCCACAAGAGTATGAAGAGAAAATGTTATCTGTCCTTAGCTTTTTTATTCTATTCTACATCGAACGAAAACAAGTGGAACAGAGCCAAATAAGGAATATGGACGAAAATCCTTTGAGACTTGATATGCCGAGTAACAGAACTGTTGCCACGAAAAGTGCTAAAACTGTAACTATAAAAACATGTGAACATGAAAAAATGCACTACACTGTTGTCCATTCATGTTGTGCTGACAGTACTAAACTTAATCCAATGATCATTTTCAAGCGCAAAACGCGTCAAAACCTTCTGATACACTGCCAGGTGTTGCTCGTGTAAATAACAAGGGTTGGATGGACGATGCTGGTATGAAATTATGGATTAACAAAGGCTGGGAGAGAAGAAAAGGTGCTTTACTGAAGAAGAGTTCTCTTTTTGTGCTAGATCAGTTTAGTAATCATTTCAAAAATTATGTGAAAGATGAATTGAGGCAGGAAGATACATAGCTTGCTGTTATTCCCGGAGGACTGACTTCACAATTGCAACCTCTTGATGTCTCTATAAATAAGCCATTTAAAGTGCATATGAGAGAGGAATGGAACAAATAGATGGTGATGAAACCCATCATATATTCAAGCCGAAGGAAGCTTTAAACGACTTACAATCGAACAAGTGTGTCACTGGAAAAACAGTCGTTGTCTAGAGTGATAAGAAGATATTATTGTCAAATCTTTCAAAAGTTGCGGCATAAGTAACGCTCTCGATGGCAGTGAAGGCCATCAATATGAATAGGAGAACAATGACGACCAAGAGCTTGACGAAGAAGAAGAAGAAGAAGAAGAAGAAGAAGGAGGAGGAGGAGGAGGAGGTTCAGATGACGATTTTCAGGGATTTTAAAAATTAGTTCGGTTTTTTTAGTTGGCTTTTCAATCTACGCCGGCCGCGGTGGTCTCGCGGTTCTAGGCGCGCAGTCCGGAACCGTGCGACTGCTACGGTCGCAGGTTCGAATCCTGCCTCGGGCATGGATGTGTGTGATGTCCTTAGGTTAGTTAGGTTTAAGTAGTTCTAAGTTCTAGGGGACTAATGACCACAGCAGTTGAGTCCCATAGTGCTCAGAGCCATTTGAACCATTTTTTTTCAATCTAAAAATAAAAATGGTAGAAATGTTATTTTTTAAAAAAATTGAAAAGTTAAGGTCCATAAAATAAGGTACTAGCCGAAACAAGCTTGTAGTGAAGAAATACGACAAGCACAAGCCAAAAAATATTTTGCAGCAAGCTGGGAATCAATTTATATAAAACTGTCATTTTGATCTCATGTATGTTGCAAGCCCAGAAGAGAAGAGATCATTCTCTTGTTGGCACATATTTGTATAGTGTTTCTGGTAGTTTTTCACCCTTAACCCTTCGCATTTATACTGTAGGAAACAGTAGAGGCACAACATTCCGCGAGGCAAGGTGAAATGTTTAACGTCTTGCTGACGAAGAGGTCATCAGAGACTAAAGCATAAGTTCGGATTGGGAAACATACGACGGGAATCACCTGTGTCATTTTTCAAAGGAACTATCCCGTCATTTATGTTAAGCGATTTGGTGAAATCTGGATGGCCGGACGGGGAATTCAATCACAGCCCTCACGAATACAGAAACTCAACTGTAATGTACCGTTTCTGTGTGTAAGGGGCGGACTACATGTGAAGATGTCAGTGGTTTATCCGCAGTACATCGTATTATTTATTTTCCTTGCCCTTATCGCTTCTTTCATCTACTGGCAATTTTTAATGAGAAAACTGCTGAGCCAAATAGTGGTTAGGCAATCACGTAAGCTGTACGTCACCTTATAACTAGATGGATAAATCAGTTCCAAGGTCTAAGGAGGGCAAGGGCATACCACAGGATACAACAATACTGTGCGGTGTTCAAACGAGTTTTGTGTTCAGGACCGCTTTAGAGTGCTTATATGATATTTGGCAATCAGTTACCAAATTGTTAAGAGACTGAAAAGGGGAGGCCACGACGATTGGAATGCTTCTCAAGCGTTATTGAGAAAATCGCAAAATAATTTCGGTCGTCAAATATGTACCTTTATGTGGTTCAAAAATGGCTCTGAGCACTATGGGACTTAACATCTGAGGTCATCAGTCCCCTAGAACTTAGAACTACTTAAACCTAACTAACCTAAGGACATCACACGCATTCCATGCCCGAGGCAGGATTCGAACCTGAGAGCGTAGCAGTCGCGTGGTTCCGGACTGAAGCGCCTAGAACCGCTCGGCCACCACGGCCGACGTACCTTTATGTGGTTTATATGGTGCGGAGACCTGGACACTGAGGAAGGAAGATGAAAGAAGATTGGAGGCACTAGAGATGTGGATATGGAGAAGACTGGAAAAAGTGAAATGGGAGGACCGAGCAAGGAATGAAGTATTAAGAAGGGTTGGAGAAGAAAGAAACATGCTGAAAGTTATCAGAAAGAGAAACAGAACTGGATTAGACATTGTTTGAGGAGGGACTGTTTATTGAAGGGAGGAATAGAAGGAATAGTGGAGGGAAAAAGGGGAAGGGGAAGAAGAAGATATCAAATGCTGGACTATATCAAAGGAGACAAATATTCAGAAATGAAAAGACTGGCTATGGACAAACAAAAGTGGAAGAGGCTTAATCCATGACAAGGCCTACCGTAAGGCAGAACCCCATACTACTACTACTACTACTACTACTACTACTACTTTTGCGTTTGGTCGTTTACTAGTCGGTAGTTATGAATGTTATATTATTTGTGATAATATAACTTTGTAGACTGCCAAATAACATTGTAAATGTAATAAAAAGTTCATCTCTCACACGTATTTTTCCGGTTAGATCAACAGTAATATAAATAGTAAAAATATGACTGTGTTGGGAAAAAAAGTGACGAACGGCACTGGCTCCAGCGACCGACGACCTACGATTACGGGGCTTTGACGCTAACCACTCAGCCGCCGCCCGCCTCGAGTTAATAATGGTCGCCGCTTCGTGATAATAACGACCACGCACAGGTACATATTTGACGACCGAAATTATCTTGCGATTTGCTCAATAACGCTTGAGAAGTACGCGTTACTGCTTACACATTTTGTTGTCCTCATGGTGTACTACGAGTGTACGAACTTTGCAGTAAATCTGCGTTCCAAACGTCGTGGCCTCCCCTTGTGAGTAAAATAAGTCCCGCACCATTCAGCAGCATCAACTGCTTGTAGAACGTAACATATTCTAGAAAAGTCTAGTTCCTCCCTTGTACCAGTTACGAAACAGCTCCCCCTATTAATCAGCTGCCCTTGACGTACGTAGCAGCAGGTTGGTGTGTTGGTTAGTATGCAGGCCCTAGGCCACACGGAGCGCCAGGAATTTAAATTGGGCCCAGTCGTCTGCAGCAGCGGGAAAACCTCCGCCAGAAGGATATCGTCGCCACGGCGCGCAGCATTTCACACGCGGATTTACAGAGCTCATTAAACGCGAGTGGTTACCCCACAGGTGCGTCAGCTTCCGTTAGTGCGGGGAAAATAGCTCTGTGCTGGCCACAATGGGCTCTGGTCTAGACGTGGAGGGAGATACCGCAACCGCGAGCCTGGAAGTAAAGTTGCGGCTGGTCGAGACCCGACGACCGCAAGTACCCGTACAACCGCGAAGGACTTGCAGGAAATGTAAAGGCTAATGGCACTTTCTGTTCATCCTTTTCGCTGTTCGGTAGGGCGACACGCCACATACGTTTATTAGATATACCTGTCGGGAGTGCCCTTTACAACTGACTTGACAGGTGAACTGAACTGTGCGGGGCAGCACGACTGTACAGTCGACCGGACGCGCGAATCGAAGCTCTAGTCTATCTTTTTAGTTGTGATAATGTCCAGATCTGAACCGTGTGCGAGTCGTCTGCATGTATTTGAAGGTTAGAACTCTCGCAGGGGAAGTACTCTAGGTCGAACGGCTAAAATAGAATACAAATGATTATAGTATTGGGGAATGTGTCTGTTCTAATACCCTTCAACATTTATTTGTAAATCTCTATAGGCCTATTTGTGCACAGTCAATGTTTGAAGTTAACGAATCTAAAGGCTAAAATCTGAAGAAACGATACCCTGTAACAAACAATTATGACCAGTAGATTTACGGAAGTCGCAACTGAAACGTTATTTAGCAAAAAGCTTCACTGGTTACAAAAATTTATTTTGACGTAACTATGCGAGACACAGCTATTTGTTGCAAAAAAAATGGCTCTGAGCACTATGGGACTCAACTGCTGTGGTCATCAGTCCCCTAGAACTTAGAACTACTTAAACCTAACTAACCTAAGGACATCACACACATCCATGCCCGAGGCAGGATTCGAACCTGCGACCGTAGCGGTCGCACGGTTCCGGACTGCGCGCCTAGAACCGCGAGACCACCGCGGCCGGCTATTTGTTGCAAATAGTAGTTTTATTTGCAAATCTTTCATGGGTTCACTTCCACATGTGCTACATATGTTGCTCGTACAACGTCTAGACCAGTGGTAGTCAACTTTTTTCCCCCCTACAGCCCACTTTTCTGTATCTCTGTTAGTAATAAAATTTTGCAGCTGCCCACCGCTACCATACTACTTGTGATTTACGAAGCAGAGATGTAACTTTACTATATAAATTTGTAAAACAGGGATACAGCAAGTTAAATGATGTAGTAATAATTAGTTACCAAATACTTCGTTAAAATTTTATGAAAACCTAATAAAAATGTTTTTAAAACCACTACCGCCTACTGCCCACCACGAAAGCTGAAAGCCCACTGGTGGGCGTAGGCACCAGGTTGTCCACCACCGGTCTAGAACATTTGTATTGTATTGAACTGGGGACCTAGAAACGACAGAGAGGCTTCGTCCCCGCAGTAGCCCTGTGGTTCACAACCCCACAACAGGCTACAGCAGTCCACTCTCCCCACCGCCCCCCCCCCTCCCGAACCCAGGGTTATTGTGCGGTTCGGCCCCCGGTGGACCCCGAAAATCGATTATTTCCGAAACCGATAATTTTGGGCTGCTTTAATAGTCAGGTTAAACTGGGTATGAAAAAGAATCGGTATAACTGAAAACCGGTTATTTCAGAGACAACAGCCATCCATCCCTATTTCGAAGTTAAACTCGGTGCCATGGAGTCATCACTGCGGAAACTTTTTGTGGGAACGAGAAATGCAGGAAAAGAGAAAGGTCCTTTCGTCAACAGGGGTATAATTTCTTACGTACCAGAATCATGTAGTTCATCGCGCAATTCATGTCACAAATAGGTTGGGTTATCACCACTAACTGATGACTGCACGGTCGACGGGCGTTCAAAGACAAATCCTGCTCCGCCAAGAGAACTAAAAAATGTCTTACTACCATCGCCTACACGTACATAAATTTAAAGAAGAAGAGTCATGCACGATATCTGTGATCATGTTCGTGTTCTTAAAATAATTATGCCCTACTAGATCACTAACGTCGCATAGAACAGAACAAACTGAAAATCGTGCCTGCCGAACAATACCTGTCATGAAACACTACTGGCGTCCCCACCCCCTTTTTTTTCCTACTTACCGCATCGCAGTGAGAATTTTAATGGAACTGGACTCACCTGAAACAGAAAGGAAACACCATTAAGAAAATGTACAAAATCTGGAAAATATTTTACGAAACATTATGATGAGCATCTTCAACTTTTTTAGTCCGTCTTCCTCAGTTGCATGGAATATTACGGTATATTGATAATTTTTACTTTATGAACCGTCTGAAAGCAATTGAATAAACCACAATTTTAGTGCCAAAATTTGCACTAAAATTGTGTTTTATTCAGTTGCTGTCAGCGACATATAAACGGCACTCTAATTCTGTAAAACATGTCAACTACAAGCAATTATACAATCGATTTCGTAAGGGGAAACTCAGGTAGCCTCACTCGTTAACTAAGAACGTTAACTTGCCGCCCTGTGGAAAAATCTACATGATCTAGAAAAAGTAAAACCCAATCTATGGCTGAATCCCTATTTCCTATTGACGCTTCACTCCAGCATTCCGCTTTTTCTTGATCAACGCACAAAGACTAAGGACATTAATCCCGGGAATAAAACAATGCGTAGTGCACGTGAATGTTTTTCTAGAAGCTTAAGGGGGGACGTACACGAAACTGCAGTAATTTTAAAAGTATTTTATAAAACTCTAATTTTTTAAGATAATCAATCCAAATTTGGTACAGTTATTAAGAAATGTTATGCGCATATGAACCTAAATTTTCATTTTTATTGACCTTTTACATCTTTAATTATTAACAATTAATTTTTTTTCAACAATGTAATTACAAATGTTCCTTTTTTGAGAAAACTGTGAGAGCAATGTTAATGAATTTTTGTACACACTTTCATACCAAATAATTACAAAACTCTGTGGAGCAGAATTTTTATATCTTCTTTTGTTCAGTTTTTACGGGTCTCCCAATTTCCCTGAAAAATAATATATCAAATTTAAGGAATATTTTCTACCATAAATACCTTACTATTTTATTAAATGAAAATTCCTTCCACAGAATTTTTCACTATAGTACTGACTAGTCATATACCAAATTTCACTTCTCTACCTTTTGTGGTTTTTGAGAAAAAGGTACATAAAGTTATAAAAATGTAAGTTACGGGAAAACTGAATCAATGATTTGATAGTGTTTGTATTAGGTCTTACCGTCTCTGTGTGAACTAGTGCAAGCCATATGCATACTCCTCTTCATCTGCAAGCAGTCTCTTCTTTGCTTGTCTTCTTTGGTTAACCTGCTGTTCAATTTTATTGGCTGTAATATCAGCCGCAGCAACTCTTTTGTCATCGATGTCCTTCAATATTGAATAGGTGAAAGCTCCTGGATGAAATCCTAGCCTCTGTAGAGTTTTTATTCTTCCAAGATTACCATTGTTAAAAACTAAACAAGCATCATATGCAGCAATTTCAACAATAATTGTTGAAACAAATGTTGTTTTTGGGCAACGTTTCCAAATCAGTGAGTTGTAACTTTCATTAGGGTTTTGTGTCTTTCCATGCACACACTTTCGTAGGAGGTCTGGCTCTGCTAAACACCTAAATGTTGGTTTTATAGCACTTAAAACAGCCACAGGTAAACTGTGCTTGTGTGAATAGTTCATGCCATCACGCTCAGCCTGCTTGAATTTGCACCACGATATGTCACACAAATTATGTACAGGTTTGTCATCTGTGGATAGTTTATGAAAATAAATAGACCACACAGCCTTCTGCATGTTATTCAAATTTCCACTGTTGTCCCTTATTGCCTTGCCATAGTACACTTGTAAAGAATGAATTTCTTTGTCTGTGAGTCTGTTGGGACCACCTAAAAGTTTTCCATCCTCAAGTTTCCTGCCCTTCAATTCACGTTTCAATTTTAAAAGTCTGCCTCCCATTCGTTTTTGCACATGTCCAACACATTCCAACTTTTCTATAGCACAATGGGGACCATAAGGTTCACTTTCCAAAACAGTTTTGAAGGAGCTGGAGTCACCATCACCAAGGTATTTTGTGTATCTAACACCGTACTTTTCCACACTTCGATGGAACATAAGTTTCATAGCTGCAGGTTCCATTCCACCACTAGAACCAGAATAATTTCTACAGCACACTTTCTTGTGTTCAACCTGCCACTTATTTTCTTCCACTTCACCAGCTCTCTTTCCGAGTACACAGCTATAGCAATATTTGCTCATTACCTGAACGTCAAGAATTTTTCCAGTATCAACACTAATGACAGATGATACTCCATACAGTGATGTATGTCCACGCTTCATCCACGTTCCATCACATGACACACACAAATCGGTGTCTGGCGTGTTATCTGCTTCTGTCTTTAGTTCACTATTCATCTTCACAGCTTCCTTTGCAGAGGACTTCAAGTTTTCTTCCACTTCCTCTTGAAGAGCACTTAGCAGTGTTTTATTTCCAGTGGTGTACCTAGCACTTGGTTGTGGCATGTTCATGATCCCACAAAACAGTCTGGTACCTTCCCTGCCTATGCCCAAACATCTCATGCCATATATTAAACGCATATTTGCTTCATATATCCGGTTACTTGATGCCGAAGTTCTAAAAGCAGTGTCTGAATGACAGCTTTCACAAGTAAGATGCAACATACACACTATTCCAATTCTGTTTTCTTCGTCATATAATCTCAAACTTTTTGCACCACAGTCAGCACATACACAAGCAGATGATATAATATCAGATAGTATTTTCAAATCAATAAGCCTAAAACCACTAGTAGCTTGAGTGTCTGAGCCACAATCATCAAGTGATTGACAGCTGTCAATTTTCCTTCTCGAAGCACTCGCTTTCTTGGTTGAAGTATCGTTTCCATTTGTTATTATGGGGCTGGTTTTCAAGTTGTCTTTACTACATCGAGAAGCTTGACACTTTCTAACCTTTTTAAACACCTTACTAGAACGCGGCATGCTGCAAAATATAATAACAAGTCTACTTACAACTTTCGTAAAAATGTATTCCAAACAAACACTCGTAAACAAACGCTATAAATCAAAGAATATAAAACCAGCGGCAGAGATATTATTCCACAGCCTTCTTGATGTAGTACACAAACGTTCCCTGCATTGTGACTGCACAAAACTGGAAAAAAACGCAGTATAAATAGATATACGAGAGGATGAAGACCAAGATGGGGGGGCGTCGCCCTGTGCAAGCTATTACAAATTATTATTTTTTTCCCCCTTAGAAGCGGAATTGGAACGTAATATTTGGTAATTGAAATTTCAATACCATGTAGTAAATGAAGAGCCAATAAAATTTTTTTCACAAATTTGGTCATTTTCATGTACGTCCCCCCTTAACAGTTAATCCTATTAAGACATCAAATACAAGACTTCGGCAGTTGCAGTATATGACATAACAGAGCAAATGATTTGATGTAGTCGTCTATCTAATACTGCCGAAAATAAGACATCTGTAACTACTCTGCCCTCAAGCGTCTATCCAGTGAAGACTTACGGACCAAGTCAGATGCAAAAATCTCAACAAGACACGTACTCTCACAAAAATGACGGACGAACTGGAATTAACCTATATACAAACAAAAGGCAACTAGTATGTGATTTCTAGGCTTCAGCAAAGTTTTCGACAGTGCTGACTTTGCTTAGCAGTAAGTCCAATCTACCATACACCACCCCTTCCCTTTCCCTCACCCTTGTCTACATAGCCCTCTACTGAAACACTCAGCTCTCTCTTTGTTGACCGCTACTACTACCGTCATTTCAATCTTCTCCTCTGATACTTAGATTAGATTAGTACTTGTTCAATAGATCATGAACAGGACACTTCGTAATGATGTGGAACGTGTCAGGTTAATAAAAGGTGTCTATACAAGATATTACATTAGACAAAACTGCTATTACTTTTGAATTCGTTCGGATTGTAAATACAAATTTCGTAAGTGAACATATATATTGTAAGGCTACAGTGAAGATTTCTAGCTCTTTAAATAAGTATCTGCAGGATGATCTTGGATGAGCTCCAGCAATTATTCTGATTACACGCTTTTGTGCTATGAACACTCTTTCACTCGATGATGAGTTACCACAGAATATGATGCCATACGAAAGCAGAGAATGAAAATAGGCGTGGTAAGCTAATTTACTCAGATGTATATCGCCAAAATGACCCTAATAGCATAAGTAGCTGAACTCAAACGTTTCAGCAGATCCTCAGTGTGTTTTTTCCAGTTCAACCCCTCATCAATGCATACACCTAGAAATTTTGAGTATTCTACCTTAGCTACCGATTCCTGATGGAAGTCTAGATTTATTAATGGTGTCATTCCATTTACTGTGTGGAACTGTATATACTGTGTTTTGTCAAAGTTTAATGAGAGCCCATTTGCAGAGAACCACTTAATGATTTTCTTAAAAACATCGTTTATAATTTCACCAGTTAATTCTTGTCTGTCGGGTGTGATAGCTATACTTGTATCATCGGCAAAAAGTACCAGCTTTGCATCTTCGTGAATATAGAATGGCAAGTCATTAATATATATCAAGAACAGCAGAGGACCCAAGACGGAACCTTGCTGCACCCCATTCTTGATTGTTCCCCAGTTTGAGAAATCACCAGTATTTTGCATAGTATGTGAACTATTTATTTCAACTTTCTGCACTCTTCCAGTTAGATATGATTAAAACCATTTGAGCACTGTCCCATTCATACCACAGTACTTGAGCTTATCTAGAAGTATTCCATGATTTACACAATCAAAAGCCCTTGATAGATCACAAAAAATCCCAACGGGTGACACACTCTTGGTGTCTCTGCTTCCGAGAATACTCTTCGTGTTGTTATCTCCTCACGTAGATCCGCCAGCTACGCCAATTTTGCTCTGAAATTCTGTTTCGTGTATTTTTTACTGTTCGCACATTTTCCTAAATATCCTGATGCATTAATTATTTTTGAAAACATTATTGGAGAATCACCGACCAAAATTTAATGGCTCTGAGCACTATGGGACTCAACTGCTGAGGTCATTAGTCCCCTAGAACTTAGAACTAGTTAAACCTAACTAACCTAAGGACATCACAAACATCCATGCCCGAGGCAGGATTGGAACCTGCGACCGTAGCGGTCTTGCGGTTCCAGACTGCAGCGCGTTTAACCGCACGGCCACTTCGGCCGGCTCCCAAAATTTAATCTTTGAAAGAAGCCTGATGTATTTCTTTCACCTAGAAGACTTATGTGACATAGCTACACTGCCAACTTGTATACAGCTAACACAGTTTTATATTTGTTTTGTAAAATGCCTTTTTATTTGCCTTTATTCTATATATCAATTCTTTTTATGATTATTGTAACTTTATTGCTTTACTGTTTTTCTAAGTAAGCTACATCAGTAAAAATGTGCAGTAATTATATTAAAGAAGTTGTAATTGTCAAAATGAGTGTGCATTCTCACCATGGTTAGGGAAATTATTTGTGGTGGGGAACACCTGTGAGGTAGGGGCTCGCCTTAGATTGGCGCGCGTGCCGAAAGCTTGGTGCGTAACGGGTTGTAGTGGTGTGTGCACTTGGAGGAAAAAAAAAAAACCATAGTTGTTCTGAGCTCCGTGCGAGACAAGAAGAAATCTTACAACAGACATAATATGGCTGCATACTGATCAGGATAATGATTATTAGTGTTGTCTGGACGTTCTGTAATATGAACAGCTGTTTGAACAGTAATTCAAATTAAGAGGTACGCAAAAAAGATTAAGCAAATAGTACCTGAGTAGAACAATATGACGCAAAATGTCAGAACGCCAACGAACTGAGCGTAAATCTCTCAATCATGGACTACAAAAGGCAAGAATTATTGCTTCTTTAACTTTATTTTCGTATCTGCATGACAATTAGTGTTTTCTTTACACTTTAATTACATATCACTTAACAGTATCAGTATAGTCAATTGACTGCAAATATCCTGTCATCCAAGTTGTCACCTATATCGCACATCTGTAGCGTGCGAACAAATTTCATTAAGCATCTGATTGATTAAAGGTACAGAGAAGTGCAAAGTTACTAATGCTGCTTCACACCTAGAAGTTTAGTGTGCATTGCTAAAGTTTCTATCTCTTACTGTTATTATTACTTGAGGAAAACATTACGATTTTAAGGGTTATAAGCCATGCATTGTTCTGGCATCTTTCTTCAATTTACTGAAGTGTAAGGAATCAGTTCAGGTACATATGATTACAAATTTGCAATTTATACTAATAGTAAAGGAAGCGTTTCTACTCTCTTAAATTTCATTCTAAAAGACGCCATTTTAATTTCAAAACAGGTTAAAGTTTTCAATCGAGAGTTTGTGTAACTTTTTTTTTTTTCAATTGTCTAAGGGTAAGTACTAGCTCTTGTCTTAATCTGTGGGTACTGCAGTGCCAAGGTTCCGAAATACCAGAAAACTGCGATGTTAAAGGATGTTAAGCAGGAAGGAAGTAACATAAAAATTTAAGTCATTGTTCATTGTGCCATGATAACTTGGGATATCGACTGCCTTATAATGGATTTACGAGTGGTGAATAGGACACGGTTTAGACGCACTGTAACTGTTTCACTAGGTAGCATGTTAGATATTGTGATGAAGTCGGGAAATATGATTTTATTCATAGCTATTGTTTCCTCAGTAAGTGTTACATTTTTCAGTAAAAAATTCATTAGTTAGCTGCATAATTATGAAATTTATTTCGCTTTACAAGTTTCAACAGATTAATCAGTAATCATCGGAAGCTGCCTACATCATCTTCGCAGAAGCATAAAGCCATGACATGTCCAAAAATATACATATTGTTTGGACACACACACACACACACACACACACACACACACACACACACACACACACACACACACACACACACAGACTGATAATTTACAGTAAAGTAATCACATTTATGTACATAGTCAAGCTATTGTGCCAGCTGCAAGGAACATATGCTAGCACAGCAACTTGACTAAGTACATAAATGTGATTCATTTACTATAAGTTATCAATCTGTGTGTACAATTCAATTGTCACGTACAATATGAACATTCTTGGACTTGTTATGGCATTATGCTTCTGCGAAGAAGATATTGACATCTGCTGAAGCAAAATTAAGTTTCTGAAGATGACAGGCTAATCTGTTGAAACAGGTAAAGCGAAACAAATTTCCCAATTGTGCAACTGACGACTGAAATTTATTCTAAAAGTAGCGATAGGTGGAAAGTGTGTCACGTTATAGCTGACGTGAAGTGATACTTAAAATATTATTAGAGTAGTCTATTCTATAAATATAAGGACCGTTCCATTTTGCATTTAATTTCACCTGGTAGGCGATTATCTTGTTTACAGTCCTTTCAGGTTTCATTATTTTAATGGGACCATAAGAAGCAAACCTTTTTTTCACGTGAAATTTTTCACGTTGGTAACTATAATTAACCTCATAATAATATCGCAGATCTATCCATGAATGAGCCATGAGTGCACACAGATACTGATGAGCTTGGTAAGCAATGTTTACTAATAGATTCAATACGTAGGATAAGATGATGGCATAAGCCACGTGGGGGATAGCAGATTACTGATAATGGTTTCAACGTCGTCCGCCAACATAGCCCACTAGCATAACTACCAGAGTGCCATCTGTGGCTACTATTTAATAGGGAATGCTCACAGCCAGAAGGCCGAGTGTGTAGAATGGGTCGGATTGTGGCCTTCCGCGTGGTAGGATGTCCTATCGGAGAAATGCTACAAAAGTTGGGCGTTCTGTGACACTTGTGCAACGATGCTGGTATCAGTGATCAAATGAACATTCTCACACTCGTAGACGGTTCTCTGGAACTCCACACAGAACAGACGCCCGCCGGGGTGGTCGTATTGTATCTTACAGCTACCGCAACACAGATAAGAGGGTTTGTGAGCCCAGATGTGTCAACACCAACTATTAGCAGTGGTTACTACGGGAACGCACACCCCCGGCCTGTCTTCCACTCACGCCACAGCATCGACGTACACGGCTCGATTGGTGCTGTTAAAAGGATCACTTGGAAGATGTAATGACACGCCGTGGTCTTCAGCGATGAAAGCAGATTCTACCTGCACGCAAGTGATCGTCAGTTGCCCGGAAAGTAATGTAGTACAAAGGGAGTTTAAAAAATTAGAGACGACTGTGCAAAACTTTTTGATTTTTTGCAGGAGGAGAATAAATTTTTTGTGAACATACTTGGAACATTTAGCTATAATTAGGTATATAAAAGTATTTTCTTTTATTTACAGGGGAGCCATAATGTACCGTGAAGTAGATGTCAAGTTGCAATAATGGTCAGTGATGGAGTTCCTCTTCAGGACCGGCGATGACTCCCACATCGATTCACAGGAAGTTGCTCCCAGTTCATTGGGGAGGACACAGTGGATCGCAGCCGTATCCAGCGGTGGTTGCAGAGGTTTAAAGAAGGTGATTTCTCTCTACTGGACAATCCACCACGATGCGGTAGACCACCGATAGCAGTGAGTGATGTGAATAGGGAGACCATTGATCAAATCATCCAAAATGACACGATTTGTGACGACACGACAGCATGCTGAAATGACAAACGAGTCATTTCAGCAAGCTGTCGTGTCGTCACACATCTATTATCTATTAATATTTATTAATGTGTAGTGTCAGGCGGGCAGTATCCACCCTGTAAGCAATTTATTTTTCCATATTCCAAGCGAACTGTTTCGGGAAAGGGTCTGTTCGGAGCGGTCTTTCTTTTATTCAATTAACATTCTTTTACACCTCGCCCCTCATGTCTCGATACTGAGCACATTCCATTCCCCGTAACTGGGCTCCCGAAGTTCTCAACTCCTAACGGTGAACTGTGCGAACCGCTTGTGACCGGAAGATCGAAATCGTTTCGTTAGTTCACTTAGTTCAGTTAACTTTCCAGTTTCGATCTTCCCATCCCTCGGCCCTGAGTACACTCCACTTTGTTTACTTTATTACATAGTTTTATTCTTTCTTACATCTTATTTACTCTGTATCTACATGTTTCTTTCGCGTCTGAAGAATTAATTTTTGTGAACTATTAAATAAGAACGCGTTTCCCTTTTTCCAGATCCAATCAGATAAGAAAAAGAACTCGGAAGGAGCTAAACCCTATTGATGAAAAGAGATTACTTTAATCTGTAATGATTGCACTATCCCTTTCCCAAGTAGAAACTCGTTAAAATTTGAGAGCGCTCTGCCCATCCTAAGATACAAATGCAAGTTCTTAGAAATACACATACTGGATTTGTGCCTGAAGGTCATTCAGCTCTTGTAAGCAATAAAATTTTGCCTTCTGATTTACACTGATCAGCCAGAAGAGAAATGACCACCTACCTACCATAGAGTATCAGAGAGCACGCTGTCCGTGTGTTAACGGGGAAGGCGCGCGATCTATCTGCGTTTGACCGACAGCAGATCGTGATAGGCCGGAGGCTCGGTAAGATTATTTCGGAAACTGCCCGACTAGTCGGGTGTTCGAAAAGTGCTGTGGCGAGTGTCTTCAATACGTGGCGAAACCAAGTTGAAACCATGTCCAGACGTCGTGGGGTTGGGCGGCCACATCTCATTACAAATGTCGGACGTCGTAGGTTGGACAGACCGGTAAAACAGGACAGGTGGCGGAATTAACATCAGACTTTAATGCTGGGCAGTGTAGAAGTGAGTCTGAACGCACAGTGCACCGAAAACTCCCAGCGATGGGCCTGCACAGCCACAGATGTGGTGTCAGCTCCTTCCAGCGTTTTACCAGAGCCTCATTGCTTCCATACCACGACGTGTCGCCGCTGTTATCCGTGCCAAAGGTGGACATACCCGCTATTAAGTAGGTGCTCATAATATTGTGGCTTATCGGTATAGTAGCCTACGGGTTTTCTACGTGCTCTTACTTATTCGTACTTTAAAATTACCATTTAACTATGTACATTTGAACTGGTTAAATAACAAGAACTATATTGAAAGGAGCGGTTCCGTTAAAAGAACGACTTTGCACTACTGTAATGCCTATGTCGAAGAAGAAGCGTGCCGGTGAGGGTCCAGGGGAGTGGTCCGAGATCGCAATTACGCAAAGCGATTTCGTGTTTTGAAAGGTGAAATGTTCGAAAGGGCTGCTGTCGATCGTTCTAATGTTTCCAGAACTGCACTGAAAAAGGGATTAAAATCACTGTGAGGAAACTCTAGGGAATCAGCAGACATAAATGACACCTCAGGTGGGTTTATTCAAATCAACATTTGGATAAAATTACAAAGTGTGTGTGTGTGTGTGTGTTTAAACAGCGATGTGGTGAGTTTGAACACTCAGCAGTCAGAACTTTGTTTCAGCGGAAGCCTGAAGGAAAGCGTAAACAGGCAGCGGGAGACGAGATTCCCAGGTATTCAGTACTAACGGATACCCGCTACGCTTGCAGTACTGCAGTAAAAAGCCTCACCGGGACGGGTCGTATTTTTCGCCACGTGCCACTTGGCAAAGGTGCCACCGGCTGCACCTGGCCACGCCCTCCGGTCGCCCAATGGAGACAGGAACAAGGGGAGCTTAACGACCTGCCCTCTTCCATTTTCTTCATACTGACTGGACTTGAAATCCAGTGCCTGGGCTTCCATTTCCTGAAGTAGTTCTCAAGGTATTAAAAAAGTCCTTCACACTTAAGATTTCTGTCCACTCTTAACTGCACATTTCCAGATTATTAACATAGATCCGCAGCTCGTGGTCGTGCGGTAGCGTTCTCGCTTCCCACGCCCGGGTTAGATTCCCGGCGGGGTCAGGGATTTTCTCTGCCTCGTGATGACTGGATGTTGTGTGCTGTCCTTAGGTTAGTTAGGTTTAAGTAGTTCTAAGTGACTGATGACCATAGATGTTAAGTCCCATAGTGCTCAGAGCCATATTAACATAGCTGCCGGTCGCTGATTGCGTAGTGTAAAAATCTAGTTATGCTGAAGTTGTCATTTCGAAATTCTTTCGTATCAACCTTTTTTTTTTAGTTTTAATTTATTGACAAATGGAAGTGTTAGCAAATATGAAATCACAATCTTTTAATGAAAATAGTATCGCTCTATTTTTAATTACTAATTACATACAAATGAGTTAAAATTTGATACACATCCTTACTGTGAATTAAAAGGATTATACATATCAATTTTATTTTTTATTTGACGTTTAGAATTTTTTCATAAATTTTTACTTATTGTGGATAGTAATTAAAAATTGAAAGCCGTTACTTTAGTAAAACATCATGATTCAATACATGCTAATTTACATGTACATTTGTTAATAAATATGGAATTTAAACAAAAGAAACAAAAATCCTATGAACAAGATTCGAACCAATGATTACTAAACTTTTACGCTATGCACTCAGCTATCGGTGACAGTGTAAAACCTCGTAATGTTTTGTACTGAACAGTGGTTGGAAACTTAATTTTCGAAGGCGATTTTGTCCAGTATCTTAGGAAACGTGCCAAGGAAACCACAGACGATGCGAACTTACAATAAGAGATATTAATAGTAACAAAGGTCGGACGGCATGAGAAATAGAAACGAAGAGAGCACTATCTCGCAACAGAATTCGTCTGAAAGCTAGAAAGTGTTCAGTCATATTTAAATCTACATCAATATTCCGCAGGCCACCTGACGGTATGTGGTTGAGAGCACTTCTGGTACCACTATCATCCCCCCCACCCTTCCCTTTTCCACTCGCGCGTGGGAAGAATTGTTGCTGGTAAACCTCTGTGTTAGCTCTATTTTCTAGCATTGTCTCGTTGAGGTCATTTCGCAAGAGGTATGTGAGAGGAAGTACTACGTTGTCCAGCTCTTCCCGGAATGTACTTCTGTACCTCTTCTGTTAGTCCTACCAGGTAAACGCCGCAGAGCTATGAGCAATACCCAACAACCGGTCGAGCAAGTGTGTTTTAAGCAATTTCTTTCGTCGATGAGTTACATTTCTTTAACATTCTTCCTAAGCCTCTCACTCTAGGATCTTGTTTTCCTATTATTTATTTTTGTGATCGTTACACTTAAGGTCGCTCCTAGATATTTTACGGTAATTACGGTTTCCAGCAAAAATTTGCCATCACTAGTGTAGTTGCACAGTAATGGATTTTGTTTCCCATGTATGCGCTATACTTTCAGGGTCAACAGTCAGTCCTTGCATCATGCATGTTTCGTTAAGAGCAACGTGTTGAGTTCTGTACACAAAGAAGTCGTACATTCAGTCGCAAATTTGGTCCGATACTTGGTAAGCTCGTATTTTTTTCGCCGAACGACGGTGTAGGATTGTGTCAACCGAGCGCTGATGTCTACACCACTGTGTATCTCATGGATGAACAATAACGAGTTGAATTTCGCAAGATCTTCCTTTGGGAAATCCATGTTGATTTTTATGGGAGAAGTTTTCGTTCTCCAAAAACGAGATAATACGTCATCATACAAGGTGTGCACAATTCTACAACTGATTAACGTAAAGTGATATAGGCCTATAACTATGTCCACCTATTCTCGATCCTTCCTGAGAAGCAGAGTGACCTGCGCTTTTTCCAGTCGCTAGCAGCCGTTTGTAGCTCCAGCGACCTACGATAAACTGCTGTAAGTAGAGGAGCAAGCTTTAGAATAATCTTTGTAGAATCTTACGGGAATCTCTTCTGGTCCGAAGCCTTTCCTCTATTAAGCGATTGTAGTTGCTTTCCTACTCCGCTATCACTTATCTCAGTATCTGCCATTTCTATGTTCGTCCGATGATTGAAAGGAGGAGCCGACTCACAAGCTTCTGCGGTGAAACTATTTCGGAAGGCCGAATTCAATGTATCGGCCTTCTCTCCTCTGTTTTCCATTTTGATGTCAGTATGGCCCCTGAGTTACTGAAAGATCAATTCGATCCGCTTACTGCTTTTACTGAAGACAAAACTCGTCTGGAAATTTTTTTTCTTATATAAGTCACTCAACGCTTCTCTCATTGCTCTCCTTACGCCTATTTCCCTTTCGTTAAGCTTTTGTTTGTCAGCCAAGTTTTGACTTTTCTGGAACCTGTCATAAGCTCGCTTTGCTCACGATTATTAAAACGCGGTGAGTTTGCTCGGTACTTATTTGTCTAAGACATACTGAAAGATGCTTCTGAATTTTTTCCACTGAATATTTCATGCTAACTGCTCAGATTCTCAGCAGTTTGCATGCTGAAACTCTCGCTAAGCAAAAATATTTTCCTATCTTTCTAACTTTCCTTGTAGTACCTGTAGTCATGGATGCTATCACTGCCTTCTGATTACTGATTCTCTCCTCTTACGTTAACTGACTAGAAACGCTCAGATCTGTTTGTTGTCAGGAGGTCTAACATACCTTCCTTCACGAGTTGTTTCTCTATCCACTCGAAATAATTCTCGGCAAGGCATCCACAGTGTCCCGCGTATGCCTGTCTTTGGCACCAGTTTTGATCGCGTAATTCTCCCATTCTGTACCTGGCCAGTTGAAGTCACCCCCTATTACGATAGCATAAGGAGAAACTTATTAACGAATTTCCGCAAGTTCTCTCTGAAGCGCTCTAATACTACAGCTCCTGACGTAGGCTGTCTATAGAAGCATCCGATTATCATTATGACCCACATTTCACACTCAGCTTCACCCACATTAATTCACATTCGGAATTCATAATAACCTCTGGAGATATTATCGAATTGTTTGCTGCAATAAATACGCCGCTACCTCTGACGTCTAATCTCTCATTAAGATATATATTCTACTCTGAACTTCAGATTTCAACCAACTTTCTCTTCCTAATGCTATCTGGACATTGTTACCTTTCATAAGCTATTATAGTTCTGGGACCTTACCATGGATGCTCCTGCAGTTTACTAATATCATATTAACCTTTTCTATTTCTAATCTGCGTGGGCGAGCAGTCTATTTTTGTGTATAATGTGACTGGTGTTTCTTCGATTTCGGTAGACAACTCACCTCTGATCCCAAGACGGCGTTCCTCCAACCTAAAAAGTCATCACGTGCATGCTAGACGTACTTTGTTACCCTGGTAGCCGATTCCTGCGTGCAGTGGACGCCTGACCTATTAAGGAGGACCCTACAATTCTCCACCCGATAGCGGAGGTCGAGAAAGTCGTATCTGACAGAGACCTTCCACTCTGCATCAAATCAGAGAACCGCAATCAACTATGGCTACAAATAGAGAGCTTAGCGGGCACCCCGCGTGTGTTCAGCTAATCAGCCATCAGCCGAAAGGAACCGAGGATGGTTTTTATATGTCTTCTGATGACTGAGTGTCTGTACAGCGAGTTGTTAACTTTGCTGAACCAATTCCAAGTAAGCATCTAGCTTTGAATAACACGTTTCACGAGATCTACTTCCAACAATAGATCTGGTGCTTCCTCTTCTTCACCAATACAGACATATGCATCTTTGAAGACGTTCATACCTTTATAGTTTTAATACCAACCGCTGATCAATATGGGTGAGTTCACCTACCAAAACGCGAGGTGTATTTTTCCATTCAAAATGATAGGTCTCATTTTCGTTGTTTTTCTGAAAAATGATGCAACTAAAAAAGGCTCCTTTATACCCAATACCAGAAAAGATTTACTCCTAATGTACCCTGATCATACGTTGAACTGAATCATTAGGCATGTGCAAAGATCAAACGAAACATGTTCACAGTCATAAAAGTTCTTATAGCCCTCGTACTAGGTCTTTGAGGTCGACGAAGCATACTAGACCTTCCTCTTCTACAAATCCACTTAGTTAGACGGTCCTTCAGTAAGCGAATTTTGCGAAGGACTGACCTTCCCGGACACAGAAGAGAGAGCGCTAATGCACATGCGACGGTCGAAAGATAAACATTTCCTCGCACAAATCGTTTGTTTCTAAAAATATTCGCTTTTAAAAAGTTATTTACTTTTGCATACGGCCAAAACAGTTCAACGCTGATATAGTAAGAACAGACAGATACAACATATTTTTGAGATGATGAAAATTGCTGTCCACAGATTTTTCGTTTGACATAAGGGAACAAAAAGAAACCGCTGGCAGATAGATCAGGTAAATACGGGCAACGAGACCGCAACTGGACTTTTTCTCTATTGGCAAATAACCAGCTGTTTGGCAGTGACGTCATGATGAATGGTGGGACGTTTTCGTTATTTTCTGTTCTTCGATCCACTGTATCAGTAGTCCACTGTAACCTCACAAGTTGGTTGGATGGTTGTTTCGGGGAAGGAGACCAGACAGCGAGGTCATCGGTCTCATCGGATTAGGGAAAGACGGGGAAGGACGTCGGCCGTGCCCTTTGAAAGGAACCATCTCGGCATTTGCCTGGAGCTATTTAGGGAAACCACGGAAAACCTAAATCAGGATGGCCGGACGCGGGATTGAACCGTCGTCCTCCCGAATGCGAGTCCAGATCTCACAAGTGAGTCACTATTTTCTAGTAAGAGCTCCACAGGCGAACCGCTTTTGCTGGTTTCTGTTAATCGGATAACACAGCAACTGTGTACGCGGCTGCTCTGTTTTCGGCTGGCACGACAATATACAAGTTTCGACAAAATAGTAGAGGGATTTTGCACTTTCTCAGTCGAAGTAGCTGAACAGTTGGCACAAGATTGTTCGTAGTTTCGGTACAATTATACAAAATCAAAGTGGAACAAATCCATTTTACAACTAACAGTTCATGCTAAATCGTATGTAGTGCTACTTCGATATGCCCACTGATTCCTGTATCTCACCGTCACATGTCAATAGTACAATAATGTCACACAAAGTATGGGGTCATCCAGTTTCAAAGACTATATCTTCTACATGAAGCTTTCCAAGCTCTGAAGTTACGTAGTTCCTGCTAGAGGCCCCCCGCCCTCTTCATCCCGTTGCTCTCTGATATATCAGGCATTGTGTGGTGTGCTGAGACGGCATTAACACAGCAACAAAAGGCATTTTGAGTTCTCCATTTCAACTGGTGCAAATCCGTTACGGATCTCGCATGGCAGCTCTCTCTCTCTCTCTCTCTCTCTCTCATGACTGCACACAATAGTGTAGAACTTTTAATGGGAAGATTTTGAGAAACAATGTAACGATTTGTACAGATATTTCTGGGGAGGAGGGGGGGGAGGCGGCTGTCTCAAGCCATGAGTGACGCGAGGACGCAGGCAGCTGGAAACAGCTGGCGGGTCCCGCGATAGCGTCCACTTACACGCCCTCCTGGCTCACAACAATCCCTGCCGGCTGTGACTAACAGCGCGAACAAGACGTGCTTCCAATGCAAAGTTGTTCCACCGCTTCGCGCCACCGTCCAGTTCCAAAATTCTCCCCATGCTCACACTGTCGTATTTACATTCTGGATTATCTTGTTTCACGAACAGCGAACATTGGACAATTTTTAAAAAGAAACAGGGACGGGAGAGAAGCTGTGTTACAAATGGAGTGACAACTAGAAACAAACTGTACAGAACTCGAACCCAGTGTGGCATTAAAAGCACAATACGTCGACGCTTATATGGTTTGTTCCACCCGGGGAGAAGCATCTGTAGAAGAACAATGGAGAATAAACAACGAAAAAGGTTATACCGACAATATACATAAGAGAAGCTACACTGGAAATTTACTAAGCAGCTATGTATACTTTTCAGAGACTCCCTAGCCCAATACGACGTTAATGGTAAGACAACTGTGTGCTTCCAATGTAGCTGAAGATGATAATCTGTCTTCGCGTGGTCCTTGCGAAGTTCATCTCTTTCTGATAATGTACACTTTGTCTCCAATGAGACTTCTGTAAAAAAAAAAAAAAAAAAAAAAAAAATAATTGGATACTAGAAAGATGGGTATGGACGAATACCGCTCATTAGAAAATAAATGACTATTTTTCGTTAATCTCGCCTGCACTAGGAAAAGTACAGTTTTATCATCTTTGGAACCAACAATATGCATAATTCTGACCATTGATGAAGGACGAACTTCGAAGAATGAGTGTCTAAACTCGTTGATGTTCAGTTTATAGCGGACTTTTATGTGTCGATATATACTGGCGTACCTCTCAAAATGGCTTCTGCAGAGGTTCCACACAGAAAGCCACAATCTTGCGCTGAAATTTGTCATTTGCAGTTTTTGAAACAAAGGTAGCTCAGAACATCATGGAGTTGTTTTTTCACAGTGAGCGTCTAAAGAAAAAGCGATGTACAAAACACGAAATTCAGCTTGATGGTTTCCGCTAAATGATTGATTGGAACTGCTCTGAAAAATTTCTTCGTCTTCGTGCTTCCGCCAGCATTTGTGAGCTTCCTCCTGTTTATGAGTGTATTTATTTTTCCAAGTTTTACGTTTACTGGAACACGGTAGATGTCATAAAACAATACACTGCCGTAAACTCTGTTACTTGCGGTGATCGCATTTCTGGTCATACGGCGCTAGTGTTTCAAGAGTGGGGAGCTACCCGCCTCAGTAACGTCCAAAACTAGTCAGGCGTCGCACTCCAGTCGTTCGACTTTCTGAGTCGTATCGTAATATATAACAGTGCCGTAAGAACCCAATTAATCTGTGAGATCCACAGCGACTAAATTTATCAAGTACTATGATTTGATTTTTGTTTTTTGTAGCTATTATTGCTCATCTACACCAGTGTATACACTTCTAGCACATCTTTTGCAATTATACTATTTCTGTAGGATATTTAGCGGTTGGATCTTATAGATCCATGGCGACTGTTTTTTTTTTTTTTTTTTCCTCCATCCTCCGCACTTTGTTTTCTTTCTTTCCATAACACTCATTTCATGTATTCTTGTATTCAATGACCTTTTTTGATGACTGAATTACGATATTGTTATGTTTCAGGGGCGACATGACGTCAAAACGATTTGACCTAAATGATCCAGCAGATACAACGGAACTTCGCAAACTTCTACTTGACGAATGTTCGTCCATTTTGGACTTCAATGTTCCCACGCCGAGGACCTCTGCATGTGATCTAATACGAGCTTCGTATGACTCTGACGATGAGGATGACGACACGGATGCGTCAGAGCAAATGTAAGAACAAGAAGATTCAAGCACGAGCAGGGCGACACCGAATCTGACTGACTCTGAGCAAGAGAAAGACGCTGACTTCTACATTTGCAATCGGAGAAAAGACAAGAAGATCGTCAAAACCTTTTCATGGAAGAAAACTCCATACACCAATCGGCAAAAATCAAGTTCACGCAATTTGCTGATGAGACTCCCAAGTGCTATCGGGAGAAAAAAAAGGTAGAGGCCATCTTGAACACCTGGCAATATTTATTCAATGATGCGGTGTTTATAACACAATTGTGTCAGGTGTTACTATTGATGAAAAACTGGAGGCGTTCAGACAGGTGTTCGTTGTCACAATATATTCCGTCCAAATCTGCCAACTACGGAATGATAGTCTTTGGCGTCGTTGAGTCAAAGATGTTTTACATTTGTACCCTCTAAATTTACGCGGGCAGATAGCCAGAAGGACCATTTCAGGTCATTAATAGTAGCGTAGAGGTAGTGAAACGGTTGATACCTCCTATTCGCACTGTAACTGCGGACAGTTGGTTTTCATATGTGTCCCTATTCGAAGAACTGTCGCACATCTCCTGTTCTTTGTAGGACATTTCAAAAGATGAAAAGCCCTAGAGAGCTGAAAGAAATAAACTCTGAAAACTTTTCCAGCTTTTTTGCATTCAGGGAGGAAGGAACAATTGTTTCCTACACTCCACAGAATAAAAACAAAAAGAAAAATATGACTGATATCCAGTATGCACACAGACGGCGCAATCGACGAATCAACAGGTCACAAAAAAAGCCAGAGATGGGCATGTACTACAACCATCACAAAATTGGATTGGACGTTGTTGATATTGTAAGATGTGCTCACCCTACAATGTTCAAAGAGGAACAAGGAGGTGGGGCATGGTTGTATTTCACTCAATTTTCGACATTAGGGGTATCAATTCGCAAATAATTCATTTATCGAACAGGAATGGAAAAATACGACGTTAACTTTTTCCCAAGCAGCTTGGGATGGAACTAGTTTTGGCACAGTTGGTGAGACGAACGTTGGTCCCCAATTCATCACAGTCCATTCGTATGAGGGCTGCAGAAATTCTACCCGGAACTGCTGATCCCTGAAGTGAGTACTCGTAACCGTTGCCAGCCTGCTGCCTCGAAACTAATAAAAGAAGACAGACAAAGTATACTTACACACAGTGCGGCTTGTACTCGTGCCCTCATCAATGTGCTTTCAGTGTACTAATGGCCATGAAAAAGAAAAAAAAAAAAACCTGTTGATTATGACGAGGGCGACGACGAGTGAGTGATGTTTTCCTTAGTTCCAATCATCACCTTATTTTTATAATGTTTCAATTTATTTTTCACTTTTCAACTTTTATACGAACTTTATTCTCGTCTATTTGGAAGTGAATATTCCTAATGTTATGGTCAGACACTGTGAATTTTGGTTCCTAAGGTGTCATCAAAAAACTTATTTTCGTTTACATATTATTATCAACACGTTAGTAGACTGAGTTAAATTATAGTCCGTTACTCTCAGGTTCATAGGAAATTAAACAACTAATGAAGCACCTCCTATCAAAAAGTTACCCATTTTTTTTATTTTTGTTCCATTTTCTCAGGAAATATACGAAGAATAATAGCCGTTTCTCATGTTCCCTGTTTTGAATGAGAAATGTACTACGATTTCTTCACTGAATATCCATTTTCCTCTTGTGGATCTCTCAAGTCCATAGCGACAATCCATGTACCTATTTGGGGTGCGCCTAACCTAGTGTTAAGCAGTTCTACAAAATGAAACAATAACTAGGAACCTGGTTCCCGCGAAGGCAATGGTAACGACAACCATACGGCGTGTAGTGAATCACAAGAGTGGGGAAGAACGCGAGCCTCGAGAACAAATCTTGCTCGGCAGTAAATACGTACGGGAACCGCTAAGTGTCCTCGCGTGAGACGCCGATTTCATTTTATTAATGATTGAAATCCACTTTTGGTATGACTGGTACTAGGAGGAGCCTATGTGTCATCAGAATTTAACTACAATAACAACAATAAGCAATAAACTACTAAGTTCAGTAAACAAATGAATATTGTTACCTTTGCGAAGATGTACGAAGGGTCATGAAATGTTATAATGTAAGTAAGACATTTCAGCTGTGCGCTAATCTCTCTACTCGTCGATGGGAGGTTCTCCGAGCTTGTTCTTATGTGACAGTCGTCTTTACCACGCTCTCGCAGTTTATTATTTTTTTTTATATAAATCGTTTCATAATACTAAACCGTTAGTATTTTATGGTATTTGTAAATATACGCATCGTAATGGTATCCCGGGACTTATTTCACACAAATTAGCTACCCGTACCACGACTTAGAATCACAGGTCGCCTGCTTGCATCTTCTGAAGAATCCAAAGCGCTACCAGAGCTGCTTCGACGGCCAACACCTACACTAACTTAACAGAGAACAGGAAGGAGGAAATCGTCAGCGTCGCTTCATTAAGCTAATCCATGAAAAGGTGATCTTAACTATCTCAGTTTCAGTCGCTAAGGCTTTATCTCTGTTCTGAACCTCACCTATACCACTTTCTACGGAATCGTAGCTGAACTGAGAAACTTGTATGGAGGTTTGGTACCGCGAGGAGCTTTTGCACATTGAACTTCGTTTATGTCACTTACCGTGAGATATCTGAGACTGCAATATATTCGATTTAGCGTACATATTTATATTTTCGAAAATAATTGTTCCCGCTGGAATCTGCACAATTTGACCGAAGCTCAAAAACTGGACCGTGTCAACTGACGTATGGAAATTCTGAAAATACTAGTCCCAGGAATGCAAAATCCGTATACAACTTCACAACAATCGACGACAGTTGGCTGTAAACTATTTAATCGAAAGTATCCAGAAAACTAACAGCAGACATTAGTATAGGGTGTATCCACCCTTTGCCTTTATGATGGCTTAACTTATGCTGGAGACACTTTGAATGAGGTGTCTGAACGTCGGTAGGTAAATGGCGGCCCGTTTTTACTCAAGAGCTGAAACCAGAGAAGGCAGTGATGTTGGACGCTGGAGTCTGGAATGAAGTCAACGTTCGACGGTGTTCATTTGGGCAGGCCGTTCCATTTCAGGCATGTTAACTGTACATCATCCATAGCCTCACACTTGCTGCTGTAATGACAGGGTGGACTGTCACGATGATACAATAAAACATCGTCTCCCAACTGTTCTTGTACTGTGAACCATACACAATGCTGTCAAATGCTTTCATATCCTTCCGCTTTTAGAGTTTTGTTAAGCACAATAAGGAGACCACATCCTAACCACGAACACCACAACGACGATGACAGGTAGCGTTTTCCAAACCAGAGCACTTTCATCAAATTGGTACAGGATATAGTGCGCGTCATCACCCCAAATCAGTCGTTTGCAATCCTCCACAGTCCAGTGGCGTCGCCCCTTACAGCAACTCCAGTGTAGCACAACGCTGACTATAGCAATGTGTGTGTTATGAGGAGCTACTCGACCACCGTACGTGCCTAGTTCAAGCTCGAAATCACTGAGTACTCCCGACCGACCCATTCTGCTATTACACTAGTCAACAGCCATTTTGCATCTGGGATGTGATACATCAACTGGTATGTATTTTGGTGTGTAGAATCCGAATATACCTTTCAAAATGTTCTAGAACGAACCATTTTTGAGTTTTTAAAGGGTTTTTATTTCTCGTATTCAGTATCTCGCTTTTTGCTGTTGTTCTGTCTAGATGTTTGTTGTTTTTGATTTGCAGGGGAGAGCTAAAAGATCTGTAATCTTCAGTAAATGGTTGGAATGGTAATCCAGTGGTGTGAAAGAGATCCTCAGTGAGTGTTTCCTGTGAAAGATAGTGCGAATGTTGTGTGTTTAAAACTTACACTAAGAAAAATGGCAACTCGTAAATCTCGTTGCTGTCTAAACCACCCCGACAACTTTTGTTATGTGTGTGGGAAATTCACTCCAAAACCAAAGAAAGCCAATCACTGATTTGGTTAAGAAGGTATAGGAATTTTATTTTGATTGTCCTGTTGGTGATCAAGATAAAAATTTTGCACCTCATATTGGCTGCATAACCTGTAGTACAACCTTAACCGAGTGGTTGAAAGGAAAACGCCGAGCCATGCAATTCGCTGTTCCGATGGTGTGGAGTGAGCATAATGACCATTATTCAGACTGTACTTCTGTCTTACAAATATTTCGGGACTTTCAAGCAAAACTAGACAAAGTATCCAAATGTATCTTCAGTGCATTTGCCTGTGTCCCATGATGAGGGGTTGCCTGTTCCTGTCTGCAACTCGAAAGCAACGGAACCAGACACCATGTCAAGTGACTCAAAGTATTGAACATATAGAAGACTACAGCCCTCAGTATCTTGACACTACGCCTCAGCTCTTTAATCAAAAGGAATTGAACGATTTGGTTCGCGATCTAAAACTTTCGAAACAGCAAGCTGAACTGTTGGGGTCGAGACTGCAACAACGGAACCTTCTAGCTCCAAGGACGAAACTTTCCTGTTTCAGATCAAGAGGTGCTTCCTTCGCTCAATATTTCGATATGCAGAATTCAATGTGTGTATGTAGAGATGTCAATGGTCTGATGATGCAGCTAGGTGTACAACAGAATCCACAGGAGTGGCGACTATTTATTGACTCCAGTAAAATCATCTTGAAAGCAGCAATGCATTTCCATCGGTAACTTTGGCTTACGCAGTAGACACGCAAGAAACTTACGAAACCATGGCTTTGCTGCTATAGGCAATCAAATATAAGCATCATGAATGGCAGCTTTGCTGTAATTTAAAAGTTGTTAAACTCCTTACAGGTTTACAGGCTGGATTCACGAAATACAACTGCTTTTTGTGATTTCGGATTTCGGGACAGCCGTGACACCAAGAACCACTATACAGCCAAGGAATGATCTACAAGGAAGTCATATGTTCCTGGAAACGTAAATGTGAACAATATCCCATTGGTTGAGCAAGATAAAATCATTTTGGGCCTTACCAAGAACTTTGTAAAAGCTCTGGATAAAGAAGGTGAGGCCTTCAATCACTTAAAAGAAAACTTTTCAAAATTAAGTGAGACAAAGCCGAAAGAGGGTATATTTGTTGGACCACAAATCAGAAAATTGCTGAAAGATCCAACCTTTGGTACCAAACTCACAGATATCCAATTAGCTGCTTGGTCCTCTTTTAAAGCAATTGTGAAGGGCTTTTTGGGTAACAGAAAAGACAAAAACTATGTTACCACTGTGAATGATCTGCTGGACAACTATAACAACATGAGGTGTAAAAACTTTTTACCTTCTCACCTTGATTTCTTCCCGGAAAATTTGGGAGCCATAAGCGATGAGCATGGTGAACGCTTTCACCAAGACATTCTTACCATGGAACACCGTTACCAAGGCCATTGGAACCCTTCGATGATGGGCAACTACTGCTGGAGTCTTGCTAGGGAAAGTGATGAAAGAAGAGCTCCGACGTGGCGTTTTTCAAAATCAAAGACGATTAAAGGTGAAAATATCTTCGGAGTTAATTTGGACCTATTATTGGCATCATGCCCGTATACACATTCAATTCCGTGTTGCACAGCGGTGTCCAGATGCTTTCGATCAGATAGTGTTTTCGTAAGAGCCGGGAACCAAGCAGCAATCAACTGTACGAGAGTTCCAAGATGAACTGAAGCCAAGTAAAGTCGTTCTTTCGCGGCTCACTTTCAAGAAAATGATCTGTTGTTTCTTTCGTCACATTGGACATGTCGCGATTACTACTTTAAGGAATCGAAAACTGTTCATGCTGAATGATATACAACAATTAGTTTACAATCTGCCTGTTGGCTTCTATGTCGGGTTCGTCGGCCGATGTTCGTCTGATGATTTTTTCTGACGTTTCGCCAGCACAAGTGGCTGGCAGTGTCAAAGTTTCACCCTCCATTGGTGGTGGTGGACCAGCAATGGAGGGTGAAACCTTGACAATGCCAGCCACTCGAGCTGGCGAAACGTCAGAAAAATCATGAGACGAACATCGGCCGAAGAAACCCAGACAGAAGCCAACAGGCAGTTTGTCAACAAGTGGCCATGAAAATCTCAATAATTTTGAACAATTACTTTGTCACAACGCATCGCTGAAATCAGAAAAAACAACCGATACGTCACATCATGTTTCATCAAGGCAATGCCAGTTATCACGCAGCACGACAGACAACATTTGAAGGAAAAAAACTAAGTATCATTGCCCGTGTTCACCATATTTATCGCTGAACTACTACTTTTAGTTCCCTTATACCAAACGAAAAAGTGAGTGGATACTGATTTTCTTTACCTCAGGAAGCTGTAGAATACTCCCAACACCTTGCTTGAGCTACCAACGTACGTGTGGAAAAAATTTCCAGAACTGGTTCGAACGCTTGCAAGTGTATAAACATATAAAGGCGATTATTCTGTGTGATAAAAGTATGTTTTCCTTGAATTCTTGTTACTAGGTGGCGCACGAATAGTTGACAATTTAACATTCAATAAAAATAGTGTATCTCTAGCTATATTTCACTCGATTTTCGTTCCACCGTGTTTGGTTTTATGGAAATGTCGACATAAGTCGTGTTGCTGCATTATCGTCAGTCTCTTGTTTCCAAGTTAGCGTTACGCCATGCACATGGATGGACTTCTATCTATTCAGCGGCGTGTTCAGGCAGCTCTCCTTTATGCTGGATTGTAAAATGTCATAGCAACGCGAAGATGACGTACGGCAATATTTTACACTCTTTGGCCTCCACCAAGAAACACAATTCTCCGATTAACAAGACAAAGGCTGTATATGTAAGGATAATTGATCATTTTATATCACACTATTTGCTATCAAATGAAGTTCGGCTTTAGAAGTCGTTTAACAACCGGAAATGCTATATTTTCTTTTCTCTGTGAGGTACTGGATGAGCTAAACAAAAGGTTTCGAACGCTTGGCATATTTTTTTTTAATTTAACTAAGGCATTTGACTGGGTTGATCACAAAATATTGGTCCAGAAGCTGGAATACGAGTAGTAGTTCACAAATGGTTTACCTCTTACTTTAGCAACAGGCAGCAAAAGGTCATTATTCACAATGTTGATAACGGCTGTGATGTGGGGTCTGGGTGGGGTACTGTCAAGTGGGGGTGCCCCAGGGATGAGTGTTGGGGCCACTCCCATCCCTTATATATATGAATGATATTCCCTCTAGTATTACGGGTAACTAAAATATTTGTTTGCTGACGTCACTAACTTGGTAGTAAAGGATGCTGTGTGCAACATTGGCCCGGTTTCAAATAGTGCAGTACATGACCTAAGCTCATGGCTTGTAGAAAATAAACTAACGCTAAATCACAGTAATACTCGGTTTTTACAATTTCTGACACAATTCAACAAAACCTGACGTGTTAATTTCACAGAACGGGCATATGATTAGTGAAACTGAACAGTTCAAATTTCTGTGTTCAGATAGTAAGCTGTCGTGGAAAGCCCACGTTCAGGATCTTGTTCAAAGACTTAATACTGCCATTTTTACTATTCGAACGGTATCAGAAGTGAGTGATCGTTCGACACGAAAATTTGTCTACTTTGCTTCATTCGCTTATGGCGTATGGTATTATATTTTGGGGTAACTCTTCCCATTCTAAAAGGATATTTTTGGCTGAGAAACGGGCGGTTTTATATATATATATATATATATATATATATATATATATATATATAAAATCAAACCTGCATTTGAATCGGACTTCCTTAACTCTTATGCAAAAAGGTGTGCAGTATACTGCTGCATCCATTTTCAATAAGCTGACACTAGAATTCAAAAATCTTAGCGGTAATCCACGCGCTTTCAAATCTAAACTGAAGAGTTTCCTCATGGGTCACTACTCCTATTCTGTCGAGTACTTCCTTGAAAAATTAATCTGATTTTTATTGCATTGTTGAATGCGTTTACTTAAACTTATGGACTGACTTTTTTCGGGTTCATAAACATTTATTTTTATCTGGTATTACTTTTATGTTGTAATTTCATGTACTGACACGTTCGATGACCTTGGAGATTTGCTCCTCAATTTGGTCCTACGGAACTTGTCGTGTAAATAAATAATACACTCCTGGAAATTGAAATAAGAACACCGTGAATTCATTGTCCCAGGAAGGGGAAACTTTATTGACACATTCCTGGGGTCAGATACATCACATGATCACACTGAGAGAACCACAGGCACATAGACACAGGCAACAGAGCATGCACAATGTCGGCACTAGTACAGTGTCGGCACTAGTACAGTGTATATCCACCTTTCGCAGCAATGCAGGCTGCTATTCTCCCATGGAGACGATCGTAGAGATGCTGGATGTAGTCCTGTGGAACGGCTTGCCATGCCATTTCCACCTGGCCAGTTGGACCAGCGTTCGTGCTGGACGTGCAGACCGCGTGAGACGACGCTTCATCCAGTCCCAAACATGCTCAATGGGGGACAGATCCGGAGATCTTGCTGGCCAGGGTAGTTGACTTACACCTTCTAGAGCACGTTGGGTGGCACGGGATACATGCGGACGTGCATTGTCCTGTTGGAACAGCAAGTTCCCTTGCCGGTCTAGGAATGGTAGAACGATGGGTTCGATGACGGTTTGGATGTACCGTGCACTATTCAGTGTCCCCTCGACGATCACCAGTGGTGTACGGCCAGTGTAGGAGATCGCTCCCCACACCATGATGCCGGGTGTTGGCCCTGTGTGCCTCGGTCGTATGCAGTCCTGATTGTGGCGCTCACCTGCACGGCGCCAAACACGCATACGACCATCATTGGCACCAAGGCAGAAGCGACTCTCATCGCTGAAGACGACACGTCTCCATTCGTCCCTCCATTCACGCCTGTCGCGACACCACTGGAGGCGGGCTGCACGATGTTGGGGCGTGAGCGGAAGACGGCCTAACGGTGTGCGGGACCGTAGCCCAGCTTCATGGAGACGGTTGCGAATGGTCCTCGCCGATACCCCAGGAGCAACAGTGTCCCTAATTTGCTGGGAAGTGGCGGTGCGGTCCCCTACGGCACTGCGTAGGATCCTACGGTCTTGGCGTGCATCCGTGCGTCGCTGCGGTCCGGTCCCAGGTCGACGAGCACGTGCACCTTCCGCCGACCACTGGCGACAACATCGATGTACTGTGGAGACCTCACGCCTCACGTGTTGAGCAATTCGGCGGTACGTCCACCCGGCCTCCCGCATGCCCACTATACGCTCTCGCTCAAAGTCCGTCAACTGCACATACGGTTCACGTCCACGCTGTCGCGGCATGCTACCAGTGTTAAAGACTGCGATGGAGCTCCGTATGCCACGGCAAACTGGCTGACACTGACGGCGGCGGTGCACAAATGCTGCGCAGCTAGCGCCATTCGACGGCCAACACCGCGGTTCCTGGTGTGTCCGCTGTGCCGTGCGTGTGATCATTGCTTGTACAGCCCTCTCGCAGTGTCCGGAGCAAGTATGGTGGGTCTGACACACCGGTGTCAATGTGTTCTTTTTTCAATTTCCAGGAGTGTAAATAAAAAGAAGGCAGTTTGTCCGAAGAGAAACGACCTCTAGCATCGGCTGTTCGTTCTCTGGAGAACATCGCAGCGTTACGGGTAGCAATCAACGTAGTCCAAGCAAGCCATTCTAATGGGCAGCAAGGGAAATAGGGATGCCTCGACATTATGTACGAAGAATTTCACAGAGTGATCTCAAGTTCTTCCGTTACAAAATTACTGTCTTACGGAAGCTAACTAAGCAGAACAAACAGAGAAACTCCTTACAGGGCAGGGGAAAACTATTAATAATGTTCAACATATGGTTCTCAGATGAAGCTTATTTACATCTCAATGGAACAGTAAAAAAAGTTCGATTTGGGGTGAAGAAAAACCGTAAAATGAAAAAACGGCGCATGAGGGAAAAGTGACCGTGTGGGTAGCTCTATCGCACCAGTATTTTTCAAAGAAAGTGTCAATGCCGACCGATACAAGACAACATTGGAAAATTACTTCGTGCCGCTTCTTGCCACCATTCTTCCAATGAACACACCGTGGTTTATGCAAGATGGCGCCAACACCTAACACGGCTACTGCTGTTGTCCCATCGTTACTCGCAGCGCCATCATGGGAAATTCTTTTAGCCTCTTTCAAGTCCGGATTTAAACCCACGTGATATTTTAGTGGGGATATTTGAAAGAGAAACTGTTCCCTTTGAGACTACTGAATACAGTGGAAACACGTTCCCGAATAGTGCAACTGCGCAACGAGGTAAATGAATACTTGTGCCGCAAAGTTGTATGAAATACGAGTACTCGCCTTCGCAATGTCCGCTGCAGTGGAGCGCATACTGAACACACGATGAACTGGAATGCACTTCACATCACTGACCGTACTACCTGTGTGTCAAATTTGCTAATTTTCGTGGCAATATTAAACGTGCCAACTATTCGTGTGACATCCTGTAAACGAATTATTACCTTGGCTGTTCTGGAGAGCTACATCACTGGCGTGGCTAAACTTTCAGGAATCACATTTCCAGAGTTTTTCTGTTACTTTTTCGAACATTGTTTCCTTTTGTGTCGATATGAAGTAGCATTCACTCCTCAGGCACAACCACAATGTAAACCGTAATACCTTGGCGTACCACAAGTACTATCTAACAAGTTCCTTCACCCCCTCCCACTTTTGTGGGTCGAGCATGTCTGAAACTTTCAATGTTCTGCAGAGCGCCGACTGAACACGCCACGGAGGCAGACCGATCGCTCGATAGAGTTATCATTCGATCAGAGATCGTGACAGGCCACTGTCCCCTTTGGCGATTCAATCAGGAGGCGGCACGCATCCTCAGAATCAATACGGATGACCTCCAAGGCACCGCGCTGCGTTCACAAAGCGGAGTTGCCGTTACGTAAGCGCCCAGATCAGGGGCGCATTACCCTCTGAAACAGCAGCGCCCTTCCCGAAAGTAATTTCATTTTCTACTGGACAACATCGAGAAAAATGAAGACGCGAGAGGCTGGGACTGGCAGAAGATTTTGTAAACTTACTAAAAACCCTAAGAAGTTTAGTCTTCGTAAAATCAGTAAGCGGATCGAAATCATCTACTCAGACACTCACTGAAGACAATGGCACCGAAACGGAAAACAACAGAGAAAAGTCCGAAATACTGCATTCGGTCTTCCGAAACTTACCGCGGAAGATCGTAAGACGGTCCCTTCCTTTCAATCGAACTTCGAAATGGCAGATGTAGGGAAAACCGATCGCGGAATAGAAAAGCAACTATAATCGCTTTGTAGTGGAAAGGTATCAGGACCAGATGAGACACCGTAAAGATTCTACAGAGATTACGCTACCATTCCAGCAGCAGTTTATGGCATGGTACCTAGCGACTGGATCAAGCGCAGGTCATTCCGTTTTCAAGTAGGGTCGTAGGACATATGTATATCATTATATTCTTAACGTCAATTTGTTGTAGAATTATGGAACATGTTTTATGCTAATTTATTATGACGTTCTTGGAGAACGAAAAACGGAAATCAACATGGATTCAGCAAACCGAGATCTTGTGGAAGCCAACTCGCTCCGTTCATCCATGAGATCCACAGCGCTGTAGAAATCGGCGCCCAGGTTGAGATGCCGTGTTCCTAGACTTCAGAGAGGCATCTGACACCCTCCCGCACTGCCGTTTGGTAAAAGAAATATATTACCGAGTATCGGACCATATCTGCGATTGGTTTCGAGACTTCCTTGCATACAAAACTCAACACGTCGCTCGTAACTACACAAATTCGACATATGTGACCATCATTTCGGAGTTCCCCAAGAAGTGTGAGAGGACCTTTACTGTTTACAATGTATGTCTGCAAGAAAGTACCAACACCAGAAGACAGTAACAATTTGCATAACGACCTACAGAGGAATAATGAATAGTGTTGGGACTGGCAGTTGAAGCTGAACGTAAATAAAGTGACATATTGTGCATGCATACGACACAAAATCCACTACGATATAACTGTACTGTTGATGACCAGTTGCTGGAAAGAGTAACTACCGTAAAATATCTATGAGTATCTATCCGGAGCGACCTTAAGAGGAAAGATCACGTAAGACAAATAGCAGAAAAATCAAATGCCAGACAGATTCATAGGAAGAAACTTAAGGAAATTTAATCCATCCACTAAAGAAGTGGCTTGTAAGGTGCTTGTTCGACCGACTCTTGAGTATTGCTCATCACTCTGGGAGGCTTACCTGGTACGACTAATAGAAGGGAGAGTGAACAGACAGACAATAAATAGAGAAGATGCAACGAAGAGCAGTGCGATTCGTCACAGGTTCGTTTAGTCGGCGCGAGAGCGTTACAGAGATGCTCAACAAGCTCCAGTGGCAGACGCTACAAGAGAGGCGTTGTGCGTCACAGAGGTTTACTATTGAAATTTCGGGAGTGTGATTTGCGGAATGAGTCGGACAACATATTACTTCCTCCCACATATTTCTCACTAAATGGCCGCGATGAGAAAATTCGAGAAATTAAGTGCTAATACAGAAGCTTACCGACAATCAATTTCCCCACGCGCCACTCCCATATAGAACATGGCATGTGGGAGAAATTAATGGTACCAGAATTATGCATCGACAGGTGGCTTGCGGAGTAATGATGTCGATGTATGTGTCTTTGTCGTTTTCGATAAACCGAGAAACAAACAGTACTTTCCATTTTTTTAATCACCTTATTTCAATGTAACAGCAACTTTAACTGTGACAGAGAGGACGAGTACACGTCCTTCGTATTTCACTATCCACCGAGTTTCGAGTCACGGCGATTCAGTTGCGAACTAAAGCTACAAAAGCAGTCGCTATATTTCACTTCTTACGACACTTTACCCTCACATAAGTCAACATCAAAATTCTTCCCGGGGAAAGTCGAAGTTCCGTTCCGTTGACGACCTGTGTGAATGCCGCCATTTGAAATGCACTCGCGTCAAGTGAGGATCGACCTTTGTCGCAAACCCCGATCCCGTAAGAGGTAAAAAATGTATCAGACTCAGATAATGTTGGAACTGGTTGCCAGCATCCGGAACGTTGAGACATAGTTTGAATAAGCATGAACAAGCAAACAGACGTCATTGGAGATGTTCTAGAGTGCTTCCTAATACGATATGATGCAAGAAAGCGACCTTTGTGACCGATATAAATATGGGTCCGTCCGCGACCCAGGGGAGAATAGGTCGGAAGTGGTAAGGAGACACTACTACTATATAGCTCGTCGCCAAGTATCGGACTCAGAGCAGTTGCTAGCCTCGGCATGCCGCCGCTGCTGAAGAGATACATCCTGAGGAATAGTTCGCCGAACGTATATCAGCACGAGTTCAGAGTCAGACACAGAATTAGCTAACAAGGTCTTGGCCCTGGAGTAGTACCTGGAGTATAGTTCAATTATCGTGATTCCATGAAACTTACACCGAGTTCCGCGCTTCGAAATACTTTCAGCTTGTAGCCGAGCCGCTGTAGGAGTACTACGAGCAGCCCGCGCTATTTTCCCTCGTCAACTTACGTAAGATCTCCCGTCTTCTCTAATATGTCCTGTCTCGCTCACGGGATATGACACCTTACATCGTAACAGCTGATTTATAGACATCATTCGCGTAAAACTGATGCTCGGGAAACAATAATTTGTAGGAGCGGAAATATATACTGAGTCTAAGCGTCTAAACACGACAGCGAAAAGTTTTCTCCGAAATTCTATTTTCGTCTTTCGGGTGTTGAGTTGCACTTATAAACAGGCGCGGATACAAAAGGGGAGGGGGGGGAGTGTCATGACAGTATTTTTTATAATACTTTCATTCATATTTTTACATACAGCAGTTTCTAACTTCACAGGTAAACTTTGGAGAATAAAGTAGCATGGAAGCCAAGGGTCAAAAGCGGTAAGCATTTCTAAAACTTACGAGCTACGTTTAACAAAGAATGTTTTTCAGTTGCTCACCTGAGGACGTGTCCACGTGCAAAGGTTTGCGACCTGACCGGTAACATTTCAATCAGGTAAATGCGCGTATGCCCCACAGAGTGCAAAAACTGCGGTGGAAGAGAAATATTGAAATACATCCATCAAATAAGAGGACTACTTCTATGAGATGAAATGTTTGGTACAGGAAAGGATTTCGTGATGGGCCGCATCAAACGTGTCAGGACACTTATGACTGAAAAATAACACATCTACAAAACATTTTCCCACACGTAAGGGTAGATGACTGAAAGAAACAGCCTCCCCCTCTTCTAGATGCGCATATGTAGCCTTGGTTTGTGCACCAGTGTTCACAATGGTAGGGCTTTGTTTCGGGTGCACACTTATATTTTATATTGGGTAAATTATGTTATCAAAGATGTGAGAGTTCTTAAATTAATTGCGCGCTACATTTTCGGATGTATGCTTTACAGAGGCTGTATTTTTTTGAATTGCAGTTTCATGGACAACATACTAAAACAATCTACTATTCACTGATGTAAGCAAATTATTACTACGTTGGAATATTTTATAAATTTTAACGGTCATTAATATTAATCTCAACCACCTGCGGTAAATTACAAGATGGCTAGTTATACTTGAGTGGGGAGACGGCGGGCGGCGGGTCAGAGACAGTGACAAGTTGTGGTCCCCCCAGAACTGAACCCTACAGCCGACCCTGCGTATAAAGATAATGACTGTCAGTATGAAGGGACTCAAATACATGGTTATTAGCCCCTCCATCCTCTCCTGGAGTTCAAAATGCCGGTACAAGCCTATTTCTATCATTCCTTAATAGTAAAAAACTGTCAATGTTTTGCACCGTGTGTTGTGGTCTTCAGTCCGGAGACTGCTCTGAAGCAGCTCTCCGTGCTATTCTATCCTACTACACACACACACACACACACACACACACACACACACACTTCTTGTCAATACTAAGTTGGCGATCCCTTGATGTCTTAGAATGTGTGCACTAAGGTCAGACTGAAATTACTTGTTAGCTGACGTCTCTCACTTTCCGTTACAATGTTGCAACATCGGCGGCCATCTATCGCTCTGTTATTACCGACGCACAAACACGACCTGTCACTTCACGAGCGCTGATTACTGAAACGTGGAGCAATGTTGCAAGCGGCCGCCATGAAGTAGGACGGGAACGTGTGATGCACTGTCGACAACTGCTTCTACGTGGCCAATGTCTGAACTGCAGCAGACGACTCGTTTCGTAGATCTGAATTTAAGCTCGTGTCCTAACTTAACCACAGCCTCCTGATGTGCAGCTTTTTGTATCAGAGAAAACGGCGGTTAACAATCTACGGCACAACTATTAATCACGCTCGCTTTGTTCTCGGCGATTAAAGCTAACCTCTACAGCAGACTCAAGGGGGAAATACTTCAGTTAGAGCGGTAAAAGCAAGCTGTAATTTCCTCGCTTTCATTTGCTACCTTGCCCTATCACCACACTGGCTACACGCGCTACCAATGGATGGGCAGTCCTGGTTACAGGTTATAGGCGACCCATGCTGATTCCAAACGAAAATAGCAAAAAAGCAAATAAAGACAACATGACGATGAAAATAACGCGAAAAAGAACGAAAAATTTAAAAAATTACATTTAAACCCATTTATATAACAAGTCATTTTAGAAAAAAAAAAGTTCGAAGCATCTGATGAGATTGGAACCTGCGACCATCTACGCATCATGAATGTATCTTCACCACTACACTATGCCACCATCCTGCGTAATATTTTTATATCTATGGCTTTCCAGAACCAGCCGCAATGATGACTAGCTGCCTTCGAGAAGTCTAGCCTCACGTTCGAAAGTTGTCTAACGTAGGCCAATCGCTGTGATGATATTAATTGCGTATATGACGCAAAATCGCTTTCGTTTCGAAAGGACCCAGTAGTGTTTGGTTAGCGCTCCGTATGAAAGGTGCGTATCTGTTAACGTGCTTGCGTGCGTGTGTGTGTGGTTTAATATGCATGATAAAATTCTAAATAAAAGGCACAGGCACAGATATAGGAATCCAAAACTCCCTACACATTAAGAAAGAAAGCTGGACAAGTAATCACTAGGTTGGTGCGTAAGTTCGTTGCGTTTTTGCATAAGCATAATAAACACAATAGATATAAATAACAGAGACTCTAGTAAAAAAAATTTACAAAGATAAGCCAAAGCTAGGTCAAGTTTTCGATTCTGTGACTGCAGAAATCACGTGGTTTTAAAGAACTCGTCGAGCTATGTTCGGCGTGCGTTTTCATCCGGAAAGGAAGTTCCTTGAAGGTTGTTCGACAGAGAGCGAAAAAGATAAAAATGTGAGGAAGCAAGGTCAGGTGAATAAGACGAGTGCGGAATGACTTCCCAGTCCAGCTCCTATAAAGCGTTTTATGTCAAGAGTAGCAGAATGCGCGCGGGTATTGTCGTAGGACCAGCATCACTTAACGCAGTCTTCCTGGTGGTTGTTCTTGGATTGCGTCTGCAAGACGTCTCAGTCGTTGACAGTGAATGCCAGCAGTGATGGCTGCACCTTGGGGAAGCAATTCGTAGTACATCACACCGTCGCTGTTCTACCAGATGTGATCAACCAGATGATGATGATGATGATGATGATGATGATGATGATTGGTTTGTGGGGCGCTCAACTGCGCGGTTATCAGCGCCCGTACAAATTCCCAACCTTTGCCGCGTCCACACTCGCCACGTTCATGAATGATGATGAAATGATGAGGACTACACAAAAACTCAGCCATCTCGAAGCAGGTGAAAATCCCTGACCCCGCCGGGAATCGAATCCGGGACCCCGTGCTCGGGAAGCGAGAACGCGACCGCGAGACCACGAGCTGCGGACCCATATGTGGACACGCGCAGGTCTCTGTACGGGGAGCTGCTGATATGCCTGGGCTCAGCCATTCCGCTCTTTTCCTTATGTTGGCATACAGACACCACTTCTCGTCACCAATACCGATACAGGTTAGGAATGGTCGGTGTTGTTCACGAGCCAGTTGATGAGTCAGCTGAGATGCACTTATGGCCACTCGCTAATTTTTGTGATTTTGGCTTCGAGCATGCTGTACCCCTAAGTCCGGTTTTTTAAGCTTCCCCGTCGCATGCAATGCAAATGTCGCATGTGGAAGAATGATCACAGTTCATCGCATTTGCTAATTCTCAAGTACACTGACGTGGACCATTGTGGATCAATTCTTTTAAACGATCTTCATCAAACCCCGAATGTCTTCCTGATGCTGGAGTGTAATGTCAAAACGATCCTCCTTAACCATTTTCTTGCCGTGCCCTGTCCAGTAGCATTATGCCTATACAAGGCTCAAATGTTTCTGGCTGCTCCGCTGCTGCGGAACTCAACAGAAACTGCTGAATTCAAACACAAGAATGTGTCGTACTTCCGATTTCTGCACTTGGCACTCCACTTTCTAGCGTCCACAGCTCCAGTCAAATGGTTCAAATGGCTCTGAGCACTATGAGACTTAACATCTGAGGTCATCAGTTCCCTAGAACTTAGAGCTACTTAAACCTAATTAACTTAAGGACATCACGCACATCCATACCCGAGGCAGGATTCGAACCTGCGACCGTAGCGGTAGCGCAGTTCCAGACTGAAGCGCATAGAACCGCTCGATCACAGCGGCCGACCAGCTCCACTCACTATCTCCAAATGACAATAAGTATACTCAAATACCAGCAGCGACATACGATCGGTAAATAACTCTTAGCAACCTTAATACCAACATGTAAAACAAAACTGCTATGAAGTTATGAATCAACCGAACAGAAGTGAAGCGAACAATTTTTGTGGCAGTTTCGCAACGGCCAACCGTTCGGCCATTAGGCTGAGTGCTCTGATATGAGGAAACCAACCCCAACGTCTGAAGTGTCAACCAACAACAAATTTTAATCAGGCTACAGGTACATGAATGGGTAATCGACTACGATCATCGCGTTAAAGGTTAAATTAAAACCAAGAACTAAACACCGTCTAACGAGGCCACGAAGGTCGAAGCGGTACAGATCTTCTGCCGCTTTTAGGTACACCCCCTACCATCCGAGTCCTTGCCAAGCACAACAGCGCTTAAACTTCGGGGATCTGGCGGGAACTGGTATTCCGACTGTGGCAAGGCCATTGGCAAAAGTTAAACTGGCAGCCTAACGTATCTTATTTTCAGAGATAGAAATAGAGATATACTGTCGCCGATATGAGGTTCAGATGCGAAAATCGGATTGTGTGGTGCCTTGGTGCTAAATCGGCGCCGAGAAGCCCACCCTCAGAGACCGCCCCGTGTATAAGCTTCCTGGCTGAGGCAGAGACGCTAGCGGAACTCCCGCGCTCCCAGTCACCACACGGGACGGGCGAGGAGACACTGGCGAAGGCCAAGGCGACGCGGCGCAGACAAAAGAAGGGCGGCCGGTTTGCGAGACAAAGCGGCCGTGGCGGCAGCGGCAGCCAGCCAGCCAGCCAGCTAGGAGAGTGGGCAGATGCGGCGAGAGAGACGGCGTGCCTATGCCCGCTGCCCGCCACGTGCCGACTAGGCGCGGCCCCCGCCAAGGTCGCCCCAGCTGCGCCAGGCCACGCGGTCGATAGCGCCCTACGACCCGGACAGGACGGGCACAGCCACAGCACAGCCGCACCACCCTCACCGCGCTGCCAGCCTCCGGGTTCGGGTTCGATACGTCCACATCCTACAATGAGGTGACAGCAGTCGTGGGGCAGCAATATGCACATACACAGGTGGCGGTAGTATCGCTTACACTAGGAATGAAAGGGCACTGCACTGGCGGGGCTGTCACTGTTATGTGCCTTGTGTCAGGTTTCCGACGTGATTATGGCCGCACGACGGGAATTACTCAAAAGAGTGGTCTTTTGTCAAGAAAGGGGGGGGGGGGGTGCGAATCAGGAACCACTGTGGAGATTTGTAGCTGTTTCATCTCGCAAGGGGAACTTCACATCGCACCCCCCTCAGATATAGTGGTAACAAGGCCCAGTGGATAGTCCGTCAAAAATTGAACACGCATCAAGCATGAAAACAGGAAGAAGATGGGGAAAAAAAAAGCAAAATAGAAACAGTGAACGGGCCACGTGTTCGCTTTATTCAGATTTGCGTCTGTGTCGTGGAGCAACGTCCGTTTGCAGCAGCGAGGTGTTAGGAAGGGGACTCCAGACGTACGTACCTCCAACCTGTTCTACACCAAGTACTACACGTTATACCGCTTGCGTTTTGTTTTGGAAGTTGACAGTTGAATTCCTTTGTTGTAACATAGTTCACACCCGTTTATTTATTGTTTTCATTTCTGTGAGAGATGTATGCGGCATCTCGCCTGCTCTAACATTTACTTGCCACGGTGATATATTCTTACCACATGACTCACATTCCATGACCATTGTACAGTATGACAATTGCCAAGGCTACAGTAGGACAATAGACAAGCCAATGAGCGGACAAATTTGGCCAGCTATGGACCGTATACAACTTAAGACTTATGGCGTTTCGTTTGTGCGTCTGTGTGTGGGGGGGGGGGGGGGGGGGAGGGGCGCTACGAAGGAGACTTACAACACTGATCTCCCCGTTCGCAGTCAAAAACCGTGTCCACACAATCATGTCGCAATGGTTATTCACAATTGCTGTAAGTTGCATATCTTGAGCGTGCCCCGTTCACTGTTTCTATTTTCCTTCTTTTTTCACAGTTCAGTACACTTTCTTCCTGCTTTCATGCTTAATCTGCGTTCAGTTTTTGACGGGCTATCCGCTGGGCCATTTTACTACCAAATCTGGGGCGGGGGGAGGGCGATGGGCAATTTCCAGTTTCCTTTGTCAGTAGCTCACGTAGGTAACGCAGATGTGAGACACTACATTTCTACGAAGACTCGTACAAACAGCTTCGTGGTAGCATCGCTATATCAATGCCTATACATTAATGATTAAAGACGATACCCAGGAAGAACTGCTCGTTGCTGCTGCAGTACTAACAACAGCTTATAAAGTCGCCAAGCATCATCCAAATCCATAACACTATTGCAAAAAGTTTCTTTTTATGTCATAGGCACCGATTCATCGATCCGCAAGGCTGAAACTGTTTCCTTTAGTTATTTAATGGTTTACTGGAATTGACGGAATCCAACAGAAGCTGTTGAAGTTTGACTCGCTGAATAACGAAACATCGGAAACAACTGCAAAGTTTTGTCCACACACGTTAAAACAACCGCAAATTCCATTAGATACATTAATTGCTTTTTGTGGAGACAGTAGCAATACCAACTTCCGAGGGTTCCACAACGCGGCCAGGTAGAAGGAATTGGATGACCTGTCCATATCCTCCACAATACTATATCAAGCGCGCTGGAATCTTAACAGTCGGCAATCAAATAAGTATTAATTCTCGACAACTGAAGTAAGAACTATATTAATAGACACTGAAAGACGTCCGAATGGAAGGAATACTGCCAATTTTATTGACATGCAAACCTAGATAAATATGAACTAATTGAAGAATGAGAACCCTAACGAAGAAGTAATTAATTTGATTTCGAAATTTGAGGAAGAGAACGTGGCTTTCTATACCATAGCATTTGATTACTTAGAGAAATTGGCTGTTTTTTGTGAATAATCATTTATTTGATTGGATGAGGATAACTGAAACCCCTGACCGGATGATCATTAAAAACACTATTATATACCTGACTCTTCAGGCGACAACTGCTTTCAGGAATGCCGCAAAAAGTTCCATGTAATTACGTTTTAAAAAAGTAATTATATTAAATAAATTTTTACTTTATTTCTACGTCCGCATCTCAGAGTGTCCCGAGGAGGTCCCAGCTACAGCTCGTAGATATGGCAATGCTATATCCGACTCTTCCTTATCAGCACACTCTCGGAATTCCAACATTACGACTCTTTGTAGTGCACACGACGTTCTTGTAGCATCTGTCAATGGAGCTTGTTCAGCATCTCCGTAAGGCTCTAGCTGCATCTGCCCCGTAAGAAACCCCCTCTTCCTTGGGCCTTCTCTATCTCTTCTATTAATCCAACCTAGTGACAGCACCACGCCAACGAAAAATACGCAATACTAACGTATACTTACACCCCAATCAATTTTCGCTGTTCTGATACACCCTACACATTATTCATTGCATAATAATACAAATACCAACAATAATAACCTCGTCTGGTTCAGCGGCCTGGTGCAAGTCTATCGATTGGACGCCACTTCCGCCCCACCCCAGTAAAGGCGCGTACACAGTAGATCAACGAACGACTGGAACTGGATTCGGCCGAACGTGGTCGCTAATGCATTGGTGTTTGGCTTCTCACAGACACCAAACGAAGGGCTTTGGGCCGACGGATTCGGCTATGTGGAATCGCCTGCCGACATTGCTCCCTTTTTGTTATGGTTAAAAAGCAGCGTTTTAATTACAATTTTACCGGTCGACATTAGGAGGGAAGAAGACGATTTAGCAATCGTCGCATATGCAGCATTTATTTTACTACAACAGGCTTATCATCAGAAAAGGAAGAAGAGACGACGTTCGTGGACTGCCTCTCTTTTTAAAACGTAGGGAGCAGTGTGTTGGGACAAAATTAATGACTACCTTAAAGCTGATTTTGAATATTGGTTACTTTATAATTTATTTCTGAATGAAAGATGCAGTTTTCGAATGTTTTTTCAATTGTGTAGGCCCTAAAATTTCTAAAGAAGACGTCGCTTTGAGACAGTTTTACTGCAGGAGAAAGATTAATGGCCATCCCCCCCCCCCAGTTTTGGTGGTTTCTCTTTGTCGTTCACGGCGAAAAGATGTCAAAAAAGACCCCATTTTCTTTTTCACGTCGCGCATATTTCTATCCAACGGCTCACTTATTTCCCTCCAAACGTCTATTCCTTTAAATTTGTTTTTATAACCGCAGTTCGTTGGGGTCCATAAACATTCCCATTCACAATAAAACACTATCAGTTTTACTGCTCTTTCTCTATGTTATTCCACTCCACATTCCAATATTTTTAAACATAATAAAACCCTCCCTTCGCGAGAGCGAGCATTGCCTGCAGGACAGACGCAAGTCGCACTCAGTATATTTTATTGACCGGTTTCGCTCTTTAATTTAACAGCCAACTAATGTATTTTAAACGGTAAATTTCAGAATTTCTGATGATGCTCTTGTTACATTAAAAAGCTAACCCGATCGATCAAACATACTAAGAGCGTCTTGTGGCTTTTCAGAAAACATTACACATCCGTAGTAGACACACAGCAAATCGTCACTGAATCAACGAAAATTCGATCTGGCATCCACACTAGGAGAGGGGTCCCAACGCCAACCAACAGCCAATTTGTTGATATTAGCGCCAGCAGAGTCGCAACCAAGGTCAACCGCTTCTTTGTCTCCGATTTGCCACCAATACACAATAAGCAAATCAAACCACTGGCTCCGTTAGTTGGTCTTCACTAGCGTAGAGTGTACGCGCCGTTACGACTCATTTCAATCTATTCCAGCAGCCGTCAAAACGGCGCTGTGTACATGCTTCAGAGACCTCGCACGACCATATAGAAGCAATGAGCTATATTGAATGTGTGACGAGAATGTTTAATTAGCATCCTTCAAGAGGTAGACGGTATTTAGACTATGCCTTTGGAATATTGAGCAACAAATGGACCTTTGAATTTAGATCCTCATTTTTCTGTCGACATTGTAAAAGTCTCTGTCGGTTTGCATAACTCTGTGCGTGGAAGAGACGGCTGTGAAACTGGAAACGAGTTATTGATAACTGGACTTGAATGATTGAAGACAGGTACATCTGTACGTGGAGGAATAACAAAAAATAGGGTGGGGAACATATGATCGATTACTTTTTGACTCCAGCTCTGTCTGTAGGCTGCAATTTTTCTAAAATACAATATTTGGAAAGAGTGTTATTACTCCAGTCAATATAAACAAATTTTGCAATTGCTACAATAAAACCTCTTTAAGTGACTGAACAAATTACGTATCTCTCACTTTTTTCCTTGTCGTTCATGTTTTTACTAACCAACTCAGTTTCTTGAATACATCAATGTATTTTCTCTCTCAATCCTGTCCTTGTAATTTTCTAACAGTTTTGTCCCACAAAACTGGCCGTTGTTCCACTAAAGAAATTAACCGCTCTGTGTCTATTTCCCAAGCCACGTGTAGGCCTACGAGAGAAAGTTACCAAAACCACCCAAAAGAAAGGCAAGGAAAAAAACACGCAATTTCAAAATTCAATCTATTGTTATGCATTTTATTTCATTTGCAAACAATGTACAACAACCAGTTTTTCCAAATTCTTCACCGACTTGAGGTAGCTCTGGGTGTTAGGCCGCTAAGCTAGCAATCCCTGGATTCAGGCGGCGAAGTGGTATAAATCCAACCGTCAGTAACACTGAAAAACGTTTTCTGTGGTTTCCCCATTTTTAGACAAACGACGGGGTTGGTCCCTTACTACAAGCCAGAGCTAATTCCTTCCGTATACCTTCCTTTCCTGAAAGATACCAAAACCTTTAAAGATGCAACCCCTGTGCTTCAGTGAAAAAAGCTGCATCGAAGGCAAGCCCATAATTCCTTTGTAGACTCCGGAACAAAGCAATATGATGAACATATAAAAATCAGAATTCTCCTCATTTAGGCTCATGCATTTGTGTGTCGGGACGTTAATTAGCGCAGAAAATGACCTGCCTTGCATTGCAAGAAGCGAGAGTGATGCGTACTCACATGAGGAAATTTGAGGAAGTGTAAGGTTGAATAATTCCGCGTCCTTTGCATTTTCACCACCAAAAATTGTTCTAGCTTCTCTGTCGAACAGAGATCTCTCCATTCCAAAAGCTCTACCGATAATAATCACGATTCGTCAGTTTCTTATCACTTCCTCAGCTTAGACAGTAGAACGAATTAACTGGTACACACGCTGTTGTTGCCTAGAAGACTGGGACGGATAGGAAGTCGCCAATGTTTAGCCCCTTCAACCTTACCCGTCACCGTGAGGACGTCACGGCAGTAGTCCAATGTTCTCAGTGACTGGTGACGGCTAGGTTAAAGGCAAATCGAAATATTCCGTGATCCAACCGGGATTCGATCCTGCGACCTTTCGGATCCGACGTATGCGCTTTACCACTAGATCATCAGTCATGACTTCCGTACACTGTTGCAAGATGAATTACCAAAAATAGCCAAGCACTAATCTATAAGAGACTCGGCCATGCATCAACTGGCAAACGATAAATACGGACTGCGTTCGTAATAAGCGAGGCTGACAAAGGAATGTTAAGCGGGGACGCTGCCAGCCCAAGAATGGTACGTGTGGTCAGCAATCCTACACACTTCCAGCCCACTGTCCAGCGATTTCACAGAGAAGACAAGAGTTCGCGCTCAAGAGACAGTACATAGCTGCAAGTGACGCTGAGGCAAACTGGCCAATTACCATCGCCAGCCCTACCAAGGAAAAGCACCGAGTCAAAACCGCGAGCAGCGCCCTAGCGTTCTCTTCGGCCGTGCACTCGTCCTCAAGCCACACATCACATTGACAAATGCTGCGAGTTATCCCACGCGGCACGTGGGAGCGACGCAACTAACTATTGTTTACTGTTTAGGTTACTGTTTAGGTTACAAAAAGGAAGCCTCCATCAGCTGATTCTCAAATCCACAACTCCCGTGATATACTTGTCTTGTGGACGTCGGCTGTCCAGAGTTGCATATACACTGTTTCATTTTATGCATATTTTGACAGATTTTTTAAACTTAATAACGCAACGAATAAAAACTGTGGGTACTGTTTGTTCATTACTGTGACGTCAGCACTACAGCAGAGTATTATCAGTCGGCTTATTACAATATGGCTTTCAACAGTAGGTGTAGGGTGCTTGCCATTTTACGTGTGTTACCGAGCACATACGCGTCTTTCTACAGTAATACGGGAGGTGTGCTTAAATTTCAATTACCATACCTTTTATTAAGCGCTGAATAGCAGCTCATACTGCGGTCCGCTGCCTCATCCTTCTAACCGTTGCAATCAGATATTCAATCCACTTCCAGTAAAATTCGCAGTCATCTACTCTTCAACGTGACTGAGCGGTGAGCTGTATGTAGCATCTACGGGGTTCGTGCACAGCTGCATCAGGTGTCCAGGGTGACTACTGTACTCCAATGCTGATTTCTATTTTATTTCGGTGGGCAGCGTATTTCCAACGTTTTTTGCAACTGTCTACAACACAAAGCACGTAACACCAGTAGCTGTAATTAATACGTACAACGAACCGAAAATGTTAGGCTAGGATGAGAAAGTGCAGCATCTAGCTACAGTGCGCTCTGCCTGCGAGTACATGAGGAACACAGGGCTCCTCAAACCTTTGGTCAAAACCATACTGATGGTAGTATATGCTGAGACCGAAACCTACAGACGTCAGACTCTTACGATCGGTGCTAAACGTTGTGTCAAAGGAATATCAACCAAAACACCGATGTAGTTCGTGCTGAGTGCTGTCGTCCAATACAACATGCATAAACGGTAATTAAAAGTAACAGGAAAAGCCTATCTGCGAGGCGGTAACGAAGGTACCTGGAAGGTGAGTTGGTAGAGCGTCTAATCATCGTACTAAAAGTCCCGAGTTAGAATCCCATTGATGACGATTTTTTTAACATTTTACGCTTGAAATTGTTATATGAGGGAAACATGTAAAAGGACGTTTCTGGCTTTGTAGTAATGTTCTTTTGGCAGCCTGCTTCCGCTTCGTCAGCAGAAAGTAAATAACATCATACACATCTATACAAATGTACTCTACAGGTTTGCTACTTTCACCTAAAGAAGCGAAAGCAGACTGCAAAAAGAAAATTGCTACAAACTGCGAGCCGTCTCAGGAAAGTGTTATCCCATATAACAGTTTCACGCGTAGAGGTAGTGTCATAGGCCCTTTGCTGTTCCTTAACTACATAAACGATTTGGGAGATAATCTGAGCGGCCGTCTTAGGTTGTTTGCAGATAACGCTGTCGTTTATTGACTAATAAAGTCATCAGAAGATCAAAACAAATTGCAAAACGATTTAGAAAAGATAGTTGTATGGTGAGAAAATTAGCAATTGACCCTAAATCATGAAAAGTGTGAGGTCATCCACATGAGTGCTAAAAGGAATCCGTTATACTTCAGTTACACGATAAATCAGTCAAATCTAAAAGCCGTAAATTCAACTAAATACCTAGGAATTACAATTACGAACAACTAAAATTGGAAGGAACACACAGAAAATGTTGTGGGGAAGGCTAACCAAAGACTGCGTTTTATTGACAGGACATTTAGAAAATGTAACAGATCTACTAAAGAAACTGCCTACACTAGGCTTGTCCGTCCTCTTTTAGAATACTACTGCGCGGTGTGGGATCCGCACCAGATAGGACTGACGGGAGTACATCGAAAAAGTTCAAAGAAGAGCAGCACATTTTGTATTATCGCGAAATACGGAAGAGAGTGTCACTGAAGTAATACAGAATTTGGGGTGGACATAATTTTTTAAAAAAGGTGTTTTTCGTTGCGGCGGAATCTTCTCACGAAATTTCAACCACCAACTTTCTCCACCGAATACGAATATGTTTTGTTGACGCCGACCTATATTGGGAGAAAAAATAAAAATAAAATCAGTGAAATCAGAGCTCGCACGGAAAGGTTTTCGCTTTTTCCACGCGCTGTACCAGAATAGAATGATGGAGAATCATTGTGAAGGTGTTTCGATCAACCCTCTGCCAGGCAATTAAATTTGATTTGCAGAGTATCCATGTAGATGTAGACAGAAGATGGGAAAAACAATCAACGCTATTTTAATAACAATGCCGACAGAAACTAGCAACATACACGTGGCATAACATTCGATACAGACAATAACGTACCTGTTTACCATGTGGCATGGCCTATTAGGTGATATGCGTGTACATGAAGGATGCAAAATACTATACGGAAGTTTCTCGCTGTCGTCGTCGGACGTCAACTGTATTACACAGTGGCAACATCTCTTGTCTGGAAGTATTTTACGAAGTGCGCTATCAATGAAGTACAATGTTCCATTTGCTTTAAAAGATTAAAAACGGGAAGAGCAACAGCAAACTAGCGACGTCATATGAGGAGAAAACTTAACACTTAATGATACATTCACAGTTTACGATAAAAATAGAACGTAAACTGCCTGCACACCGACCGGCATAGGGAGAAACGATCACCTTGATAAAATAAGGGAAATCAGAGACCGTACAGAAAGATGTAAGTGTTCGTTGTTTCCGCGCGCTATACGAGATTGGAGGCGGGATTGAAGTGACCAGACTACTAGTGCCATCGGTTTTACGAGATTGAAATAATAGTGAATTGTGAAGGTGGTACGATGAACCCTCTGCCGAGCACTTGTGATTTGCAGAGTATCCATGTGGATGCAGAACAGTTTAAAAAATCGTTACAGTGGGCTGCAAACTCGGGACATTTAGTACGACGAAATGATGCTCTACCAACACATCTACCAGGGATTTTCACGTTAAACGCGCACAGATACTCTATTCCTATACTCCTTTGTTCTGGTGTTACTTTTAATTGCCGTTTCCGAATGTTCTGCTGGACGACAGCACACAGCACGAACCAAATCGAAGTTTTGGTTGATACTCTATCGACACACGACGTTTGGTACCGATCTGAGTGTCTGACACCTGGACGTTTGGGTGTAAGCCGTGTGCTTTGAGAGAAGAATCTAATGGATGATAATACGCCATACACAGCAATGCCTCGTTGTCCGCGGTTCTGAAAATTGTGCCCTACTACACTACCTGAAATTAGCTAACAGTGAAAATTAGCTTATTCATATACACTTACACCTTACGGCAACAAATCTCGCAGAAACTCTTGGAAGTGAAAACATCCAGTCTCAGTGTTTCACAATGGTGCATAAAACTTCGTTGCTGTCTCTCAACTATAGCACTAATGGTGTCCATGTCCTGTTGTTGTTGTTGTTGTTGTTGTTGTCTTCAGTCCTGAGACTGGTTTGATGCAGCTCTCCGTGCTACACTATCCTGTGCACGCTTCTTCATCTCCCAGTACCTACTGCAGTCTACATCCTTCTGAATCTGTTCATTGTATTCATCTCTTGGTCTCCCTCTACGTTTTTTACCCTCCACGCTGCCCTCCAATACTAAATTGGTGATCCCTCGATGTCTCAGAGTATGTCCTACCAACCGATCCCTTCTTCTCGTCAAGGTGTGCCACAAGCTCCTCTTCTCCCCAATTCTATTCAATACCTCCTCATTAGTTTTGTGATTTACCCATCTCGACCTTTTCTATTCTGCTGTAAATCTTGGTTCGCACTTGTTTTACTTGAACCCACTGCTGTTCTTTTAGGGGACAATATCATCCTGAAACACGCTCGTTCCATCAGTTGCAGCCTGTAAGACACGATAATCGCCGTTTTGGGGTAATTACTAATTTTTTTGACGCTACTACGTACAGACTCTCAAAAATCAGGGAAAAATACCTCATCCGTGGGTATCATCACATTTTTTATCATCTCTTGGCAACTTGCATGTCACATACAAAATAAACATGCTAATTTGGACTCTTATTAACTACCGAAGCTTCCGTATTAATTTCTTTCTTCAATTGTTTCACAGTCTTCAAAATAAGTAATGAGAAAGTTTGTTATCCCTCGGGGGTTTTGCATCACAGATTCTGCTGCTGTTGACTGAGGCACTAAGTCGTCTGCGACCGCTAATGCGAGTCTGTGTGTTTTCCTCAGTTTATCGATAAAAAACAACGAACAACACGTAAGAGACGTAGGAAAAGAGTGTCTGGAGAACTACGGAAAAACTCGTAGCAGTCGTCTCTCTGCGTTGCCGCGTGCTCCTCGCTGCAGAACAGAACGTTTTTTGCTCCCTGAAGGCTGTCGTCCATTCCAGCACAGCTCGTGTGTTGTCGCCAGCAGTTGACTATGCACGTGGGCCCTCTAGCAGCACCCCAGCCGCCAATTAAGCCCACGTGGAGCCGTAGCTCACTCGAGTGCCGTCCAACATTCGCATCGCATTAAACTGAGGGTCTACCGGAAATAGCAGCTGTCCGCCGTGGAGTGCGCAAAGACAGGTAAAACTGACGTTAACGCGCCGCTTGTGTCATACCCAGCACATCCACCAGAAGCCTACACCCCCAAAAACTCAGTCCAATCGAACGACGTGGATTCTAATTAACATCTGTTGGTGTCTGGAGATGTGTGCCAGAATAATAGGCTCTCTTACTACACCTCGTGGCCTGACTCAAACTTCGTCACTGATGTTTCCTCCTATTTTTGCAGAACGAAGTCGGTTTGACAGCAAACATGGACGAGTGACACGGAACGATTAAATCTATTGAAGACTGTGGACTGCAGCGGAGATACAGTGCCGCGGGAAGTACACGGGGACCAGCAGTCGAGACTTCAATAAAGGATAAATGAATTCACAAGTGGTCACACGAGCATAGCATATTTGGCACCTTCTGCACTCGTCACTGACGTCTCTTCTGAAAAAATGATCGATAAAACTCTTGGATGAAAAGCCGTCGCATGACAGTTCGTGAGACTGTATGGCAGGCACATCATGTGAAGCGCCACACAATATCCAGAATGATGTTCTACGCTGAAGCGCCAAAGAAAAAAGGCATGCGTATTCACATACAGAGATATTAAACACGCAAAATACGCCTACATAAGGAAAGTGTTTGGCACAGTTGTTAGGTTGGTTACTGTTGCTACAAGGCAGGTTATCAAGATTTGAGTGAGTTTTAACGTGATGTTATAGCCGGCGCACGAGCGATGAGACACAGCACCTCCGAGGTAGCGATGAAGCGAGGATTTTCCCGTATGACCGTTTTACGACTATACCTTGCATATCAGGAATCGAACTGTCTACCCGACGGGACGACAACAACACCAGGAATCCGGTAAAACGTCATATCTCCAGCACCGCTGCAGCCGGAAAAAAGATCCAGCAAGAACTGGTCCAATAATGACTGAAGAGACTCGTTCAGCGCCACAGGAGTGCAACCTTTCCGCAAATTGCCGCAGATTTCGATGCTGGGTCATCAACAAGTGTCAGCGTGCTAATCATTCAACGAAAAATCACCGATATGGACTTTCGGAACCAAATGTCCACTCGTGTACGCTTGATGACTGCACGACACAAAGCTTTATGCCTCGCCTGGGCCCATCAACACTGATGCTGGACTGTTTATGACAAGAAACATGTTGCCTGGTCGGACGAGGGGTTTCAAATGGTATCGAGCGGATGGATGAGTACGGGTATGGAGACAACCTCAGGAATCCATGGACCCTGCGTATCATCAGGGGACTGTTCAAGCTGGCAGAGGCTCTATAATGGTGATGGACGTGTGCAGTTGGAGTGATATGGGACCCCCTCATACGTCTACATACAACTCTGACAGATGGCGCGTACGTAAGCATCCATTCACGTCCATTATGCATTCCGGCGGACTTGTGCAATTCCAGCAGGACAATGCGACACACGTCCAGAATTGTTACAGAGTGGCTCCAGGAACACTCTTTTTAGTGTAAACACTTCCGCAGGCCACCTAACTCCCCACACATGAACATTACTGAGCATATCTGGGATGCCTTGCAACGTGCTGTTCAGAAGAGATCTCCACCCCCTCGTACTCCTACGGATTTATGGACAGCCCTGCAGGATTCATGGTGTCAATTCCCTGCAGCACTACTTCAGACATTAGTCGAGTCCATGGCACGTCGTGTTGCGGCACTTCTGAGTGCTCGCGTGGGCTCCTACACGATATTAGGCAGATGTACCAGTTTCTTTGGCTCTTCAGTGTATATAGGAACGAAGGATGGAAGGAAAGAAAGAAGAGGGTTCATCGTCCCGTCGACGAAAACGCCGTTAGAGACTGAGTACGAGCTAGGAAGTTCATGTTCACACATTAGCCCATGGAAAAAGTACAACAGATGTTCTTCATTCGAATGGAATGGTTTTAAACGAGATTTATGAAAATATTTGAGACAGATTTCATTTCTTAAAGAAAAGAACATTTTAATCTCGATGGAGGAGTTGCGTTGCTCTCAAAGGATATTATGCTGCGACATAATTACTGTATTTCCGAAACACTATTAATTGTAGAATGATAATTTCAGTCTGCAATACATTGGCCACGTTTGAGTTCAGCTACTTATGCCATTAGGGTCATTGCAAATGTTGACGATATACATCTAAGTAAATTAGCTTACCATGCCTATTTTCATTCTCTGCTTTCCTGTGGAATCATATTCTGGGGTAGCTCATCATTGAGTAAAAGAGTGTTCATTGCACAAAAGCACAAAAGCGTGTAATCAGAATAATTGCTGGAGCTCATCCAAGATCATCCTGCAGACACTTATTTAAAGAGCTAGAGATCTTCACTGCAGCCTCACTATATATATATATACTTACGAAATTTGTTATTAACAATCCGAAGGAATTCAAAAGTAATAGCAGTGTACATGGCTGCAACACTAGCAGAAAGGATGATCTTCACTACTGAAGGTTAAATCTAACTTTGGCTCAGAAGGGGGTAAATTATGCTGCCACAAAAGTCTTTTGTCACTTACCTAATAGCATAAAATGTCTGACAGATAGCCATATAGCATTTAAAAAGAAATTAAAAGAATTTCTTAATGGCAACTCCTTCTACTCATTAGATGAATTTTTGGATATAGTAAGTGGGTAATTTCCCCAACACCCACCAAAAAAAATATCGAGTGTCATGTAATATTTTGTATAATGTAATATCTTGTATAGACACCTTTCATTAACCTGACACGTTCCACATCATTACGAAGTGTCGTATTCACGATCTATGGAACACGTACTAATCTAATCTAACCTTGAAACTAACAGCACTCCGTCCGCCCCAGTGACAGATTCATTCTGACAACCCCAAAGCAGCAGCTGTGCCACTTTCTCTAGATATCCTTTCTTCAAAACGTCAAAAAAAGCCAGTCCAGCGAGACATGCAGGAGAGCTTCTGTTTAATTCGGAAACTCTGCAGTGAGGGTGAGTTGAGCATACATATCTCAGTAGGTAAGAAAGTGTGTTCCAAAGACATGGTTCCGGGTTCAAGTTCTGATCGGGCACACAGTTTCAATCTACTAGGAAGTTTGGTAACTATTACTTGCTATATCTTTTACCAAACTGGTCCATCAATTTATGCAATGGATCTGCATACAATCGGCGTACTGCAACGAAACAATGTAGTGTTATTTTGGGATTTCCCTTTATCGATTTGTTGTTGCTGTTGTTCGTTTTCATTGCGAAGACTGGTCTGATGTGCATTTCCGAGCCAGTCTCTTCGTCTCTGCATAACTACTGCAATCGGCCACACGTTTTTCCACTAGCAAACTGATCACTCTAAGGTGCCATAGGATGTGTCCAATTAACCAATCGCTTCTTTTATTCAAGTTAAACTACAAATAATTCTCTCCCCAATTCAGTGCGTTCTCATCTAATCTTCACAGAGGGGGTATGGCCCACACAAATAAATACCTTCAGAAAAGAATTCTTAATATTTAAATTTGTATTCGGTGTTAATATAGTCACCTTTTTCAGAAATTCTTTTCTTGTTATTGCCCGTCTTTATTTTATGTTCTATCTACTTCGGCAAGTTATTTTGACTGTCCAAGCAGATCTCATCTATTACTTTAAGAGTCACATTCCCTTATGTAACTCCTTCAAGCACAGCCTGCTTTGATTCGAGTACACTGACGAAAGTTTGCACGTGTGTGGTGGTGAGTCAGACGTGCTTACACACCACACCGGCCGTGCTAGTTCGCTCTCCCTGCCGCGTTTATAAATGCCGCGAGTTGTGGGTTGCCCCCCCGCCAGGCGTTGGGCGCGTGCACACGCCATACTATCGGACGCTGCCTGCGTCCTCCGGAGTACCCCGGGGCACGTTTCACTGCACGCCCGCTGCGAGAATCACCAGACACGCAAGCTGCATGCTGTAGCAACGGTCGCAATCTGGCAGAAAAAGTTAGCGTATTCCGTTTGCTTGTACGCTCAAAGAAGAAAAGCTATCAAGAAAGGATAACACGAACTTCTAAAGTTTTACCTGCTTAAAACCCGAATTCCCCAACTTGCCCGAAAGTTCCTTTATCAGTAATGAGCGAACGCCGTAGCTTTTTCTTTTCTAATCCCCAACAGTCATTTTATGTGAGTGTACCGATACTGAAGGTAAGGAGTACAGAATTAAATTTTTATTACGAAATTTTCAAAAAGTAAATTACTATCTTAAAACACTAGCAGACAAAACAATGACGAAAAAATATTTGAAGAAAAAGTATCTAATAGCGAACTTCATTCACCTAACGATGCATTTCATCTATGAACGAAACGCACTTCAGTGAAGTGCAATTTCTCTCCTTTTCACCATTTTAACATCGAACAATCCCGTTCTCGACGAATGCGTGCCTTTCTTTGGTTTCGTACCAAAAACTGACAAGAAAACAACAGCCGACACTACTTAGATTACTAAAGAGTCTGATCTCTCTGGTTTTCATGGCGTGGTTTGATTTATGATGTGCTTCCAAAGGTTCACCCGTTTTTTTTTTCCATTTTATGCACAATATTTCGACGTCCCATCCCGTCGTCTTTTTTTGGTACTACTGGTTATGCTCGCTGCCTGGACTCCAACCACACAGTAAAGGAAGGAAGGAAGAGCACTTTAACATCCCGTTAACATCGAAGTCATTAGAAACGGAGCAAAATGAGGAAGAAAATCGGCTGTGCCCTTTCAAAGGAACCATCACGGCATTTGCCTGGAGATATTTAGGGATATCATGGAAAACCTAAATCAGGATGGCCCGACGTCCTCTCGAATGCGAGTCCAGCAAGAACCACACTTGGTCTCGCGCCGCTATTTATAACTGAGCTTGACTCCCGACTCTCTTGTTTTTCAGAGAGAGCTCACACTGATATTCTCTCAGCGTGTCTCAGGTTGCGTGGATGTGATTGCGGGCAAGATCCTAATAAAGTGAGCGCTGGATTCTGTTCCTTGCTTAAACTGAAACCTCTCTCCTGGTTTATTATCTTTTCCAATGTTTTTCTATAAATTCCTTAATTACGCTGTCCGAGAAACTTTGCGTTTGCCCCACGATACTGCTGTCTTCTATCTTGATTTCATGATTATACTCGATTCAGCGCTCGACGACAGCTGATTTTCTTTCTTTTTCTGGCACTGATGTTTTTTCGATACCGTCAAAGATAAAAAATTGGCAAAGTGCCAGTAGGACTCGCACACTGAGGGTTCCGTACAAACTTAATAATGTACACAGACAGTTCATACATACTGGGATCGAGACTCGCGACCATTTTTGCCTGTAATCGACCTTGATACTGGCAAGATATCAGTCCCATGGATTCCCAAGATTTTCAAGAATGTTCTAATCTCAATAACATAAAAGTGACATAAAATCATATACGGGGCAAGTCCATTATTATAATAATAATAATCAACAGTTCTGCATTCAGACCGACTGTGTCGCAACGTTGAAAGTCAAAAATCAACTAGTCTCGAATGTATGTTTCACATATAACTTGAAACGCTATATCCATGTGCAGTTATCGCTCCTCGGTATCTGATTATTGAAAATTCCGAAACGCGTTATGTGAGCAATGAAATCGTTCCTTGCCTGATGTTTTGACTTTTACCATTGCGACCCAATGAGCCTATTGTTTTAATTTCAAGTTTGACGTCGGATAACAAATGACAAAATAAATATTTTTTTGGTGTGACATAATTACAAATTAACAGTTTTCGGATTTTTTCATTTACTTGTACTGTGAAACCTTATTTCTTCCCAAATTTTATGATTGTAGGCCAACGGAAAGTACACTAAGGGCTTTGATGAATGAGTCTGCAAGTGTTAAAATATTTGACATAAATGGCGGTATTTTTTATTGCACTGGCTTAGAAGCTTCTTTTTTTATTTATTTTATTTTTATTTATTTTTTTTATTTACAGTGCATATGGACCATAGATCTCAGTATATGACACAAATTTCAACTTGATACGTACAGCCGTTCCAGAGCAAACCGATTTTTAACAGCCGGACAGACAACAAAGCGATCCTGTACGGTTTACTGACTAAGGTCGGTATTACACTATCAAATTTCTTTGTCAAAGATTTGATCAGAGATGTGATCAAATATTCCGTCAAATATATTTGACAAAGATCTTTAACGTAGCGCTATAAGGGGTATTACACTGTCATCTCATTTTCGTCAAAGTTCAAGACGGCTGCCAACAACAATTTGTTATTACCGCAGCAGTTGCATGTACCACAATTGCACTGTGTGCACATGCGGAAGAGAAGCGGGGAAAAAAAAGGAAACATACCTGGGTGAAGCTGTGGGTTTTACAACGACACGATAACAGCATTCAACAAAACCTGTTACGTGAGCTTACAGTGGAAGACGTCAAGTCGTACATCAATTACTTAAGAATGGATGAGCATACATTTCTATATGTGCTCAGTGAAGTGTATCCTCATATCACAAAACACAATATTGACTTCAGAACTGTTACATCTGCAGAAGACACGCTCACTGTAACACTCCGATTCCTTGCTACAGGAGAAGGTTAGGTTAGGTTAGGTCTCCAATCTTCTTAATCTATTTTTGTACTCAGGGTGCCTCACGTTGTAAAGCGCCTCATCAGCTTCATACATCTCTATTAATTTTGTAGTTGTCGGCACACACCAATTGTATTTACCGACAATGTTTATAAAAACACTACAGACGACAGAACGCTGCAGCCATGCTAGCGCCCCATGTGGTAACGTATCACATTGCAGTGAACAGAAGACAAACTACTTCTTTGATCAAATCTACAGTGAGGCCCTAGATTTGATCAAATATTGGACGACATTTGACAAAGATCCTATTACACCATCAAATATTTTTGACACAGATATTTGATAGTGTAATACCGGACTAAAAAAAAAATCTGTAAAACAATCTAGGTCTCCGAAAGCCGAGCATATACCGTGTTGCAGGCAAATATTCCATGTGTTACGTATGGCAGACTGGCAGAAAAGTTGAGAAGAGTATGCAAGGAACATCGACGATACTCCCGACGAAGACAACCAAGCGAATTTGCTGTCGCCGACGATTGCCTCCAGTTCAATCATGAAATGAAACACGAGAAGACCAGTGTAGTAGTAGGAGCGCAAAGTTTCTGGAACAGAGTAATTAAGGAATGTATCGAAATAAAGATGTCTGAAAACCTAATAAGCAGGGATATAGGTTCGGTTTGAAGAAGGCTGAGTTCGACCTCAGCTAATTAACAGTAGCGCGAGATCAACAGCAATTCAATTCACAGTCTGGTTGGAGTCCAGACAGCTACTACACGTATAAGCACAACTCGCAGAACCAGTAAACGGTTGAGTTGGTCGTCGAAAGATTGTGCATAAAATGGAAACAACAACTCGGTAGAGCACCGGAGTAGTATAGCAATAATCAAGAGGGTTTGTATTATTCTCGCATTATCCACAAACATGTAAATGTTAGGGTGACCACTTTCTGAGTTAAAACCAGAATGGAAACTGTCTCACGCCTCTGTCACTCTACAAAGCGAAGATGATTCGTCTGCTCAAATATGTGTACGAGGTCTTCTACATGAATGGCAAGATGCGAAATTCGTGTGATGGGATTATTATTCTGTACTGCACAGTTCGCGTCTCGGAGCAAGTCACTACACCCGGAGCCGGAACCCACCCTGAATTACACTCAATATGGGGACTTGTTTTGCTGCGAGTACGCTGCAACTTCCGTAACCCAGGAATAAAACATAATCAAAGAATTATTGAAGATTTTACTCATCCATACAATTCCTTACTGATATTCGAACGGATTTCGTAACTCCGTAACAAATTCGATCATCACCAGTGTTTGAAACACCTTATCTGCCTACTAACTAAGTATGTGACTTAAGTACGTAGACTGAATACGATGATTATCTGGTGAAGCTGGAATTAATCCTAGTACTGAGTACCTCTACTGGCACAAAAAAATGAAACTTCCTGGCGGATTAAAACTGTGTGCCGAACCGAGACTCTAACTCGGGACCTTTGCCTAGAGCACTTGCACGCGGAAGGCAAAGGTCCCGAGTTCGAGTCTCGGTTCGGCACACAGTTTTAATCCGCCAGGAAGTTTCATATCAGCGCACACTCCGCTGCAGAGTGAAAATCTCATTCTGGCACAAAAAAATGTACGCCAGGTCATAGCGACCCGCAATTCGGAGTATCATTATAATGCCAACATATAGAAACTGTACGTAAGAAGATAATTACAATTACAAACGTCTTAGAAACTCTTGAAGGGTATTATTCGATAAATGTTGTGGTTCCTTCTCAGATATGACTTTCTTTACGTCTTCAAGCGATGAAATATTCAACTAGAACGTAGCCAAGTAACAGCGAGCCCAGTCGTCAGGGATCGTTTCGTTCTCATGATGGCCGTTTCCTCCCCAGACGACACACACGGCTGTGCTTTCTGTGTAAGTTACTGACGACTGAACTACAGGAGACCATATATCCCCCAATTATCCCAAGAATTATTGGTTTCATCAGGAAAATCACTTCATCCACTCGCACGATTTATGTCCTCTAATAATGCTGTCTGGAGTTAATTTGATTTTCACACGACTGCTACGAACCATATTCACGGCTAAGCAATTTAAAAAATTATACAGGCAGTTACAAAAACATGTGCAGCAGTCAGGCGAATCCTTCGTTAATTGCTTCTATCGAAGTCATCATAATATATGATCGAATAAGATGGAGCACTCATCCTATGCTAGATCACAATCAACACTGAATTTTGATTGGTTGCAGGTGCTTTTGAGCGTCCGACAGCCCACGTTAAAAACAAAACTTACAGGGTCGGAGTGACTCTAGTGTACACCAAAAGGTTATGACCACCTCTTTAATAGCGTGTTGTTCCACTTTTCAGACACGGTACAACATAGATTCTGCTTGTCCTAGAGAGAATTCTCAAAGTGCATGGCAACAGATGTCTAAGCACAGGTCAGGCAATTCCCGCGAACCACGGGACTGTGGTTTACGGGTACGCAGCTGGCGCCCGATACGTGTTCCAATGTGTACAGATCACACATTTGCTGGCCAAGACATCAAACCATTGTAGCACGATTCTCACCTTGCAGCACGGACAGTTATCCTGCTGCAAGATGTCATCGCCGTAGGGGGAGACTCCAAGCATGAAGCGATGCAGATGGTCCGCAATAACGGTCACGATGTTCACTGCCCATGGAAGCCAACCTGAACGTACCCCATAACATACACTACTGGCCATTAAAATTGCTACACCAAGAAGAAATGCAGATGATAAACGGGTATTCATTGGACAAATATGTTATACTAGAACTGACATGTCATTACATTTTCACGCAATTTGGGTGCATAGACCCTGAGAAATCAGTACCCAGAACAACCATCTCTGGCCGTAATAACGGCCTTGATACGCCTGGGCATTGAGTCAAAAGAGCTTGGATGGTGTGTACAGGTACAGCTGCCCATGCAGCTTCAACACGATACCACAGTTCATCAAGAGTAGTGACTGGCGTATTGTGACGAGCCAGTTGCTCCGCCACCATTGACCAGAAGTTTTCAATTGGTGAGAAATCTGGAGAATATGCTGGCCAGAACAGCAGTCGAACATTTTCTATATCCAGAAAGGCCCGTACAGGACCTGCAACATGCGGTCGTGTATTATCCTGCTGAAATGTAGGGTTTCGCGGGGATCGAATGAAGGGTAGAGCCACGGGTCGTAACAAATCTGAAATGTAACGTCCACTGTTCAAAGTGCCGTCAATGCGAACAAGAGTTGTCCGAGACGTGTAACCAATGGCACCCCATACCATCACGCCGAGTGATGCGCCAGTACGGCGATGACGAATACACGCTTCCAATGTGCGTCCACCTCGATGTCGCCAAACACGGATGCGACTATCATGATGCTGTAAACAGAACCTGGATTGATCCGAAAAATTGACGTTTTGCCATTCGTGCACCCAGGTTCGTCGTTGAGTACACCATCGCAGGCGCTCCTGACTGTGATGCAGCGTCAAGGGTAACCATAACCATGGTCTCTGAGCTGATAGTCCGTACTGCTGCAAACGTCGTCGAACTGTTCGTGCAGATGGTTGTCGTCTTGCAAATGTCCCCATCTGTTGACTCAGGGATCGCGACGTGGCTGCACGATCCGTTACAGCCGTGCGGATAAGATGCCTGTCATCTCGACTGCTAGGGATACGAGGCCGTTGGGATCCAACACGGCGTTCCGTATTACCCTCCTGAACCCGCCGATTCCATATCCTGCTAACAGTCATTGGATCTCGACCACCGCGAGCAGAAATGTCGCGATACGATAAACCGCAATCGCGATAGGCTACAATCCGACCTTTATCAAAGTCGGAAACGTGATGGTACGCATTTCTCCTCCTTACACGAGACATCATAACAACGTTTCACCAGGCAAAGCTGGTCAACTGCTGTTTGTTTATGAGAAATCGGTTCGAAACTTTCCTCACGTCAGTACGTTGTAGGTGTCGCCACGGGCGCCAACCTTGTGTGAATGCTCTGAAAAGCTAATAATTTGCATATCACAGCATCTTCTTCCTGTCGGTTAAATTTCGCGTCTGTAGCACGTAATCTTCGTGGTGTAGCAATTTTAATGGCCAGTAGTGTAGTTGGGTCAACACAGGAACACGTAGGGGTCGTATTACGTGGAGCTCCACGTTCAACAACGGCGTTTGGACGGTGTGCTCCGGAACACCAGCATTGTCCTCTGTCGTCACATCTGCCACAGATCGCTGCCTATCCTGGATTACACAGTGGTGGATCCTTCGACCTCTACATTTTGTAATAAGACGTGGCCGTGCCCAATACCATACGGCCTAGTCGTTATTTCACCATCCTTTAATCACTTTTCGTAGGTGCTCGCAACAGTCAATATGCCTTTTGTCAAAACCGCATACGTCAGTGGATTTCCGCATTTGCGGCCCGTATCCTCGCTATAATGACTGCCAATTTGTCTCCCTTTCGCTTACATTCTTTCCTTATTGCAGCAAGTGCCCGGAACACAACCAGGAGGCATTCATTCTCGCGGTTTTGTTTATCAGTCTATATAAATTGTGTACATATGACGTCCCGCGTAACTTTGTTGCGTCTAATATTTCATGACGTGTTCATCAGATAAAATAAAGTCTTCGGAGAGAGAGGTCGCGCAGGATTTAGCGTTTTAATTTCTACATACTTGTACGAATATTTCATTAATTTACAGGCATACTGAGGCTACCGATGTTTTAAAAGGATTAATATAATACTTTTACGAAAAGAACACAATGACATAGCTCTCTACGTTCGCAATAAAACGTTTCCAACAAACAGGAATGTTCCTAAATTTGAAGGTCAACGGATCTTTGTGAGCCCTGTTAGACAATGTTTACGTGACAACAGACGTGAAAGGTCACGGTGGTACCGAGCCATAAGTTTCGCAAAATTTGCATCCATTAACAAAATTCTGATCGTCCCACCAATAACTTATTCCGTGACTGTAATAAAGTATCCCCAGGTTTCGAAATGTATCATTCGTTCTGGCTACCTATTATTATCTTCACAATTTTTCTTTTATCCAATCTATCAAGTATCTCATTTGAGTCGTAATTGCTGCCACCAAACTAAGTATAAAACTTCACACTAAGGGGAGAAGCATACTGCTGCTGCCAAACTAAGTTTAAAATACACGTAAGTGTCAACTGGGATTGTGTATGACGCAAATGAATTACTGAAGTCATCTTTGTCGGGGTAGTGGCATGCGAGAAAGAAATTGTGGAAACGTTTATAAATAACGAAAATTATACGGGTATAATATTTCTGACATGGGCTACGCCATTTACAGCGTCAGATTTAAACGTTCACTGTAAAAGAGACAAATGAAATCAAATGTAACATACTCATTCAGCTCCCTAGGTAGATAAGTTGGTTTTTATTCATGTTAACCAGAGGGAAGGAAAGATATGCGAAACGACGAAGCTCTGAAGAACACGCAGTGCTGACCGACAGCCGTGCCACTGTCTACCAACGCCGTTGTTCGACCCTCACACTGTAAAGTTGAGTGTACAAATATACAGGCTGATTCTGAATTCCACCAACAAAATTTCGGCGGTTATTTTGGGATATTTTCTGAGAAATTTCGTGTAAGGGACCATTGGTCTCCGGATGCTTATTACAGAGTAATTGCATTTCGTATGATTTCTTATCACCATTTGCCTTTGTACCTGTGTTGCAGTGAAAATATCTGTACAGTATGTTCCTTGCTTCTAGTTTGAAAAGCAATTTGTTCCGTTCACGCAAGATACTTGCTGTTGTCGCTCCAAGCTTGCATTCTGCACCGCTCGGATTTTTCTCGGTTTTGTTTTTTGGGAAAGGCTCGTTGTACATTACCAGTCATTCAAACCAATTGGCACCGGTTGTTGAGGAGTTGCAAAAATGTTGTGCAGTGACTGCCGTCGCTGCGGAACAGCTCGGCATAACGTCGTCGTGTCGGTCTTCCACCCACTGCGTTCGGCCGGCCGAAGTGGCCGTGCGGTTAAAGGCGCTGCAGTCTGGAACCGCAAGACCGCTACGGTCGCAGGTTCGAATCCTGCCTCGGGCATGGATGTTTGTGATGTCCTTAGGTTAGTTAGGTTTAACTAGTTCTAAGTTCTAGGAGACTAATGACCTCAGCAGTTGAGTCCCATAGTGCTCAGAGCCATTTGAACCCACTGCATTCATTCAATGAGCCAATACGTGACAGGCACATGGGCCAACTCTTCATCACTACAGCTGTGTATCACTGCTAACGTAAAACTAACAATGCCGACAAAGCAGATCCGAGGCAGAACCTAATATTACTGAATGCACGGACGGAGGCACAGGCGGAACGAAAGAAGTTGAGCTGTGAGGGTGTGTCGTGAGTCTCACTTTGATAACTTCGTCGTTAGAGCACATGCCCACAAAGGCGAAGATCCCAGGATAGAGTACCTATCCGGCACACGTCTTATTCTGTCTTGTAGTTTCGGTACTGTTTGCAAGTTTGAATGCCACGAATCAAGTAGGCATTATTGCTGTCAACGGAATACGGCGACTAATGGAACAAGGTTATTTTTTTCCGAACAAGACAACACAGCGTATAACGTTGATATTTGCACTGTTGTGCTGGAATGAGTTCTATACAGATATAATAAAAAAAACTGGAGTAAGAAATGAAATGCAATTAATGTGTAACGAGCCACCAGAGATTAAAGGTTCCTTACGGCAAAACAATCAGAAAATATCCCCGAAAACTTCCGAAGTTTCGTCGGTCAGATTAGGTTTCACCCCGTACATTGAGGTGCATATGATTAACACAAGTGATCTTCCATCCAGTCAGCTGTTTCTGGTTCCCGTACCTCTCCAAGTGGCTTCAGAGGGCTGAGTTCGCCCTGGCCCAGCGTTCCCACGAGGAAAAACAAATTATTCTGATTTAGCACATATTGATCCAGGCTCCTCTGCATGGCAGCGTCCAGTAGGGTCTCTAAAGTTGAAACGAACGAGGTGTCTGAGAAAATGAATGAGACTGACGACACTTCGAGAGATCGGTATTGTTCTACTTGTGTAGACCGGTGTGTTCATCCCTTCCAGATGCTCAGTCCGAGTTTCATCTCCGTGCAGTGCTGATGTGATTTTTGAAAGCGCCATCGGTGAAGCTGCGCTTTTGTTGTGTGTTACGAAAATGGTAGAGTAGAGTTTAGAGCAATGCAATCAAATTTTCAGTTGAACCTGGAAAATCCGCGACTGTGACACTTGGAAAGTTGAAATAGCACTATGGGGAACATTCTTTACCAAGAGCACAAGTTTTTCGCTGGCGCAACTTATTTTTGGAAGCAGCTTCAAAAATTGACGACGAACTCTGTAGTCTTCTGAGATCAGACCGACGTTTAATAATAGCAAGTGTTTTACAACGACATCCTTGAAAGTCTCAGGAAAAGGGTGAATCGAGTGCGACAGGACATTGCAGACAAATGAACGCTGTATTATGAGAACGTCCAATATCATACGGCCAATTCCAAACGGCATTCTTGTTGTTCCACAGTCCCCCCTTTCACCAGGTCTGAGTACCTTGTGACTCTTTTCTTCACCTAAATTGAGAAATATCTTAAAAGGGTGTCATTTTTTGAACTCTGCAGAACATTCAAAAGAATGTGACCGATATTTTAAAGGCCCTACCGCATGGAGCCTGTGAGGTAACGGGTGTGTAGTCGCCCCCGGAAAATATTCTACACTACTGGCCATTAAAAATGCAACACCACGAAGATGACGTGAAATTTAACCAACAGGAAGAAGATGCTGTGATATGCAAATGTTTACCTTTTTAGAGCATTCACACAAAGTTGGCGCCGGTGGCGACACCTACAAAGTGCTGACATGAGGAAAGTTTCCAACCGATTTCTCATACACAAACATCAGTTGACGGCGTTGCCTGGTAAAACGTTGTTGTGATGCCTCGTGTAAGGAGGAGAAATGCGTACCATCAAGTTTCCGACTTTGATACAGGTCGGATTGTGGTCTATCGCGATTGCAGATTATCGTATCGCGACATTTCTGCTCGCGTTGGTCGAGATCCAACGACTGTTAGCAGAATACGAAATCGGTGGGTTCAGGAGGGTAATGCGAAACGCCGTCTTGGATCCCAACGGCCTCGTATCACTAGCAGTCAAGATGACAGGCATCTTATCCGCATGACTGTAACGGATCGTGCAGCCACGTCGCGATTCCTGAGTCACCAGATGGGGACGTTTGCAAGACAACAACCGCCTGCACGAACAGTTCGACGACGTTTGCAGAAGCATGGACTATCAGCTCGGAGACCACGGCTACGGTTACACTTGACGCTGCATCACTCACAGGAGCGCCGGCGATGGTGTACTCGACGAACCTGGGTGCACGAATGGCAAAACGTCATTTTCTCGGATGAATCCAGGTTCTGTTTACAGCATCGTGATGGTCGCGTCCGTGTTTGGCGACATCGCGGTGAACGCACATTGCAAGCGTGTATTCGTCATCGCCATACTGGCGAAACACCCGGCGTGATGGTATGGGATGCCATTGGTTACACGTCTCGGTCACCTCTTGTTCGCATTGACGGCACCTTGAACAGTGGATGTTACATTTCAGATGTGTTACGACCCGTGGCTCTACCCTTCATTCGATCCCCGCGAAACCCTACATTTCAGCAGGATAATGCACGATCGCATGTTACAGGTCATGTACGGGCCTTTCTGGATACAGAAAATGTTCGACTGCTGCCCTGGCCAGCACATTCTCCAGATCTCTCACCAATGGATAACGTCTGGTCAATGACGGAAGAGCAACTGGCTCGTCACAATACGCCAGTCACTACTCTTGATGAACTGTGGTATCGCGTTGAAGCTGCATGGGCAGCTGTACCTGTACACGCCATCCAAGCTCTGTTTGACTCAATGCCCAGGCGTATCAAGGCCGTTATTACGGCCAGAGATGGTTGTTCTGGGTACTGATTTCTCAGGGTCTATGCACCCAAATTGCGTGAAAATGTAATGACATGTCAGTTCTAGTATAACATATTTGTCCAATGAATACCCTTTATTATCTGCATTTCTTCTTGGTGTAGCAATTTTAATGGCCAGTAGTGTAAGTTCTGAGGAAACAGTGGCCGTACGGGCCGCTCGGCAGCGACCACGTGGTCCCCGACGTTAGATTAGCAGCCGCGTGATGCCGCACAACGGCCGGTCCAGCCGGGTTGCTGGGAATTCCTTGGTGACGGCTGTAGGCCGTGAGCGCCAAGATGGCGGAGTTCGTGAAACCATAATGGCAGACATTTCGCGGTTCATAAAGAAATTAATAATAGCCAAAGGAAACATGATACCTCAAAAAGAAGCATGTACATTACCATTATTTGCACGACGATTCTGATGGTGTAATCAGATTTTCAATATCTTTATTAAAGTTTAGTATCTGACTGGAAATTAGACAAGTAACACCCAGCAACGAATTTCCAAAATGTAAACGCTTCATCCGATTTCGTCGACCGACATGTCTTTAGAAAGCTATTGGTGTAAACCTAAACTGGTATAAATTACAGGCTTGTAACTTGAAAAGTACAGGAGTTATTGGAGGTTAAAGTGGCCGATTACTTTGGATCGCGACAGGCCCTAAGTACTCCACAGTTACACGAAAAAATAGGTAGCAGCATGCTTATAAAAATACGAGGCGTGTTTTTTTAAGTAAGTCCCATTTTGAAATTAAAAAAAAGACATGCTAAGATATCTCAATTTTGTTTTTACATAAAGCCTGTACCTCAATCTATGCACTGACGCCATTACAGTCTGATTCTTCCTTGTTTACGTTGTGTACTGAGTGTTAAAGATGCCTCCGATAATCCTGAGTCCCGCCGACTGTGAAGTACGGGCTATTATAAGATTTCTTAGTGCTAAAGGTCTAAAAGCGATCGATATTCATAGTGAGACCTGTGCAGTTTACGGAGAAAACATTATGAGTGATGGAATGGTAAGAAAGTTGGTGGGAGCATTTAAAGATGGCCGCACAAATGTGCATGATGAACAACGGAGTGGGCGTCCTTTCGTCGTTAATGAAAGTTTGGTGCAGGAAGTGGACAAATAAGGTGAGAGAAAACAGACGCTTTACGATTTCCTCCTTGCGAGATGACTTTCCTAATGTTTCTCGTAGTGTTTTGTATGACATTGTGACCGAGCACTTGATTTGCCGAAAATTGTGCGCACGTTGGGTACCGAAAATGTTGACGGATGTGCACAAAACCAAACGTTTATACAGTGCATTGACTCGCCTTGAGCAGTACCACAACGACGGTGGTGATTTCTCAAGCCAAACTGTTACGAGCGATGAAATATGGGTGGCCTACGTCACACCAGAATCAAAGCAACAGTCCATGAAAGTTGAGCCAGAGCATCGTTTTGCTGCAAGACAATGCCCGTCCGCGAATCAAACCAAAGATCTCATCACATCTTTTCGATGGGAAACTCTTAGATCATCCTCCGTTCAGCCCCGATCTTGCGCCCAGTGACTACTATCTGTTCCTGCACTTTAAGAAACACCTGAACGGTCAGCGTCTTCAAGACGATGACGAAGTCAAAACAGTGGTGATGCAGTGGTTAACAAGTCAGGCGGCAAACTTCTATGAGGAGGATATTCAAAAACGGGTACAACGTCATGACAAGTGCCTCAATATTGACGGAAATTATGTAGAAAAGTAGATTAAGGTACAGGCTTTCACGTAAAAATAAAATTATTGATATATCTTAGCACGTCTTTTTTTAAATTTCAAAACGGTACTTTACTTAAAAAACACGCCTCATTTATTCATCTATGTCTTTGTTTATACCCGATATATAATATTCATGAAGAAATTGGTTAAATATTTACTGTGTGTTAGAAAGCACAGACATTACGCTACTGGCCTACCTTTTGCTTCTTTTCTTTTGAGATATGTTTAATTCTTTATGTATTTAATAATGTGTTAGAGCGTGTTTTTTTAATTTCAAGTATATAATGTAAATACAGTATTTCGTATGTGCTTAAATATGTTTGTGAGTGTACGCTCGCTTTGACATGGAGGGAGCGCTCTAGCCAATGACAGCGCTCGTTAATGATGAGACTGTATGGAAGTGGGGGAGGAGGATCGTTTCGAGTCGCACAGGACACGGAGCACCCGCGACAGTACAGCGCGACGGACGCACAGTCGGTGGTAAGAACCTAAGGACAAACACACACATCCATGTCCGAGGGAGGACTCGAACCTCCGCCGGGACCAGACGCACAGCCCATGACTGCAGCGCCGTAGACCGCTTGGCTAATCCCGTGCGGCACAGTAAGCGCAAAGACTTGGGACGGTGGAGCAGTTTGCGCGTGGTCGCGGAGGATAGAAATATTTCGGAGTACCGACTTGTGCACTTATGAGGTTTCCGTGGCTTCTACAGTGAAGGCGTAGTGTGCGTTTAGAAGTGAATACCTCGCGATCTATGTTGTTGTTCGTGACTAATTACGTGTAGTTGTTTCCCTGTTATTGAACTTATATTTTATTTAATTGCTGGACCATCAACACAAATAAGTGTTTTGCAGAAATATACCGCATTCTCAAAAGTACTACTACACTCGTACTCATCATTTAAAGTCGTTAAGATAGTACCTGCCAATTTTATTTAATTGCAATCTTTCATTTGTAAACGTCTATGTTACGTTCAAAATTCGCAATTGCCGAGTGGTAGGAACTTCGACCCTTCGATTCATGTGTGTATTCTTATCGTATACTGTACACTCAGCAGTATTTGGCCTGTAATGCGACAACTACGTATCCCAGCCTCTAGACAACGAAACCAGCCTAAACTTTTTAGTATCGGAGGGTGTGTAGTTATTTTGAAAGCCCGCAAGCCTTTCAGCACTACTACCAAGACTGCGAACTACACTGCCGGCGGATAGCTGCCTAAGCGAACTACTTTGAAGATTACAATATTGTTTACTTTACTTTTCTCGTGCATCTCGTACAAGCGTCCGTACTTTTTTTGCGCTCACGGTGTTTCAAAACACTCGGCAATCATCCCTATCGGACATCTTTGTCTCTTGATTCAATTCTAAGCTGGCCTCTCAGCTGCACCCTTATTCTCTCCTCCTCAGACAGCTACCACCAGCTCTAAGTGGACGACTGGACGCACAAATGTAAAACGACTTTTAAATCGTCCCCTGCCCAGCTTGGCGCCTACCGCAGTTACAGCGCGGCATTCAACCAGTGTGCGTCAGCACGGGCCTCTTGTGACGGCCTTTGTTCGGCAGCCGGTGACGTCCATTAGGCCAGTGCACTAGACGCAGCACCGCGGCGGAGGGGGCCGCAATACGCTCGCCTGTCCCGCACAATGGGCCGACGGCACGCAATGTGGGCGCCGCCGGCCGGCCGCCTGCAGCTGTCGCCTAGGGCTGCCGTGTGTTCTGCTGTGCGTTACTGTGGCGCATTTTACCGTTACACTACGTGTCGCGGAACAGTTGACTGGCCCTTAATTCCAAACGGGCGTGTATGCTTGTGTGCATTAACTTCGCGGGCCACAAATGAGCAGCTCGGCGGAAAAGCGGACGTGGAGTGCCTCTCCTGAGGATTCTCTGACAGCTTTGTGAGCGCGTGGGCACTTTTTGGAAAAAAAAAAAGACGTGTGTGTCACTCATTTTCCCCCACGCCGCGTTTCGAGGGATTATGGTTCAAATGGCTCTGAGCACTATGGGACTTAACATCTGAGGTCATCAGTCCCCTAGAACTTAGAACTACTTAAACCTAACCTACCTAAGGACATCACACACATCCATGTTCGAGGCAGGATTCGAACCCGCGACGTAGCGGTCGCGCGGTTCCAGATTGTAGCGCCTAGAACCGCTCGGCCGGCTCGAGGGATTATGCCTCATACAAATTCGGATGCATCAGGCATACTTCTGTTTCCTGGATGTAGCCATTTGTCTGTTTTGAACTTCATTTCGCTATAAATACAGATAATAGTTCTAAATTATCTTTTGTATCTAAGACTGTTTCCGAACCACTGTCCAACACGGACGACATAAAGGCGCTTTTGAGCAAGCCACATTGTCGCTCCCAGTGAGCCTGAGGCGGAACACAAACATTCTAAGTAGTAGCTTTTCCAAATATAAAAGTCAAACTATTTTGTTTTATTTCTAAAGCCGCACAGCTGTATCCGGTATGGATACTGTATCAATGAAAATCGCCCAAATATTTAGTAAATCGTGCTACAGCAAAAATAAATAAGCTATTAATAGTTAGTTATTTTACTGGATTGTTTAGTATCATCTGCTTTTGGCTTTCTTTATAAAAGGTTTGTTTACCCGAAGACAGAAATTCACTTTGCGCAAGCAGCTTATTACTCACGAAATCACGAAGAAACATTGTGGGTGGTCACGAAAGTTCTGTGTTAGTTGCGGCACTCACCTGCAAAGAGAGACATGTATCAGTAACGTACAACTTGATCACAAAATCTAAAAATAATCACATACAACTGTATGGTAATAGGAGCTGCAGTATAAGCACGATCGTCCGTACTGTGTGCCCCTCTATGAACGCTTCTAATTAAGACCACTGAGCTACGTGAAGCAGTGATTAAGGCGATGTGAGCTCAAACGCTGATTCGAGGTTTCGTGCATTCCCTACATTATTTTGTCGAATACCCCAATGATTATTTCAATAAGCGTATCGGACCGTACAGTTTTTAAGAGCATAAACTGCGAAAATCTTCTGAGACCAGAGTTTCACCTGGCGTATACAATTTTCAAACAACTTATGGGAATTCTGAAAGATAGTATTAACAACGACCGCCGATATTTCGGCGGGAGCACACACCGCCATTTTCAGTTCACTTGAAAATGGCGGGATGTGCTCCCGCCGAAATATCGGTCGTCGCTGTCAATACGAGGTGCATTCAAGTTCTAAGGCCTCCGATTTTTTTTCTCCGGACTGGAAAGAGAGAGAAACATGCGCATTGTATTAAAATGAGGCCACGTTCATTGTCAATACGTCCCAGAGATGGCAGCACCGTACGGCAGATGGAATTTTACCGCCAGCGGCGAGAATGAGAACTGTTTTAAATACTTAAAATGGCGACGTTTTCCTTACTTGAACAGCGTGCAATCATTCGTTTTCTGAATTTGCGTGGTGTGAAACCAATTGAAATTCATCGACAGTTGAGGGAGACATGTGGTGATGGAGTTATGGATGTGTCGAAAGTGTGTTCGTGGGTGTGACAGTTTAATGAAGGCAGAACATCGTGTGACAACAAACCGAAACAACCTCGGGCTCGCACAAGCCGGTCTGACGACATGATCGAGAAAGTGGAGAGAATTGTTTTGGGGGATCGCCGAATGACTGTTGAACAGATCGCCTTCAGAGTTGGCATTTCTGTGGGTTCTGTGCACACAATCCTGCATGACGACTTGAAAATGCGAAAAGTGTCATCCAGGTGGGTGCCACGAATGCTGACGGACGACCACATGGCTGCCCGTGTGGCATGTTGCCAAGCAATGTTGACGCGCAACGACAGCATGAATGGGACTTTCTTTTCGTTGGTTGTGACAATGGATGAGACGTGGATGCCATTTTTCAATCCAGAAACAAAGCGCCAGTCAGCTCAATGGAAGCACCAAAAAAATTTCGGGTAACCGCCAGGGCTGAAAAAATGATGTCCATGTTCTGGGACAGCGAGGGCCTAATCCTTACCCATTGCGTTCCAAAGGGCACTACGGTAACAGGTGCATCCTACGAAAATGTTTTGAAGAAAAAATTCCTTCCTGCACTGCAACAAAAACGTCCGGGAAGGGCTGCGTGTGTGCTGTTTCACCAAGACAACGCACCCGCACATCGAGCTAACGTTACGCAACAGTTTCTTCGTGATAACAACTTTGTAGTGATTCCTCATGCTCCCTACTCACCTGACCTGGCTCCTAGTGACTTTTGGCTTTTTCCAACAATGAAAGACACTCTCCGTGGCCGCACATTCACCAGCCGTGCTGCTATTGCCTGAGCGATTTTCCAGTGGTCAAAACAGACTCCTAAAGAAGCCTTCGCCGCTGCCATGGAATCATGGCGTCAGCGTTGTGAAAAATGTGGACGTCTGCAGGGCGATTACGTCGAGAAGTAGCGCCAGTTTCATCGATTTCGGGTGAGCAGCTAATTAGAAAAAAAATCGGAGGCCTTAGAACTTAAATGCACCTCGTACTACCTGGCTGAATTCCCGGAAGTTGTTTGAAAAATGCGAAAATCGTGTATGCAATATGTAACACTTTTCGGCGCGAATACAAATTATTCCCTCTTTACACGGGAAGTATCAATTATAGCGCGTTTAGTCACAAATTTCCGTGTTTTATAACATCACATGGTGTATCATCGGGTTTAAATCGTTTCTTTCGCACGAATTGATGATGAATGTACACTCCTATTGTCAGAAAAGTTAGGTGTTGGATTTCGCGAATCAAAAGATTTTGAGAAAAAGTGAAAAACTTACCAAAAGATTCAGGAAGAACATTTTTAACGCTGTAAAGTCAGCAAACGCTGATTTGTCCACACCGTAAAATTGGGCGTCACCTCACTCAAGGCGCATACATGCTTGCACATTTCAAAACATTTCACAGATAAGGTTTAATATGAGATGACCAAAGATGGAGCTTATTGCGTACTCTCAGATATCAAAGTTATGAAACAGATTGAAATACGTAAGGTACTAAATTTAAAATACGTATTTAAAATTACTTAAGTATCTGTCTATTCAATCACATGGGTTCTCGCTTTGGGATTTTTTAAGTGTTTCCATTTACGAGCCGTGAAGGGCCAATGGTTGGCAACCGGCTGCGCTGTAATCCTCTGCCTTGAGGAATCATGTAGATGCCGTAAGGACGAGCCTGTGGTCAGGACACCGCTCTCCTAGCCGTTTCGCACACTTTCCAGGCCGTGTAGCCGCAACTATTCGGTCTAGTACAGTAGCTCCTAAACTGTCATCAGAAGGCCGAGTGCACCCGCTACCAGTCCAGTCTCTGCCCCCCCCCCCTGGAAAAAAAATATCAAGCATAAATCCCTTGCAGTGCCGGGAATCGAACCAAGGCCATCCGCGTGGCAGCCATCTACGCTGACAGAGGTGGGCTGCATTCCCACTTGCTATAACAGATGTAGGTCTTGCCCTAAGCTTCACTGTGTAGTTCCACAAAACTGTTCTCTATGTTGTTGATAGTATGTTTGGTTTCGACCATATGCAATGCAATGCCTGATTTCTCAATGTTGGAAGTCTGAAGGCATTCACATGTTCTCACAAACTGACTTTTAAAATTGAAATACCAAACTGTAATTTGCGATTTAGACGTTATAGGAAATATTTTTAGTAGTGCAAAGTATGTAATTACTTGACTCACTTAAAAATTTAGAAGTCCATGTTAGTAATGTGTAATGTGTAGAAATGTGTGTCCCAGGGTGTATATGGCACAGACTTCAGAACCTGCGAACAGTTCCCAGTTAATTATGACTTTGATAATGAAGTTAGACCAAGTAAGTTTAAAAAATGGAATGCTTTTAATTTTTTTTAATGAAACTCTTTGTAAAAATGAGTAATTTTAGCCAAATTGGAGAGTTTCCTGCATTCTTGCATCATCATCATCATCATCATCGTCTAATTACGACAGATTTTACTAAGAAAAGTCATCTGAAATTTTGTATGCTTGAAAGCACCCGTTTCGTTCAGAGGGAAAAGATTAGTAGTAGTGCATGATTAAGTAAAAGGTATAACTAACATTCGAATAGGAGTGTTCATTCTTACGGAAGTCAAACCAAGCATCGACAGTAACTCCAGTCTGTTGACAGCGCCGTTACTGAAAACTAGTAATTCCTAATATTGATATACTCGGACGAAATACTTCCGTATAAGGAAACATTCGTTTGCATATCATTCAAGGATTCAATTATCACAAGAACAGAGAAGGGCGACAATAATAGTGGTAAGCACCGCCACACATGGTTATGTGGCTTATAGCGTATAGATGTAGATGTGGATGTGGATGCGGATTGTTGTTAGTGGAATATGCCATGGGGTATTTGATGTTATAACTATTGTTCCGTAATTCTCACAAGCCTTAGCACTTGAGAATTTAATGTTGCTTATTGTGCCTCATGTATATTTAAAGCTCGTAAATGGATGGCTATTTAACCAACATCCTGTTCATAATTGTTGTAATACAATTTCGTATAGTTTATCGGGACGAGGGCGGGCCAGTATACATTAATCGGCTTAAAGGGGGCCATCCGTCCGCTGACCAGTTTCATGCGTTTCGCCATGATTTATTCTGCTGCGATTCTGTGAGTTAACACTCGCCTAGGGAGCGCCACAAACCTGGAGAAGATCCTGAGCAGAGAGTGCAATATTTGCCTAGCAACTGCCCTTTCCAGTGAGAGTGCTGGCCATAGGAGCTGCGAAAACAATTTCGGCACGTTCTGCCTCCACTACCTTCCTATATTAAACGCAGCATTGTCTCCAGCTACACACAAACGATATAAGGGGATGGGAGAGGCGTTTGTACTCTTGTGTGTTTCCCGGAATATTCGTAGAAATTCTTGGTCCCGACAACGACACGAAAGCTAGTGTACGCGTTACGGGATTCGAGTTCCGTGACCCGCCGCAGCCGGGTTGCTGCGCTGCGGTGTGGCGCCGCGGTTGCGCGTGCGCAGTAGCGTCGGCGCGCTCAGCCCTTTGTTCTGGTCCGGCTGGCGCTCGATGTCGCTGCCCCGGCAACAGCCATGACACACTCCCAGACCCAGTCCCAAAGGGTCACGGCTGGCTACTGGACCCACAACACAACACTGCGCCGCGCGGCGCTTCGCGTAAACAGTGAGCGGCTACCCACCTTATCCCTCCAAAGTCGACTGTCTTCCCGCAGTTGACTGACATGTGCTGGCTCGTTTTATTATAGTATGTCACCCCTACACACTAAATACAGTAACGATTGCGTAACTATAAATAAAGCATGTAATAAACTATCAATATTTACATTTGTAAAACGTATTCTGCCATCAGGCTGAATGTTGGTTTGAACACCGCAGTCTAGACGAGGCACGGTTCTACTGGGAGGTGGCATGCTCATGCCTTCCAACAGATTACTCAGCTGGTTGTAGGGGGACTTGCTGTTTAACATTCCGACCCACGGTGCACCTCAGCAGTTTTCCATTGATAAATCATTGTTACAGGAGAAAGATGCTTCAAGTGACAATAAACAGTCCTAGGTCTGACCACGGACTGAACTCCGCACCTTTGACTTTATATTTTGGCACTTGCAGTCGATTCACACTGGACGTCAATCGAATGGAAGTAAACTTCACCCCCAAATGTTGGTGTGTTCACACTAGTGGCCAGTTTGCGTAACTGCGTACTGAACGCTAGAAGAGAGGTTACGCGATAAAATCTGTGATACGAAATGTCAAAAAACAGTACCACTATGAGGGAGCAAGGAATGATCGTAGTTTATTAAAGGTCAAAGCAAAATTCATAATGGATATTCTTGACGGAGGTCTTATGGTAAATTCTCCACAATGCTGAGAACTTAATGAATGGATAAAGTGCCCTCCAAATATTTTAAAACATTAACATTTCACTGATCGAGAGAATTTACTTACAAACAAGTTAAACCATATTTGAAGGTACTACATAGTGACTTTTTACTTTATACTCCGCAGTGCTTTCTTTGTATGTGCCAATTTTTTTCACTTTGAGAGCTGACGTTTTCATTACTAAAAGGCGTTTACACATACAAGTTGGTAGGTTGTTTCCGTGACATTCGTAGTTTCAAATCATACGGTTCACACACAGAACTTTGATTAGCTCTTACAAAGCTAATTTTTTTTTTTAGCAATAGCGTCACTATTTTGCATTTAAATGTAATAGTCCAACGTATGTATCAATACGCATCCCTTCATCGGAACCAGATTTACGATTTATGAACCAACGGTATTCTCCACATAACGCTTAAACTGAGTGGACGTCTGCTTCCACTTTACGTTACTAATAATCATTAAGTCGTGGGCTGTCCGTGACTAATTTCCCGGTTACGGATATTTTCAATAATAATATTCCGTCTTCATTCACAATATTTTTGGATTCTAATTACTGTGCAACGCTTTTCGAAGCTACAGCTCCATTTTCAAGGTGAGTGTAGGCTTTACACCGGCTTCAATTTTTTACCATACAGTAACAGAAGGATACGGTTCCTAGTTTTAACGAGAATACTGTCTCAGGCGATATTAATGAGAGAGACGCTGGAGTAATGATAGAGAAAATTATTGTTAACTTATTGACCAGTCGCTTGATTCATTTCATCTGATGCATAAGTAAAACAATATGATCTTATTTTACTCTGTTAGAATCTCGATAAGTACAAATCACACACTAAGAAATATAAGCAGCAAATTTTAACAAGTATTTTGAGCCACTCTCTATGTTAATAAGGATGTCAAATCTCGTGTTGAATGTGTAAAACAAAAACTGCTGTCATCCCTCTATGTAACTATTTTTTTTTGTCTGTTATGGAAACGGAAACGAAATTCAATACTCCATCACATCATCACTGTAACGTAGGTTCAATATGCGTCATTTGGATCACGTAGTAATGTCATAAACATGCTAAATCAAAACGTAAATGCAATCGTGGAAGTTTACCTTCGATGCACACAAGACAATTGTTACGCAGTCAAACGTAATTAACATGCTATAATACCTTTTACTCCCATTTCTCTCATTATTTATCCCATCAGAGACCGTTTTTCGTTACAACTGACAACTGTGTCGTTCTGGCAGTGTAACACAAAAAACCGAAACAGACGTAACATCCATTGTGTGTATTCAGTTCTTGAAAATGGAGTTGTAGCTCCTAAACTCGTTGGATAGTAATTTATTTAAATAAAAATGCAGCTGTTCCGTTCGTTCATTGTGTGTGTGTGTGTGTGTGTGTGTGTTTTACATAAAGCAGAAACGTCGTTACCTAATTTCTTAAGAAGTTCTTGATCGATTTACTTCATGTTTTTATACCCTACTACATTCGGATGGACAGAGGCTAGACATCTTTTAAAATAATAATGTACAAATTTTCAGTTAGAATCGACTGCGAGAGCGAAAATGCAATGCTTTCCCCTGGTGTGAATATGTGCAGTTTTGTTTTCTTTCTCGCAATGAGTTTCAACTTAGATAGCAAGCCTCGTGATGACTAGGTGTTGTGTGATGTCCTTAGGTTAGTTAGGTTTAAGTAGTCCTAAGTTCTAGGGGACTGATGACCATAGATGTTAAGTCCCATAGTGCTCAGAGCCATTTGAACCATTTTTTTTACTATAGGAAAAAAGCAATTCTGAGGTTAGCGATTTTTTCCCAGAGGATTCGTTCATTGCTTAGCACATACGGACTGCATACTTATCTACATATATACATACTTATGTACATATATACACTCGGGAAAAAATGCAGCACGAAGAAGAAATCGTGCGACAAACGAAAGATGGTAGGCGTGTTTCTACATCTGAACGATATCTACTCAAACTTCGCGCAAATTGCGCAGCTATGAGGATGCTAATCAGGTTTGCTTTAAATACTCTCTGCATCTGTCGTGGGCGATTGTTATCTTTTGAGACCGGACGTGGTAAGTTGCTGTTAGGCAAGTATGCCTTTAATGCCATTATCAACACCTCACTGAGTTTGAACAAGCTCGTATGGTAAGGCTACGAGAAGATGGATGTTTTCTCTGCGAAAGATTAGGCAAGAGGACAGCTACTGTACTTGACTGCTGGCAGCGGTGGTCACGAGAATGTATGGTCTCAAGAAGACCGGGCTCTGGACAGCGATACCGAAAGGGAAGACCGTCGTGTTTGGCGTACGGCTCTGGCGCATTGCACTGCATGTGCAACAGTAGTTTGGGCACCAGTTGGCACCACAGTGACACAACCGAGTGTTACAAATCGGTTACTTCAAGGACAGCTCCGCGACAGACGCCCTGTAGCGTGCATTCCACTGACTCCAGACTACCGCCAAGTGATGCCAAGCGAGAGGGTCACTGGACAGCAGGGTGACGGTGTTTTCTGATGAAAGCTGCTTCTGCCTCGCTGCAAGCGATGGCCGTGTGTTGGCTGAGCGGACGCTAGTTGAGGGCCTGCAGCCATCCTGTCTGCGAGCAAGTGAGCTAGCCACACTGGACCTACACTTTGAGTTATGGTCTGGGGTGCAATTTCGTATGACCGGAGGAGCACTCTCATGGTTACCCCACGTTCTCTGACTGTAAATATGTACGTAATCTGGTGATTCCACTTGTTGTGCTGCAATTCTTGAATAGCATTCCGGGGGAGGGCGGGGGGGGGGGGGGGGGGGGAATTCCAACAGGATAACGGAAGCCGCCCACATACCGCTTTTGTAACCCAACATGCTTTAAAGTGCGTCGATATGGGCCTTGGCATGCTAGGTCACAAGATCTGTCTCCAATCGAGCGCATATCAGACACCATCGGACGTGAAATATTACTGCATCTCATTGCTACCCATCAGAACCCCTCGGAGAGCATTAAAGATGAACACCAGTCATAATTGTCCAATTGTAAAGTAACCTGTTTCCAAATTACATACAAAATTAACCACTATTTCAGTATACATATAATTCGAAAACGATTCTTTGCTGATTAACATTATTCTTATGTGACAAACAATATAAATGTGAAATTAATACTGTAACTAATCGAAAGAAATAGAGCACATGGTCAGGATGTACCAGTAAACCTATCATTATAAAATTACTACAGCAAATTAAATGGAACATATAAATAAAGCACGTTAATTGAATCTCCGATATATGTTAGCACTAAAATTCAGGCACTAGTTGATTTGTTATAAACAAATTTAGAAATGTAATTGTTACCTTAACATAATTAGTCAGAAAATGTTATATTAACTCGTAACTAAGTTGAAAATAGGTTCACATTGTTCAGCACTGAGATTGTAAATTTTTAGCAATGTATAGCTCATATTCGGTTTAACTTTTAATTGTGATTTTACATAAAACTGTAATTTTCATTGTAAGTAATTGTTAACAAAAGTATAAATAGAGGTCACGCAGGCGCCTTGAGGCACTCGTTTTTTGGCTAGGGTTGCGAGCAAATGTATTGTAGGCTCACTCGTTTGGTGATTGTTGTGAACACTGTGTCGTTTGATGTCAACTTTGGGTACATGTGATGTAACCGGTACAGTTCACCAGGCTCGGACAACAGAGTCCTGGAAATATATTGTTATTAAAACTGCACATTATTCTGGAATTTATTTGGGAGTCTTCCGCAATACTTTTCATAGGCTGCACAGCGACGAGACATGAATCCAGGAATTTTACAAAACCCCGAGAAATAAACAACTCTGAATGTTGGTAGAATTGACGTGAAAACAACAGCGCATCGACTGGGCATTTCCCTCAAAACATTTGAAACGCGGAGGTGGGAAAATATAAACATCTCAGACGACAACTCCAGCGTCACGCACATACACCATTTCTGTATTGATCGACCAAGTGCAAAAGGCATGGAATTCCATCTCACAAACTGACATCCGGAGACTAAAACACAATGCAAACACGTTGCTTGCTTGTATTCAACGTTCTGGCGCTTACAACTATTATCAATGTGCCACATTTCACATTTGCAATGGGTTAACTCATGCTTACACTAACCTGCAATCTTGCAATATTAATCTCTTCAATATGTTCCCTAGACAAATGTTTTCCCGAAATTTAATTACTCTAATTTATTTTGGTGTTGCGATTTTATCCTTATCAGTGTATTTCGAAGCCAATTCTACAGTGCATGGTGGAATGTGCTTACTACCAGTATCATCAGCTTTCTGCCTCATTCAATTAGAGAACGGGACAAGGGAAATTTTTTATCAGGCTAGGTAAATAAACTATTCTGTTATGCTATTCTCGTTGTTCTGATGCACAATATTGGATGGAAGTTACAAATTGTTACCAGACCTTCCCCAAATTTAGGTCGTCGAAATTTAACCAACGTAGCCTTTCTTCAAAGGATGGATGGATAGAGGTGACGCCACACGAGTTCATAAGCGTCGTTTTATCAGTTTAGTGGACCAAGCATAATTACTAAACACCCAAAGAATCACGGAGCAAATTAACGTAACGAATGCATGTAGTTGGTTGAGTTCAATTAATAACATGAACCAACCACCAAAAAATACATTAACATCTTCGTTAAATGAAATCACGAAAAATTTTATTTCCCGAGCGCAACGGATGTCTGTTCTATATGGACAAAAACACAAGAGGGAATCCAAACAGTTCAAAAACACGATTAAAAAGTAAAGTATAATGCTACTACACTGACGCTTTGAGACCGTGGTTGTGCACAACATATATGTTGACTGTTTCAGTGAAGAAGGTAACAATCAACCATTATTGATAAGGGCATTTACGTAAATACAGCCTTAACCGGTTTCGAACCGACGGGCCCTTCTTCAGCACAAATGTGCGTTTTGATGTGAACAGCCGTCTAAAGATGAGCCTGTCGGTTCGAAGCCAGTTTATAAAGAGCATTACCAATAGTTTTTAAACATGGCTGCGCTTCAACTTACGCCAAGGACAACACACACACCCATGCCTGAGGGAGGACTCGAATCTCCGACTGTAGGAGCCGCGAGAGCCTTGCCAAAGGGCCTGAGACAGCACGGCTACCCCTGCGCCTCTATAGCATTAAGCCACAGTCAACCAAGCAGAAGAGGCAATGTTATTACAAGGGCCAGTGGGAAGTCGTTTGCTGTGAAGGAGGCTGATATTATGTTGCAGCATTAACCACTGTACTGGCTAAATATTACGATGGGAATTACGACATGGAAGCTACTGTGTAAAAGCTGCTAAACCATCCACCAGTAGCAAAATCTCGTCAGAGGCTGCAACACGTCGCTCAGCACCACGAAAGGACTGAACCTCTTGTACAAGTTCATTAATCCAAGTTAAGTGTTTAAAAGCAACAAGGTTTATCACTGAGTTGCTATTTCAGTAGATGTCTCGTGTGTCCATTTCACATACTGTGATATTTAATTAGCAACATTTTTAGATCATAAGCTGGTTGTAAGTAGGCCTATATGAAGAGCTTCAAATTATTATTGCCATATTAAGTAAAGCATCAGACTGTGCACACGAAGTACCAGCTATTTTGTTACACTGACAAGCATAATAAAAGCAGCTGCACAGAAAACAACAAAAGGTATTGTGCACATTTTCATTACTACAAAAAAAATTATTACTGTGGTGCTCAGAACATACGATTTTACTGATTCATGGCGCGTGACAAACTAAATTTATGTTTCAACAAAAGTGCAGGAAAGTTGTTTTGTTACGTTGCATTGCAGTACTATCGGTTCAAAAATTCTTCACGTTGAAAATTATCAGGAAACATGAGTGTAAAAACTCATTTTCAGTCAGTGATCAATTCTGTGTGAAAATAATGTTAAAGAGAGATGTATATTAGTTACTAAAATTACAAGTAACATCACCATAGTATCCAGAATGAGATTTTCACTCTGCAGCGGAGTGTGCGCTGATATGAAACTTCCTGGCAGATTAAAACTGTGCGCCCGACCGAGACTCGAACTCGGGACCTTTGCCTTTCGCGGGCAAGTGCTCTACCATCTGAGCTACCGAAGCACGACTCACGCCCGGTACTCACAGCTGGAAAGGCAAAGGTCCCGAGTTCGAGTCTCGGTCGGGCACACAGTTTTAATCTGCCAGGAAGTTTCATATCAGCGCACACTCCGCTGCAGAGTGAAAATCTCATTCTGGACACATCCCCCAGGCTGTGGCTAAGCCATGTCTCCGCAGTATCCTTTCTTTCAGGAGTGCTAGTTCTGGAAGGTTCGCAGAAGAGCTTCTGTAAAGTTTGGAAGGTAGGAGACGAGATACTGGCAGACGTAAAGCTGTGAGTACCGGGCGTGAGTCGTGCTTCGGTAGCTCAGATCTAAGAGCACTTGCCCGCGAAAGGCAAAGGTCCCGAGTTCGAGTCTCGGTCGGGCACACAGTTTTAATCTGCCAGGAAGTTTCATCACCATAGTAGCTATGCATCTTCAATCAATGCTTAGCAGGACCTTTTCACTCAACATTTCAGTGTTATTTTAGACAAATGTCTCAAGTTTAAAACAGATATATTTTGCACTGATGAAAGTGTCTTTTGTTGCGGTAACTAAAGTGATACATGTGTAAGATCCATATTATCCATATACAGTATTTGTCGCTATTTCAAACTGATTATGACATACACCTGTATTGTGTGCTCTCCTCCCCATTGTTTGTTTGTCAAGTTACTACATCGCTTGCACCTTACTCAAAATGAAAGACTGTGTGGTAACAGCTTGGCTCTACAGTGCTTAGAGCGATTAGTGGAATCAACACTGAGGTCTTATTGCACGCGAGTGTTCGCCCATATTAAGAGTCTGATCGGCAACCACGGTTATTTATAGGCAAAAACTGATCCATTTAAGGACAGAACTGGGTCGGGCATCGCAAGCAGTTATCACGACTTGCGTGTTAAATTTACACTACTGGCCATTAAAATTGCTACACCACAAAGATGACGTGCTACAGAAGCGAAATTTAACCGACAGGAAGAAGATGCTGTGATACGCAAATGTTTAGCTTTTCAGAGCATTCACACAAGGTTGGCGTCGGTGGCGACACCTACAACGTGCTGACATGAGGAAAGTTTCCAACCGATTTCTCATACACAAACAGCAGTTGACCGGCGTTGCCTGGTCAAACGTTGTTGTGATGCCTCGTGTAAGGAGGAGAAATGCGTACCATCACATTTCCGACTTTGATAACGTTCGGATTGTACCCTATCGCGATTGCGGTTTATCGTATCGCGACATTGCTGCTCGCGTTGGTCGAGATCCAATGACTGTTAGCAGAATATGGAATCGGTGGGTTCAGGAGGGTAATACGGAACGCCGTGCTGGATCCCAACGGCCTCGTATCACTAGCAGTCGAGATGACAGGGATCTTATCCGCATGACTGTAACGGATCGTGCAGCCACGTCTCGATCCCTGAGTCAACAGATGGGGACGTTGGCAAGACAACAACCATCTGCACGAACAATTCGACGACGTTTGCAGCAGCATGGATATTAGCTCGGAGACCATGGTTATGGTTACCCTTGACGCTGCGTCACAGACAGGAGCGCCTGCGATGGTGTACTCAACGACGAACCTGGGTGCACGAATGGCAAAACGTCATTTTTTCGGATGAATCCGGGTTCTGTTTACAGGATCATGATGGTCGCATCCGTATTTGGCGACATCGCGGTGAACGCACATTGGAAGCGTGTATTCGTCATCGCCATACTGGCGTATCACCCGGCGTGATGTATGGGGTGCCATTGGTTGGTTACATGTCTCGGTCACATCTTGTTCGCACTGACGGCACTTTGAACAGTGGACGTTACATTTCAGGTGTGTTACGACCCGTGGCTCTACCCTTCATTCCACCCCTGCGAAACCCTACATTTCAGCAAGATAATGCACGACCTCATGTTGCAGGTCCTGTACGGGCCTTTCTGGCCACAGAAAATGTTCGACTGCTGCCCTGGCCAGCACATTCTCCAGATCTCTCACCAATGGATAACGTCTGGTCAATGACGGCAGAGCAACTGGCTCGTCACAATACGCCAGTCACTACTCTTGATGAACTGTGGTATCGTGTTGAAGCTGCATGGGCAGCTGTACCTGTACACGCCATCCAAGCTGTTTTGACTCAATGCCCAGGCGTATCAAGGCCGTTATTACGGCCAGAGATGGTTGCTCTGGGTACTGATTTCTCAGGATCTATGCACCCAAATTGCGTGAAAATGTAATCACATGTCAGTCCTAGTGTAATATATTTGTCCAATGAATACCCGTTTATCATCTGCATTTCTTGTTGGTGTAGCAATTTTAATGGCCATTTGACGACTACCGTAAGCCCTCCTTCAACCCAGCACCAGCATGGCTAAATTCGCACACGCAGGAACAACATCGGATATGGTGTCCTGTAAGTGTCAACCTTCTCTGCACAGGACTGTCCAGATTGTCTACGAGTAACAAAAGCGTGTGGTAGTTTGTGGGTAGCCAGTGACATGTAGAAGGAGAGACACGTATAGCCGGCGGCGGCCCCCAGGACTGAAGCAGACCACACCAGAGCAGACGCAGACGCGCTGTTGCCTATCCGCCCCTGTCTGCAGGGGAGTCCCTGGGGGCTCCGACTCCCGCCGGTGGGAGTCAACCCCAACGAGCAGAATAGCTGCACCGCGTCCTACCTATAACCTTCGATCTCGGATAACGTGTCGCAGAAAACCACTTCGAATGACCAGGAAATTATTATTATTACAGCTACTCATCCTCCTCCGAAGACAATAGAATTCATGTTACGCTGCCATTAGAGCCTAGAGGCTGAGAAAGCTTCCGTGTTTACCGGAGACAAAAAGGACAATAACACGGAATTACACAAAGTAAAGTGTGCTCAGCGCGTCTTCGTTGTTTCTTCTTTTGTACAGCTCCTCCGCCAAAAAGAGTAATGCAGGTAGCTCGAATTCCAATACTTTTTTTACTTTAATTTGTTTCGATATCTATGTCAGCGACGTGTTCCACAGAATACATCATTTCGTACCAGAAACAAATATATAATTATGAAATACCAAATTGTTATTATTATTATTATTATTATTATTATTATTATTATTATTATTATTATAAGAACAGCAACAACAATAAATGAAACCAAAGCAAACTAAATTAGATGTGAAAACACGGAGCTACAAATCGACTTACCCGAGATATCTACACCAACAACTGTTTCTCGAAGCACACAGAACTAAGAAATTAAACCAGAATGCCTTTATGGATCAGAAATACTAATTTTGAACAGGAAAACGGACACTGAAAATGTCGAGAAAGTGGGAAAGCAAAATCGAATGAAAAATTCTGTGCCCAAAACTTCTGTTGAACAATACCGACTAAGAAATAACCAAGAAATCTAAAAACACAAGTATCCATCGTTACATTAGAAAATGCAGGTTAAAATTCATTGGTCAGTTTGAAAGAACGAACACAGATATTGATACAATTTTATTTATTTATTTTTTTTTACAACACGAGTAAAGACAAAACAGAAACGAAGAAACGGGTTGGCGAGATCAAAAGTGATCTGAAATTGGGACGAATTATGTCAGATGATGTCCAAAACCACGAAACCCCAAATTCAAACATAATAAATTGACCAAGAGGGAAAACCAAAGATAATGAAGACTGGAACAATGTCGTCTGAAGAGTGAAAGGAGGCCCACAGGAAGAGAAAGAGAGAAATATGGGCACAATGGAAGGCGAATGTCAACCTCTAAATACTGTGCGTATGGCCGTTGTGGCCGTGCGGTTAAAGGCGCTTCAGTCTGGAACCGCGTGACCGCTACGGTCGCAGGTTCGAATCCTGCCTCGGGCATGGATGTGTGTGATGTCCTTAGGTTAGTTAGGTTTAATTAGTTCTAAGTTCTAGGCGACTAATGACCTCAGAAGTTAAGTCCCATAGTGCTCAGAGCCATTTGAACCATTTTGAGCCATACTGTGCGTAGTCCTAGTGGGCTTATTTGCAAATCAGAACATCGGTAGTAATACAGCAACAGTTAATTCCTGCAGCCATTCTTCCTCAGTTGATAATTCAATATCTTCTGTGTTTTTACATAACAACAACTATTACTTCTCTTTTACAGCAATTTGATTTTTTAATTACCGTATCTCACCATCTTGTTTTAGACACCTTCAGCTGTTTGCTGTACGTCCACTGGCTCCGAATCACAGAACAGCTTAATGGCACCCATGTCACCATGCACACAAACACAATTTGCTTGGCCACACCCTACGTATAGCTTCCAAGACAGAGTAAGTGATTTGCGAATATGAATTACGCCCGAAATTAATTAAACCAACAAAATAAACAGCAGCTGTGGTTCCGAAATGAAAATGTAATTTTATAGTATTTTGTAGCTGCAAGGCCGGATGCTCTGAAAACATTACCCCCCCCCCCCCCCCCACAGCTTGTGCAGGGTGACAATTATTGAACTACGTGAAAAAAAACGTAAATTAGTTACAAACTACGCGTGCACACACTTTATTCAACACTTAAACACCATTACAGATATTCAAATTTAGGTTATGACATGTTCGATATGCCTGCCATCACTGGCGATGCTGTGGCGCAGGCGAATAGCGAAATTCTGCACGACCCGCTGAAGTGTCGGAACATCGATGACCTGAATGGCTGTTTTCAGTTCACCAATGGTTTTGGGATTATTGCTGTACACCTTGTCTTTAATACAGCCCCATCAAAAGGAGCCGCATGTGTTCAGATCCACACAATATGGCGACCAGTCGAAACCCATAACAGTGGCCTCTGCGTACCCCAGAACCAGAATGCGGTCCCCAAAGTGCTCCTCCAGGACATCGAACACACTCCTGCATCGGTGGGGGCGAACTCCGTCTTCCATGAAGCACATCTTGTCGAAATCATGGTCACTTTGGATAATGGTAATGAAATCATCTTCCAAAACATTCACGTGCCGTTCAGTAGTCACCGTTTAATCAAGGAATATAGCACCGATTATTCCATGACTGGACATTGCACACCACACAGTCACTCGTTGAGGGCGAAGAGACTTCTCGATCGCGAAATGCGGATTCTCAGTTCCCCCAAATGCACCAATTTTGCTTACTGACGAACCCATCCAAATGAAAGTGTGCTTCGTCTCTAAACCTGGTGTTAATTCCCATCACGCCCCTCGGCCAACTGCGCAGTTTGAACGTCCCAACGTACACAGTTCAGAAGTTACGACGATTTTATTTCATACAATTCAATATTTGTCAACCTCTAAGTACACTGGTGAAAAACATTTAACATCACGATTTGCGTAACTTTTTGAGATGTCCATAGCTCCGGTAGACCTAATAAGCGCCCTATATCCAGAGCGGAGTACAGCGAACTGTGACACGCTGATTACTTGCAAGTTGTGCTGTAGGTACAGGTGGCGTGCCGCTGTTTTCTATACCGGCGCCGCGCGGACGACGCGATCTCGCAACATTGCGTGCTGAACACCTGAGCCGCCGACCTGAGACCGCGAAGGATTGATTACAGGGCGGCAAGTGCAATCATCTTACGTTTGCTGCCTTTCCAGATAACCAAAGCCCTGTTACTTTTTATTCAACGGGCTACCACTCGCTACTCTGAAATTTCGCGGATACAAAAATTGTCTAAAGCAGGGCTTAACAACTGGCCGGTTTTGAGCGCGAGTACTCGCGTCTGCTCAGGGACGTGCTCGCGAGCAGCTGCAAGGTCGAGGAGTAGGAGGGAGGGGAGGGAGGGCAAATGCGCGCGCACGTTTGAATAGGGCCGCAGCGTGCCTATTGAATTCGCGCCGACTGTGTAACGTTTAAAGTACTACGATCAGCTCTTAACAGTCACTTCGCTGGTTAAGAGTCATGTCAAGTCGCCGTTGTGTAACCCCAACCATGCTTTCGCAGTTCAACCCCCATTGGGAGGAATTGTATCTGTTTACTGAAAAAGATGGTGTTGCAAAATGTTTAGTATGTCACAAAACGCTGAATTCTTTTACGAAATTTAATTTGCAGCGACATTATATGTCGTACCACGCGAAAGACTACGGACGTGGAAAATGTGATTGACCAGATCGTGCGCAGGAAGTTATTAAACTTAAAAAGGAAGCTATCCGAAGATCTGGACGACGAAGAAAAATCAACTGAGGCAGCTCTCAGAGTGGGTTACAAAATTGCTTTGCTTTTAGTAAAATCCCTGCGCCCCTAAACTGATGGCGATTTAATAAAAGAATGTTTGGTAGTTGCAGCGGAACATTGTGTCCATCTCAAGTTGAACAGTTTCGGATTGTGCCATTATCTAACATGACCATTATGCGTCGCATACAGGAGATGGCAGACGACGTCCAGAGCCAGCTTGCAAATATCTGTAAAGATTTTATGGCGTATTCTGTAGCTCTGGACGAAAGTGTTGGTATCACTGGAACAGCGCAGCTTGCCATATTTATTAGAGGTATTAATAGAGATCTTCAGGTGAGGGAGGAGCTCCTCGATGTAGTAGCCATGAAGAACACTACAACCGGAGGTGATATTTTAAGTAGTGTTGAAGAAAGTGTTGAAAATATAGGATTGTCGTGGAATTCTTTAGTTTCAGTGTCTACAGATGGTAGAGGCATACACTAAGCCAATAAAATTATGTGGCACGTGTACATTCTCCTTTATTTGTTTCATTTGTCGCAGTAATAATTCGTGAGTGATATCCCTGCAGGTGGCCGCGGATTTACATCGACTGGCGGCAGCTGTTGTGTACCCCACGTGACTTTCCCTACTCTCGGCTCTGGTCCGGTAGTGGGGGTAACGTGCTCGCGCTGCTCCGTGCTCGCGCCTTGCTGCTCACAGCTTGCTCCGCGAGCACGTATGTTGTGAAGCCCTGGTCTAAAGCCATGATGTATCCACTGAGCGCGCCAGTGTTCCCAACTGTCCTTCCGCGCAGTCGATACCATGTCGTGCCGTGGTCAAACATGTCGCGCAGCGATCCGAAGCTGAGCTGTTTATGGAGATCACAAATGAACTCCGTATAATCGTTTTAAACTCACCTCAGAGTCCTGTGACTTCTTCTCCGAACTCGCCGTCTCTGCGTGCCCAGATTCAACTCTAAAGTCTGCAACGTAGCCCATTCGTCACCTGCGTTGTTTTCTAGTCCAAGTGGACTAGACTCGCTCCGAAAGGAGTGTGAATACACGATTTCGCAAGTATAACAACGGGCTCGCGGCATTCCCACTATATACGCAACCGTTTTGAAAGAAATTTCCGCCATTAAACTGTAAATTATTTGTTTCTGGCCTTTTTTCCACAATTGAACCTATGCAAGTTGTGTACGTTAATTTCTGTCTTCAGCAACTGTAATACCTGTAAACGTCTTATTAAGACCAGAAGTGTTTCCCTTTATTTTAAAGTATCTTCAGGTCGTCAGATTTTTTTTATTGTTTATTGCAATCTTCTTCGTCTTCTACGTTCGAGTGTTGAGTTTTTGCATGCAGCACTTTCACTGTACTTAACACAGTTACACTTTCGTATTGGGAAATTTCACTGTCCTCTCGCCATTTTGCATCACAGCAGTATGAGGCAGCTCGAAAGAAAAACTAGTAACCACTCGGGAACGGTGAACTTTTTCCAGAACCAACAACTGTTCTCGCTCTGATTCAGAGTTCTACTGACACGAGCCGTCCGCAATGTGAAACAAGTCGGACAATACAGGGACAGTTAGTGCTGTTTGTGGATGACGCAGGAGTAGTCGTCCGGTGACGTCCCATACGTCCTCGATTGGAGACAGCAAATCTGGTGGTCGAGCAGACCAAGGCAACTCTATAGAGCATGTTGAATTACACAGCAGCGGTGGAATCACCAGACTGACGTACAATTTTGCCGTAAGGGTGCGTGGGATAACCAAAAAAGTGCTCCTGCTGTCATACAAAATCGCCCCTCAGCCTTCAACGCCAGGTGTAGGTCAAGTGTGTGTAGCACACAGACAGGTTAGTTGAATGCCCTTAACTGGCCCCCTCCTAACCAACACACGGTCATCACTGGCCCCGAGGCACAACCAGCTTTCATCAGAAAACTCAACAGACCTCCACCCTGGCCTCCATTCAGCTCACGCTTGACACCACTGAAGTCGCAAACAGCTGTGGTTTAGGTTCAGTGGACTGCACGCTACAGGGCGTCTGGCTCGAAGCTGTTCTAGAGGTAACTGATTCGTAACAGTTCGTTGTGTCACTGTGGTGCCAACAGCTGCCCAAATTGGTGCTACAGATGCAGTACGATGCGCCAGAGCCATACGTCGAACGCTCTTCTTGCGATCGTACATTCTCGTTACCAGCGCTGCCAGTATTCACCTATAGTGACTACATTCCTGTTAAGTCTTTCTGCAGTATCGCAGAAGGTACATCCAGCTTCTCGTAGCCCGATTACACGACGTCGTTCAAACTCCCAAGGCAAAATCCCCAGCGCACCCCTCTCAGATTCAAGGGATAAGATGGCCCATTGGATTTTCCGTCGAAAACTGAACTCAGGTAACATGAAAACAAAAGGAATGTGTACTGAATTGTGGTAAAATAAGCAAAATAGAAACAATGAACTGTCCAAGATCAGCATGTGCAACATCGACCGACTTTAAATGGCAGTGCCGTTTTGGTCATGTGGTCACGGTGTTGGACTGCAAAGGGAGAAGATCCAGGTTCAAATCTCTATCACGCCCTACTTTTTTCACAAAATTATAAACTGACTGTGCTGTGATTGACGTGTCTGTTCGCTGTATTCAAATTTCTGTCTGTATCGTGGTGAAAAGTCCTCCTGCGACAGCGACGTTTAACGAAGGGACCTCCAGACGTACGTACCTCCTATTTGTTCTACTGAAATGGCATATGTTACGCCTCTCGCGTTCCGTTTTGGAGGTTTTTATACTTGAATTCCTTCTTTGTAACATAGTTCACACCCGTTTACTTGTTTTCATTTCTGTGAGAGGATTATGCGGCACCTCGCCTGTTCTCACTATTCATCATATTAACTTGTGATGGTAATACATTCTTACCGGGAAACGCATATTATACAACCAACGTATAGTACGACAATTTCCAAGACTGCAGAAAGAGAACAGACACGTCAATGTTCGGACGGTCAGTACATAAATTTGTGAAAAAAAAAAAAAACAGGGACACGAGGGAGGTTTGAACACGAATCTCCCGCTTTGCAGTCCAACACCGAGACCACACAACCACGACGCCGATGTTCTTGCGAATCGCACGATATTGCACATCTTGAGAACGGGCCGTTCACTGTTTCTACTTTGCTTTTTTTTTTTCGCAGTTCAGTACAACTTCTTGTTTTCATGGTGACGGGCTATCCACTGGACCATTTTACCACTAAATCTGAGGGGGGTGCGATGTGGAGTTTCCCTTATCAGTGAGGTGGGCGTCTCCGCCTAAAAGCCATTCTTGCCTAACACGAACTCCCCAGTCCAGTCTCCACGCTCATTAGCGTGTATTTACAGCAAACCTAAATTGCATCTTCATAATAGCGCTAACGTCACTCATATGCGACTGGGGCGGAATCTGAAGACACATCATGTTTCAGATGTAAAAACACGCCTACCAACTTTCGTTTAGGTCGCACAATTCCTCCTTGGTGTTGCGATTTTTTTTTCTGGCACTGTATTGTTCACCGCTTTAAGGTAAAGTGCCTAGGAATAGGCTTCAAAAAATCGATTTATTGTTTTTCATCTTAAACTGATGTTTAGAGTTTTTTTTAACAAACTGGTGGTTAAAAGAACTGAATTGGACATCAGGAAAGAGTTTAAAAAATCAACTGAAAGATCCTTCGGTGTGCGTTCACACTCATGTTTCTCCTGCTTTCACACGTCAATGTTATCAGACTCCTGTTCGAGAACCACATACTATAGAACTGTTTTTCAAATTGGCAACCTTGTTAGAAGATACATTTTCCGAAGCTCTTTATGTTCCCCCGGTATATCTGGTTTTCGAATGTTGTTTTCCTTATAAATTTATGTACTTTGAGTTGCTTCCGTTTTGTCGTTTTCTAAAGTTATGAAGCCTGTAGTTTGTTTTAATGTGCACGTGCGAAGTGCTAGAGTTGCTAGGAATATATTCTAGGTTTAATATGAGACAGTAACTGTTGGCAGTTGATTCCATTAGAGGGGCCGAAGCTGAAAAGTTGGTCCTTGATGGAACTAAGGACACCAGAATAACAAGGAGGAATAAGAAAACGAAGAGAGAAGACTATGCAACTGGAATGTTAGGAACAACAGAGGTGAGTCATAGATCGCTTTGAATTGAATGTCCCAAGAACTGAATTTTCTGACATTTATTTTATGCAAATAAAATTATCTGAGGTAGTGGGCTGAAATTTTTTTGGGATGTCTCAGAGTACTATTTGGAGGAATGTAGACTACAGGCATTAATGTACTATCAACAGGAAAGAAAAGACATTACTACTGATCACAAAAAGTACCCTTAATTTTGATTATAACATAAATATTTCTAGAATAATAGCTTGTGGCTGAAATGACGTGATTTCGATTACTTTTACACAGACTAGTTGTTAACGACTAGTTAAAAGTTTCAAGCACCTAAGTACGACAGATAACGGATAGATTCCACGTATGGATCGACATATAAAAATGTAATTTACTGATCTATACAAAAAAGTGTAATACAATCAATGCGAGAAGTAATATGGTTAACGGCAAATCGCAATGACCAGCAAGATAAGTACCTACTGTTCTACAATTTTCATCCTACTTATGGTTCACGTTTTTTAGTTACAGCCGTGTAAACATTATGAAAATTGTCATTTTTCCAAGCATTCACAGGCAAGTTAAAACAGAGCACTGGCCATTTTGGAGCACCGTGATATTGAATGCTACCAGGACGTCACGTGCCCCTCCAGTGCCGTCAGAATTCATGGAAATAAAGTGGCGTACAAGTACCAGTCGATTGCGTGGAATCCGCGCGTAAGATGTGAAGACGTGGCAACGGCAGAAAGAAGATATCGTGACTGGACGTGACCTCGACCACACTGTGAAAGAAGTAGCCCGATTTGTTGGTGCGTCAACGTGGACTGTCTAGCGCGTCTACAAGGAAGTGTGCCACTATCTACCATGTAACGCGGTAAACTAATAGGGAACTGTAGTGTCATACGCCCTCTGCTGTTCCTGATTTACATAAACGATCTAGATGATAATCTGAGCAGCCCCCGTAGATTGTTTGCAGATGATACTGTAATTTACCGTCTAGTAAAATCATCAGACGATCAATTCCAAAATGATCTTGAGAGAATTTCTGTATGGTGCGGAAAGTGGCAATTGGCACTAAACAAAGAAAAGTGCGAGGTCATCCACATGGGTACTAAAAGAAATCCGATAAATTTTGGGTACATAATAAATCGCACAAATCTAAGGGCTGTCAATTCGACTAAATACCTAGGAACTACAATTACAAGCAACTTAAATTAGAAAGACCACATAGATATTGTGGAGAAGGCGAAACAAAGACTGCGCTTTGTTGACAGAACCCTTAGAAGATGCGACAAACCCACTAAAGAGACTGCCTACATTACACCTGTCCGTCCTCTGCTGGAATATTGCTGCGCGGTGTGGAATCGTTACCAGGTAGGATTGACGGAGGACATAGAAAAAGTGCAAAGAAGGGCAGCTCGTTTCGTGTTATCGCGCAATAAGGGTGAGAGTGTCACTGATATGATACGCGAATTGGGGTGGCAGTCACTGAAACAAAGGCGGTTTTCTTTGTGGCGAGATCTATTTACGAAATTTCAATCACCAATTTTCTCTTTTGCTGACACCTACCTACGTAGGAAGAAATGACCAGCATAATAAAATAAGATAAATCAGAGCTCGAACGGAAAGATTTACGTGTTCCTTTTTCCCACGCGCCATTCGAGAGTGGAATGGTAGAGAAGTAGTATGAAAATGGTTCGATGAACCCTCTGCCAGGCACTTAAGTGTGAATTGCAGAGTAACCATTTAGATGTAGATGTCACACATTTTCAACGACAGTGGTTTCACGCCGTATACCAATTGCTGTTGATACTGAAGGCAGGTCCATCTCAATCAGGTTCCGGGCGAAAATTGCGATAAGAACTGCACACAAAGGACATTTGGAGTAGGGTCCGTCGCAAAAGATTGTCGCTGACAGCAATGCATAAAGCTGCACGTCTTCAATGGGCAGTAGCTGATTGGAGGCGTATAGTGTTAACACGACGAGCCGCGACTTTTTAAGTTTTCAGATTATGCAAGCTGTAGAGCGCAACAACGACGCCTCAATGAGGTGTTTAATCCCGGTATGCGTGGACGGTGCAGTTCAAGCAGGAGGTGTTTTCCATACCCTGACTTGGGTCCGCTCATTAGGTTAATGTAACATGAACCAGGATGTTCGTTTCAATATTCTCGGTGTCATGATTTTCCTTTCTTCTACAACTTTTACCCGAGTAAGCTGTCAATACCCCTGCCTCCCTATGTAATAACCGTGTTCACGCAAGCACGTACATGTTCCTATTTCACGTACAATTAGATACCTTATCGCAGCCCGACTGGCCAGCTAAATCATCCTACCTTAATTTCACAGAAAATGACGGATTATTTGGAACGGCGGTACAATTTGCTAGACAGAGATGATGTTAAAAGTTATTAGCGAGATACCCCTGTGGGTTATTAACTTTTTTTGGTCCCTTGTACGAGGGTTGCCCAGTAAATAATGCCCCATATTTTTTTTCTCCGAAATAAAAAATATTAGAAATGTGAAACTTTAGGTGCGAGTTATTTGAAGTTTCCCGCGTGTGTACGCAAAGTTTCAATTTCCTCCGACAGATAGCGGTGGTGTAGGAATGTTCTAAAATGGCGTCTGCAAGTGACATCCGTCAGAAACAACGTGCAGTGATTGAATTTCTCGTAGCAGAGGAAGAAACCGTGGGCAATATCCATAAACGCTTGTGCAACGTCTACGGAACATCTGCAGTCGATAGGAGTATTGTTGGTCGCTGGGCACAGAGGGTGAAAGCATCAGAGGGCGGTGCTGCGGAGCTCCGAGATTTGCCGCGGTCGGGAAGGCCTCCCACGGCTGTCACGCCTGACATGTTGCAGCGGGCTGATGTTCTCATTCGACGGGATCGACGCATTACGACTCGACAATTGGCACTGGAGTTGTCAGTAAGCAAAGGAAGTGTGGATGTGATTATCAATCAGCTTGGATACTCAAAAGTGTGTGCAAGATGGGTTCCTCGGTGTCTTACTGTCGATCACAAATCCCAAAGAAAAGACATTTCTTTCGATTTGTTGCGACGCTTTCACGTTGACGGGGAGGCCTTTTTGTCACGGATTGTGACAGGTGATGAAACTTGGGTGCATCATTTTGAGCCCGAAACAAAAAGACAATCGATGGAATGGCGTCATGCTTATTCTCCACAGAAGAAAAAATTCAAAACAGGTCCTTCAGCCGGAAAAGTCATGATGACTGTGTTTTGGGATTGCGAGGGCGTAATTCTCATTGATGTGATGCCAAAAGGCAGTACCATTAATTGAGAGGCTTATGTCAAAACATTAGACAAACTTAAGCAGCGCTTCCGGCGCCTTGGGCGTCATGTTAACCCACAGTATGTTTTGATTCAGCATGATAACGCTCGTCCTCACACAAGTTTGAGGACTTGTGAACACATCGCGAAACTGGGTTGGATAGTGTTACCCCATCCACCCTACAGCCCCGATTTGGCTCCTTCAGACTTTCACTTGTTTGGGCCAATGAAGAATTTCATTCGTGGAAGACGTTTTGCCGATGACGAAGAAGTGATTCACGAAGTGACAACCTGGCTCCGTAGGCAGAGTAAAGATTTTTACCGGCAGGGAATACACGCTCTTGTGTCTCGCTGGAAAAAGGCCGTCGAACTTGAAGGAGATTATGTGGAAAAATAAAGCAAGTAGACAAAACATCAGTCTTTCACATATGTAAATTTGATTGTTGTGGAATAAATACTTCTGGAGAAAAAAAATATGGGGCATTATTTACTGGGCAACCCTCGTATATTTATTTATTAGGTTCAGTGGGACTATGAGGGCCATTTCTCTTTGGTCACAGAACTACTCTGCGCATAGTTTACAGAATGATTGAAAATTATAAATATTAGACTAACCAAGTGATAAAACCCAAAAAATTCAAATTATACGAATAAACAACAGAGAGAGAGAGAGATATTACTTTCGCATGACTCCCATGAATGGACAAGCACTGGTTAATGAATATAATACGAAATAATACATGAACAACTGAACTCAAGATACTGCTGTGTTGTAGCGCGACCCCTCATGTTGCAACAGCGAATGGGACGGGTAGGTTGTCGGGGATTACGGGAGTAAACAGCGAGGTCATCAGCCCCTAAGGTCAAGAAGTAGTTTATCTTGAGTCAGCTACGTTCGCCAGAAATTTGATCTAATTATGAAAAGCATGTAGGAGTGGTAAAATGGAAGCATTGAAAGCAACTGATGCCAGTGCTAAGAAATAATTTAAAGTGAAGTATGCTGGTCGGGCCGGTGGCATATGTCAGAGGGCAGAAGGGGCCTCGCCAGGGCTCATCTGCGGCTAGAGAAACCCCACCCGCAGCCGAGCGCCGCCAATCCGATTATAGGCGAAAACAGTTACATAGTACAGAAAGCATTCTAGCCAGGAGATTCGAATAGGAATAGTGAAACAAAGAAGACTAATAAAACTTAGCGGACATCAGTTGGACCGGCAATAACGCAACACAGTGAAAGAAATAATGAGGTCAGTAGGTAATTGGGGCCAGGAGAGTGCATGCAATGAGGACCGACCCTTCCAACCCGATCTGTTATAGTCGAAGCGTTAAGGACAACAGCCCCTCTATTCGTCGGAGTGCAACCCCTTAAATGGAAAATAGGGTGCGGCACAAGAAAATGGGCTGACCGCATCTAAAAGCAATTACAAGAGAGTGAAACAGGCATGACCAAGGCGACCGAAAAAAGGCAGGTTGGGTCGAGGTGTACTCCAACCCAGCGTGCGGTGGCAGATGCCTCAATCCTAACGACACTGCTCTCACCACAAAAGTAATTTTAGAATGTTATAGTTGTGAATAAAAACCACTTTCATGGAGAAAACTGAGAACGACTTCAAATGTCCGTGAGTTGTCCGCCAATATTAGAGGCAAGGAATCCGTAAAATCTTAAAGAGTCAGAACCTGGGAGCATTCCATTTTGGACGAGCCACTGTCTGTAAAACGTTTGTAGTCCGCCTCTGTAGTTTAGCGGTCAGCGCGGCGCATTACTAAACGAAAGGGCTTGGTTTCGATTCCCAGCCGGGTCCGAGATTTTCTCCGCTAGGGGACTGGGTGTTGCGTTGTCCTTACGGTCGTATCGTCATTATTGACAATCCACTACTGAGATGGCTGCATGGGCACGATCCGGAAGTAAAATAAGAAAAAATAATCCGTTGTCACACGGGCCGTGCGCTTGAACGTCAGCGCTGAGCGTGCCGAGTTTCTGACGATATAGCGTGGGAGAAAGCACTCTGCTGAGCCTTGCCGAACGTGCAGAGCAATTTCAAGCATGTCATACCTGAAAACTGACAATGGTACAATAATTTTTATCTTTTTGTGGAAGGCTATTGTAAATTTGTATCGCACTACTGTAATGGGACTTGAATAAGCTGATGTTCTTACTGAGTGGACATCGAACATCGTTTTGGCCTATAACATGATAATAGTTATCGAAGTTTTTATTTAAGGTGGTCTATTAACTACAGACAGAACATGGAGAGCTTATGGACAGGGGAGTAAATGAGCGTTTTAATGGAGCTAAGGTAATAATTTTACGTCCGTTCATGTAATTAACAACTTGTGTGATTTGTGAGCCAGACTACTATCGCTGAAGACCGCCGCCGTCACAGATCACAGATATATATTTTTTTCTACTAGGGTTGGATAAAAAGTAGTGCCAAAACTGCCGTAACATAAAGGATGTGCACTGAATGACATCCGCGCTGCCTATAGGAGACAGAAGAAGTTCAGTTGAAGTAGTGCAGTGAGCGGCTTCAGCTGTGTCTGAGTCACTTGCAGTGTGTGCTGCTGTGGCCAGTTCATGCGTGCTAATAGTATGTTTAGTCAACACAAACATCATGCAAGGATCAAGATTGAAGTGACACGTGGTCGGCGCGCACAACTTTTTTCAGGGACTGCGTGAGGCGTGTGATACAGCATTGCCTTATTGTACGTTGGCGAGACGGGTGAAAAATAAGTGTTCGTCGGGATGGCAAGGTTGTCATCATTCAAGATCGCCCCCTACCCCCCACCCCTCCGTCCCCGTTCGGGACGACACCCCACTGACAACATGACAATTCAGTTCCTTGCTCCTCGCTGTATGTGGATCGCCGATGGACTGCATCCCATCAGCCTTCATGATAAAGCACGATGCCACACGGCGAACACCGTGAAAGAGCTTCTGCGTATTTGGGTATGTGGGGGTGGGAGATACTGGAATATTCACTGAAATCACCCGATACGAGTCCCTGCGGTTACGTCAAAATGAAGGCAGTTTTCGTGGCAAGCTCTACAGCACAAGAGACGACATCAGTGCAGTACACCTGCAGTGTGCGACGCCAACAGTGTAGCAGAAGGTGGCCGAGACGCGGGGCGATTATGCTGAGGGCATGTAATATGGTGAACGTCTGTCAGTAAAGGCTGGTATGAATCATAACAATGTTGCCACTACCGTTTTTTCCAACCCATGTACACAGGGTGAACATTAATAAAACCGACAAACCGCAGGGACGGATTCCTGACCGGAAATGGAGAAAAAAAGGTGCCATGAACATGTGTCTGGAAACGCACCGTTGCCACAGTAGATGGCGCTGACGAATGAGTTCCTCTGACCACGTGCCGCGTGTTCCTTGTGTGTTGCGCGCTGTGAGATTCACGCAGCGTAATGTAAGCAGCAGAACGGTTCTTCGGTGAAGAGGACTGATGACAGAAATCCCGTAATTGTGAAGGTCTGGTGCAAAAACTATCGACAAAATCCTTCCCGTAGAGGGAAATCCGCTGCTGATAATCCTTGCACTCGTTTCACGTGATAGGGATAGTCGCGGTTGTCATGCGGGGTACACGTAATCGTATTTTGGCCTACACTATGTTGGCGGGCCACTTGCCTGGAGCTTGTACGACGTTTCGTCTCAGTATCCTGTACAACCCGGTCCTGCAAATCTGGCGTACGCACAATCAACCGCCTCCCTGCACGTGTGACTGCCTGAAAGGGCAAACGATCACACTAGAGATGGGTAGTTCGCGAACGAACGGGTGCAAAGGAACGGTTCACCAAGATGAACGAAAGGACCGAGGAACAAATTCCAAGCAACTATCGGTTCATAGTTCACTAGTTCACTTCGGCAGTTCTCGTTCCAGCCTAGGTCGCGTACTCGTCTCAGCCTCGGTCTCCCTCGGCCGCGTCCGTCGTTCTTCGCAAGACCGCCTGTCTCAGTTCCACTGCCGACTGCTCCTAGTTAGTTCAGTATCTAGTTGCTCGTTTCGTTCACTGCGCTCGCCTATTTTACATGTGTTCCAAACTGTTCTTGCACTTGGTTCTGGCTATTTAGCGTCCACGACCGGTAATCAAAAAGTGTTTTATAGTTACGTAAATTACATAAAAATTACGTTGTATGTAATAGGTGCGTCTTTTCAGGTAACGAAAGGGCATATCAGCTCACTTCATTATATCGATAAATAGCAGAAGGCATACATATAACAAGGCATGTTTTTTTTGGTATTCATATATTTTTTGGTTTCATCGACTTGATTTAGCAGCTAACTTTCAATAATTTACTTAATTTTTAGTGTAAGAAAACTTTTAAAACGATTTTCGTGTATCTTTCATATACAAAACATAACATTTAGGAAGGCTCTAATTATTTTTAAGTTTGGTTCTTTCCAATTTGCATTACCTGCTGGTTTGGTTTCTTTGAAAAAAAAAAAAACCGTGGGTTGTGGGCCTCTCCATTTGAAAAGACATAGATTGCCATAAAATCGTATTTACTTATTATCTCAAAAACATTTGTTCAGAAGGAGCTTTCAAACCAAAAACTGCGAACTTAATTATTATTATTATTATTATTATTATTATTGCTGCATTAACTTTAATAATGCAAGATAAAAACCTAATTTTTACTAAGCGTGTGACGCAAGTATGAGTGAACCACATTTTATTTTATGCTTCCATAAAGCCTCTACTTCGCCTACGACCTCAGAGACAACGTGAAGTATATATAGGGTGTAAACGATTATTGTTCACAACGTAGCATAGCTATGTAGTGGAAGTTGAAATGAATAATTTTATACAAGACACTTGTGATCTATTAAGTTGGGAAACAGCCACCAACAGGTTTACAAGAATACATGAGCTATAGCCCATGCGCGTCGCGTGAGATTTTCATGTTCTCTTCTCCAGCTCTCTACACATCGTCATCGATTGTTTCGCAATTGTTGCTTGCATTAGCTTGTTATTTCTTCACTGCCTAATTATTACATGTTTGTCTGTTTGTTTGTTTTATCTGCTCGTACGGGCAACACATCGTCCGTAATTGGCGAGCAGTCTGTACTCGGGGCCGGTTTTCCGTGCGCCACCCTATGTTATTTCCCTGCGATCAGCCACACAAGGCTACGGTTGGCTAAACGAGAGGTTCTGCAGAATCACAGAAATTACATGTAAAAGTGTATAAGAATTCCGTAATGAATAAAAACTCTATGCTCCAGGGGGGGGGGCAAGTGCCCCCTCTTGGTGCCCTCCATCCTTCAGTCACCTACACTACTAGTTTTCAGTTTTTCCATAAACTAAGCACAAATGAACGAGTAAAAATGAACGGTTCCCAAAAAAGAACTATCGGCAGTGAACTAGTTCCCAAGAATGAACGAGTTTGCCCATCTCTAGATCACACAAACGCCCAGAAAAGGCTTGGAATGTTGTGTGATGTGGTTGGTGTCCGTGAGGGTGGGTGGTGGTATAGCCACGCTGCCTGTAGACCGTTTACATCTGCTTGGCGCTACACAACCATCTCGGCTTGTTCCCGACGTGAATACCTGGCTATTCTAATACAAACAGTACGCTGCGTCAATCACACAGCTTGCAACACGAAAGGAACACGCGGCACGTGGCCAGACGAACATCCATTCGTCAACGCCTTCTACCGCGGCAACGACACATTTCCGGACACGTGCTCATAGGACCTTCTTTCCTCCATTTCCAGTCAGGAATCTGTCCCTGCAGTTTGTCTGTTTTATTAATGTTCACCCTGCACTGACAAACCACATTAGTCACCACGTGTGCCGGCCGAAGTGGCCGTGCGGTTAAAGGCGCTGCAGTCTGGAACCGCAAGACCGCTACGGTCGCAGGTTCGAATCCTGCCTCGGGCATGGATGTTTGTGATGTCCTTAGGTTAGTTAGGTTTAACTAGTTCTAAGTTCTAGGGGACTAATGACCTCAGCAGTTGAGTCCCATAGTGCTCAGAGCCATTTGAGCCATTTCACCACGTGCACTGTGACGCAGGTGCAGTAACTCGTGCGGTTGGTTTTAGCGTCGGGCCTCCACGTCGACGTCAGCTGCCGGATCCCGCGTGAGTACTGCTAAAAGCTATCGCTGCCAATTAACGCCTGTCCGTTTCGAGAACTCTCGTGTACTGTATAGTTTGCGCCCATAACCTACAGCCACTGGGGCGCGCTGAGGTCGGAAACGTACCGTATGTGCAAGCGATTTCTGGACGTTATGCAGCACGGAGGAGAGGAAGTCAGCACGTTGTACTCCGAATGCCATGGGTCCTGCGATGGCGGTTTAACGCTCCGCAACCACGACGTTGAGGTGGATCGTTACATAAAAAAACTATGGGTTAACCTGGTTGACCGATACGGAGGTGACGCAGGGCTGTGAATGAACGAAAGGAGCAACGTGCAGCAGTAGTCTTCTAGATAGTGCGTAGTTTATTAGACGGGGTCTGTAGCCCACCAGATAATGTAACATCTCCGAGTGGGTATAGAATGTATTTGCACACGCAAATTCACACCTGGGATCATCAAAGCGAATGTTGTGAGAGTAGTCGCCTCTCCAGACAAATAGTCGGCTATTTCAATCTCTGGGATACGCGAATAAAAGTTATGCGCGTCACATGACGCATGCCGTCTGGTCTGATCCCGCGCGCTGTCAGTCTGTGTGATTTTCGAGCGCATGATAGGCAAGCAGAGCAGCACGCGGCATCGTCGTTTTAATAACCGCCAGATGTAGGCTCTCCGACGCATGGTACACTCAAGTTTCGAATTAATGTACTCAGTGTGTAACACACAGATACAGGTACGATGATGTTTAACTAGCTTCGGTAATTTTTGCCCGAGTGAATAGTATGACATTTGTATTTTAGATATTAGAGCGTACATCAGACCTTTGGAAGTTTTTTAAATTTTTTGAGAGGACTATAAACAAAAGTACGTGCTTGTGTGTTTCGGCGAAAGCAGGGGGGACGGCGGCGGCACTACAGATCATCGAATAGAATATTCGTGAATTGCATTTATGCATATCGAGTGGTGAAGGCAATTCATCATCCAACACACTCACTCTCTCTCTCGTCGGGGTTAACTTCCTTTTTCCTCTTTGAAACGGGCGAAATTTGCGCTAGGAATAAGTTTCTTCTTGATAGCTGTCAGGAACAGTGCTTTATGGAGCGACAGTGGCACACTGAGAGCCGACGATGTTAGCTCGCTTGCTGTTAGTTGCCAACTAAACTAAAACGTTTCTTCGCTTCTTCATTTTAATAGTAACGTTATTTTCATCTCTCCACCAACAAGGACAAGCAATGAATGGGCTACCAACAAGGACAAGCAATGAATGGGCTGAATATACGGCGCGAGATTAAATTTATCTTTGTACTTCGCTGGTAACCATTTTCACATATGTCCAGTCTCCAGTAACTTTATGCCTGACATCCTTTTTCAGCTGTCTTTATTAGTCATGTTGCTGTCACGTAGGATACGGAATCTAGCATCATATGCGACTGCCGCGTCGTCATCAAGACACACTGAAAGCATTTTTATTGAACACACACGAAATTACACATGCACATCAACTGACTAGCTGAGAATGTGCTCTTTTTTTACACACAAATACACTACTGGAAATTAAAATTGCTACACCAAGAAGAAATGCAGATGATAAACGGGTATTCATTGGACAAATATATTATACTAGAACTGACATGTGATTACATTTTCACGAAATTTGGGTGCATAGATCCTGACAAATCAGTACCCAGAACAACCACCTCTGGCCGTAATAACGGCCTTGATACGCCTTGGCATTGAGTCAGAGCTTCGATGGCGTGTACAGGTACAGCTGCCCATCCAGCTTCACCACGATACCACAGTTCATCAAGAGTAGTGACTGGCGTATTGTGACGAGCCAGTTGCTCGGCCACCATTAACCAGACGTTTTCACGTGGTGAGATATCTGGAGAATGTGCTGCCCAGGGCAGCAGTCGAACATTTTCTGTATCCAGAAAGGCCCGTACAGGACGTGCAACGTGCGATGATGAATTATCCTGCTGAAATGTAGGGTTTAGCAGGGATCGAATGAAGAGTAGTGCCACGGGTCGTAACACAACTGAAATGTAACGTCCACTGTTCAAAGTGCCGTCAATGCGAACAAGAGGTGACCGAGACGTGTAACCAATGGCACCCCATACCATCACGCCAGGTGATACGCCAGTATGGCGATGACGAATACACGCTTCCAATGTGCGTTCACCGTGATGTCGCCAAACACGGATGCGACCATCATGATGCAGTAAACAGAACCTGGATTCATCCAAGGAAATGACGTTTTGCCATTCGTGCACCCAGGTTCGTCGTTGAGTACACCATCGCAGGCGCTCCTGTCTGTGATGCAGCGTCAAGGGTAACCGCAGCCGTGGTCTCCGAGCTGATACCCATGCTGATGCAAATGTCGTGCAGATGGTTGTTGTCTTGCAGACGTCCCCATCTGTTGACCCAGGAATCGAGACGTAGGTGCACGATCCGTTACAGCCATGCGGATAAGGATAAGATGCCTGTCATTTCGACTGTTAATGATACGAGGCCGTTGGGATCCAGCACGGCGTTCCGCATTACCCTCGTGAACCCACCGATTCCATATTCTGCTAACAGTCATTGGATCTCGACCAACGTGAGCAGCAATGTCGCCATACGATAAACCGCAGTCGCGATAGACTACAATCCGACCTGTATCAAAGTCGGAAACGTGATGGTACGCATTTCTCCTCCTTACACGAGGCATCACAACAACGTTTGACCAGGCAACGCCGGTCAACTGCTGTTTGTGTATGAGAAATCGGTTGGAAACGTTCCTCATGTCAGCACGTTGTAGGCCTGTCGCCACCGGCGCCAACCTTGTGTGAATGCTCTGAAAAGCTAATCACTTGCATATCGCAGCGTCTTTTTCCTGTCGGTTAAATTTCGCGTCTGTAGCAGGTCATCTTTGTGGTGTAGCAATTTTAACGGCCAGTAGTGTAGAATGTTCTACGAAATACCAATAATATATTAGTAATTGAATCCCTGAACAGCCTCGAAATCACAAAAGAGAAATGATTAATATATGCAGGAGCTGTGGATCGGACCGATTCCGTACGTTGCCAGCCAGCAATTATAGCCGATACACGACGGTGGATGACGCATTTCACGCTGCAATATACATGTAGACAGCTTCTGTCATGTATCAATTTTCTAAAAATAAACGCGACAAAAATGCCTCGCCGATGACAAGATCATTAAAGATAGTACGTGTGGTACCTTGTAGCTTCTCCAGCTGTGGAGAATTTAGTAACATTACTGAGTACTGAATGGATGGGGAGTCGGAATAATGAACGGCCATGGTGAAGTGTTCACTTAATTGTAGAAACATGGGCGCCGCATCGACTACGTCGTAGTACTGGGCTGACAATGCCCCGACGCTCCTGTGCCCTTTTAATGTGTTAACCCTTTCATGGGCAAAATTATTGAGCAGTTTTTTTAATGAATGGAGAGCAGATAGTAGTTAACAGATACGTATATTTATCATACAGAATATCAAATTTGCTCCAACTGTGAACGTGAGGTCACACAACAAGGTGGGAAGTATTCTTCCCACTGCCCTTCCTTGGAGTTAAATGACAAAAACAACTTTTTCAATATAAGCCATATTTATTTGATAAATTTACTTCTCTTGTTACAATGATTGTTCACAATTACTTGCCATGAAATTTTCTGAAACATGGGTCTGTGCAATATGTAGAAAGACAGTGAGTGCTTTTCCGCAGCTTTGGCACTACAATGACGGCACGTCCAGTAGGTTTCTCCTAAAATGGGTTGATGCTCCCCTACAGCCATATGACCAAAATCTTCAGGTACTTCACCCATTTTTGCCAGAAATACAGGTTTTTGTCCACGCCTTTTTTGGGATGAGAAGCCAGCGATCTATTGTCTTGCTAGATGGATCCTGTATGTGAGCTGATCATGTCCACTTTCTCTTTTACTTATTTTCCAGAGGATAAAACTGTTCACTGCAGCAACGTCCACCAGGAAATAAAATATTCTGTGCCACCATTTTACCTTTCTCGTAATTGATCAAACTTATCGACACCACCCATTATTTTGTTGTATTCTGCCACAACTTCAGGACGAGAAATCTCTGTACTAGTACCATCCTTGTTTTTCCTTTTCACTGTGGCTGTTTCTCATGGGTCATGAATTGAGGACAGGAAAGTGACTGGACGGTTATCCATCCATTTTACTGCAAAAATGGCTCCTTTTGTTTCGAACTGGAATTCTCCTCGTTCCAATTTTACGCTTTCCTTCATAAATTTGGGTAAATCAAAAATATTTATCTTATACTATAGCTTTGAGGAAGAAGAAGAAAAAAATCACAAAATGTCACGCAAACAGCACTGAAAGGCTCCTCTACAGAGCAACACTCAGCTATACAATGCCTCTGCCTTAAGGTACAGTAAAAACGGCAGGAACTTCCGATTGGAAGTAGTACCCTATACTGTTCACTAGGTGGTAGCACTGTACAGAGGTGGGAACTGTGAATCCCACGGGACTAGGAGCGAGTTCATTGTAGTGGGAAGCATGTTTCCCACGGCTCACGAAAGGGTTAAACCAGGTCCTTATCACATCACATCACATCACAATACGCTGCCTTCGCTACCCCGATAAGCCGTAAAGTACCGCAGGTAGGTGTGTGTGTGTGTGTGTGTGTGTGTGTGTGTGTGTGTGTGTGTGTGTGTAGCACCACCTGATGCCACATCAAGGCACATTGGCACAAGAATAAAATGTTTGAGTACAGAGGTAGTAGTATCGATGAATCGAACTTCTAAATTCCAGAAACTGCACTTAACAATCTATCTTAATGTTCTCTGTGACGATAAAGTGTGTAGTTTCGACTGTAGTGAGAGGCCGGTATCAGATCCAGGATTCATTGGTTAGTTGGAAGTGTTATGGACATGACGTGATCCAACTGAAAGCAACAAAACTAATTTGTTTCTGTAGGAATGAGGCGTTTTATAATTTTCGACTTTTGGCTTTGCACTGTCATCTTCATGAAGATTACCTACATCTAAAGCTACAGATATACGCTGCAAAGCACCGGGTGGCGCATGGCAGAGGATACGTCCCAGTGTACCGCAGTTGCTTCTCGTTTCATTCACGTATGGAGCGTGGGAAGAATGATTGAATGCCTCTGTGCGTGCAGTAATTATTCTAATCTTATCCTCCCGATCCCTATGTGAGCGATACCTAGAGTCACCATTTAAAGCTGGTTCTTAAAACTTTGTTAACAGTCAGTATCGGAATAGCTTACATCTATCTTCAAGAGACTTCCAGTTCAGTTACTTCAGTATCATTGTGACACTTCCCACGGATCAAATAATCCTCCGACCATTCGTGCTGCCCTTCTCTGTGTACCTTCAATATCCCCTGTTAGTCCTATATCATAAGGGTCCTATACACTTGAACAACATTCCAGAACCGGTCGTACGAATGATTTGTAAGCAATCTCCTTTGTAGACTGATCGCACTTTCCCAGTATTCTACCAATCCAAGTCTAGCACCTGTTTTACTCACGACTGGGCCTACGAGATCATTCCATTTCATATCCCTACAAAGTGTTACACCCAAGTATTTGTATGAGTTGGACGATTCCAACAGTGACTCACTGATATCACAGTCATAGGATACTACGTTCTTTCGTTTTGCGATGTGCTCACTTTTGCATTCCTGAACTATTAAACCAAGTTGCCACTTTGAAATCTCATCAACTGCCTGAATATTTACGCAGCTTCTTTCAGACAGTACTTCATTATAGAAAATTGCATCATATGAAAAAAGTGTGAGTTTACTATTAATAGTCTGCAAGGTCATTAACACTCTGCCGTCCGGCGACACCACAGTGGTGTCGTACGCGAAATAGCGGTCAACGGCCGGCGACACCACAGTGATGCCATGTGCATTGTATCACTCAGTGCCCAGCGATAACACAGTGCTGTCGTGAGCATAGTATCGCGCAGTGACGGACAGCGCTTTAGTATCTTTTGCATTCTGTTGGTGTTTTGTTTAGGTAAAAATAAGTTACACAAGTCAACAAGGTTTTTGTTTTCATAAGTACTTGTGTCTTTTCATCCCGGCAGACGAAAGAGACGATACGATCATTTACGATGAATGCGCGGACGTTTTGTCTGACGTTCCGGACGACTTGGCCGATTGGGAAGAAGACATCGGATATCAAAAAAATGAAAGTGAAGCAGAATCGTAGGAAGATAGTGAAATACGTCCAAGAAAAATTCAGCGAATGCTATGGTTACAAACTGATTCGGCTGAATCAGACGAAGAAGACAGTGCACAGTGGTCAGACTCTGATTTACCGAGGACCAATAATAAATTTGAAGGATCTTCGGGTCCAAACATATTTCCCAAACATACACAGAAGGTCGAGGATATTGTCGAATTATATATTGGCAACGAATTATTTGAATATATTAACAACAAAACCAACAAGTACTACAGTCAAAATTTCTATAGAAGGAAATTTGTCGACGCTGCGGGACCCGAACTTAGAAAATGGTTTGGGCTTGCTATGCTTGTGGAAATTGTAAAAAAAGCAAGGATCTGTGGTTATTGTTCAATGAATCCGTTGATAAGACACACTGATAATTCGCAAAACGATGTCCCGCAACCGATTCAGACAATTATCGTTTTTACATTTGGCTCTGAGCACTATGGGACTTAACAGCTGAGGTCATCAGTCCCCTAGAACTTAGAACTACTTAAACCTAACTAACCTAAGGACATCACACACATCCATGCCCGAGGCAGGATCCGAACCTGCGACCGTAGCGGTCGCGTGGTCCCAGACTGAATCACCTAGAACCGCTCGGCCACTCTGGCCGCCTATTTTTACATTTCTCCGACAACAACAACAACAATAAACCGGATAACGCCGACCGGCTTTTCGAAGTGCAAATCGTAATTGATTATTTTTCCATAAAGTTTAAGGAAACCTTTAATCCAAGTCAGAACACCTCAATTGATGAAGGAATGATACAGTGACGTGGACGGTTAAATTTTAAAGTTTACAATCCGTCGACAATTACGAGATATGGCATACTCATTCGGCTGCTGTGTGATTCGAGTTCGGGATACATTTCCTCATTGAACACATATTCCAACGCTGGACAGCCTTCAGCAAAAACAGTGATGGAACTACTGACACCTTCTTATGGAAAGTGGCATCACCTCTACATGGATAATAATTATAACAGTGTAGAACTAGCAGAGAAGTGCTTGTAAAGAAAATTCGAATTTGTGGAACGACACGGCAAAATAGAGGATTTCCGGAAAAATTAAAGCGCGAAGAGTCAATGTGTTTGAAGCTTGTCATCAACGGAAAGGTGAAATACCCGCACAAGTAAGGAGAGCTTCGAAAACTAAAACGATGCGAATGATCTCTACAATATATAATGCTACTTTGACTGCCACTCAAAGAAAATGTAGAAAAACCAATTACACAATAAAACAAAACTGTTAAGGCTTTCGTGGCCACTTGTTGACAAACTGCCTATTGGCTTCTGTCTCGGGTTCTTCGGCCGACGTTCATGTAACGAGAGAAAAATCATTAGATGAACGTAGGCCGAAGAACCCGAGACAGAAGCCAATAGGCAGTTTGTACACAATAAAAATCCTGAAAGTGTATTAGACTACAATAAATACATGAAAGGAGAGGATCGGGCAGGCCAATATTTATGTTATTAACCTGTATTCAGAAAAACTATAAAATGGTCAAAAAATGTTTGCATGTGCCTCTTTAATTGCGTATTTATTTAATGCGTTCCGTACATGGCGATATTTCAATACAGACCACAAGAGTCTCCGATTTCACGATTTTTTTTTTTTATAGAAAGTGCCTGATTCGTGGATAACCTGCTTCTGACAAGGGAACCTCCCCATCGCACCCCCCTCAGATTTAGTTATAAGTTGGCACAGTGGATAGACCTTGAAAAACTGAACACAGATCAATTGAGAAAACAGGAAGAAGTTGTGTGGAACTGTGAAAAAATAAGCAAAATATACAAACTGAGTAGTTCATGGGAAGATAGGCAACATCAAGGACACTGGGAGTGCAGGAGCGCCGTGGTCTCGTGGTAACGTGAGCAGCTGCGGAACGAAAGGTCCTTGGTTCAAATCTTCCATCGAGTGGAAAGTTTAATTTTTTATTTTCAGTTTATGTGACAAACTCTTATGTTTTCATCACTTTTTTGGGAGTGATTATCACATCTACAAGAAAACCTATATCGGGCAAGGTAGAAGAATCTTTTTACCCATTCGCCAAGTGTACAAGTTAGGTGGGTCGGCAACATATTCCTGTCATGTGACGCACATGCCGTCACCAGTGTCGTATAGAATATATCAGATGTGTTTTCCTGTGGAGGAATCGGTTGACCTATGACCTTGCGATCAAATGTTTTCGGTTCCCATTGGAGAGGCACGTCCTTTCGTCTACTAATCGCACGGTTTTGCGATGCGGTCGCAAAACACAGACACTAAACTTATTACAGTGAACAAATACGTCAATGAACGAACGGACAGATAATAACTATGCAAAAATAAAGAAAATAAAATTTTCACTCGAGGGAAGACTTGAACCAAGGACCTCTCGCTCAGCAGCTGCTCACGCTACCACGGGACCACGACGTTCCTGAGCTCATCTTGTCCATGATGTTACCTATGCGACCCGTGGACTACTCAGTTTGTATATTTTGCTTACTTTTTCACAGTTCCACACAACTTCTTCCTGTTTTCTCAATTGATCTGTGTTCAGTTTATCAAGGCCTATGCACTGTGCCAACTTATAACTAAATCTGAGGGGGGTGCGATGGGGAGGTTCCCTTGTGAGCAAAACTTGGGGGTCGCCACTTTACCGCGTACGTCTCATCATGATCCGGTTGACAGACTTTCCGGCCACATAAAGCAACACCAGCTAATATTTATTTCCGAAACAAATAAACAAAAACGAAGGAACTGCCATGTATGTTCCAAAAACAAAGAAAGGAGAACAACATCTTAATGTGCAAGTCTTGTGGAGTTGCGTTACATTTTGGAGACTGTTTTGCTGCATGTCATCCGTAAGAGAAATACTTAGTACCAAAGACAACGCAAGTAAACAAATATATGAAACAAATTTTATACTTATTTACATATGTATATCTTCGAAATTTTATGAACGTAGGGGAACAGGGTTGTGAACTTATGAGAGATAACGATGAGATTAGTAAAACTTAACAATTTATAATCTCCCGATAATATCAAGAACAGCCAGCGACAAGCCAAGTAATCCGAATTAGCTCTGCCGGTGCCAAGCTAATACATTTGTACGAGACGTGCGGACGGCAAAGTGTTAATAAGCAACATGAACAGCAAGAGTCTTAACACACCTCCCTGGGGCACACTTGAAGTCACTTCCACATCTGGCGATGACTCTCCATCTATGATAACATGCTGCGTCCTTCCTATCTAAAGTCTTCAATCCAGTCACAAATTTCACTCGATACCCCACACAATCGAAGTGGTACTGAGTCAAACGCTTTTCGGAAACCAAGAAATATAGTATCTACCTGACTGCCTTGCTCCAAATATTTCTGTATGTCATGTGAGAAAAGTGAGAGTTGGGTTTCACATGACCGATGTTTTAGGCACTGAGCAAGTCTTTCTGTTCAAGACACTTCATTATCTATGAAAGTTGGGAAGAACTAGCAGGAGGTAGTGTATTAAAAATTAGCGGTACACGCTTTCAGTCCAGTGATCCGAAATGAGAGATTTTATGAAGGAACTGCTATGGGGCTTTTATAAGTGGCACAATAGCAGTGCAATTTTACCCAGTATCGCGGTCCAAGCGAGCCATACTAACATCGTTTGCCGAAGTGCAGCAGTCCGCCAACAATCACTTCCAAGTTGTAATCATAGTTTGATTTTGAAGCTCTTGCAGTAGTCGTGTTTCAAGACTAAATTTTGGGAAATCAGGTGGGCCTGTTATTCAAACAATTGTTCATTTTAAATGCTAAACATGCTTCTGCATCTTTGTCCCATCATTAGTGGCTATTTTTATCGAGATCCTGTGTTATAGAAGGTTAAATTCTGCATCCTTTACATCAGGGGGCATCCAGCCTTTCAACTTAGCTGGGCCACACTGGAAGAAGACGAGTATCTTTGGGCCACAAGGCCACACGATATACTGTACACCAACAACAACCACAGTAAGCGCTTTTCTAAAAATGGGCTGGACCAATGAGAGAACAGCGTCATGTTGCGGGAATTTGAAATTGAAAATATTTAGTTTATCATAAGTTTGCAAAAACGGCTTTCTTTATGCTGTGTGGCAGTGCTCACTTCATGGCAGCTCTGACATTTGCTTCGGACCGCACGCCGCCCGCGACTTGGACACCCCCCCCCCCCCCCCCCCGTTTCATTATTGCATAGCAGCAAAGTTATTTTCGCAGTAATGATCTTCATCTGTTGTGGAAATGCACGCGCTGACAAGATACATGTTCTGAAGAATTTAACTCTCCAGTTCCACTATTTTGTATTTCACAAACATAGAACCTAACAACCAAGAAAATAAGAATCGAATAAAAGTGCGCAGAGATAATGGCACAACGGTCCCGAAACACGTACAGTGGTTCACGTAACAGTTGAACCTTAACTCCCAAGAAGCTTCCCAGTTAGTCGACGGAAAAAACTGTCCAGTAATTTATCCCATGTGATGAGAGTGCGTTCATTCTGGCTGCTATAAACGCGCGTGGAGTTTCACTTGACGCCGAAGTTTCTAGGACGAGACGACGGAGCCTTTTACTCCTAACAATATATTTTATCCAGCAAGCATGGAATCGGAACGAAGAGCTAATTACCTGCACTATGTTACGTAGCGGGGTTTGAATGATTAAGCGGAAGACAGTCGTAGCCATAGCGTCAGTGTACGAGGTCAAAAGGGACGTATCGATGGTATCACACACTGTCCTCACCAACTCGAACGACGCTGAAACGCCAGTGTGGCCACAAAGGATCCACCAGACACTACACTTCATAACGATGCATCTCCTCACCACTGCGCCTCATAATGCAAACCCACTCCCCCCCCTCCAATGGTGAACCCTTGATCAACTTTTAACTTTACACCCCTCCACCCGTCACTCCCTTATAAAAATTTATCTGCATCTGATTACTGGCTTCAGCATCAGGCGGCGCATTTATCAACTGCATGCATTATCGCATTCTCTAAACTACAAGTACAGCAATGCAACTAATTTTTTTCTTCCATCTGCTGCGTCACACTGATTACTTCACGTGGATGCCCACAAACTTCAGGGCACATCCGTGTGAAATTTTCGAACGAAACGTTAAACTAATGATTCTTACCAAAATTGATTCAGTTTGACAAGTTTGCCTGCCCTCTCCTAGATATTTACCTGTATTATCATCTGCTCAGAGATACAGGCAATAGCCCTATGAAAGCGGCTATTACTCTTTTTAATCGAGAGAGGCGGCGCAGTGCTAGGCATTCTGGAATCCATTCGGAAGGACAGGGGTTCAAATCTGCTCTGGTCATACAGAATTAGCTTTTCCGTGGTTCCCCTAAATCGCTCAAAGCAAATGCCAGGAGGGTTCAATTTAAAGGGCACAGGCATTTTTCTTGGCCAATCAGAGTTTGCACTCTGTCTATAATGATATCAATGGGGCATTAAACCCTTACCTTCCTTCCTTTCCAATCTTTCCGAAAACGAGATAAGATACTAGCCAATACCCCCAACCATCACTGGAAGCAGGCACAGCCATTAAATTTCTGAGACTGGTCGTACGGAGTGATTTAAAGCTGAACGACCACATAAAACTAATCTCAGGAAAGCCACATGCCTGATAGATTCATTGGGAGACTCCTCAAGATGTGCAGCCCACCTATTAAGTAGGTAACTTCGAAGCCCCAGCTGGACCGATAGTTTAGTACTGATAGTAGATGCGCAATCCTTACCAGTTGCGATCGATAGACTCCGACAGTAGACGCTAGAAGAGAGGCGCTGTGCCCCCCATGTGATTTACTGTTAAAATTCAGAGTCAACCCAATGTCGTTTACTGTTACAATTCCGAGTCAGCCAATGCATTTCTTCCTCCTACACATATCTCGTGTAAGGAACATGAACTCAAAATTAGAGACATTCTGGCTCATGTGGAGGCTAACAGACATTCAATATCACACGTTTTTAAACGGACAGAAAAATATGAAATAATTTCTACTAGATCCATACAGATTCCTAATCCCTCTCAGAAAGCCTTGGAATTTCGTGCTTGTGACCTTTTAATAACCATAACAATATTCGTTAAATTTAAAACGAAAAACATGGTGTGCTTGCTGCATGTAAATGATGCACTAATAGTTCACGCAAGTCAGTAACAATTATATTGCTTTGCAAATGATATGAACGCTTTGGTGATTTTTTTTTCTCAACGAAACCTACTATCTACACTCCTTTTCACGCAAGTCAGTAACAATTATATTGCTTTGCAAATGATATGAACGCTTTGGTGATTTTTTTTCTCAACGAAACCTACTATCTACACTCCTTACTATTATTTACTTCATTCGCCCTACGCTTTTCGTTTTGAATTTTACAAGATTTCTCACGACTACTAAAAATTCACAAGAACAAATTTTCAGAGCTGTTTGTATGGGTGTTACAAATCTGTATAGTGCTAAATGTGTTATATTGGTTGGTTGGATGACTAAAGGGACCAAACTACTAGGTCATCAGTCCCTTCTTCCTTGAACACAGGTCTAGGTGACAGTACATCAGAGATGGCATGCAGCACAAAACCGAGGGGAAGGAAAGCCAAAGTCTATCAAAGGTCAACGAAGGTTAGATAACGGATAAAAAAGAAGAGGGGATATAGGAATAAAGGCAGGCGAGATACCCTACCTAGGGACCACCCAGAAGCCCTTGAAAGCAGAATGCAATGAGGGGACATACCATCCCGCGCCCCCGCCAGTTACCACAGGTACCCCACACTAAGAAATTGGCTAGGAAAGATTATTACCAAGGACAGGGAAAGAGACGCACAAATACACATAAACTGAACAAGCCAAACAGACCATGCAAGATGGTGGGAGGAGGAGAAAAGGAGCAGGCAGGGTGAGTGTCAGGGTGGGGACCATCAAGTCCAGACAGCCGCAGCCCGGTCTGTGCAGAGGAGCCAACAGTGTGTTCTGCCAACCCGTCAATGGGCCGATATAAAATTAAGTACCCCCCCTCCCCTCTCCCCTTGAAGACAGTGGTACAAGCCCCATTTGAAGGCAGCTTCAAATTTTCGGTGAAAACCTTTCTGCGCATTCTCTGTTACACAATTTTGTGAGATACCAAAAAAAAATTATACGAGAAGAAAATCTTACTCCTGATCAACAGCACAATTGTGATGAAACAGGACTAAATTATAAAATGCTTGCATCTAAAATTCTAGCCTCAAAAGGAGAAAAGGCTGCCTCAGGCCACAAAAAACGTAAAGAAAGGTTACCAGCTTTTGCTGCATCGAATGCAAATGGAGACCATAGCCTGAAGCGGGTAGTAATAAGGAAATCTGCTGCGCCTAGAGCTTTTAAAAGATATCACTGTTTCTGCACCGTTACATATGCCCACAAAAAATCTGCTTGGATAGAGAAAAATATTTTTAAGACGTGGTTTTTCGAAGATTTTGTTTCAGAGACCAAAAGATACCTGAAGAAAAACTGCTTGCCTTCCAAACCAATTTTAATGCCGGTTCACACCCTGACGAGGAAGAATTACAATGTGAGGGTATTCGCGCATTGCTCTTACCCCTCACGTGATGAGATTAATACGGTCTATGGAGCAAGGAATTTTACAGTTCCTGAAGAAAGAGAGATCGTCGTCGTTTGCTTCAGACGCTTCAACTAACAAAAGAAGGTGAAGGAACACTCACGGAATTTCTAAAAAAAAAATAATGATAAAATACGTAGTTATGGAACCAGCTTTTACGGAAAGAAACGGATACCTACAGTACAAACGAATACGACTTACCATTGGAAGAACTGATGAAAAAGTTTGTTGGATGTGAAAATGCGAAAGCGACTGATGCTTCAGAATGGATGAACAGTTTGAAGTTACTGATTTTGCAATTGTTGAAATGGTTAGAAAACCCGCTGGAGATAGTGACGAGTAATTAATTGCCTGACGAAACTGCGCCAGTGATCACTCACACGGAGCGTTTGGCAAAGCTAGATGTGGCTTTGCGTTATATTGAGCAGCAAGCGGAAACTACTACAATTGACACCACGCTACTTAGAAGACGGTGCGACATTGCTGCTAAAAAACAAGGTTCTATTTCAAAACAAAGGACTAAGGACAATTTCATTAAATGTAACATGCTTTTGCGATTTGGGAATATGTGCCCATATACGTACATATACAGGTACGCACTATATTGTTTTTCATGTATGTTTTAATCATTATTGTGCTTATTATACACTTATTCATGGTTTACCCACTGATTTAGTGATATTTCCGTATTGTTCGAGTTTTTTATAATTAGAGGTAGCCTCGAATTACCGGGGCTCTACTGTATAGTTTTATAAGTGAACGACCTTGATGAGCGGTAGATCGGTAAATTAGCAGTTCGGGCTGGGGCTGTTTCCCTTACTGCCTGTTTGTGATTATCGTCAATAACAAAGCTTTCGCTGGAGGTTCGCTGAGCCATCGTCACGCAGCGAACCGCTGCCACCGAGTGCCAGCTAGCCACGCCGCGCGCCAGGCAGTGTTCAGGTGGGGTCGAGTCGGCAAAGAGATCGATACTGGCCGCGCGCACAGCCAACCGAGGCGCCGAGATGTGGGTCAGCCCCCCACCCCCACTTCCAGGCCACTTGTTGACAGCGTCCCAGCCGCCACAAGTAACGCGGCAGCAGCACATCGACCGCGGCCAAGGACACGCGATGCAACGGGCCCGGCCGAGCCGCCTGATACTAAGGCTAAAACCGCCGTCACAGGGCCCGCGCTCCTCAACGTGACGCACGCCGAATGTGGTTTCCAATGTGGTCGAGGGCACACTCAGAAACGAGCTGGTACATCACACGGCACGGCTGCTCATAGATTTTGCGACCAAAGCACTCTTCTGCTCTATCCTCCGAAGTCGAACGAGTTAGACTTTATTTTTGTTAACATGCTTTGGCACTCCTTTGTTATCATAAACTCCAACTTAACGTATTTTGCTTTTTCAAATACTCTGAAAAAAGTCTTGGCTCGGCAACGTTTACTGTCGAAGTTAATATTTTTAGCATTATGCTCCCTTGCTGGCCACGTGGTTGATAAGGAATTATGTGGTAGGGCGTTCCATTCATTCCACCACCTGTGTAGTTGACATGGAGCTGCTGCAATACGCCTCAACGAATCCCACACGTGCTCCATCGCGAGGGGGGAGGGGGTTCCATTCGCCGAATATTCTCTCGTTGAAAGAGCGACTCCACCACCACTATTGGATGCGGTCGCGTATCATCATTCATGAAAATTACGTCAGAGCCGAATGTAACCCGGGTAAGATGCACATGGGGAAGCAGTTCAAAAATGTTCAAATGTGTGTGAAATCTTGTGTGGTGCAGGTGTTATGATGTTGGGAGACATTATGTTGCATGAGCCTACTGCCTCCAAATCTCTAAACACAGTACACTCATCAGTCAACATTACTGTGACACTATACTCTTTCCCTATGTAAGGCTTTTCAGGGGTGCATTCGGAGGAGGAGGAAATTCGTGTTTAACGTCCCGTCGACAAGGAGGTCAGAGATGGAGCACAAGTTCGTGTTGGGGAAGGATGGGAAAGGAAGTCGGCCGTGCCCCTCACCCCGGCACTTGCCTGAAGCGATTTAGGGAAAACACGAAAAACCTAAATCAGGACTGCCGGCTGCGAGTTTGAACCGTAGTCCTTCCGATTACGAGGGTGCATTCGGCCCTAACTGCATTTTTGTGGGTGACAATGTATGTGTATATGTGTGTGTATATTTCTGTGCGGCTCTTCTTTTTATTGTTTCTACTGTTATTCCGTTCTCTCATATCTTCCTCATAAGCCCCACGATTACTATATGCACACTTCTTGAAGTTATAATTTTTTTAAAAAATAAAAAAATACTTTTAAAGAGCTTTGATTACCACCGGTACATGGTATGTTTCTCTCAAAAAGCTTCAAGTTAGCTTGACGAGTCTGCCCGGTTGGCGGTGCGGTTTAAAGTACAGCTTTCCGGGCGGGAAGGACCGCAGGTCCCTGGCACGAATCCGCCCGGTGGATGTGCGTCGAGATCCGGTGAGCCGGCCAGTCTGTGGATGTTTTTTAGGCGGTTTTCCATCTGCCTCGGCAAATGCGGGCTGGTTCCCCTTATTCCGCCTCAGTTACACTATGTCGGCGATTGCTGCGCAAACAAGTTCTCCATGTACTCCTACACTACCATTATTCTATCACGCAAACATAGGGGTCACACTCGTCTGGTGTGAGACGTTCCCTGGGGGGGTCCACCGGGGGCCGAACCGCACAATAACCCTGGGTTCGGTGTGGGGCGGCGGAGGGGTGAAGTGGACTGCTGTAGACGTGGGGTTGCGGACCACTGCGGCTGCGGCGGGGACGGAGCCTCTCCGTCGTTTCTAGGTCCCCGGTTAACCGTAACATAACATAGCTTGCCGAACCTGACGCCCTCGTCTGATGGACGGGCCATCGGCAACAGTATCTTCTTGGTATACAAGAGATCACTTACGCACTCATATGTTAAGCGACTCTGGCGTTCGAGTTTTGGTCGCGGAATGAATTTTTGTCAGCAGTATTTGACCAGTAAGAGGAGGTTACCAGACCAGACCAACACTGTCAACTAAAGACTTCGAAACGGCACCAGCTGCAAAGCCTACCACCAAAGCGTGAATGATACAGTGAGGAGAAATACTTATCTTACACCTTTTTTCCACAACACAAAGCGCAGTGATTGGGAATTCAACACCAAATATTGAAGCAGAATCAGACACTTCCTTTCCGCTACTAGGGATGCTAATTTATTGCATTAAATGAATTGAAGTAGTCTAATTCCTGATTCAGCGCCATCGATACACTTACGCGGTTGTAAAGGAAACCACTGACGCCTACATAAACTGAATACTGGAGGTTCATTTGAGCAGTTGCCAGCGGGCTCACGCGCATGCGCGGAGCTGCAGTAGCGTATGGCAGCGCCTTCTGCTTCTGGCTACCTCAAGCGTGGCTATTAGCTGTATGAACAGCTGCATCAAGATACCTCCCGGGAAAAATGTTTCGGTGAACCGAAGCTGCCACATTCACGCATGCACAAAACAGGCTAAGTTACAATAGGCGGGTAATCCCAACGTGGCCCTTTTTAACGTTTCATAATTCTACTGTTTTCTCTACGTTAGCAGCTCTCACGTCAAATGAAAACAATACGAAATTCTGTGACTGGACGCTACTGACTGAATTAAAGTACATTCACATAAATCACGGAAGACCAAAATATGTTATTAATTCCAGTTTTCTGATTTTATTTTATTTCCAAGTAATTAGCAATCAAGCACTAAGCAATTAAGGTACTTTTGTCGGTTTGATAAAGAAATTTGGCTTTTATTAATCGTCTCCACAAAGACAGTCAATTTCTTTGAAACGATGTGTGTTATTCTACGTTACTGGCTAGTTTCCAGCTGTTCGCTCAAATTCAAGCGCACATTATCATCTGGCACTGTCGGCGAGACATTATGCCATAATAAAGAACAAAACATAGGATATTACAGTACTGGTACTCTACGGAAATTGGCATCCCGAAAGCCACACTCAAAAGGACAGTGTGAATCTGGACATGCGAATGTCACTTTAAACCGAATTATGCATTTTAGTGTGGTTTACGAGATTCCGATGCTCTTCGAGTATTTTCTGATGTCTTCTTCCTTTTACGACGTAATGTAAGTTCTCTTAATGCTACATACGTAGCAACATACATAAATATTCACTGAAAGATAACTAAGCAGGTAAATTTGGATGTAGCATTGAATAAAATATTTTGTTTCAAATATATTGACACCTTCAGCAGAATTTTACAAATCTGCCTACCTTATAACACACTGTTTTTCGACCATAAGACATGTTTCACCAGATGTGTGCTACCTCCTCTTGGCTTTATGTTATTTCTTAATCTGTGTTGTTAAACGTCTTAAATTTAGAGAATGCCAATGTTTGGTAAATTATATACTGGCAGCACATTGTTTTTTATCATTTTAACTCCCCGCGCGGCTTTATACTTATTCCTAGAGTAGAATACAAATTGTCAGTTGTATAGTTTCTTGGCTTCACAGATAACCTTGTTAATTTTTTATGCAGATTTTAAAGAGCCATGAAATAAGTTATTGTTCTTAGTTCTTATGTATAAAAGCCAGTATTTTTTTTATTTTGTAGGAAATTTGTATTCCTTCTTACTTGCTTTTTCAGTGTTGTGTAGATGCAAACCTTACAGGAAAAGCTACATGAAACTGTTGCAAAGCACAAATTAAAGGGCCGGCCGCTGTGGCCGAGCGGTTCTAGGCGCTTCAGTCCGGAACCGCGCTGCTGCTACGGTCGCAGGTTCGAATTCTGCCTCAGGCATGGATGTGTGTGAAGTCCTTAGGTTAGTTAGGTTTAAATAGTTCTAAGTCCTAGGGGGACTGATGACCTCAGATGGTAGCGTTCTCGCTTCCCACGCCCGGGTTCCCGGGTTCGATTCCCGGCGGGGTCAGGGATTTTCTCTGCCTCGTGATGGCTGGGTGTTGTGTGCTGTCCTTAGGTTTGTTAGGTTTAAGTAGTTCTAAGTTCTAGGGGACTTATGACCACAGCAGTTGAGTCCCATAGTGCTCAGAGCCATTTGAACCATTTGACCTCAGATGTTAAGTCGCATAGTGCTCACAGCCATTTGAACAATTTGAGCCACAAATTTTAAAAAATGTATACTGAAGTATACCAGGTACCACGATCACCAGGTACAGGCCTCTTAGAGACTTTTCCACACATCAGGATCACCTTATCGAATACAAGCCTTTCCCGCTTGTTTCTTTATGTTGTCGATTAATCGTTTATTAGGTCGTCCTCTAGATCTTTCCACATCACAAATAATCCAACACAGAATGTCATCAGTCCATCATTTCGTCTCGCTGTATCATCCAATCATTTCATTTCAGTTACGTACGCCACTATTACGTCAGCAATTCCCGTCTTTTCCGTTATCCATTTGTTTCTTTTTCTGTCCCTTCTTGTTATGCTCAAAATTCCTCATTGGGTAACCCTCAACTTTTTGAAATGTTTAATAATTTAATTAAAATCAATACTTCCGTAAGCACTAGCACTTTAAGGCACAATTGAGCTCCGCGTGTTTCCAGTAGTCTTAAGTCAGAAATGTGACAGAAGAGGGAATATCTCAATCCTAGCTGATGACGATCGGGAAATAATTAAGAAAGCGTCCTTATTTCATCGCACATTTCGTTACCGGTTTTTTAGAGTACTTATTAAATATATAAGAAACTATCAGCCTCGAATGCGGTAATCAAACCAACCTTTACCTAGGTTTCAGCCCAAGTAATTGAGCCTTCTTCAGAAGATAAACCTGATTCTATAGTATGTCTAGGAGGCCATGGTCTAGAAATAAAACTAAAACAGCCTGAATAGGAGTAGTCACATTTTAAAAATGCGGTACATAAGTACTACGTCATCACCAAGACTTGACTTAAGCCCCGGCGTGCGCCTCGTCTCCATGGACGCCGTGCGGTGGGCCTCGGGAGCTCACGTGAAAGTACTAAAACACTTATTAAATACCTGGATACCCTAACCATGTACTTCCTGATGCTTGTTATACTCACGTACTTGTTTCTCACGTGAAGGCGGAGACTGAACACTGCACATGTCCATTTATTAATTACCGTCCAAATTCGTTTGGCATTACATTCAGAAAAGAGGTTCAGACACGAATGCTAAGGAGAATTTAACACGCGTAATCCAGTCATCTGATATGGTATAAAATGACAGGAAACAGTTTTTTTTTTTTTCATATTCCCACTTACGTTCCATTCCCCCACCTCCCCTTTCCAGCACTTACGCAAAGCAACTGCACAGAAATGGGATGTGAGGAACAGTGAGGACATAAAGAACAAAGCCATGCACACAACTACCAGTCTCCTGAACTTGGGCACAAGCGGGATGTATACAAATGATGAACACCTGACGTCTGACCACTTGGAAGAGGCATCCAAATCGAAACGGAATGTTTCTACAGCAACTCTGAAAAATATCCTGTGCAGTATGCCTTCGAACACATCATGTACGCAACATACAAAACTATAAAGCGACGCTCAAATGTTCTCTGGACGGTATGTAGCAGTGAGTATACGGAGCAGCCAGACACTCACGGCACGGTTTCGCACTGTGATACTCACGCCGTTCGACCCTTCACCGTTTCAACACGTGGCAAGGCCAGCGGATGCATATCATCGCAACACCCACCACCAACAGGGTCGTAAAGTCAGCCAGTATGTCGTCACTTGGCTAGCTGCCGGACAGGAGTAGAACATTAGTCTGTCCGTCCACTGGTGGGCAACACGTGACACTAAACAACTCTGGAGTTTTTACGCACGAACTAAAATTATCCCTAGTAACTGTGTTATCAAATACAGTGCAAGAGTATGTAATGACACCAAATCAAAGAACTTTCAAAACGTCTAATGTTCGAAACGGCGCCGCCTGTCAGCAGATCTGTACACGTAGATTCCGAAATCCATAGAAAAAAAATTTTCGCCAATAACTGTTATAAGGCCACCGCAAAAAATGCCGCCCAAACTTTTAAACTCACACACTCGTCCTCATAAACGCTGTAGTACTACAGAACCTCGATATTATTGCCCTTTGCCTCCCGAATACATAACGGCTTTCTCATTCAGAAATGGCATTTCAAAGATGGTTGTTTAGTGAGAAGATCTTTTCACGTCTGTGGCAAGGGGGAGGAACGTTTACCATCGCGATTGTGCGTTGGAACACGATATGCCGACAGAAATGCCCTCACTCATACGTGTAATAATACAGTGTTCGATTTACAGATGGTGTAGAACCAGTACCAGGATGGCTGGACTGGCATGTGACCTTGCTATTCTTACGTAAGTCATGGGAGAGAGAGAGAGAGAGAGAGAGAGAGAGAGAGAGAGAGAGAGAGTCCGGGTGTTGTATGGAATCAACACTCTACGATGGGCCCACGTGAAGACATGACAGAATGAAAGTGGAGCGTCGATCGTATTTCCAATGACTCTTGACTGATGCTGCTCGATTTGTTAGTCTATCAATGCAGACTGTCCAGTGCGTCTAGAGGGAAGGGTACACCACTTGTAGCCAAGTACGCTGAGGTAACAAAACTCATGAGTAGTGGTGTGCACATCTACAGATGGCGGTAGTATCGCGTACACAAGGTATGAAAGTATAGTGCATTGGCGAAGCTCAGGTGATTCATGTGAAACGGTTTCCGATGTGATTAGGGTCGCACGAAGGAAATTAACAGACTCTGAAGGCGGAATGGTATTTGAAGCTATACAGATATGGGAAATTCCATTTCGGAAATCGTAAGGGGAGTCAATATTTCGAGATCCACAGCGTCAAAATTTCAGGCATTACCCCTCACCACGGACAACGCATTAGCCGACGACCTTCATTTGACGACCTACAGCAGCGGCTTTTGCGGAGTGTTGTCTATGCTAACAGACAAGCAACACCGCTTGAAACCGCAGAAAACAATGTGGGACGTACGACGAACGTATCCGTTAGGACAGCGAAGAGAAATTTGGCGCTAATCGATTATGGCAGCAGATGACGTACCCGACTGCATTTGCTAATAGCATCGCCTACAGCGACTCTTCCGGGCTGTTGACCATATCATTTGGATCCTAGACGACAGGAAAACTGTGGCCTTGTCAGGTGAGTCCCGATTTCAGTTGGTAAGAGGTGATGGTACGATCCTGGTGTGGCGCAGACCCCAATAAGCGGGGACCGAAGTTGTCAACAAGGCACTGTGCGAGCTGGTGGAGGCTCCATAATGGTGTGGGCTGTGTTTACATGGAATGGACTGGGTCCTATGGTCTAACCTGACTGAATCGATCATTAACTGAAAATGGTTATGTTCAGCTACTTGGGGATATTTGCACCCATTCATGAACGGAACTATTATGGATGACAATGCGCCATGTCTCTGAGCCACTATTGTTCGCGACTGGTCTGAAGAACATTCTGGACAGTTCGAGCGAATGATTTGGCCACCCAAATCTCCAGGCTGGAATCCCATCGACCATTTATAGGGCATAATAGAGACGTCAGTTCATGCACAGAATCCTGCACCGACAACACTTTCGCTATACAAGCAGCCTCATTCAATATTTCTGCAGGGGGCTTCCGAGGACTTGTTGAGTCCAGGCCACGTCGAACAGCTGCACCACGCCGGGCAAAACGAGGTCCGAGAAAACATGTAGAGATATCACATGGCTCTTTCACCTCAGTGCAACACGGCGTTGGAACAGCGATCGTATAGAGATCCTAACAGACAGGGGCCCTAAGCGAGTGCCACGCTTTGTCAATAACAATCGCTTCCAAACCGGACACGAAATGCTGCTGTCAGTGAATGCAGTTCCATCTCTACCACTCTCCATGCGAACTCTGCGAAGTTAACAACTAGCAAAGCACATTTGGAATCTGGTGCCTGGCAAAAGGTCACTTATGCACGAAACCAACGAGCCGAACAACACAGTAACTGTAAAGCAGCTGACTGAAAACGTGAACTGTGGGTCGACGAGTCCCGATTTTGACTATTTTCAAATGATGCATGGCGTCGAGGACACGAACGGCGCAATGATGTCTTAACTCTGAACGCGTGTGAGATATAATTCAGGGCGGAGGTGGTGCTATGACATTTTTGACTGTTTTTCGTATTATTACCTGGACCCACTCATTTAGTTTACGATGAATATGAACCAGACGTTTATTTCAATAGTTCCGATTATGAAGCGTTGCTCTTCTTTTCATCGTGAGTCTGCCGCGGACACTACCTTCTCCCAAGGTACAACAGCGGTGCACACAGCGATGCACGCATAGGCCCCCTGCCGTGACGAATGCTTGGACCGGCTGTTTTATGACGTGGGCTCTCTTCGTCGCCGCATCGTGGCCACGCCACGGTTAGTCCCAGCGTTACTCTCCGTCGATGTGTTGTCTCCTGAGCGCGAATAACTTTTGTGCGTCGTGTTTATGATCCTTTTATAGGTGATGGATCGCTAGTGTTAAGTTGGTAACAGAACTGCAACCCTGAGAAGCACATATGATCAAGGGTTTTGTCCAAGCGCACACAATTCACCAACACAAGCCAGGCATGTTTCTAAGAGCGCCAGCGTGTGATCTCAGGGTATGTCGATCTGTTCGTTTTGGCCGGCTTTGCCATTATGAAACCGAAAGAAGAAACGTTATGTCGCGTGAAGACAATGTATTCTACTATTAATTTACTCTGAGATGAAATTTATCCACAATATTAGTATCTTTACGGGAACAGCTCACCATAACGCTGTTGTGCTGCCTCTCCGCTGCACTGGTTGGTTGGTTTGGTGTATAATGGGAACTAGACTTGGCCACTGTTTCTATGTTTCGATACAGTGTATCGATACGTGGAACTGTTTCAGTGTTTCGGAACGGCTACTGTTCACTGTTTCGAAACAGTGGTGCTTCATTCCACCCCTGTCTCGGATAACTGGACCAGATTCGGTCTCCAGCTAGCCACAGAAACTGTATCATTGTTTCAAAATAAGGCTGTTTCAGTCCACCAGTGCTTGGAATGGACTAATTGTATCGAAACAGTGATGTTTCATTCCCCTCTGTGTAGGCCGAGATTCGGGCTCGGCACAGGTACTGAAACACATTTAACATACCACTTCATGAAACACTTTCAAGAGTGTCAAAATCTTTTTGACAAGCAATAGCATGAAGCTTAAGATACCCGAAAATAAAGCTTCGTTTCTAGCTGACTGTCATATTCCGAAATGGCTTAACATCTGCTTTATAAACACTAACCAAGCAATAAAACAACGCATACTATTCACATTCAAAATAATAAATATGTGAAAATCATTAAGTTACACTTTTTGATAACATACGCTTCTCTGTTCATGTACAGTAATCATATTAAGAAACGTAAGCAAGCCTACAACATTTTGAACAAAAAAAAAAAAAAGGCGTAGAGTGACAGTTATTAGACATATACATAAATTTGATGTAGGTATAATTGCAAGCAATCTGTTTGACATATCACTGATAGTGTATGGTGAACGGGAAGGACTAGGGAGCATGGTGAATTTATAGTAACGGTTCGAAACACCTTTAAAGACAAAATTTTTTCTGTTATATTTTGTTATTTATTCGAATTATTTGGCGTTATTTGTGAGTCTATAGCCACTGTGCCTATTATCTACAATGATTCCCTTTGTGTGCATGGAAATTAGCAGGATGGGTATATTACCCATACTAACGGAATGTGGGAATCCTAGTAGCATATCCATTGTTTTCTGCAGTTTGCTCCCACCTCCAGTTCCGTTCGTGGTGGCTCTTCTGTCTTCAGCTATGGCTGTCCTCAGCCAATTGAAAAGTATGAAAGTCACACGACACGAAAGCAGCGCATTTGCTGCAGAAATACGAAACTGCCAAGACGCTTAAGTGATAATTTCATACTTTCTGCGATATTATTAGCGCTCTCGCACCTCATTTGTGTTTATGTGGGCATACTTATACACTAGACAGTCAAGATGATAAAATGTGTAGGTTTATTAGATTACAAAAAACAAACTGTTTCACTGTTTCGTAACAGCGTATCGAAACACTACATTGTACTGTTTCATTTGTTTCGAAACAGTTACGTGTTTCAGTTTGCCCACCTCTAATGGGAACAAAACAACCCGGGTCATCAGTCCCTCCACTGCATTGGCTCTGAGCACTATGTGACTTAACGTCTGAGGTCATCAGTCGCCTAGAACTTAGAACTACTTAAACCTAACTAGCCTAAGGACATCACACACATCCATGCCCGAGGCAGGATTCGAACCTGCGACCGTAGCGGTCGCTCGGCTCCAGACTGTAGCGCCTAGAACCGCACGTCCACTCCGGCCGGCTCCTCCACTGCATTCAATGAACCCGTAATTAGACGAGGGGCGATCAATAACATACTTCTTTCTCGGCCAATTTAGATTGAAACAATGTGGAATTTGTTGTGGAACATCCTCATTTCAGCCCCAATAATTTCATGAAGTTCCGACAGTTGGCGGTGCGATATGTAGCCTACAAAATAGCGTCCATAACGGAGGTGCGTTACAAGCATAGAGCTGTCATTGAGTTTCTTTGGTGGGAAACCATAGCATCGCAGACATTGAAAGGTGCTTGCAGGATGTCTACGGAGACCTCGCAGGCAACACAATCATGGTGAGTCGTTGGGCGAGGTGTCTGTCATCAGCACAACAAGCTCGTGCCAATCTCTTCCATCTCCCGCGTGCCGGCCGACAACACACAGCTGTGACTCCTGATCGACGGATCACAATCAAACACATCGCTGCACAACTTGACGTCTCTGTTGGTAGTACTGACACTCGTCCACCAGTTGAGGTACTCAAAGGTGTGTGTCCTTTGAGTTCCTCGCAGCCTAACAGAAGACCATAGAGACCAACAAAGGATCATGTGGCTGATCGTGACAAATTTTTGTCGAACACCGTCACGGGCGAGGAAATGTGGGTCCATTACTTCGAACTGGAAACAAAACGTCTATCTCTCTTCCGAATAAAAAGTTCAAAGCTGCGACCTCAGCCGCTATAGTCATGGAGACGGTCTTCTGGGACTCTGAAGGGGTTATTCTCTGAGGTCCGTCCTCATGGTGAAACAATCAACTCTGAAGTGTACTCTGCTACCCTTAGGACACGGAAGAAACGACTCCAGCGTGTTCGTCGCCACAAAAATGCAAACGAACTACTACTCCATGACCATCTCTTCTGAACAGCATGTTGAAAGACATATCAGATATGCTCAATAATGTTCATGGCTGGGGAGTTTGGTGGCCAGCGGAAGTGTTTAAATTCAGAAGGGTGCTCCTGGAGCCACTCTGCAGCAATTCTGCATGTGTGGGGTGTCGCATTGTCCTGCTGGAATTGCCCAAGTCCGTCGGAATGCACAATGGACATGAACTGATGTAGGTGATTAGACAGGATGCATATGCACATGTCACTTGTCAGAGTCGTATCTAGACGTATCAGGGCTTCCGTATCACTCCTGCTGCACACGTCCCACTGCAGAACCTCCACCAGCTTGAAAGTCCTCTCCTGATATGCACGGTCCATGGATTCATGAGGTTGTGTCCATACCTGCAGACGCCCATCCGCTCGATACAATTTGAAACGAGATTCGTCCAACCAGGCAACATGTTTCCAGCCATCAGCAGTCCAATGCCGGTGTTGACGGGCCCAAGCGAGGCGTAAGGCTTTGTGTCGTGCAGTCATCAAGGGTACACGAGTGGGCCTTTGAATGGTTTGCATGCTGACACTTGCCGGCCCAGCATTTAAATCTACTGCAATTTCCGGAAAGGTTGCGCTTCTGTCACGTTGAACGATTCTCTTCAGTCGTCATTGGTCTCGTTCTTGCAAGACCTTTTTGCGGCTGCAGCGATGTCAGAGATCTGATGTTTTACCGGGTCCCTGATACTCACGGAACACTCGTGAAATGGTCGTAGAGGAAATTCCCCAACTGAACGCTAAACTCGGAGATGCTGCGTCTCATTGATTTTGCGCCGACTATAACACCACGTTCAAACTCACTTAAGTCTTGATAACATACCATCGTAGCAGCAGTGAGCGATCTAACAACTGCACCGGACACTTGTCTTATGCAGGCGTTGCTGAACTTATCGTCGTATTCTGCCTCTTTGAATATCTCTGTATTTGAATACGCATGCCTATACCAGTTTCTTAAGTGCTTCAGTGTACAAGTCTGTGCACTCGACGGCAGCTTACAAAACGTCAGTGGACTGTTATTCCTCATGCGCACTTTCCGACTTCTATCTGTTTGGCTAATTTGAAGAATGCACTCCGTGGAAGTAACTGATACAGCAAGACGTTGGCTCCGACGTCGACCAATATAATGGTACCCAGCGGGCATACAGACCCTCGCAGTAGGGTGGCGTACGGTCGTCGTCCTGAACGGTGATCATGGTGAGAAGTAGCGTTTTGTAGCCAAAAGGGTGGAAAATAAAATGGAGTATTTATATCCTGAATAAAACCAACCTGCTTTCAGAAAAAAAGTTTGCATTATTTATTGAATGTCCCCTCGTAAAGGGTGCATATCGGCAAGCTCTGCATCACTAAACCATCCACACTGCTGTGCCTCTCTTAACGGACAATTAACTTCCAGCTCTTACCATGACGATTTACATAATGGACAGATCTTTCAAGAGCGATACAGATACAACGATAAGGGGGACAAGAAATGAAATGACTGCAATTACTGCGAACGAGCCAGTGGAGACAACAGATCCTTATCAGCAAAATGCACAGAAAGCATTTCTGAACAATCGCGGAAATTATGTCTGTTGAGTTCCAACTCACCATGTGCTTTGGCTTCAGCGGAATGGATTTGTTTCTGCGGCTTTATAGACGTGTATACAAGGTGTTCCAGGAGGAATTCACAGATATGACAGGAACGATCATTCGAAGCAAAAATGTCTGTTAAACGTGGCCTCTAAAATACACACCTCAAGACGTATGAGCACTTTTACAAATGATCGAGCACAGCAATCAGTCGCCCTTTTTTTGCAGGTTTTATTTGACGAATCTAGATTTCAGCTAGTGCCAGAATTGACATTTACTGATACTATGAAATAGTACATTGATAATGGCTAGGCACTAGCCGATATCGAAAACTGCCAAATAACACCTGCACGACTAATTGCTGTGCTCTATCATTTGTAAATCGTATCACAGTCGCTGAGTGTACCCATGTTCCTAGTGGAAGGTAGCCTGACGTATCAACACTTGTTCGTCTTCGCTACTGTGAAACATTTCTTCCACTGAGAAAGTTCTCATAGTTCTTGAAGTATCCATTTTTGAAGACGATGTTTACTGTAATTTTTGCTTCGTAGGTACGTTCCTGTCAAATTGCTGAATATTGATCATTCCTCTTGGGACATTGTGTCTCAGAAAGTATGGTGGTGAACCTAGGGCCCGCCACGGGCGGAGAGAGATTACGTCGCAGGCAGGAGGTTGGCAGCGGAGGCGGAGCCATCAAAAGACGCCAGCAGGAACTCGCAGCGCGGAGCGGCCGCTCGCCTGGAAAGCTCATCTCCAGCCTCGGCCGGAAATTGCATCCAGCGAGCGGGAAAACGCAGCCGCGCCGTCTGTAAGCTACCGGCTCACCGATCGCAGGAGTGCTTTATCAATGGTATCAGCCCGACAGCACAGTAATTTCGTGACTGGATTGACAATTTCTTGATGGGCAGGACGCAGCACGTTATCTTGCATGCAGAGTATTAGAAAGATGAAGTAACTTCCAGTGGGGTCCAGGGAAGTATGTTGGAATCCTTGCTTTTCATTTTGTATACCACGGACCTGCAAAGTAACATTAATACACACATCAAAAAAAGTTTTGCATCACCCCAGTTCCCAGAACTCCTGAAGATAGACGTTGACTGTGGATATTGTATCACAGACACAGTCCCGTTGACTGTTCAGAGACGCCAATAAACCCGCCCAAAGATGTAAACCATCACGCACGAGCAGCGCCTATTAAGTGGAGGGGATCCGACAGCCGGTCAGGTCCCGTCATTCCACCAGGAAGGAGGTACACGGCTCATGTTGTCTGTAGTTCAACCATGCCTAGACGGTCAATACCGCGGTTCGATCGCGTCCTCATTGCTACTTTGTGCACGAAAGGGCCCTCAACAGGGAAAGTGTCCACGCGTCTCTGAGTGAACCAAAGCGATGTCGTTCGGACATGGAGGAGATACAGAGAAGCAGGAACTGTCGATGACATGCCTCGCTCAGGCCGTCCAAGGGTTACTACTGCTGTGGATGACCACTACCTACGGATTATGGCTCGGAGGAACCCTGACAGCAATGACACTGTGTTGAATAATGCTTTTGTGCAGCTATAGGTCGTCCTGTTACAACTCAAACTGTGCACATTAGGCTGCATGATGCGCAACTTCACTCCCGACGTTCATGGCGAGGTCCATCTTTGCAACCACGACAACAGGCAGCGCGGTAAAGACGGACCCCAACAACATGCCAAAAGGACCGCTCAGGATAGGCATCACGTTCTCTTCACCGATGAATGTCGCATATGCCTTCAACCAGACAATCGGCGGAGACGTGTTTGGAGGCAGCTCGGTCAACGCCTTTGACACACTGTCCAGCGAGGGCAGCAAGGTGGAGGTTCCCTGATGTTTTGGGGTGACATTATGTGGGACCGACGTACGTCGCTGGTGGTCATGGAAGGCGCCGTAACGGCTGTACGATCCTCCGACCGATAGTGCAACCATGTCGGCAGCATATTGGCGAGGCATTAATCTTCGTGGACGACAATTCGCGCCCCCATCGTGCATATTTTGTGAAGGATTTCCTTCAGGACAACGACATCGCTCTACTAGAGTGGCCAGCATGTTCTCCGTACAAGAACCCTATCGAACATGCCTGCAACGGATTGAAAAGGACTGTTTATGGACGAAGTGCTCCACCAACCACTGTGAGGGATGTCAGCCGAATCGCCGTTGGCTTGATGGACCAATGGTGCCTTGATGAACTCGTGGATAGTATGCCACGACGAATACAGGCATCAATGCAAGAGGACGTGCTACTGGGTATTAGAGGTACCGGTGTGTACAGCAATACGGACCACCACCTCTTGATCTCTATTCCAATTTTCTGTACAGGTTCCGGAACTCTCGGAACCGAGGTGATACAAAACTTTTTTGATGTGTGTAGAAACGCCAGACTTCTCGCAGATGAAGCAGTTATCTACAGAGCCTTACAAAGAAGTGGAACACCCAAGAGGTGAAACTTTATGGGTTTAGAGGATATGTTATGTTATTTCAGTGATTACAAAATTAAATCAGATTTACAAAGAACTTGACGTTGCACTCCATCTCACCTGGATGCATGCATGATTCGTCTGAGAAGGGTGTGATAAAGCAGTTGTATCCTCTCCGCCTGCAAGCTAGCCCACAACTGTAGTGACTGTTCCTCGATATCCTGCATACTGGCACTGTGACGCGGTTCATGTCTAAGCTGGTGCCAATTATTTCGTACTTCGGACAATCTGGGAAGCCACGGGAATACCTCAACATCGTGCAGACTGTTCATAGAGGAATATGCCAAGTGTGAACGGACGAGCATTGTCCTGTTCAAAAGTGGCAGCATGATATGTAAAACATGAGGATGCAGGATACCCACGACGAACCGTTGCGCCGTCACAGTTGCCTTAATCACGACCAGCTGTGAACTGAGGTCCTAGCCGATGGCTTCCCACAATATGATGCCAGGAATAACATCGCTGTGTTGCTGCAATTCAATCGAAGAATGGGACTTCTCTCTAGGGCACGGCCATACTAGCCGACGATGGTCATCCCAAGTACTACAGAACCGCAATTCATCGCTGAAACAATGCGGTGCTATTCATCGGCAGTCCACGATTCCTGATCACGGCATCACTCCAAACGCAACCTTTGTGTTGTAGTGTGCAGCCTCTGCATAGGACGACAATTCGTAGTCCGGCTGTTGCTGGTCTCCGACCAATGGTGTGAGACGACACAGAATGTTGCAGGAGTCCATTACTTGTTCTCAGATGGCAGCCCCCGATGTGAAACGCTTATGGTATGCTTGGTGAGCAATATGGCGATCCTCCCTTGCGGTCGTGAGACGTGATCGGCCCGGTCCATCGCGATGATTATGCCTGCCTTTCACGTTTCAACGGAGAACAAAATCGAGCCACTGGCACATCCGAACGCCCCACAAATGTTGATACTGCACGATTCGACCAGTCGGCTAAATAAAGAACCACAGTGAACCTTCTTTCAAAATCCGCTGTTTGGCACACGTACGCGGCATCTCAGTGCCCTTCATAGTGATCACTCTACATGTGGCACTTTTCACGTCCCTTCTATATCCTACAAGGCCTGGTAACACTACAGTCTGATTTAAGTTAGTTGACAGTTCATGCGTTGGCGCTGGTTTCATCCAATAAGAGCGCTCAACGTCACGCCCGAACAGTTCACCGTTGCAAAAATGCCGCAACAATTGATCAGTTCACTTCCAATTCCTTGTCCAGCATTCTTTCTTGATATTTTGGATCCCAAATCATGCGTCTGGCACTCCCCCCCCCCCCCCCCCCCCCCCAACACACACGAACGACAATGAAACACACACATTTCATACACAGCACTAACTAAACGCTACTAGGTACTGCCGCAAAACACGTGATTCACCGTCACATATGCAGCTACCATAATCACAGAGATCGGCTTATGTAAGATAAGCTTCGCTTGAAACCGAATATTTGAAGGCTGCAATTCATCACTGCGACTTGGTGATCAGAGTCAAATACATAAGAATCTTCACTCTAATTTAGCGTAATAGTTAGCATGTTAACTTGCCATGTTGAAGGTCGTGGGGTCGTGGGTAGGTTTGAATCTCATCAAATGCCCTGGAATTTTATTGTTTCCAAAACCAATCAAAAGTGGTTGATCATTATTTTATTCAATTAATCGGTTTGAATGTATTTTTTATTTCTAGTTCTTTGTCACGTTATTTTCATCATCGTATTGACTTTTTTATTTGCTCTTATTTTTCTACCTATCATTCTTTTTTCGTCTGGACTCTGCCTCTGTCTCCTATAACCTGCAGTGCCAACGATAAATGCTCATAGGTTTGTAACGCTGCAGCTCTGTAGCCAGTGAGAAGGTAGTTTCAAGTAACCAATCGTAGCAAGAAATTACAGTTCGCTTTTAGCGCTCAAACCGAAATTTATCCGTCCTGCGTTTGCTCGTGGAGGTTAGCTTTAATATATGTCAACAAAGCGATCGTTATTTTAGTTCAGCCACAGATTGTTAACCACTCGTGTACATTACACATCACGAGGTTGTGATTAGCTTAGGACGTGAGCTTAAAGTCAGGATTACAGAATACGTCTCCTGCTGAAGTTCAGTCATTGGCCACTTAAAATTAGCTGCCGACAGAGCTTATCGCACTTCCGACAAACCCTGCGGGCCACTTCCATCACTCCTCCGCGTTACACATTAACAGCTCTTGTGAAGCGACTTGGCTTGCTTATGTGCTACCGGTAACCGGCGACTGATGTGGCTACACCGTAGCGGAAGTGACAGACGTCGACTATCGAGTAATTTTAAACTGACTATAATGCACCCCGATGCCCGTGGGGACAGAGAGAATTGCAACTTGTCATCTGCAAAGCCACCAATACTCTGTAGGTGTTCGAAATCACACTGACATCCGATCATGTCTGCTGAATGCTTCCACTTCTGTCAGGCAGTCGCTGACACTAACGTTACACTGCTTGAGCAGCTACGGCGAGATAACGTCGTTATAAGATGTAAGGCGGTTAAGCCAGTAAATATTAAAATATTCAATTTCCGGCCATTAGTCATCTGTCTTGAAGTGTTCTATTTAGGACACTTCACTTGACATGCGGGATTCACCCGCTAGAAAGCGTTAGATGTTGCAGACAAAAACTGCACGTGAAACATTGAGTCCATCTGCGAGGCCCTGGCCTGGATCCCCAGTGTTCTGCTACGATGGACAGAAGCCTGCATGGCGACGCCAGGTGTGGGTCAGCATGGGAACGCCGTTCAGTTCCGCCCGCATCCGCCCGCGGAATAGGGGGGAGCGACGCACAAAAAACACAAGGCTTCCGTGACCAGCCAGCAGATAGTTTAGTTCGTGCACCTTCAGCTGCCAGTGCTGAGCGCGGGTACGGACAAAGGATGTGCAGATGGCTATACCTAAAAAAAAAAAAACTGCCTGGCGTGTTTGCCGCCCGTTCGCAAGAGCTGAAACCACAAGCGCTAACCGCAGTTTCCGCTCGCTGATTCAACTTCATAAGTAACGCGAAACAGAGTCTTTCCATTTCACGTTCATCACCTCTAGCACACCAGAGACCACTAGGAGACATCACGCTATTACCGCTTAACTTCGCGTCTAGCCGTGATGATGGCCTTTATTCGCCGAGGATACGAGTCCACAAGTTTCTTCGGGGGTACCATATCAAGCTGAAGCACACTTTCGTAACCCCCTCCCGCTGAGTTACGAAATTCCGGGGATGCTGACTGTTACATTTCACCCGATGCTTCAAACATTCCCAGCCATTTCCTTTGCATTTGCATAAATTCAAGATAATGCCCTTAAGTGAAAGAACAACATTTGTTTGCGAATACAAGGTTGCCGTGAACTTCTAGCGGCCACTCAAACCATTAAAATATCTGGAGATAACACCAGGCGGCAAACATGTGAAGCAAGCAACAGGGAAGGCCGGAAGAGGGTGACGATTCTTTAGAGGAAATTACAATTTAAACATTTTCTTCAGGCAACTATTAACAACAGCAATATATTTGTTGAAATGCATGATGAACACAATGCTATTTTCACAGCGACGTACACACAAAACTAAACCAACAGAACAGTGAAGTTCGAAATCTGAATACAGTTCACACCGTTGGGTGGCTTGCGGAGTATAAATGTAGATGTAGGAAATCGTAAACGAAAATTTTAAATACTTACAAAGGCAACATCACATCACATTCATACTTTTCAAACATGACACGAACGACATGTAAAACGAACAAACCGTAAATACTCAGCATTACAGGCCTTCAAACAACAGGTACTAAACTACCGATATTCGTGGACTATCTGCAGTCTACTTCTTGTTGTGTAAATCACTGCTGAAATGATGAGTACCTATGGTTCTAATATTTTTCAAGTTATTCAATGTTATGTTTGAAAAGCATGAATGCGACGCATTTAAAATTTTCGTTTACGATTTGCTATGTAAATTGTATTCCAGTTTATAAGTTCACTATTTTCCGTTGGTTTCGTTTTCCGTGTACAGCACTGAGAAAATGGTAATATGACTGAAACCCTTCGTCAATAAATTGTGTTACAAGGCAACAACGCATTCATCACGCACTGCAACAAAAAAATTACAATTAAGATGGAACTACGACCAATTCTCGAATACCACTCCAGTGTTCGGAGCTTTTATCAAGAAAGTGTAACGTAAGACACGGCTGTAATTCGATGACTTTCTGCTGGTCCGTACAGCCCACACAAAAATGTGACCGAGATGTACGGGGAGTATTTTAAAAGAGAGACGGCGATGTTGTTGTGAATTCCTGCTGGGTAAATTTAGAGAACCTATATTGGGGAGGGGGAGCGGCGGCGTAGGAATCTTGAGAAGCCAATGAAAAGTAATCTATGAGGCAGTACCGGAATTCATTCTCTATTCCTTTCATTATGTACTACTCTGAAGCAACATAAACAAAACACACAACTAGATTAAGCTACAATGCACCATACAAGCATTCGTCGCCCACTAAGGACTAACTCTAGACGTTTCATAACCGGAATATGGAAAGTGGGGGGGAAATACTAGCCCTGGATTGATCAATACTGTTAGAATATACGAACAAACGTTTACAAGCGGTAATTCTCATACAGAAGGCATAGGTCACACAAGGAAACGGCATGTTTTTATATTGGATAGCGTTGTATCACGTCTTCTGAAGCAGGGAAATTCTGTCCTAAAAAAAAATAAACAGCCGAGACACAATCCTTAGTTAATACCTTTACTGATAAGACCTTTGAGGTGTAGAAGCTAGCCACGATGGAAACCATGGTCGATAATGAAAATATGATCTTTCTCCCGAGTGAAGAATCGCATTTTCATTTATATGGGTTCGCTCACGATGGTTTGTACAGTTACTGAAGGCGACTGAAGACTAGACAAAGTACACAGAGTCCAATGACGTAACAGTCCTTGTCCGGTAACACGTTATGCTGGTTGGCACGATTCTGCGAATCGACTTTTGTTTTGCTATCGATTAGTGTCTAAGTGTCTCTTTCCTCGAGGAGGAAGCCGCGAGAAGATGTGGTAATTGGGACAGGAGCCGCCGAGTAACAACAGCTGAAAGTGTGTTTGCCGCTCTGTCGCGATTAACAGTGGTCGGTGGAAAGGTGTTCAATTCGCGAAGTGAAATCGTAATGACATCGAAGTCTTTCGTGACGGCACTTATATGTAAAACATTCTCGGTTTATTTGCCGCGTCAATTCGGGATAAAATCTCGAGCTTTCGACGATATCCTCCATCGTCATAGTCAGGAGTGTTCCGAAAGAATGGCTATGGTGCATGCGATATAAAGGAAGCGTTAAAAAATGCTGCCCATTCACAGGATGAAATACCGATTGCGGTTCTTTATTGTGGCACTATGTCCAGCAAAATAGGAAGAGTCCTGGGTAGACGGTGTATAAGACCGATTTTTCGTCGTCCTAAGAAAATGAAGGAGATTACTGTTAAGGACAGTCTCGGCCGCAGGGTCCCTGGAATTTGTAATATCCCCTGTGAGTGTGGAAGCAATTATATAGGTCAGACCATTCGTACCGTTTCCGACCGCTGTGCAAACACGAACGCCATATTAAAAATAGAGAACTGGAGAAATCGGCAATTGCGGAGCACAGCCTCACGAACATACATAAAATACTGTTCGATGAAACAAAAGTTCTGTCCCATGCCGCCACATACTGGGATTCTATTAACGAGGCTGTTGAAATAAGAATGAGCGAGAAGCTGAGCGGTGCATGGAAACGAGCGCTAGATGCAAAAGCAGCGGAGACATTCCTTCAAAGGTTTGCGTTCCAACGGAAGCGGTGGCGCCACCAGCGCACACACTGACGCCGTCTGCGATGGCCGACCAATCACAATCCGACCAATTAGAAGCCGTCCACGGGCTATAGAATGCCACCACAGCAGCTGTGAAGGCAGTCAGTTGCTCCTGACGATGACGGTTATCGTCGAAAGCTCGAGATTTTATCCCGAATTGACGCGGAAAGAAAATCGAGAGTTTTTTATATATGAAATCGTAATGACGTGCGGTTGTAAGTCGTTGAGCGTCACGGTATGTTCTGACGTTACAGAACCGAAATTGTATGTAATCATGTAATATGATATATGTGGATTTTACAAAAGTAATACGAAGATGAATTGTCATTAGCATGGATTACTTGTGGTTGCGGCCTGCGGGTGATACAACTTGTGCTTATGAAGATCTTCTTGTTACTCGGTTTTTAGAACACTGTCCGGTGGGATAGTGCCGGGCAGTTTCACGGTATCTGAAGCTCTGCTAACGACATCACAAGTGAGGGAATACAGTTGAGTGCTGAACTGAGCACGTGTCGTAGAAGTTCTTGTATATGAATCTTCCAGCTGTCTTGTTGGAACAGAAAACTGGGAGGACGAAGGTCTCAGTATTACGAGTGAAAGACTACTGCTTCTTGATGAATTGGATGCACTTTATGTTTGAAAATATTGTCACTACTGGACGCACTGTCTTATCAGTTAAAGATACGTTAAGTAAATCGCAGTCTGACAAACTGGTGTCGTATGTATGTAGTTGTAAGCATTCGTTAATAGATGTTTTGGTAATTGGAAATAAGATTATTATCGGTTACTTGACGGCAGAGTCACCTATGGCAGCTTATTATGTCGAGGGCGGAGGGGTAGCTGGTGGTGGCGACTTTGGAATTTATGGTGTGGAGAATTTTATATGTTTTTGGTTGTAATGTACTGGATCAGCTGCACTGAGAAATGTTTATGTAACGTTCTCTTGTCCCTTTATGGGGTGCTGGTTACCATGGACGCACAGGTTATGCTAAGAGTCACCCTTTGATAATATTTATAATTTCAATTGATGGTTTCCATGCGTTAAATGAATGTCACTAACTGCTTTCTTCCAGGTTAACGCAAGAGTACCTTCTATTTCCACGGCACAACGTTGTGGCACAGTCCCTCTCTAGTGGACAAACACTGCTGAACATAAAGTGCCACAACTACCAAGGAACTCCTGAGCGAACGTAAACTGTAGCCTGTGGCGGCGGCGCCGACAAGCTTCCTGGAGGCCCTGGCTTTCGCACCCGCCGTTGCTGACGGCTCTGGGATTCCTGTGGTGGAGCCAATTTTGGAACCCCCGATCCATATTACAGAAGACACCACATGCAGTACGGCCGTGCGGTTGCTCTCAGAGTGGGATGTGGTCTTTATTTGTCCGTTACAGTGAGAATATCAGTTATCGCGGTGTCATGGAACATGAAGCATCGTAACATTTTACGTCAACAATTTGTCTATAACGCAGACCCAACGTGACTTTCGCTCCCTCTTTAAAATTCCGGTCCGCCGGCATCTTTCAGACACCACCACCATTTTGAGATAAATGAAAACTTCAACACCATTGGCTCCGAATTAAAAAAAAAAAAGCTACCTGGCCCCGTCAACAGCTACCTGGCCCCGTCAACACAGCCCGTACGCACAGAAACATCGGGCGAGTTAGATCATCTACGATACAAAGCTCTAAACGGTCGGTTCCCTCGGGTGGTAGGGATCAACTAGTGAACAGTGGGGCGTATTGCGCACAAAAATCTCCATTACCACCCATACAAAAATAATGTACATCAGCAATTCAGTGAAGATGATTGTGAATAACGTCGTGTCTTGTGGAACCACGCTGGAAACCATGGTCAATAATCAAAATATGATCTTTCTCCCGAGTGAAGAATCGCATTTCCATTTATATAGGTTCGTTAACGAACAAAACTGGCGATAATTGTGTACTAAACGTCCTCTAATACTTTTCTGTAGAAAAAACGTTACTATGACTGTTGATTCAGAGCGCAACTTTCCGGTGTTCAAAACCACCTCCTTCCCAGAACTTTGACTCGCAGATGAGCAACGAGGAGAGTAAGCTGAAGAAGCGAAATATGGCCCTTTATCTGCAACTGTGTCGACGGCCATCAATGGATTTAGATCCCGGGAATTTTCCTCATGAATGAACCTATTTTCGACGCACATATTACGCAACAGACACACTCTTGACAAAAATCTTTCCAGGAAATCGAACCAAGCACTTCCACCCGACGAGGTTCATCCACTCTTGCCACAGGCCCACCTTAAAAAAATATCACTGTGGAGTCACATCAGAAGAAGCAGTTGCAAGAAAGGAGACAAGTTGTCAAAACCGAAGATGGAAATGAGAAAATTTTCTTCCTCTGAACATTACGATGCTGAAGGTACAAAATGCTCAGTGCGCAGCACAACAGAGAGCAAAAGTGAATTCGGTGCACACAGTGCTTTTGACGGAGCCATGAAAAATTCAATGGAAGAACTACATTTATTTTTGAACAGTAAATTTTAGTACTCTGAAGTTTTCTGGAATTAACTAATTTTTGCAATTTCTTATGTTCAGCGATTTTATTACAAACTCTGAACGTTTTGCGTGCCTTCAACACAGAGGGGCCATATTTGATCACCTTCCTCATAAATAAGGGAAAGCCAATTTTTTTGTATTTTCATTACTTTTTACATTTTTCGTAACGGTGTTACAAAATTTGGCCTTATCACAAATAGTAAACTTATTTGATGTGTAATGAAATATGTGCTATTCTTTGTGCCAGCAATTTGATATTTTAACAAGTGGTGATAAAAAGGTGTCCATGTTTGGGCACCTTACCTTATGATTTCAGTAACACAGTTCAGTTCAATGGCTGTGTCATATGTGTTAAACACACTGCCTTGAAGATCTGAAGACCGCAGTCCAGGAGAAAATCTGTCTTATTGCAAGTCAGAAGTTACTTGATGTTACTCGGTGTTTTCGGGATCGGCGACAATTACCCATAAACATAAACGTCCAAACTGTGAGCGACGTGATTACGAATTTCTTACCTGAAAACCATGCCACTCCCGTGAACGCCAACCCAAAGGTTAGCCTTTACATTTAAGACACAGGATCTAGTTCCTTTACTCTGTCAGACACTTTATTGTTAACTACAGAGTATTCACGCGGATGTAGACTGCGTTCAGTCTTAAAATGCCTTCGCTCACTAACACTTCTTGTATGTTACCATGTGGTTCGATACACGTCTAGATTCGATTAAACAAAAAGGTCTTGGAGCGCGAATACTTTAATACGTGGGCGAGTACGTGAAAAGAGTGAAATGACAACAGCTTAAAACCATGAACTTATTACATGATGTGTGTGCGAACTTTAATTTTTGGCGTTCTTTGGGTGAAAAATAAATGCTGCAACATTAAAGTTTGAAGTGCACATTCTCGTTAGCACACAGTATTTTGTCGCATAAACAAACATACTAGGGTGAAATATTTATTAGCCCAAAACTTTTCACACTAACTGCACGTCCACTCTTTACGGCTGTTACGTAATTGTTTGTTACGTTACTGTATACTACTTTTCATACCGTACCGTTGCGAAGACGTTCCGTTTTATTTTCGGGAAGTCCCTCGTTAATTTCAAGTACAATTGTATCCTAATTGCTCATTAGTTCGATTCAGCTTTAGAGCAAAAAAAATCTCTGAAATGGAATTTCTTCTGCGCCTGTGCAGATTAAAGGATATGACGCGCAAAAGGTTTCCGCACGAACTTTTTCCCGCCTCCCTGCTTCGCTTTCCGTACAAAGACGTCTTCCTAGTTAGAAAGCGCCAAACGAACTATTCGCGAATTTACTGCACTGACGCAGCAGAAAAAAATTAACAGATAAGTAAAAAATGTGAACCGCGGCGCCATCGGCGGCAGCGTTGGCAGCACGGAGTGACGGACGATCGATAGCTGGAGAGTCGACGGCGTGCAGGCGAGGCGAGAGCGCACGCGTGCGCCGTGTTAGGCCGGGCCGTGTGGCGAGCGTTGCTATGGCGACGGGCCTCGCGGGACCTGCCGCGCCGCTCGCGGATCGATCGATCGCTCGTCCGCTCACCGCGGAGCGTCGACCTCGCGAGGCTGCGCCGTCGCCGGCCGTCCGTTCACCCAGTGGCCGCCGGGCAGCACAGCACACAACACACTGTTTACATCGCGACAGCCCGCCAGAACTTAGAATGTACTGTACGACACGGTAACTCGAAATATGCAAGCTCTTACAAACACAGCAAAGTGGAAGGCCTACACCTAGAACTATGCCACTGGCAGTATCCAAGAATAGGAAGAGAGGTATCTGAGTGTCCGTCAGACCAGGAACATATGCGTGACGCCATATGAGCACGGTTGTTTCCATCTTGGAAGACAGCCGTGTCCACAGCACAGTCATCATGGAAATGTAGACGAAAGGGCAACACTTCGTCACCGAGAAAGTTAAATTAAATATCCCGTTTCATGTTCGGGGTAACCTGAGTGATTGCGCCCATGTCATGGTACTGAAACACCCACAAAACACATAACCGACTCTGCTCTGAGCAACATCCTCCACGTCTCACTGACCTGTCAATACACTCGACGCCTTGCATCATTTGACACGGTGAATACGCGGACAAGGAAAATAAAGTTCCTGCCTAAAAACATGTTTTTCTCAGGTGAATATAAAGTACACCTTTTCCCGGGTGGAATTACGCAATAGTCCGGGAAAAAGTAAATTTTTCGGTGTTCAGTGACAATGTACTTTCACTCGGATATATAAAACTTATCAATCCTTTGAATGGCGAAAGTTTCATACAACGGCATAGAACTTGCTGACAATTTAGGAAACGAAACCCAATAACAAACAACGCGTTTTGGTCAGATCTTTGATGTATGGGAACATACAGACTGCATAAATTCATATTAGGAAAGTATAAACAAGATTTCGACCAATACAGAACGATAGCTTCCGAAGCATTGGAATCAAGATTGCACTGCGCGATGCGATTTTGTCAACCAATCCTAACTCATGTTACGTGCTCTCGCCAGCCAATGACAGCAGATATTCAGAGCCCAAGACACATGATTTAATTAGCCAACAGCAACATCACTGTTAAGTAACGCGAACACACAAATAAGACAGGTTAATGGTTTAGATTAATATACTATAGTTACAAGAAAGGATAATCTTTCGCCTATCATATTGGTAACCAAAAAAGTTTTGACTTTTTTTTCCGAAGGTGTGGTTAGGCAAGATCCTAAGAGTGCAGCTTAAACTGCAGCAGCTGAGTATTTCTGACAAACACGATTATAAATTTCGCTGTTATGCACCGAACATTTCGTGGAATACCTGACAGAATACATGTTCCGCCGGGCACATCGACTGTTCATGGAAAAGCCAATTACGAGTGAAACTGCTCAAAAACTCACTTCGCCCTTTTTTTAAAGATTAATTACACTTTTTGCCAAAGTCATTGCATAATTTGTAATCTATGAAAGAACTAAAATAAATATGAGAAACTAGTCTTGGAGCTTTGTATTTTCTTAGTGTGTGTTGCCTGTTAAGATATATCAAACACAAATGTGCCAGTAAATTTTTAAATAATGGCATAAATGTCTGGTTTTCTGGGCCCGAATTTTTTTCTAAGCGGCTGACCGTCGTACCCTTATATTGTGAATGAGAGTCTAGCGCTCCTAATTTAAGAAATTCATGGGACATTCTGACACTTAACGTAAATCATCTTCCGTAAAAGGAAATTTACTTTGGAAGTACCGCCCCTGAAACCACCATTCGCATTATTTTCCCGCGACCTATTAGAAATGTAAACAGTTGTGACGTCACGCTCATCGAAAGCAGTTTGCTGTTACGAAGTACAGCATAGTCCTCGTCCTAAAACCTTTGACATATTTTGCTGTCCGCGGATGCTCGTGTACACACTAGTTTTGTTGTAAATGGCTCATTGCTTTGCAACTAAAGTTTTTTATTGGTGTTATTCTCTCGTTTATGTTTTATTGCCGCATTGTTATTCTGCTGCAGCAGACTAAAAATTCTTTGTCAGTACCAGTTCTTACCAATCAAAATAACAAAAATTTAACTGATAACTAAAACAATGAAAAATTCCCGCAATTCTAAAAAATTCTCACATTTTTTCCGGATGAAAAAATTTCCGTCACCTTTCCCAGGGCATATACGACCTGATTTGCGAACAGATAAAATGGGGACCCGTCGAACCACAGTTAACGCTTCCAGTCAGCACTGTGTAGTTCGGCCCATTGAAGCCGTGTCCAGTTTTATGTGCTATCTTGAGCAGTGGTCTTCTGCCGATGTCTCCCTTTGCAATGTTCGCTCGGTAACTGGTTGAGATGGATCTACATTCACTCGCAGCAGCTGCTTCTGTGCGATTTGAAAGCGACTGTCATTGACAAGCGTGACACAATTCTCCGGGCCCTGCCAGCTAGGACCTTTTTGCGACCGCTGGTTTCAGGCAGTGTTATGTCGCTGCAAATGACACACCATTCCTTACAGCGAAGTTAGACAGCCTATCTTGATGCACCGACATGTCGATCACCTTCAGTCAAACTGGTCAAGGGCACGTCCGAACACGGTAGCTTCTTAACGGTGTATTTTCGGGTGTCTAGCCCAGTTTTTGATTCCATTTTATGTGCTACATTGTGTACCCCGTAGCCAAACGCGGAGACAGCACTTGCGTCGTATGTAAACACCCAGTACAAAAGGGGTGGGACCTATTTCAATAACTGACTGCCGATGGCTTAGTCTAATGGTATTTGGTCTTTTCGTCTACCTGTGCGCATTATACAGTGTGTCCATAGATGTTTACCCTGATTTCAAGATTTAATATTAATTATATTTACGGTGGTACCTTTGCTTTTGTTACAGTTCTGCTACGGAACCCATCTCCCGCCCGCAGGAGAAAGTTCAATGTGTTGCGCGGTTAGCAGAAACCAAATCACTGATTACTTGGCAGCAAAAGTTTGTGTCCCATTATGGAAACAGAGCACCTGATGTCAAGTAAATCAGAACATGGATGGAAACTTTTTTGGCAACGGGGACGGTTCAGAAACATTCAAGCAACGGCAGACCATCTGTTTCGGAGGAGAGAGTGCAGGCGGTTCAAAACACATTCACGAGGTCGCAGGAGCTTCAAGCCTCAAAGAGCACAGTGCATAAAGTGTTTCACAAACGTCTTAAATTGTATGCGTACAGGTTCTAAATTGCTCAGGCATTACAGCCGTACGAGCATCCAAAACGTGAACAATTTGAAATGGACTTGCTGAAGCTCCGAAATCACCTGACATTATCCCCTTAGATTTCTTTCTTTGTGGTTATGTGGAAGATATAGTGACATTGCAGAAATGCATCAGAGATGCAACTAGCACAATCACAACACATGTTGCAGAATTTGTGGCAGGAGATTTAATACCAGATTACTATTTTGCGCGTTACTAGGGCTGCACAAGTTGAAGTGATTTAAATGTTGAAATGCATTAACTGTATTAAATTTTAATGTAAGGTCCAAAACTTAATGAGCAGGGGCATATGTGGTATAATGCACGTTCCGTTTACTGTATCCAGTAAAGAGTTAACACTGTTTTGGGTAAACATTTATGACACCCAGAATTATGTTTATTGAAGTTTTGAGTACGCTACCTGTCAGTCTTAGAACTTTTTAGCCACTTTCACCTGTGACAATGACAAGCTAATGTCAATATGATAAGTATCAAGTTGCACTGGTCACTCTACAACTGGTTCTGTGCGTCAGTTGAAAGGGTGGACGCAAGCAAAGCCAACCTGGACATTGAGGAAGCTCTACCTTTTAAAAAGAAAGAGAGAGAGAGAGAGAGAGAGAGAGAGAGAGAGAGAGAGAGAGAAGGGGGGGGAGGGGTTATAGGTGCAAGGATAGCCTGAACTCTAAAGTAGTCTGCATTACATCAGTCGTCATGAAATCCGTGAAAAAATTAACATTTTTTCGATTTTTTCCCCTTTTCTTGTACTGTGAAACCTTGCGTCTTGTAAAATTCTTTGGATCTAGGCCATCGGGAAGCAGCCTTTTGATAAGTGAGTTTGTGAGAATCAAAATAAATGACAAATGGCAGCGTCTTTTGATTGCACTGGCGTTTGGAACTCTCATGCATTCACTAATATTGTCAAATCGTCAATATTTTGACCGTCTGAGGGCGCATACAGACCTATTGTCAATACCAGAAGTATTGACTAGCAGTAATGATGGCCATCAAAATAGTCTCAGCGTTGTCATTAAATACTGATGATGATTTTTGATTTGTGGCGCTCTCAACTGCGCGGTCATCAGCGCCCGTACAAAGTCCCAACTTTTACGCAGTCCAATTTTTACACAGTCCAATCTAGCCACTGTCAAGAATGATGAAGAAATGACGAGGATAACACAAACAGTCCCCGGTCAGAGAAAAATCACCAACCCGGCCGGGAATTGAACCCAGGACCCCCTGATCCAGAGGCAGCAACGCTAGCCACTAGACCACAAGCTGCGGACATCATTAAATACCGAACAAATGTTGACAGTCACGATCTAAGTATACGACGTTAGTGTGCACTGTTTATGTTTTCAATTCACCTTTGAGCAAATCATATCTCAGATTCAATTTAAAACAAAATAATTTTAATAAGCCTATGCAACGGTAATCATTGCACATACCACATCAGAATGGTCAACGGAGGATTCTCTGTGACACTGCTTACTTTATTAATTTGCCAGCCGGTGTGGCCGTGCGGTTCTAGGCGCTTCAGTCCGGAACCGCGTGACCGCTACGGTCGCAGGTTCAATTCCCGCCTCGGGCATGGATGTGTGTGATGTCCTTAGGTTAGTTAGGTTTAAGTAGTTCTAAGTTCTAGGGGACTGATGACCTCAGCTGTTGAGTCCCATAGTGCTCAGAGCCATTTTGAACTTTATTAATTTAAAAATATAGTATAGGTTGGTCACTTACATAGCAGTTTTGAAAAATGCTTTCACCTTGAATAATTAGTCATATCTGCGATGACTAGTAAGAGGTGTCCAAAATGCGTATCAGTTTCACCAAATTATTACAAGACGGAAAAAAAATGTTTACGTTAATTAGCTGAACATATTCTTGCCATGTAGATAGGTAATCAACAGTTTTACTGATTGGCTGGTTCAAATGGCTCTGAGCACTACGGGACTCAACTGCTGTGGGTATCAGTCCCCTAGAACTTAGAACTACTTAAACCTAACTAACCTAAGGACATCACACACATCCATGCCCGAGGCAGGATTCGAACCTGCGACCGTAGCGGTCGCACGGTTCCGGACTGCGTGCCTAGAACCGCGAGACCACTGCGGCCGGCGTTTTACTGATTGTGTTCTTTGATTTTACCAAAGAAGCATCCGCATGACCGGTCCGTCAACAGAAATCTAAAACACCCAAACCTCCAAATGACACTCAAATCGGTACCAAACTTTTGTGTGTCGATAAGGTATCAACCAAAACACCGATTTAGCTCGTGTTGTGTGCTATCGTCCAGTAGAAGAAGCGTAAACGGTAATTAATAGTAAAACCAGAATTACTGAGTATAGGCAAACCGTATCTGGGAATTCTGAACGTGAAGATAAGACATCTTCAGATCGCCGTACGAAAGGTCACGAGTTCTAAACCCTCAAATGGCGATTTTTTTTAACATATTACGCTATCGAGTGTAGGAAAAGGGAGAGAAGGAAACATAGTAGGTGAATATGGATTGGGGCTAAGAAATGAAAGAGGAAGCCGTCTGGTAGAATTTTGCACAGAGCATAACTTAATCATAGCTATCACTTGGTTCAAGAATCATAAAAGAAAGTTGTATACATGGAAGAATCCCGGAGATACTAAAAGGTATCAGACAGATTATATAATGGTATGACAGAGATTCAGGAACCAGGTTTTAAATTGTAGGACATTTCCAGGGGCAGATGTGGACTGTGACCACAATCTATTGGTTATGACCTGCAGATTAAGATTGAAGAAACTGCAAAAAGATGGGAATTTAAGGAGATAGGACCTGCATAAACTGACCACACCAGAGGTTGTACAGAGTTTCAGGGAGAGCATAAGGGAACAATTGACACGAATGGGGGAAAGAAGTACAGTAGAAGAAGAATGGGTAGCTCTGAGGGATGAAGTAGTGAAGGCAGCAGATGAACAAGTCGGTAAAAAGACGAGGGCTAGTAGAAATCCTTGGGTAACAGAAGAAATATTGAATTTAATTGATGAAAGGAGAAAATATAAAAATGCAGTAAATGAAGCAGGGAAAAAGGAATACAAGCGTCTCAAAAATAATATCGACAGGAAGTGCAAAATGGCTAAGCAGGGATGGCTAGAGGACAAATGTAAGGATGTAGAGGCTTATCACACTAGGGGTAAGATAGATACTGTCTACAGGAAAATCCGGCCGAAGTGGCCATGCGGTTAAAGGCGCTGCAGTCTGGAACCGCAAGACCGCTACGGTCGCAGGTTCGAATCCTGCCTTGGGCATGGATGTTTGTGATGTCCTTACGTTAGTTAGGTTTAACTAGTTCTAAGTTCTAGGGGACTAATAACCTCAGCAGTTGAGTCCCATAGTGCTCAGAGCCATTTTTGAACCTACAGGAAAATTAAAGAGACCTTTGGAGAAGAGAGAACCACTTGTATGAATATCAAGAGCTCAGATGGAAACCCAGTTCTAACCAAAGAAGGGAAAGGAGAAGAGGGTCTATACAAGGGCGATGTACTTGAGGACAATATTATAGAAATGGAAGAGAATGTAGATGAAGATGAAATGGGAGATACGATACTGCGTGAAGAGTTTGACAGAGCACTGAAAGACCTGAGTCGAAACAAGGCCCAGGGAGTAGACAACATTCCATTAGAACTACTGATGGCCGTGGGAGAGGGATGGCTCTGAGCACTATGGGACTCAACATCTTTGGTCAACAGTCCCCTAGAACTTAGAACTACTTAAACCTAACTAACCTAAGGACATCACGCACATCCATGCCCGAGGCAGGATTCGAACCTGCGACCGTAGCAGTCTCGCGGTTCCGGACTGAGCGCCGAGAACCGCTAGACCACCGCGGCCGGCGGCCTTGGGAGAGCCAGTCATGACAAAACTCTACCATCTGGTGAGCGAGATGTATGAGACAGGCGAAATACCCACAGACTTCAAGAATATAATAATTCTAATCCCAAAGAAAGCAGGTGTTGACAGAAGTGAAAATAACCGAACTATCAGTTTAATAAGTCACGGCTGCAAAATACTAACGCGAATTCTTTACAGACGAATGGAAAAACTGGTAGAAGCCGACATCGGGGAAGGTCAGTTGGATTCCGTAGAAATATTGGAACACGTGAGGAAATACTGACCTTACGACTTATCTTAGAAGAATGATTAAGGAAAGGCAAACCTACGTTTATAACATTTGTAGATTTAGAGAAAGCTTTTGACAATGTTGACTGGAATACTATCTTTCAAATTCTAAAGGTGGCAGGGGTAAAATACAGGGAGCGAAAGGCTATTTACAATTTGTACAGAAACCAGACGGCAGTTATAAGAGTCGAGGGGCATGAAAGGGAAGCAGTGGTTGGGAAAGGAGTGAGACAGGGTTGTAGCCTCTCCCCAATGTTATTCAATCTGTATATTGGACAAACCGTAAAAGAAACAAAACAAAAATTCGGAGTAGGTATTAAAATCCATGGAGAAGGAATAAAAACTATGAGGTTCGCCGATGACATTGTAATTCTGTCAGAGACAGCAAAGGACTTGGAAGAGCAGTTGAATGGAATGGACAGTGTCTTGAAAGGAGGATATAAGATGAACATCAACAAAAGCAAAACGAGAATAATGGAATGTAGTCGAATTAAGTCGGGTGATGCTGAGGGAATTAGATTAGGAAATGAGACACTTAAAGTAGTAAAGGAGTTTTGCTATTTGGGGAGCAAAATAACTGATGATGGTCGAAGTAGAGAGGATATAAAATGTAGACTGGCAATGGCAAGTAAAGCGTTTCTGAAGAAGAGAAATTTGTTAGCATCGAGTATAGATTTGAGTGTCAGGAAGTCATTTCTGAAAGTATTTGTATGGAGTGTAGCCATGTATGGAAGTGAAACATGGACGATAAATAGTTTGGACAAGAAGAGAATAGAAGCTTTCGAAATGTGGTGCTACAGAAGAATGCTGAAGATTAGATGGGTAGATCACATAACTAATGAGGAGATATTGAATAGATTTGGGGAGAAGAGGAGTTTGTGCCACAACTTGACGAGAAGAAGGGACCGGTTGGTAGGACATGTTCTGAGGCATCAAGGGATCACAAATTTAGCATTGGAGGGCAAGGTGGAGGGTAAAAATCGTAGAGGGAGACCAAGAGATGAATACACTAAGCAGATTCAGAAGGATGTAGGTTCCAGTAGGTACTGGGACATGAAGAAACTTGCACAGGATAGGGTAGCATGGAGAGCTGCATCAAACCAGTCTCAGGACTGAAGACCACAACAACAACAACAACGCGCGATATTATTACATGGGAGAACATTTTTCTGCCCTGTGAAAGGGCATTTCGGAGTGTGTACCAATGTTCTCTTGGTAGTCTGCTTTCGCGTAGTTAGTTGAAAGTAGCAAATCTATGGAGTGCGTTTGTATAGACACGTGTGGAGTTATCTGTTCAAATGTACGCTATAGGTTTGCTTCTTTCAACCAACGAAGCGAACGCGGACTGCCAAAAGAACATTGCTACCGTAATCTGTTAAAAATCATCAGTGGGCTACGAACTCGCGATCTTTAGCACGACAATCCGACGCTTTAGCATCTCACCTACCACAGCTCACAGACACGGTTTGTCTATATTCCGTAGATCTGGTGTTACTTTTAATTATCGTTTACGCATCTTCTACTGGACGACAGCACACAGCAAAAACAAAATTGGTGTTTTGGTTGATACTGTATCGACACACCAACGTTTGGTACCGATCTGAATGTATACATCTAGGGATTTGGGTGTTAAGTTACTCCTAATCTCTCGTCGACAATGACTGACCCGTAATTAACGGACTGTCTTCTCTATTTTACTGCGTACTGACAATAATTTGCTGTACGATGTAGAAGTGATCAGAAAATAATTTCTGAAGTCTTTCGGGAACGTAATTCTTATTTCGGTCAGTAAATTAATACGCGAAAAGTCTCTAACCATTTTCTGATAGATATTCGCTTGTTTTGTTTTCTGTTGTTACAGATGGTATAACTTCAGCATACTCTTTATTTTGGGTGTTCGAGATCTTGACCTTGCAAAATCGCTTAGTTACAGACAATATTAACAACAGTATTGATGGCGCGTGAGATGCTTCACTATACAGAAGGTTTGACAAACTAGACAGGTCGATAAATATCGAATGTGAGCAGGCTCCTTTAGAAGATTCAATTTTTCACACCGCAAAGGAACCGTGGAACTTAATATTTGATATAAATTTCAACTTGATACCTCTATCCGTCCCTGATGGAAAGGGATCTAGATAGACGGACAACAAAGTGATCCTATAAGGTTTCCGTTTTTTATCGACTGAGGTTCGGTACCTTAACAGCTGTATTCCTAGTGCAGCGTATCGGATATTGGTGTACCACGAAGGTGACTAATGGTTTACATACGTATCACCGTATGTGGGATTCGTTAACTGCACATCTCTCTCATATATATCATTAGCTGTTCTGGCCACTGGCCCGCGAGTCGAAATGAGGGCAGCGGGGCAAGGCAGAACCTTAAATTGACGCGGACAGAACGGGTCGTGCGGGCGGAAGTGACGTAGCGTGACCGCCGCGCCGGAAGTGCTTGGGCAGGCGGCGCCCGTAGACGCCGTTCGTGCGTGCGGGAGTACGCGCAATGGCTGCGGTCGCAGCTGTCCCTGCAGACACAAAGGAGACTGTAGCTGCGCCACCGAGCAGCAATTACCGCGCTCCTCCCTCTGCAGCACATCAGTCTGAAAGACTACGTAAATCTTTTCCCCAAAAAAGTAATTTTTATTCATAAAATTTCTATTGCTTTGAAATATTCCGTTATAACAGACTACAGTGCTGCCAAAGCAGAGTTACTGAACACAGCCTTCCGAAATTCCTTCACCAAAGAAGACGAAGTAAATATTCCAGAATTCGAATCATAAACAGCTACAACGTGAGTAACGTAGAAATAGATATCCCCGGAGTGGTGAAGCAACGTAAATCACTTAACAAAAGCAAATCTTCCGCTCCAGACAGTATACCAGTCAGGTTCCTTTCAGAGTATGCTGATACAATAGCTCCATACTTGACAATCATATACAACTGTTCGCTCGACAAAGATCCGTACCCAAAGACTGGAAAGTTGCACAGATCACACCAGTATTCAAGAAAGTTAGTAGAAGTAATCCACTAAATTACATGTCCGTATCATTAACGTCAATATGCAGCAGGACTTGGGAACATATATTGTATTCGGACATTATGCATTACCTCGAAGAGAACGGTCTATTGGCACACAGTCAACACTGATTTAGAAAACATCTTTCTTCTGAAACACAACTAGCTATTTACACACACGAGGTGTTGAGTGTCACTGACAAGAGATTTCAAATTGATTCCGTACTTCTAGATTTCCAGAAAGCTTCTGAGACTGTACCACATAAGCGACTTGTACTGAAATTGGGTACTTATGGAATATCGTCTCAGTTATGCTACTGGATACGTGATTTTCCGTCAGAGCGGTCACAGGTCATAGTAATTGACGGAAAGTCATCGAGTAAAACAGAAGAGACTGCTGGCGTTCCCAAGGTAGTGTTATAGGCCCTTTGCTGTTTCTTATCTGTATAAATGATTTAGGAGAAAATCTGAGCAGCCGTCTTAAGTTGTCTGCAGATGATGCTGTCGTTTATGGACTAAAAGTCATCAGAAAACGAAAACAAACTGGAAAACGATTTAGAAAAAATATCTGTACGGCGCGAAAACCGGCAATTGACTCTAAACAACAAAAAGAGTGAGGTCATCCACATGAGTGCTAAAAGGAACCCGGTAAACTTCGGTTACACGATAAATCAATCAAATCTAAAGGCCCTAAATTCAACTAAATACCTAGGTATTACAATTACGAACAGCTAAAATTGGAAGGAACAAACAGAAAATGTTCTGGAGAAGGGTAACCAAACACTGCATTTTATTGGCAAGACACTTAGAAAATGCAACAGATCTACCAAGGAGACTGCATACAGTAGGCTTGTCTGTCCTCTTTTAGAATACTGCTGCGTGGTGTGGGATCCGTACCGGATAGGACTGACGGAGTACATCGAAAATGTTCAAAGAAGAGCAGCACATTTTGTATTACCGCGAAATAGGGGGAGGTGTTTTTCGTTGCGGCGGAATCTTCACACGAATTTTCAACCACCAACTTTCTCCTCCGAATACGAATATGTTTTGTTGACGCCGACCTACATTGGGAGAAAAAATAAAAATAAAATCAGTGAAATCAGAGCTCGCACGGAAAGGTTTTCGCTTTTTCCACGCGCTGTACCAGAATAGAATGATGGAGAGTTATTGTGAAGGTGTTTCGATCAACCCTCTGCCAGGCAATTAAATTTGATTTGCAGAGTATCGGTGTAGATGTAGATAGAAGATGGGGAAAAACAATCAATGCTATTTTAATAACAATGCCGACAGAAACGACCAACATACACGTGGCATAACATTCGGTACAGACAATAATGTACCTGAAGTATGCAAGACTATATGGTAGTTTCTCGCTGTCGTCGTCGGACATCAACTGTATTACACATTGGCAACATCTCTTGTCTGTAAGTATTTTACGAAATGCGTTATCAGTGAAGTACAATGCTCCATTTGCTTTAAAAGATTAAAAACGGGAAGAGCAATAGCAAACTAGCGACGTCATATGAGGAGAAAACTTAACACTTAATGACACATTCACAGTTTACGATGCAAATAGAAGGTAAGCTGCCTGTATCTGCATAATATGCCTTTATCCGCTTACGGTCCTTGAAAACGAACAAATTTACATGAAAAACAGATTTCAACCACCTCAGTTTTCACCTTTAAGCACTGACTATTCGCAATGTTCGAACAGTGGTATGATCCTCGATTACAACATGATTTTTAAGCAGAGTTTCAAAAAATTACGAGAAAAGTAGCGAACGGTGGGTGGACCAAGTTTCTTTCATTTGCCTATTTAAATTTATATTTTGATTCCATGTAATTTGAAAGTGAGCGAGTCACAATTGTTAAATCTGTGTTCGACTTCTACGTTTATTACAGGAAATGACGGGGATAACAAAACTGGAAATCAGTACTTTCCGCAACAGGTTATTTTGAGGGTTTTTAGTAAGTTAAACTTGCGTTGTAAAAAACCAATAAAACCTAAACTCATTTTTTCAGTGATAACATCCGTGCCTACACTGGGGTACCTAATAAGATGGCACGCAAAAAAGTCCAGATTCATGTCTTCCTTTCCTTTTAAATTCGTGAGTAGAGATACTGGTAAACTGATACGCCAAAACGTTTTGACCACTGCCCACCGCGACGTTGGATGCCGCGCTGGTGGCGTTGCAGGCATGTGACGCGGAAACAAAGGTATGTAAGCGGAGCAGACAGGACGGAAGTCGCCTAGCGAAGATATGGGCTGCAAACGGGGAAGTCCATTAAGATAAGCGACTTTGGCAAAGGTCGGATCACTATTACGCAGAGCTAGTGAACGAGTGTCTCGAAAACGGCGAAGCTGTTCAAATGTGCACGGCAACTGTCGTGAGCATCTAGAGAAAGAGGCAGAAGGAGAGTGATACTACCACTACGCACTAAATGGTTGGGCGTCCACGACTCTTCACAGAACGTGGGGTTCGGAGGCTTGTCTGCTCTGTAAAGCAGGATAAATGGGCTCACAAGTGTTTCGGAGCGCAGAGTTCATCGCAAACTGTTGAACACGGAGCTGTCATCTCTGCGGCTGAATCACGTTTTTGCTACATTAGACAGTCTCTATAAACGCCGTCATGGAGGTGAACGGCGGCTCGAAACATGCAGCGCGCCACGGACGCATGATGGTGGGAGCTGTATAATGCGTTTGCGTGGGACCTGTAGTAGTAATCTGACATATAGCCCGCCCGGTTGGCCGTGCGTTCGAACGCACGGCTTTCCGGGCGGGAAGAAGCGCCTGGTCCCCGGCACGAATCCGCCCGGCGGATTTGTGTCGCGGTGAACCGGCCAGTCTGTGGATGGTTTTTAGGCGGTTTTCCATCTGCCTAGGCGAATGCGGGCTGGTTCCCCTTATTCCGCCTCAGCTACACTATGTCGGTGATTGCTGCGCAAACAAGTTCTCCACGTACGTGTACACCACCATTACTCTACCACGAAAACATAGGGGTACACTCGTCTGGTCTGAGACGTGCCCTGGCGGGTCCACCGGGGGCCGAACCGCACAATAACCTTGGGTTCGGTGTGGGGGCGGCGGAGGGGTGAAGTGGACTGCGGTAGTCGTTGTTGTGGACCACCCATAAGGTAAGCAAATCAATAAGGAATGATAAAAAGGTAAGCAAATAAACTTCTCAAACCTCTTGGAATAGTAAACAACTAAAATGTTATTTCTGGTCAATTTACAATGGTTCTTCCAGTCACTGTTACGAGTCCTCACTTTTCTTCGAACAACTACATGGATGGTACTTGTCATATAAAAATTCGAAACAAATATATTCGCAGCACCAAGAACTAATGAATGCAATCTTTCGACAGGTACACTGTTCCTACTGAAGAGTAGGCGGAAAACAAACTTTGTTCACATTTAAAAATACATCTTTTTCGGGAATTAATTTTGGTACGTGCCACGCATACAATATCATTGCCCGAAAAATAGGTGCTGAAAGTTGATTATGAATTATGCTGTGAATAGTTATTGCATGCGTGCGGTTGTGTACTTCCCGCTTGGTTTCCAGAACCACACTGCAATTCTCAAGCCTCGAAAGAAAGTTTTTAACCTGGCGATAGAAATAAACATCACATGGCTGGCACACAGAAATGCAGTTTGGTGGTATTAATTTTACCGTGCACGTCGGTTGACCCTCGTCATCAATAAACATGGTGTCAGACATTAGAGTATTAGTTCGTCCACCCTAAGCATCCAATATTAGACAAAACTTGTAATCAGCAACGTATGGTTTTAACACACACTCAACAAGTGTTCTGTAAATCGCATTTGTCAATTTCCCGGATTTTGGAGTAAGTAATGTAAACATTTTTCAACGAGTCGGTTAAGCGATTGATCTCTTCTATAACCCGAGGACCAAATGTGACATTCGTTTCTTGTAAACACAAGAAAACCTTAGGTAACACATTTCCAGAGGTTGTGATGGAATATTGCGCCGTGTACGAATGCATTTTTTTTCCCCGAATGTTCACCAGATAATCGCATCCTGTTTGATCAGTGTTGATCACGTAATCACGATTAAAACGGATCATAAGTGATCCTGTTTGCGTGCTGAAAAGAACCGCCACTTCCTGTGTATCTCCTATATTTTCAAGCTGTTTGTGGAAGACGTATTTAGTAACGCGCCGTTGACGAATTCTATATTCCGGTTTGATATTTCTTGCCCAAGATAATGCTGCAGCAACGTGACATCCTTGTAGGTCGTATACTGAAATGTTGCACCTGCAGCCCACTCCTGGAGTATTCTCGTTGTAAAATTTTCGTTACGACGACGAGATTCGACAAATTGGTCGTATCTTATTTATCGCCAGGTATTTGTCGTACCTAATTCCTTCTTTAACGATATCATTTTCCCACAATTTTAGGTCCTCCTTCAATTTTAGGGCTGCTGCTGTTGCTCCATTCTTTTGCAGTGTTTGTAGGTTCCGATTTGGATGATTCCTGGCTAGCGCTACTGCCTTTACTTTCCCATCAAGGGGCACAGCGCCGTAGTTCGTAGTTCAATCGTTTAATAACCGGTTCGTAATACTCATCGGGAAGAGATGAAGCACAGATTGCCTGCGACGTGGACATCTGCAAGTGTTATGACCATTTTGCGATTCACTAGTCGTGATATCTTCCACTGAATCGCTTTCTGCTCGCCTTCATGGTATAGTTCTTCAGTATCAACAAAAGTCATTTCGTTAGTTAGCTGCGAAAATCGTTCGACGATAGCCACTCCTGTTAATCTGTAACCCCGAGAACCAGAACTGCCTGCTTCCGGTAGTGCATTGATAATACATCTGCCGTCGTCTGTGACAGGCTCCAAACTATACGTTTCGGCGTTGGCCGAAGGGAGTTCATCCTTCATTATTCAGATTATTCAACTGGAAGATATGACACAACAAACAATAACTAGTTACTACAGCACAAAAAGAAAAGCAAATTACTACAAACTACTTACAGTACAAGTCATATATTATTACGGAAGATCACTGTATTCTTTCGCAAAACATATTTTATTCGGCGGATTAACGATGAAAAACCATTACATGTACCCTCGAGGTTCGCGGCAGCCTAATGACGGAAAACAACTGTTTCCGATTGACTTCTGCTAGGTTCGTGCTGGACACCCTCTTCGAGGTTCGCAACTATGATCTGAGGAACAGGCAACCGGTACAACATAACTCTCCCCGCATGCATTCTGTCCCATGCCTCGCTGTAAGCAAGCGTCGCGCAGTTGGCTGTGTGTGTTCCCTCGAGAGGAATTCGCAGCACTCTTACTCGGAATTGTTTTCACATGACAAGACTTAAAAGTTTAATTCTTAACTAATTCACGTCGTTTGGGAAATTAGTTTGCCTACCTTATTACTATTATTATTCCGAATTGAGTTGCGTACCTTATTAATCCTTCTAACCCAACGGATTATGATACCAAACAACTACAATTAAAAAAACGAAAACCGTAGAGTTTCCTCGAGATTAGAACCCGGAATCTCCGCCTCTCCCACCCAGCCAGTCTCCTTGGCCGTCGCGCTCTCGGCGAAAAGAGTTTACCATGTGGGTACATAAGCGGCAATTGTGAAAGTTTCTTTCCTCGATTTTTGTAAAAGTATGCGTTTGCGGTCCCATACCTGATGATGAAAGATGCTCTTTTTACAATTATCTATCGATCCCGCCAATTTTGAGTCGACTGCTCATCATTACCTTTAGGGGGTGATTTTCACAAAAACGGGAGGATGTTGAGCCAAAATATCTTAAGAGTCCTTCGTTTTAAATTGTACACGAGCGATCTTCCAAATCTGAGCCGAATCGGTTGGCCGTGTCTGACGCCTTCACCTTGTTAGTCGCTGCACATCGCTAAAGCAGGCCCTGTGCGGGCAGGATCAGTCTCCCACCGCCGAACACGGCAGATGTGACATACATCGCGGTTGGGGCACGCTTATAAACGAGCAGATCCATCACACAGACCGGCCTCCTCATATGATTTGCTACCACAGCCCTCTCCAGAGACTGCAGTCGTCTGTATTTGACTCACAAATCACACACTTTGTTTAATAAAGAGACGAGCATAAAATTCCTACGTCACCTCTATTAAAAAGCACATTCAATCTCTTGTCCGCAAGTTAATCACGTTCTTCCGTATGTAGTACAAATTAATAGCTACTATATTTATGAACATTATTTAAAACACAAAGGAAAGTTCCACGTCCAGTCACTAAGGGCATCCATTACAAACAGTGGGATACAAAAACTCATTCTGGAAACATCTCCCAGGCTGTGGCTAAGGCATGTCTCCGCAATGTCCTTTCTTCCAGGAGTGCATGTTCTGCAAGGTTCGCAGGAGAACTTCTGTGAAGTTTGGAAGGCAGGAGACGAGATACTGGCATAACTAAAGCTGTGAGGGCGGGGCGTGAATTGTGTTTGGGTAGCTCAGATCGTAGAGCAGTTGCCCGCGAAAGGCAAAGGTCCCGAGTTCGAGTCTCGGTCCGGCAAAAATTTTTAATCTGCCAGAAAGCGCACACTCCGTTGCAGAGTGAAAATCTCATTCTGGCGTGGGATACAAATTTGCAAAAGTCTTCCACATAATGTGAAAGTTATTTATTTCATTACTCACACGTTTTAATAAAACCCTGTGCAGCGTCAAAATTTACACATTACATATTTCCTCCAGCCCAGGCAAACTGAGCAAAATCAGGCGTAGTGTAAGGTGGACCTTATGCGCGCTTATGAATACACAATTTGTTCATGGGCGGTTCCTGAGGGAACCCCGAAAAACAATGATTTTCGGGAACCAAAGTAACAACTGCGGGGATGGCCACTTCTATGATTTCTGTTCATGGCAAATCATCGAAATTTTTACAGTATTTTCTTAAATAGTGTTCCCACGGAACCTTTCTACCCCCATGAACCATGGACCTTGCCGTTGGTGGGGAGGCTTGCGTGCCTCAGCGATACAGATGGCCGTACCGTAGGTGCAACCACAACGGAGGGTTATCTGTTGAGAGGCCAGACAAACATGTGGTTCCTGAAGAGGGGCAGCAGCCTTTTCAGTAGTTGCAGGGGCAACAGTCTGGATGATTGACTGATCTGGCCTTGTAACATTAACCAAAACGGCCTTGCTGTGCTGGTACTGCGAACGGCTGAAAGCAAGGGGAAACTACAGCCGTGATTTTTCCCGAGGGCATGCAGCTTTACTGTATGATTAAATGATGATGGCGTCCTCTTGGGTAAAATATTCCGGAGGTAAAATAGTCCCGCATTCGGATCTCCGGGCGGGGACTACTCAAGAGGACGTCGTTATCAGGAGAAAGAAAACTGGCATTCTACGGATCGGAGCGTGGAATGTCAGATCACTTAATCGGCCAGGTAGGTTAGAAAATTTAAAAAGGGAAATGGATAGGTTAAAGTTAGATATAGTGGGAATTAGTGCAGCTCGGTGGCAGGAGGAACAAGACTTTTGGTCAGGTGATTACAGGGTTATAAATACAAAATCAAATAGGGGTAATGCAGGAGTAGGTTTGATAATGAATAAAAAAATAGGAGTGCGGGTTAGCTACTACAAACAGCATAGCGAACGCATTATTGTGGCCAAGATAGACACAAAGCCCATGCCTACTACAGTAGTACAAGTTTATATGCCAACTAGCTCTGCAGATCATGAAGAAATAGATGAAATGTATGACGAGATAAAAGAAATTATTCAGGTAGTGAAGCGAGACGAAAATTTAATAGTCATGGGTGACTGGAATTCGTCAGTAGGAAAAGGGAGAGAAGGAAACATAGGTGAATATGGATTGGGGGGAAGAAATGAAAGAGGAAGCCGCCTTGTAGAATTTTGCACAGAGCATAACTTAATCATAGCTAACACTTGGTTCAAGAATCATAAAAGAAGGTTGTATACCTGGAAGAATCCTGGAGATACTAAAAGATATCAGATAGATTATATAATGGTAAGACAGAGATTTAGGAACCAGGTTTTAAATTGTAAGACATTTCCAGGGGCAGATGTGGATTCTGACCACAGTCTATTGGTTATGAATTGCAGATTGAAACTGAAGAAACTGCAAAAAGGTGGGAATTTAAGGAGATGGGACCTGGATAAACTGAAAGAACCAGAGGTTGTAAAGAGTTTCAGGGAGAGCATAAGGGAACAATTGACAGGAATGGGGGAAAGAAATACAATAGAAGAAGAATGGGTAGCTCTGAGGGATGAAGTAGTGAAGGCAGCAGAGGATCAAGTAGGTAAAAAGACGAGGGCTAGTAGAAATCCTTGGGTAACAGAAGAAATATTCAATTTAATTGATGAAATGAGAAAATATAAAAATGCAGTAAATGAAGCAGGCAAAAAGGAATACAAACGTCTCAAAAATGAGATCGACAGGAAGTGCAAAATGGCTAAGCAGGGATGGCTAGAGGACAAATGTAAGGATGTAGAGGCTTATCTCACTAGGGGTAAGATAGATACTGCCTACAGGAAAATTAGAGAGACCTTTGGAGAGAAGAGAACCACTTGTATGAATATCAAGAGCTCAGATGGCAACCCAGTTCTAAGCAAAGAGGGGGAGGCAGAAAGGTGGAAGGAGTATATAGAGGGTTTATACAAGGGCGATGTACTTGAGGACAATATTATGGAAATGGAAGAGGATATAGATGAAGATGAAATGGGAGATAAGATACTGCGTGAAGAGTTTGACAGAGCACTGAAAGACCTGAGTCGAAACAAGGCCCCGGGAGTAGACAACATTCCATTAGAACTACTGATGGCCTCGGGAGAGGGATGGCTCTGAGCACTATGGGACTCAACATCTTTGGTCAACAGTCCCCTAGAACTTAGAACTACTTAAACCTAACTAACCTAAGGACATCACACACATCCATGCCCGAGGCAGGATTCGAACCTGCGACCGTAGCAGTCTCGCGGTTCCGGACTGAGCGCCGAGAACCGCTAGACCACCGCGGCCGGCGACCTTGGGAGAGCCAGTCATGACAAAACTCTACCATCTGGTGAGCAAGATGTATGAGACAGGCGAAATACCCACAGACTTCAAGAATATAATAATTCTAATCCCAAAGAAAGCAGGTGTTGACAGAAGTGAAAATAACCGAACTATCAGTTTAATAAGTCACGGCTGCAAAATACTAACGCGAATTCTTTACAGACGAATGGAAAAACTGGTAGAAGCCGACATCGGGGAAGGTCAGTTGGATTCCGTAGAAATATTGGAACACGTGAGGAAATACTGACCTTACGACTTATCTTAGAAGAATGATTAAGGAAAGGCAAACCTACGTTTATAACATTTGTAGATTTAGAGAAAGCTTTTGACAATGTTGACTGGAATACTATCTTTCAAATTCTAAAGGTGGCAGGGGTAAAATACAGGGAGCGAAAGGCTATTTACAATTTGTACAGAAACCAGACGGCAGTTATAAGAGTCGAGGGGCATGAAAGGGAAGCAGTGGTTGGGAAAGGAGTGAGACAGGGTTGTAGCCTCTCCCCAATGTTATTCAATCTGTATATTGAGCAAGCAGTAAAGGAAACAAAAGAAAAATTCGGAGTAGGTATTAAAATTCATGGAGAAGAAGTAAAAACTTTGTGGTTCGCCGATGACATTGTAATTCTGTCAGAGACAGCAAAGGACTTGGAAGAGCAGTTGAACGGAATGGACAGTGTCTTGAAAGGAGGATATAAGATGAACATAAACAAAAGCAAAACGAGGATAATGGAATGTAGTCGAATTAAGTCGGGTGATACTGAGGGGATTAGATTAGGAAATGAGACACTTAAAGTAGTAAAGGAGTTTTGCTATTTAGGGAGCAAAATAACTGATGATGGTCGAAGTAGAGAGGATATAAAATGTAGACTGGCAATGGCAAGGAAAGCGTTTCTCAAGAAGAGAAATTTGTTAACATCGAGTATAGATTTAAGTGTCAGGAAGTCGTTTCTGAAAGTATTTGTATGGAGTGTAGCCATGTATGGAAGTGAAACATGGACGATAACCAGTTTGGACAAGAAGAGAATAGAAGCTTTCGAAATGTGGTGCTACAGAAGAATGCTGAAGATAAGGTGGGTAGATCACGTAACTAATGAGGAGGTATTGAATAGGATTGGGGAGAAGAGAAGTTTGTGGCACAACTTGACTAGAAGAAGGGATCGGTTGGTAGGACATGTTTTGAGGCATCAAGGGATCACAAATTTAGCATTGGAGGGCAGCGTGGAGGGTAAAAATCGTAGAGGGACACCAAGAGATCAATACACTAAGCAGTTCAGATGGATGTAGGTTGCAGTAGGTACTGGGAGATGAAAAAGCTTGCACAGGATAGAGTAGCATGGAGAGCTGCATCAAACCAGTCTCAGGACTGAAGACCACAACAACAACGGAACCTTTAACTTTTTTCGGTATCTTTATCCGTTACTGAGATCCAGAGGTTCAAAGTTACCGTACTTATGCACGTAATATCCGGTATGAGGCGTAAGTGTAGTTTAAACTGATTCAGTGAACACATGACAACGGTTCTAGGATCGTCGAAAGGATTCTAAGGTCACCAAACTATGTTTATAGACAGCATTTTTTCCATCAATAAAACCTATGACGCGCTGTGTCTGTATAATGGGCACTTAATAACGCCTATATGAATATGCCCAAAGCAGTACTGCAGTGACAAAAAACAGGCTAAAAAGGATCTTAACACACCTGCATAGAACTTAAGATGACTGAAGATTCAGTAAAATATTTCTAATAACATTTTTATTATTTTAAAATACAAATCGTAAGTCAAGCGCTTTAGACTAATTGCTATCGATGAGCAAAGTATTAGTGCAAAATGTAAAGCAAACGATTTTGTGTTAACCTTGTATTACGCGTACTTATTTGTTGTTCACATGTGTCGAAAGTATGTAAATGAACACTCATCATAGATCCAAATTAGCTACCACAGTTCCGAGACAATACGCAACTGAATATAGCCAACAACTCAAAGACAGCCTTATTAGTTGGTACAATCGTTTCACCTAAATTAGCTTCACAGGATTTGACAGGAAACTGATTACAGATGGGACATTTGTCGTGGTACAAAATGGTAACCACATTGCACATTAGTAAATAAACCTTCAAGGCGTACTGATTTCTGTGCTGTATCAAACATTTCTGTAAGTTATTTATTTTTTTTCCACGATTAAAGTTTACTTTCGTAGAACTAATTTATAAACAGCATGTACCACGGAGAACTTTTACTTCACGATAGGCTTTAACCGCCTAATGTCATTAAGTGTCATTCAATTATAATAAACCGTACCAAGAACGACGCGTTTTTGATAAGTCTACAATTTGGCCTTCCCCTGACATGGCATACCTTCAGAACACGCCAGTTATAATATGAAAATTCTCTAACCATCAATATGACGTTATCCGTAATTTTATTACATCTCATCATATCAGTAACAACGCGTTTAAGAGAGAGCCTCAGTTTGCTTGTGTTTTAAACTAAATTTATTATAGGACGTAAGTTACAATATAGGACCCATCAAGCATGGACTCCAACTGTGAACGACGAAATCCAGTATGGAGTCTTCCAGATTCTGCTTGCATCTCTCTGGCCACGTTCCTCTGCACGAAGCAAAAAAGGGTCTTCCGTGGTGTCGGCTACGAAATGATGTAGCACGTTGTAGCACCAAACAACCAGATCGTTCGCGAACGTTTCCTCGTCTCGTGTGAGGGCGTTTGAAAGTTCGTGCGACGTCACGGAAACTCCGCTAGGCACAGACGAAAGGAATGATCCAACAATACAGGAGAGACCTTTAGACGGCTACGTAGCGGATGACTCTTCTCGTTCCGATATCGTACGGTACAAGGTGAGTCATAACAACACACATTAGTTCCTCCACACACAGATTTCACAATGCGGCTCTCCACACTAGTCTATCCTGTGTATGTCTGTTCATCCCCAAATAACTACTGCAACCTACATCCATCTGAACTGCTTTCTGTATTCGAGTCTTTTGCCTCCCTTTACAGTTTTAACCCTCCCCCTTTCCCGGCATTACCAACGGAGACGTATAGTCAGCCTGTAAAATGAACACCGAGCAGCGCTCGAGGTAGGGGAAATTCACTTCCCGGATTAACACTATAGCTGCCGTACAGCTTTAGTAAGAATCCGTTACCTGTCTACCATATAAGTGACAAGGCTACAGAGGAAGCCTCAGGCTGTCATAGAGTGTTATTTGGAGTTGTATAAGTTAAAAGTGGGGAAACCAGGTAAGATTGCACTGATACGGTAAGGACCAAAAGCGTGGACAATAACAGACGTCCATAGCGAGCGTGGTGGAAAGACCGGAGCTGCGGAGGAGCATAGCCATTAGTTTAAGTTGTTGTTTAACGCTAGGAATGGTTCCGTTTCGGGAAATGCGTCCAACACGGAGTTACTATAGAAAACTGTTCATTGTGCTGTGTGTATACAAACACAGGCTGGGCAGATGGTAATCGTTCCGACAAGGTAAGCATGATGGGGGCCTAAGAACAAAGGAGGGATTAGTAGGGCTGAGCCTCAGACCGTAAGTAGTATGCACTTTCAGGTAAAAGCCCAGAAGGCCGTTAACAGCTGCAGACGTCCGAAGCTAAGTGCTGTTTGGAAATGCCTACACTCTGATCCGAAAGAGCATTCTAATAACTTGAAATGACAAGGAATGTTGATGCAAAGGCTTAAGGGTTATATGTGAGCACAATAAATGCAATCCTATGTACACATGCACCAACTGTAATTACAAGCTTAACTACACTCATTACTTGATTCAAACCAGATTTTCATACTTGATATTCCTGCGGTGGTTACCGTGACTCATTCAGACTTTGCAATAATTACGATTCGGAAGAACGCTACATTAGCAATTTTCTCAATTTTAGGTTATCCATTTTCTTTTAGCGGGATGAGTTACAGTGTTAACGCACTTTAGTGGAAAACAGCCCCTGGGCATGTCTGCGTGCTGCGTCGCCAATCAGTAAGGCACACTGCGGTGGTTTGGTATAACTTTGTGAAACACCCTGTAGTTACTGCTTGTGACACAGTAGTGTAGGAATCACGTGCTGCTTGCCCTTCGGTTTCCAGACCTATGAAGGAGGTGCATGACCACAGTCCAGCGACCTACGTTCCTTCGCGCTTCTGCCTACCCTTCCCTTCCCTCCGCAGACCACATCGTCCTTCACCTTGTTACATCCCTAGAACACAATTTATCCCTTAATACGGCTCTAATGCGTTTGTGGGAGGTATACACATCAAATATTCGTTTTTATCACAGTTTAACAAAAACGATTTTACACCATTAAAACGGTATTTTTAATAATCTGCGATTTTTCTATCCTCTGCAAGACGTGAACTTGTTAGTCCTATAGAAAAATGATGACTGGAACCTTTTTTTTGTAGGAAATTTAATGTAGTTTAATTTTGTACTGTGAAGTATTTTCGCTAGAAGCAGCAGTTTTGGAGTTATAAAACGGGTGACCTGCAAACGACCCCGCCTCCTCACACCCCAACGGTGCGGATTTTATTTTATTCGTTTTATTTTACACATCTAGTTCCGTACGACCAAACTGAGTAGCAAATCTCTGTGGTCATGGAACATGTCAGTATATAAAATAACAACAAAAAAGTAATAAGTAATGTTTTTTCGGATGTTGTTCATGTAACTTCCTCCTACCAATGAACAAAAATTCATGACTACACGATCTTTTTTCCAGGTCTTCCCCCGTTGACTGGAGTACAAAGTATGTTAACACTCCTCGCTTAGATCAGTATCACGCTACCTTTGTTGCTACTGATGACGCCATCCCCCTGAGTAGTCTTCGCCCGGAAATACCACTGGAGGACTATTTTACCACCGGAAAAATGGAATGGTGTGCTCTTAGTCAATTAACACGGTGTAAGAACAATGTTTGTAAAAGGACAGGGCAGGGAGACGAGTATCAGGCCTTCTCAATGACAGTCGGTTTCAAACCCGCCAGAAATTGTTGCTGTCAACGAATGCAGGTCCACCTTAGGCAGTTTTCGAGCGAACATTGCTGCGGGAATTGTATGCAATGGCCACGCGGACTCTCGTTCCTCACAAAAGGCCCACTGCTCGTAGTCGCTCATAAATTTGCATATTTTTCACGATAAAAAACAACCCAGTCTGGGCAAAAGCTCACTGAAGGCATATAGTGTGGTTCGAACAGAACGGAATATGCTTCTTTTCAAATGACTCGATGCGTCTAATGCACGGACGGCGCAATGAGTGTAACGTGTGGGAAATGTAATTTAGGACGGAGGTGGTTTTGTGGGTGTTTTTCGTACAATGACATTGGCGCACTCATTTAGGTTATCGTGAATGTGAACCATGATCTTTCTTTCTACATTCTCGATGGCCAAATGTTACCGTTTCTAAACTATATATTCATGATGAGTATGCTATGGACACTCCAGTCTTCCAAGGCGACATGTCTGACATGTCTTCACGCAATGGTCGTTGATTTCAGGAACACACAGGCAGCCCATCACATTTCAACTGGCACACGACATCAGCCAACTTTAATCCCCCAGAAAGTTTCTGGCATTATTTGGAACGGCAGTTGAAACGTAGAAGAGAAAGACCTTGCAATTCGGAAACCGTATGCGATTTAATCATTAATGAGAGGCTTCAGCTGGATATATTATACGTGAAAAATCGTATATACTTTCTTCCGCACCGAACTGAAGTCGTTTTTAAGGTAGAGGCGATTTTACATGGTGTTAGCTTGATGTTTCCTGATGGAGGGACTTTCCTTTTTTGTCTGGTGTGCTTGCTTTTCATAGCGGCAGCCGTTGCCTTCCAATTTCATAGAGCTGGTACGCCATTATCTCACTCCTTCGCAAAAGTGTTTCTCAAATTGTTAAGCAATACATGCTTGTCAAACGATTTTCTTTTACACATGAAGTGGGAATAATTAAAAAATAGGTGAATTGAAAACAGCTGAAAATAAATGTCGAGTAGCTTCTAGCTAGCCGACTCCGCTTCGGCACATGTTAATGTCACTTCGTATTTAATCAAGAAGCATCTCATCTAGCCTTAGAGCCCGTGGTAAGTAGTTTCAAACTTGGTCGTCAGGCGGCGCCACCTCACTAAGGCAACGACGTGTACAAGATTATTGCGAAGATTGTACTAACCAACTGCTTACATTTTTTATTACCATGTTACACAACAAAACTATAGACAGGACCGTAGTTCCCACTGGACATTTAACACTGACACGGCTCACAGCTCAAAACATGTTCATAACCAGGCAAGGAGTCCAATTGATTACAGATATCTACAATTACTATATATAGGTATTGCAAACAAGGGAAACTCCTACCAAGCTACTAAAAGGCCGAACCTGGGGATTACACCCCTCCACTATTCCCCACATCTACTAAATCCTGATCCGACTCATCCTCCGCCATGCAAATGTAGCATGAATCTCCACCTCACAAAATCCTCGAACGCTATGCATTCCGTCTCTCCTTCCGCATCCGTTTACCTTCCCACATGGATCCTCCACCCTGCCTCAACCACATCGAAAACCGTCACATCCTCTATACTATCCGCAAACTAGATTCCAATAATCACACTGTCTCGCCTCTAATCACCAAACCTGCAGGGATGCCGCACCTTCACGAACACATCCCTTCACATCATATCTCAACCCAACTTTAAGCAATCCCTCTCTCAGACAATGAGATCTGCCCCGATTTTTATCAGTCCTATCAACTTCAACCCTTCCCCACCAATACCACTCAACATCAGGGCTCCTTTCTGCTTGTTCCCTCTCCATCCTTCCCTATCCCTTTCCTCTTGTACCACTACCTTCCCCACACACCACACTCCTCCTCACCCTCTGTCTTTCCCACCAACTGTATTCCCACTATCCGCTTCACCTCCTAATTGCCATCTTCATAGTTTTCCCACCTAAGAGACCCCTATCTCTTTACCCACAACCCTCAACCTCTATGGATCATACTCTCTCCTCTGACAGCGCTTGACACCCTGCGCAGGTCCTTCCGATTTTAAGTGAAAGTGCATTTGCTGTTTTTAAGTTTTATGTATTTTTCGTCCTTTATCCATCCATGATTAATCTTTTTTTCTCTCTCATCTTTGTTACTGCACTAATGAAACAACAATAAAGAAAAAAAGAAACGCCAGCATTCGTCATATACATGTATCACATATACCTAAGAGTAAGTTCATACCAAGAGCAAGAGAGATTACCATGTTACGCAACTCACAGCCAGTAAATGGAACCAAACAAACATGGCTAGGAAATGGTTACATTCTTAGATACAACTGACACAAATAACGTAGTATAACACTTATGAAGTGCGAACTAACAAAACAACTGGATAAGACTGGACTCAAAAGAAAAATTATAAATAGTGGATGGTATTTTCGGAAGGTAAATAACCTAAAAAACCAACGACCTTAGGGAGGGGGGGGGGGTGATGATGGAAGGGGGCAGATGAATAGTTGGTTATTACTATCTTCGAAATAATCTTTATGCATCGTTGCCTTAGTGCGGTGGCGCCGACTGGCGATCAAGTTTGAACCCACGTAACATGGGCTGTAAAGCGCGTCGACTCCGTCTTCCTGAGTTGGGATCGATGAATCATCTTTACAGAATACTTACTTGTTTTTGCTCCTATACTCCTGATTGGTGCTATGAATATTTTATTTAGCAAGTTTTATATATTTGGCAAACCAGTGTGAAGCTGTTTTATTATAATTGGGGTATGCACTCTGTATGCCGACGAGACTGATGCGTAGTTGCATTTCTGGGAGGTGTAAAATTTTAGCAGTCAGTAATATCGTTCCTTACGTGTAATTGTTTTACGATCATGCAGATTACTACATTAACGTTATTCTATCCGTATACTGCAGATCTGAGAATCCGAGGATGACAGCTAGTTACTGTCGAAACTGGCCACAAAGTGAACTATTTCGCAGCAAACGATCTAGGCTTCTAATATTATAAATTAAAACACGAGATCGCCCGAACAAAATGTGTAATTTATACAGTTCCAATAACTACCTTACTGCTCAAGAAAAATCAGGACTGTAAGTAACTCGATGCCCCTAAGCCAGTAAGCAGCGATGTTGCAACACCGTGAAGGCGTCCAATATTACCTATCTATTTGCTGGGGGTGGAGTCTACGGAATAATAATCTGTTCACCGTGAACGTGGCTTGGTTTCGCGGTACTGGGCCCCGCTGCAGTCTATTATGCGACGAATGTTTTGCCGCGAAATGCGCGCCTGCGTCTTCAACGCACGTCTGTGGGTCGCGCTGCTGTGAATACCGCTCGGGGCCTACGTAACCTCGCACCGCTACACATACAAATCGACAGACAGGACATCAAGACCATAGTGAGCTCATCCATTTTAATGTGACGAGTACTACAGACTACAAACGTTGTAGTGTGAGGAGGGCTATGCGAGAGGCGTTCAATGAATTCGAAGGTAAAGTTCTATCTACTGACTTGGCAGAAAATCCTAAGAAATTTTGGTCGTATGTCAAAGCGGTAGGTGGATCAAAACAAAATGTCCAGACAAACTGTGACCACAATGGTACTGAAACAGAGGATGATAGACTAAAGACCGAAATACTAAATGTCTTTTTCCAAAGCTGTTTCACAGAGGAAGCCTGCACTGTAGTTCCTTCTCTAGATTGTCGCACAGATGACAAAATGGTAGATATCGAAATAGACGACAGAGCGATAGAGAAACAATTAAAATCGCTCAAAAGAGGAAAGGCCGCTGGGCCTGATGGGATACCAGTTCCATTTTACACGGAGTACGCGAAGGAACTTGCCCCCCTTCTTGCAGCGGTGTACCGTAGGTCTCTAGAAGAGCGTTGCGTTCCAAACGATTGGAAAAGGGCACAGGTCATCCCCGTTTTCAAGAAGGGACGTCGAACAGATGTGCAGAACTATAGACCTATATCTCTAACGTCGATCAGTTGAACAATTTTGGAACACGTATTATGAGTGTAATGACTTTTCTGGAGACTAGAAATCTACTCTGTAGGAATTAGCATGGGTTTCGAAAAAGACGATCGTGTGAAACCCAGCTCGCGCTATTCGTCCACGAGACTCAGAGGGCCATAGACACGGGTTCCCAGGCAGATGCCGTTTTTCTTGAATTCCGCAATGTGTTCGTTACAGTTTCCCACAGTCGTTTAATGAACAAAGTAAGAGCATATGGACTATCAGACCAATTGTGTGATTTGATTGAAGAGTTCCTAGATAACAGAACGCAGCATGTCATTCTCAATGGAGAAAAGTCTTCTGAAGTAAGAGTGATTTCAAGTGTGCCGCAGGGGAGTGTCGTAGGACCATTGCTATTCACAATATACATAAATGACCTTGTGGATAACATCGGAAGTTCACTGAGGCTTTTTGCGGATGATGCTGTGGTATATCTAGAGGTTGTAACAATGGAAAAACTGTACTGAAATGCAGGAGGATCTGCAGCGAATTGACGCCTGGTGCAGGGAATGGCAATTGAATCTCAATGTAGACACGTGTAATGTGCTGCGAATACATAGAAAGACAGATCCCTTACATTTACCTACAATATAGCAGCAACTGGAAGCAGTTAATTCCATAAATTATCTGGGAGTAGGCATTAGGAGTGATTTAAAATGGAATGATCATATAAAGTTGATCATCGGTAAAGCAGATGCTAGACAGATTCATTGGAAGAATCCTAAGGAAATGCAATCCGAAAACAAAGGAAGTAGGTTACAGTACACTTCTTCGCCCACTGCTTGAATACTGCTCACCAATGGGGGATCCGTACCAGATAGGGTTGATAGAAGAGATAGAGAAGATCCAACGGAGAGCAGCGCGCTTCGTTACAGAATCATTTAGTAATCGCGAAAGCGTTACAGAGATGATAGATAAACTCCAGTGGAACACTCTGCAAGAGAGACGCTCAGTAGCTCGGTACGGGCTTTTGTTGATGTTTCGAGAACATACCTTCACCGAGGAGTCAAGCTGTACCATGCTCCCTCCTACGTATATCTCGCGAAGAGACCATGAGGATAAAATCACAGAGATTAGAGCCCACACAGAGGCATACCGACAATCTTTCTTTCCAGGAACAATACGAGACTGGAATAGAAGGGAGAACCGATAGAAGTATTCAAGGTACCCTCCGCCACACACCGTCAGTTGGCTTGCAGAGTATGGATGTAGATGTAGGCTGTGTGAACTGCTTAATCGCTCATGGGGACAGGTGAACAGATGAACAAAGTCTTCTTCAGCCTTACTCGGTGTTATGCTGTTGGGCACAATTTATTATATAAAACTGGCGTATCTGAGGGTGTGGCTCGTAATCCTCTATTTGTCCTGCGAGTGAGGGAAATCCATCTAAACCGTCACCAAGGATTGGGTTACATTGTAGTTTATTTTTGGTTTTCCTGTAATCCTGGTTATCATACGCTTTTAAGTTGTAGTTGTTACTTCTTTATTCTGATCCGATTTCTTGTGATAACAAATCCTTAACTTTTTGTAAATATCGTTGGGATTTGGTTTGTGCTGTTTCTTCCAGTTATCGAGTGCGTTAGGCATCTGTATGGCGGATATAGCAAATGGACAAACATAATACACATGGATTCGAGGTCGGCGAGAAACTCTTAATATCGAGCTTCAACTGTGTGAAGAAGCTCCAGCACAGGACGTGCTCCATCCGCCGGAAGCCAACAACACAGGCAGGAAGCTGCCTGGCCAAGAAAAGACTTTGGAATGATAAATCTGGCGCCTACAGTGAATTTTTCGTCGCACGTTTCGCTGTAGCACGTGAGCACATTTTCCCGAAGGAAATTACTTTGTTTCTTATCCGTTGTCACAAATATAAATCTTTATTTCCCGTGCGTATGTAGGAATAGTAGGAATAATGTGTGATTAGTGTGAATGGTAGGAATAATACGTTATTAAATTTGTAGGTGATTTGTAGATAAAGAGGGCGAGAAATTTAATACTCGGAGTGCCACTTCTGGCAGCAGGCTGGGCATCGACTCGAACTGAGCTTGGATGACACATGCGGGCAAGTCATTCCATTCTGTTTCGACACTACGCCTTTCATCAATCGTATTGCAGAGCGAGTGGTGTGCTACTCTCTCGGGATCTCAGGACCAGATTTCTTAAATGGGCGAGACATCCCGGAGAAAATGCTGCCCACGGCAAAATTCTAACACGCTCTATATTGATGTAACTCAGCGCACCACGGGCAGTATTCAGTTCAAAATGGTTCAAATGGCTCTCAACACTATGGGACTTAACATCTGAGGTCATCAGTCCCCTAGAACTTAGAACTACTTGAACCTAACTAATCAAGGACATCACACACATCCATGCCCAAGGCAGGATTCGAACCTGCGACCGTAGCGGTCGCGCGGTTCCAGACTGAAGCGCCTAGAACCGCTCGGCCATACCGGCCGGGCAGTATGCAGTCTTACGTTATCTTGTTTAAATATAATGTCACGGAGGCCTCGAAGACTAGGTACAGTCACCGCCCTTAACATGCCAGAAATATAATGCCTGTTGCCCAAATTACCGGCTAAGCCAACTATAGGTGATACTGCTGAGTATCCCATAACCTAACACCAGCTACTAGGCACGTGCGACAATGAGGAATGCAAGCTGGCAGCTTCCATTCTCCTCGGAGCCTCCACATACAGTTACTTCCACCATGATGCTGTTCAATGGTTACCGCGTTGACAGTTCGTGGTGTTCCAGGCAACGTGGCAATGTCCATGTGGATATCTGCTTTGCTACAAGTAAGGCCATTTCTCGGGTCAAGGTTCGTGAAGCCGGTGTACTAACGTGCACGGTCGAGCGACTAACGTGCGTGTCCTCTCAGACGCTACTCGCGTGGGGTCGCTGAGATCATGGTTGGCGTTGAGTGTGGCGAGCCTGAACCCATCGAATCCGTATTCGCAGTGAGCAGCAATATACCGGAACGACAAACCAAAGTCTCGATAGGCAGCTATTCTGCCGCTGTCCGATTTCGAAATGTGCTGATAAGTGTTCCTCGAATACACAGAATGTTTCACAAAGTTTTGACGATTTCAAATTTGAAAAACACATAACTATTTGCAAAACAAAGCCGAACATTTTACTCAAAGTACAATATTTATCCAAGTTTACTTATCAAATACTATAAGGGGCATTCAAATGAAACCCGGTCACTAGTGTAAATTAACGGTACCGATTTTATTAACTCAAAAATGTAGTTATCACAGTACATAAACTCAAAAATAGTCGCCAAAACTATTGGCACATTTATCCCATTGCGACAATAGCCGGTCGATTCCATCCCTGAAGAAGCTAGTAGGCTGCTGCCCGATGCAGGCCTGGGCCCTGTCTCACACTTCCTCGTCCGTTGCGAATCAATGTCCGCCAATAGCTTGTTTTGGAGGTCCGAACACATGAAAGTCACACGGTGAAAGGTCGGGACTGTACGGTGGATATTCCAGTGTTTCCCATCGGAACTGTTGCAATGTCGTCTTCACTGAATTGGCCGTGTGCGAGCGGGCATTAGTCATGCAGCAGGATAACGCCATTGGACAACATGCCTCGGCGTTTCGACTTGATGCCTCGTCTAAGGTTCTGTAAAGAGGTTTGGTAACGCTGGGCATTGGTTGTGGTTCCCAGTTCCAGGAACTCGACAAGCAGTGGGCCCTTGTGGTAAAAAAAGGACATCATAACCTTACCAGAACTGGTGTGCACGGCCTTTGATTTTTTTGGAGGTGGTGAAATCACGTTTCCACTGCTTGCTCTGATGCTTGCTTTCCGGTTCAAAATGGTGACACCATGTTTCGTCACCTGTGACATCGAATCACTCCTCGTTGTTCCTGCCTACTCGCCTGCATGTTCGGTAGCGGACGATAGCTTGTGTGACCACATTCTCTTCGGCTTGAAACCACACTGGCACTATGTAACATCAAACGGTGCCCACGGCTACATAATACTCGAGAAGTTTCATCGTGAATTCGATCTTTTAACTGTTGCAAGCTTCTCGGCCGGTCGGGGTACACTCTGGCCTTCATATAACCCCATAGCTAAAAGTCTGGCATGAACAGTTAAATCAGTCGAACTAGGCGGCCACTCGACACAACTGCGTCTGGAAATTATGCGATTACCAAACGATTCACGGAGAACTTTCAAGGTCTTGCTCGATGTTTGGCACGTCGCGCAGTCTTACTGGAACCAAGTTTTCATAACGAATGACGAAGGCTTGTCTGCAATCTGCTACGCACACGTTCGATGTTTTCGGGAGTTCGGACTGTTTTCCGAGGGCCGGTTGATTTTCGATTCGATGCACTGTCATTTGCATGGAAGTCACCCAATTCAATATTGTCCCACGAGCAGGAATTGGATATTGCGGCTAATCTAAAAATGCTTACGAAATGCACGTTGCACCCGCACGACAGATTCGCCATAGCGAAAATAGGACTCCATCGCGAAAGCACGATGTTGTTTCGACCAGTACGACATGATTACTGACCTGTATACAATATAGTTGGTTGGTTGATTTGGGAGAGGGGACCAAACAGCGAGGTCCCATCGGATTAAGAAGGAAGTCGGCCGTTCCATTTCAAAGGAACCATTTCGGCATTTGCCTGAAGTGATTTAGGGAAATCACGGAAAACATAAATCAGGAGGGCTGGACGCGGGTTTGAACTGTCATCCTCCCGAATGCGAGTCCAGAGTGCTAACCACTGTGCCACCTCGTTCGGTCTATATGGCATGAAACTTGACACTACGCACTTCAAATAGACTCCGCCACAGTCGCTGTTTCATGTTTTTAGCGCGCGTTATTCAAATTTGAAAGCGGCAAAACACTAGGAAGAAGCCTGTACAAGAGGCATAATGTGGTTTTCACATGAGCATCACTCAAGTGCCGCTTCTCAAAGAGAAAACAGCTGCGTAATACCTCCATATAATTGTAGAGAGAGTACTCCTATTTTATGCGGCTCGCTAAAATGTTAGTCATTTGTAAATGCAGTACACTTCATGATAATGCTATGCTTTGTTTTACACGGTTGTGCATAACAACTTCCGATATTAAACGATGTCAACACAATCGCAGAAACTTGCTGCGTTTGCTACAAAATATTAAGATTCTGTAAATACCCACTAGTTGAGGGTGGACATGCAGTGACTCGAAAGGAGAACATAGGTATGAAAAAAAACTTGTGGTTCCAGTTTCACTACACACGATTCCGGTATTTCAACATACTCGCAGGTTTAATGTCTACTCTCGCTCCTCCCGGTTCTCTCTGTCCCTGTTATCTTAATATTGGTCCTGATATCACTCTACCTATGGTATTCCACCGTTTTCTCCAGCTGGAGCTACTCAGCACCGCGCTCTACGAATACATTTTCTCCTTATTCCAACTGCTTTCCAATATTGTCAGTCTTCTTTGAGCTAGCTGTTCCTTGGTAAGCATGTTGCGCTCCATTACGTCTTGGTCAAAATGTTGTTGTCCATGCTTATATCCCGGCGACCTTCAACTAATAAGACTGGCGGAAAGCCTTACATCAATCACATCCGACGTGTGATCAAAATGTAGCGGGAACGTCTTAATTTCGCGGACTTTATACATCCGATTTTCACTTTTTTTTATTTTGTTGCTACACATGATCCCGAATGTTCATTTTCAGATGTTTTGAATATTTAGTTTGTTGCTGACGGTCGAAAAAAAAAAAAAAAAAAAAAAAAAAAAAAAAAAAGAGTGGCACCGCGTTCGAAATGTTGACTATGACTTTTGGTGCAATTCCTATGAGTAAGACAAGACTTTACGAGTGGTATAAACGCTTCAAAGATGGTCGAGAAGAGTTTAAGACTACGATCGCCCTGGACACCCAACCACATCAATTATTGACGACAGTGTGGAAGAAGTAAAGAAAATGGTTCTGGAAGACCCACGAATCACCATCAGAAAGGTTGCTGATGGTGTCGGAATATCCTTTGGCCCATGCCAAGGAATTTTTCAGATGTTTTGAGCATGTAATGATCTGAAATTGACGAATTTCGAGCGAAACCAACGTCGCACAGACACAGCTCAGGAATTGCTGAATGAAGTCTTGACACCGATCCAGAACTTCTAAATAAGGTTATAAAATCTGACGAAACATGGGTTGACGGATATGATGTCGAAACCGATGCCCTATCATCCACACGGAAACTGCCTGAGGGGCCAAGGCTGAAAAAAATTTTATGAGTTCGACCATAAGTGAAGGCTCTTCCAGTACAAAGGAATAGTAAGTCATGCGTTCCTGCCTTATAGTCAAACTGTCAATAAGGAATACTAGTTAGAAATTATGAGCAGTTTATCATGATAATGCTCCACCACTCACACCTCAACGCCCCTGTCCCCCCCCCCCAAAAAAAAAAAACACCGTTACATTTTCTCAGGCACCGTATTTGCCGGACCTGGGCCCTTGCATCTTCTTTCTATTCCCGCGGCAGGAGAGAAACATGAAACAACGTCCTTTTGCACCATTGCCGGTACAAAAACATAATAGCTGAAAGAGTTCGACACCGTAGCGGAAAGTGAATTCCAGATGGGCTTCGAAGATCGGAAAAAGCGCTAGCACACGTTTATTACCTCTGAAGGGGATTACTTCGAAGGGGCAAAGTAGTTGACGATGATGATGAATAAATAAATGAAGATTCTTTACGAAGAACAAAAGTTACCCATCGCTTTCTGATCACATCTCGTATCTGCGCAGAAACTCCGTATAATCGTTTCCCGGTCAGTAATCAGCGATGTGGTTCAGTCCTGAGCGCCTTTCTGAAATTTAGTAAGACTGATTCTATCTTTGACAGATGGTATCACATCCTCCAACATGTATGGGAGTAACCTGTACTTCCTTTGCAGTAAGAGGAGACGATAGCATAGAGGACTTACGGAAGGAAATGAAGCTACAACGTCCACACTCAATCCACAATAAAGCATATGTAGCTTAGTTGCCTATATGTTAATAAATACACAGTACGACAATAATACCACGTCATTATACGGGTAGTTCACCCTTACCTAATTAGGTGAGCCAGTAGGATGGAGAGTACCCCCAAATGAAGGCCAAGTCTAGTAAAGTACTGTTGTGTGCAAAACGTCTGTCCCCCGAGTTTCTTTGTTTCAACGTACAAGAGGGTAACTAGATAAAGAGAAAGAGACGAATGAAAATCATACCGCGAAACCGTCGACTACAAATGAAAGTTAGCTGTCTGTCAGCAGGGGAAAAACGTGTCGCTTCAAAACTTTTGACACGTTGCAAACCCAAGTCTGGAAGCGTGGAAAGAAACAAAGAGGGAACCGGTTACACCCCGTGCCGCAGTCTGCGAAGCGACACAAGAGAAGAAAGACATGGCGCGACGAACTCAATCCGAGGATATCAACTACAAGAAACAGCACGATTCTGGATCCTCCTTTGCGTACATAACTTAACTGGCACGCCGCAGAACATCGACATTTACGTGACAACTTGGCGATTCACACTGAAGTGTTAAGCATAGTGTTCATATACGCACTCTCTTGACTACTTCTCTACCGTTTCACATTCGAATAGCACCCAGGAAAACTGACCATATAAATATCCCTTATCACGATGGCCTTTTCTCCCTCGACAACAAAATGTTTTTAGCTTTCGGAGGAGAATGTAGATGACAAATTTTGTGAAAAGATCTCACCGTGACGGAAAACATCTTTGCTTTAATGATTCCCACCCCAACTGTTACCATATCCGCGATCTGTCCCTTTTTTCGCGGTAATACGAGTTGCTGCCCTTTGAACTTTTTGGATGTCGTCCTGCAACGTTATCTGGTAAGAATCCTATACCGCCTAGCGATTCTCGTATATGCAATCTTTCGTTCGCCTTTCCGCCAACATTTTCTAAGTGACGATCCCAGTTTAAGTTTTTCGTAACTGTAATTGAATCGACAATCTTTAAATATGCGTGATTTATCGTGCAACACAACACTGTTCAGCAATATATTGCCACTTTTCGCAACAAAGCAGATATTTATATGAAGATGGTATCTGTTCTTTCGGACATTTCCGACATCTTGCAGCTCTCGAAAAATGAAATTACAATGAAATCCAGACCATTAGCTGCTTACAGGCGTTGATAAATATCAACGGGGACAGTTGAAAATGTGCCCCGATCGGGACTCGAACCCGGGATCTCCTGCTTACATCGTAGATGCTCTATCAGTCTGAGCCACCGAGGACGGAGAGGATAGTGGGACTGCAGGGACTTATCTCTGGACGCTACCCGTGAGACCCACATTCCCATCTTACTGTCCACACACTACATTTGTAGTACCCTTGCGCACTATACTAATTACTCGCGGCAGTCAATCTACCGATTCCCGTAAGAGTTTGAGCAATGTGAGGCACCCACACTGAAGAAGATCATTGGCTCAGACGGATACAGCGTCTGCTACATGTATCCGTCTGCCACGTAAGTAGGAGATCCCGGGTTCGAGTCCCGTTCGGGACACACATTTTCAATAGTCCCCGTTGATATTTATCAGCGCCTGTAAGCAGCTGGATTTCAATGTAATTTCATTCTTCGAGAGCTGCAAGGTCACCAATCATATCTGTTCTTTCGGACATGTCCGAAACAACGGATACCATCTTCATACAGATAAGGCTTACCGGCCAATTATCTTCTTCAGTGCGGAACTCTTACGAGAATCGGTAGATTGACTGCCGCGAGTGATGAGTATAGCGGGCAGGGGCACTAAAAATTTAGTGTGTGGCCTGTAAGTTAGGAATGTGGGTCTCACGGGGACCGTGCCAGAGGTAAGTCCCTGCAGTCGCACTATCCTCTGTGTCTTTCGTGGCTCAGACTGATAGAGCGTCTGCCATGTGGGCAGGACATCCCGGGTTCGAGTCCTGGTCGCGGCACACATTTTCAACTGTCCCCGTTGATACTTATCAACGCCTGTAAGCAGCTAAAGATCAGGATTTCATTGTAATTTCAAGCAGATATTTTGTCTAAATGATCGTGATTTTTTTCAACTTCTAATACTATTAAGACATCACAATCTGCAAACAATATAAAATTATGTCCTAAATCGTTTATACAGATTAAGAACAGCAATGGTCTATAACACTTCCTTGGGGAACCCCACTCAGAGACTTCCGGCCAATTTCTACGAACTATGAACTTAACTCACAGGAAATCATGAATCCAATTGCACAATTGAGACGATACTCCACCGCCTTGCCATTTGTTTAGAAGATGCTTGTCAAAAGCCTTCTGAAACTCTGAAAACATGGACACAACTTTGACCCGCTGTCGTTAAGCCTATTGTGTTTCACAAGAATGATCCATTCTCAAACTGTGCTGGTTGTGTGTCAATAGATTTTTTTCTACGAGGTGCTTCATAACACTCCAACACAGTATATGTTCCAAAGACCTTTACAAGTCGTTGTCAATGATAAAAGTCCTTAACTCTGCGAATTGCTACTATTTCTTTTCTTCTGTGCTGATGTGATCTTTGCAGTTTCCCGGTGATTTGGTGCAGATATTTCATGGAGCGATTGGTTATATTTGACTGCTAAAAACGGGCCATTTTTACCAGCATACTCTGAAAGGAACCTAAATAGTAATCACCCTGGACCGGAAAAATTCGCCTTCATTGACTTCAACTCGCTCGCTTCGCACAGGGTATGTACTTGTTGGCAGCTGTTCTTGATTCGAATTCTGGAATATTTGCAACATCATCTTTGTTGAAGAAGTTTCGAGAAACAGTGTTTATAATTCCGCTTTAGTGCCGCTGGGTGCGATGTGTGTCGGCGTTGGTTCCTACTTACACTTCCATGTTCTATCTCTAATGATCGGCTTACTGCTAAACCCCTACCTGCACGAAACAGGCATGTTTCGGAAGAGATCCACATTAACGATTATGGTCTGAGTCACGGTAGCAACTACGCCCAAGATCAACAATGCAACTCACCGCCAACGGCAATTTTGAACCTACTTTGTACGTTTATGGCGTAGTACTGGGAAACAATTATCGCAGGAGTCATAACAACTACCAAACCAATTCGAAAAGGTTGTGGGGTGGGTAAGCAGTGTTGTCTAAGCATACTTCTATAACGTCTGAAGCAATTTCAACCACATTTGGTACACTCATGCATAAGTGGAGAAAAACAAAAATACTGGGAAAACAGGTAAGGGAGAAATAAATCCTCAAGGTTTAACAATGGCATTGTAACTTTGTCAGAGAAGGCAAAGGACTTAATACCAGTTAAGCAGAATAGAGAGTAAAACTTACAAGCAGATTAAAACTGTGTGCCGGACCGAGACTCGATATCGGGTCCTTTACCTTACGCAGGCAAGTGCTCTCATCCGCCTGAGAGACACAGGCACGACGCACGACCCGTCCTCAAAGACCTACTTCCACCAGTGCCGCGCCTCCATCAAAACTTGGCACAATTTCTGCGAAATAGCAGGACTAGCACTCCCGGAAGAAGGGATATTGCGGAGATACGGTTTGGTCACAAACTGAGGGATGTTACCGGAATGAAATTTCCACTCTGTGGCGCAATGTGTGCTGATATGAAACTTGCCCGCGTAAGGCAAAAGTCCCGAAATCTAATCTTGGTCCGGCACACAGTTGTAATCTGCCAGGAAATTTCAAATCAGAGCACACTCCGCTGCAGAGGGAAAATTTAATTCTAGAATTGATGGGTCCTGGTAAGAGATTATGCGATGGACATGAATAAAATTAAACAAGGATAATGGTGTGTAATGGAATTACGTTAGGTGACGTTGGGTAACGAATTTAGGCAATACGACACAGAAAAAATAGCATACTAGTTATGCTGTTTACGCAGAAAAGTAATTGGTGATGACACAAAACGATTATGCAGATAGCCAACAGCAAGAAAAGTTTTCGGAAAATAAGACATTTGTTAATATCGAATACGCATTTAGCCGTTAGAATTTTCTGAAACTGTGTCTTGAGTGGATCCCTATAGGGAAATGAAACAAACAATACAGAATGAACCCAAGAGGAGAACATCAGCTTCAGATATGTGGTGCTACAGATGACTTGTTAAGTTCTGCGGATAAGTAATCGAGAAATAATGCGTCGAATTAGGGAGAAAATAGCTTTATGGTACTGTTTGACTAAACGAGTGGTTGTTAGGACTACATTCTGAGGCATCACAGAATAGTTAACGTGGAAATGAAAGGAGAGGGAGGAGAGAGAGAGAGAGAGAGAGAGAGAGAGAGAGAGAGAGAGAGAGAGAGAGGTGGGGGGGAGAGGGGGGGGGGAGGAAGGTTGGGGGTGTAGAAATTTTACAAGGTTTGAATACAATAAACACATCAAAATGTTTGAAACGTTCCTTTCAGCAGCAGAGTTGTAGAAGCATGGTACAAAGGGTCTTACATGCAATGCTGTACAGTTATTCGTTTATTTGATCTACATGTGGATGCACACATCGCAACCATGAAACACGAAGCTTTTTAAGAATATACTTATCTCGCAAAAATTCTTCAAATGCTCTGATTAATGTTACAGCAGCCCCTTCCCCTAGTCTTAGAGGTGTATGTATCCAAAAACACGAAGAGTAAGGATTGCAGAGCCAACCGATATCTACTATCTCACTATCAGTTCCGCCAGCAGTCAGATTTTGAAATTTACATTTACCCATTATGGGAGAGGTGGCATGCAACACAACTCTGTGTCATAGAAACGGTTGGGTTTCTGACTTACTGGAAGTTTTTGGTCCAGCAGATGTATGAACTGGGAACATTAGAGTCGCTAGAAAAAGTATTTTAGAGATACACGTGCTAATTTACCGACACTGCACCTGGGGTGAAGCATTCAGTCGCCTGGGTGCTGCAGAGAAAACGTCATCAGTGAGTTCCTGCTCACAGCTTTCCCCTCAACAAGAACCAGCTGTGTCTCGAGCAAACTGCTTTCTCTCTGGCGCGTGGAAGAGCAGCCTCGTGTCAGAGACTAAAAATGAGGACTCGATCGAGTGCGCGGGCTATACCCCACAATATTTCGCTTCTAATAAACAAATTCCGAACACGGAATGAACTGAGGCGACACTAGCCTTTGGACGGCGTAATTCTGCCCCTTAGTTCCCGGTACACTGTCTCACTGTGAGACTTGCAGCCAGGACTGGTAGCATACTTCCAGTTCTGTCCTATGGCAGAAACCACTGCGGCATCGCTATTAAGTTGAGGGGGAAAAAAAGGAAAAGAAAATGTCTTCGTTCTACAGAGACATGCAATACGAATATTATACAAAATTGCTAACCGAACGTCTCTTCGTTCTACAGAGACATGCAATACGAATATTGTACAAAATTGCTAACCGAACGTTTCTTCAGGGACAAATAAATAATGCCAATACAAACACATGCTAATGATGTTTGTGGTTAATAAGAATGAATTTCGATTGATCTCAGCAATCCACAACCCTAATACTAGAAGCAGAAATAATTTCCATACAGACTGTACGTCCCCCACTAGGGTTCAGAATGGAGTTTCTATTCTGGTGCAAAAGTCAAAACGAGTTACTAGTGGACACTGAACAGGAAATTTCAAAATCCCCAAAATATTTAAAAACACAGTAAAAGAGTATCTCATTAACCACTCCCACAATTTTTCAAAAGATCTGGGGATGTAAATCCCGTATAAGAAGAGGATCTGTATTAGATGGATCTCTACTTTACCTGTATATAGACAGCTAATTACAACCCTCTGCAAAGCTACATAAATGCTTTTTTTGAACTATCATGTAAAAATAGTACCTTTTTCATAGTAGGCGTTTTGCTCTTAACATATACAGGGTGGCCCACTTAACGTTTCTGCGTAATTATCTCTGGAACAACAATACATACTGAAAAACAACTTTCTCAGGCATGAATGTACGCAGGAGCTCATGACAGTAGATACTATGAGACATTTTAAAAGGTAAGCAAATATTTTCAATAGAAACTTTTTTTCATGGATACTCCGTATTATTTCTTACCTAATCAGTAGCGCGAAAAATCACAAAAAGAACGGCGTTGGTTGCATCGCAGTACGTCAATTACATCTCGAGGAATTGCAAAGAAAAGTTGACGCTTTAAATAAACGAAAGGCGCCGCTATTGCACATGTCGAGATGGAAGCGTGAGTTCCACGTTGCCTGTGATTGACGTATTACGATGCGACGCCCGCTGTACTTGTATTTATTGCGATTACTTGGACTCTCTACAAATCTCCAGTCACACAAAATGAAAAGTATGAAAAGGGTTTACTCGTTCGTGCTTTATTAATCTTTATTACAGTAGCATAAGGGGTATAACGGTAAACGGAATATCGAATATCACCTGCTAGAGTAAACACAATTAATGGCTGACTAAGGATCTAACAGAGGGGTAAAAGCTAGTTATACGCAGCTGTACAGCAATTACATAATGGTACATGACAGGTATAGGACATGTCACTGAACATTTTTGATGATTACGTTAGAATTAACTTTTACACGTGGTGAAACTATTAAACAAATGTACAACAGTATCTATAAAACAAACACACTTCTCCTCAGAACCAAACAAAATGTACGCCGTTATGCAATTACATTTATCACAGCAGAAATGCTACAAAGTATGTTGGAAGAAATCTCCATTTACACACCTACACCGCTGTGCACGTTCCAACACTGATCGACTCACCGCTGTCAGTATTTCTGGCGTTATTGCGGTACATGGCGCGGTGATCGGTCTTTCATGTTGTCCAATGTTCTTTGAAACTTCCGTTACGTCACATTTTTCACATGTGCCCGGATAAAAAAGTTCATGGCGATGAGATCAGGCGACAGCGTTGAAAACCCCTAAACAAGGCTGCCCCGTTCTATCCATCGATTTATGGTTGGTTCAAATGGCTCTGAGCACTATGGGACTTAACTGCTGTGGTCATCAGTCCCCTAGAACTTAGAACTACTTAAACCTAACTAACCTAAGGACATCACACACATCCATGCCCGAGGCAGGATTCGAACCTGCGACCGTAGCATCGATTTATGAATTGCTGGTTTAGTACATTGACTGGTACCTTTCTGTAGTGTGAAATAACACACGCAAGAGAGTAACTTTTATGACGTATCAATGTTTGTTACAGAAAACCCTATTATTACTTTCGGCCTTCGTTATAACAGCGCAAGATTACGTACGTCAACCACGTTGCGATTACGAGCAACGTGCGGACTACGTTTGCATCTCGGGATGCGCAATAGCGGCACGTTTTATTCATCTCAAAAGTCAACATCGGTTTGCAATTTCTCGGGATATAATTTACGTACTGCTATGCAACCAACGCCATTCTTTTTGCGATTTTTCACATCATTGGCTGCGTAAGATATAACAGGGCGTATAATTTGAGAAAAAAAAATGTTCGTGTTGAAAATATTATTTGATTACACTTCATGATGTCTCATAGTATTTACTTTAATGAGCCTCTGTCTTACATTTATACCTATAAAAGTAGTTTTTCAATATCTACTATTGTTCCAAAGGTATCTGCGCTGAAAGGATTAAGTGGGCTACCCTTGGTGATATAGCCACTAGTTCTATACATAACTAGTTTATTACGCACACATTCCAGTGGAAAATGCCTGTGTGAATTAAGTTTACATATGTACGATATAACAAAAGCAATTTCAAAGCATTATGGTTCGTTTTTTGTGGAGTTGAGACTTTTAAATTTAAAACACAACAAAAGCTACCTAACTTGGTGATAAGGATTCTTATAAATTATTTATACGTCTTTTTGAACATGTTTTTACGCAATCAAAAGGAACATACTGAACCAAGAAGGTTAGCAAAAATTACTTACTTATAATACAAATTACCTCTATAAAGATATCTTCAAATACCAAGTAAAAGGTTCAGGTTCAAAGTTCACTTTAATTTAGGATAAAAACTAAGCGACTTTAAGAGCACATATTATAAGACTAGCCTACACATTCCTGCCTAAACACCATCATCACACTGGTGAAAGTACAGAGATTATATATGCAAATCTGTGCCACTAGAGATTCGCTTTGGCAGAGTTCATGGTACAGAGCGAGACAGGATAAGCACTGCACCCAGTTGCTTCCATTTTTCTCTTCCGTCAGTTGGTCTCCACATGTGGCCCAAGTCCACTCGTTATCACTGCAAATGACTTCTTTTAACACTCCTATCTCTGGTTTTTTCTCGTCCTAGAAGGTCCACTTGAGAAAACCTTATTTGATGATACACGTAAACTGGTCATATATTTATTTCATTTCGTCTCTCGTGGCCCTGCATGGGGATCTCCTCATCGCACCCCCCCCCCCCCCCCCAAGCACACTCACAATTAGCTCTGTAAGGATCCAGTGGCCAGCCCGTCAAAAACTGAACACAAATCAAGCATGAAAACAGGAAGGTGTACTGTACTATAAAAAAAAAATAAAAAGAGCGGACGGTCCAAGGACATGAAGTGCAATATACACCAGCCTGAAAGGGAAATGGCGACGTGGGGTTTATTGGTCACGCTGTTGGGCCGCCAAGCGAGCGAGCCGTGTTCAAACCTCCCTCGTGGTTTAACATCGGTTTGCAACAGGGAAGATAGGAACCTATAATGACAGCCGATTCTGTAAGCCTACTCTATTAGCAGCCGAGAAGAACTGGTTTTCGGATGGGAACCACAAACGTTTGATGATAAGGCGACAAGTCAGCCGAATCCTCTACGTCTGGTGTTTCATACACGAAGTTAGTACGTGTGTCATATGATAGGAATATGATGTCGACGCACCTAATTTGTACGCCTGGTAAGTGAGATACGCCTCCTTGCCCGATTTAAGTGTTCATCTGTATGTGATCATTCCCAAGGAAATGATGAAAACATAACAGTCACAGAAGCTGCAAAAAGATAGACGCAACGGTTTCACATCACACTGTTTCCCTGTGTTCTGTCAAAACATACGTTTTTGAAGTTGTATTCCATTTTGGTAGTCTTGACTGTTGAACTCCTTTTGTTGTAACATAGTTCACATCCGTTAATTTTGTTTTCATTTCGGAGAGAAGTCTATGCGGTATCTCGCCTTCTATCACTATTCATAACATTTACTTGCGACGGTAACGTATTCTTATCACATGACTCATATATACTATAATCAATGTGTAGTACAACTGCCAAGACTGCAGAAAGAGATCAAACATGTCAGTGACTGGACAAACAGTTCATAATGTTGTCAAAAATAAATAAATAGCCTAAGGGAGTTTTGAACACTTGTCAAGCTTCGACCGTTCACTATTTGTATTTCTCTTCTTTTTTTCACAGTTCAATACACCTTCTTTCTGTTTTCAAGCTTGGTCTCTGATAAGTTTTGACGGACTATTTACTGGGCAATCTTATCACTAAATCTGAGAGGGTTCGACACACCGATATAACATACATGGCGCAGACTGTCTTCTTTGTACTGCTCACGCAATCTAAAGAGTCATTACCACAATTATCATTTTGAGTAGGTATGAGAATCATAATCTTTTGCTGGTACAATTTACAGACGTAGCTAGCAGTGTTTGTTTCTGCCTGTTAATGTATTAGGTTGGTGCGTTTTTGTTTTGTATGTTGATATTCCAGTTGCTATGGGTTTATCGATTGACGTGCTTTATTTGTAGTTCACTGTTGCTATTCGAGTTTACATATTGTCTTACTGTCATTTGGAGAGGTGAGTGGAGCTGTGGACGCTAGAAAATGAGTGCCGGTGGAGAAATCGCAACATTCCCGACATATTCTTCTGTTTGAGTTCAATAGATGGGTGACAGCAACAGGACAGCTAGAAACATTTGTGCCTTGTATGGGGATAATGCCAGTGGACAGAGCACGGCAAGAAAACGGTTTTCTCGTTTTGAGGAGGATCGTTTTGGCATTAGTGACTCTCCAGGTTCAGGGAGACCTACGGGGTTTGATGAAGATCGTTTAAACGAATTAATCCACAATTATCCACATCAACGTACTTGAAAACTGGCAAATGTGATCATTCCACCATTGTGCGACACTTGCATGCATGAGTACCGCATGCTCTAAGCCAAAATATCACTATTAGCGGGGTGGCCATAAGTGCATCGCCGGCCGAAGTGGCCGTGCGGTTAAAGGCGCTGCAGTCTGGAACCGCAAGACCGCTACGGTCACAGGTTCGAATCCTGCCTCGGGCATGGATGTTTGTGATGTCCTTAGGTTAGTTAGGTTTAACTAGTTCTAAGTTCTAGGGGACTAATGACCTCAGCAGTTGAGTCCCATAGTGCTCAGAGCCATTTGAACCATAAGTGCATCTCTGCTTGCTCTACAACTGGCTCGTGAAAAACATCGACCATTCCTGGTGACGAAGAAAGGAATGGCTGACCCAAACAAAGCAGTTAAGTCCCCGTATGCGTGCATCCACAAAAGACAAGGTTATGCATCTCGCGAAACAGTGAGTGTGGTGTACTATGAACTGCTTCCCCGAGGGGTGTAACAATTGCTGGTAACAGCTAAGACTTCTTGCAGACGCAATCCAAGAACAACGACCAGGAACACTGCCTGAAGTGATGGTATTCCAGCATTTCGGTATGTGGGTTGTCATTCAGACATACTTCCTAACATATTTCGTAATTTCTTCAAGATCACCGTTAGATCACTCGGCCGTATGTCAAGAAATTCTTCGTAAAAAACAACCGCTTTCAGTCTCCGAATGGCCATCATGTTCCTGAGTCATAACGAAAAATTAAAACCTGATTGGCGTACATGATTCACTAGTGATAACCAATATGAGTAATAGGCATTTACAATAAGATTGTCATTCATGGTGAAGCTAAATGTAACTTAACCTATAAAAATAACAAGTAATATGTTAAACAACTGATATAAAAATCTAAATTTGGGAGGGATGAGCAGTTTCTTAAGGCTACAAGATTTCAAAGATTTCGGCAAATCTGCATTGTTTGGCATAGAAATTTCAACTCTAATAGGTAATTTCATTTTCTAAGTAGGTGAATTTTTTGCTTTGCCATTACCTAACTTCCCGAAGTCAGTTATAACATGCTTCTTTTACATCGAGAGGCATGTTTATTCGTTAATGTGTTAATCAATTCCACTTAAGTAGTTTTCATAAATTCTTAATCACCCCGAATAAAAAATATGCCACTGGTCTCTAAAATTCGAACAGGTTGCTTATTCAAACAAACACATCCAGTTTCAATGTCAAGTAGAATGCAAGTTACCCAACTCATTTTATGTCTTCTGTTTGCCATAGAGCAAAAGGTAATCGCATACGTGCTCTTACAATTCTTCGCGCACAACTATCGTCTACGATATTTCAGATATATTTCTTTTATTTATCCAGTTTTCGGCAACTTTCTCATGAAACATAATTGTAGGTTTTGTAATTATTCCGTAGGGCGCAACTGTAATGAGCGGTCAACACGATTTTCCTCGGACTACTACGAAGTAATAATTAGCTGGGATTCGTAAAATTCAATGCTGTATAAAGACTGAACACCATCTCCTCTCTTTTTGGATAGGCAAACTTTACTGAGTGCATTTCGGACGCTCCCATGTAAGTCCTAATGAACAAGTGTAACCAGCATGTCTGTAAGTACAGAAAAATTACATTTTTTGGATAGGGAAGCGTTCGTAGATGGCGGAGACGAGATTATTATTAAAGATGGAACATAACCTCTGACAGGGAACCGAGAGGGGCCATTTTCTTTTCCAAGGAACCACCTCGGCATTCATCATAAGCGGTTTACAAAAACCACGGAAAACCTAAATCTGGATGGCCGGACGGGGACTAAATACACTCCTGAATCCGACCAAGCGTGGGACCGCGGCACAAATCGGCGACCAGCCATCCTACTATTTCCATGAACCGCATAAAGCGTTGGAAAGGGCGCCGCTGAATTTGCTCTCCACTTCCCAATCCGTACTCTTGTGCCATTTCTAACGACGTCATCGTCGACGGGACGTCAAACATTAACCTCTCTCCCTAGCTGAAGGCGAAGCCTGTGTTATTACACTGAGCCACTTCGGAGCTTGGAGGAGCGGCATAGGAAGCAAGGTGACGCTGTAACTATCATGGACCGAAGTGGGATCTTGCGACGTAGGTTACTCAGTTACAGCGGCGTAACCCGCACACGCTAAGAGAACAGCAAGAAAGTGCTAATTGGACCAAAGTTAACGTTTCGCCTAAACTTCAAGCTCCAATACTCATTTACGTGGAGTCGTTCAGTAATTAATGCAACACATTTCTCTTCTGAAAGCAGGATGGTTTTATAACGTGTTCCAGTACTCCCTATTATTCGCCATTCTTTTGACTACAAGTCTCTATTTCTCCATCATCATCTCCGTTCAATGTGACGGCCTTACGCCACCTTACTGAAAGGACCCGTCGACCCGCATGGTACCAATCTATTGGGCGACGTCGGAGCCAACGTCTGGCTGCATCAATAACAACCCCATCATCCTCATACCGCTTCCCGCGGAGTGCATCCTTCACTTCGGCCAAACAGACGGAAGTCGAAAGGTGCAAGATGCGGGCTGTAGGCCGGATGAGGAGTGACAGTCTGGTGAAGCTCTGTGAACTCCTCTTCGAACACTTGTGTGAAGCCTTGCGTTGCCATGGGGAAGAACTTCGTTTGCATTTTTGTGACAACGAACACACTAAAATCGTTTCTTCAATTTTCTAAGGGTAGCACAATACACTTCAGAGTTGATGGTTGCACCACGACGGAGAACTTCCAACATAATAACCCTTTCAGAGTCCTAGAAGACCGTCACTGTGACTTGACCGGCTGAAGTTGCGTCTTCAAAGTCATCGGAGGAGATATGGTGTGGCGCCACTTCATGGACTGCAGTATTGTTTCCGGTTCGAAGTGATGAACCTGTTTCATCGCATATTCGACAAAAAACTGCCACGACCACCCTCGCAACGTCCAAGTAATTTCGCACAAATGGACGTTCTCTGCTCTTTGTGGACTTCTGATAGGCTGCACTAACCTTTCAGTATTCCAATTACTGGACGAGTGTATCAGCACTATCAGAGACGTCCAATTGTGCAGCGAGATGTTTGTGAGCCATCGATCGCCTCAGATGAGTGTCCGCATGTTCCTACATTGCACGAATCACAACTGTGTGCGGCCGGCCGGCACGCTGGAGATCGGTCAGGTCTGCGCGACCTTGTTGCGATGATAATAGACGCCTCGCCCGACAACTCACCGTGCTTTTGTCCACTGCTATGTCTCCGTAGACATTCTGCAAGAGGCTATGAATATGTACGATGCTATGGTTTTCCGCCAAAGGAAGCTCGATGACGGTTCCCTCATCGCATGCCCCTCCTGTACATAGCCATTCTGAAGATTACGTATAGCGCCGCCACTTATCTGATGTTTATGAAACTAAATGTGATGAAGGAATATTCCGCTATGTCCCCTAACAAATCCAGCATTAAAAAAAAAAAAAAAAGTGCTGCATTACTTATTGAGGGCCTCTAATAATTACGAATCGCCGTACAGAGAGAGAGAGAGAGAGAGAGAGAGAGAGAGAGAGAGAGAGTAGGGGGGAGGGAGGGAGGGGCGGAGATGAATTTGTTAGTTAACTCTTGTATACTTCAACTTCCTTTAGTCTACTTTAAATTAGAAGGCATTTGACAGTTAGTGGTTTGGAGTGCAAAATTTCACTTGTTTAAGAAAATTGAACTCTGGCTGACAAATTTCAGAACGGACTTCCTTGACACTCTTGGGGGCACAATAGAGATCTATACCGCGAAATTTTAAAAAATGTATGGTTTTGTACGACAGAGGCTTCTAGGCAGTAGGTGGTAAGAGCTGTGGCGGCTGTATGCAAACAATACTTGTCGCTACAACGTCGCAACTTCGGAACTAAAAACGCCAGGTGACAATTTATATCAGACTACAGTTACGACTTTAAATTTATCGCCTTCTACGCGTTTAATTAAGGTCACTCGAACCATTTGAAGGAACAGTCAAATCGTGTCGTGGCTGAATAAAGTGTAAAAATGAATACAGGGAACCTGAATTTATATACTGTCCAATCACGTTATCGTGATCATCTATCAAAAGTCTGAATAATCACCTTTTGCAGCGTGGACCCCTGCGAGACGTGCCGTAGGAGAGTCAATGAGGTTTTGGAAGGTACCGGTCATGGATGTGGAGCCATGCCGATTCCAGTGCCATTGTCAGCTGTGCTGACTGGGTTTCTCAGCTGAGGATTCATGGTGCGATCAACCCCATCGAGGTAGTCCCACAGATTCTCGATTGCTTTTAAATCCGGCGAGTCTGGTGGTCAGGAGGATACAGTAAATTCATCCTGGTACTCTTCGAACCACGCGCGTACGCTTCGAGCTGTGTGCCATGTTGCGTTGTCCTGCTGATAGATAGCATCGTGTGGAGGAAAATAAAACTCATATAACCAAGGATAGTTGCATACCTGTATGGATCCACTGCGTCTTCTACAATGTAGAGATCAACCAGGGAATGCTGCGAAAGCGTTTCCTAGACCGTAATGCTCCCTCCCCGGCCTGGACCGTTCCGACGATTGCTGCAGCGTATTTGCTTTCAGTCCGATGGAGCTTAAAGCGCGCTTCATCTGAAAAGGCCACCTGTCGCCACTTGGTAGACATAGTTGCGACAGTGACGTGCAAATTCCAGTCTTCGTCGCCGATGAACAGCAGTCAGCAAGGGGTCATAACCCAGGCGCCTGCTGCTGAGGCCCATCAGCAGCAGCGTTCGATGAACGGTCGTCCATTCGCTCACCCACATCTCGGCAGCCGTTTTCCATCCCTGTCATCCATGGCCCATGGTGCACCACAGTTGCCTCGGGGCCGGTCTTTGAATAGCGCCATTTTACCATACACGGAATACTTTAATCATGGCGGCGCGCGAACAATTTACAACTTACGCGTTTCACAAATGCTTCCAACCTGGCCCGAAAGCCAACGATCGTGCCCGTTTGGACTTCAGATAATTCGCTCCGTTACCACATTACGACAACTGAACTGTTTTCTGCGTCCCCGACATGCTTTATACAGGGTGTTACAGAAAGGTACGGGCCAAACTTTCAGGAAACATTCCTCACAGACAAATAAAGAAAAGATGTTATGAGGACATGTGTCCGGAAACGCTTAATATCCATGTTAGAGCTCATTTTAGTTTCGTCAGTATGTACTGTACTTCCTCGATTCAACGCCAGTTGGCCCAATTGGAGGAAGGTAATGTTGACTTCGGTGCTTGTGTTGACATGCGACTCATTGCTCTACAGTACAAGCATCAAGCACATCATCAGTACGTAGCATCAAGCACATCATCAGTACGTAGCATCAACAGGTTAGTGTTCAGCACGAACGTGGTTTTTCAGTCAGTGCAATGTTTACAAATGCGGAGTTGGCAGATGCCCATTTGATGTGTGGATTAGCACGGGGCAATAGCCGTGGCGCGGTACGTTTGTATCGAGAGAGATTTCCAAAACGAAGGTGTCCCGACATGAAGACGTTCGAAGCAATTGATCGGCGTCTTAGGGAGCACGGAACATTCCAGCCTATGACTCGCGACTGGGGAAGACCTAGAACGACGAGGACACCTGCAATGGACGAGGCGATTCTTCGTGCAGTTGACGATAACCCTGTCAGCGTCAGAGAAGTTGCTGCTGTACAAGGTAACGTTGACCACGTCACTGTATGGAGAGTGCTACGGGAAAACCAGTTATTTCCGTACCATGTACAGCGTGTGGAGGCACTATCAGCAGCTGATTGGCCTCCACGGGTACACTTCTGCGAATGGTTCATCCAACAATGTGTCAATCCTCATTTAAGTGCAAATGTTCTCTTAACGGATGAGGCTTCATTCCAACGTGATCAAATTGTAAATTTTCACGATCAACATGTGTGGGCTGATGAGAATCCGCACGCAATTGTGCAATCACGTCATCAACACAGATTTTCTGTGAATGTTTGGGCAGGCATTGTTGGTGATGTCTTGATTGGTCCCCATGTTCTTCCACCTACGCTCAATGGAGCACGTTATCGTCATTCCATACCGGATACTGCTAGAACTTGTGCCTTTACCAGTACGACACAACATGTGGTTCATGCACGATGGAGTTCCTGCACACTTCCGTCGAAGTGTTCGTACGCGTCTCAACAACAGATTCGGTGACCGATGGATTGGTAGAGGCGGACCAATTCCATGGCCTCCACGCTCTCCTGACCTCAACCCTCTTGACTTTCATTTATGGGGGAATTTGAAAGCTCTTGTCTACGCAACCCCGGTACCAAATGTAGAGACTCTTCGTGCTCGTATTGTGGACGGCTGTGATACAATACGCCATTCTCCAGGGCTGCATCAGCGCGACGGAGGGTGGATGCATGTATCCTCGCTAACGGAGGACATTTTGAACATTTCCTGTAACAAAGTGTTTGAAGTCACGCTGGTACGTTCTATTGCTGTGTGTTTTCATTCCATGATTGTGATTTGAAGAGAAGTAATAACATGAGCTCTAATATGGAAAGCAAGCGTTTCCGGACACATGTCCACATAACATATTTTCTTTCTTTGTGTATGAGGAATGTTTCCTGAAAGTTTGGCCGTACCTTTTTGTAACACCCTCTGTGACATCTACTGCCAGTGCTGTTACCTGCCGTCTGTGAGTTGTTGACGTCGAACATTGGCGGAGGTAACATTAATGTGACTGAGCTGTATATATTATGTAACACTACCCTCGAATAGAATGTTTGTTTAACCACCACAGTGCCTTACTGGGCACGATCTTATTAGAGGACGTACACTCACCTTACTCCGACCCTCGATCTGGCAAGCAGTTACATCGGATGGGATCTACAGTTCAATATGCACACCGAATCGCGGTTCAACTTTGCATTTTCGACATTAACAAATCACCGCCCGAGGTATGTGATAGGAAGAGTTTTGACCGAATCAAGACCTTTGTGTTGGTAGTCGAGCACTTACCATCTGAGTCATATTAAGCCCATACTGTCCACGACTTCTATGAAACAGCTTATCATGAATGGAACGAAGCAGTTTTAACCCTCCGATGGTAACAGGTGTGGTGCGTCACCCCAGAGATAGTTTGTTTCTTCCGATAAATCATCATCATTTCATCCCCATCGACGCGGCAAGTCGCCAAAGTGGCGTCAAATCGAAAGACTTGAACTCGGTGAAAGGTCTACCAGACGGGAGGCCCTAGTCACACGACATTTGCATGTATTTTAGTTGGCAACAATGGTATCTTTTCTGGCAAGCTTGTGTATTCTTTCGCCATTGTTGTATAAATCAGTCACTAGTCTGTCGTGCCGCTGGTAAGTTGCGTTCAGCTGCTACTTGAGATTAATAGTTCTTGGGGCTATAGGTCACCCCTTGTTACCATTTTCGTAGGTGAAATATATTTACTAGAATTAATAAGCTTTTCGAGCATGGCATCTGTAAATTTGAATGATCGAAGGTTTTGAGGACTTCGTGAGAAGTGTTTTGGAGGAAGACGACGATTGCAGTGAAAGTGACTTTTTTCAGGCGAGGAAGATAATTTGGAAATACAATCTGAACATAGTTCTGAGTCTGATGCTACGACGTCAGAAGATGATGGTGATGAGGAGGAGGTGGTGGTATCATCAGCAAACACAGTCAAAGGTAAGAATGGATTTTTGTGGTCTAAAATACCGCCTAAGAAGGGTGAAACACGAAGTAGAAACATTGTAAAAATTCCTAGAGCGGTTTGAGGCACCATGTCACGGATTGCGCGGTCCTCCCGCCAGAGGTTCGAGTCCTCCCTCGGACGAGCGCGCGCGCGCGCGTTTGCGTGCGTGTTTAAGTAGTGTGTTAAGTCTAGGGACCGATGACGTCAGCAGTTTGGTCCCTTAGCAATGCTGTGGCGAAGAAATTGTAATAAGGAGTGCCATTTAATGGCCTTGATAGGAGATATAGCCCAATTAAACAGCCATCAACAACACTTACCCAACATTCGCGTAGAACTGCACTTGATGAGCGCGAATAAATGTGGCACGGGAATTACACTCACACCAAATAGATGAATTGTGGATGAAGACCGGATCGCTATGTAGTAATCACCAACCACGCCAGTTTACTCACTCCAGGTGTATTGCACCATTAGTAAACATGCCACATGGTAGGACAAGACGTACAAATAAATGTGAATGTGGAACAGCTACTATAACTGAAGAATGAAATAAGCCCTCTGCCGGTGCAACAGGACCGTTACAACAACAAATAAGTCATTACGAGGTGTGGGAGAAAAGTAATGAGACTGATTTTTTAATCTACCAAAGCTATCATCATCCTCAACAACATAATTATTATTTTTCAAACAACAATATTGCCCACCTGAAAGTAGTTCCGTTCGGCAGCTATATATCGGCGCAGTCGATGTTCCCAGTTTTGGTACCGGCGCTGAATGGCTTCAACTGGTAGGGCCTTTAACATATTAGGTCACATTCTTTTGAATGTTCTCCAAAGTCCCAAAATGACGTCATTTTAGAACATTTTTCAGTATCGGGAAAAGAAAAAGAAATGTCACTAGGACTCGGATCAGGTGAACAAGGGAGCTGTAGCACAACACCTTTGAAGGTAAAAAATTCCACGATGGATGCGACCGTGTGACACTGGACGTTGTCGCGATACAGCATCCATTTGTCTGCAATGTCCCGTCCCACTCGACTCGCCCTTTTCCTGAGACTTTCAAAGACATCTTTGTAAAACATTTTGTTGATAGTTTGTCTTTGAAGAACAAACTCTTTAAGTACGATATCCCTACAGCCAAAAAAAGCAAGAGCATTTCTTTGATTTTCTCATTCGAGCTTTTTCGGCTGTGGTGTCTCAGTGTGCCACTCCCCACTTTGCCGTTTTGTCTCAGGATCGTAATAAAAAATCCAAGATTCTTCGCATGTCACACGACTGAACCATTCATGATTCTTGGCAGACCACTGAAGATCAACACACACGTTTCAGAAGATGCGACACGGTCGCGAATCGAACAGTGACGCAAATATGGAATAAATTTCCTTCAGTTCACGTCTATGCTCACAAATTTTTTATCAGGCTATCGGTTTAGGTTTATAATGGCCATCTTCACATCTGTTTTATACAAGTCCTAATACACTGGTACCATAATGGCATCGTCAAATGCTACGCGTTTCTTCAACTGCCATTCTACTCAGTTGTGAGGTGTTTCGGCACAAACTTGCATGATCATGACAATGAATGTTCCCCATAAGCCTCTATCAACGTGTAAAAGACCAAAATCGCGGTTTAACGCAACAGATGATGACAACGCGTTGCTATAAATTTCGCTGTTCCATATTTGTAGAACACACACACACACACACACACACACACACACACACACACACACACACACACACACACGTCATGGCTCTCTCAACAGTCACGTGGTGTGTGCGGTTTTGAAATTCGCATCTGCAAGGGATGAACATCGAGGTCTTCACACAACGAAACAGCGTTGCCAGATAGCTCGCAGCGTCGTCAGTCTCATTACTTTTATCACACATCTCTTACAACCGAAGACTGAATACGCTCCCTATTGGTTAACACAATGCTCAACGAAAATTATGACATCAGACAAGAATATTTCTTCTGGTGTCCCATGCAACTTGCCATAGTTTGTCGCTTTGAACAGTTTTCACCCTGTACAGCAATTATACATACAAGTAGAATGGACAAAACTAACCTGGAGTAACGCATGAAAATAATTTATCATCTGGTTAGCAGAACCCTATCTTTTCAATCTGAAATTAAAAAGTAGACCGTGTCAGCAGACAACGGTATTTTGTCGACGATTTGTTTAATAACAAATGCGGTCCTACGAATCGAAACATTGAGCTCTTGATTAGCCTCGTGCTTCCTTCTTTTACTTTGGCGTTAGTTCGGCCCTTAGAACTGAAAAACAGAAGTATGTGATTGTCGGCTGGAAACCATGTAGGGTATTTTGGCAAGTCCTTCCTTTGCATGCATTGGCATCCTCTTCCTTCGTTAGCTGTGTGTTGTGACTAACTGCTGACTTCGGTTACTGCCATAATTGCATGCAGACTAAGCTACCAGACTTGCCTTAATTCCAGCCACTTTGTAACGTGTTACACTGAGACTACTGCACACACAAGAAATAGATATTTATCAAGAAAACCTGAAACATTTTCTCTGTCTCGCTCGAAGGAGACAGTCATCGCGAAATCGAGAAAGATTTTACTCACTGCCTTTCGATCGTCACCGTGTCTCGTACAAGTTCAGTTCAGTAACAAAGCTCCAGGTTTCTCTCTTCACCTAGTTCAAGGAGTTTAGTTAACCCACCAACACTTTCTTCTAAAATTTGTGTATGTGGAAAACACTGAACGTGTCCGAATCCCACAGTAAACTGTATTTTGTGATCGCAGAAATAGTTGCATTGTCCGAAAAACGATCAGACGTATCGCATCCAGCGGTATCATGCCTCCACCCGTTTTTGAGTAACTCAATACCCGTCTTTGAGAAAATTAATACAACAGATCTTCGATGCAGTGTTGCATTAACATGCAATCCTTGACTTTAATACTATCATGTCGTCAAGTGTATCAGCTTCCACACACTACTTTCTTACTAACGCAGACAGAAAGCCTAGAACTTTAGCAGACTTTTATCCGAAGAAAATATAAAATGCAGGCTGCAAAGCAAGAAACAGTGCATGGAAAAGAGAAAATTATCAAATATACGTTTAAGTGTTAGGAAGTATTTTCTGGATGTATTTGTCTGAAATAAAGCCTTAAACTGATATCAAACGTGGACGATCAACCGTTCTGACAAAGAGATTTGAAATTTGGTGGTACAGGAGAAGGCTGACAATTAGACAGGTAGGTCGGATAAATAATGAGGTACTAATTTCAATAGGGAAGAAAAGAACTTTACGACACAACTTGACTAAAAGAAGAGATCTGTTGGTAAGACATCCTCAGGCACCAAGAAAATGCCAATTTGCTAATGCGGGCATTGTGGTGGATAAAAATTTTAGTGGGAAACAATGGCTTTACTACAAGATAGAGCATGGAGAGCTGAATCAAACCGGTTTCCGTACTCAAGACCACAACAACAAATGAAAAAACACATCACATATAATCTCAGTGACACATTAGTACTGAGCAACGTCGGAAATGTTGAACTTCTGAGCTTTTCCACTGACAGTAAATTAAAACGGCGAGAGCGCACTATAGCCATGTTCGTCAAGCCTTTACAGGTCTACTTTCTGTGGAAACTCAAAAGCATGAAAACAGTGCAGAATAGTACCTACCAACAGCCCACCATTCCTCATTTGACAGCAAAATCAGAAATGTGCTGTTACTACAGAAGAAAGCAGTATCATTAATTCCCGCTAAAAAATGGCCTACTGTAAAGCCATCTTTGCTGAACCAGGAGTTCTGGCCGTTTACAGCAATGTGTGTTCAGTTGCTACATTTATGTCATGTGAAAACTAAGGCATACAGCAAGAGAAATCAAATTCACCTTCTTAGCAGCCTGTATGTCAATCTAAGCAGGCTAAGTTATCAACTGACTTAGTTGACCAAGCTACCCAATGGTGGCTGTGAAAGAAAATGTTTAGTGCACTATTAAAACGTGTTCGTCCTCTACCGGTAGAACAGCTTAAAACAAGTGTTGAGCTTGCTTTATCCTCTGTGGATGCATTCTTTTGTAGTGAGGGAACAGTGACTTCCTGACTCTGAACGCGGTGCAATAGCCTTTGCAACGACAGTGATATTGAACTTTTTGTTATGATACCCATAAAATTGTTGGTTTACAATGTGAAATCTTGGCTGCGGCAACAGACTGATATGTAATGTAGTCCAGGTTAGGTTGGAAGGTGATAACTGGTTGTGATATGGCGAAGTCAACGAAGGTGACTAGGAAATACGGGTTATGGTAACTGATCTAGAGCATAGCATAACTACGACCACGCCACATTTAACGTACTCTTCGTTACATACACTAAAACTGCAAGGTAAATTCAGAATCTGATAATGGGCGAGTGCCCGAAAAATATTTTGAGACATAGTAATTACGTATATAGTATATAAACTACTCATGGAAAAAATTGGTGTGTCCACGATCCAACTTTTATTATATTGTTGTAGATTACAGTAATCCTAACGCAGTCCACTCAACACCAACTGGTCACTGACAAAGCATTGTTATTAAATAGCTATATGATATACTGGATGGCGTACATCAGCGTTCACTCCGTACTATTGAATGAACGTTGACCACAAAATCGCTGAACGTTTGGAGACAACTTGGTACACATCTCATAAAGGAAAACACTGCATTCCCGTTATGCTACTCGCACGGTCGCAACGCATTCTTTTGTTTCCTGTGAAATTCAAGGGCTATAAATAGGAGACGTTCCGATGCACCGCAGTGGGGCAAGAGTCCGCTAATGTTTGACGAATGTGTCGGTGCACGCCGCGGGCAGTGTCCGCCGTTATACCGCCGGCCTTGGCGGTCAGCAGCCGGCCGTCGCTCTGCAAGACACCTGTTCTGCTCGTCTGTGCGCCTGGGCGCATCCTGGAGCTGCCAGCGACTGCACAGCTGACGTCGAACCCCTGCCGCAACTTCGCCCCGGAGGAAATCATTGCCAAGCCCATGTCCGACACCATTTCGTGCCGAAGGGGGCTCGTTATCGACATTTATCAGTAACGTTTACTGGTAAGATCTTACGGCCACAACTTACGCGGTAGGCAAATACGTTATCTCTCTCAACATACGACAAGCATTCGTCTTTTAAGTGCTTCTACCGATTCAAAAACAAAGTAGTCTGATCACTACGCATTTTCCATCATACCTTCCGGACAAAATTCTGTAGGTACCGACACTCTGAGTATGAAAAGCATTGGATTGGTAAATACTTGTAACTTCGGAAATCATCATGATTGTTTGGATGGGTCTACTTTTATTCACATCGTACTGATCCTAACACGCGATTCCACGTACTTTTGTTTTTATTGCCATAAGTGATACAGAGTATCATTTTTGCTTTGTTTGGGTTAAATGTTACAAAGCAACAAGAGAGCAGTAATATTGAGGCTCACGAGTGTGAAACTTTTAACGTAAATATTGGAACTGGCAGTTTCTATGATGCTATCTTCAGTCACGTCAATTGTGTGGACATACATAAAAGTATCGCTGTGTTAGCTATTGACTCAATATGTTCTGCTTGAAGAGGCATAGTATCGGCTACCTATGTCTTCTGCAAAATCCCTCATACTCAGCTACAAAAACCAGTACTGTATGCTAGGTTCGTTAACACAAAACAAACCAAATTACTTCATATTTCGTCGCATTGTGTACTATAACACCGTCTCTTATTTAAATAGAGTAGAAAGTTTCAACGAACAAAAATGTGTGGAGAGGACTAATGCAAACCCCTGAAATGCAAATAACAAAAACGACTTTTTTTTACATGGCCACAAATCCACACATCACATATCCATGCATTCATTAAAGCAGTACAAATTAAACGCATTACGAGTTACTTTTCTTACGAATTTAAAATTCTTACTGAAATTCCATACAACATTCTATAGGTCTTACGACCCCATATCCAGTTATTTACGCTAGCTCCGAGCGCAGTCTATGCCATCAGTAATGGAGGCCCACAAGAACAAAGGAAACCAACGTAAAGAGTTTGCCGTTGCGGACAGGTTTTTCAGCCCATTTGATCGAACTCTTCACTTATTCAACATACAAATCCTGCTTAAAGCGATGTCAATACGCTAATCTAAATATTCTTCGAGCCCTGACTGTAGATCGCTCCTGCAAGAAACAAAGCGCTTTACAGCAAAATATTACTTTCGAGATTAATGCGCTGTAAATTTTTATTGTGTTACTAAATCTTACACGAACACGACTCATCTCCTACAGAAATTCATACAAATACTACACATTAATCAGCAATGTGGCACCTAAGCAATCATAAAATATATTAATTACCAGAACAGAGAAAAAAATGTTACCTCCAAACTATCAACTATTCCCCCGGGTTACTGCCGTAGTACCACTTTTGCAGATGCGTAATATTACGTACTAAACACGAAGTAGTTTTCAACATGAAATTAGTAAAGCACTTCCATATTATCTTGCATCGTGATCAAGACAATAAATTACGTAGAATCCTACAGCATATAGACGGATGTAAAAATCTGCAGCAGTAACAACAAACATTAACCCTTAAACTGTATTTTTTTCTTACCTTCTGGTGTCCTCTTCAACAATCCAAAAGTGCCAGATCCTAAAGTTGGTCTCTTCCATCCTCTCCAATTGTTGCACAAAGATTCGGGTTCACTGCTCCAACTGCACAGTGAATCCTCTTCGAACCTATCAGAATCCTCGAAAGAAAATCTATCCCCCTCTTCCCAGTCCAGCATCGTACGGGGGTCATCGACCCCCGACACAACTGGACTGCCAGCCAGCTTGGTGGCTGGTTTATTTCACAACAAAGATACAAAACCTGGCATCTACCTCCACTCCTCAGTAAGCTAATCACTCGCGGGGCTGGATTTAACTGATCACTGATAATTCATGTTCTACTTATAATAAGACGTAAACTGAAAACACAACAAAGCACACACGGCAATCGACTAACGCAAGTTCTTTCACCAGTTACACACAACAGCGCTCTAATCCACCCTCACCAACGCTCCCCTCGCAACCACTCCTTCTCAGCACTTCTGCACCAGCTCGGCCTACCCCCACCGACGACAACAACAAATATGGCGCCCACTACTCTGCTGCTATCATCATTGATTGTTTAGAATCTACAGACGGAATTCACTGCTCTGCTGCCATCGTCATTGATTGGTAAGAATCTACACGCGAAATACAATGTTCTTTCTTCGACATCATATTTCTAGGCACGTATCATCAAAATAAAATATTAATTTTATAATTTTAAACATCGGATTACGTTTATTTCGTATGTCTAAACGAAATATGGGGCATGGTAAGCAGCTATTTGACTATGTACATTTTAAATTAATTTACTAAATCCAGTATTTTCCTTTGGAGGCAGATTATTGAATAATTGAGGAATATACGATGAGCATTGTCCAAAAATTTGTCTATGATTTATTAAGAGATAATTTCCTATCATAGTACAAAGATTGTATGTTATATATTTGTGTTTTGTAACATAGCGAAAGTGGTAACTATAGTATTGTTTACTGTATCTAAACAAACAGCAAATTAAATCCACAATCCTCTCAAAAACTATACTTTCACAGTACCTGTTATTTATACATATAAAATAGATAACCACTTGTCGAAATATTGTTTTGTGTAATCCTGTTTGCTTAAGGAGGACGTCAGCACCCGTGAAAGCATAACAATGGATAGTAATAATCTGTTTTATGGCAAGTAACACGATCACATACCACGTGAAAGAACCTTCCTAGGTGCAGTTAATCAGACTGGAAAGTGCTTTAATGATGCTAAGACATCCAGTGAAATGTTTAGATGCATGCAACACCAATAAAACATGTTCAAGTCGCTTTAAGTTTCCTTTTTCTGAGGTTTTAATTATTTATATATTTTCACCTGAAGTTTAAATGGTTTTGTCTAATTTTCCGTGACATATTAAGCTGTAATAGGCATTACTTTACGTGAATCTAAAAAACCAGTAGGTTCAGATCTTTGTTAATCATATTAATAATAGTGCTTTGAAGAAACGTGGGCTACCAGCCATCTATTATCATAGACAATAGCTATGTAAGACCTACCAAACTGATTCTGCGCCACGGTATGTCATGTTAGTATTGTGCATTACCTTTAGAAGGCAAGCTATAGGGAATCTAATTTTACAATGATGTGCCTATGAATCTGAGCACCCTTCTTAGTTACCTACGTCAATTTTTCTCCTGTTAAAAGCGACGTTATTTAATTTTAATCGTAAGTATTGAGTTTATTGACCCAGAAACTGAAAACGAAAGAATAATTGGCGTACCTGGATGCGTTGTATGAAAAGTAATGCATAGCGTATATGTGTTTCATAGGTGTATCTATCAAAAGGGCAATACATAATACAATTGAAGCATTTCAGCGTTCCACATTTTGTGTATATAAGGCTTCAGTTTAATATGTTTCACGTTTGTTTGCTGGCTAAGTGAAACCCAATGTGGTACTTAATGCATCAACTAATTGAAATCCAGTTGTTCCAAAAAACTGGTTCTTTTTGCAGACTGCTACCGAGTTAGTAAGTTATTCATTCAATGATAATCCTGCAGTGATATAAGACCTGTGAGCTGTCTGAATACAATTTTGCTGATTCACACAAAAATAATACTCTTGTGTAAAACAAAACAACGAAACACAAAAGGCACGTCATACAATATATCAAACAACCAAGTTGTTCCCCTTCTTTGAAAGATTTACACTGGTTTTTAAAATTTGTATATTTCCTCCCACGCGTCTGTAAACTTTATTTGTGCTCTGCATTGGAGGATTAAGTGGTGTTTGCAATATTTCATTAAGCGCGCCGTTAACTGGGACGACATCTCTTGGCACACTGTACGTACCACGTCAAATAGCAAACGTTTTCCCATCTGCCGGAAACAGTATCTTTGACCGACCAAAGTGTAGCGTGTACAGCTCTTGTATTTCCTTTACGATTGATGCTGCGGTTCGTGTTGAATTTGTGAGGTGAGGCTCCTGTGGTGTTGTGTTGCTGATTAATGTATTATTGCAAATTGCAATTAGACTGATACATAGTGAGTACTGTTCAGCATGTGAATGCGAATTGTTCCTAGCGTTCCTTGTTTGGATGACATGAGATTACTTTCCGTGTGTCGTGTGCGCTGCCTGCTACTTTGTTAATTGCATAGGTTAAACTTTACCATCTGACTTTGCGCTTGAGGGTTTTTATCGCATTTTTTGTTTCAGTATACACAGTGGAAGTTAAATAATGGCGCCACGGAAAGGAAAAACTCAGCAGGAGCAGGTGCAGGTCTCTCTCGGACCTCAAGTAAGAGAAGGAGAAGTGGTGTTTGGCGTTGCCCACATTTTTGCCAGTTTCAACGACACTTTCGTCCATGTTACCGACTTATCAGGAAGGTATGTATTGTCCTCCAAAGGCATTAATTCTGAAAATTCGTGTTGGATAGATTCCCGGCCATTGTGCACGCTTAAATTTTTCTATGCGTTTATACTTAGCCTATATCACTGTGCTAATTTGTGTCACTTTGGTATGAATCTGTACACACGTTGCTCATTTGATTGAATTATCGTGCCAGTGACGAGTGGATGGTTTGTATAACTGCTCAGTGGTAATAATAGGTAAACTTGCTTCAATATGTTAGAACTACTAGGTATCTTAAAAGAAATGGGAGTTCAGTGATGAAATTGGTACTGATTTTTCTAATTACAATCTCTGTGTGTTAGAAACATTTCGGCTTATTACTAATGTGTCGTAGTTAAAGTGGTATATGTGTAAAATTTTTGGACCAGAGTGGCATCTTTCTCTTTCTATTTATAGAAGAGAAATAATTCCAATTTTTGGGACATTCATTATTTTGAAACTTTATTTTTTGAGACTTGAAGCAATTGAAGTTATTAATTTGTTCTGGCTATGAAATATTAGTAATTACTAATATTGTCTATTTTGAAGTAGGCTATGCATCAGCTTTTGTTTCATTTACCATACCTGTTTTCCTTCTCTTGTGTCGTCTTCTCAAGACTGTCCACTGACTCTTGGAGCGGAGTCTGCACTCACATTGTTACATTGTCTTCTAGGTGAAAGTCCTACAAATGCAGTTGAAGGAAGGCTCAAGTGTAAAGTGGTCACTGCAGGCAGTACCCTGTTGGCACTGTAATGTCATGTTTCATGTGCATTTTCCTACAGTGCATGAAATCTGATGATAGATAAAATTCCAGGTTTTGTAATAGGCATCAGAGTATTGTGGAAAAGGGGACATTGTTATCTATGGCTCTGTTGGTGTAAACGTGACACTCTTCCACTGTTTTTTGGACTTCATATTGCCTTGTCTGGTGAAACCTTGTATACACTGTTTTTCTACACAATCTTTGAGTGAGTGCAAACTGATAACAGCATGTGGAGCATATGAAGTATGGTCAGCAGTACACTACAGGCTATTATATGAGCCAAAACAGGGAAAGAAAACTGAAGTCTTACTAATGCTGAAACTCTGCACTCACAAGGAAAAAGAGAAGTTGCAGATACGTAAGTCTTCAGTCTAATGACATACTTCACGGACTTGAGTAGTGCTGGTAGTATTTGTGAAAATACGCTAGTTTTATATTTATAATGAATTGAATGGTATACTGCAGTCATTACACAGTATATGGCTTTGGCCATTTCCTGAATGTGGCAGTTAAATCTATTAATGCAGAAGCTAGTTACTCAGAAACTGTGTTTACAGGTTTTTGACAGTGGGCGAGGGACTAATCTGGGTTAAAGTTACGTAGTGGACCCCTCACCCATAATTGTAGTAGTGGTAGCAGGCTGATCTCTGCTCTGTAGTGCAGCACGAGATCTAGGTTATGTTGGAAGGTGACAATTTGGTTGTGAATTGGTGAAGCCAACGAATATGAAAGTTGAAAATATTATTGTGGTAACAAATTGATTGGCAGCAAAGCCTAATGTTTACATTCGCCTCTGCGACTTATTGAAAAATGTAAGGGGAATGCAGTATATAATTTTTACCCTAATTGGTATCACTTGAGTGCAGAATTAGTTTCAGCAAGTAGTTCAGTAAAAGTGACAGGTGATTCTGTTTGTACAAAGCAGTGAGGGAGAGAAAGTTGGAGAGTAAATAAAATTCTATAAACTATTAACCTTTTTATTTGGTGTATCTAGCTTTCTGTTGTGGTCTTCTTTCTTACAATTTTGTTTGTGGCTGGTGATCGATGTTAACAGTGATACTGGTACTATGTAAGAAGGTGGGTGGCGAGACATGTTGGCAAGGAACAGTGCACCACATGTCCCTCAAGCCAATAGTGTTGTTCTACTGCTAGCTTGCATTTTGGGGTGCACATAAATTTTTGCTTTCAGTACTGTGGGGATTACTTAGCCACACAGTGTTTATTACAGGTGGCATAATGCAAACACTATTTCCATGTTAAGATGTAACAGTGATTGTTGCCAAGCACACAGATTCTTCTAGTATAGTCAGAAGCAGAAACAGTGGCTCTTGCCCCAACATTACCAGTTGTCAAGGTAGGCAAGAACTGGCACATAGGGCATGGGATGGAGGCGAGGTATTCTTAGTCGCTCTGCACAAAGTGCATCGCGCTGCCATTTTCTTACCCGCACACCACTATAACTTGTTTTGGCTGATCACAGCATAGTTGACAAACTGAATGCATAAAGTCATTTCCTGTTTTTTGATTATGTTGTTGTAGACATCTCTTTTGCTGTTTACATCTTAAATTTTTTACACATGATTTTTCTCATGTAGATTGGCCTGTGGCTTTTGAATGTGCATTGCAATTGTTTCATGTTGATTAAACTTCTTTCCCAGTGCTTGCAAAAAAAAAAAAAAAGTCTGCAGTAATAATTCTTAGCCCTTTTGGTGCTACAGAGGTGCTTTCTACATTCCATGCTGAGTGCAGCATTGTTGTGGCTGTACTTCTTGCCAAATACTTGTGCTGAGGGACAGCATTCTGGCCACTATGAAATACTGATTTTTTATAAAAACTATTTGCTTAAAAAATTTGATTTTTACACATCTTACGGTCTGATATATTCATTTGATAAAGGACTGAATTTCTATTCGTTATTCCGCATAGAAGATATGGCAGTAACTCACTGCAGCAGTGAGAGGTTGGCAGCTCAGGATGCATACAGACATTAAAAGCACTGTAAGAAAACCCAAGTGCCACATGTATACATGTCCTCAGCACCTGTGGAACAGGACGTTTATATATGTTTGCAGCAGTGACAGGGTTAAACATTTAAAATGCTCTACCTTCATTTTAAAGATCTGACTTGGGAGCAATTATGTGCATTCAGTACTTGGGCATCCTTGGACAAGAACAAGGAACACAGATGACAAACTGTTCTGTTTGAGTATGCAATTGTGTTAATGAACTGACAATTATTATAGCACATTGTATAGCTGAGTATTATGATTTGTGAGAATCACATCTTACAGCTTAATTCATCAGCTTCATAAACTTCAATGCTAGGTAAACTAATGCAAGACATTCTCTTCAAATGAAAAATGGGAGTCACTATGAATTTGTGTTCAATACCTGTTATGTCATATGTTGCTACATATGAAAGATAGATAACTTACTGAATTATTCCTTGAACCGGAAATACGGAAGTGTACGATACCACCCGTCTGCTTTGACCCATGACGCCACAAATATGGCGGAAACAACCATAAACCACTATATTTCGCATATAAAGTCGGTATGTACACATTATGAAGACGAAAATACATCGAAAAACACACACACACACACACACTTTCCACAAAAAGCCTAATGAAACTAACGGTACAAGTGCGGGAAATGGGGTGTTTTTTGGGTAGGGGCAAACTAAATATAAACAAATTTAGACGCCCACCCCCATACAAAACCACACAAAACGACGAAAAAAACCGACATCACAAAACTCCCCAAATACCACTAAACACAATATCATCTGGAATCGGACACTTCCCTTGACCTATATAGCTCAACAGCAGCTTCCGATCCCATAAATTAGGATCAAGCACTTCCCTTGGGCTATGTAGCTCAGAAACATCTCCCGATACCAATATCACCATACACAGCCACACACTGGGATCGAACACTTCCCTTGACCTGCGCACTGTTAATTTTGTCATATCCATTCCTGAACAAAAACAAGAACCGATTAATTTTACTAAAATTACCACACGATGTACAGCGAACAACACTAAATTAACCTTCACACAAAATCGTTAACTCACTGAAACGAATTCCACTACAAACACAACCGACACTCGAACAATTCTGGATAATGAGCAAAATCAAACTGAACCCATTACACCACACAAACGAAAACCCTGAACATACCACCAGAGAGCACAACAAACCACAACACGACAACATCTACAAACACGCCACACTCACAAACCAAACTCCGTGCCGTCATGACGTCACACACGACAACACCCTTAAGTCACGGGTCAAAGCAGACGCGTGGGATTGGATGCTTCTGTCGACCCCAGAAATCCTGCCACTGTTCTCCCTTACCAATGTAGACTTTGTGAGTTTATTTATGGAGTTCAGGACTCTTCTTAGTCTTGTAAATATTTTGGCAGCATTTGGGTATCATTACCAAAGAGGCTGTTGGTGTTGTTCAGTTTCTGACCTATTAGCTACACCGCTGCCCCTGGTTGCAGAGCAACACTAATTTCTCCACAGGAGACAGACAAATTATATATGTGACCTGAACACTTTGGAATGGGGGCTTGGCCATTAAATCCTAACCACAACCTCACTATTGAAGCACAGCCAGGTTCCTTACAATGTCCAGTTAGTCTTCTTATGTAATTTGTTGGCCAATTTGGCAGCTCCTTTCAGCAATGCTCAATCTGCTATGTGTATTCACCTTCCCCCTGGGAAGTGTTCACTGGAATGCAAATTGATGACCATTTTGAGAAGTGTCTGTGAGGATGGGAGAGAATATCAAAAAATCTTTGGTGGAGAAAAAAATTATTACAGCAGTGATAAAGTACATGCTCAAACCTTCTTGAGAAGATAATATTATGTTTAAATGAGGCTCCCAAATTCACTTCCTGGGAGCATGTGCTAACAGATGTATAGCAAGGTGTGCTTGTAAAAGTCCCCACATATAAGTAATGAAGTAAAAATTGTTTGATCAGGTTACTGTCATTAATAAATATAGTTCCCTTATCATTTAACTACAAAATAGCAGGTCAGCAACTGGAAGCAGTTAATTCCATAAATTATCTGGGAGTACGCATTAGGAGTGATTTAAAATGGAATGATCATATAAAGTTGATCGTCGGTAAAGCGGATGCCACACTGAGATTCATTGGAAGAATCCTAAGGAAATGCAATCCGAAAACAAAGGAAGTAAGTTACAGTACACTTCTTCGCCCACTGCTTGAATACTGCTCACCAATGGGGGATCCGTACCAGATAGGGTTGATAGAAGAGATAGAGAAGATCCAACGGAGAGCAGCGTGCTTTGTTACAGGATCATTTAGTAATCGCGAAAGCGTTACGGAGATGATAGACTAACTCCAGTGGAAGACTCTGCAGGAGAGACGCTCAGTAGCTCGTTACGGGCTTTTGTTGAAGTTTCGAGAACATACCTTCACCGAAGAGTGAAGCAGTATATTGCTCCCTCCTACGTATATCTCGCGAAGAGACCATGAGGATAAAATCAGAGAGATTAGAGCCCACACAGAAGCATACCGACAATCCTTCTTTCCACGAACAATAAGAGACTGGAATAGAAGGGAGAACCAATAGAGGTACTCAGGATACCCTCTGCCACACACCTTCAGGTGGCTTGCGGAGTATTGATGTAGATGTAGTAGATGTAGATGTACTGTCCATAGCTTCATTAGGGGGCAGTTATAAGGAACATATGATCATCCTACACACAATGTGCACTATTACAGCAACTGCTTCCATCTTTTAGCTGATATGTCCAAGTGATAAGTGGTATTACTCATTTACAAATGTGGCTGAATCATGTTTAGCCTTGTCCTCACTACAGTCATCCTCTCTGTAAAAACTACAATTTCGTAATATAGGTACAACAGAGTCTGTGTTGGGTATCATCGGAAGATGGAAGCATTTCAATTTCCTCTACATGATTCTAGACTGAATACAATTTACCCGAAGAAAGGTTACAAAACTGCATGGGAAAATGCTCCAGACACTGTCCTGTCATAACAATGGCCAATGAGGAAAATCCAGAAATCATTGTGCTAGAGGGCTGATTGCTCTCAGCATATCCCAGCTTCAGAAGCTAAGGTGAACCAAACCAGAACCCAGTCAGAATTGCCGGATTTTCCTGATGAACACGGGATCAAATAAGTAAAATTAAATCTAGCATTTTTCAAAATGCTACAATGCAGGAAGAATTACCCCATGTGCAAAGCAGTGTTTCAGTTGAGATAAAAAATGCACTGAATGATAACATACACATGATACCCTTGGTGAAGCTTCACTTTAATACCATGACCAAAAATTTTTCTGATTCCTCCTTCGCTATTATTCACTTTATGTATGGTCTACCTACCAGAGCTATTCCTTTAACTTACAATACTACTTACCTTAAAAAAATAACTAGTTGAGGATAGACTTGTGATATTTAAGAGAATTATACCTGTGTTTCTGTGAAATTGGAATGGAGGGATATATAGAAATTTTACATTATCAACAATTTTTTAAGTTTTTGACTACTACTATTCTCTGTTGATGTATCTTTTGACTTGCTCTATGTTCTTAGATGTTTGCCTACATGAAAGGATTTGAGTAACATGTGAGGGAATCAGATTATTTCAGTGAGCTGGATTATGGCAGTTTAATTCACGGTTCTTTTCAAACTGATATTTATCATTAGCCACAAATGTCACTGAACATCAAAAGTAGGCCTACAGTAAGCCCAAAACGTGAGCAAAGAATCATATAGCTGTGAAAATACTTAAAGTGACTGCCAGCTTTACACCATTTATTTATTGCTTACTTTTACAGAGTAAATTCTCAATTAACTGTAGCTGCAGTGGCTCCCAATGATATTTCCATAGATCTGGGAATGATTATATTCCTAATACGCTACCATTTTTTTTATTTAAGGGTCACTTCTACGTCAGGGGTCAAAGTCAATGGGTGAGATTGGACACTTCGGTCAACCCCTTAAACCTTGAAAGAAATCACTATTTCCTCCAGTCTTAAAGATGGAGTGTATGTAAACCGCTCAGTTACAAATGAGCATTACAGTGAAAAGGCCAGAATGAAATATTCAGAAAGCCCTCCTATCTGAAAATGGTTGAAGGATGAGTAAGAGATTTTGCCACATGATAGCACAAAGGCAGAGTATTTTGTCGTGTTATTAATATGTGGAACTTAAATGTTTACCATGATATTCAAATAATTGCAAATTTTTTCAACGAAGGTATATAATTTTTAAGGATTGTCTTTAGTTAATGAAATGAGAATTGCTGTTGGTTTATAACAACATAAGTAAAGAAGTTGCACGGTCATTTTTATTCTGAGAATGGGCTTTTTCATCAACTGTTGATCTGACTTGCCTTTAGTTGCTACTTTAATAATACACTGTTATAGGATTCTGTCGCAATTTCAACTGCATTACAATGTTAGTGTGATGAATATTTAGAATCTGTGTCTTGTTCTTTCTTGCCACATTACTTTTCAACTAGGCCCACTTATTCTCAGTTGGATTGAAAGGTGTGTAGTGGGGGGGGGAAGCTTGATTAAACTATGGCCTTCCGTGTCAGCCAGTTTGCTGGCCTGGCAGCATGGAGTTTTGACTCGTGGAGCACTAAAAGTTCCATTAACTTCACTTGATACCTGCTAAACTGGGGCCGCTGAAACATCTCTCTTCAAGGTCACTCCCCAAGCACCGTAGAGTTGGTAGGTATAACTAACAAACAAGTGAGGAATGGGAGGCGCCGCGTCTTCTGAACCAATAACAGCACTGAACCAAAGCAGGTTCTGGCATCGATGCTACCACATTGCCGCCTTCTGTGTAAACATTGTATGTTAGTGCATGAACGCCTGCTGTTGTGTTGGGTTACTGCCTCAACTACAGGCACCGTTAGCTTATTTATCCCTGTGTCACATTTCCTGATAGTATGCCAAACAAATCGTACTAAAAGACGCGTTTTGTAGAGATCTGTAGTATGGTACATGTTAGGTTTGTGGCATGTTTATAGTTTTTTATATTTTCATTTCTAAACTTCAGATGTTTAATGTTTTGTGCATTCAAACCTCTCGGTGTTCATGAGTTTGTGTGATGAAATAGTCATGATTCTATGTTGTTATGAAACTTCTTCTACGATTGGTTGATATGAGCAACCGCCATGCAAAATGTAAAGACCGTATTTGTTGTATTTACACTTGTGTATTACAAAAATATACGTTTTAAGTGATATAGCGCATACAGCGACTCGGCCACATTGTACAGTGCAAAGTTCAAAACCATCGTACAATATGCGTTAGATGAGTATGTGCCATGCAAGATCGTAAGAGATGGAAAAGAGCCACCGTGGTACAACAACAGAGTTAGAAAACTGATGCAGAAGCAAAGGGAACTTCACAGCAAACATAAACATAGCCAAAGCCTTGCAGACAAACAAAAATTACGCGAAGCGAAATGTAGTGTGCGGAGGGCTATGTGAGAGGCGTTCAATGAATTCGAAAGTAAAGTTCTATGTACTGACGTGGCAGAAAATCCTAAGAAATTTTGGTCTTACGTGAAAGCAGAAGGCGGATCAAAACAAAATGTCCAAACACTCTGTGGCCAAAATGGTACTGAAACAGAGGATGACAGACTGAAGGCCGAAATACTAAATGTCTTTTTCCAAAGCTGCTTCACAGAGGAAGACTGCACTGTAGTTCCTTCTCTAGATTGTCGCACAGTTGACAAAATGGTAGATACCAAAATAGACGACAGAGGGATAGAGAAACAATTAAAATCGCTCAAAAGAGGAAAGGCCGCTGGGCCTGATGGGATACCAGTTCCATTTTACACAGAGTACGCGAAGGAACTTGCGCCCCTTCTTGCAGCGGTGTACCGTAGGTCTCTAGAAGAGCATAGCATTCCAAAGGATTGGAAAAGGTCATCCCCATTTTCAAGAAGGGACGTCGAACAGATGTGCAGAAGTATAGACCTATATCTCTAACGTCGATCAGTTGTAGAATTTTGGAACACGTATTATGTTAGAGTATAATGACTTTTCTGGAGACTAGAAACTACTCTGTAGGAATCAGCATGGGTTTTGAAAAAGACGGTCGTGTGAAACCCAGCTCGCGCTATTCGTCCACGATCCTCAGAGGGCCATAGACACGGGTTCACAGGTAGATGCCTTGTTTCTTGACTTCAGCAAGGCGTTCGATACAGTTCCCCACAGTCGTTTAATGAACAAAGTAAGAGCATATGGACTATCAGGCCAATTGTGTGATTGGATTGAAGAGTTCCTAGATAACAGAACGCAGCATGTCATTCTCAATGGTGAGAAGTCTTCCGAAGTAAGTGATTTCAGGTGTGGTGCAGGGGAGTATCGTAGGACCGTTGCTATTCACAATATACACAAATGACCTTGTGGATGACATCGGAAGTCCACTGAGGCTTTTTATGGATGGTGCTGTGGTATATTGAGAGGTTGTAACTATGGAAAATTGTACTGAAATGCAGGAGGATCTGCAGCGAATTTACGCATGGTGCAGGGAATGGCAATTGAATCTCAATGTAGACAAGTGTAATGTGCCGCGAATACATAGGAAGAAATATCCCTTATCATTTAGCTACAATATAGCAGGTCAGCAACTGGAAGCAGTTAATGCCATAAATTATCTGGGAGTAGGTATTAGGAGTGATTTAAAATGGAATGATCATATAAAGTTGATCGTCGGTAATGCAGGTGCCAGACTGAAGATTCATTGGAAGAATCCTAAGGAAATGCAATCGGAAAACAAAAGAAGCAGGTTACAATACGCTTGTTCGCCCGCTGCTTGAGTACTGTTCAGCAGTGTGGGGTCCGTACCAGATAGGGTTGATAGAAGAGATAGAGAAGATCCAACGGAGAGCAGCGTGCTTTGTTACAGGATCATTTAGTAATCGCAAAAGCGTTACGGAGATGATAGACTAACTCCAGTGGAAGACTCTGCAGGAGAGACGCTCAGTAGCTCGGTACGGGCTTTTTGTTGAAGTTTCGAGAACATTCCTTCACCGAAGAGTCAAGTAGTATGTTGCTCCCTCCTACATATATCTCGCGAAGAGACCATGAGGATAACATCAGACAGATTAGAGCCCACACAGAGGCTTACCGACAATCCTCCTTTCCACGAACAATACAAGACTGGAATAGAAGGGAGAACCGATAGAGGTACTCGGGTACCCTCTGCCACACACCGTCAGGTGGCTTGCGGAGTATAGATTTATATGTTAAAATTGCATTTATACCTTTGTGTGGATTTACTGTTTTCGTTCTTCTTCATGTTTATATTGAATCTGGGTGCTGCAAGTTCTTTCACTTCCATCCTAACTACATGCTACAGAAGTTTTACCTCATAAATTTCACACACATTGCGTTTTCAAACTCTTGGTATGCTGTTATTCGCAAGAAAGTAAGTCATTAAACTCGTGTGTAATACTCTCACAAAAGAAACTTGCTAATAATGCACATTAACCACAGTTAGTAAGCAAGGAAACTAAAGTAATGGGACATATTTCTCGCACTTTTCCTTTAATCGTTCATGAAATTCTCATTAGGTGGTGATACCTGTGTTACCATACTCAAGGGCACTCTAGCAAGACATTGACAAACTTATTCCACCGCTGTTAGAACAGCTAATGGGAGAAAAAACGACTATCTAAAACACTATCAAAACAATAATACTAAATGTGAATTAAAGACTCGTCAAAGAATAATAGTTATACAGAGACAGGGATTTGCTAGTGAACTTTCAGCAACTCGGTTCATTCCCTTTTGATGTGAGCTGTGAAACATGAAAATTGTGTGCAGGTTGGTAGGACACCCTTAGGCTGAAACACCCGAGTCTTCAGGATGCCCATAAGAGCTGTACTCTAAGGAAACAACTTCCCCAAACATCCACTACATAGAGCTAAGCGGAATTTAAAGATGTGCCTTAAGACTAGCCAGTACCTGTTAGAAAACAATCTCATCACATGTTAACAGTTACTTAAAACATTGACTGGCAGTATTTATATCCATGTAGGAAATATGGAAAATGTTTTGTGATAATTTAAATTCTATAATACGCTATTGAGAAATTTATTTTAATGTACAAGGGTGAGTCAAATCAAAACCTTAAATATTTTTTCAATATTATTTATTGTGCAGAAGTGGTACAAAGCTGTATCACTTTTCAACATAATCTCCCCCATGCTCAATGCAAATCCTCCAGTGCTTACAAAGTGCATAAATTCCTTTAGAAAAAAATTCTTTTGGTAGTCCGTGCAACCACTCATGCACTGCGTGGCGTACCTCTTCATCAGAACGGAAATTTTTGCCTCCTATTGCGTCTTTGAGTGGTCTAAACATATGTGAATCATTGGGGCAAGGTCTGGTGAGTATGGTTGATGAGGAAGACACTCAAAATGCACGTCTGTGATTGTTGCAACTGCTGTACGGGCAGTGTGGGGCCTTGCATTATCATGTTGCAAAAGGACGCCTGCTGACAGCAGTCCACGTCGCTTTGATTTGATTGTCGGCCGTAGATGATTTTTTAGGAGATCTGTGTATGATGCAATGGTGAGAGTGGTCCCTCTAGGCATCTAATGCTCCAAAATGACGCCTTGTTTGTCCCAAAAGAGTCAGCATAACCTTCCCTGCTGATGGTTCTGTTCAAATCTTCTTTGGTTTTGGTGATGAGGAATGGCACCCTTCCTTGCTCGCTCTCATTTCCGGTTGGTGGGAGTGAACCCAGGTTTCGTCCCCATTAACTATTCTTGCAAGGAAGCTATCACCTCGTTCAAAGTGCCGTAGAAGTTCTTCACAAGCATCAACACGTCGTTCACTCATTTCAGGAATCACCTGCCATGTACCCATCTTGCAGACACTTTGTGAAACTGGAGCACATCATGCACAATGTGGTGTGTTTGACTCATGACTAATCTGTAAACATGCTGCAATGTCATTCAGTCTCACTCGGCAGTTTTCCTTCACTATGGCTTCAATTGCTGCAATGTTCTGTGGAGTCACAACTCATTGTGCCTGACCCGGACGAGGAGCATCTTCAACTGAAGTCACACCATTTGCAAACTTCCTACTCCATTCATAGACTTGCTGCTGTGACAAACATGCGTCACCATACTGAACCTTCATTCATTGATGAATTTCAATAGGTTTCACACCTTCACTACGCAAAAACCGAATAGCAGAACGCTGTTATTCCCTGGTGCAAGTCGCAAGTGTGGAGTGGCCATCTTTATACTGATACTGCGACGGTATGTGTGCATCTGCACCAACTACCACCTACAGGCCATTCTGCATGCTGTTTGTAGGACGCTGACCAACTAACAAAATAATGGTGTAAAATTTCGATTTGTTATTACAAATTTAAGGTTTTCATTTGACTCGCCCTTGTATATTTTTGGGTGGTCTCAGAGCCCTGTAATTACGAAACGTGCCTGCCAGGAACCCTAACCAACACATTATTGTATAGATTGTTTCAAGAAGTTAGTTGTATGCCTGAGGACCTCCCTTTGTGACATTTTGTTGTACACTCATTTGATGAAAAAGGAATAGTCTGCATTGGCAGGATATATTTTGAAATGTTATTTACGCTCTACAAATTGAACTCGTGCTCACTTGCAGTATCCAGACTGAAGTATTAAAATCACTCCTTAAGTTAGGGTGCTGTACAACTCAAACTTAAAACAACTATTGCCTCACATAGGCAGCAAAAATGTCAACATGTGGCACTGATTGTTGAACCTTTGAGTAATTTACATACAGGGACTGTTCATATGCGTAACAATTCATATAGATTTCAATAACATGTTACAATAGATTAGCTGCTTCATACTTATTTGTCATTCCTGTTCTAGGGAAACTATTGCCAGAGTTACTGGAGGCATGAAGGTTAAGGCGGACAGAGATGAAGCGTCGCCCTACGCTGCTATGTTGGCTGCTCAGGTATGACCTACTGCCCTTTTCTCCTAATTGTTTTCTCGTCAAAGACGTGGTACAATTGTGTTACTCAAACGTTAAATATAATGTGGTAATGATCATTAGTTTGTCTTGTCTTCAAGAAAGAAACTCGCATATTTGTTATATAAGGAAACTTTTGTTTAGTTATAAGCTTTACAGAATTTCTCAAAATGTGCATTATGTTACTCTTGTGATATGGCAAAGAATTTCGACAGACCTTAGAATAGTGCTGATAGTGATGAAATATGAGTTGAAGCATGTAAAGAAGAATATTGTTCACATTAACCATACTTGTGTGTCTTCTCCTCTTGAGGTCCTACATTACTTTGTAAAATTATCTTTACAGATCTTTTATAAATATTTAGTAGTGGACTGGAATGCTTTTGTCATTTAATAATACTTCAGGTGGTCAGATATATCTGACAGTGTAACTGACCATAGATATTGGTCCGACTTTGAGGCCAGGCAAATGTCGTGAAGTAATACCTCATCAAGGGATCCACAAGCAGTTTGAAATCATCTTTGTTGTGTTGAATATTGAGCTATATCCTAGTTATGTTAGGAGTTTAAACTCTAATTAGTATTCGTTACATTGTTCTGATAACTTGCAGTTAATTATTATATCACCTGTCTCAAAAACAAAAGGCCGAAAAACTTTATTAACAATTGTGCAACATTTTTGTGGTTATTGGAATGATTACATCAAAAGTAATTGTAAAACCTTGTTTCTTGGGGAAATAGGTAGCAAGGTGGTAAAATACACATTAGTCAGTTGTAAATGCGAGGTCTATTAAAATTAAAATCACTTGGGTATCCAGCAGTTCTCCAGCATGACATTCTCATATCAGAGACATAAACTTGGTTGTTCTATTCTCACCCTTGTGGTATTGTTTTATTCGGAACAAGGGACCGATGACCTAGCAGTTTGGTCTCCTTTCTCCCCTCCACCCCTCTCCCCCTTAAACCTACCAACCAACCATACACTGTTATGACTATTTTTACCCAAAATTTTGTCGCTTCAAATGTATTTTCTGTTCTCTAATGTTCATCTTCTGTGCAGGAGGCCGAACATGTTAGCATTGAGCATATGATGAACAGTCTGGTTTTCTCCTCAGTGACGCTCAATATCATTTTGATCATCAGTGTAGTCCCATCCTGTCTAGTTAACCTTTGCTTTACCAATTCCAGATCTGTCTATTCAGGGACATCCAAGTTGTCCATTTCGCATCATAGCCAGGAGGTAGTTTCTGCAACTTTTCCAGCCATGCACAAAGTAGATCATAGACCCCCATAGTGGCAACCTAACTTTTTCAGCAGTGGTTCTAAATGCTGTCAATGTTCTAAGGAAGCTCCTTGACTTTAGAATAAAAGGGTGTTAATGCTCAAGTAAAAGTATTTCTCTCTCTTTAATGTTATGTATGCATCAGATAAGTTTGTAAATAATTTTAGAGGACCATAGTATCCACAAACATTCTGCATCTTTTCTAGAACCGATCTTCAGTTTATCATATAGTGTATTTCCTGTTGAGCTGTGCCAATCTCATCCTGATTCTCCACAGCTATTAATCACAAAATTAATTGCAAATATTTACGTATTAATACCTGTGTTTGTGGGGGATTGGGTGGGGGGGAGGGGTGGTGCACACGTGTGTCACTGCAAATTTCTGCACCCTATGGAAATTTATACATAATTCACAGGCTAAGTCAAGAGTAAAATATATATAATGGGGGGCTGCTGTGTGTTTTTGCTTTGTGTATAATTGTTAAATCTGTGAAACAAAATTTTCCTACTTATGTTCAAGATATTGTAAACTTTTGTATATGATGTATTTCTTATGCATTTTACTTTGGAATACAGGATGTTGCAGAGAAATGCAAGACATTGGGAATCACAGCACTGCACATAAAGTTACGTGCAACAGGTGGCAATAAGACAAAAACTCCTGGCCCAGGAGCGCAGTCGGCTCTACGTGCTTTGGCCCGGTCCAACATGAAGATTGGGCGAATTGAAGATGTGACGCCAATTCCCTCAGATTCCACACGCAGGAAGGGTGGACGACGTGGTCGTAGGTTGTGAAGTGACTGTATACTTGTGTGGAACTTGTACTACTGTTATATATTCCTATCCAATGAAATAAAATATTTGACATACGCTGTGGTGCCTGCTTTACATCTCCATTTTTCTTTAGGCAATAGTATATTATGTGCAGTTTCCTGCCGAATACCATGACTTATTCAGTGAAAATGTAGCTCACAACTCTGATAAATGTTTACTTGCCTTCATAGTATGTGTTGAAGATGTTACTGCATAATGATTTTTGTGAATTTTGTAGTGTGCTTAAACAGAAGCATTGATGGTGAAGCTAGATAATTCAGCTCAAGAATTGTCTGCTACTCAGCAGAGCCAAGTCCTTTTATAAGAATATACAAAAATTATTAAGACTGGCCTAGTAATTTTCTGGGCAGGGTTCCATAATCAAAATTTCATCTACTGTGTCTGCGCTACAAATCCAATAAGCCTGTGATAGGATCTGTGAATGACCCTGTATTTAATTTTTAAGAAAGCAAATTTTAAACCTAGTATATGATTTTGCAACTTTGCTTTGATAAGAGGTTTTAATATATTTGCTGGAAGTTAGTATTTATTCTATTTGCCTTTGCTATTTGTTCTGATAGACAGTAATTGCTGTGTTCAGTCAGTCTATCCATTTTTAATACATTGTTGTTGACATCAGTGATTTAGCAATGAAAAGTATCTCCTAGGAAACTTCGTAATCAGTTCATTGCAGTGAATGTAGTCAAATTTTCATGTACAGTGGGACCCTGCATGACAAGCATAATCCGTTCCAGAATCTTACTCATAGTGCAAAGTCCTCGTTAAGTGAAACAATTTATCCCATATATATTAATGTAAAATATGATGATGCGTTCCATGCAGAAAAAGTACTAGAAGTAATCTTATTCATGCCATTTATTCAAAGAAAATCATACATACATTTGCATTGGCACAGAATGGCAGTGTGAGACGATCTTCCATTCTCCTCTGCTGTTATGAAGATACGCTTCAGCATCTTTCTCCAGAATAGACCCATATTGTCACAGTTACAAACTTGTTGCAGCAGATAACCTTCAGAATGTACGAGCATCTTGAAGTTGATGCCCTCTGCTGCCTTTGTTTCGGAGCTGATTGCTTCGTCGTGCCTCAAAACACTGTAGATTCTGGTTCTTCTCTTACACTTTTCTAACCACCCATGACTTCCTTCAAACATTTCTTCTGTCGCGGACAGTCCTGGAGTTGTTTTAACGAGGTCAGCGAAAATAATTCTCACCTTCTCACAAATTATGATCTTGTTAAAGTGTCGCCTTCCAATTACTTTTCATTTATCCATGTAAGGAGCAACCTTTCGACATCATCCAGAATACAGAACCAATGTTTAGATACTCTTGTCACTCCCTTTGGAGCATCTGTTTCCTTAATATTGTTCTTGAGGATAGTGCAAATAGTTGATGGAGGTGAATCGTATGTGTGTGCTAAATCTGCAACGCTCACACCACATTCGTGTTTTTCAGTGATTTTACATTTCATTTCTAAAGTCATTTTCTTTTTCTTATGGCTTTATCCATGGGGATATTTCTGAGAAGGTTATTAAAATCTGAACACAAAAAACTCTATTGGAACTCAAATCTAGGAAAATGTGTGATCACAAGCTGCACTAAAGACTGTCTCAGAAAGAGCACTAAACCCTGACTGCTGTACATACTAAAGACACAGTTCATATGCCACTGAAAAGGTATTGTCTTGTCACTCGTTATGCTAAACATTGCTTATTAAGCAAGCCCTTTTTTTTATGGGAGGTGTTCATAAAGCAAGGTTCCACTGTATGGCGGTATTTTAAGGTTGCCTCAAACTGTATGGTCACTATAATTTATAGCTTATTGATTGTATCCTGAATCTCAAATAGTACTGTAACTGCTGGATATTTTACCAAATCAATGCATCCATTTAAAATTACTCTATTTTTAACACGCATACCTGAAGTGTACAGTGGGAGGAGGGTGGCAGGATTATGCCAAATATTGTTAAATATCTCTGCCTCTGGAGAGCATTTGGATGTGAGATTTAGTTGTTGGAGCTGGGCTGAAGAATTAGATTCAACAACTAAAGCCACCAACACCAAGCATCCTCCAGTGGCTCCATCTTTATCAGTACACCTTGGGGTATTTTCAGTGGACAACACTGCACAGTATCTGTTCATTAATTATGATTAAATTTCTGGGAATCTTGAGTTTTGGGTGGTTGTTCTCTGGTTGCTTATTCTCTCTACACATGTGCTACTGGGATGCAGCAATGATAGTAAAGTGATCAAACACTTATGTTCACACTGTTCTGGTGAGGTCGACAACATGAGTAGCATTTCGTGCTGGGTCCACTTCATTTCACTGTTAGGTGTGTTTCTATTGGCAATATTTACACAATGATCTAGGATGCTAGACTGGACATATTAATGTAGGTTGCAGCAGATATGACTGATGGCATTGTGCTTAAACCAAGTGAAATTCATTTTTCTCAGATGTGGTTTGGTGCTACTTTGAATAAAAGAAAAACTGTAGTAGTTAAATTGGCATTACGTTCACATCTTGAAGACACATGCTAAGGGGGTTTAATTTTGAGAAACCACAAAATTTTTGAGTGAATGGTAATATTTAAGGCAAATATGGTCATATATGATTAAACTAGGAGATATTCAAAGTTTCAATTTGGGATGTTTGCTTGGATGGCCTCCTTGGTTACAGCAAATGCTTTCTGTCATCAAATTTGTGTTTGTAACGTTGTCTGACACAAATTTTCTACTGTTGTGATATGTTATGGCTGTAGTAAACTGATTAATTTGATTTCAATCTTTACATCAAGGACATTCTATCAGTCTGCAGCTATCCCGTTGTGAATGCAAAGACGATGGATAGATGCGTGCATGATGCACTCTACACAGATTGAGAATACGTTTGCTTTTTCTTCGTGCTCTTTTCTCACACTGCACGCTCCAGCTGCTGCCTACCCCAATAACTGATATTGGGCCATTATTTCGAGTCCTCACTCCGCAGCTCAAATCTTATGCTCAGAAAACTCACTGCTTGTTAGTTTAATATTTATTGTCTTTGCTTTATGCCACTGATAATGAACAGTAAATTGGCTAAGCATCATCAGCATTCCTTTGCTAATGTAAAAATATGTAGACGCTAAATGTTCTACAGGTACTGTGAAGTGTGTGCTGCCAGATATGGCAGAATGTGATAGTACAGCCTGCTGACATCCATCAGTACTAAATAATAGGCATAACAGGGCTTCCAACTTCTTTTGGACTCTGTTCATCTTCCCTTGTATGTTAACAGTACAGAATTAGTTACATGTTGCATAGATCATTTGAACAATTCTTTTAACAAAATGTGGAACAAGTCAGTTTTCAGAATATGTATACATGTTTAGATTTAGCATTATTGAACACATTGTACAACCATACTGATTTTTTCCAGGCTACCAGTTTAAAAAAAATAGGTACTTACAGTTGTTTAGAGTGCCCTAACCCTGTTGGGGTGAGAGGGTGTCAGATGGTTTGCAGAATGTGTCTTTCACCCTATAGTGCAGTGTGTACCAGAATGAAACTCCCTGGCAGAATAAAATATGTGCTACACTGGGACTCGAACCTAAAGTTGCGTTTTTGTGGGCAGTGCTGTCACCAACTCAGCTATCCAAAGCAATTCAAAAGGAGAGATTTACAGCCGTAAGTAAAGCAGTGAGAGCAGCTTGGATGCCTGTCAATAAGAGAATACGCCCATGAGAAACAGGTTTCCAGGTTCTTGTCCTGGTGCAGCAACAGTTTTAATATGTTAGCCTGGTGATTCTTTCTAATTTTATAATTACTATTTCTCTGTTACACACATCCCTGCAACTAATCAGACAAGTACAGTACCATTTAGTGACAAATTTACTTAGGTGTAAGCTACTGAAGAATATAAAAGTTGATCAGACAGCATGAGCAATAAAGACACTGGCCACCTGCAAATTGCAGGTCTTGCTTCTCAACAATACAGGTACTCTGTACAATAGGTGTGAGCACATGGGAGCGTATGATTTGTGAAAAGAGGCAGCAGCCTTTTCAGTAGTTGCAGGGGAAACAGTCTGCATTATTGGCAGATTTGGCCTTCTAATATAGCCAGTATGGACTTACTATGTTAGTACTGACAATGGTTGAAAGCAAGGGGGACTAAAGCCGTTACATTTCCTGAGGGCATGCAGCTCTATATGTGTGACTCGGTGATAATGGCATGCTCTTGGGTACAATATTCTGGAGATATGATAGTCCCGCATTAGTAACTGTGGATAAAGGGGGATTGCTTAGGATATCGAGGAAAAAACAGTGTTGTATGAGCTAGAGCAGTGGTTCACAACCTGGGGGTAATTACTCCCTGAGGGGTAAAAACTGAACAATTCAATTCTGTTTGAACCTCAAAACAATTATTTTCAAAAGATCATTCCTGTTATCACAATTATGTCAGACTAATATTGATGACATAAGTTATCAGTAATTACTTTTTCTCAGTAGCATTAATGTAGTTGAGGTTACAAGTTCCTTACATAGTCCACCCATTACACACATGTTGTGCTTAGTCCCATACGTGGCTGAAGATAAAAATGAGACACATTTAGCAAATGCTTAAATCTCAAGAACGTCTTCTCCTAATTGTAGATAGTACCTGCAGTATTCCAGAAATTGGTCCGTTACTTGCCTCGAAACAGAAATCACTTCATACAGGGTATATACGACCTGGGACAACAGAGAGATCTGGGAAAAACTTGGAGAATTTTTTCATCTGGGGGGAAAAGCTCAGGAATTGTTTATAATTCTAGGAATTTTTCGTTGTTTTAGTTTTCAGTTAAATTTTTGTGATTTTGATTGGTAAGAAACAATACTCTAACAAAGGATATTACTGTATCCTGCTACTGCAGCAACAAAACATGAATAAGAGAGAAAAAACGAAAATAAAACTTAAGTTGCAAAGGAAATGCGCCACATACAACAAAAAACACAGTGCTCATAAGTGTCTGCCAACAGCACAGTATGTCAAAGGCTTTAGGAAGACTATGCAATGCTTCATAACAGCAAATTGCTTCTGATGAGTGTGACGTGACAACTGTTTAAATTAGATTGAGTAGTTGTGGGCGGCTCTTGTGTGCAGTTGAGTCGCGTATGAGTAGTACCTTCTGCTTCTGGTTACAGAAGTGTGGTTGGGTGCCACTATCTTATATTGCCCCAGTTCAGAAATATAGTAAACCCGGGGCTGATGCATAGAGCAGTCAGAGTTGTGGTGGGGTGCGGTGTCGTCTTGACATCACCTGTGTATACGTTCAGTTATTTTATTGTTTCCTCTTTGTTTATTGCTCTCACGTTAAATGAAAACAAAATGGATTTTTGTGACTGGGGACTATCAAATGAATTAAAATACATTTGCATGATTATGGAAGGCTAAAATATGTTATTAGTTTAATATTTTATTTCCACCTTTCTGACAGTCAAGCATTAATCGCTTTGCGGAACAATGAAGTTATTTTTTAAGGTTTGCTAAAGAGATTTGGCTTTTATTAATCTTTTCTGTTGAGGGAGTCAATTTATTTGAAATGAAGTGTTTAATTTCACACTGTTGGCTAGTTTCAACTGTTCGCTGCATTTCAAGTACAAGGCATTATGCCATAATAGAGAACCAAACATGAGATAATACAGTACTGGTGCTCCAAGAAAATTTACATGCGAATCTGGACTTACAAATGTGCAGTTTAAGACGAATTATGCATTTTAGTATGGTGCACGAAATTCCAATGTTGTTTAAGTTTCCTCTGAGCTCTTGTTTCTTTTATGACTTAATGTAAGATCTTTTAATGTTTTACACGTACAAACATAAGGGCTTCCTGCGTCATCGTAGCTGTGCAAGTGCGGTGACGCCTTTTATCTGGCGCTTTCTTGCAACTGCTGGAACAAACCTATCTCTAACAGCTCGTGGGAAAATATTGCGGATGGTGGTTTGAAAAACGTTACATTGAAAGCAAATTTCCTTTTACGCAAGATGAGCTGTGTGTGAGAATGTACAATGAATTTCTTAAATCACAAAGCATTTGACTCTCATTTAAAAATCAACTCTTTGAGGAGGACCGTTTGGAAGAATTTCGAGCCCAGAAGATCTGACATTTAGGTCGTTATTAAAAATTTTATTGGCACATTTGTGTGATGTGTCTTAAAGTGTAACACGCGCAAAGATCAACATTATATGTGCAAGCTTAGCTTCTCTTGCAGCTTATTAAAATTAGAGACCAATATTATATGTGAATGCTATGTATATTAATTTAAACCATTAAGTTTTCTTATTTGTTTGTTCGCAGTACTTAAGAGTGATGTTGCTATTGGCTGACTACACATGTCATCTGCTAGCTGGATCATGTGACATGAGCTATGACTGGCTTACAAAAGCGCATCACAATCTCGATTTCAATGCTTCGGAAAGTATCATGCAGGATTTGGTTGAATCCAAATTTATACCTTTGCAATACGAACATATGCATCACATCAAAGGTCTTTCAAAACTTATTCCCCCACCCTCTCCCTCCCCTGAGTTTCGTTTTCTAAAGTGCCAGGAAATTCTACGTCAATATATGAAACCATAAACAATCAAAGGATTGATGAGTTTTACAGTGGCAAGGAAGAGTATACCATCACTTAACACGGAAAAAGTGTATTTTGACCTGAGAGAAACTGTATTTTTAACCGGGAAAAATCTGGAAAATTTTTTTCTTTGTGTACGTATACACCCAGTGAGAGTGCAACACAGCAGTAACTACGTAAGGGCTGCTGTACATACATACTACTACTACTACTACTACTACTACTACTACTAGTAGTAGTGGCTGTATTCAGTCACAAAGTATTAAGTTTTGATATTTATTAGAGTTCAGAAGTTGAGAAGTGCAGCAATCAAGTGATTTCTGAACAGTAAGTATAGTGCACACATTTCAAGTTGGTTGATTTTTAATGTGGTTGCAGTGTGTAGGCCAAGCAAGTGCCATGATGGTGAGGAGTAATGCAGGAGAAATTTGAAGTGTCTGCCTTAACTATGGATAGTTGGCTTTCTTATCTGAGGAGGAGCTGTGGGCAGCACTGCAAAATACACACACACACACACACACACACACACCAAATATCATTCATCTTTCAAAAAATAAATCTTCCAAGATGAGTCTTTCATTCTACAGTTTAGTTATGTGCTAAATTTAGTGATTATGTGGGGGGAGGGAGGGTGGAGATACTAGCTAATGTCTAATTGCAGTCAGGGGTAATACTGTCAGAAAGGTTGGGAACCACTGATCTAGTGTGTGGAAGTTAGGTTGCTTAATCGGGCAGTTGAATTAGAGAATTTAATAAGATAAGTAGATTGACATTTGGTCTAGTAAGGAATTAGTGTAGTGGCAAGAAGAATAAGACTTCTGGTCAAGTTGAGGTAAACACTGAATAAAAAATCACAGATGTGGGTGAACTACTATGCACAGCATAGTGAATGCATTTTTGTAGTCTAAATAGACACAAAGCCAACATCTTCCACAATAGGACAAGTTTGTATGCTCAATAGCTCTGCAGATGATGTCAAAATAATACATTGGGGGACATAAAATAAATTACTCAGGTAGGTAAGGAAGATGAAAATTTTAATCTTGATGAGGCTGGTATCTAGTCGTATAAGAAGGAAAAATAGCAAAACATGGACAGGGGGAAAGGAATGGAAGATGGAAGCCATACAGTAGAATTTTACCCAGAGTACAAGTTAAACATTGCTAATACTTTAAGAATCTTGAATGACATGTGTGTCTCTTGACCTGTGGGCAAAGGAAGGCTATGAGTGTGTCCTCTACACTCCAGGAGAAACCTGGACTTTTTTCTTTTTTTCTCTCCCCCCCCCCCTTTTTTTGGGGTGGGGTGGGGGGAGGGGGGATCTTGGAAACAGAATTCTGGGAATTTTTCATTGTTTTTGATTTCAGTTAAATTTTTGTAATTTTGATTGGTGAGACCTGATATTTCAACAAAGAATTTTAATACCACAACAGTAGAAACTAAACAAGATATAAAAACTGCAATTGCATTAAAACACAGTGCGTACACAATTCTGACCTGTCAAAGGCTTTAGGGTGAAGCCTATGCAATACCACTGAACAACAAACTGCTTTCGACATCACAGTTAACATTTCTAATAAGCCAAGGGAAAGTACTGCAAATGATGATTTGAGAAGCATTATTTTTCTTAAATGTGTGATGAGTTTCTTAATCCATGGAGTGCTTGAATCTTGTTCCGAACGGAACACTTTGAGGACCAGCCACTTAGAAAAATTTTGGACCCAGAAGACCGGTCATTTGTACCCCTATTTAAAATTTTACTGTCGCATTTGTGTTTGCTACATCTTAAAGGATAACCTACACTACAAAAGGCCAAACTATTTTAGTTCTTTCATGTAGTACGAATTACACAATAATGGCACAAAGTATAATAGGCTTCAGAAACAAGTGAGGCGAGTTGTTGAGCAATTTGACACGTAATAGGGTTTTCTATGTAACAGTCAAAAGTGCTCGATGGAACATTTATTGTGCAAAGCAGTGAAATTTATAATCATGCTTGTCAGAAATACTCAGCTGCTGCAGTCCAAACTGTTCTCTTAGGACCCTTCCTAACCAAACCCACGAAAAAAAGGCAAATTTTACAACTCCTATTATACAGGGTGTTACAAAAAGGTACGGCCAAACTTTCAGGAAACATTCCTCACACACACACAAAGAAAATATGTGGACATGTGTCCGGAAACGCTTACTTTCCATGTTAGAGCTCATTTTATTACTTCTCTTCAAATCACATTAATCATGGAATGGAAACACACACAGCAACAGAACGTACCAGCATGACTTCAAACACTTTGTTACAGGAAATGTTCAAAATGTCCTCCATTAGCGAGGATACATGCATCCACCCTCCGTCGCATGGAATCCCTGATGCGCTGATGCAGCCCTGGAGAATGGCGTATTGTATCACAGCCGTCCACAATATGAGCACGAAGAGTCTACATTTGGTACCGGGTTGCGTAGACAAGAGCTTTCAAATGCCCCCATAAATGAAAGTCAAGAGGGTTGAGGTCAGGAGAGTGTGGAGGCCATGGAATTGGTCCGCCTCTACCAATCCATCGGTCACCAAATCTGTTGTTGAGAAGCGTACGAACACTTCGACTGAAATGTGCATGAACCACATGTTGTGTCGTACTTGTAAAGGCACATGTTCTAGCAGCACAGGTAGAATATCCCGTATGAAATCATGGCGGTGAATTGAGGAAGTACAGTACATACTGACGAAACTAAAATGAGCTCTAACATGGAAATTAAGCGTTTCCGGACACATGTCCACATAACATCTTTTCTTTATTTGTGTGTGAGGAATGTTTCCTGAAAGTTTGGCCATACCTTTTTGTAACACCCTGTATGTGAAAGCTTAGGTTTTTGTTCCAATTAGACACTGCTAGTTGTTGTTGTTGTGGTCTTCAGTCCAGAGACTGGTTTGATGCAGCTCTCCATGCTACTCTATCCTGTGCAAGCTTCTTCATCTCTCAGTACCTACTGCAACCTTCATCGTTCTGAATCTGATTAGATTGTATGTGCTTTTATTTGTGTACTGACTTCACAATAGAGGATAAATGGATAGGTGTGTGTGTGTGTGTGTGGTGTGTGTGTGTGTGTGTGTGTGTGTGTGTGTGTGTGTGTGTGTGTGTGTGTGTGTGTAAGACAGATGCTGCTCTAGGAAAATTAGAGACCTTTGGAGAAAACAGAAGCAGCCATATGAGTATCAAGAACTGAGAGATGGATCAGGAAGGGCTGTATGAGGGAACTTCAACACTATAGGTAGGTAGGTGAAGATTAGATGGCAGATATACCATGAGAAGAATTTGACAGAGTACTGAAAGTACTATACGTGTCACAGTTGCTATTTCTTTGAGGTGACTGTCGTTTCGGACAAAAAAATGCAAAGACTGGCAGTGGCGACCTTGAAGAAGTTCAGGTTCCTTAGAACACACAAAGCAACAAAGGTAAATTTATGTTTATACTTGTGCGATTATAATTTTGTATGATCAGAAAGGCTTAGTAGTAAAGTACCAGACAACAAATTCAAAGGTCTTAGGTTCGATCCCCAGTCAGTCTTAGGAATTTCGTCACTTATCACTTCTGGCAATCTTTGTTGATGTGAAAAACGGCAAGTTTCATCGTGGTTTGGAATCCGTGGTAAACTGTAGATCTTGCTATAATTGGTAGCTAAGTCTGTTCAAAGCCAGAGAAAGGCAGCGGCATACTACCTCCAACACGACCATGTCTAGTAAAGCACCATGGTGTTCAAAACAAGCTTTGGATCGATGGCTGATTTACTTTTATGATGAGAAACTGATAACTGCAATGAACCAACTAATGAAGTACTGGATGTTTATAAATCAGGTGCAACTACTCATGGAGGTCTGGTGGTGTAATTATCATATGGCAGCAAAACTTAGTTCCAATTGTGGCAACCAGGTACAAATTTGGCACTGTACACTGTTTGTATGACATCCACGCTGTCACTTGACAAGCCATAATGTGAATTAACTGCATGGCTATAGAGAAGAGAGACTGTGTGCTATTAGTAAGCGCTTATGGGAATGGCAACAATTACAGCGCTGCATTGAGAGAGTATTGTCAACTGAAAGCTATGAGGGGAGGCTTATGTTGCATCACAATCGAGGCATAGTGCAAAAAGTGAAAATCAATTAAGGATTCAGTTTTCAATATCTTGCACATTTGAACATGATAAGGATTCCTGCTCGCTGGATTTCATGACTCTTCACACTCATTCAAAACGCATGCTGCATGGCAGCAGTGGAAATGTTGCAGCTGTATTGCACTTCTTTAGCTACCTGATCACCGTGTTCTAAACAGAGGAAACGTATTCACCGCCACCCAACTGTCACAAGAGCTCACCATCAACATCTGCTGACAAGATTATGGGAGGTTGTCAATGCAAAGCTGGAAAAGCAGGCGTTTCTGCTCCATAACAACACCCCAGCTGCACAGCATGGATACTGTCTCACAGACTGCTTCTTTGAGCTATCAATTTTTTCTCCTGAGATGGCACGCACTGACTGCCTTTCCTAGGATAAAAAGAGCATTGTGTGGCAGGCATTTTCCGAATGGTAATTTGATTTTCACAATGGAACGTTTCCTGACCAGCCAAAATGCTGACATCTACAACTAATTGCTCTTCCAGGTCATTCATCGTTAAGAAAAAGTGTCGTATTGGAGGATGAATATGTGGAGGAGCATTAACACCAAGGCCAAGTTTAATGGTCCAAGATGTGGCAGTGGTATGTCATCTCACAGCACACACTTGTCTCAGAGTTAGTAGATAAAAATAATGCTGGAGAGCATGCATGAGGTGAAAACATATGAAAATGGCAGAGAAATTTTATTAAAGTGAGATGGTGAAAATCACATCCTGGTCTGAGGTAGGTAGCATGATATATTTGATTTTCGGTTGAGTACAATAATCCCAATTCACGGTAGCTGCAATAAGCCACCTTCTGAGCAGGAGGGTGTAGGCACGTGTAGAAAATGCATGTCAGTGGAATGGGAGTTTAGACTATGATGTAAGAGTACTGACAGGGACAAAAATCAAATCAAATATTGTGTAATTTGCAGGGACAGCCACCCCTCAGTGATTACTTTGGACAATTGAAAGCGATGCAGAAGGGGAAAAGAAAAATAGTTCACTATAAAATTATGGACTATCAGAATTAGGAGAAATTATATATCATTCTGATAGTGTCTCCAATATTGAATTAGGCCATTATAATATGAGAGGTATTAATATTCCTACAGTGGATTGTCTGGTATCACTGCAGCCAAGAAAGGGTAACAGTGTGGATGACAAGCCATTGTTCAGGGAGAATGTGGCTGTTGAAAGAGTGCCACTTCTATGGCATAAAAAGCTTTGTTTTTACTCATATCAAGTTAACAATATCTAATTAAGTACAGCCATGTAGGCATTGAATTTTATTGGTATTGATAAAGAATATTTTGATTTGTGACAAATATATTCATACTTAGACAATGGTAGGTAATGAGTAAAGTTTATGCTGTGCAATAAGCTATCGTTGTTCTCGGGTAGATCTTCTCTAGTTGCTTACTGTTTCAGTGTTGTTATTATATTGTCACTGATGATTTCTTAGTTGGAATGTCGGGTTTTTAATTGCCAGCAGATCCTAAACTGTCCTGGTGTAGTGGTTTTAAGTCCATGTGGTTAAGAGCATAAATACATATGCTACATAGTATAGAAGTGTTGTGGCAGCTCAGACTTGTAAACTAATATACAAGTAATAGTTTTAGTAGCAGAAGTAGTGCCACCATGTTGACTGGAAGTAATTCCATACTCGTGAGCTCTGTAAATTTTGAGAAATGACTTGTAACTTTGTGCTATTGACGTAATGAATGCACATCTAACAAATTGGAGGACACTGGGCCTAACAATATATTCAGATTTTACCACATTTATTTGCTATTCGTTTACACATGTACCAACCTCTCTCAGAGTGTTGTCTTAAGAGTAATACATCATCAGAGTTCTTATTTTGGAGTGAAGTGGATAGCAACTGCATTGAAGGTAAGTTTAACACATGTAGGATGCATGGATGAACTTCGAAGACACAGTATGAACAAGTAGGTTTATGTCTGTTATTCTTCTACTTCCTCAAACAGGCAGTTTGTAAAATAGTACGTTGTTGGGTAGGGTCAGGGTAGTTATTCTCTCTCAAAGCAAATCAGTGTGTTGTGTTTGGAATATCGCCAAAACACGCTAAATTCAATTAACTTCAAACATGAGATGAGTGACATGTTCCAGGCCACAGCCTGATTTTTGTGAGATAATGAAAACTTAATGACTACCTCTTGTACATCTACTGGAATATAAAGTTTTGGATCAAATCACTTTTCAGTCATCTAAAATTTCCAATTGTTATTAAAAGTTTAGATGATTGATACATGTTTTGACATTTTTTATTGAATAGTCTTGGTCCCGCAACCGTTGTGTAAAGGTGGACTTGATGGTGTTTGGTTTGGGGGGGCACTCAACTGTGCGGTCATCAACACCTGTGCGAAGTCCCAATTTTACACAGTCCAATCCAGCCACTGTCACAAATGATGATGATGATGATGATGATGATATGAGGAGGATAACACACTCAGGCCCCAGGCAGAGAAAATCCCCAATCCGGCTGGGAATCAAACCCAGGACCCCGTGATCCAGACGGAGCAATGCTAGCCACTAGAGTACAAGCTGCAGACGTAAAGGTGGACTTGCAGAGACTATAGAGGAAGAGTTTGAGAAGCTTAGTATGAAGGCTGTAGCAACAGTAAGGTTTACAATAAGCTACAGCCTCGAGGGAAGGTGCTAGACTAAATCCGATAACAGTGCTGTGCACAGTGATTCCCACACTCCAGAGCCCACCCGTCTGCGATTCGCTACATTGCTCAGTGTTGGCTTGGCAGCCATCACAGATGGGTGTGTTGATCGCACCTCCCACCAAGTGCGAGGCTCGAGCAGTAATCTGGTTTCTCCACACAAGGAAATTACCGACCATAGAGATTCATCGGCAGCTGAATGAGGTTTATGGTGAAGAGTGCAAGTCCGTTCAGCATGTCTGAAAATGGTGCAGGGCTTTTCCTGAGGGTCACATGTAAGTTCACTTTGAAGAACGGAGTGGAAGACCGCTGGTTTCGGATGTGATTGTCCAGAAGATCAACAGTGAGCTGCTCAAAATCGGAGGGTCACTGTCTGTGATGCATTCCTGAAGCTTCCCACTGCACAACTGAAAAGAACAGAAACATTGGGTTATCACAAGGTGTATGCTCGCTGGGTCTCCTGGATGCTGACTGACGGACAAAAGGAGCAAGGCTTTGACTGTGCTCGCAAGTTTCTTCAACAATGTGAGGGGAGAGGCAACAAGAAGTTGTTGGACTCTATCGTCAAGGGAGATGAAAATTGCATGTTTCATTACACCCCTGAAATAAAACAACAATCTCATCAGCCGCATCACCCTGGTTCTCCGCCACCAAAGAAATTCAAACAAACGCAGTCAGCAGGAAAGGTTATGACTATTGTGTTTTGGGATCGGAAGGGGGTACCCCACATTGATTTCACGCAACCTGGGATGACAATAAACTCAGACAGATATTGTGAAACATTGACCAAACTCTGGCGAACAATCCAGAATTGCTGGAGAGGCCGACGTAAGGAGGGAGAAGTGCTTCTTCATAACAATGCTCAACCCCAAGTCGCTCTTCAAACACAGGAGCTTTTGAAGAAGTTTGGGTGGACTATTATGCCCCATCCCCCATACAGCTGGACTTATCCCTCAACGATTATCACCTCTTCCCCAAGCTAAAGGAACACTTAGGTGGTAAATGCTTCAAGAGCGATGATAAAGTCTGAGCAGAGATCACACGCTTCCTCAGTGTGTTGGCGGGAGACTTCTTTGACTTAGGAATACAAAAGCTGGAGCACGGTCTTCAAAAGTGTGTCGAAAAAAATTGAGACAATGTTGAAAAATAGACAAAAATGTAAGCTTTTCAATGATGTATAAATTAATAACAATAAACAATGTTTCCTATTTGTAAAAAATATGGGAACCTTATCTTGTGGTGCAACACTCGTATGTATGTTTGTATTTTACATGTTCTCTCTTAAGCCTTTTTTGTTATCCTTTTCACAATAATTGGTTTTACTTTTGTTGATATTTGCTTAAAAATTTCTTCTTCTGAAATATCAGAAAAAACCATGTTTATACTCGGATTTGACTGCATGCATGGTGTCATTTGTGAAGCCCAAAGCAGAGATAAATTGATCACTTTTCAGTAATTATATCTCTTGTTTTGATTTTTATTCAGTTATTATCTATTTAGAGAATATTTACAATATGATCTTTCTTTCCTGCAAACTGGAATGAATCACTTTACTTGTGGTCATAGGGTGAAGATGGCCAACATTGTCTGACACACTTTCAATAATCACTACCTGACAAAAAAGGTGAACCACCCAGGAGACAGGATTGCATGATGATCTGTGTTTAAAGAGACTAAACTACTGGGTCAATAGTGCCTCCATTTCACGACAAACACATAAACAGCGAAATAAGTGGGGACTTTGCCACTCCAACAGTATAAGCAAGACAAAGAATTTAAAAAAAGGGTGTGACAGTAGCAGTAACACAACATAGGAAAGAAAATAGAGATAACCGATAACCCAGGCAGCATCTTGCATAACAGAGTTTAAAGGCACAAAAAGGCAAGGGGAGGAGAGAGTAACCTGCGGTCGCATGGGGGGTACCTGCCGTGGAGGTGGCTCTCCCCCCCACCCCCACAACCTCCCCTAACACTGAAAGTGGGGAGTATTATAGTTTAGTGTAAAATCTGCTCTCATCAGGAAAAGCAACACTTTAGTAGTGGGTGTCCTGTCATCTGCAAGCACATGAGGTAGTGGGGTAGGCAAACTGACAGCATGCCACAGATCAGCCAGCAGGGCACACTCAACAAGAACATAGACTATCATAGCAGTAGTGAGGAGGATCTCCCACTGAAGAAGGAACTCGTGGGCAAGTTTCATACATGTGGGCGATGTGCAGTTGGAACAACACAATGGCATCTTTCCAAGAGTCCTGGAAAGAGGCATGCCTCACCTAAGTGGACCCCTTAATTGCTCTTAACTTCTTTTGGGTCATAGTAGCCTGCCATTCCAATTCCCAGAGTCTCAAAATATTGCATCAAAATTGTAACCTTAAGTTTGTGCTCAGTATTCAGACGTCAAGATGATCTCCTGTAACTGCATCTTTAGCTAGAGGGTTGGTGTGTTCATTTAGTGGAATCCTATGTGGCTCACTGTCCCGATGAAGGTCACTCTTTTACCAGAGCTTTAGGGGTCAACCATTAGGTCCTGGATGTTGGCAACTGAAAGATTTTTGGGAATAACACAGGGATATGTCTTTTTAGCAACTCGGGGAATCACTACAGATCAGAAAGTTTATTATGGCCAGGGATATGACACACCCCAAAGCCTGAGATATGGCAACCAAATCTGCAGTGGAGCCACAAAAGAGTTCCATCTGTATCACAGGACAGGATACAGACCATGGGGAGGGGGGGGGGTCGAAAGAGAGCCCTAGGAACACAGACTAAAGGAGGCTGTTGAAGGTCCTTCGGTGGAGTATTGAGGCAGCTCCCAGCTGGTCCACCCGGTTTTGGCAGTGCCCAAAGAGTCTGAATTGTTGATTGTAGAACAGAGTTAAGTGACATGGGCGACTAGGCATTTGCCAGATTCTGACTACATAATTAGGCAGAAGCTGCTGTTGTCTAACCTGCATTGGTAGGACACCAGGAGGCTGTCAACAGGGCCCGTATGGAAGGCCCCAATTGCCCATTGCATGCCATGTGGTGAACAGTGTCCAGCAAGCTTGGTATGGGCAGTGCTGCCGACCCATAGGCAACATATTCATAATTGAAGCAGGATAAAATCAACACTTTGCACAACCTCAGAAAAACTGTGTGGTCCGTGTCCCAAGAAGAGTTACCAAGAAAACAGAGCATGTACTTTATTCATGGAAGTTGCCTTGAATCGGTGGTCATGTGGCAGCCAAGTCAGCTTGTTGCCAAATAAAATACCTAAGAATTGAAAAATTTCAATGACTTCAAGTAACTGGTCACCAGATAAATTTCGGGGTGTGTGTGCACAGTTCGGAGTTGGCAAAAATGCACACCAGGTGATTCTGCAGGAGAAAATTGATAGCCATGATTCAAAGCCCAGTCATAGTCATATATTTCCAGACAGCCCCTTGAAGTTGGCACTCAGCAGTGCGCTGTGATGCAGTGACACGGTACAGGCTAAGATCATTCACATACAGTGACAGAGTGACTGTTGGGCCCAGAACCGATCTCTGACAGGGAGTATGCGCGGACAAGGAAAAAAAAATTCCCGGTAAAAATAATACACTTTCTCCCGGATAAAAACACACTTTTTCCGTATTATTAAGTGACAGTATATTTTGGTTCAAATGGCTCTGAGCACTATGGGACTCAACTGCTGTGGTCATTAGTCCCCTAGAACTTAGAACTACTTAAACCTAACTAACCTAAGGACATCACACACATCCATGCCCGGGGCAGGATTCGAACCTGCGACCGTAGCAGTCGCACGGTTCCTGACTGCGCGCCTAGAACCGCGAGACCACCGTGGCCGGCACAGTATATTTTCCCTAGCAAATGTAAAACTTATCAATCCTTTAAATGGTTATGTTTTTATACACGTGCGTAGAATTTCCCGGCGCTTTAGAAAACGATACTCAGGGAAGAAAACAACTTTTGGAAAGATTTTGGTGTGCTGCATATTTTCGTATTACGAAAGTATAAATTCGAATTCCACCAAACACCTCATGTTACTTTCCGAACCATTGTAATCGAGATTGCGATGCGCTTTCGTAAGCCAGTCATAGCTCATGTCACGTGATCCCGCCAGCCGATGACAGCGGATTTTCAGACCACAGGACACGTGATGTCGTCAGCTAACAGCATCACTGTTAAGTTCAAAAATGGCTCTGAGCACTATGGGACTCAACTGCTGAGGTCATTAGTCCCCTAGAACTTAGAACTAGTTAAACCTAACTAACCTAAGGACATCACAAACATCCATGCCCGAGGCAGGATTCGAACCTGCGACCGTAGCGGTCTTGCGGTTCCAGACTGCAGCGCCTTTAACCGCATGGCCACTTCGGCCGGCTCACTGTTAAGTAGCGCGGATACACAAACAGAAAAGTTAATGTCTTAACTTACATAGTGTTGCTACAAGAAAAGCAAAGCTTTCACATATAATATTGGTCTCTAAGGTTAATAAGCTGCAAGAGAAGCTAAGCTTTCACATATAATGTTGATATTTTTTGCGCGTGTTACACTTTACGATACATCACACAAATGTACCAGTAAAATTTTTAGGTGATTTCAGTGACTTGTCCTCACAGTTTTCCACAAACAAATTAGCTACCTCAGAGGAGAGAGAGCTTCCCGTAGCACTACATCAATTTGCTCATAATAACGACATGAATGTCTGATCTTCTGGGCTAGAAATACTTCTAAAAGGCTCGTTATCAAACGCTCTGTGATTAAGAAATTCATCGTACATTCTTGCACGTAGTTCAACTTGCGTAAAAGTAAACTTACTTTGAAAGTAACGCTTTTCAAACAACCATTCGCAATATTTTCCCGCGACCTGTTAGAAATAGGTTCGTTTCAGTAGCCGTCAGAGAGCGCCAGATAACAGGCGCCACCGCCACTTTGGCAGCAGGAAGCCCGTATGTTCGTACGTGTAAAACATTAAAAGATCTTAATTATGTCCTAAAAGAAAAAAGGCATCAGAGGATACTTCAAGAGTATCGGAATTTCGAGAACCATACTAAAACGGCACATTTAAAGTGCATACTTAAAGAGCACATTCATATGTCCAGATTCCCAATGAAGTAAGTCTCGACCTGATATTAAGCTTTTCATTGTGGGTTTCGGGATGTAAATTTTCTTGGAGTACCAGTACTGTATTAACTCATTTTTGATTCATTAGATTAGATTTACTTTCATTCCAATTGATCCGTAGTGAGGAGGTCCTCCAGGATGTGGAACATGTCAGATTTATTATGGCATAATGCCATACGTGCTAGAAGATGAAAACGTGCACTTGAAATGCAGTGAGCAGTTGAAACTAGCCAACAGTGTGGAACTAAACACTTTGTTTCAAATATATTGACTGCCTCGGCGCAAAAGATTAATAAAAACCAAATTTCTTTAGCAAACCGACAAAAATAACTTCATTGTTCTACAAGGTAATTAATGCATGGCTGTCAGAAAAGTGGAAATAAAATAAAATCTGAAACTAATAACGTATGTTAGCCTTCCGTGATTATGTGAATGTATTTTAATTCACTTGATACCTCCCGGCCACAAAAATCCATTTTTTTCAGCAAAATCACTAAATGTAAACACGGGTCACATGGAGACTACACACTTCCCCACTATAATTCAGACTGCTCTGCCCATCAGCCTCGGATCTACGATATTTCCGAAGATAGTGGAGCCCCCCCCCCCCCTTTCCCTCGAGCGCTTGAGATGCGACGTCAAAAATTTAAAAAATCGAATTTTCAAAAATATGTCCATTTTGTAGCGCACATCTTTCTGAAGAGTCTGATACGTAAGACATATATGTTCGAGGAAATATAAGACATGTTATTTGGTCTTCAGTGCGCCACAGTGCCATCAATCTACATTCAGGACAGTGGAAATTAAAATGTCCCGTAGTGCCTCTCCTGCTCCCAGTCGCCCGGTTTGACATCCTGCCCCTCGCAATTAATACTGGATGGGACTATTTGTAATCGGGAGAACAAGAACTCTTTAGAAAATTTGCATTCTTTATTGCTTGTTAGCTAATAACTTTCTGTTTTGGGTGACATAAAATTAAATATAGGATACATAAAACCAGTAAAGACAAGAGAGCAGCAATACATTACACATATCTTCAATCCTTAGCTCCTAGTATTGCTTTCTCTCTAATCTTGCTACAGCTTTACATGGCGTGCTTTCCTTTCTGCGACAGAATCTATTACCTCATCAAAGTTCGTCAAACGTTTTGCTACATGAAAAATCGGAATATCACTGTCTAATACTGCGTAAGCTGTTAATACAAATAGTACCCAAGACTGGTGTGGTTTCTCGATCTGATTACGTCTATTTTGTTACTGTCTGCTAGATAAAACAAAATAGACCTTTATAGCACTGCAGAAATTGTAACACACACACACCAAATAAACGAGACTGTTTTGGCACAAATGGTTGCTTTTAAAACACGACAGAATATAATTCACGAAGGCCAGCATAAAATAATGCCTATTAGGCCTACAAGCAAAAAGCTTTATGTTAGAAAATACATCTACATCTACATCTATACTCCGCGAGCCACCTTACGGTGTGTGGCGGAGAGTACTTATTGTACCACTATCTGATCCCCTCTTCCCTGTTCCATTCACGAATTGTGCGTGGGAAGAACGACTGCTTGTAAGTCTCCGTATTTGCTCTAATTTCTCGGATCTTTTCGTTGTGATCATTACGCGAGATATATGTGGGCGGTAGTAATATGTTGCCCATCTCTTCCCGGAATGTGCTCTCTCGTAATTTCGATAATAAACCTCTCCGTATTGCGTAACGCCTTTCTTGAAGTGTCCGCCACTGGAGCTTGTTCAGCATCTCCGTAACGCTCTCGCGCTGACTAAATGTCCCCATGACGAATCGCGCTGCTTTTCGCTGGATCATGTCTATCTCTTCTATTAATCCAACCTGGTAAGGGTCCCATACTGATGAGCAATACTCAAGAATCGGACGAACAAGCGTTTTGTAAGCTACTTCTTTCGTCGATGAGTCACATTTTCTTAGAATTCTTCCTATGAATCTCAACCTGGCGCCTGCTTTTCCCACTATTTGTTTTATGTGATCATTCCACTTCAGATCGCTCCGGATAGTAACTCCTAAGTATTTTACGGTCGTTACCGCTTCCAATGATTTACCACCTATGGCATAATCGTACTGGAATGGATTTCTGCCCCTATGTATGCGCATTATATTACATTTATCTACGTTTAGGGAAAGCTGCCAGCTGTCGCACCATTCATTAATCCTCTGCAGGTCTTCCTGGAGTACGTACGAGTCTTCTGATGTTGCTACTTTCTTGTAGACAACCGTGTCATCTGCAAATAGCCTCACGGAGCTACCGATGTTGTCAACTAAGTCATTTATGTATATTGTAAACAATAAAGGTCCTATCACGCTTCCTTGCGGTACTCCCGAAATTACCTCTACATCTGCAGATTTTGAACCGTTAAGAATGACATGTTGTGTTCTTTCTTCTAGGAAATCCTGAATCCAATCACAAACCTGGTCCGATATTCCGTAAGCTCGTATTTTAATCACTAAACGTAAGTGCGGAACCGTATCAAATGCCTTCCTGAAGTCCAGGAATACGGCATCAATCTGCTCGCCAGTGTCTACGGCACTGTGAATTTCTTGGGCAAATAGGGCGAGCTGAGTTTCACATGATCTCTGTTTGCGGAATCCATGTTGGTTATGATGAAGGAGATTTGTATTATCTAAGAACGTCATAATACGAGAACACAAAACATGTTCCATTATTCTACAACAGATTGACGTAAGCGAAATAGGCCTATAATTATTCGCATCTGATTTATGACCCTTCTTGAAAATGGGAACGACCTGCGCTTTCTTCCAGTCGCTAGGTACTTTACGTTCTTCCAGAGATCTACGATAAATTGCTGATAGAAAGGGGGCAAGTTCTTTAGCATAATCACTGTAGAATCTTAAGGGTATCTCGTCTGGTCCGGATGCTTTTCCGCTACTAAGTGATAGCAGTTGTTTTTCAATTCCGATATCGTTTATTTCAATATTTTCCATTTTGGCGTCCGTGCGACGGCTGAAGTCAGGGACCGTGTTACGATTTTCCGCAGTGAAACAGTTTCGGAACACTGAATTCAGTATTTCTGCCTTTCTTCGGTCGTCCTCTGTTTCGGTGCCATCGTGGTCAACGAGTGACTGAATAGGGGATTTAGATCCGCTTACCGATTTTACATATGACCAAAACTTTTTAGGGTTCTTGTTTAGATTGTTTGCCAATGTTTTATGTTCGAATTCCTTGAATGCTTCTCTCATTGCTCTCTTTACGCTCTTTTTCGCTTCGTTCAGCTTTTCCTTATCAGCTATGATTCGACTACTCTTAAACCTATGATGAAGCTTTCTTTGTTTCCGTAGTACCTTTCGTACATGATTGTTATACCACGGTGGATCTTTCCCCTCGCTTTGGACCTTAGTCGGTACGAACTTATCTAAGGTGTACTGGACGATGTTTCTGAATTTTTTCCATTTTTGTTCCACATCCTCTTCCTCAGAAATGAACGTTTGATGGTGGTCACTCAGATATTCTGCGATTTGTGCCCTATCACTCTTGTTAAGCAAATATATTTTCCTTCCTTTCTTGGCATTTCTTATTACACTTGTAGTCATTGATGCAACCACTGACTTATGATCACTGATACCCTCTTCTACATTCACGGAGTCGAAAAGTTCCGGTCTATTTGTTGCTATGAGGTCTAAAACGTTAGCTTCACGAGTTGGTTCTCTAACTATCTGCTCGAAGTAATTCTCGGACAAGGCAGTCAGGATAATGTCACAAGAGTCTCTGTCCCTGGCTCCAGTTCTGATTGTGTGACTATCCCATTCTATAGTTTCACATTTCATTAATACGCTCCAGTTTCTCAAGCATGAGATCGAAAAGTAGTAGTATGAGATTTTTATACAAATTTGGAATCTTAATATTCATCCCTAATTTGTGAGATGTCCACGTTTCTTGTCCTTCCTCGTTCTAGCAAACAATCTTGTCCAGACTAATTCTGGAACTATTTCTGCCTTTGTCAAAACTTATTCGCCGGATAATTTCACTAACCCTACCAGAATCACCGGTTTAATTATCCGTGACTATTCTCCGGTTAGGCGTTGTTATGTTCGTACAAACCATTTTCCACGCTACTTCCAGAATAGAACTTACGCGGCTGCTAGCCGGGGACTGTACAACTGGCCCTTTCTAGTGTAGCGATCTGGCAAAAATTTTCTAACAAAATTTCATTTTCCGGGATACACCGAGAGGATAATACGTAATCTTTCTTACCTGTTAGTCGTTTATTTCCACTCTGGTAGTCTGAATCTATGGATTTCCCTAGTAATTATAACAACGCTGATCATTCGCAAACCGGTCCCTAGGCTTCCGCGCTACCTAATCTAACTTACGCTAAGGACAACACATACACCCATGCCAAAAGTAGGATTCGAACCTGTGATGGGGGCAGCCGCGCGAACCGTGACAACTCGCCTGAGACCGCACGGCTACCTGGCGCGGCTTATTATTCATTCAGAAATCAGCTTTGTAGAGTGTGTTCAAAAACCAACAGAGATGCGCATCAAAGTCGATAGACCAACGCGCGCTGGATGCTAGGCGCTTTGTGAAACGAGTCCTCAAGAATATGAATTTGCGACCCCCCCCCCCCCCCCCTACAAAGGTTTGGGCCCGCTGCGCATGCGTGAATCTGGCAGATTGGGCGCGGCAGTAAAATTTTTCCCGGTTGTATCTAGCTGCTTCCTGCGACTGCTTACACAGCCAACAGCCATATTTCTGTAGCCAGGAACCATGGAGGTAGAATAAGGGGAGATGACGCTACAGACTTATTACGCTGTTTTCAAGTCAGTGGTCGGGGCCTGCCGCCATCTTGGATCCCCCAAAACATTAGCAGACGAGTGTTTACAATTGCTTCTTGTTCGTTATTTCTGTCGTGTGCACGCGATATTTGATATAGTAAATGTTACACTATTTTAGTGAACACCACAGCACAAGGAACGCAAGTTCAAACGTTTTTCTGCTCTTAAATGCGGATTCGATACAGTAATATGTCACGAAAATACGACTCTTCTGGCCGCAGTACTGTAATTCCTTTTTTTTTTTTTACACACTTCGAATAACCAAGAAGAGAAGTATGTGCTAAGAAAAGCGTGCTTTCGTAATCCATTTCAATTCACTTTGATTATGTTTGTGTCGATAATTGATAAAGCCAGAACTCCAAAAGCGATGGTTGATAGTTTGGAGGCACCAATTTGTATTAGTTGCATTTTCAAGTCAACTGCCAATTTTCAATGTTCAAGAAACTTAACTTATTTCCTTTGGTGTCCCATAGATGTATGCAGGGATGATATAAACAAGCCAGCTGTCATGTCACCAAAGTGGAAGATTTGTCAGGCCCATTGTAGTTTACACATCTCCTTTGTTTTTAAATTGTACCTACCAAGTGACATTCAGGGTGGCAAATAACAGCAATTTACAAGGTGACATGACGACACAGTGATTAATGTAATGATCTAAATAGATCTGGACTTAAATAGGGAACTTTGATTTAACAAATATGTAACCCTTTAAGTACTTAAAATTTAACCACTGTGACAGGTGTTCCACATATTTTACTGAAGATTTAATTAACTAAATGTAGTTACATTACTTTTATATTAAATTACCGCATTTTAACATGTTATTCCCCATTTCTTGCCAGGACTTTTCAGTTACTTGGGAATTACCATACAATGAAAACCAAGTGTATTGCTGATCTTCAGAGCTCTTCGCATGTGATTGATTGGAAATCTAAAGTCAAATCACAAAAATAAAACCATACTGTAAAACTTTACAGTGCCTCAGAATTTCAAGTTGTTGTTGTTGTGATCTTCAGTCCTGAGACTGGTTTGATGCAGCTCTCCATGCTACTCTATCCTGTGCAAGCTTCTTCATCTCCCAGTACCTACTGCAACCTACATCCTTCTGAATCTGCTTAGTGTATTCATCTCTTGGTCTCTCTCTACGATTTCTACCCTCCACGCTGCCCTCCAATGCTAAATTTGTGATCCCTTGGTGCCTCAGAACATGACCTACCAACTGATCCCTTCTTCTAGTCAAGTTGTGCCACAAGCTCCTCTTCTCCCCAATTCTATTCAACACCACCTCATTAGTTATGTGATCTACCCATCAAATTTTCAGAATTCTTCTGTAGCACCACATTTCGAAAGCTTCTATTCTCTTCTTGTCTAAACTATTTATTGTCCACGTTTCACTTCCATACATGGCTACACTCCATATGAATACTTTAAGAAACGACTTCCTGACATTTAAACCTATACTCGATGTTAACAAATTTCTCTTCTTCAGAAACGCTTTCCTTGCCATTGCCAGTCTACATTTTATATCCTCTCTACTTCGACCATCATCAGTTATTTTGCTCCCCAAATAGCAAAACTCCTTTACTGCTTTAAGTGTCTCATTTCTAATATAATTCCCTCACCTTCACCCGACTTAATTCGACTACATTCCATTATCCTTGTTTTGCTTTTGTTGATGTTCATCTTATATCCTCCTTTCAAGACACTGTCCATTCCGTTCAACTGCTCTTCCAAGTCCCTTGCTGCCTCTGACAGAATTACAATGTCATCAGCGAACCTCAAAGTTTTTATTTCTTCTCCATGGATTTTAATACCTACTCCGAACTTTTCTTTTGTTTCCTTTATTGCTTGCTCAATATACAGATTGAATAACATCAGGGATAGGCTACAACCCTGTCTCACTCCCTTCCCAACCACTGCTTCCCTTTCAAACCCCTCGACTCTTGTAACTGCCATCTGGTTTCTGTACAAATTGTAAATAGCCTTTCACTCCCTGTATTTTACCCCTGCCACCTTCAGAATTTGAAAGAGAGCATTGAAAGAGAGTATTCCAGTCAACATTGTCAAAAGCTTTCTCTAAGTCTACAAATGCTAGAAATGTAGGTTTGCCTTTCCTTAATCTAGCTTCTAAGATAAGTCGTAGGGTCAGTATTGCCTCACGTGTTCCGATATTTCAACGGAATCCAAACTGATCTTCCCCGAGGTCGGCTTCTACTAGTTTTTCCATTCGTCTGTAAAGAATTTGTGTTAGTATTTTGCAGCTGTGACTTATTAAACTGATAGTTCGGTAATTTTCACTTCAGTCAACACCTGCTTTGTTTGGGATTGGAATTATTATATTCTTCTTGAAGTCTGAGGGTATTTCGCCTGTCTCATACATCTTGCTCACCAGATGGTAGAGTTTTGTCAGGACTGGCTCTCCCAAGGCCGCCAGTAGTTCCAATGGAATGTTGTCTACTCCGTGGGCCTTGTTTCAACTCAGGTCTTTCAGTGCTCTGCCAAACTCTTCACGCAGTATCATATCTCCCATTTCATCTTCATCTACATCCTCTTCCATTTCCATAATATTGTCCTCAAATACATCGCCCTTGTATAGACCCTCTATATACTCATTCCATCTTTCTGCTTTCCCTTCTTTGCTTAGAACTGGGTTTCCATCTGAGCTCTTGATATTCATACAAGTGGTTCTCTTTTCTCCAAAGGTCTCTTTAATTTTCCTGTAGGCAGTATCTATCTTACCTCTAGTGAGATAAGCCTCTACATCCTTACATTTGTCCTCTAGCCATCTCTGCTTAGCCATTTTGCACTTCCTGTCGATCTCATTTTTGAGACATTTGTATTCCTTTTTGCCTGCTTCATTTATTGCATTTTTATATTTTCTCCTTTCATCAATTAAATTCAATATTTCTTCTGTCACCCAAGGGTTTCTACTAGCCCTCGTCCTTCTACCTATTTGATCCTCTGCTGCCTTCACTATTTCATCCCCCAAAGCTACCTATTCTTCTTCTACTGTATTTCTTTCCCCCATTCCTGTCAATTGTTCCCTTATGCTCTCCCTGAAACTCTGTACAATCTCTGGTTCTTTCAGTTTATCCAGGTCCCATCTCCTTAAATTCCCACCTTTTTGCAGTTTCTTCAGTTTTAATCTACAGTTCATAACCAATAGATTGTGGTCAGAGTCCACATCTGCACCTGGAAATGTCTTACAATTTAAAGCTGGTTCCTAAATCTCTGTCTTACCATTATATAATCTATCTGATACCTTTTAGCATCTCCAGGGTTCTTCCATGTATACAAGCTTCTGTCGTGATTCTTGAACCAAGTGTTAGCTATGATTAAGTTATGCTCTGCAGAAAATTCTACCAGCCGGCTTCCTCTTTCATTTCTTAGCCCCAATCCATATTCACCTACTATGTTTCCTTCTCTCCCTTTTCCTACTCTCGAATTCCAGTCACCCATGACTATTAAATTTTCGTCTCCCTTCACTACCTGAATAATTTCTTTTATCTTGTCATACATTTCTTCAATTTCTTCGTCATCTGCAGAGCTAGTTGGCATGTAAACTTGTACTACTGTAGTAGGCTTTGGGCTTCGTGTCTATCTTGGCCACAATAATGCGTTCACTATGCTGTTTGTAGTAGCTTACCCGCAGTCCTATTTTTTTACTCAGTATTAAACCTACTCCTGTTTACCCCTATTTGATTTTGTATTTATAACCATGTATTCACCTGACCAAAAGTCTTGTTCCTCCTGCCACTGAACTTCACTAATTCCCAATATAACTACTAAAAAGGCTGCTGCCCCTCTTCAGGAACCACACGTTTGTCTGGCCTCTCAACAGATACCCCTCCATTGTGGTTGCACCTACGGCAAGGCTATCTGTATCATTGAGGCACGCAAGCCTCCCCACCGACGGCAAATATATATAAGAAAATATCTCTTAAATAAGTCCACTTATGAATGAAATGTGATTTGTTTAAACTTTAGACAACAATCAGTATGATTAGTACACCCGTGAGTGACGCAAACCAGCATTTTTTTTATCAAAACACTTCATGACTACACGGAATCAAACCATCAGAAGCGAATGTTTTGGGGTAGCTAACATGGCGGATCTTCACTTGGGTCGGCTTCAAGTATGTGACGTCATGACAACTCTTTTTTTTTTTTTTCCTTACCTCCATGCCAGAAATGGGAGAAGGTCCTACTCATATGCCACTCAACTGCACATGCGCACGAGCCTGCTCGTAACTGCTAAAACGAATCTAATGTAAACAGTTGTGGGTCACGCTCATCGGAGGCAACTTGCTGTTGGCAAATGTTTGTATGAACACTGTGTTTTGTTGTTGTATATGGCACATTCCCTTTGCAATTTATGTTTTATTTTCGGTTTTTTTCTCGTTCACGTTTTATTGTTGCAGTATTATTCTGCAGTAGAGGGTTGCAGTAATATCCTTTGTTAGAGTATCAATTCTTACCAGTAACAATTACAAAAATTTAACTGAAAACTAAAACAACGAAAAATTCCCGGTATTCTAAGAAATTCCTGAGTTTTTCCCGGTTTTCTCCCGGATGAAAAAATTCCCTGGCTTTTCCCGGATAGTATACACCCTGCTCTGAGCTACTTCAGTTTCCTGTGCATACTGGACGCTGACAGTCAAACCGATCCAGGTCCCAAAAAGTTGGAGAGATGTGAAATACTGGATAAAAATGTGTTAACTGCTCCAGAAACCCCCCTTATGCAGTGTACACAGGACATGATGTCATCAGGTGTTACTGTATGTCTTCTGTAGATCAAAGAACACAGCAATCAGATGTTGGAGATGTCCGAAAGCATTGCGCACTGCACATTCCAGATGAACCAGGTGATCTGTGGTAGAGCAGAAAGCCCGAAAGCCACTTTGGAATCACGACATATGCCCTCTGGCTTCAAGGCACCAATAAAGACGACGGTTAAGCACTTGTTCGAATAGCTTACACAGCCCACTTGTCAGAGAGATTGGCCGATATTTAGAATATGTGTGTCCTTTCCTAGTTTCAGGACTGGAATGGTAATGCCTTCCTGTCACTGAGAGGGAAATTCTCCTTTCCACCAAACACGATTAAAAAGCCCTAGGATATATTTCATGCTGTCAGGATAAGGATGTTTGAGCATTTGGTTGCGATTTTGTCGGTCTAGGGGGGCCATATCTCGCCATTCAGCGAAGATGATTGACAGGCAAGTGAATGGAAGGATAGCAAGTGGCACTCAGACACTGCAGCAAAGTGATCTGCAAAACAGTCAGTAAGTACCATGAGACCAGTGCAGATGTTACCATTAACAAGGATCCCAGGAACCACTGCAGGTAGTGGATGGCCGCAAATGTGGCAGGGTTTAGTCCATACTTGGGACAATGGCATGTGGGATTGCATAAATGATAAATATTGTTTCCAACAGTCCTGCTTCTTTTTCTTTATTAAAACCACCCTTTCACCCAGTCTCTCTTGAATGCTATTAAATTATCCATTGAAGGATGGCACTTGTGCCATTAAAGCACCCTGCAGTGTTCCCTGACAGCTGGGGCTATATCTTCAAACCACCACAGCACCGGTGGACATCGGGAGAGCTGGAGCAGGTGATCTTTGCTGCTACAGCGTGAATAATAGTATCTCGAACCGCTTTGTCAATATCTGTCACACGACTGGCTGCAGAAGTGGCTGTGGAGAAGAAAGCCTGCCAGTCAGCTTTCCAAAGCGACCAACATTCCAGATGTCTGAAAGTGGAGAGGGAGAGAGCAATAGGAAAATGGTGGTTGTCACAAAGATTGCAGTGGGCGCATCACTGAATCAGGGGTAAGATACTCAGGACGCAAACTGTGAGATCAATAGTTGAGTATATTCCGTGGGTTCGACTTCCGCAGCTCCATTGTTTAGAAGTCACATGTCCAATTCTGAAAGGAGGTGTTCTAATACTCGGCCTCAGTGGAACATAGTGTTACCGTCCCACAGAAGACAGAGGATCATGGGTATTAAAGGACCACCCCCCCCCCCCACCCCCCAATAAGAGGAAGGGGGCAGGGAGCTGTCGCAATAACTCTAACAGCTCATGATAATGGAAAGATCTGTCTGGTGGTAGATAAACATTACAGACTGTCATCTGAACCAGCAGATAGACACTAACAACCACAGCCTCTAGTGCAATGGTAAGTGCAACTTCTCACTGAAAATATCAGAGCACTCTTGACGGAAATGCAATTGGTACAGAAGGTTTTGTAGTTTTCCAGAGCAGGAAGATATGCTGTCGTAAACCGTGTTTGCTGAAGTGCTACGCCAATTACGGAATAAAGTAGCCAGTAAATGACGGAGTTCAGTCAGATGGTGGCAGCCATTACAGTTTCATTGAAGGAGTGTTCCAGTCAGGTCCACGAAAGTGGCGAATGGAAAAGATGGGTGTGATTACTTTGCTACCAGGTTGCAGTCCGGCTGATTATGTGATACATATTCAAGGTGCATAGGCTTTACATTTGCGGGGGTGGGGAGCGAGAACCTTATCTTTTTGCTTATCCTCCTTATCCTTGTGAGACTTGTGTAAAGATTTCCTCATGTTATCTTCCAGGAGTGAAGAGGACCATATTTTTCTTCGGCCTGCAGCTGCTGATCCTTATCTTGAGAGGAGGGCACCTTGACAGGTATCCTCATCCCTGATGACACCAAAGGGTGACTCGGCATCTCTGGCCACACCGATGGTCTGGGAACTATTGGTGCTACATGGATAGGGGGCATGGGAGCTGACATTTCCTTCCCCAATAGTGGGACAGGCTCTGGAATGTGACCAGGGCCAGGAGGTGTCTTGTGAGACCTTGTCCTTGCATGAAGTGTGGACTGTGACACACACACACACAATTTGAGACTGTATCAGTCAGATGAATTCTTTTGAACTTTTTCTTTACATCTTGTAAGATAGGCGGGAGTGTTTTATTCTCTTGACTTTACTTCTCTCTCAAACACTGAGCAATGGGTGTATGAGGAGGGTGCGATTCCAGACAGTTGCCACATTGAGGGGGTTTGGTCACTAGGGCTGCCCTTCCACATGCCAGACAGCCTCATTAGAACAGCAGGAGGCCCTGAGTCTGAACCCAGCCATGTGAAACATCTCATCTGAGGAGGAAATAAGGCCTGACATCACATCTATAAATGATGACCTTCTAAGGCAAAATGTTGCTGTTGAAGGCCGGGACAAAAGCTTCAGTATCCACTCTATTATCTTTGCATCTCTTCTGGATGCAGTGAACAAAATGGACTCCACTTGACACCAGATTAGTGTGCAGCTCATCATCAGCTTGTAGCATTAGGGCATGATGGAAGATAACACCTTGAATTCTAATGAGTTTTTTATGACAATAAATTGTGCTGTATATCTCCTATCTTTATACAGGCCTGAAGCACCTGTGGTTGGTTGGTGTGCAACGTTTCAATCGGCAAAGATCCACTTCTCATCTTTTCTATTGCTGCAATCTCCCAAAACCGATCTTCAATATTTTCAACGAGAAACAGTGGCTTCGTTGTAGGAAAAGATTCGCAGTCAGTTTGGCGAACTCGGAAAACTTTGAACTTCCATTTCTCCTTATCTGGCTCTCATCTGGAGACATGTTCGAAGGTGGAAATTCTGTAGGATTGTAAACCTCTGCATTAAAATCATTGTTACTGACTGTTTAGACAGGCGTGTCGGCAAGGCCACCATTAAGTTTAATCCATTTCATTGCAGATCATCCGCCCCTATGCCGCTTACGCCGATCAGAGGCTCTCCCCGTGGGCACCACCCTGCCACGGCAATGGCCACCTGTCACAGTAGCCACTGTGCAGTCCTGGTATCCCACAGTGGATAGGCAGCTACTTCTCGGCTGACATGCGGAGGTTAAGGCTTAGGCATTGGCAGTGCGATCCCTGCGTTGCAGAGGGCTACCACTGAGAGGGTACATGACAAACCCACCACAACAGAATGGCTACTGCACTGGATTTCAAGTTCGGGGGCAGATACACTTGATTAGTAGGTGCAAAAGATAGCAGTGCACAGCAGAGAATTAATGCACCTAAGTAAGGCAAAAAAAAAAAAAAATGTGAGGGAAAAAGGCATTAAAAAAAGGGAAAACCTTTGGAAGTCCAAAGTATAGTCAAAATATCAAGATAAAAATGTGAGCAAATAAAGATTCTTCTGAATCACCTCTTATAACAAGTAAGGAAGCGTTGCGGGTTTATTCTAGCCCCAGACACCACATATGGAGACAGGGTTAGATATCAATATAACTTCATACATGTATACATCATCAGTGGGTTTGTAAATGATTACGGTTGCAATTCTCTGTGACAGGTAGAACAGTTACTATGATGAATTAGTGTTGTTACCAGGTGTGGTAGGGTATATAAGTGGCGTGTACAATGTCAGATGTTGAGTGAGCACTGCAAAGAACATGGAGACGCTGTATACTCATGAGAGACAACATTATCAGCAACTAAGAGAGTATGAAAGAGCCTCAGTGTGTGTGTCCATTTGCTCCGCTAGTCGAATTGTGCAATATCCAAATTTGAGGGGTATTTAGATGTAACAGTGGTCCGATGGTGGACTGCACGATAATGTAAGAGCAGGCATACACGTTGTCAAGATTCACGCTTGGCCATCACAAGAGAGAATTACCTTATTGTGCATGAAGCACATCACAACCAATTAACATATATGACTGCCGCCCAAGAACAAATAACGTACTCCCTGGAACATTCTGTTTCATCCTGCACCATTGATGGAGACCTAATAGCAGCCAGCCCAGGAATTATCGTCCCATACATTGGCTGCTGTTAACACCACAATGCAAACAGTTGAGCTTGTAGTGGTACCATGACTGGGAACCATGGACTACTGGTGAATGGTATCACATTGTGTTCAGAGATGAATCACTGTTCTGCACTACCCAGATAACTATGACTAGTTAGTGTGGCGCAGTGTTACTGCTGGTGTCATGCTATGGGCAGCCGCTGGGTATGACTTCAGGTCACAGCTGATCATGACTGAGGGAACTAGCAACACCACAATGATATGTCACAGACATTCTGCCTCCTCATTTGTTACCTCTCATGTGACTGTATGGTGAAGCTATTTTCCAACAGGACAATGCCTGCTCACACATGGCACACATCTTTATGAACTGTCTGCATTGAGGTATTCCCATGGGCAGCAGGATCCCGAGATCTGCTCCTGATGGAATGTGTGAGACCAGCTCGGACAGCTCCATCTCAGTTCCAGTTACCAGAATATAGACTATTGTTCGCGTCATGTAAGAAGGCAGCTTAATTTTCCGCCGTTCGGCGCATCCCCCCCCCCCCCCCCAACCACTGGTGTCCAATAATGTTCATTCTCTTTCCAAGTGGCTAGCAGAGAGTTACAGCTAGAGAGCGAGAATCTCGCTCCTACATGCTGCACTGTTGCTGCACTTCACAACCAAATTATTCATTCAACTATAAACTTTTTCATTTCCTTTTTTTTTTTCTTGCAGCAGTATAGCTGTGAATGTGTATCTTAGAAAAGTTCAAGTGCGATTAAAAAAAAAAGGTCAGGTGATGGCAATAAATGTGAAGTGCTTCACAAGCAGGCGAGGCGGATTATTTACAGCATTTATAACTTTTTCAAATGTGAATTTAAAAGCAGGTCTCCTACTGTTGACATTGGAAAACACAAGAACGGACTGCAGAACCATTTGGTGTCGGCAAGAGAACTGTAAAGAGAATTGTAAAGGGTGTGTCAGAGCTGTAGGAACTGTAGAAACAGTTGGTTTCATGTTGCCTGGGAAGCATCGAAATCGCAAGGAACCTGTAACACAAATGGATAGTTTTAACAATAATGTTTTAAAGTGCTCCTAATGAATGATGAATGCCCAACATAACAAAAATGTGCTACAGTTATGCTGGCTTCAATGGTAAGCACTTCATCAAGGTAAAGAATTTTAAAATAGGTTTGTTCCAGATATGTTAAGAAGAGAGTTTTTAGTTCAAAGAAGTGACCTAGGAGCAGCATGAACTGTATCCCATATAAATATTCATGATACAGGAGAAGGAGGTAGTTCAACAGTGTATTACCTTGATGAAACATGGATCAATTAGAATCATTCCAAGAAGATCTGCTGGAAAACGAGTGATGGTACTGGCGGTTTTAAAGTTCTCATAGGGATAGTTTCTTGGATAATTATTCTGCATGCTGACTCATCTTCTGGTTTTATTTCTGAGAATAAACTTGTATTTACGTGCAAGAAAAACAGCAGTGATTACCATTCGGCAATGAACGCTGTCAGTTTCGTGACGTGGTTCACACTTCTTACATGCCTTGCTTCGAAGTCACTCAATGCATTATAATTCAACTAATATAGGGAAAACATCAAATACAAACACCATAAAAGCTGATGTTTTCCCCGGTTTAAAAATAAAAATATTAAGCACCGTATAAACCAGACTTATGTCGATCTCCTGCAGCTCGTTAATTTATACAGTACAAGTCATGCGACAGAACGTACAAACTTTACTTCCTTGCACGTGAATGGGATCACAAAGTTTTGCATTTACCCACATGTCACTGTCACTGTAGCCCCATGGAACTGATTTGGGCAAAGGGTGTTAAGGCTATGTGGGAGAAAGAAACAAAACATTCAAGATAACATACAGTGAATCGTTTGTGCACGAGACAATAGACAATGACGCAACAGATAAGCAACAGACAACATCCCAACTGTAGCATGGGTACAGTCTGTGTGGCATGCTGAAAAGCTTCATAAAGAAGAATTTGACAGGGAAGTGATGATGGATATAAGTCTGGAACCTATCATCGTAAATTTAAAATCAGATTGTTCAGAAACAGACTCAAATAGAAGTGATGATGGTATTACGATGTAGACCTTGGAACAAAGTAATAATGTTTCTTAGTTTCAAAGACTTGTGGTTTGAACAATGTTTGTCAACATATCGGTTGCATATATAATAATGAGAGCTTCCTCACCTTTTTGATTACGACTTTGTATCCTTTTAATTATGCAGACTATAATGTTCAACATATTTCCCAAGGAGAAGTTAAGCTTCTCCCACCATTTTGTACACCTCTATCATTTTCAAGGCACAAACTGGAAAGGCCCTAAAATGACAGTAACTGTTACTTGTCGAGATATCGGTGGTTTTCAATGTTGTCAGTCAGATTACCTGGAGTTATTTGCAGATGATGGTTAATTGGTTGCTTGTTCAATGGATTATAAATGCAATCTCTCACTGTAATATCGAATGTGTTAGTTTACACTCACACAGCCAGTTAACAACGAAAAATATGACGACTTACTGACCATTTTTACGATAGTCTTTACTGAACAGAAGCAGTAGTCAAGCAAATATAATGATTTTAGAATGAGATTTTCACTCTGCAGCGGAGTATGTCTCATTCTGGAAACATCCCCCAGGCTGTGGCTAAGCCATGTCTCCGCAATATCCTTTCTTTCAGGAGTGCTAGTTCTGCAAGGTTCGCAGGAGAGCTTCTGTAAAGTTTGGAAGGTAGGAGACGAGGTACTGGCAGAAGTAAAGCTGTGAGTACCGGGCGTGAGTCGTGCTTCGGTAGCTCAGTTGGTAGAGCACTTGCCCGCGAAAGGCAAAGGTCCCGAGTTCGAGTCTCGGTCGGGCACACAGTTTTAATCTGCCAGGAAGTTTCATAATGATTTTAGTTTGTGCTTGAAGTTAATTTTGTTTTGTATTAAATTTTTTACTTATAATGCAGTCAAAAATGCTATAAATGGTAATTATTGCAAGCAGTTTTAATGTCATTTTGAGAAAAATTGTACTTCACGCCTTCACAAGCGTATCAGTTGTTCTCGCCTCCAGACATCACGCAAAGTAAATCTTTGGAGCAGTGGATGTGAATTAATATTTCTCTCATGATGACTGATCGAAATTGGTTTCAATATTTGTTATTGCCCTCATAGATTTGAATGTATAATACAATGTACCATAGGCAAACAAGCCTGACTGTTATCCGCAGCAATGCAGTTCGGCAGCGTGGACTTTGATTGCCCGCTCTTTGCTGCCGTGCATGGGCAGTTCTCATCACCCCCACACTTCGCCTCTATGCACGGAAGTTCCATCCATAGTGGCACGGGCTTTAGTTTCAGCAGCTGCCAACCAACTTGGTTCAGGAGATGATACAAAGGCACTAGGACAGGCTTCTCAACCAAATCTGTGCATGCATCCACGCCAGATGGGGGTGCAATGCCTTACTGATAGGTGGGCTCATATTACCAAGTTCTTTGTAAATTTGACTTGATTTTGTAACCAATGAAATAGCCTCTACAAATGTGAAACAACTGAAGTTTAATTTCATTTCCTCCTCCCATGCAACTGAAAGGAGGTAAGTGTGCAAAAAATATTATATTTTTTTATTGCACAATAAGACAAATATTCAGTACAAACACAATGTTGAAAGACTGAATGTGATCACATCTAACAGATTGTATATTGATGACAAAGGACAGTTTCTGAGGACAGGCACTAATCTGTAGTTGTATTCTTTCTTACTTCTTGATGTTTCCATGACGAGATGTTGTCTCATAGTTCCATATGGATGTAATGCTTGAAAAGCGTTGACTACAGTGACCACTGTATTTAAACTTCACACATTGATCCCTCCTCCATAACAGCCACTAACAAAGACTGTAAACATGCCTATGTAGAGTATGATGTTGTGTGTAAGAAATTGGGAAATATTTATGTACAGGTGCAGATGTAATGTTGGCTACTGACATATGTTTCTCGTCTATAACACCAATTCATTGTTTGAATGTGTTGAGGCAAATTCGAAAATATTCCGGTACATCTAGCTGTTCTGCTGGAACTGAAAAATCTGCACAAGTCTGGTGAGTTACTGTTTTATTATAATAATTTGTTTCATATTTGTAGAGGCATGAATGCTTAAGTAAGAATGGAATTTCAGTGGGAACTGCTATGAATCTGAGTACTGTGCCATGGAATCCAAATTGTCTTACTGCATAAGGGACAAAATTGTTGTTACCGAAGGAGATATTTGTTCACATATACCTTCACTGTCACATTCACATATGCCAAGAATTTAATGATTACACTACCTTCAGCGGTATCAGGTCAGCCATGATAACATTCCAATATCAGGCTGAAAATCATTTTCACAACACTGTTAAATAAACATTTGTAACTACCAGAAGGTAAGTTTGCAAAAAAAAATGTTATATTTTGTATTGCACAATAAATATTCAGTACAAGCACAATGCTGAAAGGCTGAATGTGATCACATCAAGCAGATTCGTATTGATTACATAGAATTACAAAGTTCAAGGCAGTAATGCTGCTTCTGACTGCATCAATACATTATGTTAAACAAAATATCAGTTCCCTATATAAATGTCAGTTAATACTTTAATACTATGTTTGTATGGGCTGAGCATACAATCAATAATGAAAAGCAATCTGGTTGCACTTACCAAAAGTGTTGAGAATATGATGAAACCAACTGGTACATAGAAATGAATGATAGATATCTTAAAACTGCGTCACAGCTTCCAAACGAACAAGTCAAGTACTGCCAATTGGGACATTTAAAAGTAGCAAATAGCTTCCCTGAATTTTCCATTTTCTTCTTTGTTCTTAATTGCACTACTTGGTTTACCTTATCTTATCTGGACTGAGGTGGCACTGTGGTTACCAATGCACGACCTTCGAGTGCCTACTCTCTCTGTTACTTTCCCTAATTTTTGTCTCTCATAGTCCCTGGAATAGATGGGTCCAAGTGAGATGCACTTCCTTCGCAAACTAACCATCTTTCTGCCCTAAGGACGAAACTAATAGTCTCAAGAACTAGTTTAGATTTGCTCCGACTTTTAAATGAGTATATTGGCAGTACTTAGAATTTTGACTCATGTTTCCTCACAATTTTGCAGTTTTCTAAAAATGAATTTTCCTTTTGACACAAGGAAACACAAATACCAAAACAGTAGGCACCCTATTGTATACTTGCTAACTTAGAAATAATTTTGCTAAGTCTGGCAAGTACAGTCACTCCATTATTCATTTTAGATATTTTATATTCATTTCGCAAGTTACACTGTGTTGCATGAAGCTCAGTCAAATTCAGACAAATTAACAACAGTATATGATTAATAAATTAACAAAAAGTTACACAATAAATACAGATAGAGACCAGCATCTCATACTTCATTCACAACACTGCAACACCCATAACCCCATACCAGTTAAGCACCTTTTATAATTATCTTATTCAGAAATAGCAGTTTTACCTAATGTAACATATATTTTTACTTTGAGAGTAACTTTCTGTGGTTCCTTTTGTTCAAGAGTTGCCATAGTATTAACATATGTATACTGCATCAGAAAACCGACAACCACCTCTCCATCATGAGTTTTGCTCTCCTCTGTGGGGATGACTACTAGCTTCACTGCTGCTTTGTTTGCCTTTCTCCATACAACAACTCTGTAACAACAAAATTACTTCTGTAACCCAACTGATTTGGCACTTTTATACCATACAAGAGTAAATGTAAAATGTAACAGGATATAGGAGATGTACAATACAGGTCATAATATGTAGTGGAGTGATGGAGTGTTGTAAGCTTACTCATATTACTTCCCCGATGAAAATATGAACTGCACCTATGATCATAACCAAACAACATGAGAGATCAGTATAAGCTGTGCAATGGAGTTCACGAACATTGCACACTGCTAGCCACTGAAATTGTAAAACAGAAATAATGGAATTTTATTTATTGTACTTATATGGTATAGCAGCAAGAATAATTTATGTGTGATTTGGGGGTGTAGAGGAAAACAGCTCTCACTTGGCTGGGCATCGAGTCAGACTCAGTCGGGACGACATACAGCAATGCCATTCCGTTCTCCATCAACACTAAGCCATTGTTACACAATTATAGTGGCTGGCTAGTAAGGACGTACCAGTCTCTTACGAGTACATGATGAGATGATTTCAATTGGTGAGGGATCTGATAAACTTGCTGGCCAGGGTAACAGTTGAACATCCTCTGTATAAGGTAGTCAGGACAGCATGGGTCACTTGCAGTATTTTGTTATCTTGCTGAAAGATAATGTCATGGAGACCTCTAAGATAAGGCCCAGCCACTGGCCTTAATACACCAGAAATATGTGAGCTGCTCTCCAAATTACCAGCTATGTGAACCAGAGATAAATGTGTGCTGTACCCAATGGCACATCATACTGGCACACCAGGTGCTGGTCCTATATGGCAATGACAAATGCTATCTGGTAATATTTGTTCTCCTCGGAGCCTCCACATGTGAATATATCCAATGTGATGTACACAGAACCAGCCGAAAAGATGGTGTGGTGTTACTCCTATGTCCAGTGTTGACATTGAGTACACCACTGTTACTGTGCCTCTCTCTGCTACTATGTCAGGGGAAGCCACAACACTAATCACTGTGCTGACACACTGTGGTGCTCCAGATGTCATTACTCTGTCTGAGTGGATTCTTGTCTTGCTGCAAACAAGCCCATTTCCTGATTCAAGGAATGTGGCACAGGTGTACAGTCCTGCATGAAGTAACAAACAATATGTTTGTCCTCTTAGGCACTAATCACATGGGCATGTTACTCAAAACCCAGGATGAGAGTAAGCAACCTGTTGTGATTCCACTACAGTAATTACATTAATGTGATTGAATGTGTTATGTATGCCAGTATTTATTTAACTGATGCAAGGAGGAAATATAAAAATGAAGAAGGCAAAAGGGAATACAAATATCTAAAAAATGAGATTGACAGGAAGTGCATAATGGCTAAACAGGAATAACTAGAGGACAAATGTAAGTGGAAAGATAGATACCACCTACAGGAAAATTAAAGAGGTCTTTGGAGAAAAGAGAAGCAGCTCTATAAATAGCAAGACCTCTGATGGAAAACCAGTCCTAAACAAAGATGGGAAAGGTGGAAGGAGTGTATATATTGTCTATACAAGGAAGAACAACCTGAAGACAATATCATATAAATGGAAGAGGACGTAGATGAAAATGAGATGGGAGATATGATACTGCGAGAAGAATTTTACAGAGCACTGAGACATAAGTCGAAACAAGGTTGTTGGAGTAGACGACATTTCATCACATAGCCATGACAAAACTCTTCCGTCTGGTGTGCAAGATATTTGTGATAGGCAAAACAACTTCAAACTTAAAGAATTTCAGTTCCAAATAAGGCAGGTGCTGACAGATGTGCAAATTACCAAACTACCAGTTAAAAATGTTATGGTTGCAAAATACTAACACGAATTCTTTACAAAAGAAAGGAAAAACTGGTAGATGCTGACCTCAGGGATGGTCAGTTTGGATTTCGGAGAAATGTAGGGACACAAGAAACAATATTGATCTTACAACTTATCTTATAAGATATATTAAGGAAAAGCAAACCTATTTTTATAGCATTTGTTGACTTAAAAAAGCTTTTCATAATGTTGACTGGAATTCTCTCTTTGAAATTCTGAAGGTAGCAGGGGTAAAATACAGGGAGAAAAAGGCTATCTACAACTTTTACAGAAGCCAGACAGTATTTATAAGAGTCGAGGCGCATGAAATGGAAGCAATGGTTGATAAGGCAGGGTTGTAGCCTATCCCCGATGTTATACAGTCTGTACGCTGAGCAAGATGTGTAGGGAACCAAAAAGGTCATCCGAAGACCAGTATCAGTTGCAAAGCAATTTAGAAAAGATTGCTGTATGGTGTGGCAGGTGACAGTTGACGCTAAATAATGAAAAGTGTGAGGTGATCCACATGAGTTCCAAAAGAAATCCGTTGGAATTTGATTACTCGATAAATAGTACAATTCTCAAGGCTGTCAATTCAACTAAGTATCTGGATGTAAAAATTACGAACAACTTCAGTTGGAAAGAGCACAAAGATAATATTGTGGGGAGGGCAAGCCAAAGGTTACGTTTCATTGGCAGGAGACTTAGAAGATGCAACGAGTCCACTAAAGAGACAGCATACACTACACTCGTTCATCCTCTGTTAGAATATTGCTGCGCGGTGTGGGATCCTTACCAGGTGGGATTGACGGAGGACATCGAAAGGGTGCAAAAAAGGGCAGCTCGTTTTGTATTATCACATAATAGGGGAGAGAGTGTAGCAGATATGATATGCAAGTTGGGATGGAAGTCATTAAAGCAAAGACGTTTTTCGTCGCGGCGAGATCTATTTACGAAATTTCAGTCACCAACTTTCTCTTCCGAATGCGAAAATATTTTGTTGAGCCCAACCTACGTAGGTAGGAATGATCATCAAAATAAAATAAGAGAAATCAGAGCTCGAACAGAAAGGTTTAGCTGTTCGTTTTTCCCGCGTGCTGTTCGGAAGTGGAATGGTAGGGAGATAGTATGATTGTGGTTCGATGAACCCTCTGCCAAGCACTTAAATGTGAATTGCAGAGTAATCATGTAGAAGTAGATGTAGAAGAAATTTGGAAAGAGAATTAAAATTTATGGGTAAGAAATAAAAACTTTGAGGTTTGCCAATGACACAGTAATTCTGTCACAGACAGCAAAGGACTTGGAAGAGCATTTGAAAGGAATTGACGGTGCCTTGAAAGGTGGATGTAACATGAATGTTAACAAAAGCAAAACAAGGATAATGGAATGTAGTCGAATTAAATCAGGTGATGCTGAGGGCATTAGATTAGGAGACAAGACACAAAGTAGTACAGGAGTTTTCTTATTTGGGTAGCAAAATAACTAAGGATGGCCGAAGCAGAGAGGATATAAAATGTAGACCGGCAATAGCAAGCAAAGCGTTTCTGAAGAAGAGAAATTGGTTAACATCTAGTATAGACTTAAGTGTAGGCAAGTATTTTCTGAAGCTACTTACGTGGAGTGTAAATACGTATGGAAATGAAACATGGATGATAAACAGTTTCGACAAGAAGAGAATACAAATAGAAACTCTTGAAATGTGGTGCTACAGAAAAATGCCCACTAATGAGGAAGTACTGAATAGAATTGGGTAGACAAGAAATTTTGGGCACAACTTCAGCCAGGAAGGGGTCATATGATGATAAGGCACATTCTAAGACAATAAGGGATAGCTCTCTCTCTCTCTCTCTCTCTCTCTCTCTCTCTCTCTCTCTCACACACACACACACACACACATAAAAAAAAAGTTTTGCATCACCCGGGTTCAGAGAACTCCTGAAGACAGATGTTGACTGTGGATACTGTATCACAGACACAGACCTTTTGACTGTTCAGAGATATCACTAAACCCGCCCAAAGATGTAAACAACCATGCCTGAGCAGTGCCTATTAGACGGAGGGGATCTGACAGACAACCAGTTCCAGTCATTTCACCAGGAAGGAGGTACATGGCTTGTGTTATCTGTAGTTCAACCATGCCTAGACGGTCAATACTGCGGTTCAATTGCACCCACCAGGATGGGCTCTCAACAAGGGAAGTGTCCGGACTTCCTGGAATGAAGCAAAGTGAAGATTTTAGACGTGGAGGAGATACAGAGAGACATGAACTGTCGACAACATGCCTCACTCAGGCTGCCCAAGGGCCACTACTGCAGTGGATGACTGCTACCTAAGGATTATGGTTCGGAGGAACCCTGCTTTTCGTGCAGCCACAGGATGTCGTGTTACGACTCAAACTGTGTGCAATAGGCTGCACGATGTGCAAATTCACTCCCGACATCCATGGCAAGGTCCGTCTTTGCAACCATGACACCATGCAGCGTGGTACAGATGGGCCCAACAACATGCCAAAGACCGCTCAGGATTGGCATCATGTTCTCGTCAATGATGAGTGTAGCATATGCCTCTTCAACCAGACAATTGTCGTACACATTTTTCGAGGCAACCTGGCCTTAGACACACTATCCAACAAGTGCGGCAAGGTGGAGGTTCCCTGCTGTCATGGGCAATTCGCGCCTCTGTAAAGCACATCTTGTGTATGACTTCCTTCAGGATAATGACATCGCTCGACTAGAGTGGCCAGCATGTTCTACAGACATGAACCCTATTGAACATGTCTGCGATAGATTGGAAAGGGCTGTTTATGGATGATGTGACCCACCAACCACTCTGAGGGATCTAGGCTGAATCGCCTTTGAGTAGTGGGACAATCTGGACTAACAGTGCCTTGATGAACTTGTGGATAGTATGCCACGATGAATACAGGCATGCATCAATGCAAGAGGAGTGCTACTGGGTATTAGAGGTACTGGTGCATACAGCAATGTGGACTACCACCTTTGAACATCTCGCTGTATGGTGGTACAACATGCAAGGTGTGGTTTTCATGAGCAATGAAAAGGGCGGATATGATGTTTATGTTGATCTCTGTTCCAATTTTCTGTACAGGTTCTGGAACTCTCAGAACCGATGTGATGCAAAACTTTTTTTTATGTGTGTATAACACGATTGGAGTGGTTGCCTTTTCCTTACTTTGACCTGCTCTGGAAATGCTGTTCTGGTAATTTATGTTCTTCAGTTATCTAAATTAACTGAGCCTTCCATAAATCAACAACTGCATATGACACTGTCTATAACGGTTGTATGTTTGCAGAAAAAAAAGCCCGAGTACAAGGGTGAGAGAAGGAGATGACGAAATGTTTTAGATAGGTTATGTTATGCCACAACAGAGCTTTGGAAAATAAGATTTTAAACTGCAAAATGTTTCTGGGGCAACCGCTGATAGAAACATAAGGAGCACATAATGGTACTGGATGATGCATAATTACAGGTGTTTAACCTGAATGACTACGGTACAATTTATGAGAACTATGTGTGAGATAGCTTTGTGGAAGAAGGGTGCTCCATTTTTGAACAAAAGGAAAAAGAAAACAAATTCCTCATCAGCGTCTGCACTGTTGGGGGGGGGGGATGTAAAATAAAATCCAACTGATATGTTACTGTGGATGTTAAATGCAATAGTAATCAAAGCTGAGAATATAAGCTGGTGGCTCTGCAAGTGACATCAGTTTCTTCTGCCACAAATTTTATAGCCAGTGTTTTCTCCGAGACACCGAAGGCTTTTCAACAAGAGCTTTTCCACCCATCTGCCTACAGTCTGCCCAAAAGACAAGCAAGCATTTCCTAAGCAGCATCAGATCTGACAAATTTCTGAACCTACCTTACCATTCAGCTAAAGTCTCAAGTGATATAACTGAATTACAAAAAACAGAATAAACTCACTCTGGCAATTATCTCAAGTCCCACAAGCATCTGTAGCTTGCTACAATGAATTCCTCAACGGCCAACCTACAATATTTCAAGGAGTTGTTGATAAACGGTTTCAGAGATGTAGTGAATCTGACAGATAGTGTAAAGCAGTAACAACACTACATCCTTAAATACTGACTCAGACATTATCAAACAAATAATATTTATTACTCAATAATGTAAATGAAACAGGCAATTTCACCTGAAAACATACTTGGGATCATCTTGGAAGTTATGAGTATCACCGGAATCATCATATTCAGCTGCATCATCCCTTGGAGGTAGAATGACAGTGCTTGTTGGCAGTTCAACTTCCCCAGTGAGATTAACACGGACAGGTTTCGGCTCTTCTGTCATCGACAACTGTCGTGTCAGTGATGACGACAGTGAGAATGTCACCTCTTTCTGTAAAAATCAGGTGTAATTTATAATGTACTCAGGATAGCTTTATTAGCACAACACATACAGACTGCCACTTCACATTGGTTATTCATAAATACAATATTTTCGACACATAATATGTTCAAGAACAACAAAATCTGCAACTGCTGAACAATGCAAAAGAGTTGAGAAAATGGTCAGTACACCAATAAACTTGTTAAACAGCCACCAGTCAGCATTCCTCTGATGACCCAGTGTCATCCCGGCCCTGAAAACCTCAGCCACATCCTACACCAGGGCTTCGACTACCTCTCGTTGTGCCCTGATATGGGGTATATCCTACCGAACATCCTAGACATATCACCCAATGTAGTGTTCTACTGCCCACCCAATGTACACAATATTCCTGTCCATCCCTATTCCAATACTGCACTAAACTGTCATCATTGTCATTTACTTGTTGTCAACCTAGGTGCCAGAGGTGTCCCATACACCCACCTAGCACCTCCTACCTTAGTTCAGTCACAGGCATTTCCTACCCAAAAAAAGGCAGGGCCACACATGAAAGCAGCCATGTTGCAATTAATTAATGTGCAGCATCATGGGTGCCATTTAGGAACTCCCTTCTAGCACTAGTTTCTCAGAACTACACAATTGAGAACTGTCTCCCCATCATAACCTATGCTCCCAAAATCCCCCTGGCCTAAACCTCTTCCTCTCCTCTGTCCACACCACTCCTTCCCTGTTCAGATTGTGCACTACCTTTTCACATTCTCTCTCTCTCCTCCCCTTTTTCAATCTCTTTCTTTTTCTCTTCCCTCTCCCCCTTCATCTCCATCTTCCTCCTCATTCCTCCCCCATCTCTCTCTTACATGGTCTACCCACTGAACTATTTTCATCTTACTGTGCAGCTGCTGAGTCATTTGTCAAAGACCAGTACTACACTACCTCGCGACATCATCTTTGCTTGTGTGTTCATCCCTACTACCTCCATCTTACAAGCAACTCCTCTCAATAACTGATAATCAACAGTTAGTCTCGTTGTGTGTGTGAATGTACACACTTTCATTACTGACAGAGCATGAGCTTGAAAACTAGAGCAAATAAACCTTTTCACTGAGTGTTTCTATGTACCACACATCAGTCAGTCGTAGCTGACTGGTTGCCTTTCCTTAATTTTACATACTGTCCATAATTGAGACATTGAGAACTAGTGATAACGAAATTTAACATCTTTTAAAATTTGCTGTAAGGCTGCTACCTACTGCAAAGGCATTTTTTTTTTTTTTTTTTTAAATTTAAGTTTCGCTTCAACATAAATTTTAATCCTTATGTGTTTCAATAACTTCTTGACAACATAAGTCGAAGAACTGTTCATCACATTTGGGATCATGATTACAGATACATACTGAAGTATATATCACATTTATTAGTGAAGTTTATCATACATGATTCACTCTTTTACTACGATACTGGTTTCCCTTGCTTCCTGCGACTAAATAAATAAATATTCTCTGACCCTCAACTCTTAGACATATTGTTAGCCCCTTCTAGGGAAAACAATTTTTGTTTAAATTTTTATCTGTCAGCCTCCATCATCCCGTTTAGCAAATATGGTGATAGCTACCAGCAAATGTACAAATAACGGCAAAATATTTGAACAATAACAATCTCCAATGCTCATCTGAGCAAAGTAAATGAATGACAGGAGGTCCACTGTCACTATATTACTAACAGTAAAGTTCCCCTTGATGAAGATACGCAAATCTGACTACATAACATGAGTCATAGAGCCAGAGCAACTTCTGTAACTCCAGGACCTGGGCCTGATCTATGTGAAGGTCCCTCTCAGGTGACAGTTCAAGGTTAACCCACTGGTGTGCGCCACTGCATCTGCCTTTATACTGTATGGCAGGCCACATTGCCCATTCCATGTTGGCACTTCCAAAAGTGCCCAGTAGCATTCTCACATATTGGCAAATGTGACTTTATATGATTGTTCCTGCACAGTCAACGCCTTGCTGCACCTAATGAGGTACCCATGTTTCGCCTTACATCAACATCCTGCCATGCCCAACCAAAATTCTTCTGACAGCCTGTTATTTATATTCTAAAGTAAAATCGTTAACTCTGGCTTTTATTCTTAGCCTTTTAGGAATTGCATTACTGACATATGCAGCAAGTAGCTCCAACTAAACACTCACTTAACTCTCCTTCTACTGACACCAAAATAATTCACAAACATATACATCTAACCTCTCTGAAAAATCTTGTTTAATGACTCACCAATACATAGGACATGTTTATCAGATGAACACTGTTTATTTTTCAGTTCATCACAAAAATAGGGAGTAAGACAATGGCTTATAATGTATTTGCACTTAACTGTGCCCATTTTAATGTTACAAGCAATTGAATGGTCTGGGAACATCAGTTTAAATGTCTCTCCATCTCTGATTAAGAGGCAATGAAAACTTCCTTTTTGAGATCCCTTTTATAATGTTCAAAAGTCACACTGATTAGGCTTTTGTAACATTGTGCCTTGTTCAAAATGACCCAACTGATTGTCAAGAAGGGTTTTAGAATTACAAACTGTCTCACATTTGTTCGAAACTCAAATATTTGCTTGGAATTGACTGAGTTCAATTTTTATTTTACTAGCAACATTTTCTCTTTGAACACTTGTAGACGCACAACAAAAGTTTTTAAGGAAAGGTTGATCCTCTTTAACTTCAAGAGAACTCAAATGAACTTTCGTTGGGACGCAGACAAGGCACAACAAAAAGACCGCTAAACAAGTAAGCTTTTGCCCAAAAAGCCTCTTTCTGAATGAGACAAAACACACACACACACACACACACACACACACATATGCACGTGCAATGCAACTCACACACACAAGACCACTGTATCTGACTGCCATGTGGTCATCTGATAGAAAGTTGTGTGTGCGCGCTCGCGCGAATACCTGTCCCTTTTTCCCCCCAAGGTAAGTCTTTCCGCTCCCGGGATTGGAATGACTCCTTACCCTCTCCCTTAAAACCCACATCCTTTCGTCTTTCCCTCTCCTTCCCTCTTTCCTGATGAAGCAATCGTGGGTTGCAAAAGCTTGAAATTTGTATGTGTGTGTGTTTGTTATTGTCTCTATCAACATACCAACGCTTTTGTTTGGTAAGTTACAGCATCTTTGTTTTTAGATATATTTTTCCCATGTGGAATGTTTCCCTCTATTATATTCAAAAACAAATGAATCTGGAGATAAATTGTTGCACACTCATGCACTCAAAATTACCACACAATCACTCAATCTCACGTGCACTAAAACGAATTAGAAAGAGGAAAAATAGCTATACATGTATTCACAGAGAAAACAAAACACAAAAGAGCTAAAAGGAAAGCACAGGGAAATGTGACTGGCTGACCGCTTACAAAAAACTTGGGTGAGCTGTTAACACATTAGAAACATCTCCCTAAAATCTTGTTAAAAATGTTGGACAGTTCACAAAAGTTAAAAAACTGAGCCACATTCGTTTGAAAGTTACTTAAAGAGAGAGAGAGAGAGAGAGAGAGAGAGAGAGAGAGAGAGAGAGAGAGAGAGAGAGGGGGGGGGGCAGACGGCTCACTGGTCAGAAAATAAAAAAACAGTCCAATAAAATGTGGCACACAATAATCTGCACACCACAAACACCACACATTCGAGGGTCCTCTTGCCGGAGTAAGAATCCGTGCATCATAGGGTGTGGCCTATGCAAACATGGGTAAGAAAGACCTTGTCCGACCAACGTGGCTGGCAGGAGGTATGCCACTGTCGAGTTGTGGGCTTTACAACTCAGAGTTTACTGTCAGTCATTTCCAGCCACTAGTCTTCCCGTTGACGCAGGACTTTGTACCTGAACAGGGAGGTGATAGCTTGCATAGGGATGGCACACTGAAATAAATGAGGATCAAGACACATCCTTGGCTGCTAGATCCACCCTTTCGTTCCCTGCAAAACTCATGTACCCTGGTACCCAGTAGAATGACACCTCTTTCCCCAGTCGTCGTAGTTGGAGGAGGGCATCCTGGTTATTCTGCATTACTTTATCTGCTAGGTACAAATGTTAGAGGCAGTGGACAGCACTCAGTGGATCTGAACAGACAAGAAATTTAGCACTAGAAGAATGTCTCATCTTCTTCGGTGCCTGCAAGATCACATATAATTCTGTATCAAAGACAGTAAATTCTTGAGACAATTGGATCTTGAGGACACAATCTGGGGAAATGACAGAGCAACCAACAGTGCCACCTGTTGAAGACCCAGCTACACAGTTACAGTGCTTATATAAAATATCAGAAAAAACAGAAGCAGGAGTGCAATGTCTCCTGTACTGTACAAAATCTAAAATGGTACTGGGCTTCTGCAGTGACCAAGGCGGTAAACTGTTAAAACCCTGGGTTTGGGGTCGTACATGCTCCACACCGAGTGGCTCCAGCACATGCTGCACGCAGATGCCAAATGGAATAGTGGTTTGTGGATGGTTGGTCAAAAGGCGTTCCAGAGGCAAACGAGCAACAGTACATATACAGGTGAAGTTGGAGCTGTGAGGAACTTACATGCCCCCCCCCCCCCCCCCCACACACACACACACTTATCTGCAGGAAACTGAAAGACCATTTTTGCAGCCCACTACTCCAACCTCCACACTGTAAATTGCCACTGATGGCTTGCTGTTGCAACAGTGGAGGGAACACAGAAAACAGCAAAATTGTACACAGATATTGACCACTGTACAAGACTACTTATTATAGATGTGAAACTGTTTATGGCTACAGCAAATAGGGCAACACTTAAAACACTGTCCTGAGGAACAAAATTCTCCTGCTCAAAACGATCTGACAGTGAGTCACCTATTAAGGTCCTAAAAAACAGCTGAGACAAGAAGAACCATATGAACATGGGGAGGTGGCCACAAAAGCGTCACTGATGCAGCTGTGTGAGAAGTGTCTCCTAGTAGTATCGTACACCTTACTGATATCAAAGAGTATGCCAATTCAGTGATGTTTAGAGGAAAGCCTGCTGAATAGCTGCCTCCAGCTGGGTAAGGTTGTTGACAGTGGACCAAAATCTCCAGAAACCACACTAAGAGCAGCTAAGGAGCTGCTTGGTCTCTAACAATCACACCAGATGATAGTTAACCGTTTGCTCCAGGGTCCTTCCTACACAGCTCATTACGGTGATACTCTGATAACTAATGGGACGTATGTGGTACTTTCCTAGCTTGAGGAGAGGTATTAAAAGTGCCCCTCTCCACGAGTTGGGGAAGTTACCTGTCTGCCATATAAGATTAAAATATTCAAGGAGGATTTCCTGTGATGCTGCAGCCAAATGTTGAAGCATGCGGTACCAGACCTGGTTATTACGGGGTGCAGTATCACGAGTCTCAGACAGGGCTGACTCCAGCTCCCACATGGAGAAAGGATAGTTGTAAGTCTCAAAAGTGTTGGATGTGAAATCCAATTCCCCCACCCCCCCTACAGTTGCACGGTAGCAACAAAATGCCAGATCCTGGATGGAAGTCGCAGTAGTTTCTGCCAGCATCTGAGCGATCTCTCTAGGTGTTATTTGGAGATACCCTGTTTCAGTACTGCTGCTATTGGCAAGAAACAACTGTGTTTACCATAAATCCTCTGGATAGCTTCCCATACTTTCATAGAACAAGTGGAACGGTTTACAGAGTTCAGGAATGCATGCAATGAACTTTTGTTGCTCTCCTTGATTACGTGTTGAGCCTCGGCTCTCACGACTCTAAAGACTATGAGGTTGTCCTGCCCACCAAGGTACAGGTTGCCTCCTAAGATAAGCTGGATGGATAAGTCAGCGGCATGAGGGATAACTTGTGTGATGTGGTCCATCATTTCCTGGATGCTGTCGTGAAGTTCAAAGACAGCTAGCTGGCTGAACAGCGTCCAGTTACCTCTGCTGACCATCTATTTTGGTGGATTCTGTGAAGCAATCTGCCAGAATGAAGGTCGACAACGGCCTCCCTCTGAGGACAGTCTGCCAGGGCTGAAGAGCAGAAATGGAGGTTGGTGACTGAGAATGACCCAGTAACAGTAAAGAAACGAGTGTGTGTACTGCTGTTGAGGATTTACTGCACAGCTCATGAGAGTTCATGAGGCTCTCCAAAACCTGGCCAAAGGGCAAGTAGAGGTTGAGCCCCACAATATAATGAAGTCTCCCAGTAGGAGAAATGATCACGGAAGTTATTGCACAAGATATGCGAGAGCCTCAGAGTCTATAGCATCTTGCAGGGGTAGATACAGTGAGCAAACAGTGATCCTCTGACACTCGAATTTCAACAGAAACGGCTTGCAGGTCAGCTGCCATGAAAGCAGAGGAGTGACATGTGCTATTGACAAACACAGCAATCTCTCCCTTGGCTCTTTCCCTAGTCAGATCATCCTTGCGGTGAAGGGTATACCATCATAGCACAGGAGTATCAGTGGCTTTAAAATGTGTTTCCTATAAACACACCCACAGGGAGCATTCAGAGAAGTTTCAGTTCCTCCAAATGTGTCCTGTGCCCATTAATGTTCCAATGTAACATGGGAACCATCTATTACGTGGATTGCACTTCCACACTGTCTTTTCGCCTGAAAGGTGAGCCCATAATGGTTGGGGCTCAGTCTTGGGGCAAGATGATTGCCCCAGTCCAACATCAAGGCGTATTAGCTCTACCGAAGAGTCAAGGGAGATGTCAGATAATACGACCTCGACATCATCCGACTGTTTACTTCCCGACTCCATTGGTGGTGGACGTTTGGCCTTTGAATTCTTGCTCTGAATAGTCTTCAGAGCCACAACCGCGACAGTGGCAGTGGCATTACTGGACGATGGAGTAGACTTAATCTTTGGTCTAGTAGGGATCTTTGCAACGTTAGCAACAACAGAATTGTCTGATGTTTTGGGAGGAAGTGTTGGCTTATTAGGAACTGCAGTAGCACAAGTGCACTGGCAAATGCAGGTACTAGTGCTGTCACTAGCAAACTCCGTTTGGATAGCAGCATTGGGCTTGTGAACTGGTTGTTTAAGAGCAGATGCACAGCAGACAAAGGAGGCAGCAAACTTTGGGAGCCGCAAAGATCTTTTTGGACTCTCCATATGAAATATGTTTAGTTGTTTTTATTTCCTGTATCTTCCTTTCTTCAAGAAAGACACTGCAGTCCCTGCCCTAGAGAGGGAGATCTCTGGAGCACTTGACACACTTCACAGGAGACTAACAACCAACTCCTTCATGGGGTGGCCTTCCCATATTTGCCACAAGTGGCTTCTCCCTTACATCCGACAGTAGTGTGCCCAAAGCGCTGTCACTCAAAACAGCACATTGGGTTTGGGAAACAAGGTCGCACCCGGGACGAAGGAAACCTGCCTTGACGTGCTCTGGAAGTTTTGTTCTGTTGGAAGTAAGTACCAAAGAGGCCGTTTCACTATATCACCACCCACCATTTTCATTATATTTAGTACATCAACAATGCCTTCTTGGGCCCACTTATTTTTTAGTTCTTCTCTGGGTACGTCAGCGAGATCCCTACAAGTCACACCACCTTTGCTGTAGTTCAAGGTGTTGTGCAGTTCTGTCTCTATAGCACACTCCCCAAGACATCTAGCTTTTTGGAGGTTAACTGCTTGTTGGGAAGTAGAAATTTACACTAAGAATATTCCATTTCGCAAGCACGTGGCTGACGTTTAAGTGTCACAGATTTTCTCTAAGCCATTTCAAATATAGAATGGTAAAGCCTTTTCCAAACCACCCTCTTTCCTCTTGACGGTGAAAAACACATTCTGGCTAGCAGCATGTGTTCTGGTACTAGAAATACCACCATTCTGAATAGGTCCTGAATTAGCAGGACTGGCCACATGAGCCCTCTTGTTTGAGTGGGTATTGTACCTACCAGCAGTCCGCCCTTTCCTCTGAGAGGAGTAAAAGAAAATTTTGGAGAATCTCTGTCAGTCGCACACGTAGCTAGGGAAATAAGGGTCCACTCAGACACAGCCCTGCATGCCTGAGCAAGCCTTATATAACTGAGGTGTGGCAGGTTCCCCAGAGGTTACCCGTTAACAACTGTTTCACCTCAACAGCCATGCACCTCATCCAGTGCTCAGGATGAAGGTTTTCATTAAGGTGGTTTATTCTGTCCTTGAGAACCAGGCGGTCATGCCAAGATCCCTCTTCCCTGTGCCACACAACGTTGCACTGCCGCACTGCAAAATGGTCGCCGAAGCATGCCCAGAGCTTACAGTGACGGAGGACTTCTGGTGCTTACCAGTTCCCAGCTCAGGAACCCTGGGGTTGCCAAGTCTGTACTCAGCAAATGGATGTTGAGCCCCTGAGTGGTCTTTAAGAATGAGATACTACAGTCTGACATCTCATATTCGCCGAATCAAAAGTTAAAAAAAAAATTATTATTACAATTTTCTTAACCAGCTAACAAATTAAGGTTTGATTTCAGATTCTAACCATTGTTCATTGAAAAGATTGTACCATGTTTCAATATTGCTGGGAGCTCAAATGCCATCAGTGTGATGTCGGGCATGCTGCATATCACTGGCTCAAACCTGACACCAGTAATTATTTGTTATTTTGTATTTACAATTTCTGGAAGCTTCTTGAAATACCTTATATTTGTAAAGTTTGTATATCTGAAATATTTAAGTGACTCAGTTCACTCCTCCATCCAACTGTGATCCACTCCCACTGTCCCCAAATCACCCTGTTAGCTTCTCAAATTTCTTAACCTCAACATGTAAATCAACTTTACATCCACAGAAAGAAACACAATTCACCACCTAAAAACTTATCCTGACCTTATAATCCTAACCGCTGACAACGGCTTCACCACTGTCGTCTTTAACTCCATTGATTACCTGGCAGAAGGACTCCGCGAGGTGTCAGATTCATCTGCCTATAAACCCTGCCACAGTGACCCCATTCCAGAAATCCAGCAGGCTCTCCAGTCTCTTCTCAAATCCTTAGGCCCATCCCAGAACCTCTGCCCAGGGTCCATCTCTCTCCTCACTCCTACCACTCCCTCCACTCCTACCTTCTACATGCTTCCTAAAGTCCATAAACCCAATCACCCAGGATACCCCATTGTGGCTGGTTACTGTGCACCCCATTGTGGCTGGTTACTGTGCACTCCATTGTGGCCAGTTACTGAACCCCCACTGAGAGAATCTCTGCTCTCGTAGAACAACATCTTCAGTCTATTACCTGCAACCCATCCTCCTATATAAAAGACACCAACCATTTCCTCCACTGACTCTCCACGGTTCCTGTTCCTTTACCACTCAGCACCCTGCTCGTCACTACTGATGCCACCTCCCTTTACACTAACATCGCTAACGCACATGGCCTTATCGATATTGAACACAACCTCTCCAAACACCTGAAAGATTCCAAACCAACAACCTCCTTCCCAGTAACCATGATGAACTATATTCTCACCCACAATTTTTTCTCCTTTGAAGGCAATACCTACACACAAATCCGGGGTAATGCTATGGGCTTATGCCAACCTATTCATGGGCTATTTAGAGGCATTCTTCTTAAATACCTAGAATCCTAAAACCCTCACCTGGTTCCAACTTTCGTAATCTGTATTGAGGATGAGGACACCCTACCCGCATTCCTCCAGAATGTCAACGCTTTCTCCCCCATTTGCCTTATCTGGCCCTACTCAACCCAACAAAGTGCACAAAGTCACAGCAATGAGAAAACAGCTCTAAGTGTATAAGATAAGAAATGATAAAGCAAATAAAATTTCCTCTTGCGAACTCTTTCTTTGGTAGCAAAGACAACAGGAATAAAAGATTAGGAATGTGATTTTGCATACATACACTTTATCTAAGTTAAGTTTTTATTAGAGAGCAGAAAGATACCTCAGATTCTTTCTTTTCTAGTTTTTTCTTCTTTTCTTCCATTTCTTTCCGCCATTCCTCTAGGTCTTCATCAGGAGAAGGTAAGATCAAGAACTGCACAGTGCTTTGGTGCTGTGTTGGGTTACACAACTTAAGAATGAATTCACTTCTCTGACCAATCTTCAGAGGTTCACATGTTACAATCCGTACTTCTGGTACATGATAGCTGAAATTGAATATCAGTTGTGGAGCAAATGAGTTTCATGTAATTCTACTTAAGAGCAGAAAACTTTACACGAAAATACTGACTTCCAGATGGAGAAAAATCTGGATAATGCTGCAACAAAAAGTTGTAAAATAAAACACACACACACACACACACACACACACACACACACACACACACACACACAGAGAGAGAGAGAGAGAGAGAGAGAGAGAGAGAGAGAGAGAGAGAGAGAGAGAGAGCAATCCACACCTCTTGAGCAAGAGACAGTACAGGTAACAGGTATTTTAATATTATATATTTTACAGACTTTACTGAGGTAAAGTCTGTTAAATCAGTTGATAGCTATATTTACTTATCATAGAACACATGGTAAATCAAAGTTAATTCACAATTGTGTGTTAACGTTGGTTTACCGAGTCTTTTATAGCAAAAATTGTAATCTAGAGAATAAGAATAAAATGTACAAAACAGCATAAAAGAGCCAAGAAGTCACTTCTGACCATATACAACGCACCTGTACTAACTGCAACAAGGGTCTCTAATGTTATGACCTATTAATCTTATTAAGCTGACTATTCAATTACTGCTGGAATCTCATCATTTCAATAAATTTCACAGTACATAATAAAGAACTGGCATATCAGTAGATGACTGTTTGAAACCTAACACACTGAGACAGTTAATAGTCCATACAAAAATATTACTTCTATGCCTTTTTTTCCCTCACTTTCCACTTTCTTTCTAATTTATTTAATTAAATTTAGCTACCAAATGCATCAATAGCATTAGATTAGATTAGTTTTTCGTTCCATAGATCTGTGCTGAGGAGATCCTCGTAGATGTGGAACATGTCAAATTTTTTTTTTCCAAGCTGAAATAACAATACTAATAGTATGATATATACAATACATCATTTGTTTCTATTAAAAAATTAGTCAATGGAGTAGAAGGAGTTGGCCACTAGTAAGTCTTTCAGGCTCCTTTTAAACTGATCTTTATTTGTAACTAAATTTTTTATGTTTGCTGGCAAATGATTGAAGATGAGTGTTCCTGAGTAGTGGACCCCTTTTTGAACTAAAGTAAGTGCTTTTAAGTCCTTGTGCAGATCATTTTTGTTCCTGGTATTGTATGTATGAACTGAGCTGTTTGCTGGAAAAAGATATATATTATTTAGGACAAATTTCATTAAGGAGTAAATATACTGAGAGGCAGTAGTTAGTATACCCAATTCTTTGAAGAGGTTTCTACAGGACGTCCGTGAATTTACTCCACAAATAATACGTATTACACGCTTTTGGACTCTGAAAACTTTTGTTTGACTTGAAGAGTTACCCCAAAATATTGTACCATATGACATTATGGAATGAAAGTAGGCAAAGTATGCAAGCTTTTTCATTTTTATGTCCCCTATGTCTGCTAATACTCGAACCTGCAAATACAGATTTGTTAAGGTGTTTCTGCAGTTCTGTGGTGTGCTCCTACCAAATGCATTCATTATCAAGTTGTAATCCCAGGAATTTAAGGCTGTCAACCTCTTCTATCTGCTCTTCTTCATACTTTATGCATATGCTATGTGGAAACCTCTTACAGGTTCTGAATTGCATATAGTGAGTCTTTTCGAAGTTTAATGTCAGTGAGTTGGCTTTAAACCATTTATTAATATCCATGAAAATATCATTAGCAGAGTTTTCTAGAACTACACTTGACATACTATTTATTGCAATACTTGTGTCATCTGCAAACAAAACGTTCTGGCAGTGTAACTGATGAGAGATCATTAATGTACACAAGAAAAAGCAGTGGCCCTAAGATGGATCCTTGTCGGACACCACATGTAATTTCTTCCCGTTCTGATGATGACTGATGTCTTAATTCACTAGTCCCTTGCACTGACACCCTTTGTTTTCTGTTAGCGAGGTATGACTTGAACCGTTTTGCAGCACTGCCCGTGACACCATAGAATTCTAATTTATTTAAAAGGATGTTGTGATTCACACAATCGAATGCCTTTGACAAATCACAGAAAATACCTGCTGCTTGTAACTTGTTATTTAGTTAATTAAGTACATTTTCACTGTAGGTGTAAATAGCCTTCTCGATATCAGAACCCTTCAGAAATCCAAACTGTGTTCTTGATAATATGTTATTTGTGGTCAGATGGTTGAGAAGCTGCCTGTACATTACTTTTTCGAAAATTTATGAGAATGCTGGCAATACTACAGAGAGAGTTTACTGTTAAAACAGTGTACATGTAGTGTTTCAATGTCACTTTTCTTTAGTTAATATACAATTAACTAATGAATGAATGAATGAATGAATGAATGAATGAATGGATGGACAGGCAAAATTCTGGCCAGACAGTTCACAAAGGCTTTTCTCAAATTTGAGCATTTATACTAACAATGCAAAAAATATTTAAATATACTTATTGAATACAGTTTAAGTTAACCTAATTTTAGTTAATATACTGGTAAGTAATATGCATTTTATTACACCTCTCATAACTGATCACATTTTATAATATAATTAATCAGACCCTACTTTTTCTAAGTGTCTTTTAAACAGCATTTATTATTACATTTTTATATAAACAATGAAGATTTTAGATTAAAATAGCTTCCAAATTATTGGATACTACATAAATCAAACACATTTCTATAATCGGGAAGCATCTTATTTTAACTAAATTAGTGGAGGTCGCTTTTCCAGACACAGTTTATTAGACCAGTCAAAATTTTTAGAAATTGTGGTATTCTGAACTTCGAATATCAAATTCCTCTATAAAATAAAAATTCCCCCAAAAAAGTAACTACACTACATCAAGCAACAGAACACAAATTCCTGTCTTATAAGAATTTGGAAAACATAACCTGTAAAGTAAATTTGGATGTTTACCATACAGTTGTAGAAAATTATCAAAGGAAGTGAAAATGCTCCATTTTGCTGGGTTTCTATTTAACAATAAGATACTCCCATTTGAAATTCCGATTTGATACAACGAGGGAGGGGAAATGACTGGGGGTGGGAAAGAAATGAAGGTAGCAAAATTCTCATAGGGGTGAAGACAAAAACATTTGGGACTGGAAAGACAATATTATGAAAAGGATAGATTGCTCCTCAACATATAGAGGAGATGTTGAGTCACCAACAAGTGCAACAAAAAGACTGCTATACATTTAAGCTTTCACCCAAAAGGCCTTCTTCTAAACTAGAAAACACACACACATTTATGAAAGCATAACTCCTACATAATGCTCAGTGCCCCTGGCCACTAAGGCTAGACCAGTGGCTCAGTGGGCAAAGACAGTGGTCATGTGTGTGGGAGTTGTGATTGTGTGAATATGCTATGGCGACAAGTGCAACAAGCGCATCAATCATGGTGACGGTATTCCAGTCTGTGTAAGGTGGAAATTCAAACCAGCCTGCGTGCTAGCAGGTTAACAAAGGGCAACACTAATAGCTGGAGCAGCAGCAACCGCAAGGTGCATGCGCACCCCTGATCAGCGCACTCAGACCGATCTATTTCCTGCTTCGGCTGAAATGCAAGTTTCAGCCAATCAAACAGAAGTATCACTCTGCAGGACGACTATTTAGGGCCATACTGTGATGGCAGCCAGCAGTTATAGTGCAACCAGCAGCACTGGAAAGACCTCCGATAATGTGCTACCATGATCAACTCTTCTAATCTTCGTCATCACCAACATCATCATCATCATGAAATGGAACTGGCAAAATGGGACACCACCGAGTGGAGAGTTCACGGTATTCTGTTTTGCTACAACTCCTACACTAGACAAGTGTCGCACTTAATGCCAATATTACAAAATTCATTCCTATGGACTTTAAAGGGATTCAACTTGTGATTGTTACTTTTTGGAACTCAGATTATTTGAACATTCACTTGGTCAAGAGAGCTTTTATTTTTGTGCTTCAGAAGTCAGCTATTGTGTCCATCATAAAGCAGTGAGTTAACTTCTTGCATTGCAAATAAAACTGTTTAATTGGTATACCTGGTAAACGTTTTGTGGGACATATCAGAATGTTGTGCATTTCTTACTACACTCCTGGAAATTGAAATAAGAACACCGTGAATTCATTGTCCCAGGAAGGGGAAACTTTATTGACACATTCCTGGGGTCAGATACATCACATGATCACACTGACAGAACCACAGGCACATAGACACAGGCAACAGAGCATGCACAATGTCGGCACTAGTACAGTTTATATCCACCTTTCGCAGCAATGCAGGCTGCTATTCTCCCATGGAGACGATCGTAGAGATGCTGGATGTAGTCCTGTGGAACGGCTTGCCATGCCATTTCCACCTGGCGCCTCAGTTGGACCAGCGTTCGTGCTGGACGTGCAGACCGCGTGAGACGACGCTTCATCCAGTCCCAAACATGCTCAATGGGGGACAGATCCGGAGATCTTGCTGGCCAGGGTAGTTGACTTACACCTTCTAGAGCACGTTGGGTGGCACGGGATACATGCGGACGTGCATTGTCCTGTTGGAACAGCAAGTTCCCTTGCCGGTCTAGGAATGGTAGAACGATGGGTTCGATGACGGTTTGGATGTACCGTGCACTATTCAGTGTTCCCTCGACGATCACCAGTGGTGTACGGCCAGTGTAGGAGATCGCTCCCCACACCATGATGCCGGGTGTTGGCCCTGGTGCCTCGGTCGTATGCAGTCCTGATTGTGGCGCTCACCTGCACGGCGCCAAACACGCATACGACCATCATTAGCACCAAGGCAGAAGTGACTCTCATCGCTGAAGACGACACGTCTCCATTCGTCCCTCCATTCACGCCTGTCGCGACACCACTGGAGGCGGGCTGCACGATGTTGGGGCGTGAGCGGAAGACGGCCTAACGGTGTGCGGGACCGTAGCCCAGCTTCATGGAGACGGTTGCGAATGGTCCTTGCCGATACCCCAGGAGCAACAGTGTCCCTAATTTACTGGGAAGTGGCGGTGCGTAGGATCCTACGGTCTTGGCGTGCATCCGTGCGTCGCTGCGGTCCGGTCCCAGGTCGACGGGCATGTGCACCTTCCGCCGACCACTGGTGACAACATCGATGTACTGTGGAGACCTCATGCCCCACGTGTTGAGCAATTCGGCGGTACGTCCACCCGGCCTCCCGCATGCCCACTATACGCCCTCGCTCAAAGTCCGTCAACTGCACATACGGTTCACGTCCACGCTGTCGCGGCATGCTACCAGTGTTAAAGACTGCGATGGAGCTCCGTATGCCACGGCAAACTGGCTGACACTGACGGCGGCGGTGCACAAATGCTGCGCAGCTAGCGCCATTCGACGGCCAACACCGCGGTTCCTGTGTGTCCGCTGTGCCGTGCGTGTGATCATTGCTTGTACAGCCCTCTCGCAGTGTCCGGAGCAAGTATGGTGGGTCTGACACACCGGTGTCAATGTGTTCTTTTTTCCATTTCCAGGAGTGTATATAAGAAGGTCTTTTTGGCCAAAACCTTAAATGTATAGAAATCTTTTTGTTGTATCTATCTGTGACTAACATCTCCTCTGTACAGTGAGTGGCAGTCTATCCTTTTCATAATACTATTGTTATTCAATTCAGGATTTTCCATTGTTGTAACTAGAAAGAGTAATTCTATTATGAAAGAGCATGATACATTGAAAATTAAAGAAAGAATGTATACAGTTACAAGGGTGAATAATGTATCAGTCAACTTGGACTAGGGTCAGCAATAATAATAAATATTAATAATAATAATAATAAATAAACATCATCATAGTTGTTGATAAACGTAGGAACTTGATCTTTGGTGCCCACAGAACTCTCCACACTCATATTGCAGTTTTACACCAACTATACAGGCTCAGGCACTTCATCACAATTGGTGACAAACTTTCCACATAAAGGGAGCATCAATGAGGTGTAAGCAGAGCAGTAAAGCATTTTGCTGGGCAGGTATGCAGATTTAGATGGGCAGCTCGAAGGAGAAAAAAAACACACACACACACACACACACACACACACACACACACACACACACACACACACACACACACAGAATTAGTGTTTACGTTAATTAATGCATTATTATTTTAGTCCTAATCATGCAACTCCACTTAAAAACCTTTTTTTACTAGCTACCTGGTTTTAAGTAGAAATTTGTCAATGGAATAGAAGAGGTTGCCCAGGAGAAATGATTTTAAGTATGATTTAAAACTTGCTTTGATATCTGTCACACATTTTATTGGGCAAATAATCTAAAATCTTTGTTGCTGAAGATTGGATTCCTTTCTGAGTCACTGACAACTTTAACAATAGTGATAAAGGTCACTTTTCCCTCTAGTGTTGTAGGCATGGACATCACTTTGTTCTCAAGCTGCGATGGATTATTTGTGCTGACGTTCATTTGTGAATATATGTACTGTGACAGCAATTAAAATGCCTAGCTCCTTGAAGAGCCACCTACATGACATCCGTGGGTACACCACATGTTATTCTTACTGCTTTCTTTTGTGCAGTAAACCTTCCTTTCTACATAGTGACCTCAGGAAACGACTCCATAAGACATTATTGGTTGGAAATATGCAAAATATGTCAGGTAGTTGATTTGTCTATTTCCAAGATTAGCAATTATACAAAGAGCAAAAGCAGCTGAACTTAATTCTTTGAGAAGCTTATTAATATGCTCTTTGTAGTTCAAGTTTTCATTAGTATGTACACCCAAAAATTTGGAGCATCCTATTTACTGACTCCTGCTCACGTGCTTTGTCTACTGTTTGTACAGAACTGAATAGAACTGTTTTCTAAAATTTAGGGAGAGACCATTTTCAGAGAACCATTTTATAATTCTTTGGAAAATATTATGTACCATTGCTCTCATTGCTTTCTACTGCAATTTATTACAACACTAGTATTATCTGCAAAAAGTACCTATTCTTACTGTTGAAGGCCAATCACACAGATAAGAAATAGGAATGGACCCAAAACTGAATCCCATGGGTCTCCTTTTGTGATTTCTCCTCAGTCACTAAAATTTTCTATCCACTTGATGTTGTTTGAAATATCCAGCACAACCTTTTGCATTCTGTTTGTTAAGTATGAGTCAAACCAGCTGTGTAAAAAGCCATCATTTCCATAAAACTTGAGTTTTTCCGAGAGAGTAACATGATCTACACAACCAAACGTCTTGGAAAGATAAGAAAATACCAACTGGTGATATTTTATTACTTCAAGCTCATATTATTTGGTGAGTGAATGTATACTTAGCATTCTCATTTGAACCACCCCTCTGGAATCTAAACTGTAATACACTAAGTAAATTGTTTCCACTCAACTGAGTGACTACCCTTGAGCACATTACGGTTTCAAATATTCTGAGAAATGATATCAGTATGGAAACTGGATTATAACTGTTTAAGTTTGTCTTGTCATTTTTCTTATAAAGAGGTTAACAACTTCATATCTTAACCTGTCTGGAAAAATGCCCTGTGCCAGTAGTGCACTGCATATATCAATAAGTTATCAACTCCACATGGGCTTTCCTTTTTTAGAATTCTATTAATTTCAGTGAGGCATGTTGGTGCTATTGCTAGTTGCTGAAAGTTTTGTGGAATGACATTTTTAGTATATCCTCTTGCTTCTTCAAATAAACCATTTAATCCTTTTTTTGCTGTTACATTTAAAAAGTGATTGTTAAAAGTATTTGCAACTTGTGAATTATAGCAATGTATTTTCATTTAGTTTGTTGTGAAATCTTGTACACTGACTGCTTTCACTGTCCCATGGGGGCATTACCAGTACAAATAAATATAATTTGGGCAAAAAAATGCACCTGGTATGGTCCAAAGAGTATTAGATGGAGTTCTGTGCAATTGAAAGCAAAATACTTGCATGTTATATTTGGAGGACATCACTGTATTCCAAAGGAGATGCCATAGGCTGTGAAAGGAAGACGTATTCGACAGGCTACCTCCACATCTGACACTTAGCACAGGCAAGTGCCATTTTGTGCATGTGGGTAAACTACAATGGGAGAGTGATTAGCAGGAAAAGTGATTAATCTTTGCCTAACAGAGGCAATCCACAATTTTGCAGGGCCACAAACACAAAACAACTTCAGTCATTCCTAGGGTTATGCAATTACTATTGCAAATTCATAAAAAAAATTGCGCAGATCAGGAAACTCTCAAACTAATTGAGGAGGAACGTAGTGAAAGTCCAGTGGTCACCATGATGTCAAGCTCTGCTTGAGACTTTGAAGGCAGCACTGGTCTCTGATCAGGTACTAGCTTTTTTGTATTTTAAGAAAGAATTTAGGAGACACTAACAATGGGGGTGTTAGTTGTATTTTGATCAGAATATCAATGGGCAGGAACACCCAGCAGAGTATGCTTCAAGGCAACTGAACAAAGTGGAGTGTAACTACTCCAATAAAGAAAAAAAAATGTTGGTAATGATATGTGGAATAGTGTACTTTTGTTGCCATTTATACGGCTGAAAGTTTAAGGTTGTCATGGAACATACTTCATTAAAATGGCTGTTGGGGCTGACAGACCCATCAAGTACGTTAACAAGATGGCCATTCAAACTCCAGTGAGTATGATTATGAGATAGTTCAGAAACTGGTTAGAAAGCACAAAAATGCAGGTATGTTACATAGGAAAGCTGCAGCGCATGTGCTAGGCAAAAGTTTAACAGAGTGGCAGAGAACACAAGCAACCAACAAAGACTGTCAGGCAATCAGGTCACAATCACAATTCGTGACGCACGAGGGCTTGCTCTGCAGAATGATGAAATACGGGTCGCGCGTAGTGGTTCTGAAGGCATTCAAGGATGCAGTACTGAATCAAGTGCATGACCACATGTTCTCAGGTCATGGAGGGTGCTGAACAACAGACAGACAAGTAGTGGAAAGATTCTTGTGTAGAACAAGAAAACGTGACATTGAGCAATACGAAAGGGATTGAGTGCCTTCTGCACAAAGAGCCGATCTTAGTCATCAAAACATCCCTTTGAAAACACCACAGAGGCATTTAAACCTTTTCAAATGATTGGACTTTATGTTTTAGGGCCTCTTAATAGAACACCTGCTGGAAAAACATGTGCTGGCAGTTATAGATCATTTTTCAAGGCTGTTAGTGATGTCATGATTCCTTCGCAGCAGGCTAGTATAGTAGCCCAGGCTTTAGTTAACAACTGGACACTTAAGTTAGGGGTACCTCATACCTTAGTTATGGATCAGGGCCCAAGTTTTGTATCAGATTTGATGAAAAAATTATGTCATACTTCGTATCTGGAAATTACACACAAGCCCGTTCCATCCTCAGACATAAGGAATGCATAGGACAATCTCTACTATGTTGATTTGTTACAGTAACAGCAGTCGTATGTACTGGGATATGTATTTGCAATATTTAGTTGTGTGTATAGCTCCGAAGTGTACACCGATAAAGGTCTCACTTTTTCAAGGTGTTACACAGTAGTGTCTAGAGGGCCGTCCGCATTCCTATGCATGGCACTACGAGGATCACCAAAGTATGCTGTGTTAACTTCTACTCACAGAATGCAAATTTATCCATCCAAATGTCTTTTTAAGACACTACATATCGAGTTTCACACTGGAAAACTCACAGTGGGAGTACAACTACGAACATTGTACGACATTATTAATATTCAATGACTATACAGAACTATTTCTGAAACAATGTGCAACATATAACCAGTGACATAAAGGAATGTTAATTTTACCAGGCTGTACATACTGTAAATAAATGAGTTGATATTTCGGTCATTTATTCATTGTTTGGAGTGTTCGAGGTGTATCCAGCCACCTCACATAATGTATGAACACAACAGAATGTAATACATTCATCATTTTGTACGATGCTTAATTCAATCTTAAAATTCTAGTCTATCTGTGATCTGGAAACTCTAATAACCAGCTAGTTTAGATGTACCACACACCCTTGTAGCAGATTTACCAATATTTCAGACATACATCAGGTACCCACCAAACCATTAAGAAGAATTCAGACCATTTATAAACTTACAGAGATCTCAAATCAACTGCATTTCTGTTTAAGAGTTTGCTTTCTTATCAAACATCTGAAACCTTACAAAAGAGTATTTACATACTGAACAGATCCATGATATGATAAAAGACTCACGATTATCGTCATGCCTTGACATTCCTGTTTGTTACAGCACTATTTTTAACATAAGAACTTACTATGCAGACAGCTGAATCTTGAACTTTATTGAAGCTGGGTTATATTCTGGCTTGCTGACATTATGTTCGCAACTCCGGCATCTTTGAGAGCGCTTGATAAGGAGCTGTTTGTGTGCTGGATACAACTGTGATACCTTCGTAGGCTGAAACTCTGGCTGAGCAAGCCTCTGTGTTAGTGTTGTAACTGAAAGCAAAAAAAATAGTATGTAACTTCAATCAGATATATATCTCATCCATCAGCTTAAAAATGCTAGAAACAGCATATATTTAAAGGACTTAGCTAATTTAAAATTTATCATTTATTTTGCTGTCTTAAATTTATAACTAAGATGGCAAAATAAACAAATTTTAAACATCTACTCAGTTGTAGATTCTCTCACAATAAAATATTGACAACAGTGACTGCCATAATTATATATTTTATGTCATCTTATATAAGTAAATGCTAAATTATTCAGGATATGAAGTAATGCATGTTGCATGTGATCATTACATGCCCTCAGAATAGGGGAACAGAATGGGTGTTCCAAACTGGTCAGTGGTGGGTCTGCTCTTGTTTCTAACTTCCAAGAATAACCTTCCTATGATTTTAAAGGATGATTAAGGAACTGTAATTTTAGCTGATGACAAGCAAAAAACTCAACTGCACCAGATACAGTTCAGATGACAGTGGACCCCTTTACATGCAGCAAAACCATTTAACTACCTTTTTAGTAGTAATATACATAATATGATTAAACCAAACAGAAAAAAGTATACTCCGCCAAACAAATATAAAATAAGCAAATAATCAATGTCAATCAGCATCGTCACACGAGATGAAACAGCAAAAGCAATGAATTGACTAAAAAAGCTCTGCTGGTCTTTATGGTCTTTCTGCAATAATCTTAAAGAAGAAATGCAAATTAACTGATCCACAGACACACTTATGTGCTCGTTCCAAGTAGGCACTGTACCATACATGCTGGAAATGCCAGTGTAAATGCTATTTACAGGAAAATTGAAAGGGATAATGTAAATAACTTAAGACCCACTGCAATTTTCTCTTCCTCTCAGAGAAAATCTTTCGATGAAAGCTCTATACACAGAAAAATGTAAGTTGATGCAGATGAGTAAAAAATACAAACCAATAATGTTCAAATACTGTACTAGTAGTGTGCTGCTTGACAGTTACGTCAATTAAATATCTAGGCATAATGTTGCAAAGCAATACATATTGGAATGAGCATATAAGGACTATAGTAGGGAAGGTGACTGGTCAACTGGGATAATTTTAGGAAAGTATTGTTCATCTGTAAAGGAGACTGCATGTACGACACTAATGTGATGCATTGTTATGTACTATTCAACTGTTTGGGATTCGCACCAGGTCGGATTAAAGGAAGGCATCAAAGCAATTCAGAGGCAGGCTGCTAGATTTATTACCAATAGGTTCAAACAACGCACAAGTGTTATGAAGATGCTTCAGGAATTCAAACGGGAATCACTGGAAGGAAGGTGACATTCTTTTTGAGGAGCATTATTGAGAAAATTTAGAGAATAGGCATTTGAGGCTGACTGCAGAACAATTCTACTTCCACCAACATACATTTCGCATAAGGACCGTAAAGATAAGATTAGAGAGATTAGGGCTCGTACCAAGACAGTTGTTTTTGCCTCACTCTATTTGTGAATGAAGCAGATAAGGAAATAACTAGTAGTGGTACAGGATATCCTCTGCCATGCAACATATGGTGGCTTGCGGAGAATGTTTGTAGATATAGATATAGACATTAAACAATATGTTGTGAACAACACAGATTCAGAAATAGGTCATCAATAACTGCCATTTATGAGTGCGTTAAATGTATACTACACCTTACAAACAGTAAATAGGAAACAAGAATATTTCTTGGCCTATCAAAGGACTTTGATTTGTTGGCTCATAAAACTTTAACAGTATGGCATTCAAGACCTGTGCATCAGTTGGATCTGCTCCTACCCAAATTATCATGAGCAGGCAGTAAGCATATTACAGAAAGGTGAAGCTACCACCAACCTGAAGGTTTGTTTGGAAGCCAGAGTACATTACTAGGCATTGTCCAACTGGAGGTGATTGCTACTGTCTTCCTTCGACCTTCGAAATGACATACACAGCCAATTATAGGGGACCCTACAGCTTAATGTGGACTTCAAATGGCAGAGCAACAAGGCATTTTTCACATTAATGAACATTACCATATGTGAAAGAAGTTATAACTGTCAGAGAAAACCTGAAAGAACCTAATAGAATACTTATCAGGATATAATTTATTAAATATGGTGTGCCTCAAAAGTCAGTAATGAGATCCCTTCTCTTCCAACTATACATTAACTAAAATGTGGGTGATTGTAATGCTAGCATTTGCTGATGATACCACAATCCTGATAAAAGGGAAAAGTAATGAACTACTGCAACAATCAGTAAACACAACTTAGCAACTTTGTGCAGAATAAAAAGCTATTAATAAACAATAAGAAGTTACCTCAATAAAATTTCACAATTTCATAACAATGACCCATAATTCCCACATTTATCTAAGAACAATGAACCAGCTGGTAACAGCACGGAAACTAAATTTTTAGGCTTGTGGTTACAAATCCTTTTAAAATGGATAAGTATAGAAAATGTTAAAGCAAAATTAAGAAAAAGATGCCACCTACTTTGCAAATTTAAACTCTGTTGTAGTGAGCTAACAGTAAGAAGTGCTTATTATACCTAATTTCATTCTCATTTTAAATATGTCATTATATTCTGGGGTAACTCAAAGGCAGCTATTAGTACTGCAGCCTGCAAAAAAAGCCCATCAGAATCATGAATGGATTCAAACCTAGAATATAATGCAGAGCACTACCACAAGCTGGTAATGGGAAATTCTGGTAAATATATTTAGTAAGCTGCTACCTTTACAGCAAAAAATGTTTTAGGTATTATAAAAACAGAGAGAGAAAGTAGGCCTAACCAATTTGTGAAAATACGTTAGCTTTAGAATATCACACTTTTGTCAAATCTTTATGAACTATGAATTGCACACACCGAAATTGACTTGAGTTAATCTCTATTCAAATTCTCAAATAACTACTTAAACTCATTATATTTACTATAAATTAATAATTTTCTGAAATTTTTAAGAAGAAAGTATGCTTTTTTCAAACATATAGAACTAAACCCTCGCTTACAAGATTACAAACTGTAGAACAAAATTCTGCTTTGGACAGTTACCAATGGCTCAACTCCCAAACATCTCAAAACACTGGATAAACTTTAGATCAGAGGCTTGTACATCTTTTAAAGAGTGTATTGAAGTTCACACAAACTAAATACGATAAATTTTTATGACAAAATCATTGCAGTTTTTGAGTGAAAATTAATGTAGAAATGGAAATCAACTCTATTAATATTAAATTATTTTCACCTTTCTATTTTGAATAGAACATAACATTTCCATTCAAATGACACAAAAAACTAACTCAGTAATATAATTAAGTTTTTCCCAACTTACTCTTAGTCAGATCTAAAGGTTTTTCAAAGATATCGGCAGGCAAGTCATCAACGTCTTCAGTTGCCACTGCCCTTTCCAAAGATGGAAACTTCGATGGATCATCTTTCAGGGGCAATGAGCTGCCAAGCGAACTTAACCCCACTCTCTTACGGGCTCCGACATTTGACAGGGCATACTTTTCTAGTACAAGATAACTCCTCCTGGGAGTAAACTTCTTGCGCTCTTTTTCTTGTTTTTCTCTTAAAGCAAGAGCTTTGTAGTATTCCAAGAGAGCATTCACACGAGGTGCAAATACATTCTCCTTCTCAGGCCATGCTCCACTAGCTGCAACAAAAGTAACTCAAAATAGTAAATTTTTACTTCATAAATAGTAGCTGTTTCTGAAATGTATGAAAACACAAATGAAGCTGTGAAAAGTAATTCTGAATGGAAGTACTGTAGTAAAAAAAAAAAAAAAAAAAAAAAAAAAAAAAAAAAAAAAAAAAAAAAAAAAAAAAAAGGGTAGTGTTATAGCCCAAAGAGAGAAATAAATTTTCAGGGCAGAAGAGAGAGGTAAATGCACAGACAGATAGAATATCGGAAAGCCAAAAGTGGAAATCAAAACTCAAACACCCAGGTCCAAACCAGACTGTCAACAAACTAATACAATGAGCAAAGAAACAACCAAAAGGTCAAGCCTAAAGTTTATTAAAATAGTATGCAGAGATCAAAATAAATACAGGAATACTAAAGACAAAAAACACATTCAATATTTCTTGACTTTCAGTACCTTCCCAAGGTTCAACAACACAAGTTAGATCATAAGTGGTACCAAGCTGCACCTAGACTGAGGATTTCTTGGTACGGAGACAGAAGAATGTTATTTTGGATGGAGAATCATTGGCAGAAATTGAAGTAACTTCAGAAGTGACAAATGGAAGTGTACTGCGACTCGTGTTTGTGTATTATATCACCTGACATACAATATTAATAGTACCATCAGAATTTTTGCAGATGATGCAATTATCTTTACTGAAGTATTATCTGAAGAAAAAAAAAAAAAAGGCCTGCACAATTATATAGTCAGATCATGACAGGATTTTAAAGTGGTATAAAGATTTTTTTTTATTCGTGTCAGAAGCACCATGGATACAGGAATATAAAAAAATGAATAGCACACAGAAAAAAAATTAATTACAGGCATATGAAAATATATATACAAATATGTCTAAAAACAAAGATGATGTGACTTACCAAACGAAAGCACTGGCAGGTCGATAGACACACAAACAAACACAAACATACACACAAAATTCAAGCTTTCGCAACAAACTGTTACCTCATCAGGAAAGAGGGAAGGAGAGGGAAAGACGAAAGGATGTGGGTTTTAAGGGAGAGGGTAAGGAGTCATTCCAATCCCGGGAGCGGAAAGACTTACCTTAGGGGGAAAAAAGGACGGGTATACACTCGCGCACACACACACACATATCCATCCACACATATACAGACACAAGCAGACATATTTAAAGACAAAGAGTTTGGGCATATATACAAATATGTGTGCACAGAAACAAAATGTTATAGGCATTTGGCCCATAAGCGGGCTACGTCGACAGCATTTGGGGTTGCCAACATCAGATCCTCTAAAGTGCAGTGTGAAGGACATTCAGGGCAGTTATACATGTGCTGGGTCGTCTGCACCTCTCCACAGTCGCAGAGATTAGATGTAGTAGGATATCCCCACTTCAGAAGGTTATCTCTTGACCGTGCAGTGTTGGTGCGTAGCCTGTTTAGTGATCTCCAGACCACCCAGTCCTCATCGTAACCTGGTGCCAATTCTTCCTTTGGTTCCATCCAGTGCCCTTCTCCTGACCGCTTCCATCTCTCCACCCTAGACCCAGGTTGGTCGCTAAAATCTTCGGTTGCTCTGAGAAAACTGCGTCTAGATTTCAAGCGTTTGGTGGCTGGTTGAGTTTTGTGGAGGGGGTGGCTCTCTGCCATCTCAGCCCTCGCTCTTTCACTATAGGCTGCCGCTTCTCTTCGCACTGCAGGAGGTGCAATCCCAGCAAGATGGTAGAGCTTGTTTGTTGGCGTCGGTTTCAGACATCCAGTGACGAGCCTGCAGGTCTCGTTCAGAGCAATGTCGACCTGTTTAGCGTGGGTAGAGTTGTACCAGACACTGCTTGCATATTTGCCTGCTGGGAAGCAAACTGCTAGTGCTGTGGTCCTCACTACCTCTGGCTTTGCACTCCAGGAGGAGTTCGTTATTTTCCGAAGAATATTATTTCTGCCGCTCACCTTCATTTTGGTGTTAATACAGTGCTGTTTATACGTCAGAGCCCTGTCTAGAGTTACTCCTAGGTATTTGGGGTTAACGCAGTGTTCGAGGAGTGTGTCCTTCTAGAAGACACGCAGCTTACGGGATGCCTGCTTGTTACGGAGATGGAAGGCGCAAACTTGTGTTTTGCTAGGGTTCGGCTTGAGTTGATTGTCGGCGTAGTACTGACAGAGTATGTCTAGCGCATCCATGAGCTTTGTCTCAACATCCTCAAAGGAGTCACCCTGTACGGCCATAGCACGGTCATCGGCGTAGATGTAGTTTTCCGTACCAGCTGGCAGTGGTTGATCGTTGGTGTATATGTTAAAAAGTAAGGGTGCCAGTACGCTGCCCTGAGGGAGACCATTTTTCTGGGCCCGCCACCTGCTATGCATCCCTTGGAATTCCACAGAGAACCTACGGTTCTCTAACAGACTTCTAACTGTGGATGTGAATTTAAAGTCCCTGGTAATGGCATACAGCTTCTTCATTAGCAGACGTAAGTTGACGGTGTCATATGCAGCTGTCAAGTCTATAAAGGCGACACCGGTTATTTTCCGGTTCTCATAGCCGTCTTTAATCAGCTGCGTGAGGTTAATTACCTGAGATGCAGTGCTTTTCCCTGGGCGGAAACCTGCTTGTTGGGGGATTAGGTAGGGTTCTATGGCACTGGAGAGGCGATGCTGGAGTATTCTTTCAAAGATTTTAAAGATATGGCAGAGAAGTGATACGGGTCGGAAATTTCTGGGGTCATCGGCATTTTTGCCTGGTTTTAAAATGGCAATAACTTTAGCCTTCCTCCAGATTGTGGGAATCTGACCTGTTTCCATGCAATTGTTAAACAGTTTCAGTAGCCATTGTTTAACGTTGGGACCAAAGTGTTTAATCTGTTCAACAAAAATCCCGTCCAGGCCCGGGGCCTTCCTTAGCTCGCATTTCGCTATGGCTTTGTCCAGATCTGTCATTGTGAGAGGGGTGACCAGAGTTGAATTTTCTTGGTGTTCAATCCTGTCTATTTTGGTCTCCGACTTCCTGATTTTGGTGTCGGGTTTCCCACTCTTGAGAAGCTGGTGGGCTATTTGGTCGGCTGTGACGGGAGCATGTCCTGGAGAGAAAGTCGGGTCATTGTTGAGACGTTTCAGGAGTGTCCAGGCTTTCTGACTGCTCCTTTTCATGTCCAATTCCTCTATTGTCCTCAGCCATTTCTCTCTCCTGGTTTTAGCTAGTGACTCGGTTAGCTGATCGCCCGCAGTGATAGTTTCCGCGGATAGAGGGTTTGCGTCAAACAGTGTCAGGTATTGCTGCAACTGATCCTCTAATTCTGGCGTAAGACCTTCAACATAATTGCTTCTGCATCCTCTAGGGATTGATTGCTTGGCACACCACTGCACAGCCTTCACGAAATTGTCATAGAATCTTGGTTCAGGTGGTAGGTTGTTTACAGAATCTTCCATGAGGTTTTGAAAGGTTGACCATTCTGCTTTCTTAAAATTGTACCTACGGCGAAAAGGTACGCTATGGGGTTTAACAACAGATGTGATCTGGCACATTACTGGACGGTGCTGGGTGTTTGGTATTGGTGAGCAAACTCCTTTTGAGCATTGGGACGTTACTTGATGGCTAACGAAGATGAGGTCTGGGTTATAACCTCTCCCCCATCTGCCACTGTTGTAGGAAGCAGGCAGTTTATTGTCATGTATCAGTTTTAGGTTGTTTAGCTTGGCCCAGCAGATCACAGCCGTGCCATTGTCGTCGTCTTCTTGGTAGCCCCACTGCGTACTGTGGCTGTTGAAATCACCGATTACAAAATTAATTCTGCCTTTATTAAAATTGTTTACGTTGGAGCTGGAAAAGTCCACAGTTGGTGGTTTGTACACTGATGTAACAGTGCAGTCACTAAGTTCAATGGTTAGCACTTCAGTATCATTGATGTCGTTTATACTGCTTGAAAGGATCTGTATGTTTGGCCTGGTAAAGATTGCGCTGCCATACTGTCGGTGTAGCCTTTCAGCTACTAGTCACATGCCGTTTATCTTGGGTCTTTTGAGTGTGCTATCTCTGTGAGTTTCTTGTAGACACAGGACATCACATTTCTCTTTCTGACAGAGGTCTTGTAGTAGACGTTCTTTGCAAGCAGACAGGCCTTCAATATTTACAGAGATAATCGTCAGTGCTGGGCCTGATAAGGTCCTTTTCTGTAGGATTGTCATGTTGCTTCTGGAGTGAAAGGATCAGCTGGTATACAACCGCCCAGGGGACGCCCGAGTATGTGTATTGCATTGACATACTCTTCGTGGAGGCTCCTTTCTTGTCCCCCGGTATAAAGATTAGGATTTGCTTTAAATGCAAAGAAATGTAAAATGCAAAAAAAGTTGTATCCAGTGACTAAAATATCGATGACTCATATCTTCAATCAGTGACCATAAAAAGAAATGATAAAATAGGCTCAGCCATAGGTAAGGATGGAGGCAGACTTCGGTTCATCAGGTACGATACTGGGGAAATTCAACCAGCCTACAAAGGAAATTGCTTATGAAACACCTGGGTGTCACATCTTATAATATTGCTCAAATGTGTGTGGAATTCATACCAAACAGGACTAATAGAGGATAATGAAGAAAGACAGTACCAACAGTGACAAGTTTTCCTGACTCATGGCAGACCACCATGGGAATGCTGTAAAGAATGAATTGGAAGATGCTCGAGAATAGGTGTTAATTATACTGTGAAGGTATACTTAGAAAACTTCAAGAATCAGTATTAAATAAATAATCTAGGAATATAATGCACCCTCCAACATACGACTCCTGTAAGAACTGTGAAAACAAGGTTAGATTAATAATACTGTGCTAAGAAACATTTAAACAGTCATTCTTCAAGCACTCCATATGCGAACAGCACAGGAATAAATCCTGACGTGGTTCAATGGTAAGTAATCTCTATCATGCACTTTACAGTGGTTTATAAACTACATATGTAGATGTACAAAAGCTGCACTTAAGTTTCTTCAGCTATTTCAGAATGTTTTCAGTTAATTTCTAATCTGTATGAACAAAGAAAAGTTGTACATTTGGGATTTTTCCAATTTCAGTTTCTGTGACTCGTTCAGAAAATGCTATTTTACTACATTTACTATCTTCTGTTTTTGATGATGGATAACACTGATACATACCAGAATTCAGATCTTAGGAAAGAGCTCTATATTGGAATGATCCCCAACTGTGCAGTTATCACAAAACTGCCCCACCCCCCTCCCCCAATCTCTATGTAACCCTACAGATCAGCCCTCTTTGATTTTCTCCATCTTGGGAGGATTTCAAGGCCTTCGTCTGCATCTATGCTCTGCAAGCAACCGTATGGTGCGTGAAGGGAGGTACCCTGTCCCACTACTGGCCACTTCCTTTCCTGTTTCATTCGGAAACAGAGCAAAGGGGAAAACTACTGTCCATATGCCTCCGTACAACCCTAATGTCTTCAGTCCTATCTTCATGGTTCTTACACGAAATGTACATTGGCAGCAATAGAATCATTCTTCAGTTAGCCTCAAATGTCAGTACTCCCAATTTCCCCAATATTGCTACTCGAAAAGAACATCGCCTCTCCTCCAGTAATTCCCATTTGAGTTCCCAAAGCATCTCCATAATACTTGTATGTTGTTTGAACCTACTGGTAATCAATCTAGCAGCCTGCCTCCAAATTGCTTCCATGTCTTCCTTTAATCCAACCTGGAGTGGACCCCAAACATTAATGAGTATTTAATAATGGATCACACTAGTGTCCAATATGTGGTCTCCTTTACAGATGAACCACACTTCTCTCAAATTCTCCCAATAAACTGAAGTTGACCATCTGCCTTCCCTACTTTGATCATTACATTTTCATTAAATTTTGTTTTGCTTTGCAACATTATGCCTAGCTGTTTTACTGACGTGCGTTTCCAGCAGAACACTACTAACTTTATTTTACAGATACATCTTGTGTAAAATTTAAAAACTTCCCAGTAAATTAAACATTCAAAGGGATTTTGAGATTGCAGCCGGTCATCATAAATTTCACTACACAATATTTCAACCGGACACTTGCCAGTCATCTTCAGGTGAGCCATTCGATGGCTCACCTGAAGATAACAGGCAGGTGTCCAGTTAAAAGGTAGTGGGACTAGAAATACATTACCCCTCTTCTTGCCTCTCATTGGTTATGATAAAGAACCATCCCACTGGTTATGCAATACTGGCATGTTGTCAACCTATGAGCTGTAGTTATGAGTCACCTTACTGCCACTGGCCCTGATCTAGACTTTGGCCTTTGCTCCATATTTTGCTGTATTAAACACACTTTTTGTTGTAAAAACTTAAACTGGAAAATAAAATCAGAATACGTGAATTAGATAATGGACAAGTCTAAATGAGTATTTTGATGCATATTATAAACATCCATTGCACATAAACTATGAGTCTTATAACTGAGTACCCTGGTCGAAGAATACACCACTGGCTCACATTATTCACTATCTCACTCTTTCCATATTTTATATATCCTGTGACACATTTTTTGTCCATTACTCATGATACGTTCACCAAAGCTTCTGTTGTCAACATTCACAGAAAACGAAGATTTTTACTTGTAGATAGACAATATCCACTACACAGCTCCCCTATAGGGAGCAAGCACAACAAACTACTTCAGACATATTTTGTTTGGCTGCAAACATGTAGCAATGTTCATTCATTTCCATTTTTTATGTAGTAGTGCATATGCATGCCCCATTATCTGATTTTTCTTGAAGCTTTTCCAGATTGTGGTGAAATGTACCCAGCCAGTAGCTGCAATCTCCATTAACATAGTGGAAAAAATCTTTCCCTTACAGAACTGAAGAATGCTGCAGGCCAAGCAGTATCCACCAAAATGTGGAAAGGTCTTAACTGAAATGTGCTTCCCCATAATTTACAGCAGTCCACCTATCTTTGCACAATGTGGGCCTTTGTCTATATATGAAATGGAACTGCCAATATTTTTCCCTCATGATTAATTCAACACAGTTATCTACCTTTCCTCTTTTTCTCACCATTGGTATCTTCTTAACCTGCTATGCCCACATGCTTTACCACCATGGATGAATCACAGGCACAATTTTATAACAGATAACGAGGTACCTTGGCTTTGACCAGTGATTTAGGAAACATGCGACAAATGCCGTAAACAACATGATGACTGTAATGGACTAAGCTAGAGACCAATCTGTCACCACAACCAGGTATCTTGCTTGGACATTCAACTAACAACCAATCTGTAAGAATACACACCAAAAGGTGATGTCACAGCAGCTATTACATTAAACGGCAAAGCCAAAGACTAGTACTGAATATTCCTTCTGACCCTCCCATAATACATATGAATCATAATGTTGCATAAGTGGGTAAGTTATGTGTTGGAACCCACCTCCCCCTTGCATTTTTTGTAATTTATGTTCGATAAATGTGCATAAAATACTCTTCAGAACCTTGTCCATTAATGAATATATGTTTTCTGAATTTATCTTGAAATTTTAATGACGAAAAGTGGGTTAAATATTTCGCAAATATACACATTAGCCTACACTACAGGTGAATCTGTTACCACAACCTTCCTTCAGCATTCACGTTGGATTGCCAACTAACAACCAAATTATTACCTTTCAACCTTATCTTGACCTCAGGCTACACTACAGATGTATCTGTCACCACTACCATGACTTCGAGGGACTCCAGTATCAAACTCGAGCCCATAATTGTGTACATGCAGGTATCAAGGTAAATTATGATAACCTAAATGTGTTCAATTGGAGTTTTACTAGTAGTACAATTACAATATTTTATGTGCAAACAGATGTGGTTTGGAAAAGTGACTTATTTCCTATCAAAACTGACACTGTAGAATAATACATAATTTCTTCATAAATGTTATTTTCTTATAAGTGATTAAATTTGTTCATCCTGATTCACTGTACAACATAACAGCCACCAACTCTTTTTAAGAGTTTTACAATAATATTATGAAAAGCACGTTGCTACTCACCATATAGCGGAGATGCTGAGTCCCAGAAAGGCACAATAAAAGGACTCTCACATTTAAAGCTTTCGGCCCTTGGCCTTCGCCAACACACACAGGCACACGCAAACGCAACTAGCACACACGAGACGTGTGTGTGTGTTGTTGACGAAGGCCAACGGCCGAAAGCGTTAATTGTGTCTTTTTGTTGTGCCTATCCCCGGCATCTCCGCTATATGGTGAGTAGCAGCTTTCCTTTTCATAATATCGTTACACTCCATCCTGGATTTTCCATTGTTAAGAGTAGTACAATAATTAGTTTTCTGGTGATATAACAATTGCCATTTTCGAATGTAATGAGATAAAACACCATATAAAACTTCAGGCATGCAGATTGTGTCTCATACCGACAGTTTGGTCGGCTAGTCCCACATCCCTTGAAGTCCAACGACAGCAGCCGCAAGACAAATAATATGCTTTACGCGTAACTGTCTTGGACGGGTCATCTGGATTATGAGTCGTCTGCACCGTTGTTCGTGTAGACAGTGTGTTTAGGCAACTAGGGCAATCAAAACAACTGGCACATTTCTGTTTTTTAAGTCTCGCTTCTGCTGAAGGGATGTTCTCAAGGCAATGAGCACAGTAATGGGAATCCACCTGTAAAAGAATGAACGAGTAATATTCAAATGCGCGAAGTGAATAAATCAATCTCTTTTAGTGAACACACTGTCATCAAGAAGCATTAGGCGATCTTTCAAAAGTTTTACCTCGTGTAGAACACAGTATCCACATCTTACTTTCAGACAGTGCCTGCAAAAGTATATCCTCGAAATTGGTTTCAACGAACCACAAGTGCAAGCATAACGAACTATCTCTGGGAGATGAATGAAAGCCATGTTTCCAAGGGAAAACAATGTTCAGGCTATTTACGTATCTTCTGGCATTTTGTCATTATTTGAAATAAACACATTGACAGTTACTCCCGTAAGCCGATACAAAGTTTATCACACCGACGTACCGGAAAGTTATGCCACTTCCCCTAAGCGCCTTACACACGAGCGACGGATCTACATCTACACTCTGCAGACCACCGTGAGGTGCATGGCAGAGGGAACGTCCCATTGTACCAGCTATAAAAATTTCTTCCTATTCACGTAAGGAGCGCGGGAAGAATGACTGTTTGAATGCCTCTGTAAGTACAGCAATTATTCTCATCTTAGTCTCACGATCCCTATGTGAGCGATACGTAGGGGATTGCAGTATATACTTGGAGTCATCATTTAAAGCCTCTTCTTGACACGCTGTTAATAGACTTTCTCGCGATATTTTCTTCAGGAGCTTTCCAGTTCATTTCCCTCAGTACCTTGTGACACTCTCCCACGAATTAAACAAATCTGTCACGATTCATGCTGCCCTTCTCTGAATAGGTTCAGTATCTTCTGTTAGACCTATTTGGTATGGGTCCCACACACTTGAGCAATATTCTAGGACAGGTCGCATGAGTGATTTGTAAGCAATCTCCTTTGTAGACTGATTACATGTCCCCAGTAGTCTACCAATTAACCGAAGTCGACCACCTGCTTCATCCACAGCTGAACCTATGTCATCATTCCATTTCGTATCCCTACAAAGTATTTTTATGAGTTGGCCGCTTCCAACAGTTACTCACTGATATTGTAGTCAAAGGATACTACGTTTTTTTCATTTAATGAAGTACACAATTTTACATTTCCGAACATTTAAAGCAAGTTGCCAGTCTTTGCACCACTTTGAAGTCTTGTCAAGATCTGGCTGGATAATTTTCCAATTCCTCCAGGTAGTACTTCATTATAGATAACTGCATCATCTGCAATAAGCCTGTTTTTGCTATTAACATTGTCTGCAAGGTCATTATTATACAACACGAACAGCAAGGGTCCCAGCACACTTCCCTAGGGCACACCCGAAGTTACTTCTCCATTTGACAATGACTCTCCACTCAAGATAAGATGCTGCATCCTTACTCCAAAAAGTCCGCAATCCAGTCACAAATTTCGCTTGATATCCCATATGATCGTCTTTTGACAATACGTGTAAGTGTGGTACTGAGTCAAATGTTTTTTCAGAAATCAAGAAGTGTAGCATTTAGCTGACTGATCCAAATCTTTCAGTACGACGTGAAAAAAGTGAGAGTTGGGTTTCACATGATCGATGTTTTCGGAATCTACACTGGTTAGCATTGAGGAGTTATTCTGCTCAAGGCACCTCATTATCTTTGAGCTCAGAATATGTTCTAAGATTATACAACAAATTAATCTAAAGGATATTGTATGGTAGCTTTGTTAATCACTTCTACTACCCTTCTTGTAGATACGTGTGACCCGTGCTTTTTTCCAAGAACTGGACACCGTTTTTCAAATCTAAGGATCTACGATAGATCAGAGTTAGAAGAAGGGCTAACTCAAATTCAGTATAGAACTTGACAGGGATTCCATCAGGCCCTGCAGCTGTGTTAAATTTTAACGATTTCAGCTTTTTCTCAACACCACTGACACTAATACTTATTTCAGTCATCTTTTCAGTGGTATGAGGATTACATTGGGGCAATTCTCCTGTGTTTTTCTTTGTAAAGAAACACTTAAAAGTAGAGTTAAACGCTTCAGCTTTTGCTTTGCTGCCCTCAGTTTCAGTTCCTGTCTCATCACTAAGAGCTGAACACTGACTGTGGCGCCACTAACAGCCTTTACATATGACCAGAATTTCATTTGGTTCTGTGAAAGATCATTTGATAATATTCTGCTGGGGTCATTGAAGGCATCACACATTGCTTTCTTGACAGCCAAACAAGTTTCATTCACCATCTCCCTGTCTATAGCCCTATACTTTGTTTTACACTGATTATGAAGTAATATCCGTTTCCTTAGAAGTTTCTTTATAGTGACTGTATACCATGAAGATTCCCTCCAGTTATGAACTGTTCTACTGGGTACATGCCTATCCAGTGTGAGGTCAATATTCTTATAAACTTGAGCCATAGTTCCTCTGCATGCTCCTGCTGAAGTTTCAAGTGCGTCATTGAGCTTTGACACTACTGATTTTAATATCTAGTTTACTGAACTTGTATATCTGTCTTCATGGTTTAGTTGTCATTTGTGTTTTGTTAGCCATTATTGCCACAACCGTGCTGCGGTCACTGACACCAGTTTCGATGTGGACATTTTCAAAGACATCAGGTCTGTTTTATATCATGAGATTCAATATGTTTTCATCATGAGTTGGGTTTCTAGCTATCTGTTCTAGGTAGTTTTCAGAGAAGGCATTTAGTGATCCATCGCTTGGGAGATGGCGCATGTGTGGCCAGTGCAGTGAACAGTCACTGATCACATGGAAATACCAGGCAAGCTGATAAATCACACAAGCAATTCAGGCATACAATGCTGGATGGCAATATGGTTGCCTGTCTGCAACTTGTTGAGCATGGATGTTTAGATTAGTTTAGATTATATTAGATATACTTCATGTTACAATGAATTCATAGTGAGAAGATCCCTCAGGATGTAGAAGATGTCAGATGAACAAGAATGCACAATAAACATTTACAATGAAAAACAAATATGAGTATGCTATGTATCTTTGACAGATCGCAAGTGGAATGATCTTCATGGATGTGGAATGAGTAAAAAAATTTTAAACCTATTTTTCATCTGTGAGATAGTAAACACTGAAGAGAAGAATCATTGTACAACATTTATTTACAGTTATGGCACTACTACACTGAATTGGTACAGCAGACAGACTGTACTAATATTTGCATTATTATTAGAAGTAACACACACACACACACACACACACACACACACACATGCACACACACACACATGTGCATCAGTTCATTGAAAATGTGTGTTCCTGAAAAATGGATGCCTTTTGGACCAGAGTAAGTGATATTAAAAAGGAAAGATACTTCTAATTGTTCTACAGATTACATTTATTTGGTCACCTGAAGATGGCCTGAGAAGAATAAAGCCGATTCTTGACCAATTAATCATAATTTTGCAGAACATTGGGAAGTGTTTTTCCTTTTTAACATTATTATTGTGTTCTGCCTAGTACTGACGGAGAATTCAGATAATGTTCTACATCTACATCTACATTTATACTCCGCAAACCACCCAACGGTGTGTGGCGTAAGGCACTTTACGTGCCACGGTCATTACCTCCCTTTTCTGTTCCAGTCGCGTATGGTTCGCGGGAAGAACGACTGTCTGAAACCCTCCGTACGCGCTCGAATCTCTCTAATTTTACATTCGTCATCTCCTTGGGAGTTATAAGTAGGGGGAAGCAATATATTCGATACCTCATCCAGAAACGCACCCTCTCGAAACCTGGCGAGCAGGCTACACCGCGATGCAGAGCGCCTCTCTTGCAGAGTCTGCCACTTGTGTTTGCTAAACATCTCCGTAACGCTATCACGCTTACCAAATAACCCTGTGACGAAACGCGCCGCTCTTCTTTGGATCTTCTCTATCTCCTCCGTCAACCCGATCTGGCACAGATCCCACACTGATGAGCAATACTCAAGTATAGGTCGAACGAGTGTTTTGTTAGCCACCTCCTTTGTTGATGGACTACATTTTCTAAGGACTCTCCCAATGAATCTCAACCTGGCACCCGCCTTACCAACAATTAATTTTATATGATCATTCCACTTCAAATCATTCCGCATGCATACTCCCAGATATTTTACAGAAGTAACTGCTACCAGTGTTTGTTCCGCTATCATATAATCATATAATAAAGGATCCTTCTTTCTGTGTATTCGCAATACATTACATTTGTCTATATTAAGGGTCAGTAGCCACTCCCTGCACCAAGTGCCTATCTGCTGCAGATCTTCCTGCATTTCGCTACAATTTTCTAATGCTGCAACTTCTCTGTATACTACAGCATCATCCGCGAAAAGCCGCATGGAACTTCCGACACTATCTACTAGGTCATTTATATATATTGTGAAAAGCAATGGTCCCATAACACTCCCCTGTGACATGCCAGAGGTTACTTTAACGTCTGTAGACGTCTCTCCATTGATAACAACATGCTGTGTTCTGTTTGCTAAAAACTATTCAATCCAGCCACACAGCTGGTCTGATATTCTGTAGGCTTTTACTTTGTTTATCAGGTGACAGTGCAGAACTGTATCGAACGCCTTCCGGAAGTCAAGGAAAATAGCATCTACCTGGGAGCCTGTATCTAATATTTTCTGGGTCTCATGAACAAATAAAGCGAGTTGGGTCTCACACGATCGCTGTTTCCGGAATCCATGTTGATTCCTACAGAGTAGATTCTGATTTTCCAAAAACGACATGATACGCGAGCAAAAAACATATTCTACAACAGATCGACGTCAGAGATATAGGTCTATAGTTTTGTGCATCTGCTCGACGACCCTTCTTGAAGACTGGGACTACCTGTGCTCTTTTCCAATCATTTGGAACCCTCCGTTCCTCTAGAGACTTGCGGTACACGGCTGTTAGAAGGGGGCAAGTTCTTTCGCGTACTCTGTGTAGATTCGAATTGGTATCCCGTCAGGTCCAGTGGACTTTCCTCTGTTGAGTGATTCCAGTTGCTTTCCTATTCCTTGGACACTTATTTCGATGTCAGCCATTTTTTCGTTTGTGCGAGGATTTAGAGAAGGAACTGCAGTGCGGTCTTCCTCTGTGAAACAGCTTTGGAAAAAGGTGTTTAGTATTTCGACTTTACGTGTGTCATTCTCTGTTTCAATGCCATCATCATCCCGGAGTGTCTGGATATGCTGTTTCGAGCCACTTACTGATTTAACGTAAGACCAGAACTTCCTAGGATTTTCAGTCAAGTCGGTACATAGAATTTTACTTTCGAATTCACTGAACGCTTCACGCATAGCCCTCCTTACGCTAACTTTGACATCGCTTAGCTTCTGTTTGTCTGAGAGGTTTTGGCTGCGTTTAAACTTGGAGTGAAGCTCTCTTTGCTTTCGCAGTAGTTTCCTAACTTTGTTGTTGAACCAAGGTGGGTTTTTCCCGTCCCAATGAATGTTACAAAGTAAGTGACTTTAAATCTTTGGTTAGTTTGAAAAAGAGTTATATTTTTAATGATAAATTTCATTAAGGAATAAATGTATAGGAAAGCAGTAGTTAATATCTTTAGTTCTCTGAACAATCCTCTGCAGGATTTTCTTGAGTTCACAATATAAATAATTATTATTACACGCTTTGGACCTGGAAGGCTTTAGCTTGTCTTGATGAGTTAGTCCCATATAACATTATGGAATAAAAATCAGCATGGTATGTCAGATTTTTCATTTTTATATCCCCTACACCTGATAGCATTTGCATTGCAAACAGATACTTCTTTAGGCACTTCAGTAGTTCTGTGCTGTGCTTCTCCCAGCTGAATTTATTATCAAGCTGTAATTCCAAGAATTTAACACTGTCCACTTCTATGAGTTTGTCTCCATATTTTAGGCATATACTCGTGGGAAAGCTGCTACGAGTTTTAATCTGTATGTAGTACATTTTTTTTTCAAAGTTTACTGACAAAGAATTTGCTAACAACCATTTATTAATGTCTATGAAAATTACATTAACCGATCTTTCTAAGGCTCCACTTGATTTGTCATTTATTGCAATGTTTGTTTCATCTGCAAACAAAACAAAGTTTTATTTTGGATCGATTTACCTTCGCTGAATAAGAACTTTACATTTGAATTTATATTTATTCAAGGACCTCAAACCACTGGGAAATGAAGTTGAGGTAGGAGCCGACATTTATATTTAGAAATAATGTAAAATACACTCTCAGATTTTGCAGTGATTTGCATTTTGAAACTTATGCTGTAGAAGTAGAATTGATGGAAAATTCATAGTAGTTGTCACGACATTCTGGGCTCTATTAGATGATTTTCTGTTCTTGCTGGAACTCTGTGTATTGCTCATGGTGTTGTCTGCAGATACAGAACTCCTCAAAATACCGAGCAATAACCGTTAATTTTCTCGATTGCATGAAAATTTTCACTTAACAACAGGTAAACAGAGCGTTATCAGAAACATTCAAGCAAAGAATGAATAGGGCAACAAAACTCAGCAGTTTGGCCAAAGTACAGCTAAGTCTCTTCATTCACTGTCTGTAGTTGGTGCTTTACACACATAGTGGGACACATCTCTCATAATGTGCAGGGATTTGTTCCATACTTGCCGACCTGCATTTGTATAAGGCACTGGTCTCTTCAGATTCTCTTGAGGGCTCGTTTGTCTTGTAGGGGGTGAAACTGCTGCTGGTTGTAATGGCTCCATGTCTGGTGTGGACGAAGTCGCCTGGTAGGGCACACATACTCTTGCTCCTGTGTAGTCATTTCCATGGTGAGCACATATGCAGGTGTAATCTGCTCCCATGACACTTCAGAGGCCAGGCATTGTGAGCTATTTGGACTGTATCGTCGCTGTGTTGGTAAGGTCCCGAGATTGTCCACAACACGACATGGGTCCATGTTGCAATGTTTGTATGTAGGAAGACGTTTGGAACCCCATGATGTGATGCAGGGGACACGTGTAGTCTGACTATCTGAGGCTTCACCTACTGTAGCATATACGGTACTTCCAGTTCCATAGACTCTCGTTGTGCTCATAAAAACTCTGACGGCAGATGCAAATTTTCCCTATAAATCACCTCGGCAATCAATGCCCAAATTTCAAAAAAATGGCTCTGAGCACTATGGGACTCAACTGCTGAGGTCATAAGTCCCCTAGAACTTAGAACTACTTAAACCTAACTAACCTAAGGACAACACACACATCCATGCCCGAGGCAGGATTCGAACCTGCGACCGTAGCGGTCGCGCGGTTCCAGACTGTAGCGCCAGAACCGCTCGGCCACCAGCGGCTGGCCCCAAATTTCAGCTTAACTGCTGTGTGAAGTACTAACAAGACAAGTGGAAGAGCAGCTACACATTAGCTTGGCCTTTAGCGTCCTATGCTATACTCCACCATTCTATTGTTTGAGGGATGATAGCTGGCAGTATGATGGTGCTGAAATGCACATAGTTTAGATATCTCAAGAAACAAAGTTGAATCAAATTGTCACACTTAATCTGTGCTGATGTTTTGGACATGTGAAGGGGGAAATTCTTGTATTCAGGTATGCCCTTTCTGTCATCTCCGCTGACGTATCCTCAATAGGCATTGTTTCTGCCCAATATGTATATCTGTCCATTAACGTAAACAAGCAACGATATTCCTCTGAAGGTGAGAGAGGGCCTATGAGGTCTGTATGCATGTGAGAGAACTGACTTGGTGTCTTGGTAAAGTCTCCCACTGGCTGATAGATATGCCTGCGAACTTTACATTTGTAACAGTTCAGACATTCCCCTGCCCATATATGGCAATCTTTCTTTATACTGGGTGGTACAAATTTCTCTGTCATCACCTCAATGGTGGTGTTCACAGTGAGATGAGCAAGGTTATGGATGCTGTCAAAAACTTATTCACGCAGTGACTGGGATACAAATGGCCTAAGTGGTGTCTTGGATACATTGCACTAAATAAGGTCTTCCCTGCCCAATAATAACACTTGCTCGAGCTTAAGGGATGTTAGGTTGCTTTGCAACAGCTATTGTAGCAGCTCATCTGAGGCTTGCTCCACGCTAAATTGGTCATTATCTATTTTGACAGAAATTGCACCAATTCTTGAAAAAAAAACCAGCCACTATTTTCTCTGCACGTTTAATGTGCCTTATATGAGTAGTAAATTGTCAGATGAATTCCGAATGGCGGATCTGGCGAGAATAACCTTCTTTCATGCTTTGGAAAGTGAATGTGATTGGCTTGCGATCAGTGTAAATCGTAAATAGTCAAGCTTCTACATAAGAGTAGATGTGGTGTATGGCCAGTGATTCCTGATCATATGCACCCCACTTAATCTAGGCTTCCGATAGCTCCCAGGAGAAAATTCGTAAAGCCTTCCAACTGCCCTCCATGTTTTGACAGAATTTTTGCTGCAGCAATAGCCAATTGGTTGGCATCAAGGACAATCGCCAACAGCGCATTATGGACTGGGTGAGAAACTGTACTGCATTTTTGTAAACTAGCTCTTACCTTTTCGAAGGCTTGCTCCGTGGTGGGCGTCCATGATTGCCTGTAGTGTTTGTTACCTACTTGTGCGTCCATCAGCAGTATCTCCATCTTTGCTGCACCAGGTAGGTGGCGTCTATAAAAGCTGAAGATTTCGAGGAATCTTTATAGCTGCTGAAAATCTATCGACCAATGAATGTTTCGTAAACCGAGTCGATACCATCTGCTGATACCATGTGACCGAGGAATGTCACTTGGTTTTGGTGGAGAACACACTTTGCTTCATTTAGCACAATCCCAAATTGCTTTATCCTGACAAATAATGCTTTGAGGTGATCTTCATGTAACTCAGCTGTCCATGAAAATATTAAAAATTCTTCCAAATGTATAAAGCAGAAATCCAGGCCCGTCAGCACTTCATCTACAAATCTCAGACAGGTCTGGGCTACATTTTTCAATCCAAATGGCATACAGAGGTAGCAAGACTTTATCACAGCCGTCTTGGGACTGTTATCTTCAGCGATCAGAATCTGGTTGTGTGCCTTCTTGCAGTCCACTACACTGAAGACCATAGCCCAAGGCTAAAACTTTCTTACAATCTCGCAAATGATTTATGGGATAGTAGTCAGGTTGAAACGTCCCCTTTTAACAATTTTACACTACTGTGCTTAACCTGACACACAATATTTTTTAGCGCAACGCAATCTGACTTTCAACACACAATATTTTGTTAGCGCAACGCAATCTGACTTTCAAAATTCTCTACAAGAGAATGGCCCTGACTAACATTAAACTATACCTTTCACAAATCACTTACCTCACAAAAATCTTCGCTGCTCAAGCTACTGCAATACAGCGAGCGCCACTACTGCCAGCTAAATAAAAGATTCAAACTATGGAAGGCACTAACTACTGATAGGGATAGTTAGCAAATGAAAGATATTAATAGAGAACAAACAATGTATTTACCTTAATATCATCATATATAGAGCAGTTCATGACAAATTACAAACTCCGCCATCTCTCTCCCCACATCCACCACTGCTGGCGGCTCACCTCCAACTGCCCAACGCTACGCGCTGTTCGCAGCCAGCTGCCTAACACTACAATGGCGAGTATTACAACAATGAAAAGCAGCCACAGACTGCACACGGCACAGCCAGTGATTTTCATACAGAGGTGGCGTTACCAATAAAAAAAACCTAAACAGCCTACTTACAAGGTACTGTCTGAGCATTCTGAAGCCAATAATCTCCATGGAGTCTCCACATGCCATCTTTCTTCCTAACGAGGTGCAGTGGTGATGCCCATGCACTATCCAATCTTCGTAAAATGCCTGCTTGCAACATATTTCCAAATTATGTTTTTGGTTCTGCAAATCAGTCGAGTGCTATTCTCCTTGGTCATCAAGAGACTGGTTGGCCTGCTGTAGTCTCGATATGGTGCACTGTGGTATGCATTATCTTCAATCCTCTACCTGGAACTTCTTACCTCATTTCAAGTTTAACTGAATCATCAGGTAAAGCGACTGTGTTGCTTGTACTTCTGGCTATTGTGCACGTTATCATCTCATCTCTCCACCTAACTTGCGCTTGTGTTCATCTGTGACCCCAATCCATGATGGTGGATGAAATCTGTACGTAGTATTGGTTCATGCACATCAGCCAGTATGAACATCCATTTGGAAACCTTGCTGAAGCATATGTCCACTGTCGCCTCCTCTTCACCATTAATCATGAGGGGAGAATTGTTAGATGCGCCCACTGCCTCTTTCCGATTTCGATTAAATGGAAGTTCGCTAACGTTTGAGTCTGAATTGGACAGGTAACATCAGTTTACCTTTCTACCTGTCACATACAAGTGGTGGTGCACAGACTAACTCATTTAGACATTTGCACGGGTATTGGAGGAATGTCTCGAATAACTGTGCCGATCTTGAGTGCCCCACTCTGTCTGCCTTCTGTCACTCCACCACTGCTGTCTGTGGACAAAACTCTGTGGACATAATGGCCAACCATTCGTACATACTCTAGCGCTCTTGTGAAGCTACACAGCCTGCTTCGCCTAATGGAGGCCGGTGGGGCCGTTTGGGAATGCATGGGGAAATGTGCGTCTCGTGGCGAGCACACCAAACCTTGTGGTATCAACATACTCGACTCTCTAGACCATCAGGACCCCGTTCTTGTTTGTTCGACTCCAGTGCCAATAATTTTTTTTTGCATTGCTCCCTACTGTAACTTCAGACTGCGGAGCTGATCGTCGACAGACTTCCTTGGCACCTGTTGTGTAGTTGCAGCTTCCACTGTGTTGCAGTTGTCAGCTGCCTATGTTATTGCTGAGTCGCTCGTCTGCTCCACTGCCGCATGGACTTTGTCAGTAACTGGCAGTACAGACCTAATTCTGACCATCCCGCAAGTGACTGGTCCTGTTTTCGCTGACAGCGGCAGCTGCGTGAGTCACACATGCTGAACTCTCACTCGACATTACTGTCCCTTCTACAAAAGTCTTCAGTTGCCACCAGAATTCAGAAGTTGATGAGCATAACTGTTGTACAGCAGATGCTATTAATTTCGTCCTCTCATATTGATCTGAATTTACAAATTGTGAACACCAATAATGTATATCTACAAACCGCCACTGAGTCACACTATATAGTAAAGTACCTCTCAGCTCCAGCGTGCTAGGGAAGTAGCAAGACTCAAGGTAACTTTTTTCTTTTAGTTCAATAGTTTTTCTTTCCTCTTAACGGCATGCAAAATTTCGCTAACATCTGCAACGCACAATCAGTATTATTCGTGAACGACGATTTGTCTCGTGAACGAGAGGTAGGAATTGTGTTGGTTTCTATTTCCTCCTTTTCCATATCCAAACACATAGCAACTAATTCAATTAAATTCATTCTTGTTTTTCTAATGGAGCTTATGGTCCATGTTTAATGTGATTAGCAGTTGTTGAAGTTACGTTCAATGTCCATTTTTATGTGGTGAGAATAAATGGTATTCATTGAACGTAACATTTTGTTTCAAGTAATAGCACCATTTAGCCCTGAAATTTGTGTGTTATGAATGCAGTTGAAGGAAGAAACAATTAAGCGAAGTGCAAGAAACATAGTCTCACATCTCACTGAAATTATAAATGAATCTTTTAAAACAGAGGTGTTTCCATCAAAACTTAAAATGTCAAATATAAAGCCACTTTACAAGAATGGTGATAAATATGATGTTAGTAACTTTAGGTCTTTATCAATGTTGTCAGGTTTCTCAAAAATAATAGAAAGGATAATGTATCATAGACTATACAAATTTCTTATTAAAAATAGAATATTGGATAATGCACTAAATGGTTCCCGTAAAAATAAATCAACTGAAACAGCTATCTTCAATTTTTTGCAAGTTGTTCTAAATTCCGTAAATAGATAGGAATTAAATTGTGGATTGTTTTTAGACTTATCAAAGGCCTTTGATGTCATCGACCATAAGTTACTACTTAGGAAGTTATATGCCTATGGGATACATGGAGTTGCCCACAAATGGTTTGAATCATATCTGTCGGACAGGTATCAGAAGGTGGAGATAAGCCATGCAGATAGGACATATTCATCAAGATTCGAAAGAGTTTTGTACGGAGTACCTCAGGGATCTGTATTAGGGCCATTACTGTTTTTAATATTTATCAATGACCTACTAAGTCAACTATCTGAAGCAAAGGCAGTACTGTTTGCTGGCGATAAAAGTTCGTTTGTTAAAGCAAATAGTGAAGCTGACTTACAGGAAAAAGTCACATTAGCAACAGACAAAGCAGACAGATGGTTTAATGAAAACAGACTCATTGTGAATGCCAAAAAAACAACGTGGATCAACTTCAGACATATTACAAATAAAATAAAAACTTACCTTACAGTAGTACTGGATAAGTGTAAAATTGAATAAGCATCATACACTAAATTCTTGGGAGTATGGTTTGATGAACACTTAAGATGGGGAAAGAATGTAATATCATGGAACAAAAAATTAAGTCAAACATGTTATATACTTAGAATGCTTAAAAGCTCATGTAATATTAAAACAGTGTTATGTGTTTATTTCTCATTCATGCACAGTTTATTAAGTTACAGTGTACAGTTTTGGGGGAACAACAGTCTAACAAAACTTTCATTTAGACTACAAAAGAAGGCAGTCAGAATAATAAAAGGTATAGGATATAGAGACTCTTGTAGGCATGCTTACAAAGAATTAAAAATAATGATACTACCATCCTTATACATATATGAAAGCATATGTTTCTTAAAAGAACACGAGGAATTTTCTACATTAAACAGAGAATTTCACAACTACAAAACGAGCAATAGGAATGATTTTCACAGAGAAATTCACAAAACAGCTATGTATCGCAAAATTGTACTATACCAACCCAAAATCCTTTACAGTGCTCTCCCCAAAGAACTAAAAATAATACCAAAACTGCACATATTTAAAAGAGAATTAAAAAACATGTTATTGAGCAATAGTTTTTACAGTATTGAAGAGTTTATGAATCATTGACAATAAAAGTGCAGTTAATATTTCCCTGACATAATAAATACGTGTAATTGCTCACATTTAAGTACTTGCTGTTTCTATGAAAGTGTGAAACAGTGTTAATGTAAGAATGGAAATAATCTTTGATGTGAGAATCACTAGCATTTTTTTGTATGTTGTTATCCTACTTGTATATTCTTATGTTAATGTTCTTATAGTTCTATTAAAATTGTAATGTCTGAGTGACAAGTAAATTCAATTATAAAATTTCATGTTCATGTATTTTAAATTCTAATGTTTATTGACAAGTCCTATGTCATTTTGATGATGTACTACAAGGACACTAATAAAATTGAATTGAACTGAATTGAAGTAACATAAGTCAAATGCGTTATTACGGATATTTAGGAGCAGGAGTAATTTCTGCTAAATACTGGACTTAAAATTTAATGTCACAGGGTCAAATACATTCCTTTAGATGAGTTTTTTCAGATCCCTGTGGGGTTTATCAGACATTCAGCTTAAGGGGTGTAGTGTGGCATTTCACATATGCACACCCGAGTCCACCAACAGTTAATAAAAGAAGCACTTCAAATGGCATTTCGAAACTACTCAGCTTTGGATAGCGCTTTGATTTATAGGTTTAATTATGAGCGATGCCTATAAAACGGTGTCCCGGGAACATAAAAGGAAGCAGCAAATTCAGTACAGGTACAGTACATAGCGAGGTCGTAACTTCGTATTATGAAGAGATACAAGATCAAATGTAGGAACAGCTTTCACGTTTACAAGAAGAGGTACAGACGTAGATTAAGGAGTGTCACGTGCCAAACACCTCACGTAACGACAGGGTCGACAAACCAATGATGAAAACACAAATGCCGACGTTCCCGAGGTATGATTCGCAGCGTTAGGATTAGCGTCCTCAGAAAATAAAATCACGAATGACAATACGAAGTTTGCGGAGGCAGTTAATAGCGTGGACGCAATAATGGCGTAGACGGTTGCGGACGTCCTTCTGAAGCCCCTTGCACATTGATTTTATCGACACTTGCGAGACATTGTGGTTCAACGCTTCAGAAAGTCGTTAGACCAATGGATGGAGCAGTTCCTACAATTCGAACGTATCGTAGACAGGAAGCGTTTGGAATTGTGGTGACATCTCAGGGGCACGGTGGAAGAGGCAGCGATGATGAATGAGACACTTCGACATGTGTGACTCATGTAGATGCCGAGCGGTCTAGGGCGCTGCAGTCATGGACTGTGCGGCTGGTCCAGGCAGAGGTTCGAGTCCTCCCTCGGGTATGGGTGTGTGTGTTTGTCCTTAGGATAATTTAGGTTAAGTAGTGTGTAAGCTTAGGGACTGATGACCTTAGCAGTTAAGTCCTATAAGATTTCACACAAATTTGAACATTTTTGTTGATGTTGCTGACGGAAGTAGTCTCTTGTGGAAAGACGACATTAATTCTGTGCTGGGAATAGCTGACAGCGTGTAGGCTACAGTAGAGCAGGCAAGCACCTTGGCGGTAAAACAGGAAGCCGACGACCACTATACAGCTGAGAGCGCAACTATACGACAGACATCAAGAAAGTCATAGAGACGACACGTAGTCGCGGGACCTCGGCTTATTAGTTGATGTGGATATTTGCTCATATTGCACATACTAATGCCTTGATGATACCGACATAGCGTTCTGATATATTCCTTGATATCCATTCCTCAATTAACCATCTACTTACGAATGTACCAACTGAAATATTACACATTATATAGCACATTCTGACACATGTTCCCCGATTGCTTTTCTGTCGTTGATCCTACTTATCTTTGTCTTCCCCTGCTTAGGGGCAACGTGACATGTAGTCTTTGTTTGTTCAGATTGAATTGAATGTTTTTATAATATACTGCATATTTATTGTAGTATTTTTCTTCACACTTACTTCGCAATCTATCGTTTGGTATATCACTCAGCCACACGTCTGCTTACCAGGAGACTTACCAGTTTCATGATAACGTTGAGTGTGACCTTTCCTATATATTTCAATACTTACTGCTTAGTGGGACTTCGTTGCGGCATATTACGTTTGATTCACAGTTTCGTTAGTTAAAACGTTTTATTAAGTAAGTGACTCATTATGAAACTGTGACTGATAGACTGCATTGATGTAACTTTAAATTCGCGTTTTATTAGTTGTTATTAGTATAAGTAACAAGATGATGCGGATAGCTGTTGGATTGACCTCAAGTAAGAAGTTTATGTGTTACTAATGTACGACAACATAAGAGGTCTGTTCAAAAATTTCCGGAATAACAGTAATTTCGCGCCGATGGTGTGCTGTAGCGCAATGCGGTTGGCATCCGTGCACGCGCCTGTGTCTAATGTGTAACTGCCAGAAGTTTCATTGTTGTATGTTGGTTGGTTATTGGTCAGTGCTGTATTGAATAGAACTTTGTATCGCACAGTTTGCAAATTTCGAGATGGCAGAATTAGAGGGGCAATGCGTCTGCATTAAATTTTAGGTGAAACTCACGAAAACCTTTGTATAGACACACCAGCTGATGTAGGAAGTCTACGTTGATGCGTGCTTAAGCGGTACATGATGTTAACGTATGGTTCACACAGTTTAAATACGGGCGGACGGAAGTTACAGATGACCCTCGTTCAGGACGCTCTTCGATGTCTAACGACGACGCTCATGTACAGAAAGAAGGATGTGACACTTCAGTTGGATAATGTCATGAAATCCTGTGAGAATGAAATGGCCTGAAATGTGGCGAGACAATTCATGGCTCTTGCATCACGACAACGCACCTGCACAATCATCCCTGTTTGTGCATGACTATTGCACAAAAAACGAAATCGCTGTGCTGCCTCATCCTCCTTAGTCTCCAGAATTGGCGTCTGCCTTCGTAGCTTCGCGGCAGCGTTTCCGCCTACCACGCGGGGGGGCCCGGGTTCGATTCCCGGACTGGGTGTTGTGTGTCTTTCATCACCATTGACCTGTAAGTCGCCGAAGTGGCTTCAACGAAAAAGGACTTGCAATACGGCGGCCGAACTCTCCCACGTGGGCCCTCCCGGCCAACAATGCCAAACGATCGTTTCCATTTTTCCAGTCTTGGCCACTACCGACCTTTTTTTCTATTTTCAAAGTTGAACACTCCGTTGCAAGAAAATTTTCAGATGATGCTTCGTGCAATCCAGCAAGAGGCGTATCAGACTGCTTCCGATGTGGAAACGGCATTGGGAGCGGTGTACTAAGAGTGGAGACGACGCACAATAAGTAAAAGGTAAGCATAGAAAAATTTTGTGAACAAGTTCCGGAAGCTTTTCAACGATCTCGTATAAATAAATATTTTATCTACAGTTTGCATTCATCAGTTTGTGATTATAATTGTTTTGCTCCAGATGTTTCACGGGCATTGGCATTAACATTACTCCATAATGAGATTTTCACTCTGCAGCGGAGTGTACACTGATATGAAACTTCCTGGCAGATTAAAACTGTGTGCCGGACCAAGACTCGAACTCGAGGCCATTGCCCTTGGCGGGCAAGTGCTCTACCAACTGAGTTACCCAAACACGATTCACGCCCCGTCCTCACAGCTTTACTTCTGCCAGTACCTCGTCTCCTACCTTCCAAACTTTACAGAAGCTCTCCTGCGAACCTTGCAGAACTAGCACTCCTGAAAGAAAGGATATTGCGGAGGCCGAGTGGCCGAGTTCGAGTCCCCGTCCGGCACACAGTTTTAATCTGCCAGGAAGTTTAACATTACACCATGATTATCACTGCAGTAGTAGGCCTTGGGCGACCTGAGCGAGGCATGTAATCGACAGTTCCTGTCTCTCTATATCTCCTCCATGTCCGAACAACATGGCTTTGGTTCACTCTGAGACGCCTGGACACTTACCTTTTTTCAGAGCCCTTCCTGTCACAAAGTAAGAATGCGGGCGTGATCGAACTGCGGTATTGACAGTCTAGGAATGGTTGAACTACAGACATACGAGCCGTGTACCTCCTTCCTGGTGGAAGTACTGGAACTGATCGGCTGTCGGACCCCCTCCGTTTAATAGGCGCTATTCATGCATGGTTGTTTACATGTTTGGGCGGTTTTAGTGACCTCTCTGAACAGTCAAAGGGACTGTGTCTGTGATAAAATATCTACGGTCAATGTCTATCTTCAGGAGTTATGGGAACTGGGGTGATGGAAAACTCTTTTTTGATGTACGTATATTCTCTCCACTTTATATTAATACAACTGTTCTCTTTTTTTATTCCTTAATTTAACTTTGATGTTATTCCCTGTGCAGGCTGATATTCTTATGTTACTACATATTACTACTGTGTATAGGACTTGCACCACCCCATTTTGTTATGTATTTCACATTGTTGTCTGTACACGGGAGCCAGAAGACAGCATAACATATCGCCAAAACTGGTTACTCAATAAAATAACAGTTGGAAATTTAGACGCCTGAAGGGTGTCTTGATTCGACAATCTGAAATCAAGAAAGTTTGTCAACGAGCAGTTCCGCGATTTGAAGTCACTGCCGAAAGCAACGCAAAAGCAATTATCAGCATTAGAGGTGAACAAACTAGACACTCCACGAAGTGGTAAAGCAGAAGGGTATATGGTGGTGCAATGGAAGCGAGGTCCTGAAGGGGTAGATAGTAATGCTTGCTGGTACCACGAAAGGTACGGCATGCAGGCCACCAGATGCACATTGCCTGCTTATACCGAAACGGCTACAGCATCCCACAGAAGTCACGGCAGCCCACACAGCTACACGAGAGTGCCAGACTAGTGACAAAGAGACAGACATTATATCAAGAGACAGATGTGCTGGAATGATCAAAGGCAACCAGGATACAAAATCTGAGATCGGCGTAGTTATTCTGTGCATCCACAGATGTCTAAGCAAGCTTTCCCACATATGCTGTCACATTGCTTGTATGTGACAGACAAGGGAACAAATCAGTGCCACCTGATCGATTCCGTCTAGGACATTAGCGCACTGCTGGTGGAGCAGAAACAGTAAGAGGCGGTAGGCGCCTCACGCTGCTTAATAGACGCTAACAACTCACCCATCGGGACATATGGAGAACAAGGGGAGATCGTGGATATTGGGATCAGCGTGAGTTTTAAATAGAGATTCGTGCTGGCTGATTTGCATGAACCGATCCTTGGGCAGATTTCATCCATCTACAAGAGCTAGTATTACAGCTGAGGTCAATAAAAGTTCGATGGAGAAATGAAGTCATGATGGGCACAATAGGCAGAAGTATCACCAACGCTGTTGCATTACCAGTGGTCACATAGGAAATGAAGACAAGAGAGTACAGTGACTTATATAACAGTAGGTCGACAAGTTCCTCATATGTTCCTGCACATTTTTGGAGCTCCACTCTACTGCAGGGGGTTGTGTGGGAGACACCAGTTAAGGCCACAAATGTAATGTTGATTATTCTTTGCCCAGATGGCAGAATTGTTTGCAGTTATTTGCTTTTTGACAGTAACGTTCTAGACAGAGCTTATGAGCAAGTGTAATAAAGATAGTTACTATTCAGCATAGGATAGTGTCTTGATTCTACTACGAGTAACGCCTACAACTTGATGGACATCATAATATAATCGTGTGACACACAAAGCAAGAGCAAACTGTGTCCACATCATCTGTTTGTCACCTCATTTCAGCCGGCCGTTGTGGCCGAGTGGTTCTAGGCGATTCAGTCCAGAGCCGTGCTGCTGCTACGGTCGCAGGTTCGGATCCTGCCTTGGGCATGGATGTGTGTGCTGTCCTTAGGTTAGATAGGTTTAAGTAGTTCTAAGTCAAGGGGACTGATGACCTCAGATGTTAAGTCCCATAGTGCTCAGAAGCAGTTGAACTATTTGAATTTCACCCCATTCCACACATAAAATGCAGTCTCTTATATCGAGTTCACGAGACCATTTAAAACACACTATCACAGAGAAATAGAAACCTGGAGACAAACAAGCCATGTCAAGCAGTAACCTCATTGTTGATTGTGAGTAATTTGGAATGGCCCTCTTGAGTCCAGTAACAATGGAAAATGCCATAAATGGCCTCTGGAAAACAGCACTCTTACGATGTAACAGGCATATACTTAGAGCAAATAGCTTTGTAATACACTTGTTGTATGTGCTGCAAACAACGGAATGGGCAGTTCACAACATCAGCAAGCTACATCAAGCTCTAGTAAAATCAACAATTTCTGAATCTGTTAAGTAGGTAACATTGTCTCTGTACAGGGAATGTTTGCAACAATTCAAGGGAAGAAAGCTGCAGCGGAATGAAAGGAGACAGAAGTGGAAATTTTGTTCTTGAAGAAGAAAAAGAGAAAAGCACACGAAACATAATCTTCCAGATTTTGAGTCTGATACAAATTTGATTGAGGACATTGCTTCAGATGTGCATATTCTGCAGTGGTCTTTTCTGTGAATGCTAGTATAGAGAGCTAGTAACAATTTATGGAGTGCTGTCCTTGGACTCACGATGCAAAAGAGCTTTCATATACCACGAATACACTTCTTTTGCGCAATAAATACAGAAAAGTTCGAGATGCAGCAAGGAGGAAAATATCATTCTAGGGTTTACCTCTTCTTATATTGATCAACATTAAGTAATTTCTCTTACTGTCTCATATTAGGACACCATTTCTATCTCGAGTCATATTCGTTTACTTGTGCTTTTTTAACTCTATATGTGTTAAGTGTTAAGTATCATAAATCAAATAAATAAAATTTACAGTACAATGATTTCCTGTAGATTTCCAATAAGCAATCATACAGTTATATCAAATGTTGTGATATATAGAGGAGTAATGTGAAACCTTTACTTCAGGGATTCAGCTAGGATGAGGTCCACCCGCCATTGGCATCAATTACCTGCCTCATTCAGTGAGACATGGAGACGCTCAGCCTCTGGAAATTTGTTTCATCATCAGTGAGACTTTTCCATGTATGTGACAGTAGGTACCACAGTTGGTCCACTGTGCATTGGGCTGGTGTTGGCGAGTGGAAGTTCGTGTGATGCTTCATTTTGGCTCACAAATTTCCAATGGGATTGGAGTCTGGCTCCCGAACAGGCCAGTCAATCAGGTCAATATCGGCTCGTTGCAAAACCCATTGGTGAATGATTTGACTTGTAAAAACCCAGTGAGTGGTCCTGCTGGGAATGGACATATACATTGCGTTTAGTGCATTACCCACTCAGCTCCAATTTATGTTTCATGATGTGTACATACTTATCCATGATAAGATGAACACAAGGTTGAAGAAGTATCCTTGCTCCATAAGGTGTCATCCACCACCAGTATGAGACTATGATGTGGTCAATATGCGAATGTTGTGCCATATGTTGTTTGAAGTAACATGTCAGCTGTGGCCTGTGGGCAATCACCAGACTGTCATTCACTGATCTAATTATTGACTTATCTGAAAAGATGACACAGTATCAGTCACAGTCTACATTCATTTCAGCAATAGCAAATCTATAAAGTTTGTGATCATCAGAGAAGGTTTCTTTATTAGCAGCGCTAAGGACTCTAAGGGCAACATCCTGTAAGTGACTGCGAATGGTTTCTGAGTAACCAGGGAAAGTAGTTGTCTTGCTGGTGCATCAACTCCTTTCCTAAGTCTGACCCTCAAATTTGATCAGTTACTCTGTCTCACACCACTACTTTATCCAATTCTGGACACAGTGAGGTTGAACTCTACACATCACTGCTGCTTCACATGCACTGAAACCATCATACTGGCCAAGTGCCAGGATGCTATCTCTCGTGGCCTGCATATGCCGGGACATCCTGATAATAAATCACTGTTTGTCATACATCTGTCTGTGGTTCAGTGTACTATCATGTTTGGCATATACCAGCATTATTCATGTTACACTTGCAACACATCAAAAAACAATTTGATATAAAAATTAAATGAGGTACCAAGGGAACGTGAACACCAACTCTTTCTGGCCATGTCATTTCTATAGGAATCACAAACTAATCATGCTTTTGGAGCATATGGCAGAACCTCATTCGTGGGTACCTATTGACTGAATACGCAAGTGTTCCTGTTTCGGTTTGCACTTGGAACTGCTGCTAACAGAAGTAGAAAATGATGTGCATATCTTACATTTTTAAAATATATTCCCTAAGTTAGAAGTTTCTTCGTTAGACAAATGTGATTCCATTTGGAATTAGTAGGTCTTCGTCATGAGCATACTTTAAAGTATGAAGGTGTTGTTTACTATATCTTACATGGATATTTAACCCATTATTTAGTCCCTACTACCCACATTAATAACTTTTAACTGTGTTAATAAGAAGAAATATGATATATATTTTGTATAATCTGAAGAAGGTATAGCATATTTTATATTGAAGATACTGACTTTGAAGTTGCTAAGGAAAAGCCTACTTTGAGAGCAGCCATCCAGGATTAAACTAGATTCGATTTGATTCAGTTCTTGTTCCATAGACATAAAAATGAGATGATTCTCATGGGTGAGGAACATGTCAGAATGCATAACATATAAACAGAGAACATTTGAATAATAATACCCACTCCCTGATCCTTTCTCAAGAGATTGTCAAGACATGTGTTTACATTACACTAAACTGGAAGTGCTAATATTTACAGAATGAATACACTGTCAGAATGAAACATAGTTATGCACCTTTAATGAAAGTATCATAAGCAAAATCCCTAATCTTAACTGTTGTGTACAAGTGCTGTCAAATGTGAAATCTAACAGACATTTTTACTTAAGGTGGTCTAACAGTCCCTGTTACGATATTCATCTATAGAGTAGAAGGAGTCACCTACCAAAAAGTCTTTCAAGCTCCTTTTAAACTGCGCTTTATCTGGAACCAAGTTTTTTGTGGCTGCTGGCAATTTGTTGAAAATGTGTGTTCCTCAATACTGGTCCCTTTTTGGACAACATAAGCGATTTTAGGTCTTTATATAAATTGTTCTTATTTGTAGTGTTTATAGTATATTTTTAGCTGTTGGTTGGAGACAGAGACATATTGTTTGCAACAACTTTAATTAAGGAGTAAATATACTGAGAAGCAATGGTTAGAATATGCAGTGCATGTACAGTTTTCTACATGATATTCTTTAAGTTACAGTGAAATGAGTCTTATTACAAGCTTTAGCACTTTGAAAAGTTTTGCTCAGTTTGATAAGCTATCCCAAAATATGATCTCATATGACATCATGGAATAAAAGTTAGCAAAGTATGCAAGGTTTTTTATATATGTATATCTTCTACATCTGACCATATTTGCATTGCAAGTTCACAATTGTTTACGTGCTTCAGTAATTCTGTGGTGTGCGCTTCCCAATTGAATTTATTATCAAGTTGTAATCCTATAAATTTAATGCTTTCAGTCTCCTCTATTGCATGTCTTCATATGTATACACATGCTGGAAGGAACCATCTTACAGATTCTGAACTTCATATAGTTGGCCTTTTCAAATTTTAATGACAGTGAATTAGCTTTGAACCATTTATAAACGTCAGTGAAAACTTGAGTAGAAGTTTAAATATGTTCTAGACTTACTATTTATTGCAATGTTTATATCATCTACAAACAAAATAAGTATAATTTCTGGCAACATAACAGACGAAAGGTCATTAATGTACACAAGAAAAAGCAACAGACCCAAAATGGAACCTTGAGGAACACCACATATAATTAATTTCCAATCAGATGGATACTGATTGTTTAGTCCACTAGTTTTTCTTAATGACACCCTTTGTTTTCTGTTAGACAGTTAAAACTCGAATCATCTTGCAACACTGCCAGTGACACCCTAAAATTCTAATTTACTTAAGAGAATGCTGTGCTTCATACAGTCAAAGGCTTTTGACAGGTCACAGAAAATGCCAGTAGCCTCTAATCTGTTGTCTAATGAATTAAGTACATTCTCACGTATAAATAGCCTTCTTTACATCAGAACCCTTAAGAAACCCAAACTTTCATTTCGGCAATATATTGTTTGCAGTCAGATGCTTAAAAAACTCTTGAACACAATATTTTCAAACTTTTTGAAAAAATCCAGGGAAAATGAAATTGGTGGATAGTTTGATGGTATTTCTTTATCCCCCTTCTTGTAAAGACGCTTAAATTCAGCATATTTTAGCCAGTCTTGAAATGTTTCACTGTTAAGAGATTGATTACACACATAACGTAAAATTGCACTGTTTACTGAACTTGATAAACCCAAGCTTTCAGTAACAGAAACGAAGTACTTGTTTAAGAGGTTACAACACTACATTCACTTGTTACCAATATCTCATTTATTTTTGGAGCTGTCTGCTCTTCCTTCTTTCTGGTTCAACCTGCCTCCATCTTCACTCTATCCCATATAGTTTTTATTTTGTTGCCTGATGTAATTATTTTTTTCTCATAAGATTTCTGCTTAGATTTCTGGATTACTTGCTTCAATATTTTACAGTATTCTTTGTAATGCATTAAAATGCTAACACCAGGACTGTTCCTAGATAGTACATACAGTTTTCTTTTAATTCCACATAATGTGTTTATTCATTGTGTAATCCATGTTTTATTTTTAGACTTCTGTTTAATTTGAGTTACATTTAGGAGAAAATAATTTTCAAATGAGGAAGCAAGTTTGTTAATGAATTCTTCATATTTTCCATTTGAGTCAGAAGTATTGTAAATGTCTATCCAGTTCATGTCTTTGAGCGATCTCCTAAAAGTCTCAATTTCTGACTGATTTATTACCCTCCTGTACTCAAATGTAATACATTTTATATCCTGCAAAGTTTAAACATAACATAAGATGTTGCATGCTATGTTCAGATAGCCCATTTACTATTGGTCTTTTGATATGACTCCTTTCCCTAGATTTGTCTACAAAGATATTATCAATAGCAGTCTTAGAGCATTTACATACTCTAGCTGCAAAGTTCACAATAGGATTTAAATTAAATGACAGCATTACTGACTGCAGTAACTGTTCACTGACAGAGCTTTTCAATACATCCACATTATAATCACCAGTAACCACTATTTCCTTGTTTTTTAGTTTGAGATGGGTCATTAGAGTTTCTAGATTTTTTATGAAGAGTTTAAGGTTTCCTGAATAGGCTCTGTACACACTTACTATTATAAAGGACGTATTATGAAATGCTACTTCTGTTGCATAATCTTGTATGTACTGCTTCGAGAAAAATTTATTAATATCATTATTCTTGAAATTAAAACAGTTTCTGATAAATGTGGCAACTCCTCCTTTCTCCATATATCCTCTACAGAAGTAAGAGGCTAACTTAAATCCTGTAATACTTAACATATCTATACCAATGGTTACATGATGTTCATGGAGGCAAATTGTATCAACTGGTTTCAGTAAATAAAGTGATATCATGGAGAAAATCAAGCAAGCGAAAATTTATGTGCTTAATGATGATGAAGAGGAAGAACTAGATGAGACATTCCTTTAATTCCACCTTTTATAATTGTCAAAACGAGGACTTAATTATAGCACCATTCAGAACCTCCTAGATCAGACAAATCTATATTTTACACAAAAAACAGGGAATTACATCGACAACTGAAATGTCAGTGTTTTAAAATTGATGCTGAAGTATAAAATGTACTGTGCTACTTCTAGTTGTTATGATGCTATAGCAAGAACTATGTCACATGATCGATTTTGTAGCTTGATGACTTATTTACATATGAACAATAATGACAACATGTTTTCATGAGAACACAAAGACTATGAAAAGTTGTCCAAAATTAGACCTTTTATAGATTCTCTGAAAAGCAATATTCTGAAAATCAAGTCAGAGAAGTACAGTTCAGTAGAGGAGATGATGACTCCACTCAGGTCTCACACATCAATGCTGCAGTATATAAATACTAAGTCACATCAATGGGGAGTAAAAGTATTTGCATGGACTGGAGTAAGTGGCTTTGTGTATGATTTCGAAATTGATGTGGGTAAAGGAACAAAAGTAAAAGATGACTGTCACGAGGCTTGTAGATAATTTGCTAAACATCAGAAGCACAAATAATTTGCTGACAATTTGCGTCTCCTATGATCAGGCTGTGAAACTAAAGACATTGGGAAGAATCGACTGACAGGGTGCTCTTTGCAGTCGTTGCTTGTCTGAAACAAACTGATCGAGAATCTTATGGTTACAGAGTAGAGACAAACGAGAACATAAGGTGTTAAAATGGTTGACAGTAATAAAGTAAATCTCATTTCTTCATGCAAAAAGTCAAGAGCCCATTGAAGTTGTAAGATGATGGTCTGCTGTTGCGAAGCAATACATGAATGTCCTTTAGCCTGACATAGTTAAAGAGTACAACCCTTTTATGGAGGAGTGGGCATCTCTCTGCATGACATGTTGATACGACGCTGTAGATTCTACCATCTAGTTAACATAACATGTGCTGATGCGTGTCTTCTGTATAGAAGACATTGTGGTCCTAAAAATATTAACTAAGCTACAACTTGATTTTGTTAGCAATATTGCAGCATGTCTATTGAAGAGAATTACAGCATAACCAAAGAAGAGAGGACGTCTAGCCAGTTCACCAACTCCAAACTCGGCAAAGAGGAGGAGAACATAAAAAGCACTTCGACCATTTGCTGATGTATACTGTTGTGGTATAGGTCAGTGGCCAGAATACCTCCCTAGCAAAACAACATGCAAATTGAACGTAAAAATCTATTTTAGTATGAAACGCATGGAATGCAATGTGTCATTTTGTCTTATCAAGGATGAGAACTGTTTAAAGGATTTTCATTTAATACAAAACGAATGCTACCATGTATTTTTTCCAAAAATGCTTTACTGTAACATAATATTCAAATTTTTACAATTTTATGTGTATTTTCTAAAATATACTAACTTTTGGTTAAAATAAAATGTGAATTGTCAGAAGGCAAAACGTTTATTCTTTGCTTTCACCTACTACATCATTCAGAAATCATATACCAAAACATAATTTTCAAAAGCATTGGTTGTTTACTGTGACCTAAAGACAATATAACCTGAAAGAAGAAAAATTTTCATTGATAAAAAAATAAATCAGTTCAGAAAGGACTAACTGCTGCATAAGATTCCATAGCATTAAATGCTGTCATGGAGCTACTATGTAACTATACAGATTTTCCCTTACTTGTTTATTTGAGATAGAAGCAGCCTGGAATTTCAAACAGGGCGTCGTGAGCAGTGTGTTATCATGTTCTGCATATCTCAAACACATTCAAGTTATTCTTGCAACACATCAACAAACAACATGATTTAAAAATAAAATATGGTGCCAATGTGACATTGATGTTACTTACTGGAGTGGGATTTCATAGCCTCAAACGCTGCCATGCTGCTACCACATAAATATATAGATTTGCACTTATCTTTTTATTCGAGGCAGAGGTATCTTGGCGTTTCAAACAGATAAAAGTTAGGAGTATAATGTATACAAAAAGGACAAGTCGTAATTATATGCAATTACAGAAAATCTGAAAGGTCTATTAGTATAATAAGAAGGGAACAAATACAACATCAAACGTAGTACATGTGGTGCTGCAGCCATTGCCGATATGACTTGCGTTACCACTGGTGCAAGCTGAAGGTTTCTGAGCTTCCTAAAACAGTTTTATTCTGTAAGCTGTACACAATCTATTTGCCATCAGTGCAAACCATAATATATGCTGTAAAGTAACCTACATTTTCCAACAAATGTTATTCAAAACAAATTTAATGAATTATAGTTCCCATTTTTTGTGAAACTTACTCTATGCAACTATTTCTGGGGATATGAGATCAACTGCAAAGCTAAACATAGCAGTTCATTTTCCATAGCGGAACCACCCAAAACAGTGATGTTTGTAGTACCGGTTGAAACTGTTTGGCATATCACTCCTGTGGGTAGGGTTGAAACGAATGACTGATTGCAGCTGCATCATAAGTGAAGAGTGATGCCAGTCTGTAGTATGGGTGAGTGGTGGTCATAGACCTTGAGGCCCAGGGAAATAGTTTATCAATTACAAAGGACTTCATTGGTCTTGGTACATGTATAGTGAGGCAGGCATGCCTCTCCTCACTGACGCTGGCTGGGGATGATGAATGGACAGTGGCTTCCAGCTGGTGCAGCTGAGTTGGCACCCCTTGTTGCTGAGGCTGGTAGCATCTGTCTGCCATGTGTGTTGATGTCATTGGCTTGCCATTTTATGCTGCGATGGAACCTCATTTGAGAGAAGGCCCTTTGACTCCACAAATGGCTGGGGTGACAGCATGCTGAATCTGATGTTTGCTACTTTCCTCAGAGTTGTGTAGGCCTGTCAGTTCCTAACCCCACTCATGTCACCACGATGGAACTCGAGGACAACTATGCGCTGGCTATGACTCGCTGCCATCATACAGAAGTTGTCTGGTAGCTGGTGTTTTGGCAACAAGTCCCACTTGGAACTCAGCTTTGAAGTCAACAGGCATGGACAGCAGATTGGCAGGGCTAAGACACCAAGTCCTGCGAAGATGTTAGTGCAGATGCCAGGTTCGACCTGGTCTCAAACCTGTGGCTGCAGTTGGCATAGCTCAATCGTTTCGCTGTCTGGCATCACTCATGGTGGTAGAGCTGGCTTCTGGTGATGACAAGTGATCCCTACCTTAAAATCCTGACTTGTTTATAATTATGTCTCCAATGCTCATTTGTTCCACTAAAACCCATCAGCTAGTCACAATGGCAAAACAAGAGACTTGCCCTGGTGTGGTGACACTGCACCACTCGCTACATGGTTATGGCTGGCAGCACCGTTTATTGTTGAGGTCGGCTATCCTTGCTGCACAATCAACGCACGTCTTATTGTAGTCCACGTGTTGTAACACTTGTGGCTACCAACCTGTAGCTACCAACCTGTTGCAGTTAACATGACACTCTATTGCACGTCTGTGCTAATTCGCCTTACTTTTTCTAAAGAGTAATAATTTTCTGACCAAAGACTAGGTCATGGCATTATACTGCCATCCCCTATGGAGAAGAAACAATCCTTCAGGTCTTACCCTGACCCTGAACAATGTAGTTACTTCTAACCGTAATCTGTAAAACTAATACTGAACAATAACACAAGTTACTTCTACCTGTAATCTGTAAAACTAATACTGAACACTAAATTGGCTATTCTTAACTGCTATGCAAATTACTGTGTTCATCCCTGACTCCATAAATCTATCTTTCATTTCTCATTCATGATATCCAGACCACAGGAACCTGTATTAGCCTGGGTAAGCCTTCTGCACACTTCATTGTTTCAAATTATCAGAGGCAGGCAGATGAATATCAGAGGCACCAGGGCGCTAGGAAACGTGGGACTCAAAGTCATTGTTACTTGATGCATACCATCGTGGTACTGTTCCACATGCTAAAACAATTGATATGCAGTGATCTGTCCCTGCTATCATTCGGCTTAGTAAATAGTTTGGGCTGCGTTCCCAGGTATTGTTTTATCTGGACAACATCTCTAAAGCTTCGTCTGCCCAGTACAACTGTGGCTGTGTCACAGTTAATAGAGTAAGTTTCATCATAATAACTGGCAAATGAAAATTGGATCCCAATATACCACACGGAATCCCACTGATCAACAATCCACTGCCTGATAATTATAAACACCTCGCTCCCATTAGTTTGCCCTGCTCATAGCAATTAGCACTATCCTACTTCAATGTACACCAAGTATATCCAATACAAACCAGCATTCCGAAAATTTTGTTCTGGTTCGATCACATCTTTTTGGCAAAAACATCCCTTTGTTTTACCCCTGAAGAGTTTCATGATGCATGTGCTCCTACTTGTCACAATTTCGAGGCAATCTGAGGAGAGGGGCTAATATCACATCGCCTAGCCCCAGAAGCCAGCCGCCTCTGAACAGTAGTTCTCAATACACTTACAATAAAACCTACAGTAATAAAACATGGAACTCTGTCCAAAACAACATCAATATCCTGTACTATATACAAATAAAAAATATTCAGTAACAGCATAAGACACATTACATATCAATTAATTCCTTGGCCTGAATGCATATCGAACCAGAAATTTAGGACCTCTCTCTCCTGCCGCTCATCCTTCCTCTTCTTCTTTTTCATCTCTCTCCTCACTTTCACCAACACCTCACATGGAATTGCCTCCAGTGCACCTTTGAAGTATAATAGACGTGTAACATGCACAGTTGTTCTCATCGGCAGTTGTAGCTTGATATTTACTGGTGATGTTGTTTCAATTATTTGGCATGCGCCGTCCTACTATGTTACAATCTTCTTCGTCTTTCACTTCGGGTATATAGCCTTCACAACATCATTCAGTGAGCCACTTCATACTGAGGTAATGCCCCCACTCGTTTCACCATCTTTTCCTGCTTCTCCATCGCCTTAGTATTCGTTCACTGGACCTCTCTCCATACTTCTCTTGCTGTTTTAGCAACCTGCTTTTCCTTTCCTGATATCTTTCTGGTTAATCATATCGAATGATGATGGTATCATCTTCCTGAACCCATTCTGTTCTTCCATTAAATTGAACTGGACTGGTTCTCAATTTTTCCACCTTTAGGAAAGGGCACAACTCCATCATAACAGTTCTGACATGAAATTTGTCCCCTGGTGTGTAATCATAATCTCTGGTACCCTAAACTTCAGTATCCACTTATTCACGAAAGCTTGTGCGACCATGACTGCCTGCTGGTCCAGCATCAATGCCATCTCTATGTAACTAATAGGTCTACCCCAATGAAACTGAAAGATTCTGTTGTTTCTGGTGACCTCTGCAACATTACCGGCTTCAGACTCAAGTCCACTCATTATGCCCAGTCCACAGAATTACTGACATATAGATCGACATTATCTGTCCTTCCTTTCCACCAATACTTTTCCACCACCCTCCGATTCGTCGGCTGGCATCTAGCATGACCTAATAAAATGTGATCATGCATCTCGTGTAATACTTATAGTTTCAGCTTGGCCAGTACCACCACTCGTCGTCCCAATTTCACCTCTCTGTGTAATTATCAGTCGTGCATGCTAAACCACTGTGCTTGCTATACTGCTTACACTGTTTGTCGGCACTCTGTGCTGCTTACTATTATATTCCCCAAGTTCGTGACTTAGCGTCTGTATTACAGGTGTTCTTTTGCTTAGCCCATCTGCATTTATGTGTTTCTTTCCTGGTCTGAGGATTACTTCACACTCAAATTTGCTGATCTTCAACGCCCACCTTGTCAGTCTACTAGATGGGTCCTTCAAAGCATGTTACACAATTCTTCTTCACCTTATTAGACTGTCTTGATGCGTAGGCAACAAGATGTTTTTTGACGTCGATCTTCTGGATCAAAACACATCCCAGAGTGTGATTCAACTCATCACGTGATAATGTGAGCTCCTTCTGAAAGTCTGGGAACACCAACACTGGACTCGACCTTAACACTCTCTTCAACTCGATAAATGCTTCCTGGCACTCTCCAGTAACACAACTTCACCCTCTTCTTTAGCAACTGCGTAAGTTGCCTGGCATTATCTGAAAACCCCTTCACGAATTTTATATAATAATTTGTGAGACCAAGGAAAGATTGCAATTCCTTGGTTGTTCATGGTGCCAAAAGCTCTTGCACCACTTTTATTGACTTCGGATCAGTTCTCATTCCACCCCTTGTAAAGATCTGGCCCAGATAGCTCTTCAATTTTGTTGTGACATTTTTCCATGATGAGTGTCGTACGGGTTGTTCCTCATCTTTTGAGTACTTTCATCGAAATGACTATTATATCATCAAGATATACGAAACACTGACATAGTTTGAATCCACTCAGTACTCCATTCAGCCTAACTTCTGGGATGACTACTAATTGATTCTATCCACTCCTTAAGTCCATTATCGAGAAGTATTGGCTTTGTCCTAGGTTATCTATCGTCTTCGTTACATTTGGAATTAGGTAGGCATCTACTGTAATCTTACTATTCAAATAGCGGTAATAGCGACAAAGGCGATACTTCTGTGGCACGACCACAATTCCTGCTCCCCTCCCCCCTCTGCACCGCTCCCTTCTATAATACCAGCAGCCAACTGTTGGTTTACAAATTTCTTCAAAACTCGTTTCAGCGATCATGAAATTCTGTATGGTCTCCAATACTCCTGTGCTTCATTTCCTTCCAGAATTCTGTGCGTGTTACTGGTGTAGCAGGCAATGACTCTTGCGGAGAAAACAAATATTGGAATTCTAGCAACATATTCCTCCATCAGCATCCTATCCATTCCTCTTAACTGCTTCAATTTCTCATGAAATGGAGTCCTAGCAGCATGGTGTGCCTCGTCACGGTCAACACCCCTGTGTGGCAATCTTCTTCATCCAGAATCTCCAATGTAGCCAGTAACATTCCGTTTAACAATCTAACTTCTTTGGCACCAACATTATCCAAATTGATGGGTACTACTACCCTCCATTGGTTCTACTACATACAACATATCAATCGATAATTCAGGCTCCACATTCACCAATAGTGACCTCCTGACACACAATCATGTGAATCAAACCTTAATGTCATTGCTTGCAGTTCAACTTGATTTTTTGTACATTCGAAATTTCTCATAGCAAATCAACATTGACAACAGTTTCCCCTGGTCGGACTGTCTTCCCACTAAGTCAGGGACGGCCAAGAACGCGGCACGCGTGCATGCACGCGTGCCGTGGTTTCACACGCGTGCGGATCGCTCCCGAGGCCCACGAGAAAGACAGGCCGCGCCGCGTACGTCACGAAGGTAGTCCTGAATTCTCTCGCTCGCTCAGCTCAGCAGACAAAATGCGTTTCTAAACCTGTTAGCTCGCAGCTGGGAGAGTACGTACTAACGAGAATTGCATCTTCCGCTGGAATCTGCTGTTATGAAGTCTTGCTGATTAACAATACCACAGGAAAATTTAATTTTAGATCAATACTCCACATAAATGGTATAATGGCTTGTTTATAGCATTTAGTCCCTTCTGCTTTACAGTACTCATTACATGCTGGAAGTGGTGCCTTATGCAACTGATAATCATTTCAACACGATTTTATTTTATTGTACGCCAGTACAGCCGTAACAAATTATAAGAAGGCCCATGGACTTCCCATCATTATAGGACTAATAACAGTAAGATTCCATAATAGCGGATTCCAGTAGAAGATTCCGTTTTCGTTTGTACGGACACGCCTAGTTACAAGTGAACAGGTGTAGAAACGTAGTTCGTCTGCTGATTTGAGCGAGCGAGCGAGTGCAGGACTACCTTCGTGACGTACGCGCCGCGGCCTGTCTTTCTCGTAGGCCTCGATCGCTCCCTTCTGACGTCACACGTCCCCCACCGAGGCCAACGAGAACGTATTTCTCGTTTGCCACGCCCCTTACTACCACAACAGCAGACTGCGCGCGCATGCGCGGAACTACGAACGCGCCGCACGCGACAGTGCATTCGCGTAAGGAACACCGCCCTGCTAGCATGTGGGTTAGTTTCATATTACATTTGATAATATTAAGCTCTGTACAACACATCATGTTGAGCAATACTGAATCTTTGTTGGCTGTTCGTACACCTACAGAAAAATAACAATAACGCTGGGTTTGAAACTGCATTACGCCAACAATATCGTGCTTCTCACATCGTCACTCGTAAAATTCTTACAACATTTAAGCTGAGATATAGAAACGACTTGAAAGTAGTCTACAGCATGCAGTATGATATGGAATAAGTGATTCCAACTACATGTGAAACGAGCAAATTTTATATTCTGGAACTACTGAACAAAATTTGCAATAACTACAATTCTCAACAAAACATGTGACAAATACAACAAAATTATCACCATTAATTTAATTATTTTTGGTTCACTGTAGACATAATAAAGTACATATCCGGCACAAACTGACGGTACACGGACAAACGCAGACAGTTTCTAATAATTTCGTCACTCAGATTGCCACGTAATCCTGACTTATTTAGTTTCATAATCGAAGTAAACCTTTCGCACAGGTATGTCGAGCCAAACACTGATATAACTTTTGTAGCCTCCTTGTGGAGACGGGGAAACTCTTCCCGAGGAAAACCGAAAAATTCCTGGACAGTTTTTACGTAAAAAGATTTGTCCTTTAAATGGTAATTACACTGCAGATCCATCAATTCCATTTTCAAAGCACTGGAGTACTTTCAACTGAAACGGCAAAGGGTCTAGAAAACAGATGTCAGACTGGCAGTGTCCTGAAAACGTTTAGAAAATTGTGCCTGTAGTTCCTCCAACACAGAAAAGAATTAGTCAGAAGTTGCTTTCTCTCTGACTTTAGAGAGCGTAGGCAATGGGCGGTATTCATTTTCATGAGTTGTTCTTTCAATAATGCGAGTTTCTTATTAAATGCATCCACTTTTTTCATCAGATCAGAAATAAGCTGCTACTCACCTTGCAAAGTCTTATTGAGAGCGTTCAAGTGTGCAGTCAGATCAACTAAAAAGGCAAGGTCTGCAATCAATTTTGGATCTTCTAATTTTGGCTCTGCCTTTCCTTTTTCCTTCAGGAACTCAACAACAGCGAGTCTTAAACTGAAAAATCTTTCGAGGCCTGATCCTCGACTTAACCAACGTATTTCCCAGTGGTAAATAACATCACCATACTCTTCGTTCAGTTCCATGAGAAACTGTTGAAACTGACGGTGTACTTTAGATTTAGATTAGATTTACTTTCATTCCAATTGATCCGTAGTGAGGAGGTCCTCCAGGATGTGGAACATGTCAGAAAAACAACAATACATGACAAATATTTACAACTAAAACAAATAAGCTAATGTACCATTCCACAGGTCCCAAGTGGAATGATCGTCATTTTTTAATGAACATTAAGAGTCATTTTACAAATACTAATGCACTGAATTTAAAATAAAAAAGTTTTTTATTTATTTATAAGGTAATACAGCTACTGTAATACTTATTTACAATGAACACATTACTGCACTGAAATGGTGCAGAAGTTAGATTATACTAACACACACACACAAATTTTCAATGAACACATTACTGCACTGAAATTGTGCAGAAGTTATGTTGTACTTATATACAAATCAGTTGGTTTTACTAAGAAATTCATCAATGGAGTAGAAGGAGTTGGCCACCAATAAATCCTTTAGGCTTCTCTTAAACTGAATTTCATTGGTTGTTAAGCTTTTTATGGCTGCTGGCAAGTTATTGAAAATGTGTGTTCCTGAATAATGCACACCTTTTTGTACAAGACTAAGTGACTTTAAGTCCTTGTGAAGATTATTCTTATTTCTAGTATTGATTCCATGAATTGAGCTGTTGGTTTGAAAAAGTGATATATTTTTAATGACAAATTTCATTAAGGAATAAATATATTGGGAAGCAGTAGTTAGTATCCCTAGTTCCCTAAACAGGCTTCTGCAGGATGTTCTTGAGTTCACACCACATATAACTCTCACTGCACGTTTTTGTGCCCGGAAAACTTTAGCTTGGCTTGATGAATTACCCCAAAAAATAATCCCATATGACATTACGGAATGAAAGTAAGCATAGTATTCCAGCTTTTTCATTTTTATATCCACTATGTCTGACAAAATTCGCATTGCAAACACAGATTTGTTAAGACGCTTCAGCAGTTCTGTGGTGTGCTCCTCCCAGTTGAATTTATTATCAAGCTGTAATCCCAAGAATTTAACAGTGTCCACTTCTTCTATCTCCTTGTCATCGTATGTTAGACATATACTCTTGGGACACCCCTTACAAGTTCTGAACTGCATGTAGTGTGTTTTTTCAAAGTTTAGTGACAAAGAATTGGCTAGGAACCAGTGATTAATGTCCACAAATATTTTATTGGCTGATCTTTCTAAGACTACATTTGACTTGCTATTTATTGCAATGTTTGTATCATCGGCAAACAAAACAAACTTGGCATCTGGTAATGTTACTGATGAAAGGTCATTGATATACACAAGAAAAAGTAAGGGCCCCAAAATGGAACCTTGTGGGACCCCACATATAATTAGTTCCCAGTTGGATGAGGCCTGATAGCTTGATACATGTCTCTTTCCTAATAACACCCTTTGTTTCCTGCCATGCGACTTCAAAAAATGTACTAGGTGACTACCAACTTGCTCCAACGTGCTCCGAATTTGCATACTTAGCACAAAGAGCTTCTTGGTGTACAAAACAATGAATTCCGCACATATCTTCTGTCGATCGTCCTAGTTTTTTACGTAACAATGCTACAAGCCCATTTTGAGCACCTCGAATTGCTGGCGCTCCATCCGTGGTGACTGAAACTAACCATTTTCCAATTCAGGCCAACGGCTTCAACTGCCTCTTCAACAGCTTTTAGCACGTCGGTACCCCTCGTTGTGTGTTTAATTGGTGCTAAATGTAACAGTTCTTCCGTCACGTGCAAATTTGTGTCGACTCTACCAACATAAATCGCTAGTTGTGCTGTGTCCGAAATGTCGGTCGACTCGTCCAAAGCAATCGAGAATGCAACAAACTTGCAGGCACTATCAATTAACTGCCTGTAGACATCCGCTGCCATACCAGCTATGGGGCGAGCTATTGTCTGTCTGGAAAGACTAATTTCACTAAACTTCTTTACTTCCAGTGGTGTCAAGAGTTCCGCCGCCTCAACAATACACTCCTTGATGAAATCACCATCACTGAAAGGCTTATTCGCTCTTGCAATTTTGAGCGCTATTTTGTAGCTTGCTCTTAAAGACAGGTCGCTAATTTCGGTTGCAGGCTAAAAAAAGGAAACAAAAATTGAGTGAACTCTAAATTCGAATTCTAACGACAAATATGTACAAATACAAACATCAGAAACACAAAGATTTGTAAGTGGTACTCGCGTTCGGTCCGTCTCGCTGCATAACACTACTTCTTCTTAATTCCGCCAACTTGTTTGATTTATCAACCCAACTAAATCATTAAGTCCTTTGTGTGTGGTGTTATAATGCCGTTCTATTGCAAATTTGCGGTGCCCGGCGAGTATGCGACTGCATAATAGACATCGAGAATTTTCATCCTTCTCTTCGGAAAAATATTGCAATTCCCACTCCGCTCTGAAGGCTCGTTACGTTGCGAGCGTGTGTTCCATTGCAACAACCACTGTACAGTACTTATAAACTTCCTACGAATCGCTAACAAGTAGCGAGGAATAAACATGGCTGCCACTACGAATCAACTAACGCACGCCATGCCGGATGAAAAGATGTCGCATCGCACAGCTAGTCTAATGTCGCGCCGTGCCGAGCAGTGCCGCGAAAGACCGAGGAAAGCCGAGTAGTGGAGAGGCGGACCGAGCCCTGGACATCTGTACACGCGTGCAGTTTGGCACGCCGTCGCCGTCCCTGCACGAAGTTCTACTATACGTAGTCAAAGGTGAATTATGGCATGATGTTCACGCAGAAATGCCATTCTAGGCTCATACTATAGCCCTAACTTACATGAGACAACATTTCTGCATATTGCATAAAACAGGTTGCCTCAGAAGAAAAACCTCATCACCACTAACCCCAAAAATATGGTTGTGTATCACTATCCCCTATCTCATACAAGTTATAACAATGCAGAGTTCCAAAGCCTTCTCGTAATAGCTCTCTTGAGGTCGCTGACATTGCTTCTCATGCTCCCCTGTGTCCAACCAAACGTTATATTTCCTACTATCTAGCACATCCATTATGGTACATTTCACTTCTGCATTTGTTCTCTCTGCATTTACTGTTACAGGAAACTCCTGTCGGCAGTACTGGTGTTTCCTTCTAAATTTAACAGACCTCCCCTCCACCTGGACCACATTAATTCCTATCTCCTTACCGTTGACTTTCACTTCCCCTTCCACCATTCCCATTAAATCGGATCTGGCCACCTCTATTAACCCCATCACTCATTTGTGGCTGGTGCACTGTCTCTGCACATGACCTGTTTGTCCACAGATAAAACACTTTATATTCGATGAAAATACATGTCTTCTATCCTTCATGCCTGTCTATCTATCAGTTTCTTCTTATTCCAGCGCTAACCTAACCTCAGCATGGAGATCTTAGGCGTCCCCATACATAACCTCCTAGACATCTCTGGTGTCAAAACCTCAGGAAAGCACTGAGTGCTCGCTACTCAGCCCCCGGCACCAACAAAAGTGAGGAAAAGTAGCATGGAACCACAATAGAGTGTTACGTAAACAACAGTGGGTCAGTAGCCACAAGTGTGACGATATATGGGTTACAGTAACAGACACGCCAGTGGATTGCACAGCAAGGTTAGCTGAGCTCACTGTTAAATGGTGCTACACATCTGTAACTGTTTAGCAAGTGGGGACGTGTCACAATACCAGTGCAAGTCTGTTGTATTGGCAACCTGACTAGCTGCTGTGTTTTAGTGAAACAAATGGGCATCGGAGGCATATAAATAAATCTGGGTTTTAAGCCAGGGATCACTACTCATCGCCAGACGTCAGCAGTACCTACACAATGCCAGAGTGATACCAGACAGTGAGATGACTGGGCTCTGCCAGCTGCAGCCATGGCTTTGAGGCTGGGCTGCATCTGCCATCTGCACTAAGTCCTTCGCAGGACTAGGTGTCTCAGCCCTGTTGATCTGCCATCCATGCGTGCTGACTCTGATGCTGAGTTCTAGTGGGACATTGTGCCACAACGCCAGCTGCCAGCTGGCTTCTGTCCGAGAGCAGCGAGTCGTACCCTGTGCACAACTGTCTTTGTGTACAATTGTGGTGATATGAGAGGGCAGAGGGGCCACCAGACCTATACAACCCCATGACTAATACCAAATACCACACAAGTGCAAAACAGTCTCACTTACCCTAACAAAGATACTGCGGGCTGTGACTCACATGACGTGCTGGAGGAGTGGCACCCATCTGTTGTTGATGGTGGTGACATCAGCCTCCTAAGACCACTGAAGAATGACCCCACTCTGTACTGTGTGCATCATGTTAGGCTACAATGGCGCCCCACTCAGGAGACGGCACTTCAGCTCCGCATTCAGGGGCAGTGGCGGCGTGTGGAGTCTATGTGTGCTACTTCCCTCAGCATAGTACTGGCCCAGTGGCCCTTCGCCCTGCTCACATCACTGTGATGGAATGTGAAGATGACTGTACTTGGGGTATGACTCGCTGTCCTCAGATAGAAGTTAGCTGTTGGCTGGCATTGTGGTGCTGAGTCCCACTAGCAACTCCATGCCGGAATTACCAGGCAGGGTCGGCAGACTGGCTGGGTTGGGACAAACAAGTCCCATGAAGGGTTTAGTACAGACAGCTGTGCAGCCTGGTCTCGCACCTATGGCTGTAGTTGGCTGAGCCTAGTTTGTTTAGCTGCCCAGTGTCACTTTGGCATCATGGTGATACTGCTGGCTTCTGGGATTCACAAGTGATGTCTGCCTTAAAATCCGCACTTATTTATATGAGTCCAGTTCCTATTTGTTTCACTAAAACCTGGCACCTAGCCACATTAGTGATAGGAGTGATGTCAATAACAACTGACTTCTTTTACCATTGACATCATGTCCAAAAATTTCTGAAATTCTAAATAGTGTCTCACCTGAGTGACAATAATATTATCAGTAAATCACAGTTTTGGTTCCAGAAGAACTGCTCAATAGAGAATGCCATTTACAAGTTCACACACCAAATTTACTATGCATAAAATAAGAAAATAACACCTGCTGGTATTTTCAGTGATCTGTCTAATACATTTCACTGTGTGACTCAAAATATTCTCCTATATAAATGAGATTTTATGGAATTTATAGTGTAACCAGCCAATGGAAAAGTTATGTCCAACCAGAAATATGCAGAAAATTGTACTTAATAATTCACCATAGGGGAGATTCTTCTAACTGAGGAGAAATACCTAATGGGGCTCCTCTGGGCTCTATCTTAGGTCCAAAGTTGTTCCTTATATATGTTAACAGTATTCAATTTAATATACAATAAGAAAAAAATCGATATTTTGTAGACGACACTACTATTGTAATCAACCTAAACATACATACAGCAACAGAAGAAACTGAAAATAATGTTCTTAAAAGTATTATTGAGTGGTTTTCTGCAAATGGTATCAATCGCATCTGCAAAAAGACACGACCTATTCAGTCCTGCACATCGAGAGGTATTACATCAAGGATGAGTGTAATTCATAGCAAGGGAATAAAGAATAACTAGAGAGAAAACTTCAAAATTTTTAGGTGTCCAGATTGATGAGAATTTGAACTGCGAAAAACACATTAGAACTCCTAAAAGGACTTAGTTCAGTCTCATTTGCGCTTAGAATCATTGCAAATCTTGGGAGAGACAATCAATAAGTTGATATATTTTTCATAGATATAATTTTCATATTTTCAATCAATAGTGTCAAATAGAACAACTGTAACGGCTACATTTCGTTGTCAAAAGAAATGTTTTTGAAAATCTTAGAGATATTGCGCAATAACGACTCCAAAGACGAAAAATGGACGCCTTAGTTGCTGTGACGTAGTGAACCAGCGCGAGGAGGGGTGAAGGCCCCAACAATGAGCAATAAACTTGTCATTGGTCGAAATATAGTGAGGGAGATTGAAATAGCATGTTTCTAAAGTAATTGTGAAGTGTTTACTATGTTATAGTTAATAATGTTAGAGAGGGAACATGTAGAGACTAATATACAATTGTGAATACAGAATGTAAACTGTTTTCTGATCCAAACGAAGGTAAAATGTATTAAGAAACAGAGAGCCGCAAAACTCAAAACGCACCGGGAGCGTCCCTTGGAGGGGGAAGGCTTGGAGGAAGAGACACTTTGGTCTCTCCTAAGGACAGGACCACTGGGACAGTGCAGGTGGACAGTAGTTGCTCGCTCCGATGCGAGCGACCTGTGGCTGCAGCAGAGACTTGAGAGGGCTGCCAGCATGTGTTTTGGCCTCTGTCTATGCAGTCCAGCCCGCCGTTATCATCAGCCAACATCGGTTAAGCGTCAACTGTCAGGTTGGAAGACTTCAGCCAGGATCATGGTAGAAACCAGCTCATGACCTATATACTGTTTAGGAAAGAGTCCCATCCATAAAGATGTCAGCAGTTGGTTACAACATAACTTTCTATCACTGTAAGAAAACATTAACTTCAGAGACTTTCTGAGGCATCGACTAACACCAACCAGCAGCAGTGTTACGCGTTGGCTCTGAACTGATTTTCAATTAACTGAACTGAACCGAAAGTTACATCTAATGACTTCATCTAGCTGATTATTCCCTTAAGATTCTGTATCCACTACCTAAATAATAATACTTGTCGAAATAATTTTAGTTAGATACAAGTATAAAGCAACTACATCTTCAGTAGTAGAAGAATGTACCTGTAACAGAAAAAGAGCAACAAGAATGATGTCAGTCATTATATGCTTAAAAATGTGTATTCAGCATTTTGACAATAATTAATTTAAAGAAAAAATTCTGACAACATATGAGCTGGTAACAGGCAAGGCACATTTAACACTCTGAGTAATAGTTCTTCAACCTATTCTACGAAATAGTCCTCCAAGTGGGCTGGTAGTCTGTGCCAGCGTCTGTAGCATGATTGTGTCATGTCAGCTGTTGTAGCTGTGGGGGTGTAGTCTGGGGCAGTCAGCTGAAGTGGTGTGTGGTGTAATTCTTCTAAATCTTGGTGTAAGATTGTCATAGCCACTGAACCCTGTGAATCTTCTGGCGTGTCTCTATCTTGCAGTATCCACACAGAGTTCAGCTGATGTTGTGAAACTGTTGATTGTCTTCCGTGTAGAATAATGTCAAATGTGTTATCTCCTCAGCATGGCACTTTGTATAGATCTGAGTATGGTTGTGGGAGTGACAGCTTCACCACACCTTACAGTATCACAGTGTTTTGGTTCTTTATGTACAAACTCTCGTGGAGAACCTTGAGATTGCGGAGGAGGAGTGTGAATATAGGCAATATGCGGTTTCAAATGTTGTACAAATTCTGGAAAATCGGTGATATCTGGTAAGGCCACTCATTTGACAAATTTTGGTGCTTGGTTTAGTGCTTGTTCATAGAGAATTTCCACCAAAGGGCTTGTAAGGCCTACTCAAAACCGGATCTCACCTCATCCCTAGTAACACCTAAGGAAGAGATTCATCCTATTCCCCCCTCCCCCTCCCCAGTGTCCAGTTTCCTGTTTATGCAGCTTTTAATATGCAACCACTCTACCAAACCGTTGCTTTGAGGGTGGTGGACAATGGTTCTACAAAGGTTCAAGTACAGGGCCGACTCAAACAGTTGGCCCTGGTGCACTGTGATAGCCACCGGGCATCCATGCAGTATACATTTCTATAAATGCTTTTGCTTTTTATTCCGCTGTGATGTTACGAAACTGAGTGGCCCTGCCCATTTTGACACTCTGTCAATAGATGATCAGATATATCTAAATCACCTTGACCTGGGAAGGGGGCCAACCAAATACAAGTGTGCATGCTGTAAGCATGCCTAAAGCTGGGCTCGAATGCCATCCTGTTTTGCTCCTTTGATATTTCACATATGCCTGTGTCTGAAGTTTGCAAACCTTTTTTATATCAGTCCATACAAAACATTGTGGCACCAGATAGGCATATTCCGGGATGAGCCAATTTGTGCTAGTTCTTGAAGAAGGTTTTTCTATTTATTTTGAGTATGAATAGTCGGAAACGTCCTTTGATATGTCACAACATACACTGTTTACCGTTCCATTCATTTCCCGGTGTCCCAGTTCTAGACGAAAATGTTTTTTAGAAACTGTTGTATTCCCTTATCGTTTCCTTACGCTGCCACAAAGTCGTCAAAGTTGAAGTAAATTAACAGAGAATCGAGTCTGGAAGGGTAGTTGGCGACAATATTATCCATCCCTTTTATGTGTATTATATCCATGTAGAATTCACTGATCAAATCCAAGTGCCTAAAACATCAAGGTGAACAATCTTTACTAGGATCCCGATCACCTCCACAAGGGGTGGTAGTCCATAAATATTTTAAATTTTCGTCTCCCATTGCGTGCCTTATAAATATCAAAGGACCTCATACACCGCAAGCAGCTCATAGCCAAATGTGGACCATTTGTGTTTTGACACTCTGTCAATAGATGATCAGATATATCTAAATCACCTTGACCTGGGAAGGGGGCCAACCAAATACAAGTGTACATGCTGTAAGCATGCCTAAAGCTGGGCTCGAATGCCATCCTGTTTTGCTCCTTTGATATTTCACATATGCCTGTGTCTGAAGTTTGCAAACCTTTTTTATATCAGTCCATACAAAACTTTGTGGCACCAGATAGGCATATTCCGGGATGAGCCAATTTGTGCTAGTTCTTGAAGAAGGTTTTTCTATTTATTTTGAGTATGAATAGTCGGAAACGTCCTTTGATATGTCACAACATACACTGTTTACTGTTCCATTCATTTCCCGGTGTCCCAGTTCTAGACGAAAATGTTTTTTAGAAACTGCTGTATTCCCTTATCGTTTCCTTACGCTGCCACAAAGTCGTCAAAGTTGAAGTAAATTAACAGAGAATCGAGTCTGGAAGGGTAGTTGGCGACAATATTATCCATCCCTTTTATGTGTATTATATCCATGTAGAATTCACTGATCAAATCCAAGTGCCTAAAACATCAAGGTGAACAATCTTTACTAGGATCCCGATCACCTCCACAAGGGGTGGTAGTCCATAAATATTTTAAATTTTCGTCTCCCATTGCGTGCCTTATAAATATCAAAGGACCTCATACACCGCAAGCAGCTCATAGCCAAATGTGGACCATTTGTGTTTTGACACTCTGTCAATAGATGATCAGATATATCTAAATCACCTTGACCTGGGAAGGGGGCCAACCAAATACAAGTGTACATGCTGTAAGCATGCCTAAAGCTGGGCTCGAATGCCATCCTGTTTTGCTCCTTTGATATTTCACATATGCCTGTGTCTGAAGTTTGCAAACCTTTTTTATATCAGTCCATACAAAACTTTGTGGCACCAGATAGGCATATTCCGGGATGAGCCAATTTGTGCTAGTTCTTGAAGAAGGTTTTTCTATTTATTTTGAGTATGAATAGTCGGAAACGTCCTTTGATATGTCACAACATACACTGTTTACTGTTCCATTCATTTCCCGGTGTCCCAGTTCTAGACGAAAATGTTTTTTAGAAACTGCTGTATTCCCTTATCGTTTCCTTACGCTGCCACAAAGTCGTCAAAGTTGAAGTAAATTAACAGAGAATCGAGTCTGGAAGGGTAGTTGGCGACAATATTATCCATCCCTTTTATGTGTATTATATCCATGTAGAATTCACTGATCAAATCCAAGTGCCTAAAACATCAAGGTGAACAATCTTTACTAGGATCCCGATCACCTCCACAAGGGGTGGTAGTCCATAAATATTTTAAATTTTCGTCTCCCATTGCGTGCCTTATAAATATCAAAGGACCTCATACACCGCAAGCAGCTCATAGCCAAATGTGGACCATTTGTGTTGCTCCATAGTTATATTTTTTGAAAAGAATCTCCATGGTTTTTGTTTTCTATCAGTTATCTCGAGCAATATGGTGCCCATCGCACGTCGCTCACATCAGCTGTCAGAGACAATGGGACAATGTGTACTGCACATGCTAATGTAACTGCCTGTTCTAAGCTGAGTCTGATCTCCTGATTCACTTGTTGCATTCGTCTGCCCATTTAAACACACGTTTTCTGGTTATCTTTCCTGCCTGCTAATCCATCTAAGGTACCTGTAATTGTTCTCCTAGTGGGCTATGTCTCCTATAAAAATTAAGTGTCTGTACTATTTGGTGCAGTTCCAAAAGGTTGTCGGTCTAGGCAAAAAATGGTTCAAATGGCTCTGAGCACTATGGGACTTAACTTCTGAGCTCATCAGCCCCCTAGAACTTAGAACTAGTTAAACCTAACTAACCTAAGGACGTCACACACATCCATGCCCGAGGCAGGATTCGAACCTGCGACCGTAGCGGTCGCACGGTTCCAGAATGTACCGACAGTCTAGGCACAGAACGGGTTGTTTCACCCTGAACAGCTGTGGGAAACTCGTCTTAATATTGAGTCAATGAAACACTGCCACATTTGGGCAGGTCAAAAAGCCCAAAAGGGGTGATGACCACCGTTATGAGTACGTTTTTTAAAGTCACTGGTATTTGGTAGTAGACCTTTTTGCTGTCTGCCACACTACATATGTTCAGACCTGCTACAGCATGTGAAAAATCCTGTAAGATGGCAGTAGGGATATCTATCCATTACCGGTACAGTGTTAGAGATAAGTGATCGATAATCTCTGCATAATTTAAAAGAATTGTCTTTCTTAGACATTAAGTGAATCGTTAACCCCCCACTGGGTGGCTGAAGTTCTTCTACAATTTGTTTAGCTGCTTGACGTCTATCCACTCCATGTCTCCATGCTTTTGAGTAGGCTGGGGCATTTTGTGATGTGTGAATGTAATGATATGCCCTGAACGTGGTGTAGACTTTTATTAACTTTATATAGATTTCTGATGGTGTGACTGAGTGTATTACAGCTGACCTTCTCTCCACCAACCAGTGTGTTCAGCATTTATTGCCTTAGAGTGTTAGTACTCGGCACCAACTGCGATTGAAGCTGCTGCTCCAAGCTGTCTGTTTTTCTACGTATATTGTACAACTGTTCTTGATGTTGGTTTATTTTATTCTGTAGTTCAGTATTTTCTTGATTTAATAACAGTTTGTGTGTACCACATTCTGTAATCTGTTGTTAGTAGAGGCTAATCATGTTACGTATTATTTATTAGACTCTTAATTTTGTCTTTACTCTCCACCAGTGGTGGTATACATGTAGTATCCATGACTTTGAACACTTGCACTAATTGTTCCTTAATAGTACATCCAATCACTCCCATAACTAAGTCTAGTGGAAGTTAGTGGTGGTGCAGAAAATCCACCCCCAACATTGGCACTGACACTTCTGCTACCTCAAAGTCCCAATTGAAGCAGCACTGAAGTCTGAAGTGCACTGTCAAGTGTCATATTGCACAATGACAAACAGGTATATCATTGATAGCATTGTAGAAAAGTCGTCACCGATTTATAGTCTGAACAACACTGCTCCCACGGTACAGTGCTAACTGCTGGTCCAGGAACCAACATCCTGACACCCAGACCCAACACAAAAAGTCTGGGGTCAACAGGCTGATTGAGTGTAAGCTTGTCTTCGCAATCTGCAACTTGTAATCAACTCGCATCTTGCCTTACACCATCCAGCGCTCTTGCAGTAGGATGATATTTGAAATTGTAAGGTGAAACACATTTGCTAGCCGTTGTGCTTAACTTCTCATGACACCAACATATTTGTTGAAGAGATAAGTTGCCGGTGTGCAATGTGTTTTTGTGATCCCTCCACGAGCTCGACAACTTCGGGCAACATCCTTCAGTCATGAGGGGTCGGCTGCTTCCGCAATAGTTCAGTTAACTGTCAATCCGTGTCATTGCTGTTGGTCCTGTGATTCTTTGCATCTCGCATGACCGATCTTAAGTGTGTTTGTAAGTTCTCATACTACACTGGTGCTGCACACTTCTTGCTATACAAATATGCCTGACTTCACACCATAAGGAATATATTCGATGCTCGAATTCGGCTCGTTATGTAACTGCAATACTGCATGGACTCTATCAACGAAATTCAATCTGACCTTTCCTGCAATGACTTTTTCTCAGTGTGTACAAGTTGTGTGTCAACACCCAAATAAAATCGAAAGAAAAGCAATACATTATTTTATTTCATTTGCTTGAATACGATGTTCTATTATTGTGTATTTTCCTTTCATTGTAATTCATAGTCCCACTCCATATACTATAGTTGCTCTCTCCACAGTCCAGAGTTGTCCACTACTGCTATGCCCGTTGCCAAGGCATTGGATCTGTTTCCAACATCTTAGCAGCTTCACTCTCTGGTTAAGAGCATTTCTTGTATGGAGTGTTCTTCTATATGGCGCTGAAACATGGACTATGAGGAAAAAAGACAGAGAAAGGCTGGAGGCTTTTGAGATCTGGACATAGCGGAGGATGGAAATAATGAGTTGGATGGACAGAGTAAAAAATGAAGAGGTACTGGGAAGAGTGGGAGAGAAAAAGACAGTTAGTAGATGTAATAAAGAGAGGAAAAAGAAATTGGATTGGGCGTATATTAAGAAAGAATGACGGACTAATAAAAACAGTTTTAGAAGGGTATGTAGAAGGGAAAAGGAAGCGAGGAAGGAAGAGATTCCAGATACTGGATGACATGATGGACGGTACAACATACAGCAGCCTTAAGAAGCAAGCAATGGATTGCAGAAAATGGAGAGGCAAAGGACTTGCTAATATACCAGATAACTGATGATGATGATGGCACTTTTCTCTCAGTCCTTTTGCCTTCTGCTTGCCAAACGTGACCAAGATGATGGTTTGGTTGCCAACGATTTGTGTTGATTGTTATTTTCGAGTTCCGTGCGAGAGTATTATTGCTTACACAATCCAGTCAGAAGTTTTAATATTTAATATGGGTGGTGAAAGCATCCTGCCATCTTACATGATTTTTCACATGCTGTAGCATTTACTAAACACCGCTTTTTAACACTTTCTTATAATTAAAGGAAAAAACTGATTGATAGTGGTCCACCATACTCCACTCTCAAGATGTCAACACATGTGCCAGGTGTGAGAGGGCGGTTTGAGCGACATTTTCATAGAGAAGTGTGGTGTTGAGGAGTGGTTTTGCGAGTGTGAAGGGGTCAACAATTTTTACTGTTCAAAATGTTAGCTATTATCAAACAAAAACTGTATGGGATGATCAAACATATGAGGATTTGAACAAAATGAACACCACAGTATGCTTGAAATTCATCTTCTAGTTTTTTTCAAATTTAAGAAATTTATTTTGTCTCCTACCAGAATTGATATATTATTGGATTGCCAACGAAGAGCTGAAATCGAGCTGCAAATGAAAAAGTGAGAAAGAACAGAGACATATTTAAGAGACTCATTAATGCTGTATACTATTTAGGAAAACAGGGACTGTCATTCCGAGATCATAATGAAAATGAAGAGCCCCTCGTTATGGGGAATTATACGGAATTTCTTGCTCCAAGTGCTGATTCTACACTGAAAGAGCATTTAGCAACTTCTACGTGCTTCTGAGGAACCTCAGCAAGTATTCAGACTGATTTAATAACTTATAACTAGAAGGACGATATTTACGATGAAATTCAGAAAACGGATTTTGTGGCTGGCATGCTTGATGAGACGACATCGGATGTGAGCAATAAGTCTCAGCCCTCCTCGAGTTTCAATATTTTCCTGTGTCACAAAAAACGTCGTAGAAAGATTAGTTGGATTTGATGACGTAAGTGCCAGTGAACTACAGAAGCTCTATTTAGTCATGTGAACACAATAATATAAAAGTGGCAATAAATTAATTGCCACACAATATATGAATGTGGCACTAAATTAATCGCTCAGTCATATAATGGAGTACCGGTGATGAGTGGTCACCTTAATGGTATTCAAACGAAAATGTTAGAAAAGTACCCAAAGCCCTCTTCACACATTGCTACACTCACGTTATTAATTTGATACTTCAACAGTTTCTAGAGTGCAACAAAGAGCTTAAAGTTTTCTTCTATGGTCTTAAATCTCTATCATCCTTCTTTTGTCGTTTTCCTAAAAAACTGTTCAAACTTTCAGTCTTCTTGTGCAGAAAGCTTCCATCAATGGCTCATACCTGATGGAATTTTACTTAGAGACTTATCCATGAAGTAGGTAACAACAGAGAAGGAATGATAACGTTTTTTGAACATGTCTGTGAAGGTGGTAATTTCTACAATTTGACTGAAATGACAGCTAGAGGATTTTCTGCCATTTTGAAGGATTTCAGAAATATATTTTTAATAGAAGGATTGTCAACCTGGGTGGCATTGTAATGTGCATTGTTCAGGGTACCCCAGTCCATGAATGTTGACATTTTATACTGTAGTAATGAAATAGTCGAATTTCAGCAACAGTTGCAAAAGGAATGAGCGAACTTTCGTCGTTATGGGTATCTATTTTGGACAACACTGGAGATAAGCAACTCACACCAATAAAAAGAGCATGGCTGAATGATGAATCACATGATAACTATTTCCAAAGGTTACATTTCAAAATCACAGGTAATGTCAGGAATGAAATAGAAATTAGATTCTCATCTTTTGAGAACTTGCAGTACTTCAGTTTGGTGAATCCCTCAAAAATGAGCCACTTTAACAAAAGAGAAAGCTTTCCTTTTACGGAATAAAATTATGGGACATGTGGAGATCTTTTTAATTTGATCAAGTTTCAGAATGGCCTCCCTTGCTGTGACATGCCTCTGGCGAAGGATCAGACAAAACACCAGATTAAATAGTTATTTATTTACTAGAAATTAATATGCAGAATGGCTTTACAGAAACTTATCAATGGACTGTGCTCATTGCAACAATTCAATCCTCAACTTCTTCCTTTGGCAATGCGATGATGGGAAAAAACTAAGATTGGGAAGGTAGCACCTGTGGCCTTAATTAAGGTACAGACTCAGCATTTGCCTGTTGTGAGAATTGCAAACCACAGCAAATTATTTTCAGAGTTGCAGTACCGCCAGTCGTCATGACGACAAATTGAAATTCATAAACAGTTCCCACAAGGCAACCGATTGTCAGGCACCGTTGAAGATGGGAAAGTTCATTGCAAAGAAATGCAGATGCGCCGCAGGGGCCAAAGTGCGACCAGTACAGCTGAATATCACACAGTCAGAGCTTCTGCCGTACCAAGCTGTAGGTCATAGGAGAATGTGATTTATTGTCCGTTCATAGAAGCCAAAGAGGCCGATCTAGATGAGAAGATAGTTTTTGAAATGGCTATTAAAAGCTGAAAAAAAGCACAAAATAGACTCGTCTGGAACATTGATAGTCAAGCAAGTCTATTTTTTACAGTTTGTTCTCCTTGTTATGTGGTGTGATAGTTTAGTGAAGTTTGATTACACCTGATGAATTCTTCTCGGGTTATCAGCCGAGTGGTGGCGTCGTATTGTCGCAACGTTTCAATGAGTTTCGTACCCATCACTACGCCAAAAGATGATGAGTACGAAACTCATTGAAACGTTGCGACAAGACGACGCCACCACTCGGCTGATAATCCGAGAAGAATTCATCAATGGAATACGCCGAGAAAGACTGCAATCGGATTGATTACACCTGTTTGCGACATTTTTCACCATACCTTTACCTCCGCAGCTTCTTTCCTCTCACATGGTAGTCTATGTGCTTCTTCTCCTCTCCCAGTGAACTACACCAAGGGAAGCTCAGTATAACTTTTACAGACTTTTCCTTGCAATACCTCCCTCCCCCGTCCCCCTCTTCCCCGGCTTCAACAACAGCACACCCACCAAATTTGTTCATGAAATGCCACAGCTCTTCAAAAATGGTTCAAATGGCTCTGAGCACTATGCAACTTAACTTCTGAGGTCATCAGTCGCCTAGGACTTAGAACTAATTAAACCTAACTAACCTAAGGACATCACACACATCCATGCCTGAGGCAGGATTCGAACCTGCGACCATAGCGGTCGCTCGGTTCCAGACTGTAGCGCCTAGAACCGCACGGTCACTCCGGCCGGCTCCACAGCTTTACAGGTTACTGTTTGTTTGAAACGAGCACAGCCTGTGGTCTGTAGTGAAGGTGGAAGTTTGAGTATCCACACTTTCCACAAGGTGTCATCTGAAAAGACGTCAGACTGTACAGAATGCCTAATGTGCCTCCATAGGTGAGAAGGCATTCTGTTTCCACTTTCTCCTTCACAGAAGACCTGGCATATTTGTCGTTCTGGTGGTTTCAACAAACGCAGCAATAAACAGTTTTTTGTTCTACCAAACTTACTTTATGTAGATAGAGAAGCATTAATATCACTAATGAGATAAGAATGTTCAGCTAAATTGTACAGCAATGCCAGGAAATTTCGTGTATCATCTGTTATTCCATAACTTTGTAGAATTAATTCGATTATTTAAAACCAAGTCTGCTGGAATGCTGGTAATTTTGGAATGTTTCCTGATCTCAGTGGCTTGTCTCTCACCAGTTGTTGAAAGGGCATCATTTTACCAGATTCGGATGGCGGAAGTTTCTGGCACATTACCAGTGTTGCAGTATGCCCTGTGCACAGATTGCATGGCTGTGTATCTATCACCGGCATAGCAGTGAAATCAATGCAGATATCACGCAGCACTGAAGGTTAGATAGTATGGCACGAGGCGAGTGGATACCTTAATTTATGATCTGAAACAGTAAAAATCAGGCATGTCTATGTCCTTCAACGAAACTGATTGACTGTGGAAGTGTCCCACATGTGAGATTTTGAAGGTTTAATGGCCTGTGGGACCATTGGATATGTTTGTGCCCACACTGTATGAGAGTTGCTGTTGGTTACTTTGTTTGAAGCTTGCTCCACCACTATCCCTATTATCCGTGTAGTTTGTAGTCCAGAGTTGTGAAGACTGCGTTGGGATCACCACTGTACTTGTCTGGTATTAGCGGATCGAAACTACTAACTAGCGAGCACACTATTTGGTGCACAATAAGTATTCAAAATACTTATCACAAGGACAAAATACATGCACACTCTTTTTATGTTACACGCCACACTAAAACTCAAGCCTCCTGTGAAGACAGTCCACATGGTTTCACACATGTAATAAAAATGTCGCCACACCCAGTGGGATTCTGCAGTTACATGAGTTAACTCCCATTTTTTAGTGGCGCAACTTCTGTCACGCAACAAAGTTCAGCTTGGTTGTAATTCGTTGCACCACTATCCCACCACCAGCGCTTCTTGGCGGCTGTACTGCGAAACACGACCATTGTGTCGCTGTTATCGTGCAGTTGTTGCTCTACTCCACTTGATTTGTGTGTGCTTCTATTTTATTTCTGAAAAAGTTGGAAACAATGGTCGGCACGTACGCTTTTGCAGCTTCTATAACTTCCAAGAACAGCAACTTTTTTTGTTTGGTTTTCTGCTGCAGGTGTATGTGTGTGTGTGTGCAAGGTAATGACATATCCCAGGAAGAAATAAACAAACTTAATATAGTTAACCAGAAATGCGAGTCGTATAAACTTCGTAATTTGTGAGACCAAGCATTATATAAATCGTGTATTATATGCAGGAAATAGCTCAAGCGTGTGATGTGGGACGTGTCACATTAAAAATTAGTTATTCGAAATGTCTATATCAACGAATACAATTATAGGCCAGCTGTTGGTTAGTTTGCCACTGCAGACAGCATTTTCGTCTCTGATTGTTATTTCTTTTATAAATGTGTGTGTGTGTCCCTTGATTTATCCCTGTGCGAAATCTATTTTCGGATCCAGAATTTGGGTTCCGTCTTCCTTGTATTTAAAGTCATAACCTGCAGTGTAACTCTCATACCTGCCCACTCGATTTCAGTTGACGCCAGTTCACCTCTTGGATCTGCAGCTCTTGTCATGTCTTCACGTCTTGTTGCAAACACACGTACAATTTGTGACGTTCTGTGTGAACGGTAGCTCACGATGCCACTGCAGCAAGCGACAAGCTGTGGTGCCACATTACATGCGTGTGTGAACCCGACTTTAGGCGGGAAAGATTGTTTTTCCATTAATCGATCCTGATCAGTTCGATTATCTTTGAAATGTAATACGATTGTTGTTGCAACAATTTTCTTACGAATATTAGTACTTTATAAATGAAGTGGAGCAAATTTTTCTTGTGAGAAAAGTGAGGTAGTAAACTTCTAAAGCAGTGTTTATTATGATTATTATTCACCTTCAAAGTCAGGTATTATGATTATTCAATAATGCATCATACGTAGAAGTAGTAGATTTTAGTGTCATTTATACGTTATTACAATCGTTTGCAACTGATATCAAATGTTGATAGGACTTCTGGAATCTATCAGAAGTAGCTGGAGCATTTAGTGGTAGAAAAATACAAAACATCGAAATGAGAAGTACTCACAAAGGAATACACGCGGAGAATGGTACACCAATATGTGCTGAAAGTTTCAACGAGGTAAGCTGCTAATCATTATTTCCGTCCCATTTATTCCACTTGTGATTTGTTTCAAGTTTATTTGCTGTCTCAACGAATGTCTCACTCCCTTTATAAGCACTTGTCATTGTTTCATGTGGTAGCATATGGATGCAAGCCATAATCTGTCTTAGATCCCTCGAACAAAAAACTGTGCCCAGTTGTTGACATGGATGTGTTGTAGAATATTAGGACATATTCTGAGCTCAAACATAATGAGACAGCTTGAACAGAATACCTCATTGCCAACTAGCATGGATTTCGAAAACGTCGAACATGCGAAACGCAACTCGCAGTTTCCTCACATGACATACGGTTAGCTTTGGATTAAGGCAGGCAGGTAGATAGTGTATTTCTTGATTTCCGAAATATCTGATTCAGTACCACACCTACACTTATTGTCAAAAGTGTGATCATATGGGGTACAACGTGAAATTTGTGACTGGATTGAGGACTTTTTGCTAGGGAGGACGCATACATTATCTCGGATGGTGAGTTATCGTCAGATGTAGAAGTAACTTCAGGTGTACTCCAGGCAAGTGTGTTGAGACCGTCGCTGTCCATTTTTGTATTAATGACTCTGCTGACAATCTTAATATTAAAATAAGGCTTTTGGCAGATGGTGCAGTTATCTATAATGAAGCGCTGTTTGGAAGAAGCTGCATAAATATTTAGTCCGATCTTGATAAGATTTAAAAGTGGTGCAAAGATTTGTAACTTAAATGTTCGGAAATGTAAAATTGTGCCCTTGAGAAAATGAAAAAAAAGTAGTATCCTTTGGCTATAATATCAGTGAGTCACTGTTGGAATCGGCCAAATCATTCAAATACCTGGGTGTAACACTTCGTAGGGACATAAAATGGAATAATCACATAGGTTCAATCGTGGATAAAGCAGGTGGTAGACATCGGTTTATTGGTAAAATACTGGGTGTGCAATCAGTCTGCAAAGAGGATGCTTACAAATCACTTGTGCGACCATTCCTAGGAATATTGCTCAAGTATGTGGGTCCCATAGCAGCTAGGACTAACAGGGGATATTGAACGTATACAGAGAGGGACAGTACGAAATGTCACAGGTTTGTTTAATCCTTGGGAGAGTGTGACAGAGATACTGAAGGGATTTGAACTGAAAGACACTTGAAGATAGACATAAACCCAGATAGCACAGTAAGCCGGTTTCAAACTTGTTTCCAGATGTAAAGTTCAAGTTTATAAGCTTGATCAAAGCTGGAATATTCTGGCCTGTTAGTTGGATTCAAGCTTGAAACAAACATCAAAGTTGGCAGAGTTCAAGCTATATTTCAAGCTTGACTTATCAAGTTTTGCTCCAGCTGTATCTACACACGTGGAATACAGCCTGGTATTTACAGCTTGTTTTAAGCTACATAATTATTAATCTGAATTTATTGAACCTAATTAATTAAATAAATATCAGAATGGAAATGGTGTGAAAAAAATTATCAAGACATGTATGTTTAAAAAATTTTATTTTCAAAGTGTTTAAAATTGTTTTAATTTAAAATTTAATTATTCTGAAGCCCCTCCGGCCCCAGCACACAGACCAGAGCAGGATCAAATATCGCTGAGTTCTGCTGGTATAATGCTCCTGTAACAGGTGAAAGAAAATGTTAGCCATACCTAAACATAAAAAAATGTAAAACGTTGAAACTGATCAACCTAAATATAATTTATGCCCCAGATAAGCAAAATAACTTCAAACTCACTGATGTAGTAAGAATCATTAACTAGTATAAACGTCACTGAGTAAGCAGCTGCTTTTGGTGACTTCATTCCAAACAGTTTTTAAAGTAATTTGAAATAACTTTTTGTTTGAAATTTTGAAAGTAAAGATGACATTTGGGTAATTTTGCGATGACTTCATGAAGAAGCCACACATCACTATTTCTAACAGTTTCAGGACCATTTAATCTGAATTATAAAGAAGCAATTACTTGAAATCATATACACCTCATACTGTAAGCTTATAAGGAAACTACCGTTTAGAAAAAAGTAGACGTTTTATTCTATCCACAATCATATTTTGGTGAGTAAAACTGAATCAAAATGAAATAAAAGATGAAATCGAAATGAATCTAAGAAATTACCAGTTCAGTGGAACTGAAATGTAAAAGAACAAAAAATGTTCTCCTTGTCATATTTTAATATTGCCTTTTATTAGATTTCAGCCACATTACAAATAGCCTAACAATAAAAGTAAGAAATACCAGTAGGCCGTGCAGTATTATTTCACCTAGGGAACAACAAAATTAAGAGCAATTGAAGACCAGTCAAAGCTACGTAAATAAAAAAGACTGACACCTATGTAGTGACTGGTTCTTGATGCACTTTTCCCATTCACCATGTCATTACTATTTGTATTAGCAAAGAAACTTTTCACACTTCATGATTATTCATTCATGGCGTGACACACGCAAGTATTTACAAGTAAACAAATGTAATAGGGCGATATATATAAAAAGGCGAGATTTTAAAAAGGTAAAATAACATTAAGTTTTAATTTATTGGTGCCACGTACTAGAGAGCTAGTTTAAAACGACCTCTTTTTGCTGAACAACTTGTAATATGTTTTCTTAGCTGGTAATCCATTTCACTTTCATCCAGGTTCAATTTTTCTACGTAAAAGAATATGATATTTCTTTACGTTACGTAATAATATTTAACATTTGTAATATTAACGTACCACTAGAGAAAAAATGCACCAGCGTACCTGTAATACACTATATATCTTCTTCAGACCCGGTGTAGCAGTAAGGCAGGGGACGCCACACACTTTCCGAAATATTTTCCAGTATAAAACAAACTTCACAACAGTCAACAATCATTAACGCACGTCACAAAAATAAAATGGCCGTAAGCCTAGCAGAGTCAGTGCAACTGCAAGGCTTATAAACGCTTGTGGCGCTTCCCGTGGACGTCTATGGAAGCTATGCTGCGCGCGCATCTGCTGTACAGCCTTCCAGGGAAATTACAGTTTATTTCAAGCTTGGGAAAATTATTTTAATTCAAGCTAAATTTTTACAGCTTGATGTAAACTGTGTAACAGGTTGATTTTTCAATCTTGAATTTTCAACTGAACCTAAACTCAATATCGACCTTGAAATAAGCTTGAGTGCTAGCTGGGAACTATCCCAAGAAAGTTTCTAAACCGGTTTTAAAAGGTGACTCCAGAAATATACTACAAGACCCTAAGTATCGGTCACACAAGGATCGTGAGGTTAAATTAGAATGATTATGCACTCTCAGAGGCTTTCAAACATTCTTTCTTCCCGCACTTCATTCCTGAATGGAACAGGAAGAAACCCTAGCTAATAACTGGTACAATCGGATGTACCCTATGCCATGCACGTCCCGGTGGTTTGCACAATGTAGATGTATATGTAGAATCGCTGTTGACAAAGGTTGATCTTAAAAGAGGAGATACGTAACTTCTTCCAAAATTTTGTTTTGTACAACATTGCTATTTGCTGGTGTTGGTTCTGTGTTCTTTCCTTTTTTTTTTTTCATTGTATGCAAACATGAAATGGGAACGGTAAGATTATAACCAAGATTGCGCAGAATTACCCCTGCTGTTTGTTGTATGCTAAGGAATGAGCGATTGTTGTTATTGTTGTTGTTGTGGTCTTCAGTCCTGAAACTGGTTTGATGCAGCTCTCCATGCTACTCTATCCTGTGCAAGCTTCTTCATCTCACAGTACTTACTGGAACCTACATCCTTCTGAATCTGCTTAGTGTATTCATCTCTTGGTCTCCCTCTACGATTTTTACCCTCCGCACACGCTCCAGTACTAAATTGGTGATCCATTGATGCCTCAGAACATGTCCTAGCAACCGATCCCTTCTTCTAGTCAAGTCGTGCCACAAATTTCTCTTCTCCCCAAATCTATTCAATACCTCCTCATTAGTTATGTTATCTACCCATCTAATCTTCAGCATTCTTCTGTAGCACCACATTTCGAAAGCTTCTTGTCCAAACTATTTATCGTCCATGTTTCACTTCCATACATGGCTACACGCCATACAACTACTTTCAGAAACGACTTCCTAACACTTAAATCAATACTCGATGTTAACAAATTTCTCTTCTTCAGAAACGCTTTCCTTGCCATTGCCAGTCTACATTTTATATCCTCTCTACTTCGACCATCATCAGTTATTTTGCTCCCTAAATAGCAAAACTCCTTTACTACTTGAAGTGTCTCATTTCCGAATCTAATTCCCTCAGCATCACCTGACTTAATTCGACTACATTCCATTATCCTCGTTTTGCTTTTGTTGATGTTCATGAGCGATAGAAATTTAGAAAACTTGAAGATGAATGAGAATTTAAGGGACAGGTTACAATGCAAACGTCTGCAGATGACATTCCTTTGGTCTGAACGTAAATAAATCACAGAAATTGGACAAATACCAGTACTTAGTTACATACTATAACCAAAGTGGTAATGTAGAGCTGATAGGATAGAGAGAAAGAAAGACTGAAGGTTCACAGAAAATACTGGAATCAAAACTTGGTAAAAATACCTTCATGTTCGTAACTGTGTTGTATGACATCATGTTGGCGCGGTGTATTTGAAATGTATCGTGTTTGTAGAGGGCATGTTGTAGTATGTGGTGGCGCTGTATAGTGTGGAATGTTTCTTTCTGAATTGTTTGTGAAAGGTGTTAGTGGTTCATTGAACTTAAACGTGATTAAAATCCTATAGTCATTCGATGTAACTGCCGAATATGTGAAGTGCTACAGGCAAAAGTCTGGATTAGGGCCAGTGACGTATTTGCGTCTTTCTTGCGACAATGTTGTCAGCGCTCTCTCTGAGGCGTGAGATATGAGATATGGAGTAAGAAGAGGGTGTATTTTGTGCTATGTCTACGCAACCAATGAGAGCGGCGGGTAGATGATGAGTTTCGAAGGAGAAATTGTCACATTGTCAAGTCAAAGTGTCGCAGTCTCCGAAATCTTAGAACGTTCGAAGAAACGAGTAAATATTTTGATAACGAAGTTTATTAATTTAATGTAAGCTGTGCTGTTAGGCTGGAGGTATTATACCTCCATGGCTGTTAGTCCCAGCCTTACTACAACCTTGAAATTCGTGAAATTTTCGGAAGAACAAATATATATGACAACAAAAATCATTAATTTAATTTTTGCGAGTAAAACTCATGTTCCAACCTACAATAGGCTTTGGGCCAAGGTATAGGTCATAGCACAACCAGCTATTATAGCGTTAACATTCGTCGAACACCCTGTGACAAATTCTAACACTGTAGCTGCGTGAGCGCTGACACCACGCAGAAAAACTGGGCGTGTGCGACATGGTGACAAATTCGGACTGCATTAGCGAGATCATTACGATGTTAATAGAGAGATCATCAACTTAAAACATAAGCATGAAGTATCACTTAAGCAACAAGAAGAAAGCTGCATGCAACAGACAATGTGTACTAAGTATGAAAGTCACTTCGGAAAAAAAAAAAAAAAAAAAAAACGGAAGACTGTATTTTCGTTGTAGACAAGGAAAAATGACAAGCACTTTCTTCTTCTTCTTCTTCTTCAATTTATTGGCTTTCGGAAGGTGCCCGTTCAGCCAGCTGAGCAATGGAATGTCAGTTATGACGTTACAAACACCCAGTCCCCTAGCAGAAAAAATTTCTGGGGCTCCTTCGCTAGGCTATATGTCGCGCTGACCGCGCAGCTGCCGAAGCGGACAACGAATGCCAAATTGAAATTTGGCGACTGTAAGTACGAAAAGGGGACGAAACTGATTAAAAACAATATGCAAGATTTGCAAACACGTAAAAACAGTGAGCGTAATGAAATAATTTTTTTTTTGCGCAAGAAAACCACTTTTGAAGTATCTGCAATACTGAAATAACAACAAGCCATCATGATCGCTTGCGGAAAATTTACGTTCTAGCTGATAACTATGGACATGGAATCGCCTCGCTTGTTAATAAATGATCAGTTGCTTAATCCACAAATTATGTCAAGCCTTGTGCCTGCCTCCCAGAGATAGTGAAGAATGTTCATTCAAAAAGATGTTCTCAACTGGATTTCAAACAACTTTGCAGCACTGTTTGGCGGCTCTAACGATGTATACAAAAATGAAACATCAGCAGCTACCGGGAACTAGAGAAGCACCTTGCTTATATGCCTCAGTCTCTTCGTAAACAAACCACACCGTCACGAATTGTTGCCTTGGTCTTGCGTACACAAAGAGATTACTGCTGCCAACAAGTGTTTTTCGAATTTATGCAAACAGTTCAAAAACGTTTGCGTTGTTGATATATGTGAAGTAGGTTGAAGATTTCATACTTCACATGCACTCCATTTGAATATAACATAGGGAAGCAAATTATGACACAAAAATTCTTCTTCTTCACGTCACGTCTTGGACAAATTGCCCATTATGATACTCCATCACTTATATAGTCTTCCTATATTTCTTCTTTGACTCCATTTATAACTGAGAGCCGTTACTGGAAATCAAGATTCAAGATTCTTTATTAGCCATTGATCATGCAAGATGAAATAGGCTTCGTCAGTACATAAAATAATATTAATATTCCAGACACTATATATAAGGCATAGATATAATTAGCATATGAGTAACTTACAAATAACCTAAACCTTAAGCAGGTGACTACAATGCTTAATACATATTCTTGTTTCAGATACATACAAAGGTACCAAAAATGAGTTACATTGTAGTAGCAAACACAGTAGTTACGTAACACATCATAACACTGGCAAATAAAGTAGTTACCTAACACAGTTGAAATACAAAGGTATTAGATATGAAATATTTTGTAACAGTATATATAGTAGTTAATTGAGTTAATTATGCAATTACAGGTTTATCTCTGTGCTACTCAGATCATAATATTCTTGCATAGAATAAAATGGATTTTCAGATAACCAATTGTATAAATTTTGTTTAAGAATTTTTGTGGGCATGTCCCGAGCAGATTGCGGTAGTTTGTTGAATATTTTTAAGGTATTCACTTTGTGTGAGTTACTACTTTTTGTTAGTCTGTGTCTTGGTATATCATAATCTGCCTTCCTTCTAGTGTTGTAGTTATGAATTTCTTCCCTGACAACACCTTCCATACCATTGTTTTTAATGTGTAACACACAGATATAAATATACAAGTTTACAATGGTCAACAGTCTTAGCCTTATAAAGAGAGGATGACAGTGCTCCGTGGGACCGAATCTTTCGCCATCCATGTGGTCTACATGCTCCTTCCATTTTCTCCCATTTTCCTTTATTTGTTCATTTAGGTTATATATTCCTAAATCATTTCTTATATCTTCATTTAATTTTCAACCTCCACTTATCCGTCCTTCTACTCTTATTAGAAATCTCATTTCTTGAGCCTGTGATCTACTTTCTTGCCAATTAGTTGTTGACCATGCTTCATTTACATAAGTTGGGTTTGGTACTGCTATTGTTTTATAAAATTTCAGCCGTGTTTATTTTCTGGATTTATTCTGCAAACCTTTTATGATGGTTCCATGCATGACAATAAATTTATTTAATTTTTGGTCCAAGTCATGGTTATATCCATAAGTGATGTTGCATCCTAGAAATTAAAAATGTTTTACTTGCTCCAAGATTTTATTATTCAAGACTATTTTATTTCTTACTGGTAGTCTGTCTTGAAATGCCATCACTTTTGTTTTATCTACTGTGTTTAGTTTGTAATCTGAGGCAATCTGCTGAAACTTATAGACTCCCATGTGAAGGTCATCTTCATTATCTGTAATCAGAGTTAGGTCATCTACATTTACATTTTGTCTAGAGTCACGATCTAAAACAACCCCATTTATGATTAACATTTTCCATTTGCTGATAATAACTTCACTTATATAGTTTATATGTTTTCAAGAGTGTCGGAGAAATACACAGAAATTACTGATAGAAATCAAGAGGCACCATCATATTTCTGAAACACTTAAAGCAGTACTGATACCATGACCAAAACCTGTAACAGCAGGAACAACACTAGAAACAGCAACAACACCAACACTTACAACAACTATGACAGAAGCAACAGCAGTGAAAACAACATCAACACAGACTGAAGAATTTACACAAAAAGTAGAATCGTTATCAGTAGGGGCATCAGAGCCATCAACAGCAGCAGCAAAATCTACAACAGCAACTGCATAAACAGCAGATCCAGTATCATCACTGACAGCAACAGAACCAGAAGGAGAAGCAAGGAAACTATTGTACAAAGAATCATGAAACACCAGCAGTAGCAGCTCCACCAGGACAACACTGCATGAAGAGGAGCCAGAGGCCTAATAGGCTTATATTTACTTCACACAATGATGATTTTTTATGGCTTCAAACCAAGAAAAGAAAAAGAATGTGACAAATCATCCTACAAACATGCATTTTCGTCATAATAGCTTCATATTTTTGAACATGTAGAGTCTTGAAAGTAAAGTTGAAATATTGGAGGAATCCTTGACACAAAGTAAGTATTCTTTTCTCTGTTTATCCAGACATTGGGTTAAACTGGAACAAATATAATACTATAAACCAGTAGGTTATTAATATGTAGACAGTATCTGCATGTCTCAATGCTGATAGGGTGGTACTATAAGTATGTTTCCATTAGACTTTAGTGCACTGGATCTCATATGGGCATGTGTAGAGAAACATTTTGAAATTACGGATATCATATGTAATTTAATGAATGTTTCATTGACACACTTGTTCAATTGTAGGTAATTTTAAAGCTCCCTTCAGTTTGAATTCATCTCAGGTTTCAACCATCATCCATTTGTTCCATTCCTCTCTCAGATACACTTCAAATTGTTTATTTATTGAGCCATAAAGAGGTTGCAATTTTGAAGTAAGTCATCCCAGAATAACAGCTCTGTTTTTCCCTGTCTCACTTTGTCTTTCACAGAATTTTTCAAATGACTACTAAACTGAACCATGGGCCTTGCAGTTGGTGGGTAGGCTTGCATACCTCAGTGATGCAGATAGCCATCCATACTGCAGGTGCAATCACAACAGAGGGGTGTCTGTGGAGAGGCCGGACGAATATGTGGTTCCTGAAGAGGGGCAGCAGCCTTCTCAGTAGTTGCAGGGGCAAAAGTCTGCATGATTGACTGAACTGGCATTGTAACATCAACCAAAACAACATTGCTGTGCTGGTACTGTCAACAGTTGAAAGCAAGCGGAAACTACAGCTGTAACTTTTCCCGAGGGCATGCAACTTTACTGTATGGTTAAATGATGATGGTGTCCTCTTGGGTAAAATATTCTGGAGGTAAAACAGTCCCCCATTTGGATCTTTGGGCAGGGAGTACTCAGGATGACGCCCTTCTCAGGAGGAACAGTACTGGCATTCTGTGGATTGGAGTGAGGAATGTCAGATACCTTAATCGGGCAGGTAGGTTAGAAATTATAAAAAAAGAAGTGGATAGCTTAAAGTTAGATATAGTGTGAATTAGTGAGGTTTGGTGGCACAAGGGAGAGGACTTCTGGTCAGGTGAATACAGGGTTATAAATACAAAATCAAATAGGGGTAATGCAGGAGTAGGTTTAATAATGAATAAAAAAAATAGGAATGCGGAAACCTATTGCAAACAGCATATTGAACACATTATTGTAGCCAAGATAGACACAAAGCCCACATCTACCTCAGTAGTAAAAGTTTATATGCCAACTAGCTCTGCAGATGATGATGATGATGGAACTAAAGAAATGTATGATGAGATAAAAGAAATTATTCAAATAGTTGAGGAAGACGAAAATTTAATAGTCATGGGAGACTGGAATTCGACAGTAGGAAAAGGAAGAGAACGAAAAGTAGCAGTTGAATATGGGGTGGAGGTAAGGAATGAAAGAGGAAGATGTCTGATAGAATTTTGCACATAGTATAACTTAATCATTGCTAACACTTGGTTTAAGAATCATGAAAGAAGGTTGAGATTTTCACTCTGCAGCAGAGTGTGCGCTGATATGAAACTTCCTGGCAGATTAAAACTGTGTGTCCGACCGGGACTCGAACTCGGGAGCTTTGCCTTTCGCGGGCATGTGCTCTACCAACTGAGCTACCGAAGCACGACTCACGCCCCCTCCTCACAGCTTTACTTCTGCCAGTACCTCGTCTCCTACCTTCCAAACATTACAGAAGCTCTCCTGCGAACCTTGCAGAACTAGCACTCCTGAAAGAAAGGATATTGCGGAGACATGGCTTAGCCACAGCCTGGGGGATGTTTCCAGAATGAGATTTTCACTCTGCAGCGGAGTGTGCGCTGATATGAAACTTCCTGGCAGATTAAAACTGTGTGCCCGACCGAGACTCGAACTCGGGCACACAGTTTTAATCTACCAGGAAGTTTCATATCAGCGCACACTCCGCTGCAGAGTGAAAATCTCATTCTGGAAACATCCCCCAGGCTGTGGCTAAGCCATGTCTCCGCAATATCCTTTCTTTCAGGAGTGCTAGTTCTGCAAGGTTTCGCAGGAGAGCTTCTGTAAAGTTTGGAAGGTAGGAGACGAGGTACTGGCTGAAGTAAAGCTGTGTGTACTGGGCGTGAGTCGTGCTTCGGTAGCTCAGTTGGTAGAGCACTTGCCCGTGAAAGGCAAAGGTCCTGAGTTCGAGTCTCGGTCGGGCACACAGTTTTAATCTGCCAGGAAGTTTCATGATAGAAGGTTGTATATGTGGAAGAGACATGGAGACACCAGAAGGTTTCAGATTGATTTTATAATGGTAAGACAGAGATTTAGGAACCAGGTTTTAAATTGTAAGACATTTCCAGGGGCAGATATGGACTCTGATCATAATTTATTGGTTATGAACTGTAGGTTAAAACTGAAGAAACTTCAGAAAGGTAGGAATTTAAGGAGATGGGACCTGGATAAACTTAAAGAACTAGAGGTTGTAGGGATTTCAGAGGGAGCATTAGGGAACGATTGACAAGAGCAGGGGAAAGGAATACAGTAGAAGATAAATGGATGGCTTTGAGAGATGAAATAGTGAAGGCAGCAGAGGATCAAGTAGGTAAAAAGATGAGGGTTAGTAGAAACCCTTTGCTAACACAAGAGATACTGAATTTAACTGATTAAAGGAGAAAATACAAAAATGCAGTAAATGAAGCAGGCAAAGAGGAATACAAAGTCTCAAAAATGAGATTGACAGGAAGTGCAAAATGCCTAAATGGGAATGGCTGGAGGACAAATGTAAGGCTGTAGAAGCTTATATCACAAGAGGTAAGATAGATGACACCTACAGAAAAATTAAAGAGAACTTTGGAGAAAAGAGAACAATCTGTATGAATATCAAGAGCTCAGATGGCAGACCAATCGTAAGCAAAGAAGGGAAAGCCGAAAGGTGGAAGGCGTATATAGAGGGTCTATACAAGGGTGATGTACTTGAGGGCAGTATTATGGAAATGGAAGAGGACATAGATGAAGATGAGATTGGGGGATATGATACTGTGTGAAGAATTTGACAGAGCACTGAAAGACATAAGTAGAAACAAGGCCCTGGGAGTAGACAACATTCCATTAGAATTACTGGTAGCCTTGGGAGAGTCAGTCATGACCAAGCTCTTTCATCTGGCGGGCAAGATGTATGAGACAGGTGAAGTACCCTCAGACTTCAAGAAGAATTTAATAATTCCCATTCCAATGAAAGCAAGTGCTGACAAGTGTGAGAATTACCGAACCATCAGTTCAGTAAGCCACGGTTGCAAATTTCTGACACGAATTCTTTACAGACGAATAGAAAAACCTGTAGAAGCTGACCTCGGGGAAGACCAATTTGGATTCTGTAGGAATGCAGGAACACAAGTGGCAATACTGACCCTACGACTTATCTTAGAAGCTAGGTTAAGGAAAGGCAAACCTATGTTTATAGCATTTGTAGTTTAGAGAAAACTTTTGAACGTGTTGTCTATAATACTCTCTCTCAAATCCTGAGTGTGGCAGGGGTAAAATACAGGGAGTAAAAGGCTTTTTGCAATTTGTACAGAAACCAGAAGGCAGTCATAAGAGTCGAGGGCAACAAAAAGGAAGCAAGTCAAAGGGAACGAAACGGAAGTAATGGTTGAGAAGGGAGTGAGGCATGATTGTAGCCTATCCCCAATGTTATTGGACAAGCAATAAAGGAAACCAAAGAAAAATTTGGAGTAGGAATTAGAATCCAGGGAGAAGAAATAATAACCTTGAGGTTTTCCGATGACATTGTAATTCTGTCAGAGACAGCAAAGGAGTTGGAAGAAAAGTTGAACGAAATGGACAGTGGCTTGAAAGGAAGACAAAGATTAACATCAACAAAAGCAAAGTGGGGATAATGGAATGTTGTTGATTTAAATGAGGTGATGGTGAGGGAATTAGATTAACAAATGAGACACTTAAAGTATTAGATGGGTTTTACTATTTGGGCAGCAAAATAACTGATGATGATTGAAATAGAGAGGACATAAAATGTAGACTGGTGATGGCAAGGAAAGCATTTCTGAAGAAGAGAAAATTTTGAACATTGAGCATAAATTTAAGTGTCAGGAAGACTTTTCTGAAAGTATTTGTATGGAGTGTTACCATGTGTAGATGTGAAACATGGATGGTAAGCAGTTTAGACAAGAAGAGAACAGAAGCTTTTGAAATGTAGTGTTACAGAAGAATGCTGAAGATTAAGTGGGTAGAGCACATAACTAATAAGGAAGTACTGGATAGAAGTGGAGAGAAGAGGCATTTGTGGCACAACTTGACTAGAAGAAGGGATCAGCTGGTAGGACACGTTCTAAGGCATCAAGGGATCACCAATTTAGTATTGGAGGGAAGCATGGAGGTTAAAAAAACGTAGAGGGAGACCAAGAGATGACTACACTAAGCAGCCCCCCTGCGGGTCCGGGGGTTAGAATAGGCCCGAGGTATTCCTGCCTGTCGTAAGAGGCGACTAAAAGGAGTCCATCCCCCTCAAGGGGGTAGTTAACTCCTGCGTGCGCAGACGGACGGTTCCACGACGTATATTTGCGGTCATTTTGGTTTTTCACTTCTTCTGGATTCTTCCTTTCCTTTCCTTCCCTTGCCTCCTCCTTGCCCCCTCCTCCTCCTCCTCCTTGCCTCCTCCTCCTCCTTGCCTCCTCCTCCTCCTCCTCCTCCTCCTTGCCTCCTCCTCCTCCTCCTCCTCCTCCTCCTTGCCTCCTCCTCCTCCTCCTCCTTCTTGCCTCCTCCTCCTCCTCCTCCTTGCCTCCTCCTCCTCCTCCTCCTTGCCTCCTCCTCCTTGCCTCCTCCTCCTCCTCCTTGCCTCCTCCTCCTTGCCTCCTCCTCCTCCTCCTTGCCTCCTCCACCTCCTCCTTGCCTCCTTCCCCCTGCGGGTTCGGGGGTAAGAATAGGCCCGCGGTATTCCTGCCTGTCGTAAGAGGCGACTAAAAGGAGTCTCACACGTTTCGGCCTTACGTGATGGTCCCCTCTCGGGTTTGACCTCCATATTTCTAAATTATTCCGAAGAGCGAGCCAATTGGGGAAGGGCGCCTTACATGGTGCACTGTATCCGTCGTGCAATTAGACCTTTAGCCGGATTTCTCGTCGTTGCAATGGTGTCCTGCTCGTTTTCGATCTCTTGGGCGATTACCACGCTGCACTCTGCAGTGTTTCTTTTAACTGCGACGACGACGTTGGACATTTTGCACCTAAGATCCAGCACGGTAGCCAGTCCGTTGTGGTGGGGCCGCCATGTACCCTCTTGGTTGTAGCCCCCTGACAACACAGGGATCGCTCTACTGATGCCTGCGCCGTTAACTCCCCACGTATGCCAAGGAGTAGATGCCCATCTCCCTGGGGCATCGGGACTCCCGGCAATGGCCATCCTGCCAGGTGGCTATTGCTGCGGCTGGGTGGCGCCCGTGGGGAGGGCCCTTGGTCGGAGTAGGTGGCATCAGGGCGGATGACCCGCAATGAAGCGTGGTACTTCATCTCTCGCTGGCGGCCAGCCGCCAGCAGTCTCTAAGCGTTCTCGGGCTCAATTTCATGCTGACAAGTACAATCCGAAAACGTTCCCCTCTCTGGCCACGCCGTGGGAGGAACGTAAATCTCAGGATGGCAGTAGCAAATATTCGCCCCGATTCTTAGTTTGTACGAGAGCTGATGGGGAGTCTTTTCTCTCCACAAAGCCTCAGTTCTTCGTCGAGCATTTAGAGGACAAGTTTGGGGAGGTGGAGGGTTTGTCAAAAATGCGCTCTGGATCGGTCCTGATACAAACGGCATCCTCTGCCCAGTCACGGCGGTTACTTGCTTGTGACAAGTTGGGGGATGTTGCTGTTACGATCACACCGCATAAGAGTTTAAATATGGTCCAGGGTGTTATTTTCCATAGGGACCTCCTTTTGCAGTCTGATGACGAGCTGCGCGCCAACCTCGAACGACGAGGTGTTCATTTCGTCCGGCGCGTTCATCGGGGTCCGAGGGACAATCAGGTTGCTACCGGTGCCTTCATCTTGGCCTTCGAGGGTGATACGTTACCGGAAAAGGTCAAGGTGATGGTCTACCGATGCGACGTCAAGCCCTATATCCCTCCCCCGATGCGGTGCTTCAAGTGCTGGAAGTTCGGCCATATGTCTTCCCGCTGCACTTCCGGCCTCACATGTCGAGATTGCGGACGCCCATCTCATCCCGATACTCCATGTGCCCCGCCTCCTATCTGTGTTAACTGCGGAGAACACCATTCCCCCTGCTCGCCGGACTGTCGGATCTTCCAGAAGGAAAGGAAGATAATGGAATATAAGACCCTGGACCGCCTGACCTACACCGAGGCACGGCGGAAGTTTGAAAGGCTACATCCTGTGCCCATGCCGTCCACCTATGCTGCTGCTGCAACACCTGTTCGAACTTCTTCAGTGTCGTCCCCAACAGTTCGAACTCAGCTCTGTCAGCCATCACCGGCCCCCTCGGTTGTGGGGGGCACTTCACTCCCTGTTGCTCCTGCTCCATCTACTTCAGGAGCAACACCACCCCAACCACCGGGGACATCTGTTCCCCCTTCACAGCCGGAGAAGCGTGGGCCTTCTTCGGCTCCTCTCGCCCGGAAGGGGTCCCTTGGGGCCCTCCCATCCCAGGCTTTGCCCAATGCCAAAGCGGACACTCGCCAGTCTGCCAAAAAACCACCGGTCGCTGGTTGTAGGGCGTCGCGGTCGTCTTCAGTCCCTGAGACTGACCCAGTGACGCCCTCCCAGCCAGAACCACCAAAGGCACAGCGAGCAAAGCAGTCAAAGAAAAAGGCTCCCAAGAATCCTGAAATTGCGGTGGCACCTGTCCCACCGCAACCTTCTCCCTCTGCGTCCGAAGATGAGGTGGAGATTCTGGCGTCCGCTGAGGACCTCGATCTCGGCGGTCCCTCAGACGCCATGAATGGCACTAGCGCGGGTGCTCAGTCGGAGGCAGCAGGTGATCCAGCGGCGTAATCTGCCTTCCCAGTCCCGTCACGCCTTTCCCAGCCATGGACAACACCATCCTCCAGTGGAACTGCAGCGGTTTCTTCCACCATCTAGCTGAGCTCCGCCAACTTATCAGCCTTCACCCTTTCTTCTGCATTGCTCTCCAGGAAACTTGGTTTCCAGCAATGCGAACCCCCGCCCTCCGTGGCTATCGGGGTTACTATAAGAACCGAGCAGCTTATGAAAGGGTGTCTGGTGGCGTCTGCATATATGTCCTTCACACTCTGCACAGCGAGTCTGTCCCTCTCCAGACGCCTTTAGAGGCTGTCGCTGTACGCGTGTGGACGCCACAGGCTGTTACCGTCTGCAGCCTTTACATTCCACCGGATGGTGATGTCTCGCAGCATGTCCTGGCTGCACTAGTCGCCCAATTGCCGCCACCTTTCTTGCTATTGGGCGACTTCAACGCCCATAACCCTCTGTGGGGTGGGTCAGTGGCAACAGGTCGAGGCGCCATCGTTGAGCGTTTATTGTCGCAGCTCGATCTCTCGCTGTTAAATGATGGTGCCTTCACACACTTCAGTGTGGCGCATGGCACCTACTCCGCCATTGACCTTTCACTCTGTAGCCATAGCCTCTTACCGTCTGTCCAATGGAGTGTGCATGACGACCTGTGTGGTAGTGACCACTTTCCGATCTTTTTGTCACTACCACAGCGCCACTCTTCTGGGCGCCCTAGCAGATGGGCTATGAATAAGGCTGACTGGGACTTGTTCTCCTCCACTGCCGCTTTTGAGCCTCTCCCTACTGATGACATTGATGCGGTGGTTCAATCGGTCACCACCGGCATCGTTACTGCCGCCGAATCTGCCATTCCCCGTTCTTCTGGGTCCCCTCGGCGGAAGGCTGTGCCTTGGTGGTCGCCTGAGATCGCTGAAGCGATTAAAGATCGCCGGCGGGCGCTCCAGCGTCACAAGCGCCATCCCTCCATCGACCACCTTATCGCCTTCAAACGGCTGCGTGCGCGGGCACGCCTCCTTATCCGCCAAGGCAAGAAGGAGTGCTGGGAGCGGTATGTATCCACCATTGGCCTCCATGTCACTCCATCGCAGGTCTGGGCCAAGATTCGACGCGTCTACGGCAATCGGACCCCTGCCAGCGTCCCTGCGCTCTCACTGAATGGAGCAGTTTGTACTGACTCCGACGTCATTGCAATTCGCTTAGCAGAGCATTTTGCTATGAGTTCCGCCTCTGCGAATTACCCCCAGGCCTTCCGCTCCATTAAAGAGCGGATGGAACGTCGGAGCCTTTCGTTTCGCACCCACCACCTAGAATCTTACAATGCTCCATTTAGTGAGTGGGAATTTCGCAGTGCCCTAGCTGCTTGCCCTGATACCGCTCCTGGGCCGGATGGCATCCACTGTCAGATGCTGAAACACCTTTCAGTGGACTGCCGGCGGCGCCTTCTCGATCTTTACAACCGTCTTTGGGTCGAGGGGGAGTTTCCGTCGCAATGGCGGGAAGGCGTTGTCATCCCCGTCTTGAAACCTGGAAAGAACCCTCTGGAGGTGGACAGCTACCGTCCCATTAGCCTCACCAACGTTCTTTGCAAGTTGCTTGAACGGATGGTGAGCCGGCGCTTGAATTGGGTACTGGAGTCTCGGGGCCTTCTTGCTCCGTCTCAGGGTGGGTTCCGTAAAGGCCGCTCCGCCACCGACAACCTGGTGAGCCTGGAGTCGGCCATCCGTACTGCCTTTGCCCGCCGTCAGCACCTGGTCGCTGTCTTTTTCGACATGCGGAAGGCGTACGATACGACATGGCGTCATCACATCCTTTCTACGCTTCATGGATGGGGTCTTCGGGGTCCTCTGCCGATTTTTATCCGCAATTTTCTGTCGTGTCGTACCTTCCGCGTGCAAGTCGCGGCCTCGTATAGTTCCTCCCACGTCCAGGAGAACGGTGTGCCACAGGGTTCTGTTTTAAGTGTCTGTCTGTTTTTAATAGCCATTAACGGGCTTGCTGCGGCCGTGGGAAATTCTGTCTCCGCTTCCCTGTATGCTGACGACTTCTGCCTTTATTACAGCTCTACTGGCATTGCAGCAGTTGAACGTCAGCTACAGGGCGCTATCCGCAAGGCGCAGTCTTGGGCTGTAGCGCATGGGTTTCAGTTTTCGGCAGCCAAGACCCGCGTTATGCATTTCTGCCGGCGCCGAACAGTCCATCCTGACCCGCAGCTTTATCTTGCCGACGAACTGCTTGCTGTGGTGGAGACCCACAGGTTTTTGGGGGTGGTTTTCGATGCCCGGTTGACTTGGCTGCCTCATATCCGGCAGCTCAAACAGGCGTGTTGGCGGCATCTCAATGCTCTGCGCTGTTTGAGCCACACCCGCTGGGGCGCCGACCGCTCTACCCTGTTACGGCTCTACCAGGCGTTAATCCAGTCCCGCCTGGATTATGGGTGCCGGGCTTATGGCTCAGCATCCCCATCTGCGTTACAGGTGTTGGACCCAATTCTCCACAGCGGGATACGCCTTGCCACTGGTGCTTTCCGCACCAGCCCTGTGGACAGCGTACTAGTTGAGGCAGGTGTACCTCCACTGCGGTTCCGACGCCAACGTTTGCTGGCCGCTTATGCTGCCCATGTTCTAAGCTCGCCCGGGCATCCTAACTATCGTCTCCTGTTCCCACGATCGGTCGTCCATCTGCCAGAACGTCGGCCCCGCTCTGGTTGTACGAGGGTCAGTCAAAAAGTAATGCCTCCTATTTTTTTTTCTACGTTTAATTGTCAGGAAATTTAAATGCAATTACATAGGTTGAAAACCACAACATTGAGGATCATTTTGTCATTTTTCAATGTAATCTCCGCCCATCTCTACAGTTTTGGTCCATCTTTGAACAAGGGCATGTATCCCAGCACGGTAAAAATCACAGCTCTGCTTCCTAAGCCATTGACGCACGGATGTTTTGACGGCCTCCTCATCTTCAAAATGAATCCCACGATGAGCTTCTTTTAGTGGCCCGAACAGATGGAAGTCTGATGGTGCCAGGTCAGGGCTGTATGGGGGATGAGGCAAAACTTCCCATCCAATTTTGACAATCTCGTCAGAGGTGTGACGACTGGTGTGTGGTCTTGCATTGTCATGCAAAAGAAGAACATCTGCCATTGATTTTGTTGGGCGAACTCGCTGAAGACGTGCTTTAAGTTTTTTGAGGGTTGTGACGTATTGAACAGAATTTATTGTGCATCCCTGCTCCAAAAAATCAACCAGAATCACACCCTCTGTATCCCAGAAAACTGTTGCCGTAACTTTCCCTGCCGATCGCACAGTTTTGAATTTTTTCTTCCTCGGCGAGCTTGTGTGACGCCACTCCATTGACTGCCTCTTTGATTCGGGTTCAAAAAAATGCACCCATGTTTCGTCCCCGGTCACAATTTTTTTCAGAAACTCATCTCCCTCCAAACGGAAGCGCTGCAAGTGTTGGGAGGCTATTGTTTTCCTTGCCTCTTTATTCTGATCGGTTAACATTCTTGGAACCCACCGTGCACAAACTTTTGAGTACCCCAATTGTTTAATAATCGTGATCACACTGCCTTTACTAAGAGAAATAATGCGACACACTTCATCTGCAGTCACCCGACGGTCACCACGAATGATGTCATCAACTTGCTGAATGTTGTGTGGAGTCACTGCACTCACCGGCCTGCCGCTCCGCTTTTCGTCAGTCAACGGTGTTTGCCCTTCAGCTTCCTTACAACGACGAACCCATCGTCTAACAGTGCTGACATCCACTGTCACAACACCATACACCTTCTTCAGTCTTTCATGAATGCGTATGGGCGTTTCACCTTCTGCATTCAAGAATTCAATCACACAACGCTGTCGCAAACGAACATCGATGTCGGCCATCTTACAAACTTCTGCTGTGCTGCCACCTGTTGACACAGAAAGTTACTACTGCAGTGGATTGCAGAAGAAGGTTTGAGGAATGGCGCCAAATTCAAATTTTTCACTTAACTTAATTTCTTTAAGTAGAAAAAAAATGGGAGGCATTACTTTTTGACCGACCCTCGTACAATAGCGGTCCGCGTCAAAGAGCTTCTCTCTGGGCTTCAGGTTTTCACTGTTCCACCTCCTTTCCGGGCTACTTTGCATACACCCCCATGGTGTGTTCGTCGCCCTTGCCTTCGGCTCGACTTGGCAGAGTGCCCGAAGGATTCAGTCCCTCCAGAGGCCTTCCGCCGCCGCTTTCATTCCATCCTGGCCACGTATCAGGGCTCTGGCATTGTTTACACCGACGGCTCGATGGTTGCTGGTCGAGTCGGTTATGCGCTCACTCTAGGGGACCATTCCGAACAACGTTCCTTGCCGGCTGGCTGCAGCGTTTACACTGCGGAGCTGGTCGCCATCTTTCGAGCCCTAGAGTATATCCGCTCCTGCTCAGGTGAGTCCTTCGTTATCTGTAGCGATTCCCTGAGCAGTTTACGAGCTCTCGACCAGTGTTTTCCTCGTTCCCGTCTGGTGATGGCTCTCCATGAGTCCCTGCATACTCTTGCGCGTTGCGGCCGCTCTGTGGTCTTTGTATGGACCCCCGGTCATGTCGGTATCCCGGGCAATGAACATGCTGACCGCCTGGCGAAGGAGGCCACGGGACAACCGTCTCTGGATGTTGGCCTCCCAGAGGCTGATTTGCGGGCAGTCCTCTGCCGAAAAGTTTTTGCGATTTGGGACGCTGAATGGCACGATCGGATCACGCACAATAAACTCCGTGCCATTAAGGAGACGACGACTGTGTGGCGGTCATCCATGCGAGCCAACCGCAGGGACTCAGTCGTCCTTTGTCGGCTCCGAATTGGCCACTCCCGGCTGACACACAGTTATTTACTGCGACGGGAGGACCCACCTTTATGTCGCTGCGGCTCCAATTTGACGGCGGTCCACATTTTATTGGACTGTCCACTTTTAGCTGTGCTCAGGCAGTCGTTCGCACTGCCTGACACGCTCCCTGCCCTTTTATCAGATGACTCGGCTATGGCTGACTTAGTTTTACGTTTTATTCGGGCAGGGGGCTTTTATCATTTAATCTGAGTGTTTGATTTATGTTATTGTTTTGTTGATTCTGGCCTTTGGCTTATGCTTTTCAACTGGTTTTTAACGTGTTTCTAAGTGGTTGGCTTTTCCTTTTTTTTTTATTTCTATGGTCGGCCAACCACCGTCACACTCTGTGTGGTTTTAGTTCGTTTTGTCTTGTCTTTGAGTTTCTCTTGTTCTGTTTCGTCTGTGTCCTATTCTGTTCCTCGTTTTTATTCTCTGTGGGTGTTCTTTGTCTGTGGAAAAAGGGACCGATGACCGTAGCAGTCTGGTCCCTTTCATCCCCCAAACCAACCAACCAACCTACACTAAGCAGATTCAGAAGGATGTAGGTTGCAGAAGCTACTCGGAGATGAAGAGGCTTGAACAGGATAGCGTAGCATGGAGAGCTGCGTCAAATCAGTCTTTGGACTGAGGACCACAACAACAACAACTAAACTGGTGTAGCACAAGAAGGGAACTTTTCTTCAGTAAAGCACCTTTCCTTCTCTTCCACTTTCTGTTAAATCCATAATTTCATACCAGCCTCATCCATCCAACCAATGTCATGCACATGAACACCAACGCCTGCTGGTATTTCAGAAATTTCTGACATTGATTTGCACTTGAAAACGATCACTGGATTAACTTTAATACCATCAGCACAAGATGAAAGGACAACAGTGCAATGCATTTTTTCATCTCCACATGTTTTTTTAGTAACGGTTTTAGCACCTTTCATAGCAACACTTCTGTTACTTGGCAGATCAAATGTGAGAAGAGTTTTGTCCATATTCAATATTTGGATTAGTTCCTCACTGGCTTTCTTTTGATTATGAATAATAAAGCATTGGAAAGATAATATTTTTTCTTCATACTCTTGTGGCATTTTCTGAGATATTTTGGTTTTGGTTTGCATGCTTAGTCCACGACACTTCATAAACCTTTAGCACCAACCAACTCCATCCTTAAAGTCTATTAAGTTCCACTGTAGCACTAGCATGTATTTGAATCACATTTGTGTTAATTCCAATGCCATTTTCTCAGTGTCCTTGAATCTATTTCAATATGCCATCTCCTAGTTTTGGCCAGTTTGCAGTCAGTCCTCAATTTGCACATTTAGTCTTCCTTAGTTTTTTTTCAGTTCTTCTCTACTAGCCTAACAGTCGCGAATGGTTTTTTCTGTTCGTGGAGTGCTGAAATGCTGCTCAGCTGCTCTGGGTCCATGTTCTTCTGCATCTGCTATTACTTTCAGTTTATAGCTTGCATCATATGAATACCTTTTTTTTTACCATTACAAAACTAGCTATTAACAAAAATATGGTACTGTTACTGATAACTCAAATCTCTTTCAATTCTAGTTCACTGGCACTGTAGACTGCAATGATGCATCATAGGCTAGACAGTGTTCTGGGTTTGTGATGGCAGGGCTTACATGTTCCTACATTTTTCTAGAACCCAAACTGATCTTATCCGAGGTCAGCTTCTACCAGTTTTTCCATTCTTCTCTAAAGAATTCATGTTAGTGTTTTGCAACCATGACTCATTTAACTTGATAATTCACTAATATTCATGTCTGTCAGTACATGATTTCTTTGGTATTGGAATTTTTACATTTTTCTTGAAGTTTGAGGGTATTTTTCCTGTCATACATCTTGCACACCAGATGGAAGAGTATTGTCATGGCTGGCTTCCCCAAGGCTTTCAGTATTCTGACGAAATGTTGTCTAATACTGCAGGCTTGTTTCAAGGTAGGTTTCTTAGTGCTCTGTAAAATTCTGCTTACAAATATATTTCCCCTATCACCTTCATCTATGTCCCCTTCCATTTCAATAATATTGCGTTCATCTCCCATGTATAGAACTTCTGTATACTCCTTCCATCTTTTAGCTTTCCCTTCTATGCTTAGGACTGGTTTTCCATCTGAGCTCTTCACATTCATACATGTGCTTGCCTTTTTTCTAAAGTTGTCTTTTAATTTCCCCTTTAGACGATATCTATCTTTCCCCTAGTGAGGTATGCATCTAAATCCTTACACTCCTGCTTAGCCATTTTGCACTACATGTCAATCTCATTTTTTAGATGTTTGTATTCCATTTCATCTGCTTCATTTGCTCCATTTTTATATTTTCTTCTTTCATGAATTAAATTCAATATTTCCTGTGTTATCCAAGGATTTCTATTAGGCTTTATATTTTTATCAGTTTGTTTCTCTGCTGCCTTCACTATTTCATCTCTCAAAGCTATCTGTTCGTCTTCTACTGTATTCTTTTCCCCTGTTCTAGTCGGTTATTGCCTAATGCTCCCTCTGAAACTTACAAGCTCTGGTCCTTTCAACCTGTTTAGGTCCTATCTCCTCAATTTCCTACCTTCTGAAATCTCTGTTTTACCCTTATACAATCAATCTGAAACCTTCCTGTGTCTCCAGGTCTCTTCCACATGTATAATCTCCTTTCATGATTATTGAACCAAGTGTTAGCTATAATTAAATTATGCTCTGTGCAGAATTCTACCAAGTGGCTTCCTCTTTCATTCCTTTCACCCATCCATATTCACCTACAGTTTTTCCTGCTCTTCCTTTTCCTGCTATCACATTCCAGTTCCCCATCACAATTAAATTTTTGTCTCCGTTTAAGTATCTGAATAATTTATTTTATCCCATCATATATTTCTTCAATCTGTTCATCATCTATGGAGCTAGTTGGCATGTAAACTTGTACTACTGTAGTGATTGTTGGCTTTGTGTCCATCTTGACTACAATAATGCATTAATTATGCTGTTCATGGGAGCTTACCTGCAGTCCTACTTTCTTATTCATTATTAAACCCACTCCTGCATTAGCCCTATTTGATTTGTATTTATAGACCTGTACCAGAAATCCTGTTCCTCCTGTCACCAAAAATCACTAATTCCCACTATATCCATCTTCAATATCTCCTTTTAAATCTTCTAACCTATCTGTGTGTTTAAGGGATCTAGGCCTCCATGCGGCGATCCGTAGAACGCCGGGTTTGTTTTTCCTGATGACAGCATCCTGCTGAGTAGTGCCTGCCCAGAGATCTGAATGGGGGACTATTTTACATCCAGAATATTTTACCCAAGATGATGCTGTCATCATTTAACTATGAAGTATAATAGCTGTGTGACATCGGGAAAAATTGCGGCTGTAGTTTCCCATTGCTTTCAGCTGTTTGTGGTACCAGCAAGGTCATTTTGGTTGATGTTACAAGGCCAGGCAGTCAGCCATCCTGACTGTTGTCCTTTCAACTACTAAAAATGCTGCTGTCCCTCTTCAGATACCAAATGCTTGTCTGGTCTTATAACAGATACCATTTCGTTGTGGTTGCACCTGCAGTACGGCTATCTGTATCACTGAGCCATTCAGCGCAGCCCACCAACGGCAAGGTCCGTGGTTCATGGAGGGTGGACTTTGTTACATAATAGAGTGAAAAGTATATTTAACTATAATGAGGGAGACATAAATTCAAGCTTTGATGTAACTTGTAACACATCTAGGGTAAAAATGTTACTGAATACCATAAGGCAGCACAGATCCCATTACATTAATTTGAGACCTAGTAGACTAAAATCTTGTTTGGATAGTTTCTTTGTTAACTGTGGTCATGATGTGTATTCCACAAATGTGAAAGAATTTATTTTCTCAGTTGAGAGCATGTGAACAGTAGGGTTAAATTTTTTTATAAAAGTGCACAGGAACAAGTCCCAATAAAACTTAACTATGTCAGTTTTGTAATACTAACAAAATACAATCTGAAAAAAACTAGTGCACCTGTTGAACATAACAGAATGGAAAAATTGTTTCTAACAAGGAGAGGCCCCAAGATGTTAACTCGAGTTTTTTTTAAAAACATCTATACAGAGGTGTAGGTTATGGTCCCAGGTATCTCATTCTGCAGTCATTCACTGTAGTGAGTCCTCGTTTGCAAATAATTGATCAAAAAAAATTTTGTGATTTTTGCGTGACCGGTCTATTGTTTAAAAACAATAACATCAATTTTATGGGCAGTTTTGTGTAGTGGTAAGTGCATAAACCTGATGTGTAACAGGTCACCGGTTTGAAGCTTGTTGAGTGCTTCAAAATTTTTAATTTTTAAATGTTAGTGAAAATTACTTTGATCATTCTTTTATTCAGTTAGTTGGATTAAATGTATTTTTTTATTACTAATCCTTGCTCATGTCATTTTAATCAATGTATCAACTTTTTCAATTGCTCTCATTTTTTCTTCTTATCTTTTTTTCATTTGGAATCTTTATGCATGTGATTTTCTCTATTTTTTTGCATTGACTTTGATTTAATTTCTTCCATTTGATCATTTTCTATTTTAATCTATGCTATTGCATTCATTATTTCTATTACTGTCTTTGATTGAATATAATTTTACTTATAACCCCTTCTTCCATTTACATCTTCATTTGAATTATTTTATCCATAGTGGAACAAGAATTTCTGTTTTAATTGTTTGTACCCTGATTGCCATAAAAAGTACATATTGTCTGTAACAAAACATACGCTTCTGACACCATAGCCAATCTATGTAAACAGATTATTTTGTCTTTTTTTTAAACTGATTTTCGAAGTTTAAATATTGTGATGGATAAATAAAAGTATTTAAAATTGTATGCACAAAGATTTCAAACGAAGAAAAAGATACGAAAAAATAGGACCAAATGAAAAAGTTAATATGATGATTACAGTGATGTGAAGAAAGATTAATAATTTAAAAAATACATTAAAGCTAGTTAACTGATTGTTATTTTTAATCAGTCATTTACATGAAAAATTAGAAATAAACAAATCTGATGCACCTGACAAGATTTGAAACCATGACATTCTACACATCAGGCTGGTATGCTAGCACCCTAAGATTATTAATATCAGTTTCTTGCTCTAGAACACCCAAGCAAAATTACAACAAATTTTTTGTAAATTACTCGGAAATGAGAGCCAACCAGGGTGAATGGCTGCAGGGTAAGATACCTAGGACCCTAACCTACATAATGGTACAGATGATGTCAAAAAATCCATCCCATACCTGGGGATCTCACATTGTAAGATGTAGTTCCAATGCCCAACTTGTTTATGAAACCTTCAACAGTTATTTAATTAGTCACTGAAATACTCATCAGAGTTCAAAGAAAAAACATACAACTAGAAAGGCGAAACCATGCTACACCAAATAACTGGAGAATCTAAAGAATAAAATGCTACTGTTAAAAGGCCTGCAAAAAATACTAAGGAACTGTGCAAGAAAGAGTTACAGATGGCTAAACAAAGATCCAACGCTTATTTAATAAAAAAAACAATAAAAACCAATGCAAAGCATGCTTAATATTGAAGGTGTTGTCAGAAACTCTGATAATACAGTTCCAATACTAGCAGATACATTCAACGAAACTTTGTAAGAGCCTGTGAAGAGGAAATCAAAAAGTATGTAAGAAAATCTAATGAAACACAGATGGAGAATACAAACCAAATCATGATCAGACCAGACCTTCTTTAAGCAACTTTATGGAAGTAAACCAAGAGGAAATTCTTGAAATTATCAAAGAAGTGAAAAATTCGTGTAGCACAGATATTTTTAATACACACACCAAAAAAGGTTTTGCATCACCCCAGTTCCCAGACCTCCTGAAGATAGACGTTAACTGTGGATATTTTATCACAGACACAGTCCCTTTGACTGTTCAGAGATGTCAATAAACCCATCCAAAGATATAAACAACCATGCATGAGCAGTGCCTATTAGACAGAAGGGGTCCGACAGCCGATCAGTTCCAGCCATTCCACCAGGACGGAGGTACACTGCTTGTGTTTTCTGTAGTTAAACCATGCCTAGACGGTGAATACTGCAGTTCGATCGCATCCACATTGTCACTATGTGCCAGGAAGGGCTCTCAACAAGGGAACTGTCCAGGCATCTCGGAGTGAACCAAAGCGATATTATTCAGACATGGAGGAGATACAGGGAGACAGGAACTGTCGATGACATGCCTCGCTCAGGGCACCCAAGGGCTACTACCGCATTGGATGACCGCTACCTACAGATTATGGCTTGGAGGAACCCTGACAGCAACACCACCTTGTTAAATAATACTTTTTGTGCAGCCACAGGACATTGTGTTATGACTCAAACTGTGCTCAGTAGGTTGCATGATGCACAACTTCACTCTCGACATCCATGGCGAGGTCCATCTTTGCAACCACAACACCATGCAGTGTGGTATAGATGAGCCCAACAACATCCCGAATGGACTGCTCAGGATTGGCATCACATTGTCTTCACTGACGAATGTTGCTTATGCCTTCAACCAGACAGTCGTCGGAGATGTGTTACAAGGCAACCAGGTCAGACTGAATGCCTTAGACACACTGTCTAGCGAGTGCAGCAAGGTGGAGGTTCCCCGCTGTTTTGGGTATGGCATTATGTGGGGCTGAGGTACACCACTGGTGGTCATGGAAGGCGCCGTAACGGCTGTACGATACGTGAATGCCATCCTCCGATCAATAGCATAACCATATCGGCAGCATATTGGCGAGGCATTCGTCTTCTTGGATGATAATTCGCACCCCCATCATGCACATCTCGTGAATGACTTCCTTCAGGATAATGACATCGCTCGACTAGAGTGGCCAGCATGTTCTCCAGACATGAACCCTATTGAACATGCCTGGTATAGATTGAAAAGGGCTCTTTATGGATGATGTGACCCACCAACCACTCTGAGGGATCTACGCCAAATTGCCGTTGAGGAGTGGGACTATCTGGACCAACAGTGTGTCGATGAATTTGTGGATAGTATGGCACAGTGATTACAGACATGCATCAATGCAAGAGGACATGCTACTGGGTATTAGAGGTACCGGTGTGTACAGCAATCTGGACCACCACCTCAGAAGGTCTCACTCTATGGTGGTACAACATGCAATGTTTGGTTTTCATGGTCAGTAAAAAGGACGAAAATGATGTTTATGTTGATCTCTATTCCAATTTTCTTTACAGGTTGTGGAACTCTCAGCACTGAGATGATGCAAAACTTTTTTTGATGTGTGTCTGTCAAATAACCTAGTGAAAGAAATAATATATTATATTGTAGCTCCATTAACATAGTCACAGTTTGGTTACAGTAAAGAAAGGACCTGCTCACATACAGGTGATCTGAGTAAGTCTTCTGACTGTGTTGACCACCATGTTTTGCTCTCAAAACTAAAATACTATGGAATTTGTGGCAAAATGCTGAAAATAATGAAATCATGCCTCATTAAAAGAAAGCAGATGGTGAGTTCAGGGGGTCAGTTATCAAATACACTTGAGGTATAGTATCAAGTACTACAGGGAGCAAAATTAGGATCTCTCCTGTTTCTGTTACAAATAAATGACTTACTGGATAATATAGATGTAAAGACACACATTTACCAGGTGATACTAGTTTTCTGTCTGTAAACTATCTATTTGACGGCTTTGTCATAGAATGAATGTGGTTTGATGCAAATGGTTTACTACGAAATGTAAATAAGATGCTGCATATGTTGTTCAGTCCATCAAAGACTGCAAAGATACAAAAACAAAATGTAAAATTTTTAGGCTTTACACTTGACTGACAACAGCTAACATGAAACACCCATGTCGAACATAACAGTAAATTATCAAGAGTGATTTACTTTCTTCAGATACTGATATTGTGTGTCACCTTTGAATATACGAGGGCAGTTCAATAAGTAATGCAACACATTTTTTTTCTCGGCCAATTTTGGTTGAAAAAACCGGAAATTTCTTGTGGAATATTTTCAAACATTCCCGCTTCATCTCGTATAGTTTCATTGACTTCCGACAGGTGGCAGCGCTGTACGGAGCTGTTAAAATGGCGTCTGTAACGGATGTGCGTTGCAAACAACGGGCAGTGATTGAGTTTCTTTTGGCGGAAAACCAGAGCATCTCAGATATTCATAGGCGCTTGCAGAATGTCTACGGTGATCTGGCAGTCGACAAAAGCACGGTGAGTCGTTGGGCAAAGCGTGTGTCATCATCGCCGCAAGGTCAAGCAAGACTGTCTGATCTCCCGCGTGCGGGCCGGCCGTGCACAGCTGTGACTCCTGCAATGGCGGAGCGTGCGAACACACTTGTTCGAGATGATCGACGGATCACCATCAAACAACTCAGTGCTCAACTTGACATCTCTGTTGGTAGTGCTGTCACAATTGTTCACCAGTTGGGATATTCAAAGGTTTGTTCCCGCTGGGTCCCTCGTTGTCTAACCGAACACCATAAAGAGCAAAGGAGAACCATCTGTGCGGAATTGCTTGCTCGTCATGTGGCTGAGGGTGACAATTTCTTGTCAAAGATTGTTACAGGCGATGAAACATGGGTTCATCACTTCGAACCTGAAACAAAACGGCAATCAATGGAGTGGCGCCACACCCACTCCCCTACCAAGAAAAAGTTTAAAGCCATACCCTCAGCCGGTAAAGTCATGGTTACAGTCTTCTGGGACGCTGAGGGGGTTATTCTGTTCGATGTCCTTCCCCATGGTCAAACGATCAACTCTGAAGTGTATTGTGCTACTCTTCAGAAATTGAAGAAACGACTTCAGCGTGTTCGTAGGCACAAAAATCAGAACGAACTTCTCCTTCTTCATGACAACGCAAGACCTCACACAAGTCTTCGCACCCGAGAGGAGCTCACAAAACTTCAGTGGACTGTTCTTCCTCATGCACCCTACAGCCCCGATCTCGCACCGTCGGATTTCCATATGTTTGGCCCAATGAAGGACGCAATCCATGGGACGCACTACGCGGATGATGAAGAAGTTATTGATGCAGTACGACGTTGGCTCCGACATCGACCAGTGGAATGGTACCGTGCAGGCATACAGGCCCTCATTTCAAGGTGGCGTAAGGCCGTAGCATTGAATGGAGATTACGCTGAAAAATAGTGTTGTGTAGCTAAAAGATTGGGGAATAACCTGGTGTATTTCAATGCTGAGTAAAACAACCCCTGTTTCAGAAAAAAAATGTGTTGCATTACTTATTGAACTGCCCTCGTATAAAGACAGAGTATTTTCCTTTTTTCAGTCTGTTTTAAAATATGGATTAAAGTACGGGGAAATAGCAAGAAATGAATGAAATTTTTGTAATTCATAAGAAGGCAATTAGAGTAATGGCGGGAGCAGACAGTAAATTAGATTAGATTAATACTTGTTCCATACATCATGAATACGACACTTCGTAATGATGTGGAACGTGTTAGGTTAATAAAAGATGTCTGTACAAGATTTACATTACACAAAATATTGCATGACACTAATGTTTAAGCTTTTTTTTTAATTTAAAAAAAATTTTTTTTTTTTCATATCTAAAAGTTCAGCCAATGAGTAGAAGGAGTTGTCATCTAGAAATTCTTTTAATTTATTTTTAAATGTTGGTTGGCTATCTGTCAGGCTTTTGATGCTGTTTGGTAGGTGACCAAAGACTTTTGTGGCAGCATAATTTACCCCTTTCTGTGCCATAGTCAGATTTAACCCTGCATAGTGAAGATCATCCTTTCTCCTGGTGTTAAAGCTATGCACACTGCTATTACTTTTGAACTGGGTTGGATTATTAACAACAAATTTCATAAGTGAATATATATACTGTGAGGTTACTGTGAGGATCCCTAGATCCTTAAATAGATGTCTGCAGGATGACCGTGGGTGGACTCCAGCAGTTATTCTGATTACACGTTTTTGAGCAATGAATACTTTTCTACTCAACAATGAATTACCCCAGAATATGATGCCATACAAAAGCAGTGAATGAAAGTAGGCATAGTAAGCTAATTTACTGAGATTCTTATCACCAAAATTTGCAATAACCCTAATAGCATACATAGCTGAACTCAGACGTTTCAGCAGACCATCAATGTGTTGCTTCCAGTTTAACGTCTCATCAATGGACACACCTAAAAATTTTGAAAATTCTACCTTAGCTACAGACTTCTGTTCAAATCCTATATTTATTACTGGAGTTGTGCCATTTACTGTACGGAACTGTATATACTGTGTTTTATCAAAATTTAAAGAGAGTCCGTTTGCTGAGAACCACTTAATAATTTTGTGAAAAACATCATTTACAATTACATCACTTAGTTCTTGGTTTTTGGATGTTATTACTATACTTGTATCAGCAGCAAAAAGAACTAACTTTGCATCTTCATCAATGTGGAATGGTAAGTCATTAATGTATATCAAGAGCAGTAAAGGACCTAAGACCTAACCCTGTGGGACCCCGTACTTGATAGCCCCCTAGTTTGAGGAATCAGCTGTTGTTTTAACATTACATGAACCACTTATTTCAACTTTCTGCATTCTTCCTGTGAAGTATGAATTAAACCATTTGTGCACTGCCCCGCTCAAACCATAATGATGTAGCTTATCTTTTACTCTAGAGTAGGACTGCAGTTCAAAGTGAAAACAGAATTGGACCATCTAAATATAGAAAAACATTTTGAATCATGTGCCATAGAGTTAAAAACTGAGGAGAAGAGCGAAAAACTAGTTGTCATTACAGTATATAGATCTCCACTGGGTGACAAAAACATATTCTTCAAAAAAATAGAAGCAGCATTAAACACTTTTTATAGTAATGAAGTGAAATTATTTTTATGTGGAGATTTTAATATTAACCTGTTAATTGAAAGTGATGAAAAAAGACAGCTTTTGAGTATACTCAGCAGCTTCCACATGAAACCACTCTTTACAGATGCCACCAGAATAACAGAACTGTCATCTTCTCTTTTAGACAATATTTTCTCAAATATGGAGAATGGTATCACTGAGCCACTAGACGTAAACTTAGGTCTTTCGGATCACAATACACTATTAACATACATAAATTACTCTATCCCCAAGGCAGTAAAATATAAGTGGGGATACAAAAGGCACTTCTATACAGAAAAAGTAAATACTTTCATCCAGTTGTTAGCTAATGAAACCTGGGAAGATGTCTTTGCACAAACTACAACCGAGGAATCTTTCAATGCTTTTTCTAGTACATTCATGTCCCTATTTGAGATGTGTTTCCCAAAAAATCTCACAAAGATCAATGTCATCCCTAGGAACACAAGCCAGTGGATAACACCTGCTATTAGAGTATCTAGTCAAACACTAAAACATATCAGTCAACTCAAAAAAGATAACAAAGATGAACACTTCACAGATTATGTTAAGACATACAAAAAAATTTACAGGAAGGTGATCAAAAAAGCCAAGACAATGCACAATGACAGTGTAATTGCTGGGTCAGCAAACAAATCAAAAGCTATATGGAATGTAGTAAAAAAAGAAATAGGCCCAAGCAAAAATGTTAGAAATCCAGATGACTTTGTTTTAAAAGATGATCAAGGTGTGCTAGTTAGAAATCGTACTTTAGCAAATTATGTTAATGACTACTTCATAAATAGTCCAATCAACCTGCATAAAAATTGTCCTAAGATTAGTAGAACATCAATCCCAGAAGAACAAAGTGTTAATTCATTATTGCTACCTCCCACAAACAAATTGGAAGTTAATCAAATAATAAAAACAATGAAGAATAAAATGTCCTCAGGGATTGACGAGATACCTTGCTCAGTCATGATGAGATGTGCTAGTGTCATATCAGACCCACTCTCACACATCATAAACATATCATTTTCAGAAGGTGTCTTTCCACAACGATTAAAAATTGCAAAAGTAAAACCATTGTATAAGAAGGGCAATATATATGAAGTGGGAAACTATAGACCAATAGCTTTATTATCGGTATTTTCAAAAGTAATAGAGACAGTCATGAAAAACAGAATTACAAATTACCTCGAGAAATTCAATCTATTGTCTGTAAACCAACACGGCTTCCGCAAAGGAATGAGTACAGAGTCAGCCATCACCCAATTCATTGAAAATATTGTAACGGGGCTAGATAAGAACAACAGTACAATAGGAATAAATTTGGACCTCTCAAAGGCATTCGATACTGTCCAACATGATATCCTGCTAGACAAATTAGAATATGTCGGTATACAAGGAGTAGCTAAAAAGTGGTTTCAGTCATATCTCCATAATAGGAAACAGGTAGTAGAAATTGCAACAAAAAACAGTAAAAACCAAAGTATTGTTTGCAGATCAGATATTCAGACGGTGCCAATAGGGGTACCGCAGGGGAGTGTTCTAGGACCTCTCCTATTTCTTCTTTACATAAATGATATCAAGATTCCAGTAAATGGTACTTATATAACCCTGTTTGCAGATGACACAAACATTGTAGTAACTGACATAAACTGGGTATTGCCAACATCTGCAACCAGAGTTATAGAATATTTGCAAAATTGGCTTGAAGTGAACAAATTAACCATAAATATCTCTAAAACTAATTATATCCATTACAGGAAAGCAAAGTCACACTCTGATCTAGATCTCAGAATACAAAATAAAGAAATTGTGAGAGTTGCTACCACAAAATTCTTAGGTGTACATATAGATGAAAATTTAGACTGGAAATCCCATATCCTGTATCTCTCACATAAGTTAAGCTCTGCTTGCTTTGCTTTACGCGTTATTAGCTTTGTATGTAGTAGGGAATGTAGCAGAGCTGTTTACTTTGCTTATATACATTCTGCTATTACCTATGGCCTCATCTTTTGGGGTCATAGTAAGAAAAATCTCAAAACCATCTTCACTCTACAAAAACGAGCTGTTAGAATAATTACCAACAGTTCAAGGCTAACTCCTTCAAAGCAATTATGTAAACAGCTGAATATTCTACCCCTACCGTGCCTCTATATACAGAAAAGCGTAATTAGTGTAAAACGAAATATTAACAATTTCCAATCCAACTCGGATCTACATACTTACAACACAAGAAAGTGCAATGACATTCATATAAAAAGAGTTAACAAGGCTTTGGCGCAGAAACAAACAAACATACAAGGAAGTAGATTGTATAACAAACTACTGGTAAAGATAAAAGAAATAAAAACATTGTCTTCATTTAAAGAAGCAGTATTCAGATTTTTAATGACCAACTGCTATTATAGTGTAAAAGAATACCTGGAATAGCTCCATACTAAACAATTATATTTATGTACTCTGTGCCAATAGTAATTTTTATCTGACTGTTGCTATGATCTAAATAAATAGTATGTACAAAAGTGCTAGAATTGTATGTGTTATATCTAAATATCAACTGTGTAATCCATGTAAAAAGTCTTTCTCATACATCAATGTAAATAATCAAAGTTGTACATTCTATTTCAATGTGGTCTGATGTTACGTAGTCTACTATGCACATCTGTATTTTGTATAGTATTGTTCACCCTATATGTGTGTATATATATACTATGTATTTTTTTTGACGAAATCCATGCAATGTAAATTGTCTCTGAATGAATAAACTACTACTACTACTACTAAAAGAATTCCATGATTTACACAATCAAAGGCCTTTGAGAGATCACAAAAAATACCAATGGGTGATGTCCGGTTATTCAGAGCATTTAATATTTGATCAGTGAAAGCGTATATAGCATTTTCTGTTGAAAAGACTTTCTGAAAACCAAACTGACATTTTGTTAGTACTTTATTTTTACAAATGTGGAAGGCTACTATTGAATACATTACTTTCTCAAAAATTTTTGATAGAGCTGTCAGAAGAGACTCCTAGCAAGCCTTTGTTCACTAAGTATGAGATTTTAACTGCAATTAATTTACAAATTCTGGAAAGTGTTCATTACATATTCACCGAACAACCCAATTCAAATGTTACAAATCAAAGACATGATTATACCACAAGAACAAGTACTTCACTGCTCTTATCACAAAATATACTAGCAGAAATAAACAACAGTCATACCTACATGCAATCAAAATGTTGTTGTTGTGGTCTTCAGCCCTGAGAGTGGTTTGATGCAGCTCTCCATGCTACTCTATCCTGTGCAAGCTTCTTCATCTCCCAGTACGTACTGCAACCTACATCTTTCTGAATCTGCTTAGTGTATTCATCCCTTGGTCTCCCTCTACGATTTTTACCCTCCACTCTGCCCTCCAATACTAAATTGGTGATCCCTTGATGCCTCAGAACATGTCCTACCAACCGATCCCTTCTTCTAGTCAAGTTGTACCACAAACTCCTCTTCTCCCCAATCCTATTCAGTACCTCCTCATTAGTTATGTGATCTACCCATCTAATCTTCAGCATTCTTCTGTAGCACCACATTTCGAAAGCTTCTATTCTCTTCTTGTCCAAACTATTTATCGTCCATGTTTCACTTCCATACATGGCTACACTCCATACAAATACTTTCAGAAACGACTTCCTGACCCTTAAATCTATACTTGATGTTAACAAATTTCTCTTCTTCAGAAATGCTTTCCTTGCCATTGCCAGTCTACATTTGATATCCTCTCTACTTCGACCATCATCAGTTATTTTGCTCCCCAAATAGCAAAACTCCTTTACTACTTTAAGTGTCTCATTTCCCAATCTAATTCCCACAGCATCACCCGACTTAGTTCGACTACATTCCATTATCCTCATTTTGCTTTTGTTGATGTTCATCTTATATCCTCCTTTCAAGACACTGTCCATTCTGTTCAACTGCTCTTCCAAGTCCTTTGCTGTCTCTGACAGCATTACAATGTCATCGGCAAACCTTAAAGTTTTTATTTCTTCTCCATGGATTTTAATACTTACTCCGAATTATTCTTTTGTTTATTTTACTGCTTGCTCAATATTCAGATTGAACAACATCGGGGAGAGGCTACAACCCTGTCTCACTCCCTTCCCAACCACTGCTTCCCTTTCATACCCCTCGACTCTTATAACTGCCATCTGGTTTCTGTACAAATTGTAAATAGCCTTTCGCTCCCTGTATTTTACACCTGCCACCTTTAGAATTTGAAAGAGAGTATTCCAGTCAATATTGTCAAAAGCTTTCTCTAAGTCTACAGATGCTAGAAACGTAGGTTTGCCTTTTCTTAATCTAGCTTCTAAAATAAGTCGTAGGGTCAGTATTGCCTCACGTGTTCTGATATTTCTACGGAATCCAAACTGATCTTCCCCGAGGTCGGCTTCTACCAGTTTTTCCATTCGTCTGTAAAGAATTTGCGTTAGTATTTTGCAGCCGTGACTTATTAAACTGATAGTTCGGTAATTTTCACATCTGTCAACGCCTACTTTCTTTGGGATTTGAATTATTATGTTCTTCTTGAAGTCTGAGGGTATTTCACCTGTCTCATACATTTTGCTCACCAGATGGTAGAGTTTTGTCAGGACTGGCTCTCCCAGGGCTGTCAGTAGTTCTAATGGAATGTTGTTTACTCCTGGGGCCTTGTTTCGACTTAGGTCTTTCAGTGCTCTATGAAACTCTTCACGCAATATGATATCTCCCATTTCGTCTTCATCTACATCCTCTTCCATTTCTATAACATTGCCCTCAAGTACATCACCCTTGTATAGAACCTCTATATACTCCTTCCACCTTTCTGCTTTCCCTTCTTTGCTTAGAACTGGGTTTCCATCTGAGCTCTTGATGTTCATACAAGTGGTTCTCTTTTCTCCAAAGGTCTCTTTAATTTTCCTGTAGGCAGTATCTATCTTACCCGTGGTGAGATAAGCCGCTACATCCTTACATTTGTCCTCTAGCCATGCCTGCTTAGCCATTTTGCACTTCCTGTCAATCTCATTTTTGAGACGTTTGTATTCCTTTTTGCTTGCTTCATTTACTGCACATGTAAACAAAACTGTGTAAACATGTCACAAACATGCCCATCAAATCATTTAATGAAAAGCTGCACAGCTTCTTGCTGGCTAACCCACTTTATTCTTTAGAAAAATTAGAAGAAGACAAACAACTGCAACCATCTTAACAAAACAAAACAGTCTGGCCTCCAACAGAGGACAGAAACCTACAAATAGAACCAACTTGAGCCGCAGCATGGTTCAGTCATTCCAACTTTACTGTGATGTATTTTATTTTGCATGAAACGAATTAACTTCAAAGATGATTAACATCGAAATTCATTAGTAACTATATCTTCCATGTGAGATTCTGATTATATGCTTCTTAAGTTCGAAACCTTGACACTGTACTTTAGTGACTCTATTTTGTCCAAATCAGATGACACTACTCAGTACTTAATTAAGCCACAAATTAAGATTTTGAATAATTTATCACAATGTAAAATTATTTTCAAGATGAGTGCTATACTTGTAGTGAGGGTATTTCCAATGTAAAATTATAAGCTGGTTCTGCATACTTTTGTTATGTAACAATCTCCAAGACTTTACCTAAACAAAACAACTGTCAAAATCCATGGTTCATCCAAAAGAACAAAATCTGATCTGGTAAATTTTGAAAATGATATGTAGTGTCTGAGATTAACAAATATCTGCATGCCAGTCTTTAAATAGCCCACCACACTACAAAGCCACCAGTCTGCTGATAGCATTCACACACACAACATCTATGGGCAACAAGTTCTTATAAAATTTGTGTGGGAGCCAGTAGTCATGTTAAAATATCCATGAAATCTGGCTTCACTTCTTTGATTCAGTCACTTGTAAAAGCCTGTAGTTGTTGAGTGATTGCGTAACATCTATATACATTCAAATCTTGGGCACGATAGTAAATTCGCAGTATCTAAGTGTGACTGTGCCATAAAACTTACTTACTGGTTAATTTAATTATGCTGCAGACTGTCTATGAGACAATAATGCATGCTCTATGTTATGATGATATATTGCCACTGTGTGAAATTTCCACTGTGATGTACAACCAATAGTTTGTCACTGAATTGTGGTGGATTATTGCAGTTGTCTTTACCTATAAAAATTGTATGTTGTACAACTGGAACTGGACATCAAAATATCCAAAGAGCAAATGAAGTGGGAGATAAGCAGGTAGTTTTAACTTCTGTGTAATGTACATCAATTGGCGCTACCTTTTTAAAGTCAGTTTTTGCCACATTATTTAAAAAAATTAAGGTATGTGCAACAGAGTGCATTATATGTAAAGTGAATGGCCTTTCTTAAGACACGTTCCTGCAAGATCCATGCTCCCATTTTCTCTCAGAATAGTAAATAATAAAGTCAAACGAAAACTGAGAAAAATGGATAGCAATTGTGAAAAGGTTTCTTATGTGATGAAGAAAGACCTATGTGTAATGCACAGTGGAGGCATGATAAAGAACCAAAGCTAGATTGGGAATCCTACTGTTGTCAAATTAAATGCTCAAAGAAAAAAGTAGAAATTATCTTGACCATTATAATTAAAAAGACAGGGTGAGAAATGAGGTTAATTTCCCAGATGATTGATTATGACACATCAGAATAATTCATTGGCAAGTTCAGGGAAGAAGAAATTGATGTGATTTTCATGCAGTGTCAGCAAGCATTGGAACCTATAAATAGAGGACACCATTGATGAACTTGACAGGACTGTACGCTTAATTTTTTTCTGCTGGAATTTTCAGTGCCGCTCTCATCTTAAAATTCTGTAGCTTAGTTTGCAGACATTAGCATCCTGTTATATCATGAAACTTGTTCTGGAATATTTCAGCTAAAGACAGTTAGCTATTCATTACACCATCAGTGAGCAATAAAAATGTTCACTGAACCACAGAAAAGTTGCATTACACATATTTAATTCTTACTTTTCAGAGTACCTTGTGGTTCAGTAATGTGTACAATTAACAGTTCATGCCCTATGTAATTTTAGATGAAGAATATTTTGTCATCATGAGAAACAAGTGAAACTTTCAAGGAAACTGTGCAATTTTCTGAAGATGGGTGTAGGCTTGAACTAGTTCTGGGAAAATATTTTCCTCATTATTAAACGCTCTTTCTGTTGAATAACTGATTATCTAGATTCAATGAGTGACAACCCCCATTTATCTGTATGACAAATAACAATGCATTGTTAGTAGAAATCTTATTTTTAAAGACACTGAGGGACACTTCAGTTAAGATTTGTATCCAAGTGTATGGGGCTTAAACCACTTCAAGCTACCATGAGGTGGTCCCTTATGTAGGCCATTGGTAATTTCTTTACTCATATTTGTTTAATGACATTGTCATTGACAATATACCAAATGTTATTCTTCCCTTTTTATATTCTTCTAGAGTGTAGATAGTTTATTCCTTAACATTTATCAGTTATTATGTAAGTACTGATCAAGCAGCAATTCACAAACATTTTTAACTTTATACAATTAGGAGGGAAGCAGCTTTTTGGAAAATAGAGGCAAGGCTGGTGATTATGTCTGTTAGTAGCCTATGCAAGTCCAAATAAAATATATGTATTTAATGATAATTAACTGTCAATACAGCCTTCAGAATTAGTTTATCACAACTATTTTTCCCTGTGTAAATGTATATTTTTGTTTTACCCTTCTTATATATTGGAGTCAGCTGCACATTTTTCCAGTTGCTTGGGAGTACCCATTGGGTGACAGTTTCATGATAAATGCAAGCTAAGTAAGGAGTCAAGTGTCACAGAGGACTCTCCACAAAACTGGATTGAGATTCCATCCAGACATAGTGACTTATTTTTGTTTTCAACTTTTTCAGCTGCTTCTCTATGCCAAAACTTCTGCTTTCCTGTTGCAGTCTTCTGTCAGTGAGTGACTGCATAGAAGACTGTTACCCCCCATAATGATTTTACCTAGGACGAGACTGAGTAGGGTTCTCAGCAAGATCTTCTGGTATGGTATGACAGTGAAAGTTGTTTTATGCTTCATGCATCAATCTTTTTACAGGTGTATGAATTTCTAATAATATTTGCCAGTCATACTTTGTGCATTCTTTTTTGAAACAAGAGAGCAACAGTCTCTGCTTCGTCAACATTTGCCGAATTTTGTTATTAAATGGCAGTGGGTTTTTTCCATTCTTAATCCACTTACTTGGCACGTGCTTCTCCAGAATGCAATTTACAGTCTGTTAAAATTGTGCCCATAATTCCTCTATGTCCATCATCTTGGAGCTAAATTAAGTCCATCTATTATGTAAGTAAGATTCTAGCAACTGTTTATCTGCTCTTCCTAGCAAAAATATTCTCATAGCCTTCTAGAAAGATTTGTTAACTTCAGTAACCATCATCACTACGATATGATCACTAATCCTGTCTCTGTACTGACACCATCAATAAGGTCATGCCTGTTTGTAGCTGGAAGGAATAAAAATTAAATATTTTCATTGCTCGTGGGCTGTTGAACTAGCTGTTTAGAAAATGTGTTCAAAAGTACTTCACAGGATTGCGTGTGCATTCCACCTGCAATGAATCCTATACATCCCAGTCTGCCTGCAACTAATACTGTATTATCTGAGTATTCCTATGCTACCGAGTATAGACTTTCCATGAATTATTCTAAAACTGAATTGGGTGGCTTGTAAAAACATCTGATAATTAACTCGAACACTGCCCCCCCCCCCTCCCCTTATGGTGTCCAATCTGTCTTTTCAATATACATTCTGTACATCACTACTTACTTTGGATTTCAGCCATCTCTCAATTTCGAGACTAATTTGAGCATGACAACTTTCCTGGAGGGCAGTAAATTCAGGAACTTAGCTACAAATACTTTGACAATTTACAGTGAAAATTTTGACAGTTGAAGTGCCTTTACTTTGTACCCAGTCTGCACTTGCTGATTGCATATTGATTGGTGAGCATTTGTCCGAGGGCATCAAGCTACTGCCTAACCTAAAACAATACCCTGTGGACTCCACATGTACTCTACTATCTGAATAACTGCTTCCTTTGCATACTGCACGCCTGATCTATCAAGGGGAGTCCTACAATTCTGAATCCCATAACGCAGGTCCAGAAATCTGCAGCCAAGACCATCACAGAATCAACAGAGTCTTTGGTTGAGACCATTCTCTTGGCTCCAAACCAAAGGACCCCAATCAATTCTGGGAGTGATGCTGAAAATTGTGAGCTCTGGTCAGCAGTCTTCATAATTTTTTCCAGCTGAGGATGGCTTTAGAATGCTAATGACAGATGACATTGGTGCCGATGTGAGCCACAACTTGCCAATGAGTGCAGCGTGCACACTTGATATCTGCAGACACATTTCAGGCGATGTCTCCCTGGCACACATACCGATCGCACATTGGGTTTCTTTCCAGCCCTGGATGCTACTTCCCTAAGGGGCTCCATATTGCACCTAACCTTTGTTCAGTATTCTTTCCTTTACACTGCAACCTTCTTCATTCCTCTGTCCGTGATGTTTTTGTCGTGGATCCAGTTCTGGCCTGAGAATCTGTGGCACCTTCAGTTTTGTATTTGATAGCCTCATGTTGTGAATCTGTGCTTCCTGTATTTCCAATTCTTCCAGATACCTGTGTGTTTCTTCTATTCAGTGTGCAAGCAACATTGACATATGGTGTGTCTGTGTTCCCTTATCAATTCTAAGAAGGTGTCTGAAGAATGTAATTCTTTATTTGATTATATCAGAGATCCTCTGTACCTCAGTATATAGTTTTTGGTTTGCTCTTCTTTTATGTTGACAATCTCCTGTTTGAGCAGCCAATCCATTCCACAAGTTCAAACCTCCTAAGTAACCCTGTTCTTACAGGGTTCAAACTCTCAGTTATGTATAAAGCTTCAGGGCTGATTGCCGTCTGATAATGCCTCCATTTTGTGTTGATGTAAAGATTATTCTTAGTCTAGATGCTCATAGTGGATTTGTATGGTAAATTCATCTTGTTTAGTCATTCTACCTTCAACTTCTTCAATCCAATTTCTATTGTCACATTTATAATATGTAGTTTGCCTGCTGCTCTTGTTTTTTATTTTCTCATTTCTGATTTGTGTTTCAGATTTTAATATTGGTTATTCAATAAAAATAATGTTTAATATGCTGCAAAAAGAGTGAATAATAAGTTCAACATTAATTTGGTTACGTAGCCCTGCTTAATATTCATTAAACGAATAATGTAGTTCCCTTGGGCTCTACACTAAAATATTATTAAAATGATCATTGTATCTTTTCTTTTTCTGTAGGTCCACAAAAACTGTTCAGAATCAATATTAAAGAACTTCTTGTCTTTAAAAATATCTGTGAGTGATGGCAGCTCCAACATTAAAAGCAGAAATTTATCCTCGAGACCTTCCAGAACAAAGTCATTACCTTCGCTGGTATCATATAAATCAGCAGACTCATCTTTTGAGAATAAACATGAATCATTTGTTGACAGTTTTCCCATTTGTTCAAATATTGCCATCTCAGCTAAATTCCACAGAAGTTTACTACAGAGCTATTATTACTGTTGTCCACTTCTTGGTAAGTAGAAGACATAACACCTGTCTGAGATTTTGCTTACTCGTGTTTCTTGTACCATATATAGACATTCAATCTGTAATTTTTTATTCTAGATTTATTCCAAGGTACAAAATATTATGAAAGATGAAATTACATGTTCAGTATTGTTTTATTGGAGTAAAGCGACTCGTTTAATGTCATTATTCTCACTGAGTATTTGATGATGTATCCCATGAAATATTATCTTTCTCAAGCAGCACATTTCAGAATAGAATGCCAAAGCTAATTTTTAATTGATTTCTTCTCTTTGAAAGGTTGTGTGGTTTTCACCACAATTTAGATGACAAACAACAACAAAATTACGTATTGCTCTTACAGTAGTACTAGCCTACACCTTGACACAGGGAGTTAGTGATTATTAAATAAAAATTGTAAACAGAGGAATAAAGAAAAGGAGATACAATATAAGAGAATAAGACATTAAGCGCAGGAGAAGTGTCAAGGATTTAACAAAAGTATGGAGTCTGTTTCCGTAGAAGAATAATGTGTGATAACAGAAACAAATTGTAGACATTTTACTAAAGTTAATGCTTTCTTTAAGGCGTTGATAACTACAGAAATTTTGTGGGTGGAAAAAGGAAATACAGAACTGCATCATTATGTAAACTGAATCCGAGTATAGATCGCACAGAAATCAAAGCGAAAGCTTATTGCTGTCAATGAAAAATACATTGAAACTGATAGAAAAAATGATTGCAAGATGCAGTTTTGTTGCATAGAGCAAGATAAAATCAGCCATTGTAGCAGGTGATAAGAGATTGTTATGGACACACAACATTGCTGTTTCAGTGTATCATTGATTTATTTCTCACAAAGGAACATATATCATGGAATATACAACAGATTAAGTCATGGATAGTCAGTATTGTCAGAGTGTCTAATTACAAGTATCAACCTGCAACATTCTTCCTACCATGGTCAACTTCTACAGGAATGACCATTGAATGAAACGTGAGATGATGTATCCTTCCAAAGTTTGTAATGTTACAGGTTATATCTTCGCATCTCTTCCCTCATGAAGATTTTCTATCCATGTCCTCCTCCACAAATGTTCTGGGTGAACATCCTTCTCTAGAAGAATGTCACCCAGATGGAATCACCCTGAATTTTCCCTAGGTTGAGGAGTTTCATTGAAGCTTCTGAGCAAGATAAGGTACTCTTTCTTCCACCTGTTCCAGAAATGTTTTATCACCTCCTGCTGCCATTGAAACTCACTGGATAAATCATTTCTAACTGGTGGTTCTGGACTTGCTGACAGTATTGTGAATTGATGACCTACAAGTAAATTTACAGGTGTCAGTGGCTCAGATTCCTCTCCCCCTTGTGTAATTGGTCTTGAATTTAGTGCTGCTTCCATGTTGACTGGGATTGTGTTAAAACTTTCTTTATCCAGCTGTGACCATCGCGAAACCTTCCTGAGGCAACATTTGACATATTCTACCTTCTGCTCCCTGAATCCTCCCCACCAAGGTGAGCATCGGGTGATGAATTTCCATGCAACTACTTACTGGGTGAGGTAATTGTACACATAGCCTGCTGTGAGACCCTGCCAGAGCTCCGTCAGCTGTGTGTGTGTGTGTGTGTGTGTGTGTGTGGAGAATATAAGGTAGTAGTGTTGTCACTATAAATCATGCTGGGCACTCCTTGTCTTGCAGCAAACTTTTGTAGGGCTTGAAGTAATCTCTCAGGTGACATATCTGAGCAAAGTTCCAGGACAGGGCATATGTTGATGTGCACATCAATAAAGCAATATATGCTTTCTCCATTAAATGTCCTTGTCTGATATATAACGGGCCAGTGAAGTCAATGCCTGTGACTGAAAATGTTTTCAGTTGTGAGACTTATTCAGCTGGTAATGAGCATGTGTTTATTGAGCAGAGCAAGCCTTTGCCATTTGCATGGTTGCCAGTGGGACAGAACATGTTTAATGACCTGCTGAGCTTGAAGAATCCAGAATTCTGCTCTCAGTTCAGATAACATTATGTTTACTCTCAGCTGATGTAGAGATATGTGAGTTGGCTGGATCAGTAAGTGTGTGAAATGATGGTCTCTAAATAATTCTGTCAACTGCGGATCTCCTCTGAGACATGTAAAACCATTGTCCCCGAACAGGTTGAAATGAGATAATTTAGAATTTTGTGACAGAAGCCTTTTGTTGCACAGAGTATACAGTTCAGCTGCAAAATGTGTAGTAATTACTATATCGTGTAGCTGTTAAAATAGTGAGTGTGGTTTCTATGATGAAGACTTGGCCTGTTAATTTTTTTTTTTTTTTTTGGGGAGGGAATGTCTGTATAAATTATGGCCACTGTATTTGGTTCTTTGTTAACCAAGCAAGTCCATGGAACCATGTAGTAGGATGCTGAAGTTAGCCTGCTGTAGCCTGAGTAGCATGGAGAGCTGCATCAAACCAGTCTCAGGACTGAAGACAACAACAACAACAACAACAACAACAACACCTCTGGAGATTAGATCATCTGGGTTTTTCTCACTAAGGCAGCGTCTGTACTGTGAACGATTTGTTAGTCTTAGTATTTCTGTAACATTGTTTGCCACAAAAGTCTTCCATTGATTAGGTTCACTTTGTATCCATCCTAAGGCTACAGCTGAATCAGTTCAGTGTGTTGCACAACTTGTCATAGCTTGTGGCCTTACAGAATTAAAAAAAGTAGTCTTGACCCAAGAAGTGTTGCTAGAAGTTCCATTTTATTGGTGGGGACTGGTCTGTTTTTGCTGCAAACTAAATGAACTGATGTCATGCTTGAAGTGGTGCTCTGTACATAAAGGAGTGCTACGTAGTCATTTTCTGATGTGTTGGAAAATACATGGGTTTCTGATTCATTGTCTTCAGAAACATCAACCCATCAGGGCATTCATATGTACAAACATGATAGCAAAGTTCATACCCACATTTGCCAGTGTTTGCCAAGATCGAGAGGTAAGAGCTCATTCCACTCAGATCCTCGCAACTGTATTTTCTGGAAAATAATTTTTGCAGTGAGGGATGTAGGTGATGACAGACCAAGTGAGGGTCATAGAATCTGATAGTGCTTCAAAGTACTCCTCACTTAGTGGCAGGATGTTCTGTGATATTGTCAAGATAATGCTGTGAACAACATTGAGTGTGTCAGTCCATGTGTTGCAGTGGACTCCTAGTACTACTGTGTCTTTTGAACATGGCATCCGGTACAGTTGTTTATAGTGGGAAAGTGAACAAAAGTTATAGTTGTGTGGTGAAAAATGGAACATACGTAAATTATAACAGTGAAATAGTGAAGCTAAATGAATGTGTATCAAGCCTGCAATTAATTGTAGATGTACTAAGGCGGGACATTGCGCATTTAGAAAATGAAAATGCCAAACTGAAAAAGGCACATAATATCCCGATCGCCAAAGCAAGTAAAACCTGGAACTGGGAGCACAGGAGAAAGAAGCGAAAAGGTGATAAATACAACGAATGGAACGAACCGCGGCAATAAAAGCAGTTTCAGTGTCATACCTACAATAAACGAGTCCGCTGAAGTGGATATAGGCCTAAAGGCAGAAACAACAAGGCAACAATTGTTTACTAGGCCAAAAAGGGTTGGTCGTGTGAAACCCAGTGACAGTAGAATTCCTGTGGTGACAAAAAACCGTTTTCATGCACTAGATTCAGATATAAATGTGGAATCCATGGAAAACTGTGACGACAACAACACACCAAATCTATATAGTGACAAGCACATGAGCAGAAACTTCTGCAATAAACATGAAGACAAACTCAAAGTGAAAATATTCTCTGATATCCATGGATGTGAAATTGCAAAAATACTACGTTATAGTCATTGTATACAAGCAACTAGTATTGTCAAACCAGGTGCACCCATCCAAGAACTCATTAGAAACATAGAAACTGAAAATGATCGTCATATTGTCATCATAGCTGGAGCCAATAATGTATATAAAAATGATCTCCACAGTGCAACACGAAACCTTAAGGCAATACTAAATTCAACAGAAGAGAAATCAGTTTTTGTAGTTGGAATTCCACATAGGCATGACCTTTCAGAATGGTCATGTGTGAACGTGGAAATCATAAAAGCAAACAGGCAATACTCAAAGATTTGCAGGGCCTACCAAAATTCATATTTTATTAGCATGGACTCCTTGCAAAGAGACTGTTACATGAGACATGGAATGCACCTTGATAACAGAGGCAAGAAGATTCTTTGCCAAAACATCAGCATGATACTGAAAGCATCTGACAACCAAGAAGTAATTGCTGCTCTTCCAGTTCCTTGCTTGACACAAGCAGAGCCTGAAGAAATGGTTACTTCTATAGCGGCAGTAGAGGTGGAAGCAGCAATTGTACCTACACACATAACAAACACTGCAGCAGCAGTACCTACCACACTTCATCTATAGGATTCAACAGCAGCAGAAGATGAAGCAACATCCAAATTTCCACTGTCACCAGTTGCCACAATAATGCCTACAGCAGCAGCAGTACCTATAACACTTCATCAGCAAGATTCAACGGCAGCAGAAGAAGAAGCAACCACCTTATCTCCTCAGTCACCAGATGCCACAACAGTGCCTCCACACACCATAACAGCAGTTCCATCAATTCCTGTAGTAGCAGCCTCATCTACAATATCATCACAAGGAGGGACGAGTAGGCATACAACAGTAGATGTGCTACCACTCCAAGTGAACAATTTTTTAGTAAAAGGCAACAAGAGTCAGAAATCCAAAAGATGAGCCTTGTAAAAGGTTTGAAAACCAATCACCATAGTGTTCAGTGTGTAAGCAATAAGAGTTTGGATATTAAAATATGTTACCTTAACATTCAAGGACTGAAAGATAAAGAACTTACCATAAATGAGTTTAGTCTTGATAACAAGTTTGATATTTTTTGTCTGAGTGAACACTGGGCTAATGAGAATGAACTTGCAGTTACCAAATTTGACAATTTTAGTATAGAAAATAGCTGCTGTAGGAAACAGCACATTAGAGGTGGTGTGGCAACTTATTCCAACCAGTCACTCAATTGTACGATAACCAAACTAGAACTAAATTCCTTGTGTAGCACTTTGAAGTTACGGGTATAATCATTAATAGTCATAAGCTAATAGTAGTATCCATGTACAGATCACCAAAGGGAAGCATTAACATATTTTTAGAAAAAATGGACATGCTACTAAGTGAATTAAGTAATATTAAATGGCTACACTATGATATTGCAATAGGAGATGATTTGAATGCTGATTTTGATGTTACTAAATGTAAGGGTAGTGTTGCAGATCTGGAAAACTTACTAAGACAATACAATTTACATCATGTCAATAACAGGCCCACAAGTAACAAAGCATGTTTAGATAACATCTTTGTAAACTTCAAGACCACTGAAAACACGTGGGAAGTTGTAGTGTTCCCATTCTCTGACCTTGACTCCGTATCCCTAAATTATGCAAGTAAAATTCCCCTCAATAGGAGAAATGCAAACATACCTGTCCCAACAGTTGTGATTACCAGACCCGTAACTGAGGATAAAATTAACACATTTCGTAATTCCCTTGCTGACAAAGACTGGTTTGGCCATTGTAGTGTCGATGGACATTACACATCAAGTAATGACCTGCCAGCCAAAATAATATTTGATAGATTTTTTAATGCATTCTTGTCCCTATTTAACCATAGCATTCCCATAAAGAAAATCAAAATAATGGACAGCAGCCACAAATCCAGATCTCAAAACTGACAAAACATGTACAATAGTATGAAGTCTGACTATGCCAAATCAGCCTATGTGGAATGCAGGAATGAATACACAAAAGCCATCCTGCAAGCCAAAAAAACCTACAATGCCAACAGCATACATAATTCCACAAATAAATGCAAAACCGCTTGGAAAGTAATTAACAGTGCTGCCACAGGTACTAAAAAAGACAAAATCAATATCCCACCTCAAACACTCAATGAGTTTTTTTATTAATTCAGTGAAAGAAATAGGAGACACAGTTATCAAACCAGACAGTAGTCCATCAGAGTTACTCTCCCAAAATTGGGGTAGACAGTCACTAAATACAAGCATGCTAACCTTCTCCGAAGTATCCCCTAGATTTGTACAAGGGGTCATAAAACAACTGAAATCATTTGATAGCTTAGATATATATATGGCATATCATGCAACCTACTAAAAAAAAGTGTGTGATTGCATTCTGTACCCTTTAACCCATTGCATAAACAAGTGCTTACTTGAGGGATATTTTCCTGATGAGTTAAAACTGTCTAGGATCGTTGTAGTATACAAAAAGGGAGATAAAGACTTTCCATCTAGTTACAGGCCTGTTTCAATAGTACTCGCATTCTCCAAGGTAATAGAAGGCACCATGTACCAACAATTATTATCTCACTTTGAGAATCTATGAATAATGAATGCTACACAATACGGGTTTAGGAAGAATCTGTCGACCATTGATGCAATCAACACGGTAGTCGGTTACATCCTCAAAGTTTTTGAGAACAAAGGCTTTGCTTAGGTCTCATTCTGTGACCTAAGCAAGGCCTTTGACTGTGTTGAGCACACACCACTACTAGAGAAACTAGAATTCTATAGCATCAAAGGAAACAGTCTCAGACTATTAAAAGCTTATCTCAACAACCGTAAACAGGTAGTTTGTGTTGGTAAGGAAATATCAAACATAGAAAATGTTAAAGTAGGTGTGCCTCAGGGATCTGTACTGGGCCCCTTCCTGTTTCTGATAATGATCAATGACCTCCCCTGGTTTATTAGATCCACCACTATATTATATGCAGATGATACAACTTTTCTTCATAGCAGATACAATCTTAATGATCTTAAAACCTGTGCTGAAAATACACTCACTCACACAGCATATTGGTTCAGAGCAAATGGTTTCCTGCTAAATGAAAATAAAACTCAGCAGATAATATTCACTCTAAGTGACAAGCCACTATCTGATGACCCTAGTTCTGTTAAATTCCTGGGAGTTTATTTAGATGAAAAGTTATCCTGGGGCCAACATGTAAACTATATTAGTAGTAAGCTATCTAGAGTAATTTATTTATTAAGATAACTCAGAAATTGTGTACCTGAAACATACATCAAATCATCTTATTTTGCATTTTTCCAAAGTATAATATCCTATGGCATTATCTTGTGGGGTAGCTGTAGTCATATACATGACATCCTATTATTGCAGAAGAAAGCCATTAGGATAATTACAAATTCTTCACATAAAGCTCACTGCAAACCCTTATTTACTAAACAAAAAATTATGACAGTAATAAACCTCTATATGTACAATGTCTTAATCTTTAGGAAGAAGAACCTACAAGATGTGAAACGTAGAGAAAATGTACATTGTTACAACACAAGAAGCATCAAACACATATACACGCCTTACCACAGATTATCAAAATCAATAAATAACTATGAAGTCACAGGGCACAAACTATTTAATAAGCTGCCACATGATATACAGGATCTTCCTGAACATACATTCAAAGAAAGACTGCATGAATGGTTTATTGCCCACCCCTTCTATGATCTCAATGAATTCTTCAACTGTAAAATGCAGTAATCCAACAGAACACCCACTGTAAATTTTTTGTAATATAAGCTAAAATATTTCAGTAGTCAATATCTTATCACACCATATTATAAATTGTATTTTCATTTGATGTTGTCAATTGCTGTAATGGCCTAAAGACAATAAAATCTTTATTATTATTATTATCTCTAATGTTTATGACACCTCCTGACTGCCATATTTCAATTAGTTGGCTTGAATTTGTGACCCACTTCATCACTGGTAGGCTGATGTGTCCTATGAGTGCTATGTTAATAATGGTGTTGTCATCTTCATATACATGTTATCTTCAACTAATGAAACAGATCAAGGAAAATTCATTTTGTGCAGTGTAAGGAGTTATTTCAGCATGGCAAGAAGAAATATGCTGCAAGTAAGAGTGAAAGGTAGTCGGGTGAAGCAGTATGTTATCATTTAGACAGTTCTAAAGTATTTTTATCATTGATCCATGATTACTTTGTACCAAGAAAAACAATTGAGATATTTCTTTCCTGTGAGGAACTAACTGTAGAAATGTTAGTTTGATATCAGCAATTAAGACTACTGGATATATATGGAATTTCAGTAATACTGAAAGAATGTCGGGGAGTAAATTAGGACCCATTTCTAAGGAGCAATTCATTGAATGTGTGCTCATCTTGTGAGACAATCCATTGAATGCAATCCCCATTTGATGGCACCAAACTTTTATTTATTTATTGTTTATTGCTTGATGTGCCAGATAAAATGAGTTAAGCAATCCTTGTCCATAAAGAATGACTTGCATGTGCGTCTTTTTGTCATGGTCTATAATTTGCATCTCGTAATTGTGTTTCTGATTACTGTGTTTCATAAATTTCTTCTCCAGTGGAATAAATCTCTTCTATGCTTGCTGAATATTATTAGGCATCACAACATTGGATTTTCTGGGAAAAGGAACTACTTTTCTTTTGTCTTTGATACAATACGATTTTGAGAAATCTTGCAGTAAGATTTGGAGTTCTTGTTTGGTCTTCAGCAACCCCCATGGTTTCAAAATTCCAGAAATGTCATAGAATATCACCTGTTAGCATCGCTGTTTGTAAACTGAGGTACTTCGCTGTCACAAGGTTTGTCATGATGCTTGATGCTCTCCCACTAAGAATCAAACCTAGAGAGGGAGGTACCAGCACAATGGATGACATTAGTCAAATCAGAGGGAAATCTTTAACAATTTTCCAATAGTAATCTGCTATGATAAAGATATTGATGAGAAGATCTTTTGTGTCATCAAGATCTTTTGTGTCATCCTTTGGGTCCGGAAGTCCCCCAGATCACACTAGTTTTCTTATGTCAGAAGGTACAGTTGAGTATACAGCAAATGAGTACGTGTTTACAAATGCAGTCACTGATGTGGAATTTGTCCAGATCCCCTTTAGAGTGAATTCTGCAACTTTGATCTGTTGAAATAGCAGATGGGCGACAGATAGGTCATGATGTTCTACGGTTCCTAAATCCTGCTTATCAATGAGGAACTTGGAAATGAAGCATGACTGACTACTGCTATCCAGGTTACAGTGAGCAAGTCTGCTTAATCCTCTGGATCTGCTGACCCAAACTCAGAACAAAAATATGGTTCAAATGGCTCTGAGCACTATGGGACTCAACTGCTGTGGTCATCAGTCCCCTAGAACTTAGAACTACTTAAACCTAACTAACCTAAGGACGTCACACACATCCGTGCCCGAGGCAGGATTCGAACCTGCAACCGTAGCAGTCGCACAGTTCCGGACTGCGTGCCTAGAACCGCGAGACCACCGCGGCCGGCAAACTCAGAACATCTCAGAGGATAAGTAAAATCTGCAGAACTTGGATCAGTAGCGGTGTTAGTACAGACAGCTTTGTGTTGACGTTTTGTGCACCTAGAACATGAGACCTTGCCCTTATTACTTCAGATTTTAGCCTTATGACCTCAGTTTACGCATGTAAAGCAATGATTATTTTATTTTAATTTATTGACATGCTGTTGGCTGTCAGTTATGCTATATTTCAAACATGGGCCCAGTGAGTGTGGGAACCCTTGCAGATTTTTTGGAGTGATAACTTTACCTTATGGCATGATGTCTTCTCCTATGGTATGCAGTGCGTGAATATGGTGATTGCACTTCAGGAATGTACTGTTCAGTGTTTCAGGTGTTGCTGACTGTACAGAGTTTAGCACATCCAGATAATCAAGGTGTGCCCTTATAAATTGATTGCTGTCTCCATATCGATTCAGAAAAATTTTCTTAGTTTCCTCGTATGTGTTATAGGTATTCCATCTATCAACAAATTTGGTTCACCTCAGATGCCCTCAATAGCGCGTTTCTTTACTGTAGAAAGCTACATGTCTTTATCAGCAGCTGATTCAAATTCTTCGCAGAAGTAGTGCCAAATTTCAACATCTCCACAAAATGGCTCGAGCTTAATGGCTGGCAGCTTGACAGAGTGCAATACAGTGGGGTGGTGTGGAGGGACCTAAGGCAGGTAACTTAATATTCATCTGTGATGTTAAGGCTGAAAGCTTGTAATCAATTGCTTTTGTAGCCATCTCTATATTGTATTTAATTCCTAACAGTTCAGCATGTCTATGCCATATTCATTGTCACAGAGAAAATTGTGAATAGCATCATCCAATGAAACAAGCTACTCTAAAGTATTTAGTTGACATTTGCTGTGGTCTTCAAGATCGTCAAATAGGCTTTCTGTAGTAAGTCTGTCAACAACGATCCTACACTGCGTAGCATTAGTCCACTCCGTAGCTTTCTTTCTTTTAATGTTTGCTGGCTGTTTTTCTAATATGTCTGGCAGTTTGTTATACTGGGGATAACTAAGCATGCTTGTCTGTAGCTTAGACATCTGACAAATAGCATATGTGTAAACGTAAAATAAATGGAATCTTTGTTAGCAAATTAGCTATTCTCAGGGCAAAAGTTCACAGTCCTGCAATTGCAACGCAAAGGAAAGTTCCTGAACCATGCCTTAAACATAGTCTTGAAGCAAGCAGTTCATTTGATTTTATAATGTTGGGATGGACTTTTTATTTATTTATTATACATCTTTAAGGATTAAAAAATGCTATCAATATTGTCTTTTGTCTACAAACACATTTACATATGTTGTTGTTGTTGTGGTCTTCAGTCCTGAGACTGGTTTGATGCAGCTCTCCATGCTACTCTATCCTGTGCAAGCTTCTTCATCTCCCAGTACCTACTGCAACCTACATCCTTCTGAATCTGCTTAGTGTATTGGTCTCTTGGTCTCCCTCTACGATTTTTACCCTCCACGCTGCCCTCCAATGCTAAATTTGTGATCCCTTGATGCCGCAAAACATGTCCTACCAACCGATCCCTTCTTCTGGTCAAGTTGTGCCACAAACTTCTCTTCTCCCCAATCCTATTCAATACCTCCTCATTAGTTATGTGATCTACCCACCTTATCTTCAGCATTCTTCTGTAGCACCACATTTCGAAAGCTTCTATTCGATTCTTGTCCAAACTGGTTATCGTCCATGTTTCACTTCCATACATGGCTACACTCCATACAAATACTTTCAGAAACGACTTCCTGACACCTAAATCTATACTCGATGTTAACAAATTTCTCTTCTTGAGAAACGCTTTCCTTGCCATTGCCAGTCTACATTTTATATCCTCTCTACTTCGACCATCATCGGTTATTTTACTCCCTAAATAGCAAAACTCCTTTACTACTTTAAGTGTCTCATTTCCTAATCTAATTCCCTCAGCATCACCCGACTTAATTTGACTACATTCCATTATCCTCGTTTTGCTTTTGTTGATGTTCATCTTATATCCTCCTTTCAAGACACTGTCCATTCCGTTCAACTGCTCTTCCAAGTCCTTTGCTGTCTCTGACAGAATTACAATGTCATCGGCGAACCTCAAAATTTTTACTTCTTCTCCATGAATTTTAATACCTACTCCGAATTTTTCTTTTGTTTCCTTTACTGCTTGCTCAATATACAGATTGAATAACATCGGGGAGAGGCTACAACCCTGTCTCACTCCCTTCCCAACCACTGCTTCCCTTTCATGCCCCTCGACTCTTATAACTGCCATCTGGTTTCTGTACAAATTGTAAATAGCCTTTCGCTCCCTGTATTTTACCCCTGCCACCTTCAGAATTTGAAAGAGAGTATTCCAGTCAACGTTGTCAAAAGCTTTCTCTAAGTCTACAAATGCTAGAAACGTAGGTTTGCCTTTTCTTAATCTTTCTTCCAAGATAAGTCGTAAGGTCAGTATTGCCTCGCGTGTTCCAACATTTCTACGGAATCCAAACTGATCATCCCCGAGGTCGGCTTCTACCAGTTTTTCCATTCGTCTGTAAAGAATTCGCGTTAGTATTTTGCAGCTGTGACTTATTAAACTGATAGTTCGGTAATTTTCACATCTGTCAACACCTGCTTTCTTTGGGATTGGAATTATTATATTCTTCTTGAAGTCTGAGGGTATTTCGCCTGTCTCATACATCTTGCTCACCAGATGGTAGAGTTTTGTCAGGACTGGCTCTCCCAAGGCTGTCAGTAGTTCTAATGGAATGTTGTCTACTCCCGGGGCCTTGTTTCGACTCAGGTCTTTCAGTGCTCTGTCAAACTCTTCACGCAGTATCTTATCTCCCATTTCATCTTCATCTACATCCTCTTCCATTTCCATAATATTTTCCTCAAGTACATCTCCCTTGTATAAACACTCTATATACTCCTTCCACCTTTCTGCCTTCCCTTCTTTGCTTAGAACTGGGTTTCCATCTGAGCTCTTGATATTCATACAAGTGGTTCTCTTCTCTCCAAAGGTCTCTTTAATTTTCCTGTAGGCAGTATCTATCTTACCCCTAGTGAGACAAGCCTCTACATCCTTACATTTGTCCTCTAGCCATCCCTGCTTAGCCATTTTGCACTTCCTGTCGATTTCATTTTTGAGACGTTTGTATTCCTTTTTGCCTGCTTCATTTACTGCATTTTTATATTTTCTCCTTTCATCAATTAAATTCAATACTTCTTCTGTTACCCAAGGATTTCTATTAGCCCTCGTCTTTTTACCTACTTGATCGTCTGCTGCCTTCACCACTTCATCCCTCAGAGCTACCCATTCTTCTTCTACTGTATTTCTTTCCCCCATTCCTGTCAATTGTTCCCTTATGCTCTCCCTGAAACTCTCTACAACCTCTGGTTCTTTCAGTTTATCCAGATCCCATCTCCTTAAATTCCCACCTTTTTGCAGTTTCTTCAGTTTCAATCTGCAGTTCATAACCAATAGATTGTGGTCAGAATCCACATCTGCCCCTGGAAATGTCTTACAATTTAAAACCTGGTTCCTAAATCTCTGTCTTACCATTATATAATCTATCTGATACCTATTAGTATCTCCAGGCTTCTTCCATGTATACAGCCTCCTTTCATGATTCTTGAACCAAGTGTTAGCTATGATTAAGTTATGCTCTGTGCAGAATTCTACAAGGCGGCTTCCTCTTTCATTCCTTCCCCCCAATCCATATTCACCTACTATGTTTCCTTCTCTCCCTTTTCCTACTGACGAATTCCAGTCACCCATGACTATTAAATTTTCGTCTCCCTTCACTACCTGAATAATTTCTTTTATCTCGTCATACATTTCATCTATTTCTTCATCATCTGCAGAGCTAGTTGGCATATAAACTTGTACTACTGTAGTAGGCATGGGCTTTGTGTCTATCTTGGCCACAATAATGCGTTCACTATGCTGTTTGTAGTAGCTAACCCGCACTCCTATTCTTTTATTCATTATTAAACCTACTCCTGCATTACCCCTATTTGATTTTGTATTTATAACCCTGTAATCACCTGACCAAAAGTCTTGTTCCTCCTGCCACCGAACTTCACTAATTCCCACTATATCTAACTTTAACCTATCCATTTCCCTTTTTAAATTTTCTAACCTACCTGCCCGATTAAGTGATCTGACATTCCACGCTCCGATCCGTAGAACGCCAGTTCTCTTTCTCCTGATAACGACGTCCTCTTGAGTAGTCCCCGCCCGGAGATCCGAATGGGGGACTATTTTACCTCCGGAATATTTTACCCAAGAGGACGCCATCATCATTTAATCATACAGTAGAGCTGCATGTCCTCGGGAAAAATTACGGCTGTAGTTTCCCCTTGCTTTCAGCCGTTCGCAGTACCAGCACAGCAAGGCCGTTTTGGTTAATGTTACAAGGCCAGATCAGTCAATCATTCAGACTGTTGCCCCTGCAACTACTGAAAAGGCTGCTGCCCCTCTTCAGGAACCACATGTTTGTCTGGCCTCTCAACAGATGCCCCTCCGTTGTGGTTGCACCTACGGTATGGCCATCTGTATCGCTGAGGCACGCAAGCCTCCCCACCAACGGCAAGGTCCATGGTTCATTTACATATACAATTACATAAATAACATACAGGGTGTAAAATAATTTTAGATCTTAAACTTAACTTGCTGACTGTTGATATACCTGAGATGTGTAATTCAGATTTGATGCATTTCATCCACTTAAAATGTCAAGAAATGAAACAGGTATTCACATTACAAAAAAGCAGACAGAATCATATTAAGAAGAAAGACTTCTGGAACATGCAGAAACTGCTTCAAAACACTAGACATCCTAGTTTTTCCTCCGTGTACATGTGTAAAACTACACTATAGTCACAAAAGATAGTGCAGAGTGGACTACAAATGCTAGTGTACACACCCACAACACAGGGAGGAAGTATGACATACAAAGCATACCTCAATGACTGATAATGCTTGAAAAAGGACACCAGAACTTAGGTATTAAATTACTAAGAAGTCTGCCTAAAAACTGTGTGACAACATGCATGACACTAAGCTTTCAAAGAACCTAAAAAATTGTCTGGTGTAAAAGGAATTTTAGAGTGTTCATGAATACTGCTCACATTAAATTTGTAAATATTGTTAATTATAATCAGTGGTGTTCAAATGGTTAGGAAGTTTGTGATAATGAAGGTTTTTGTTATTTGACATGTCCTATATTACATGTATGTTCACTGTACACTATGTTATCTTACAGGCTCAGATAAGATTCAGTTCAATCTGGGTTCAGTTCTATGTCATCTTAGGCAGCTTGCAAAGAGTTCAACAAAAAGTGCTTAGATAGGAAACAACAATAACATAACCACTTTACACATTTTTTAAATTGAACATCATTGAATTTAGAATTGGAAGGTCTATATTTTCACAAAGCTGGTTACAGAATTGAACTTTACAAAGCATTACCACATCACTGATGCAATTCTTATATTGAAATATCACAGTTTTCATACTAAAATTCATGAAATTTACATAAGTAACAATGTCCTAATTATTACTATCAACTACTTTACAATTGCAGTATAACTTTTGTTCCTAACATGAATTCTGGGTTTTACAGGGGACTGTATCGTAATTTTTACTATTATCTTCTACATATAAATTCCACAAAAGATCGCTTGGCCCTATGTTTACATTCCATTTGATGTATTTTTGATCTGTAGTACAAAATCTCCGCGAACTTATCAAAGTTACTTAGATTTCATCTTAAGTCAAGTAGTTTTCATTAATACAGTAGGTTAGCAATGTTACAGTTTAAACTTCTGCATACATATAACTTCGCAAAAATATTGCAAAGTAGTATCATTTATTTATTTATTTATTCTTTGCCCATGGACTCCAGCTGAAAATTCAGCTGAGAGTATTGGGTGTGTCATACAATAAGCTATTAACATCATACTTGATTTCATTATATATAAATGAAACAAATGATTAAACAGAAATAGTCCATAATCATACAAAGGTATTACATGTTTCACATTATATGTACACACAAATCCAAACAACATACATGGTAATTTTAAACGTACATTTCAGTAATGATATATCATATTAAACACCATCTTAGTATTCACTCAAACTGTATATGCATTTCTCTGTGAGATATAGTTTCAAATGATTTTTAAAACATTTTAGGTCTGTTTCTTTTTTAATGATTTTGGGGAGTTTATTAAAAAACCTTTTGCCTGCTTCTTCTGGGGCAGTCATAGACAGTTTTAGATTTCTGTTTATCATGTAGTAATTTTCATTTCCTCTTGTACCGTGTTTGTGTATATCTTTATTTAGGAGGTGTTTATCACTTGACCTTACTGCCATTATGCTTTGGTATATGTACAGTGAATATACTGTCATAATATTATAGTGTACAAAAGCTTGCCTACAGGTCTGTCTTGGTGGTATTTTTGCAATGCATCTCACTGCCCTTTTCTGAATTGTGAATATTCTTTTTAGGTAGCCAGCTTGTGCACTTCCCCATACATGAACTGAATAAGGCAAATGTGGGAAGACAAGTCCATAATACATTGATCTGAGGATTTTATCATCCACAGTCTTAGCTGTTTTATGCATGATGAAGATCTGTTTGTTTATCTTTTTACACAGTGCATCTATGTGCTCCCCCCATCCCAAATGTTTGTCTATTATAGTTCCTAAAAAATTTGTGCTGGTTACTTCTTTAATAGTCTTTCCATTTACATTAACATTTATATTATAATTTTCACTATGCTTGGTCTGAAATACTACATTCATTGTTTTAGACTGATTCATAAACAGGTTGTTTTGTGTTAAATATTTATTTGCATTTTCGATAGTCAGGAGAACTTCCTTCTCAAGCTCCTCCTTTGTGTCAGCTGTGCAAATGATTGTTGTGTCATCAGCATACATTATAAGTTTCTGATTTATATAGCTAGGGAAGTCATTTACGTAGAGTATAAATAGTATTGGCCCAAGCACAGACCCTTGAGGCACACCGTGTTTAACTGTTTGTAATTCTGATCTGTAGTTTGTTATATTTCCCCCACTAGTATGTCTGATTTCTGTGCATTGTTTCCTATTTGTAATGTATGATTTAAGTATGTCATAGCATTTTCCTCTAATTCCATACTGATATAATTTCATCATTAATTTTGAGTGGTTCACACAATCAAATGCCTTAGATAGGTCCATAAAAATCCCACAAGTCTTTTGTTGCCTGTCAAGTAAATTAAGAATGTGCTCAATTATATCTGTTGATGCTGTTTTTGTTGACTTCCCTTCTCTGAAACCATGTTGTGATGAATGCAGTATACTGTACTTTGTTATAAAACTTACAATTCTATTCTTTATTATCATTTCATAGATTTTAGCAAATGTTGAGATCAATGATATTGGCCTGTAATTTCCTAGTTCATCCCTGTTCCCTTTCTTAAATATTGGCTTCACTTTACTTACTTTCAATGAATCTGGAAATATACCTTCTTCTATCGCAGCATTCAGCATGTGTGTCAATGGTTTTAAAATACATTCTCTGCATTCCTTTACGAGATGTGATGTGACACCATCCAAGCCAGATGAATGTTTAATTTTAAGTTGTTTTATTAGGTTTGACACTTCTGCATCCGTTGTAGGTATGAAAACCATAGTGTGATTTCTATGTGGGGGGTTTAACAATTTACTTACTGCATTTGTTTTATTTTGACTTATTAATTCATCTGCTACAGTAATATAATATCTGTTAAAAGTATTGGCTACTTCTAGAGGGTTTGCGTTGCTTTTCCCACTCATCAGTGGGCAGATGTCCTCCGCCCGATTTGTTACTTTCCCTCTCTCTTCATTAATGAACGACCATAAGCCTATTGAGTGGTTCTTTCCCTTATCTATAGACATCCTGATGAACGATGCTTTAGTTTTTCTGATAAAACTACAGTACTCTTTCTTTTTTATTTTATACAGTGTGTTGTAGGCCTCAGTATTTTTTTGTTTGGATAGGTCATAATACACTCTCAGATTATTTCTGGCATGGATTACTTCTCCAGTCACCCAGCTTTTCTTTTTTTGTTGCTGTTTGACAAGCCTTTTACTAACGGGACATGTAACATCATAATAATAATTGAATAAAGAAAAAAACTGGTTCCATTTGGTGTTTGCATCTTTAGCTGCATATATTGTTTCCCAGTTTTCTGCCTCTAACATCTTTTTTAGCAGATTTATGTTATGTGGGTAGTTCTGTCTTCTCATCTCCCATATCTTCTGCACTGAATCACTATTCTTTATATTTATGTCTATCATGATTGCAAAATGGTCTGCTAATGTGGAGTTTATTACCTGTGTGTCACAATAGCATGTAGGAATATTTGTTATTACATGATCAATTATAGTTTCACTATGCTTTGTTACTCTGGTTGGTTTATCTATTTTTATTTTTAGGTTGTATATGCACAATAAGTCCAATAGGGTCTTAGTATTGTCTGTATTTTTACTTGTGTCTATGTTCAGATCTCCTATAATTATCAAATAAGCATATGTTTTTGAGAGGTGTTGGATTATATCTTCCAGCTGTTCAAAGAAGGTTTTCATTATACCATTTGGTGATCGATACAAACCTAATACACAACATAAATTCCCAGCAATTTTAGTTTCCAGTGCTGTAGCTTCAAAGCTCAATTCTATAGCATATTTTGTTATATTTATGGCTTTAGTTGATTTATAGTTAGAAAAAATGGCAACCCCACCACCTTTATAGGAAGTTCTGCAAAAACTGGCTACTCTCACATAATTCTTCAAGTTGTACATTCCTATGTGATTTTCTTTTAGCCCATGTTCTGTAACTACTAGAATGTTTGGCCTATACTCCTGTAATATTACCTCTAGTTCCTCTGTTTTATTGTTTATGTATTGAACATTTTGGTGAAGTATTCTAACAGTTGGCTTTAAATGTAATAGTTCCCCTTCCTGTAATATACTAAGCACTTCACTTGCTGCCTTTGCTACTGGTACTATGCAATGTTTTTTTTCAGTTTGTGTCATTAAACCTGGATCGTATCTTTGTCCGGTGTTTATGTTCCTCTCACTATTGTCACACTGGTATTTAAGATGGACAGTTTTACTTACATCTTTTTCCATGTTCTCTTCCTGCTTACTCGGTACCATAAAAAATCCTCACTTAGTGTAGCAGGTCTCCTAGTTCTCAGGCATCTGTCTTGATTGGAACCTGCTTCTGCTGTTGATCTCCCAGGCCTCAGGTACCTCTTCTGTGTGGTTGCTGTTGCAGGTGGCTCCTGTGCTCCCCGACTTGGTGACTGCCCTTCTTTGTTAGCTGCTGCGGCTAATGACCCTTGTATGTTTTCCTCACATGCATTTTCATTGCCTTGAGGTAGTATTATGGGGTCTGCTGTTCTGGATGCTGTTGCTGATGACGACAACTCTGCTGATGATTGTGGTGATTCTGCTGCTATTGGTTTATCTGACACTGCTGCTGAGAATATCTGAGCCTTTGCTGCTGCTACTGGTGTTTGTTGTAGCTCTACTGCAGATAATGATGGTTCCACTGTTACAGACAACTCTTGTTTTGGCGGAATTGGGATTGGAGACACTTCCATTACAGATGACTCATTAATAAATTTAAGTATTTCGGCACTAATAATCTTTTTCCCTTTTACGTTCATGTGGAGACCATGTCTTGTGAAGTGCTCTCTGTGAACACTGTTTATCTCTACGAAAGTCGTATTCTGGAAACCTCTACATATTTTCTCAAACAGCCTGTATGCTGTAACAATCTCGATGTTTACGCACGAGTTTTCCATCAGATCGTGTCTCCTGGGGATACTAACAATGTAGAAATGCACTCGAGGCATCCTTTTGACAGTTTCCTTCAGGATTCTCGTTGCACGCCAAGTTTCATTACAGTAAACATCATTTGCGCCTCCTATTATGATGCAGCTGTTACCGGTCGTTAATATGTTGTCACTGTTTTTCAGAATCTCGCGTAATGGCGCGCCTGGTTTGATTATGCCTGTTAGATTAAGGTCTGGGTGATTTCTTCTCATAATTTCCGTAATTCCTCTCCCATGACTATCTGCAAAAATATATGTCTGTTGTTTGTGTCCTTGCTTATCCATAACGTGGTTGTTTACTTTTTTTTCTTTACGAATATTTACCTTGTGTTTTTCTCCGTTTAATCCACTTGTATATTTTTGTGTGGATAGTTTGTTCATATTTTTATCCATGGATGCACTATTAACACTTTCTTTTCTTGCGTTTAATTCACTTGTGTCTTTTTGAGTGATCAGTTCGTTGATATATCTAGTTACAGTCGTACTGTTTACACTTTGTACATTTGGTTGTGCAGACCTACGAATTTTATGGCTAGCATTAATGAGATCTTGTTGCCTTGACGATTCAGACAGTTCCCGTATGGTTAGTACCAAATTTTCCATTGTTTTTGTATATTTTTTTATAATGTCAAGTTCTTTTTGAAGTTCGTCATGCACGCTGTCTTCTATTCCCGCGTAGTACTTTCCACTCGCGATCTCGCGGCCGTTACACTCTATGTCACATTTACACTGTATTTGTAAATCTTCTTGAGCAAAGCAGTGCGAATGGCACCATTTATGTTTAAACACGCATATTCTAATTCCATTTAGCACTGTTTCGTCACAAACAATACACTTGATTGAAATTAAGTCCTCAAAAACTGCAGAGCGATTTAAAGTTACACGTACACTTGCCGCCATCTTATGTTCATATCCCCGTTATATGTGAAATCATACTCTTCATTTAACACTGTCCTGTTTTGCTACATTACATACTGCATTTGATATGTTTAATACATTCACATGTATGTTTAATCTAAAATGAAACTATACTAGTACATAAGATCATTTTTAGGGCTCATTTTGAGCTTTTGTATTGTATAAAATACTATTTCTCTAAGGAACTTCTCTATTGCTTTTTTTAAACATACTCAGTGACACATTGTATGCCTTTATTGGCAACATGTTAAATTTTGGGTTGGTGCATGAGTTTGTGGTATTTATGTTTTGCATGTTGGTATTCTGGTTGCTATGGGTTATTTATCGATTGTCATTTTTGATTTGTAGTTCACTGTGACTAGTTGAATTTACATATTGTCATTTTGTCATTTGAAGATAATAAATGGAGCTGTGGATGCTAGAAAATGGAGTGCTAAGTGGAGAAATTGGTACATGTCTGAAATGTTCATATATTTGAGTTCAGTAGAGGGGTGACAGCAGCAGAAGCAACCAGAAACATTGACACCCTGAACTGTGGGAGTGCCATTGGACAGAGTATGACAAGAAAACTGTTTTTTTCATTTTAAGGAGGATCAATTTGACATTAGTCACTCCCCACGTTCAAGAAGACCTCCAGAGTTTGATAAAGATTGTTTGAGCGCATTAATCCACAATGATCCAGGTAATTTCCAAGAATGTTTGCCTATCGAAGCTGCAGGCTGCAAAAGATATATATCGAACGTGTGATTCTAAATCGATCGCGCGACTGGTGGTGGGCGTTATGATAAATTATTTGTGAGATGCTAGGAGAACCCAAACAATTTATGACGGTAGTCAGTGGGATGTCTGGTATTGTAGACATTTCTTTGACCGATTGTCTCATGTGGAAGAATCTATTTCCATGCTTATGCAATGTAGAAAATTGTTTCAATTTTTGTCAGAAATGCTATTCTCTACCCATATTTTTGCATGATATTTGCAAAGTCTTCCCAGGTTATGGTAAAAAGGAACTGCTTCCCGTAGCATACACATCAAATGGACTTTCTCATGACAACAACATCGACATGTGAGGTAAGTCGTTTCCTTTGCAATTACAACTATTTTAGTGATGCTCTTCTTTTGTCATTGCTGGAGTGACCACTATAAACATGCTCATAATGCCTGCCACCACAGTCATGTCATTGATTTAGAATCGCATGTTCAATATCTATCGTTTGTAGCCCGCAGCTTTGATAGGAAGTTAGCATGATCCACATCAGTATGCTTGAGAACTGGCAAATGTGATGAACTGTGATCATTCACCCATTGTGTGACATTTGCATGTTGTTGGGGGAAGATTCAAAAATCATATGTATGGGTACCGCTTGCTCTACACCAAAATCACAAAAATCAGCAGGTGGCCATGTGTGCATCTCTACTTGCACATCATCAGTTGGCTAACAGAATCAACCATTCCTATCGTGTATCATTACTGGTGATGAGAAATAGTGTCTTTATTCTAACATAAGGAAAATAAAGGAATGGTTGAGCCCAAACAAAGGAACAACTTTGTAAAAAGACATGCGTGCATCCGCAGAAGATAATATTATGCATCTGGCAGTACAGCGGTGCTTTCGTGTATTACTAAGTTACTTCCCTGAGCTGTAACCATCACTGCTGACATTTGTTGCTCAAAAACACCCGGGAAGACTGTGTGAAGTTATGCTACTACATGATAGTGTCCACCCGTAATCTGCTAGACTGACAAAAAACACTGTACAGGAGTTGGGTTGACAAGTCGTTCTGCACCCACTGTATTCACCTGATTCTGTGCCTTCAGATTTTCACCTTTTTTGTGCTCTACTGAACAACTGTCGAGGAACTTCCTTTCTAGATGAAAATGCACTCTGAAGATGCTCAGTGAATTGTTCGTCTCAAAACTACATGATTTCTAGTCATGGAATCGAAACGTTACCCCAGCATTGGCAGACTGTTATAAATAGTGAAGGAGAATATACACTCCCGGAAATGGAAAAAAGAACACATTGACACCGGTGTGTCAGACCCACCATACTTGCTCCGGACACTGAGAGAGGGCTGTACAAGCAATGATCACACGCACGGCACAGCGGACACACCAGGAACTGCGGTGTTGGCCGTCGAATGGCGCTAGCTGCGCAGCATTTGTGCACCGCCGCCGTCAGTGTCAGCCAGTTTGCCGTGGCATACGGAGCTCCATCGCAGTCTTTAACACTGGTAGCATGCCGCGACAGCGTGGACGTGAACCGTATGTGCAGTTGACGGACTTTGAGCGAGGGCGTATAGTGGGCATGCGGGAGGCCGGGTGGACGTACCGCCGAATTGCTCAACACGTGGGGCGTGAGGTCTCCACAGTACATCGATTTTGTCGCCAGTGTTCGGCGGAAGGTGCACGTGCCCGTCGACCTGGGACCGGACCGCAGCGACGCACGGATGCACGCCAAGACCGTAGGATCCTACGCAGTGCCGTAGGGGACCGCACCGCCACTTCCCAGCAAATTAGGGACACTGTTGCTCCTGGGGTATCGGCGAGGACCATTCGCAACCGTCTCCATGAAGCTGGGCTACGGTCCCGCACACCGTTAGGCCGTCTTCCGCTCACGCCCCAACATCGTGCAGCCCGCCTCCAGTGGTGTCGCGACAGGTGTGAATGGAGGGACGAATGGAGACGTGTCGTCTTCAGCGATGAGAGTCGCTTCTGCCTTGGTGCCAATGATGGTCGTATGTGTGTTTGGCGCCGTGCAGGTGAGCGCCACAATCAGGACTGCATACGACCGAGGCACACAGGGCCAACACCCGGCATCATGGTGTGGGGAGCGATCTCCTACACTGGCCGTACACCACTGGTGATCGTCGAGGGGACACTGAATAGTGCACGGTACATCCAAACCGTCATCGAACCCATCGTTCTACCATTCCTAGACCGGCAAGGGAACTTGCTGTTCCAACAGGACAATGCACGTCCGCATGTATCCCGTGCCACCCAACGTGCTCTAGAAGGTGTAAGTCAACTACCCTGGCCAGCAAGATCTCCGGATCTGTCCCCCATTGAGCATGTTTGGGACTGGATGAAGCGTCGTCTCACGCGGTCTGCACGTCCAGCACGAACGCTGGTCCAACTGAGGCGCCAGGTGGAAATGGCATGGCAAGCCGTTCCACAGGACTACATCCAGCATCTCTACGATCGTCTCCATGGGAGAATAGCAGCCTGCATTGCTGCGAAAGGTGGATATACACTGTACTAGTGCCGACATTGTGCATGGTCTGTTGCCTGTGTCTATGTGCCTGTGGTTCTGTCAGTGTGATCATGTGATGTACCTGACCCCAGGAATGTGTCAATAAAGTTTCCCCTTCCTGGGACAATGAATTCACGGTGTTCTTATTTCAATTTCCAGGAGTGTATTATTGGTGAGTAAAGTCCCTGTTATGTGTACCTGTTGTTTTTATTACACTTGTGGAAAAACTCTATGAGCTTATGCTCCAACCCAGTAGCTTTATGTGCATGTAGTTTTGAGTTTTATTATGTCTAACGACTATAACATCAGTCACCATTTTAGATGTGTATTATGTTGATGGACAGATTCTCATTGTTTGTGACTGTGTTAGTTTTCCTTTGTATGTATTAGACAACTTAGTATAAAGAGGGGTGTAACTGTTGGTATTTTTAGTTTTTTGAAATATAATCTACAAGACTGATTATTTATAACTCTACAGATGCATCTGATTGCTGCCTTCTGCCAAATGAGGGTGTTTTTTTGCTCCAGGGGAATTCTTTCACAATAAAATAGCATTATGCGAAGTGTGTGTGGAGAAAGGCAAAATATGCCCTAAACAACGGCTTTATGAGCAACGCAAGACATTAGTTTATCTAACAAATATGTGATACATACTAACTTAGTAAATATATATTGTTAAATATATATTCGGTATGACTCTCCCATGTTAATTTTGAGTCAAGATGGATTCCAAGAAGTTTAGATAAAGCACAGTCATTGCAATCATTTTTAGTGCATATGCTAAAATAATATTTGTCACTTGTTCTGGATTAATATGTAGTTCATTGATTTGGAAGCACTTATGGCTGTTCTGAGATGATCCCTTCTTCCTGCTTTAATGCCCCTAATGCATAGAATGTGGATTTACATCACATAAAGCTAGAGAAATCATTTACATATATTATGAAGAGCAAAAGGTCTAAACACAGAACCCTGTGGCACACCCTGCATGATATCCAAGCCATTTGACCTCATATTGTTGAATAGCATACTTGGTTTTCTCTCAGTTAGGTAGAATCTGACTAGAGAGAGTTCTGAGTCTCTGAAACCATAGCAGAAGAGTTTTCCAGTGGAATTCTGTGGCTGATAGTGGCAGATGCCTTACTGAGATCTACAAGGATAGTATTAACAGTTAACCTCAATTAAAATGATGATAATATATTTTCAGCTGCTTTTACTGTTGACAAACTGGAGCTGGAGCCATGCTGTGAGTCAATGAGAATATTATTCACAGACAGTTCTTGACTGATTTGGAGCTGTTTGCAATGTTAAACAGTTTTCGAAAGGATGGGCATGAAAGAGATTGTGTAGTAATTATTAGGACAAGACGTGTCACCTTTTTTGTGCAGAGGAGTAACAGATTCCATTTTAAAGGCACTGACAAACATTTGGTTTGTAAGGAAACAAATTGAATGTACTATTGCATCCACAATTTTTTTGATCAAATGATTGGAGAGACAATAAATGTCTTCCAATTTTGAGTAACTTAATTTTACTTTTGCAATTGCAATATCACTTACTTTTACCTATATCCATTAAAAGACAGGAATTATTTCTTCAAAATTTTTTAGGATGGTGTGTCCATGATTTGAATTATGGATGCTGCCATATTTATGGCTACATTCAGTTGCAGCAGTGCTGTTCATATTGCCAGCATTACTGAAGAGTGTGTTGAAATCATCTGGTGTGATACCAGCATCAAAGGATGAGTCCTGACAACAGTTCAGACTGTTTTACATTCATTTTGGGGCTTGCTAATATAACCATCATTCACCTTACACTTGCTTAATCTGTATTTAGTCTTTAACCTTATGTAGTTTGCTCTTTCTGCTTCATATTCTTTGATTTGTCTTAAGTAATCATTAATGGAGTTCTAGACCTTTGTTGACCACGTGTGAACAAGCTATGCAGAGGTGTGAGATCATGTTGCTTGGCAGTTTCTTTGTTTCTTCTCACTCCTTTATGGCAGTCAGTTTCGAATGTATCTGACAGTGCACTGATGAATAATGTAAATGCATTTTAGATACGAGTTGTTCCATGCAGAATGCCATTTCAGTTTGTTACCTTTAGGTATATTCTGAAGTTATCAATGTACTAAATTTCATTGAAATCAAATGCCGGCTTTTTAGTATTTAATATTAAGAAGATATCTTTATAGTCTGATAAAAAAGGTGTATCGAACAACCCTAGTTCATACTGATTCATCTCAACATTAGTAATTACATTATCAAGAACAGGCAGAGTGTCTAGTTCAGTTAGGTCATGTGATCTTAGAATGTTGAGTAGATTAAGTTGCTAAAATCACATGTTATGTACTGACTTATCTTTTGATGCAGTCCACATTGTCTCGTATTTCCTGTAGCCATGAATTAAGCTGTTAATTTTTGAAATCACATATGAAATTGTAATTTGACAGATTTTGGCACTATGATACCAATATTCACTGATTTATTTCTCACAAAGGAATGTACATTGTGGAATATACAGCAGATCATGTCATGGATACTCAGTATTATCAGAGTGATCATAATTACAGGTACCCACCCACAATAGAAATACTTGTGTAGTTGATAGTGGAGGTTTCATTAACCAGAGATTGTTAACTCCCATGTCTGGAAACAGGATACGTATCAGCAGATTGCTAGAAAAAAATTCTGAAGATGGCCTTGTAAGCCAATAACTGGTTAACACAATAAAAGTAATATTGTAGAACAAAAGCAAACTGGTGCTTTCCATTTATTATAATGTTGTTCTGCCAAGAACTGACGGAAGATTCTGTTAACATGAGGAAATATTTGTTCAGTGCATCAAAATATAATAATGAGTACTAATGACTATGCTGTCATGCCATCTTACTCAAACAATATCAACCATTTGTAGAGGAACTGGCTAGCAGAGGCATATAAAGCAGGTGTTGATTATTGTAACACAGATTTGGAATCACTTCTTCAGTACTGAAGATGATCACTTCGACAAAGGTAAATTGAATAATAGTTCTAAAGTAAACACACAATTATGGAAGGAAAGCATAAAGCTGGAATACTGTAGTCATAGCTACAATAATTATCTACATATTGTAGATACAAAATATATATGAAAAACACACAAACTTCGATAGATTTCTGTCTCAATGATATTGAGAAAGTGCTCTAATTAAGAAGCAAATTAATTCCTTTTTTCTTTAATGATAACATTAGCTGTACAATTGCAAAATCTTTTAATAACATGAACTATTGAAATAGTTGACACACAACAATTGATGTGATGAAACAGGAGCTGTTAACTTAACAGTGGTATGTACTGACTGCATTAACATGACCTTCTCTTACAATTATTTTCCGTTACAATAACTCTGTATGTCTATAATCATGGTCTGAATTTATAGTGTTAAGCATTATTGTAATGCACATTGTACCAAAATGTATCATGCCATTGTAACTATGAAATAATGGTTGAGGTCATCGTTAGTTTATCACCTACTTGAAACAATTACAGACTACCTTAAAAATTTTATTTTTCACAATTGTGACATTGAAGAGATTTTAAATTCCTCCTTCTTCATATATATAGCAGTAGTTGACTGCCACTTTCAATTTTTATAGGTGTCTCAGCAGCAGGTTTCAAGACAGAATGTAGTATCCATTTTGAAAAAGCAAGAAATCAGAACCTGATTTTAAAACTATGCAATTCACTGGAGCTGAATTTTCCAGCCAGCAGTGCCCATGATGGTCATATTTATAGAATAGTTGATTCTGAAACTGAAGGACTAGAAGGTCAGACTTTAAACAGAATATTTTGTATGTATACCCAATGTGAATTTGAGTAATCATCTATGATCAAGAATTGATCAGTTTTGGTGTCTGTGATGGTGAAGTATTGTTTAAGATTGCCTTACATATAAGTGTACCCTTACGTGTTGGGTGCAGCATAAGTCAGTTAATCGCTGCATATGTCTGTCCATGATCAAATTGTGGCTAAATAATTAAGTAATATGCACACATTGAAAAATCATGAAACCTATGCACAGCTTCTATCCATGATGAAATTATAGCTGAGTAATTAATTAACATCCCCACACTGAAAAGTCAAAGAATTATGTGCAGTGAAATTTGTTACTAACAAGTGACATCTGAGTTTTGGCATCATTTGTTTATTAATTGTAAGCTGAAAAGTGTACATTACGATCACAATATTGTCTACAGAACAGTGCATGTTTGTATTACAAGAAAATGCACTTATTGCTCTTATTGCACTTAAAGTAATGGTGTTAGAGTTAATCCGGAAAGAAAGAGATGTTTGATTTAATCATAGTTCAGCCAAATGAAGTGGAATGAAAATGCTATTGAAACTCTCGAAAAACATATCCACAACATCTTATGCACTTAGAGTCCTTGTATCCGCATGCAGTAATGAACGGTATACTTTAGTTATGTTCATCCAGTAATCAGGTATGGTATTATTTTCTGGGGAAACAGTGCTCAGAATTTACGAACAGTATTTAAAATGCAAAAGAGAGCCATAAGAATTATAGCGAAAATCAGTAAGCGGGCCCACTGCAGAGAATTTTTCAAAATGTTAGAAATTCTAACTGTTCCTTGTGAATGTATATTCCAAACCATAGTGTACAGAAAGAAAAGCATAGAAAATGTATGCACAAATAGCAGTTTTCATAACTATAGTACAAGAACAAGTCACTGTCTTCACCTAGACAGGAAGAATAAACATAAGACTCGAAATAGCTTCTTGTTTGAAGGTGTAAAACTGTATAATAAACTGCCACAGAAAATAAAAGAAACAGATAACATGTACTGCTTTAAGAAAAATGTTAAATTGATTTTCCAGAAACACTACTTTTACACTATAAGTGAATTCCTTAGTACAAAATGATTGTAAATAACTTTTGTTTCTCAATATTTAACTATATGTAATGTTTTGATAAGGATTGTAAATAACTTATATGTCACAATGTTTAACTACAAGTAACAGCAAGCTGTATAAAAATATGAATGTACACTGACAACATCCATACTTTTAAAATGTCCACAGATGGCTACATAAATAAATAAAATGTTTAGAAGCCCTGTAATGAACTTCTAGGCATAAAAAGTGGCAGGTTTGGACTGAGATTATTCTTTAGTGATTATTAAATACAAAGTGGAAACAGAAGAGTAAGAAAAAGGAAATACTATATTTGGCACTAAGCCATGAAGCTCACAAGTGGCCAAGGGTTAAACAAAAGTATGAAGTCTATTTCATAGAAGAATAATGTGTGATAATAGATATCTTAGACATTTTACCGGTATTAAAGCTTTTTTTAAGGTGGATTATAATTGTAGAAATGCTGGAGTTTATGGGTGGAAGAAGTGAGTACAAAAGTGAATCATGATTCATACAAAAACTTAGTATAGATCAAATGGAAACCAAAGCAAAAGCTTATTGTTGTCAGTGAAAAATGAAGCAATATTGATAGAAAAGAATGATCACAAGAGGAATTGTTAGTGCATACTGAAAGATTAAATGGACCAGTGTAGCAGGTGGTTACAGATACTTTTCAGCATTAATAGCAGTGTGGGTATCAGGAACTGGAGGTATTTAACTCTTGTGTCTGAAAACAGGATTCACATAATAGATTTCCAGAAAAATATTTTATGTTGTGCAGTAACCGTAGACAGTTTCAAGAAGTGTTTAATTATCACTGTTACATCAATATCTTTTAGATTGTTGGCTATCATAATATGCACAACACATGAGGAAATATTTGTCCAGTGCATAAAAATGTAATAATGGGTAGTAATGACTATACTATCATGCAATCTAAATCAAACAACAACAGCCATTTATAGAGGCTAACAAATGCATATAAAGACGGTATTAATTATTGTAACTCAGCTTTGGAATCACTTCACCATCATCTTCAGTACTAAAGATGATCACTTTGACAAAGGTAAAACGAATAATAGTTCTAAGTTAACACACAGTTATGGAAGGAAATCATAAAGCTGGAATAGTGTAGTCACAGGTACAAGAATTATCTACATGTTGTGGATACGAAATGTACATTAAAAAACACACATACTTTGATAGCTTTCCGTCACAGTGATATTCAGAAAGTGTAGTAATCAAGAAGCAATTTAATTACATATTTTCTTGAATAATAACATTAGCTGTACGATTGAAAACTTTTTTAGTAACTTAAACTATTGAAATAGTTGGCACACAAAAATTGCTGTGAAGAACCAGGACCTACTAACTTAAAAGTGGTATGTACTGACTATATTAACATGGCCTTAGTCTTCCCTTATAGTAATTAAATATGTCTACAAACATGGTCTGAATTTATACAGACGTTAAGCATTATTGTAATGCACATTATACCAAACTGTGTCATGCTGTTGTAATTATGAAATAGCACTTGACATCAAGATGATGTCAAGTGCTATTTCATAATTACAACAGCATGACACAGTTTGGTATAATGTGCATTATATTACTTTATCACCCACTTGAAACAATTACAGACTGCCTTAAAATTTTATTTCCCACAGCTGTGAAATTGAATGTTTTGTAAATTCCTCTTTCTTCATATATATTGCAATAGTTGATTGCACTTGCAATTTTTATAGGTGTCTCAGCATCGGGTTTCAAGACAAAATGTAGTGTCCAGTTTGAAAAATCAATAAATCAAAACCTGATTTTAAAATTATGTGATTCACTGGAGCCAAATTTATCAGCCAGCAGTACCCATGATGGGCATGTTTATAGACTAGTTGATTCTCAAACTGAAGGATGGAAAGGTCAGACTTTAAACTGAATATTTTGCATGCACCCTCATTGTGAATTTGTGTAATCACATATGATCAAGAGTTGATCAGTTTTGGTGTCTATGATTGTGATATGCTGTTTAGATTGCCTTTGGTCTGAACTGCCAGAGATGACAGTCATGTGTGCATGGGGTGTGCTTGCTTGTGTGAATAACGAGTGCATTTCTTTTTCTATATCTGATGAAGGCTGTTTCTGAAAGCTATATACACATATACAAGTCTTTTAGTTGTGCTTGTTTACAACTTAATATTTCATCTTTATGGTAAATAGTGATCGATCTTTTCCTTACATTGTCAACTAAAAATATATTTCATCAAACATTGGAAACTCCATGTAGGAATATCAACAATGTAAGAAAAAATAGATCGCTACTTATTGTAAAGAAGAGACATCAAGTTACAGAGAGGCACATTTAAAAGACACTCACATGTAGCTTTGGGCCACAGCCTTCATCAGTAAACACACACACACACAAGCAAACACACCTCATGCAAACATGACTGCCAACTCCAGCGTCTTGGGCCGGAATGCTGGTTGCTGGTTGTGTGTGCATAAGGTGTGCTTATGTGTGTGTGTGTGTGTGTGTGTGTGCGCGCCTCACTTTAGTGATGAAGGCTGTGGCCGAAAGCCGCATGTGAGTGTCTCATAACTGTACTTGTCTGCAACTTGATGTATCTTCTTTATGGTAAGTAGCCATCTGTCTTTTCTTAAAAATATATTTAACTATTTTTCAAGTGACATTGCACTTAACTCGGCAACTATAGAAAATAATTTTTTCTTGTGCACAATAAATAAATCTGCAATAAGTCACTTTATAGTGTTTTGCAATTCATTTCAAAATGATAACATAGCTTATACTAAATCTTGTATCCTTATATTTGTACTTCAGTCTTTGGAATTGCAAGTCAGTAATTACTCAGTATTTCCATATATTTTTGTTTATATGTGTGTCTTTTTCATATATTTGCTTTTATTAACATCACTTGCCACAACTATGTTGCTCATTACATCATTTTAGGCTAACCTTATCATAATCTGTGTGGAGTTGCTATCCAAAGTAACCTTTACATTATTTATAACCTCCACTTAGTCATCACCGCCATTCGGGCATCTTCATATCTCCATCTGTTTCTCTCAAGAAATTGATAAGTATATCTATCAACCATTCTCTTATAATTGTGTTAATTTTGTTCAGAAATTTATGTAAGAAAATACATATATAGGTCTTCCTAAGGCAAAACTAACCTCCCCTGAGAAAAGTTGTTATAAACCTCACCAGGTACTTCTTGTTTTCCACAAAATCATAAAGTATCCCAGGTACAAGCAGTTAATCCCCTTATAACAGACAGTCTGCCAGCTCAAACATATATATTCTCCACAGTATGTAAAGTAAACTTGATAATTCTTTATTATTGAGGTAAGTTTGTACCTGGATGATTCTTGGGATGTGCTCTCCAACGTAAACTGAAGTACATATCATCAAATTTGTTATCGCCTTATTCTCAGCTCAGAGGAGTCAGATGCTGAAGGGTATTTGCAACCTTCTGTTACTGTTACAGCAAACAGCTCACTTATGCTCTTTATTCCACAATTGTATTGCAAATCTCAGACCTGTGCTTCCTTCTTAATTTTTTTTAGGTTTACAGGATACAAATGAGCTCTTTTCTCTGCTGGCTTGGAGCAAGCCACAAAAATTATCGAGAGTGTACTACCCATACAAACACTATCAAATATATCATTTAATGCAGAAAGACAGTCCCTATATATTTATAATTCTCTGTTGAGATTCTTTCCCTCACTCCCCCTATGGTGTTTGTCATCCTTTTGGTCCATGCCACCTTTCTCTTACATTATACAGTATCCTATGCCATATGAAGTGTCCACGTACATTAAGTTTTATGTAACCTAGGCCCTACTCCTTTTGGCATCTGGAACTCACTTGTACATCTTGAAAGTGCACACCCATTACAGCTGCTCAAGAGAGGATCTCTAAGTGTTGCGACACTATAAGCTCAGATATTCATACGCCATCTTCTTTAGGGTATAGTCTAAATGTTACTATCACATCATTAGCTATGGTACATGGCTATTTTGGGCCTGCCTACCCATTCTCCCATTCTGAGTGACATCAGTAACATTCAGGTTTTTTCATCTCCCTATGAATGCATAGCCAAAAATGTATATTTGCTTCTCAATTTAAAAATGCACCTGGAATATAGTGTTAGGATTTAGATTGTGCATTGTTAATATTTAAACTTCAATATCTCATACTTTCTTAGTGATACTTGTTCATAGAGTAGGTTCAAAATGGGTTCATAATGGCTTGAAGGATTATTTCATTATTTTTACATACTTCACCTTACGTGTATTTTACTTGTTTCATGATGTAATAGCAGTATCTACTGTACTTTTATGTGTAGAATATGTCAAAGAAAAACCATACAGTTTTATCATCAGTTGAACCATTAGTTTAGTTTTCCCTAGCAGTACTTTTTTCCAGGAAGTTAATGTTAAATTATGTATCTTTCTACCGTATATATATTATAGAGTTCCTTCTCTTGACCTGTAGAGAGATCTATCAAAATAAAGCCTTTGAACGTGGACTGTGTGTTATTCAACCTTTAACATAACTGAAAATCTCTTGAGCCCTGTGATTGGCAACATGCAACACTCCACCTCTTTAACAATCTCTGGTGTACTCTACATGATATAAATATCCACTACTGGAACTTGGGCACTAGACAAATTTCAAGTCTTTACTTTCTACCATGCTGTTTAACAGTCCTCCATTTACTAGTAAATAAATTGCATGTGTACAGCAATAGAATGGTGCCAACATTTAGCCAATGTCCTGGAAAATACCCTACAGTGTGTATGGTGAACTTCTCCCCCCCCCCCCAGTTTGTATTTGGAAATTGCTTGGAAAAACTAGTTACAATTTCACAATTAGGTCTCCTGACAGCCCACTACTGCTCGTTTGTTGCCTTTTGCTTACCTCTCCTTCAGTTTTCATGAGCTTGTCCCAGATTTTCTGGAATTCCTCCCCACGCCTATCTGTGATTGCTATGTACTGTGATATACTTACAGTCATTTTGATTTTCTTTTATAGAGTCCATGCAGAATAATGTGACCAGCATGTGTGCTTTTGGTAGGGCACGTGCAGGAAGAACAGTGATGGTGGGGTTGCGAGCAGGCATTGTAGGGGAAATGCTGAGCACTGGAGGGAAATGCCGTTCCAAACTGAAGACTAAGCTCACATTTTTTGTAAATATTAAGTGGAACCCCCCCATGCCCAAACTTGCATGGTGACCCTTTAAAAAGGTCTGTCACCTCTACTTTTGTTAGTATCTAAGAAGAATTATGCTGAAAATGCAAAAAAAGCAGAGATTTATTTTTGTCTGGCTTTTTAAACATTTATAACTTTCAGAGAGGTGTCATGAGTGGCAAATTTTGAGTAAAACCTACACATTTATCTTGTTGCCATTTTAAAATTTGCTTCTTTTACCAAAACACAACAGAGTTTACACAGTGTCACTAATATGTTGCACAGATGCAGTTGCCTGTGAAGTTTATTAAGTGAGGAACTGAGGAAAAATGTAGTCAGCAGCTTATGAAAAGCACATCCTCAGCACAGAAATATGTCTTCAGTTATGTTGTTTCAAAACCCATAGCATATCTCATTTCACTAGCTATCAAATGCCCTTTCGATTCTCGGTGGGGTCAGGGATTTTCCCTGCCTCGAGATGACTGAGAGTTGTTGTGTTGTCTTCATCATCATCATTCATCCCCATTGCAGTTGGAGGAAGGCAGTGGCAAACCCCCTCTGCTACGACTTTGCCTAGTCGGCGGTGCAGGTCTCCCGCATAGTTCCCTATGCTCCTTGGAGTATGGAACCTCATCATCATCATCAGTGGCCTTTAAAAATTACATTATTTTATCAAAACAATATGTAGTTAGTGGAATAACAAGGTAGATAATGAAGTTTTGTGTAATAACCTTATGGCAAACTACTGTCCTCCTTGTCCAATATCATTTGTCAAAATTGCATTTTAGCATCTCAAACTGTTCATGAAATATGAAGAACGTTGTGGATATTTCATTCTGACTCTATTGCTGGTGCCCGATTGCAAATGGGTGTGGTACATCTCGAGGTTGTTGACAGATTGACCTGCACCCATACATCAGCTAAATTTTACATGCAGCAACATATTAAGTGATATGCACCAAACTCAAAGTCATAGTGACATCTATTTTTCATGCAGTGTCTTACTTCTATGCAGGTATCACAATAACTAGGGCCATCAACAAAATGATGGGCACACCATCATAAAGCTGACATACAAAGCTACAAGTAATGTAAAAATGAATTATTTTGCCAAATAGTTTCTGTAAAATAATTTGAGAAAGATTGCAGTATGTGTGCCTTGATTCTGTCATTGCTAACCAGCTGAAATGGGGCAAACACTGTCAGCCTCCCCTTCTGAACAAATGAATGAACTTGCACAGTACTTTGGATGAAATTGGTCACTGCCCATCGGCCCCATATCCTGTGGACTCTTATCTTCTGACCTGTTATGTCAGTTACTCAGTATTGCAAACTAGCAAAGTTCTAACCAGGCATAACCATTAAATCTGATTCTTTGTTATGTTTTAATGTAGTCAACCTTCATTGTGTGTCTGAGATTTGTTGCTTCCCTGTTTCAAATTGCTCTTCTGTAAGTTCTTGCATTTTATTGACATCATTATTTAACTCACAAAATTTTCCATTGGCCTCCTTTCTTACTAGATCACACTGTTTATGTATTGTGTCATGTAGCTTCCGAGCTACTGTCTTTATTGCAGTTTGCAACTCTGTAATTTTAGCAGTGACTTCTTTTCTCTCTTGTTGAAATTCTGTTATATGTGTCTCTAAACTTGTTTCCATCTCTCTGATGCTAACAGAGAATTCAGTTCTTAAGTAAGTAATACAAGAAGGTTTGACAGTTAATATTTGGGCTTTAAATCAGCTATACTCTCACTCAAGTCCTTTAAACATTCAGGGATGTTTGTTGGCATGGCCCTGGTAATTATGGGCATGCACTAACAAAATCAGTATCACCAGATTTAATTTGGTGCTCAACACTACAAAGACTCAGTGTACCCAACAAAAGAAAACTTTGGTCACTCAAAACTATTGTGATTCCACTAGCAGACACACACCACAACCACCACAGAAAAAAATTTTCCGATACAGCTCACTGAATTTTGAGAAGAGCATTTGTTGTCTCGAACCATTGGCGAGAAGCCAAAAGCAGATGTGTTGATGCTGTGCTGAGGAGACAGTAGCAGCTAACAGAAGTCTTGAATGTTCTTCTTCCCAGTTGTGAACTTATTTGCTCCTTTAATGAAGTTGCTGTCAAGGTATTCAGCAGTTTCCCTTCTACACATTTGCTTTTTGTAGTATTTGTTCATTTGCAGTGCAAATAACAGTATATTAATGGCTGCAAATCCAAGTTGTTGGCTCCATTGTGAGGGAGAATGACTTAATTTTCTGACAAAACTTATATTTTTTGTTTTTATTTTAAATCAAACTCATTTCCTTTTCTCAATTAAATCATCTTATTTGCTGGCACTAACATGTACAATTGTCCTGTCACAGTTGCTACAATGGAATGTAATGTGCCTACCATAGTTCAGGCATCATATGGAGATGGAGTATGTACAAGTTTTTGTGGTTACCATTATTTATCTGTATTAACTGTTTGACTGGACCCTTTCTAGAAGATGCCAAGTCCATGCCTGCTGGAAATCCCAAACACTAGTTTCTACAAAATAGATTCATGTGCTGCTTCTTTATCGTGCATGTATTTCGCCTCCTGTATGTATATTGCTTGTCACAGCACACGACTTTAACCAAGTTTGCAGTACATATCAATCCTGTCTTTCTCACCCTGTATACTCTCTCTGAGTTTCCCTTGTCAAGTGATGTCATGACCATTGTCTTGCACTGTGAGATTCTGTGGCCCACAATAAATCGCGGAGGTGGGACAATTTTTCAATATGTGACAGAACAAGTGTGCACTGCCTATGCTGGCACATGCCAATTTACTTTAAAACTAACATACAGAACTACCTAATGCTTAAATGTTCATGTAATCAAAATTACAGTAGCTTTAAAAATTAAACAGATGAGCACTAGTAGTGTATTTTACAACAATAATCATTACTTTTCACATGCAAATACAATAAATATGAGAAAGCTCTTGAATGGAGCTATGGATGCTGTTTTGCTGTGGCATATTCAAATATTTTCTTGATGTTTGGTTGTACAACCACAATGAACTGTTCAAAAGGAAACATTTACTGATGTCTGTAAAACCTGTATTGCATATGCTGGCAGCTGATTTCGGTAAACATGTCATTTTTATGGGGGCACATTGTTGTACATTATACATGCCTATCTCATACCTGTATCAGACAGCTTTCTTGGTCATAAAGTTTGCTGGGCTCAGCTAGGTGTGTGTGGTCATTGGTCTGATGGCTACAAATTTCTGACGATTGTTGGGGGTTGGGGGAGGGAGAGGGGGAGGGGCATGCAGAATAGGTGGAGGGATACCTCCCATATTTGTCCCTCTAGTTGCCAGTTTTGTTGTTCTATTGTAGTACAGAATGTAAAAGTTACTTAATCAGAAAAACAATACATAGATTACTTTGTTGTATGTGTGTGTATCTAGTAGGTACAATGTTTTATTGGCCATTGATCTGATGTAAATAACAAGATGATGCGCTAGATGAATATGATTATGCTGCAGTTCAGTAATATATTGCAAATAATTGCCATTTATAATGTCCATTTGGAACACAGAGTTGCTGTGTATGTCATTTGAATGCTCTTTTATAACTGAAATAAACTGAGTGTTTTCAGAGAATGTTCTGTGTTTTTGTAGGTCTGACATCTGACTCCTTACCTCCAGAAAAAGAACAACAAAGAAAGAAAGTGGATTTTGTACAGGGCTACCTTGGTGAAAATGGAGACAGTTCTCCAGGCCAATTTATGAAATTGCTGGAAGTAATAGAGAAGTTATTAAATATCATTGTGTTAGTAATGGTGATAGCTTGTTTTGCAATATTTATTTTGTTAATGGGTAAGCTGTACTTAAGTAATACATTCATTGTGTAATTTAATTTTTGTCCATTACAATTTCCAGCACTATTAATCCTAAAATGTGTGGTACAATGGGAAGTATTCCCTGCTGCATTTCATAGCAGTTTGCATAGTGTGTTCTAGATCTGTTCAAAAAATAACAAGGAATTTTCGTTTTTTGGAAGGAATTTTCTTATTTTTCTACATCAGTGCCATCCCATTCAAACTATTCCCCATTTAAATATTACATACTTATGCTAGTGTTTTTTCTAGTCCCCAAAATAATTCGGGAACACAATCCTTGGGATAGCTTGTAGCCCTCTTAGCGATGCTGTTTGAATTTTTTCTATGCTTGTAAAATGACATCTTCTAAGATTTTATTTATTCCTGCGAACAAAAAAATCACATGGGCCCATGTCTGGTGAGTGTAGAGGCTGGGGCTTTGTTACAATATCTTTTTTTGCCAGAAATTCATGAACAGGCAATGAACTGTAAGAATGTGCATTATTGTGTTGCAAAAGCCATGAACAGGGTGTATACGCCCTGTGACAACTGGGAAATCCAGGAAAAACCCAGGAATTTTTTCACATGGGAGAAATCGAGAAAAACCTGGGAATTTTTAGACTTCCGGGAATTTTTCATTATTTTAGTGTTCAGTTAAATTGTTGTAATTTTGACTGGTAAGAACATATAACTCCAACAAAGAATTTTACTTTAGCCCACATCTACAGAATAATTCTGCAGTAATAAAACATAAATGAGAGAAGCAAAGGAAAACTTTAAATCAAACAATGTAAACTCCAGGTAGAAATGCCAACAATATAGGAAAAGACAGATTGCTACTTATCATAAAGAAGAGATGTCAAGTTGCAGATAGGCACAAGTGTGTTTTAATTGTGCTTGTCTGCAGCTTGATGTGTCTTCTTTATGGTAAGTAGCAATCTCTCTTTTCCTACATTGCAAATAAAACTGTAGTTGCAAAGAGAATGTGCCATTTACAACAACAAAGCACAGTGTATGTACGAGTATCTGCCGACAGCAAAATGTGTCAAAGGCTATGCAATACTTTGTAACAACAAACTACTTTGAATGTGCCTTTCTTGTGGACCTCATTTCAATGAACGTGAGATTACAACTATTTACATTTTTAACAGGTCGCAGGGAAATATTGTGAATGATGGTTGAAGAAGCATTACTTTCAAAGTAAATTTCTTTTTTTGCAAGATGAATTATGTTACATGTCAGAATCTGCAATGAATTTTGTAAATTACAGAGCATTAGACTCTCATTCAAAACTTAACACTGAGGACTGGCCACTAAGAAAAATTTCAGGCCCAGAAGACCCACCATTTATTTCAATATTTAATATTTTACTGGCACATTTGTGTTTGATATACACGATGACAATTATTGAGCTATATGAACTAAAATCGTCATAACTTCTGAACAGTTTTTGTTAGAACATTCGAACTGCATGGTTGACTGCTGGACATAATGGGAATTAGTATGCACTGTAGGTTTGGTTTAGTGATGAAGCCCACTTTCATGTGGATGGGTTCATCAATAAGCAAAATTGGCACATTTTGGGGACTAAGAATCCTGTTTTTGTGATCAAGAAGTCTCTTCACCCTCAATATGTGACAGTGTGGTGTTCAGTGTCCAGCCATGACATAATGGTGCAATATTCCTTGATGGCACAGTGAGTCCTGAATGGTATGTGAAGATTTTAGAATGCAATTTCATCCTCATTATCCAAAGTGACCCAGATTTTGACAAGATGTGGTTCAAGCAAGACCAAGTTCAACCCCATAAAAGCAGGAGGAGTGTTTGATGTCCTGTAGGAGCACTTTTGAGGACCACATTCTGGTCCTGGGGTACCCAGACTCCACTGGTATGGGCCTCGATTGGCCGCCATATTCTGTGGATCTGAACACATGCAACTCCTTTTTATGGGGCTATGTTAGGGATAAGGTGTACAGAAATAACCCCAAAACCATTGCTGAGCTGAAAACAGCCATTGAGGAGGTCATTGATGTTCCGGCACTTCAGCAGATCATGCAGAATTTCATTATCTGTCTGTGCCACATCATTGCCAGTGATGGCAGGCTTATCAAACATGTCATAACCTAAATCCGAATATCTGTAGTGATGTTTACATGTTGAATAAATTGTGTACACAGCACAATTTGTAACTTATTTACGTGTTTTTTTCCCCCCCTCTCTGTGCAGTGCAATGATTGTCACCCTGCATCTTAAAGGGCAACACACAACTAAAAGAGACCAAGTTTTAAGGTTAATTTTCATATTTATTTTAGTTCTTTCCAAGATTATACAATATGCAATAATGATGCCAGAAAGTGTAATTATCCTTCAAAAAAATTGTAAAATGAGTTCTGGAGCAATTGCACATATAATTGGCTTTTCTGTGGAAAATTCGAAGTGCCTGATGGAACATGTATTCAGCAGGTAACCCACAAAATGTTCAGTTCACAGCAGGCTGTGTTCTTAGGATCTTACTTAACCACACCCCCGGGAAGGAGGGGGATGCTTTTTACAACTAATATTATATGTAAAACCTTAGCTTTCCTTGTAGTGATGCTGTGTATATATTAGTTTAAACAATTAACTTTTCCTATTTATGTATTTGCACTACTTGACAATTATGTTGCTATTGGCTGTTGCTATTGGCTGAACTGCATCATGTGCCCTATGCTCTGAATATCTGCTGCCATTGGCTGGCAAGATAATGTGCTATGAGCTGTGATTGACGGATAAAAGCCCATTGCAATCTCAATTTCAGTGCATTAGAAACTACTGTGCTACATTTGGCGGAATTCCTGTTGCTATATTTGGTGGAATTCATCTTTATAATTTCATAATGCAAAAATACGCAGTATAAATGTTGTTGCACATCAAAGATCTTTCAAAAATTTGTTACTTTTTGATGAGCTTTGTTTCCTAAAGGGCTGGGAAGTTCTATGCTGGTGCATAAAACCATAACCATTGTAAGAATTGATAAGTTTTACAGCCCTTAGGGAAATTATATTGTCACTTAAGACAGAAAAAGTGTTCTTTCACCAGAGGTATAGCGTATTTTCACCCAAGAAAAAGTGTATTTTTAACCAGGAAATCTATGATTTTTTTATCTGTTTGCTTGTACACCCTACATGAATTGTGACAATAACTTTCACCTGTGACCACAAATGTCAAGCTTTTTTCGGTCTTGGCAATTCAGAATGCTTCTACTGGAAAGATTGAACCTTATCTTCATTGTCATATCTATAAACCTATGTTTCAGTTGTCCTGCATCATTGTTGATTTCATCTAGTGGCTTTTTTGGAACATATTTTGTTTCCCACATTTCATAATCAAACCATCCTAAAAAATTTCATGGCATGAACTAAATACCATCATCAGTGCCTTCTATGCCTGTGAGATAGCGATTGTTTACAGTCATTTCCTTCACTTACTGTATTTTTTCTATTATAAGGCTATGTTTTTTCCGATATTTGTCATTCAAAAACGACAGGTTGATCTTATATTCAGGTGTTAAACAGTTGCTACTGGCATCAACATTTTTACATTGTTTAATAGATTGATGTGGAAGTCATCTTACATTTAAATATGAAGCTTGAGCTATTGAGATAATGTGCAGATTTATTTTTTAGAGTTTGGAAGGGTAAGAAGGCCAAATGACATGTTCAAACAGGCTCAAGATTTCCTGATATGCCAAAGCACTCAATACAATATTGGCCTTGCTTGAACAACCACCTGAAATTTGACTTGTGCATCACTAATAGAAGAGAAGCACTAGTGCAAGGGAGAACTAGCCACCACAACAGTTTAGTGATCTGCTTAAAATTTGACAATTTTGTGAAACTCAGGAGGACATAGAATTTTATGCTGCCATCTTACACACACTTGTTGTATTTGAACAGGTTTGCAATAAAAGTTCTCACACATATATGGATACCGTATAAAAACATTTGTGGTGCTTTCTAAATACAGTTAACTCTGAAAGGCAAACATGATGCCCTTCAGAAAACATTACTTGATTCTGTACCCAACTCAATATTTCATTTGATTATGAGATATTGTAATTATTTAACAAGTGGGTCACAAATGAAAAATCTGATCACTGTTCACATATTAGAATACCAGCTAAAAAAGTTACTACCATTTAATCAACTTTTGAACAAGATGGTAACATTCAGATGAAACAAGAAAGAAAACTAATCCAAAATTAAATGTGTTAATAATGACATAAATTGTGTTAAACTTTAAACTGACTGTTATTGTTTCCATGATAATAAATTACTGCGGGAAGACCCATCGTGGGGATAGTACCAACAGACATCACTATATTGCGGGATGAGTGAAAGTTTGAGAATTTCACTGAAACATGACTGCAATCTTTTATTTATGTTTTAGTTGGTGTTATTGCATGTACCCTAGTTGCTCAAGCACAGCATTATGGAAGGGCTGGAGAGCGAACATTGATACTGGCATGGCTGAGAACTAGGATGAGTGCGGGGAAAGAAGTAGTGAGCAGGCAGCAAATTACACTGTGCTGCCAACCATGGGAACATATACCACATACTTTAGCTTTTCATGAACATCTACCACATTTAAACTACAGTTTGCCTGAATCCAATTGAACTGACTTTAAAATTGAGCAAATACATAACAGTGATATAAATTTCTGCAGGAGACGGTGGAAGTCAAGACAGCAGCCTGTGGACTACTTACTGCAACGATGTTGTCAATGCTCACCATAAGGTATAATGGGAATGAAACAGGGTGTGTCAGCTACTGATTCTGTGCAGCCAGTGAAGGAGTGGCAGGCAGACAATATGTTTGGAAGCAAGAAACATTGTAACATACTCATGTCAGTATAGAAGTGAAACCCTAAAAGTATTCAGCAAAAAACAGCTGCATTCTCAGGTTTCACAGTGATCACAATTTCAGGTATTGCAAGGTAAATGGAAACAACAGCAAAATATTTGTGACAGTGAAGATATAAATTTCACATCTGTGCTATTAAGATGATGATTATGATCATGATGATTAAAAATAGTGACACCACAGATAACAGGCTTAGTAAGCATAAAAGGTAGTGAAAATAAAAATTATTTTTTATTTTATTTCTTCTTGTATTATCAGTATGTAGACAATCAATAAATGGTCTAAGTTTAAAACAGGTATACTGGACATTGTTAATGTTTAGGCAGATACTTAATGTCAATAAAACAGTTTGTAAATCTGATAAGTCAGAATACGTAAAAAATTATTTTTTCTCAAGGAGCCTCTTAAAAAAAGAGGGAGGGGGTCATATCAGGGTAATTTTATACTCTAATAAATACAGTATTCCACAATTTCATTGGCTGATGTGTGCTGGGGCATCTTGGGTGCTCGTTATCATCATCTTTGAAATGTTTATTCTACTTGTAAGCCCTTGTTTTACTCATGGCTGACTCATCATAAGTAATATGTAACAACTCCAAAACTTTGCTACACTTTATTCTTTTCTTGTAGTAACATTTAATACAAAGTCTCCAATCCATTTTGATACAAATTAAATAACCACTGATGGTACCAAAATATATGTAACCTTTTTGACAACTGACAACAGGCCAAATGTGTGGTATGGTTAATACTGTACAGATATTTTTCAGGTGTATTTACCTGCAAATCAGATTTGCTGTGGAGAGTAAATTACACTAATATAAACATTGCTAGTGTACAGGGTTATTACAAATGATTGAAGCGATTTCACAGCTCTACAATAACTTTATTATTTGAGATATTTTCACAATGCTTTGCACACACATACAAAAACTCAAAAAGTTTTTTTAGGCATTCACAAATGTTCGATATGTGCCCCTTTAGTGATTTGGCAGACATCAAGCCGATAATCAAGTTCCTCCCACACTCGGCGCAGCATGTCCCCATCAATGAGTTCGAAAGCATCGTTGATGCGAGCTTGCAGTTCTGGCACGTTTCTTGGTAGAGGAGGTTTAAACACTGAATCTTTCACATAACCCCACAGAAAGAAATCACATGGGGCTAAGTCGGGAGAGCGTGGAGGCCATGACATGAATTGCTGATCATGATCTCCACCACGACCGATCCATCGGTTTTCCAATCTCCTGTTTAAGAAATGCTGAACATCATGATGGAAGTGCGGTGGAGCATCATCCTGTTGAAAGATGAAGTCGGCGCTGTCGGTCTCCAGTTGTGGCATGAGCCAATTTTCCAGCATGTCCAGATACACGTGTCCTGTAATGTTTTTTTCGCAGAAGAAAAAGGGGCCGTAAACTTTAAACCGTGAGATTACACAAAACACTTTAACTTTTGGTGAATTGTGAATTTGCTGCATGAATGCGTGAGGATTCTCTACTGCCCAGATTCGCACATTGTGTCTGTTCACTTCACCATTAAGAAAAAATGTTGCTTCATCACTGAAAACAAGTTTCGCACTGAACGCATCCTCTTCCATGAGCTGTTGCAACTGCACCGAAAATTCAAAGTGTTTGACTTTGTCATCGGGTGTCAGGGCTTGTACCAATTGTAAACGGTAAGGCTTCTACTTTAGCCTTTTCCGTAAGGTTTTCCAAACCGTCGGCTGTGGTATGTTTAGCTCCCTGCTTGCTTTATTCGTTGAGTTCCGCGGGCTACGCGTGAAACTTGCCCGCACGCGTTCAACCGTTTCTTCGCTCACTGCAGGCCGACCCGTTGATTTCCCCTTACAGAGGCATCCAGAAGCTTTAAACTGCGCATACCATCGCCGAATGGAGTTAGCAGTTGGCGGATCTTTGTTGAACTTCGTCCTGAAGTGTCGTTGCACTGTTATGACTGACTGATGTGAGTGCATTTCAAGCACGACATACGCTTTCTCGGCTCCTGTCGCCATATTGTCTCACTGCGCTCTCGAGCACTCTGGCGGCAGAAGCCTGAAGTGCGGCTTCAGCTGAACAAAACTTTATGAGTTTTTCTACGTATCTGTAGTGTGTCGTGACCATATGTCAATGAATGGAGCTACAGTGAATTTATGAAATCGCTTCAATCATTTGTAATAGCCCTGTACATTAATTCATATGGTAAAATATCATTCTTTTGAGTAATTGTTCCATAGAAACTAACTGTAAATGACATGCAGCAGAAGAAGTACTGACATATATATATATATATATATATATATATATATATATATATATATATATATATCTAAAAAGAAAGATGGTGAGACTTACCAAACAAAAGCGCTGGCAGGTCGATAGACACACAAACAAACACAAATATACACACAAAATTCAAGCTTTCGCAACAAACTGTTGCCTCATCAGGAAAGAGGGGAAGGAGAGGGAAAGACGAAAGGATGTGGGTTTTAAGGGAGAGGATAAGGAGTCATTCCAATCCCGGGAGCGGAAAGACTTACCTTAGGGGGAAAAAAGGACAGGTATACACTCGCACACACACCCATATCCATCCACACATACAGACACAAGCAGACATATTCAAAGAGAAACTCTTTGTCTTTGAATATGTCTGCTTGTGTCTGTATGTGTGGATGGATATGGGTGTGTGTGCGAGTGTATACCTGTCCTTTTTTCCCCCTAAGGTAAGTCTTTCCGCTCCCGGGATTGGAATGACTCCTTATCCTCTCCCTTAAAACCCACATCCTTTCGTCTTTCCCTCTCCTTCCCCTCTTTCCTGATGAGGCAACAGTTTGTTGCGAAAGCTTGAATTTTGTGTGTATATTTGTGTTTGTTTGTGTGTCTATCGACCTGCCAGCGCTTTTGTTTGGTAAGTCTCACCATCTTTCTTTTTAGATATATTTTTCCACGTGGAATGTTTCCCTCTGTTATATATATATATATATTTTACAAATTGGAAAAATAAACAATATTTGAAGAAATAGAATAGATTATTGTCATCCAAATAACAAAAGACAAAAGAACACTCATAGCAAATATTTGGAGCTATTATGATTTAAGTCTGATCCAAGCAGCCTGCTCACCCCTCCTCATATTGTTGTGATAGTCTCTGTGCTTCTAGGAAGAGTTGATTAGCAAGTTGCAACAGATGACTTCACTTTACTATTTCCACTTATTTACAACATGATTAATAACCCTGCTAAGAGTATCTTTTGTCTATTGCTTGGTAGAGAAAGAATAGTATGACTGGCAGGGAAATTGAATGAATATTTCTTAGTTCTAATTACAAGTGAACAAATAAGCAAAGTAAAATTGAAGTGACTTATGAAGGAGTACACGAAAAAAACTGCAATTATTTTTTAAAACTTATTTTTTTTTTCAAATTGTTTACAAAACAACCTTATCCCCTTCAAAATATCCTCAATTAAAATTAATACATTTGTCCCACTGGTGCTTCCACGGTTCAAAACATTTTTGTACTCATCTTTAGAAATGGCTGACTGCTCCTCCAAATTGATGTCCTTCCATGCCCCTTTTCATGAGTGGAAATAAGAAAAAGTTGCACAAAGCCAAGTCAGGTGAGTAAGATACTTGGGACAGCGGAACCATGGCATTTTTAGCCAAAAACTGTCTTATAGAGATGGCTGTGTTGCAGAACAAACTTGGCAGCAACCCTTTCCATTCCCAAATCTTCTGTTAAAATTCACTGAACTGAGCTCCAAGATAACCCACTAATCTCTGACAGTTGATGAATTGTCTGACATCAGTCACTATTTTTGTCGATTGGGGCAGTTGATAGATGTCCCGAATGAGATTTGTCATCAATCGATGTCACCACTTTTAAACTGAGCAAACATGCCCAGAACGAGGTTTGTCATCAGTCGATATGTTGCCACTTTTAAATTGAGCAAACCACTCATACACTGCAGTTTTTCCCATAGTGTCATCTTGTTTGTTTTCAGCATTAAAACTGTTTCAGCAGCATTTTTACTGAGTAGAAAACAAAATTTCACAGCTACACATTGTTCACTTAAACTTGCCATCATAAAAAGAAAACAAGCACAAAACAGTGCTAACAAAAACAATCCTGCAGATTAGCAGAGCAAGCCTGATCAGCAACACAGGTGGCACTGAACTGGCAATGAGTTGCACTATACACGTCTAGTGGCAGAAGTGCATACTACACAAGCTCCGCCCACGGCAATGTTATTCCGTTTTTTTTTTCCCCCCCTCCCCCTCCCCCCTTCCACATATCATTTCATCTCTATGTTCTATTTTACAATATTCATCCTTTTTCATGTTCTTCTGCTTCGTAGTTTTGATAATGATATTTTGTTCTTTAAGCTCCAAATTCTAATGAATTTGTTTGATCTGTGCAGTGCCAACTTCATTTTCCTTATTATTTTGTCATTGTAATTATGATTGTGGTTTTCAAGCGAGCACAAGTGACTCTTTTTTTATGTACAGTGTCATATCCCGAGCATAGGTTTTGAAAGGGATTGAGTGATGGGGCTTCATGATAAAGGCAATTCAGTTGGTTGACATGAGTGAGAGGGAGACTTGATTGTCTGATGTAAATTCCCCAGTGATGGATGTGTATGATCAGGGGATGATGAGCAGAATAAACAAGTCAGAAGATACAATTAATTCCCTTAGTTGCTTCTGAATCTCAAATTTGAAGTGACTCTCCTAGCTTATTTATCTATTTGGTTTTAGGTGATGTATACCTGTTAACCAACCATTTTTGAGGTGCCTCCACATTAATAGTGAAGTCCTTAGGCAGAGACAGCAATGTTATCACTGTTCTCTCTGCTTATTGAAATCCTTGTAAAAAAGCTATGGTTAGGAGAGCCTTGCATCTAGTTAAATTCCTCCTAGTGACCCCAGCCTATAATACAAACTGCCTATTCACTACCCACTGACATCTCTGTTGCACCTTCTCTCTGCTGGACCCCCAGTCCTGTGGTTTTGTTCACTTTTCCCCTTCGACCCACCAGCCCCTGACATGATGTAGCATCGAAGGCTTTACATCATCTTACTGTCTGCCCTTGTATGTTATTCTTTAGATATCTTTCACAGACTGAAGCCTTTCCGTTTAAGGCCTAGAACTATTTTCTAAGCCTTTCATTGCCTTCTTAAGAGATAGCATAGTCCTCACTATTAATCTTTCTATCTTTCTCTCTTACAGTTCTTGCCCTTTGTCTCAAATCTCACTCTTTTATTGCCTAAGGACCTTGCTTCATTAATATGCCATATAATTCATGCCTTTACTTCCTAAGCATATTACCTCATTGATTGTGTCATCTTATTCCTGTCTTTGTTATCTGTAGAATTCACCTCATAAATTATGTCAAATAAATTATTTCATATGCCCTTCATGCTCATGTTGCATGCTTCTCTTACTCAACATGTGGCCTTTGTGGCTACCTCCACCATGCAAAGTCCTGTCTTTACTTTTGCTAACTTCCAATACTGTTTACATTGTCCACAGGATTTGGCTTTTGGCTAGATAGACTAGGCAGCCAAAGAGAAGTGGACCCTGAAGAGACAAGGGTCACATTTGAGGATGTAAAAGGGGTATGTTTACTGTGCATATACTGGAAAGCACATATTACTGTTAGTTTAATACAATTAATGATTATTATTAATTTTGTTCATGTAATTCCACACAAAAACAAGTTGTATGACATAAAATATGTACTGTCAGTATTAAAGTTGACTTCATTTGGAATAGGCGCAAAGAAGAAAAATGTATTGTATTGTAAGACACAAACAACAGCACGGCCACAGTGAACCAATGTTTATTCTTCTTCCACATACGAGCAAACAACAGCTGAGAACATAGACAAAACATAGAAACAATCTGAGTGTTGATACAAGCATTTGCTGAGAACAAGTGTCAATACAATATGAGGGCAATTGCCTGCTGCACTGTGCTTGTGAAGAGGAGGGCTCTGCTAGATAGCACAATGGTTGCTGTGCCATGTGCACAAGTCATGTGGTGGCCTGTGGTGGCCAGCCTGTGGAGATGTTGACGGAATATTTGAAGCATAGTGCACTGGTGGCCTGTTGCCGCAATGCACATCCAAGTAGTATGTACAGTATTATAGCACCCCTACCCCCTTGGGGAAAGGGCACTTCATCGATGCGAACATTGAGGCAACTGTTGAAACATTCTTGGCTTTGACAGTGGAGGCTGTAGGTAATGACAGTGGTGACAGGAGGAGAGTCTGGGTCAGAACTGATGAGTAGAGGCAAAAGTGTGGACACATGCGGAGACCACTCCCCCATGAGGTACCGTAAGAGAGGACCAGTGACAAGGACACTGGCAGATGCCTGGCTCCTTGACGTGGTTGAATTATGCTGACAGAGAAGGTGCTGGCTGTTTGGTTGGAAGTGCCAGGGACACTGTTGTTGAAAAGTTCAAACATGCGTGCCCAGCCGGTGGTGGAATCACCGGTGACAACGAAGCATCGCAGGAAGGTTTGGCAACAGGTGCCACCATGCTGGAGCCCCATAAGGAGGGCAGGTCCAGACCCACAGCGGGGACACCCTGTGAGGCCAGGACAAGCACTGAGGGAGGAGGTGGAGGCAGCAGACCTGTGAACATCACACTGGCGCAAGGAAGCAAATGGTCTTCGAACCGCACCACCAGCCCATCACTGATGCACACCATACAGAAGTGGTGACCTTGGCAGCTGTGGTCCATGGCTGGAATCGTCTTTGATCAGTGGCATGATCAAGCTGTCCAGTAAATCGCGTACAATAGTTGCAAATGCATTTGGACTTAGTGCACTTAGTTGGAAATTAATTTTGAGACAAGTGCTTATTTTGACAAAAAATGAACCAAAAATGTATTCAAAATATCAAGGTCCAGTTTTAATTTAGAGACATATCACCTTGTTAGTTATGTTACCTAGCAACACTGTAAAGCAGCTTAATTAATTAATTAGAACGGTTTAAGATGTAGGAAGGCCCATTACACACACAAAATGTTACACAAAGTTTGCTGACCACATGAGAGTATGAGAGTGTTCTACTTTCCATAAATGCCAATAAACCAGAAGTTTCAGAAGTTAAATTTTTAACTGTTGTGTATCTTCATTGATTGTCCTACACCACTACAGAACTTGTTGTATCATGTCTCTTCACAAGAGATCGCAAGAAGCTGGGATAAACGAGAAGAAGAAAAAGATTAAAAAAAGAGGCATCGGTATAAGTTCTCAGTATTTCTTTTCTTTGTAATTTCTGTATATTCTGGAATATTTGGTGTTTGTATAAATGGCAGCACTCTCCAGCCAGGAGTTCAGTTTTTTTTTTTCTGACTGTAAGTTGGTGTAAATAAACAAACTATCATTGCTAAGCGCTGTACTTTATTGATGACTCTCTTTTTGTATTTGGAATTGATTGTGGTAGAACATGACAATATATTTCTGTTGATCACATTACAGAGTGAAAAGAACCATTAAAATTTAGCAGTGCAGTCATGTTCTGCCTAACCAACACCTTTGAAATCTGGCGTATTTAAGCTGTGCTATTAGGTCCCAACCTAACCACTGCCTCATAAATCGCTACATATTCAGGGAAAGGGGGGTGGGGGTGTTGTCGTAGGTACAAAAGTTGATCATGTCTCCCTGCAAATCAAAGTTATGGAACTTAAAAAAAGAAGTAGGTTGTCAACAATTCCCATGTAGTAGTTAATATGTTTTTCACATGTGGCACCAACATCTCCAATGGTTTGAAATTAGTTTGTGTATTGTGTGGAAGAGGTGCTACCATAACTATTGTTTGTGAATGCTAACTTTTCATCTGTTGGGGCTAATACTGAAATTTTGCTCAATCCAGTACTTTATCGAATAATGGAACTACAAACAGCATGACACACAACAAAGTTATTGTTAGGTTGACAGTTACAGTATATAAAACAACAACAAATTATTTGGACTTTAAACAACTTCTACTGCTTTACAACTAGGGACTCTAGAGCTCAAGAAAGTTGAGTGTGATAAAGTTTGTAAACATCACTTGAAAGCGGTCAGTGTGTTGTCAGCATCATTTTATGTTAATTGCACCATATTTTTATTTTTCCTTGATGAATGTTGTTATTAGCTGTTAATGGAAAGACATGCAGAAATTAAGAATGCAATAGTGTGTGTAAAATAACACTGTGAATGCAGAAAATTTGAAGGGACTGTTAAAAAAATTCAGTAATTGGCAAGGGACAAATTAATTCCAGAAACATAAAATTGGGTTTACACTGAATGTTACACCTTTAGTGAGAGTTATGTCAAAAGGTGGCCCAGTCTCAAACAATTCTGTGCAGTCACTGCCACCAGTAGCCAATGAGATTGTCTCCCTCGAGACGTCTTGCCATATGTAATGCTGCATCTCTTTCTCTCTCTCTCTCTCTTTCTCTTTCTGTTTCTCTCTCTCTCTCCTTCTTTCTTTCTCTCCCCCCTTCTCCCTCTCGTTTTTCACGTGGTATGTACTTGAGCAGGGCCACCTATTAGGGGGAGGGCAATCCCGACAAATGTTGCGGGAGGGTGGGGGGGGGGGGCGAGGCTGTGACAAAAAAAATCTCTCTATTCAGTTGTGATTTTTCAGAAGACTGAAATTTTCATCAAACTGTCTGTGCTGGATGATTATGCAAGCACGTACAGACAACATTGCTAGTGATTCTTTTGTTAGTTTGGTAAATATAAAACACCAAAAAATAAATTGACACAACAAAAAGATTTTATGACTCGTTCAACTTTTGTTGAGGCAATGCACTGCTTGACATTTGTCGAGGGAATTTGTAAGAGTTTGTGATGCTTGCCACTGTGCTTGCAACTGCTGCAGTGTATGCAAGGTAACATTGAGTGGTGCTGCAGTAGCTATTGTGCGATACTCTGCTTATTGTTTGACCTTGAGCTGTGTCCTTAATTTAATTTCAAATCACTTCCATTGCTACAAATAGGGAACACCTGTGAACATGAACATAGTTTTAACACACATGCATGAAACCTTCCCGTGCATCACTTCCTTCGCAGCAAGTGGTCAGAATGTAGTGTGAGCTGCAGATGTTGTCAGCACTGCCACAGATGTTTCCTGCACAACATTTCCCACCCTGCGGCCACCATATTGTCACCCATTCATTCCCCATACTAGCCTGTGGTATGACTCAAGTAAAGTTGGACATGCTATAGTCTTCTGACTATTGAAATCAGTTTTACAACACATATTGGTAAACAGTTGCAGTGATGACAGAACATCCCTACCACCAAATGAAAAAAATGAATCTTTACCCCCTGTGTTTAGCAAATGATCATAACTTTTCTGAGATTAAATGTATTTAAATATGGATTGACTAACTTTCTAAAGCTCCTTTGGAAACAAGAATAACATTTTTTCCATTTATAATAGGCTTAGATGAATTTAGAGACTCTGGCATTGTGACTTTGCTATTTTCATAAAAGCGGCATTGACAACAATACTGATGACCCTTTTCTTGCCGGCTCTGATGTCAGTGTGTGTCTTATGTTGTGTCTTGCTCATACAGCATAGACACAATGAGGTAGCTAGGTGCACGCTAAACTAACGCAGACGGGCTTGAAGTTCTGGAACATGAGACTTATTAATGAATAAGAAGAAAAGTACGTAGATGTTACTTAACTTTTATTCTCTTGTTGGAATACATCTCTTGAATATTAGTACGCTATTAGCACTGATACAAATGGCGCCTTGCTAGGTAGCAGCTATGGACTAAGCTGAAGGCTATTCAATCTGTCTCTCGGCAAATGAGAGGAAAGCTTCGTACGTCTGGTCGCAAGCTATGTAGTCCGTACAACTGGGACGAGGTCTCGTCCGTGTCTTGTCACCTGCCATGTGGTGGCGCTAGGTTTGCGATTACACAGTGGCGACACGCGGGTCCGACCTGTACTACAGGACCGCGGCCGATTTAAGTTACCACCTAGCAAGTGTGGTGTCTGGCGGTGACACCACATCTTACATACACTGTGCCTCAGATTTAGATGTTGTGCTTATTGACATTTACTCGATTAATGTTAGGAGTGACGACAGTGCACAAGTTGTTGTTTTCATGAAAGTTAGGATTCTTTGCTTGTGCAGGTACTACAGGTATGTGTGAATCTATCAGGCAAGTCTCTTTATATTCTTTACTAAAGATAGGTTACAAAATTTAAAAAATAGTTTAGTACTACTACTTTCACTGTTATTTAAAGCTCCCATTAGTCTGGTAAACACATTTAGTTGATATTTTAATTATTTATTTCCAGGATAATGTCAGGTTATATCTATAAATCTTGTGGACAGAAGTGATCAGAAAAATTAAACACATTGAAAAATATGTGAAAGAGCTTGAGAAAATACACAAAACCAACAGGAAACTACTTTACTTTCTGCCAAAAGGTAACTCAGTGTAACCCTTCAACATCAACAGAAGCAGAAACCTGTTCTGCACAAAAACCTAAACTAAATACATCTGATGTAGGAATTTGGCTGCCTTGTAAAGGAAAGATAAGTGAACAAAAGTCTGAGTCTGATAGATGTAGTGACTATGACTGGAACCCAAGTGATCTTGGGAATGGGCTATACATGTAATAACAGTGATACAAATGGAATTGTTAGAATGGCATTTCAAATATTGATCTTTGAAAAGTTCAACAGTTTGTAGACAAATGAAGTAGAATATTTATCAAGTATCACCTGTGTTCCAAATGTTCTAATAACAAATTTGAAGTAAAAAGAAATTAGTTAATGTGGAGTGACAGCCAGAGAAAGCTCTTCTGTTGGCCATGCTTATTATGATCCCAAAGCCCTGGTGCATCTAAGTTAGCTAAGCTAGATGAAGGATTAACTACATAAAAACAACTTGGAAAAAGCTATACTCTACTCTTCTGATCCCCCCCCATGAACCATGGACCTTGCCATTGGTGGGGAGGCTTGCGTGCCTCAGCGATACAGATGGCCGTACCGTAGGTGCAACCATAACGGAGGGGTATCTGTTGAGAGGCCAGAGAAACGTGGTTCCTGAAGAGGGGCAGCAGCCTTTTCAGTAGTTGCAGGGGCAACAGTCTGGATGATTGACTGATCTGGCCTTGTAACATTAACCAAAACGGCCTTGCTGTGCTGGTACTGCGAACGGCTGAAAGCAAGGGGAAACTACAGCCGTAATTTTTCCCGAGGACATGCAGCTTTACTGTATGATTAAATGATGATGGCGTCCTCTTGGGTAAAATATTCCGGAGGTAAAATAGTCCCCCATTCGGATCTCCGGGCGGGGACTACTCAAGAGGACGTCGTTATCAGGAGAAAGAAAACTGGCATTCTACGGATCGGAGCGTGGAATGTCAGATCCCTTAATCGGGCAGGTAGGTTAGAAAATAGGTTAAAGTTAGATATAGTGGGAATTAGTGAAGTTCGGTGGCAGGAGGAACAAGACTTTTGGTCAGGTGATTACAGGGTTATAAATACAAAATCAAATAGGGGTAATGCAGGAGTAGGTTTAATAATGAATAAAAAAAATAGGAGTGCGTGTTAGCTACTACAAACAGCATAGTGAACGCATTATTGTGGCCAAGATAGACACAAAGCCCATGCCTACTACAGTAGTACAAGTTTATATGCCAACTAGCTCTGCAGATGATGAAGAAATTGATGAAATGTATGACGAGATAAAAGAAATTATTAAGGTAGTGAAGGGAGACGAAAATTTAATAGTCATGGGTGACTGGAATTCGTCAGTAGGAAAAGGGAGAGAAGGAAACATAGTAGGTGAATATGGTTTGGGGGGAAGAAATGAAAGAGGAAGCCGTCTTGTAGAATTTTGCACAGAGCATAACTTAATCATAGCTAACACTTGGTTCAAGAATCATAAAAGAAGGTTGTATACCTGGAAGAATCCTGGAGATACTAAAAGGTATCAGATAGATTATATAATGGTAAGACAGAGATTTAGGAACCAGGTTTTAAATTGTAAGACATTTCCAGGGGCAGATGTGGATTCTGACCGCAATCTATTGGTTATGACCTGCAGATTGAAACTGAAGAAACTGCAAAAAGGTGGGAATTTAAGGAGATGGGAACTGGATAAACTGAAAGAACCAGAGGGTGTAGAGAGTTTCAGGGACAGCATAAGGGAACAATTGACAGGAATGGGGGAAAGAAATACAGTAGAAGAAGAATGGGTAGCTCTGAGGGATGAAGTAGTGAAGGCAGCAGAGGATCAAGTAGGTAAAAAGACGAGGGCTAATAGAAATCCTTGGGTAACAGAAGAAATATTGAATTTAATTGATGAAAGGAGAAAATATAAAAATGCAGTAAATGAAGCAGGCAAAAAGGAATACAAACGTCTCAAAAATGAGATCGTCAGGAAGCGCAAAATGGCTAAGCAGGGATGGCTAGAGGACAAATGTAAGGATGTAGAGGCTTGTCTCACTAGGGGTAAGATAGATACTGCCTACAGGAAAATTAAAGAGACCTTTGGAGAGAAGAGAACCACTTGTATGAATATCAAGAGCTCAGATGGCAACCCAGTTCTAAGCAAAGAAGGGAAAGCAGAAAGGTGGAAGGAGTATATAGAGGGTCTATACAAGGGGGATGTACTTGAGGACAATATTATGGAAATGAAAGAGGATGTAGATGAAGATGAAATGGGAGATAAGATACTGCGTGAAGAGTTTGACAGAGCACTGAAAGACCTGAGTCGAAACAAGGCCCCGGGAGTAGACAACATTCCATTAGAACTACTGATGGCCTTGGGAGAGCCAGTCCTGACAAAACTCTACCATCTGGTGAGCAAGATGTATGAGACAGGCGAAATTCCCACAGACTTCAAGAAGAATATAATAATTCCAATCCCAAAGAAAGCAGGTGTTGACAGATGTGAAAATTACCAAACTATCAGTTTAATAAGTCACAGCTGCAAAATACTAACGTGAATTCTTTACAGACGAATGGAAAAACTGGTAGAAGCAGACCTTGGGGAAGATCAGTTTGGATTCCGTAGAAATGTTGGAACACGTGAGGCAATACTAACCTTACGACTTATCTTAGAAGAAAGATTAAGAAAAGGCAAACCTACATTTCTAGCATTTGTAGACTTAGAGAAAGCTTTTGACAACATTAACTGGAATACTCTCTTTCAAATTCTGAAGGTGGCAGGGGTAAAATACAGGGAGCGAAAGGCTATTTACAATTTGTACAGAAACCAGATGGCAGTTATAAGAGTCGAGGGGCATGAAAGGGAAGCAGTGGTTGGGAAGGGAGTGAGACAGGGTTGTAGCCTCTCCCCAATGTTGTTCAATCTGTATATTGAGCAAGCAGTAAAAGAAACAAAAGAATAATTCGGAGTAGGTATTAAAATCCATGGAGAAGAAATAAAAACTGTAAGGTTTGCCGATGACATTGTAATGCTGTCAGAGACAGCAAAGGACTTGGAAGAGCAGTTGAACGGAATGGACAGTGTCTTGAAAGGAAGATATAAGATGAACATCAACAAAAGCAAAACGAGGATAATGGAATGTAGTCAAATTAAATCGGGTGATGATGAGGGAATTAGATGAGGAAATGAGACACTTAAAGTAGTAAAGGAGTTTTTCTATTTAGGGAGCAAAATAACTGATGATGGTCGAAGTAGAGAGGATATAAAATGTAGACTGGCAATGGCAAGGAAATCGTTTCTGAAGAAGAGAAATTTGTTAACATCAAGTATAGATTTAAGTGTCAGGAAGTCGTTTCTGAAAGTATTTGTATGGAGTGTAGCCATGTATGGAAGTGAAACATGGACGATAACCAGTTTGGGCAAGAAGAGAATAGAAGCTTTCAAAATGTGGTGCTACAGAAGAATGCTGAAGATAAGGTGGGTAGATCACGTAACTAATGAGAAGGTATTGAATAGGATTGGTGAGAAGAGAATTTTGTGGCACAACTTGACTAGAAGAAGGGATCGGTTGGTAGGACACGTTTTAAGGCATCAAGGGATCACAAATTTAGCATTGGAGGGCAGTGTGGAGGGTAAAAATCGTAGAGGGAGACCAAGAGATCAATACACTAAGCAGATTCAGAAGGATGTAGGTTGCAGTAGGTACTGGGAGATGAAGAAGCTTGCACAGGATAGAGTAGCATGGAGAGCTGCATCAAACCAGTCTCAGAACTGAAGACCACAACAACAACAAGAACTCTTCTGATCATGAGGGTAGATTGTTGCATAAAAATAATTTTTAGCATTTAGATGTTATGAAAAAAGCCTGTTGGGTATCAATGTGTATTTTACATTCCAGGAACTATTGCTGAAGGAAAGAGAGTTTTTATGTGAGCTGTTAAGAAAAAAGTTTATATGTTACTGTCTTTTTAGCCTCATGATCTTTGCCTTTTAGGAGAAATAGCCACCTGTTAGGTGAGCCAGATATTGGTAACTTCTTGGGGTTGAGTTATTGGTTAATATGAGCCATTTTTGAGAGAATATACAATTTATGCTTAGAGCTGTCAAGAGAAACATGAAAAGATAGTGTACTGTTTATCTTGGAGAGCATTCAATGAGATTTTATCTTTGTGCAGGGGGTAATACACTGAAGTGAAGTGACAGAAGTCATGTGATAGTAATATGCACATGTTTGGATGGTGGTAGTACCACGTACACAAGGTATAAAAAGGTCAGTGCATTAGCGGAGCTGTCATTTGTACTGAGGTAATTCATATGAAAAGCTTTCCAATGTCATTACGTCTGCACGATGGGAATTAAAGACTGTGAATATGGAATGGTAGCTGGAGCTAGATAGATGGAACATTTCACTGTGGAAATCATTATCGAATTCAGTAGTGTGCCGAGAATACCAAATTTCAGGCATTACCTCTCACCACGGACAATGCAGGGCCCGACGTCCTCGACTTAATGGCGAAGAGCAGCGGTGTTTGTATAGAGTTGTTAGTAGACGAGCTACACTGCAGGAAATAATTGCAGAAACCATTGTGGGACATACAACAAATGTATCCATTAGTATAGTGTTGCAACATTTGGTGTTAATAATCTATGGCAGCAAACAACAGATACGAGTGTCTTTGCTAATGGCGTGACACTGTCGGCACACCTCTCCCGGGGTAACGACGGTATCGACTGGACTGTAGATGGGTGAAAACACGAGACCTGGCCAGATGAGTCCTGATATCAGTTGGTAAGGTTTCAGTGTGGCACAGATCTCACAAAGCAGTGGATCCAGGTTATCAAAAAGGCACTGTGCAAGCTGGTGGTGGCTCTGTAATGGTGTGGGCTGTGTTTACACAGCACGGACTGGCTGCTCTGGTCCAACAGAACCAATCATTACTGAAAATAGTGGAAACCATTTGCAGTCATTCATAGACTTAATGTTCCCAAACAATGATGAAATTTTTGTGGACGACAATGCGGCCTGTCACGGGACCGAAATTGTGAACATTCTGGGCAAGTGGACAGCTATAGAGGCAGCATGGCTCAATATTTCTGCAGGGGACTTTCAAACAACTTGTTGAGTCGATGCCATGTGAAGTTGCTGCAGTGCACCGGGCAAAAGGAGGTCTGAGACAGTATTAGGAGGTATCCCCTAACTTTGGTCACCTCACTGTATCTTAGAAGAAAGGCAGGAAGCTCAGTTTTTTTAGTTACTTGAGATGCTACTCCAGGTGTGCCTAGACCAAACAGAATATTTTGAATTTAAGATTTTTTTTAACAAAGAGGAAAATAAAGGAGCAATTCATGGGAGGTTTCTGGAATATTTTGATTTGCAGAAAAAGACAAGTGATGCAATTAGTAATGCTATTATAAATGTATTGGACAAGCATGAAATTGATTTATGGCACTGCTGTGGTCAGTGCTTTGATAATGGAATAATATGGCCGGGCATGTAAATGGCGTGCCAGCAAAATTTTTTTCTCCTTGTTCAGCACATACTTTGAACTTAGTAGGATTACATGCTACATGAAGTAATGAAGTTGTAGGTACATCCTTTAAGTTGTCTGGATTAGCAGTACAATTTCTTCAGTACAAGCTCGCAGACACGGGAAGCGTTATTAAATTACATTGGTGGTCAATTTCTTCGTGGTCTGTCTGAAACGAGATGGAGGACAAGAATTGAAGGAGTAGAGCCTATAGCAGAAAAGTTACCAGAAGTGATAGAAACCTTAAAATACAAAAAATAGTCAATGCAGTTTCTCTCAAGATAGGATAGCAGAATTAAATGGGCTGATCAAATATTTCTCTGAGTTTGAAACATTGAGTCTCTTGAATGTTTGGAGGGATATTTTGGACCATATAAATGTAAGAAGTTTGATTTTGCAGTCCAAAGATATTTTCCTTAATTTTGAAATGAAAAATATTAAAGCTTTTACTGTTACAATAGATAATAATGTAGGAGTTCTCTGGCATGAATTCTTAAGCAGAAAGAATAAGAAAAAGAAGAAATCATAGGCAAGGTCAGATGGATTCTCGGTATGAAGAAATGAGGAATTGACTAACTTTTGAAATCATATTTAGAATAAATAATACTTTGGATGATAGTGATACAATTAAGACAGTAATTAAAACTTTTCTTTATGATATGAGTGATAAACTCTTAGAAGAGATATAAATATTTAAGTCCGTGAATGTGGGCACTTTTCTGGGTTTGACAAAGACAACAAAAAATAAATGTTTGTTCTTCTAAATTAAATTTATAAGTTGAGGATACACTCTGTGTTTCATGAACTTTGCATTGCACTTGGGATTTTCACCATCTTATAAGTGGTTATTGCTTCAGGTGATAGAGAGTGCGGTAAATGAGCATTAATCAAAAATGAATCAATAATTGAAGATCAACTTTAGGCCAAGAGAAACTTAATCATTTATTGCTGTTATCAGTAGAGCATGCATGTGTTTCTAAAATGAGCTTCAGAAATGTAATGGATAACTTAATCAGCTGCAGTAATAGAAGAATCAGTGTTCCATTTACAGTTGTCAGGAATCGTTTAACTGACTCTAACAGTTTCAGCTAGACATTTTAAATCAAGATAACAAAATATGCTGCAAAGGTTTCTCAATAAATGTTAGGTTTCTTTGTTTTAGGGACTATTATTATTATTATTATTATTGTGTGTACTACTATTTAAATCAAGGTAGCAAAGTACGCTACAAAAGTTTCTCAATAAATTTAAGTTTTCTTTGTTTTAGGGGCTATTATTGTTGTTATTACTGTGTGTACTAATATTTGTATTTATTCAAATATGCTCATTCAGTTAATAAATAAATTATCGAGAGTGTGCTGTGCGAACAGCATTTATTTATTACTAAAGTGCTAAACAGTGTTCTGAAGAATCAGTATTTCAGACAATTAACTCCTGTGGGATGAGAAGGCTTGGGGGGGGGGGGGGGGGGTCCTAACAAAAGTTTGTCTAGGGGCCCATGAAATCCATGGGTGCCCCTGAACTGAGTGATAAAACACAAATAGTCATATTCTGAACAATAAACTAGAAAATAATAGAAAATAATGCTTTTTATACAATGCACTGTTCATATATGCTTTTTGACAAAATACAAGGCAATAAAGTTAGTGACTAATTAAAATGTAGTATTTTGTTGATCACCTTTCTCAAAGTATTAATAGCAAAACTTTTAGACATGTACATTATTTCGTGATATTGGTGAAGGGAAAATCCATGTAATATTGACATATATTCTGTGTTTCAGGTTGATGAGGCAAAACAAGAATTGAAATGTTTAGTTGAATTCTTGAAGAATCCAGAAAAGTTTTCAGCATTGGGTGCCAAGCTTCCTAAAGGCATTCTGCTTGTTGGACCTCCAGGCACTGGAAAAACCCTTCTAGCTCGTGCTGTAGCAGGTGAAGCTGGGGTGCCATTCTTTCATTCATCTGGTTCAGAATTTGATGACATTCTTGTTGGCCAAGGAGCTGCAAGAGTTCGCAATCTCTTCAGTGAGTTTCAAGAAGAATTTTATTAATTATTGTTATTTCATGGCTATCTTAACCACAGAGTACACTGCTCGACGACAACTGACACTTGGTAAGGGACAGTTGCCAATTGCTAAGGAAAAACTGGCAGTAGCTATGGAACACCAGACAAACAATAGTAAAAGGAACTGTGGATGGTGGGAAGTATTAACTGCAGTGAAGACTGTCTATGAACACTCTGCATGCATCTGACAATTCATGCAGTACAGTGTTTGATGAAGGTTTTTGTGGAGCTGATTAGTGCAACAAATCATGTGGTAAAGCAACATGTCTGCAAGACATCTTTTGAGTGCCTATGATTGTGGACAAGCAGATGGACACCTCCAAGCTAGTGAGAGGATCATTATTGTGGCCACAAGAATGGGTTTGACCAAAAGTGTCATCTTGAGTTTAAAAAGAAGGCCACTGAGGTTGGAAATGCTATGTGAAAGCATGCCAGTTCTCATAGACAGACCACCACACCACAGGAGGATCAATACATAGCCATAGTGGAGTAAAGGAACAGACATCTCACTTATAGGCAGATCACTTCAGATATTGTAGCTGCTATTGTTACGCGTGTCTCTGCTGGAACCATTTTGCAGTGATTAAATCAGGCTGGTTTGTATGCTTAGAATCCTGTTAAAGGCATCCCACTTCAACCACGCCATCATCGAGAAAGATTTCATTGGTGTAGGGAGCATGTTGTCGGGGGTCAATCACAATGGTCCAGAGTAATGTTCTTTGATGTGGCAGGTGATTTTGACCATCAGTTAGTGTGGACAGAGAGGAGAACACCACATAGAATGTTCATGAATGTCATCAGTGGCCTAGATATTATGGTGTGGGCAGGCATTATGTGCAATGACCAAGCACCATTGTGTATCATTGCATGAAGTACAGTGACAGCACTGAGATATTGAAGGAGGTTATTCTGGATCATGACTGTCTATTTAGGGGTGTGGTACATCCCAAGTTTCTGTTGACTATGACTGTTGAGGTGTCAGACACATTGGAAAGTGAAGATATGGAACATATGGAGTGGCCTGCATACTCCTTGGATCTAGACATCTAGAACATGCCTGGGATGCTCTTGGTAGATGTGTTTCTCAATGAGTGTCCTCTTTCTGAACTGTGCAAGAATTGAAAACTGCCTTGACCAAGGATAGGGATGATATTCAACAAGGACTCCTCAGCAGTTTGGTAGCCAGCATGAATAACAGGTAAAAAATGTGATTAGTGCCTGAGGAGGGCCTATTTCTTAATGAGCATCTGGTATCAACCTTTATGTTGGGAGTCTGACCTGTGTCAAACATGAATGTTATTTATGTCTGTTACCTTGCTTTTTCAAGTGGTGAAATCTGTACCATTTTTCGTTTTCCTGTCCAATAATGTCTCTGTTCCTTAGCAATTTTTAAGCAGTGTATGATGTATCAGCATATATAGAATTGATGCAGCTTTCTGTTAAATCAATAAATATGAGCTGTGGAAAATATGCCATTGTGTTGTGTATTCCATAATTGTAAACAGACATGCTGTAAATCCAGATCTTAGAAGTGAATGATAATCATTCACTTCCATTCATAGCTTGGCAGTGAAAAATATTTAATTTTCAACTAAGAAATTAAATTAATAATCTTTTGTCTGCTTCATAGTCCAATCTTATTCCACACTGTTGTTCTACAATTCAGATGTAAGCAGCAATTTTGTTCTAGATGTGTGTTGTAGACTAACAGATAGTTTTAACCAGTTTGTGTCTGCTGTCAAAGTTCTCGTTGAGGAACTGGAAATAGTTTCAAACTGTACATGTGATACTACAAGACAGATGTGATTTCCATAAACCACAGTGGAGTTTGACTATGATGGATACATGAAATACACTCCTGGAAATTGAAATAAGAACACTGTGAATTCATTGTCCCAGGAAGGGGAAACTTTATTGACACATTCCTGGGGTCAGATACATCACATGATCACACTGACGGAACCACAGGCACATAGACACAGGCAACAGAGCATGCACAATGTCGGCACTAGTACAGTGTATATCCACCTTTCGCAGCAATTCAGGCTGCTATTCTCCCATGGAGACGATCGTAGAGATGCTGGATGTAGTCCTGTGGAACGGCTTGCCATGCCATTTCCACCTGGCGCCTCAGTTGGACCAGCGTTCGCTCTGGACATGCAGACCGCGTGAGACGACGCTTCATCCAGTCCCAAACATGCTCAATGGGGGACAGATCCGGAGGTCTTGCTGGCCAGGGTAGTTGACTTACACCTTCTAGAGCACGTTGGGTGGCACGGGATACATGCGGACGTGCATTGTCCTGTTGGAACAGCAAGTTCCCTTGCCGGTCTAGGAATGGTAGAACGATGGGTTCGATGACGGTTTGGATGTACCGTGCACTATTCAGTGTCCCCTCGACGATCACCAGTGGTGTACGGCCAGTGTAGGAGATCGCTCCCCACACCATGATGCCGGGTGTTGGCCCTGTGTGCCTCGGTCGTATGCAGTCCTGATTGTGACGCTCACCTGCACGGCGCCAAACACGCATACGACCATCATTGGCACCAAGGCAGAAGCGACTCTCATCGCTGAAGACGACACGTCTCCATTCGTCCCTCCATTCACGCCTGTCGCGACACCACTGGAGGCGGGCTGCACGATGTTGGGGCGTGAGCGGAAGACGGCCTAACGGTGTGCGGGACCGTAGCCCAGCTTCATGGAGACGGTTGCGAATGGTCCTCGCCGATACCCCAGGAGCAACAGTGTCCCTAATTTGCTGGGAAGTGGCGGTGCGGTCCCCTACGGCACTGCGTAGGATCCTACGGTCTTGGTGTGCATCCGTGCGTCGCTGCGGTCCGGTCACAGGTCGACGGGCACGTGCACCTTCCGCCGACCACTGGCGACAACATCGATGTACTGTGGAGACCTCACGCCCCACGTGTTGAGCAATTTGGCGGTACGTCCAGCCGGCCTCCCGCATGCCCACTATACGCCCTCGCTCAAAGTCCGTCAACTGCACATACGGTTCACGTCCACGCTGTCGCGGCATGCTACCAGTGTTAAAGACTGCGATGGAGCTCCATATACCACGGCAAACTGGCTGACACTGACGGCGGCGGTGCACAAATGCTGCGCAGCTAGCGCCATTCGACGGCCAACACCGCGGTTCCTGGTGTGTCCGCTGTGCCGTGCGTGTGATCATTGCTTGTACAGCCCTCTCGCAGTGTCCGGAGCAAGTATGGTGGGTCTGACACACCGGTGTCAATGTGTTCTTTTTTCCATTTCCAGGAGTGTAGATTATGTGTACAGTCCTGCATATCTGCAGGGTTTTAGGTGACGATGCTTCAAAAGAGATGGAAATATGGCGCCTGAATTTTAAAACACTATACAGAGGATTGTTATTCATCCTTTTACGCACAGTAGTAATAGAATAGCAGCTAAATGTTGGGCCTCTTGTCATTTTCTTTAAATATTGCTATGCTGTTGTATAAATTTTATTCATTTATTTATTTTCTAGGTTTAAAGAATGGGTCATATGCTGCTTGTTTCCAACCAAGCAAACTCTCTGAAAAGCTGTAAAGTTTGAATTAGTTAGCCTGCTTAGCCTGCTGTTTTCAGTGTAGTGTGAAGCTAATTTTTGAGCCATTCTTCAGCAGTTACTAGTAGAGAATCGCAAACTTCATCTGGAAGACCATTTGCACAAGTAAAGGATATTAAGATGACAATTGTAAATCCATGTGTGGTCAGTCAGCTGACTTTGATAAGTGTTTCCTTGTGGCTCATTTTTGCAGTACTTTGTAGCCAGTATGGAGTTTTGTTGAGTACTGAAGAACATAGTTGTGCAGGGAATGACAGGCTATCCATCTGTACTTAGAAATAATGTACAATTCATGGAGGGATATTTAGAGTAAACATGATGAATGGGAACTAATTGAAAGATTGAACAAATATTGTCGGCTGGTAATCTAGGTGGATTGCATTAGTTCATCTCTCTGGAAAAGTCAGTGTCATCTTACAAATTGTGGCCTTCAACTAAGAAAGATTCATCATCAACACTCCATCTTTTATTGTTGAAAGTTGGCAACCCATCATACAATCCTGTTAACTGTCTTCCAAAAAAGATATTGCATTTTTTACAAGTTAAACACAGAGCTCAAGATAACTTTTTTCATTTTTATAAGAATTTATGCAAATATCCAACTATCTTATTCTTAACCTTTCCTTCACAGGGAGGGCAAAAACCTGTGCTCCATGTATAATATTTATTGATGAAATAGACTCCATTGGAGCAAAACGTACAAGCTCAAACTTCCATCCTTATGCAAACCAAACAATTAACCAGTTATTATCTGAAATGGATGGGTAAGTTATATTTCACTCTATTATCTATCTGTATGTATCTATGTGTTTCTATGTGTACCTCTGTGCCCGTCTTGCCATATTGAAGCTAGATGCTTTGGCATCAGTAAACCAAACATTTTAAGTGCTCATCAGTATAGCAAAATAATAACAATTGACCATATGTAGGGTGCAAGGAGAGATCATCACGTAGCTTGAAGGTATGGTGTGTTTTGCATAGAGACTCATCAATTAGATATATCTTCGCTGCTGAAAAGTTGCTCATATAAATAGTGTGAGCCAAAGACTCAACAGAATGTATCTGACATGAACTGTGTATACATTGATTAGTTTCAAGTTTATCCACAGCCAAGAATTCATATGGTCAAATTGTTCCAAGAAGAAGAGAGTATAATGGCACGAGCCAAGGACTTACCTACATGTGACATTGTAGGTTCAAAATACATTGTTTCCTTCAACTGAATGTCAAAATGTCTTTATATTAGTGTATACTTTGTGTATGCACTCAAGTATTTCCCACAGCTTATTCTTCATTGGCTTCAGCAACAAAGTATGATAAGAAAATCTGATAAATTTTACTTTGTATGCATGGAAAATATCTTGGAGCTCAGTTCAGTCAATTCCCATGATAAGATTATTTTAAACCTCTCATGAGAGCACCAACATTGTCAAATTGGTTATGAAAATAACATCTGTTAATAAAAAATATTTATCTAAAACAATGTCTGGCAACAGCAATTGTAGGTTGCTTCATTTGATTGTGAACTGATACTGTATTGATGAAACGGGTAAAGGTATAAGTGTCCTTTGGTTGAGGTGAGTGAGCCAAACAAGTCAAAGACAGTTGAAACCTTTACTTATTTCCCATTAGTCAGTTACAATAGATTGGTTCCCTCTTCAAGTGGGTGCATACAAAACCATTACCAACTCACACCGAAGGGGAAAATACTGTATTGAGAAAATACAGCTGGTGTGTATAGTACTTACTGTCTTACACTCTGTTTGTATTAAAATAATCTAATATTACCTTCTTACAAAAGTAAAATTAAAATTTTCTTAAATAAATCACTTTTTAATATTAATTACAACCAATAAATTCTAAAGGTCAGAATTCTAAACTATGTGTGCTCATAAAGATTTTTAAATTCTTCCAGATACATAGCTTACTTCTATTAAGCTTTCATCATCTGCCACCATTGGGGATATTTCATAATGAAAGTACTAACGTAAATATACTGTTCAACCTGCAAACATCTGATTCCAACCAATTAACATGTAGAATGGATTGATATATTACCATGACATCACAGGAAACAGCACGTTTTATCCATCAGCGCCCTTCTTGAATTTACTAAATACAATGAATATAATAGAGGGAAACATTCCACGTGGGAAAAATATATCTAAAAACAAAGATGATGTGACTTACCATACGAAAGTGCTGGCAGGTCGATAGACACACAAACAAACACAAACATACACACAAAATTCAATCTTTTGCAACCAACGGTTGCTTCATGAGGAAAGAGGGAAGGAGAGGGAAAGACAAAAGGATGTGGGTTTTAAGGGAGAGGGTAAGGAGTCATTCCAATCCCGGGAGCGGAAAGACTTACCTTAGGGGGAAAAAAGGACAGGTATACACTCGCACACACACCCATATCTGGGTTGGATATGGGTGTGTGTGTGAGTGTATACCTGTCCTTTTCCCCCCTAAGGTAAGTCTTTCCGCTCCCGGGATTGGAATGACTCCTTACCCTCTCCCTTAAAACCCACATCCTTTCGTCTTTCCCTCTCCTTCCCTCTTTCCTGATAAAGCAACCGTTGGTTGCGAAAGCTTGAGTTTTGTGTGTATGTTTGTGTGTCTATCGACCTGCCAGCACTTCCGTTTGGTAAGTCACATCATCTTTGTTTTTACTAAATACAATATTGGATTTTGTGGCAAGTACACACTTGCAAACTTGTGATGAAAGAACAGAGTTGGAAATGTATCAGGTGTAGAAGTATGCAACTGGAAGTTCCCTATAGATGGTGCTAGCTGTCACTGTAGGGCTCATGAGACCACATCTGCAGCACCATCTGCTTCCTGTAACAGCTGATGACGAATGTCAACTCACAGTAACCCAAGTTCCATGCAACAGTTTCTGTTTCAAACCCGTAACCATGTCGAGGTTTGTGCCTACGAACTACGATTTGCAGACAGCATTGGATTTCTGTTATCATTTGGAGCAAACTGGTGCAGAATTGCATCAAATGCTTGTCAAAGCTTTTGGCAAACATGGTCTTGGGAAAATACAGTGTTTCAAGTGGTTCGAAAAATTCGAAAGTGGTGATTTTTACATGAGAAGTGACAAGTGCAGGAAACCACTGAATAAGTTTGAAGACAACAAACCACAGCAAGTGTAGATAGCATTCTCTATATCATAACCCTTTAGAAATCTGAACTCCTACTTTGACAGTATGTTATTTGTGATAAGATGGTTATAAAGCCGATTGTACATTATCTTTTCTAAAATTTTTGAGAGTGCTGGCAAAAGTGAAATTGGACAGAAATTTGATGCTATTTCTTTATCTCCCTTCTTAAACAGTGGCTTAACTTCAGCATATTTCAACCATTCAGGAAATATTCCACTGATAAACAACTGGTTACACAGATAGCTTAATATGTTACTTAACTCACAATCATATTCTTTAATTAACTGTGTTGATATTTCATCATATCCACTAGATGTTTTTGATTTTAAAGATTTTGTGATGTACATTACTTATGCTGGTGTAGTGAGGGTCAAATTCATATTATGGAAATTACTTGAAATGTCTGGCCTGAGGCATTCCGTAGCAGCATCTACAGAACCTGACAACCTGATCTTTTCAGTAACAGCTATAAAATGTTTGTTAAAAAGTTCTGCAACACTGTACACATCTGTCACCAATGTATCATTTACTCTTAATGCTATTTGTCCCTCTTCATGTCTGGTTCTACCGGTGTCCTCCTTCACTATATCCCATATTGTCTTCATTTTGCTATCTAATATGACTGTCTTTTTATTGTAATATATTTGCTTTGATTTCTGTATTACAGTCTTTAATATTTTGCAGTATTTCTTGTAATGTACTGTAGCATCAACATCAGAGCTGTTTCAGATTGACAAATACAGTTTTCTTTTTGTTTTACAAGATACCTCTATTCCTTGAGTAATCCATGGCTTCTTTGTGGACTTTGCTCTAACCTTGGTTAGTTTTGGGGGAAAACAGTATTTAAATAAGGTTAGCACTTTATTAGGAAAAGTGTTATATTTTTCATTCATGCCATGAGCACTGTAAACATCACTCCAGTGAATGTCTCTGAGGAGTGTCCTAAAATAATCAATTTTTGGCTTATTGAGTACCCTCTTGAGCTCAGATGTAACAGATTTTATATCCTGTTCAGTATTAACATTTAACAGAAGGAACTGCATGTCATGGTCTGAGAGGCCATTGACTATTAGTTTTGTAATATAATTTTGTTCATTGGACTTTTCTATAAAGATATTATCAATGGCTGTTTGTGAGCAATTGGCTACCCTAGTGGGGAACTTTACAGTGGAAATTAAGTTGAATGATAATGTTAGTAACTCAAATAAGTTCTTATTGGGAGAGACTTTAAAGAAATTCTTATTTCTTTGTTTTTGGTTGTTAAAAGGGCCAGTACTGCTTCAAGGTGGTTTATGAACAGATGAAAGTTACCTGCAGGTGCTCGATATACACTTAACATTATGAAGGATTTTTTGTGTAATTCTACTTCTGTTGCACATGCTTCCATATGCTGTTCTAGGCCAAATTTATGAATGTCTGTGTTCTTAAATTTATGACATTTCCTCATGAATGTGACAACTCCGCCTTTCTCCATTTCTGCTCTACAAAAGTGAGACGCTAACCTCAATTCTGTAACACTTAAAAGTTATATATCAGTGGTCACATGATGTTCAGAGGGGCAGATTATGTCTGCTGGGTTTGAGGACTCTGATTCATCTATGCAGATAATTAAGTCATTAATTTTATTTCTCAGTCCTTGAATATTTTGATGCAATAGAGATAGCTGACATTTCACATTGTTGTTGTTGTGGTCTTCAGTCCTGAGACTGGTTTGATGCAGCTCTCCATGCTACTCTATCCTGTGCAAGCTTCTTCATCTCCAGTACCTACTGCAACCTACATCCTTCTGAATCTGCTTGGTGTATTCATCTCTTGGTCTCCCTCTACGATTTTTACCCTCCACGCTGCCCTCCAATGCTAAATTTGTGATCCCTTGATGCCTCAAAACATGTCCTACCAACCGATCCCTTCTTCTAGTCAAGTTGTGCCACAAACTTCTCTTCTCCCCAATCCTATTCAATACCTCCTCATTAGTTACGTGATCTACCCACCTTATCTTCAGCATTCTTCTGTAGCACCACATTTCGAAAGCTTCTATTCTCTTCTTGCCCAAACTGGTTATCGTCCATGTTTCACTTCCATACATGGCTACACTCCATACAAATACTTTCAGAAACGACTTCCTGACACTTAAATCTATACTCGATGTTAACAAATTTCTCTTCTTCAGAAACGACTTCCTTGCCATTGCCAGTCTACATTTCATATCCTCTCTACTTCGACCATCATCACTTATTTTACTCCCTAAATAGCAAAACTCCTTTACTACTTTAAGTGTCTCATTTCCTAATCTAATTCCCTCAGCATCACCGGATTTAATTTGACTACATTACATTATCCTCGTTTTGCTTTTGTTGATGGTCATCTTATATCTTCCTTTCAAGACACTGTCCATTCCGTTCAACTGCTCTTCCAAGTCCTTTGCTGTCTCTGACAGAATTACAATCTCATCGGCGAACCTCAAAGTTTTTATCTGTTCTCCATGGATTTTAATACCTACTCCGAATTTTTCTTTTGTTTCCTTTACTGCTTGCTCAATATACAGATTGAATATCATCGGGGAGAGGCAACAACCCTGTCTCACTCCTTTCACAACCACTGCTTCCCTTTCATGCCCCTCGACTCTTATAACTGCCATCTGGTTTCTGTACAAATTGTAAATAGCCTTTCGCTTCCTGTATTTTACCCCTGCCACCTTCAGAATTTGAAAGAGTGTATTCCAGTTAACATTGTCAAAACCTTTCTCTAAGTCTACAAATGCTAGAAACGTAGGTTTGCCTTTTCTTAATCTTTCTTCTAAGATAAGTCTTAAGGTTAGTATTGCCTCATGTGTTCCAACATTTCTACGGAATACAAACTAATCTTCCCCGAGGTCCGCTTCTACCAGTTTTTCCATTCGTCTGTAAAGAATTCGCATTAGTATTTTGCAGCTGTGACTTATTAAACTGATAGTACGGTAATTTTCACATCTGTCAACACCTGCTTTCTTTGGGATTGGAATTATTATATTCTTCTTGAAGTGTGAGGGTATTTCACCTGTCTCATACATCTTTCTCACCAGATGGTAGAGTTTTGTCATGACTGGCTCTCCCAAGGCCATCAGTAGTTCTAATGGAATGTTGTCTACTCCCGGGGCCTTGTTTTGACTCAGGTCTTTCAGTGCTCTGTCAAACTCTTCACGCAGTATCTTATCTCCCATTTCGTCTTCATCTACATCCTCTTCCATTTCCATAATATTGTCCTCAAGTACATTGCCCTTGTATAAAGCCTTAGACAGAGTGACACCACAAAATTGCTGGGGATTCATGTGGATGAAAACTTAAATTTTAATGACCACGTAATAAAACTTGCACAGAAACTTAATTCAGCCTGTTTTGCCCTCAGAATTGTTGCAAATGTTTGTACCTTAGAGGGTGCTAGAAAGGCATATTTTGGCTATTTTCAATCTCTTGCCACATATGGAATAATATTTTGGGGTTCCACAACGGGGCGCCTAAAACAAATTTATTTGTTGCAGAAGAGGGCCATCCGAATAATAACTCACAGTCACCCACAGACACACTGCAAACCCATATTCAAAAAGCTTAGAATACTTACTATACCATCATTATACATATACAAATGTGTATTGTATGTCAGGACCAACATTGCAGATTTCCAGACAAATGCCGGCTTTCATAACTACAATACCTGTAATAGCGCAGCACTCCATACTCAGCAAACAAAAAGAACGTATACACAAAGGCATGTGAGCCATATCGGTGCAAAACTGTACAACGCACTGCCTGTCAACTTCAGGCAGTTAGAAGATAATAACAAATTTAAAACAGAATTTAAAAAATTTCTAGTAGATCAATGTTTTTATTCTGTAAATGACTATGTAGGTCAATAAATTTTTCCTGATGATATTTATAAAGGCAAAATGGAAAATACTCTATCTGTACCTAATCATTCATTACCTAATAATTCATTACATTTACATACTTAAAGGACAGCTGTTTTGTGATGTAAATATATACTTAAGCAGTGTTGTGTATATAAGGACTTGCCGTTTAGGGAGGACAAAACTAAAGCCTTATGAAAAACAGACTATGCATTTAAAATAACAAGCAGGGATGTATATAGGCTATATTAATTTCATTGTAGTATTATTAACTTCATTGTATTATTTTGTTTTGTACTTTTTTACGTATATATTGTTTGTGTCCCATTTCTTTGAAATGGCTTACATGTACCCTTGACAACGTCCATACAATATTTATTGTCAACGGATGGATAAATAAAATAAAATAAAATAAATGTGTGACCCTGCACCCGACATAAGCAGCCGTTCCAACTCCAAATTAGCTCTCTTGACAGAAAAGGTCAGTCATGGCGCCCAGGAACAGATACAAACTCAACACTGGTATGCTTCGATGCTGATGCAATCTTTGCCAGGTCACACTCTATACTGTACCCAGGATCTGTCAGTACTATTACCTGGCCCACCCACTATAATCATGGTGTCTGCTGTAGTGAAATCTTTGCAACGTGATCCTAAATCCTCTGTCACCTGCTCCAGACCAGCACTAGGTTTAGAAAAATTGGTGACCTGGTATTCTGATCCTAGTTCATCCTGCCAAAGTTGGCCAACACCTCTTCCATGGGAACTACCTAACAACAACACTTTCTTTCTCTTTACTGATTTCCATACCTTCTTACTTTTCAATATGGTGCTGAAAGTTTGTTGTGCCCTGTCTACATCTGCAACCACTTGAGGCTCACCAGCTTCTAACTGAAGCAACAGGTCAAATCTATTTTCCACGTTCACCATGAAGCTGTCAGACAAAGTTCTAGGCCTGTTCTTCCTGTTGTCACTTCCCACCTCTCTTTACCCTTCTCCCTCCTTAATGTGTCAAAATCTCCCCTGGCCTTGTCTAACTCAGCCTGAAGGGCGGCAATTTTCCCCTTGTGTTCTGGTATCCTCCTATCTCTACTCAAATCCTACAAAACCACTGATGAGTCTCATTTACTTCCCCTAAACCCATGCCACTGCAGTCACCCACATGGAAAAAAACTACAGCACCTGTCACACCAAAGCCCCGAGCTAACAATTCTATGGCAAGTCAAGCACTTTTCACTCATGATAAATATAATAGTTTCTTAAGAATAAGTCAGTTAAATTACAGATACACACGAAAATATGATTCCACAAATTTGGCCTATATGCAGCTGTATGTAAACATAAACAACAGTGCAAAATTTCTGAAACAACAACTTAAATTTCATGCTCCTTTCCGGAAATGTTTGTTAAATAATGAAGAGGTATGCAACAGTTAAATTGCTGGAGAGAGCAAACAACAAATTAATCAAAATTCTATAGATTTGCTGCGGAAAAACAAACAGAAAATACTACTGTGATCCAACTGTATGATCTTTTCATGTTTTCTGCTATATCACATAAAGAAAAATGAAACCTTTAATGGTACACTTAAAAAGCACACTAATACTCTTTTCAGTCATTGAAAGGTAACAAGTCTCAATACTGATGCCTTTTGAGTTATCACAAAGCTGAGCTACATTTTTATTGGGCTTCATACAGTTTCTGTCACAAACAATATTTCAATTTAAGTACTTATTTCTCTTTCATTTGTAAATCTAGCATCTCTGATCCTATCCAATCACTGCTGAATGCTTTGTATGTATATATTAGTTGATTTTTGTATCATTCTTATAAGTGGATCTGTTATGAATAACTGAATAAATTTGATTTCTGATTTTGTTTGAAGGGCATTTCCTGTAGGTTCAGGTATATGTGTAATAATATTGCTACTTCTTTTGGTTTAATTTTTCTCCATTTCATCAATTTATCTTTTCCAATGTAGTACTTACACCAATGTAGTATTTACTGTGTATGCTCTCAAATGCAGATCATTTACTTCTGGTTCTAATATTTCTGTCTCTGACATTTCTTCTTCTGTGTCTGAATTGTAATCACTTGTAGTTATTACATCTTCTTCAGTTTCCAGTGGATCCTCTTCTAATTTATCTGCACTTTCTGCCATGTCACCTTCACTGGACACTTTTTCAAACAATTTCATCCAAGGGTTTGGATCTCTCGATGTTTCAATACAGCTTCTTTTTGTCTGCAACATTCTTTCCTTTGAAATCAGAAAAGAATTTAACACATATGTCAAAAAGATCAATTATCTCACATTATATACTATAGAATGCGAAGAAACACAAATTCACTCTTGATAAAAATGTAACGTAATCAAACACACTGTCTAGGTAGACCATCCAAATTCTTACCAAAATAAACCACCCACACACACCCGTTGAGAAACAAAATGACACAAGTTGCATAAAACTTGATATTACGAACAGCTGTGTGAAAGCAGTGCTTGAGGGCATCTTCTATTAAAAATTATGTTACTCAATATATACCTGGTCTACAGTCATTGTCCACACATGTAACAGAAGGTTAACTGTAATTCTTTTTAGAATTCTTTGATGTACAAAACTGCTTCTTATTAAAGTATTGTTGCATAGGCGTAGCAGTAGCACAGTTTTCTTGTATCTTGACCTATAGTTCATGTGCAACATTAGATTGTTTTAATCATGAACTGGCAGTCATTTCAGGGTATATGGCCACACTAAATAAATAACTGAAACAAATTTTCAATCATAAGTATGTTGGTTTGTATCACATTATTTTAATATTCCTATATTACATACACCAAAAGAAGTTTTGCCTCACCTCGGTTCGGAGAGTTTCAGAACCTGTGCAGAAAATTGGAATAGAGATCTACATAAACATCATTTCTGCCCTTTTTATTGCTCATGAAAACCACACATTGCATGTTGTAGCACCATACAGCGAGACCTTCAGAGGTGGTGGTCCAGATTGCTGTACACACCGATACTTCTAATACGTAGTAGCATGTCCTCTTGCACTAATGCATACCTGTAATTGTTGTGGCATACTATCCACAAGTTCATCAAGGCACTGTTGGTCCAGATTGTCCAACTCCTCAACGGCGATTCCCTCAGAGTAGTTGGTGGGTCACGTTGTCCGTAAACAGCCCTTTTCAATCTATTCCAGGCATGTTTGACAGGGTTCATGTCTGGAGAACATGCTGGCCACTCTAGTTGAGTGGTGTCACTATCCTGAAAGAAGTCATTCATGAAATGTACATGATGGGGGCACGAATTATTGTCCATGAAAACGAATTCTTCACCAGTGTGCTGCTGATATGGTTGCACTATCAGTTGGAGGATGGCATTCACATATTGTACAGCCATTAAGGCGCCTTCCATGACCACCTGCAGCATATGTCGGCCCCACATAATGCCACCCCAAAACAGCAGGGAACCTCCACCTTGTTTCACTCGCTGGACAGTGTGTTTAAGGTGTTCAGCCTGACTGGGTTGCCTCCAAACACCTCTCCGACGATAGTCTGGTTGAAGGCATATGCGACTCTCATCAGTGAAGAGAATGCAATGCCAATCCTGACCGGTCCATTCCAGCATGTTGTTGGGCCCATCTGTACCGCATTGCATGGTGTCATGATTGCAAAAATGGACCTCACTATGAATGTCGGAAGTGAAGTTGCAGCCTGTTGCACACAGTTTGAGTCATAACACGACATCCTGTGACTGCACGAAGCACGAAAAGCGTTATTCAACATGGTGGTGTTGCTGTCTGGTTCCTCTGTGACATAATCCATAGGTAGCTGTCGTCCACTGCAGTAGTAGCCCTTGGGTGGCCTGAGTGGGGCATGTCATCGACAGTTCCTGTCTCCCTGTATCTCCTCCATGTCCAAACAACATTGCTTTGTTTCACTCCAAGACGTGTGGACACTTCCCTTGTTGAGAGCCCTTCCTGGCACAGAGTAACAATGTGGATGCAATTGAACCGCAGTATTGACCGTCTAGGCATGGTTGAACTACAGACAACACGAGCCGTGTACCTCCTTTCTGGTGGAATGACTGGAACTGATCGGTTGTCGGACCCCCTCTGTCGAATAGGTGCTACTCATGCATGGTTGTTTACATCTTTGGGTGGGTTTAGTGACATCTCTGAACAGTCAAAGGGATTGTGTCTATGATACAGTATCCACAGTCAACATCTATCTTCAGGAGTTCTGGGAACTGGGGTGATCATCATCATCATCATCATCATCATTTAAGACTGATTATGCCTTTCACAATAGCCCCCCTTATAAAATTCCTCCATGATCCCCTATTCACTGCTAACATTGGTGCCTCTTCTGATGTTAAGCCTATTACTTCAAAATCATTCTTAACCGAATCCAGGTACCTTCTCCTTGGTCTGCCCTGACTCCTCCTACCCTCTACTGCTGAACCCATGAGTCTCTTGGGTAACCTTGCTTCTCCCATGTGTGTAACATGACCCCACCATCTAAGCCTGTTCGCCCTGACTGCTACATCTATAGAGTTCATTCCCAGTTTTTCTTTGATTTCCTCATTGTGGACACCCTCCTGCCATTGTGATGTAAAACGTTTTTTGATATGTGTGTTTTATTTTTTCAATCATATCAAAAAGTCACCAGTTTCATCAGGTGTAGATGAACAAGAAACCCAACCAGTAACTAACCTGGCTAATCAAATAGATTAAATGCTATGGAAACTGCAAACATTGCTATGCAGGAAGCCACCAAGAATGAATTTCTTGAAAAATATGGCTAGACAAATCAGTCAAATATCATGCACACAGGATGAATTGTCCACAGCAAAAGCTAATACAATTTAACAAATTGAACAAATCTGTAATGTGTAGGAACAAATGAAAACATCTAATCTAAACCACAGAGAGATCTACTGACTAAAATGGAAACTTTTGCTGAGGAGCATAAAAAGCTAATGACCCAGCAGTTTGATGAATACAGACAGACACTAAAATCAGAAATGGCCAATTGCTAAAGAAGGAGGGAGAACAGAACAATCAGGCAATAGAGGATAAATTTCCAAAATGGGAATGCAAACAACAGATGCAAAGGGAATCCACACTTCACACTGTTAAAGAGGAAACTGACAGGTGCATTAGAGAAATAATTGATCACTCACTTCAGCACACTGAACAGGAGCATGAAAACAAAAATGCATGTCTTGTAATCTGAAGTAAAGGAATTTAAAAGTTCCATCACCAAGGAAAAAAAGATAGTGGTGCAAGGCCATGGTCATGGAAGTCACTCCTATGAAATAGGATGTTACACGAATAAAACAGATTATAGAGAGTGATAGCTCTTCTGTCACTTCAATGGACAGTGCATCTGTGCCTATTGGTGGGGAATGTCCTGCATGCAGGTACAAGTACAGAGCTGCAGTCTCATGCAGCAGTGAGTACCGTTACTGTTTTGTACGCGGTAAGAACTACTCATTGCAACTGCAGTGTCAGAGGAGAACGTGATACGATACCGACAATTCATTGTGTTTTAGCCTGACAGACACACCTCATGACTTTTATAAAATTATTCCTTGGGGTACTACCCAACTTCTTGAATGATGTCCAGAAAATGCAGTTTTTGGCTGCACTTATGCAGAAGAATGCAGCTCTCCTGGCCACAGAAATTGCTGATATTTGTCAGATTTATGAAGAGTCTGAATGGGTCTCCTTGGTTAAAATTTGATCTAGGAATGTTTAAGAGTAATTATGAAAGCCACTTTTCAATGCCAAGCCATATAATGAACATCAGGGTAGCCTACACCATTACATAGAAAAATGTATCAACAAGACAAAATATTGGTATGAAGCTAGTACAATAAGAGATGTACTGCAAAAACTAAAAGCAAAATTGCCAGTCACAATATGCAAAAAACTGCTAAATGCACACAATGAAGACAATGATGCATTTTTATCTGTAGTGGAAAATACTGATTTGACCCACAAGGATGCGAGAGCCATGCAAAGTCCAGTGAAGTTAATAACAATGCACCATCACAAGCAATCAACAATCAACATTCCGATCACTTGGACAGCCGTGGCTGCAGCCCACGCCATGAGAGATGTGATGGAAATCAAAATAATCATGATTATCATGACAAGTTAGTGCATAATGACAAATATTGTAATTCAAACTGATGATGAGGTAGACTTGATGACCATTCCCGTAGCCTTGAGCCTCGAGTGACAACTGCAGACATTCACTCTGAAAACGTACATGAAGAATTGTCAAAAGAAATGAAAATGGAAGTAGCCCCACAGTCTGGTCTCAGTACACTGTAAGGGTGTGGGATATAAAATACGTTTATTGCATTACAATGATCGAGTGTGAACCTCAGATCTTTGTCAAGAGTACAATACACATGACAATTAACAACACCAGCCCCACAGTCTGGTCTCAGTACACTGTAAGGGTGTGGGATATAAAATACGTTTATTGCATTACAATGATCGAGTGTGAATCTCAGATCTTTGTCAAGAGTACAATAAATGTGACACGTCACGAAGTGCAAGCCACGATACACACGACAATTAACAACACCAGTAACAGTAATATTAAATACAGGGGCAAAAGCGAGGGCTATATCAGCTGGATTATTTCAAAGAATTACAGAACAAAGAAAAGTTTTGACACTTTGTGTTAGTGGTTGTTAGATTCTGGGAGCTTGTACCCCAAATCGAAGCACATTAAACTACAAGCCTTACTTGCTGTTAGGTTAGCAGAAGTGAAGTGTCCACACTCATTCCTTGTGGCTGCAATGCCCCATACTGAAAAAACTGCTTCAATGAGGTTGAGCTCCATCTTGCATGAACCACATCTTATCGAAATCAGAGTCACTTCGGATAACGTGGATGAAATCTTCTACCGAAACCTTCACTTACTGTTCGATAGTCACCAAGCCATCAAGGAATATCACACTGGTTATTCCATAATGTGACACGCCACACAGTCACCTGTTGAGGGTGAAGTGTTCTTGATTGCAAAATGTGAAACCGTTCCCACTAACTCTCGTCATGCCCTTCGGCCAACTGTGCGGTTCTGACACATACCATTCAGAAGTTATGATGATTTTATTTCATATAGTTCAGTAGTTGTTACCCTGTATATATATAAAATGCGAACTGAAGTAGACTTGGCTGCACAATTTTAAGAAATACTAGCACAGATAATACTGCATGTAATGGTGGCTTATTAGTGTCTGTTACTGGCACAATTACACATGAAAAGAATACTTTAGGCAGTTGCTATCATAGTTAGCTTTGCCGTGTACCTCACTGCAGATTACTACACTCTTCCCAAGCTGTGATATTGTTTAGGTTCAGGTATATTACTTGCTGTAATAGAAAGCAGTTGATCCTCCTCCAACAGCAAAGCTCAGAAAGAAGCCATGTGTTGTCCAAGCTGTGCAGTAGTGTCCAAAACCACACCATTTGTTGGATATGACTGGATATTGGTTATGATCGAGACACAGCTTTCCTGGATTGCAATCCATTACCAGCAGCAGTGATAAACACATTGCCTGAGGCGCAGCAGTTTTAGCTCACATAAGTTCACTTGCGAGCAACAAGGACTTGCACAATCTTGCCCTGCTGCTTCTCTGATAAACTCACATTACTGTCTGATACTTAGCAGCAGAATAATGTGCACCAATGCCTCAAGTTCTCCCATTGATGAGGGTTCCCCATATAATACACTGTCTTTGCTTTAAGCCAAGTTCTCTGGATAGATATAATAATGCAGGTAATTTAATAATAATTACTGGTACTTTTTCCACATATTCAAATATTATTACAAGTATATGTTTATACACAATTAACGTGGAACATAATTTGGTAGTTTCAATATTTAGCCACTAGTTGGCATCACTCAGCAGGCACTTTGCTGCTCTATCGTTTCATTCACCCAGCTGTCACCAATCCAGATAGTGGTAACTTACTCTAGTTTCACACAGGTTGATGTGTCAGGAGCCTACACTCCTTCCCTCCCTGCATCTGCAGCTTGGAACAAGTTGCCACTGCTCAAAATTTTACTTCCTCTTTCTTTTGAGATCAACTCTAATATGTCACTGTTGTCTTACATGTGGGTGGGTTAATGACAGAATGCATTGCAGGGACGGATTTTTTGTGTTAGAGGAACTCAATTATAGACCTCACCATGGGGAAACAGTGTCCGGAAGTATGTGGTAAACCAAATTGCACTTCATAACTGCTGCATTGTAGGGATAGATTTTTTATGTGAGAGGGCCTCAACTATACACTTCTCTCCAGGTAAAAAGTGTCTGCAGTAGGTGGTAAATCCATCACCTTGGACTTGAGAACTGTGGCTATGGACAATGAAAAATTCTGCCAGTGGATAAAACTACAATTTGTCAATGTATTCAGTTATCCACACCAAAGATACAAAGCAAGTCAAGCTTACTCCAACTCATACATTCAAAGATACAAGAATCCGACTGCATATATGCTACACAACAATCTAAATTAAATAAATATTAAATATATACATCAGAGTGTGTGAAGAATTCCCAGGAATTATGTAGGGATTTGAACATACGTTACCCCACAAAACCTACTGTCAAGCCTCGTACAGTGTTCCCTGGGCTAAGTGGCGAGTCATAACCGAGGAGATACCAAAGATGTTATGTCTCATACAATAAAAGTTGCATGTATTTATATTTTACAATTCTTGTGTTTTCATATGTGTGTAATATAAGTGTATAATTCTGTTTACTGAGTCTACATGGATGTATCTTTGTACAAATTTTTTCATCCTGCATATACGATATAGAAGTAGGTGCGACTGGTCAAACACAGAAACACTAATACAGCTACATTTACATAACATAAAGTTCTTTTCAATGCAGTTTCCATCTATTTATTGTGTAGTGGACAAACATTTTAACACAGTCATGTCTTATATGGAGTCTGCACACAGAATGATCCGATGAGGAGTGTGATCATGGCAGCTTTTCCTGTACCCAAATACCATGAACCATTCAGGGATGTTCACTTCACTTCTTACAGTGCTATGGGCTCTTGTCTAGAAATCTGGCATGTGATAAACCAAAGGTTTTGCGTTTTGTATGATCCAGGCTATACATGGGCTGAATGTGCCAATCAATCAATTTTAATATGGGGAAAACATTTGTAAATTAGTGAAATTGAAGTTATTTTTAATGTAAATATTTTTTAGATTAATATGGAGGTGCTTGGTTAAGTTAACTATTGTAAACATGTGCACTCATTAATGATGTTTGATTACAATGATTAACTGACTTAATTCAGTGATAGAAAGGCTTCTGTCCTCTACAGGGAGTGTATAGGTTGTGCCTCTGTTAACAGTGATCAGTATTCAATACTGTAAACTCTGTCCTAACACTGTACAAGGAGTGATGTATATTGCTGCAGTAAAAAGAACCAGTTTGGTACTCACCCTTGTGCAACTGCTGTAATCGTTTTTAAGTGTGTGTGTGTGTTGTATAATCCAAGGGTGAGTCAATGAGTTTTAGTGGAACACTATGCTTGTGGTTGTTTTGCTGAATCCTTTGAACATGCACTGGATATCACACACACTAAATGAACAAGAATAATGTTGCACCCGTAAAGCCAGCGCAACACAGCTGAAGTGGAAGGTTTGTGCACCATCTGCAGAGATAGAACAGTAACAAATTGCTGCACATGCGCAACAGACACCACAATGTGTGTACAGATAAATGGATTGCAAGCATTCAGTACATTCACTTCACAAGATATGCCAAGAATCTCAGTGTCCTGGAAACAAGAAATGCCAACACTAACAGTGTGAAAACTATATTTTAAGCTTATAGTGTTTAATTTTTTCACAGAATTAAGTGAACTTGGTCTATGGCTAACCAACAAATTGCATTTCTGGAAGAAGCAGATATTGTAACCCTCTAATACCTGTTGTGCAATCTGTTTCTTATGTTTGACGTTCGCCATTACCACATAAACAAGTTGCCACTCATCTACCTTCACAAAGCTGACCACCATGATTTTTATCAATGGAGTTGGTATATCTCCAAACCTAGATATCTGAATGAACATATTTTATTGTCTGGATGGAAAATGCTCTTCCCTCATTTCTAACCCACTCATTATCAGGCATTCCCACCATTTGGCAGCCAAGGAAAAAATTGCAAATTCTAATATCCATAGTGCCATGGTTAAATTATTGTATATAAATTTTGTACTTGTGCTTTCCATATTTTTGTATGAGAAATATTGAGTAACACATTTCGTATGAAATAGCACACTATTCACTTACCAAGGGAATGTTATTTAATCCAAATTTACACACACTATTTACAGATATTTTTAAATTTTGTGATTTATCTGTAATATTTTTGTCTCCACTTGTTAGGTTTAAATAGTGTGTGCATGCTTGACTATTCAGTTAGGTACTCTACTTAATGACACCACTTTCTTCAGAGCTAAAATGTTATATTCAGCGATCTGATTTGCCTGTAAGACAAGTAAATGTATGACAACAGTTTAGTGTGATTAAATTTTAAGGATACTAATTAATTCTTGCAACAAATGCAAGACTAAAATTTTCACAACTAAAGTTTAAATGTATGTTGTGTATTCGTAATGACTAAAGTAATCCCTGGTGCCCTTAGGGGCAGAATAATGTCAGTCCCAAAACTTACAGACTTCGTAATAACAAGTTAAAGACTCCAAAAAGACAAATTTTCCATGGTAACAGTATCACAGAATTAAACTGAATTGTCTGTGACTGAATTGTGCTCGTCAGATATTTCTGAGTGATCCTTGCTATCTATCTGTGTTCTGTCCTCCTGTGAAGGGGGTCCATTTTCAGACATTGATGCAAAGCATGATTTCCACCATCCACCAAATCAGCTCAATAAACCATTGACATAAATTATTCAATATCTGTTTTGGAAGCATGGAACAGTTATTATTTTAGGTGCAGAACCAATTTTATCTTGAGAATACATACCACATCCCAAGTCAGTATTGGATCATTTCAATTTCGAGTTTTATTTATATATATTTTGAAATATCTTCTTTAAGTTTCCTGTTTATTGCTGAACTTTTTAGATAATCTTATTCTTTTCTTACAATAACAAAAATAACCAATTACTGATAATATAATGTAAATGGATAAATAGAAAATATATTCAACAAGCGGCGGCAGGGGAACACACACAATCATTTTGTGTGTGTGTTCCCCTGCCGCCTCTTGGTGGGTAGATTTTTTTATTCTTTTCTTAGATGTTTCTGAATACAGAGAGACCAGTAGTGAGCTAGAAAAGCTTTCTCAGATTGTTCATATGAATCACATAAGCCTATAATTTCAGATGCCCAAAAGGCTCCATCACCCTGAAAATGTGAAACAACAAATTATGTTTCCTGGGCATCTGTCCATGACCTAGGGAGGATCTAAAAAAACTCTTTATTTATACAACTGGCTGTGGTGCTTTTTTATTCAATATATAGAACTGAAACTGACAGTGTTTTTAAAGGCTTTCATGTATGGGCATTCGCTGCCCCTGCCTCACATTGTGGGTAGTTCACATAAGGGCTTGTGTGTTTACTTGATTCCTGGTAAAATGTTTCTGGTTGTGGCAAAGTGTAGTATTCATTGTTGCCACTAGCTGCAGCAGCAGAAGTCTCGCCCACATTATTATGTACAGTGAACAGCTCCTGCTGTAGCTTGCTTACATGAGCCACCATACTTTCCTTCCATTTCAGAAGTACCTGTGGGATCATAGACCTAACATGACCTAATTCAGATTTGTAACTCCTTCACTATCTTCTTTACAATTAGCTGCAATGTGTGCATTTTCATTCCGTATGACCAGTTGTATTTCATTTTTCGAAAATTTGTTAACCTGAGCGTCTTTCTGGTGTAGACAGTTAATGAATTCATCATTGATCTTGTTCCTTTGAGTGCTTAAGCCTCTGTAACATGTTCATCTGTATCGTGCAGCCAGCTAACAAATTCACTATTCACATGGCTACTCTGTATGATATTTTGTAGTTCTGATTGATTATCTTTCAGTTCTTTCATTTCTGATTTTTATGCATTACCAATTCTGGTAAACATTTGCTTATAAGTTTTAAATTGGTTAATACTGTCATTATAGTTTCTAGGTTTGTATTTAATCTATTGAGTTGAGCAGATTGTTTGTTTGGGAGTTGCTTGAAAACCTTAATCATTCACTGTTGGATGTTAGTACCAATGTGCACTGCTTGTTCATTTACAAATCTTTTGAAATTTTTGTCCATACTTGCTGTTTAGCCCTTTGTGAGGTGAACAAAATGTCATTCACCTTAGAAGTCTGTTTCCTTGTGAGGCGGACAGAATTTTCCTTCATATTCTGTTGCGTACCAGCAGTAATTTTTACAGTCTGTTTGTTCGCAAGTTGTCCCATTTCCATGAATTATGACTAAATAACTGAAATTGAAATCTTTACCTATCACAAGAGGCATAGTATTTTGCTTTATTAATCATACAATAAGGGGTTGGAAAAAACCAATCTAATGATGGATTGACATGAAACTTTTGTCTGAACAAAACCGTGCCATCTTTTAGTGTCCAACACTAATAAGTTATTAAAATTTCACACACTTTTTCAGAAATCACAATAAAAAGAGAAAAATGCCACTTGCATCTACTTTTGAATCTCTATTTCACAGCACAAAAATTTTTGTCTTGAACATTGGCTTACTTACCTGAAGTACTGCAATCTATATAATGTGCATAATTTCCTTGATATTTTTTATTTGAACTTCTCTTTACTTCTCCTGGTTAATTAGTTTTTATCCTTGTTGTGGTCTGTCTCATTTGTGTGTGGATACATGAAAAAGAAGATACACAAATAATTATAGAACTTTCAATTTTATAATATATATACAATAAATATTCTCATAAATATTTGTAATTTACTGGCAATCCTGTCACAGTTTCCAATTATAACATAACTGTCTTTGATTATGAGAAACTGACTTTATATTCTGAATCTGATAATCAAGAATTAAATGTTATGTAAAATTATTTATTGAAATTCTGTCTTTGGGTGTAACATTTATAAGAAAACTGGAGCCACATTATATCTCTGGTTCAATCTCAGTTATATACATAAAGCCTGAAAACAACTGATTTGGTATTTTACTGGCCGTGGAAAGAAATGAAGTTTCCCCTTGCAATAAATGCACTCATAAAAGTTATCAGACTTTGAGAAAAATAAATAACTGTAGGCTCTAATGAATATAATATGCAAATAGTAATTGCACACAAAATGGCTTTTGAAATAATTGTGAACCAAATGAAAAGCATATGTAATTAATTAAGTCACTTCTACCAAATGAAATTTATCTTTTCTTTTTATCCAACTTGGAAAAATTCTTGGAATGAAATAGTCTTAATGCAACAAAATATTTTTTTATACATTTAATGGACATTCAGTCTACACATCCAAATCAGACACATTTAAGAATGCAGTTCAGCAATAGCAATCAAGAAAAACCTAATTCCCAACAAGACATAGTTGTCTATGAGACTTCATCACAAGGGAGTTTTTTACATTAGTCCATTACATTTATAAAATTTCATTGTCCATTATATTTATAATGGTTTCATAGACATTAACATCTTTTTTCCAGTAGATACTAATAACAAGGTTCACACATCACTATCCGTGACAGACAAAAATGTTCAGAAAATTAAACATTTTTACTGAGCTACCATGCTCAGTCGTTGCTATTTCCTCTGCAACTACAGTCTGCAAAATATATGAAATAGTCAAGAAGTGGTGATATTGCTCATTCTGAAGCATTTTGTTACTTAGAAAAGCTGTGTACAATCTATATATGCAGTCATTTGAAGGGCAAAACTAGTTAGTGCTTTCTGCAATAGATTTTTACCTTTGCTTTGTAGTGAAGCATGGAATTAAGCTTCTGAGAGTATTTTGTTTTATCCACTCCTAGGCATTAAATAATTATATCCTTTGTATGTGTGTTGTCTATATACATGGTTTTTTTGTCAGTTATTTCTTCTGTTTGGGATAATCTATTGTTTTCCTCTTATTTGTTGTACATTTAAATTTGTCTTTTCTACATATTTTCTCTGTTGCAGATTTGATCAGAATGAGGGAGTGATTGTCCTTGGAGCTACAAACAGGAGGGACTGTTTAGATAAAGCTCTTATCCGTCCAGGAAGATTTGATGTTGAAGTAACAGTAAGTTACTCTAAAAATTGATAGTTTGTGTTCTACAAGTGTGGTTTGAAAAGCCTGGAAAAAAGCAACAAACACTGTTTGTTTCATAAACAACTTGCCTTACTTATCAACATAGCCTCCTTTGAAGGTTATGCACTTGGTTCAGCAATCCTCCGGCTTTTTCATCCCATCGGAGCTCCTATCTGAGCTGCTAGAGATGGTGGTCATGTGTGCTTGAAGTGCACTTGCTTGTGTGAATGAATATGTGTGTTTCCTTTTCTGAAGAAGGCTTTGGCCAAAAGCTAATGTGTAAGTGCCTTTTAATTGTGTCTGTCTGCAACTCAATGTGTCATCTTTATGGTGAATAGAATTATATCTTTTCCTTATATTGTTTGTATTCAAACCTGGAGTTTTCATTGTTTCAATCTCATGAATTTTCTTTCAGCAGTCTTCCATTACCACATCATGGATTTTGGCAATGGTTTGCTTTGTGGTGACCTCAGTTGGATGGCCAGACTGTGTTTTGTCTTTGGTGTTTATCCAACCACATTTAAATTCATTAATCCACAAAGGTTGAATGAAAATGTTCCCATCTTTCATAGAAATTTACCAGACTTATCAAACCACCTTCATAGTTACATTAATGTATAGAAAATGTTCATAATTACATTAATGTATAGAAAATGTTCTGTGTTTTATTAATAGTATTAGAAGTAAGTGACTGGTAGTCAAGTATCATATAATATTACTTAAATTTCATGTGGCAGATTGCCTGGACATCATTTTAGCAGCAGCACATTCAGTGTGGAGTGTTATTTTGCATGAAACTAAGAAATTTGATAAATTCAGGTTCAGCTCCCTGTTGATTTGTTACAAGACAGACGATGTTTGATTCAAATCAGTAGCCACTAAAATCAGTAAATTCCTTTTTTTTTATTTAACTGCATTGATTGAAATTTTTTTTGAACATTATTACCAAATCTACAAATAGAAGTTAAGAAACAAACATTGTTTACTTATTCATGTGTTAATTCATCTGTAGACAAATTTCTTTGTATGGATGTCATCATTACACATACATATATGTATAGTTTATAACAGATGTACATAAGATATTGGAAAAAACAGTACACACACACACACACACAGTTTATCACTGAATTACATAAGGCTGAAGGAACCAGCTTCAAACAAGAGAAAAAGTACTTGAAACTTGAAATTGATAGCAATGAGATTTTTGGGGAAAATTTAAGTGTAATTGAAAGGATAGGCAAATGGGAAGTGGAGGTGCTGTATTTGTCGCAGTAGCCAAGAAACTTAGATCCACTGAGATAGAAATTGAAGCTGCATTTGAGATTGTTTGGGCAAGACTCAGTATCAGTGCTGGGTATAAAATGATGATTGGATCTTTCTGTCACCCACCAGATGCACTTGCTGATGTAACGGAAAACTTCAGAGAAACCCTCAGTTCACTTCCCCAAATCATACTGTAATCATCAGTGGAAACTTTAATCAACCAACAATTAATTTGGAAAATTAGAGTTTTGTTGGTGGTGGGCGTGATAACACATTCTGTGAAACTTCACTAAGTGTATTCTCAGAAAACTACCTAGAATAGATAGTTGGTACCTAGCTCATCATGGAAATATATTGTATATAATGGGAACAAATAGACCTGATCTCTTTGAGGATGTCCACATTGAAACAGGTATCAGTGACCATGACACGATTGTGGCAACAATGATTAACAAAGTACAAAGGATTACTCAAACAAGCAGAAAGATACGTATGTTCAGTAAACTAGATAAAAATTAGAAATATCATAAAGAAATATTTGAAAACAGAGTTAAGCATTTCAGTTTTTGCTTTGCTACACTCAATTACAATTCCTGTCTCATTAGCTAGGAACTGGGCACTAACTTTGGTGGCACTAATAGCCTTTACATAAGAACCAGAATTTCTTTGGGTTCTGCAAAAGATCACTTGACAATATTCTGCCTAAGATTAGATTAGATTAGGTTAGATTTACTTTCATTCCAATTGATCTGTAGTGAGGAGGTCCTCCAGGATGTAGAACATGTCGAGGATGTAGTACCCATTGAAGGCATCACTCATTGCTCTCTTGACAGCCAAATACCTTTCATTCAAAATCTGTCTGTCTATAGCCCTATGCTTTGTTTTATACCTACTACGCAGTAATCCCTCTTTCTTTAGAAAGTCCTTACTGTGACTGGATATCATGTAGGGTCCTTCCCATTATGAACTGTTCTACTGGGTACATATCTACCCAGTGCATGGTCAATTATTCTTTTAAATTTGAGCCAGAGTTCCTCTACATGTTCCTGACCTGTGCTGAGAGTTTCAAGTTCCTCTTTGAGAAATGACATTTCTGATTTTTTATCTAGTTTATTGAACATAGATATCTGTCTGCTTGTTTTAATTATCCTTTGTACTTTGTTAATCATTGTTTTCACAACCGTGTCATGGTCACAGATACCAGTTTCAATGTGAACATCCTCAAAGAGGTCAGGTCTATTTGTTCCCATTAGCTACAATATATTTCCATCATGAGTGGTGTCCTATCTATCAGTTCTAGGTAGTTTCCAGAGAAGGCATTTAGTGAAGTTCCACCTGATATTTTATCATGCCCACCACCAACAAAACTCTAATTTTCCCAGTTAACTGTTGGATGATTGAAGATCTCCACCAATGATTACAGTATGATTGGGGAACTTGCATACAAATGACCTGAGGTTTTCTCTGAAGTTTTCAGTTACATCAGGAGATGAGTCTGGTGGCCAATAGAAGGGTCCAATTATCATTTTATGCCTGCCCCTGATACTCAGTCTTGCCCAAACAATCTCACATGTAGCTTCAATTTCTTTCTCGGTGGATTTGACTTTCTTGTCTACTGCTACAAACACATCACCTCCATTTCCCAGTTGCCTATCCTTTTGATATTGGATTTAACATTTTTGTTACAATGTTTTTGGTGTGATGTACCTTCACTAATGACGTGAGAGGTTTCAGTGATCTCATGTCCTTACATTTCACAGGCCCACTTATAGAGGTGACATGGGTTGGTCCCCTGGCATGCTCTGGTGAGCTACCATAGAAAGAGTATTACTTAAGAGATCACAAATGAGTGCTCGGCCTAAGGCTCAGTTGTCACTCTGGAAGGGAGCAGAGATGCTGTGGTCATGCCCAAAGTTCTGAGGAGTGGTGTACAAAGCCATGGGTGTGGCAGACCGCCATTTGGTCAAGCCTGCTCAGCCTACAGATTCATCCCCCCCCCCCCCCCCCCCACTTTTGATGACTGGAGATGTCAGTGTGGCAGACCACCACTTGGAGGAGCTTGCTCCACTGACTGCCCAATCTGACCTGACTCATACCACGACCTGGCCCCCTCCACAGACATCAAGATGAAAGATGATCTGGTGAATATGACGTAATAGTGCATGACACACTTGCCACATCACTTCTAGCTGATGAGTAGGAGCAAAGGAAAATGGCCAGTGCGCTGTTTTGCCTTGATGGCAAACAGCTCAAACGTTCAGGCACCTGTGCACCAACTGGCACCAAAAAGGCACCCAAGAATAAGAAGCAGCTTGTTGTCTCTACCACTGGTGGCAGAAGATATGCCATCACCAATGAGAGTATGGCAGACTTAGCCTGGACCACCATTATGCCTAGACATATGGCTATGTCCAGATGATGCTCTCCTCAACACCTACAGCAACTGCCAACCACTTCGGCATACTGGCAGACGATGAGATGGCTGAGCACTTACCATCCAGGTAGCAGGAGACATGGCTGCTGCCCAAGGTGCCTGATCAGAAGAAGAAGATGTGGCAGCCTGGCGATCGGCAACCACAACTGCTCAATTGCAACGATGGCTGCCGCCCATAGTCTTTGAGATTGCTGAAGACTACACAGACTTCCTGCAACTCATAAAGCAGTGGACGACTGCAGACTATACTGTGCGGGCTGCAGCAGAAAATCTTGTGCAGATGCAAGTTTTAAACACTGAAGATTACATCAAGATTATGAGCAAGGCATCAAACCAGGGCATGCACTGGTGTACACATGCCGCCGTCCCTAAGAAGTTACTGAGGATCATTGTCAAGGGTTTCCCTGAGATGGTGGATTTGGAATTTGTGAAAGAAGAGCTGGTGTGGCTTGACTTCAGGTGCACAACGTGATGCATGTCAAGTCCCATGCTACATACAAAGAGGCATCTTCTCTGTTGGTTATCGCCACCAATATCTCAGATAACAACACGTGGCTGTACCAACTGAAATAGGTGGCCAACACTGAGGTCACCATGGAGAATCTTAAACAAAAGAAGGGCATGTTGCAGTGCTTCTGGGGGGACTTTTGGCTCACCACTGGTATTGTCCTGAGGTATGCTTGAAGTGTGCAGGTGGCCATGCCAGCCGCAGCTGTCCATTCCCAAGGATGCACCTGCACAAGTGTGCAAACTTTCGTGGCCCACATGTAGCGACTTACCATAGCCGTGAAGTTATTAAGGCCACAGTAGCTCACCAACATGGACAGTTGCCCAAGAGGACTACCAACTGATCCATCTGCTGTCTGAGCCCATTTGCACAGGTGGCGAGGAGTCTGGGAAATGAGAGGGCGACGCCAGCAGCTGACACTGCCACAGCCGCTCCCATTGAAGAGGGCATCAGAGAATGGCATGCCCACGATGGCAAATTTGGCGAGAGGGCACACTAAAAGAATTGCACGTTGATTCTGCTAGGAGAAAAATGTGCAGAGAAGAAGATGACAACACGACGGATGTCGGCAGGAGTGGGAACAAACCAGCCACTGAGTGAAACCCAGCTGCATCCAGTCACAACACAGAAACTGCTGTGCATGCAGGAGAGCTGTTTGCAGTCATCTCCACACTCTCTGCATTACTTAAAATGGTCTTGCACCTGGCCAATATGTGGCAGAGATTAGCAGAGGCAGTGCTGACTGCCATGCCAGTGGCTTCCAAGCAGTTACCGGAGTAACGTGCTCCCAACGCGGTCCAGACCGGGAGCTGCAAAGTCAGGCCTGTCATGGGCCACCACAGCTGTCTGCACTGCAGACAGCAAGGAAGCACAAAAAATCCTGAGAAGGACAACATGCTGACATCAACAATAAGAGAAGCAGTACATTCTGTGTGCAGCTACAGACGCTATGGAAGCAAAGTAGGTTTAGCCTGCTAGGGCTCGGCCTACCCAGCTGTCGAGGGGAGCCCCTGGCGAGGTCCCGTCTCCTCTGCCTATTCTGTGACCTGTATTACTGTTGTCCAGTTGATGTTTTCAGTGCTATGAACAACCTGTACTTCATTTTATCTTACATGTTGCTCTTACATGTTGTTCTTTCTATAGCAATTTTACAGCTGATAACAGCGAAACTAAAAGTGATTCATTATAATACAAAAATGTAGCACATTTTTACCCAAAATTGTTTGCAAAGGAATAATGTTACAGTGTTTAACTTACACATTAATTTCTCTTCCTCAAAAGTCTTTGGACTGGTCCATAGCCTGTTGTATAAAATTTAGTAGTTGCTTCACGTGCTGGGGACAGTAAGCAATTAGAGAAACAAGAAGTAATTTTTCTGGTGACATGTTGCAAATCTAGTTTTTTTTCCTTTCTTGTTAATTTTAATTTCTATATTTTCTTCATAGCTCTTGTTAAGATGGTTTGATATCTGAAAACATTTCATAGTCTTATTTGAGGGTGGAGAATAGGCACACATATTCGCATCCAACATTTACATAATGTTCTGGCTAAACCAGCTGAATTTATATTGATAATAAATATGGTGTACACAATAAAAATAATACAAGTTAATATAGTACTAAATCTGATTAAAACGTCTGTTGATGAAGATGTTGGAGAATCTTAGTCAATGCAATATGAAATACGTACAGTTACGTGAAGCATAAAATCATCTTCAGATTCCACATATTTTAAATGTGAAATACTCATCCACAAGGAACAGAAGTATAACACATTAAAGATAAAAATAATTTTAGGACTACTGTGAATGCACAATGGATCATTTTGTGAAATTTTGATTCACTTGATTGCTGACAAATGGAACAGGTGAATTTGTTAGTAAACAGTTCCCTTTCATTCATTGTTCATAAACTTCAGAATTTATGATACAGCAAGATGAGACACGAAATGTCATTAAATAAATTTTCACAGACAAATTTATGTATGAATAATGTAATTTTATCCACAAGTTTTGTTTTGTCCTACATAGGAAGGATTAGTTTTAAATGTGGGAAAAAATGTGAAAATTGGTGTTCTAATAAAATCAGAAATTGATTTCAAGGATTGTGCTATGAGGATACAGTTCCCCGTATTTACACAGAAATATGTGATTCAGGAAGGGATTACCAGGCAGCTTTCAAGGAAACCATTGCTGGAGTAATTGTAAAGACATCATGTAGCAACAGGACTTACAGAATTGATGATTTTACAAGGACCCCAACAAACAAGGTTTCAAAGAAAATTGAGTAAAATATGATGAACAAAAAATATTTCAAGCAAAACTTAGGTCAAAATACAACTGGAGAACTTTCATAAAATGATTCAGCAAATGCATATGTTAAATATATAATTTTACATTATTTATCAAAAGAAGAATTGATTCAGGACTGCAATTTTAGTAGAAGACACTCATATTAATTCCTTAAAAACTATGGATAGGCTAGTCAAAGAATCGAGTGATTCAAGAAAAGAAGAATGATAACACCCAGCTTGGGTAAGCAATAATAAAATGAGAGGACACACCAAAATGCACACAAGGTGCTCTGCAAAATCCTGAGGAATTAAATCACTACTTTTTAAAGCCAGTTACAGAAATAGGAAACAGTATTAATGCAACAAGCTCATCAGCTGATTGGAGCCCCACTGCCAGGTGGCCAGGTATTTAAATTGGATACGATGACATCTGCTGATATTATAAAAGCTGTTTTCAAATTTTTGAATTCTAAAATTTTGGACTGCTGTTGGTTGTCAAATTACATCATTAAAAAGACAGTACACGCAGTCTCTGCACCATTAGCTTTATTCGGAGCATTTCCAGAAACACTCAAGGTATCAAGAGTTATCCCACTTTTTAAAAAGGAGGACAACTATCTTCCACAAAGCTTCAGAGCAGTCTCAATTGTGCCAATATTTTCAAAGATATTTGAGGCACTGCTATAAACACAAAAAAGCAGCTACTTTGAAGAACACAACCTCCGGTGTAACAATGAGTTTAGTTTTCACAAGGGGAGAAACACAACAGAAGTCATTTTGGAGGCTGTGGATCAAACTTTAACAGCTCTTGAAGACAAAAATATGGCATCACTGCTATTATGTGACCTAAGCAAAGCATTCAGTTGCATTCCTATTGACATACTACTAAGAAAGCTGGAGTTTTATGGGGTGCGTGGGAGCATGTTAGCTATAATGCATTCGTATTAAACAACAGAAAACAGTTTGTCTCGGTCAGAAACATAAATTTCTTCTTAATAGAAAAGAGCATAGGTGTTCCACAAAGATCTGTTCTTGGTCCCTTCTTCTTCATTGCAGCAATCATTGATTTGCATTAATAACGTAGCTCATTCTGTCATATGTCTTGCAGATGATACAACACTACTTATCACACATGGAAGAATCTCATATCTGAATAGGGTAACAAAAGAAACTCTTGATACAGCCTTGGACTGGTTTGCAGCTAATAAATACCTGAGCAGTCCTGATAAAACCCAACAACTCATAATGGGAATGTCTAAAGAAATAGAAAACAAATCAATAAACCTTTTAGGTATTTACACCAATTCCACACTCCACTATGAGGAATGAAAAAATTATTGGGGTGTTATACCTCATTTTGAAGCTAAGGGATTCAGTGTGCTCGGATTACCTTAGCGTGACATACTTTGGACTGTTCCGGTCCTATACATCATATGGTCTGATTGTATGGGGACACTCTCCTCACATCAAGAATATTTTAAAAATACAAAAAAAGGCCTAGGCTACATATAATGTGTAAAACAGGATACATAGAGACTCAGAACACCCACAATTATAAATTTATACTTTTATGTGTCTGTTCTCTATGTTAAAAATAATATTTCAGATTTTGCTGCTAGGGAAGGAACTCATGAACACAACACCAGAGCTAAGGCTAATATAAATATACCAATGTACAGGTTTGCAAGAACTGGAAATTCTCACAAAGAGAACCCACTCAAAATTTTCAACAAATTACGATCTATGTTCGGTCTATGGATCTATTTTTTTTTTTTTTTTTTTTTTAATTTACATGGTACAGCTCGCTATCGGATCACCCATTTTACATCTTTGAGATGCCCGAGGAAGATATTAGCATTTAACAAATTTTCCCATACTCTACTGTATCATTCCAAGGTGTGCTTACATTTTGTATAATTATTCTTCTATGGTTTGTATAATTGTGTCCTGTATACTCTATCCAATTATTATTGCACAGTGTTTACACTACAACATCACAGTATAAGTTATGGACACTAGCTCTTAGAAATATTCCTGTAGCATATTTTATTATTGTGGTGTTTAACATGTATACTACAGGTTAACTGACATTAGTTTAATATTATACACCCTTATGTATACTACAACCTGTATTAAACTACAATGATGAAGCCTATTCCATTGTAAAATGATCAACAGTGAATAAAAATTCTCAATTTTTGAATATGCACCAGGTAGTGCAATCACAATAGAATGGTGGTCCCCCTACTTAACTGCATCCAGGGGTGAATTACAGTTCCTTTTTCTGAATTTTTACTCACTGACAAATGGAGAAAAACTTCTCTTTAGAACGTAAAAAAAATTATTTTTCCTTTTGGCCAGTGTGGGAAATGTAAATTATATGTGTTGCAATTTAAATGATATAAACAAATATTATATAGTGCTAATGCAAATTGTTTGAGGCACCGTGTGATATGTGGTAGTTCTACACAGTAAAAGTAAAATTTTTATAACATCAGCGTCTGATGCTTTGGCTTTTTTTCTATAGCATTGGTGTAATCTTGACACCACATCAATGAATATGGAAGCATAGTTACAGTCAACTGGGTTACAAAATAATTTCTGAAAATGTATTGAATATTCACCCAAAAGATTATTGAACTTTTTGGATTACAGTTTAACAGTACCACAATTTTCATGAATAATCAACCTAAAAAGTTACAGTGTATTCAGATAATAGGAAGTACAAATATTTTAAAAATATCAGGCCAAAAGATGTAGTAATATGTTGTTACATTTAGCCATTTGGATAAGAAAATTTTGAAAAATTTCTTAAACTTGACAAAAATGTAGTTTTCATGTATCATATCTATGAAGTTTTAATTCAGTGATACTTTTTTTTGAGTCATCAGTCTTCTGACTTGTTTGATGTGGCCCACCACAAATTCCTCTCCTGTGGCAACCTCTTCATCTCAGAGTAGCACTTCCTATTTCTTCAATTATTTGCTGAATGTATTCCTCTCTGTCTTTTTCTACAATTTCTGCCCTCTGCACCTCCCTTGAATGTCATGGAAGTCATTCCATGTTGTCTTAACAGATGCCCTATTATCCTGTTCCTTCTCCTTGTTAGTGTTTTCCACATATTCCTTTCCCCTCCAATTCTGCATGGAACATCCTCATTCCTTACCTTATCAGTCCACCTAATATTCAACATTCGTCTGTAACACCACATCTCAAATGCTTTGATTCTCTTCTGGTCTCGTTTTCACAAAGTCCATGTTGCACTTCCATACAATGCTATACTCCAAACGTACGTTCTCAGAAATTTCTCTCTAGCTTGCTTTTGATGTTCTTCTTGCTCCTTCCATCACTGGTTATTTTGTTGCCTATGTAGCAGAATTCCTTTATTTCATCTACTTCATGACCATCAATCCTGGTGTTAAGTTTCTCAATGTTCTCATTTCTGCTACTTCTCATTACTTTCACCTTTGTTCGATGAACTCTCAGTCCGTATTCTGTAGTCATTAGACAACTTATTCCATTCAGCACATCATGTAATTCTTCTTCACTTTCACTCAGAATAGCAATGTCATCAGTGAATTGTGTCATTGATATCCTTTCACCTAGAATTTTGATTCCACTCCTGAGGCGTTCTTTTATTTCCATCATTGCTGCTTTGATGTACAGATCGAACAGTAGGGCTGAAAGATTACATCCTTGTCTTACATCCTTTTTAATCTGAGTATTTGTTCTTGGTCATCCCTGTTGGCTCTTGCACATAATGTATATTACCCATCTCTCCCTATTGTTTGCCCCTATTTTTCTCAGAATTTTGAACATCTTGCACCATTTTACATTGTCGAACACTTTTTCCAAGTTGACAAATCCTATGAACGCTTCTTGATTTTTCTTTAGTCTTGCTTCCATTATCAACTGCAAAGTCAGAATTGTCTCCCTTACCTAAAGCCAAACTGATCATCATCTAACACATCCTCAATTTTCTTTTCCAGTCTTCTGTCTATTATTCTAGTCAGCAACTTGGATGCATGAGCTATTAAGCTGATTGTGTGATAATTCTCACATGTGTCAACTCTTGCAGTCTTCGGAATTGTGTGGATGATATTTTTACGAAAGTCATGTAGTATGTTTCCAGACTCATACATTCTACACACCAATGTGAATAGTCATTTTGTTACCACTTCCCCCAGTGATTTTAGAAATTTTGATGGAATGTTATCTATCCCTTCTGCCTTATTTGATCTTAAGTCTTCCAAGGCTCTCTTAACTTCTGAGTCTAATACTGGATCCCCTATCTCTTCTAAATTGACTCCTGTTGCTAATGTGATTAGACAAATCTTCCCCTTCATAGAGGCCTTCAATGTACTCTTTGCACTCATAACGTTACAACCCTTGCTTTTAATTTCACCAAAGGTTGTTTTGACTTTCCTATATGCTGAGTCAATCTTTCCAATAATCATTTCTTTTTTGATATCTTCATATTTTTCGTACATCCATTTCATAGTAGCTTCCCTGCACCTCCTATTTATTTCATTCCTCAGCAACTTGTATTTCTGTATCCCTGAATTTCCCTGAACATTTTTGTTCTTCCTTCTTTTATTGAGCAACTGAAGTATTTCTTCCATTGCCCATGGTTTCTTCGCAGTTACATTTATGGCCTGTGTTATACTTATAACACAGAAAACAGCATTTACTTTCACTATGTAATATTTTTATTGGCATAAGATAAATCAAAACACTAAGAAATAGTTTTCGACAATCACGGTAACAGTCATAACGAAAGTCTCACACCAACTAGTCAGCAACCAAAGTAAGTAAAACGAAGTACAAAAAAGCAAAGATATTAATATTTGCTGGCTGTTCTGCTACAGAGGAGCAGTGATGAGGAGTAAGTGATAAAAGGGAAGGTAAACATTTAAGGCATGAGGTAATCTTGAAGGCTGAGAGGTGGCCGTATGGTGCGGCCAGCACAGGTAGGAGGATTCGGGGAAGATGAAGGAGAAGGGGGGGGGGTTACTCTTATAAATAAAACATTATTGGAGTCTACATAGGCTGAAATGTCATTTTGTGAAGTACCAGGAGCCACATTGAAGCACTGTAATAGCTTAATGTCTTTCTGGTCAGATGGCACAGAATTGTTTTGAATTTCAAATAAAAAAAGAAAAGTGTCCACAAGTTGTATTTTTATAGAGTCCACATCATAGTCACTCAAGTTCACTTGAAACACTAGTTCTTTACTGCTGGCACTCAGAGGCGTGAAGTATAGGAGAGGGGGGCCTTGACTTGCAGAGAGTGTTTGATTAGCTTGTGGAGAAGGGAGAGGACAGGCCTCTGAAGTTTCCTGCAAAACCAATTCATTATCGTGTATGTCGGTGTCATTAAGGATCCATGCTGGTTTCAAGCGCACAATGGACACAACAGATGGTTTGTTCTTAAAGAGGATCGTATAAGTATTTTCTGAGCGTGACAGGACCCGGTATGGGCCAGTGTAGGGTGGAGCAAGGGGTGGACGCACGGCATCTTCTCTAAGCATCACATAGTTACAAGAACTGAGGTGTGGGTGAATGAAAACGGGAGGGGTAGCATGCGATCGAGGTTGCGGAAAACGTAACTTGGTGATATGCTGTCGAACCTGTCGTACCAACTCGGGAAGTTGATCCTCGGGAAGTAGAGGAGGATCATCAAGAAAATCCGCCGGAAGTGCGAGGTTTTCTCCGTATACCGTCTCAGCAACTGGCGCTTTAAGGTCTTCTTTGAAAACCGTCCTCAAATCTAAAAGGACCCAGGGGAGTGCCTCAGTCCAAGAGGAAGAATGGCACATGAGAGCAACCTTCTGGGTACGGTGCCATCGTTCTATTAGGCCGTTAGATTGCGGGTGATAGGCTGTAGTTCTGAATTTGTTGATACCACACAGTTGACAGAGGTGATTAAACAGATTAGATTCAAACTGTCTCCAATGGTCTGTGGTAAGTGAAGTAGGGCAACCAAAACGAGAAAGCCAATGGTGGACAAAAGCGTTAGCTACAGTGTCGGCCGTAATGTCCACAATGGGGATAGCCTCGGCCCAACGTGTGGTACGATCTCTCATGGTCAGTAAGTAACGGAAGTTGTTAGATATCGGTGACGGACCGACGATGTCCAAATGGACATGACGGAATCTACCTGAGGGCACAGTAAATTTGCCTAATGGGGGCTTAGTATGTTTGTGTATTTTGGCTCTCTGGCAAGGTATGCATGCTCTTGCCCACCAATTACAATCTCTTTTTACATTAGGCCAAACGTATCTCTCTGTAATGAGGCGCGTAGTCGCGCGAATGCTCGGGTGAGCGAGATTGTGGATTGTGTCGAAAACGTCTTTCCTAAGAACTTTAGGGACTATAGGACGAGGATGACCTGTTTTAATGTCACAATACAAAGAGCAATCATCAGTAGGGAAGGGAAGTAGAGCAATTTGTAAAGGAAGTATCAGAGACAGGGAGAAGGTGCTGTATCTCTGGGTCGGATAGCTGGAGTGGTGAGGATCAATAGCTGTCTTCAGGGAGGACAGGCGTGACAGGTAGTCTGCTGCAACATTGTCATTACCCCTGATATATTGAAAGACTGAAACATATTGTAATACCAAATCCATATGGCAAAACCTTCTGGGTAGTACATCTAATGCTGGTTTGCGGAGCGCCTCGACAAGGGGCTTGTGATCTGTGTAAACTGTCACAAGTCGAGCTTCAATATCTGTACGAAAGTACTTTACGGCTTCATAAATGGCGTAAAGTTCACGATCAGATGTGGACCACTTTCTTTGCGTTTTGGTGAGCTTTTTTGAAAAGAAACGCAGGGGTGTAATAGCTGTTGGTAGGGTATGTTGCAAAACTGTGCCAATGGCATTATCGCTAGCGTCTGTGGTTATTGTCAGGGAGGCATCAGGGTGAGGGTGAGACAGGGTAATAGTGTTCACCAAGGCGTACTTAAGCGAGTCGAAGGCTCGCTACATGGTCTGATCCCAGTTGTTGGTGGCATTGTGCGTAGGAAACCATGGAAAGGCAGTGTAGAGGCACCATTAGTATCATGTTGTAGTCTGAAAGGAGCGGAAGGTGAGCGATGTGGTGATGTCGATGTAAACGGCCACATTGTCGAATCGGATGTATGTTGCACATCGGAGGTCACCAGTATGGCGCATGTTACACTTATAACACAGAAAACACCATTTACTTTCACTATGTAATATTTTTATTGGCACAAGATAAATCAAAACACTAAGAAATAGTTTTCGACAATCACGGTAACAGTCATAACAAAAGTCTCACACCAAGTAGTCAACAACCAAAGTAAGTAAAACGAAGTACAAAAAAGCAAAGATATTAATATTTGCTGGCAGTTCTGCCATACATTCTTTGTGCCTATATTTTTCCTTCCAATATCTATGATTGCCCTTTTGAGAGATGTCCATGCCTCTTCAATTTTAATGCCTACTGCAGTATTCCATATTGCTGCATCTCTAGCCTTAGAGAATTCAAGAGTATCTCATCATTCCTTAGTACTTCCGTACCTCACATCTGCACATATTGATTCTTCCTGACTAAGCTCTTAAACTTCAGCCTTCATCACTGCTGTATTATGATCTGGGTCTATATCTGTTCCTGGGTATGCCTTATAATCCAATATCTAATTTCAGAATCTCTGTCTGACCATGATGTAATCTAACTGAAATCTTCCCATATCACCCAGCTGTGATATTACATAGTCCAAATAATGTTTTAGATTTTGGATAAACCAGTCTATGTGTATTTGGGTGAGGATTCTCTAGAATTTCAAAAGAAGCAATATAAATGTCAATAAATAAAGAAATCTCCACATTTTAGAACCATGATTGAAATAAAGGCACACACTGTTACATATGCTGCATTTTGGTACTAATTTGAAGTTCTTTATTCTTTGTCAGATTTCTGAAACTTGGATACTTATCGCATCTCCATTTTTTAATTTTTGCAATTTTCTTACCACTACTTCCTTCTTAAAAACACGTATACTGTATCTTCCTGTGTCATGTAAACATTTTTCTTCCCATTTTTTTCTTTTGGCTCTAATATTTGCACATATTAATTCCTAACTTAACTGTTTCTCTCTTATCATAGGTTGGACAATAAACAAACCACTAGTATTTCCCCATTTCTTTTTTTTTATTTTCTCCCACAAGTTTGAATACAAGTTTTAATTTATTTTTGCTACGGTGTCTCAGGTCTTGATTCTCATTTTCTACTACCCTCATGACTTGTGTCTGACAAACACCACCAGGCAATAGCTTCTTTTCTAATACAATTCCCCAAGTAATCATATTTTCCATTTTCTCACCCTTCTCATCTTATCGCCATCATCACGACATACATTCAAACATACCTGCCCTATTTCAATGTAAGTACCAATATTAACTTCAAGATTCTCACAATTACTTCCAATAATACTCTCTTCACTATTTTCTATTTCAACATTATTTTCACCTTGTTCCACTCTATACATCAGGTTATCAGCATTCTGCAAATTACTGTTGTCTACCACTACATCACACCCTTCTTCATTATATAATTTTCCCGGTTGTGAAACTACATGATCTTTCTCTCTCCCTTCAGTTCCTGCTGCACCACTTTTAGTCCAACCATGAAAATTTTCAATAATCTCCTCCCTGAAATATGGGCTTTAAATTTTCTTTACTTCTATCCCTTTTATTTTTTCTTAAGTTTACAGAAACATCAGGATCTACTTCACTAGTTCTAAATTTTGACATAGTCCAAATACAAAACAAATTACTGTTGATTATATGCTTTTCACTCATATTCTTTTTCATGTCATTCCACCAGTTTTGGTATAAAGTTTTACTAATTTTTGCTAACTGATTCAAAAATAATTCTCTGTTCATGTTATTTCCAAATTGATTCCACAAACCAGTCTGAGCTGCTGGAGGTTGTGGCCAAGTGCGTGTGAGGTGTGCTTGCTTGTGTGGAAGAATATGTGTGTTTCCTTTCCTGAAGAAGGCTTTGGCTGAAAGCTAAATGTGTAAATTTCTTTTCATTGTGCCTGTCTGCAACTCAACATGTCATCTTTATGTTGAGAAGCAATCTATCTTTTTCTTATATTGTTGATCTATGTAAATGATTCTGGTAAAAGGTATTCTAAAGAGACTTCTTACATTACACTTGTCCACTCTCTTCTGGATTATTGCTATGTGTTGTGAATCTGCATCAGATAGGATCAACGGAGAACTCAAAAAGCTCAGAGAAGAGTAGCTCATTTTGTATCATGAAATTGAGGTGAGAGTGCCCCAGATATGATAACAAATGGAAATCATTGAAACATAGGCATTTTTCATTGTGGCAGGATCTTCTCATGAAATTTCAGTCACTATCTTTCTCCTCAGAGTGTGTGAAAATATTTTTTTGTGTCCACCTACATACTGAGAACAGATCATCACAATAAATTTAGGCAAATCAGAGCTCTCAGAAAGAGTTTACTGTTCACTTCTACTGCATGCTGTTCAAGAGTGGAAGGGTAGAGATGTAGTTTGAAAGTGGTTAGATGAACCTTCTGCCAGGTACTTAATTGTGAAATGCAGAGTAATCATGTGGATGTGGAAGTAGATTTTAATTGATAGGATGCCTGTCACACCTCACTGCCTCAAATTTAGATTTCTGCATTTGTAACTGCCTGTCAGAGCTCATTCTCAGCCAAGGTCTTTGTCAAAATGAGTGCCCTGCTATTTTCTAATGTCAAACAATGATAAAGCACAACTCATTCAAGCCATTACATAAATTAGATCAAATTTTATAAAGGCAAGTATTACCATATGACAGTGCAATCAACCAAATGTGGAACACCATGAACAAATCAAACAGCACACACAAAGAAGATAAATTCTGGAAGCCCACTGTAATTGTAAGTAAGTACTAATTAATGTATGTATTCTGTTATGGAAGAGTAATGCAAGCCTTAATTTGCATGTGAGTAAAGAATACAGTAGACAGATATGCATATCCCAAGTTTAATACAGTGTTTTGTAGTGATTTGACTTATTTGTTTTGTAACATTGTAGGTTGCCAGACAGGCATATGCATCTCACCATCAATATATCTGTTGGTAATGTTTTTTTCCCTACCTATGTGCATACAAAGTGGGCTTCCATAATACATCTTCTACATGTATGCTTTTTGACTTACTTACTCTATTCAGTAGTTGGTTATTACACAATTGTATGAATGTCTGAAGATGGAATACATAAGTCTGAAATCTATAAAATATTGTCCATATAAACAGCAAAAATAAAGACAGGTAATTGGAACACGTAAAACATTGCTACTATTAAGAATTCTTGGACTTTGAAAGTACATATTTTTTAAAGTGGAACATTGTTTTGTTTTCAGGTACCTGTGCCTGATTATGTGGGACGTAAGGAAATCCTTTACTTATACTTGGGCCGTATACTCAGCAGGGATGTTGATGTTGAAATGTTAGCACGGGGTACTACTGGTTTCACAGGAGCAGACCTCGAAAGTATGGTGAACCAAGCAGCAATTAGAGCTGCTATTGATGGTGACGATTTTGTTTCTATGAAGCACCTTGAAGATGAAAGGGACAAAGTTCTTATGGGTAAGCAGGTACAATATTTTCTCACCCAGTTACTCCCAGTCTCATCTTCCCTCTCCTCTTTGGCGCACAGGGCAATGTGAAAAATTGTAAATTTATATTAATCGTCCATGAGTATGGGCCGATTTTTGGCATAAATCAGAAATAATAAGTGACCCAGAAAAGAAACCTGAGGAACTCCAGTATGAGAAATCCCTAGTCTTATTCCGCTGAGGCTTCCATTTTGCAGTCCATTGCTTCCAAAATTACTTCCTGCTTCCTACTGTTGAAATAGAATTTTAGCAAATTGTCTAATGATCCAGTAATGTCATATGATCAAGACATAAGGGTGTCAAGAGTACAAAGGAAATCCATTGTTAAATGTAGAGTAGAGAGAGGGATAGGTGAAAAGAGTACACTGATGGCCTGTATGAGGGGAAGGACCTGACTGTTCACAAGATATAAGAACAAATTAATGTCTGTTGGGTAGACTTAACAGGATCCAATATTTGAGTCTTGAGTGTTACAGAGGTTTAGAAGAAGTAAACAAGACAGGAAGGATAGATAACATTCTAGTGAATAAATCATTTTGGGAAGTGGCACCGAAATAATAATAAAAGCTAGACTGTGGAATCAGCAAGACTGGAGACATGTGGTGGTGGTTAGTGTTTAACGTCCCGTCGACAACGAGGTCATTAGAGACGGAGCTCATGCTCGGGTTAGGGAAGGATTGGGAAGGAAATCGGCCGTGCCCTTTCAAAGGAACCATCCCGGCATTTGCCTGAAGCGATTTAAGGAAATCACGGAAAACCTAAATCAGGATGGCTGGAGACGGGATTGAACCGTCGTCCTCCCGAATGCGAGTCCAGTGTGCTAACCACTGCGCCACCTCGCTCGGTTTGGAGACATGTCACATGACTTTCAAGAGACCCAGACAATCCTGAAGTTATCAAATGCAGATAAATGTGAGATCTGTCATAGGGTCAGCTTAATAAATCATGAATTCAAGCTGATGACAAGAATAATACATAGAATAACGGAAAAGAAAATTGAGGATTTGTTAAATGACAATCAGTGTAACTTTAGGACAGTTAAAACAACTAGGAAGGCAGTTATGGTGTTGTGCTTGATAATTTAGACACAAATTATGAAAAATCATCATCCTTTAAAAGGAATTATTGATTAAAATGTGTTAGACAATATAAAACTGTGCAGGATGCAGGCATAATCTATAGGGAACAATGAGTAACATACAAGAATGATAGACCAAGAGAGAAGTGATCTGATTAACATTGGTGCAAGGCAGGGACATAGTAGTCTTTCTCCCCTATTTTTCAGCCTGTTTGTTGATGATACAATAACAGAAATAAAATAAAGTTTTAGGAATGGGATTAAGATTTAGGATAAAAAGATGCCAGTGATAAGATTAACTGATGACATTGTTATCTTCAGCAATCATTAGAAAGAATTATACGACGTGCTGAACAAAATTAATTTTACTGAGCACAGAAGATGTATCAAAAGTCAACCAAAGAATGACAAAAGTAATGAGGAGTAACAAAAATGAGATTAGTGGTGAACTCAACATCAAATTGAGTTTGCATAGTAGATAGAAAGACAGACGGAGGAATTCTGCTACCTAGGAAATAAATAAATACATGATGGTCCAGTCCTGTTCATATGTTATGTAAATGATTTCACAAGTTCTCTAGCCAGTAAGCAATTGGTCACTATGTACGCTGATGATACATCTGGCGTCTGTTGTGCAGACAGTGAGACCGGTCTAGTTGAAGAAATTCGTAGCTTTATTGAAAAGGCAAGAGCACACTTCGAAAAAGACAATTTGAAAGTAAACATGGAAAAAACAAATATCATTCATTTTAAACCCAGTGGCATAAACAGGCACAACATTGAGACTATGGAAAGAAACTCTGTCAAATAGCTGTTCAGATTGTAAATTCTTGGGACTATACATAGACGATAGACTCTCATGGAAGCAGCAAGTTGACCATGTCTGCAAAAAAAAAAAAAAAAAAAAAATACAGTGTATATGTATTAAGAAGATTATCACCATATCTCAATTCGGAAACTCTAAGGACTGTATATTGTGGGTTAGTATACCCTTTCTTGTCATATGTGATAGTGCTGTGGAGCAGCACATGCCAAACAAATACAAAAAGAGTCTTCATACTGCAAAAGCGAGCCTTAAGGATTGTAGCAAAAGTAAAACAAAGAACCTCTTGTAAAACACTGTTCACTAGACACAATATTCTTACAGTTTATGCCATGTATATACTAGAAACCATAATGCTAGTGAAAGAAGACACTAAGATCACAAAAAGAAATATGGACATCCACAACTATGAAACGAGGCATAAAAAAGACTTTCATATGGTTACCAGAAGATTAACTCTAACAGCTAAAAGTCCTTATATCCACGGAGCTGTCTTCCACAATTCATTACCGGATGAAATCAAAACAGTGATGGGCCATACTTTTAAAAAATGTGTCAAGCAGTGGCTTATTAAAAAACTGCCCCTATAATCTTGACCTAAATGAATTATGATGTAATAAGGAAGTAGATGTAATAAGAAATTATGTAAAAAGGAAATTGTAGTTGAAAAAATTATTTTTTATTTTTTTATATACTTTATATACATTTATGATATAATAAGAAATTAATTTTTATTGTTTTATATACCTTATATACATTTATAATGTAGTAAGAAATAATGTAAAGTGAAAACTCTAATTGTAAAAATTTCACATTTATTCTTTATATACTTTGTTAAAAATGCACATGCATGAAAAAATTACGTGTTATGAGCAAATTAAATAAATAAATACATAAAGCAAGGAGAACCTAAGAAGCAGACCAGGACATGCAAAGAGGACATTCTTTGGTAAAAGAAGTCTACTAATACCAAACAAAGGCCTCACTGTGGTATAAAATTTCTTATAATATATACAATGCAACTCAAAAGTCCTTTAACATTTGAAAATGCACTAATTCACCGAATAATGTAGGTAGAGAGGTAAAAATTGATAAACATGCTTGAAACCAAAAGTAAGTGCAAAAACTGGCTAACAAATGGTGCTGGACAGCAACACATCAGTGATACCACATGAGAAACATGTATAAAATGAGCTGTAGTGAGCCAGGGAGTGAGATCATCCCTATCCTGGCTAATAAACACTTGTTGGAAGATATGACTTTTATACAGGATGGCACTCCACCCCACATTGCTCCATGTGCGAAAGATCTCATGCGCACATTGTTTGGTAAGGATTGCATGCTTAGCAGCCATGACTATCATGATTGGCCTCTCAGATCTCCAGACCTCAATCTGTGTGGTTATTGGTTGTGGGATTAGCTGAAGTCTCAAGGCTATTGCAGTCTTCTGATGTTATTGTTGTTGATTTTGCTGCTATGGTCTTCAGTTTGAAGACTGGTTTGATGCAGCTTTTCATGTTGCTCTATCCTGTACAAGCCTCTTCATCTCTGATAACTATTGCAACATACACTGAAGACCCAAGAAACTGATACACCTGCCTAATATTGCGTAGGACCCCTGCGAGCATGCAGAAGTGCCGCAACATGACATGGCGTGGACTCGGCTAATGTCTGAAGTAATGCTGTAGGGAACTGACACAATGAAACCTCCAGGGATGTCCATAAATCCATAAGAGTACACAGATCTGGAGATCTCTTCTGAACAGCAAGTTGCAAGACATCCCAGATATGCTCAATAACATTCATGTCTGGGGAGTTTGGTGGCCAGCAGAAGTGTTTAAACTCAGAGGAGTGTTCCTGGAGCCACTCTGTAGCAATTCTGGATGTCTGGGGCGTTGCACTGTCCTACTAGAGTCGCTCAAGTCCATTGGAATGTACGATGAACTCGAATGTATGCAGGTAAATGGAAATGAGCATTTGGCGTCATTGGCCGGGAGGCCCCTTACGGGGCGGGTCAGGCCGCCTCGGTGCATGTCTTTTTACATTTGACGCCACATTGGGCGACCTGTGTGCCAGATGGGGATGACATGATGATGAAGACAACACGACACCCAGCCCCTGAGCAGAGAAAATCCCCAACCCAGCCGGGAATCGAACTCAGGGCCCTTAGGACGGCAGTCCGTCATGCTGACCATTCAGCTATCGGGGCGGACTAATGTATGCAGGTGATCAGGCAGGATGCTCAAATATGTGTCACCTGTCAGAGTCGTATCTAGACATATCAGGGGTCCCGTATCACTCAAACTGCACACGCCCCACACCATTACAGAGCCTCCACAAGTTTGAACAGTCACCTGCTGACAGGCAGGATCCATGGATTCATGAGGTTGTCTCCATACCCATACATTTCTATCTGCTCATTACAATCTGAAACGAGACTCGTTGGACTAAGTTAGGCATAATGGGCATTCAAATGAAACCCAGTCACTAGCGTAAAGTAATGGTAATGATTTTATTAACTCAAAAATGTTGTGAATTACATGACACATACTCAAAAATAGTCGCCAAAACTGTTGGCACATTTATCCCATTGTGACACTAGCTGATCAATTCCATCCGTGAAGAAGCTAGTAGGTTGCTTTCAGATCCAGACCTGGACCCAGTTACACACTCCATCATCTGTTGCAAATCGATGTCCGTGAATAGCTTGTTTTAGAGGTCCAAACACATGAAAGTCACACAGTGAAAGGTCAGGACTGTACAGTGGATGTTCCAGCATTTCCCATCGAAACTGCTGCAATGTCATCTTCACCACATGCAGGAGGATAATGCCAATGTACAACATGCCTTGGCATTTCGACTTGATGGCTCATTTAAGGTTCTGTAAAGTAGCTTGATAACACTGGGTGTTGGTGGTTCCCAGTTCCAGGAACTCGACAAGCATGTTCGGTAGTGGACGATAACTTGTGTGACCACCTTCTCTTCGGTGTGAAACCACACTGGCACTATGCAACATTAAACAGTGTGCAACATCTCTACCAGTAGATGGCGCCACCATACCCACAGTTTGCCTTACATGTAAGGCTAAGGTAGACACACTGACCAGGTTTCATTTGAATATTTTCAGTCGTCATCACTCCAACGTTGGTGTTGACAGGCCCTAGTGAGGCACAAAGCTTTGTGTCATGCAGTCATCAAGGGTACACGAGTGGGTCTTAGGCTCTGAAAGCCTGTATTGATGATGTTTCATCGAATGGTTCACATACAGACCCTTTTTGATGGCCCAGCATGGAAATCTGCAGCAATTTGAGGAAGGGTTGCACTTCTGTCTCATTGAATGATTCTCTTCAGTCGTCATTGGTCCTTTTCTTGCAGGATTTTTTTTTTTTCAGTTGCTGTGATGTTGGAGATTTGATGTTTTACCTGACTCTTGATATTCGTGGCACACTTGTGAAATGGTCGTACGGGGAAATCCCCACTTCATCACTACCTTGGAGATGCTATGTCTCATCGCTTGTGCGCTGGCTATAACACCACATTCAAAGTCACTTAAATCTTGATAACCTGCCATTGTAGCAGTAGTAACTGATCTAACAACTGTGACAGACACTTGTTGTCTTATGTAGGCGTTGCTTACTACAACGCTATATTCTGCCTATTTGCATATCTCTGCATTTAAATATGCATCCCTGTAGCAGTTTCTTTGGTGCTTCAGTGTATGTCCTTATGAATCTGTTTACTGTAGTCATCTCTTGGTCTTCATCTATAATTTTTACCCCCCAACACTGCCCGCCAATACTAAATTGGTGATCCATTGGCATCTCAGAATTTGTTCTAACAACTTATCCCTTCTTCTAGTCAGATTTGCCACAAATTTCTTTTCTCACCAGCTCTTTTCAGTACTTCCTCATTAGTCACATGATCTACCCATCTAATGATTAGAATTCTTCTGCAGTATCACATTTCAGTAGCTACTATTCCCTTCTTGTTTAAACTTCATGTTTCACACCCATACAAATACTTTCAGAAAAAACTTCCTAATGCTCAAATCAATATTCAGTGTTAACAAACTCTTCTTCAGAAATGTTTTCCTTGCCATTGTCAGTGTACATTTAATATCCTCTGTACTTTGGCCATCAGCTGTACTGTTGCCCAAACAGCGAAACTAATCTTCAACTGTCAGGTCTTGTTTCCTAATGTAACTCCATCAGCATCAGCCAATTTAATTAGACTGCATTCCATTATCATTGTTTTGCTTTTGTTGACATTCATCTTATATCTTCCTTTCAAGACACTGTCCATTCCATTCAACTGCTCTTCCTAGTCCTTCGCTGTCTCTGACAGAATAACAGTATCATTGACAAACCTCAGAGTTTTTATTTCTTCTTCTTGAACTTTGAATACTAATTCATTTTTGTCTTGATTTCCTTTACTGCTTGCTTAGTGAACAGATTGTATAACATGTATGATAAGCCACAAGCCTGTCTCAATTCCTTCTCAACCACTACTTCCCTTTCATGCCCCTTGGCTCTTAACTGCCATCTGGTTTTTGTACAGTTTGTACATAGCCTCTTGCTCCCTTTATTTTACCCCTGCTACCTTCAGAATTTCAAAGAGTATTCCAATCAACACTGCCAAAAGCTTTCTCTACGTCTGCAAATGCTACAAATGTAGGTTTGCCTTTCCTTAACCTACTTTTTGAGATAAGTCATAGGCTCAGTAATGTCTTGTGTGTTCCTACATCTCTGGAAACCAAACTGATCTTCCCCAAGGTGGGCTTCTATCAGTTTTTTTCCATTCTTCTATAAAGAATTTGCATTAGTATTTTGCAACTATGACTTGCTAAACTAGTAGTTCAGTAATTTTCACAACTGTCAGCATCTGCTTTCTTTGGAATTGAAATTATTGCATCCTTCTCCCTACAGAAAAATTAAAGAGATCTTTGGAGAAAAGAGAACCACTTGCATGAATATCAAGAGCTCAGATGGAAACCCAGTTCTAAGCAAAGAAGGGAAATCAGAAAGGTGGAAGGAGTATATAGAGGGTCCATGCAAGGGTGATGTTCTTGACGACAATATTATAGAAATGGAAGAGAATGTAGATGAAGATGAAATAGGAGACATGATGTTGCATGAAGAGTGTGACAGAGCACTGAAAGACCTCAGTTGAAACAAGGCCTAACAAAACTCTACCATCTAGTGAGCAAGATGTATGAGACAGGCGAAATAACCTCAGACTTCAAGAAGAATATAATAATTCCAATCCCAAAGAAAGCAGGTGTTGCCAGATGTGAAAATTACTGAACTATCAGTTTAATCAACCACGGCTGCAAAATACTAACATGAATTCTTTACAGACAAATGGAAAAACTGGTAGAAGCCGACCTCAGGTAAGATCAGTTTGGATTCCGTAGAAATGTTGGAACACTTGAGGCAATACTGACCCTACGAGTTATCTTAGAAAATAGATTAAGGAAAGGCAAACCTACGTTTCTAGCATTTGTAGACTTAGAGAAAGCTTTTGACAATGTTGACTGGAATACTCTCTTTCAAATTCTGAAGGTGGCAGAGGTAAAATACAGGGAGCAAAAGGCTATTTACAATTTGTACAGATACCAAATGGCAGTTATAAGAGTCGAGGGACATGAAAGGGAAGCACTGATTGGGAAGGGAGTGAGAAAGGGTTGTAGCCTATCCCCAATGTTAATATTGAGCAAGCAGTAAAGGAAACAAAAGAAAAATTCAAAGTAGGAATTAAAATCCATGGAGAAGAAATAAAAACTTTGAGGTTCGGTGATGACATTGTAATTCTGTCAGAGACAGCAAAGGACCTGGAAGAGCAGCTGAATGGAATGGATAGTGTCTTGAAAGGAGGATATAAGATGAACATCAACAGAAGCAAAATGAGGATAACGGAATGTAGTCAAATTATATCGGGTGATGCTGCAGGAATTAGATCAGGAAATGATACACTTAAAGTAGTAAAGGAGTTTTGCTATTTGGGGAGCAAAATAACTGATGATGGTCGAAGAAGAGAGGATATAAAACGTAAACTGTCAATGGCAAGGAAAGCGTTTCTGAAGAAGAAAAATTTGTTAACATCGAGTATATTTAAGTGTCAGGAAGTCGTTTCTGAAAGTATTTGTATGGAGTGTTGCCATGTATGGAAGTGAAACGTGGATGATATGTATTTTAGGCAAGAAGAGAATAGAAGCTTTCGATATGTGGTGCTACAGAAGAATGCTGAAGATTAAATGGGTAGATCACATAACTAATGAGGAGGTATTGAATAGAATTGGAGAGAAGAGAAATTTGTGGCACAACTTGACGAGGAGAAGGGATCGGTTGGTGGGGCATATTCTGAGGCATCAAGGGATCACCAATTTAGTATAGGAGGGCAGTGTGGAGGGTAAAAATCGTAGAGGGAGACCAAGAGATGAATACAATAAACAGAGTGAAGGTTGCAGTAGATACTGGGAGATGAAGAAGCTTGCACAGGATAGAGTAGCACGGAGAGCTGCATGAAACCAGGCTCAGGACTGATGACCACAACATCAACAACAACACATACTTCTTGAAGTCTGGGGGTATTTTGCCTGTCTCATGCACCTTGCACACTAGATGGAAGTCTTTTGTCATGACTGGCTCTTGCGAATCTATCAGCAGTTCTGACGGAATGTTGTCTACTCCTAGGGTCTTGTTTCGACTTCAGTCTTTCAGTGATCCGTCATATTCTTTTCACAGTATCATATTTTCCATCTTATCTGCACCTGCATCCTCTTTAATTTCTTTAATAAGTTCATCTCACTCTTATAGACCCTTTATATATTCCCTTACTTTAGCTTTCCCTTCTTTGTTTAGGGCTGGTTTTCTGTCTGAGCTCTTGATATTCATACAGCTGCTTCTTGTTTCTCCAAAGCTCTCTTCAATTTTCCTGTATGTCGTATGTCTCTTTCCTCTGGTGATATATGCTTCTAACTCCTTACATTTGTCCTCTAGACATTCCTGCTTAACCATTTTGCGCTTGTTGTCAGTCTCATTTCCCACCTCATTAGGGATGCTAAAAGATAGCATTCTACAGCAGTTTCTCATCATACCTGCTGATATGCTGTATAGTGCTGTTCACAACCTTGTCCCATGACTACTGGTGTTGCTGATGAATGATGGCTGACATGTTGAGCATTTTTATAAAGAATATTGTCTTTGCTAAAAATCAATTGTTATGCTAATTATTGCATTCATATATTATGAAGCGCAACTTGTTGGTCATTTTTTGCAATTTTTGTGGTTTCAATAAAATTCTATGTCATTTCAAGCATCTGTGTCAGTTTTTACCTCTCAAGCTATATTATTCTGGGAAGTACTGAATTTTCAAATGTTGCAGGACATTTGAGTCACCCTGTAATTGGAGCGCAGCATTGTATAGAAGTGAATTATAGACTGATGGAAAATTGGAAAAGGAAAGGATCAAAGATTTGGGATATGGTGCTACAGAAAGATGTTGGAACTTAAGTGGACTGACAAGAAGTGAGTTGAATTTCCATAGAATTGGCAAGGAAAGGAATATTTATAGATAATACAAGAAGGAGGGACAGAATGATAAGACATGTTAAGACATCAAGCAGTAACTTCCATTTTGTTAGAGGGAGCCATTGAGGGCATACAGAGATTGGAATACATCCAGAAAATAATTGAGGAGATAAGGTGTAAATTGTACTTCATAATTAAGTTGTTGGTATGGGAGAGGAAGCTGTGGTAGTCCAATTCAAATCAGTCAGAAGACTGATAATGCTGAACATTTTACAATAACAGTTAATTGTCAGTGCTAGAAAGGGCTTTTGTCAGTTCACATAATGTGCACACTGGCAAACAGTTGTAAATTACATTCGCCTAAGATGACATCCACAGATGTGAAGGATTTCAGTCCAGTCAATATATTCTTAAAACCAAATGCATTTCAGTGACATGTGATGTAGATGTTTGTCAACCTTAGCATGCTACAATTTTTAAATGCAGGAAGGCTTCTTTGTCCTTTTCTTAATATTGTCATAATAAATTTTCAGATTTTCCCAGCAGCTATTTGTCCCTATGATCTGTGAATTAAACTCAACAGAATCTTCTTTCCACTCCTTTTCTCTGTTCGCTCTAGTGAATATCAGTTTTTTACCTTTGCTGTGTCTTTATACTGACCGAGTGGGATTTCCATCAATAAATTTATTTCAGCTGGGGAGAAAATTGAATATATCCCCTTTGTCTGCTTACTTTTCTCTTTCTTTAACACACAACACCTTCAATTATAAATACTGTCTAGCAGTGACGTACAATTAATATGTGCAGTCAGACCATGATAAACATGTCAATAGCTGACTTAAGCAGTGTTGCCAAGCACATTTTGTGCTATTTTAGATTGTGGTGGATTCAGGGTGGTTTTCTCCAGAGAATACATCATGTTGAGAACTATATTTTATTGCACATCATGGCAGAACAACACATACAGAACTGAACTTTAACATGGCGGGAAGCAAAGGAGTCAGAGATGAAATACAATGCAAAGATGGTTTGTTTATGTATCGATATTTCTGGTGACGAGTTTATCGGCGCCACATAGCTCCCCCTCCCAGTACGGAGTACTGTTGAGAGACCGGAGGAGGGGTAACTGTGGCGTCACGTGGAGTTGTGCAAGGTAGACGAACGATAGTAAGCTCGACGGAGTCCTCCGGTAGTAGTGTTGGAAGTCGTTGAGCTGCGAGGGTTGGCCAGTTGCTGTGGAAATCTTGGAAGCAAGCCGGTCGTCATACAAGCCGTGTATGTCGGGAGGAGGCGGGCCTGTACGGAGCAATCACGACGATGTTGGCTGAAGGTGATGCGAATGCCCGGAGCGTTTCCAGGTCGACGTCATGCGGCAGAGGGAAACACTTAATTAAGTGGCATGGTATCACAGAGTTATCACTGGGAACACTGGGAGATGAGAAACACATGATAAATAGCAAATTGTCCCTGAGTATTATAGAAGTTTCGTGGATGACGTCAGAGGGCACAGGGACTGTCACCTCGAGTGAGGGTGGTTCGACCAGGGGAGCGGGGGGAGAAAAACCTCGACATGGCGAGGCAGGCGAGAGCGGGGACATGCTTGACACAGGTAGCGGTGAGCAGTTCTTGGTTGTGGGTTGTGAGCTTGATTGAGAGAGTGTGGTTGGTGGGGAGCTCGGCAACGGGCTCTACGAGGAGTTTTGAGATGCACATGATGGTGAGTGATTGCTTGAGGGAGGGAGCAAAGGTGGAGCATCTTGCGGTGGTAGGCGGAGTGGAGCGCTAGTGTCAGGTGATGGCGTAGATTTGGGCTCGACATGAGCTGGTTTGAGTCTGTTCAGCGACACAGTGACGGGGGAATTTTTTATCAGGATGTCAAACGTGTTCGTGGATTTTCGAAGCACACGTTATGGGCCAGAGTATGGGGGCTGGAGAGGTGCTCGGATGGAGTCGTCCCGGAGCATGACAAAATTAAAGTCGGAAAGGGGGGAGGGGGGGGAATCAGCAGGTTGAAGAAGTGGGATTTCACACGTTCAATAAATGAGGGTAGGGGTGGAAGTGAGTTACAGGCAGGAGGACTGACAAGTTCTCCTGGGAGGACCAGGGTTTGTCCATATACATATTCTGCAACTGTCCCTTTGATGTCTTCCTTGTAGGTTGCACAAGCAGTACAAGCGGCAGGGCCTCTGTCCATAAGGAGTCGTGGCAGTGCAGAGCCGCCTTGAGGGTGCGGTGCCAGCACTCGACGAGGCCATTGCTTTGCGGATGGTAAGCAGTCGTGTGTATGCATCGGATTCCGCAGATATGGCAAATGCTATTGAACAGGGCCGACTCGAACTGACGGCCCTTGTCAGTGGTAATGACCTCAGGACAACCAAAACGCGATACCCACGACTCAATGAAAAAACGAGCGGCAGTTTCTGCAGTAATGTTGGGAAGAGGGGCAGCTTCGACCCAACGAGTAGTACGATCAGTGGTGGAAAGTATGTAGCGGGAACGATTGGAGGCGGGAAGAGGGCCCACAATGTCGATGCGCACGTTCTGAAATCGCCCGGGGGGAATAGGGAAGGTGCCGAGAGGGGGAGAGTTGTGATTGTGTACCTTGTTGCGTTGACACGCAAGACATTCATGTGCCCACTGTTGCGAGTCTTTATTGATGTTTTGCCAGACGAAGCGCTCTGCGACTAGGCGGGCTGAAGCTCCATCGCCAGGGTGAGCCAAGTTTTGAAGAGCATTGAAAACAGCTCGACAGAGCGTGGTGGGGTAATGGGGTGGAGTGTGCCCGTGCTGTCATCGCACCAGACTTCGCCAGATATACCGGGAAAGGTGGTAAGGGACAGGGTGTAGAGAAGAAGCTGGGTCGGAGATTAATTTCTGTGTATCTTTGTCAGAGGATTGGAGTTCAGGGAGAGCAGAAAGATCCAAAAGGGAAGATACAGCATTGATACGGGAAAGAAAACCAGCAACAATATTGTCGGCACCCATTATGTGCCTGACATTGGTGGTGAATTGTGAAATGAAGTCGAAATAACGGAAGCGACGTGGGGGAGGGTCAGCTGGAGGGTTCATTATAGCAGCTGCCAAGGGTTTGTGATCAGTGAGAACATAGAATGAGCGCCCTTTGACGTCCGTTCGAAAATGTTTGATCGCCTCATACACAGCCAGCAGTTCGCGATCGAAAGCGGAATATTTGCGTTGGGCGTTGTTGAGCTTTCGAGAGAAAAACTGCAGGGGTGAGGTCAGGCCATCGACTGACCGGCTGAGAATGGCGCCGATGACAGAGTGCGATTGTGCAGGCTTTGGCGAGGAGTTTCTTGAGTTCCGAGAAAGAGTCTGTCATTTCTGGTGTCCACTGCAAAGGCCGGGTTACGGAGGTGTTTTTTCCTGCCAAAGTGTCAGTTAATGGGGCTTGGATTTCCACGGCTCGGGGTAGGTGTTTTCGATAGAAGTTCACGGTGCCAAGAAAACGCCGAAGTTCTTTGAATAAAGAAGGTCTTGGTAGATCTAAGATGGACTGTACTTTCTCCCGTGGAGGTAAGATACGGTCAGCCAATACCTGGAATCCAAGGAAGGTGACAGCAGGCTGTTGCAGTTGTAGTTTGTCGGGGTTGGTTTTGATGCCTGCAGCTTTCAAAGTGTCTAGAATGGTCTGCACGTGATGTATATTGTACTCGACAGAGGAGCTGAAGACAAGTATGTCGTCGAGGTAAGCAAAACAGAATGTGAGGCCGAACAAAACCTTGTTAATAAAGCGTTGCCATGTCTGTGAGACGTTTTTGAGTCCAAAAGGTATGAATCGGAATTGAAAGAGGCCTATGGGCATGGTGATTGCCGTTTCTTCAATATCCTCGGGGGCCACTGGAATTTGGTGGTAAGCCCGTTTACAGTTGATGATGGAAAAAACAGATGTGCCTGATAGCGCACTGGTGAAGTCGGCAGTGTTTCATACAGGGTAGTTGTCCATTATAGTTCTCACATACGAGTGACGGTAATCCCCGCACATGCACCAGGTTCCATCTTTTTTGGGTGTCATATGAATGGGAGTGGACCAACAGCTGGCGGAGGGTTCGATGACACCGGCATTTAAGAGCTCTGTGATTTGCTTTTTGAGATCACAAAGGCACTCGGGGCAAAGTCTCCGGGGTTTACTAGAGATGGGAGGACCCGATGTGAGGCGCAGTCTGTGCATTGTTCCATTAGTAACCACAGCAATGTTGCCTGACGCAAGGGAGGCTGTTTGTTTACTGCTCGCGTCATGCGAATCAGGCGGAGCCGGATTACTGCGTTCAGTGTAGGTCGGCTTTTCCGAAGGAAGCTGAGCTGGTGACGTGTCCTGGGAGTTAGCATGACAAGATGGCCGCCGACCCGCAGTGCAAACTCCGGAATCGTGAAAGTTCTGTTGGGTTCGTGAATCATTAGTTGGCACAGCGGCCGTTGGTGCGGCCTGTGGGAGCATGGTCTCAGTCGCAACACGTGAATTACATTCAGGCATGAGTGCACTGTCTGTATAGTTCATCTAGTTCACATGGTGGCGCGCAGGAGCAGAGGTTTCACAGTTTGCAAGATTATCCACTGGGGGCAAGCCAGGCTGAAGTGAGGCGTGGCGTGTATACACAGTGGTACACAAGTCAGAGTCAACAACTGTGGCGTGAGGAGGGCATGGCACTATGGGGCTGTCAGTACATGTGGCAACCGCAGTACAGGGACCTAGTTTACACACGTCTGCGTACGACATTACGGTGACAGCACAGTTGATAGAGGTGACGGATGAGGAGCACACGGAAGTAGGATTGTTTGTACAGTCGATGCACTTACTAACATTGATTTGTCCTTGTTGAAGTGTTTTTAATTTCTTGAGAGCAATGGAGAGCTCAAACTGCTTTTTGTAAGTCCGGCGGGCGATCTCGAAATTTTCATCGCGTAGGCAGCGACCTGTTCTTGCTCGACGAAGCACTTGTGTGTAATTTCTCGCAGCACAGTCAAAAGACACGAGCATGTGTGTACTAGTTGAGCACGAACAGATGCATCCAGGGAGCGAGGGCTCAACAGAGCACAGGACAAGTGAGTGTTTGTCGGGTGATGAAACACGGTGTTGCACACTATGTCCGGGGAAAGTTTGTGGTGGCGCAAGAAATCAATGCCTATGATAGGTTCATCAATATCACAGACTAGGCAAATCCACTCGAGCTTGCAGTTTGGAGAGAGCGTAACAGAGTGGGATGTTGAACCAATGCATTGCAGTTTAGTGGAGTTGACGGCTTGTAGTGATGTGTGGTGGGAACGAATGTTCTCAGATGCTAGAGACGTGGGCAGTAGGGAGACATCAGCACCCGTGTCAACGAGGAACAGTTGTCCCGAAGACATGTCTTTTACATATAAACGTCCACAAATGTTAGGTCGTTCATGAACTGAGTGAAGCACTGGGAGGTGCATGTCTTGTGTACAGGAGGCGGCACCCAAACCTACCTGTGACTGGCGTTTGGGAAACAGAAAGGCAGTCTGCAGTTCCTTGCTGCATCACCGAAACGTGTGTGGAAGTAGCAGTAGGGGTAATGTGGATGTGCATCCTGCAGAGCGCCCGTAGGCAAGGAGGAAGGACGAGGGTCTGTGCCTGCCAAAGAGTTAACTGCAGGAGGGGGCGAGGCCATCAGCGGTGCTGGCGAGTGGTTACCAGTGTCCAAATTAACGAAGCGGCCGTGGCGTGCAGGGGGAGGGTGAAGCTGTTGGCGGGAGGCGGGTTCAGTTTGCCGGGTGTGAAGCTCGCGTTGTAGTACAGAATGAGCTCGGTCAGAGGTGCGGATAAGTGCGTCAGTTGCTCGATCTTCAAGGCAAGAGATGGCAGTCTGTACAGAAAGAGGAAGTTTCTTGATCCAGATTGACAAGAGCATGTTATAAGGCATGGCCTGGTTGTTAACGAGGAGTCGAAGACGGCGCCACAGCTGTGATGGAGTCGAGTCGCCGAGTTGTTCCTCGTAGATGAGCTGCTGGACCTTTCCAGTCGACGTCCGTGTAACACGTTCCAATATTGTCCTCTTGACAGAAGCGTATATGTCTACCTGAGGAGGTGTGGTGACTAAATCATGAATTAAGTCAGCATGGTCGTGGAGATTGTTCATGAGACAAATATACTGTGAGTGGCCATCAAGCAAATAATATTGAAAGATCTGCTTGACTAAGGCGAACCAGAATTCGGGGTTCTCGATGGAGAATGCAGGCAGTTTCGGTAGTTTCGCAAGTGGTGGTGGCCTGGAAGCAGCCTGGGGGTGAAGTGCGGAAGCAGATGTGAGGTCCAAAGTGTGGGTGGCAGTAGCATTCTCGAAGCCTTCGTGGCACAGTCGGGGAGCTCAATGGAGCTGTGAACTGGCCCTGCGGTAGAGTGAAGGTGGCACATTGCAGTGGAGGACGATGTGTCACACCGTGGATGGCCAATGCGGAAGAGGCACCCGGCTGTGCCGAGAACAGTTGCGGAAGCTCAACTGGAGCCAGCACGGATGCAGCAGGTGAGAAATAATTCATGAACTGTGGGCGCGTGTTAACACGCTGATAGCTCGATGAGAGAACTGAGCCGTAATCACCTGTGTGGCAGGGAGGCGGTGGAGGTGTGGGCTGAACTGAAGCACTGTGTGTATAGTGATGCCGAACATGGGGTGAGTGGTGAAAAGGTTCATTGTTCATAGTCACTCGACTCGAAATTATGTTTGGATAAGGTGAGAGCCATGGCATAGAGCACTGGAGCATAGTAGTAGAACATAGGGTGTCGTTAGGCCCACTAGACCACTTGTTGTTCATGTGTCAGGCTGATGTGACTAAGTTGGAAGACACATATTGATGTGGGACAGAAGTAGCAGCAAGTGTGGTTGGAAGCTGAGATGAAAGGCCCGTGAGCCTGGCAGGGCTGACCACGTGGCTGTTGTTAACATGGGGTTGCATGGAGTAGGGCGTCGAGAATTGTTGCTCCGGCAGTGGAAAGTTGTCCAATGAAACATTAATGGAGTTCGACATTGGTACTGCACTGAATCGAGAGCCGTAAGTAGTGGTGGCACGGTTGGTGGAGGTAGGCACATGTGGTGGCGGGAACAAAGGCGTTTGGTAACCAGAGTCATGCATGTTCCTAACCTCACTTGTTGTTACAGGCTCGAAAATATCGAGCGATACCAAGGGAGCCGTCAAAGGAGAAACACCGTGTTGCAATCCTGGCGGGTGTACATTACCAGCAACACGGTGCATATTTGTCACAAAATCAGGCGTTCAGGCGTGGAGCCGAAGTCATTGTTTGAACACTGTTGTGGTAAAAAACACGAAAATATCTGGTGCGGTCATCGCAGGCACTGTCGGAAAGGGAAAACGAATAACAAAGAAACTCGGGGTCACCACTGTGGTGGATTCAGGGCGGTTTTCTCCAAAGAATACACCAACATGTTGAGAACTATATTTTATTGCACATCATGGAAGAACAACACATACAGAACTGAACTTTAACGTGGTGGGAAGCAAGGAATTCAGAGATGAAATACAATGCAAAGATGGTTTGTTTATGTATCGATATTTCTGGTGACAAGTTTATTGGTGCCACAAGATCAAAACTGAGCTTCATACACTGGATTTAAATTTAGTGTTACACAACAGAATGGATTCCTGAACAGAGTTAAGTTTCTGATCTAAGATCAAAATTGTTCTCCAGTCAGTGATGTTTATACGGTTGGCCATCTCAGAGTTCTTTTCTAGATCACTTATCATTTCTGATTTACATTAATAAAATGCCCAAATTTGTGAACTATTAATGTAAAGTCATAATACTGCTAGACAACATCAGAATGTATCTGGAAAATATGTCAGTTACAAACTCCAAAAACTTTTTTCAAGGTCCTCAACTGGTTTAGTGCCACAACCAAAGCAAAACCGACTTTAATCAGTTTCAGTCTGATCTTAAAGACTCATAAAATTTACAGTAAAAAATAAACAGCAGTTACAGAGAGTAGATGCTACTAACTTTCTGGATCATTACTTAGTCTGCAAACTGGAAGGTGTTAAAAAGTTTGAGCTTGGCCCCATTTCCACTGTGAATCTTCTTCATTATGTGCCACAGACTAAAGACCTCTTGTTGCAAATTTTTTAGGCAGTTGGGAATATTTTCCACATCTTCCAAAGACATGATTTCTCTCAAGTAATTTGTTCAAAAGATGCCTGCTCTCTATTGAAACACTGCAAAAGTTCACTTGCATGACAAAAGACAACAGAATGACATTCACACTGAATTTAAAAAATTGTGACAAAACAGAGAGGTATTAAATATTTTCGAACCAAAAATCTCAACTTGTCTCCTTCACAGTTAAAGAGGTAAAGGTGAATCCATATTCAGGAATAAGTCTGGCAACTTCCGTTTTATCATTCTACTCTTTTCTTTCAAACCTCAGCTTAGCAAATGAATGAATGACATAAGCTGTTTCAGGTTATTCACTGTCTAAAATAAAAATTATCCATATAATGAGGTAAAGGAACAGGAACTGTAGCCTATAAGTTTATCATCATGGGATAATTTTTTAGTTTGTGCACACATCGCTATGTTATTTGTGTGCTCAAGCTGATGCTTTGCATGAGTGACCACTTCATGAAACATTTACATCACAAATTAAATAAACGAAGTGTCAGCTTGAAGTGCATGAATAGTACTGTGTTTATAACAAAGCAGTGTATCCAGTGACAACATAGTCCTACATTTTATCGATGACTGCTGAACAGGAACACATTTGTAAAAAAAATATTGTCACAGTGCACTCCTGGGATGAGTGATCACTCTATGAGACATGTGTATCACAAATCAAATAAACAAAAAATTGTATTTAAATAACTTCATGTTAGCTTGGTTTTATGCAGAAACTTTAGATGGAAGTACAGACAATACTGAAGACACTCAGCTACTTTGATTATGGCAGCAACTGCAGACAACTCACAAATTATGAAGTATGTGTAACTTCTGTTCAGCTCTTGACACTTGATGGCCCCACTCCAGCTAAGCCAAATGGCTAACCTATAGTTTCCCCATTGTGAACTGTAAAGACAAACTTTTGTAATGGGGGGATATTGCACATGCTAATTCCTGTATCAGAATGAATTTAGAAGATGATACTCATTTGTTTCAAATCACCAGAATAATTTTCAACTACAACAACAGTGTTTCAGCTGTTTATTCCAAGCACCAAGTAGATTCTTCATAAAGTGTGCAAAAAGAGGAAGAAAGCAAAATCTCGTCTCTGTATTGCTACTCCTGTTGTGAGATTAGTATTAACTCTGTGGATTGAACAAGCTGGTACATATATCACGTTGTTGATGTTGTTGTTGTTGTAGTTGTTGTTGTGGTCTTCAGTCCTGAGACTGGTTTGATGCAGCTCTCCATGCTACTCTATCCTGTGCAAGTTTCTTCATCTCCCAGTACCTACCGCAACCTACATCCTTCTGAATCTGATTAGTGTATTCATCTCTTGGTCTCCCTCTACGATTTTTACCCTCCACGCTGACCTCCAGTTTTAAATTGGTGATCCCTTGATGCCTCTGAAGGACATATCAAGGTGGTAAGGTAATGACCACGGTTCTCTCTTCTAATCATCAATACTTTTATTAAACGACAGACATACATGTTGAAGACTAGGCAGGAACTCAGGCCCCGGAAGTAGTATACAAAAGCAAAGATCAACTTGAAGACATAATACACATATGATGTTTTGGCCTATCAATCCGTGAATCAACACCACATAGCCCCCCCCCCCCCTGCAGTATGGAGTACATACCCGAAGGTGGGGGGGGGGGGGGGGTTGGCAAGAGTTTAAGTGGGTTACAGTGAGTTCCTCCACGTCTAACGGCACAGGTCATGTGGGAGGAGAGCGTGGAGCAAATCCTGGAATGCTGATGCTGAAGTCTTCAAGCGACGTTGGCGGTCATACTCGTCGGCCGGTGCGGTAGTGCCGATGTGGATGGGTGTCGTCGGCAGGGAACCTAATGATCACCTTTCCACTTGGCCTAGGTTGCCACACATAGCACTTCGAGAGATTTTGAAACGCTTCACTACACGTTGTGACACACCACGTAACGAGTCACACGAATCGTCACATTCAAGCAGCACTCATGCGGTATCACCACTAACGACGACAGATAAACCACAAATGTCATTAGGATGAACGTGGGTAGAGAGCTCATAAGTGGCGCCCGCTAACAGAGAGGTATGCTGAGCCGGTGGGGTGGGGAAGCCATAGCACTGTGAGGGCGGTGTGCTGCGAGTAGAGGGGTGAGTATCAGATGGTGAGGTCTGAGTGGGCACGGCAGGAACCTGCGGGCTGCACCGGTTAGAAGAGCGGCACGGTGTGCTGTCGCACGAAGATGGCACTGTTATATTAGAGCCCTGGGAGCTGGGGCCTCTGCTATGGGAGCCGGGAGGCGGAAAACCCCAGAACGAGTGTGGACTCATTGACGGGGCCGGTGTAGGCATGAGTTTACCCGAATCATGAGTAGAGGAAGAAGGCCGAGGTTGGCCAGAGAGCATGGTCTCTTCAACGGTGGGTGAGGTAGGGGAAAACTCCATGCGAGCTGGTTTAACCCTGGTGACGGAGAGATTAGTTACTGAGCCCTTAATTACGATGTCCATTGTGTTACTGGTTCATTTGACAACTCTGTATGGGCCTGTGTAAGGGGGCTGTAACGGAGCTTTTACAGTGTCGTCGCGAAGGAACACAAATTCGTAAGTGTTGAGCACCTTGGGGACATATATGTGAGGCAGAGTGTGGCTGGAAGGGGGCTGGGTTTGAAGCTTGTTACATTGTAACCTCACCCGTTCTACCAAGGACGGCAGTTCGGATGGTTTGGTGACTGGAGTAGGAGCAACAAGTTCGCCTTACAGTGAAAGGGACTGGCCGTAGACGAACTCGGCTACTGAGCCTTTAAGGTCTTCCTTGAAAGTGGTCCACAAACCGAGTAAGACGAATGGCAGGGCTTCCGTCCAAAGGAGGCCATGGCAATGTAGGGCCGTCTTAAGCTCCCTATGCCAACGTTCCACGAGGCTGTTGCTTTTGGGGTGGTATGCTGTTGAATGAATTTTCTTGATGCCGCACAGCCTACGTAGTTCAGAAAACAAGGCAGACTCAAATTGACGGCCATGGTCAGTCGTCAAGTAAACAGGGCAGCCAAAGCGTGAAATTCAAGTGTCTATGAAGGATCGTGCCACTGATTCGGGTGTAATATTGGGTAGGGGGGCAGCTTCCACCCAACGAGAGATTCTGTCTGTAATAGATAGCACGTATCTGTAACCCTCGGGGGCGATGTGTGCCGCGAAACTTTATTTTGTTGGCACGGAATGGAGGCATGGGCCCAGGCTTGGCAGTTGCAACACATGTCGCGCCAGACAAAGCGCTCTGAAATAAGTCTGGTAGAGGCTCTCACACCTGGATGAACTAGGTTGTGAAATTTGTCGAACACTTGCCTCTGTAGAGGTTTGGGTATGAAGGGACGCAGCGTACCAGTTGATTCGTCACTCCAGACCTCGCCTTTGACACCGGGAAAGGTGGATCGTACAGGTTTGAGTGACGAGCTGTGATCGGAAATAAGGTCCATAGTGTCCGTGTCGGCAGACTGCAGCTGAGGCAAGTTAGAGAGGTCTATCAGAGTTGTGAGACCGCTGACACGAGACGAAAAATCTGTGACCACATTATCTGCACCCTTGATGTATCGTAGGTCAGAGGTAAATTGCAATATAAAGTCCAAATGACGGAAGCGTCTAGGTGGAGGGTTAGTTGGGGGGTTCTTCACAGCAGCAACCAAAGGTTTATGGTCTGTTAAAATGTAGAAGTCCCTACGCTCAACCTCGGCACGAAATGTTTCACGGCCTCGTAAACTGCCAAGAGCTCCCTATCAAAGGCTGAGTACTTTTTTTTGAGCGCCGTTGAGTTTCTTAGAAAAGAACTGCAAAGGAAAGGTAGTATCTCCGACGGTTTGGTTGAGGACAGCACCTACTGCGGTATCACTGGCATCCGCGGTAATAAAAAATGTAGTGTCCGGATGTGGTTGGGCAACAGTTACTGCGTTTGCTACTAGGTGCTTAGTTTGCAAAAGCTTGTTCCATGGCAGGGGTCCAGGGGACCGGGTGGATACCGGTCGTATTTTTGCCAGCAAGGGCGTCTGTTAGGGGAGCCTGAAACTCGGCTGCGGCAAGCAAGTGCTTCCTATAATAGTTAACTGTTCCAATGAACCTGCACAGCTCCTTAAACGAGTGAGGGTGTGGAAAATACAAAACAGGTTGATTTTATCCTCAGGAGGAGTGAGGCCCTTAGCTGACACGATGTAGCCTAAGAATCTTGCCGAAGTCTGGTGCAACTGGAGCTTCTTATTATTCAGTTCAACACCGACAGCGGTAAGAGTGTCTTTAACAATCTGCAAATGCTCTTTTGCAAAGTAGGGCCGAAAATAAGAATGTCATCCAAGTAAACGAAACGAAAATCAAGATGAAACAACACCTTGTTTATGAATCTCTACCAAGTTTGTGCAGCATTGCGGAGGCCAAAGGGCATGAACCGGTACTGGAAAAGGACGAAAGGTGTTGTAACAGCTGTCTTTTCAATATCCTCTGGTGCCATCAGAATTTAATGATAGGCCCTCCTACGTCCACTACCGAGAAATATTTGGCGCCTGCAAGAGCATGGTTAAAATCTGCGATGTTAGGAACCGGGTACTTGTCTATGATAGTATGAGAGTTCAACTTAGTATAGTCGCCAACCATACGCCAGGTGCCATCGCTTTTTGTGACAAAGTGGATAGGCGAGGCCCAGCATCTGGCACATGGTTCAATGAAGCCGGCTGTTAAGAGATCGTCTGTTTGTTCACGAGCCACTTTCATGAGTTCTGGCTTGAGACGGCGTGGTTGGCAAGAGATAGGCGGTCCGTCTCGCAAGCGAAGTTAGTGGGCGATGCCGTCTGTAACCACGGAAATGTGCGACGCGGTACACAAGGCGACTGTCTGTGGTATAGTGTGCGCGTCGGTCGCTAGGCTGGGTTGTGGTACGGGCGGCGAAAGTTTGCATAAGTGCCAACTGTTGGGTGGCTGGGAGTGACAAACAAGTGAGCTACGCGAAACAAGGTTGGTACACTGTTTATTAGTAACCGAACGCGCCGCTGTCGAGCTTGGTGGCAGTAGCGGGCGCAAATGAACAGCTGATGGCAGTAAATCAAAAACATTAACCTGTGCTTGGGAAGTTAGCTGCCCAAACAAGGAGGGGGATGAATGTGCGCTCAAATTAACATAGTTAGAGGTGGTGGGAGCGCGGACACTGTACAGTTTATGTGGCACACGGTCACAAATGCACTCGGGCGCGAGAACACTGTAGTGGCACCGACTAACCATGTGTGTTGCCGAGGCATCGTCTGCTGCAAGCTGCTGCCGTGCCGAAGATAACTCATTACTTAAGTCGTTGAGGCGACGGCGTAGCTCAAGTTGTTCCAAGCGCAGGCGTGTAGACTCGACACGCTCTGTGAGCCACTTATTGGTCCATGACAAGAGTTCGGAGGAGAGGTTATTACACATCCTAGGCAGGTGGACCTGTTTAGCAATACTATTGACACTCAACAAAGCACACGGGATATGTTCCCGTGTAGGGTGGTAGAACACTGTATTCTTGATGAGGTCAGGCCACAGTTTGTGGTGTCATAGAAAGACGATGCCCAAATTGGGATCGTCGATGTCAGCCACCAGGAAGGACCACTTCAGGTTGCACTCAGGCGAGAGGGACACTGCATATGAAGTAGAACCTAAGCACGATGAGTTTTCAGCATGTAGGACAGTTTTGTGTAGTCGGATCTTTTCGGCAGCAAGACGAAATGGAAGTAGGGAAACATCTGCGCCCGTGTCAATGAGAAAGTTTGTGCCAGAGTTCAAGTCGTGGACGTAGACTCATCCATTCGAAGCATTAGTGTTGGACACTGAATGGAGCTTGGGACAGCGCCTGTTTTTTACGCCGCAGTAGGTGGCGCCGCTGCCTACCTGCAGTTGAAGTTTGGGTAGGAGCACAGCGGTTTACAATTGCGTGCTTGTTCCCTGAATTTTGCCTGGAAGAAACAGTATTCATGATTTATGGGCGGACGTCTGCTCCTGCGAGTGGTCAGACAGCGGCTGCTCAGAATGTTCCGCGGAGTCAGATGTGCTGTTGTTGTGCAGACATGAAGGTGCCAGTAGTGCAGCGAGCTTGACAGACTTAGGTTTAGTGGGGCGTCCACGTTGGGGCCATGGTTGTGGTTGGAAACTGGCGTAGCTGCCGGACTGCTGGGCACGGCGTTCACGTAGTAGAGTGGAGTACGCTCGGTCAGCGGCATGCAAGGATTCGCTATTTGGTCTATCTTCGTAGGTGGAGATGGCAGTTTGGACAGACAGAGGCAGCTTTTCTGTCCAAATCTTGGTGAGCGTGGCGTCTGGCATGTCGCATTCACCGACGAGAAGTTGAAGGCATCGCCACAGCTGGGACAGAGATCTGTCGCCAAGGCATCCTTCATAGACGAGCTGTCGAACTTTTCTCTTCTTGTCTTGGAGACACGTTCCAGTATTGCTTGTTTAGCTGTAGCATACTTCTCGTTTGGAGGAGGTGACTTAATCAGGTCATAAATTAAGTCAACACAATCGTGGACGTGGTTCATGAGGCACGTGAAACGGGCATTGTCATCAAGTGCACAGACACTGAAAGTTTGCTCGACCAGGTTGAACCAGAATTTCGAGTGGGCAGGTTTTAATGCTGGAAGTTTCGGTAGATTCGATGAACTGGCGGTCGAAGAATGCGGGCAGCCGCTCGCGCACGCAGGAGTAGGCAAGTCAAAGTTAACTCTGCGTCATGAGGGTGGTAGAGAGGAAGCAGACGTGCCGGCTGTGTTCATAGTAGCTGGAGGGGAAGCGAAATCCATTAGCAGGAAGCCCGGCGTGGAGCGAAGCGGGTCCAGTTGTTGTGATGGAAGGTCAAAGTGGCCATGGCAGTTGCTCGACAGGTTATTATGCAATTGGTCCTCCACATCTGCAGCGAAATTGTCCATCACAGAGTCACTGATGAGCTTGATTGAACCTGACGTGCTCAAATTACTGCACTGATGAACACGCGGAGTAACAGGCTGGCGAATGTCATTCACGTAGTGTCCAACCGGCACGGAGTGATACACATGTGGAGCTTGCAGATTCAAAAAGGCATCCTGTTGTGACACATTATGAAAACTGTGCTCCCCACTATTTGCAGTACTTGCATTGAAGTTTGGTATCAGTGAGTAGTGGTTTCTTGTACTGCTGTGCAGCGAAAACTGAAGCACTTCAGGGCTAACAAAGCCAGAGTCGGAGGTAGCTGGCATCATGTTCAAAACCACTGCACCTGACAAGGTCCCTGGGTTCTCGAGGCTATAGGACTGCGGAAATTCATGTCAGGCACCGACTACAGCTGGCATGCTTGAATTTAGTTGCTGTTGCTGGTGAAAACCGGGTGACGGCGGCATGTTGTAGAAGGCCATTGTGTAGCGGAAAAAGGTCCACGCAGAACGTGGTAGCCGGCGCAGTAGTCACTTTGTACTCTCTTTGACGGATTATTCGAACTTCGGGGTCACCACTGAAGGAGCTATCCAGGTGGTAAGGTAATGACCACGATTCTCTCTTCTAACCATCAATACTTTTATTACATGACAGACGTACAGGTTGAAGACTAGGCGGGAACTCAGGTCCCGGAAGTATACTAAAGCAAAGATCAACTCAAAGACATAATACACATATGATGTTTTGGCCTATCGATCCGTGGATCGATGCCACACCTCAGAACATGTCCTACCAACCAATCCCATGTTCTAGTCAAGGTGTGCCACAAATTTCTCTTCTCCCCAATTCTATGCAGTACCTCCTCATTAGTTATGTGATCTACCCATTTAATCTTCAGCATTCTTCTGTAGCACCACATTTCGAAAGCTTCTATTCTCTTCATGTCGAAACTATTTATCGTCCATGTTTCACTTCCATACATGGCTACACTCCATACAAATACTTTCAGAAACAACTTCCTGACACTTAAATCTATACTCAATGTTAACAAATTTCTCTTCTTCAGAAACGCTTTCCTTGCCATTGCCAGTCTACATTTTATATCCTCTCTGCTTCAACCATCATCTGTTATTTTGCTCCCCAAATAGCAAAACTCCTTTACTACTTTAAGTGTCTCATTTCCTAATCTAATTCCCTCAGCATCACCCGACTTAATTCGACTACATTCCATTATCCTTGTTTTGCTTTTGTTGATGTTCTTCTTATATCCTCCTTTCAAGACACTGTCCATTCCGTTCAACTGCTCTTCCAAGTCCTTTGCTGTCTCTGACAGAATTACAATCTCATCGGCGAACCTCAAGGTTTTTATTACTTCTCCATGGATTTTAATACCTACTCCGAATTTTTCTTTTGTTTCCTTTACTGCTTGCTCAATATACAGATGGAATAACATTGGGGAGAGACTACAACCCTGTCCCACTCCCTTCCCAACCACTGCTTCCCTTTCATGTCGCCGGCTGGGGTGGCCGAGCGGTTCTAGGCACTACAGTCTGGAACCGCGCGACCACTACGGTCGCAGGTTCGGATCCTGCCTCGGGCATGGATGTGTGTGATGTCCTTAGGTTAGTTAGGTTTCAGTAGTTCTAAGTTCTAGGGGACTGATGACCTTAGAATTTAAGTCCCATAGTGCTCAGAGCCATTTGAACCATTTGAACCTTTCATGTCTCTTGACTCTTAAAACCGCCATCTGGTTTCTGTACAAATTGTAAATACCTTTTCGCTCCCTGTATTTTAACCCTGCCACCTTCAGAATTTGAAAGAGAGTATTCCAGTCAACATTGTCAAAAGCTTTCTCTAAGTCTATGCTAGAAACGTAGGTTTGCTTTTCCTTAATCTATATAACTCATAGGGTCAGTATTGCCTCATGTGTTCCAATATTTCTACGGAATCCAAACTGATCTTCTCAGAGATCGGCTTCTACCAGTTTTTCCATTCATCTGTGTTGTAACCAAAACCAACTGCGTGAACGCCTTGGGCTGTGAATCGGAGCCGCCAGGCGGGGAAGCCGCCGGCGGTGAAGCACGCACCACCGGGTAAACACAAGGACGAGTCGGACGACAGACCAACGACAACTGACCACAACCGACCACGACCGACTATGACCGACACAACAAGATAAAGAACGGAGGCTTGTGGAAACCACAACACCAAACACCAACAGTAAATCCACTCGGAACCAGAGCCAGGCAAATGTCAACAACGAGAAACGACCAGAACGCAGTACCGCCGAGATAGAAGCGAAATCCAGAGCGAATACCAGACTGGCTGGACTAGGGCAAAGCGGGTCCCTATATACGAAACCGGAGGGAGCGGCTATTGGTCACTGTCTGCACGTGGCGTAGCGGTGGTGCCCTCGCTGCGCGAGAGCTGCTGCGCGAAAGCCACTGCACGGAATAGCCGCCACGGAGGCGTAGCCCTCTATGGTCTGACCATGTCCATTTGTTCTGGCGGGTGTTTGACTTCTGCGGCGGAAGGTACTAGAGTCTGTAAAGAATTCGTGTCAGTATTTTGCAGCTGTGACTTATTTAACTGATGGTTCAGTAATTTTCACATCTGTCAACATCTGCTTTCTTCAGGATTGGAATTATTATATTCTTCTTGAAATCTGAGGGTATTTCACCTGTCTCATACATCTTGCTCATCAGATGGTAGAGTTTTGTCAGGACTGGCTCTCCCAAGGCTGTCAGTCAAACTTTTCACGCAGTATCATATATCCCATTCCATCTTCATCTACATCCTCTTCCATTTCCATATTGTCCTCAAGTACATCAGCCTTGGATAGACCCTCTATATACTCATTCCACCTTTCTGCTTTCCCTTTTTTGCTTAGAACTGGGTTTCCATCTGAGCTCTTGATATTCATACAAGTGGTTCTCTTTTCTCCAAAGATCTCATTAATTTTCCTGTAGGCAGTATCTATCTTACCCCTAGTGAGATAAGCCTCTAGATCCTTACATTTATCCTCTAGTCATCCCTGCTTAGCCATTTTGCACTTCCTGTCGATCTCATTTTTGAGACGTTTGTATTCGTATTTGCCTGCTTCATTTACTGCATTTTTATATTTTCTCCTTTCATCAGTTAAATTCAACATTTCTTCTGTTACCCAAGGATTTCTACTAGCCCTCGTCTTTTTACCTATTTGATCCTCTGCTGCCTTCACTACTTCATCCCTCGGAGCTACCCATTCTTCTTCTTTCCCCCACTCCTGTCAATTGTTCCCTTATTCTGTACCTGAAACTCTCTACAACCTCTGGTTTAGTCAATTTATCCAGGTCCCATTTCCTTAAATTCCCACCTTTTTGCAATTTCTTCAGTTTTAATCTACAGTTCATAACCGATAGATTGTGGTCATGGCCCACATCTGCCCCTGGAAATGTCTTACAATTTAAAACCTGGTTCCTAAATCTCTGACTTACCATTATAAAATCTATCTGATACCTTCTAGTATATCCAGGCTTCTTCCACTTCCATGCATACAACCTTCTTTCATAATTCTTGAACCAAGTGTTAGCTATGATTAAGTTATGCTCTGTGCAAAATTGTACCAGGCGGCTTCCTCTTTCATTTCTTACCCCCAATTCATATTCACCTACTCTGTTTCCTTTTCTCCCTTTTCCTACTACCGAATTTCAGTCACCCGTGGCTATTAAAGTTTCGTCTCCCTTCAGTATCTGAAGGTCATAAATAACTGTCTGAATGATGTCAGCTCTACATTACAGCAGCTTTAAATAACTGAATTTATTCACTCAACACTACATTGAAATGCCTGTCCTATATTGCCTGCGCAGAACCACTGTCAACAATATTAACAGCCTGCTTTATGTCATGGTTGTGCTCAGTGCAATTAAAGCATACAATGAAAATGACACTCTAAATGCCCATGGCAAGAGAGATGCGAATAAATCATCTGAACGAATTTGAAAATTGTAGTTTTCATGTAAACTTTCCCTATTCATCACCTCATTTATTTTACAACAGCGTAAATTTCTACTAATCCTAATGTTTGTATCTGCTAGCTATTACAACTGGAAGTAACTGTCCAAGGGACAACCTTCCATTAAAGTTATCTGAAGAGTGAGAAAACTCTCCAAGTTTGCATGATTCCACCACCGAGACGTACAGTATGTATAGTTCACAGCACTGTAAGGTTGTGCTATATTTGAATCATTTTACCTTGCAAAAGACAGTGGAGAGGTGAAATATGTGACAGTGCCATTTTTTGACCTTATGAAAAACCTTTTTACTGGCAAAACACTGATTAGATATTTTCATATATCAATAACTATGAAGGATACTACCAGCATTGTGCAAAGACAATGAACAGCTTCTAAATATGATTTGGATCTGACCGGAGAAATTTATCAGCAACTGGGTAGCACTAACTATTAGTTCCATATGTAATGTAGCAGAATGGGACAATAGAAAACAAAGAGAACAATATGATGTCTGTCGGAAATTGTGAGTCTACAACAGTGCCTTTATGTGAGATCACATACATACACAAGTTTCAATTGTATTATCATACCCTACTGTATCTGTGAAAACTAATTATAATGAAATTAAGTGCTTAATATATAATTCCAATAAAGTTATGGAAAGGTTGTACTGCAAACCCAATGTACACCACTGTTTGTAAGAAGTGAAACACTCGGAAGCAGAGGTCTGCAACATGTCATGATACAAGGACATGCAGAACAGTGGAACCGTAATAAGTGATTTAAAAGAGAGAGAGGTGGTGTGCAGTAGGTCTTCCAGCTCCCTCTTTTGTGTGACTGGACTGGTCAGTGCTGCGCAATGCTCAATTGGTGCAGAGCTTTTTCAAGCCTAGTGCAGATCTGGGTCAGGTAACAGAGGATGTAGGTGCTTTATGCAAGGATTTCACAAAGGAGGATGCCCTGGTTATAGTGGGTGGTCCGGGAAATAGCATTGACAGAGACTCTGAATATTCCATAGAGAGTGACCTGGTGAAGATAGCATCAGCAACGAAGCACACGAGTGTGGGATTTGTGTCTGTGTTGAGACACCATGATCGGCCTCATTTGAACTCTTCCGTAGGGAGGGTGAACTTGGAGTTGGAGTGCCTGCTTAGGACGGATATAGGGTCCCATATTGGTTTGATTCCTGTGGATGCTATCGATAGGTGGGACTACACTAGGCATGGCCTTCACCTCAATAGGAAGGGGAAGGGAAAACTGTCTGGGTTGATTGCAGAAAACTTAAGGGGGGACACTGGCACAAGTGGTAAAATACCAGTGGTCACAGGTGTCAGAGAGATGCCTTTTTTAGGATAGGGAAGGGGGAAAGAAAACGAGTTTTAAGAGAGATTGGCAGACACACTCAGTTTGAGAAAACAGATGAACAGGAGTCAGATTTTATCATACAGCCTCCATTTAAACAGTGTTTAACAGAAAGTAATCAGAAAATGCCAGTTCATCTTCGCCAAAGCAGTTACAATCCCATTAGTATGCAGTATCAGTTATCTTTATTACACCAGAACATTCCGGGACTTAGAAATAAAGTTGACGAACTACTCATTTGTATCGATGAAATGAATTCATCTAACCAAATTGACATAATCTGCCTCTCTGAACATCAAGTGACCACTGATATAGATATGTTAGACATTTCAGGATTTAAGCTAGCTTCCTACTTCTGCAGAATAGATATGGATGGAGGAGGAGTTGCCACATTTATCAAAAACTGCCATAAATTCAAGAACATTGACATTAATAAATTCTGTTTAGAGCAGCATCTAGAAGCATGTGCAACAGAAGTAGAGTTCCATAACAGATCCTATATAATAATAACTATTTACCGAGCACCTGCAGGAAATTATAATCTATTCTTAGATCATCTAGAAGCTCTTTTGGGTTATTTAACAGGAAGAAACAAAGAAATTTTGATTGCTGGTGACTTTAATACAGATTTTCTAATGCAATCTTCCAGTAAACATTCACTGCAGTTAGTAATGTTGTCTTTCAATCTAACTCACACTTTAAACTTTCCAACTAGGATCACTAAATCCTCAAGGGCAGCCATTGATAACATTTTTATAGACAAATCAAAGGAACAAAATCATATCATAAAACCTGTTATAAATGGACTATCAGATCATGACATGCAGCTCCTTGTTTTAGATGTAAATTCTAAGCAGATTATCAAGACTGCTAAATCTGACTACAGGAGAGTAGCCAATCAACCAAAAATTGAGTGTTTTAGAAAACTGCTCAAAGATATGAACTGGAAAGATGTTTATAGTGCTCATGACATGAATGAAAAATATAACACATTCATGAACAATGTCAGTACCATGTTTGAAAACTGTTTTCCTCTAAAAGTTACTCAAATTAAACAGAAGTCTATAATAAAACCATGGATTACACAAGGAATAAAGATTTCCTGTAAGACAAAAAGGAAAATGTATCTGTCGACCAAGAATAGCTCCAATGCTGATGATTTAGCTAAATACAAGGAATACTGTAAAACATTAAAATAAAGTAATTCAGACGTCTAAACAAATGCACTACGAGAAGAAGGTAGCAATGCCAGGGAACAAAATAAAAACAATATGGGATACAGTGAAAGAGCAGACTGGTAGAACCAGAAAGGAACAGGAGCAAATAGCACTAAGGGTAGATGACACATTAGTAACTGATGGGCATAGTGTGGCAAATCTATTTAACAAGTACTTTATATCCGTTACTGATAGAATGGGACTTTCAGGATCAGTAAATAATGCCCTTGAATAGCTGAAACTAGCCTTCACAAATAACTTCAAGTACATGAATATATCACTCACTTCACCAAAAGAAATAACTTCCATAATAAAATCTTTAAAAACAAAGCATTCTAGTGGGTACGATGAAATATCAACAAAGTTAATTAAGGCATGTTCTTGTGAGTTTAGTACAATTCTAAGTTACTTGTGTAACCAGTCAATTATAACTGGGACATTTCCTGACTGGCTAAAATATGCAGATGTTAAGCCTCTATTCAAGAAAGGGGATAAAGAGATACCATCAAACGACAGACTGATTTCACTTTTGCCAGCATTCTCAAAATTTTTAGAAAAAGTAATGTACAGGCAGCTGCTCAACCATCTGACCACAAGTAACATATTATCAAGAACACAGTTTGGATTTCTGAAGGGTTCTGATATCGAGAAGGCTATTTACACCTATAGTGAAAATGTACTTAATTCATTAAATAACAAATTACAAGCAGCAGGTATTTTCTGTGATTCGTCAAAGGCATTTGTTTGTGTGAACCACAACATCCTTTTAAGTAAATTAGAATTCTATGGTGTCACGGGCAGTGCTGCAAAATGGTTCAAGTCATACCTCACTAACAGGAAACAAAGGGTGTCAGTGCAAGGGACTAGTAAATTAAGTCATCAGTCATCATCAGAATGGGAAGAAATTACATGTGGTGTCCCACAAGGATCCATCTTAGGGCCATTGCTTTTTCTTGTGTACATTAATGATCTCTCATCAGTTACACTGCCAGAAGCAGAGGTCGTTTTGTTTGCGGATGACACAAGTATTGCAATAAATAGTATGTCAAGTGTAGTTCTAGAAAGACCTGCTAATGACATTTTCATGGATATTAATAAATGGTTTAAAGCCAACTCACTGACATTAAACTTCGATAAGACTCACTATATGCAATTCAGAACCTGTAAGAGGTTTCCACCCAGCATATGCATAAAATACGAAGAAGAGCAGATAGAAGAGGTTGACAGTCTTAAATTCCTGGGATTACAACTTGATAATAAATTCAGTTGGGAAGAGCACACCACAGAACTGCAGAAACGCCTTAACAAATCTGTATTTGCAATTCGAGTGTTAGCAGACATAGGCGACATAAAAGTGAAAAAGCTTGCATACTTTGCCTACTTCCATTCCATAATGTCATATGGTATAATATTTTGGGGTAACTCTTCAAGTCAAACAAAAGTTTTCAGAGTCCAAAAGCATGTAATACGTATTATTTGTGGAGTAAATTCACAGACGTCCTGTAGAAACCTCTTCAAAGAACTGGGTATACTAACTACTGCCTCTCAGTATATTTACTCATTAATGAAATTTGTCCTAAATAATATATCTCTTTTTCCAGCAAACAGCTCAGTTCATACATATAATACCAGGAACAAAAATGATCTGCACAAGGACTTAAAAGCACTTACTTTAGTTCAAAAAGGGGTCCACTACTCAGGAACACTCATCTTCAATAATTTGCCAGTAAACATGAAAAATTTAGTTACAAATAAAGATCAGTTTAAAAGGAGCCTGAAAGACTTACTAGTGGCCAACTCCTTCTACTCCACTGACGAATTTTTTAATAGAGACAAGTGATGTATTGCATATATTCATACTATTAGTATTGTTATTTCAGCTTTAAAAAAAAATGACATGTTCCACATCCACGAGGATCTCCTCAGCACGGATCTATGGAACGAAAAACTAATCTAATCTAATCTAATCTAATGAAGTGGAAACTTGTATCCTAGTGCCACAGGGTGGAATATGGACATGTGAGTGTGTTGGTCTCCTGGAGGTGGGTCCTTTGTTCCATGACATTGCGGCTTGTACAGGACACGGTGCTCCAACAGTGAGGTGTATGTGGAACCAGTGGAGAGAAGAAGGCCGTACACTGAGCCAGCAGGATACTGGATGACACAATGTGACCACAGTGTGAGATGACTGCCATCTTCTCTGCTTGGTTGTAACACTTGTGGGCAGAACTGGTGATACAGATGCCATTGCATCATCTTGTATTGACCAGAACCCACCAATGCCCCAGATTGCAATTGGCACATGAATGTGGACACTGGAGTGCTGAGTGGCAAAATTTAGCATTTTCAGAAAAGTCCTGTTTCAATTTGCCCTACAGTGATGGCCACATACATGTTTGACACTGCCACTGCAATCTGGCAGACTATATTGTTGAATGGCACAGCAGAAAAATTCCAAGTGTAATGGTTTGGGACACCATTGCTTACAACACATGATCTTGCCTCCTACACCTTGAGGACAATCTGAACAGCTACCAATGCAACAGGGATGTTTTACAGCTTGAGACGCCGGCCCTCCTTCAGACCATTCTACATGCCATATTTCAGCAGGAAAATGCCAGGGCATATTTTAAAAGGAACTTCTTCAAAGAAGAAGCCTACCATTTGCCTGATATGTCTGGGATATGGTTGGTCAGCAACTTGTTCGTTCAGTTACAGCTGATGCTTTGGGGATGCACTACAAACTGATGGCAAAGTATTCCCCAGCAGCATATTCAGACGCTCTTTGATTTCATGCCATGATGTCTAGCAGCTCTGATTGCAGCGCTTGGCAGTGTTACTCTCTGCTGTATTTACAGAATCACAGTCCATGTACAGGTCTGTAAGTTTAACCATTTGTGTAGCGTCATTACCCTAATCAGGGGAATAAATAGCATGGTGATCACATCTCTCAGTTGTGGTGTTTGACAATCTCCAAACAGTATGTATGTTAAACAAAATGTACACACACACTGAGAACACTGTACCCCCAAGAGTGCTATTTTTGCAGTTTTATGGTTAGATCTCATAAAGACTTGCAATATTGAAAATATGGTTCTATTAAAAGTTGTAGATGCATATTTTTTGGACCATACTAGTGCTCATCAAAATTGGACAAATTTTATATGTTTACAAAAAAAAATCATTTTAACTTCTGCCTTTTCATAATATCATCTAAACTAACCCATCAGTCAATAAAGCAGTCCCAAAACGAAGTTATAGAGGAATAAATTCTGTGTTCAATTAGACCAAAACTAAATTTTTTGGAGCACCTGTTCCTTTACAGCTTCACCTTAAATTTGGACCATTTTTCATCATCAAGGAGACTGTTTAGACCACAGTTCAATAAGTACTAATTGCACTGTGTTAAATGTAGTACTACAGCATTCCATTGTACTAGTCTTGTACTTAGTAAATATACACTCCTGGAAATGGAAAAAAGAACACATTGACACCGGTGTGTCAGACCCACCATACTTGCTCTGTACACTGCGAGAGGGCTGTACAAGCAATGATCACACGCACGGCACAGCGGACACACCAGGAACCGCGGGTTGGCCGTCGAATGGCGCTAGCTGCGCAGCATTTGTGCACCGCCGCCGTCAGTGTCAGCCAGTTTGCCGTGGCATACGGAGCTCCATGGCAGTCTTTAACACTGGTAGCATGCCGCGACAGCGTGGACGTGAACCGTATGTGCAGTTGACGGACTTTGAGTGAGGGCGTATAGTGGGCATGCGGGAGGCCAGGTGGACGTACTGCCGAATTGCTCAACACGTGGGGCGTGAGGTCTCCACAGTACATCGATGTTGTCGCCAGTGGTCGGCGGAAGGTGCACGTGCCCGTCGACCTGGGACTGGACCGCAGCGACGCACGGATGCACGCCAAGACCATAGGATCCTACGCAGTGCCGTAGGGGACCGCACCGCCACTTCCCAGCAAATTAGGGACACTGTTGCTCCTGGGGTATCGGCGAGGACCATTCGCAACCGTCTCCATGAAGCTGGGTTACGGTCCCGCACACCGTTAGGCCGTCTTCCGCTCACGCCCCAACATCGTGCAGCCCACCTCCAGTGGTGTCGCAACAGGCGTGAATGGAGGGACGAATGGAGACGTGTCGTCTTCAGCGATGAGAGTCGCTTCTGCCTTGGTGCCAATGATGGTCGTATGCGTGTTTGGCGCCGTGCAGGTGAGTGCCACAATCAGGACTGCATACGACCGAGGCACACAGGGCCAACACCCGGCATCATGGTGTGGGGAGCGATCTCCTACACTGGCCGTACACCACTGGTGATCGTCGAGGGGACACTGAATAGTGCACGGTACATCCAAACCGTCATCGAACCCATCGTTCTACCATTCCTAGACCGGCAAGGGAACTTGCTGTTCCAACAGGACAATGCACGTCTGCATGTATCCCGTGCCACCCAACGTGCTCTAGAAGGTGTAAGTCAACTACCCTGGCCAGCAAGATCTCCGGATCTGTCCCCCATTGAGCATGTTTGGGACTGGATGAAGCGTCGTCTCACGTGGCCTGCACGTCCACACGAACGCTGGTCCAACTGAGGCAAGGTGGATATACACTGTACTAGTGCCGACATTGTGCATGCTCTGTTGCCTGTGTCTATGTGCCTGTGGTTCTGTCAGTGTGATCATGTGATGTATCTGACCCCAGGAATGTGTCAATAAAGTTTCCCCTTCCTGGGACAATGAATTCACGGTGTTCTTATTTCAATTTCCAGGAGTGTAGTAATACTATAAAATATTAAACTTGCAGAAAATATAAAAACATAATATTAAAAACTGGTTTGGTATGGGATATGGTGAGAGCCATTCAATTGATCTGAAGATGGAGGCAGGACAAGAGACACAAGTCTTGAAATCAATTAGTGCTGATTATGTTTCATAATAAGGAGAATTGTAGTTAAAGGCATGAAGAGGAAATGGGATAGCAAATAGTTAGGTACACAAATTTCACAGACATCGATGTTCAACTGTAATTGGGTGACTCATCTCCTCAGAGTCTGTAATTTCCAATCTCACCTGGCTCCTCAAAGTCTGTAATTTTCATCACCCTATATATGCAACCCAGGCATTCATCAATTTCTGTTTCATCAATTACATCTGGTTGCAGGAAGTAAGTGCAGGAGTTCCCCTTGTAGTTGGCACACAGATCATTGAGCACATTATCCCAGCCTTACAACACCCATAACAACCTGCACAACCCTTACTGCATCTGCAAAATGTTGTGAACAGAAGAGACTATGGTTCTGGTGCCTTGGAGGTAAGAATGGGGTCAGGACCAAACTTTTAAACCTAGCTGGTTGCCAAGTTGAATCTGGATTTCATGAAGACTTTGGAAAACAAGTTGAATTGCCATTTATCTAAAGTATCCCTTGCCCTACCTCTATAGAGGATTGTTAAAAATCATAGGCCAACTTTGGCAGTAGCTTCAGCTTGAGTGTTATGCTCAAAGAAAGATTTGATTTCTTCCCAAAGACATTTATTTTTGACCAGCAGCTTGACCACCTTCTTTTTGCCCTGAATTAAAAGAGTGCGGAAGTTGTGTCACATCCACTTATGGTGTGGAGAAATATGAGTGGCCATTTGATGTCAGCCAGTTTGAAGTTGTTGGGACCAAATACTTTTGGTAGGGTCATTCCTCTTCCAGGTTTTGAGGTATATTTGCTATGGTGTGGGTAGGGCATTGAGTGTGATGAGAAGACCCATATCCTCAACAACTACCACCACCTTCTCATACTCCAGCGATAATTCTGAGGTCATGGCAACAATCAGGTGGTCTGCATCTTCATTGTCTTGCTTTACCGAGAAGCCTTCACCTTCAAGCATCTCAGTAAGCAAGCTAGACATGCTTTATTTCTGTCATTGGAAAAGTATTGCTCCTGAGTCTTAGTCACCACCATTAACTTGGTGAAGATGACCTCAGGAGTAGTGTGTCTCTTGCTTCGGAAGATGCGCTCAGCATATTGGATGGTCCTGGGTAGCCATCAAACACCACACTTGTCACATCTCGCTCATAGTGTGTTTGTAGGCAGTCAGCATATTTAGTTTGGATTAATTGGAATGTTTCACCATTCTTCCACAAAACCCAGTGGAGGATAAATTCACCACTGATGACAAAAGCTGCTCCTTCCATGTTTACCTCATTTGGTGGTGTCAACAGGTTGTCTAACACTGAAACGGGAGTCTTCTTCGTTCCAACTGCATTGAACAGGGGTGCCATCACATAATGAAAGAATTCATTAAGCTACTCATCAAATTTCTTGAGGAGTGCTATCCAGTGGAATATGATTTTAGGGTTCATCTGTACATCCCCTCCATCATTGGTCACCTTAGATTTGAATTATTGCTCATTACTCTTTTTTTCCACACAAACTTGATGTTGTCAACGGTTGACCAACCAGGGAGAGCATTGAGGAACTGCCAATTTCAAAGGCTCATCTCTGATGATTCTTGTGCTGATGCATATAACAAAATTAGTAACAAGTAAAAGATCATGAGATTGAACCCATCGAAAAACGTCTGAAGATCTGCTTTGTCACACTGCACTCTAGCATGCTCCACATCAGCGTGTTGCTCTGATGTAGTGAGTGAGACCACAAAAAACTTTTTAGCCTTCTGGATCACTTTATTAATGCTTGGCATTGTCAGAATGCATCTACTTAGAGTACTATCCGAAATGCAGTAACTGTGACTGAGCCCTCCAGTATTTTTAAACAAGCACATTAGGAACTGCTCAATCATCATATCAGACCATAACCCACTCCAAAACTTAGCAGAACTTCTCATAGTAAACAACCCATTGAGTGCAAACCATGTATAGTCCTCCGTAGATACTTTATTTTCAAGGCCTATCATGCCTTCTAAATAGAACTATGCAGATTTACCATACAGAAAATGCACAATGACATGAAAATAGGGTAGTATTTTATTAACAGTGGTGAGGTGCAGTTCCCAGTCACTGCACCTCTCAGGCTGAATGAATTGCTTCATCAGAATAGTCATGTTGAAGCAGAGAATCCATAATTTGCATTGGGACTATTTATCTCCAACTCTTCTAGTCTCTGTGCAAACATCTGCTTCCTTCAAAGTTTCATGATAAAGGGCTTTCAAGGGACTTGTTGAGGTAGATGCCTCTTCAAGGTGCTGATCCAGTCTGTCATTGTCACTTATTCCTGTGAAGACGACATGTCCAAGAGCCCAATTGCAAAGTATATGTGCTCAAACTGCATTTGAATAAGCATGACCAACCATAATTTCTTTTTTTTCCAACACAACTGTCATCAAGGAGTGTGACTGAATGAAATTTAAAATTTGACACTACAAACTGTTGTCAAGCCACAGACACTAAAAAAATAAAAGTTTTAAAAGATTACATACTAGTTTCAATCCACTGAATTATCATTTCCAAATGTAATCACAAACCTGGAAAACTGCATTAATAATTGCATCCACACTTCCATAAAAATTATGAAAAATACACTAAAACCAGTAAACTGTAGCAAAGCCAGCAGAAACGGATCACAACATATTATGACAATTTTTTGTTGCTCTGTCATTTCACAGCTTAATGCAGTGTAGATGAAAACTGTATAGGGATGAAAGATATTACACTCTTGCATTACATCCTGCAGTGATGCAACAATTGTTTTGCAAACTAAGGTACACAGGTCTGAAATTTTTTTTTTCTTTGGAGTTGTTTCATTCCCCTGTCCAATGGGGGCAGGGGTGGGCTGGCAGCAGCACAATTTTCCGCTCTTCAGCCAAGAGATTACATAAAATGCCACAGGAGAAAATTACATATATAAAATATGGGGATACAAGATGAAATGTACACATGAAAAGGGGGAAGCAATTGGAGTTAAAATAGACAAAAGATGGGTAGTTGGATGAGGCATGTTTACATAAAATCCACGTACAGTTAAAATGGCACTTGATGAAGACATAGCACATAAATACTGGTGGCACGACTAGCACAGTTAAAAGAGGCATTATCGGATAATGACAGTATGGGATAGTGACACTGAACACACACTGTGCTTATGTTACATACAAAGAGAGCATTAAAACACGACAAAGTAACTGCAATAAAATCTGAAGGGCCTGCCAAGGAAGGGGAGATTGGAGAGGGGAGAGAGAGGAAAGAGTGGGTTGATGGAGGAGGGGGACAGGCCAGTAGAGTTGGTAGTGCACCAAGGAGCAGGAGATGGGGAGGGAGTGGAAAGGAGAAGTGAGAAGGACAAGGGGAGGAGGGAGGAAACAGCAGGGGAGAGGGGAAGCATAGGGAGCCCAAGGGCGGAGGGGAGGGGAAGAGGAGGATCAGAGCTGGAAGGAAGGATAAATATCTGGGCAAAGAACATCATCTGGGAGTGGGAGTCGTTGGAAGTTCCTTTTGGAGAGGAGGTGGAGTGTGTGGAGATGGAGAGAGGGGGGGAACACATCGGTAAAGGCACGGCAGAAGGTGGGGAGTGGAGAGGAATGGAGACACCAGGGGGTGAGGGGAATCGAGGCAGTGGTTGGTGTAGAGGATACACGTGTTCAAGCAAAAGGAGGAGATGTGTGAAGGGTTGAGGTCATAGAGGATCCTCGTGGAGAACAGGAGACGGATGCGGAAAGCGAGGCAGAGAGCATGGTGTTCAAGAATTTGGAGGGCTTTGTAGAATTTAAGATGGGCAGAGATCCAGGCAACACTGGTGTAATGAAAGATGGGACAGATCAAGGATTTGTAGATATGAAGAATGGTGGAAGGGTGCAATCCCCAGGTCCGGCCGGACGGGAGTTTCAGGAGGCGGAGTCTAATGTGGGTTTTGTGTTGGATGGTAAGGAGATGGGGAGTCCAGGTGAGGTGATGGTCAAGGGTGAGGCCAAGGTATTTCAAGGTGTGGATAAGTTGGATAGGGTGGTTATAGATGGTGAGTAGAAATCAAGGAGACTAAGTATTGCCTGTGTTTGGAAGGATGTTTCGAAGGAGCCACTGGTTGCACCATGTAGTAAACTGGTTAGGTGTGTTTGGAGGGAGTGCTGAGACCATTGAAGGGCAAGATAGCTGGCAAGGAAGGCAGTGTCATCATCATATTGAAGGAGATGGATGTGTGGGGGTGGTTTGGCCATATCAGTGGAGTATGGGGGATATAGGAAAGGAGAAAGGTCGGAGCCCTGGGGCACACCTGCGGTAGCATAGAAGGTACTGGAATTGGTATTGTGAGTGGTGACATAGGAAGGACAACAGGAGAGGAAGGAGGCAGTGAGAGGGATAAAGTTGGTAGGAAGGGCATAGGTCTGGAGCTTGAGAAGGATCCTCGAATGCCGTACAGGGTCATAGGTGTTCTAGAGGTCAAGGGAAACAAAAATAGTAGAGTGACGGGTGTTAAGTTGTAGGGAGAGGAGATGGGTGAGGTTAAGGAGTTGGTCATTGGTGGAGAATGAGAGTTGAAAACCACACTGGATAAGAGGGAGGAAATGGTGTTGAGTTAGGTGGTGATGGATACGGTGGGAGAGGATGGACTCGAAGGCCTTACTGAACAAAGAGGTGAGGTAGATTGGGCGATAGGAGGAGGTGTCGGAAGGTGGTTTGTTAAGTTTTAAGGACCAACAGGATGTGGGAAGTCTTCTTCCACAGGACAGGGTGGAAGCCAAAGGAGAGTATGGTGCTGTACAGGGTGGCAAGGGTGGTAAGGATGGAGAGAGGGCTTTCCTTGAGGTGGCAGGAGGCAATGCAATCGTGGCAGGAGGGCAGTGTTGTGTTTGGAGCGAAGGATGAGTTTAATGTCATGTGCTGTGATAGGAATGTTCAATTCTGAGGGCAGTAGCTAGTCCAAGTACCAGAAGGTAGGAACATGTGGTGGGACAGTGGTATTGGTGTGGTCAAGGACATTGGGGAAGAGGGAGTAATCAAAGTTATGGTCATCGGGAATGGAGAAGATATGGAGAAGACTTCGGAGAGGTGGGAAGCAAAGTGGTTAGCTGTACTGATGAAGTCAGGGAAGGGGCAGTTATCATTGAGGAGTGATTAATATGGGGTGGGAAGGCTACCAGTGAGGTAATGGAAGGCAGACCAGTATTTGGAGGAGTTGACAGGGAGGGTAGCGTTGAGTCGTGTGCATGTATGGCGCCAGTCATGGCGTTTCTTTGCCATCGGGAGGGTTCAAACGTGTCTTTGTAATTGCTGGCGGCAGAGGAATGTGTCCCAGTCACAAGTTTGGAGAAAGAAACTGTAGAGCCGGCAGGATTCTGAGAGAAGAAGTACGGCCTTTGGAGGAAAGCGAGGACAGTGGGGATAGATAAGTTTGGTCAGAATGTGGGCCACCACAGTGTCGAAACAGTTCTCTGGAGGAAGGACAAGGTGTGAGAGATGTCATCAGGATAGTGGGAGGGGAGGGGGTGGCTTCTGACCTGGGTATTGTTGGATTCCCAGTAGGGGGTGGCAGGGTCACAGCTATGAATATGAAGGTTGACGGCAATCACATAGGTGGCGAAGGTGCGTATGGGAGAGGAAGTCATAGGGGATGGGCGCAGTAGGATGGACATAGATTGTGGCATAGCTGACGGTGAGGGTGGGGAAAAAGACACTCAGGATCAGGAATTCAGTAGGATCATTGAGCAGGGGCTGTGGCCAGATGGGTTGGTTGGTTTCGGGGAAGGAGACCAGACAGCGAGGTCATCGGTCTCATCGGATTAGGGAAGGATGGGGAAGGAATTCGGCCGTGCCCTTTCAGAGAACTATCCCGGCATTTGCCTGGAGTGATTTAGGGAAATCACGGAAAACCTAAATCAGGATGGCCGGACGCGGGATTGAACCGTCGTCCTCCCCAATGCGAGTCCAGTGTCTAACCACTGCGCCACCTTGCTCGGTGGCCAGATGGGGATATGCTCTTAAGGTGACCAAAGTGATCTCACCTTGTGCTAAGGGGCGGAGATTATCAGTTTAGTGATGGACAAAGAGAGAGCTGTGGACAATGTAGTAAGATTGGAGGAAGGTTTCATTGAGGATGAAGGCATCAGCCTGGTGCTGGGACAGGGTATGCATGAAGAGGGGCTTGTTAGCAGGGAAAGAGCGAATATTTTGATAAATGTGGTGTTACTGTTGTTGCGCCATGATGGTGAGAGAGGAAGGGGTAGGAGGGACTGCGAGAAAGGCTAAGGCTAGGGTGTCGAGTCAGCTAAAGCTGACGTGGGCAGGGTTATGAGAGTAGGTGGCGTAGGTGCTCAGGTGGAAAATGTAACAGGCAATGAGGGTGTGTAGGCATTGGAAGGGATGAATGTTTTGAAGGATGATGGTAAGGAGCTAGGTGAAGTCTGGGGCTGTGGGGGATAGGCAGAGGGAATTATTGGGATGGAGGGGTTGATCAATGTGATGAATGAGGGCAGGGAGTTCTGGTTTCGTTTTGTGGGGGGGGGGAGGGGGGGTAGTGCCTTACATTTGGAGAAAAAGGTGGGGTGGACTCCATTATATGTATTGCAGAAAGGAGGGGAGGCAATGTTGAGACACTGTTAGAGGAAATGAGAGGCTTTGCAGTGGGGGCAGGTGGTCATTATATACCATGCACTTTTGTCACCGGTAGGACTTGGGAGGTTAGCAGGAAGGGTCAAACAGGGTGCCGGTGGTTATAAATAAAGGCTCTCTGGGTGAAGAGGTGGTTGATGGAGGAGAGGCATTCAGGAAGACACGCATGAGGAAGGGGGATCCAGATTGTTGTAGTTATGGCGAGCAGAATGTATTTTGAGGGAGGGGGGGCATTCAGTTCCACCAACACCTCTGCGTCTGTGACCACCGGGCATTTAATCTTACCCTCCCACACATTCCTATAAAATTTTTCTTAGTATCTTCATTAGTTTCGAACGCTTCGAGAGGCATAAGATATACTAAACTGAAACTTTTTACTTATCTTCATTTTCTCTTCTTGTTGTTGGCTCCACTTTTTGTGTCTAGGGGTACCTTCTTGTGGCAGAAATTTTGATTTAACGTTGTGAGTTCCTGATGACTAAATAACTGATGAAGATTTGCCTGTATATTTCTTGAATTTTATTTTCTGTCACGTTATTAAATATCACAATGACTTTTACAATTTCCACTTAATATTCCAAATTAAATTGTTTGTGTCAATCATGTAAATACGTCTGTCTCCATCAGCGACATACCCACTACTACTTACATTCTGCGGTATTCGCAATATTCCAAAGAGTCTACCAAGCAAAAGAGTTTACAAACTTTCTTGACAAAAGAAGCACTAGATTGTGCAATTAATAATATGAAATTTAAACATGTCGGATATTTCTAAAAAAAAAAAAAAAAACACAATTTTAGCTGTATCGATTGCAACAATTTAATTTCTTTTTATACATTTTAGTCTGAAACACAATACATCTTTTACAAAATCATATGAAATTCTTTTAGTGAAACAGCCAATATAATGGTCACCTATATGAGATTAGAGATTAATCCTGGTATCGGCTACTTCTATATTTTTTTTAAAAAAAAGGAAAAAAAAAAAGAAAAAAAAGGTAATGTTAGAGAAGGGTGTCCCATTACAATATCACCCTCACAAAATTTGGAAACACTGTGTTTACAATATTGGTGACAGACTACAAGGTTTGGCAAACAGTGTACAAAATGATGCCCAGGATGGCAGATAGATGGATAGAAGTATCTGATACATAACATATTACAGAAAACATCAGAAAATATCTGCTATACAAATCATAATCTACACATATATCTGGACATGGCACTCAGATTTTCAGATCTTTGGAACACACTGTCACAAGACAAATAATGCAAGGTCATAACTACAATATTACACCACTAAATTATCGAAATAAATACAGAGACAATGTAAATTACTAGACTTACAAATTGTAAATTAACATCCATACAATCAAATCCTCAAAACCTTCAAAAGAGAAGAGAAAAATTTCAGAGCCTAAGTGTATGACGAGTGAGCTGACTCGAAAAACTCACAATGACGGGTACAGACCAGCAAAAATATACTCAGTCATGAGTAGGAATCAATCAGCCACATAAAACTGAATGTTTAAGGATATGTTGACTCCTGAAAGGACAAAATAATGGAAAAATATTAGGGCTTAAGTTTACAATGTGGGGATCGACCCAAGAATCCAAATCACCTGGGATACAAACCAATAAAAAAAATCTTTCAAAACAACAAAATAAATAAAGTTCATGATTATATCAGTAAGTTCAATCATATGCAAAGAGTAATTGTTAGAAGCATCTAGCCTCAATCAATGGTTGTATGTTCTCCTTGAGTACACATACACACACACAGTTGCGGTGACCAGAGGTATCATACCCAAAACCGAGTTAAGTATGAATCTGTCCACAACTCAAGTTCCAATGAGATCCACTATTACAATACTCGGGATAAATTCAGGTTAACATAGTCATAAATAACTTTGAATGATGACACAGTCCAGTAACTTGAGAACCAAAATGAGAGTATGAAAGCGGACATGTGTTCACCTTGTTATACTATTTATACTAGTCTTAAACTCTATTTGCTTATTGTCCATACAAACTAACCTATGTACATAGAAACCTAAAAGATACATTTACAATTCATAAAAAATACATACTGATTGAAAGTCACATAACGTACTGGAAAGTCAATCCCCCTACTAAAAAAAACATGCATTTATGCTGAATAACTCTATCTTTAGCAGTCCTGGCTAACAGTTCACATATATCAGTCACATTACAGATGCTCAAGTATGTTACTCAGCACCCATGATCTCTTGCGAGTTGACTGGTCCAGCAGGGTACAGCCAAACAGCAGTGTGGGGACTGGATGCACCCACATCTTTCAGTTTCCTTCCCAGAGTTCTCACCACACGCTCCAATGGGTAGGTAACTTCCTGTCTAGCATTCACATCAAATCCTGAAACATTGTTTTGTGTACTAAATATGCTGTTCAATTCCTGCTTCACATCGCACAAGATATTTTCTCCTAAGTAACTGTTCAAAGTCAATTATATGGGATTTATGTCAGGTGAATTTAAAAGGTATGAAACATTAATAAACAGAGTTAAATGCAATAAAAATGGACTAATCAGGTAATACACACAGATATTCTGAAATAATATTCCTAATTTTTGCATTACAAATTGTGAACATTGCCCCATTTTAAAATTGTAAAAAGATCTACACATTTAGCCTCACGGCATATAAGTATCAAATTCTAAAGCACAAATCTATTACAGAACATAACTATATAGTGTATCATAGATTTTAACTCAGTCAACTGATAAGACAGAGCTTTAAAAACTAAATTCATGCTAATGGAAAAATAACAAACCAACAAAATTTAGATAGTTATGGATCATGTCTAAATGCTTTCAGTTCAGTGATATTGCATAATCCAACAACTTCTTATCCTTTGGATACACAAGTCTGTATGCACTGGGATGTGCATTTTCATGAATTTTGAATGGTCTAATAAAAATATCCTAAAATTTCTTTATCTCAGATGTCAACACTTTAGATTTTTCTTTGGCTTTCACCAACACAAGATCTCCTACCTCAAACTTAGGAAATTTACCTTTACCATCAGTCTCTGCTCTCTCCTGTTTTTTCAACATCTCCCTAACACATTCTTCCCTCTCTTGAGGTGACAGAATTATACATGGTGGAAACTCAACATTTTCAGAAATTAAGTTCACTGGCCTGCGATTAAACATGATTTCAAATGGCAAAAAACCTGTTAAGAATGTTGTAAGCTGTTCATAGTATCCTCAAAATCACTGACATAATCTATCCAACTGGTATGATTCCTACTACAATATGTTCTAAACAGACTTCCAATCTCTCTCATACATGTTCTGCAGGATTACTTGAAGGATGGTGCCCTCAAGTCAGAATAAGCTTTATTTTTACATGATCAACAAAATCTTTCCAAGCTTGTGATGTAAACTGAGAACCATTATCACATGAAATTGTTTTAGGAATACCCACCTGATGAAAATATGTGTTTTCAAACTCAGTGATGATTTGCTTACTAGTACCTTTTTTTTAGAGGAAACACCCTTATAAACTTTGAAAATACATCAGCCACCACAAAAACACAACAAAGTCCATTCTTAGACTTAGCTAAATGTCCATAAACATCAACAGACCCGAGATCAGGATTACTATCAGGCAGTATGTTTGGCATTTGGCCTCTACTTGTTTGGTTACTTATCTGTACTCTTTGGCATCTGTCATAGCTGGCAATTTCCTTCTTGACTCTCCTTCCAATGCTATAAAAATAGATGTTTTCCTGAATCTTTTGTGTGCATTTGGTTGATCCACAATGACCAAAACTCTCATGTGTATAAGTAATTAAAGTATCAATACATTGTTCCGGCCAACATAGTTTCCAATCCTCTGGGTCAGTCTTATGTCACCTGAATAAAATGCCCTTGGGCACCTTGTAATACTGTTCTGTCTTTTCTCCTCCTTTCTTACCCAACGTCCTCATAACCTACTTCCAATTTGGATACCTGTGGATATCTTTGCAAATTTTCAAGATCTCATTTTCCTCTTTCACACCTCTCAAGTACATGATTTTAAACTCTCTTTCACCTTCTCCAAAGTTGTTAGATGATTCACTCCCTAAAGGTAGCCTAGACAAACTACATTCTCAGTGCCCTTAATGTATCTGATTTCATAGTAAACTGCTGTAAAAACAAGGCCCAATGAGTAATTCTGTTTTGGTACAGCTTACACACCCAAAGATAACATAATGATCTGTGATCAGTATAGATGATGACTTTGTGACCTAGTAAATAATTTTTAAATTTGTTGAATGCCCAATGTACAGCTAAACGTTCCTTCTCAGTTACAGTGCATGTCTTTTCATGTTTCTACAATACTCTACTGGCAAATGCAAGAGCTCTCTGTTCAGTAACACCATCAACTTCAACTTTCTGAAATAAATGAGCACCCACACCAACATCACTACTGTCTATTATAATACAAAAAGGAAGAGACAAATCTGGTCTGCACAGTATTTGGCTTTGACACAACTGTCTTTGATCTCATCAAAAGCATCCTGACACTCCTGATTCCAATCCCAAACGGTATTCTTCTTCAAAAGTTCACACTAGCATGGAGCATTCAAAGCTTGGCTGCTACAAAATTTTCTATAAAACCCAGTTAACCCAAAAAATGATTTAAGCTGTTTTTTGGTGCGAGAAGTAGGAAAATTAGCAAAACATCGAGTTTCTCTTTATCAGGTGCAATTCCTTTTTCACATATAACATGTCCTAAAAATTTACCTTCTTCCATACAAAATTTACACAGCTGTTTTCAGTGTAATACCATCTGATTCTAACTTTAAAAACACATATCTTAACAGATTCAAATGTTGTTCCCAAGTCTCTTCTGTGACCAGAATGTCATCAACATACACAATTAATTTTGAACTCACTGCACTTCCTAAGACAGAATTCAGAACTTTTATGAATTCAGGTACAGATACATTTAGCCCAAATTGCACCACACAATACTGAAAACACTTACATCCATACAAAAATTCTGTATACTTTCTAGAATTAAATTCAAGTGGCTTCTGGTGAAATCCAGAGGTCAAGTCCAAACTACTCATGTATTTTAGATAGTCAAATTTGTATAACAGTTCATCTGTGTTCTCAGGATGATCATTCTCTCTGATAAGAAATTTTTAAGATGTCTAGAGTCCAAAACAATTCTCACTCCACCATTTCTCATACTTACCACAACTAAAGGATTATTGTAAGCACTCCTACTTCTCTCTATTACACCCCATGTTTCCATTTTCTGAAACTCTTTGCTACAACTTTCCTTTTTGAAAATGGTGTATTATGCAGCTTGAGAAAGAAAGGTTGAAGATATCTAAGGTAAAGAATGCACTGATGGCCTGTCACTTGCCCTGGTTTGTCACTAAACACATTTCTAAACTCCAAAAGTAAATTCCTAAGTTGTTCGTTTTGTATGTCATTAAGAGTTGTAGCTTCCCTTACTTTAGAATCTACCACACTTTCAAAATCTTGTTTCCCAATCTCATCAATATGTATATCATCATCAAATACCTAGTACACAATGTTTTGGAAATAGTCACAATCTTTCCCACAATTTAAGATACATAAATTAGTTTTCACATAAGTATTACTTTTTAGGATCCAGAATAAACAATTCTTTAGTATTCCATCCAAAACAAGCCTCAACTTTCACTAATCAATCTATACCAAGAATTGTATTTCTTCCAGACTACAGATCACTAAGCATCCATGTTCAAAGGTTTTGCCTTCTATACTAAATGTTAAAAGTACCTGAGATTTAGTAATTTGTTTTGCTTACCCTTAGCTCCTCTTATCTTTACACCTACAATGGGCATTTCCGCAAAATTCTTACTATATTTAACCTTGTCTCTAAAGTGTTTGGATATACCACAAATTGGGCTACCAGTATCAGTCAAACAGTTCCCTTCCCACTGATCAATCTTAATCTTCATTTAAGGACATCTGAATCATCGTCTCTGTTATTAGACACATTATGCGAGAGATCACTTTCAGTTTCATCAATGCTACATCCACACTGTTTTTGCAGAGTTTTATCAACTTAACTGGTATTGTAGCATTACTTTGATTACACATGTTGTCAGATAAATATTGAACACACTGAATGGTTTTCATAGCACAATTAACATCACACAAAATATATCACCTTCAAAATTATGTTTCCTACTTAGATCTCCTCTCATTTCATTCCTCAAAGTTGGATACATATTTTGACTGACCACAGCTAAGTTTTCACATTTATCGTCTAAGCTTACAGATAATTCACCTTTACTGTTTGGATCATTACTCTGCATGACATTACTGAAAAAGTGCTTTGACTGGACTGGTATTCCATGTATCTCACTTACATCATCACAAACATCACTTACCTTACCTGTATTCACAAATAACTCTGAAACTTCATTACTCTTAAACTCCACAAAAACCTGATACTCATCATCACCATCATTATCATTATCATATTCCTCCAACAAAATTGCCTCATCAAAAACATCATTAACAATGCAAGTCTCATCACTATCAAAGTCACACACCCACCTACATTCATTTGCAATAAGCTATCAGTCTCAGACTTACCAACCTAAGTCATTTCACAGCTCTCATTCACATCTACATCTAAAATACTTCCTAATTCAGATCCAATACAGTCATCACCTGTTTTACATGAATCTATAACACTGTTCCATTAAGTTTCGGGTGTGCAGCAGCAAGAAATCTCCTTCTTCTTCTAATATTTCAGCTGTATATAACACTGTTTCATGAGCAAGAGAAGAAATCGTTAGTACACACTACATCAAAATTCTCATTACTCTCACATTCTGGTGTGTGATTAGTATCTGCATCACTATAACTAAATATAGTATTCCAAAACTTTTGACAAAATTTTAGTGAGAAATCTAATGTTCCTTCTGTCCAACTTCTGATACCTGTGCCACATTATTAATACTGTCATTATTGTCTAAATGTAAGTGTAAATTGGGGGTCCTGTACTTGTTGTTTCCCCACCCCAAAACTGTGGACCTTCATTGAGGTGGACTGCTGTTTCCTGAATAGTTACCTCTGTGATTGTTTGTCTTATTAAATTGCCCATGGTTATCCCCATTGTTCCTATTCTGCTGATGTTCAGAATTTCTGTCTCTATTACGATTTTGACCCTGACAGAAATTACCATTACTTCTGCTTCTGTAGTTATTACCATTGGATTTCTCTATTATTTTGATTAGTATGGTACATGCTTCTTTCTACTGCCCTATGCAGCCTGTCAACGTGTTGTAAAAATTGTTCTAGGCAATCATCAGGTCTGTATACTAAATCCCACTGCAGTCACTCTGGCAATCTCTTTTTAATGCATCAGTCAATATCATTTTGTCAAATGCCCTGTCAAGGTTTGCTAATTTCTTAAGTTGATTCTTACAAAACATTGTCAGTGTACCATCCCTATTCCTATAATTTTGACCATTCAGAAATTCACTTTTAATTCTCCCTTATTCAGCTTCTGACAAAAATTTATTTAAAAAACTTTTTTCAAAACTTTGGTATTCCTCCCACTGCCTTAAATTTAGATTTACCCAAGATAGAGCTTTACCTTAAAGAAATCTTTTAACAAATTTAATCTTTTGGTCATCACTCATGCCCAACACAAAACGATCTTTACAGTGGTGTAGAAAATACACTGGTTGTAAATAGTCTAATGGAAAACTTTTTATTGGAATGTTAGACCATGCAGTACCATTGTTTGAATAAAGACTTTTGTGAATGAAATTTTCCTGAACTACTGAAATTTTTTGATCTACAACATTTACATTAGATAGCATACTGTTTTCAAGATTTAAAATTTTTTGATCTAAACTACCGAAGTTCTGTTCCATTTTTTCTGCTACGGCTTTCTGTTCAACTCTGACATCATCAACATTACTCATTTATTGTGCAGATTGGGTCACAAACTCATTCTCCAAAACAATAAATTTATTTTTTAATTAATTGTCTTTTTCATTCACACTTTTTAATCCATCTGACAACCCACTTTTAGCTCCAAAACTTGATTACTAAGTTGGTCCTTTTGGTATTGTACCCTGTGCATTTTATCATTTTTTTTCAGTTTGTATTTCTGTTAACTGATCAGTAACTGCACTCTGTTTTGCCAAAATCAACTGCATTACATCAGTTTTAACTGTTACTCTGCTAACTAGGCTTTAACTCGATTCAAACATGTCTAGGCTATGTCCTACAACTTTCACTTCATCACCACTATCCTCAACTCAATTCATGTTCCTAGCAGTCACACGAGTCCACCAAAAATAGTAATTTCATAAATAGTCTGTACTTATGATTTTCGTTATTGATATCCCTCATTGTAGTTGTAAAGTCCTCTTTCAATTCATCCGGTCCGTCGTTGTTGATATCTCGCCACTGTTGATATGACTTTGTTGGGCAGCTCTCAGGTCTCCTTTCGTCATGTGATTGGGTCTTCATTAATATGTAAACTCAAACGATACAAATATCTTTTTTTTTCCTTCTTCTGCAACAGACAAAATTCATTATCTGTCAACAGATCATGGCTGATGCCCACACTTTTAGTGTTACCCTCCCACACATCACTATTAAATTTACTTAGGGTCTTCAATAGTTTCAAAAGCTTTGACAGGCATAAGATATACAAAAGAGAAATTTTTTACTTATTTTCATTTTCTCTTCTTGTTGTTGGCTCCACTTCTTGCATCTAGAGGTACATTCTTGCTGCTGAAATTTTGATTTAACATTGTTGGTTCCTGATGACTAAATAACTGATGAAGGTTTGCCTGTATATTTCTTGAATTTTATTCTATGTCACACTATTAAATATCGCACCATCTTTACAATTTTAAATTAATATTCCAAATTACATTTTTAGTGTCAATCTTGTAAATATGTCTGTCTCCATCAGAGGCATACTCACTACTACTTACATTCTATGGTACTCACAATGTTCCAAAGAGTATTCAAAGTAAAAGAGTTGACAAACTTTCTTGACAAAAGAAGAATCATCACCAAGATATAACATCATTTTATAAATGAATCCAGAAATAAATTTAATAATCAGCACTAGATTGTGCAATTAATAATATGAATTTTAAGCATGCCAGATATTTCTAAAAGAAGCATAATTTTAACTGTATCGATTGCAACAACTTAATTTCTTTTTATACATTCTCAGTCTGAAACAAAGTACATTGTATACAAAATCATATGAAATTATTTTATTGAAACAGCCCAAATAATGTTCACCTACTCAAGATTTGAGATTAATCCTGCAATCAGCTACTTCTAAAAAAAGGAGTGTGTCTGATTACAGGCTGAGTTTTGTGATCAAAGTGGTGACTGATGGCAGACAGGGAGGATGTTGGTCTGGCAGGGAGAAGGGAGAAGACGGGGTAAGGAAGGGTGTAAAGGTGGAATGAAGACCAAAGGTAACACAGGAAATCTTTTTTAGGAGGTCAGTGTGGAGGGAGAGATTGAGGTATTTGATAAGTATGGAGTCCTTGTGGGGAATGAGTTGGGAAATGGGGGCATTGTGGAAGTATTTGCGGATTTCCAAGGTGAGGGCGCAGGCATCAAGGGACTTGGGTTTGGGGTAGGAGAGGATGAAGGTATGCATGGGGGGAGGTGGGGATGTGAAAATAGAGGTGGTGTCCTTGAGAGGGGGGCATGAAGGAGTGGGGGTCGTTGCTGGTTATTTGGTGGTGGGGACAGGAGCAGGCTTGATACTATGTCGTTTTGGGGGTTTTCTAGTGAGGGCGGCCTGGGAAGAACAGTCAGGAATAGGCTGGAGTGGAGGGTGATGGGAGGCAGGCCCTGCCTGGAGTGTTGTGGTTCCAATGGGAGGTGGTGACAATACAAAGTGTGGGGTGACAACTGTGGTCTGGCAGGCAGGTGAAGGAGGTGCTGGAGTTGGATGGCAACTGTGACAGGATACGAGATGGAGGGGGATAAAACAATAATAAGGGGATGCTGGGCATAAGGAGGGGGGCCATAGGAGGTACTCCATGAAGTGAAGGTGAGGGCAGGAGAAGGGATGTGTAGATGATAGTGGTGGTAGAAGTGTCCATGTTGAAATGGAATGAGCCTACCAGCAATGTATGTCACTGAGGTAGGGAAGCAAGGAGCGGTGAGATGACACAGAACAGGCGAAGGTGAGAACTAAGATGGAGATGCGCCAGTGACGGACAGATGGACGGATGGCAGCACATGATGGTGGACGCCAGCAGATGGTGACAGATGGCAGCAGACTGTGCTGCGAGTGGGGGGCTTCCAAAGCTTCAATTTTGCCATTGAGGGTAGCCAAGATGGCAGAAATGTTCTGATTTTGAAGTTGTGGGACTTCAACCCAAAGGATGCTGGAAAACTAAAAAATACATGAGAAAGCTGCCATGAGGTAAGTAGTTATCATTGCGTCACCATAGTCATATAATCTGCAGCAAGCCCAAAAGGAGAACCCAGCACACAATCATAATGTGTTCTGCTAATGATATCTTAGAAAGACAATGCACTCCCATTTGGGACTAACACAAGACTAATCTGCAAGTATGACATGACTTCAGTCACTTGGTTGCACATCAGATCACTAGAGGGCATAAGTGTAGTATACAAAAACAGAAAAAAAGGATCTATATATAGTTTACTATAACAAGCACTAGAGGGTGCCACTGTCAAATTTCTTTGAACATGTCTCTTGCTAAAATGTAAACACTAACCATAAGGTGCTGTTCATTATTTACAACCTTTAAAGAAGATTGGCAGAATACATGATAATAGTAGACAAATTGTTACAGCTTACGGCAAGAGGTTTCCTTAGAGTGCAGCATCATGGCAACCTAAATATTGTTATAAATATAGTATAAAGTTCATTGCCTGCTGCTGCTGCTTCAGGGTCTGCTGCTGGTTGTCTGCCACCTGCCGCATCCCACCTGCCACTTTAGGGTCTACTGCCAGCCTCCTACCACTGCCACTACCCGCCACCTCTGCCACTGCCGCTGCTGCCATATCTCCATCTTCATTCTCGCTTTCACCTGTTCTGTATCGTCTCTCTGCTCCTCGCTTCACTACCTTGGCATTGTCTGTAGGCTCATCCCCATTCCATATAAACACTCCTACCACCACCATCATTTAAACCTCCCCCTCACCTGCCCCTACCTTCACTTCATGGAGTACCTCCTCTGGCCCCCCTCCTTATGCCCAGCCTCCCCTTATTACTTTTTCGTCCCCTCCATTTCCTCCTTCATTTTGTATCCCCACATTTATCAGTCCTGCTCCTGCTAGTGCTCATGCTCCAGCTCATGCTCCTGCTCCTGCCACTCCTCCTGAGTTCCCCCCCCCCCCCCCTCCCCATTCGCCCTACAACTCCATCTCGGTCACAGCCTGCTGGGCCACAGCCGCCACCCCAGATGATGCACCTCCACACCCGAAGCAGGATCTGCCTCCCATCACCCTCTGCTCCAGCCTATCCCTCACCCTTCTTCGCAGGCAGCCCTCACCAGAAAATCCCCTAAATGAGCTAGTGTCAACGCCAGTCCCGCCCCCTCCACCAGAAAACACCGCCAACCCCCGATACCACCCCTATTCCTGCATCCCAACTCCCTGCCAAGCACACTTTTGTTCTCTCCTGCCCTGCCCCCAAGTTCCTCAATGCCTGTGCCCTCACCTTGGAAATCTGAAAATACTTCCCAGTTGCCCCCATTTTCCAACTCATTCCCCATAAGGACTCCTTACTTATTAAATCCCTCAATAGCTCCCTCTGCATTGACCTCCTCAAAAAGATCTTCTGTGTCCCCTTTGGTCCTCATTCCACCTTTACACTCTTCCTGACCCCATTCTCTCCCTGCCAGCCCCAACACCCTCATTGTCTGACAACCCTCACCACCATGATCACAAGGAAGAGTCCCATGGTTACGCAGGCAGATGTGTTGGTGGAACTGAACACTCACCCTGCCCTTGAAACCACCTTTCTTCACCAAATACCGATTCTCATCAACCACCTCCTCAACCAGGGAGCCCTTATTTATAACTGTTGCTACCCTGTTGACCCTTCCCACTCCCCTCACCATTCCTACTGGTGTCAAAAGTGCCTGGTGTATAATGACAACATTACTTCTGCCTGTAAAAATCCGCCCACCTGTCCCCACTGCAAAGCCTCTCATTTCTTCAGACAGTGTCTCAACCTTTCCTCCCCTCCGTCCTGCAATACATGTAATGAAGCGAACCCCACCTACTCCTCTAAATATAAGGCAAACCCAACCACCTCACCCCTAACCAATCCAGAACTCCCTGCCACCATTCGTCCTATTGATCAACCTTTCCACCCCAACAATTCCCTCTGCCCACCCCACCCCCTGTCCAAGACATCATTCAAGTCCTTACCAGCGTCCTTCAAAACATCCAGCCCTTTCCATGCCTACTCACCGTCCAACAGATTTCCCTTACTGCCTGTTCCATTTTTCACCTGAACATCTACACCACCTACTCCCATGAACAAGCACATATCATCTTTATCCACCTCGACACAGTTGTCTTAAGCCTTTCTCACCCTCCCTCCTTTCCCTTCCTCTCTCTCTGTCCTGGCACATCAATAGTATCACTTTCTTTATCAAAACATTTGCTCCTTCCCTGTCAACAAGCCCCTCTTCATGCATACCCTGTCCCAGCACCAAGTTGATGCCTTCGTGCTCAATGAAACCATTCTCTGATCTTACCATATTATCTGCACCTCTTCCTGTGTCCTTTGCCGTACTGATAATCCCCACCCTTAAGCACGTGGTGGGGTTGCTGTTGGCCACCTTCAGCATATCGATGTCTGGCCATAAACCCTGCTCAGTGATTCTACCAAGCACCTGATCCTCAGCACCTTTTTCCCCACCCTCACTGTCAGCTGTTCAACAATCTATGGTCCAGCCTGCTGTTCCCATCTCCTATGAGTTCCTCTCTCATACTGGCTGCGCCTTCTCCACCTACATGATTGCCAAGGATCTTAACATTCACAGCCATGACCCTGCCATCCTCTGGCGGTGGTATCAGTTCCTTTCCACCAACCAAGTTGACTTGTCCCCCTCCCTCAGCATACCCATCCAGAAAGTAATACAATCCCTGCCCCAAACTCCTTGGGTGTATCACTACAGAAATCTTCGATCCCACTGGTAGTGACCGCTCCCAGTCCTTCTCAGCACCTCCTTTGCGCCTCACCCTCCCCCAGCTCTCTGCCCTGCCCCCCCCCCCCTGCCCTCAAAGTCATTCACAACTACCACTGTGCAGCCTGGAATGCCTGCAGGCAATCCCCCAACACCCAGGTCAGAAGCCACCACATCCACCTCCTCCTGATGACATCACTTACACCTCGTCCTTCCTCCAGTAACTCATCTCTGTCACTGCGGTGGCCCACATTCCCACCAAATGTATCCACCCTGATAGTCCTACCATTCCTCCACAAGCTGTGCTCCTTCTCTGTGAATCCTCCTGTCTCTACCATTCCTTCTTCAGAACTCACGATTTGGATATACTCCTCCACCACCGGCAATTACAAAGACACGTTTGAAACCTCCCGACACCTAAGAAATGCCAGAACAGGCGGCATACATGCACACGACTCGATGCCACCCTCCCTGTCAACTCCTCAAAGCACTGGTCTGCCATTCATCACCTTACCGGTAGCCATCCAGCCCCGTATTACCTACTCCTCCGTGATAACTGCCCCTTCGCTGACAACCTCAGTAAAGTTAAGCATTTTGCTTCCCACCTCTCTAAAGTCTTCTCCGTATTTGATGACCCTCACTTTGATTACTCCCTCTTCCCTGATGTCCTTGACCACAATGATACCACTGTCCTGCTGCTTGCTCCCAGCTTTTTGTACTTGAACTAGTTACCACCCTCAGAAGTGAACACTCCTATCACAGCGCAAGACATTAAACTCATCCTTCACTCCAAATACGACACCGCCACTTTTCACGATTGCATTACCTACCATCAACTCCAGGAAAGCCCTCTTTCCTTCCTCACTGCCCTTGCCACCCTGTATAACACCATCCTCCTGACTGGCATCTCCCCTGACCTGTGGGAGACTTCCTACATCCTGTTGTTACTTAAACCTAACAAACCCCCTTCCAACATCTCCTCCTATTGCCCCATCTACTTTACCTCTGTGTTCAGTAAGGTCTTCGAGTCCATCCTATCCTGCCATATCCATCATCACTTAACTCAACACCTCCTCCTCCCTTTTACCCAGTATGGTTTCCACCCCTCCATCTCCACTGACAACCAGCTCCTTGACTTCATCCATCTCCTCTCCCTCCTACTTGTGTCACTCTGTAATTTTTGTTTCCCTTGACCTCCAGAACACCTACGTCCGTGTATAGCATTCTGGCTCCTTATCAAGCTCCAGACCTATGCCCTTCCTACCAACTTTATCCATCACACTGCATCCTTCCTCTCTCACTGTCCTTTCTATGTAACAATTCATAATATTAATTCCATTACCTTCCACCCAACCGCAGGTGTGCCCCAGGACTCCATCCTTTTCCTCTCCTATATCCCCAGTAAACCACTGATGTGACCAAACCACCCCCATTCGTCCATCCCCTTCAATATGCTGGTGACACCACCTTCCTTGTCCTGTATTCTACCCTTCAATGGTACCAGCACTCCCTCCAAATCCACCTAAAACAGTTTACCACTTGGTGCAACCAATGGCTCCTTTGAACCAATCCTTCCAAAACACAGGCAATCCTTATAGGCTGTACCACCCCCTCCTTCTGGCTCCATGATTTCTACCTCACGATCTGTGGCCATCCTACCCAACTTACCCCCACCATGAAATATCTTGGCCTTATCCTTGACCATCACCTAACCTGGTCTCCCCATCTCCTTACCATCCAATGCAAAACCCACAGTAGACTCTTCCTCCTGAAACTCCTGTCTGGCCAGACATGGGGATTCCACCCTTCCACCATCCTTCACACCTACAAATCCTTGATCCATTCCATCCTTCATTACGCCAGTGTTGCCTGGATATCTGCCCCTCCTAAACTCTATAAAGGGCTACAAATCTGAGCACTATGTGCTCCACCTCATTTTCTGTATCCGTCTCCCTTCCCCATGAAGATCCTTTATGACCTCATCCCCTTCCCAGATCTCCTCCTTTTCCTTAAACATGTCCGTATCCTCTACACCAACTGCTGCCTCAATCCCCCTCATCCCTGGTTTCTCCTTTCCTCTCCACTCCCTGCTTGCTGTCACGTCTTTACTGATGAGTCTCGCCCTCTCTCCATCTCCACACCCTTCACCTTGTCTCACAAAGGATCTTCCAACCTCTCCCCCTCCTGGATGATGTGCTTCACACCAGTATTTATCCTTCCTTCCAACTCTGATCCTCCTCCTCCTCCTCTCCTCCCCTCCTTCCTTGGGCTCCCTCTCCTTCCCCTCCCCCTCTGCTGTTTCTCCCCTCCTCTCCCCTGTCCTTCTCACTTCTTCTTTCCACTCCCTCCCCATCTCCCGCCCCTTGGTGGGCTGCTGACTCCACCCCTTCCCCCCCTTCCTGCTCCCCCTCCTCCATCACCCCCCCCCCCCCCATCTCTCTTTCCTCTCTCCCCCTCTCTGACCGGTCCCTTGGCAGGCCATTCAAATTTTACTGCAGTTACTTCGTTGTGTTTTGGTGCTCGCCTTGTATGAACATAACCACAGTGTGCGTTCAGTGTTGTTGTCCCATACTGTGAACGCCTCTTTTAATTGTGCTATTTGTGCCACGAGTATTTATGTGCAATGTCTTCACCAAGTGCCATTTCAACTGTACATGGATTTTGTGTAAACGTGCCTCGTCCAGTTATCCCTGTTTTGTGTAGTTTAACTCCAATTGCTTCTCCTCTCTCATGTATACATTTCATATTTTATCCCTGTATTTTATATATGTAATTTTCTCCTGTGGTATTTTATGTAGTCTCTTGGCTGAAGAGCGGCAAATTGTGCCACTGTCAGCCATCCCTGCCCCCATGGGGCAGAAGGATGAAACAACAATAAAGGAAAAAGATTCACTATTATAATGCCATCTGTTACTCAATATTCCACAACATTTGTGGTATGCCCCCATGGAATAGAGGCACTACCAAAGTCTCTGCAACATTTGAACTCATTCCAGCTAAGGATTCAGTTCACCATGGAAACAGAAAAAGGTAGCAGCTACCATTTCTAGATGTCATGATTAGAAGAAAAGGTGACAGAATGCTGAGACATAGTCTACTGCAAACAGACCAATGCAGAATTAAATTTTGCAGGCCAAAAGCTGTGTTCACCCTGCATAATGTGGTGATATTTTGTGCTCTATGGTATGTTGTCCCCATTACGATCAGAGAAAGGCAATGGCAAACCACCTCCTCTAGGACCTTGCCTAGTAAGGCGGCGCGGGTCTCCCATGTCGCTCCCCTACGCTCTGTAAAGGAGTATGGGACTCATCAGCATGGTATGTTGAGTACATGTGGTCTCACATCCCAACAGCCCCCCAGTGACCTACAACACCTAAGAATGGGTTCCAACAGAAATGTTATTCTAATAATTAGGTATGTAATGCATTCCTATCAAAGTCAGTTAAATGTAGGGATCTAAATCAAGATGGGGAAACACCCATTGCAATGGCCTTCTTGTATGTTTTGGTTACGTGTCTTCTAGAATCAAAAGGGTTCTCAAAAAATGTGACATTAAGTGCCCTCAGAAAATGGTGCTTATGTAAGATCCCTTGTCATTGTGGGAAATCTTATATTGGGTAGACATATCACAGCGTGTAAGAACATTGTGCTGTACACCAACCTGACAATTCAGCAATAGTGGAGTGCTGGCTGAACACAACCATCAAATGTTTTATGAAAACACTGATGGTCTGTCCTCAGCTTCATCACTTTGGGATTGTGTTTTTAAAGAGACTACCGTATTTACTCGAAACTAAGCCGCACTTTTTTTCCGGTTTTTGTAATCCAAAAAACCGCCTGCGGCTTAGAATCGAGTGCAAAGCAAGCGGGAGTTCTGAAAAATGTTGGTGGGTGCCGCCACAACTAACTTCTGCCGTCGAATATATGTAGCGCCACACAGGCATGCTTTGTAGGCACAAAGTAAATACTGGCACCAAAATCTCTGCGTCAGTAAATAAATTTAAAAAAAAAAGTGGAAGACGAGCCTTTTTCCTCTGCCAAGAGTTTCGACCACTGCATTTTGGTACATTATCCAATGAAGTAAATACAAATTCCATATAGTTGATCTTCGAATGTATCAGCATTTCAATGTGCTACGAAAATCCGACTGGCAAGACTGTTTGGGATGTTTGTCAATATGGCCAACTCTACGTTCTGAATTTTTTCCTACCCGTGAGAAGAGATGGTTGCTAATAGGAGCTTTTATGAATTGTGAATCACATGTAGTATTCTCTTCGCCATAAGATTAATACGAATATAAACATTTTGCCATGTATTGTTTCGTGTTTGCTACTATCTCATTTAAATCCTGTCTGCCTAATAAACTACGAAACTAGAGTGAGACAACAGCAAACGCGGAAGAATATACATATCATGTCATGTTTATATTCGTATTATTCTTATGCCTGATAGTGATACAGTCAGAAATGAAGCACGGCAACTGACTAGATTTTTAAATCTAAGATGACTCTAATTTCTGTGCAGAATGTAATGAACTAAAGAGGCGCCTGCAAAGATTTTGGAACGGAGAAAAATTTTCGCTAAAATTTCGTTCAGAACATCATCTATCATACGCAGTCCTTTATTTGGCTCTTGTTGATCATTATCAAAGAAAGCAGTAGTGTAAGTAACAACAAATGTTTCGCTAATGAGACGACTCCTCTCTATTTTTTATTTGTAAGCGGCGGTAGCGCGCACAAAAGCAAGCCACGCCGCGAGCGGCGACAGGCCGTAAACACGCACTATCAGAATGCGACAAACAATGCATGACACAGTGCAGTAATGCATTTTCAGCTTGGAGTGACGTAAACACCTATAACAAAGAGAACGGCACCAGATCAAAGAAAAATAAGCAATCAATTCAAACCAGACGAAGCACGTGAAAAAGGAATGATATCCGTATAAATACGGACGGAGCGCGTGACGCGTAGCAATGGCTACCTGGTAAACCGTAACTGCTAAGCTTACGACTCGAACCAAACTACTGCAGCTGTATCGTCATTCAATTGACCTAAATCGTGTCTCATATTACAACTAGATGAACTTTGTTTCGATTTGGAGGTGCGACCTAAAACTTTTCTCTCCTCTTGAATTTCGAGTCTCAAATTTCAGGTGTGGCTTAGATTCGGGAAAAATTTTTTTCCTTGATTTCGAGTCTCATTTTTCAGGTGTGGCTTAGATTCGAGTGTGGCTTAGATTCGAGTAAATACGGTATACACTGAAGAGCCAAAGAAACTGGTAGACCTGCCTGATATCGTGTAGGACCCTCGTGAGCACCCAGAGGTGCCACATCACGAGGTGGCATGAACTCGATTAATGTCTGAAGTAGTGCTGGAGGGAATTGACTCTATGAATCCTGCAGGGCTGTCCATAAATGTGTAAGAGTACGAGGGGTAGAGATCTCTTCTGAACAGCATGTTGCAAGTCATCCAAGATACGTTCAATAATGTTCATGTCTGGGGAGTTTGGTGGCCAGCGGAAGTGTTTAAACTCAGAAGAAAGTTACTGAAGCCACTTTGTAGCAATTCTGGATGTTTGGGGTGTCAAATTCTCCTACTGGAATTGCCCATGTCCATCGGAATCCACAATGGACATGAATGGATGCAGGTGATCAGACAGGATGCTTATGTACGTGTCACCTATCAGAGTCATAGCTAGACGTATCAGGGGTCCCATATCACTCCAACTGCACATGCCCTGCACCATTACAGAGCCTCCACTAGCTTGAACAGTCCCCTGCTGACATGCAGGGTCCATGGATTCATGAGGTTGTCTCCATACATATACACATCCATCCATCCACACGATACAATTTAAAATGAGATTCATTTGAGAAGGCAACATGTTCTCAGTCATCAACAGTCCAATGTCAGTGTTGACCAACCCAGGTGAGGTATAAAGCTTTGTGTTGTGCAGTCATCTTGTGGTATTCACTGAGATTATCCTTGGTAGCAGTACGCTGTCATTGGGAAGGAGTTTGTGATGATGCAAGCTGGGATCTCTTTAATTCCTCTCTTGTTTTGCCATCTGCCTCCTCCTTAAGTTCATTTTATTTTCATTTTTGCCTAATTACAATTAACATGAATGAGTATAATCTGCATTTCCATAAAACAGAAAGTTTGGTCCACAATCTTAAGAAATATAGCACCAGTTCTAATTTTTTGCTGAGTTTTCTGTATGTAATTAATTTTCCAAATTATTTTGACCATTCATAATTAATATCTTGTGCTCCACATCATTATAGGGCGAAATCATTAATTGTTTCATGACTAAGATTCTAAACAAATATAAATTTTGTACTAATTATAAATATTTGTAAGAAGAACAACTAGGATTCTTAATGTATTTATTTGGCTCTATTCAAAAACATATTAGCAAAGCTTATTTGCAAAGCTTATTAGCAAAGCTTATTTAGCTCTATTCAAAAGCATATTAGCAAAGCCAGCCCTTAATTATTTCCAAAATAATTACCAGGTTTGTTAAAAGTTTTGTTTGTATAACTATATCTATTAATAACTATATCTATATATTAATAACTATATCAGTGATATAAATTAATAGAAGGAAACATTCCACTTGGGAAAATATATCTAAAAATAAAGATGATGTGACTTACCAAATGAAAGTGCTGGCACGTCGATAGACACACAAACAAACACAAACATACACACAAAATTCAAGCTTTTGCAACAAACTGTTGCCTCATCAGGAAAGAGGGAAGGAGAAGGAAAGACGAAAGGATGTGGGTTTTAAGGGAGAGGGTAAGGAGTCATTCCAATCCCGGGAGCGGAAAGACTTACCTTAGGGGGAAAAAAGGACGGGTATACACTCGCACACACACACATATCCATCCACACATATACAGACACTTTAATCCCTCCCCCCATGAACCATGGAACTTGCTGTTGGTGGGGAGGCTTGCATGCCTCAACGATACAGATAGCCGTACCGTAGGTGCAACCACAACGGAGGAGTATCTGTTGAGAGGCCAGACAAACGTGTGATTCCTGAAGAGGGGCAACAGCCTTTTCAGTAGTTGCAGGGGCAACAGTCTTGATGATTGACTGATCTGGCCTTGTAACACTAACCAAAACGGCCTTGCTGTTGTGGTACTGCGAACGGCTGAGAGCAAGGGGAAACTACAGCCGTAATTTTTCCCGAGGGCATGCAGCTTTACTGTATGGTTAAATGATGATGGCGTCCTCTTGGGTAAAATATTCCAGAGGTAAAATAGTCCCCCATTCGGATCTCCGGGTGGTGACTACTCAGGAGGACGTCGTTATCAGGAGAAAGAAAACTGGCATTCTACGGATCAGAGTGTGGAATGTCAGATCCCTTAATCGGGCAGGTAGGTTAGAAAATTTAAAATGGGAAATGGATAGGTTAAAGTTAGATATATTGGGAATTAGTGAAGTTCGGTGGCAGGAGGAACAAGACTTCTGGTCAGGTGAATACAGGGTTATAAATACAAAATCAAATAGGGGTAATGCAGGAGAAGGTTTAATAATGAATAAAAAAAATAGGAGTGCGGGTAAGCTACTACAAACAGCATAGTGAATGTATTATAGTGGCCAAGATAGACACGAAGCCTATGCCTACTACAGTAGTACAACTAACTCTGCAGATGATGAAGAAATTGAACAAATGTATGATGAGATAAAAGAAATTATTCAGGTAGTGAAGGGAGACGAAAATTGAATAGTCATGGGTGACTGGAATTCGAGAGTATGAAAAGGGAGAGAAGGAAACATAGTGGGTGAATATGGATTGGGGGAGAGAAATGAAAGAGGAAGCCGTCTGGTAGAATTTTGCACAGAGCATAACTTAATCATAGCTAACACTTGGTTCAAGAATCATAAAAGAAGGTTGTATACATGGAAGAATCCTGCAGATACTAAAAGGTATCAGATAGATTATATAATGGTAAGACAGAGATTTAGGAACCAGGTTTTAAATTGTAGGACATTTCCAGAGACAAATGTGGACTCTGACCACAATCTATTGGTTATGAACTGTAGATTAAAACTGAAGAACTTGCAAAAAGGTGGGAATTTAAGGAGATGGGACCTGGATAAACTGACTAAACCAGAGGTTGTACAGAGTTTCAGGGACAGCATAAGGGAACAATTGACAGGAATGGGGGAAAGAAATACAGTAGAAGACGAATGGGTAGCTCTGAGGGATGAAGTAGTGAAGGCAGCAGAGGATCAAGTAGGTAAAAAGATGAGAGCTAGTAGAAATCCTTGGGTAACAGAAGAAATATTGAATTTAATTGATGAAAGGAGAAAATATAAAAATGCAGTAAATGAAGCAGGAAAAAAGGAATACAAACGTCTGAAAAATGAGATCGACAGAAAGTGCAAAATGGCTAAGCAGGCATGGCTAGAGGACAAATGTAAGGATGTAGAGGCTTATCTCACTAGGGGTAAGATAGATACAGCCTACAGGAAAATTAAAGAGACCTTTGGAGAAAAGAGAGTCACTTGTATGAATATCAAGAGCTCAGATGGAAACCCAGTTCTAAGCAAAGAGGGGAAAGCAGAAAGGTGGAAGGAGTATGTAGAAGGTCTATACAAGGGCGATGTACTTGAGGACAATATTATGGAAATTGAAGAGGATGTAGGTGAAGATGAAATGGGAAATACGATACTGCGTGAAGAGTTTGACAGAGTACTGAAAGACCTGAGTCGAAACAAGGCCGTGGGAGTAGACAAAATTCCATTAGAACTACTGACGGCCTTGGGAGAGCCAGTCCTGACAAAACTCTACCATCTGGTGAGCAAGATGTACGAGACAGGCAAAATACCCTCAGACTTCAAGAACAATATAACAATTCCAATCCCAAAGAAAGCAGGTGTTGACAGATGTGAAAATTACCGAACTGTCAGTTTAATAAGCCACAGCTGCAAAATACTAACGCGAATTATTTACAGACGAATAGAAAAATTGGTAGAAGCTGACCTCAGGGAAGATCAGTTTGGATTCCGTAGAAGCATTCGAACACGTGAGGCAATACTGACCTTACGACTTATCCTAGAAGAAAGATTAAGGAAAGGCAAACCTACATTTCTAGCATTTGTAGACTGAGAGAAAGCTTTTGACAATGTTGACTGGAATACTCTCTTTCAAATTCTAAAGGTGGCAGGGGTAAAATACAGGGAGCGAAAGGCTATTTACAATTTGTACAGGGACCAGATGGCAGTTATAAGAGTCGAGGGGCATGAAAGGGAAGCAGTGGTTGGGAAGGGAGTGAGACAGGGTTGTAGCCTCCCCACGATGTTATTCAATCTATATATTGAGCAAGCAGTAAAAGAAATAAAAGAAAAATTCGGAGTAGGTATTAAAATCCATGGAGAAGAAATAAAAACTTTGAGGTTCGCCGATGACATTGTAATTCTGTCAGAGACAGCAAAGGACTTGGAAGAGCAGTTGAACGGAATGGACAGTGTCTTGAAAGGAGGATATAAGATGAGCATCAACAAAAGCAAAACGAGGATAATGGAATGTAGTCGAATTAAGTCGGGTGATGCTGAGGGAATTAGATTGGGAAATGAGACACTTAAAGTAGTAAAGGAGTTTTGCTATTTGGGGATCAAAATAACTGATGATGGTCAAAGTAGAGAGGATATAAAATGTAGACTGGCAATGGCAAGGAAAGCGTTTCTGAAGAAGAGAAATTTGTTAACGAGTATAAATTTAAGTGTCAGGAAGTCGTTTCTGAAAGTATTTGTATGGAGTGTATGGAGGTAATGTATGGAAGTGAAACATGGACAATAAATAGTTTGAACAAGAAGAGAATAGAAGCTTTCAAAATGTGGTGCTACAGAAGAATGTTGAAGATTAGGTGGGTAGATCACGTAACTAATGAGGAGATATTGAATAGGATTGGGGAGAAGAGAAGTTGGTGGCACAACTTGACTAGAAGAAGGGATCGGTTGGTAGGACATGTCCTGAGGCATTAAGGGATCACAAATTTAGCATTGGAGGGCAGCGTGGAGGGTAAAAATCGTAGAGGGAGACCAAGAGATGAATACAGTAAGCAGATTCAGAAGGATGCAGGTGCAGTAGGTACTGGGAGATGAAGGAGCTTGCACATGATAGATTAGCATGGAGAGTTGCATCAAACCAGTCTCAGGACTGAAGACCACAACAACAACATCTATTAATTTCATTATTTAAGTATATAATTTGGCCTAAGCTTTATGCTAGAAGGAACTGTTAAAAAGAAGGAATTCTTCAGTGCATTCAGTTAATTGAATGAGTTATGTTTTAATTGGAATTTCTGTAACTTAAACATTGAACAATCTATAGTTTCAGTGCCTATTATAGTGAGGATATATAGAGGACTGGATTTTAGTCCCAAGACAGGTGGTCCACGGCTGATTTTCAGACATGAAACCTGTATTGGTTAGATTAACAACAATGCATCAACTTAACAGTGGAATAAGTGTAACACAATTAGGTTGTGTGTTAGAGCAATTAATGACAATGTCTGTTTAATTTATTTGAAAAATAGTGTCACACATACCGTATTATTCTGCAAGAACTGTGAACTGTGTAGTTAGGTTTTTTACTGCTCATAGGTGTTCAACAGCAAACTATTGTAGCAGTATGCTGGTGTTGACTGCAACTTATTAATGAGGCTTATCAACATTTACCAATAGTGAACTGGCCATATAATTGTGTAATATTGGGGGGTTGAGAACAGTGAAAGTAAAGAACTGTGAAACGCAATTGTACAACTGTCAGCTACATTATTTACAGTAGTCAGAGTTGTTCTTCCAACCCCCCCCCCCCCCCCATTTTTCAGCCATATAACAATGCAGTACATTGACACTGAGGACTATCAACGAAGAAACAAAGCAGGCAAATGTCATATATGGTACCCTTTCGGGCGGGGACTATTGTATTTGGACACAGTAAACAAAGACTCGCAAACTTTGGACAGTGAAATGTGGAGTTTAAATTGAATGACTGAATTTAAAGTCTGTGTAGCACCAACATTACTGAGAACACTAAACAGACTAATTGACAGTGAAAAGTTATTACAGTATTCCAAAAGTTTGATTGCGTGTGAACGAGTAATGTGATAGGAAGCATTAACAACACAGCATAACAACAGAAGATCGTTGGCCAAGGTTATGTAGGCAGCCATTACAAATGTTGATGCAGCAGCCGATATGGAATCCAGCTCATCGGAGCAGCCATTATGGAGGACAGCCACAGCAGCCAACCAAGAATCAAGCTCTTCAGGGCAGCCATTATGAAGAGAAGCTACAGCAGCCAATCAGCGTGCCAACTGGACTCAGCCCACCAGATGTAAGCAAGCGGTTTTGGACAAGTGGGAGTAACTGCAGCAGTAGCAGGAGAAGAGTGAATAAAAATAAAGTAATTCATAGCAAAAGCCATTTTATATTAAGTGATACATAACGAGTGGCCTTAATGAACAGGACTGTGTGATGGGGTTTATGAACAGTGAAAGTAAAGAACTGTGAAATGCAATTGTGCAACTGTCGGTTACAACATTTACAATAGTCAGTGTTGAACTTCCACCCCCCCATTTTCAGCTAGTATAACAATGCAGTATGTTGACACCAAGGACTATCAGTGAAGAAATAAAGCAGGTGAACATCAGAAGTTCAGCCATGATTGGTATGCATTCTTACCAGAGTAATTATTAGTTTCTTGTTCGCGTGAAATTTTCAAATCCAAAGAGTGTTTCTGATTCCCGGTTAAATTCTAGTGTAATACTACATTAATGGCAGACTGAAAGACACAATCCGTTTTTCATTCTTCATCAACCAGAGTTTGTAAACAAATCTTGAAATCTAAGGGTACTAGAGTGGTGTTCTTCATAGGACCGGTGACACTTGTTTCCTTAATCACTTGGCCTGCCTCTCATTGTCAGCCAGAGCTAACTCAGCTGAGACCCAATGAAAGGAGATTCCCATACCTCTTATTTTAGTCACTAGAATTTCTCATAAAATTTCTCTGAATGATGACCTGCTGTATTTTTATAACATCCATAGTAAAAACAGAACGATGTGAGGGCTATGGATATTTCTGCTTCAGGGCAAAGAATGTTCACCCTACTGCTGAAATATGTCAATATTAAGAGTCATCAATAAACAGCTGAAATTTGGCCATTGATTATTAATGTAATTTTTGAAACCAATTTAGCTGGAACAATTTTCCACACAACTGTAACAGGGAACGTTGAGGTTTACCTCCTGGTACTCCGCTCAGTCCTTTGTTCCATTGCAGATACGCGCAACCAAATGTCTGTCACAAAATAAGCTTTCGACCAACAAGACCTGTGTCAAAAATAGATGACAGGAGTGCGCGCGCGCGCGCACGCACGCACGCACACACACACACACACACACACACACACACACACACACACACACAGACTGGCTTCAGCTGCTAGAGACTGTAGTCATGTATGTGTGAGTTGCATTTTCTTAAGTGTGAGTGTGTGTCTGTTGTCTATTTTTCACAAAGGTCTTGTTGGCAGAAAGCTTATATTGTGATAGTCTTTTTGTTGCCCCTGTCTGCAACTCAGCATCTCTGCTGTATGGTGAATTACAGCCATTAAAAATTTATGGCTATAGCATGTAAAAAGTTTAACAATGCTTATGGTATGTAACATCTGTGGGTTTCACAAAAGTAAATAATAACAACCTGCCTCAAAGTACTTATACATTTAAGAATCACTCATGATGAAGCAAATGTGAAAATGGTGACTGTTTGTTATGCCAGTGCTATGGACTGGTGGTGTTGTACTAGAAGCTCATATTGACAAATATTCATCACTCATAATTGAAACACTGCTCTTTTAATAATTCCTCATCACCATATTTCCAATTACTGTCTTTGCTTTCATCACATTGCCCCTGAATTACTAATTGTCCACTTTCATTTTAAATTTTGTATTCATTACTATTCCACATGATACCACTTCTCTAACACTGATCAACTCATCGTTCTGACTTCAGTGAGTTATTTCCTACATGAAAATGCATGCACACTAGAATAAAAAATCTTGCATTATTAACAATAAAATGTCCAATGACTGTAAGCCTTGTTGCTAAACTTTATGATAGCAAACATTTCCTGTTTTAACATTGCTTAATTGTGAGTGATTCTTAAATGCATTAATACTTTGTTAGGTTGCTATTACTTACTTTTGTAGCACCTGCAGATGGTACATACCATGAAGATTGTTAAAATTTTTACATGCTTTAGCCATTAATTTTAATAGTTGTAATTATTTTTTTATACTAGTTCTTGTTACCCCATGCCCCAATTCGACATTCATGAACTGGTGATTAATGCCAGTTTTACTACGTACAACAACCTATAATGGATCATTTTTTTTAATGTACAGCTGAATTATGGTACATCATAGCTTCCCATTTGTTTGGCAGCTAATCGTAATGTGTAGGCTTTCACAACCGGCATCTTCATTAGTTAAAACTTTCAGGGTGAGAGGCCATGTTCGATCTGTAAGACTTCTACTTCCTGCCAACTGTGGGCAACATCTTCCAAGGTGAGTCAATGACTGGAGAAGAAGAGGATACCCAGGATGATACATGAGATGAAACTGGAAGGAAAGAGACCAAGAGGAAGACTGAGAGACAGATGGCTGAAAGGAGTAGAGGAATGCGTCCAGAAGAAAGGAGAAGACTGGACCAAGGTGAAGATGGAGAGATCGTGGCAAGACATAAGACGATGGAGAGGCCTATGTTCCATAAAGACCCAGCCAGAGGCTGGAAACTGTCCAAGATGATGATGATGAATTGATTGTTTTCATTGTTATAAAAAAACAGATTTGTATGACATACAAAATTAGCATGCATGTTTCTATAGTATTAAACATTTATTATCATCTAGGAAATATAAACTCAACTTCTAGGTGCGAGAAAATCACATTGAATCGACCAGAAAAATAAGATTAAAAACTTGTGAGCGGAAGGTGTCTTTCACATTACCTCATTCTGACTAAATGGGCTAAGTCCCACAGAGATATCTGCTATAATGGTTGACAAAATGTACCATGGAATAAATATCTTACGACATGTAAACAACACAAAACAAAAATGATCACTTTGCAGTATCATTACTTAAATCACTAAAAAAACTACTGATGGTGGTGTGGTATAAATGGTACTATAGCAAGCAAGTCCTTTCTTTCAGTGGACAATCGTGAAATGTTTTGAACTACTGAAAGTTTTGTGTGAATGAAATCTCCAACAGTTTTGCCTTTCTTTAGGATGTTTATATTTTCCCACTGTTCATTGTTGCTGAATGTCCTTTTTATGTGTATTATTCTATGTGACATGATTTTAGTTTGTGCAGCATAACTGATGGCTAGCTATGTTGTGTTGATGACTTTATCAGCAGCAGTCAATAAAATCCATTTCTTCCATTGTGAGGGTGTTGAATGGTAAAGAAGGGCGCACTGAAGTAACTACATCTTGTAAATCATCAGGTATCTAACACTTAACTACCGTCTTGCACTTTTGTATTAAGGCAAAATTTCTATCACAGGATATGAAACTGTGGTCTGAAACCAGATACTTATCTTACATGCAGTCAAATAGGGCACAAGGCACTATGAACATATACATATATAAAAGTACACAGTTTTTGTTTTGTCCACAGTAGTTCTGACTGCAAATTGCAAGTATCCTTTTGTTACCAGATACAGTGACAGTAATTGTAGTGCAATTCAGAACATGGAATAGACATGATGCTATGTTGTTAGCTTCTTGAGACAATTCACCTTCATGTGAAAATTACATTATTGCCTCACTGTTGTTGTGAGCATGAACACAGAAGTTTTATTATGAAAGCTGGTGTAAGTTATCATATCGGGGTGTGTAAGAGTTGTAACAAACAATACTTGTAACAGATCGATTGCTTATGTCCAAGTTTTACGTCCACAAAATGACAAATAATATGTTAACTATTACATTTGAGCATTAAACTGATGTATTCAACACTAATTTGCCAAACATGTTCAGTCTGTTCATCACTGTTATAATTCATTACCTTTGTCATAACGATGAAGTGCTTTTATTGTAATATAGTCACATGGTTGTAGTGCCTTTAGAGTGAATAAAATCAATTCTGAAGAAAAAACAAAAAGACAGATACTTAGCACATTTGGAGTATTAGATCTTCACATATTCATCTCATTGGGATCAGCCAGTCTTTCTGTCCATATCATCACAACTGTAAGAAGAGTTGACACAGTGAACACAACAGTAGATTACTGCTCTCTCTCGCATATCTCTTATCATGTGAGTATCTGAAGATGAACAGATTTGGATGAACCACAAGAAAATCACTAAATCCAAGCACAACACTAGTAGATACGACAAATATTACTTTGTATTTCTATTAAAAATAAAATGCATCCCTCGATTCTTTCACTCTTGCAGTTATAATCCTTTATAACAAAAGCATGAAAAACATTCATATGATTCCCCAAAGTTGTGATACTTTGATCCAAAAATGAAAGAGGGTGGATGGAGAATGGAAGAAGTGAGTAATTTTTAAAATGGTCAAACAAAACATCAGCTATCACTCCGACACTAACGGCAAAGTATATTAGAAGAAGAAGGAAGTTTATGATTTCTTATCATTTTCTGTGCTATTACTATTTGCTATTTTTTATGACTTCCTTCCTTTGTACAGGGTGAGGCAGTGAAACGGCACGATTTCGATAGTGGTTGTCGGGCGCGGAGGGGGGTTGCGAGAGTGGGGGAAGTGACCTTGGGCGTCTAGAGTGGTGGAAGTTTCAGTAGCCATGGAGCGTTGGTTGAGTGCGCAACGTGCATATGCCGTAAAGGCATATTACAAAAACGCGGATAGTGTGGTTGGTGCTCAACGCGCCTTTCGTCGTGAATTCAACCTGCCGCCACGGGCTCCCGTGCCATCAAGGAAAGCCATTCTCCTTTGGGTTAAAACCTTTGAAGCTACTGCTAGCACAACAAAGAAAAGAGGCGGCAGCACAAAAACAAGCCATACTGCTAATGTCTCAATGGAATTGCTCAGACTTGCATTTCCACGACGTCTAATCAGCAGGAATGGCGATTTCCCCTGGCCTGCCCGTTCACCAGATCTGACGGCACCAGACTTTTTTCTTTGGGGCTACCTCAAGTGCAAAGTCTTCCAGGAAAATCCACCAAGAACAAAAGAAGACCTGAAGGAGCGAATTCGACAGGAAATTAACAGCATTCCAGTACAGATGCTACGAAACGTCATGGGACAATTTCATCTCAGGCTTAGACAATGTGTGCAAAACCAAGGACGACACCTCACTGACACCATATTTAAAATGATTGTTTTTAAGTTAAATCTTTAATTTCCACTCTTGTACTTGAGATCCATGTTCAACTATTATGATTTTACTTGTAAATAAATCTTTGGTGGTTTTACAAAATCGTGCCGTTTCACTGCCTCACCCTGTACATATATAGAAAATAACAGGGATATTGGACCAACAGCCTTTCCTGTTTATGGATTAAATGCTATGTCAGCAAATGCAGCTCTCAAAATTATTACAGCAGGTATTATTGTTGAGGCCCTGGTGTAGTGGCTCCTAATTTGTTTAAAACTAGCCTAGACCTCGTAGCCCGGGATCTGAATATTTTTTTTCATAAGTACCACTTGAATATCCCCCCGGTTTTATTAACATACTGCATACAATGAGCAAAGTCTAGCAACTTAAATTGGTAGAATTTGTGACTTTTCCAAAGATTTCACCCACGAAGGTTATTTACATATATTTAACTTGTGTATTTCAAATTCTGCACAGTTTGCTGTAAATCAGTAGCAGTTAAGTATTGAATGAGACATTTCCTTGCACTCTGAATTTGTCATTATTTTAATTTCATACTAGGTCCTGAAAGAAAATCGAGAATACCTGATGAGGAAACAAATACAATAACAGCTTATCATGAAGGTGGTCATGCAATTGTTGCTTTTTATACGAAAGATTCACATCCACTGCATAAAGTGACTATTATTCAACGTGGTTCATCTCTTGGCCATGTAAGTTCAATAGTGCTGACAATTCAAGAAATTATGTACTAAATTTTCAGTATAACATAAAACAGTCAACTTAAATCACACTTCTTGGTCAAGATTTTTTCCATAGATCTTCAAAAAAGTTAAAAAAGACTTGCACATTGTTTGTCACACCAGACAAACAACATTGTAAAGTTCACTGATCAGCCAAAACATTATGACCATCTACCTAATAGTCGATGTGGCCACCTTTGGCATGGATAACAGTGGAAATGGATCATGGCATGTAAGAAGTGTGGCCTTGGAGGTCATTGGAGGGAGTAGGCATCACTTCTGCACACATGTCACGTAATTCCCATAAATTCCGGGGAGGGGGCCGATGAGCTCTGACTCCACATCCCAGATGTGTTCAATCAGGTTCAAATCTGGCAGATTTGGGGGCCAAAGCATCAACTGGAACTTGCCACTGCGTTCCTTAAACCACTCTATCGCACTCCTGACATTGTGAGGCCTTGCTGAAAAATGCCACTGCTGTCGGGCAACATGAGCATCATGAAGGGGTATTCGTGGTCTGCAACTAGTGTATGATGCTCCTTGGCCATCATGGTACCTTGCACAAGCTCCAGTAGACCCATGGATGCCCACATGAATGTTCCCCAGAGCATAATGGAGACGCCAGTAGCTTGTCTCCACCTTATAGTACATGTGTCAAAGGAGCTGTTCCCCTGGAAGGCAAGGGATTCGTGCCCTCCCATCAGCACGATGAAGAAGGTATTGGGATTCATCAGACCACACAATGCTCTGCCTCTTTGTCAACATCCAGTGCCGATGGTCATGTGCTCATTTCACTTGTAGCTGCTGATGTTGTGGTGTTACTATTGGCACATGCATGGGTCGTCAGTTGTGGAGGCCCATTGTTTGGAGTGTTCGGTGCACTGTGTGTTAAGATAAATTTGTACTCTGCCCAGAATTAAAATCTGATGTTAGTTCTGCCACAGTTCACCACCTGTCTTGTTTTGCCATTCTGCCCAGCCTACAAGATCCGATGTATGTAATGAAGAGTGGCCACCCAATCCACAGTGTCCCGACATGCTTCCAGCTGGGTTTCACCGCATATCAAAGACACTCACCGCAGCACTCCTCAAACACCTGACAAGTTGTGCGGTTTCTGAAATGCATGTGCTGAGGCTCCATGTCATCACATCTGCCCTCAGTGAAACTCAGACAGATGACACACCTTGCCCATTCCACACATGGATAACACACTCACTGATACTGTATGCTTTGTGCAGCATGTCAGTGGTCATAATGTTCTAGCAGATAAATGTATATTGGCATCTTTACTATTTTTTGCTTAGACAATGTCTCAGATGTACGTACATTTTTTACATATAGCGCTATGTAAATACTTTGTCTAGACTGCATACATGCCAGAAAAAGAGAGCTACTATGTTACAAAGTCACAGTTAATGGCTGTGTTGGATATGCTGATGGGTGGTCGAGCAGCTGAAGAGCTCATCTTTGGTCCTGATAAAATAACTTCAGGAGCCTCAAGTGATTTAAAGGTATTAATAATTTTATTAAACATGTAACTCCAAAATAACAATACACCATTAGCTGTTAAATGAAATTCTTTCACAGAGCAGGAAAGTGAGACAATTTCAGTCTCAACGATTTGAAGACATGAATGAAAGTGAGTGAATATATATGTGTGTGTGTGTGTGTGTGTGTGTGTGTGTGTGTGTGTGTGTGTGTGTGTGTGTGTGTGTGCGCGCGCACGTGCGTGTGTGTGTGTGTGTGCCCGCGCGCGCGCACATGTCCATGTGTGAGTGCACATGCATGCGTGTGTGTGCACACCACGTGGTTTTTATGAGAGTTTGATGAACTTGGTGTACACATGGTAATTACTTGAGTGTTTACCAATTATATCACATAGTAAACCCATCCAGTGGTTGAGTGAGAACAGTTAAATCTTTCCATTCTTGAGATGTTACACTTGTATGAGAATAAATGATCTGTAGTTAAAGATAATTAGTACCTACTCATGATCAGTGGTTTCCATTGTCTGTAGAACCAGTTTACATTTATTCTAGAAATTGTAAAAACTACCCTTTGTTGAAGGCAAATGCAAATACCGTAGTGTTTTTGACCTACTGACCACATTCTCAATTATTTCTGCTAATTATATTTGTAAAATCAGACCAGTTGGCTGCACTACATACACTTGCATAAACATTCTCTTTAATTACGCTTCATCTCTATTTAATTCACCAAAACTGATGCCAAAGGATACTTGAGACATATCAAATTGGAATTACTCCACCTGTTAAGATTACAACTCTTGGTAACAACTAATTTTTTCTGAGTTGTATCATATCTTGGTACAGCTTCATATGTAATTTATATGTGGCATATGAATATATTTCAATATATTATCTAGGCTGAAATCCATTTATTATTCAAGTTATTATCTGTAATTTGCTTATTCTTGCAGTGTCTATGTTTTTCATGAGTGCTTTGGAAATCAAAAGGTAGGGCTAATAGAAAGTTACATTGCAGTTGCCCTGAGAAATTTTTGGTGCACTAATCTGCATATTTAGCTGAATTGACATAAATTATTAGAAAGACTGGTATTCCAACTATTCAATAACATATCAAATTTTCATAAAACTAATTAACTTAGAAAATACTTAACATTGCAGTACCACAACAACATAATTTTTCATTGCAGATTTTGCCTCTATGCCTTTTAGATTCTGAACTTTGGCATTATACTTTTGTTGCCATAATTTTTATGAACAAGATGACATACTTTACTAATTGATTAAGTCACCAATTCCAGTTTTTAATAATTTGTCATAACTTAAATTATTTATAATTGGCAGTCTTACTTGTAAGTAGGGTAGTCCCAAAGTACATGGGATTGTGGGATTTCGGTTGGGTTGTAGCCAAGGAAACACACACATTTCTGTAGGACTCAATGTATTTCATACAGACATCCACATTACAACAAATCACACAGCTAACTGCACTGGCAAGAAGGCGTGGGCCGTTAGTTTACAGAGTCGAAGAACTTGCGATGGCAGAGATATGTCATTCGTACTGGTCGACACAACAACAACACAGCCCCCCCCCCCCCCCATCACAGTGGAAGAGGGGCATGTCTGACGACGGAGGGATTGAGGGTGATGGCAGTGATGTGAAGAGGATGTCCATCGCTGGAAGTTGTTGTGGCAGGGACCACGCTGGAAGGTCGACGTGGAACTCCTGTAGGTGATGTGGATGAACAAGGCTTTGGCCTGTGTGTCCCCCGCATGATTGGCTGGCAGTGATCGAACTGTATCCCTTCCTAGGGGGTTACTGTAGCTCGGAGGAGGATGTGGTCGACCCTGCACAGGAGCAGACCGAAGCCAGCGATTGACTGATGAAACGGGTCCCCAGTCAAGTGGGGCGAGTTGTCTTACAGCAGGGTGAAGATGCGGTTGTCACCGATGAGGATGGTCACGTCCTCCACATGTTCGGACGGGATGTTGGTTTGCAGAACCACTAGATGGGGTAGGGGGGAGGAGGTAGAGAGAGAAGATGAGAACCTGAGGAATGGTGCTGATGGTGGCAGAGATGCATGTTTGGGTGAGGGATGCAGCGGCAGCTCTGAAGGATCATAGCTTGAGTGAGAGTCCTCAGTGCTGGGAGACTGCATAATTTTGTCGGTCATGAAAGACACTGGGTCAATTTGTGCCCGTTTCACACAGTGGAGAGAAACAGTGAGTGGCAAACCTTTAACCGGTCCAAAGTCTGTCATGACACCGCAGTGCTGTCTTGAAAGTGTAATGACACTGTTCTACCAGTCCATTTGCTTGGGGGTGGTAAGTAGTCATGTGACATTTGTTGATACCACACAGCTGGCAGAGTTGGGTGAAGTGTACTGATTCAGACTGCTGGCTCTGGTCAGTAGTGATGGTAGCGGGGCAGCCAAAGTGGGAAACTCAGGAAGAAACAAAAACCTTAGCCACAGTTTCGGCAGTTATGTTGGTGAGAGGTACAGCTTCTACCCATTGAGATAAAAGATTGATGAAAGAAAAAACATAACAGAAGCCCTTTGAGGTGGAGAAGGGGGCTGATGAGGTCCAGGTGTACATGGTGAAAGTTTGGTTGGTGACTTTGTTCTGCTGGCAGGTGATGCAGTTCTGGGCCCAGGTCTGACAATCGCGCTAAATGTCTCATCACACGAATCATTCGGACATGAGGTGTGGAGATGACTTAATTCTGGGGTGTGCTAGAGAATGTAGTGTGTCAAAACACTGAATGGTGGAAGGGGGTGGGGATGGGTCGGAGGGTGCCAGTGGAAGAGTCATACCAGACCTCCTCTGAGATGCTGGCAAATTTTTCTTTGGTGAAAGACAGCAAAGTTGAGTCACTGTTCAGAAGTTACTGTGTATCCTCAAACTGGTTTTGTAGGGACACAAGATCGGAAAGGTCGACAACCGTTGAGATGTTGCTAATGTGGGAAAGGACATCGCAATGATGTTGTCGGCACCTCTGATATGGCGGATGTCATTAGAAAAGTAAGAGATGAAATTGAAATACCAAAAGCGACAAGAGGGGGTGGGGGGCAGGGGGGGGGGGGAGAGGGGGGTTCGGGAGGAGGGTTGCATATGGCATCTGCTACTGGTTTATGGTTGTTCAGGATGTAGGAAAGTCGGCCCTTGACATCGGGGCAGAAGTGTTTCACCACCTCATAAACTGCTAAAAGTTTGCAGTCGAAGGCTGAGTATTTCCATTGGGCATGTGAAAGTTTCTTCGAAAAGAACTGAAGTGGCATGAGCACGTCATTGTGGCATTATTGTAGGACCACACCTACCATGGAGTCATTGGCATCCATGGCGATGAAGAGTTCACCATCTGAGAATGGATGAGTGATGATGACGGCTCGTGGGAGAGTCTTGCAGGGCCTCGAAGGCTGCGTGCATTGGTTCCGTCCACGGAACAGGGCACGTCCCTCAAGTTTGCAACAGTGTTAGTGAGGATGGCCTCGTTGTTGGCTGCTGCAGGCAAATGATGATAGTAGTAGTTTATTGTTCCCAGGAACCGGTGGAGCTCTTTGTATGTGGTAGGGAGTAGCATGGATAAGACTGATTGCACCTTTGATTCAGGGGGGTGTATACCAGCGGCCGAGACTGTATTACCAAGAATTGGACAGATTGATGGTGTAGTTGCTGTCTGTCAGTGTTGATCTAAACTCCGTCTGATGCGAGAGTATCCTTTACTATCATGATGTGGCGTTTGTGATATTGCGCATATTTGCTGAAGATCAGGATATTGTCAAGATATACGAAACAGAAGTCAAACTGGTGCAAGAAAGAGTCAATAAGAAATGGAACAAGAGAGAGTCACGTTTGGGTGGCGTTTTTTAATGTGAATGGCATGAAATGGTATTCGTAAAATCTGTTTGGGGGGGGGGGGGAGGGGAGGAAGGGAGAGGGGGCATGATCGTCGTTTTCGGAATGTCTTTGGGTGCAACTGACATTGGGTGATAAGCGCATTTGCAATCCAGTATGCTGATAATTGTAGCACCCAAGTGGAGTCAGAAATGTTCGGTATAAGATAATTGTTCATCACAGTTCTTGCATTCAAGCATCTGTAATTGCCCCACATATGAAAGGAGCCATCCAGTTTAGGGATGAGGTGTATGGGTGCTGACCAGTTACTATCGGAGGGCCGTAAAATGGCTGCCTCAAGAAGTTCCCATATTTGCTGGCGATCCGAGCATAACTTGTGTGAGTTAAGGCAGCGAGCCTTGTGGCGATTATGTGGACCCTCGGACATGATGGTGCAATGAGCAGTTCCATTCATGAAGGAGGAAACCGAATGTTCGATGACTGTGCATGGGCGGGGCATGGTGTTGGTTGATTTATTAGAGGTGCATGGCTTGGCAGCATAGTTGTCTGCTCAAGAGGGGAATGGCAGCAAAAAAGTCACATGTTTCTTATGTTTATGCTGGCGTGTATGGCTGTTTGCGAGTGCTGAGCATGCGGCAGGTGCGAGCTGTGCGTGTAGAGGCTGTCTATTTTCCGTAGTGCACAAGAGAGGCATGCTCAGCAGAAGCGATGCTGCTGGCACACATGGAGCTATGGAGCGAGCCATATGAGGAAGTTCGAGAGGGGGGAGAATGTTTAGCAACACACCGAGTGTGCACGCACGTGGTGGTGGGAGCGATGGTCAGGGACTGGATGGTTGGAATGTCATGAGGTGCGCAAGTGTTAAGTTGACGAAACAGGTGAGAGAGACCTTGAGTGGAACACAATTGACGGGGGCAGGGCAGGGGAGGTGGGGGTAACACTGTGTGTTTGAGACTGGAGTCACACAAGATAGGTGTGGGGTTGCTGACCTGTGCGCTGTTGTTGGCGGAGCTGTCAGGCGTGGCAGATGAAGGCTTGGGTGCGGGCACTGCCGAGCGGTGTGAATTGATGGGGGCAGTGATCACGGCAAGCTCATCCTCGGCACATGCAATGCGATATTTCAAAATGGCGTTCTCACAGCGGAGAGCACAGGTCTTGGCACTCTCCGCCAGGACACGATTCACAGTTGCACATGTCCTGCTCGTGAGAGGCATGCACTGATGCACTAAACAGTTAACAGCATTTACACTCATAGTAGGTGGCAGAGCACAGTCACACGTGATGTGAGAGTTGGTGGTGTGGTGGAACAGAGAACCTCGAACGAAGCTTGGAGATCGGTGGTGGTGTGGTAAGAAGTCAATTCCCAGGATAGTTCTGTGATATCCGCCACTTGGAAGATCCAGGGGAGGAAGAGGCTTTTACAGAGGCAGAGTTGAAGTTCGATGGATCCACAGGTCTGGAGTGTAGGTGAGTTCACAGCTCGCAGGAGAGAATGTGTGCATGGGAGGGGACGTGTGACCATCGATTTAAGTACAATTGAGGCGTCAGCACCAGTGTCCAAGAGGAAGTTGAGATTCTTTGACGTAAAGGTGGCCGTTCAACAGGATGGAGGCTTGGACAGAAGGTAGCGTGGGTTCACACTTATTGGACAATTGGCTTTTTGGATGCTTGCACAAGGGGCAGGACTTTTTTGCATTGGTGCCGAATACGGTATGGTACCAACGTCAGGGTAAGTTGGGAAAGGAGGCAGCCAATCATCCTCTATATGTTCAGGTTTGTACACCAGGGTGGTTGGCACAGGCACAATATGCTGCAGCTTGGTGGACAGAGAGTGCACGTGCTGGATGCCAGGCAGTGCAGCAGTCTGGGGGCCAGAGTGCCGCCCTGTCTGCAGCTGGGTGAGCTACCGGTATGGGAGTGCCAACCTACTGCGTGATCTCCTGCTGATGGCACTTGTGTGTGAGTGAACAGACCTGTACAACCATCTGCAGACACAAACCGGTGGATTCCAGGGCGTGGGGGAGGTGCTGAACCCTGGAGACCTGTAGGCAGTTGATAACCACACTGACTATAGGGTTTCATCCAGCATCATATGCTCACTGACCAGGAAGCAAGGCTGGCACCAAAGCTGGGATAGGCTGCAGTTGCCAAGATGTTCCTCGTACATTATTCCCAGAATAACTTCTTATGCGGAATGTGAGAGGCGCTCGATGATAGTCTGTTTTGCAAAATCGTACTTCAAAGTTAGCAGCAGTGTCAGAAGTAGGTTGCAGATCAGGTCTGTGTGCCCGTGCAGTTGAGTCATGAAGCACAGGAATTTTGAATTGTCATTGGTGATGTAGTGCATTTCGAACAAGTTCTCCACCAGTGCAAACCACATTGCTGGGTTGTCCTCGGATAGCAGGGCAGAGTCAGTAAGCAGCCTCGTGGTGGCGATGAAGGTGCAGCTAGTTCTCTATCTGAGTCCCTCGTATCACTTGTACGACACGGATGCTGGACTGGCGTGGTCGATGCAGATGGAACTGCATAGGGTGCGAGTGAGCAGTCTGTCGGAGTGGATGAGAACAGCACTGAAGCATGAAGAAATGATGCTGTAGAACTGTCTGATGCAATGTTCACGGCACGGAAGTCCAGCGCGGAAGGCACGGCAAGCGCCATGTGAAAAGCGAGCAGGTATATGGCTGCAGCAGGAGGGGGGATTAGATGTGCATGGAGCAGCACAGTAAAATGTTCCCATCAGGCTGTCGACGTATGTTCAGAGGGGCAGAAGCCACAGTTAGTATCACTACACAGCACATTGTTCACACCAGGTGGGGGCCCATAAAATGCACTGAGGGGCTGAATGGTTACTGGGGGCGGAAAGTGGCCTGGAAATGTTCGTGTGATATACACTGGGCATTGTCCACTTTGTAAACTGATGAGGCGGTAAAGCACTTGGGCATCATGGGGGCATGATCATTACATGTGGTCTGTCCTAACAAAGGTGAGGTTGCACATGGAACTATTGTAACAGTCACCCGAATGGCCGGCGTCTGATACGTAGTTTGCGTATGAAATGCAGAATCCACGTCGGCATGATGAAATGCAGGAACTTTGCTCTCCTCGTTATCATTTTCGAAATGCAAGTGTTGATGCACACTCACTGGAGAGGCAAAGCGTGAGTCTACAGTCACATGTTGCACTGTCGAGTGGCGAAAGTGTTGAGGCAACAAAACTGCAGGAAACGTGTTGTAGAATCCTGGTGGTGGTGAAGCAACGAAATGTCCCATTGCAGGTGCAGGAGTTTTGATATCCACATGATGCCCCGCAGGATACACAGCCAAGCAGAATGAACAAAGGCTTAAACAAAGCCGGTGCAGTAAATGCAAAAATACTTGCACTACGAGGAAATGGTGGACGAATTCTTACTCGGGGTCACCACTGTGGGATTTCAGTTGTGTTGTATCCCAAGGAAACACACATTTCTGTAGGACTCAGTATATTTCATACATACATCCACATTACAACAAATTATACACCAAACTGCACTGGCAAGATAGCATGGGCTGTTAGTTTACAGAGTCAAAGAACTGGCGATGGCAGAGATACGTCATTTATACTTGTTGATGCCAGAAGATGATGCTATAAACTCTTTTAATTTCTTAACACATAACACATTTCATGAACCACATTACTGCCCTAACATATAGCACATTCAGATAAGAAAAATTTGACCTAGGTGTTTTTCAAACGATTATATAATTTCCAAAATGACAATTTGTTCTATGCCAGTTGTTAAACAGTCAGCCATCATCCAAAATCCTCAGCCCAAAACCTCACAATAAAATCTGAGTTACTGTTCTGTATATGTCCAAACACCTGTATTTATACAGTGATCAGTTTATCAGCTGATAATTTTATTGATGTGACTTTATTGCAAACACTATTGTGTGCACCATTCTCTTCATTAGTCAGTCACTGCACCATCTTGTGATTGTGTTCATTAATTAATGTGGAACTGCACTGAGATGGTATTTATTAAGGTTATGTCTGTAGATAGGAGTATAGAGGTCTCTGCCTGTATGAGGTATGTGAATGTGAAACTGGACATGATCATTGCATCATTTACAGTGTTAATAAATGGGGAATGAGGCATTTAAATGTGAAGAATTGAGTAGTGTCTATCATTTGTTGGTGCCCGAAAATAGTTTTCAAATATTTAGCCAACACATCAAACTATGAGGCTTCAAGGATTTGATAGTACATGCTGCAAGGGGACCATTCGATACAGTTTTACATTTTACTGACTCAGTGAAGTTCCTGTGCCTCTTTTTGCTGAGAAACTGACTCGATTGCCAGGGATTTAAAAATAAGAATCTTTAATAAGAGGAACTGGAAGCAAAAGGATATAAAAATTAGAATCCTTTCTGATAGGAACTGGGAGCTTGACAGATCACACTCATTATATTTTTATAAAAATGTTTTATGGTCTTGTCTAAATTATGGTTGCACTGTCTGTGGCTCAGCATGGCCAGTGTATTTAAAAATGTTGGCTTCAGTTTACTATGAGGGCATCCGATTGGCTACAGCAGCTTAGAGGACAAGTCCAGTACTGAGCAGAGACAGGAGAGCTGCCACTATTTTCTCATTAAATTCTCCATGTGGCAAAACAGGTATTTGAGCTCCAGTTGGTTCAGACATCATTGACTTCTCCGACAGCAGGTAACATCCGTACAGCATTGAAATAATTTTACAGAAACTGCTCACGTGTGACAGAACATTTTGATACAGCAGAAAGTCAGCATGTCATAAATCCAGGTGTGTTTCATATTAATCTATTAAGGCTGGGCTGGAGCACAGATACACATTGGTTGTTTTTGAAGTACAGGACAATTTTAGATTTTATAAAGTACAGCAGACTGATCACACATGATTATGGTTTTAAAATCTTTTTTTAAGTTTTAAATGAGCTTTATGATTTTAATGTAATACACACAGGGGACACTTCACTGTTCCCTTATTTTTACTGTCCATTTCATCAGAATAAGTGTTCTCAATGAGTTTAATGTGTTTTATTCTGGACTATATGCAACTCTGAGAGCTGTGGATCAAATGAGACTTATTCAGGGGTTAAAATCCCTCATCCGCTCAGATTCACTCGGTGCTCGGCAGACCATCCACCATCTGAACATAGCTGGGAAAACTTTCCAAAGTATCTAGAGCACCCTACTTCAATTGTAAAGACAGGTAATAAAGGCATTGTTATGCTGCCTTCTTAACATGGGAAATTCTTGAGAGTGAGGTAGCCAATATTGTATCCAAGGAGGCAGGCACACTACTAAATATGATCCATTTGTAACAGGGCAAGATGGTGTTATCCTACTTGTTCTTATAACACTCCTGATGTCAATATTATTTTCTCCTTTTTTGATCACTTTCAATTAGTAATACATATACTGTACATATACAAAATTATTAAAATCATCCACAACCTCATTCCTCTTCCATCCCTCCAGCATTTATTGTGTACATGGACAAATTACTCCTTTTTCCAGTTGTTCCTCAAGTAGCGTCTTTCACTTAAAAATGAAAAGTAGCAACAATTTTGTCCTGTCAGCACAGCAGGATAAAATGACTGTGTAATGAGTCTTTTCAGCCCTCTAGTCTAAAACTACAACACTTTTTGTGCCTTCGGAATTTATAGTTCTGTTAGTGGGCACAAGTTTGCAAAAGTTCAAGCTTTTTTCTTTCCCTTGCGCTAATGACAAATTGATGAAATTCAACAGTCTGTTCTTCTTACCTGAGTGGCTTCTACTGTGATATTTTTGTCCTGGTCTGTAGACAAAACCAATACCCCTTTATAAATATTGAACACCATGATGTTGATCCAGTAAAGTCAGTGATCCTCTTGTAAATGTATATTGTTTTCGTTTGATGAATGATCATTTTTTAGGGAAACTGAAATTCCCACTTGTATCTTCTCTGAAATCCAAATATTGAGTTCTGCTTCAAGTTTTGACCATTTAACAGTTCCACTTCTCAGATTATGTTTACTGTGAGATGCTTTCTTTAAAACATCTTCCTAATTCCACCAAGGTCTCATCATTTTTTTCAATTGGAGGTGGCTCAAAATACTTTCCGGCAGTACTTTTCCCATTCTCTTTAGCTTATGCAATTACTTGCAGCTTAAATGCAGTAGTATAGCAATGTTGTTTCTACATCTACATCCATACTCCACAAGCCACCTGACAGTGTGTGGCGGAGGTTACTTTGAGTACCTCTATCGGTTCTCCCTTCTATTCCAGTCTCGTATGGTTCATGGGAAGAAAGATTGTCAGTATGCCTCAGTGTGGGCTCTAATCTCTCTGATTTTATCCTCATGGTCTCTTCGCGAGATATACGTAGGAGGGAGCAATATACTGCTTGACTCCTCGGTGAAGGTATGTTCTCGAAACTTCAATGAAAGCCCATACTGAGCTACTGAGCGTCTCTCCTGCAGAGTCTTCCACTGGAGTTTATCTATCATCGCTGTAACGCTTTCGCGATTACTAAATGATCCTGTAACAAAGCGCGCTGCTCTCCATTGGATCTTCTCTATCTGGTACGGATCCCACACTGGTGAGCAATATTCAAGCAGTGGGCGAACAAGTGTACTGTAACCTACTTCCTTTGTTTTCAGATTGCATTTCCCTAGGATTCTTCCAATGAATCTCAGTCTGGCATCTGCTTTACCAACGATCAACTTTATATGATCATTCCATTTTAAATCACTCCTAATGCCTACTCCTAGATAATTTATGGAATTAACTGCTTCCAGTTGCTGACCTGCTATATTGTAGCTAAATGATAAAAGATCTTTCTTTCTATGTATTCGCAGCACATTACACTTGTCTACATTGAGATTCAATTGCCATTCCCTGCACCATGCGTCAGTTTGTTGCAGATCCTCCTGCATATCAGTACAATTTTCCATTGTTACAACCTCTCGATATACCTCAGCATCATCCGCAAAAAGCCTCAGTGAACTTCCGATGTTATCCACAAGGTCATTTATGTATATTAGAACAAATAAGCCCTCGGTCACAAATATTAAGTCAAAATTGACCAGATTTCGACGCTACTATGAGCGTCATCTTCAGAATTAGACTAACTGTTCTAAAACATATTAAGTATATAATACATTAATAAAATTAAAGTTTGTACTGACTGGAAAAAGATGCAGTACTTACAAGTCACATATTAAAAAAGATCTAAGCCAGAAAGGTGACGTCATGAATAGTTGTAAGTAAGATGGCGAGCCGCTAAGGGCTGCTCGTACTTTAGTGAACAAGGGTTGCAACAAGACTGAGGTGCCATGTTTGAAAGTGTGGGCAAGTAAACATGGTGTTGCTACGAGCGCCATCTAGTAGCCGCGAAAACTACTAGGCTACTGTACATTCACAATTAGACACATGAAATTGTGATGCAGCTGATTCAGGCATAATGTTAGCACTAATAATAATAGGATGAAGTTACATATTTGTCTGCTTTTGTAATGTAAAAAAAAAGTTAGTTAAGACATACAAGAAAACAGCAAAGATGTAACAGGAAAACAAAATTTTGGTAAATTGCATGAGGAAATCTGAATCAAAGATCAAGCAATGGCTTTATACAGTCGAAAAAGTTTTTATTTCACAGCTGCAGCTGTTCGTTGAGAATGAGGCCATCATGACGAGAGAGATGTTTGAAAATCTCCAATTCCTCTAAAACATCTAACATCTCTTCGGTATGCAGAATATTGTTATCGCCTATAGCTTTAGGCATGTCTCCAGTAATTAAGAGATGATCAACAAAGGATGAATTTAGGGGACTGGTGCCATTCTTTCTCAAAAGATGTTCCTTATATCTGATGGTGAAAGCACATCCAGTTTGCCCTATATAATAGGAGGAGCAGGTATCACAGATGAGCTTATAAATGCCAGAACTTTCTGTAGGGGAGTGAATGGATTTCAAATTATGAATGAAGTTTCTCTTTAGATTGTAATTAGTAGAGAAGGCTACATTGCAGTTGTATTTGTTGCAAAGCATGCGCTGAATCTGAAAGGAATAGAAAAACGTTTTTTTTTTTTGGGTTAATTTCAGTGCATGAGGTGCTGAGCGTGGTAGTTCTTGCAGTTTTCTGTCAAGAAACATGGCATCTAGCTGGGAACCCATGTCTATGGCCCTCTGAGTCTTGTGGACGAATAGTGCGAGCTGGGTTTCACACGATCATCTTTTTTGAAACCCATGCTGATTCCTACAGAATACATTTCTAGTCTCCAGAAAAGTCATTATACTCGAACATAATACATGTTCAAAAACTCTACAACTGATCGACGTTAGAGATATAGGTCTATAGTTCTGCACATCTGTTCGACGTCCCTTCTTGAAAACGGGGATGACCTGTGCCCTTTTCCAATCCTTTGCACCGCTACGCTCTTCTAGAGACCTACGGTACACTGCTGCAAAAAGGGGGGGCAAGTTCCTTTGCGTACTCTGTGTAAAATCGAACTGGTATATCATCAGGTCCAGCGGCCTTTCCTCTTTTGAGCAATTTTAATTGTTTCTATATCCATCTGTTGTCTGTTTCGATGTCTACCATTTCGTCATCTAGAGAAGGAACCACAGTGCAGTCTTCCTCTGTGAAACAGCTTTGGATAAAGACATTTAGTATTTCGGCCTTTAGTCTGTCATCCTCTGTTTCAGTACCATTTTGGTCACAGAGTGTCTGGACATTTTGTTTTGATCCACCTACCACTTTGACCCCCCCATGAACCATGGACCTTGCCGTTGGTGGGGAGGCTTGCGTACCTCAGCGATACAGATAGCCATACCGTAGGTGCAACCACAACGGAGGGGTATCTGTTGAGAGGCCGGACAAACGTGTGGTTCCTGAAGAGGGGCAGCAGCCTTTTCAGTTGTTGCAAGGGCAACAGTCTGGATGATTGACTGATCTGGCCTTGTAACAATAACCAAAACGGCCTTGCTGTGCTGGTACTGCGAACGGCTGAAAGCAAGGGGAAACTACGACCGTAATTTTTCCCGAGGGCATGCAGCTTTACTGTATGATTAAATGATGATGGCGTCCTCTTGGGTAAAATATTCCAGAGGTAAAATAGTCCCCCATTCGGATCTCCGGGCGGGGACTACTTAAGAGTATGTCGTTATCAGGAGAAAGAAAACTGGCGTTCTACGGATCGGAGCGTGGAATGTCAGATCACTTAATCGGGCAGGTAGGTTAGAAAATGTAAAAAGGGAAATGGATAGGTTAAAGTTAGATATAGTGGGAATTAGTGAAGTTCGGTGGCAGGAGGAACAAGACTTCTGGTCAGGTGACTACAGGGTTATAAACACAAAATCAAATAGGGGTAATGCAGGAGTAGGTTTAATAATGAATAGGAAAATAGGAATGGGTAAGCTACTACAAACAGCATAGTGAATGCATTATTGTGGCCAAGATAGATACGAAGCCCATGCGACAAGATCGCCGTTTAACAATCAGAGCAGTGTCTGAGTTAACAGGAGTTGACAAGGAAAGTGTCGAACAAGTTTACCGATTTTTTCAATGTTTGCATCAGTTTTTGCTGACAATGGTCTGCCAGTGCGAGTGTCACCACTGGTGTCTTCGCGGCCATCTTTAAATCGTTTAAACCACTCAAACACTTGTGTTCGCGATAAACAATCATCGCCGTACACTTGTTGTAACATTACAAACGTTTCACTTGCAGATTTTCCTAGTTTGAAACAAAATTTGATGTTAACACGCTGTTCTTTCTGCACACTCAACATTTTCCGACGCACAGATAAAACGTCAACTACTTAAAACAGACGCCACGGGCAGACTGAGTGCAGGAGGCAGATGAAACTCGAGCAGTAGGCGGAGCGAGAGTCACGTGACAGGCCACGCGACTTTCAGCCTTATTGCATTTGTTTTATTGTTTCACCAGTACTAGTCCGGTTTTTTCCTAGCCACACCTCGTATAAACATCTATATTAAGTTCATATAGGTGATACATGTCAGTCTGATAAATTTCATAGTAAGTCTCCAACAGGTACAGTTGTGTTGTTAAACATTGGCAACTGTGAAAGTTCTAAACACTCTCAGAGTTGGTGTAGCTTACTTACTTGTGGAAAGATACAGAAGTCCTATAGTTTACAAAGCAGATCATCAAATTAAACAGTTGTTAATAAACATGAAGAGAAATGAAAAACAAAGTTCTAGTGTCATGTACACCATTTAACAACAGTTCACCATCATCAATAACCCTACGAAAGAGCTTAAAGTAGACATTCTACAAGACTTACTACATTTCAAAATTGTAAATATCCTGGGTGTTAGCAACATCAGCTGCAGATTTCACACCTCACATGGTTACACCTTAATAGTCTATGGAAAAAACTGACCATTAAAAATATAAACAATAATATCAAAAACAAGAATCAAATACCCAAAAGTGAAATCATCTTACACTGGCACTCTCACAGCACAGCTAAGACAACATCAAGACCACCATTATCAGCAATGCCAGTGGAAAAAATACCTCATCTGAAACACACTATGGAGCAAACTCAAGTGTTTTTTATGGTGGGTCACACAAGCAGCATAAGTCATCTGATGCATCTCACCTGAGTGACTTCTATGTAAAAACTGGTAATGACGACCATTGGATAGAGCCAATTATCAGGCAATATGGGTGGGCACCTGAAATGACAACAGAGAACATCTTTTAGACATGTGCAGTAGATTTAACCTGATTGTTGGAGGTTCCCTTAACCCCCATAAACAGTGTCACAAAGTGTCGTTGGTTTCACCAGATGGCAGAACAGAGAACCAGATAGACCAATTCGCAATAAGCAGGACCTGGCAAAGATCACTTGTAGATGTGAGGAATAAAAGAGGAGCACATGTTGATAGTGACCACTGCCTTATGCTAGCAAGGTCCATCTAAAAAAAGCTGCACACACAAGAGTCGTTGAAGGCAGAAGAGGAGTAAGTTTAATTTTGAAAAGTTGGACAATGCAAAAGTCTGAGAAGAGTTCTCAATCCAGTTGAGAAATTGTTTTGAAGTGATTAGCAGTGGAATCGAAGAGAATGACATTGAGGGTCAATAGGATGCAGTGGAAACGACCTATGCACAGACTGCTGAAGAAATTCTTGGAACAAAGGATCATGGCAGACAAGAATGGATCTCTGATCATACTTGGGATTCAATAGAGCAGAGGAGGAATGCAAGACTGTGGCTACATTTTGAGCAGACAAGGGAAGTAAAAGAAGAAACCCAACAGGAACTCTACATATTTAATAGAATGATGAAGAGGAGTTTCAGAAAAGATAAGACAACCTTCATCAATAATCTCACAGGTAAGGAGGAGACAGCGGCTAACAGAGATGATAACAAGACCTTATACAACAACACAAGGAATATATCAAATAAGAAATTTGGGGGTTAAAGTGCCAATCAAGCACAAGCAAGGAAAACTACTCACAGATTGAGAAGACCAAGTGCAGGGATGGAAACAACATTTTGGGAACATTCTGAGCCTTGAAACTACAGATGACACTGTAACTCAGCTGAATGTGGACAGGGAAGGACTCTCACAAAATATGTCAATTAATGTAGAACAACCATCCAAAGAAGAAATTGCTTAAGCAGCCCAACAAATGAGAAATGGAAAAGTTCCGGGTGTGGACAACATCACCACAGAGTTACTCAATGTAAATCCATCCTATAACAGCAGAAATATTGCATCCACTCCTGGCAGTGATATGTATGAATGAAAAAGTACCAAATTATTGGAATAGAGGCATGCTCGTCAAGTTCCAAAAGAAGGAAGATCTATTGGTTTGTGATAATTGAAGAGGCGCCACCATGCTGCCAATCCCAAGCAAGATCCTCACCTGAATAATCCTAAATAGAACAAAAGCACGTGTAGACAAGAAAATAAGTAGAGAACAAGCAGAATTCAGGGAAGGTCGCTCTTGCATTGACCAGATAAACACATTGATAATAATAGCTGAACATTCATATGAATACCAATCTTTGCTTTAGATGCTGTTTGTAGACTTTGAAAAGGCCTTTGACAGTATAATTAGAACAGCAATATGGAGCTCACTGCAAACTTTTGGAATTCCCAAGAAAATAATTTCTCTTGTCAAGTGCATGTTAGAAAAATGCAGATGCCAGTTTCAACATCAAGGTCTGCTTTCAGATCTAATAGCAATGAAAACAGGAGCTAAGCAAGGCTGCATGCTCTCACCAATACTATTTAATATAGTACTGAATCTTGTTGTGATGCAAGCAACAGATAAAGGAAAAGGAATAAAATGGAGTAATGGAACACACATAGAAGACATTGATTTTGCTGATGACCTTTGCTTTCTATCCCACAGCCTCAATGACATGAAAGAGAAACTAGAAGAACTGAAGTCTGTGGCAAAGAAAGTCAGTTTGAAAATTAATGCCAAAAACCAAAAGACATGCAGGCAAATGATAACAACACCCCAGAGCTTAAGCTTGGGAACAGGTATTCGAAAGGGTGGATAAGTTTTGCTACCTTGAAAGCATGTTTACACCATATGATTGGTCAACAGAAGACATTAACAGCCGCATCAACGAAGTCAAAGGCACTTTCACAGCTCTGCACTCTATCTGGAGATCAAAGCAAATAATGTGAATGATCAAATTGTGATATCTGAAAATAGTGTAAAATCTGTGCTTCTATATGGATGTGAAACATGGAAAGTCACAAAGCAGCTAATATAAACTGCAGACATTCAACAACAGATATCAGAGGAACTTACTAGGAGTATGGAGATGTCACCTCTATCAAAAGACTCTGAGAAAACCAATCAGAAGCCAACTGAGGCTGCAAATAAGAAGGAAGTGGCAATGGTTAGCACACACACTTAGAGGATCAAATGAACATATTGCGAAGGAAGCACTTTATTGAATCCCGCAGGGACAACAGAGATGAGGCAGGTCTAGAATGATGTGGAAATGATAGGTTGCAGCAGCAGGTCAACAGCAAAGAATAGGATGGGAAGAAGTGAAAATTAGCGGACACAACAAGACGATGATCTTTCGTTGCAGCCCCATGCTCCACATAAGGAGTTAAAGGAATTTAAGAAGAAAAAATCTTCAGATGACAGTAGTAAAGAATTTTGTGTGTCCAACCAGCCAGGCATCAATGCAAAAAGAGCATTTTTCTTGCATATTAACATAGAGTCATTGACAGATATATTTAGAGAAATAATTTTTTTGGATCGATAAAAAATCTACTTACCAAGCGGCAGCAGCACACACACATAAAAGGAGGTTGTAATTAGGCAAGCTTTTGGAGCCAGTGGCTCCTTCTTCAGGCAGAAGGGTTGAAGGGAAAGGAAGAGGGGAAAATGAAAAGGACTGGAGAGGTTTACGAAAAGGGGTAGATTTTGAGAAAGTCACCCAGAACTGTGGGTCAGGGAAGACTTACCACATGGGGTGAGAAGGAAAAATTAAATTATTGTGTCAAAAATTGATTGTTTTCATTGTTATAAACTTACTGAAATGGAACAGTGATTGGAAAAAATTAAATTGTGATGTTTTGTTAGTAAATGAACAATAGTTAATTCATAGTGAACTTGAATTACGAGTAAGTGTGCCTTACCAATGGCAATCAGCAACATGCTACTGTAGAACAAATCTGAAGCATGGTGGTGTTTCAATCTTTATCAAAGAAATAAATAATTTAGAATATCAAGTGATAGACATAAGTTTTCTATGTACCGAAGCAGTTTTTGGTTTTTGAAGTTTCAGCACTATTCATGTCTAGTCAAGAACTAATAACTGTAACAGTGTACCACTCCCATAGTAATAATGAAGAATTATTCATAGAAAATCTCAAAAAATGATAATAATGCTCTTAAAATATAAAAAGTGCAGAGTTCTGACATTTGGTGATGACAAAGAAATTGAAGAAATGTATGGTGAGATAAAAGAAATCATTCAGATAGTGAAGAGAGACGAAAATTTAATTGTCATGGGTGACTGGAATTCAATAGTAGGAAAAGGAAGAGAAAGAAATGTAGTAGGTGAATATGGATTGGGGGTAAGAAATGAAAGAGGAAGCCACCTGGTACAATTTTGCACAGAGCATAACTTAATCATAGCTAACACTTGGTTCAAGAATCGTGAAAGAAGGTTGCATAAATGGAAGAGGCCTGGAGACACTGGAAGATTTCAGATAGGTTATATAATGGTAAGACAGAGATTTAGGAACCAGGTTTTAAATTGTAAGACATTTCCAGGGGCAGATGTGGACTCAGACCACAATCTATTGGTTATGAACTGTAGATTAAAACTAAAGAAACTGCAAAAAGGTGGGAATTTAAGGACATGGGACCTGGATAAACTGACTAAACCAGAGGTTGTACAGAGTTTCCGGGAGAGCATAAGGGAACATTTGTCAAGAATGGGGAAAGAAATACAGTAGAAGAAGAATGGGTAGCTTTGAGGGATGAAGTATTGAAGGCAGCAGAGGATCAAGTAGGTAAAAAGACAAGGGCTAGTAGAAATCCTTGGGTCACAGAAGGAATATTGAATTTAATTGATGAAAGGAGAAAATATAAAACTGCAGTAGATGAAGAAGGCAAAGAGGATGTAGATGAAGATGAAATGGGAGATACAATACTGCGTGAAGAGTTTGACAGAGCACTGAAAGACCTAAGTCAAAACAAGGTCCCGGGAGTAGACAGTGGTTGGGAAGGGAGTGGGACAGGGTTGTAGCCTCTCCCCGATGTTATTCAATCTGTATATTGAGCAAGCAGTAAAGGAAACAAAAGAAAAATTTGGATTAGGTATTAAAATCCACGGAGAAGAAATAAAAATTTTGAGGTTCACCGATGACGTTGTAATTCTATCAGAGACAGCAAAGGACTTGGAAGAGCAGTTGAACGGAATGGACAGTGTCTTGAAAGGAGGATATAAGATGAACATCAACAAAAGCAAAACGAGGATAATGGAATGTGGTCGAATTAAGTCGGGTGATGCTGAGGAAATTAGATTAGGAGGTGAGACACTTAAAGTAGTAAAGGAGTTTTGCTATTTGGGGAGCAAAATAACTGATGATGGTCGAAGTAGAGAAGATATAAAATGTAGACTGGCAATGGCAAGGAAAGCGTTTCTGAAGAAGAGAAATTTGTTAACATTGAGTATAGATTTAAGTGTCAGGAAGTTGTTTCTGAAAGTATTTGTATGGAGTGTAGCCATGTATGGAAGTGAAACATGGACGATAAATAGTTCAGACAAGAAGAGAATACAAGCTTTCAAAATGTGGTGCTACAGAAGAATCCTGAAGATTAGATGGGTAGATCACATAACTAATGAGGAAGTACTGAATATAATTGGAGAGAAGAGGAGTTTGTGGCACAACTTGACTAGAAGAAGGGATTGGTTGGTAGGACATGTTCTGAGGCATCAAGGGATCACCAATTTAGTATTGGAGGGCAGCGTGGAGGGTAAAAATCATAGAGGGAGACCAAGAGATGATTACACTAAGCAGATTCAGAAGGATGTAGGCTGCAGTAGGTACTGGGAGATGAAGAGGCTTGCACAGGATAAGAGTAGCATGGAGAGCTGCATCAAACCAGTCTCAGGACTGAAGACCACAACAATAACAAACATTGACATTAGGTAGAAGACATGTGAAGCACTTATTAGACACATTAAGATCACTAAACTTCTATTGCATAAATGACAAACTCATCAGGTTCAGTGAACACTTAGGTAACGTAATCTCCTACTTTCAGCCTAATAAAACTGAAATTGATACTGTAAACTTCAAGATATCAGGTCATGCAGGGCTATGACTTAGGCATCTCTAAACAATGACACAGACAGTTCGTTAAGTGAATCAGGAAGAGTAATCAGATCAGTCAATGAATGTAAATTGACTTTGTTAAAAATCAGACCTAATCACATAAACTAGGATACAGTACTCACTAACGATGTGGCGCCAATGAATCAACACAGAAATTTTTAGAATTATTAGTAAAAGATATTGACTCATGTTTTTTCAAATACCATAAAAACACACAAAGCAGAATCAGAGTAATAAACCTCAAGGACTGAGAAACTGGTAGACACTACCCCCACAAACTTCGGGGAGAAATGATAGTGCACTATGACAGGATGCAACAGAGTCAAGCTGAGAAGGAAACTTACACAGTAGCAAGAAGGGTGTATAGATCAGAAATTAGAGCAGTCAAAAGGAAAACCAATGACAATTACATACTTGGCTCAACAAATAAGTGTAAAGCAACATGGAAGGTTATAAAAACAGAGATAAGCTCTGAAAATAAGTACAACAACATCCCAATTCAACCAAATACAAAAATCTCACTGAAGAAGCAAGTATAGCTATAGTTTTGGGTCCAGCTGTAGATAGTAAGCAACATGACAACTCCTGCTGGACTTGTACATCCTACTGACAGCAATTGCCAAACTTAGCTACTCAAAAGCGGAATACTTTTATGGACTTTCAAATTATGTAATAAAAAAATCATCAGCCAAATGCTACATGAAGGTATCTTCCCCAACTGCCTAAAAATTACTGTTGTAACATCTATCCATAAGAAAGTGATAAAGCACTCCTTGATAACTATCGACCCATCTCACTCGTACCAGTCATATCAAAAATTATAGAATATTGTATGGCAAACAGTTAAACCAACACTTCAAGCAAAATAATCTACTTAGCTCTTCACAAAATGGTTTCAGACCTCATCTTTCCACTGTCAAAGCAATTGAGGCTATCATAAAAAAATATTTCGTTGTTTTGAGAGTAAGAAAATAATCTGTGTGACTTTTCTACATCTGAGGAAAGCTTTTGATACTGTCTCCCATAGTATACTTGTCACAAAGTGTCGCGTCCCAAGCGTGGGTATTGCGAGGGATTGAGTGACACGGTTCGTGGATGGGATTTTAGCCAGTTGACCTTAGTGAGAGGGAGACTTTTGATCTGGCTAAGATGTAGAAATCCCTGGTGTGAAAGCACAAGGCTAGGAAGCTGGTAGAAATTAAAAGTCTTGATAACTTTAACAACTTGCAGTTTATTCTAAATGAATACAGCTCGCCCTATCTGCGCGGTGGTTGCATTCACAGGAAGGCCAAGTCTAATACAGAGACGGTGACTGACTCCACCGTTCCGACTGCCTACTAGAAGTTCTGCAATGTTTCCTAACACCCTACGTTAGAGTCCCGCGGCTACGCCTTAACGCTCTCCAGTGACTATCTCCGGCTGCCTGCCTACAGCCCGTTTCCCAGCCCAAGTCGGCTGCTGCTATCACTCTCTAACTCTTCAACCTCACCAGACAAGACCCGACAAGACAAGACCCTCAGAGCGGCGTGCTCTCGGGTTTTGTTAGCGCTTCCCCTTCGACCCCGCCAGCGCTTGGCATGACGTAGCGTCAAAGGCAACTTGTCCTTATTTGGTATTGTTAAAGCATTGTTGTTGCTATTGTTCTTCAGAGGCTGAGTGGAGGGATAGAGGCGCCTCTCCCTATATGGTCACGCACTGCGTCCTGAGCCCTTCATTGGCTCCTCATGACGTAGCACTGTCCCCACCAAGGGCCCTCTTTCTTTCTCTCTCCACTCCCAGACCTCTCTCTCTAGCCAGGAATGCATCTATTTATATTCCTTGCTTGATTGCTTATCATGAGTCCCTGCACAGACCTTCTTTTGTATCTGCTGGCTGTTTACTTTCTTATCAAGCACCCAGCTGCCCAGCAGTTTGAGTGCCGCCTCGGCTGACCCTTCGGCCACACCTGGCGTCCAGCGCTACAACTTTAACTTCTTCCTATGTACTATTATCAAGGTACTGCAATTAGACTTGGCTTGTTTTTGTGGTTACAACAAAAGCTCCAGTACTACAGATTTTGAGAGAATGCTGTTCACCTCATTCAGTCATACCCAAGCAACAGGAATCAGATGGTAAGTACAGGGTGGGACAAATAAAAGTGGCCTGTAGAAGAGAACTGAGTTCTAGTGTACAAAGAAACACAACAGAGGAAAGGGAAGACAGTACTAACCTGACTACACTAGATGATAAAAGTGACCATCATATATCTCTTGGAACTTTTGGGTGCTTGTCAGCAAGTTGCTGAAAGTGGATCGAAGCTGGACTGCTGGGATTGTTGCAGTCTCACTCAAAATGTTCTGTTGCAGTTCTTGAAGACTAATTATGTGGGTTGATGTGATACATCTCAGACTTAATGGGACCGATAAGGCAGTGTGCAGACACTGCACACCAAATACCAACCTTCTGATCATGTAATGGTGTTTCATGGAAGTTAGACGGATTCTCTGCTGCCCAGATTCTGTGAGAGTGAAACCAGGCTTCTTGAGACATAAAGAACAGATCCATGGCCAAGCCATTCATTGTTAACTCAGTGAACAGCCATCCACAAAACAGGAGAGACTGAGGAACATCTGCTGGTTTTAATGCATGAACAACAGACACTCAGTAGGGATGCATGTGCAGGCCTGGCTGGAGTATTCATCTGCACGGTCAACACAATGTGCTGATCTCTTGCGATAGGTGTTACATTACAGAATGTTTTTTTACTTGTTCAAAACAGATCCCGTCTGATACTATTTTCAGACTAAGCATTGCATGGTACTCCTTGCTGACACAGTTTTTGTTGTGCCCATCTGCAACTCAGTATCTCGGCTATATGATAAGTGGCAGCTTGGCAGTGTGGCCTCAGTTGCCTGAGACGACAGTAATGTGTGTGTGAGTGGTGTCTGTGTGAGTGTGTATGTGTACATGTTTGTCTGTCATCTATTTTTGACTAAGTCCTTACTGGCCAAAAGCTTCATTTGTGGTAGTCTTTTTGTTGTGCCTATCTGCGACTGAGCATCTCCACTATATGGTGAGTGGCAACTTCCCTTTTTATAATAAAACGTCATTTTACCTAGATTTTGTTGTGTCTGCAATTTACAGATTTGAACAATATTCATATCATGAAATATTTGTAAGAACATTGATAACCATTATGCTGAACAGCCTAAACAAACAAGTATTACATTCTGTACCTGTTGCCTTAAGCCTAATGCAAATACATTGCTTGTCTATGGTTGGAACCTTGTTGTTGACCTCCAGATAATTATGAGAAATATTTGGCGGCATTGTTTACAGGCATTATGGAATACACTAAAAAGGTGCCACAAAGTTGGAAAAAAATCCTATAGCAGCCATGGAAATTACAATCAGGCTTCCCCTATATGTCCTGTGTATTGGCCAGCTACTAACCAATATTTTTAATTAAATTTGCTTGTTTGTCTTAAAAGCTTCACATTAATTTCAATCAACAATGATGGTGCCCAGTCAGTGAATTTTTTCTGTATGAGTTTTGTAGGGCACTCAGCTTTAATGTTTAATTTGTCCGAGAAATGTATCATGAGGTAATTGCTCAGTGACTCCATCAAAACAGCGTGAGTGCAACAGTACTTGAGTATTAGTCAGAACTATTACAAAAGTATTTTCAATGTTTTATCTGACAAGTAATAAATTGTCTAAAGCAGTGTTTGCTACAACATGAAGTAATTGGTTACTGCAACTATCATTGTCAAAGCTGACAGTATGGTGCAGTTATGAGAAATAGTGGAGCCCTGGATGAATGGGCACAAATAAATAATTCTATTTCAGTGCACTATCTGAAAAATTTGCCTTCTTGTACTAAAACATAATGGAAGAGAAGATGCAATATCTATGGCCTGTGAGGCAAAACTTTAAGAAAGTTCAGAAAAACAACCAGTCTGTACTAAACTACACAACCATCATAGTATGACCTTCACTGAAGTTTATCACACTCAGTGAACAACAGTTGGATAACTATGTAAAATTTTATTGGTCCCGTTTCTACACAAATTCAAATAGAGACCTGAGCCTTTAATGATAATCACTATTGTTTTCATCAGGAACAACAAATGGTTCTAACTGCTGTTATATTGGCCACATATAATTAATAATTGTTCTGTAATTGTTTGGCCTATGTCATCATGAGGGTGGTGCTGTAAGTTTTCATCAAAAGCTTACTTTCTACTCAATTCTGACATGGTAAGAAGACTGAGAAAACTTAATACAAGACTGTTGTGAAAATGAACTTCATTTCTAAATTTTAAATATTGTTTAAGTTTAAAAAAAAAAACAAGTTTTGAAACATTTTTTTAAAACTTTCATGGTCTCTGAATAACTAACTTCTTAGGTTAGACCAGAAAGCAGTCATAAATTCCTTGAAATAATGTAGAGGTTATTCAGGAGAATAGCACTGAGAGGCTACATACTTTAATATTTTAGATTAGATTAATTATTCATTCCATAGACCCACAAAAGAGTGGATCATCCTGTGTGTGGAACATATAGTATGCAACATCTTGCCAGAAATTAACCGTAATACAGTGGCATATATCATATCCATTATGAGTCATTATTCATTGGAACTAATGCTGGGAAATTACGGTCAGTTCCTCCACCTTATTAGTTACTCTATAATTAGAACTTGATTAGGGCTGTTTTAAAGTCAGCTTTGAGGAAACTGCTAGTAAACTCTTGTACAATTACAATTTTATCTTCACAAGTTTCTAAAAAACATTAAACTTGTTTTCCTGCCCAATCCCTCGAACAAAAATCTGTGCCCACTTCTTGGAAAAATGCACAAGTCACACGCACCTACAAGAAGGGTAGTAGAAGTGATCCACAAAACTATTGTCCAGTATGTTTGACATTGTTTTGTTTAGAATTTTAGAACATATTCTGAGCTCAAACATAATGAGGTATATCAAACAGCATGGCGTCCTCCATGCCATACAGCATGGATTCCACGAACATCAATCCTGTGAAACTCAACTCACACTTTTATCACATGATTTAAGGAAAGCTTTGGATCAAGGCAGGCAGGTAGATGCAGTATTTCTTTATTTTTAAAAAGCATTTGACTCATTACCACACCTACACTTAGTGTCAAAAGTATGATTATATGAGATATCAAATGAAATTTGTGACTGGATTGAGGACTTTTTCGTAGGGAGGATGCAGCATTGTCATTATCAGATGTAGAAGTATCTTTGGGTGTGTCCCAGAGAAGAGTGTTGGGACGTTTGCTGTTCATGTTGTATATTAATGACCTTGCAGATGATATTAATAGTAACCTCAGATTTTGGAAAATGATGTAGTTATCTGTAATGAAGTACTACCTGAAAAAAGCTGCATAAATATTCAGTCAGATCTTGATAAGATTTCAAAGTGGAGCAGATATTGGTTTTGCTTTAAATGTCCAAAAATGTAAAATTGTGCCTTCACAAAATGAAAAAGCATAGTGTCTTATGACTATAATATCAATGAGTCACAGATGGAACCAGCCATCTCATACAAATACCTGGATGTAACACTTTATAGGGATATGAAATGGAATGATCACATAGCTCAGTTGTGGGTAAAGCAGGTGGTAAACTTCGGTTTGTTGGTAGACTACTGGGGAAGTGCCAATCAATCTACAAAAGAGATTGTTTACAAATCACTCGTATGACTGGTTCTAGAATATGCTCAAGTGTGTGGGACCTGCACCAAACAGGACTAACATGAGACATTGATTGTATACACAGAAGAGTGGCATGAATGGCCACAGGTTTGTTTGATCTGTGGGAAAATGTGACAGAGCTACTGAAGAAACTGAACTGGCTGACTCTCGAAGATAGGCGTAAGCTATTCTGAGAAGTCTGCTAACAAAGTTTCATGATCCAGCTTTAAATGATGACTCTAGGAATATACTGCAACCCCCTGTGTATTGCTCACATAGGGATCATGAGGATAAGATTAGAATAATTACTGCATACACACAGGCATTCAGACAAACATGCTTCTTGCATCCCATAAGTGAATGTAACGGGAAGAAATCCTAATAACTGGTACAATGAGATGTACCCTTTGCCACCCACTTTATGGTGGTTTGTAGAGTATAGCTGTAGATGTAGATATAGGAATTTTCAAGGAAATGAGATTTACAATAAAAATTATACTAGTGGCATTTATTTATTGATATTTCTACATAGGTGTTGCTTGTTGGTAGAGGCAGAGTTGGACATTGGAGGATGGGTGTAGATAAATGAGATTAACTGTCAATCTTAATGCAACTACATTATTTGAAATGTGATCAATTACAAAATGATTCACAATAAAGGCCAACATTTCCCTCATTCTGTACTGCAAATGTATATCGATGCTGCACTCATTTGTTTTTAATGTTGACAAACTGAATTTGATTTCCTCAAAATATCTATTACAAGAAAATTCCTCTTTTATTTACATTTTATTAGAGTGTGTTCATTTGTCTTCTCTACTCATTAACTTTACATTTAATAATTGAACATTTGATAATAGCTTCAGCAAAAAACTGTAAACTGTGTGTTTTTGTTTTCTTACAGCAAGCAACTTCTATCGCAACCTCTATGGTTAAAGAATGGGGAATGTCTACAACTGTTGGCCTTCGGACATATGATAACCGTGACAAATCATGGGTTAATGAACTTAGCCCTGGCACAGCAGAACTGGTTGACAGTGAAATTAAAAGGCTATTGATGGTAAGAACCTTTCTGTGTTTTGTGTTTAAGTCTATCACACGTGAACAAGGATTATGAGGACAAACCCTTGAGGTGGAGCGCAGTTTGGTGGGCAAGAGCATTAAAAAATGCGCATACAAACCCACCCACCCACTCTCTCTCTCTCTCTATCTCTCTCTCTCTCTCTCTCTCTCTCTCTCTCTCTCACACACACACACACACACACACACACACATACCATGTGCACTATCACTTATTATATGTAAAGAAAATACCTTCCCACTGTGTTTCTTAACTTCTGTTTTAATAAACACTGTCTGCTTGTGCAATTACTTGAAGTAAATAGAGATGTGCAACTGTAAATTGCATGCCACACTCTTGCCTCCCTTTTGAGGGATGCTTTACTGAGCCAAGCAGAAGCATTCTAAGGAACTTAACTTCTCTTAAAGCACAGGGGAAATATTTTTAGATCGTGTAGAAGAAGTTGTTTAGTGACCTTTCAGCCCTTGTTTTGATATTAAGGGTTACAGTTCTAATGTACATTTTCATTCATAAAAGATGAACATGCTTATTTTTAACCATTACCTGTATGTGTTTTTTAAATTTAATCCATGTTCTTATTTACCAAGCTGCAGCAGATGGATAAAAACAAAGTGAAGAGAGTTAAAAGCCTTGGCAGAAGAAGATTTTTATGTTAGACTGGAAAGTAACCTAGGTCCCTGAGTTTCACACTCACCAAAAGATATTTAAAATAGCAGGCAGTGGCAACAGTGCTAAAATTATCAATGAAAGAAATAGGTATAGGATTGGAAGCAACTACACTAATGGAGGTCCCAATGTCTACATTAATAACACTCTCACTAACATCACAGTTACTTAAGAAAAAAAAGAAAATAAAAGATTACATCCTTTTAACAAGTTCCAAATAGAAAGTTTACAATTTTAATAGTTGTTTTAGCCTTTGACGAGAGCTAAAGCAGCTATCCTTATCTGTTATGATGCAGGTGGTGAGGTGCAATGTCGTCAGCAGGTTATTGTTGCAGACGGCATGCTGAAATCAGCTCCATCATGTGTAGATGCTACAGATGAATTACCTCATGTGGAATTTTATAGGTCACTGGATAGTGGGACGTTGTTATAGTTATTGCCAACATTCAGTATTGCGTGGTCAATTTATTATGTCCCTTATACACAACACTGAAGTAACACAGTTCAGTACAGGGTTTTAAAGTTATTTTGATTATGGAATTACAGTCTGTTTGTTTAGCACACAAATGACGTGACCATGAAGTGGCCATTGTTGATGGCACACTCATAACAAAAAGTTTCTATTTGCCTGTGACACAATTAACACTTCTTGCACACGATAGTCAGCAACAGTGCGAATATGCATTGAAACTCATGTACAACTACAAAAAAAGCAAGAAAGCAAGAAGGAAAACAGAAAAAACATGTAGGTTGCAACTAGTGATGTCTTCACATGTGTCCTCCATTTTATTATGAACCTTTCAAGATAAAATGTCTTTACACATGCGAGACTTCAGGCCTTATGAAACTATTTAGTATTCTAACATGCATCTATCTGAAAAATTGAGATTTATTACTCACAACTTTTTGCATCAATACTTAATTATATCATGGAATACTGTGAAACCTGTCTAGCAATAATAAAACAGAACTTCAAACAATTATTTATTACAGTATGACACCAATACACTAATTAAGCAAGATATTTGAACACTGATTATGCTCTATCTTTTGAAAATCCATCCGTCAGAAATGTATTAACTAGAGAAAACAATCAATTATTGACAAAATTATTTAACTGTATAGATAAAAAGTGTACTCACCAAGTGGCAGCAGAACACACATGTAAAAGACAGTTGTAATTGGCAAGCTTCCAGAGCCTGTGGCTCCTCCTTCAGGGAGATGGGTTGGAGGTGAAGAACGAGAGGTGAAGAAAAAGGACTGGACAGGTTTAGGAAAATGGTTAGATTTTGGGAAAGTCACTCAGAACCGTGGGTCAGGGGAGACTCATCGGAGGGGATGAGAAGGAAAGACTGATTTGAAAACCTGAGAGCATAAATGTGGAAGACATAGTAATATGCAAACATAGATTACTGCTTAAACATTATGCATGAATTAATAAGAGTGAAAAGCTAAGTGCACTGTACATAACAGAGGTGGGAGGAGGGTGGTGAAAAATAGATTGGAAAGACAATGAAAGATGTAGAAACCTAAAACGGAGAGAAGAAAAGTGTAATTACAGTGAATAAATAGTGAGACAGATAAAATTAATGTATATTAAGGCCAGCTGGGTGTCGAAAATCCAGGATACAGGCAGAGGGTGTATACTAGCAATTCGAACTACCCTGGTTCAGAGCATACTCTAAAACATGGCACCTTGGTGCCTGTTTCAGCACACGCATCATCTGGATTCTTCCCCCAGACACCAGTTTCTCAAAACTCCACAGGTGGGAAATAGCACTGCAACATGTCCTTGGTTTTCGCCACCCACCTGGACTTAATTTACATTAAATTCTTCTGTCTCAGCATTTCTTCACTGTAACTACTCTTTGCTTCACTCCATTTTAGTTTCCTACATCTTCCACCTCTGTTGTGTACAATGCACTTAGCTTTTCACTCTTATTAACTCATGCATGATGTTTAAGCAGTAATCTCTGTCTGCATTTTACCTTGCCTTTCACCTTCAAGTTCTCAGGATTTCAACTCTCATCCAATGCAGTCCCCAATAATAATTCTTTCCTTCTCATCCCATGTGATAAGCCTCCTCTGACCCACAGTTCTGGGTGACATTCCCAACATCTACCCCTTTTCCTAGACTTCTCCAATGCTTTTCCTCCACCCCTCTTCCTTCCCCTTCAGTCCTTCTGCCTGAAGAAGGAGCCACTGGCTCTGAAAGCTTGCCAGTTATAACCATCTTTTTTTGTGTGTTCTGCTGCTGCTTGGTGAGTATATAATATATAATGAGCCCCTAAATTTCCTCTGTGTAGTTGCTTTTTTGTTGAGTTTGTATAATATACAGGGTGACAATCACTGAACTATATGGAAAAAAAAGTAAATTGGTTACAAACTATGGCATGCACACAGTTTATTCAACATCTAAACATCACTACAGATATTCAGATCTAGGATATGACATGTTCAATATGGAGGCCATCATTGGCAATGATATGGTGCAGATGAAGAGCAAAATTCCGCATGACCCGCTGAAGTGTTGGAGCATCGATGCTGCCAATGACCTCCTGAATGGCTGTTTTCAGCTCAGCAATGATTTTGCAGTTATTGCTGTACACCTTGGATTTAATATAGCCTGACCAAAAGTCGTTGCAATTGTTCAGATCTGGAGAATATGGCAGCCAACTGGGGCCCATCCCAGTGGCCTCTGGGTATCCCATAGCCAGAATGTGGTCCCGAAACTGCTCCTCCAGGACATCAACCACTCTTCTACTTCAGTGGAAATGAGCCCCATCTTGGATGAACCACATATTGTTGAAATCAAGGTCACTTTGGATAGTGGGGATAAAATCATCTTCCAAAACCTTCACCTATCTTTCAGTAGTCACCATGCCATCAAGGAATATCGCACTGATTATTTTGCAACTGGACATTGCACACCACGCAGTCATCCGTTGAGGGTGAAGAGACTTCTCGATCGCAAAATGCATATTCTCAGTCCCTCAAATGTGCCAATTTTGCTTATTGACCAACCCATCTAAATGAAAGTGAGCTTCATCACTAAACCGAACTATACTAATTCCCATCATGCCCCATGACCAACTGTACAGTTAGAAGGTCCTGACACAAACTGTTCAGAAGTTATGACGATTTTATTTCATATAGTTCAGTAATTGTCACCATAAATAATGTGCTTGGTTTTCATTGCAGGCAAGTTTATTCCATTACTGAAAATTGTTCTATATTTTTTTTAACAGGAATCATATGAACGTGCAAAGAGCATTCTCAAAGCTCATCACAGTGAGCACAAATTACTGGCAGAAGCTTTGCTGAAGTATGAGACACTTAATGCTGAAGATATTAAAGAAATAATAAAGAGCAAAGATACAGCAAGCACAAGTCGGTCTGTATGATAGTGATGTCAATCTGTGTAGACTTATGAATAAATTTCCTTCATAATAAAGAAACCACACTGTAAATTGAAATAGTTTTCCAGTTGTGGAGAGGATGTGATATTGGACCTTGTTATATGTAATTTAATTTTCCATGAGAGACCACAGCAACAGACTTTCATTTTAAAGTAATTTCTACAATTAATTTATTTCTACAATTAATTTATCATATCCACTGTCCATTATCCTGCAGTTGTGATTTATTTTTGTTAAAGGTGAGGCTTCTAATTTACATCACTGTTTTTCATTACAATGCTTCCCATTGTCAGGAATTACCATTTAAAATAATTTATGCAAAGAAATGGTATGTTTTTGAAGCAAATTGAATTCTGAACTGTTGTTGTTTTAGATGATCAGTGAAATTCATTCTCTTTACAACTTGCGTATCATTTGCAACATTATTATGAAAAGGAAAGTTGTTGCTCACCATATAGCAGAGATGCTGAGTCGCATATAGGCACAACAAAAGGACTCACACAATTATAGCTTTCGGCCATTAAGGCCATCATCAACAATAGACAGACATACACACACACACACACACACACACACACACACACACACACCAATGCAAATGCAACTCACACACATAGCGTTGTGTGTGTGTGTGTGTCTCACACACATAGCGTTGTGTGTGTGTGTGTGTGTGTGTGTGTGTGTGTGTGTGTGTGTGTGTGTGTGTGTGTGTGTGTGTGTCCACACATGTCTGTCTATTGTTGACGAACGCCTTAACAGCTAAATGCTATAATTGTGAGAGTCTTTTTGTTGTGTCTGTCTGCAATTCAGCATAGCCATTATATGATGAGTAGCAACTTTCCTTCTTATAATATTCCATTGTTTGCAGATCATTTGTGTTGCACTTGTAATTTTAATACTATTCTGCCCATATATTTGTGAGAATATATGGGAAAATATAGAGAGCAAAGGCATTTATTGTTTAGTATGAAGATACGACGGGACATGTGTACACTGTATATGAGCATGTATCAGATTGTGAGTGTCAAAGATACTCTCCTCATGGTAACTCAACCACTGACCAACGAGTCTCATTATCTTGCAGTTGCATTATCAGTGGTGAGGTCCTCACCAAGCTCCACCCCCCCCCCCCCTCCCGCTCCCTCCCCCAAGCACTATGGAGCACTGGGATAGGTCATCAGAGCTCACAGCTGTTGACATCATATTCGCACAGGAGTATTTACCTATGCAACTGTGCCCTGCTATGCAGGACATGGCTGTGCCATTTCTTAGTGAGAGAGTGGAAAAAGTACATGATGTTGTGATCCTTACTGTATCTGAATACAGATATTGGTGGAGGTAGGGCAGAAGTTGTTAGCGGCAGCCATAGAAGAATTGATGGTCTGTATTGAGATTGTCATGTTGCAGTGGGGAATACGGGGCCGTTAAGGCAACAAGGCAGTGGGTGCAGTGACATCCAACTTTGTTTGCATACTTGGAAGCAGTCATTGTGTCCTAGAAACCTTGATGGTTAGGAACCCACCAGCTAAGAATCTTGATGTAATTGTGGCTGGGTTGTCTCTAGCCATGAGGGAACTGTCTGCAAATAAATCCCATGTCAACCTGTCATTTGTATTGCCTCTTGACTGCACAGTCTGGTGTAGTATTGATTTTATGCACTGTTTCGTGTCAAATACCTCTCTGTTTGAAACATCACGTGTGAATCCTGAGGGGTACGGGGCTTCACACAGAGGATGTGTGCACACTGTAAGAAAAATTCATTATAGTGATCTGAGTCTGTGGTGGAACAGGTGTTGCAATCTGCCTCAGCTATATGTGTGTGTGTGTGTGTGTGTCTGCTTCTGATGCTATGATGGTTACTGTCTTGTTCATGTGGGTTATGTAGCAAGATTACTGTGGGTTAGTGCCCTCAGAAGGTGGCAGTGTATAAAGTGGCGAACTACCAGTGATAGTGGGTACAGATTATCTGTTACCAGTTTGCAAATCTGGGGAGTGATGAATGTAATGGAGGAAATCTGTGCCAAAAACCAGTTTTTTAACATCAGCGACCAAAAACTGCCATATAAATTAGTCACATAGACTGAGGTCTATGATGTGTGTTGCACTTCCATAAAATTTGATAGGAGAATCGTTTGTGACATGTAGTTGGATGACCAGTGTGGTAAGCTCCAATAGTGGGTTCTCACCGAGGTTGGTGCTTGCTTCCATCAGTGCCAATCGGTACTGATTAGTTAAGTGATGTAGCACATAAGAATCTACAACTGTCACTTAGAGCTAGAGCAGAAGTAGTTTGGTCCACATCTCCGAGTTACTGGCATCGTCATTGTGTACTGCCATCCAGATTGCATCCTACATTTGCGTCGTTTCGTGGCATGGAGTAGTTGCATGTCCACATTCTGAAGTGAGCATGGAACCAACACAGCTGCAGTCACATCAGACTTCCTGTATGCAGAATGTTATTGTTTGTCTTGGGTGTACTTGGCACGGCTGAAGGTCAGTAGCCTCACATGGGGGTAGTGATGTCACTCACATGAATGTACAGAGCCCCTCAGATCACACCGGTTGGTAGCAGCTACAGGCAGCATGTCATACTGGGAATGTGGCAATTGCTGTTTGGCACATCTGTGTATTGTTGTTGGTGCAGGACTGCAAAAAGTCTGTCAGCTAAGACTAAATTACATTCCATCACTTTGTTTTTGTGCAAGATCACTGCCATTCGTATCTGTGAGGGCAGTCAGATGAGCTGTAGTATCCAAAGCAAAGCATATTGTCTGATATGAGCAATGAGGTGATAGATGTACAAAGGTGTTTCCATAGCTGGGATGGTGTTCTGTTGTGAATGTGTTCTCATAGGTCACCAGTTGCAACAGTTGCTCCAGTGCCCTTGCAAACCAGTGATGTAACACATCTTTGGCCACCAGGCTGAGGTGCTAGTATGACATCGCTGTTGAGGTGTTTGTGCTCTCCTATGCTCCTTAACATGATGATGAACTTGGAAAATGCTGTGGCTCTGTTCAATGAAGTCAATGGCTGCAAACCATGTGTCCAGGCATTCCAGTAGAAATGACAGTAGTTTGGGAAGAAAGTTTTGTTGTGCACATTCTCCACAAAAATATTATTGTTAATGTGCTGTGACATGTGGTACGAAGGAGGTGGTGGATGAAATTCCTGAGACCACATCTGGCGTGGATTGATTTGTTGGTGTGAAGAAGCATTGAACTTATCTCTAGAATCAACAAAGAGTTTGAAACTCATTACACATTCCTGGTGAACAAGTGCATTGTTGTTGTAGTTAATGCTAGGATGCAATAGACTGTCATTTTCACCTTTTGCACATAACATAGGTTGATCCAGGCAGTGAAACACATTATGTGAAGCATCATGAGAGTCACTTTTTGGAATCTGTTGGCCACAAGAATGGCAATGGTGAATCGGCTTGAAATGCAACCACCTATCACGGTCACTAGAAATGGATATTCAATCTGCAATTTCTTAAAGTTCGTGATCTGGGTGTGTATCTCTTCATTGCAAATATCTTCATATATAAGAAACTTATATGCTCTCCATAAGGTCAGGATAGACTCATCTCTATTAATCAGTTCTACTAAATGATATGGCTGAAGTGAGAATGTGCTTAATAATGTGTTTATTTGCTCCACAAAGATGACATAATATTGATTCTGTGAAACTTGAGACAATACTAGCCAACCAGATCTACCACCACTGGTCCTTGCAAACATTTGAACAATTGAAATAAAAATACACTCATTGTTTAGAACAGTAATTATGAAGTTTGCGATTCAAAGTTAGTTGGTTTTCAAAAACAAGTTACAGAATTTGGATTTATAATCTGTTACAAACTTTTCTTAATAATAAACATACTGAAATATTATAGTTGTAATTGTCAAATATGTCAGATAAATTGTCATAATAATATCTGATTTATAAACTTTAATAAATTCTTAAATACAGGTTTGATTTTGATAGTAATGTGAATCGTGTATCTTAATATTTATCTGAATCATTAGTACAATCAGATTTCTATGTTAAATTTTTTAAAATAAAAGCTTCAATATTTGTTTGCATTTGTAACACAAATTTTTGGATAGAAACTAAATTTCATCACAATTTGCTATCTTCCATTATTATTTAGTTCCTGGTAATTCAGTGTCATTAATTCAGTCAACTAATATTATTACAATGTGTGCTTATTAAGTTTCATAAGTTTGTGTCTACGTCTGATATACTATGTGTATAGCGCTATTCACTATGTGTCTGTTACTGTACACACACAAACCCAAAGTATCGCACATAAGAATTATGGGCAAGACTTTGCCATAGTACACATGCACCAGAACAGGAGTGTGTTAGTTTTGGTGTCTGCACTTGTTTGTGTTGTGAATTGGTGGCGAGAATTATCATTATGCATGTAACATAAACATACTAAGCAAAGAACAATTTAAACAATTATGCAAACACTGATTTTACATAAATTATTAAAGATTACTCTGTTTTACAAATGTATTTTCTCCAGGTTCTTTCTCTTCTCCACAGAATGATTAATGCAATGGAAATTCATTTTCACCAGGTCCTCAGAGGCATCTCATTTCTCCTTGAGTCTATTTTGAAATGTTTTGTTTTTTCTCTCAAATAAAAACCAACCTCTATCATCAACAGCCCAGTCAGAACACAACTACAGATAGTTTATAAAATTAACTTTCGATGCATGATTAAATTTTACAACTTTGAATAGCATACAAATAAAATTTAAATATCTCAGGGGCAGATGTGGAATCTCACCACAATCTATTGGTTATTAACTGTAGATTAAAACTGAAGAAACTGCAAAAAGGTGGGAATTTAAGGAGATGGGACCTGGATAAACTGAAAGAATCAGAGGTTGCACAGAGTTTCAGAGAGAGCGTAAGGGAACAATTGACAGGAATGGGGGAAAGAAATACAGTAGAAGAAGAATGGGTAGCTTTGAGAGATGAAGTAGTGAAGGCAGCAGAGGATCTAGTAGGTAAAAAGACGAGGGCTAGTAGAAATCCTTGGGTAACAGAAGAAATATTGAATTTAATTGATGAAAGAAGAAAATACGGTATAAAAATGCAGTAAATGAAGCAGGCAAAAAGGAATACAAATGTCTCAAAAATGAGATCGAGAGGAAGTGCAAAATGGCTAAGCAGGGATGGCTAGAGGACAAATGTAAGGATGTAGAGGCTTGTCTCACTAGGGGTAAGATAGATACTGCCTACAGGAAAATTAAAGAGACCTTTGGAGAAAAGAGAACCAGTTGTATGAATATCAAGAGCTCAGATGGAAACCCAGTTCTAAGCAAAGAAGGGAAAGCAGAAATGTGGAAGGAGTATATAGAGGGTCTATACAAGGGGGATGTACTTGAGGACAATATTATGGAAATGGAAGAGGATTTAGATGAAGATGAAATGGGAGATATGATACTGCGTGAAGAGTTTGACAGAGCACTGAAAGACCTGAGTCGAAACAAGGCCCCGGGAGTAGATAACATTCCATTAGAACTACTGACGGCCTTGGGAGAGTCAGTCCTAACAAAACTCTACCATCTGGTGAGCAAGATGTATGAGACAGTGAAATACCCTCAGACTTCAAGAAGAATATAATAATTCCAATCCCAAAGAAAGCAGGTGCTGACAGACTTGAAAATTACCGAACAATCAGTTTAATAAGTCACGGATGCAAAATACTAACGCGAATTCTTTACAGACAAATGGAAAAACTGGTAGAAGCCGACCTCGGGGAAGATCAGTTTGGATTCCGTAGAAATATTGGAACACGTTAGGCAATACTGACCCTACGACTTATCTTAGAAGCTACATTAAGGAAAGGCAAACCTACGTTTCTAGCATTTGTAGACTTAGAGAAAGCTTTTGACAATGTTGACTGGAATACTCTCTTTCAAATTCTGAAGTTGGCAGGGGTAAAATACAGGGAGCGAAAGGCTATTTACAATTTGTACAGAAACCAGATGGCAGTTACAAGAGTCGAAGGACATGAAAGGGAAGCAGTGGTTGGGAAGGGAGTGAGACAGGGTTGTAGACTATCCCTGATGTTATTCAATCTGTATATTGAGCAAGCAGTAAAGGAAACAAAAGAAAAATTCGGAGTAGGTATTAAAGTTCATGGAGAAGAAATAAAAACTTTGAGGTTCGCCGATGACATTGTAATTCTGTCAGAGACAGCAAAGGACTTGGAAGAGCAGTTGAACGGAATGGACAGTGTCATGAAAGGAGGGTATGAGATGAACATCAACAAAAGCAAAACGAGGATAATGGAATGTAGTCGAGTTAACTCGGGTGATGCTGAGGGAATTAGATTAGGAAGTGAGACACTTAAAATAATAAAGGAGTTTTGTTATTTAGGGAGCAAAATAACTGATGATGGTCGAAGTAGAGTGGATATCAAATGTAGACTGGCAATGGCAAGGAAAGCGTTTCTGAAGATGAGAAATTTGTTAACATCTAGTATAGATTTAAGTGTCAGGAAGTCGTTTCTGAAAGTATTGGTATGGAGTGTAGCCATGTATGGAAGTGAAACATGGACGATAAATAGTTTGGACAAGAAGAGAATAGAAGCTTTCGAAATGTGGTGCTACAGAAGAATGCTGAAGATTAGATGGGTAGATCATATAACTAATGAGGAGGTATTGAATAGAATTGGGGAGAAGAGAAGTTTGTGGCACAACTTGACTAGAAGAAGGGATCGGTTGGTAGGACATGTTCTGAGGCATCAAGGGATCACCAATTTAGTATTGGAGGGCAGTGTGGAGGGTAAAAATCGTAGAGGGAGACAAAGAGATGAATAAAATAAACAGATTCAGAAGGATGTACGCTGCAGTAGGTACTGGGAGATGAAGAAGCTTGCACAGGATAGAATAGCATGGAGAGCTGCATCAAACCAGTCTCAGGACTGAAGACCACAACAACAACTTATCTGACATACAACTGGGAGAGTGGTGTGCTGACCACGTGTCTCTCCATATCCTCATCCAGCGACACCTGTGGGCTGAGGATGACACAGTGGCTGGTCGGTACCGTGGCCTTCCAAGGCCTGTTCAGTTCAGACAGAGTTTAGTTTAGTATATATATTCTTAACATCAAAAAAGATAAGAAAACTCCTAAAATCATGCCCTGAAATGAGGTCCATTCTGTATGAGATTTTGCCCACCACTTCTAGAACAGATTTTCATCATCATCCAAATCAGACCCTGTTCTCCCTCTGCACCCTTCTCCCTATCCTATGGTTCCTACCCATGTGGCCATTCCCGCTGCAAGACTTGCCCTATTCATCCTCGTAGCACCACCTGTACCAGCCCTGCAACTGATAAAGCTTATACTATCAAAGGGAGAGCCACATGTAAAATTACATCTCATATATTAGCTGTTATGTAAATACAGTTCAACATTTTACGTCAGCCTGACTGCCAGCAAGTTATCAGTTAGGATGGATGGCCATAAGCAGGGGGTGTTTACTGGCAACACACAGAGTATACTCTGCAACATGACAGTCATGACCTCAGTGCCAGTTACACCACATGTGCCATTTGGATTCTTCCCCCAGACCCCAGTTTCTCAGAACTCCACAAGTGGGAACTGGCACTACAACATGTCCTTGGCTCTCACCACCCACCTGGCCTTAATTTACATTAATTTTTTCAGTTTCAGCATTTCTTCACGGAAATAATTCCTTTCTTTACTCCCTATTAGTTTTCTACGTCTTGCATTTACTGACCAGTCTATCTTTTGCCATCCCCCTCCCACCTCTATCACATACAATGCACTTATCTTTCTGCTCTTATTAACTCATGCATGATGTCTTAGCAGTAATCTCTGTGTTGCATTTTATCCTATCTCCCACTTTTAAGCTCTTAGGTTTTTAAATCTTGTCTGATGCAGTCCCCAACAATCAGTCTCTCTTTCTCATCTGCCCGCTAAGTCTCCCCTGACCCAGTGTTCTAGGTGACTTTCCTGAACTATACACCTTTTCATGAATTTCATAAGTCCTTTTCTTTCACCCCTCTTCCTTCCCCTTCAACCCTTCTGCCAGAACAAGAAGCCACTGGCTCCAAACATTTACAAAATTTGAATAACTTTCATATGTGTGTTCTGCTGGTGCTGCTTGATGAGTACATTTTTTATCTATGCAATAACAATACACTCTTAACACTAGAGTATTTTGCTCTAGCAATGGGGATGCTTACACGTCATGTGAAGACAAAGTTTACCACGTACCGTGTGATGCCACTGATTTCGGTGGCATGAAGATTTCCAATTAATCCGGCATCTGTAGAACAGTGCAGATGCCGCAATTCCCAGGAAAAACAGCAAGATTGGTGGCTCATCATGTAAAAAAAGGCTAAAAGTGTGTGGTAAAAGGTATTCTGTGTGTGTGAAATGCAACTTCTGATTGCACAAAAAGTGCACGAAAATATCCTTAAAATTCGTCGATGACAGTGTTCAATGGTCACGTCTAATTTGTTTACATGATGAAAATACATTGCTACCTTCGGAAGTGAAAACAAAAGATGTCATCAACAAAGGACTGCAAAACAAAATTAACACTCTAAAATTAGAACTAATATTACGCAAGAAAGAAAATACTGATAGGAAGAATCGTAAAATATGCAGTTGCGTGAATCGTGAAAGTGAAAAACATAACCTCAAGATAACGTGAAGTGATAGGTCTTTCAAAAATCCAAATCTGTCCAGAGATAGAGACAAAGCAAAAAATGCATCTATAGTGGCTTTGGAGCAAGTCCAATGTGAAAACAAAGGTTTTGGCAAATGTAGTGACATTTCACAAGATTCCACAAATGCATCTAAATCAGTTTATAATGACATAGGCCTGCAGTTAAACAGCACAAACCCAGAAAATAAATACCAGTGGTAGAGTGTTACTTACAAGAAAAAGAAAATTAAGCCTCGAAGTAACGTTTCTGTGAATAGGAAAGAAGAATTTCTCTTCATAGGAGACTCCTTACTTACAAATATCGTTATGCCAGATTCAAAAATTGACTTGCATCCAGGCATTAGGCTGGATCATCTGAACTACCATTTAAAAAACATAACTACTAACCAAAATGGTGTCAAAGTGAAATACAATTTCAAGGGCGTATTCATGCATGTTGGGACAAACTCTGTTTGACACAGCAGTGAGGCCGAAATCATTAGTGAATCTGGAAACTTGATTCGTACTGCCAAATCTTTGTATATTAATTCAGGACTGGTAATGAGTGGTATTTTTCACAGGAGATCATGAGTGACTCTTACAGAAATACGATAAACAATGGAATTAAGGACCAGTGTGATAAGCTTGGCATGGTATTTATAAACACAAACAAATTTATAAGCAACAAATGTCTGGGTATAGGTGGTGTACATCTTAATAGGCTAGGCTCAGTGACTCTGAGCAAAATGTTTTTGGGCATTTGCAAAATCATCAATAATCAGGGAAACGTAAAGTGTGGAAGGGACGTTAAAACAAAAGAATCAACTGAAAATAAAAAATATAGATGTATTCCAACAAATGATTTACTAAAAAGCATTCAAAACAGCGATAAACATTTTCTAATGCATTGCAATATAAACAGTAAAGCCTCAGATTTTTGTAACCCAAGACACTCTAAAATTGATGAACTCCAAGTTTTACTTTCAGAATGTTCAAATTCAGAAATTGTTTGTTTAAATAAACATTGACTGACAAAAGACAGTATAGGGATTCTAAACAAAACTGAACATTTAACAGTTACCAGTAGTTTTTGTAGGGGTAACAGATCTCATGGGGGCTGCTGCATCCTTCTAAATGACTCAAATAAATTTTAAAGAGAGAACTGAGTGCAATTGTTTGAATGAAGAAGGTAATTTTGAAAGCTGTGCTGTGGAGCTAATTGATACAAATACTGTAATTGTATCTCTGTACCAGAATTCCTGGAAGTGCTGTAGCAAAATTCTTTTTATCCAAACAATGTTTATTAAAAAGACAGAAAGAAAAAAACTGTAATTGCAGCACACTAGTATAAATGTATTAAAGAATAATAATGACACTGTAAATTTCTGTAACTTAATGCAGAAGTATGCTTTTAATTTAAATTTTACTGAATGTTCTAGAAGAAATACACACTCTGAAACATGTATTGACAATATTCTAACAAAGTATCAGTTTGAGGATGTGATTATTGTGATGATAGATAAGAGCCTGATTTTTGGTCAAGAGACAGTCAGTCCATGGCCAAGTTTCTGACGAGTAACTTGTGCTGGTTAGAACAACAACAATGCTTCAAACTGACTGTGGAATAAGTGTTAAGCAATTAGGCCATGTGTAAGAACAGTGACAGTGTCTGCTCCATATGTACCTGATTATTCTTCAAGAATTGTGCATTTTGGGGTTAGGTTTTACTGCTTGTAGATGTTCAACAAGATACTATAGTAGCAGTATGTGGAGTTTTGTCTGTTTTGTCTGCTAACTATTAATGAGGCTTATCGAAGGTTAAATAATAGTGCACTAGCCATATAACTGCATAATATTGGGGATTGTGCAAAGTGAAAATTAAAGTACTGCGAAACGCAACTGTGCACCTGTCGGCTGCATGATTTACAGTAGTGTGTGTCAGAATCCACAACCCATTTTTCAGCCAGTGTAGCAACGCAGTACATCGACACCGAGGACAACAATCATCAATTGACAAATAAACAAAAGCAGGTGGAACTGCCACACATGGTGCTCTTGTGAGTGAGGAATATTGTACGTGGCCACAATAGACAAGGCCTTGCGACTGTGAAAAGTGAATTCAACAGCAGTTTACAGTGAAGAGAAGATATGCTATGGCCAATCAGTGCTGGGGTTTCATAACGACGAAGGAGCAGCAGCCAATCAACGAGTGGGTTCTATGGAAGCAGCCATTGAGAACATGAGCAGCCCAGCACGCCAGTGGACACAGCTGTTCATGATAAACGAGATGCTTCGCTGAGAGAATTACAACACGCAGCAGGCAAAAAAGCGAGATGACAACAGCAACCGAAGATGAGGGATTAAAAACAAGGTTTTTCATTGCAAAAGCTGTTTTGTATTAAGTGATACATAATGAGTGACTTTAACAAAAAAGACAGTTTGATTGAGAACAAATCTGTAGAGGTTAAGTTTTTAAGTGAACAGAAAGATGTAAGTGTGACTGGTTCTGTAGCCAATTATAAATCAAACGTGAGTGTAACTTTGAAGGATGGGGACGAAAGTCCTACTGTAAAGAGCGAAATGGATGAAAACAGTATTGAAGCGGATGAGGTCGTTAAGGTTAAGGAAGAAGAATCTAGTAGCAAAAGTCGACAAGGGAAAAAGGTTATGGCAGACAGAAATGTGGAAGTGATGTTAAGGCAAATGATGAGTAATATGGAAAGTAGTATGAATAGTACAGAAAGTAATATGAATAGGATGGAAAGTAGTGTGAAAGAAGACATCAGTAGTGTGAAAAAAGACATTAGCAGGGTGGAAAACAAAACTGATAGCATTAGAACTGATATGGTTAGCTTAAAGAATGAGCTGAAGAAAGAAATTAAAAGAGAGGTTCAGGTAGGCAACTCTAATCTTTCAGAATTAAACAACAGGATTGAGGCAGTAGCTAAGGATTGTGATGAAAAGATAAAGGAAGTAGAGCAGAATACTGATGAAAAATTAACATTGATGAGTAGTAAATGTGTCGAAGAAAGTAAAAGCTTTGTGATGACTATAGTAGGAACGTGGAGGTTTCCGAGAAACAATGTGCTGAAAGTAGAGTTAAACTCGAGAACCAAATCAGTCACATTGGAAATGATTTAGAGACAAAGGTAGAAACCAAGTATGCAGTAGTGGTAGAGGAAAAACTGGTAAAAGTAAATAAAAATGTAGATTCAAAATTGACAGAAATAGAGAAAAAAGTGGAAAAGGATGCTGGATGGAAATGACCTGCTTCGGAACAGGGCGAGAGACAGGCGCGGCAGACATAGGCAGTGCTGTGGCAGCGGCAGGCGGTTGAGCGACCGGAAACGGGGATCCCCGCAAGTGAGGAGGGGGGGGGGAGGGGGGAGGTTTGAGAACGCCACCCACGTGGAAACTATCTGATGCCTGTAGTGCATGTGGCGGGCCACTGAGGCGAGGTAAGATATCCATGTTACGCGAAATACTGAATTGTGCATGTAAATTAGACACAACTGGAACACCACATGAACGGAACAGATCCAGCACGGTTTGTAGTGATGGCAGTATTGCACATGGGCCGACAGTAACTGACGTAGCATGCTGGTGGGTGGTTAAACACGTATTCGAATGGAGATCACTTTGTTCTTGAAACACTCGATTTGAAGAGACACAATTCGAAATATTGTTTAGTTCACATTTCACTGTTGGATGTGCATAATCCGGTGACGCGAAGCATGAGTCCAATGTTCGCTCTAAGGGTGTAGTTGTCGACCGTTGAAAACTAATGAGGTTAGCACACATCATTGGTTGAGAATGCAAATCACTGTGCGTAAATGATGAATACGCCATTGGTGAAGAAACGACAAAACTTGGTGAGTGGAGTTGTGCTTCCACATCTTCGAACAAGGCATTGTTTGGTGTGGTCATTGCATAGTGCATATAACCTGTTGCATAAACACCGGCGTGGAAGATGTGAAACACGAACGAATTGCGAGGTCACCACTATGGGGATGGCATCGGTAATCGGGATGTAGAAAACTTAATTCCCATATATGTCATAGCTCGTATATATTTACACTTGACACTGCATCCATACAGAATGAAGTATAACAAAGAACTGTCTAAAGTAAAGTTAAGAAGGAGGCACGAGAGAGCACTTAGAGTTCACAGATATTAAGTTTCATGGTCGATACAAACTATTGACGCCACACTGTGTATGAAATTTAGCTAACATATTGAATTTTTCTTTAGACTTGGGTTGAGGTCTCTGTCTGTCACCAAATGCAAGAAAACTGATCTGATGTGGCACCCTCATTTGCAATCACACTGTGCCAGCGATAAAGTCGGAATGAAATAGCCACAACATTACTCAAATTTCACACACAGTTTGAGATACTGAAATGAGATTTTGGCAAATGATGGCACACAAAGGTGAGAGTATTTCACCAAGTGGTTATTATGCAAAACTTCATTATCTACCATGTTATTCCACAAACGTGCTCTACTGCGGCTGTCAGAGAGACGATAAATTCATCAGACGCTTCCATCCCGTGGGAACACAGTGAATAAGCACAAACTTTGGGCTTTTTTTTTATTGTTGTTGTGGTCTTCAGTCCTGAGACTGGTTTGATGCAGCTCTCCATGCTACCCTATCCTGTGCAAGCTTCTTCATCTCCCAGTACGTACTGCAACCTACATCCTTCTGAATCTGCTTAGTGTATTCATCTCTTGGTCTCCCTCTATGATTTTTACCCTCCACACTGCCCTCCAATGCTAAATTTGTGATCCCTTGATGCCTCAGAACATGTCCTACCAACCGGTCCCTTCTTCTGGTCAAGTTGTGCCACATACTCCTCTTCTCCCCAATTCTATTCAATACTTCATCATTAGTTATGTGATCTACCCATCTAATCTTCAGCATTCTTCTGTAGCACCACATTTCGAAATCTTCTATTCTCTTCTTGTCCAAACTATTTATCGTCCATGTTTCACTTCCATACATGGCTACACTCCATACAAATACTTTCAGAAACGACTTCCTGACACTTAAATTTATACTCAATGTTAACAAATTTCTCTTCTTCAGAAACGCTTTCCTTGCCATTGCCAGTCTACATTTTATATCTTCTCTACTTCAACCATCATCAGTTATTTTGCTCCCCAAATAGCAAAACTCCTTTACTATTTTAAGTGTCTCACTTTCTAATCTAATTCCCTCAGCATCACCCGACTTAATTCAAACCACATTCCATTATCCTCGTTTTGCTTTTGTTGATGTTCATCTTATATCCTCCTTTCAAGACACTGTCCATTGGGTTCAACTGCTCTTCCAAGTCCTTTGCTGTCTCTGATAGAATTACAATGTCATTGTTGAACCTCAAAGTTTTTATTTCTTCTCCATGGATTTTAATACCTACTCCGAATTTTTCTTTTGTTTCTTTTACTGCTTGCTCAATATACAGATTGAATAACATCGGGGGGAGGCTACAACCCTGTCTCACTCCCTTCCCAACTACTGCTTCCCTTTCATGACCCTCGACTCTTATAACTGCCATCTGGTTTCTGTACAAATTGTAAATAGCCTTTCGCTCCCTGTATTTTACCCCAGCCACCTTCAGAATTTGAAAGAGAGTATTCCAGTTAACGTTGTCAAAAGCTTTCTCTAAGTCTACAAATGCTAGAAATGTAGGTTTGGCTTTCCTCAATCTTTCTTCTAAGATAAGTTGTAAGGTCAGTATTGCCTCACGTGTTCCAACATTTCTACGGAATCCAAACTGATCTTCCCCGAGGTCGGCTTCTACCAGTTCTTCCATTTGTTTGTAAAGAATTTGCGTTAGTATTTTGCATCCGTGACTTATTAAACTGACAGTTCGGTAATTTTCACATCTGTCAACACCTGCTTTCTTTGGGATTGGAATTATTATATTCTTCTTGAAGTCTGAGGGTATTTCGCTTGTCTCATACATCTTGCTCACCAGATGGTAGAGTTTTGTCAGGACTGGATCTCCCAAGGTCGTCAGTAGTTCTAATGGAATGTTGTCTACTCCCGGGACCTTGTTTCGACTCAGGTCTTTCAGTGCTCTGTCAAACACTTCACGCAGTATCATATCTCCCATTTCATCTTCATCTACATCCTCTTCCATTTCCATAATATTGTCCTCAAGTACACCGCCCTTGTATAGACCCTCTATATACTCCTTCCACATTTCGGCTTTCCCTTCTTTGCTTAGAACTGGGTTTCCATCTGAGCTCTTGATATTCATACAACTGGTTCTCTTTTCTCCAAAGGTCTCTTTAATTATCCTGTAGGCAGTATCTTACCCCTAGTGAGATAAGCCTCTACATCCTTACATTTGTCCTCTAGCCATGCCTGCTTAGCCATTTTGCACTTCCTGTCGATCTAATTTTTGAGACATCTGTATTCCTTTTTGCCTGCTTCATTTACTGCATTTTTATATTTTCTCCTTTCATCAATTAAATTCAATATTTCTTCTGTTACCCAAGGATTTCTACTAGCCCTCGTCTTTTTACCTACTTGATCCTCTGCTGCCTTCAATACTTCATCCATCAGAGCTACCCATTCGTCATCTACTGTACTTCTTTCCCCCATTCCTGTCAATTGTTCCCTTTGCTCTCCCTGAAACTCTGTACAACCTCTGGTTCTTTCAGTTTATCCAGGTCCCATCTCCTTAAATTCCCACCTTTTTGCAGTTTCTTCAGTTTTAATCTACAATTCATAACCAATAGATTGTGGTCGGAGTCCACATCTGCCCCTGGAAATGTCTTACAATTTAAAACCTGGTTCCTAAATCTCTGTCTTACCATTATATAATCTATCTAATACCTTCTAGTATCTCCAGGATTCTTCCATGTATACAACCTTCTTTTATGATTCTTGAACCAAGTGTTAGCTATGATTAAGTTATGCTCTGTGCAAAACTCTACTAGGCGGCTTCCTCTTTCATTTCTTAGCCCCAATCAATATTCACCTACTATGTTTCCTTCTCTCCCTTTTCCTACTCTCGAATTCCAGTCACCCATGACTATTAAATTTCCGTCTCCCTTCACTACCTGAATAATTTCTTTTATCTCATCATAAATTTCTTCAATTTCTTCATCATCTGCAGAGCTAGTTGGCATATAAACTTGTACTACTGTAGTAGGCATGGGCTTCGTGTCTATTTTGGCCACAATAATGCGTTCACTATGCTATTTGTAGTAGCTTACCCGCACTGCTATTTTTTTATTCATTATTAAACCTACTCCTGCAATACCCCTATTTGATTTTGTGTTTATAACCCTGTATTCACCTGACCAAAAGTCTTGTTCCTCCTGCCACCGAACTTCACTAATTCCCACTATATCTAACTTTAACCTATCCACTTCCCTTTTTAAATTTTCTAATCTACCTGCCCGGTTAAGGGATCTGACGTTCCACGCTCCAATCCGTAGAACGACAGTTTTCTTTTTCCTAATAATGACGTCCTCTTGAGTAGTCCCCGCCCGGAGATCCGAATGGGGGACTATTTTACCTCCGGAATATTTTACCCAAGAGGACACTATCATCATTTATCCATACAGTAAAGCTGCATGCCCTTGGGAAAAATTACGGTCGTAGTTTCCCCTTGCTTTCAGCCGTTTGCAGTACCAGCACAGCAAGGCCGTTTTGGTTAGTGTTAGAAGGCCAGATCAGTCAATCATCCAGACTGTTGCCCCTGCAACTACTGAAAAGGCTGCTGCCCCTCTTCAGGAACCACATGTTTGTCTGGCCTCTCAACAGATACCCCTCCGTTGTGGTTGCACCTACGGTACGGCCATCTGTATCGCTGAGGCACGCAAGCCTCCCCACCAACCGCAAGGTCCATGGTTCATGAAATGAAAAACCATATGAAATTTCCTTGACAGTAGAGACTTGGGAATATGTATCTCTTACAACAATTAAAAATTCAAATTATGCGGACAACTTACCGTACTCATTGCTTACGTTCATGGTACCAGTAACTACATGGCTAATGTAATGCTGTTACGTCTACAAATGACGTGTCACACAGGTTGCGTGATGTAATCTCCTTTATTCTTGGTTAGAGGGCAGATAGCATGATCCCAGGTTAACTGTTTTTGTCATTAAAAATCTTTAATATACGAGTACATAGAAAGAACAGCTGCAGTATAGTACAACAGATAACTGGTAAAAATACTCAAGGAGATGAACACGAATGACGCTTTTATCCAAAGACAGTAATTACCCTAAAGTCACCGTGATATAAGATGGTCCCCTGAGCATTGCAATAGACGGGACATGGTTCTCGATAGTGTGATCACCACAGAAGGCAACGCATGCTCTGCAACGTACTCCCATGCTGGTCACAAGTACTTCTTGTGGTAAGGTGTTCTATTCCTCCATCAGCGGGGTTGACAACTGCTGTATAGTCGATGATGCAGAAGGATGTGCTGCAATGTGTCTGCCCAATGCATCCCACACATCCTTGAGAATAAATCAGAGAAATGGCCAGGAAATTCCAATTGCCGAATATCCTCTCGTTCCATGAGCTCCTCCATGTGCGCAGAGTCACCCATAAAAACGAGGCCTGAGCCGTACGCACTCCTACAAAGATGCACATGAAGAAGGAGTACAGTATCACAATAACATTGTCTGGTGAGTGTACGTATTCAAAGATTTGGAAGTCAGTATGCCCATGCAACATTATGCCTCGCCACACCACAGCACCTGGACCACCCAAGCAATCGCGTTCGACAATGCTGGACGTACCCTCATATTATGAGAGATGAGAACACATATTGCACCCATGACCATGTCAAGCATGATCCCTTTGATGGTCCAGTTGTTATGACAGGAAGACATTATGTCGCTTGGACGTACTGATCTCGAAATCTTTGAGCGCAGTACATTCACCGGTCAGTGCTACTGTGACACTGTACTCCTTCCCTATGGATGCCTTTTCAGAGGTGGTACTGACTTCATTTTTATGCATGACACTGTGCAACCTCATCGAACAGTGCAGGTGGGCCAACTCTTAGAACTAGAGGACATTCTGCGAATGAACTGGCTGCCTGTTCTCCCATTTTAACTCATAACTGATGAGGTGGCATTTTTTTAACCTAACTGGTGAGATTAGGTTATAGATACCCAGTAATTTCCATGACCCTTACACTTCAATGGTGAAGGAGAAATGAAAAATTTCAACTGACATTTCAAAAATAACTTTTATTGATATCACTGAACAACTTTTGGTGCAGATAATAAATTATAGTTAACAGAACTGACAAATTTTCAAACATATGAAAGCCAATTTAAAAAATTGCTACTTGCTACATAACACATGTAGCTGCTAATTTTATATAAACAAGTAAACAAAAAGCTAACATTACAGTATAAATGAACAGTGAACTTCTAGAAAAACATGTTATGCTTTGACAAATTATTATGTACACACGATTTTGTAAGCCATTACTCTACAGACACAGCATTAAGGGATTGTGCAAGCTCTGCAAATCGTTATCTTCCAGCTGTTGCAGATCTTTTTTGTTTTTCTGTCAGAGACTGGTGGACACTTCTTGCACCTCACTTGTTCGCCTAAGTCCTCTCCGAAGTCCTGTCCTACTTCATAAGGAACTGTTATCTGGAGTATTCTACTGATGTTCAGACACAGTTCCTGGAGCTTTCTGATGCATTCCGTCCTGGTTACCGCTGGATTCTCAGAGAATCCTCAGGAGATAATGTAGGCATTCACCATGCTAATGTTCATGAGAATGAAAAATATAGCTAATGGCTATCACCTTGTGCATCAACTTGTTGACTATCCGTGCACTTCTCTTCTGATGCATTGATCCCTCCTTTTGTGCTGTTGTAAAAAGCAATGATTTCCGGTTTTTTAGTTTCTGTATCAGTCGAGTGGGTGTGGTGCATTGAGGATACAAGTAGAGCTCCCTTACCTTTCTTTGGTAGATAAGATAGTAGTGTTGCCTCCTTTGTGTAGCTGTAAATGGATTCTCCTACTTCTCTTGTCTTGGCAGGCAATAATACGTTTGGAATTTGTTTTATTTTCCTGTGTGTCCCAAGTCCCTTTTAGTTTGTCCCTTTATGAGGGTCAAGGACAAAAACCAATTATCAGCCGTGATATTGTGGTTACTTCCGATAATGGGTTTGGTCACTTGTAAAACTGCCTGAGGAGGTTTGGAAAATTTCCACTCATTATCAGCGACTGTTTTGGAATCAGTAGCCTCTCTGGAGTAAACGCATGCATTTAGCAAGTAGTTGGTTTTCACATCTGCCAAAGCCATTACTTCCAGTCCATATTTATTGGCTTGCTGGGGATAGGCATATACATTTTAAAGTGACATCGACCACAAAAGCTCACCAACATTTCGTCAATGCAGTTGATTAGCTAGCAATAAGGTTTTCATAAGCCCTTGGGAAACCCATGTGATAAGAGTTGTTGCAACATATTTTTTCCTCACACCCTGTCTGATGCATCACCAAAATGTGTACTGAGCAGTAATACTTAGACCCTCTTTAGCGGGAATGTACAATGAAAAACATCATGAGCAGTATCATCGGTTGCACATCTGCATCACATAAAAAACTCACCACTTTCATGAAAACTGCGCCCAGTGTTACTAGATTCCATAGACAATGTGCTAGATGGCATTCTACCTATAAAATGGAAAACAAGAATATCACAAAAAAGTTACACAACTGGCGACATTGGGTTATAAATTCCCAGAATTTATGATAATTGTAAATAAGATAATTCACCACTCTGCTGAGAATGCACTTCAACCTAACTTAGAAAGAACTGACTTGAAGGTATAGGAATAGACAATGATGCACTCACAACAACCTGTTAGTAATGACATTTTGAAGTTTTAGCTGGTTATTGACACCCAACATCACCAGTTATGGCTTAAATATCATCAACACGTGTGTGTGCATTGTAGGTGGTGGTGGTGGTGGTGGTGGTGGGGTATTGCAGCACCTCCACATGCACCAATGACCATCCAGCAGCTGTAAACTGCGCTGACGTAAGAATGGAAAGACCTACACCGTATTTCCTTCCAACCTTATGGCCGGCATGGGAACACATTGCAGAGCATCCATCGCCGTTCGTGGTGATCACAAACATCCTATTAAGAAGAACCATGTCCCGTCTATCGTAATGTCCAAGGGAGCATCATAAATCACTTCTATTCAAAGAAGTACCATCTCTCTTTGTCTCACTGTTTCGCCTTCAATTAGATTCTGTGCAGGATACGGTGGCCGATGCGAAGTGACCAATTTTCGTCCAAAGCGCTGGGCGAGTTCATTCGTTGTTCATAAATGGAAGGCGACAGTGTTAGCCACCTTTTTGGCTAGTTGTCGATGACTGAAGTGAGATGCATGCCCCGCAATCTTTCTCAAATGGTTTTACAGAAATTATCCAATTAAAAAAAAATCATTTTTGCATGACTTATAATTTTATACGTCAGGCTCGTAATGATGTGCCCTTCATTTCATTAGTGGTCATAGTTATTGCGATTTTTACATGGAAGTAAGACAATGTGAGAAATTCGAAAAAGTTTACAATGAAAAACTGGGGTCAATATGATTTTGCGTTTTGTGTATTACATAATATGAGGGTGGTTTGAAAAGTTATCAGAACGGAATAGAAGAAAAGTACTTACATCACTGAAACTTTTTGTATTTTTCAATGTAATCTCCTTGTAGATTAATGCACTTGGTCCAACAATGTTCCAGTGCCTTGATTCCATCTCGAAAATGAGTTTCCTCCAGGCCTGCAAAATAGTTGTCAACTCTGGCTATCAATTCTTTGTTTGAAATTAACCTTCATCCACCAAGAAAAATTTTCAGTTTTGGGAAGAGATGGAAGTCTGATGGAGCCGTATCAGGTGAATAATGTGGGTGTGGCAACAATTCATACCTTAGTTCGTGTAATTTTGTCATGTCTTTTCTCATTTGTTTCTGATACAGCATCAAGAGCCGTGGCACCCATATTGCAGATAATTTTTTCATTTCTAATTCTTCAGTTAAAATGTGATATACCCTATCAGATGACATCTGGCAAGCGGGAGCAATTTCACACACTTTCAATCAGTGATCTTCCATGACCATTTTGTGCACTATTGCAGTTATTTCTGGAGTAGTGACACATCTTGGCCGACCAATAAGCAGATCATCACCTATGCTCTCCCGACCAAATTTAAATTTTTGTGCACTTGGCAACAGTTGAATATGAAGGAGCAGAGTCCTCAAGTGTATTCTGAAATTGGCATGATTGTCCTTTGCTTTCATACCTTTCTTTACAAAGTACATAATCACTGATCAAATCTCAATTTTGTCCATCTTCGCAAATCACTACGCGGTAACAACAGAGCCACGTCACTGCCACCGCTCTCTTCCAAGAGCACTGATATGGCACATGTTTATAGGCAACAGTCCAATGAATATCACGTGAACAACTCATTGCACTAATGCTGATGTCTTGTGGTGATGCCGAGAACTATTCAAACCACCCTCACATTAGGGGTTCTTTTGTGATTCAGCAACATATAAACAGAAAAACTAATACATGCAATGAATTGCCTTTGGTGCCTAAACATTTAATCTCTTCCATTCTCATATCATCTAAAATCACTGCTTTAGCATGTTTTGACTTCTTGAAAAAAAATGACAGTTCCATCTGTGAGGGTTGCTAGTCTCAATATCTATTTGTCATTCCCTTATGTTACACTTACGTGATCCACAATTTCTCAGCTAAGCAAGAGCTGATGAACAATAGTATGAAGAGACAAGCTGATGTTTCCAGAACCTGCCTCGTATACAGTAAGTAGTCACTCTTTACAATTTACACCTGGAGTTTTGACTAGTTTTGGACATGCCAAACACTTCGTTAGTTGAAATCAAGTGATATTATCTATCTACCATCAAGCACTTCAGTTACATTTCTGTACTGTAGGATTTAGCCAATATAGAGAACAATATTCATGTAGCACAACATTATATTACATCCAGGAAAATAATCTACATTCAATCCACATGCTGGTGGTTTGATAGCCTGAAACTATTTTTTAACATTTCCACGACAGTTAAGTTGTCTACCTATTTAACAAACTGTTCAATTCCACTCAGTATATAATCAAATTACGTATTCACAAAAAAATTTAAATTCTGTTGACTGAAGCAGAAAAATGCTGATATTAAGAAGTGTGTAATTCAGGAATTTCAAAAGTTTCTTTCACCTTCAGATCTAAAAAGGACCAAATCAAGATTATGATGAAACTCATGATGCAGAAGTTTTCTTAAGAACTCCATCTCAATTTACAGTACAGCAAATTTAAAGAAAAGAAATAATGTAGATGCAGTATAATAGCCCTCTATCCAGCTTGAACCCACAGCTAATAAAACTACCACTTCAGATGGTGGTCAAATTGCTACTGTGCTAGCAAGCCACTGCTGTGTTCCATGCTCTGTCATTGCCATAGTGACAGCCAACATAGATAATTTGTAATGTAAAAGCTGATAGTAGTAGTATTTTTTCCATGGAACAACCATCCTGGACTCAAAATCACAAATTTGATAACCTGATGTCATACCTTACATGAAAATCATACAGATTATTTAGTGGAACTGACAAGGAAATGTCAAATGAATTTAGCAGGGTAATTCTGTGCAGATCCAGGACACTATGACCCGGCAGCATGCCCATGGACTGTTCAGTCATATCATGTGATGTTGCCAGTTTTACTAGGCGTAGGAATAATATGTTTACACAGCCAATGGTTTCCCTGAGGCTTGGAAGGGAAGAATGTAACCCTTGTCTCAAAGATGCAATGCCAAGTTGACCCAGTGCCCAAATATCAACAGTATTAGCCAATGATTATTACACTAATTTCTGTAAACAGGTTTAGGGTCTAGAGCACAGATACTAATATTACTCAAAAGCACTTACTGCAAGCTGAAAGTCATAAATCAATAGCTGTCACAGTTATTATTTTTCTGTCTTAAGCATGCTGTGAACTGAGAAGGTCATTCATCAAATTGGACTGTCTGCTGCAGTTGTAGTGCAAGCATTATGGACAATTAACACATCTTTTGATCTGCACAGACTTAAAAAGGTATTCGATGAGAACACTGTCATTGGCACAACCCCAAAACATAAGAACATAAATGAGAAGACAATAACAGAGCACTGATGGTAAAATGCAAAAATCTGTAGGGAAAATCCATAACCTGCAAGTAATATAAGCCTCAACTCATTCAAGTGAATTGTCCAAAGGAACAATGCGCAGTTACCAAAAATGTACACAGGAAAAGCATAAAGAAATTAAAGCTTGGTGTGTAAAAAGGAACACAGCACACTAACAGCACAGTCTTTAATATGGCATTCTAAAGTACAACTTCATTCACTCTATAATAATCAGAAGAATGCAAAATAACTTCAACCCATAATAATTACAAACAAATCATTGCTGATGTTTCATACAAAAAAGTGAAAATGTTCTTATGAATAAACTGTTCAATTTGCAATACAATTATGACAGAAAGAGATGGAACCAGCAATAACAAGTTCATCTAGTTGAGCGTGGAGCACATTTGCAAAGCAATACCTCACAGTCAGTACAATTTTTTCTTAAGTTATTGCCTGGTTGTTCAATATAAATGACTTATTTAGGCCATCCAAATATCATCAAGGAGCAACTGCTAGAACAGACTGCTATGTTATTTGGCAACTATGCAAAATAAGGTAGCGCTCATTGTTTGGTCTCAGCCCTCAAAGTGTTCAACATGTCCCAAAACAGTTATAAGGCCTGTAGACAACTGTAGGGTTTAATAATGCCTGAAGGACATTTACTTGTCTACAGAAGCCACTCACCAGCCCTTTTTTTTCTTTTTTTTTAATGAAAAAATTTTGGTAGGCACCACAGCAAAACCAGAATGACCAACAGAAATTAAAACTAGCGATCTCCTAGATGATATCAGCATGGACAAACAAGAAAAAGTCACTAGATATTCATAAAATTAAACAGAAATAAACATCACTTAACCCCCAACTAACGTCCAGCAACGTCATGAGAAATTTCAGCAAAAGAAAAAAGCAAGTCAAACAAAATAACAAGGTTTATTTCCCGTTTAATGAGCCTCATAATGACCATTAACTCCAATAGCTAGTTATTTGCTCTAAAAGTCTGCCTTTGCTTAGTTACACCATCTACTTCTGTCTCCATGCACTATACTTTGAAAAACAAAACTGCTGATCACCTATCAACAAAGCTCCCACCATCAACTCAAGTGCTTCTGCACTAAATCACATCACTCACCTTCAGATATCAGATACTGGTGAGAAACAACACCCACACATGAAAATAGAACTTATTCTTGCAGTCTTTCCATAGTTGAAAAAAGATTGGCCTATCACTACAGACCCCAAACATCAGTTTTGATAAATTGATATACTATCAAAATAAGTCTGTGACAATTTGGCTGCTGAGACTGCTCTTCCATCTCTGACTAAGGATGACACACGTCACCAAAGTCGTGTCAAATGAAGAGACTTGTACCAGATACCAAATACACCAGATGGTGTCTCTTGGACAGTAATGCGATAGCCCTTACACACATCTCATTTTTTCCTTCACTGTATTGCATTCGCACTGAATGCAGCATCACATTCTTCACTATATGGCCGTACTGTCTACTATCAATAGTTCCTTGAATTCTGTAAAATTCTCCTGCTTCTCTCACAAAAATCCAATTCCAGTGGGAAACAGGTAGCTGCCAAACTTTCTTGTCATTGCTATTTGTTCTTGTCATGTCCTTTGCAACCTTTAAATTACTCTTGGACTGTCACTGCTTGTGAGAAACACTTTCTCATCAGTGAAAATTATGTTTTCCCACCAAATTCTTATCGAGCTCCATAAATGTCATCTCTCTAAGTTCCTGCATCACACTGGACTTTTGTACATGCAGGACAAGTTCCCTCAGCTTTCAAAGAACTGTGCCACTGGGCGCGAGGAAGATTATTTCTTGCAGCAATTGCCTTGCATTTAGGAATGGAAGCTGTCAGCTCTCACGCACAAGCTACCTGTCCTGCTAGTGCAGTCACAGTCTCTTCCTGCCTGAGGTATCACTTTGCGGTGGTAGGTGGCAGACCTTAGTGCCTCCCATCATCTCTAATTGAAAAACCTACCTCCTCCAATCACGGTGACACAACTGTCGAAGTATTCATAATAAAGTTACCAAATTTACTGCCCTCAAGGAACATTCTCACACTCAAATTATTCTTGGGACCGAGAGCTGACTGAAACCCAAAGTGGAAAGCTCTGAGAAGATATTTAGTGAGCTGTGAAACATATATCAGAAAGACAGATTAGAGGCCATAGGAGGGTGAGTGTTCATTGCAGTTGACAAAACATTGTCTCTATTGAGGTCAAAGTTGAATGTGACAGTGAAGTCATCTGGTCATGTATAACAGGTGTAGATGAAACCAAGTTAATTGTTGGATGGATTTACTGGGCACCCAATTCTGCTGTGGCAGTCCTATAATCATTCAAAGAAAGTCTACAGTCAATAGCGTATACATAGTCAGATCATGTAATACTAGTTGGAGGCGACTTCAACCTGTTGAATATAGGAGTATAGACTAACATGTCTATGGATTATTGGTAGAGAGGTACAGACAGATAGTAATGTGAAATACTTTTGAACACGTTTTCTGAAAATTGTCTTGAGCAGCTAGCTCAGCAGCCAACACACAATGGAAATATCTTAGACCTTGTAGCTACAAATAGGCTGGACCTTATCAACAATGTCAATATACAAATGGGAATTAGAGATCATGATGTCATTATAGCAACTGTGATAGCAAAAGTTAATAAATCTATCAAGAAGCTAGGAGTGTGACCCTGCTAGATAGAGTAGATAAACAGTTATTAACATCTCACTTAGGCAGTGAACTGGCGTCACTTAATTCCAGTAAAATGGATGTAGAGGAATTGCGAGCAAAGTTTAAGCAGATTGTAGATCATGGTCTACAGAGTTATGTGCATAGTAAGAGGACAAAGGAGGAAAAGTCACCAAAGTTTAATAACAAAATTCGGCGGATGCTGAGGAAGCAGAGGCTGTTGCACTCTCACTTCAAAAGAGAATGCATAAATGACGACAAGCAAAGTTTCGTAGAGATTTGTGCGTCTGTGAAAAGATCTACATATGAAGCATACAGCAACTGCCACCATCACGCTTAAGCAAAAGATCTCGCAGAGAACCTGAGGAAATTCTGGACATATGTAAAATTGTGAAGTGTGTCTAAGGCTTCCATTCAGTCCCTTGTTGGCCAGTCTGGTGTGGCAGTTGAAGATAGCAAAATAAAAGCCGAAGTTTTAAATTTCATGTTCAAGAAATCATTCACACGGGAGAATCATACAAACAAACCATCATTTGACCATTGGAAAGATTCTTATATGGTTGACACAGAAGTAAGCCACCTGGCATAAAGAAACAACTGAAAATTTTAAAGAAAACAAATCACCAGGTCTGGACGGAATCCGGTTCGATTTTACGATGAGTACTCTATGGCACTGGCCCCTTACCTAGCTGGCATTTATCATGAATCTCTCACCCAGCACAAAGTCCCAAGTGACTGGATAAAAACTGCAGGTGACTCCAGTATATGAGAAGGCAAAAGAATGAACCCACAAAATTACAGAACAATATCTGTAAATTCTGTTTGTTGCAGTATCCTTGAATATATTCTCAATTCAAATATAATAAACTTCCTTGAAACTGAGAAGCTTACAGCCACAAGTCAGCTTGGTTTTAAAAACCATCACCCATACCATACTCACATGATATACTGAGAACTATGGATGAAGGGCAACAGGCAGGTTCCATATTTCTAAATTTCTGGAAAACATATGACACTGTGCCCCACTGCAGGCTGTTAACGAAGGTACCAGCATATGGAATAAGTTCACAGATATGTGGGTAGCTTGAAGACTTCTTAATTAATAGAATCCAGTATGCTCTCCTTGTCGGCGAGTGTTCATCAGGGGAAAGGGTCTTGTCAGGAGTGCCCCAGAGAAGTGTTGGTTGGTTGGTTGGTTTTTTGGGGAAGGAGACCAGACAGCGAGGTCATCGGTCTCATCGGATTAGGGAAGGACGGGGAAGGAAGTCGGCCGTGCCCTTTGAAAGGAACCATCCCGGCATTTGCCTGGAGCGATTTAGGGAAATCATGGAAAACCTAAATCAGGATGGCCGGACGCGGGATTGAACCGTCGTCCTCCCGAATGCGAGTCCAGTGTCTAACCACTGCGCCACCTCGCTCGGTCCAGAGAAGTGTGGTACAATTACTGTTGTTCTCTGTTTATATAAATGATGGGCAGCAATCTGCATTTGTTTGCTGATGATGCTGTGATGTAAGGTAAAGTGTCGAAGTTGAAAGACTGTAAGGATATACAATATTATGAGAAGGAAAGTTTCTACTCACTACATAGTGGAGATGCTGAGTCACAGATAGGCACAACAAAAAGTCCTCACAATTAAAGCTTCCAGCCATTAAGGTCTTCGTCAACAATAGACACACACACACACACACACACACACACACACAACTCACACACCTGACTGCAGTCTCAGTCATCTGAAACCACAATGCGAGCAGCAGCACCAGTGCATGATGGGAGTGGCCACTGGGTGGGGGTAAGGAGGAGGCTGGGGTAGGGAAGAGGAGGGATAGTATGGTGGGTGAAGTGCTGCTCCCTCCCCCCATGAACCATGGACCTTGCGGTTGGTGGGGAGGCTTGCGTGCCTCAACGATACAGATAGCCGTACCGTAGGTGCAACCACAACGGAGGGGTATCTGTTGAGAGGCCAGACAAACGTGTGGTTCCTGAAGAGGGGCAGCAGCATTTTCAGTAGTTGCAGTGGCAACAGTCTGGATGATTGACTGATCTGGCCTTGTAACAGTAACCAAAACAGCCTTGCTGTTGTGGTACTGCACACAGCTGAATGCAAGGGGAAACTACAGCCGTAATTTTTCCCGAGGGGATGCAGGTTTACTGTATGGTTAAACGATGATGGCGTCCTCTTGGGTAAAATATTCCGGAGGTAAAATAGTCCCCCAATACGGATCTCCGGGCAGGGACTACTCAAGAGGACTTCGTTATCAGGAGAAAGAAAACTGGCATTCTACGGATCGGAGCGTGGAATGTCAGATCCCTTAATCGGGCAGGTAGGTTAGAAAATTTAAAAAGGGAAATGGATAGGTTAAAGTTGGATATAGTGGGAATTAGTGAAGTTCGGTGGCAAGAGGAAAAAGGCTTTTGGTCAGGTGAATACAGGGTTATAAATACAAAATCAAATAGGGGTAATGCAGGAGTAGGTTTAATAATGAATAAAAAAAATAGGAGTGCGGGTAAGCTACTACAAACAGTACAGTGAACGCATTATTGTGGCCAAGATAGACACGAAGCCCATGCCTACTACAGTAGTACAAGTTTACATGCCAACTAGCTCTGCAGATGACGAAGAAATTGAAGAAATGTATGACGAGATAAAAGAAATTATTCAGGTAGTGAAGGGATACGAAAATTTAATAGTCATGGGTGACTGGAATTCGAGAGTAGGAAAAGGGAGAGAAGCAAACATAGTAGGTGAATATGGATTGGGGTTAAGAAATGAAAGAGGAAGCCGTCTGGTAGAATTTTGCACAGAGCATAACTTAATCATAGCTAACACTTGGTTCAAGAATCATAAAAGAAGGTTGTATACATGGAAGAATCCTGGAGATACTAAAAGGTATCAGACAGATTATATAATGGTATGACAGAGATTCAGGAACCAGGTTTTAAATTGTAGGACATTTCCAGGGGCAGATGTGGACTCTGACCACAATCTATTGGTTATGAACTGTAGATCAAAACTGAAGAAATTGCAAAAAGGTGGGAATTTAAGGAGATGGACCTGGATAAACTGACTAAACCAGAGGTTGTACAGAGTTTCAGGGAGAGCATAAGGGAACAATTGACAGGAATGGGGGAAAGAAGTACAGTAGAAGACGAATGGGTAGCTCTGATGGATGAAGTATTGAAGGCAGCAGAGGATCAAGTAGGTAAAAAGACGAGGGCTAGTAGAAATCCTTGGGTAACACAAGAAGTATTGAATTTAATTGATGAAAGCAGAAAATATAAAAATGCAGTAAATGAAGCAGGCAAAAAGTAATACAAACGTCTCAAAAATGAAATCGACAGGAAGTGCAAAATGGCTAAGCAGGCATGGCTAGAGGACAAATGTAAGGATGTAGAGTCTTATCTCACTAGGGGTAAGATAGATACAGCCTACAGGATAATTAAGGAGACCTTTGGAGAAAAGAGAACCAGTTGTATGAATATCAAGAGCTCAGATGGAAACCCAGTTCTAAGCAAAGAAGGGAAAGCAGAAAGGTGGAAGGAGTATATAGAGGGTCTATACAAGGGCAATGAACTTGAGGACAATATTATGGAAATGGAAGAGGATGTAGATGAAGATGAAATGGGAGATACGATACTGCGTGATGAGTTTGACAGAGCACTGAAAGACCTGAGTCGAAACAAGGCCCACAGAGTAGACAACATTCCATTGGAACTACTGACGGCCTTGTGAGAGCCAGTCCTGACAAAACTCTACCATCTGGTGAGCAAGATGTACAAGACAGGCGAAATACCCTCAGACTTCAAGAAGAATATAATAAGTCCAATCCCAAAGAAAGCAGGTGTTGACAGATGTGAAAATTACTGAACTATCAGTTTAATAAGCCACAGCTGCAAAATACTAACGCAAATTATTTACAGACAAATGGAAAAACTGGTAGAAGCCGACCTCGGGGAAGATCAGTTTGGATTCCGTAGAAATGTTGGAACACGTGAGGCAATACTGACCTTACGACTTATCTTAGAAGAAAGATTAAGGAAAGGCAAACCTACGTTTCTAGCATTTGTAGACTTAGAGAAAGCTTTTGACAATGTTGACTGGAATACTCTCTTTCAAATTCTAAAGGTGGCAGGGTAAAATACAGGGAGCGAAAGGCTATTTACAATTTGTACAGAAACCAGACGGCAGTTATAAGAGTCGAGGGGCATGGAAGGGAAGCAGTGGTTGGGAAGGGAGTGAGACAGGGTTGTAGCCTCTCCCCGATGTTATTCAATCTGTATATTGAGCAAGCAGTAAAGGAAACAAAAGAAAAATTCAGAGTAGGTATTAAAATCCAGGGAGAAGAAATAAAAACTTTGAGGTTCGCCGATGACATTGTAATTCTATCAGACACAGCAAAGGACTTGGAAGAGCAGTTGAACGGAATGGACATTGTCTTGAAAGGAGGATATAAGATGAACATCAACAAAAGTAAAATGAGGATAACGGAATGTAGTCGAATTAAGTCGGGTGATGCTGAGGGAATTAGATTAGGAAATGAGACACTTAAAGTAGTAAAGGAGTTTTGCTATTTGGGGAGCAAAATAACTGATGATAGTCGAAGTAGAGAGGATATAAAATGTAGACTGGCAATGGCAAGGAAAGCGTTTCTGAAGAAGACAAAATTGTTAACATCGAGTATAGATTTAAGTGTCAGGAAGTCGTTTCTGAAAGTATTTGTATGGAGTGTAGCCATGTATGGAAGTGAAACATGGACAATAAACAGTTGGACAAGAAGAGAATAGAAGCTTTCGAAATGTGGTGCTACAGAAGAATGTTGAAGATTAGGTGGGTAGATCACGTAACTAATGAGGAGGTATTGAACAGGATTGTGGAGAAGAGAAGTTTGTGGCCCAACTTGACTAGAAGAAGGGATCGGTTGGTAGGACATGTCCTGAGGCATCAAGGGATCACTAATTGAGCATTGGAGGGCAGCGTGGAGGGTAAAAATCGTAGAGGGAGACCAAGAGATAAATACACTAAGCAGATTCAGAAGGATGTAGGTTGCAGTAGGTACTGGGAGATGAAGGAGCTTGCACAGGATTGATTAGCATGCAGAGCTGCATCAACCAGTCTCAGGACTGAAGACCACAACAACAAAAACAACAACAAGTGCTACACGTTAGATAGAGGGCAGGGCAGAAGTGTATGGGGGGGGGGGGGGGGGAGGAAGTACCGGAAAAGGAGATAAATAAAAAACTGGGTGTGGTGGGGGAATGACAGGCGTGTAGTGCTGGAATGGGAACAGGGAAGGGGCTGGATGGGTGAGGACAGTGACTAACGACAGTTGAGGCCAGGAGGGTTACTGGAGAGTAGGATGTATTGCAGGGAGAGTTCCCACCTGTGCAATTCAAAAGAGCTGGTGTTGGTGGGAAATATCCATATGGCACAGCCTATGAAGTAGTCATTGAAATGAAGGATATCATGTTTCGCAGCGTATTCAGCAACAGGGTTGTTCACTTGCTTTTTGGCCACGGTTTGTCAGTGGCCATTCGTGTGGACAGACAGCTTGTTGGTTGTGATGCCTACGTAGAATGCAGCACAGTGGTTGTAGCTTAGCTTGTAGATCACGTGATTGGTTTCACGGGTAGCCCTGCCTCTGATGGGATAGGTAATGTTAGCAACTGGACTGGAGTAGGTAGTGGTTTGAGCGTATATGGGAGAGGCCTTGCACCTAGGTCTATTACAGGGATATGAGCCATGAGGTAAGGGATTGGGAGCAGCGGCTGTGTAAGGATGGACGAGTACATTGTATAGATTCAGTGGACGGCGGAATACCACTGTGGGAGGGGTGGAAAGGATAGTGGGCAGGACATTTCTCATTTCAGGGCACAATAAGGGTAATTGAAACACTGGCGGATAATGTAATTCAGTTGCTCCAGATTTGGGTGGTACTGAGTTTCGAGGGGAATGCTCCTCTGTAGCTGGACAGTGGGACTTTGGGAGGTGGTGGGAGACTGTAAAGATAAGGCACGAGAGATTTGTTTTTGTACAAGGTTGGGAGGATAATTACGGTCAGCAAAGGCTTCAGTAAGACCCTCGGTGTATTTCGAGAGGGACTTCTTATCACTGCAGATGTGATGACCATGGGTGGATAGGCTGTACAGATGGGGTTTCTTGGTATGGAACAGGTGGCAGCTGTTGAAGTGGAGGTATTACTGGTAGTTAGTAGGTTTGATATGGACAGAGGTGCGGATGCAGCCACCTTTGAGGTGGAGGTCGACATCTAGGAAGATGGCTTGTTGGGTTGAGTAGGACCAGGTGAAGCAAATGGGGGAGAAGTTGTTGAGGTTCTTGAGGAGTGTAGATTTGGTGCCCTCACCTTTGGTGCAGTTAGCAAAGATGTCATCAATGAATCTGAACCAGGCCAGGAGTTTAGGATTCTGGGTACATAGGAAAGATTCCTCTAGATGGCCCATGAATAGAGGCAAGACCTATTTTATGATTCACATGAAGTAGAATCATGGTTATTAAGCCAGCTCTTTTATAAATGAAATTAAATTTGTTTCTGACATTAGACAGAGCGAGTGACTTACTGGAAGTCATATATGTATGCGGAAAGTGAGAATTTTATTCTGTATGGAGTTCAAATATACAGTTGGTTGACGAAAAGTAAATTTGGTAAATCTACTTATTTTACAAGTAGAGAGAGAGGCTTAAATATTCCTGTACCTAGCATCATTCTACAGAGAAGAAGTCAAGTGTTTTCCAGAAGCCAGCAAAGAAGATCGGCTGCGATTCCCAAGTAAGTCACCTCGTATAAAAGAAGTGGGAAGTTTGTACGTCTACTTCATGTTTTAAATCTGTGTCAAAAACGTTAGAGCCCTCTGCTTCATTTCTCCCCTACAAATTTTTTTTCCTTACTATTCTTAATCCTACACTGGGAGGAAATGCTAGGTTTTCTTCAATCACACTTTTATTCTTGTTATCCAGCAAAATCTCGTTATGTGTAAAACTCGTAGATTCATGGTGCAAAACATTCATAACACTTTCGAATTTGGACACAAACCTGCCCAAAGCCCAGTGGTTGTGGTGACAGGAAGATCTGCTAGTATCTGATTTTTCATTGTTTACTGGTTTTAGCAGTAGCTCCTACGATTTTTACGCCATCTAAAGACATCATTACCAATCCAAGTTGGTCAGCAACATACTCGAAAAATGAGTGGGGGAGGGCACTGATCTGTGAACCACCATCCAGGAGTAAATGTAGTCTAATATTATAAATGTCAACAGGAAATAGATCTGTTTAATGGTTAAACTTTCCATATTGTTTTGCTCTTCCCACAACAAATCTTGGTTGACCATAATATTGTTCCAAGACATGTTGTTAACCTGCAGATTATCTATATATGACGATTGTTTTGGTTTCTGGAGTTCAAAGTCTTAAATTACTTGAACTCGCTGTTGACTAGGTACTGTATCATCCAGTGGTTAATTCCTTTTTTGGCTCAGAATCTATTTCTGGATTTTGTTGGGGAATTTCATCACGTTTTAAAAAATCTCTTACTTACTCACTCATTGGTTTCAGGGGTACCAAAGCATTCATCTTCTGAACCATCATCCGATTATGACCATTCCGGGTCAGTCTCTCATTCTAGCAGGAAAGCTTTCCTAAGACAGATACTAAGTTGTTCCTCTGGCCTTTCATCAGGCTTTAAAATCAACTCACAGTTCTCTTTGAACTGTGTTGGTTCCTGTTTGTTCACAGCAGGCTCTTCTGTTGATTTGTTATTGTATTGTATTTATTGGTCCAGTAAATCTTACATGTACAGTACAGCACATCAGATATTGGACAGGTCAAAGTACATCTTACAATTAAAACACTTTAGAAACTAGAAAATTATGTTCACAAAATTTTACAGCACTTCATATACTGGGCAAGTCAATGTGTAAGTTATAATTAAACCACATTAGAAACTTGAAGTTTACAACTGAATACATGTATAAGCCAATATTAACGATTAAAGTATTTGCATGGTCCTCACTTAAGCTCTAAGGATTTTTGAGGAACTCTTCTACACTATGAACTGATATGTACACTAGAGAATTCTCATCAACTTTAATAATGTCCACAGTGACTTCGTATTATCTTTGTGGATTTCAATGACACGCAGACAACTGTCTGTATCTACATTATCAGGCCTTTCAACAACAGTTTGTCCTGTTTGCGAATCTTTAACAGAGATTGCTTCATTATCAGTGCAGAGGATTTCATTTTTCAACGAACTCCTATTCCTAGTGACCACACAGTTGGCGGCTTACATACTGTGCACGGTGCCTTTTATCTCTCGGCCTTGCCCTTGCATAGTTACAACACACAAACACAGCACAGCATTAATTACTTTCCTCTCCTCCTCAAATTTGGGCCACATCATATTCTCGACACTCTTTCTTCTCCTCCTATCATCACTAGACTTCTTGGTCACATATTTTTTCTTAAAATCCTCCACTTGCATTGTTTTAAGTCTCAGTACAGATGGTCTATCTGTACACACCAATCCGTAACCTCTGAAAATTCACTTTCAATATCTACAGAACTGTTTACACTGTCATCAGCGCTTTCTCCTCCGACTACAAATCCATCCACGTTTTCCTTGACTATGGAATTAATATTCGCCATAGCAGGTTCACTGACTTTGGTTCCACTGCCCTACTTCCGGTTTGCCTCGGAACAGTTGATCAATTTGTATTGTCTGTTGCTAGCGGAATCTCTGCCCATCACTAACACACAGCATACTGCCTGCCAGCGGTGATTCACCTCTAGGCACACCTGACGTTTCACTGGCTGTGGTATACTGTCCAGCATGGCCACTCTCCTGCAATATAACTCTGTTGTGTCTACTACGGTATAGCTTTCTACGTCTGGGATGTTTAAATCGGCCCACATCAGTTTGGCCCTTAATGTACGTGGATTTCAATTTTCCGCGCTGTTGTTATTATTTTGCATGGAGAATCGTCTACCGCGCCCTGCAGAGATGCCTCGACCCCTGTTTCTCTGAACCATACCGACAGGATATGCATCACCATCATTTTGTTCATTATTATTACTATGGTTGTGATTACCACTGTTATTACTATTCTGGCAATGATCCTGGTCTCCTCACCAGTGGTCTTCATCTTTAATCCTAGAAAAAGGGAGAAGCTTCTGCGATTGCGTCCCACGTTTCTCTTAGAATTTTCTGGAAGTTTTTTTCCATAATTCCCAAATAATTTTTGATTCAGATCGTCTGCTTCTAGTCTGTTTACAGTACCAATAATCACAGAAGTCCTGCAAAGAATTCCCGCCTCTCTTGTCATGAAGTTTAACCAAAATACTCCCTCATCATAAGCAATCTTAATTTTGCTCTGTCCAATACATTTCGGTAAATTTCTGTTTGAATTCATCAAAAGCCATTTGATCAGTGTTCAATCCCCAGCTTCAGGTGACAAAACACAACCGCAGGTACAGTTACAACAGTGTCCTATGTAAGTGACATCCTGCGTCGCTGCCTGTCTTTAGCTGCAACTGGCGATGGAATTCAAACGTGTTTGAATCTTGTCACTGCAGCACGCATGACAGAGTAACAGCCACCTGTCTTCTTGGCAAAGCAATGGAGCAGTGGACATGACGGCAGCTATGAAATATTTATCATCTGATTTTAAGAAAAGTATTCAGTGAAAAAATTTGATTCTTCTGCATCTTATAGCTTGATATCTTTGCTCAATAAAGGTCTGAATTTATTTTCGTTATTCATCATAGTTACTGTGCTGCACGAAACTGAATACATGGCTGCAAGAATTTTTTAAGATTTGCAGAGGTAAAATCACATTGCGTAGACTTTCCATATAGTTCATTTAAGGCCATACATTATTGTGTATGAAATGTAACCGACATATCCAAATTGTATTTACAGTTGAGACCAGAATGACATCTCTTTTTATTCTAGAGATATTGGTTGTTATATCATGGACGGGTCACTTGCACCACGTCTGAATCCTTTCCTGCGATTCGGGAATCAAGTGGTTGTAAAAACGTCGTATCTGTTAAATGGTTCAAGAGCGAAAACAAGACTCCCTATAAATTACACCATGAGCCATAGCCGACCAAAGAGGGAGAAACAGGCAAATGGGGTATCAAAGTGACCAGCGTGTGGTCTAGTTTTGATTGAAAACAGTTAACTGCTTGAAAGTAATGAAGGTGACTAAGAAAAACTTAATTAATGCATGGAAAAATTGAAATACTTCACAAAAAGCTGCTGCCAAATGTAAATGAAGAGTAAAAAATTTCATCTGTTCAATGCCCAGCTATTTTGCACATAAAAAGTTACAAGGGTGCAGTTTTAAATGTTAAAAAGGCTTCCTTCGAATCAAGTACCAAAGTTAGGATTTTCGAGAACAGAAGACATTAGGAAGGTAAACGAGGAGTCAGTAAGATCATGCTTTCTGAATAAAAAATGAAACAAATCGGTCAAATATTTTATCAAATGATTTGCGTAAAACAAATAAGTACATGAGAGAAATGTTCTACGTGCCTTCGAATGATGTTTGACATCATGGGCAGAAAATGAGGTACATCAAATTTTTCCCTAATATTTTTTATTTCATACTTTTAGTCAAATCATTTCACAAAACGTTTGACTTCCTTTTCAAAAATTTTGTATGCTTTACTTTTACAGACAGTTTAGATTAACTGAAACGCTTGGCCCTAACACTGACTGCTGATGAATTATGTTTGCAACATCAAATACCTGTAAAATTTCATGTTTGTTCATTGTAATTTATTAGGAATTTAATGTATGTGATATATTGGGATAGGTGTCTATACACTGAAAGATGAAGTACTTTGGCAAGGCCTTAAAAATATACTTAGCGATGCAGTGTAAACAGTATACATAAAACTTAGTATACAGAATTGTAACTGAGTCCGTTAAAATATAAGAAGTACATCTACATCTACATGTATACTCCGCAAGCCACCCTATGATGTGAGGCGGAGGGCACTTTATGTGCCACTGTCATTACCTCCCTTTCCTGTTCCACTCGCGTATGGTTCCCGGGAAGAATGACTGCCAGAAAGCCTCCGTGCGTGCTCGAATCTCTCTAATTTTACATTCGTGGTCACCTCTGGAGGTATAAAGTAGGGAGAAGCAATATATTCGATACCTCATCCAGAAACGCACCCCTCTCGAAACCTGGACAGTAAGCTACACCGCAATGTAGAGCGCCTCTCTTGAAGAGTCTGCCAGAGTTTGCTAAACATCTCTGTAACGCTATCACGCTTACCAAATAACCCTGTGACAAAACGCACCAGTCTTCTTTGGATCTTCTCTATCTCCTCTGTCAACCTGACCTGGTACAGATCCCGCAATGATGAGCAGTACTCAAGTATAGGCCGAACGAGTGTTTTGTAAGCCACCTCCTTTGTGGATGGACTACATTTTCTAAGGACCCTCCCAATGAATCTCAACCTGGCACCCGCCTTACCAACAATTGATTTTATACGATCATTCCACTTCAAATCGTTCCGTACGCATACTTCCAGATATTTTACAGAAGTAACTGCTACCAGTCTTTGTTCCGCTATCATATAATCACACAATAAAGAATCCTTCTTGCTATGTATTCGCAATACATTACATTTGTCTATGTTAAGGGTCAGCTGCCACTCCCTGCACCAAGTGCCTATCCACTGCAGATCTTCCTACATTTCGCTGCAATTTTCTAATGCTGGGATCGAACCAAGGAACTTTTTGAAGCTGTAATCACAAACCGTAATGCTACTTTTTTTTTATCTCATTTTGTTCATTATCGTTCATTGCATTAATTCGGTGCAGACATCCCATGACACCCATCTAAGTTCATCTTTAACCCAGTCACTAAGGAATTTTTTTTTTTTTTTTTTTTTTTAATTACAGAGGGCAGCTAACCCTTTGTACGAACACACTGCACTACCGCACTTGCATTACACCGCCGCTAGCTATTGTTTGCTGCACTCAATCTGTGTATTTACTGTAGTCAGTAATTCTTCCTCATTTACCGGCTGTTACAAGTCCTTGATCATGTAAAAAACATTTGTCTTTAATTTATTGATAAGATATTTGAATCCTCCTCTTCTCATTCACTTGTATTCAAGAATTTGTCTGGTGATCTTCATAGTTGATGATATGAATTACGAAATTATCCATGGAGATTCCTCCCTTAGCAAATTTCATGCACAGCATTCCTTTTCACTTTATTTTCTTAAGTAAACCTAATTTTGTAGCCTTACTCTCCAGTTACAGTATTCTACAGTTTAGGTGCGCCGTTTTATAGAAACAGCTGATTGGCTCTAAGCGGCCATCTTGAAGTGTGAGATGGTCGCTCGCACGAACGACATCCAGGATTTTCGCCCTATGCTACTGCTTGTCACTGAAGTGTCACATATCCGGATGTGGCTCACTGTCTGTTGCTTCTGTTGCTCACATAGGACACAGCCTACGGCTCTGATCAGCACATTTATTTTTTCCTGATCTGACAAGTGGTCAGGAAAAATTATTTCATAGTTATTTATCAAAGCTAACAGATGCCAACTGTTATGGCAGGATCAAAGCTTTCTTTGCCTTCCAATAATTTATTAATTGGTGTCCCATTACTGACAACACCTAGTTTGACCTTTTTTTTCCCCTTTTCTTTCTTTTCAAGGTCAGAAATTTTGCCTTGAATTTGCAAAGCATTTTTGTCACACTTCTGTTCGCAATCAGTAACTTGATTGCCTAAAACCCTTGCAGCATCAGAAACTGTTTTTCTCACGTGTGAGAATTCATTTTTGCATATGTCAACAATTTCCGTTTTCAAACCACAAATTTTTTCATCCACTTTTGTGACTGCTAAAGGTCTTATTTTCTCCTGGATATTTATAATTTCAACTTCAACCTTTCATTAATATCGTTAATTTGCCCCTGCATAGTGGCCATATTTGCATTTATAGTGTTAATTTCATTTTTCGTGTCATTTACTGCAGTACTCAAAGTACCCATCTTTCGTCTACTTTCTCAATCTGCATGTTAATTTTAATTCCTTGTGTCCTAAGTGGGTCACTAACGATACTGATACCACTTGTCTGTGTTTTGAGTTGACTCTTGAGCCCACTAACTCAAGTTTTGAGTTGACTGTCAAGGCCACTAATTTGAGTGCCAACTTGTGCTGCAATTTGTTTGGATAAAACTTTAAACAGGTCATTCATACTTAGTCTTTTCACTGTCCTGTCCTACCGAACCGTTGTGTTCTGAACCTATTTAGGGACATTTACAATGTGCTCAGAACATGTTTTTGTTCGCAACATTGTATTCAACTTGTTCCCTCAACACGCTGGCAACATTGTTTATTATTCGCATTCCTGTTTACAACATTTCTACACATGTATTTGCACAATCTGCTGTGGTGAACTGATAGTGAACATTTTACTGTGTGTATCCACATCAAGAGATACACTATGTCAAGTGAAGAGGAAGAATTAATGATACTTGGTGCTGCATTAATAATACTTAGCAAAATGAACAGACAATAAAAAGGATGTAGTCGTCGGTGTACCAAAATGTACTACAGAAGACATGGCGGGAATGATATGCTTTGTGAGCTGAATATGGACGACGGTTCTGATTTTCTTAACTTTATTAGGATGTCGCTGTCAGATTTTGTAATGTTGTTGTATATTATACGATCAGTTATTTCAAAAAAGACACAAATTTCAGAAAAGCAACCCCTTGAAGCAAAGACTTGCTGTTACTCTTTGTTTTCTGACATCAGGAGACTCCCATCAAAGCCTTGCATATTTGTTCCACATTTCAAAGCCAGTCATATCTCAATAAGTTCCGGAAGTTTGTGAAGCTTTGGTTGAAGGATTATATAAAGGTAAGTAAGTTATGTTAACAGCACTGAAACACATACCCCAGCAAGAAAAGTGACACAAGTTGAAAATGAAGTTTTGAGTTTATATGTCACTGAAAGATATGGAAACAATTACAATTTTACTTTTGTATATAATGTAACAGAATATACTGCCATTAAATACTTACTTGAAATTTAAAAGAAGCTTATACTACTTCACTATGTTTCATATAATTCTTTACAAGTATTTTTTCAAATATTGCATTTTTGAGTTGTGTCACTGTTCATGCCAGGTTGTGATGTATTTAACTGATTAGGTATTTATTTTCATATTATTATTTACATATTAACATCATTCCATGAAGATAATTTCTTCAGAATCCAAATCAGATTTGCTGCCACTGAATGTGACGGGAATCTGCAGTTGAAGTTGAAGCTGATGATCGTGCTTCATCTATGTTTATTACTCTGCTGCTTCCTCAGAGCATTCAGTCCCTAATCGTACAGCACATCACTTATTCGTCTAGTAGCCACTGCCCTTTCATAGGATGGAAGCTCTTTCAACTTAGTGACGAAATTTTCCCATATCTGTTGCCGAGTCCTGTAGTTGTTGCTGCTGCTATGCAACATTTCTGCTGCATTAAATATGGGGTTGCTTCTTCCAACCCCCCTCCTGACCTGTTTTTGTGGAGGTGGTGTGCTGTCCTCTTCTTCTTTTGCTGCAAGTTCCTCTGTTTCAGCTGCTGCATGTTGAGGTACCTCTTGCGAAACCTGAAGTCAAATTTCCTTGTTTCAGATGCCAGCTACTGAAGATGAATGGCGTTCAAAAGAAAGTATGTTCTGCCAGGCACTCCACTTCCCTCATTGCGTGGGAGCAATTGATGGGAAGCATATTTTTCTACAGTGCCCTGTTGCTAGTGAGAGCAAGTTTTATAACTATAAAGGATCATTTCGCATTGTGTTGCTTGCTGTAGTTGACGCCAACTACAACTTTTTATATGCTGACGTTGGCTGCCAAGGGAGGATTTCTGATGGAGGTGTTTTCCAGAATGCCTAAGTGAACTAATTCACAAAAACAAACTGAACATGCTGCCTCAGGAGTGTTTACCTGGAGGGACAAAGCCACTACCATACATATTCACAGCAAATGATGCTTTCCCATTACAGGAAAATATCATGAAGCCGTATCCAGAAAGGACCAAACGAGAGAATCTATAGATTGTCAAGGGCAAGGATGGGTGTGGAAAACACATTTGGTATTATGACCTCAGTGTTTTGTGTCTTCCGCAAACCAATGCTATTACAACCACAGGAGGCACAAACCACCACAATGACAGCAGTATGTCTGCACAATTTTTTAAGAAGAAATTCGGTGTCAAGAAATTATTACAGCCCACCAGGAAGCTTCAATTCTTTTTGTCCACAAACAGGTGAAGTCCTCCCAGTGGCATGGAGATGAGATGCTAATGCATCCTCTATTACTGCACTCCCAAATATACCATGGAGAACTTCTCAAACACTCAAGGAAATTCACAACGAATTTGCTAACTACTTCATGAGCCCACAAGGAGTTGTTCCATGGCAAAATAATTACAGCTCAAATTGTTTTACATGAGAATAAAAATAATAATTTGCAGGCATAACCTTGTTTACCCCAGAGTTGTGTCCCACTCATTTTGTAGTGTGTCAGTACCACTTCCAGATTTTTTACTGTCCTCTATTTTTCTTTTCTCTCATCGATACTGAGACAAGAGAGACTTAATTTTTTTGTCCATATCACTGCCAAGCACTGCAGCAACTTTTTGTAATCAATCATGTTTGATTTTAGTAATTCTGTAACCTCCGCAATGTACATTCCACAGGCACTCCTTTGCCTCAAAGAATAATATCAACTGGAAAATTTTGTCTCGTGACCACTCCATTTTAAACAAAAATGAAGGAAAATAAAATAAACACCCCACCACTCACACAACAAACACCAAAACACTCTCTCCGAGCAAACAAACGCTAGCGCTCCATAGTGTAATTTAGTGGTAGCAGGCTACGAACAATGTTTCTTTCATCTCTACCGATGCAGTCATGGAACACTGATTTTGTGTTGCGAACATTGGTAGTCCATTATTAGGCACGAATAATGTTGTGAACGCAGTGTAAACAGCCTTTTTAAATGTTTCATTCGGTATTTTCTTTATTTGTGGCAAACTAAACATGTCAACTGATTCATTCGCATAACCGTTATCATCAACGGAATCCTCATCACTGGAGAAGACGACACATCTTTCTTCTCCAGGTTAATCAGGGACAGCCTCAATGTTTGGATTTGTTCATTAACATATTCATGATATTGCATGTACAGTCTTCTGCTGGCGCCATCTGATATCGCCTCAACTACTACGTATGCCTCCAGCCTTTTTCACTGTGCCAGGCACTGCTGCTTTCTGTTCGCTTGGGTTTGTCACTGTCTTTGAATCTTTCTCCATTTTATTTATAGTTTACAGTTTACTTTCTTACGTAATGTTTACTGTTGCCTGTCTTACTGAAGTTTATTGCAAGCACACTCTGCTGGACACTCAATGGCTGTATCATAGTACAGGGTGTCCACAATGAGACTCCCAACATTTGAACTCATAAACTCTGAGAGGAAACACAATTTACTGACGAACAAATACAGGGAAATCATACAGCAGCTCATCAAGTTTTCATACACAGGTGGACAGTTCAGTACACTTGAACATGGGTGCCACGGGTACCGTGAAGAATATCAAGTCTACAATCTATTTTGTGCCATGTGTTGCGGAGCATCTGTTCTGTGACAGAGTTGATGACAATTCTTATGCGCTGTTTCAAGTCTTGCAGGTCCTTTACTGGTGTAGCGTATACCCGGTCTTTCACATAATCCCACAAGAAAAAATCGAGGGGGGTTATGTCGGGCGAACGTGGCGGCCAAGGAATTGGACCTCCACGGCCAATCCATCATTGCGGGAATGTGTCATTTAAAAATTTTCGGACATCAAGGCTCCAATAGGGTGGTGCACCGTCCTGTTGAAACATCACATTTGGCTGCAGGTCTGTTACCTGTGGCACAGCAAATTGTTCCAACATGTCCAGGCAGATGGCTCCATCCACAGTCGGCTCCTGAAAGAAAAACTGCCCAACAACGCGATTTATCATCAAACCACACCACACATTAACTTTCGGACTGTCGCGCATGTGTTCCCTAGGTGCATGTGGATTTTCGGACCCCCAGATGCGCACATTGTGACGATTGACAGCCCCTGACAAGTGAAAGGTTGCCTCGTCAGTAAACATTATGATAAAAATGTCTGGTCCGCGACAATGCGATCTAACATGACACATGCAAATTCGTCTCGCTTTGGTCGATCATCAGGCTTGATCTCTTGCACAACCTGCACTTTATATGCGTACAAACGTAATCGCTTATGAAGCGCTTTGTGCACTGTTGAACGTTTCATACGAAGTTCTCATGCTGCCTGTCGCAGTGACTTCTGTGGACTTCGTTCGAATGACCGTCGCACATGTTCCACATGATGTCCGCTGATCCCAGGCTTACCACCACCATGCCCTTTCGCAACACTCCCAGTAGCCAAAAACTGATCACACTACTTCTTTATAGTCTTGAACCATGGGGGCGCTTTGTTGTAAACTCGACGAAAGTTTCTTTGCACTTGGGTCGCCGATTTTGTCTTGCATACCACCTACCATTTGTGCACGCCCCTTCATATCCTCCATTTTGCTAAAACAACTGATTGCAGCTCCACTACGGCCACTTGGCGTATCAAATTTGCACACCACAAACTTGTTGAGTTGCTCTGTCTTCTCCTTCAGGATTCACAGGTCCATCATCTGTAATGAGAAAGATATAGGATATTAAAATGTTGGAGTCTCATTGTGACACCCTGTAGTTTCTTGCTTCTTAGTTAAGCTGTTTACTGTATTTGCTGAACGAAAACCAATAAAATGTGTGGTCACATAGTGTCAAGTATAACACTAATGGCCATTGCCAAATAGGCAATCGTCGATAATGTTAACCTTCCATGAAGAGCTTTAGCCTGACAGTGATTGTAACCAATGACAAGAAATCGGACTATAATTTCGTAATCACAAAGTTACTGAAACAAGCAGCAAAGTAAACAAGTTTTCAACTACCATTCTACTATTACAAAAGTATACTGTAATCATGCATACATGCAATCGCCAGACTAATTAGGCAATGCGGTGTCAAGTTTTATGGTAAACCAGAAATAAACTTCACCTAAGGGAGGTGGTAAGTTCCTAAGGCACGAAACTGCTCATGTCATCAATCCCTAAGCTTACACACTACTTAATCTAACTTAAATGATCTTATGCTTAAGTCAACACATGCACACCCATGCCCGAGGGAGAACGCGAACCTCCAACGGGGGAAGCCATGCGAACTGTGGCAAGGCGCCTGAGACCGCGTGGCTACCCCCTACCCCGCATGGCTTCACCTAATGGAACTAACCTCACCTGATACCGTAACTAATCGCTTCTAATACAGTTATTCTCCATGTTATACAGTAACTTGCCCTAGCAAACAATACAACAGCTAACCCTTATGCAGACTGCAGAATGGCCAACAAATGCAGCAATACATACTGTCTCGCAATAAGACTTGCTATTGGCAGAAACTACTATGCAGTATAATGAACAAATGCAGAAAGGACATGCGAACATACTAACAAAGTCTTACTGGCAATAACATGTGCTACTATTACTTTTTAAAAAACATCATGATTTTGAAACATTACCGATTACTATGGACTTCAGAAATTTGCACATGAAGTTACTCTATACAAATGGGCAGTACAGCTATTATTCGTAAGAAAAGTGTTGGTGCAAAATAAATGATTTTACGGACTGCTACACTTGCTCAGAAAGAGCCTTCACTTTCATTTATCACATAAGTTAAGTAGTTTATGGGGTCGCTTAAACTTGTATGGTTTGAAGAACCATCATCAATTGTAAATGGTAACACCAAAATTAAGAAAATGGCAAATACCTTTAGTAACAACTTTATGTATAATGAATGATGCAAAATTTAGTTCAACAGTTAACAAGTGAACTTAGCAAACTAGTCTCTCAAGTCAAACTGGCTTTGTAAATGACTACACAACTTGGAAAAGCACTTTAAAACAACATATAAAAGGAACATAAGATTACTAGTTTACAAACCTGTTCAAAGTGAAATAATACTACTGTCTTTTGAAAACTTTTACTTACAGACAGCTATAAGTACTTTATATTTTTGTTATTAATTATTTTAACAGATTCTTATTTAATGAAAATATTTCTTTGCAAACACACTTGAGTGCGCTCCCTGCCGCCGTTGGATAAGCAGCTGCCAGCAGCAAGTCGTATACTCTTAACTCACTTATTTGTTACATAGTTTAATTTTTAATTTCTTTGCGTGTTTTTGGGTACTTGCATTGTTTAATTCATAAATTTTGGGCGTATTATAGTATCTGAGAGTTGTAGCATCGGGTTTTAGTACCCGAATAGTGCAGTTTCCTCAACTTGTGCCATAGGGTGGTGGGGTTTCGGGTTCTGCTGGATAGGTCAGGAGTCCACTACACACAGCAGGTGGCTACATGGGTAGCAGGGGTTGTGTGGTGTGGACTGGGCGGTTTTTTAGGTTAGATGGCCTCGGGCAAGTACAGAAAGGGTAACAGCCTCAAAGGATGCGGGGCAAAGTCACGATATGCAGGGACCAAGCATCAATCGGTATTCTAATTGTAAACTGTCGAAGCTGCGTTGGTAAAGTACCGGAACTTCAAGCACTGATAGAAACCATCGAAGCTGAAATCGTTATAGGTATGGAAAGCTGGCTGAAGCCAGAGATAAATTCTGCCGAAATTTTTACAAAGGCACAGACGGTGTTTAGAAAGGATAGATTGCATGCAACTGGTGGTGGCATGTTTGTCGCTGTTAGTAGTAGTTTATCCTGTAGTGAAGTAGAAGTGGATAGTTCCTGTGAATTATTATGGGTGGAGGTTACACTCAACAACATCGCTAGGTTAATAATTGGCTCCTTTTACCGACCCCCTGACTCACAGCATTAGTGGCAGAACAACTGAGAGAAAATCTGGAATACATTTCACATAAATTTTCTCAGCATGTTATAGCCTTCGGTGGAGATTTCAATTTACCAGATATAGACTAGGACACTCAGATGTTTAGGACGGGTGGTAGGAACAGAGCATCAAGTGACATTATACTGAGTGCTCTATCCGAAAATTACCTCGAGCAATTAAACAGAGAACCGACTCGTGGAGATAACATCTTGGACCTACTGATAACAAACAGACCCGAACTTTTCGACTCTGTAAGCGCAGAACAGGGAATTGGTGATCATAAGGCCGTTGCAGCATCCCTGAATATGGAAGTAAATAGGAATACAAAAAAAGGGAGGAAGGTTTATCTGTTTAGCAAGAGAAATAGAAGGCAGATTTCAGACTACCTAACAGATCAAAACAAAAATTTCTGTTCCGACACTGACAATGTTGAGTGTTTATGGAAAAAGTTCATGGCAATCGTAAAATGCGTTTTAGACAGGTACGTGCCGAGTAAAACTGTGAGGGACGGGTAAAACCCACAGTGGTTCAACAACAAAGTTGGGAAACTACTGCGAAAGCAAAGACAGCTTCACTGCAAGTTTAAACACAGCCAAAACCTCTCAGACAAACAGAAGCTAAACGATGTCAAAGTTAGTGTAAGGAGAGCTATGCGTGAAGCGTTCAGTGAATTCGAAAGTAAAATTCTATGTACTGACTTGACAGAAAATCCTAGGAAGTTCTGGTCTTACATTAAATCAGTAAGTGGCTCGAAACAGCATATCCAAACACTCTGGGATGATGATGGCATTGAAACAGAGGATGACACGCATAAAGCTGAAATACTAAACACCTTTTTCCAAGGCTGTTTCACAGAGGAAGACCGCACTGCAGTTCCTTCTCTAAATCCTTGCACAAACGAAAAAATGGCTGACATCGAAATAAGTGTCCAAGGAATAGAAAAGCAACTGAAATCACTCAACAGAGGAAAGCCCACTGGACCTGACGGGATACCAATTCGATTCTACACAGAGTACGCGAAAAAACTTGCCCCCCTTCTAACAGCCGTGTACCGCAAGTCTCTAGAGAAACAGAAGGTTCCAGATGATTGGAAAAGAGCACAGGTAGTCCCAGTCTTCAAGAAGGGTCGTCGAGCAGATGCGCAAAACTATAGACCCATACCTCTGACATTGATCTGTTGTAGAATTTTAGAACATGTTTTTTGCTCGCATATCATGTCATTTCTGGAAACCCAGAATCTACTCTGTAGGAATCAACATGGATTCCGGAAGCAGTGATCGTGTGAGACCCAAATTGCTTTATTTGTTCATGAGACCCAAAAAATATTAGATACAGGCTTCCAGGTAGATGCCATTTTTCTTGAATTCCGGAAGGCGTTCGATACAGTTCCGCACTGCCGCCTGATAAAGTAAGAGCCTACGGGATATGAGACCAGCTGTGTGGCTGGATTGAAGAGTTTTTAGCAAACAGAACACAGCATCTTGTTCTCAATGGAGAGACATCTACAGACGTTAAAGTAACCTCTGGCGTCCCACAGGGGAGTGTTATGGGACCATTGCTTTTCACAATAGGCCTAATAGATAGTGTCGAAAGTTACATGTGGCTTTTCGCGGATGCTGCTGTAGTATACAGAAGTTGCAGCATTAGAAAACTGCAGCGAAATGCAGGAAGATCTGCAGTGGATAGGCACTTGGTGCAGGGAGTGGCAACTGACCCTTAACATAGACAAATGTAATGTATTGCGAATACATAGAAAGAAGGATCCTTTATTGTATGATTATACGATAGCGGAACAAACAATGGTAGCAGTTACTTCTGTAAAATATCTGGGAGTATGCGTGCAGAACGATTTGAAGTGGAATGATCATATAAAATTAATTGTTGGTAAAGCAGGTGCCAGGTTGAGATTCATTGGGAGAGTCCTTAGAAAATGTAGTCCATCAACAAAGGAGGTGGCTTACAAAACTCTCGCTCGACCTATACTCGAGTATTGCTCATCAGTGTGGGATCCGTACCAGGTCGGGTTGACAGAGGAGATAGAGAAGATCCAAAGAAGACCAGTGCGTTTTGTCACAGGGTTATTTGGTAAGCGTGATAGCGTTACGGAGATGTTTAGCGAACTCGAGTGGTAGACTCTGTAAGAGAGGTGCTCTGCATCGCGGTGTAGCTTGCTGTCCAGGTTTCGAGAGAGTGCATTTCTGGATGAGGTATCGAATATATTGCTTCCCCCTACTTATATCTCCCGAGGAGATCACGAATGTAAAATTAGAGAGATTGGAGCGCGCACAGAGGCTTTCCGGCAGTCATTCTTCCCGCGAACCATACGCGACTGGGACAGGAAAGGGAGGTAATGACAGTGGCACATAAAGTGCCCTCCGCCACACACCGTTGGGTGGTTTGCAGGGTATAAATGTAGATGTAGAAAACTTACAAGATGGAAAATTATGTGCAATAAATCATTTCCTACTGTACAGAGAACTAATCAAAGTTCATACTCCACAAAATATAAAAACTGCAGAACGTTTTATTGCCAAAACAACCAGTTTCACCGAAACACAGGATACTCAAAATTAATTCACTTGGAAAGGACCCTGTCTAGGAATGTGACTGGGTGCGCGCATGTAATTTAGAGGTTCTACAAAAAGTTATTATTCAGTACATAATACCTGGACCACTGGATGTACATATTTAGATAACAATTCTGCTGAAGGTGGTAGCATTTGTGGCAATTTACTGTGGCCATAAAATTGACAGTAAAGCAACCACGGTTCTTGATGTTAGCCACGCCCTGATATCGCTCTTCTTGGCATCATAAATTCAAGCAAACAGTGCCAATAATGATACCATAGTCGATAGACCACTTTACATTTCGAGGCTAATTTACATGCTCACAAGCGCTTCTTGCCTCAAGTGCCACAATACTGGACCAAAGCTGCCGCTAACCACTCAGTAACACAGTCAGAACTCGACCATACGCTCTCCACAAAAGAATCAAGTGCCCTGTGTGCCAAGTCCGCCTTTTCCAGTCCCACCAAACTACTTCTGTAATGGCACAGCTTTACTACAGGTTTTACATTTAGCTTCCCTACTTATGGACCAGTACAATATCGAGGGTTTTTACAAATTATTAAATTCATGGAGTATTACATATAAAACCACAAAGAAAGTTACAACATAATTTCTTCAAATGCCAAAACAGTTAACATAATTATTACATATTTATACAACCAAAGATCTTGACTATGCAGTTACACTGGGGTACAATATCAGCAGAGAACTTATACAAATTATACATTAACCCGTTGATTATTGAAGTTACAAGGACATTCCCGTTTTTGGGAAAGGTCATGAGACAGATGCATGTAATTGTGTGCACGTCTTCAGCATCAGTCTTTTTGGAGTATGGAATGTTTTATGCCCATAATTTTCGAGGATTCTGGAGAGCAAAGGTCTCCTCCATAAAAGTCAGCACGGGTTATACAAATGGAGATATTGTGAGGCTCAGCTCGCTTTGTTCCTCCATGGGATCCATAGTGCTATGAACAGCAGAACTCAGGTTGGTGTCATGTTTCTTGGCTTTGGGAAGGGATTTGGCACCATCCTGCATTGTCATTTACTTGGGAAGAATGTGAGCTTACCAAGCATCAGACCAGGTTTGCAACTGGGTTTGGGACTTCCTTCCAGTTGGAACTCGGTACATTGCTCTCAATGGAACAAAATCAACAGATGTGAAGGTGGTTTCCGGAGTGCCCCTAGGAAGTATGATGGGGCTGTTGCTGTTTACAACATATATCGGTGATCTGGCAGAAAGCATTCGGTGTTCTTCAGGACGTTTCGCAGATGATGTGGTTGCCTATAAGAGAATAGCTACGCTGCAAGACATTACTGATTTGCAGCATGACTCACAGAGAACTGTTGAATGTGCAGCCTCTGGCAGTTAACCGTGACCTTAAATAAATGTAACGTATTGAATATACACAGGAACACTGCTGTACAACTGTACTATTGGTGACAGGTTACTGGAAACAGTACCTACCATAAAGAGTAACTGTATGGACCAACCTTATGTGGAATGATCACATAAAATGAATGGTGGGAAAAGCAGATGACAGGCTGAAATTCATGAGGAATCTTAAAGTGATGCAATTCACTGACAAAGGGAGAAGCATGTAGAATGCTTGTTCAACTGATTTTTGAGTGTTGTCATTAGTCTAGGATCCTTGCTGAGTGAGACTGGTGAGGGAGGTAGTGAGGATCCAACAAAGAGCGGCATGTTTCATTATGGTTTTTGTTTGGTTGGCATGAGAATGTGACAGAGATACTCAGCAAACATCAGTGGCAGGGGCCAGAATGAGAATTTCACTCTGCAGCAGAGTGTGCACTGATATGAAACTTCCTGGCAGATTAAAACTGCGTGCCGGACCGAGACTCGAACTCGGGACCTACAGAAGAGCTTCTGTAAAGTTTGGAAGGTAGGAGACGAGGTACTGGCAAAAGTAGAGCTGTGAGGACGGGGCGTGAGTCGTGCTTGGGTAGCTCAGTTGGTAGAGCACTTACCCGCGAAAGGCAAAGTTCCCGAGTTCGAGTCTCGGTCCGGCACACAGTTTTAATCTGCCAGGAAGTTTCATCAGTGGCAGGCATTGCAGGGAAGGCAGTGTCCATCACAAAGATGTTTACTATTGAAATTTCAAGTGAGCACTCCCTGGGAAGAGTCTGACAAATGTTGCTTCATCCCACATACTACTCACGAAATGACAAAAACGAGAAAATTCAAGGGATCGAAGCTAATACCAGCAGTCCAGCTTAATAGTTCGAGGGACTGAAGCTAATACCAGCAGTCATTCTTTCCACATGCTGTTCGCAAGGGGAACAGAGGGGGGGGGGGGGGCGGTTTGTACCAGTAAGAAGTGCCAGAGGTACCCTCTGCCATATTCCATTATGTGGCTTTCACAGTATGATGCAGGCATAGACTGATGATACATCTGCAGTATCTAATAGGTCACTGTCTCTCTAACTTCCAACTCGCAGTTCAGTTGTCCTTACAAACTTTGAGAAATTTGTAACCCAGATAGTGACATCTTGTTCCACAATCTTCTGACATTAATTTTTATTACATGCACTAATGGTAAGTACACAACTTGTCATTACTGGCATTCAGGAGCATTGCGTGCTATCATGAGACAACTGAATGAAATTTGTAGACGGAGAGTCTCTATTCAGAGACATGTGAAGGGTGTGGGGAAAGACAATGGGAACCCTCAAATTGAATTTTTGAAACCAAGTAGAGTAATAAAATTGCAACTCTGATCTCCACTAGTTGGTGTGACAAGTTCATCTTACTGATGACTGATAGCAGCACAACACTGGTCTGTTTCTATGGGAATCCACACACACCAGTGGGAGATAATGGTAACCCACAAATTCAAAATGGAGGCAGCAACAGACTGGAGTAAAGGAAATTGATATTTCTCCAATTTTAGGGGAAATGTGTGAGGATTCTAGTGATTTTGGCTGGTTTAATGTGACAATGATCCAGGCTTCTGTTTAAACAAGGAATCCAGGCTTCCACTTAAACAACGAGATGGAAGATTCTAGTAATATTAACTGTAGTAAAAGTGAGGTAAGTTTTGTGATCCAGGCTTCTGTTTAAACAAGGAATCCAGGCTTCCATTTAAACAACGAGATGGAAGATTCTAGTAATATTAACTGTAGTAAAAGTGAGGTAAGTTTTGTGATCCAGGCTTCTGTTTAAACAAGGAATCCAGGCTTCCATTTAAACAATGAGATGGAAGATTCTAGTAATATTAATTGTAGTAAAAGTGAGGTAAGTTTTGTTTTCCACATCATGTTGTTATTTCCTGGTTACCCATTATCTTTGTGTGGCCTAGTTAGGCTGCATTTTTTTATATCTATATTGAGCTGAAGATCTCGATAAGAAGATACAACCGAGTCACTACACTTTTTAATGCAACTACATCATACTGTGTAAATCATGCAATGTTTACAAAAACAGTACACTTGTATTTGTGGGTTACTATTTTATTCACTATTTCACTGATGAGGTTATCATTTTATTGACTTAACAGAACATTTTTACAATTACAGTTTCTATAGAATAATTTTTTACCAGTACAGAGAGACCCACAACAGAACTGATCCTGGAAATTAAGACACCACAATGGTAACATTAAGAAAAAGAAAAACACAAAATAAATGACACCAGGAGAAACTTGCAAAGAACAGTGGATGTTAACACACTACAAAAAAGGTACTGTGAGCCAGGTGAGAAATTTAGTCAGTGTTTCCTGTAAATTTACTAAAAAGTATTTTGAACAGACTGGGGAGAGGCTTATAAGAAGCATAAATAAGTCTTTTGGAACATCGGGAGTTTCAATAGACAAAATGCATTACTGTTTGGTTCCATGCAGCTAGGAACAATAAAATTAATATATGAAGGGAATGAGATTAGCAGACATAACAAGACTGTGTGATACAGCATTATACAACACAGCAGAAGCACCGATGTGTATAAAGATGCATTTTTCAGCATCTATGGTTTCCAACACAACAGTGGAACACTAGAAAATATATAATCAAAAATGCGAGCATAAGCTACTATTCCACCAGAAGAGAGAAGCATCATGACTGATACAGGGATTAGTGATCACAAGGTCGTTGTAGCTAGGCTCAATACCGTTTCTTCCAAATCCACCAGAAATAAACGCAAAATAATTTTATTTAAAAAAGCGGATAAAGTGTCACTAGAAGTCTTCCTAAGAGACAATCTCCATTCCTTCCGAACTGACTATGCAAATGTAGACGAGATGTGGCTCAAATTCAAAGATATAGTAGCAACAGCAATTAAGAGATTCATACCTCATAAATTGGAGAAGAAATAAAAACTTTGCGGTTTGCCGATGACATTGTAATTCTGTCAGACACAGCAAAGGACTTGGAAGAGCAGTAGAACGGAATGGACATTGTCTTGAAAGGAGGATATAAGATGAACATCAACAAAAGTAAAATGAGGATAACGGAATGTAGTCGAATTAAGTCGGGTGATGCTGAGGGAATTAGATTAGGAAATGAGACACTTAAAGTAGTAAAGGAGTTTTGCTATTTGGGGAGCAAGATAACTGATGATGGTCGAAGTAGGGAGGATATAAAATGTAGACTGGCAATGGGAAGGAAAGCGTTTCTGAAGAAGAGAAATTTGTTAACATCGAGTATAGATTTAAGTGTCAGGAAGTCGTTTCTGAAAGTATTTGTATGGAGTGTAGCCATGTATGGAAGAGAAACATGGACGATAACTAGTTTGGACAAGAAGAGAATAGAAGCTTTCGAAATGTGGTGCTACAGAAGAATGCTGAAGATAAGGTGGGTAGATCACGTAACTAATGAGGAGGTATTGAATAGGATTGAGGAAAAGAGGAGTTTGTGGCACAACTTGACGAGAAGAAGGGATCGGTTGGTAGGACATGTTCTGAGGCATCAAGGGATCACAAATTTAGCATTGGAGGGCAGCGTGGAGGGTAAAAATCGTAGAGGGAGACCAAGAGATGAATACACTAAGCAGATTCAGAAGGATGTAGGTTGCAGTAGGTACTGGGAGATGAAGAAGCTTGCACAGGATAGGGTAGCATGGAGAGCTGCATCAAACCAGTCTCAGGACTGAAGACCACAACGACAACAACAAATTGGTAAGAGATGGAACTGATCCCCCGTGGTACACAAAACAGGTCCGAACTCTGTTGCAGAGGCAACGGAAAAAGCATGCGAAGTTCAGAAGAACGCGAAATCCCGAAGATTGGCTAAAATTTGCAGACGCGCGAAATTTGGCATGGACTTCAATGCGAGATGCCTTTATTAGGTTCCACAACGAAACATTGTCTCGAAATTTGGTAGAAAATCCGAAGAAATTCTGGTCGTATGCAAAGTACACAAGCGGCAAGACGCAGTCAATACCTTCGCTGCGCAGTGCCGATGGTACTGTCACCGACGACTGTGCCGCTAAAGCGGAGTTATTGAACGCAGTTTTCCGAAATTCCTTCACCAGGAAGATGAATGGAATATTCCAGAATTTGAAGCACGAACAGCTGCTAGCATGAGTTTCTTAGAAGTAGATACCTTAGGGGTTGCGAAGCAACTCAAATCGCTTGATACGGGCAAGTCTTCACGTCCAGATTGTATACCGATTAGGTTCCTTTCAGATTACGCTGATACAATAGCTCCCTACTTAGCACTCATATACAACCGCTCGCTCACCGATAGATCTGTACCTACAGATTGGAAAATTGCGCAGGTCGCACCAGTGTTTAAGAAGGGTAATAGGAGTAATCCATCGAACTACAGACCTATAACATTGACATCGGTTTGCAGTAGGGTTTTGGAGCATATACTGTATTCAAACATTATGAATCACCTCGAAGGGAACGATCTATTGATACATAATCAGCATGGTTTCAGAAAACATCGTTCTTGTGCAACGCAGCTAGCTCTTTATTCGCACGAAGTAATGGCCGCTATCGACAGGGGATCTCAAGTTGATTCCGTATTTCTAGATTTCCGGAAAGCTTTTGACACCGTTCCTCACAAGCGACTTCTAATCAAGCTGCGGGCCTATGGGGTATCGTCTCAGTTGTGCGACTGGATTCGTGATTTCCTGTCAGGAAGGTCACAGTTCGTAGTAATAGACGGCAAATCATCGAGTAAAACTGAAGTGATATCAGGTGTTCCCCAGGGAAGCGTCCTGGGACCTCTGCTGTTCCTCACCTATATAAATGACCTGGGTGACAATCTGAGCAGTTCTCTTAGGTTGTTCGCAGATGATGCTGTAATTTATCGTCTAGTAAGGTCATCCGAAGACCAGTATCAGTTGCAAAGCGATTTAGAAAAGATTGCTGTATGGTGTGGCAGGTGGCAGTTGATGCTAAATAACGAAAAGTGTGAGGTGATCCACACGAGTTCCAAAAGAAATCCGTTGGAATTCGATTACTCGATAAATAGTACAATTCTCAAGGCTGTCAATTCAACTAAGTACCTGGGTGTTAAAATTACGAACAACTTCAGTTGGAAAGACCACATAGATAATATTGTGGGGAAGACGAGCCAAAGGTTGTGTTTCATTGGCAGGACACTTAGAAGATGCAACAAGTCCACTAAAGAGACAGCTTACACTAGACTCATTCGTCCTCTGTTAGAATATTGCTGCGCGGTGTGGGATCCTTACCAGGTGGGATTGACGGAGGACATCGAAAAGGTGCAAAAAAGGGCAGCTCGTTTTGTATTATCACGTAGTAGGGGAGAGAGTGTGGCAGATATGATACGCGAATTGGGATGGAAGTCATTACAGCAAAGACGTTTTTCGTCACGGCGAGATCTATTTACGAAATTTCAGTCACCAACTTTCTCTTCCGAATGCGAAAATATTTTGTTGAGCCCAACCTACATAGGTAGGAATGACCATCAAAATAAAATAAGAGAAATCAGAGCTCGAACAGAAAGGTTTAGGTGTTCATTTTTCCCGCGCGCTGTTCGGGAGTGGAATAGTAGAGAGATAGTATGATTGTGGTTCAACGAACCCTCTGCCAAGCACTTAAATGTGAATTGCAGAGTAGTCATGTAGATGTAGATGTAGAAGCAAACAAGCACAGACCACATGCCTGCTCAGAGGGAAACATAATCATTTCAGAAACATACAGAAGGTGTTCCGAAATACTAAAGTCACTACAGTAGAAAAGATAATGGCAATAAATTGTGTGTGTTGATAGAATATTTCATACAAAGTTGCTATAGTCACTATAAAGATGAATACTGTCCTGACATCAAAGCAAAGCCTGTATCTTTCAATAAGTATCAGTGCAATTTTTTAAGATTTCAGTATTTCTTTCAAACTGTCAAAAGTTAGATACTTCCCAACAAACTGAGAGCTGTGAAAACGAACAATAAAAATGAAAAGAAGTAAATATAGAGAAGGAATTACATCTCAGAAAAGCCCAGGCAGGGCACGATAATGTAAAATGCAAACAGAGCAGGGAGTTTTTGATGAAGATATCACTGTAATAACTTTTGATCTAGAACAGGCTCTCCCCACTAAAAGTCTCTACAGGGCCAATGTAGGCAAAATTATGGACATAACTTTAGCATTCATCTCTGTAATTTGTCACCCGGTTGGCTTTTGTTTCGGACATAACAGTAGCATCAAGGAGGCAGCTGCTTGCTGAAGTAGTTTGAAGATTACAATATATAAGGCAATAAATAGATTGCAAATTCAGACAACTGCTCCAGGCAATTAAAATCTGGCACATTGTGTATTTTTGGATGCTGCTTACTGCGAAAGGAAGACTTTTTGGTGATAAGCACCATTTCCCATTTTCTGAACATTCCACGTTACCAAGTTATAGAGACTTTAGTGTTGAAGAGAAGTACGCTCACTGACAAGAGCAGTTTGTATATGCCCCTGAAGAATATGTGGACATCCACAAGTAGCATGGCCAAATGAGACAATTTTGTGTCCATGTTACGTCATCAGAAGTTTTTTATGCTCCAGTGACATGAAATCTGTGTTTAGTCAGAAGAATATCTCAGAAGAAGGGCATAAGGTGTTAATGCAAGATGCAGCATGGCTCATCCTCACTGTGCATGAGCCAAGTATCTTGTTAGTATCATATTCATTTCATGGAAAAGATTGGCAGGAGTTCAACTTCAACAAACAATGTTGTCCTCTAACTTTACAGAGTGTCAGTTTTCCAAAGAAGTATTCCGAGTCACACCAAACTGTGAGCCAAAGAAGAAACAAGACCTCAATTCTGCACTGAAATGGAAAGCTTCTACTTATCACAACTTCCACAGAGCCATAAAAACTAAGAAAACCTCTACAACAAAGGATGAGCAAGAGGCGGCCTCTGCAGATATGATGTGAGAACTTTCAGCAATGTGTTAATTGCAGGAATACAATTCTATGCACAAAATATGTTCACCACTGCTACGAAAATATAAACATTTGTACACCATTAATTCAAATTTCATATTTATTTATATTAATTTTGAATGGTTCACCTTTTGAACACTGAATACCAGTTGCATTAACCCTTTGACTGCTATGTGCAACACAGCGGTCACACCCCGTGTGCTGCGTTGTCGCACCGCTTGTCGTGCGCTAGATGCTGAATACCTTCTGGCGCGCATGCCGCGTGCAGTGCTTTCGACAGGTTCACTGTTTTTCAGTTTTCTATTTTGTTCTGGTCTTTGGACTGGCTTTGGAAGAATCGGAGGTATTTATTTACAATATTTACACTTCATTTTCATGTCACATGCATTTTTATTATAATGTATATACAAATGAAGACATTAGGGACATACTTCTACATTCTCTCAAAACAAGGTTTAACAGTTTTTTATTGCTGAAATAATTTGTGATAAATTTTGAAGCACGGATAAGCGCAGAGCTACATTGCATTCCTTACAGCACAACTTAGTTTTCTTCCTAACACCATTTCGAGCACAGACGATTGTCTTGTAAATTTCCCACTGATCTCGTAAATGTGTCGACATGTTTAGTCTTGTAGGGTACTCGACATTTAGCACCACCTACCGTCTTGCGATTGACATAAAAAGTTGCAAAACTTTCTCTAATTACATTGAGATGAAACTTTTCGTATTCATTTTCGTCCCATATTTCCAGTACAGTAGAGTCTCAATTATCTGACCTAAACCGGCCGCGGCAAGGTCGGATAAGCGGGAAGGTCGGCTAACATGGAAAATAATACAAAAAAACACAAAAATTAAATTAAAGTAGGCCAAATGAGTTAAACATTTAATATAATACAAATCAAATTAGACTGAATAGATATTTACTGAATGAAGTAGTTAGTAATTGTCTTTTGTTTGCCATTTTTTTGCCACTAAATCATGTAGTCTCTTAAGAAGTAAAACCTCGGTAGACGATGTTTCCTCCAGTTGCTCTACACATTTTAAGGGGGGTAGGACATCAAACGGGCCGACTTGGAGCAGGAGAGACACCACAGGACATTTTAATTTCCACTGTCTATTCTTTTACAAATAAATTCATAAAACTTTGTCAGCATGACCAGGAAGGATTCAGCATTCACACTCTTAGCAGTGGAACTTCGAAAATAATAACAAAATAATTTTTTTACATGTGAAATTTCGTCATTTTTTCACTTATTAATGGTAGCACTTTTCTTCATAAGTAAGAGAGATCCTTCAATGAATTTTGCACAGCATACAAACCATACTTAAAGGTGTACAAAACTCTAGAATTTTCCAAATCTATTAAAAACTGTGGTAAAAATTGAGGTAAATAGCTATAAAATTTGTGTTTTTTCTAATCATGAAGTTTAAAATATAACTGCTCATCCTTTTTTTCTTAAATTAAATAAATTCTAGAGTTTCATACACCTGTAAGTATGGTATGTATGCTGTGCAAAATTCATCGAAGAATCTCTCTAACTTATGAAAGAAAGTGTACCTATAGCAACAAGTGCAGCCATTAGTAAGTGAAAAAATGATGAATTTTCACACGAAAAAAAATTTATTTTGTTACGTTTTCGAAATTCCACTGCAATGAGTGTGAATCCTGAATCCTTCCCGGTGATGCTGACAAAGTTTTATGAATTTATTTGTAAAAGTATAGACACTGGAAATTAAAATGTCCTGTGATGCCTCTCCTGCTCCAAGTCGACCCGTTTGACGTCCTACCCCCCTTACAGCAGTTTCTAAGGCCTTGTGTCCTTTGTTGTGAGAAATCTTGGGTGCACTTTCCTCCACTACATCCGCTTCTTCATCTTCTTCTTTTTTGATTACCACGTTGACTATTTCTTCATCTGTCACTTCAAATTCTTCATCTTGGACAATCCATTCATTTATGTCATCTGTGGCATCAGCACATCCCGGAACTTTTCGTAACAATGAAAGCAGGGTAGTATTTTCTGGTTCGGTCTGCTGCTGTAGATTTTCATCATCTGGAGAATTTTCTTTATTTTCCTGTAGCAAAATTTTCCAGGATTTTGCAATTGTATTTGCTCCAACACTCTACCAAGATTGGGCCACATCATAAGCTATGTCTTTCAAATTAATACGGTGCAACTGCTCTAGCATGTCTTCTCCCTTGTCCATAGCATTAATTAAAGTGAAAAGCAAGTTTCTACGGTAGTTTCTCTTCAGTGTCTCTAAGGTCCCTTGGTCCATAGGCTGACATAAGGATGTAACATTTGGAAGCAAAAACATGGCAATTATATCTTTACCTTGAAGTTTATCTTCATTAGGATGACAAGTGGCATTGTCTAGAAGCAACAGTGCTTTGCGAGGCAAGTTGTTGGCTTTCAAAAACCTTTCAGTCTGTGACACGAACTCATTAAAAAACCATTCTTTAAAAATGTTTGAGCTCATCCAAGCATTTTTTTGGTTGTAATATTTCACTGGTAAAGCATTTTTAGACACATTTTTAAATGCTCTCAGTTTTTTTTTTTTTTTTTTTTTTTTTTTTTTTTGGCTTACCTATCATAGACAGTTTCATTTTCAAATTTGCTGTGGCGTTACTGCATGCAAGAATTGTCACTCTTTCTTTGCTACATTTGTAGCCTGACACTGCCTTTTCGGCCTTTGACGCTAATGTTTTTTTCCGGTAACATTTTGAAATTGCGACCAATCTTGTCGCAGTTAAAAATTTGATTGCCTGTAAGTTTGCCTTGTCCAATATCTTGTGAAGTTTATTCCTAAAAAATTGAACAGCTTCAAAATTTGCTGAAAGCTTTTCACCACAGACATTAACTTGCCGAATTCTGTATCTTTTCTTCCATCTAGCTGTGAAATTGGGTTCACCTTCGTTTAGTTCATTACGAAACTTTAAGGCTTTTTCCTGCAAAATAGGTACTGACATGGGTACACCTTTATCTCTATGTTGAGTAAACCATAGGAACAAAGCTTCACTTACTTTTTCATAATCACATTTTTTTCATGGTTTTCCGATCTTCCAAAACAGCCGAGGCTGCTCGCTGAGAACACCACTACTCAATTTCATTGTGGCTCCTTTTCCAGTCTCCAACTGTTGTTTTCACGACGTTATAATCTTGCACCACTTTTAATAAAGTTTCACCATTGTCTATTCTTTTTTCTTCTATTGAAACAACCACCTTTTTCCGTTTTGAAGCCATCACCACTAATTTTTACAATAACCAAAGTGCAACACGGCCACTCCACTACATATCTAAGTTAGCACTGAGGAGTGAGGAGTAGCAGACGGCTACAATGAACTGAGTATCAACAAACAACACATTAGTCACTGACCTGTCGTCGGCTGGCTCACGGCCGATGCGGTGAAAGGGTCAGATAATACAGAAGGTCGGATAACCAAAGATCAGATAATCGAGACTCTACTGTATAAGCAAAAGGCATTGAACCTTGCCATGTCCAAAATATGGAGAAACAATTTCCTGTACCACTTAGATAATTTCCGTGTACTTTCCACTGTTTTTATTAGCATGTTGCTGCTTCAGTCGACTAGTCTCATCGATTTATTGTAATCTTTTACCACACTTGGTTTCATTTTCAGATCACCACTCTTCCAATCTCTTTTTGAAGTCAGATACACTCCTGGAAATGGAAAAAAGAACACATTGACACCGGTGTGTCAGACCCACCATACTTGCTCCGGACACTGCGAGAGGGCTGTATAAGCAATGATCACACGCACGGCACAGCGGACACACCAGGAACCGCGGTGTTGGCCGTCGAATGGCGCTAGCTGCGCAGCATTTGTGCACCGCCGCCGTCAGTGTCAGCCAGTTTGCCGTGGCATACGGAGCTCCATCGCAGTCTTTAACACTGGTAGCATGCCGCGACAGCGTGGACGTGAACCGTATGTGCAGTTGACGGACTTTGAGCGAGGGCGTATAGTGGGCATGCGGGAGGCCGGGTGGACGTACCGCCGAATTGCTCAACACGTGGGGCGTGAGGTCTCCACAGTACATCGATGTTGTCGCCAGTGGTCGGCGGAAGGTGCACGTGCCCGTCGACATGGGACCGGACCGCAGCGACGCACGGATGCACGCCAAGACCGTAGGATCCTACGCAGTGCCGTAGGGGACCGCACCGCCACTTCCCAGCAAATTAGGGACACTGTTGCTCCTGGGGTATCGGCGAGGAGCATTCGCAACCGTCTCCATGAAGCTGGGCTACGGTTCCGCACACCGTTAGGCCGTCTTCCGCTCACGCCCCAACATCGTGCAGCCCGCCTCCAGTGGTGTCGCGACAGGCGTGAATGGAGGGACGAATGGAGACGTGTCGTCTTCAGCGATGAGAGTCGCTTCTGCCTTGGTGCCAATGATGGTCGTATGCGTGTTTGGCGCCGTGCAGGTGAGCGCCACAATCAGGACTGCATACGACCGAGGCACACAGGGCCAACACCCGGCATCATGGTGTGGGGAGCGATCTCCTACACTGGCCGTACACCACTGGTGATCGTCGAGGGGACACTGAATAGTGCACGGTACATCCAAACCGTCATCGAACCCATCGTTCTACCATTCCTAGACCGGCAAGGGAACTTGCTGTTCCAACAGGACAATGCACGTCCGCATGTATCCCGTGCCACCCAACATGCTCTAGAAGGTGTAAGTCAACTACCCTGGCCAGCAAGATCTCCGGATCTGTCCCCCATTGAGCATGTTTGGGACTGGATGAAGCGTCGTCTCATGCGGTCTGCACGTCCAGCACGAACGCTGGTCCAACTGAGGCGCCAGGTGGAAATGGCATGGCAAGCCGTTCCACAGGACTACATCCAGCATCTCTACGATCGTCTCCATGGGAGAATAGCAGCCTGCATTGCTGCGAAAGGTGGATATAGACTGTACTAGTGCCGACATTGTGCATGCTCTGTTGCCTGTGTCTATGTGCCTGTGGTTCTGTCAGTGTGATCATGTGATGTATCTGACCCCAGGAATGTGTCAATAAAGTTTCCCCTTCCTGGGACAATGAATTCACGGTGTTCTTATTTCAATTTCCAGGAGTGTACATTTCAGCTTTGTGGTGCGTTAATAGCATCCAGACTTCCTTCTTGTCCTGCCACTTCAGAGTGATTAGCTTTCCTGATTCTGAAGATCAGAAAGTTATTTCTCCTTTCTTCAGTTTTTCCTCCATTACTGGCACTTCCTTCCCCATTTGCCTAACTGTACCATATGCATTTGCCACTCTATCATACAACCAGATCTGGGCTGGTATACCAATTGTCGACAAACAGCGTATGCCCATTCTCTAAGTAAGGTTGGAGTAATGTGGCTAAAGTTTTCCAGACACTCCCATACCATGATTATCAACGTCTGTCTGTGTGTGCCAACATAAACGGTAAAATCTAGTATATAATTTGTCACGCAATTGCAAATTACAAAAATTTTAATTCAAAACCTACTTCTCTTTGCTGGAATATATTGCTTTACCCTCAGACAGCCTTTGAACAGCATCCAGAGATTCATCTATACAGAGTTTCTCATAAGGATAGAAAGTTTCCTTGAACATTTTCTGAAAATGATCTACAACAGGCCGAATTTTTGATAAGTAATCCCCATTTAGGGGCAAAGTGTTGTCATGGAAATGCAGTAAATTCAACAGCAAAAAATATTGGTCACTGGAGATTCTTTTGGAAAAAAAATTGTGTTTCCAGCAAAGGATCTGTCAACCAATAGTCACTCACCTTTAACTTTTCACTGTAGCCATCAGAAAGGAAAATGCTATAAAAACATGCCTTTCTGGCACATTTTTGTCACTCCACTTATGTATTCTAACATTTGTCTTTGGTTTGCAATTGGCCGATCGATACGTGCAATATTTATTTGTTTTCTGGTTAGTCATTTCAACAATGTCTGTCTTTACAAAAAGTCTAAGGGAACAGAGGCAGCTCTCATTTTCACTTACGTGAGCTTTCATTCCTGATGAGGATTCGTCAAACTGATGCTTTTCGGATATATGTTTTCACAACTCCATTTGTTTTCTGTCACGCTTGTGGGTCACTCTGCATCTTCATTTGAAGATGATGAGCATTGAATAGAAGTACCCAGCTATGGACTTCCTCTCGATGTCGTAGCCTTTGCACTAGTAATTACAGATGGAGATGAATGAGAATCAACGTCTGTAGATTGTAAACTATTCATATAATAGGCAACTGATGTCTGAACCAAGGGTAGAGTCTCGCAGAAAGGCGCGAAACTACAGTTCAACAGAAATCATACTAGTGTTATCTATTGTGTCTAAAGCAAATTACTCATAGAAGTGCTGTGAGGGTTGGACAAAAGTGTGGACATCCGCTTCAAATGTCATGTTCCACCTGTTGCAGTTAAAAAAAATGTTCAAATGTGTGTGAAATCTTATGGGACTTAACTGCTAAGGTCATCAGTCCCTAAGCTTGAACACTACTTAACCTAAATGATCCTAAGGACACACACACACACACACACACACACACACACACACACACACACACGAGGGAGGACTCGAACCTACGCCGGGACCAGCCACACAGTCCATGACTGCAGCGCCTTAGACCGATCATGTTGCAGTTAGAGCAAACGATAAGGTGTGGTGAGAGTCTGCCAGTAGCACTGCAAACAAACAGACGTCTTATTCAAGCACATCTAAACAACAGGCGACTGAATGTCTCAGAACTTCTACAGCAGTTGGCAGCACCCTGTGCATGGCAGCAATGAAATGCTATGGCAGTAGCACACACTGACTGCTGTAGCAGTCAGCCACAATCAAAGGGTTAATAATAAAATGTCGATATCTTTTGTATGAAATATTGTTTTTAACTTTTCAAACTGAATATCTCCATTCATAGCCAATACTTCCCTAGACCCCCTCATGTTATAGTTTAGGTGAACTATCTTTTGGAAAATACATGCAGTGTGATTCATTTTTACTTACCTTATTGTACAGCTACATCTGATTTTGCTCTGAAGCAGAGTTACCATAGATGCTTCAGACACACATCAGTTTTAAGTTTTTTCCGGTTCTTGAGTTGCTCCAGACATTTGAGTGCAGCATATTCAGTGAAATTTGATTCCTCGTGCCAATTTCTAGCAATGACCAATATTAAAAATGAATGGCTACAATAATATTTTAACTACTTCTTGAAAAATAGACCCGATAAACTTTTACCAAAACTTATATATTAAGCTATATGTAAATATCCAGAAATGCAAATGTGGACAAGTAAACACTGTACAACTCACCACCGTTCAAATATGTTTCTCTATTTTAGAATTTGTTGCCACTGTTGAAGGACGGTTACTGCCTGCATGGTCTGACAATTCTACACTACGCTGCACATTTCTAAGGTCATCTACAAGTTTTTTTATTGTTTCATCACTGCAATTGTATGTGAGCTCTATAATATTTTTACATATGTCTCTTGCCTCTTGAGACAGGGATGAACAAGAGCTTGATTTTTCAGGACTGGCGTGCTTTTTGTTCCTTTCATCGCTTCTGCTGGTATTCTGTACACCATTTCTCACAGAATTAATTGGTGCAGTACACCTGCTGCTTGAGTCACATCCATATGCCTTATCAATCTGGATCTCTAATGAATCTTCACCAAAAATTCTCTTTCTTGTCCTATACACATGGTTATAAATGGTTTTGTCTGTGGGGTAAAATGCAGTGTTTACACGGTCTGGTCTAGCTGGCCCACTGAAGTTTGTCTCAACAAACTTTTCAAGAAGCAATTTTATTTCTCTTACTGATGTTGTTCCATTTTTGACATGGTTCCGTATTTCCAAAGCTAGCCGAGGATGCAGATCTCCGCTTGTTTTCATATGTGCTGCACTGTGTGTGTGGTGCTCTGGTGGTGAAGCAACCACATACAAGCGAAGAAAGCTTTCTGGTTTATTGGGTAACTCCAAATGCTTCTTCAAGCTATCAATAACCTTTAAAACAATAATTATCACTTAATTAGGAACATTAAGTACATTGAGTTTGTGAAGCAATGTGTACACAACAAATAATGAACATTTTAAACTACACTCACCATTTTTTTTGTCTTGCGATCATTCTCTGACAGGACTAAATAGCCAGGATAAACTCTGACACATTTTACTAAAAATGTGGCAGGACAGTCACTTTTCTTGGTATCCATAAACAACTTTTGCTTTTTATTTGGAATGATATGGTCAACCTGGATGCATAAAACATACAGTAAAATTTAATAAATAGCTTTCAACAGATGTACTTTCTGTGGAGATTAAATCTGTGATTCCAACACTCTGAGATATCCAGGTCCTCCAATGTATGAGATCTTGTAGCTATGACAGCATTTAACAAAGGATGACCTGATAATTGAAGCAAGATGTGAAAATGATGTAAATCCCAAAGCTGCAATCATTTCAATAAAACAAAAACTGTTCCAGAATTCCATAATTAATTAACATGGCCACAATAGGATAAAATTTCTGCCTTACTGACTATAGTGTTCTTAGCGCAGAAAGGAACTTGTGGCACTACTGAAGATCTTGGCTTCTCTTCAAATCTCTCATCAGATATTAAACATAGCTTTACATGTTACAATTGAAATTATAGCACATAGCAGGATTTTTTCTAGGCTAAAACGATTTAAATTTTCCAAGCACCTTATAAATGAAACATGGGTTAAAATAAAATGTGCACAGAAGCAATATTGAATGAAAATTCAAAGTTCCTGTTAATATTTATATTCCAGTTTGAAGTAGTGTTTCCAAAAATTTGAATTAATTAAAACACCCAAGAAAAATAGCTGTCTCAATAGATGATGAAGAAAAGCCAATTTTTTGAGTAAACACCTCAGAATTAAAACCACTAAACTGCAACAGAAGTCAGACAAAACTTACAGCTTTGCAAATAATGTTTTTGCTACCCACCACTGTGGACGAACTAAATATAGAGCATAATCTAATAAAAAAAACCATAGCAGATTCAGATGAAATGCCAGTCCACTGACCAAAGGACTCATTACAGCAGAAAACACCCATTAGTGCAAAACATACAACAATCTTTCACTAAAAACCCACCTCAATATTCTCACCTCTTCAAATATAACAGATACTAGCAAGAACTGCTGACTGGACCTACTGAAGTATTATTTGTAAAACCCAAAACCATACTTTGGATTGGTATACACCTGCAGAATTCACATCAATCGTATTCTGTTTCCGGTCGCACTGTAATGATATAACAGTGTGTGAAAGTCACTATGTGGTAACAGCTTGTTCTTTACCAACTGAACTGGTATTTTATTTATTTATACTTTAAGTTCTGTAGAAAAGAACAGTCTGAACATGAATGAGCAACAAAGGTTAGTAATAAAAAATAACAAAAGAAATACACCTTTCATTTTCATAAAAGTTGGTGGTTAATGGTAGCATAAACAACACTGTAATGAAAAATTGCTTAAATGTTTCTAGAAAACCCTGAAAATAGAAGTGTACCTTGAGGAAAAGTCTCCATTTAGGCTTAAAAGTGTGAACAAAACTTCTACAGTCTTTTGGGTCTTTTGATTCCTTACTTAAAAGGCACACAGAAAAATGCTGCACACTCTTCTGCACAAAAGCCCAGGGGGTGTGATCTAATTTCATACCCGATTTCTAACTAGGATTAGCTGAGTGAAGGCTGTAAGTTCTTTGGAACAAGTTCAAATTGTTCAAAACAAATGCCACAGAGAGGCCTAGGGGTCATTCCACATTAAATCACTCAATAATTTTAGGATTTGTAACCCTTGTAACACTATTATCAATATTACCTGTAATGGACTTATCTTCTTTGACTGTTTTTACTTAATGTGACTTCTGTATAACCATGCTCTTTGATGTGACATCTATGTAATTGTACTTAATCTATGGATGTAATTTCAAAAGTTATACAGGGTGGTCCATCTGAAGTTTCGGATGAGATTATCTCAAAACCTATACATCGGGTAAAAACAGTGGGTAAGACAAGTTCGTAAGCTCAAAGAGGGACATAAATGATACTACATGTGACCCCCAGCTCCCGCCCCCTTGGGTGGGGTGGGGGCAACTTTTAAATCTTAAATGGAAACACCCATTTTTTTATTGCAGATTCGGATTCTCCTTAAAAAAAGTAATCAAGTTTTGTATGAAACATTTTTTTAAACCATTGACAGATGGCACTGAATCGAGAAAAAAGTAAAACTGGGGAAGAACTCAGATTTATTCGGAATGATCCGAGAAGGACACATTAAATCGATACAAAACATGCACCAATTCTTTCATTACACCAAATTAAGCTATGTGTTTACAAAATCCTACCCGCCACAGTTTTTGATGGAGGGAAGCGGAATGGTATTAAAATCTCATTAGGGAACTCTTCACCATTGCATTACTCACCCAACTGTCGTGCTACTGTGGCCAAACTTTGAATTATGGCTCAGTATAAAGATCGGTGCAATGCGATCAGATGTCACTTCACTTTCAGATTGTGAACCGTAAATATCAACTGAAGAAAGTAAATTATTCTTTAGTGAAACATGGCTCACTATCCTCCTACAGAGATTGTTGATATGATGTTAATTTTAGGTGAATGCCATAACAATTACGCTGCAGCTGCGCAATTGTACGTGGATTGTTTCCCAAACAGACGACATCCAAGCGAAAACATTATTCAAAATTGCACTCAACGAGCTCGAAATGGATACATGCGCCATCCACCACATCATCGCGAATACAATGAAAATGACGTTCGTACCCCTACCGTTCTCGCCTGTGTTCAACTGGATCCCGAAATTAGTAGTCGTACGATTCAGAGACAAACTGGAATACCAAAATCAACTGTTTTGAGGATTTTGAAGGCACACAATTATCATGCGTATCATATCACACTGACACGGGCATTAATGCCAAAAGATATGCAAATATGCATGCATTTCTCCCAATGGGCTTTGGAAATGAATGTTCACCGATGCAGCCTCATTCAAAAACAATGGTGAATTAAATCATTAATGATTGTCATTAATGGTCTCCTGTCAACCCTCACTGGCACACCCACGTCGACAATCAACACCAATGGTCGTTAATGGTCTGGTGTGGAATTTTAAACAGTTGCTTGATAGGACCATATTTTCTTGACCAAAATGTTACTGGGGAATCTTATTTACTACTTCTCCGTGATGATTTGTTGGAGCTAATGGAAGATGTTGATTTAGAAACTAGGCAATGAATGTGGTTCCAACAGAATGGAGCAGCTCCCCATTATGTTAAAAATGTGCGGAATGTTTTAAATTTACGGTACCCTGGTCTGTGGATAGGATGCAGCAGACCAATTCAGTGGCCTCCACGTTCACCAGACCTAACAACCCCTGATTTTTTTCTTGTGGGGTTATTTAAAAAATATTGTTCATGTAAGACAGTCCACAACACAAAATGATATGGCGCAACACATTTGAAGAGCGTGTGCAGCCATACCAAGGGATGTGCTGCTCAACACTGTTGACAACTTCCGCAGACGATTGACTTCAAGCACTGAAGCATATGGGGATAATTTTGAACAATTTCTTCGTGGCTAATTTCATTAATTAAGCACTCCAAATTGTGAGAGGCAAGGGGGGACACGCTAATGAAGCACCCCAACATGTGAGAGGCAAGGGGACTCACACTAATGAAGCACCTCAACATGTGAGAGGCAAGGGGACTCACACTAATGAAGAACCCCACGGGAACATTATTCTACTACGTCCACGTCATTGTTCCTCAGTAATGCTAAAAGTAGGATACAGTACATTTTGTACAAAACTAGCTTAATTTGGCGTAACGAAAGAATTGGTGCATATGTTTTATCGATTTGATGCGTCTTTCTCCGATAATTCTAAATAAATCGGAGTTCTTCCCAAATTTTACTTTTTTCTCAATTCAGTGCCATCTGTCAATGGTTTAAAAAATGCTTCACACAAAACTTGATTACTTTTTTTATGGAGAATCCGAATCTGCAATAAAAAATGGGTGTTTCCATTTAAGATTTAAAAGTTGCCCCTGCCCCATCCAAGGGGGGCGGGAGCTGAGGGTCACATGTAGTATCATTTATGTCCCCCTTTGAGCTTACGAACTTGTCTTACCCACTGTTTTTACCCAATGTATAGTTTTCGAGATAATCTCATTCGAAACTTCAGATGGACCACCCTGTATATTGTGAAAGAATGCAACTGTTAAAACTTTACTTGTAATACTGGTTCTTGCATAGGGCATGTAGGTTTGTAATCACAGAAGCCCCTCTGCAACAAAACTGGCTTGGTGGAAATAGAAAATGTGGATCTGGCGATCGAACTGCAAAGCTCCTCGGTGGCTTGAGTTAGTCAGTGGCTAGCAGCCACAGGGTTCACATCTTGTGAACTGAATGAGGCAAGAAGAACTACAAGATTATATAACATAGCCTCATAAGTGGACGGAATTTGACTTATTATTCATGGCATACTCTTGTTAGCTTCATGCTACAGAAATCTGATGCTACGAATATAATTTTCAAAGTTTGTTACATAGCTAGAGCCATGGATACTTTTGCTGCCTTTTTTTGAATACCACAGGAGACCAAAACTGCCACCACCTTCATCTCAATTTATCAGCACAGTACTGTATAAATGCATGGACCAGTTATGCTGTTTCTTTTTCAGTAATAAGGTTATGTTCTGTAAACTTTTTGTTTCGCCTCTATTTTATGCTTGGTTGTTTACCTAGACAGCATGCTATTCCAAGTGCTACGATTTTTCCAAGTATCCTATTATATTTTAATAAACTTTCACTACAGTTAATAAACTTTGTGCAGTAGTAAATTTCATAATCATTCAGCATACCAAGTTTACAACTACCCTTCATATTTTTTATAGGCCTACAAGGATAAAGCTTTTTAAAAAGTACAATTGACAAGAAAATATTTTAAGTATTCAGCTTAAAGATCGTTCTTATTGAAATCTCAGTACAATATTACAATTACTTGAAAAAAACTGCAATGATTCATAACAGTTACTAGCTAGTAGACTGAGCAGCGTCAGTATAAGGATTATTGTGCAGGTCTGGAAGTAACAGTGTTTATAATTCCATGTGTACTGTATATAGTTAAAAGTGTTTCCCTTGCTGTGTTGTAACTGAAACATTCAGTCTTGATCTGAGTCAACTGATAGATTGGATTCTGGGACCCCACACTAACTGTTGAGCAAGATTTAAGTTTCATATCACAACTACAGCATTAATGAAAGGAACTTGCCATCTCTCTAACATTTGCGTGCTACAATAAGCAATTCGCTACAATAATTCAGACTATACTAGATCCAGGTACCACATGTTTCATTTAAACACGTTTCGCAAATGATGGCTTGTTCTGTGCACCTAAGTCATGCCTTCTCCGACAGCCAATGAGCGTCCAGCAGTGTTCTGAGTGATCTGCTGTGAATTCCATAGCTAATGCAAGCATTAAATGTGCTCATAGCGAGTTGTTTAGTGAATTTCTATTTCATTTGCTGTGAGATCTCATCACTGATGGTGGTGGTAAGTGATAAATTCTGCATAAGCAAGCGAGAGGCTTAATCTTCAGTATATATGCTTTCTCAAAGTGGAAAGCAGGTGCAGCTTTCTCAAAGCGGAAAGCAGGTGCATGCGCGAACAGCAACTGTTGTTTGGTGTCTCAACAATGCTTACCCCGACCGTGAATCGACATGCACTAACTGTAATTGTTCGTGGATTGTCCTATGTAAGGAAGTGAATGCTCCTTGAGAATACATATAATAATAGGAATAGACTAGTTAATTACCTGACACCCATTTCCAGAACAATATTTTCCAATATTTAAGCTGATAAAAGATCCTCCTGTGCAAGTTAATATTGCTCTACCATTAGTAATTATTTATCTAAAATAATCATTAGCTTTCTGCAACAGTATTACGAGGAGGACAGCTGCTACTCACTATGTAGTGGAGATGGGGAGCCACAGATAGGCACAACAAAAAGACTGTCACTAAACAAGCTTTCGGCGAAAAGGCTTTTGCAGGGAAAAAAACACACACATTCACACAAATGCAACTCACACATGCATGACCATAGTCTCTGGCAGTTAAAGCCAGAATACGAGGAGCAGAACATGATGGAACGGGAGCCTGGGGTGGGGAGGGGGAGGGATAGCAGGGTATGGGGTTGGGGGACAGTAAAGTGCTGCTAGTGGGAGCATGCAGGGACAAGGTGGAGAGAGGATAGGGCAGCTAGATGCAGACGGGAGGTTAGATGGAGGGTGGGTGAGATGAGGGGGAGGGAGGGGATAGCAGAAAAGGAGAGAAGTAAAAAGAGTGGGTGTGTTGGTGGAATAGATGGCTGGAATGGGAGCAGGGAAGGAGCTAGATGGATAAGGACAATGACTAACAAAGGTTGAGGCCAGGAGGGTTACGGTACCATAGGATACATTGCAGGGAGACTTCCCACCTGCGTAGTTCAGAAAAGCTGGTGTTGAAAACAAGGATCCAAATGGCACATGCTGCAAAGCAGTCACTGAAATGAAGAACTTTATGTTGGGTGGCGTTCTCAGCAACAGGGTGGCCCAGTTGTATCTTGGTACACAGTTTGCCAGTGACCATTCATGCAGACAGACAGCTAGTTGCCTTGAAGTCATTACCTATAAACAAATGCGGGGGTGTAGCTATGGGCACCATCCTATGCCAACTATTCAAGGGCTATCTAGAGGAATCCTTCCTAAACACCCAGAATCACAATCCCTCACCTGGTTCAAACTCACTGATTTCATCTTCGTGATCTAGATTAAGGGCGAGAAAACCCAATCCACATTCCTCCAAAACCCCAACAAGACCCCCCCCCCCCCCCAATTCACTTCACCAAGTCCTACTCAGTCCAACAAGGCACCTTCCTTGATGTTGACCTCCACCTCAAAGATGGCTACATCAGTACCTCTGTCCATATTAAACCTACCAACCACCAGGAATACCTACACTTCGACAGCCGCCACTCTACCCATGGCCGTTGCACCTGTAGTGATGAGGGGTCTCTCTCTAAATATACCAAGGGTCTCACTGAGGCCTTTACAGGCCATAATTACCATTTCATCCCAGTATAAAACCATATCTCCCACACCTCATCTTTCCAGTTACCTGTCACCTCCCAAAGTCCCACTGTCTGGCCACAGAGAGCATTCCCCTCGTGACTCAGTGGACCGCAGGAATGGAGCAACTGAATTACATTATTCCTCAGCAATTCGAGTACCTCTCATCATGCCCTTCCCACCCCTCCCACAGCCCAACGAACCTACACAATATCCTCATCCATACCTGCACAACCCCTGCTCCCAGCCCCTTGCCTCATGGCTCATATCCCTGTAATAGACTTAGATGCAAGGCCTGTCCCATACATCCTACCACCACCACCACCTACTCCAGTCCGGTCACTAACATCACTTATGCCATCAAAGGCAGGGCTACCTGTGAAACCAGTCATGTGATCTATAAACTAAGCTGCAACAGCTTTGCATTCTAGGTGGACATGACAACCAACAATCGGTCTGTCCACATGAATGGCCATGGCCAAACTGTGGCCAAGAAACAATTGGACCACTCTATAGCTGAGCATGCTGCCCAACATGATAGCCTTCATTTCAATTACTGCTTCACTGTCTGTGCCATCTGGATCCTTCCAACCAACACCAACTTTTCTGAATTGCACAAGTGGAAAATCTTCCTGCAATATATCCTACGTTTACTGTAACCCTCCTGGCCTCAACCTTCGTTAGTTATTGTCCTTACCCGTCTAGCCTCTCCCCCCTGTTCCCATTCCAGCACTACACAGCCCTCTATTCCGCCAATGCACCCAGTCCTTTTACTCCTTTTCCACTACTCCCCTTCTCCCCAGTGCTCCATCTAACCCCCCAACTGCACCTAGCTGCCCTACCCTCTCTCCACCTTGTCCTTGCACGCTCCCACTAGCATCACTTTACCATCCCCTACCCCCTATCCCTCCCCACCCCAAGTTGCTGTTCTGCATTCGTGTGTGTGTGTGTGTGTGTGTGTGTGTGTATTTTTGACAAAAGCCTTTTTGCCTGGAAGCTCATTTTGTGACAGTCTTTTTGTTGCACGTATCTGCAACTCAGCATCTTAGCTGTATAGTGACTAGCAACTACCCTTTTTGTCATACTATTACATTCCATCCTGGATTTCCCATTGCTTCATTAGGTTTCAGATTTGATATAGAGATAGCACATGTTATTGAGAGCTATTTGTTGCAAAAATGGTTAATATTCCTTCTATGTTGTTCAGGCCAAACTACTGTTACACTGTCTTAAAAAATGCACAACACTATGCTGTCTGTAATAACATTAGTTTATTTTGCTACCAGCTTCAGTTCTGAACCATCATCAACAGCAGGAAAATTCTCAGAGATGTAACATGCTTCGACGTAAGTTACCACAGGAAACCATAACTACCAAGATAATACAAAATAAAAAATTGTGACAAGATTAAAATTGATGGAACATCCATAAGTTGCGTTACTGTTTGGTATCTTATTGTCAAAGCATAAGTTCAGTATCAAGTAAAGTCAATCACAATAGTAAATTTTCTTATGATCCATGCTAGTACTTGGTAAACTTTGCCTAATTACACTGGTGAGCATTTCCTTCTGCATAACTGCAGTTTACTTTATTACTAATACAACCTTGGTTCAATTCCAATTTGATCTGCTACTACTTCCCTTCAATAGAAATCTTTAAAGAAACAAGAATAGTCTGACACCTTTCCATTATGCATGATCATGCTCAAATAAGTATCCTTTCACAGTAGTAACATTATAGGTGTACTGCTAATTTGGTAGTAGCTGCTAGTGTTATACCTACCTTCTCAGATTTTCACAAAACTTTACATTTTTGCTTAGACTTAAAACATAAGAACTTCTACTTTCTTTTTGTCTTAGACCAAAACTCTTTTGTAGTGAATTTTCATTGTATGGATGTTCTGATAATTTGGCTCTTTGAGTATGTCCATGCAAAGTGGTACTTATCTACAGAAATGTTCACACCTCGGGTCTTTATGAAGCTTTTGATTTTGATTTTTTTTTAATCACAAGGTAAGAGAGGCATACAGTTAACAAACAATTATTTAAGCAGTAAAGTTATGAAGAAAACTATAAAAAAATATTAATGTAAGTTGCTTTACAATTTCTGAAAAAATTACAGGGGCGGTGAAAAAAATTTCTTTCAAATTTCTTCACGCTGTTGATCTTTAACTCAAAAGATTTTAGGCTTTCTAATACAATAATAGAAGCATTTAAAATTAGACTTCGTGAAAACAACTTCATTAGAGACACTGGCTATGCGCTTAGCAATGCATGATAGTGTGCACCTAAAAAAAAAAACCCACAGATGTTCACTTCTCACAGTTTGCTGCCTGATGCAACAGATGGAACTGCACACAACACTATATGAAAAGGGCAAGCAAAATCTATGGACATAGAGGGCGACACCTCTGTATGTATCAGTATGACTTAATCCAGCCAATCGGTTGCCATTCTGCAAGTATAAAATAGTTAACGACCGCTATTTTCAGTCCCTGACAATTATGATGTGGGCTATCACCGAAAGCTTAGAATTTTATCTGAATCTGATGCTGCAAGTCAACCAAGAACTTTTATACAAGGACTCAGTCGTGAAAAACTTCATAGCCATGACGTGAATGTAGTCAAACAAATGAACAACTCAATGATGGAAAAAGCAGCTCAGTGGTTCCAAGAAAATAGACTGTCATTAAATAAAAACAAAACTGAACACATCTTCTTTTCCCTTAGAGATATTAATAATGGACCAAATGAACCCAGACATTCAGTAAAATTGCTAGGCATATATCTAGATACTAAATTATGCTGGAATACCCACACAGAAGAGCTCTGCAGTAAGTTGGCAGGAGTTTTATATCTCCTTAGAAAACTTAAGGATTGTGTCACTAAGGAGTGCATGCGTATGGCATACTACAACTTTTTCCATACACATTTGCATTATGGAATACTTCTTTGGAGAAACTCTGCTGGGGCAGAAGAAAGCCATTAGTTGTATTTTTGGTTTGGGCAAATTAACTTCTTACAGACAGTACTTTATTGAGCACAGAATACTTACAGTCCCCAGTCTATACATACACAAAACATTTATGCAACCCAAACAGAATGCCCACATGTATGAAAGCAGGTCAGATGTGCACTCATATGAAAACAGAAACTTATTAGACATTCCTTGGACACGCTTGAGTAAAGTCCAAAATAATTTTGTACATGCTGGCAAAACATTTTTTAACACAATTTCACATGGCACAAGGGAGCTGCATGAAAATATATTTAAAATTGTGGTAGAGACATGGCTGAAAGAGAAAGCATTCTATAGTACAAGTGAATTCATATATAATAACAAAATTCGATGCTCTTTTATACAATTAAAAATATGATACTCTTTTATATAATGAGAAATATAATGCTCTTTTATACAACAAAAAACGAATGCGATTGTGAACTAACAAAATTGTAACTTATTACATGCAACTAAATTTGTATGTGCAACCAGTGTAACTAATTATGGTTGAGTAGAAGATATGCAATATTTATGTAATAGTACCTGTATATGTTAACCTTTTGTATAACCTTTTGTATAATCATTTGTATAACCATCTGTAGAATTATGTATCTACCCTTAGTATAATTTGTGTAACCAACTGTATAATTATGTAACAAATGACGATGCCTTATACAACACAACAGTTGTCTACAGACAAATAAATCCAATTCAATTCAATCCTACTTCTAAAGAAGAAGCTAAATTTTTAAATGAAGTAGCAGTCAGTTAATTACAAGGGGAAAGTATGAATTTATTTAGTGTCATACAGTTGCTTAAAACAATGTGTCATTTGACAAACTACAGCTCAGTACAAACTCCTCTGCAATTTTCAGAGCTGAATGAACGCCAGCAATATCTGATATTGCTATGGTCCAATACAAACGTTACAGAACATACTTAAAGAACCCCTACATATAGACACCACATATACCATTACTTAAAAGGGAAATACGGAAGCGTCCGATCCCACCCGTTGGCTTTGACCCATGACGTCACAAATATGGCGGAAACGACCATAAACGACAATTCCAATATGGCGGATATAAAATCGTTGCATACGTATCATAAAGACGAAAATACATCGAAAAACAAACACACACACGTTTCACAAAAAGCCTAATGACTCTAACGGGGCAAGCGTGGGAAATCGGGGGTTTTTGGGTGGGGAGAAACTAAATATAAACAAATTTAGCCACCCACCCCCATACAAAACCACGCAAGACGACGAAAAAAATCGACATCACAAAACTCACCAAATACCACAAAACACATTATTATCTGGAATCGGAAACTTCCCTTGACCTATATAGATCTACAGTAGCTCCCGATCCCATAAATTGGGATCGAACACTTCCCTTGGCCTATATAGCTCAACAGCAGCTCCCGATCCCATCTCCCATTACAAAAACCAACATACTCCACCAAACATTGAGATTGAACACCTCCCCACCAACTATATAGCTCAACAGCAGCTCCCAATCCCATAAATTAGGATCGACCACTACCCTTGACCTATGTAACTCAAAAACATCTCCCAATACGAATACCAATACCAACCTTCACAGCCACAAATTTCAATGAGACACTTCCCTATACCCCAATACACAACACATACGCCAAAAACAAAAAAATGAGAACTTACCACAAGAAAGTTCCAGCCCCACAAACTAGATTGGCCACCACAATCACACACAAATGCAAAAGAAAAACCCAACCCACCCACACCTCAACCCCCTCCCCCCCCCCCCCAACCCCAAAATAAAAAACCCACAAACAAAAACCAAATGTAACATAAAAAACATCTCAATCACACACTACAACTCAACAAAAACTTCAACAAAATAGATCCTCCACAACTAAAACAAAAAACAAACACACTCCCCCTCTCCCCCCCCCCACCTTAACAAACACTATACAACAAAATAAACCACCCACCCCACCCTGAACCACAGCCACCCACCCACCTACCCAGCCCACCCTAACTAACCACTTTCGGCCTATACATTTTACCCACAGCCCTTAAGAAAACCCGAACAATACAATAACCCTCTGGGACACTCTTCCGCCAACAGTACTCATCTAAATGAGACTGAAGGTTGGAAGAGCGCCTCTTCCCCCTCCCAAGAACTGACTTAACCGCCCCCCACATCCCCTCTATTGTATTAGTACAAGCCCCTGTCTCATAATTCTTAAATTCTAAACTATGGTTCACTACTAAATGATTAAATCCCCTCTCACCCAACCCCCTATAAGAAGAAAAAGCATCAGAAACTATTGTGGACCCCGGCTCTATATATTCCTCAATTAACCCCACTAATTCAGCCTTCGACCTCCATTCCACAACCCTAAAAACACATTCGGAACCCCCACCCCCCGGAACAACAGCCCCCCACACCCAAAGACCAGCCACAGACTTCCCCCTCCCATACTTCCTTTTCCCAAACTGTGACTCGTCCACCTCCACAACCACCCCATGCCCCCCCAACCTTACCCCCGTACTTAATAAATTCCGAACACACTTCACGACAAAAGGAATACCAATCTAAAACAGTCCTCTCACTCACACCAGTCTCATGCGCGCAAAAACTCTGTGGGGATCTATAACAAAAATAATATGTAACAAGCACAATCTCACGCATGCCCAACCTAGACTTCTCGAACCAGGTACCACGCCGTATGGAACGCCATATGTCATCTTTGCGACAGCGCCACATGTAACCGTCCATGGTCCGAGAGGCCGGAACTTTAACCAATTTCATTGGATCACGGCACACACCGCACTTCACGACCTCGGCAATTAAGCCAAATAGCTGTAGGAATTTAATCAGCTCTAAAGCTGTCTCCCCCATCATAGCCCTCAACCGAGAACTATTAATCTTGTCTTTCATATCCATTCCTGAACAAAAAACCACAACCGATTACACTTAATAACAAACCCACCCGACGTACAGCAATCATCACTACATTAACCATCACACAAAACCGTTAACTCACTCATACAAATTCCGCTTCAAAAATACGCACGCAGCACTCACCACTGAGCAACAGCAAACTGAGCCCAACACACCGAACAAACGAAAACCATGAACATACCACCAGAGGGCACAACAAACAACAACACGACGACATCTACAAACACGCCACACTCACAAACCAAACTCCGCACCGTAATGACGTCACACACCACAACACCCTTACGTCACAGGTCAAAGCCGACGCGTGAGATCGGACGTTTCTGTCGACCCCTTAAAAGTTGCCATCAAATTGAATGTGAACCTTTAAAAATACATTGTTAAAATCACAGCTGCACAGTCCAATAGGACCACTTTATCTATGTCATTAAGTGCTAGGAGATTTTATCCATCACCACACAAAAAACAGCGTACAACGTATATTCAGATTTGTGAACAGAAAACAGAACTCAATGACAGAAATAATAATAGAAAAAACAAAGTATCAAGTATGCCGATAAAACTTTAGACTATTTGAGGTGCTCTTCCTTAAAACTTCATTCAATTCCAAATCACAGCAAGCCCTCATGTAACAAACTGAAGCTAGAAAGAGTGAAGCATGTTTTGGAAAAAGAGTGTAGTTGGCATCAGTGTGGAAGTTTGTAACAGTAGGGAATATAAAATGGATGCTGAAATTTTTAAGAACAGCAAAGATTTTGATGCAATGACATTGTTAATGAGGGAAAAAAGTGGCCAATATGAGGAGATTTGAAAGGGGGGAGGGGGGGGGGGGGAATCGAATTTTAAATTTAGCTCCTCCCTCTTGATCAAAAGAAGAAAATAATAATAATTTCAGAATTCAATAAATGAAAGGAAACTGAAAAGTTTATTTTTATCAATTCCTAAATTAAAAATGACAAATATACTCTAATGTTACCTGGAGCAAAAGACACCACGGAGAGAATATGTATGGAAGAAAGATTTACCCTCTGCAACCTAAGGTAAGTACATTCTTGCTTAAATGATACCCCAAACACCAATATTTTGTTCACTAAGACCAAAGTGATGCATTTTAGCTGGTGCTGCAGGCACTAATACAGAGGAGGAGGAGATCAGTGTTCATTAGAGATGATGCACAAGTTCGGATTAAGGAAGTATGGGGACGGAAATAGGCCATGCATTTTCAAAGGAATCGTACTGGCATTTGCCCTGAAGTGATTTAGGGAAATCACGGAAAACCCTGAAGTGATTTAGGGAAATCACGGAAAACCTAAATCAGGATGGCCTGATGCGGGTTTAAACTGTCATCCTCCCAAATGCAAGTCCAATGTGCTAACCACTGCGCTATCTGACTCGGTGGCACTCATCCTGCTGCATCCGCCAAAATGTAAAACTACTTTTGGATGTGCATTGAAGAAATGTACAATGAACTTACATAAATTTTTTGTATGGGACTTGGAAAACAACGAATGTGTGCTTTATCACCGTAATAATTGTCCCAGTGATGAAAACCTGACAGAACTCAAAATTAACTTCCAAACATACTGATGATGCAATTCAGTACAACCAGTGAATTAACACAGACCACTGGACACACTAATTTATATCTAAGTGTTATGCAAGATACCTGAAAAATGTGGAGCAAAACCTAACCAACAAAAAAGCAGTTCTGTTAATAGATATTGCTGAAAATTACAGCTTTGTAATTCACACTGAAGTCCACAGTTACCATCGGACAAGAATCATGTGTTTGTGTTTATGTGATAAATAAGGAAAATAAAATAGAAATAGTAAACCATTGCTTTATAAGCAATGATATGGAGCATGATGTAGGATTTGTAAATGCCTCTTGGAAAGAAATGGTTAGGCCTAACTGGTTGGTTGACTTATACCATGAGTCAAGAAACTGTGTTATTTCAGTGAAGCATGTGCAGCTGAACATAAAAATAGAAATTGCCTGAAGTATTGTGTAAACACAAAAATGATTTTCCTACTGATACCAAATATTAATTTTTTGCCACTAGCCATGGTAAATCTGTGGGTGATGGATTGGGAGGAACTGTAAAATGTGCATTGGGAAAAGCTGGTCTTCAATTACAGAATGATGTACAAACAACTGCATCAGGAATTTACAATTTCTGTAAATGAACACGAGACAAGATACAACCACAGTTTCGCAATTAACAAGAAAAACAAAGTTAAATCTCAAATTTATGTACTGCACCATGAAAGACTTATCAGTTATTCATTTTATAGTAGATGAATATGTTACCACTGCATGCACAACTAAACTATGACAAAGCAACTGCATGATGCAACTATATTTTAAATAAAAAAAGTGCAGTAATAAATTTTTTGAAGTTCCTACATGTTTGTATTTTAAATACATAAACAGTTCTTTTTCTCAGTTTGTAAAAACGGTATACTTCCTATGATTAGACAATTTGTGTATCAATAAAAACAAGAGTTTAATGTTACACACCAGGTGATTAGGAACAGGAATCTCGTTTTTATCATAGTACATTGGACCGAGTGTACATTGCCTGTAGCTTACATACTCAACCGAAAATGGTGACCCAAAAAATGGGATTTGAATAGTCCCTTGTGACTGACTGAAGAAGAATCGTGGTTTACCTGGAACAATTGGAATATTTTTTATACGTAGTTAAGAGAAAATACAAGAAAACGACAGTTTCTTCGTGTTACCTTGTCAAATATAGGCTTACTGAGAACCATTACTATAGTACAATAAGGTTTGCATTTTAATCAGCAACGAGCCACTAGTATGATTACAAAAGTTTAAACAGACAATAATGTTTTAAATAAACTTTTGTAAACGATACATCGTATGATTCTATCAATTTTTCTTTCTCAAGTAGCAACATTGTTTTCAGTATACTAATGAAGTAAATAAGATACTTTTTTACTTACTGGTTGTAGCGTCGGAGGATAATCTGTTATAAGCGCTGCTCCTCACCGAATAAGAATACCCAACACATTTGAGCCTGGTAAAAAGGTAATCGATTTCTTCCTCGGATGAACAAATGCCGCAAAACTGGCCTTTGTTTCCGATGCTGATTTCCTTCATACACTCTTTCATTATAGTCTTAAATGGACACATGTCGCAATAAAAACAAAGCAAAGCGAAACGAAATCACCAAACTCCACCAAAGCATAGCACAAAACAAGGTACATACAGCAGAAACTACTGCTGACACCTTCGTAGGTTGACACCCAAAATATTACACAAACGTCTGACAACAAAATATGTCAAAGTCTTTGCGACGAAGACTATGCAGTATGTGGTACTTCGTAACACTGAACTCTTTGGATGAGCGTATCGTCACAGCTTTTCATAAGCCTGGTCCACACGCAACGATCTGTCTGCGCAAACATTGGCGCAGATGTCTGTACATGCAAAAGATCGCTGCAAATGTGGTGAGTTCACACGACACAAACCCCAATCTACTACTCGCCCGCCATCTGTCGGTGTAGAAAAGAAATATCAGTGGCAAGCGACTACGCTCCCCGTAAACGTCAAAAATTTAATTCAGTTATTTTGAAATATAGAAATGGAGGAAGTTCTGTTGTGGTCTGTGTTCGTAATTTGTGTTGCAAAAAAAGTTCAGACCAACCGCAGGAAACAGAGAAAGCGGTCAAAATGGTGTAGACAGTGGCCGCTAAAACGAAAGCAGTTTTCTCACGTAAATTTTCTGCGAGAGTTGCAGGGAAAACCTAACGACAGGCGAAATTATTTGCGGATGGATGTCGAAACTTATAATTATCTCTTAAAGCTTGTAACCCCTCATATTATGAGAAAAAAATACTTGTATAGAGAAGAGCAATTTCTCCCCATGAACGGCGGCGGTATAATTAAGATTCCTAGCAACAGGAAGGAGCTACAAGGATTTGGAATTTTCAACTGCAATATCGAAACAAGAGTTGAGTGAAATAATACCCGCAATTTTTCAATTAGAGCATTTTATGCTGCTGTCTTTTTTCTCAGTCACTATATTCTTTACTTTAATCTTCCACAAACTTTTTTTTTTCCTTTATTGTATTTAAATTCCCCATCAGGGCGGGTTGGCAGCAGCATATGCGCTGCTCTTCAGCCGAAAGACATAGAACAAACAATAGAAGACATTTAAAAATAACAAAGGAGAGAATATGGTGAACATAGATATAAAAAAGGGGAACATCATGGAAGGCAATAGACAAAAAACGGGGTGACTGTAAAATGGAGATAAAAAAACTGTTTAAAAGTAGCACACACAAAAAGCCACACACTGCGACAATTAAAAGAACACAAGGCACAGTATGACTGGAGCATAAAAGGTATCGACGGATGGTGTAGCACATAACAAACACTGACGGCGAACATCAAGGCAGTACACAATTAAAATCACACCTCTTGACGCACAGGAGAAACAGCACTAAACACAACACTGATGTGGCACACTGACGATGATCAAAACAGAGGATCTGCCAGGCGCAAGGAGATGAGGGAGACCGGAAGAAGGGAGGGAGGGGAAGAGATGGGGGAAAGAGCGGGGGGCGTGCTGAGGAGGGCCAGGTAGGGAGGGATGTGGGAAGGAAAGAGGCAAGTATGGGGTGCAGGGTCTCAGGGGAGGGGGGGTGGGGGGGGAAGGAGGAAAATCCGCTCTGGGAGAAGGAGGGAAGAGGAAAAAGGGGGCCCTGGGGAGGGGGGGACAAGGCAAGGTCATAGTTGGAAGGAAGGGTAGATGTCACGGCGAAGTTCGTCATCCTGGAGGGGGAGGCGTTGGAAATTGCCCTGATGAAGGAGATGGAGGGTGTGGAGGTGGAGAGAGGGAGGGATACAGCGATAGAGGCGCGGCAATGGGTGGGGGGTGGAGAGGAAGGAGGAAACCAGAGGGTGGGGGGGATCAAGCCTGCGGATAATGTAAAGCATGCGGAGATGTTGGAGGAACAGGAGGAGGTGGGGGAAGGGGATCAGTTCATACAGGAGCCGTGTGGGGGAAGGAAGGCGGATACGGAAGGCAAGGCGGAGCGCATGGCGTTCAAGGATTTGGAGGGCCTTGTAAAAGCGGGTGGGGGCGGAGATCCAGGCAACGCTGGCATAACAGAGGATAAGACAGATGATGGATTTGTAGGTGTGGAGGATGGTAGAAGGATGCAATCCCCATGTCCGGCCAGACAGGAGTTTCATAAGGCGGCGGCGGGAATGGGCTTTCTGCTGGACGGTCTGGAGATGAGGGGTCCAGGTGAGGTGTCGGTCGAGGGTGAGGCCAAGGTATTTGAGGGGGGGGGGGTGAGCTGGATGGGACGACCATAAAGGGTGAGGTAGAAATCATGGAGGCGAAAGGAGCGAGTGGTGCGGCCTTCGATGATTGCCTGGGTTTTGGAGGGGTTGAGACGGAGGAACCACTGGTTACACCAAGTGGTGAACTGGTTAAGTTGGGTTTGGAGGGTACGTTGAGACTGTCGAAGGGTAGGATAGAGAGCCAGGAAGGCGGTGTCATCAGCATACTGGAGAAGGAATCTTCCACAAACATGGGTGGTTTCTATATGTTTCAATGAATTCACTTACAAACTCTCGAGAACACTTACGAGTATCAGCCATTTTAATGCCCTGTGCGCACAAACACAAACACTAGACTGAGCAAACAGCTGTTTCGCGCCAGATTTGCGGCGATCTCCTGTCCACACGCTCCAACTTGTCTGTGCAGATGTGGTTCGAACCCACACATTTGAGAGGTTTCGCTCAAACCTCCAACTAGAGGTCTGCATTATCTCCGATTTTTACCGGCGAGTCCCGCTCGCCCCTCTGGCTCTCGGGAGTATGCGGCCGAGCGTCCACTTCCGCCGGCTGTGGGCAGCCGATCGCCAACGCTCGGCCGAGTGCGCCAAACGCTCGACCGGTCGCCAGCGAGCGGCGCTTCGTCACACTCAGATCAGGGACCACCGCTTCACATTAACCACTTACTTATTTCTTTTACAAATGTCTTTCGTTGTTTACTACCAGTTCTATGACCAAATGTAACATATACAAGTGTATTATTTAGATGTTTGTTAATATGTTGCAGACTACTGGAGTTTCGCCTTTGAGGTTATCATGTATTCCAGTAATTGTAACGTTAAAAACAGTAATATCTGTATTTAGTATTTTGTTCCGTTCGGTAGACAAACGGAAACACAGTAGTCTAATCATCGACTATGTGTAACCCATCTCCAAACTCGGCCACGTATACGTTGTACTAATATTGAATGCAGGATCGGAAAGGAATGACTAAGTTAAAAGTAATACTCACGAAATTTTGTTGCACAAACGTTAATTTCTGAACAAATTATGACCTGTAAAAACGTTACAAGTGAATCATGACTATACAATTCGTTTTTCGTCATTGGTGCTCCCTGATACACAGGCATCATTTGTGTTCCTGGAGCTATTACAACAGATGGCGGTTTGAACTTCTTCCTGTGAAGTCAATGAAAGTGGAATCATACATTCATAGAGTTTGAGGAATGTTTCCTTCCTTGTGATTACGTGGTATGTTGTGAATACTTACGTAATTGTGATGGATCAATAAGAGATCATCCACCTTGTCTGATACCAGGCACGATCTTTTGCTGGACAGCAGGTGACCGGCCTGGCTAAAATTTCTCTCGCTGGCAGCACTAGTGGCAGGAATACAGAGAACCCTTGTGGCTACTACCGACATTCTTGGAAATAACCCCACGTGCGTTTTCCACCACTGCAAAATTTGTCCTTCGGCACAGCTACAGTCGGATTTGGAGAGCGAATGGTACCTGTCGAGTTCATTGCTAGTAACTGTGTGTCCAAGTTCTTCCCATGAAAAAGTCCAGGATGGACTGGAGTTCGGATGAGGACGACGAAGATGGTCACTGTTTGCTTGAATGGACTCTAAACGTGAATGAAAACATCCATAAGATATTCCTGTCACCTTCAAATATGTATACACCATAGTTAGAATTACTTGTTACTAAACGACTATATTTACGGTGACATTTTATATATATCGCACAAATTATATTAAAACGCATTGTGGAATGTTTAAGCTGCGAAACCTTTCCCAAATATCACGTTGTAGACGTAATAAATGTTGATCTAACGAAAGATGGCAGCTTAGACAAACAAACATTCGTTTACTAATTGGTTTCAGTGAATGAACCTTACCATTTACGGGTAGTTCCAAGTACAATCGTCGAACTTCAGCACACGCGGCTTGCTTTTCGTCTGCTGTGAGTTTCTTCATATGACGCCGTGATGGCCACAGAACTGTGGCAACATAATGGATAGACTCAATTTTGCACTTCTATGTGATGAAGTATGCTGCTCTCCTTTTTATTTTCGCCATGAGCTGAAAAGGAAACCCAATATACATAACTGCACTCTGATAATTCAACAGTTGTATAAAGGATCGTAACCTGTAGAAAGTGTTCTTACCTCCTTGTCACTGTCTATTGGTTCACAATGATGTAACAGACTCTTGTACCACGGCAGCACACGTTCCAGCGTTGTTATCTTTGCAGTTTCCAAATCCAAACTCGCTTCTTTAAAGGGGGTTAGAAAAGCGACAACGTCTCGTACGCACCCTTCTTGGAAGGTTTCTAAGAGTGTCGATTGCCCCCGGGATTCTAGTAGATCTTGAATATCGTCGATTTGACTTATGATGGAATTGAGCATTAACAGTATACTGTTCCACCGAGTTACAGCTTCTTGCTTCACAGAGTGCCGCAGACGCCCCGAGTGACCCGATCTCTTCAAATAGCCTACTATAGCTCTCACTGATAGTAGACACGACAGGATTTCAGGAGCTTCGTATTCTAAAAACGTCTCTTGAAATGTGTGACGAAGCGCAGTCATCAAGCAGTGATCAAAGCAAGGCAAACGGTCGTAAGATTCAAGTGCCTTCTTCATATTAGCTCCGTGGTCGGTGACAAAGTAACATTTCGTAAGATCATTCTTGTTAATTCCTAACTCAAGCACCCGCTCTTCGATTTCGTGCCGTATGTTCTCTCCTGTCTTAGGTACGTCTGGGAACTCGGTTGTTATCAAAACAAGCATTTCCAGCTGCCCCTCATCATTCACATAATGCGACGTCACAGTCAAAAAATTTCTCTTCTTGTAGTTATCAGACCACAGATCAGCGTCTAAAGCGCACATTTTGTTCTTTAAGGCACATATTAGCTTGGGCACCATTGTCACCCGTATTTTGTCTGCCTTTTCTTTAATATGCCGCGATACAGTTGTAGGGTGTGGAAGAATATTTTCTATACTGACTTTGCCGTAAGTGGCGCCAACATTGATGAGCTCCTGCGAATAAATCTTGAAGCCAATCTTACTACAAGTATTTAACGGTAGCAAATCTATTCCACTCATACCAACCAACCTATCAACAACAACTTTCTTTATGCTACTTGGTACTGAAAGTGGCCGGTGGACTTCTGTTCCGCATTTACTTTTGCAGTGCCGAATCATACCTGTTGTGCTTGACTGGTACGAAAGTATGGTATCGCATGTGGTACATTGCACGAAACCAGCAGAAGCCTGCGTGACAGGATCCACTACAAGTGCAAACGATTTCCAAGCTTCACTTTTCGCCTCCTCTTCCGACATGTCTTTCTTCTTCAGGACTAATGAGCCGCTCCTAATTCTCTCCATAATACTTCTCTTCGTTTCATGAATGGAACGCTTACGACCTATACTTGATTTATCCATAACGCTGTCTGCGCTTCTCAAAGCCAGGTCGTCAACTGCGTGTACACACGGTTTCTAATGCGATTCGGCACTGTAGAGCGCGCGGCGGTTGTACTGTCACCAGTCGAGATTGTGAGTACGCTCGAGCACCCGACAGTCCAACCGATAACCGAGAGGTGGAGGACAACCGGCCACATGGCGCATTAGACGGCCACAGCCGTATCGCAGCGTGGGCCTTTCGCAGCCGTCGAGCAGCGGCACGAAACGGAAAATGCTCGAGCGGCTGTTTTCATCGAAATGCAGAGCTCTACCTCCAACTCCAACTTCCAGGATTGCACACACCTGTGGTTGGTGCAAATCTTCTGTCCAAACGCAACGATCTGTCTGCGCAGATGTGATGTGCGCAAACATTTGCGCAGACAGATCGTTGCGTGTGGACAGGCCTTAAGTTGCGGGAAAATATTTGTATTTGTGAATGGTGGTGTGAGTAGCATTATTTTCCAAGTAAATTTCCGTTTATGTAAGATGAATTGTGTGAAGTATGTGAGATGAATTTCGTAAATCACAGAGCATTCGAGTCTAATTCAAAACTTAAGCAAAAAGCGAAATGTGAAACCAAATCGATTAATGTGAAATGGTGCTCATCTAGCAAAAATATACACTGAAGAGTCAACGAAATTTGTATACCTGCCTAATATCATGTAGTGCCCCTGCGAGCACGCAGGAGTGCAGCAACACGACGTGGCATGGACTCGAGTAATGTCTGAAGTAGTGGTAAAGGGAATGGGTGCCATGAATCCTGCAGGGCTATCCATAAATCCATAAAAGTACGAGGGGGAGGAGGTCGCTTCTGAACTGCACATTGCAAGGCATCCCAGATATGCTCAATAATGTTCATGTCTGGCGAGTTTGGTGGCCACCGGAACTATTTAAACTCAAAAGGGTGTTTGTGGAGCCACTCCTTAGCAATTCTGGACGTGTGGGATGCCACATTGGAATTGCCCAAGTCCGCCGGCATTCACAATGGATATGAATGATCAGACAGGATACTTACATATGTGTCACCTATCACAGTCGTAGCTAGACGTATCAGGGGTTCCATAACACTCCAACTGCACACGTCCCACAATATTACAGAGCCTCCATCTGCTTGAACAGTCCCCTGCTGACATGCAGGGTACATGGATTCATGAGGTTGTCTCCACACTCGTACATGTCCATCCGCTCAATACAGTATGAAACTAGACTCGTCTGACCAGGAAAATATTTCCAGTCATCTACAGTCCATTGTCAGTGGTGACTGGCCCAGGCGAGGCATGAAGCTGCGTGTCATGGAGTCATCAAGGGCGCACGAATGGGTCTTTGGCTCCAAAAGCCCATATAGATGATGTTTTGTTGAATGGTTCACCCGCTGACACTTGTTGATGGCCCGGCATTGAAATATACAGCAATTTGTGGAAGGGTTGCACTTCTGTCACATTGAACACTTATCTTCAGTCATAGTTGGTCCCGTTCTTGCAGGACCTTTTTACGGCCACAGGAATGTCGCAGATTTGTTGTTATGCCGAATTCCTAATATTCACAGTACACTTGTGAAATGGTCGTACGGGAAAATCTCCACTTCATTTCTTCCTCGGAGAAGCTTTGTTCCGTCACTCCTGCGCCGACTATAACACCACAGTTAAACCCACTTAAATCTTGATAACCTGCCATTGTAGCAGCAGTAACCAATCTAACAACTCCGCCAGACAGTTGTTGTCCTATGCAGATGTTGCCGACCGCAGTGGTATGTTCTGCCTGTTCACATATCTCTGCATTTGAATACACATGCCTATGCCAGTTTCTTTGGCGCTTCACTGTAGATGGGGCAACTGTCACACATCTGTATTGTCATCGTGATGGGCATTTTAATTCGAAAGGTGGAAATATAAGAGAAATTGAAGTATTATGATCCAATAACATAGATGGCCACTAACTCTCATTCATTGAGGTAAAGCAAGCAGGAAATATATCAGCTAAATTTACAGCAATCCAAGTCGATCACAGTTTTAGTGTATCAAGAATAAGTCTTTGAGCGGACGACAGACGCAAAGTTGCATCGCAAATAGAAATGAAAGTGTCCGTGTACGATATTTTTGTTAGTATTCGTGATTCTGTGGTTGGTGATAAAGTAAGTCGTTTGCATCTTAACAAACAGAAAGGATTTGCATAACATCAACCATCTGTACAATTTAAATATTGATGCTGTCTTTCATATTAATGATTATACCGGTGTTAGTGTGTGGGTAAATCATATGAAACGTACTTCAAACACTGATCATCTGTACAGACCTCAAGGCCTGTCTATAGCCTGACTAACAATAACTTAAATCAGAAGACTATAGTCTTGTAATTGCAAACAATACACAACTTAAGCTTCTGTCAACGTTTGGAAATGATTGTCTTTGTACTGATAGGATCTATGGACTGAATGATCACAACTTTGAGCTTTTCACGTCAATTGTTCTAGATCACAGGGGCCAGAAATTTTCTTTAGAAATGTATTATAAGGCAACAACTTCGGGCTTGGTTTTTGAGTTGAAACCTAAATGGTTTATGTCTGACATGGCAGAAAGTTTCTCTTTTTAATACATGAACGCCCTTACAACCAGAGAGCACAGCTAATCAGTTTTATTGCAGTTAGCATGTAAATCACACTTGTAGACAAAAATTAAGTAAAATAAAAGAAAAAGACATGCATGTTGAATTCTGTACGAAAGTGATTAAAGGTGTAAGAGAGAGGTCCTTTTTCATTCAGAATCATGGAAAAAAAATTACTGGATGCACTGAAGTGCAGGTATACTGAAGAATGCGATACAAGACATCGGATTTGGCCAACGACATCATATTTTACTAATAGATATTAATTTGTTTACTTTTAAACTATTAATACGGTAATGCTCGTTTGGCAACAATTTCCTTAACTGTGACGTCAGTTTCACGTCAGACATAACATCGACGACGGCATGATTGCCTATCGACTTTCATTAGCATTCGATAAGGGTCTCTCACAAGATTTCATCCTCGCATACCAGAGACTTACAAAAAAATGTTATTCTTGAAATGACTTATTACAATTATTGCTATAATAAAAGTCACACAATGATTTATCGACGCTTAATGCTTTCATATAAGAAAGTTCTCTTAGGAATGAGCTATTATCATCAATAACATACAAATTAAGAATGAAACGTACTTGTTTCACAGTATGCAGTATGCTGTTTCAGTGTATCGGATTCTGAAAACGGATCGTAATATACATAATGAACAGTTCCCAAGTTTTCTATGTACACATATATTTTACCATAAACACTGACACAAATAACACTGCATGAAGTACAATGGCAAACTGAATTAAACATGGCCGCTCGTGAGAGCAGTTAATGTTCCAAAGATTGTGGTTGGATGGTGGTAGGCTCTGCAGAATTATATATATATATATATATATATATATATATAGTAATTATTTCAGTAGATACAGGAATTTCAGCTTTATCCACAAAGGTTCTTGCAGTAGCTGCGCTGTCTTGTTTCAAATCTTTTGTATCTTAAATGATCTAGGAATTCTGCTACTGGATAGAAGCAATGATCCAATAAGAATGCCCTTAGGGTTTTACAAAAAGTAAGAATGATGATATGTCCTTTACTTTATACAAAGACTATTGTAAATTTGTATAGTGCTGGTTACTGTGGAGGTTTTATAGGCTAATGTCCTTATTGACTGGACATGAAACTTTTCCTTTTGTCTTGTGTCATGTTCATGGATATTAAAATGTTTGCAGCATGTTGTGTGGCTCGTCATGTTTGCTGTGAGTGAGTGAAATCAACTGTCTCAGTGACTGTGATAATGCGAGACAAGCTGTCGGCTATTACACTATTGAGGCTGGAGACGTATCGTAAATCGGTAATAAATTGTGCAATGAACGCCAGCTGATTCATTTCTCTGGAAGAACAGTTATCGTTGTATTGCCAGTATGTAAATGTGAATGGGTTTTGGTCAGTGAATATAGTGAACATTCTTGCCTCTAGTTGGGTGCATAAATGGGCAACAGTTTGTCATCTGTCATATGCACTCCTTCCCTGTTGCGCTGGCGTTAACTTATGGAAAAGGAAAGCGAGAAGTTGCCAATTCCCATTGAAACATTGTTGCAGTGCTGCCCCAATCACTTTCTGACTGGTGTCGAATACAAGTACCAGGAGGGGTGAGGGTGGGGTCTGATTCTGAGTGCGTGAGTAGCTCAGCTTCAGCGTGGCTCATTTTGACCATTCATCTGTCATTATTGGAGTCCACTATCACAATGGTTTACCTTTCGCATTAGGACTGGTCAGCGCAGCTGTAGTGGTTCCTGCAAAGTGGCGGTGTGCAGTAAGTGGCATCTGTAAATATTCAGCTTGCCAAGGAACCTGCACAGCTCTTTTGCTGTCGCCAGACGCTTTATCTGGTAACGGAAGCAATCCTTCTGCTGAAATGCGGTGGACCAAAGATGTCACTTCTGGTCAGTTGAACGCACGTTGTAACACATACAGGACGATTCCATACATACTGAGGCGCTCAAAGACCTCGGTCAAATATTGCTGGTGCATTTCCAGAGTGTTGGAGTGGATGAGAATATCGTCAAGGTATACAAAATAGTGTGGCATGCCATGTAGAACGGAGTCAATAAACCATTGCCACATTTGGGCTGCATTACGGAGGCCACAGGTCAGAAATAGGCTCTCAAACAGAACTAAAGACGTGATTATCGCTGTCTTTGGCACATCTTCCTCGCTATTGGAATCTGTGTGTATTCTCTGGCGCGGTCAAGGACGCTAAACACTCCTTTTCCGCTCAGAGCACGATTATAATCTTTGAATCTTTGAGATGTGGAACCGGGTATAGGTTGGGAATAGTGCGAGCATTCAGGACGCGGTAATCGCCACATGGTCTCCATGCGCTGTTCTCCTTAGGAACGAGCTGCAGCATGGATTACACAGGAACCACTAGATGGATGTATAATATCTTCTGCGAACATAGCATCAAACTCAGCTATGGCGATAGCGTTTCTGTCTGGGACTAAGCATCTAGGTCTACACAAACCCAGGGGCCTTGCTGTCGTACTGTTACAACGAATGGTGTTGTGACCTACCTCTTCAGGGCCCCCGGAGACTTGTAAGTGCAGGAAACTAGTCGAGTAGTCTGGCATAAATACTAGTCTGTCGCCGTCTGGACGAGTTTGACATCGGTGCTGGCCGCATGGTGTTGGTAAACGGTCACTAACAACCTGGTGACTGAATCTTGCAGACCAGCGTCAGCGACATCAGGCAGCAGGTGATAGCATGTAAGCAGGTCCGCACCGATAGTTGGTTCCACGGCGTCTACTACAATGAATTACCAGACTACTGCGTGGTGTCGCCCCAGATCTAATTCCATGTACTGTGTACTATAAGTCAGAATGTCTGAATTATTGGCTGCTGAAAGCTTGAAGGTGGTGGCGGGGAGATATTTGTGCATCCTATCCTTCAGCAGAATACCCAGATGAGAGCCGGTGTCTACAGAAAATATTCATAGCGTAAATTAATTTATGGGCTTGGTCTCCAAAACGCCTATGAGCCCAACATATGTTATCTTTGGCGCGTCATCTTGACGGCGAGTATTGTGCACAGAGTGGGTCCGCCACCGCCATCGGTAAGTGTCCTTAGCACCGTGATCGGCGAGCAGCTCGCGCAGTTGTTTGTTAGGTGTTGAACTTTGTTACATAAGTATTCATTCGGTTGTCGCTCCAGTATTGTTACCTTCCGAGATAGTCTGCCATAGTCGGGTTGCACATCTACTGAGATAGTGCCACACATTACCGCCGAGCGGAGTCGAAGGAAGGCACAATAGCATCTAGGATACGGTCACCTAGGGCAGGTACATCATCCAGGGACATATCCGTCTGCATCACTATTATGGCTTTGATATGTGTCGGCAGTCTGCTGTTCGACAATATAGTAACAACTTTACTTCGCAGGTGGCGTAAGTACTAAGAAGGCTTTTTAACGCCGCTGTATTCATGTGTGAGTACTTAGTGCACTCTTCCCTACTGTGAAGCAGACACGCAGCGTGTTGGCTTAGTTTTCAATTTTACGTAGGTGCCAAACTCCGGCGAGAATGTAACAACATATTGGACTTCCGCTACACATCGGTATTCCAGTAAGCACACTATGAGTGCAGACTTCGAGAAATTCACGTTCACTCCTTAGCATTGAAAGTTTACCTCCACTTACGCGAAACATAAGGTGGCATTCGTCTGCTGGAAGGGCGGAAGTCGCATGGTGACTCTCGAAAAGTTACGGGCGTCATCATCCATCATTATCACATGGCCAGGAAATATTCTTCGTTGTTATTGTAATCCTTTTAACCCGAGGGACCGATGACCGTAGCAGTCTGGTCCCTTTGATCCCCCCCAAACCAACCAACCTTTTAACCCGAACATGTCGGGGGTCACCTCTGAAGTCAGCATGTCATTCTCAATGGAGAGAAGTCTTCCAAAGTAAGAGTGATTTCAAGTGTGCCGCAGGGGTGTGTCGTAGGACCGTTGCTATTCACAATATACATAAATGACCTTGTGGATAATATCGGAAGTTCACTGAGGTTTTTTGCGGATGATGCTGTGGTATATCGAGAGGTTGTAACGATGGAAAATTGTACTGAACTCCTGGAGGATCTGCGGCGAATTGACGCATGGTGCAGGAAATGGCAATTGAATCGTAATGTAGACAAGTGTAAAGTGCTGCGAATACATAGAAAGAAAGATCCCTTATCATTTAGCTACAATATAGCAGGTCACCAACTGGAAGCAGTTAATTCCATAAATTATCTGGGAGTAGGCATTAGGGGTGATTTAAAATGGAATGATCATATAAAGTCGATTGGCGGTAAAGCAGATACCAGACTGAGATTCATTGGAAGAATCCTAAGGAAATTCAATCCAAAAACAAAGGAAGTAGCTTACAGTACACTTGTTCGCCCACTGCTTGAATATTGCTCACCAGTGTGGGATGCGTACCAGATAGTGTTGACAGAAGAGATAGAGAAGATCCAACGGCGAGCAGCGCGCTTCGTTACAGGATCATTTAGTAGTCGCGAAAGCGTTACAGGGATGATAGATGAACTCCAGTGGAAGACTCTGCAGGAGAGACGCTCAGTAGCTTGGTACAGGCTTTTGTTGAAGTTTCTAGAACATACCTTCACCGAGGAGTCAAGCAGTATATTGCTCCCTCCTACGTATATCTCGTGAAGAGACCATGAGCATAAAATCAGAGGGATTAGAGCCCACACAGAGGCATACCGACAATCTTTCTTTCCACGAACAATACGAAACTGGAATAGAGAACCGATAGAGGTACTCAAGGTACCCTCCGCCACACACCGTCTGGTGGCTTGCGGAGTATCGATGTAGATGTAGATGTAGATGAAGAAAATCTTGCACCGCTGCAGGTCGGCCACAAACTAAATGCAAGTACACGTGTTGCGATAAGAGGCCAGCCAGGGTGGCCGAGCGGTTCTAGGCGCTATAGTCTGGAACCGTGCGACTGCTACGGTCGCAGGTTCGAATCCTGCCTCGGGCATGGATGTGTGTGACGTCCTTAGGTTAATTAGATTTAAGTAGTTCTAAGTTCTAGGGGACTGATGACCTCAGAAGTCCCATAGTGCTCAGAGCCATTTGAACCATTTTGCGATAAGAGAAAAGAGGGCTGGCAACTTATTTCGTCATAGTAATTCTTCTTACTCCCATCTACACAAGAAACAGTGGCATAAAGGGAAAACGAACGCTTATGGTGGAGAACTGATACATAAATTACTTATCGTCAATCCCGAAAACAAGAGAGTAATAGAATTTAAATCTCAGCGTTTCGCCGCGACACTATATGTAGCACGGAATAAGCGCGCGGGCAGAGCTATGTTTGTCAAACGCGCGAACCTCTTTGACTTACATTTGATCTTCTGAACGCGCCCATTGCATATGCGATCTGTACTGGTCACCACAGAGCACTGAAAATTTATCACAAACACATTACCATTATCATTAAATATCACTAAATAACGTATCAATGATAAAACTCTTCAATATAGAATATGATAAAGTCTGGAGTTAGACAACGCATGGTTAAATGCTAGTGTAATGAATAACATTGTGCTTTCTTGAGTCGGAAGTTCTTGGTTCGCATCCCCTTCCGTATATTTCTTTTTTTTTTTCATGCTAGCGTTGTTAACACGCCTGTTACCTTCTTATGAATGTAATACAAGTATGTTCGGCAATATTGGATGTTATTTACGATCAGTCTTTTCTGAGAAGGAAGGATGGAATAAATATTTAGCAATTTCGGAGTGTACGGTTAGGCAAGAACCTAAGCGGAAGACTTATATTGCTGTGACTGGAATGAGCAACAATAAAATTCATGTTCTTCCTTCTCAGAAATAGGTGGCTCTTCATTTCCGAATAAGTACCGCCTTTCGAGTGCTTGGTTAGGCAGTAACGTAACAGAACAGTTTAAATTGCTGCGAGTGAAACGACGAGCGTTAACATTCATGAAAAAGCAGCAATAAAATCTTAATCTGTCTTTTCACTAGTATTTGGCTCTTTATTTCCGAATTTGTGGCGATTTCTAAGTGACTGGTTAGGCTCGAATCAAAGAGTACAGCTTTCAATGCTGCGACTAAAGCGAGCTGCAATAAAATTTGTATTTCTTCTTCTCACAAATATCTGTCTCTTTATTTCCGAATATGCGGCCACTTCCGAGTGTGTGGTTAGGCAGAAACCTTAGACAGCAGCTTAAGTTGCTGCTAGTGAATCGAGGAACAGTAATATTCATATCCTTCCTTGTCACAAAGTCGATAGCCGATGATGGTTAAGTTAGGTTAGTAGTGTTTAACGTCCCGTCGACAACGAGGTCATTAGAGACGGAGCGCAAGCTCGGGTTAGGGAAGGATGGGGAAGGAAATCGGCCGTGCCCTTTCAAAGGAACCATCCCGGCATTAGCCTGAAACGATTTAGGGAAATCACGGAAAACCTAAATCAGGATGGCCGGAGACGGGATTGAACCGTCGTCCTCCCGAATACGAGTCCAGTGTGCTAACCACTGCGCCACCTCGCTCGGTAGATAGCCGATGATATTCGGGAATGATTAGCCAAATACCTTGTAAAGACAAAATATGAATGTTATTGCAGCTCGTTTTAGTCGCAGCATTTAAAGTTCTACTCTTAGGTTCCTGCCTACCCACACTCACGGAAATCGCCACATATTCTGAAATAAAGAGCCAAATATTTATGGAAAGTTCAATTGGCTCTAAGCACTATGGGACTTAACATCTGAGATCATCGGTCCCCTAGACGTAGAACTACCTAAAACTAACTAATCTAAGGACATCACACACATCCATGCCCGAGGCAGGGTTCGAACCTGGGACCGTAGAAGCCACGTGGTTTCGCATTGAAGCGCCTAGAACCGCTCGGCCACAGCGGCCGGCTTCTGTGGAATGGAAGAATATGAATTTTATTGTTGCATGTTTCAGTCACAGTAATTTAAGCCTTCCTCCTAGGTTCCTACGTAACCACACACTCGGAAATCGCCACACATTCGTAAATAAACAGCGAAATATTTATGACAAGGAAGAATAGGAATTTTATTGTTGGCTGCTTCGGTCGCAGCAGTTTCAGCTGTCCTCTTAGATACCTGTCTAACCACACCCTCAGAAATCGCTAAATATTTCATCTTTCGTTCTCAAATCAGATGTAACGTAAACAACATTGAATATTCCAGAACGTACATTACATTCAAAAGAAAGTCCCAGAATGTGTCAACAACGTTAACATGAAAAAACAAATTGCATGTGGTGGGATACGAACCTACGCTAGCACTTCATCCTGTCTTGATTATCATATTCTCTCTTGGAGGCTTATATCGTTGATGCGTTTTTAAAAGACATTTAATGATAATGGTGACGTGTTTGTGATAAATACTCAGAGCTCCATTACCTTGAAACGGTATACTGCAAATTATAAAACAAGTCTTAATTTGCAAATTACTGAAGATGATACCTCATTCTTGAGGGAACACTCTTGTATGAAGGCATTAACCGTCGATAAATCATTGTGTAGCATTTTATTACAGCAATAATTGTGATGGCCCAGCACTGAAATCGACAACAATTTTCGGAAGGGTTGCACTTCTGTCACACAGAACGATTTCTTCAGTCGTTGTTGGTCCCGTTCTTGCAGGATCTTTTCCTGGCCGTAGCAATGTCAGAAATTTTTTATGTTTTACCGTATTCTTGATATTCATGGTACACTCGTGAAATGGTCATACAAGAAAATCCTCACTTTATCGCTACCTCAGAGATGCTGTGTCCGATCGCTCGTGCGCCGACTGTAACACAACATTCAAACTCACTTAAATCTTAATAACGTGCCATTGTATCAGCACTAATCGATCTGACAATTGCGTCAGACACTTGTTGTCTTATCGGTTTTCTGCTGGTTACATATCTCTGTATTTGAATACGCATGCCCATGCCAGTTTCTTTGGCGCATCAGTCTAAGTCAAGTGAAGTACAGGATACCTAATTTACGTATGTCGCTGTTTTCGCCTTCTCTAGTATTAGTATCCCATTCTTCAGCCGATACTAAAGTCCGCGTCATGTTGGAAGTCGGCCCAATTTTCAGCCATTCTGCGCATTCCCCTCCACTAGCCACTGGCAGTCAATGGCATTCATTCTCTTTCCGAGCGGGCAGCAGCGAGATACAGCTAGACAGCGAGAATCTCGCTCCTACATGCTCCACTGTTGCCATACTTCGCGACAGCCCAATTATTCATTCAACTGTCAATTTTTTTCTTCTTTTTCTTCTTGTAGTAGTATAGGCGTGAATGTGTATCTGTAAATGTTAAAAAAAGAGCCAGGTGATGACAATAAATACGAAATGCTTCACAAGCAGGCGAGGGCGATTATTTACCGCATTTATAACTTTTTCAAACATGAATTTGAAAGTTTGTGGCCTATTGTTGACATTTGAAGACACAAGAACAGTCACGAGATCCGTGTGGTGTTGGCAAGAGACCTGTAAAGAGAATTGTAAACGAAAGCGTCAGAGCTGTAGGAACCATAGAGAAAGTTAGTTTCGTGTCATCTGGAAAGTATCGAAATCGCAAGGAACCTGCAACACAAACAGATGGTTTTAACAACGATGTTTTAAAGTGCTCCATGTGAATGATGAATGCCTGACATCACAAAAACGTGTTGCAGTTATGCAGGAGAAAATTAGTTTCAACGGTAAGCGCTAAAATATGTTCGTTCCTTATGTGTTAAGAAGAAGTTTTTAGTTCAAGGAAGTGACACAGTCACAGCACAAACTACATCCCAGATAAGGATTCACGACACAAGAGGAGGATTGAGTTCAGCTGTGAATTACCTCGATGAAACATGAGTCAATTAGAATCATTCCAGGAAGATCTTCTGGAAAATGAGTGATGGTACTGGCGATTTTAAAGTTATCATACTGATAGGTTCTCGGATAATTATTCTGCATGCTGACTCTTCATCTGGTTTTTTTGTGAGAGTAAACTTGTATTTACGTGTAAGGAAAACAGCAGTGACTACCATTAGGAAATGAATGCTGTCAGTTTCGTGATTTGATTCACAATTCTTGTCATACCTTGCTTCGAAGTCGGTCATTCCCAGTTCTAATTCAAGTGTAGCAGAGAAAACGCCAAGTATAAACTCCAGAAAAGTGGGTATTTCTCCTTGGCTTAAAAATAAAAATATTAAGCACAGTATAAACCAGACTCGTGCCGACTTCCTGCTGCTCGTTAATTTATACAAGTCACATCACAGAACATGCAAACTTGACTTCCTTGCACACGAATGGAGGCTCACAGTTTTGCGTTTACCCATGTTTACTGTCAATGTAACCCTATGGAATTAATTTGGGCAAAGGATAAGGCCATGTAGAAGAAAAAAACATTCAAGATAACACTCACTGAATAGCTTGTGCATGAGGCAATAGACAACATTCCAATTGTAGTGTAGGTACAGTCTGCTCGGCATGCTGAAAAGTTTTAGAAAGAATAATTTGACAGGGAAGTGATGATGGATATAGCCCTTGAACCTATCATCGTAAATTTACTATCAGGTTGTTTAGAAACAGATTCAAATAGAAGTAACTGTGGTATTGCGTTGTAAACTTTGGAACAAAGTAATAATATTTCTTAGCTTTAATGACTCATGGTTTTAAAAATGTGTTTGCCAACATATCTGTTGTGTTCATAATAATGAGAACTTCCTAGCCTTTTTGATTACCACTTTGTATCCTTTGAATTATGCAGTCTATAATGTTCAACATATTGCCCAAGGAGAAGTTAAGCTTCTCCCACTATGTTGCATGCTCTAATAACATGCGTGTATGCAGCTGGATAAATTCGCCAAAAGTCTGATATTTCCACATGTAAACCTCTGCCATTTTCAAGGCACGAATTAGATGACAGTAACTGTTACCTGTCGAGTTACCGGTCGTTTTCGATGCTATCGGCCATTATTCCCTGGAGTTATTCGCAAATTATGGTTGTTTGCTTGTTCAATGGATTACAAATTCGGCCTCTCACTGTAATGTCGACCCAGTTAGTTTACACTCATATTGCCCATTAACCGTGAAAAATATGACAACTTATTGACCATTTTTACAATAATCTTTTCATTAGTCTTTTCTACAACTAATTCGTTTTTATGTGCAGTGATTACACTTAACTACAGTCAAACACATCAACATAGACACCACACACCTTATACACACTTTTTAAAAGTTCTACTGGGTAGAAGCAGTTGCCAAGCAATTACAATGATTTCGGTTTGTGCTTGATGCTAATTTTGTTGTGTATTAAATTTTTACTTATACTGCAGTTCAAATCGCAATAAATGATAATTATTGCAAGCAGTTTTAATTATCTTTTCGTTAGACAATTGTCATGTTGAGAAAAATTTTACTTCACGTCTTCACAAAGCTGTGTCAGTTATTCACGCCTCCCAATGTCATGTGGAGTAAATCTGTGGTGTAGTGGATGCAAAGTCGTCAAAACATAAATTAATATTTCTCTCAAAGACTACTAACGAAATAGTCTCAATATTTACTATTCCCCACATAGACATGAAGGTATAAGATGATGTACCATTGGCAAATGAGCTTGACTGTTGTCTGTAGCAATGCAGTGCGGCAACGTGGACTTTGATTGCCCACTCTCTGCTGTCACGCATATGAACTTCTCATCCCTTCGCTGCTCTGCCTCTACGCGCAGAAGCGCAACTTACATGATGTGCGCTATAGTACTAGCAAAGGCAAAAATACCAACATACATAAAATTAGCATCTTGTACAAACTATATACCTCAATAAGGTACTCAACGTCCATGTTATGGTTTTCATGCTTTCGCTAACACTACATCCTATTCTCCAGTATATACATTTCTCAAGAGAGGAAATTTAAACTTTCAAGAATAGAAAAATATACATAAAACACTCCAATCGAGTGTAATCAATATGATTATGATGCCACATTTAGCGACTGTAAACAATGTACATTAGAAATAAATTATAATTGGAATTATTTGATAAGAAAGACAATCCATGCAAATCAGGTACAGCATTACAACCAAAAGAACTTGTTAAATCCCTCACTTTTAGGTGACATTTTGTCCCTTACTTATATTGTTTATCACTGGAAGCTTCTGCTTGTTCGTCTTGAATTTTGGGTCGTTATGTAGTAGACTGGAATAGAAGTTTCTTGCACTTTGGCCACAAAACTGTTTAAAGTTTTTGAAAGTCTCCATATTTTTCATAAGGTATTGGCAGCAACTCTGAAAATATATTTCTAGAATTATTTATCTGCAAAACAATCATGATTTAACTTTCAAAAGTTTTGTATTACAAGACACATACCATTATAAGCTTCATAAGGCCATTAGAATCTGTCACATCATCCCTGTGTCACATCATCCCTGACAGTAGCATTCATGAAATACCTATTACATTAACAATAAACAAGAACGAAACCAAACACAGTGAACGACAATATGAAATGGCAATAAAATAAATGTAAGAAGAAAAAAAATAAGATACTAAACACTCCATACACAAACTTCTCCATAGAAAAACAAAAGCTGGCCTTGTGAGACATCAAGAAAAATCACGTAACCACATGCACACAAGAAACACAATGTCCCAACATACAAATACACGAAAATTAACACATACATACAAAGACAAACACCCCAAAGCACTCAAAACAAAATGAAAGGAAAAATATGAAAAAACCCAAAACCCTAATACCTTAACCATTCTCACCAAACGCCATCATTTTCCGTAATTATCATTTAACAGCCCCCACAATGACACAAATTTAGCTAACAAGTTTGTGTGGATACATCTGCCCACTCCACCTCCAAGAATATTTATCGAAATGGCTCTGTAGAGTTGAGATGCGACATTTCCCACACCCTACAACAGATTCTGTAGCCCCCAATAACCCTCTATACTGTTCACTCAAGCCTCAGTAGTCGAACTTCTGAGCTCAGTGTTGCGATTGACAAAAATGTGTTGAAAGTCCCTCTTCCCAAACACAAAAACATGTCCGAAATCACTATAGATACTTCGACCACATGCTTCTCAATTAATTCAACAACAACTTTCTTTGTTCAATTATCAACCAACTGGGGGACTACATCAGAATACTCTGTACCTGAAAATGTAGCTCCCCCCCTCCCCAACCCAAATCCCACCACAGAATCCAGCCTTTATACTTCATTGTTCTGAAAGCAGACTCATTGATTTTGGAAATGTCACCGGCCACCCCCACCTCTCCCCTCTCCCAAAGACCTCCTGCAATATAAATATTTCCCTTAGATGTCCCAACAAAAAGAGTGCCAGTCAAGGACAGGAAAATCACTCCTACAACATTCATGAAGACACACCCACACAGGATATCTCAAGTATTAATAGTGTGTGATCTTTATGATATCTCTCATGTTCAGCTGTGACTTCTCAAACCAGGATCTTTTTTGAATCAAACGAAATAATTAATACTTGCTGCACCTCCACATGTTTAAATCTGGGTATGATGTGCTGAAACACTAATCAGTCACAACTGTCCACTGCACACACAACAACGAATATAATCAGCTATTAAGCCACACAGTTGCAAGTAACGAGTCTTAAACATATCTACACCTAACGTCTCACTGAAGTCGCCCTTCTTCATCGAAACGGATAAATCCATACCTAGAAAGGAACAACAAAAAGTAAAAATTGTCCAAAATGAAAAATAATACCTCCAAAATACCTTAAAGTCTCTAAGAATGCAAATTAGTACTTAGAAACCTCACTATAAGACAAAGTTACAATTCAAAATGTGTACACAAATTATTTTAAAGTTACCACAGATGACAAAAAGTATTCACAATATCTTCCTCTTAATAACACTTTCGTTTATTTCTGTTTACGATTATTACGTTTCACCACAGAAGATAATCAATTTATTTTCTGTGGGGGTAATGCTCGTTTCACATTTCCCGCACAAGACTTCGTAATCTATTCTATTTTCAGTTTACCATTTTCGCTTTTGCTGTTATGTTTTAGTTTAGTTTTTTTATTGATTGCTTAATAAAGTAGGATCAGTTTATTCTATCTTGTGAGATTTTTTTTAAAAAAGCCAAAAAACACTTATCAGCTACTGAAGGGAGCTACAACACTAAGAAGAATCGCTTCTCAGCTTTTGACAAGATCAATGTGTAGTTCCCTTTCAACAAGTGAAACACGAAGGTTAAATAAACAATCAAAGCTTATAAAATGAAACAGGTTGCAAATGTAACATACGTGTATTTCCACCTATTCGTTACCAGTGTACATATATCGAGGTCAATGGAAGTCTGGTATACATATATTACATACGTAGATCCTTCTGTTATCTGTAATACTGATATGTACGTAAGAAAAGACTGTTAGTAATAGCGGAGACGAAATAAACAGCACATCTACAATTTGTATCCCGTGTTCCACTTAGGGTTTACTGAAGCGGAGGATACATCGTTCAGGTGAAGAACAGGACAGTAATGCTAGTGAAAACGAAGAAATCGCCTTACGACAAACTCGTATTCCGGACTGTACTTTAGCAACACACTTCGAATGAGCTTTTAATTTGTATCGGGCGTTTCATTCGCGGTTTAGTGAAGCAGGGGATACATAATTCAAGTGAACAATAGGACAGCAATGCTAGTTGAAACTAAGAAATCGACTACGCTGAACTTGTATCCCGTACTGCACTTAAGCAATACAGTTCGAAAGACTTTCGAGATACAACTGACATACATGTAACGTGATGTATTCTTTGCTAGTAATTTCATTCATTTCTTTCCATTGTATTTTGCGGAGAAATACTAAGATACAAACACGCGTTATCGTTAACGTGAAAATACTACTGGCCCTTACATATGTGAAGTAAAGTTTATCTCTCTCGCATTCCTTTGTTTCTCAACATTCTCCTCAGCTCTTTCATCTTTGTAATACATGCTCTCTGGCGACTTGTGACGTCATTGTTCAAAGCTGACGGGTTGTATCCCCTGCTACACTAGACCCACTTTTCATGGGTACTATGTTTAAAAATATATATAATAGATATTACGGCTCGTACAAAAGCTTACAAACAATCGCTTCCTTTCGTAAATTTGCTAGTGGAACAGGAAAAGGAATGGTTATTTGTTTCAGCAAATACTATCCTCCATGCTTTTATCAGTGACTTGTCGATTATGTATATAGATTTGAAAGACGGGAGACAGATAAATTCAATAGAGTGGGAGTCTGCAATTGTCTTTGTATAATGTGTGTGTCCGAACCTTTTTGTTTACTATAAGGTTGCAATAGGAGACCATGTTAAGTGTGTCCAGGACATGGAGAATGATTATGTGTGATTTATATTTTAGTTTCCCGAAGGATGAACAACGAGTAAAGATGTGGCTCCAGAAAATAAGGAGGAGTAATTTTTTCCCCACAAAATATTCCAAAGTATGTTCAAAACACTTTGAAGAGGAATGTTGAGACAGAGAAAAATTTGGATGTGTGTGGCTGAAGGTAGATGCTATACCAACTATTTTTAATGTTCCACGGCACCTACTACCAATCTCTGCATTCAGCTTAAATACATTTTCTGCATAAATCAAAAAACGCAATAGTTTAGCTAATCAAAGTGCGTTCATCTTCTTTGGTGTATTTGGCCTTCAATTTATTTTCTTTACCGTTTGATTAAAAAGTGTAAAATATTAGTAAACATGTCTGCAAACTCTTTCATTTGTGTCACTTTCCATTTCCCTTAATGGTGTTATATGGGTTGACTGTTACATGACCAACTGTATTTGCTTTACAGTACATTTATTCTCCAATCGCCTTTTGCCCCATTCTTACTCAGTCTACTATTTATTTAATAAACTGGGAGCAAGTACGTAAATTGCGTTAGATAAACACTTCGAAGTGTCACCAGTAAGAAAACTTGTGCTTTAAGCCGCAAAAACGAGAAAATAAATACGCAGAAATAGCAGAAAAAAGGACGAATTAGCAGCAATATAATCGCTAATGTGTGGCAAATTCGGTGTTTTTGGGACACTTGCAAAAGTACTAGTGTACTGTCAAGTAGATTTGCAAGACTATCACTGCGAAAATGTACGTCAGGCTCTGTAATACTATAAAGTGCCGTATCATACCGATATTTACCAAAACTCAAGTGCATCTGAACTGTGACACCTATCATAAAGAAGCAGAATGCAATATCACTTGCCCTTAAAAGCTATGTAGCTGGTTTATCCCCAGTATCAAATGGATACTGTTAAAATGTCTGCGCAACATATATAAATAATCCACGACAAGTACGATAAGAATCCGTCTATACAAGGAATGTAGTGACATTCGAAATATACAGGGCGCTATACGGACAAACACACGACGTCCCGAGAACACGTAACCAGGCCGGCAATGTATGTTGACAACACAAAATCTGTTCTGCGCATGTGAATGCTTACGCCAGAGATATTTACTCTATGGTTAAATCCAGGGATAGCTAACCGAGGAATAGGCTAACCGCAGATTAACTTGGAGTGCGCATTGTACGACACAATTTTATTCACAGGTTAGTTATTCCCGGAATAGCGTTCCTGTCCAGTTATGTTGGCAACAATTTAAGAGCCCATTGGGTTTGAGTACGTCATTTCGTATTTACTTTAGTCGGCTGTAGAAATAGCGTATCTAAAGTGAGAGAAAAAGCATTCCAGATCGCAAAATTTTTCGTCTGAGAATATTTTGAGGCTGGTTGATACTGTAAACGAGGTCAAGAGTGTAGTAGAAAACGGAAACTTCCGTGGTCTCATTCAGTGAAAACATTAGCGCAAAACATTTAACTAAATTTGTAAGATACTTGCATGTACAACTAGATTTACGATTTTATAAAGTTGTCAAGGGAAGAACGCCAGAGTCCTAGTAGGAACGTAATATAGAAGCAACTGTGAAATGCGGTCTGCTTTGTAAAATAGTAGGTCTCTTCAGAGACTCCAACTGTGACGACACAGGCGTCATTGAGACTGATTTGACTGACAATCTGGAGAGGTGTTACTGGCTATCTTGCTGTTGTATTTATGTTGAGAAGGGTAGTTAATTAATTACAGTATCTAGAGGTCTCTACAGGGAGTGCCTTTGCTAAATTACTGAACATTGTGCCTCCCCTTTTTCAGTTATTGGATATATATTTTCTATGATGTGATGTGATTATTAATAATTATATTGAGCATATATATGAAGAATAGGATCCCAACATTTACAATAAACAACCATAATCTCCTTTATAGTCTTGTGGTAGAAATGTACATATGGTACATACACAGACTGAAATTTGCTATCGTTTCTCATCCTAAATATTTTATGAACAGTAACTATTTCATCCATAATTTGGCTTTTGGAGTTATCTTTAGTAGCTTCATGTAATCTGGGAGGAAAGAGGAAGGAACTGGAGGCATGACACCTTCACTGTGTTCTTCCTTTTCTACAGTCCTCTCAGCTTAAACTGTCAGTTTTGATTTCAAAATAAAAATACCTGTTCTCAAATGTGGAAGAACTAGCAGAGTTGCAGATGGTGCTGCTTCAATAGTTGCATGTCAAGAACCAGGGAAGGGGATAAGAACTGTATTAGTTTAAAAAAAAGAGCATAAAGTTCGAAATTAGGATCAGAAAATACAAATTAAACAAATGATCGCAGAATAAAAGTATATTATTACATATACCCGTGTTTTTTATTTTTAATAAATTACACCAGAGAACTGAAATAATTAATAAAACTGTCTCTTGTATATGTTGTCCACTGTCGCAGACGTCCTTTTAATAATCCTGCTGGCTGCCCCCTTTTCAGTACCAGTGAACTCTCCAAGGGACAGAAAAAAATAATCAGAGGCAAAATATTTGAGTGTCAGTAGTAGCTGCCTCATTGGAGGAACAGGATCATTTCCGAAAGAAATAAAGAGAATGATGTGAGACAACTTGTTCGACCAATCAAGAGAAATTTAAAAACATAACTTGCAAACCACTCTCTCCACTGATGGTGTAGATTCAATAACTAAAGATTCCCTGTTAGCTGAATGAGAAATAAAGACGTTCTTATGACACACAGAGAATAATTTCTTTATGATAAATAGGGATGTAGTTATGTGGATAATACTAATAACTGATAAACACAACAACCGTAGCCTATAGCTTCCTTAAAAAGACTTATTTAACTCTTAATTTTACATGGTAAACCTGGCTTGAGTAAGCACAAATAATTTATATGTTTATAGGAATAATTCTATGTGGTGTATAATTACTTTGCTCTGAAGCATTTACTAAAAAAATGGTTCAAATAGCTCTGAGCACTATGCGACTTAACTTCTGAGGTCATCAGTCACCTAGAACTTAGATCTAATTAAACCTAACTAACCTAAGGACATCACACACATCCATGCCCGAGGCAGGATTCGAACCTGCGACTGTAGTGTTCGCTCGGCTCCAGACTGTAGCGCCTAGAACTGCACGGCCACTACAGCCGGCCATTTACTAAAAGATGGAAAGTTTTTGTCCCAATGGGATATAAGGGTGAACAACATTTTCTGCTATAGATGTGGCTGAGTGAACTCTGGACATTAGAATACTATCAAACTTTTCATTACATTAAACAGTCATAATAAACAATCGATTTCAGAAAAATGGTACTTCACAGATGTGCAATATAATATTTTTCAGTTTAAGCTTCCTTCAGCTAGCTTCAATTAGAAATAAAGGAGGACACTGGAAATAACTTGATATTAAGGAAAGATAAAAACATAGTATTCCAGGCACTCCTTTGATGTGCTACAGCTATGTAGATTCATAATCTAGATTCCTGATTTGAACCTGTAACACATATATAGCTATTACTTTGTGATAAATATGGATGGGATTATATGGATAACATTGATAACTGAGAAACACAACAGATATGTTCCATTGCTGAGGAGGCATCACCATTTCCTTAAATCCTAACTTTCCTGTTAATCCTACTATGTTAACTCTTTGACTGGTAGAGGCCCACTATCTGCTTGGCACGCTGAGGCACTGCGTCCCACGGCATAATCTGGCTAACTGCTTTCAGTTCCTGGTCCTCGAGCCACCGCTATGGCTAGAGCAGCCCTCGCTACCCCATCCACCCTGTGCTCAATATTCCTGCAGTGACTATGACTCCGTACAAAGCACCGTACCCTATCATGGCTGATACAGAATAAATGCTCTCACCACATAGTTTCTCTGCAGATGAATTAATACAGAATCAAAGTGAACCGTTAAAACTATTGTCCAACATTAAGAATTATATCTTGCTTGTAATTTTTTTACACAATTTTTGTAGATTATGCATAAAGCGACGTGATTCGTTAGATTTACCTCAATAGTTTACTGTCCTTTCTTGTATACCCTTTAAAAACATTTCTCTATTGTTTCCTCACGGTACTATCTCAAGGACGAATACACAGATTTCAGATTACTGCACGCTGTTTTTGTTGTTCAGAAAGTCGTATTAGGTCGTTTATTGGAGAAAGCGACATACAGATCATCGTCATTCATATCGCACTACAACATCAGAATTTACTGTGAGCAACAGTAAGAACAATTTTACTTCACTTTGTTAAATTCGTTTTGTGATAGTTTGGAAATTTCACATGGCCTACTATTTGTTTCTGAGAATACAACAAATTGAGTATTTAGTCATCCACAGTCAGATTCTTTACCTGTAGTAGATACATTGTGTAAAGTGTTGTACTTCTTTATAATTTTTTCGTTTTTGAAGTTTTTTCTGACAGCATTGTCATATTAATTCTGTGCTGCTATTAGTACTTCGTTTTTGTGTGGTAAATTTCAAAACAGGGTAATACACACAGTGGAACCTAGCCCAAGTTTGACATTCATATCTGCTTTCTCGACGCACTTTCTATTTCCAGCAAACAATGAAACTACGTATTAGAATAGTTTTCTTTGAATGCTCGCTTGTTATAATGTTTTGAAAATGCCTTCCCACAGACCTTAGAGGATTATCATCAGAACACCTTCCCCTGCCAGCTTTTCTGCGCTCTGATACATACGTTCCCGTAAGTTACCTAACCAGCAACAGATGAAGCTCTGCTATCAGCATTTTACAACGAGGTAGTGACCTGTGTAGGACATGAGCGTTTGAAACACACAAATCGAGAACCTGGAAAAAGAACTTCTCATACCACTTTGTTGTTTTCCATACACATCCAACAGAGCTAAGCAGCATATCAGAATGGTCAACTGCTCCCATTTTCAACTTATACTCTTCAATGCTTTGTGGTTTCTTAATTTTTTCTTCAGTATTCCTGTCAGTCTTTCCCATGTCAATCATTTCTGTGGCGTTACATGTGATCCACATACACACTTCTATTTTATCACACCACTTTATAGCAAGCATTATATTGAAAAGCAAGCACTCCATCTTCAAGCCACAAGTGGCCCATCGGCACCGTCCAACCGCCGTCTCATCCTTTGTTGAGGATGCATATAGGAGGGGCGTGTGGTCAGCACACCACTCTCTTGGTCGTTATGATGGTTTTCTTTGACTGTAGCCGCTACTATTCGGTCGAGTAGCTCCTCAATTGGCATCACGAGGCTGAGTGCACCCCAAAAAATGTAAACAGCGCATGGCAGCCTGGATGGGCATCCATCCAAGTGCCAGTCACGCCTGACAGTGAAACGTCCCCTTTTGAACAATTATACACGACTGTGCTTAAACTGACACACAATATTTTTTTTTAGCGCAACGCAATCTGACTTTCAATAATCCCTACAAAAGAATGGGCCCTGACTAACATTAAACTATACCTTTCACAAATCACTTACCTCACAAAAATCTTCGCTACTCAAGCTACTGCAATACAGCGAGCGCCACTACTGCCAGCTAAATAAAAGATTCAAAGTACTGAAGGCACTAACTACTGATAGGCATAGTTAGCAAATGAAAGATTTTGATAGAGAACAACCAATGTATTTACCTCAATAGTCATAATATATATAGCAGTTCAAGACAAATTTCAAAACTCCGCCATCTCTCTCCCCACATCCACCACTGCTGGCGGCTCACCTCCAACTGCGCAACGCTACGCGCTGTTCACAGCCAGCTGCCTAACACTACAATGGCGAGTATTACAACAATGCAAAGCAGCCACAGACTGCACACAGCACAGCCAGTGATTTTCATACAGAGGTGGCGTTACCAATAAAAAAACCTAAACAGCCTCCTTACATAGCCCCCATGCTCCCCACAAAAGATTTTACAAATTGTTTTGGGCACTGGGCAATACATATTTGTTAAAATTTTTCATAATCGTAATTACAATAACAAAGAAATCAAATGCACACACTTATTGATACAATGTTGGTCAAAAACTAAAATTTTCTCACAGTCCATAAAGATAGTCCTGATCATTCATCATAATAGTAATTACTGTTTTTTTTTTCACAGTCTCATTAGTAAAAGAAATTGCACACGGAAGTAGTGGATTTACATGCAGTCTTGAAGAAGTAGTGTTGTCCTTCCAACGGAAAGACAGTGCTGACTCTTGACATGCTGACAGGTAATGGGCCACAACAGAGCAAACCCACAGCGGAGTCAATCGAAGTTTTGAAGAATATCGTTTGGTAGGTCATCACAGAGCAGACCCACTGTAGTCCTGGTAGAGATTACGGTATTGGTGGGCCATCAAAGATGCAGACCCACTGTAGTCCTTGTAGAGATGATGGTATTGATGGATCATCAAAGATGTAGACCCACTGTAGTCCTTGTAGAGATAATGGTACTGGTGGTCATCAAAGATGCAGACCCACTGTAGTCCTTGTAGAGATGGTGGTATTGATGGATCATCAAAGATGTAGACCCACTGTAATCCTTGTAGAGATAATGGTACTGGTGGGTCATCAAAGATGCAGACCCACTGTAGTCCTTGTAGAGATGGCCAGCAGCCATCTGTTGTGACTGTGCAAGTGCACAATCACCATTGAAGAGTCTTGCGGATAATATAGCAAGTCCATAACCACCACTTGTGCACTCACAAAGTTTTTGGAATTGTCCTTAGAACCAACAATGCTGTTTTCCAGTCCCTTGCTGAATTATTAACACACGTGCAAACACTAACAGTCCCTACTTCTCACATATTGTCCATATACTATGACCAACAGAAACGTGTGCAGTGAAATGTAACTTACAAGTTAATAATATGATGAACTGGTGTCAATTACAATTTTATAACATAAGAATACAATTACAAAGGTACAAAATACATCATTAAAGAACATAACAATACAGAGAACATTTGTAATACAGGCTATACAAAAGAATAGAAATAGACATATACATCAGTGTTACAGGAAATAATGAGAATAGTTTTCGAAACATTAATTTCACACATGAGCATTGAAACAAAACAGAATTAATAATGTCTATAAACATCTTTACAAAGAAAATAACATATTATTAATGCAAATTATATTTGAGGATAACAGTATTCCTCATCATAGTTCATGTAGCTGAGTATTAGAAAAATTCTACAACATAAGTCTTATCAGATAAACATATAAAGACAGGAAGAACATAAATACACAAGGGTACACAAACATATAGCGGAATAACATTAAAGGAAAGGACAGGATTCGTTTGACTGCAGTATTTTGCAAACAAAACTTTCTTTACTGCTTGGAGATCTCCCTTTATTCATCATTATTCCCAAAAAGTCGTCTCTATACCTGCTTTCTGTACTTTTTTCGTATAACTTCTCAATGCATTTCTTCCAATTCATCGCAACTCATTCTCTTATATAGTCTAACCCCTCTTAAGCTAACTTAAATCTACTGAGTTCAGATGCTAAACTAAGGGACGAGGCAATGCAGCAGCATAAAACAATTAATACAAATAGCAATGACAAAAATATACAAAAGGCAAAGCAAGCAGCATAAATTACAACTAATATAAGGCAATGAGCAGCAAACAAGAAAAATAAATCAGTAGTAAAACTGGCTTAAAAGAATAATACAAAGTGAAATTCAGTAGCACTATGCCTGGCAAACAGCAGCAGCAAAATAAAAAAAAAACTTATATCTAAACATGACATAGCTCAAGCAGAAAAAATATTACACTAAAAATGGCCATGTCTAATACCTATGTCACATCTTAACACTAGAGTGATGCATCACAATTTATTCTACAAAAGAAATTACCAAGTACTTGAAAAGAAAATTAAGAATGCAGTTCCTGTGAAGGTAAATGTCGTTTTGTGCTCCCTAATTTTTTTGAAAAAAAATTATTATTTACTCGATCTGTAGACAGAAAATATTTATATTAGTACATCTATAAAATTTTATTTTAACGAATGCTGCAGTGCAGCTAGAAACTAGATATTAAACAAAATGAGTTAATAAATACATAAAGCAAGCCATATGGCATTTCTCTCAATTAGCAAGACAATAGCCGTGAAATGTTTCTCATCGTTTCATTAGGCATTTTAGTAAATATCATAAGTTAAGAGCTCCACAGTGTAATCATATTTTCAAGTTCGACCGTGTCGTTTTTGCGATGCTCTCTACAAAGGAACGTCAATAGCGAGGATAATGGCCTCCCTTTTTTTCTTCTCCACCTGCGCCTCTGGCACACACTAATGACTTCTTTCCAGGCGACTGTCGCCCATCTGGGTGCCCACGACGCATTACGTGCAGGTGGTCACTTAACTTTCTTACGGAAATATTTATGACAGCAGTTTCCGCTACAGTGACAGTCTCATAAAAAAATATTTCACAGGTCAAGAATTAGCGTTGCAAATCTGTAGAAACAAAATCCTATAAATATAAGTGTCCAAAAAAAATATTCGTCAGCATTGTGATACAGTCACGCATTTACACACATTTCATAACTCTTAAAGTACAATTCTTGGTTTCCAACATACTTCTTCACAAGTCAGAGTCCCTAACCACTACTCATTACTCCTTACCTTATTACACATATATATATATTCGTCGACACGTCAATCTTGCGACGACACTTCAATATTTCATCATAATTAATACATAGCATAATCAAATTCCTCATATAGCATCAGCTTATTGATCACAAACATACCTCAGCAGCATAATACACATCATCGTCGTAAAAATAACATCATAACACCTCAGTCAACTCTCAAAATCGTCGTAGCTTTCTGCAATAATTTCAAATCCTAAAAAAATATTCTCTGCTCATTTCAATAGTGTCATCTACCTCAAACGTACTTTAAAATCATGCTCCCTTACCAAATACATCATTCAAAGCTCTCATAGTATTACAATGGGTCCGAAAAAATATGAACAGTTCACAAAGTACAGACAAAATACAATTTCGTAAGTGTGAAGTTATCCAACGGTGTAATTACGTAGACATCTGTCACTGCCGTAGTAAAAAAGTTTGTCTCTGTCAGTTAAATGATCAGATAGCTGTGTAATTATGTGTTAGAGAAATATGGTACCGATGTGTAAAGTTGTGTAAGCAAATACCATATTAGCTAGGGCTCCTTGTGCTTGCCAAACACATGGTACACAAAGTAGGCGTGTACCCCCCTGAGGATTAATGTAATTATACCCTCAGGTGTTACAGATTACAGCAATGGAATGAAATGTATCATGGAAAACTTTTGTATCATTGTATTCCAAATATCTTTAAAAATAAATATTTTAAGCACAAAATTAATCACTCAAATACGTGTCCTGTAGCGCTAAATGTGCGTCTTGTTGCAACATAATCTCTGTGGAAGTGTCGTAGTTATCGTCCTCCGAAAGCTAAGTTCTGCAGAAGTCAATGTACTTACCTCATGATAAACAAAAGTGAAATGCTTTGCGTATAGATATCGTAGTTATTATGCTTATTGGCGTGATGAAGAAAGTACTGTACAGTAACGTATTGTTGTGCCACGAAAAAGGCTGTCTCATTGTTGCTATGCCACAAAAGTTACTACTAAAACATGTTTTACTTTCTTGAATAATGCAGAAAAACTGTGCAGATATAAAACAGAAACACCGCAAAAGCAACATTGTAAATTGTCACTCACTAGTAGCGTCGTGATAAAACCATGTAGTTGTCACATAAACTAACCACTGTGTCGTCTGGTATCTCACAGAAAGTACTTTAAATCCAGATTTATTTTCAAGTAAACCAAAATGTTGCATTAAAATCTCATTAGCAGTACTGGTAAATGTTCTAAGTATGTGAGCCTTATAATCGTTACGTAATCGTGCAACTAACAAGCAAGAATGTACAAATTACAACACTGTGTCGTCTGTTCACTACAAAATGCATTCGTAATTTCTGTTGAAAGAAGTTCTCTTGGTTCTTGACTGGATATTTAACTTAAAACATTGTTGCATGTTAACAGATTCTAAGTCTGACAAAGCATACTAGTAATGTAGAGTGAAAAATTTTATGGTAAAGACTAAGTTAAAAAGCAGATTATCTCTCAATAAGCGGTTTTATATGTGAAGTGTGGTGAAATCCTTTACTCTTCATAGTACTCACAGTTTGAACTTGAATGCAATTGTCATGCGGTGTACGTCGGTAAAGAATACTGGAATTTTTCTCAAGGTTAGCGTCTATGTTATTTTTCTCTGAGCCAGCCGGCGCATGTGGCTGCCTGCGGTGCGGGTCATTGTCTGTTTCTTTGTTGGCGCGTGTCGTTATTGGGATTAGGAGACCGAACTTCTACAAACTCGCCTTGCCGAGAGGGCCCAGCTCTGTTAGAATCCCGCCAGTTCTGATGAAATTCACGTCTCTCGTTATGATTATATCGTCTGTCGTCATTTCGGTAGATTCCACAGTTTCTTTCTTGTCGGTCACGTGGTGGAGAATTTCTCCCTGAATCGTAACTGCACGCTGAACTGTTGCGTCTGAAGTTAGTCTGTCTCCCCTGATAATAATTGTTTTGGTTCCCATATTGTCTGTTTCTATGGTTATCTCTGTCATATTCATTACTACGGAAATGCGATCTTTCTCTGTAACTACTATTACTCTGCCAGTGGTTGTCATATGGGTGGTGTCTGTTTTGGTCACGATTTGCGTTGTAAGAATAGCCTCGTCGTGTCCAGTTATTATTTCTTTCATCGTGGAATTGCGACGGATATGACCTGTAATTGTTATGTTCCTGTTTCCGCGTTCCGCGATTGTCAGTGTCAATTTCCAGTTCTTGCAACAGTCCCTGAAAAGCTTCAATGTCGTCTTTGCAACGTCCTGCTAAAATAATATGCCGTAAATGTTCAGGTAATTTGATTAAGCAAATGTGGATGAGTTCTGAGGGGCTGTATGGGTTTGAAAGATACTGATTCTTATGCAACATGTCTTCAAAATATTTCGTAAGACTGGAAAATTCAGATTGTTCGAAACGTTTCATCATTATGATGCTATGTTTTACTCGGTCTTGTGTAGCTTGAGACCAATATGCTGAGAGGAAGGCATGATAAAAATCTCCTTCACTGTGACAATCGTGAATGACCGATCGCATTCTTACAGCTGGTTCATTCTCCAAGTAGCCACACATAAATTCTAACCTGTGCTCCAATGACCAGTTGGGAGGAAAACAATGAGAGAATTGATGGAACCACGCTTGTGGATGAATGTCGTTGCCAGAATTCTTAAATGTTTTGAATTTACGTGTAGTAATGAACAGCTTATAGTCAAAATCATCGTGTCGGCGAGTAGCATATCGGTCATTGTTACGTCGTGTCGGCGGTTCCATCTCAAAATTCTGTGCACCTTGCCAATTTCTTTCATAATTTCCGAAGTGTCCTGTGTTATTATCTTGTGGGTGTTCCGTATTTCTAAGTCCCTCTTCCCGTGTTGGAGCGCGAGTGTCCTCTGAAATATGAAATTTTTGTATTACTTGTGCCAACTGATCTTGTACTTCCCGAATTTCTCTTTTGTATTGCGTATTAATTTGATTCTGATTTTGTTTGAATTTCTTAATTTGTTCATACTCTTCTGTGTCAGTGATGGCTACAGGTCTTGTGTCGTTCAGATCATCATCTACCTTTGCAGATAAGTTAGTGAACTGATCCGAAAGTTCGGCTACTTTCTCCGATAGTGTACTTATTTCCTCAGTGTGTTTTTCTGAACCAAGTTTCAGAGTGTCCATTTGTGTTGAAATCGTATCTACTGTGTCCTTTAAGTTTTCTTGAGTTTTTGCAAGTTGCGTAACCGAATCGGTAGATGCAACTGAGTCAATTTTAGCTTGCAAGGTGTCGTGATTTTCATGAACAATAGTTTGCAGTTCTTTTATGGCTGCTTCGTGATTTTGTAATGCATTTTCATGACGCGAAAAAATAGGTTGGAAATGCTCACAAATTTGTGTTTTTACGTCATTACAGACTTTTTGACATTTCGATTCGATGTTATGTAACTCAGTAGTTAAATCTTCACGTGTTTGTTCAAGCGTCGTGTCTAACTTTTGAAGATTTTGTTCCATTGTGTCTAACTTTTTAAGATTTTGTTCCACTGTGTCTAACTTTTTAAGATTTTCTTCCACTGTGTCTAACTTTTGAAGCTTTTGCTGTGTTTGTCTCTGATTTTGTTCCATTGTGTCTAACTTTTCAAGCTTTTGTCCCATTTGTTGCATTAATTGTAATAACAATGCACTGGTGTCTGAAACATGTCCCTCAGTGCTTTTCGGCAGTGAATTTGCACCGGCAACATTCACATTTTGACAAGTGGAAAATGTGTCTTGACTCATTTTAGAAAACGGTGAGGATGCAAAACCTGAATCTACAGTATTTGCAAAATTGTGTCCTGTCATTTCGGATTCCTGAGGCGAGCTGTTGCCGACCGATCGATCGATAATGCTTCCCTCTTCACTAATTGTTTCACTGTCCACGCCATTGTTTGCCGCCCGCTCCATTTCCCTATGCACAATTACCAAATTACTACTTTGAACATCAGTTAATTCATTACTCGGTGGCGCTAACACACTGCTTTCGTTTTCACTGTCATTTCTCAGTTTACTTTGGAGCCTAGTATTACGTTTTTCACACGCCATTATTGTCACAATATTTCACACGACAACACAGAAAAGCACAATTTGAAGAGCAAAAATAAGAGAATACATTAACATAACACTGAAAATAATATCTAGTTAATTGCAGCTGCGAAATACTTGGTGCAAATCTACATGCATGCCACAACTGTTTTACTGTACAACAATGAAAGACTGCAACTACGAAGGAGATTTTCTCTACAATTACGCGCTAGCAATAAACAAAAGCTACACTAATTACACAAACTACAAGGAAAATATCAGAAGATTCCAGTGAGGTATCCTCGGCAAAGGGTCGACATATGAAACGTCCCCTTTTCTAATATGGTACAAGACTGTGCTTAACCTGACACACAATATTTTTTTTAGCGCAACGCAATCTGACTTTCAATAATCCCTACAAAAGAATGGGCCCTGACTAACATTAAACTATACCTTTCACAAATCACTTACCTCACAAAAATCTTCGCTACTCAAGCTACTGCAATACAGCGAGCGCCACTACTGCCAGCTAAATAAAAGATTCAAAGTACTGAAGGCACTAACTACTGATAGGCATAGTTAGCAAATGAAAGATTTTGATAGAGAACAACCAATGTATTTACCTCAATAGTCATAATATATATAGCAGTTCAAGACAAATTTCAAAACTCCGCCATCTCTCTCCCCACATCCACCACTGCTGGCGGCTCACCTCCAACTGCGCAACGCTACGCGCTGTTCACAGCCAGCTGCCTAACACTACAATGGCGAGTATTACAACAATGCAAAGCAGCCACAGACTGCACACAGCACAGCCAGTGATTTTCATACAGAGGTGGCGTTACCAATAAAAAAACCTAAACAGCCTCCTTACAACAGCTCTTAACTTCGGTGGTCTGATGGGAATCAGTGTATCTACTGTGGCAAGGCCGTTGCCTAAGCATTGTATTAGTACACATAAACTGAATATATCCTCATTTCAATTTCATCTGAAGTTTTGGCATGTTGCGTTTGTTCTTATGGATACAACCACACATATTCATCACTTGACAATAAAGCCAGGAAAATAAGTCTGAGCTTGAGTACCAATTATTGAGGTAGAGGGTAGGTTCAAGATTTAAATAGAGCTTTGTTAGTGTAGTGACTATGCCACCACTTTTCCCCAAATTGTGGAACTAAGTTTCTGTTGATGTCTCTGTATAGACAATGAAATATAAGACATAGTCTTAAAATCACATAACAAAAATGTTTTTATTTCGGATCAATTCCATTTTGATGGAATGAATTGTCTGAAAGATAAGTGTCCTTTGAATAATAACAAACTTTCATCAATGTAGTGTTTCTGATGTGGATTAAATGCACAATGGAAAGCTGTACCAACTTTATCAACAATGTTTCTAATTTTGAATAATCTGTCTCCTGCAGTATTAATATATATATATATATATATATATATATATATATATATATATATATATATATATATATATATATATATATATATATAATACTCGTGGCATGAGAAGACAAACAGCTATGAAACAATGTATTTCTTCATATCCAGCATATTTACACTTTGATATTCTAGAATACACTGATTCTGGAGTATTCTCCTTGTGAATAAATAAAACCGATTCGTTTTCACAGATACATATTTCATCAGTTCCTCTATAAAGAATAACGTGAAAATTGATCGAATACTTGGCTCATTCCGCGTTTGATACACTTGTCCTGATATTGTATCATGAAATGCGTGATAAACTGGCCGAAAATTATTTTCTTTCCAATCAAATTTATCGCTAAGACCTGAGATCTTCATAAGTGTTTCAGTATCACTTTATGAGTCTTAAGATTCAGAACAAGTAACATTTCTCGTTGAAAAATGAGTCTGCATTGACAGCACTCCTGATATGAACTATTTATAACTGCAGCTTTCCCCTTCTGTGGAAGAGCTATCACTTTCATCAAAATCAAGTAGTTCATCCCCTCTGTCACTCCTCGTAAAAATCTCCATGACTTTTTCCTCAGTGCACGAACGACTTCTTGCCATTTTCTTTGTAAAATACAAGAAACGAAGAACACTGAAGTAAATTCCGATGAACAGGAAACTGTAGTGCGTATCCTAGGCTCACAACGGACAAGGAATCGGACGACAAGCCAGCGGTCAGAACTGCGAAAGGTTACAGAGACGTGGGGCAGAAAGTGTGCTGTGCAACTTATCTCATCATCAGCATTGAGGTAGCGGCGTGTGTGTTTTATCGTCATCAGCGCTCAGGGGACGGCAAACGGATGCGACTTAGCTCATCAACAGTGCTTAGGGGGAAACCGGCAGCTGCGACTGAACTCCTCATTAGCACCCAGGGAGAGGCAGGCAGCATGACGAGTAAACTCGTCAGTAGCAGTCGAAGAGTGAAATTAAGCTTGAGTAAGCACAGATATTTCACAGGCTTCAGTGAATTGTGGTAGGTGGGAGTCAATGTTTGTTTTAATGGGCCAGTAATCCTAATATTTTCAATAAAGGTCGAAAGTTATCTTGACACTGCTGATGTTTAAAAAAGGATCATTCCTAACAGAAAACAGAGTGGAACAACATTTTCTGGTATTGAAGTAATGTGACTGAATGAAATTAAAACACTCCGTTTTTATCAAAACGTTTTGCTACATGAAAATCAATGTTTTTGTCTAAACCTGAGACAGCTGTTAATACAATAGTACCCATAACTGGTGTAGTTCTTGGATGTGGTTAAGTCTATTAAGGCACTGCTAAATAAAATGAAACTGTCCTTTTCACTACTGCAGCAAATGCAACACACACCAGATAAATAAGACCAGTTTGGCATGAATCGTCATTTCAATGTGGCTGATTTACATAAATAACACGACGGAATTCATGATGTATTGAAATCAAATACATACTACTACAAATCAAGAGTATTATTTTACAAAACAGAGAAACTGTCTCACCTGTCGGTCATATGCTACAGTTTCTCATGTACAAGATTTGAAAAGACAAAGTATGGCTTCCTTTGACAAACGAAAGCTGGACATAAATTCGAAATCGGCGAAGTCTCACCCTTTTCACCTTCCTTATTCTTTTTAACTGTTCAGACAAAATATCATCATTGCTGTCTGCAACTGTATCTGTCACGATTCCTCCCATCTTGAACTCTTATTCCTCAGTTAAGCTCGCTAATTGGCCAAACATCGCCATTTAGTTATCCCAAGTTTATTCTCCAGTTAGGCGTTATTACGGGTTCGTAAAACACGTTTTTCGCGCTATTTCGGGAACAGAGATTAACCGGCTGCTAACCGGACATTGTACAGCCGACCCTAAAACGAGCATTACCCCATATGGGCGGTCCCTTGGAAGTCATAGAAGAAAGGGCGCGGGCGATGATTTCAACATCAGAACAATTGCAGATTATGTAAAAACTGTCATTCGGTAACGTCAAATGAGTGCATGAATACATATTGTGATCTATGTTGAGCCACCAGATAAGAGACATCTGTTTCACCCTCAAAAGTAAATGAAGTTGTACAGTGGAAACATTACGCTTATAATACAGAAAAGGTAGCACAATAAAGACTATGTCCTTTTAGTAGCTTGAATGGGTCAGAGTTCTCTTTCAGTATCTTCCCATCGCAAAAGACGAAGAAGTCTCACGTCACAGGCTAGTGGCACTGCATAGCAGCTCAACTGCAGCAAATCCCTTCAAGAATTGCGGCCACAAGATATTTGTAAGGTAATGTTGACATACATCATATGAAACACCACTCAATAACTTTGATACTGAGACGGTATAGTCTTAATGTCCTTTCCACCTCTTACTGTTAGGAACAGATATTTTCGAAGATACCCCGCATTTCTTAGCTTTCTCCATAGCTGCATTTTCTTCCTCCAGTAATGCAGTCCTGCTCCTCACATAACCAGTTCCTTCTTCAAGTCCTTAATTTCTTGCTCTTGATTATAACGATAGGATAAGAAGGAATTTATTTGTTAAGTAACTTGTCCAGTTTTGTTTTCTTGGGAGACAAAATTTTCAGTGTATTGAGAGCCCTCTTCTGCACTGTGTAATGTTACTGTGTCGTATTCTTTCTCTGATGTCACAGCACCGGGTTAATTTTCATACGCATTGGGTACTTTCTGAGATGGAACTGAAACTGGTTTCTCCAACTTTTCTGTAGGTAAGCTCAATAACTCACTTTGCATGTCCCATTTGTAATCCTGTCGACGAAAATGTTCGGATCCATATTCTTGCATTTTTAATATCGACCCTTTTCTCTCGTTTACAGCAAGACATCCATTCATATGGGAGTTTTAAGTCTTTCGGAAATCCATGGTAAAGAATGCCCTCAGTTCTATGCCCAGTTACTGCACTTAGCAACAGCACAATACGACGTGTTTCTACTCATTCCACTCGGAAAATAATGTGAACGACTCACGAGATTTCAAAAAAATATGACTTTGTACCGCAATACACCACAGACCACGAACTAATTTCAAGTAAGCGAGAACACGGCACCTCAAAGAACAACGAGCCCAGCAGGAACAAAACAGTAGCTGTCCATTAACGTCATTCCTCGCCAGGCCAGACGACCTCAAACGCGTGAGAGCGCGGCAAGAGGTTATTTTGTAACCTCCTCGTAACGCGTAATACATCCCCACTGGCACGAAGTGTGACATCCAAGAGGAAGAGATCCCAAACTGAGGCTGAGACAAGCAACTGCCAAATAGTGGGAGAAATATGCTGTGTGTAAACCCCAAGTCCTCAAAGCCAATGACATTGTCAGGAGTGCTCTCATATGGTAAATTTGCCATAAGAGACTTTTTATCCAATGACATATGCACTATTTTATCAGTATCAGAGAAATGCTGTAGCTTCTACTTCGAAAGGTGGAACCTTCAAAATTTTTTTGTCCTTCTTCACTTGATTCTTCTGATACAGTTTTTGTTGCTGTCTGTACTTAAAATGATAGGCACTTTCCTTGTCCCGTAACAGTTTTGTACAAAGTCTAGCGATCTGCACACTCTGATACTCCACACGCTTTGTTCTAGACACGAATAACTGAGCTTAATTTTACCACTTCATCAAAGCAGGTCGGTGTTGACGATTCAGATGAATCGGGCACTGATATATGGAGAGTTGGACTGACTGCTTCTGTGCTATACGAGTGTTTTACAGCTTTAGACGGATTGTCGAAACGTTGTGTCAATTTCCTCTTCATCGTCAGTTGAGGTGGCTTAATTGGAATACCAAACGATGTGGTTAACTGCATTCCACACTAGTTTATTATTGTCTTCATTTATGAACTGGTTTTGTTCGACGTGTAGCGGACAAAATTGAACATTACCGGTATTATAAGGGTAAACATTGTCTGTTTTCGTAAGGTCTTCTCGTCTGCTATTCACTAGCCATTTTCTGCTCCTAAAACGAAACAATTAATCAGCAATATACATGTAGTTTGCAAGCGAATCCTGACGGAACCTAAAAAAAGACAGACGTGATATCTTCTTCTTGTACTGCGCGACGCTACGATCCCATTTGTAAAAGACATTGTACAAACCAAAATAAACAACTACTATTCGCTTTCCCTTTCACGATCGCGCCGATCTCAAGAGTTTAACTTCCTGGGCGCTTGGCGTGCTATTGGCGCAATAGGAACAAAATCGAAGCGAAGTGTCGCGACAGTTATGTTAGACTATGGTCACTTCGGGCTAGTGATGGGCTAAACTGCGATTTTCCGATATCAGTGATTTCTGTGAATGCTACTTTTCAGTATCTGTTATTCTTAACTGCGATTTGTCGCAGTTAAGAGTCGCAGTTAAGGAACATAGGTCGTGTATCCCTCCGCCACTGCTATTTCTGCGATTTCTGCTACTTCCGCGATTTCTGCTACTTCTGCGATTTCTGCTACTTCTGTGACTTCTGCGATTTCTGCTACTTCTGCGATTTCTGTGACTCCTGCGATTTCTGCGACTTACTACTGTATGAAAAAGTTACATCTGTCAACACGGAAAATTGCATCGCAACAAACCTGTCATTGGCAAGTATGTTTTACGTTTTTTCTTCCGTTGGCTTTAATTTTGTATTAAAGAAACAACTGTGAAAATATTAATAGTGTAATTAATATGTAAGTAGCCGTACAGTACCGTAATAGTTCGTATTTAGAAAATGAATTCTAACATATTGTTATGTTCACAGGTACCTGAACTACATTTCAGTCACTCAGTAAAGTGATAACTCAAAATATCATTGTCAACAGATCTGAAGAAATTGCCACTGCGTCTTTAGACCGTTTTCGTCAGACGAGAGGTTAGTTTCTAAGCGTTTGATGGACTTAATTACTTCAGTGAGATCGTTCTTGCAAATGTGATATTCATTATAGCAAATATTAGCAATCTACTCTGTCAGTTATATTTCTAGTAATTAATGACAGCAAAAATTGTTTAATAATCCTTGTGTTTTTGCAGACACAGTTCTGACTCTGATTACTGGTTGCTGTACGTATCTATCCACATCAAGGCTGTGTAACATTATGTGATTGCCTTATCATTTTAAATCATTCACTAATCGAGCAGTCGCTCGGCAACAGCTAAAGTTAGCAAATAACGTTGCGAAAATGTAAAAGGTGGACGACCTGTGACGTAACTTGTTTATTGTCGAAGCGCCGTCAGAGATGCTGTGAGTTATTGACTTTGAAAACCGCGGCGCGAAAAACGGACAGAAGAAGAACATTTTTACACATTTTGTTTAGATGTACGAGATATTCTCGATGAACAGTTACTCATTCTTCTCTTGTCTCCTGTAACTTGTGTCGGACGCGCATGTCTTGCCGCCGTATTATTATTGTCAAAATTAATATTGTTCTAGTGTAAAGTAAATGTGTAATACTAAAAGTGCCTAGCAGTAGATTTATTGTGTGACGTGTATGTGAAAACGTCAAAGGAATTGTTTTCATTAAGAGAAGTGCCAGTCAAAACGGCATCCATGTTAAATCCTTCATTGCAGTGTAAGTTCGTCTATTAATTGCCATAAATTCAGAGTTAAATGGAACTGGTGTATGGACTATTCATTTACTACAGAATCTATGTCTCACTTCTTCATGAAATTATTTAATTTTCTATATGTTTCTGCCAAATAGAGAGTTCACAGTCACGAATTCTTTCGTCGAGTTCGGACGGAAGTTGCATGCGGTGAAATATTTTCTCCGCGCCATGTTCTATTGGTAAATGCATGATAAACTACGGTCCCTTAGGAAATTCATGTTGAGCTATCCAAAATAATTATATTTTGAATAGGCATTTACTCTCCTCTGCAATGCAACTTCCGACTGATCAGACGATCCAACAACAAACAGCCGCACACGGTCGGCGTTCGCAAATATGTTTCCGCCGCTGATTATAGCTATATGTTACAGCACAAAAGTAACATATTGTTATAATTAGAGACTACGAACGGGGACATTTATAACTGTATGTTTATGTATACACTTTATGTAAACATATCGTTATAGCTGTTGGGAGAGACTCGTGAAGATTCAAGACAGCTCTTAGAGGATTTGCAGTTTAAAGGTGAAACAATTGTGAAATAAGTGTGTGAATGATTAAGCTGTGTTTTATTGTAGTTGTAGTGCGATTTTAAAGGAATAATAAATGTCAAATACAGTGAGTGAATAATAAAAATCTCATTTTCCACATGTTAAGCCGTCCTATACCCATAATTTTCCGCCACTTACTTATTGGTAAACACTTGTTGGAGAGCGACATGCTGCCCCCCCCCCCCCGCCCCCTTTCTCCATAATCTTGGTGTGACACTGACCTGTAACATATCCCGAAGTCTACAATATGCATTTTGAGGCTGTTGATATGAAAGTGAGAAGTACAGATCTTCCAGTTAAATCAGGAATAGCTTAAGTGCATTACTTGAAAGTAACACAGGAAAAGCTTACTTATGTAGGTGGTAGTAGTGTCGGCAAAAAGTTCTTGTGTGTGAAGTTGCCATGTAGAACACCAGGTGTAAAACCTTTCTCCCGAGTCTTGAACTGTGTCGGAACAAAAGTGAGGCATTCATATGACTGTTTTCATTTCTCTACACTTATACAAATGTCTGAGTTCTGCTGTGTTAACATTGCAAAGTCCTGTAGGCATGTGGAGTATTAACCAAAAGTGTCATATTGGAAGCAGAATCAAACACATTTGTTACGTTACTTGATATTTTCAGGAGAAAACGGCAATGTTGCTTCTTATTAATATAATACATTCAGAGTCACAGCAGTATTTGACCAACCATAACTGATGCTGAATGTGCATGTCGTCATATAATATGAAAGGCTTATTTCAATAGTGGTACAAGTCCATTACCTCCACTTTTCTGTCTATAATGCTTCTGAAATTAGTGATCCAAACAAACATAAATAAAGGTTCATCTCTAGCAAGAAACCATATGCTTGAATATTTCTGGTATCTCAACTGCAGATTTTTCAGCGCTCATTTAACTTTACGACTCTATATCTCAAAATTAACAAAAATGGACTTGTACCACTATTGAAATAAGCCCTTCATATGCACACACAGCACATCGATCTCGTGAGGCACAAGGCTCTCATAACGAAGTACGTACGTCGGTCAACAGATGACACTAGGAAAAGTATGTTAACTGCGCTTTTTAGTTGCTACTTGCGACTCTTAGTTGCGATTTGTCACAGAAATCGCAGTTTGACTCGGTAGCGAATAGCGTAGTATGAACTTTGCTCAACAGATGGCAGTGCTAACTGCGCTTTTTAGTTGCTACTTGCGACTCTTAGTTGCGACTTGTCACGGATATCGCAGTTAGACTCCATAGCGTACCGCAGAGATGGACGTAGTACGAACTTTGGCCAACAGATGGCACTGTTAACCGCGCTTTTTAGTTGCTACTTGCGACTCTTAGTTGCGACTTGTCACTGAAATCGCAGAAAGCAGTGCTAAATTCGACCAATAGATGGCTCACGTCTTTGAATGTGAAATACTACTACTGCTAACTGCGACTGAAATCGCAGTTAGATTCTGTAAAGTTGCTACTGTGATATCTGTGACTTCTCAGTCACTGCGATTTCTAACAGATACGCGATTTCCTGCCCACCACTACTTCGGGCGTTATGAAACACCTTTGGTTATCTAAACAGACTTTGCTTTATGTGTTTAACTGTTTACAACACAGAAGTGTGTTGTGACTTGTGAGTATTAGGAGGAAACTTTTTATTCTATGTTCCTTGGGAGGAAAGGAATGTGATGAGTGGAGTGAGGTTATGCCGTGTGTTGCGGCAGAAACAGTGATGACTGCTACTGACATAGTAATTGTAAATGACAACGAATCTTAATCACAGTATTTGTTCAGGATGCCATCGAAATACCCAATGAACATAAAGACAAATTCTATTTTAGATGACCCAAGTACCTGCAGATTAGCGGCGTTTTATGCGAGCTGCACATCTGTGTATTTTGTTATTTTAGTAAGTGCATTGTTCTTAACGAACTACGTTTATTCCATAGGAAAACTAACTTTTTATCCTGTAATAGGTTTAATTGCGGTCCTTGAATGCACGAAATACGTCATTGGCATTTTCCATGTTTCAAAAAAAGATGTCTTTTCTGGTAGATACGAAGACAAGTACTTTACTGGTCAGCGTAAAAAGCCAGTCACAAAAACAAGTCTGAAAGAAGTGTTCAACTGTATTGTAATTGTTACTGTTATGCTTACAGTATACTTTGCCATAGCAATCTTATTTGGTGCTGAATTGTTCAATAAACATGAAGAGACTTTTATGTTTAGCTCATTGCTAACGGTGTTGACAATATTTCCATCTTGTCTGCACCTAGAGTCACAAGCAGCCGTGAATTTATTGTTTGGTGTTCATCCAGCAGGTGACGCTGTTGGACAGCTTTTGCTAAGAAACTTACAGTTCACACTGCTTGGAGCTTGGCTTGGGGCATTTGTTATTCCATTAGATTGGGACCGGCCTTGGCAAGAGTGGCCAATTCCTTGTTGTGTTGGAGCCTTACTAGGTTATATTACTGGCAATATCCTTATGGTATGTAGCCTGTTTCCAAATATTGCCAAGAAACTGCCTAAATCAAACCGAAAGCTTCGTTAAGCTTTTTCAACAAAGTGTTGCACCATAATTATGAATGTAGCAAACCCTGTCTGATGACTCTTGGTTTATTTTCTATATATGATATATCAATTACAATATGCATAGTCTATTCAAAAGTATTTTTGCAGTTATGTACATAACTTATGCGTGTTGTAACATATTTATGTTAGTATCAGAAAGATGTGTTTGCATCAAATAAAATACATTGAAACCAGAAAGAGTAGGAACATGTATTGAGTTTCATGGTGCCTTGTTCGTACCTTTCATTTGTTTCAGTAAAATCATGTCATGTAATAAATCTCTGATAATTGCGGTGCAAATACATGCTGCCTGTTGTACAGGGAGTCTGAAAACAGTCTGACAGCAGCTGTAGCAGACATGTTGTAATGTGTCAACAGAATGCAAGTAAGTATTTTTTTAGATGATATGTACAGTTTTTTCATTTGATGTGCATATCATGCAGTGGTACCACATAACAAAAGTGGTTCATCTGATAAATAAATAATATTGTGTCATTAGAGACACACCACAAACAGCAGAAGTCCCTCCACAGAATTATCATCTGTTATACGGGCAGGCAACATTTTCGTAAAACGTCTATGTTGATATTAGTGGAACATATCAACTACATTCCAGATTCCATCATTCCTGAACTGATTACAATGATATCTTTCCATGCCATTACGTTCTGCTGATTTTTGGCCTCTGTGATTTCATTGATTTTAGTTGAATTAATTATGTTGGCACAATAGTTATTTGCAGAGTATTTTTATAACAGAAATTGGCTAGAGCGGGATAGTGTCCCCCTCCCAAAGCTAAATTGTAGTGTCAGACTAAACTACAGCAAAGATTTGAGGGTGAAAATATTGTTTTTAGTTAGTGAATCTAATGAATGTGGATGCAAAATATTGGTTGTGGCACACCATGATGTCTGTGTTCACTCAAAGTTTAACACTCATTTCAGTACAAAAATGAAAAAGCTAAATACAGTAAAACCACATTATGTAATAAATCTGATGGTAATCCCTGTGCAGATACATAGAACTATACTGTAGGGCCTATAAACAAAATAAATGTGAGGGAATGCTTTCGCTGTGCTGTCTACCTAGCATCTCCCTTCACAGACATGTTGCTCCTCTGTCAGTTTGCACTCAGATACACATGCTGGTGGCAACACAGCTGTTCCTCCACTTACCTCCTAAGTCAGTCCATTGTGGGATACCTCCTTCCTCTTCTTAATCAGAGTAATTACAGGTTCCCAGTCATTACTAAGGATGCAGCCACTATCAGGGCCAGGTAATCGTTCCCATACTCATATCTTGATAGATTCTTTAATACCTAACATAGATCTGTGTCAGAAGTGTGAGGCAAAACAAGAGGAAGAGTAAATGAGAAGAAAACTGGCTGGTGAAATGAAAAAAATAAAAGCAGCTGTTAAAGATTGAAATACAGTAAAAAGAGATAAGAATGTTGAAAAATTGAAACATATGTGAGGTATTGTACCACAAGATGACTAAAAACTTACTGACCTTGAGGAAAAATATTGAGATATGGAATTATTTGGAGAATTCTGAAGGAAGAGAGTGATAAGAGTTGAGAAGCTTTCACAAAAAAACTAGGACTCTAAAGGGAATTAAAAAATGCTTTACGAAATATTGAAGACTGGAAGATCAGACAAAGAGGATATTAGGCTACCACTAGAACTACTGAAATTTTCATAAACCCTAAAACCACCGTCATGTGTTTACAGCTTGTCTGTAATCTCTCTATTTTAAAGGTTAAGTTTTTCTGTAATGAGTAGTCACTTCGATGGTCTGTTATTTTGTTTTAATGCTAAACATTGAATTGTCATGGTAGATGCAATTTATTTTAAAAGATTCTCTTGTAACAAAATGAAAACTGAGTATTTTTTAAATTTTTGTGCAGATCTGCTGAGACATGCAAATTCTTGAAAATTATTCATAATTTGAAGAATAAATCTTTTAGTTTTATAGAAATGCAACCAAGTGAAAAAGTTTTCAGTACAAAATGATTTTTGCTACACATAAGCAAGAATAGAAAATATATGATCTTGTCTTACCGTGTTTACTATAGTTCAACACTTTGAACAGTATAGTCTGTGTAATGAAATATGTTCCGTTTAGATACCTACAAATCATCATTGTCTTTAGTTCTGCAGCCATCATAGATGTAGGAAACTGTAACAGCACTTTTCTTGCAAATTTTTGTGTTGCAAAAGGCGCACTTATATGAACTTTTCCATTATTTGCAAAGTTTTCGCACCTGGCATCGGCGGCAACTTCCACCTACATCTGATGATTCAATGTGAATAGCAAGAGCTCTGACCCTGGTTTATGCAGAATCTTTGGCAAGTTCCTTTGTGAGTTCGAGATGGGAATTTTGCGTTTTTTTTTTTTTTTTTTTTTCTCTCTCTCTCTCTCTCTCTCTCTCTCTCTCTCTCTCTCTCTCTCTCTCTCTCTCTCTCTCTGTAGATTATCCAAGCACTGTTGAAGCTAAATCTAGATTATTATAAAAAAAAATGAGGAGGCTGTCTTATTCCACCAGCTTTCAGTGCATTCAAGAAAACCATCTGATTAATCACATCTGCTCCGTACTTAGTTACATTGTAGCATGTAACTATTTCAGGCTTTGACTTTTTCAGTTCCAGTTTCTTTTCTGACTTGATACATTGTAAGGTTCATATTATTGGTTTTCGAAGCTACGTTTTCGCATAAGTCCTTGCGAGCTGTATTTGTGCACTGAGGCATTTCCCTTCTAATTTTCTATACTCTACCAAGCAAGCTTGTTCAGTTTGTTTTCAGGTGATGTGCTGGTAAAATTGAGATGAAGTTGTCACACATAACATTTTTTCCTTTAATTAGGTATGGACCTACAAGCTTTTTCTCTATGAAGTCACCAAGATGTCTACCATGTGGACGAGTTCCATCTTTATCAAGATATGGAAAATCAATTGGCATATATTTTGAATCTCTGTCGAATGTCATGTAGTATTCCTGCCCGTACTTTGAAGCCATGAACAGAGTGGACCAGTGTGGACAATTGGACAGGAACAGTTGCTCATGGACACAAATATATGGACATGGAATGTACATGCTTTGACAGTTTGCTATGAATCTCTTCTATACACGTGACATGAGAGCAAACTTGTTATTTTTTAATTGCTTCAACTGTGACGACGTGAAATCGAACCTGAGGAGCCTCATGATTCCTCTGAACGAATATGTGACATCACAGACTTGTAAAATGGTGTTCTCCACTTCTATAACCAAAGAAGATCCTTTGGATTCACAGCACTCCTAACAGAGAATATCAAGAAATTTATCAAGCTCTTCTAACAATAATGAAATTCATCACATTCCAACACTCTATGTGCCTCTGTTTCAGTGCATTTCTTAGTGTGTGGTGGTTTCTTTTTTCTGAGTCTTGTTATTGGTTTGGTGCAGTCCACGACAAATTCCTCTCCTGTGCCAACCTTTTGCAACCTACATTCTCAGCTATTTGCTGGGTGTATCTAATCTCTGTCTTCCTCTACAATTGTTACCCTCTAGTACCATTGAGGCTATTCCCTGATGTTTTAAATGTTGTTCTATCATCATATCCCTTCTTCTTGTCAGTTTTATCCATATATTCCTTTCCATGCTGTTTCCACAGAGAATCACATCATTCCTTACCATATCAGTGCACCCAATTTTCTACATTCTTCTGTAGCACCACATTACAAAGGCTTTCATCCTCCTCTGTTCAGGTTTTCCAATAGCCCATTTCCATTACCATACAATGCTGTGCTCTTCAAACGTGCATTCTAGAAATTTCTTCCTCAAATTAAGGTCTGTGTTTGAGACTGGTAGACTTCTTTTGGCCAGACGGACAGCTCTTTGGAACTTCAAACAGTGTCCAACAACAGACAATCTTCATGTCTTCAGGTATGCAAGGCGAGTGATCAAAGAATGGAAGAGGGCTTCCTGGAGGGAATTCACGACTTCCATTAATCGGACCACTTCCGCTGCACACGTTTGGGAATCAATAAGATGAATTTCAGGCAAGGGTAGTCCCCATCCCTTTACGGCCTTGTTAAATATGAGGTCTTGGTGGACACCCCAGAAGAGATGGCTCATGTTTTAGCTGAACAATTTTGTGCTGTTACTAAGTCATCTAGACAAGCTCCTGCTGTTCAGGTATTCCGTCGGACTGCAGAGATGAGGAAGCTCAATTTTTTCTCGCGTAATGAAGAAGTCTACAACCTTCCATTCTCCATGTGGGAACTAGAATCAGCTTTATCTGCAGCCAGAGACACTGCTCCAGGACCTGATGAGATCCATTATACCATGCTTCGTCATCTGTGCCCTGAAGTGAAAGGTCAGCTCCTCTCTTGTTTAGATCAGATTTGGTTTGACGGACAGTACCCCACGACTTGGAAGGTGGCAATCCTAATTCCATTCTGGAAACTGGGTAAAGACCGTAGTGCCCCTAACAGTTATTGGAATGTCGCCCGTACTAGTTGTATGGATAAGACTCTTGAACGCATGGTCCACTGCTGCCTTGTCTGGCTGCTCGAGGCCCGAGGTTACCTGAGCCGCTCTCAGTGTGATTTCAGGTGCTACTGTTCCACTCTTGACAACTTAATTCTACTGGAGACGGCGATACAGGAGTCCTTCTTATGCCGAAACCATTTAGTTTGTGTGTTTTTTTATCTCAAAAAAGCATATGACACTACTCGGAGGTACAATCCTTTCTCGAGGACAGGCGTTTTCGTTATCGCATTGGCGATACCTTGTCTGATTGCTATGTTCAGGAGAATGGTGTGCCCCAGGGCAGTGTCCTCATTGCCACATTGTTTGCAATTGCTATCAATGGCATTTCCTCTGCGGTCAGGAGCCCTGTCAAATGCTCTTTGTTTGTGGATGACTTTGCAACCTTCTACTCTTCCTCTGATATTATGACGAGGCAACTACAACTCACCATTAGGAGGCTGGAAACCTGGGCCCAGACAGCTGGTTCTCACCTGTTAAGACTGTGTCTGTCAATTTTAATTGTGCTCCTCGGAGTTTTAACCAACCAGAGCTTACAATGGGGGACCATATTTTACTTTTTCAAGACACAGTGCACTTTTTGGGTTTATTATTTGACTCAAAATTAACATGGCTCCCACACCTGAAAGACCTACAAACAAAAGGCTTTTGGTTGTTTAACATTTTGAAATGCCTTGGCGGAAAAACATGGGGAGCTGACAGGTCCCGCCTCATACAGTTTTATAGGGCATTTGTTCGATCACACTTAGACTATGGCAGCATGGTCTTTGGATCGGCGCATCCTTCCTACCTCTGGATGTTAGATGCTGTCCACCATGCGGGCATTTGCATATCAACTGGAGCCTTTCGGACCAGCCCGGTTCAGAGTCTGTGTGCAGAGGCTGGTGAAACACCACTCTGGATTCGGCAACGTATCCTTTTGGCTTGACAGGCACTGAAAATGTCAGCGTCACCCCAGTCATTGGCATTTAGTTCAGTGATCCAACCTGCCTTCAAACGACTGTTCAGGAATCGGCCCCAAGCGACTCAGCCATTTGGTATACGTGCTATGGCTTGTCTCAAGGATCTGGATCTCTCTGGTATGAAAATACTCACCCAAGGATGGAACACACTACCGCCTTGGTGTCTTCGGAGGCCCAAAGTGATTTTAAGCTTGACACAGTACCCGAAAAATTGTACTCCAGATATGTTTTTTACAACTTTGTTTTCGTCTATTTTAAGTATGCACCATAGTTTTATCGTTATTTATACAGATGGATCCCAGCAGGGGAATGCTCTCGTTGTTCTGTGGTTTTCCCTGATAGGGTTTTTAAAGTATGTCTTCCAGAACAATTTACAAATTATGATGCGGAGTTATATGGCATTCTAATGGCACTGGAGAGGGTTCACAGACATCACCGTACAAGTGTTCTTGTCTGTTCCGACTCTCTTAGTGCACTGCAAGCGCTTCACCAAATGTATCCAGTAGACCCGCTGATTCAGCTCATCCGTGACTGCTTACAGCGGCTCCAACGCCGTGGCAAGGTGGTGATCTTTTGCTGGGTACCTGGCCATGTTGGGATACAGGGTAACAACATGGCTGATAAAGCTGCCAAGGAAGCATGTTGGGATGGTGCTGCCATCAATGCCCCATCCCATTGCACGCCATTATCTCATTTTCTGACAGATGCATCATGCGTCAGTGGGAGACTGAATGGTTGCAGGTGTCAGACAACAAACTGCGGTCACTCAACCGACCACAAAAGCTTGGCGGACTTCGTGTCAGTCTTGCCGCTGGAAGGACGTTTTGCTTACCAGACTCTACATTGGGCATAGCCCCTTCACACACGGTTTCCTCCTCCGGGGGGAGGACCCACCTTTCTGTGAAGTTTGTGGAATGCTGCTTTCAGTTAAGCATATTGTGCTACGTGTATCCTGTATACTGATAATAGGGCAGCTCTTGGTCTCACTGGAGATCTGCCCACCTTCCTCGCAGACACCAATACCAGTGTTAACAGAGTGGTGAAATTTTGTTAACTATCAGGCCTCATCCCTAAACTGGTGGGGAAGGGTGGCAGACTTTAGTATGTTATAAACTGCTCTGCATGTGGGGACAGCTTTCGTCCCCACCCTCTGAGATTTCATGTTGACTTTTCGTCAGGGTGCTGATGACCGTGATGTCGAGTGCCCACTCAACACAACTCTTCATCATCATCCTCTTGGCCAGGAATGTTCTTTTTGCCACTGCTAATCTGCTTTTTATGTGATGGTAAATTTCTTAGTGCTCTCATTTCTGCTACTTCTTATTTCTTTCATCTTTCTTCGATTTACTCTCAGTCCATATTCTGTAATCATCAGATTGTTCATTCTATTGAACAGATCCTGTAATTCTTTTTCGCTTTCACTGAGGGTAGCTATGTCACAGCGATTTTTATCATTGATATCCTTTCACCATGTATTTTAATTCCAATCTTGAATCTTTCTTTTATTTGCATTACTCCTAACATGCAGAATAGCAAGAAATGCACAAAGCTCTTCTAACAGTAATAACCATCCTTCACATACCATCACACTATGCACCCCTGTGTCAGTTCATTTCTTAATGTGTTTGTGAACAGGTTTGTCAACAAACAGTTGCCAAGCACTCAAGGGAGAATCACTGATGACACACCTTTCCGCTTATGGAGAAGGACCAGAGTTCTCCTGAAGAATAATTTGCTGTCCATGTCTTCCAAACTTGTAATATTAGTAGGAACTATTTCCCACTTCGTTCCATCAGGAACTCCAACCTCTTGTCATACTGCACTACTTCACAATACTATTTATTCTCTTTTTTTACTTTGTCAAAGGTGCTCACCTACAGTTTCACATCTGCATTGCAGCAGCAGACAGAATGAAGATTACCAACACTGTGTAGCAATCGACAGCACTTGGTTTATTCAGTGCAACAGAAATGTAACTGAGCAGTTCTAGTGTTAAGGTAATTGAAACAGAGTATGTTATTGTAGTTCAGGAGGTAGAAAAAATAAGAGAGGAAATAAGAAACTATTTTGATAAGTTGTTAAAGGCAACTATGAAGAGAAGCATCAAGTTAGTGAACCTATTTACAAGTCAGAAAAAGAAGAAAGTCCACTTACAGTGCCAGAAATAGAAAATGCCTTAAATCTTATTAAAGGAGGAAAATCACAAGGATTAAATGGATTATCTGCAGATATGATGAAAGCAGCGAACATATTGGGTCTTCATTGGCCGTATCATACACTAGGAGTAAAAAATGTCAAACTATAGAGGAGGTACCCTGCTATCACATTTTCTCAAACTATTAGAAAAGATCATAGTGAAGAGACTAAGAATGAGGATAGGACACCAGTTTGCAGTGGAACGCATGGTTTCAGTGGAACAATTGACCTAGTTTTCACCATTAGACAACTAATGGAAAAGTACTGGAAAAATGGGAAATATCTGATTGTAGTGTTTTAATTTGGAAGATCTACAAGCTGTGCGGAAACTTCGAAAACAGTAGGCAATGGTTCTGAACAAAGAGAGGTGTACAACATAGTAATGCACTATTTCTACTACTTTTCCTTACACTCATGGATATAATTGTTAAATAAATTAAAGATCTAAAATTTGGAGATTTGAGTACACTAGTTCTTGCAAATGATTTGGCTGTATGAGGAGAGACAGAGCAAGATGATCAGAGGAAATCACAAGTTAATTGTGAGGAAGAAGAAAACAGTAGCAATAAAACTGAGCTAAAGATTCAGCGAAAGCTTGGCCGTGCCTTCCAAGTAGAAAAATATGTTAGCCAAGCACGCGGTGTCATCCCATCCCTCATATACCTCCAGCCACTTCTTTGGATATTGGCCATCGTCACCAGAGAACCCAAAAGGATGTCGCATGTGGTGGCACACAGTTGCTCCTTCTTCTGTCTCTGAAGATAGCAATCTGTTGATATGGCTTGAACTCGGGTTTCTCGCCACGTAAATGGCAGCTCTGTCATGGGCTGATGGGAGCCACTGTGTCGTTGATAATGTGCACAATCACAAGTTCCAATACCCAGCGCCTCCACCACAATAATGTCACATAGAAGACGGTGTAATTAGATGAATGAGGAACACTAACTTCACTTAACGGAGGTTTATTCAGCACTTGCACATACAAAAGCATGGAGCGAACTGCCTCCAGCCAGAACATATACAGTATATATACAGCTACAGAACATTCCAGTACAATGATTCTTGACATTTGTGGATACTTCTAGAATGTACTCGAACCAAATATAGAAATTAAAATAGTACAGTCCAGGTGAGCTTTGAAATCACGACCCTCCATGCAACCGTTTATTATCATATCCACTACACCACAGTGCTACTCAGCTTCTTCTGCAACAGTATGTTTATTATTGTGGTCACTGTATGCCTATACTAACAAGAAACATAGGGGGCAAGGTTTGAATGAATTTTTGAGAAGCTGGGGTGAGCAATTTGGCGGCCACTAAGGGTGGATTTAAAGGAGGATTTAAAAGCTAGTTTGAAGGGCTTGAAGTGAGGAACTGATTACTAAGCAAGATGATCCTGATAAGATTCTTAAAGCTGAACGTATTAATTTTGAAAAGGCTCTGGCAGAGAAACAAGAACACACAATTGTTGACTTAAATAGTGAGATAAAGCTTACAGATAAAGAGCTAAAACAGAACCAGAAACCTGTGGTAAATCCATTAATTACACATTTTGCTGTGTTAAATGGGCATTTAGCATCAGTGCCAGCTTTATGCTATTTGCATTAAATCTGTGTGTGATTGAGGACAATGTCTGGGCTCATCATACATAATACTGACTTCAAGTTACACTTTATCATTCAGTCAAATATGCAACATAGACATAGGTCTATGTATCATATGTTCCAGACACCACTGGCCTACAGAGAGGTCCACAAAAATGTCACTCGTTGATAGTCAATATTAACAGAACAAAATTATATCCATTACAATTCTTGCATGGGGGGAAAGTTATTTTGTGTGTTCAAAGTAACCCCCATTAGCATCCAAACAACGTTGATACCACTGAACTGTTGACCGAACTATGGCTGTCAGTACTGCTGGCGTGATGGGATGCCTCTATGGTTTCTCATAACTCATTCAGTGTAGCTGACTTCTGCTGACATGCAGAAATCAAGAGAAGTAAGGTATGTGGACAATGGTGGATGCTCAAAAGCTCCCCTTTGACCTATACCATCCAGGTAGATTTTCATCCAGGTAGACCCTGACATCTCTGTTGTAGTGAGGTGGAGTGCCATCTTTTTTGTATGTAAACCCTTTAATTTCCACACACCTCATAGGTGGCAGGTAAAATCAACGTTTGCAGCATATGATGACACACCTCACCAGTTACAGTACCTTCAAGAAGAATGTTCCAGTCAGACCGCTCGGTGATGTCTCACACCACAGATTAAAACCCTGAGAATTAACATGTTTGTCTACATGAACATGAGGATTTTCAAGAGCCCAGTACATGCAGTTGTGGTGGTTCAGTTTGAATTGCACTTCGTCAGACAAGGTAACCATCTTCGCAAACAGTTTGTCCTCATGAAGCATGCCTTCAGGCCAACCACAGTACTCCATCCTTTGATCCGGGTCATCCTCATCCGTGTCGTGCAGCCGTGCAGGTTGACTTGTTGATGTTTTTGGTTGGCCAGATCTTTCCTTATGTACATCCTGACAGTACCCTGGGCTTCAAACAAATTCCAGAATATGATAAATTGTTGTACGTGGTGGTGGCTGAGTTACATGCACATTACGCCATTACCATTGGTTCTTCCATTATGTTTTTGTACTTCCAGTACCACTTCAATACAGCCTTGTGTTGCTCGAGCGACAATCTTACTTTGTTCATTGCTACACTGCATGCCAAGATCTGTTGAGAAAACAGTGGACTATGCTACTGCACAAAATGAGTGATGTGTCATTTTGTTTCAAAGATGTTGACTATCAAAGAATGTCTGCATTTTTCTGGACCCTCTGTATATTAATTATTACATCTACTAGTAATTTTTTTTATATCCTCACTGCAAGTTGTATAAATATTGTATATATTACATTATCTTGCACTATAACATTAGTTCAGAATCTATTGCCTTGTATTTACAAAGCCACTATTTATACCTAGAGACTATTTGCAGTTTTTTAATTTCTGTATGGTATTTGGCAAGAGTATGTTTCAGTTGTTTTTGAGCATATACATTTTGCTCCCTTTTACAAATGTAATGTTAATATTTGTGTGTGGCTTTATAATTAGTCTGTCATCGGCTGTCTAAGATGGTCGTGCTTGAGGGTTGTTCACACTATTTGTTTTCCTGCTTTGATTGTCATTTTAACCTATTTACCATTATAGAGACATGTTCTACATGCAATTAGTATAAGAACAATAACCAGTAGTATGTACCCTGAACATCAGTTAATGTTTCACGTATACATAAGGCCATGTATTACTTCCATTATTGGCCAATTTAAATGATTTTATCTCTTATTACAAGTTGTAAGTGTGTGTTATACACTCCTGGAAATGGAAAAAAGAACACATTGACACGGGTGTGTCAGACCCACCATACTTGTTCCGGACACTGCGAGAGGGCTGTACAAGCAATGATCACACGCACGGCACAGCGGACACACCAGGAACCGCGGTGTTGGCCGTCGAATGGCGCTAGCTGCGCAGCATTTGTGCACCGCCGCCGTCAGTGTCAGCCAGTTTGCCGTGGCATACGGAGCTCCATCGCAGTCTTTAACACTGGTAGCATGCCGCGACAGCGTGGACGTGAACCGTATGTGCAGTTGACGGACTTTGAGCGAGGGCGTATAGTGGGCATGCGGGAGGCCGGGTGGACGTACCGCCGAATTGCTCAACACGTGGGGCGTGAGGTCTCCACAGTACATCGATGTTGTCGCCAGTGGTCGGCGGAAGGTGCACGTGCCCGTCGACCTGGGACCGGACCGCAGCGACGCACGGATGCACGCCAAGACCGTAGGATCCTACGCAGTGCCGTAGGGGACCGCACCGCCACTTCCCAGCAAATTAGGGACACTGTTGCTCCTGGGGTATCGGCGAGGACCATTCGCAACTGTCTCCATGAAGCTGGGCTACGGTCCCGCACACCGTTAGGCCGTCTTCCGCTCACGCCCCAACATCGTGCAGCCCGCCTCCAGTGGTGTCGCGACAGGCGTGAATGGAGGGACGAATGGAGACGTGTCGTCTTCAGCGATGAGAGTCGCTTCTGCCTTGGTGCCAATGATGGTCGTATGCGTGTTTGGCGCCGTGCAAGTGAGCGCCACAATCAGGACTGCATACGACCGAGGCACACAGGGCCAACACCGGCATCATGGTGTGGGGAGCGATCTCCTACACTGGCCGTACACCACTGGTGATCGTCGAGGGGACACTGAATAGTGCACGGTACATCCAAACCGTCATCGAACCCATCGTTCTACCATTCCTAGACCGGCAAGGGAACTTGCTGTTCCAACAGGACAATGCACGTCCGCATGTATCCCGTGCCACCCAACGTGCTCTAGAAGGTGTAAGTCAACTACCCTGGCCAGCAAGATCTCCGGATCTGTCCCCCATTGAGCATGTTTGGGACTGGATGAAGCGTCGTCTCACGCGGTCTGCACGTCCAGCACGAACGCTGGTCCAACTGAGGCGCCAGGTGGAAATGGCATGGCAAGCCGTTCCACAGGACTACATCCAGCATCTCTACGATCGTCTCCATGGGAGAATAGCAGCCTGCATTGCTGCGAAAGGTGGATATACACTGTACTAGTGCCGACATTGTGCATGCTCTGTTGCCTGTGTCTATGTGCCTGTGGTTCTGTCAGTGTGATCATGTGATGTATCTGACCCCAGGAATGTGTCAATAAAGTTTCTTCTTCCTGGGACAATGAATTCACGGTGTTCTTATTTCAATTTCCAGGAGTGTACATATTGTATAATATTTTATATCCCTTACATCATCATTAGTCAAAAAATATTGTCTTTTAGTTATAAGGCCACTAGTGTACCTAGAGGCTGTTTTTCCTGGCTTTCATATTGTACAGGGAGGTCAAACATAATTTCATTTAGCATCCAGTTATGTAATAGTATTTTTGTAATGAAGATCGTAAAGAAGAAAATATTATTAATGTTAATTTTCTCTCTTATTAGCTTTCCATAATATTATGCCATCTGTTTGCGTCTGTCTGCAGGTTCGCAGGAGAGCTTCTGTAAAGTTTGGAAGGTAGGGGATGAGGTACTGGCAGAAGTGAGGATGGGGCGTGAGTCGTGTTTGGGTAGCTCAGTTGGTAGAGCACTTGCCCGCGAAAGGCAAAGGCCCTGAGTTCGAGTCTCGGTCCGGCACACAGTTTTAAACTGCCAGGAAGTTTCGTATCAGCGCACACTCCGCTGCAGAGTGAAAATCTCATTCTGAAGGCATAAATTATCTAAATATTATTTAATGGCAATTCATTGTCATTCAACATTAGTGCAATTGCGGAATAATATTAGCTTATTTATGTATGAACCAGTCCGTTATTTGTAATCAGTGTACATGGTTAAACATTCTTCTTCTTCTTCTTGTGTTACGGCCTCATCATTTTTTCTCTCCTACTCTTCTTCCGAGATCTTCAGTGTCCTTTTCTCCTGTCTGCTCCACTGGTGACACTCTAATCTTTCCCTGTATTCTTCTCTGTCATCGATCTCCAGCATATTGGTTGGTGTGTATTTGTTCCTCCAATTTTCCTTTCCTTCGACCGTGATCCCAAATTCAAACCAGTCCTTACGAAGTTCAACAACCCACTAGGTTCCTGTCTTTCCCCTTGTCCCTGTTGTTTCCCACACTCTCTTCATCTTTGTGTCCATACTCATCCTAATTATATGTCCAGGCAAACCCTGCCCTTTTGAGTCTAATTTCCCCAGATACTGTTCTCATGTTCCACTACAGTTCTTCCCTAGGTCTTCACATCCATCTCTCTCCACCTCTTTTGGGACCTAGTATTTTTCTCGGTATTTATCTCTCTTCTTTCTCTAGTTGTTCTGCCCCATTTCGTCCTAGTGTCATTGTCTCAGCAGCATATAATACTGCATTCCTCACCGTTGCCTTGTAGTGGCTTATCTTTGCCTCTGTGGATATATTCTTTTTATTGCATATCTCTCTTGTCATACAGAAAGCTGAACTCATCTTCTTTATCCTCTCTGTTATTCCCTCCTTGCTCCTGTTCCTTTCTGTTGTAAATTCTCCCAGGTATTAAAATTTATCCACCATTTGCACAGTGCCTTCTGGTGTTTCCCAGTCTGCAGTGGTATGTAATGTCTGTTTCTTGTTATAGGCGACCCTCAGTCCCACCTTTCTGGCTGCTTTACTTAAGTCGTCGAGTTAGTTGAGTGTTTGCGTCGTCTTCCATCTCACTTACTATTGCTATGTCATCTGCAAAGGCTAGACACTCCACTTGAGACCTGTTCTTTTTGTCCCCCACATAGGTCTTTGGTATTCCCATTTCCTTGTTTATTGCTCTCCACTGCCTGGTCACTTCGTCCAGTGCTGTATTGAACAATAATGGTGACAATCCATCTCCCTGTTTAACACCAGTCTTGATCTCAAATTCTTCTGACAGTGCTCCTCTGAATCTTACCCTTGCTTTTATGTCTGTCAGAATTTATTTTATGATTTCTTGTGTAGTCCCATCCAGTCCTCTGTTCTTCAGGATCCTAACAAGAGTCTGTCTGTCAATGGAGTCATACGCCTTTGTGAAGTCCACGAAGGTTATTACTGTCTTTTTGGCTGTTAAAGCCCTATGTTCTATCAGTTGCTTCAGGATAAATATCTGTTCTATAGATCCTCTTCCCTTCCTGAATCCTGCTTGGTAGTCGCCAACTGTACTTTCTACCTGTTCTTCTACTCTCTTGAGCAAGAGTCTTGACAGCACCTTGCATCCGACCTCTAGTAACAATATTCCTCTGTAGTTGTTTGCATCTCTCTTGTCCCCCTTCTTATGTATTGGTACTGCAATTGTATTCTTCCATCCTTCTGGCAACTTCTTTGTTCTCCAAATCTGGTGGATTATGTTGATCATGTTGTCTATTGCATTTTTGCCTCCCCACTTTATCATCTTGGCTGCTATATCATCTTCTCCAGTTGCCTTATTACTCTTTAGATCGCTTATGGCATGTGCGCCTACATCCCTGGTTTGGAGGGCTTAGCTCTCTCTCTTCAGTGTCAGCCCCCAATTCCAGCTCGTCTTCGGGTGGTTCACAGTTCAGCAGGTCGTGAAAGTACTCTGCAAAAATCCTGCAACTCTCCTTCACACTAACAGCTCCCCTTTCTTCTCTCTTATAAACAGTTCTCTAGCCTTGTTTCCTGTCAGACTCTCATTGAATTTCCCGAAAAAATGTCTGCTGCTGTTTTTCCTGAAGTTGGTCCCAATCTCTTCCAGTTCCTGCTTCATCTTCTGTTTTCTGGTCCATCTTATTGTTCGGGCCACTTCCTTTCTGGGTCCTCCTTGCTTCTCCACTCTCTCCAGGCTTTCCTGCAAGTCTCTACCGCTTCCTCACATTCCTTGTTCCACCACCAGTGCTTCGTTTCTTTTCTTCCTTTCCCCATAGTTCAGCCTGTTTCGCCATATTTCGCTTGATGTTGTCCCATTCATTGAATGATTCAGTTCCTTCCTCATATCTGGATCGATTGTGTCTTAATTTGTCTCTTTTTATCTTCATGTTTCTGGTTCTTCTATTCGTCTGTGGCAATCTGTCCCTGTTTGGAATCCAAAGGCACTTAACTTCTGTAAGATAATGGCCCGATTCTATTCTTGTGTTCCTCCTGACCTTTGTATTCATGATCTCTTTAGTGTTTGTCCAGCTATCTGCCATGTGGTCAATATGGAATTCCCCAAGGTGGGTACATGGGTTTGCCCATGTCTTTTTCTTACCCGGTTTGGCCCTGAAGTATGTTGTCATCAATCTCATTTTTTGTTCTCGGCGCAGTTCAATTAGTCTTTCTCCATTTTTGTTTGTCCGCTGGTGTGCAGGGTACTCACCCACTACTCCTTTATGTTGCTTCTCTCTTCCAATATGTGCATTATAATCTCCTACGAGTTTCTGTACATCTCTGTATGGTATGTTTTTCAGTGTATCATCTAGCTCCTCCCAGAAATTGCCTGCAACTTTGTCTTTCAATGGTTAAACATTGTTGTAATATATTAGTTTAGTGCAGGAAGTGGTCTTGTTGAGTCAAATCAAGTCTGTAGCAAGTAAGAATGATGTATTTTTGACAGGAATGGCATTCAGCCAATGGAAAAGCAGACAAGAGAGGGATGACATTCAACCAATGGAAAAGCAGAGAGTAGCAGAATATTTCTCAAGTGTGTGGGACCTGTACCACAGAGGATTAACAGGGAATATTGAATGTATACAGAGAAAGGCAGCACGAATGGTCACAGGTTTGTTTAACCTGTGGTAGTGTGTCATGGAGCTACTTAAGGAACTGAACTGAAAGATTGTTGAAGATGGATGTAAACTATCCTGAGAAAGTCTATTAACAAAGTTTTAAGAACCAGCTTTAAATGATGACTCTAGGAATACACTACACCCTCAACATATCGCTCACACAGGGATCGTGAGGATAAGATTAGAATAATTGCTGCATGCACAGTGTCATTCAAACAATCATTCTTCCAACACTCCATACGTATGTGGAAGAGAAAGAAACCCTAATAACTGGTACAATGGACTGTACCCTTTTCCAAGCACCTTACGGTGCACGGGAGAGATGTAGATGTAGAATGCTATGGGAGTCTTGTGGAGGCTGGGACTTTTCAAGTGAAGAGTGCAAGGTAGCGCAGTTCTGAACTTCTGTGCCACGTTCTGGAAGAAGGCAGACCAGCCTGTTCTATCGTCTCGTTTTTGATGGAGTGGGTGATTGACTTTGGGTGGTGAATGGCCGCTACCATACTTTAACTTCTGGAGGGACTTTATACACTGAAGAGCCAAAGAAACTGGTACTCCTGCCTAATATCATGTAGGGCCCCCGCGAGTACACAGAAGTGCCACAATACGATGTGGCGTGGACTCGACTAATGTCTGAAGTAGTGCTGGAGGGAACTGGGACCATGAATCCTGCAGGGCTGTCCGTAAATCCATAACAGTACAAGGGGTGGAGATCTCTTCTGAACAGCATGTTACAATGCATTCCAGATATGCTCAATAATGTTTGTGTCTGAGGAGTTTGGTGGGCAGCAGAAATGTTTAAACTCAGAAGAGTGTTCTTGGAGCCACCCTGTAGCAATTCTGGACGTGTTGTGTCACACTGTCCTGCTGGAATTTCCCATGTCCACCAGAATGCACAATGGACATGAATGGATTCATGCGATGTGACAGGATGCTTATGTACTTGTTCACCTGTCAGAGTCGTATGTAGACACATCAGGGGTCCCATATCATTCCAACTGCACATGCCCAACACCATTACAGAGCCTCCACCAGCATGAACAGCCCCTGCTGAAATACAGGGTCCATAGATTCATGAGGTTGTCTCCATATCCGTATGTGTACATCCACTTGATACAATTTGAAATGAGATTCATCCGACCAGGCAACATGTTTCCAGTCATCAAAAGCCTAGTGTCGCTGTTGACAGGCCTAGGCGAGGCATAAAGCTTTGTGTCATGCAGTCATCACGGGTACATAGAGTGGGCCTTCAGCTCCGATAGCACATATCGATAATGTTTCGTTGAATGGTTCACACACTGACATCTGTTGACAGCCCAGCATTGAAATCTGCAGCAATTTGTGGAAGGGTCACACTTGTGTCATGTTGAATGATTCTCTTCAGTTGTCATTGGACCCATTCTTGCGAGATCTTTTCCCGAACACAGTGATGTCAGAGATTTGGTGTATTACCAGATCCCTGATGCCCACAGTATAATCGTGAAACGGTCATACTGGAAAATCCCCACTTCATCGCTACCTCGGAGATGCTGCGTCCCATTGCTTGTGCGCCGACTATGACACCATGTTGGGCTCACTTAAATCTTGATAACCTGGCATTGTAGCAGCAGTAACTGTTCCAACAACTGCACCAGATTCTTGTCTTATATGGGTGCTACCAACTGCAGCACCATATTCTGTCTGTGTAAGTATCTCTGTAGTTGAATACACATGTCTAAACCAGTTTCTTTGGCAATTCAGTGTATTTCAAGAGGTTTGAATGTGCTCCAGATTAGGACTCTAATTTTTTTCACTTGTACCATGGAACTGAGAACAGAAAGATTATGAGTTACTGTGTATTAATTTTTGAATCATTTTGTTGGACTCTGAACTATTTTGACCTGGTGAATATTTAATGTGTTGTAATAATGAAATGGACTTGGATTTCATCTATGTTTGATAACAATTTAGTTTGGGTATTTTGCTACCATTCTCATGAAGCTCTCAGCATAACTTTACTGCATTTTCGAAGAGTATTTCTGTCTGTATTATAGGTGTAGAATCACTTTATGTTTATTTGGGATGTTCTTTGTTGAATAATGTTTATTCTGTTGTCTACATCAATTAAAGCTGTTAGGATAGAACAATTTTTATTAAATAACACATTTGTGTTTTATTTTGTATTACTGTGTATTTTATTAACTCGCAGTTCTAGCCAATACGTGGACTATTTGACAAGATCACAGCTACAGGTTATTATTTGCAGCGAATTAGCTGTGGGGCATGAAAGCAAATGTGCGTGGCTTGACCTTATGAGTGCATCAAGCTATTCTTTTTCAAAAGAGCCATTCATAGCCCAAATACCTATATTACAAGTAACAACAGGTAAAGACACAGCTGGTTGACTTGTAAAGAATACTGTTTGGAACAGAAAATGCACAAGCAGTAACAGTTAGGTATTGCTGCAACTCTTTCTGTACGAACTCAGATTTCTCTTATTTTATTATGTATTCTATGTATGTAGATTGGCAACAATAAAATATCTTCATATTCAGAGAAGAACATGGGTGACTGAAATACTGTAAGAAGGTCTCACCGCAACGAGGAATGCCCTTGTTTTAATTATTGCCATCCCAGCTTACTTACATCTGTGACACTTTCTTCCCTATTTCATGATAATACAAAATGAGCTGTACTTCTTTGAACTTTTTCAGTTTCCTCCATCAACCCTACCTGGTATGGGCCCCATACAACACAGCAGTACTCTAGCAGAGGATGAACAAGAATAGTATAGAGTATCACCTTAGCAGACCTATTGCGTCTTCTAAGTGTTCTGCCATTAAATTGTAGTCTTTTGTTTGCCTTCTCCACAACATTAGCTATGCGACTGTTCCAACTTAAGTTGTTCATAATTGTAAATCCTAAGTATTTAGTTGAATTGAAGCCTTTATATTTGTGTGATTTATCATGTAATTGAAATTTAAGGGGTTTCTGGATGACTTCATACTTTTCCTTACTGAGAAACAGTTGCCACTCTTTACACCATTCAGATATTTTGTCTAAGTTATTTTGCATTTGGTTTTGATGTTATGATTATTTTCTTAGACAGTAAATGATAGCATTATCTGCAAACTAACAATATAAGAGGGCTGTTGTTTAAGTGGGTTAGGGACTGCAGAGGGCTATTGCATCAGCATACTTTGAAAGGAACCTGACTGGTAATACAGTCTGGAGTGGAGGCCTTGTCTTTATTAAGGGTTTGAAGCTGCTTTGCTACACAAACATATCGATGTCTGCTTGTGTGTGTGTGTGTGTGTGTGTGTGTGTGTGTGTGTGTGTGTACCCGTCCTTTTTTCCCCCCTAAGGTAAGTCTTTCCGCTCCCGGGATTGGAATGACTCCTTACCCTCTCCCTTAAAACCCACATCCTTTCGTCTTTCCCTCTCCTTCCCTCTTTCCTGATGAGGCAACAGTTTGTTGCGAAAGCTTGAATTTTGTGTGTGTGTTTGTGTGTCTATTGACCTGCCAGCGCTTTCGTTCGGTAAGTCACATCATCTTTGTTTTGAGATATATTTTTCCCACGTGGAATGTTTCCCTCTGTTATATTAATATCATTAATTTCAACCCAACAATTACGTTTGTTATTGTCACTGTTGCATTTCGAAATCTTTCCTGTCGTCTTATTTTCTCTTTGTGTTTTTGCCAGTAGTTTCACTTTGTATTCACCTTCTCCTTTTTACCGAAATCTGCTATACAATTTTATCCCGCCTATATATACTCAATAATATGTAACCAACTTCCAAACCAAAACCAAAAAAAAAAAAATTTTTTTTTTGCCGCTTTCAACACTACCGCTGCTATAAAATCCACCATTTCTAGTTCACAAACAGTTCCTTTCACCTTTTAAACAACCATTTCGGCTATTTCTAATAACTTTCGCTTTATTTCCATTTCCGTTTTTCCCACATCACTGATAATTTTTAACCGCTTCCCACAGGTTTTAACGTCATTATTTCTTCGTCAGACAATTGTTAGCCTCATTTTCATAATCTGCCACCACAAAACCACTCCTTTTAATACATTACATTCAGTTTTTTCGAAATTTTCCCGAATTTCTCCGTCCTTTAACGTGTTTTGGGCAACACAACCACCTAACCTTTGTGCACATCGTTGTCTACCAACCCAAGTCCAACATAGCCCAGCTGTAACCAACACCTTTTCGCCTTTTTCACACCAGATCTCCAGTTACTTTCCAGTTCACCTTTATCTCTCCCCATATATTTTTATTTTCATTTTCATTTCAGCCTCATGTTACACTTTCCACCTTCTAATACCATGTCACCCTCACAACACCCCCACAACGACCCCATTAAGTTTTATTTACATTCCCTCCGCAAACATGCCTTCGCCCTAGCCAGATTACGCTCCCATATTCTATTTTCTCAGGCTTGTCTGACATTTGGCATTACCCCCAAAGGCCTCACACTTAAAGTTCCCATCTCTGGCTGCAACCCTTCTTTCCATCAGTCCCTATACCAGTTCCAAACTGAACAAACCATTGCCCTCACCCACCTAATCCTTCACCTACACATCAACTCAGCCAATGAACACACCCATCAACTCCTATCCTTAATAAAAGTCCTTAATCTTTCCTCTCCCACATCCACACCGGCTGTTCAGAGCATCCTCCTACAGGCCAACCGCAAATTAGAACAGCATGCCACCCTCCACCTCAAAAAACTATCCAATCTCCTGGTTTCCCACCTCCGGAAAGGCAACTCACTCACCCTTCACAACCTTTCCAGCAAACCTCAACCTCCTCTCATTGCACACAAACCCAGTCTCTCCCATCTACTCAATCTCCCACTTCCAGCTCCACTCCCTCCAAAACCTCAAAATTCCAATCAACACAATCTGGAACCACAACACCCTAATTCAGTAGTTAACCTTTCCTCCAAACCTCTCTCCCGATCCGAAACCTCTGTCCTATCCAAAGGCCTCACCTTCAGCCCCACTCCCAGATTCAACCAAACAGCCCTCGTCAAAGATTTACTGTCCTACTCTCGTACTCTCTGCTGGAAATATCACTTTGCCACGAGGAAAAATGATCCTAATCCTACTCCCAATGATCCAACTCCCCAGGACACTATCCAAATTGAACCCTGCCTGGAACAGTTCCGTCCTCCGTCGCAACGGGACCCACCTCCTCTTCCTCAAAATCACCCTCTCCAAACCTTCCAGGAATTTCTGACTTCCAGGCTTGCATCTCAATCCTTCTTAAAAAACCTTAATCCTGCTCCCAACATCACCACTGCTGAAGCCCAGGCTATCCGTGATCTGAAGGCTGACCGATCCATCGTCATTCTTCCGGCGGACAAGGGTTCCACGACCTTGGTACTTGATCGTCGGGAGTATGTGGCCGAGGGACTGCGTCAGCTTTCAGACAACACCACATACAAAGTTTGCCAAGGTAATCCCATTGCCGATGTCCAGGCGGAGCTTCAAGGAATCCTCAGAACCTTAGGCCCCCTGCAAAACCTGTCACCTGACTCCATCAACCTCTTGACCCCACCGACACCCCGCACCCCTACCTTCTACCTTCTTCCTAAAATTCACAAACCCAATCATCCCGGCCGCCCCATTGTAGCTGGTTACCAAGCCCCCACAGAACGTATCTCCGCCTACGTAGATCAACACCTTCAACCCATTACATGCAGTCTCCCATCCTTCATCAAAGACACCAACCACTGTCTCGAATGCCTGGAATCCTTACCCAATCTGTTACCCCGGAAACCATCCTTGTAACCATTGATGCCACTTCCTTATACACAAATATTCCGCACGTCCAGGGCCTCGGTGCGATGGAGCACTTCCTTTCACGCCGATCACCTGCCACCCTACCTAAAACCTCTTTCCTCATTACCTTAGCCAGCTTCATCCTGACCCACAACTTCTTCACTTTTGAAGGCCAGACATACCAACAATTAAAGGGAACAGCCATGGGTACCAGGATGGCCCCCTCGTACGCCAACCTATTCATGGGTCGCCTAGAGGAAGCCTTCTTGGTTACCCAGGCCTGCCAACCCAAAGTTTGGTACAAATTTATTGATGACATCTTCATGATCTGGACTCACAGTGAAGAAGAACTCCAGAATTTCCTCTCCAACCTCAACTCCTTTGGTTCCATCAGATTCACCTGGTCCTACTCCAAATCCCACGCCACTTTCCTTGACGTTGACCTCCATCTGTCCAATGGCCAGCTTCACATGTCCGTCCACATCAAACCCACCAACAAGCAACAGTACATCCATTATGACAGCTGCCACCCATTCCACATCAAACGGTCCCTTCCCTACAGCCTAGGTCTTCGTGGGAAACGAATCTGCTCCAGTCCGGAATCCCTGAACCATTACACCAACAACCTGACAGCAGCTTTCGCATCCCGTAACTATCCTCCCGACCTGGTACAGAAGCAAATAACCAGAACCACTTCCTCATCCCCTCAAACCCAGAACCTCCCACAGAAGAACCACAAAAGTGCCCCACTTGTGACAGGATACTTTCCGGGACTGGGTCAGATTCTGAATGTGGCTCTCCAGCAGGGATACGACTTCCTCAAATCCTGCCCTGAAATGAGATCCATCCTTCATGAAATCCTCCCCACTCCACCAAGAGTGTCTTTCCGCCGTCCACCTATCCTTCGTAACCTGTTAGTTCATCCCTATGAAATCCCCAAACCACCTTCCCTACCCTCTGGCTCCTATCATTGTAACCGCCCCCGGTGTAAAACCTGTCCCATGCACCCTCCCACCACCACTTACTCCAGTCCTGTAACCCGGAAGGTGTACACGGTCAAAGGCAGAGCCACGTGTGAAAGCACCCACGTGATCTACCAACTGACCTGCCTACACTGTGATGCATTCTATGTGGGAATGACCAGCAACAAACTGTCCTATTCGCATGAATGGACACAGGCAGACAGTGTTCGTTGGTAATGAGGATCACCCTGTGGCTAAACATGCCTTGGTGCACGGCCAGCACATCTTGGCACAGTGTTACACTGTCCGGGTTATCTGGATACTTCCCACCAACACCAACCTATCCGAACTCCGGAGATGGGAACTTGCCCTTCAATATATCCTCTCTTCCCGTTACCCACCAGGCCTCAATCTTCGCTAATTTCAAGTTGCCGCCACTCATACCTCACCTGTCATTCAACAACATCTTTGCCTCTGCACTTCCGCCTCGACTGACATCTCTGCCCAAACTCTTTGTCTTTAAATATGTCTGCTTGTGTCTGTATATGTGTGTGTGCGCGCGCACGAGTGTATACCCGTCCTTTTTTCCCTCTAAGGTAAGTCTTTCCCCTCCCGTGATTGGAATGACTCCTTACCCTCTCCCTTAAAACCCACATCCTTTCGTCTTTCTCCCTCTTTCCTGATGAGGCAACAGTTTGTTGCAAAAGCTTGAATTTTGTGTGTATGTGTGTGTGTCTATCGACCTGCCAGCGCTTTCGTTCGGTAAGTCACATCATCTTTGTTTTTAGATATATTTTTCCCACGTGGAATGTTTCCCTCTATATATGTGGCTAAGTAGTGTAACCATCAGACAGTCATTACCATCTGTCTCTTACAATCAAAGTAGAATTATAATTAACAAATACTGACCCATTACAATTTTGTATATTCCTCAAAAAAGATGTGGATGAGAGTGTAATTAATACTACCGGTTTATGTTGGAGGCATAAGGTCCCAGAAAACATATGTACAATAGCATATGTTGCCTAAATGAAAACATTGCACAGGACATGTCTACAAAACCATAGAAAAAACACGTTAACAAAAAAATATTTTTTGCTTGAAGAACCACCTAAAATAGATGCTGGTTGTTAATGACATCATGTCAGAAGGGGAAAGAAAAGGGATGGTACCCTTATATGAATATTTAATATTTGATGTGCTAACATCCGCATAAGATCAAGAGGAGAACTATGTAGGTACATCGAAAGCCACATCAGCAAAATATGTTGGTACAGCAATGAATAAAAATAATTAAGCTTTAGCCATATTAAGTCTAACTCAGGAGGGGGGATACTGAAGCGACAGCAGCTGAGGAAGCTCAGTAATCAGGCAATGGTCCTACATACTTTTGGACTAGGTTATCTCAAGATATGAGGAAAATATAGAGTAGAGTGGTACATAATAGTTAAGCCATATACTGTACTCCTATATACAAATTGTGTAATGAATTGGGTCAGTGGACCAAATGAAAAAGGATGACCTACACCTTGATGGGAGAGGTGTTGCAAGTGTCTGGGGTTTGTATGCTGTTCACGGTATAGCTAATAAAAAGTAAAGGATTATAGCAGGTAAGGCAACAACAGGATGCTGCTAATCTTAAAAATTCAACTTCTCTGGCTTGAGAGCAGTCCCACAAAAGAATAAAAATATTACATACATATATGTTGTTGTTGTTGTTGTTGTTGTTGATGTGGTCTTCATTCCAAACACTGGTTTTATGCAGCTCTCCATGCTACTCTATCCTGTGGTAAGGCTCTTCATCTCGGGTAACAACTGTTACTTACATCCCTCTGAATCTGCTTGCTGAATTCATCTCTCTGTCTCCTTCTATGATGTCAAGCCCCCCCCCCCCCCCCCTTTTCCCCATTCTTCCCTCCAGTACTAAATTGGTGAACCCTTGATGCCTCAGAATACATATTGCAGAACCATTGCCTGATTACTAAACTTCCTCAACTGCTGTCCCTTCAGTATCCCCTCTGAGTTCCACTTAATATGGCTAGAGCTCAATTATTTTTATTCATTGCTGTACCAACATATTTTGCTGACATGGCTTTTTGATATACCTACATAATTCTTCTCTTGATCTTATTCTGAGCACATATATACTGAAGAACAAAAGAAACTGGTACATCTGCCTAATATCGTGTAGGGCCCCTTGAGCACACAGAAGTGCCGCAACACAACGTGGCACGGACTCGACTAATGTCTGAAGTAGTGCTGGAGGGAGCTGACACCATAAATCCGTCAGAGTACAAGGGGATGGAGATCTCTTCTGTTCCTGGAGCCACTCTGTAGCAATTCTGGATGTGTGGTGTGTCACATAGTCCTGTTTGAATTGCCCAAGTCTGTCTGAATGCACAATGAACATGAATGGATGCAAGTAATCAGACAGGATGCTTATGAATGTGTCACCCGTCACAACTGTATCGAGACTTATGAGGGGTCTCATATCGCTCCAACTACACATGCCCCACACCATTACAGAGCCTGCACCAGCGTGAGCAGTCCCCTGCTGAAATGCAGGGTCCCTGGATTCATAAGGTTGCCTCCATGCCCGTACACATCCATCTGCTCGATACAATTTGAAGAGAGACTCATTCGACCGGGCAACATGTTTCCACTCATCAACAGTCCAATATTGGTGTTGACAGGCCCAGGGGAGGTGTAATGCTTTGTGTCGTGCAGTCATCGAGGATACAAGAGTAGGCCTTCAGCTCTGAAAGCCCATATTGATGACTTCTCATTGAATGGTTCGTACGTACAGTGACACTTGTTGATGGCCCAGCATTGAAATTTGCAGCGATCTGCAGAAGCGTTGCACTTCTTTCACACTGAAATATTCTCTTCAGTCGTCATTGGTCCTGTACTTGTAGGACCTTTTTCTGACTGCAGCAATATCAGAGATTTGATGTTTTCTTGGATTCCTGATACATTCACGAAATGGTTGTAAGGGAAAATCCCCACTTCATTGCTACCTTGGAGATCCAGTGTCCCATCACTTGCGCACCGACTACAACACCACATTCAAACTCACATCTTGACAACCTGCCATTGTAGCAGCAGTAACCGATCTAACAACTGTGCCAGACACTTGTCTTATATAGGCATTGCTGATCACAGCACCATATTCTGCCTGTTTATATGCCTTGGTATTTGAATACGTATGCTTATACCAGTTTCTTTGGCGCTTCGGTGTACGTACGTTCAAAATAAGATCAAGAGGAGAACTGTGTAGGTACATCAGAAAAAAAGTTTGCCAAGTTTGGTATACTTTTCTGTTGATTAGTAGAAACTTAATTTGTTAATAGCTTGTACTGTGAAAGGTTGAGCTTTATGGCTGGGCTAATACACAGTGGGAGGTTAGCTTAACCCTGCTGTTCTGTTCAAATATGACCTGAAATAGTAATACATTTCTTTTATTATGATTTAAATATCAAAATAACTTTATCAGGCTTTGTCTGAAAATGTAAGGTCAGTATGTGGTTAAAGAAAAGTTTAAAAATATTTTAAGTTATCTGTTCATAAACCTTCAGACATTACATACATAATGTTCAGGTCCGTGTGACCTGACTTTAGTATGATTCCCCTAAAGTAAAATACTTTCTGGTTATCTCACATTTTACAGTAGTAATGACTTTCATTGTTCATACTTACTCTCAACATTCAACAAGTCAACAGAGGCTGTGTTTCCAACAATGGACTTGTCATTATGATTTGTCAACTGTTCAAATTATCCATCGTTTCTGCTCAGTCTGTGCTCTAATGTTTGTGATCAGTCTGAATTGTGACATCATGGTGGTTACGTCATTGACTGATGCTAAGTTGGAAAAATTAGTAAATAGCTCAACAGAAAAAGGATCACTTTCCAAGTTCAAAGATCATGTCAGTAATCCATCTGAAAGCAAGTGTTCTGATGACATTGACGACAGTCCACAGCCTGTTAAAAGTAGTGCACAGACTTCTATTTCTTAAAACAGGAACGCAGAATGGCAGTTGTAACCACCATCACAAAACAGCCGTCTACCATTACCAGGTATGCAAACAGCAGAATACGTGATGTAAACAGTTCATTTGAAGTATTATTTTCTACAGAATGAAATAATAGAGATGTCAAATATTGAGGGCAATGAGTTTATGGTAAACAGTGGACAAACATTGATAATTCTCATTTTCACACATACTTAGGACTCCTATTCCTTCTGGGTGTATATCACTCACTTGGGGAATCTACAAAAAGCTTGTGGGATAAAGATACTGGCCGACCAGAACATATTTCGAGCAACCATGACCCAAGAAACATTATGTAAAATATTGCGCATCTTGCAATTTGATAAGAAATCCACAAGAGAGGAAAGACGACATACTGATTAACTCGCCGCAATTCACAGTAGCTGGGAGAAGTGGTTAGAAGTCCTCCCTAAAATGTATAATCTCGGGAGAAATGTGACAGTCATTGAGCAGCAGGCAGCATTTAGAAGCCACTGTCCATTCCAGCAGTACATCCCAAGCAAACTGCCAAAATATGGGATCAAGATATGAACTCTTGTGTGACAGCAAATCTTCATACACACAGAAAGCCCAAATCTGTACAGGACAGGAGAGCAGAGCACCACCAGAAAAAAATCAGTGAATGAGAGTAGTTACTGGTCTTATCTATGACTTGCACGGCCAGAATGTAACATGAAACAATTTTTTTTTTTTTTTTTTTTTGTCGTAAAATTTGGGACAGAATAGGTAACTGACAATGCTAGGAACCATACGTAAAAATAAGCCAGAGCTTCCACAAAATATGAACGACAAGGAGGTTGATAGCTCTTCGTTTTACTACAGCTGCAAGGCCACAACCCAGTGTCTGCACAACTGCTACATTCTTATCTCAGGCACATATTCCTCAACAATTTATATCTTGTTGACCCAATCACTAACTTTTTAACACACAATTCCTCTTCCCTCTCTTACATTCACCCTGCTTGTGTGGAAATATACAGCTCTGTACCATTTTTTCCACAAAATCTGCTACACAACTATCAATATCAACAGCTACCTGTACATTCCCGCAGTATCTACAATAACATAACTATCAACAGTTCTACTCCTATGGCTTCAAAACAACTCCTCCCAAAGGGGTAGACACTATTGCACTTAAATCACCCATGTTGCTATGCACACTCAGTTTGGTACAGCTCACTCCACAGACTCCATAATCTCAAATGGTATTGGAGCTGATACTACTTCGTTATTTGCTTCACATCAATAATGAGAGCACTCCACACATTGAGCCAACTCTATTAGTTATATTAATTTTCACACTTACAAGATTGTCTCACCAGGCATCAAGTTCTGGCCTACTTCCCCCCTGGAAATGGCAGGTTTAACTACAACAATAGTAGTTGGACAAATTGCTGGGATGGTAAACTAGAAACAGGCCTGTACCCTTCAACACCTTTTAATCCCTTTTCAGTTCTGTCTTTCTCTGCCATCAGTATTCCCTTTCTTTCCATCCAGTCCAAAATCTTCCTATTCTTCATCTCCCGAGGCCCATTTTCAATCCACCATTTGTCAAATCCTTTCTGCCACCTCTCCACATACTCTGGAGTAACTCCATTGCAAAAATCTCCTTCTTCATACAATCTGCCCTTAATCTCTTAGACAATTATAAGTTGTCTGTTAATAGCCTATCTACCCTGCCTTTCACGATTTCCAATATTACCTCTCTCACAGCCCCTTGTGGTACTGAAACTCCCGCTCCCAGTGGTACTATCCATGACCTTATTACCTTTCTATCAGTGACACAAACTACACACAACAAGGACATTGAAACATACTGCTATCCCAACACGTCTCACTACTTTCTATGCTTCCCTATTGAGCCAGACTACTCCCATGTCCAAATGGCACAAATTAATGCATATTTCTTACAATTCTCAAAATCTGGCATCCTGCCAACTGACCATATCATAATACTTTTTACTGCAACTTAACTACTGTCTGAGTAGCTGCTCATCATTATTACTAAACACACTAAAACACTGAATACTCGTTAACAGCACTCAGCTTCACCTCCTATATAACCACCCACAGTTAACAACTTGTACAGGATGATTCAGCTGCCCCTACTGATTTCATTTTATGCAACCCACAATGTTACATCTGGCTTTCAAAAAAACCGCGTGCAAGATTTGAGATTTTCATGTTCCCTCACTCACTATGCACCAATTATTAAACATGTGTTGCCTATATTAACAAGGCAAAAACTAACAATCATAGTTAAACATCCTCAGAACACTGTCCAAGTTTGCCTGTCACATACTGAATTCACCAAAAAAATTACACATTTGGCAAATAACCCACTGTCTCTCCACAATTGTCACAGTAAAAAAAAAGTAAATGAAAAGGCTGCACTTATCCCGTTGCACGTTGACCAAATTTCGACAACGCAGTAGCCGAGCCATCTTTTTCATCCACCAAAGGTAGCTGTAGGCATTATCGATCCCACTGCCGACATCACACGAAGTGATCCGAGGGCGCAGGACCACTTCCGTGCAGGGTCGTGTCGTGGCAGTGCACTTAAGTCATAACAACAGGCTGTTGTTAGCTCAGGCAGACAACACCAGTAAGTTAAAACATTTTATTAATGCTTACTTGTCTACACTGGTAATGTCTCGACGGAAGCAATAACCACACTCTGTCGAGCATGTCGAGTGGTGGCATGTGGCAGCAGTGAACTGACAACTACTGCACTGTAACATAAGAGCCCTGCAATTCTGACTCCAGTGGCTTATGCAGTGGTATGTGGCTCTGTTAGTGGGAAACAGCTGCCCACAGACAGAGCCAGGGGAGCTGAAGACTTCCGAGTTTCTTGCAGGGAATGCCAGTCTCCGACGGTGGAAACTGCCTCAGTGAGTGGCAGCGTGTAGTGCCTGGGCGCCTGCACGAGAAAGTCTTGAACTGCTGCCCTGCAGGACAGGAGTCTGGCAGCTGCTGGAAGTTGACCATGTTGCAGACCACTGGCATCCCACGTCCACTGACACTAATAGGTGGTTCAGCAGTGGGAGCTCAAACTCGTAGTGGCTGTGGGCTGTCCCACAGTGGCTGGTTGTCCGGCATGGCACTCCCGTCTCTGCTGGTGCTGCTTAACTTCTAATCCTTGTTCTCAAATTAATGATGATTATTTATACTTATGCCCAGTCTACTTGTGCCGACATGCTGTTGCCAGTTGCAGTTGGTACAACAAATCTGTGTCCTGTGTGAGTGACAATGGGATGCTTCACCCTGTGAGAGTCCCTTTTTATCACTATAGTTTCAGTATTATAGTAGCTGACCTTGTCTGTCTCATCCTGTCTAGGCAGCCCCCAATGCTGCAATCGAAATGATGACACGAAGCATCCCGTCTTCTGCTACTGAAGCCAAACTGCTAGGTTTCGTGACACCCCAAAAAAATAGTGGCGGCATTACAACTTGTATAGTGTTTGGGAGTTTGATCTTGTTTGTGCATGTAACCTGGTATGGATGGATGCATCATTTCTGCAGTGTGGGATGGCAATATCAGCTTTTCACACTTTGTGGTACCTGATGATTTGATGGTTTATTCTATGCAGTCTTGTCCCAGCTCCAAAATGCATCGTGCACTATACAACAGAGTGTTCTGTGATGTATGATACTGTGTCATGGCAACAAGAGAAGAAGATGGACTCACATTAAAACTCTTCTGTCATTCATATCATACAGACAGCACGAATTGTTGTTCAGTGTTTCCTGACTGTAACCAAAGAATCGAATATGACAGTTTCTGGAGAAGTAGTGAGTAGAAGACGTGTGTTTCACAGTATCAAAAATGAACAAGTGCCCAGAGTTCTTAAGGTATGCAATTTAGAGCCCATTTTTACCAGACTTTCTTGCTTCAAATGATCACTCTTGTCACAATCCCAGATACTGACTATTCCTCCTGGGACACCTATATAACATGCTTTATGAGGACAGGACACAGTCTACAAGGATTATATTTTTCAGGATAGCATTTACAGGCTTTCTGTAAGTGAATTTATTTGGTGTGCTACTTCATTTTTACAGTTTTTTTTCCTGTCCAAATGCTGTAACTTCGCTCTGATACAGTTGTCATCTTACAAGTTTCTTCGGTACAAGGTCTTTGTCATTAGCTATAAATGAGTTAGGTAGAGGACAGATAATGTTGGCATTTATATCAGAATTTATAACTTTATTATCGGTCATGTTTCCTCCAGTATGTTCACAATTAAATCTTAAATTCTGAGCAAGCTGAGTATTTTTGTATATTTTGCATAATATTTAAAAAAAGCACTTTACATCGTCAGCTAAAGAAAATTCTGCCTTAACCAAATAATGGATCAATCAAACACTTGTTGCAATAACCAGACTATAAAGGATAAACATTTCAGATAAAATTGATGTACACAATACAGTCAAGACAGCAAAATACTGAAGCAATGAACAGTTCAAATGCACAAGATACAGCTGTGCTGTGGCTTAATACAGTACCACACAACTGAGATGGAGAAAAAAGTAAGTACTATCATTTTACTTCAAACAAACTATTAAAGCCACAGCTTCTATGTATTTCAATGAAGAGGCTGATTTTATATCAGCACCAGAAAAGTACAGTAATAATTTTTATAATTATGGAGAAAAAAAACTACAATTTTTTTCTGGTAGATGACGCTGGAAGAACACAAAGAAGTAACAAGAGACTGCAAATAGTTTGGCCATTGGATAATTGAAAGTAATTATATAACTGTACATTCTTCTTTTAAATATTGTGATCAGATAAAACAAAACTTGTGGTAGTGCAACAATGTATGTATCACTGGCACAATTCAACATGAACATTAATTATGTTGGCTCTTAAAAGAGGCCCAGATTCATCTAAAAAATTAGATAATCTTTTCTCAGTCATAACACTAGTATGCCTACACGTATGCTCTGCTAAATATTAAATGCATTACAGGAAAATGCTTTTGACACAAGTGAGTTTCCAAGCCTCGTGGGCAGACGAGGACATGTTTTTGTACCCTGGAAGATGATGATAATAAACATAGTTTTAACTGGCCCCCAGTCTTTCCCTATGACAGCTCAGGTTTCACTGTATCACAGTAAGAAATCCTCACAGCAGCAATAAAATACTACTATTCTTAGGCTGTTAACAGTTTGTCAAACACATATTGAAATAAAACTCAGTCAAATACTTTAAGATAATAAAGAAATCTCTAGATGGAAAGAATATAAATAAAATAAATTTTTATTAAAAAAAACTGTAGCTGCATTCCTTCACAGAATTACTCAGAGATGTGGAAGCATATTTCATGTTAGGGACTTCGTGAATCATTAAGTTATAGGTATTTCCTTTTTTGATTTACAGGACCACAGATGGTCAGGTTTTAGGCTTTGAATGGGTTGCTCGGTAGAGCACCCTGACAAAGCTTTGGTTCTGAAGGAATATCATGACAATGTAGAGACTGAAACGTAACCAAATAAGCTAACAAATAAAAGAAGATTTTTTTTAATTATAAAAACATTCACAAGTTCAACGTAACCATAAATCTCATTGTACAAGAATGTGGACACAGTAGTTGTCAATATCCTCAAGTAAACATCTACCATATTGTACTTCACATTCTTATGTGAAATCTAGAGATTTCCTGTATGATGTAACCAACAGGAGAAGAAAATTAATTTTTGAATCATGATGTCTGCCCGATACTCTCATTACACTGGAATGCTATCAAACATCACAAAAAAACTGTACCCTTATTATATTCAATGTGATTTTTTTCCTTTCAAAGCCACTCAGTTCATTAAGAAGAGGGTACACACAGTAATTTTGTGCTCTATTTACACTGCTCTTTTTTGTTTTCAAGAGTTAAAAAGTTTTAAAAAAGAAACACACATATTCTTGTCTTCATCAATTCAGTATTCAGAAACACACAGTATATTACAGAATAGCATCTCCACCACACAACTGTCCACTCATGGTCCAGTCAGTCCCGTGACTTCACTTTTTTATCACTACTTCGTAACACTTTGGAAGCTTACAAAACTTATTTGTTAAAATATTCCCAAAGTCACCCTTCCCTTAATGTCATTCAATATGAATAACAGTCTTAATAACCAATTAAATCATCTCTTCACTAAAATATCAACAGGAGAATGTTCCAAACTCTGAAAATTCTACTTCACAGCTCTGGTCCAACATTTTAACCTGTGGGGAAAAATGAAAACACAATTATAAATTCTACCACTGACAACTACATAGTACTAATAACAAGACTTACAGCAAAAATATTTATTTCAGAACCAGGTACTTCTGGCAAGATTAACTTCAAAAGAGAAAGTGAAAGTGAACTTATAAACAAAAGCATAGTATTCATTCAGAAAAGTCTAATGTCTTCCAATTGGTTAAGATCTCCTAACCTAAATATGCATGGTGACTGACCACAACAGCAGAACAACACATAACATGTCAACACACTTCAATTTTATAATAAAATTATGAAGCAAATAGTCTCAAAACTGGAAAATTCGACCCCCTCCTCCCTCCAGAATCAGTTTGTTATTACCTCTTCCCAGACAAAGGATGCAATCAGTCTGTCTTCCTCATTCACAATTTGAGGCTGTTTACTAGTATGAGTCATCTCTCAACAGCTACAGCATTTTCCGACTAGAGATATGAGACACCTGGTGCAGCAAAACTAGTACAGATTCGGATCCTATCTCAAATCTGAAAGTGCCATAGAAGTTGTAGAAACATTCTTCCATGGATTTCCCATTTGATGCAGGTAAAAATGTTGATGGTAACAGATGTCCTTAGCTCATCAGAAAGAGTTCCATGCTGCACACAATACCACCTTTCTCCAATTTCATAACTTGTACTCTTTAAACACACTCTTCTATTAACAAGATTTTTCTTCAACAGTACTTAATTGCAACATACATCAGTACATACACTCCAAAAGCCACTGTACAGGCCACAGCAGGGAGTACTTCAGACCAAAATTAACAAATTTCTCCCCTATTACATTTATTTCTCCCCTACTCCATTTGTGGATTGAGCAAGGGAAAAACATCTGTCTGTATGCCTCTGTATATGCTGTAATATCTCTTACTGTATTCTCATCGTCCTTGTGCGAGATGTACGATGATGGTGGCGAAATTATCTCACAGTCCTCCTCAAACACCAGTGCACTAAATTTGCCCAACAATAATTTATAATAACTTGGCCATTCTTTCTAATCCAAATTAGTGCTAAAGTTTACTGTTGTTATGCATACATTCTACATGTCCCTTATGCTTTACTTGTATTTCATACTGGCAATTGTAGTAGACACCTTCTTTAAATTTACAGCACTGTTCACAGTTTTGTTCCCACTTCCCTGCTATTTTATGTTTTAACTCTTTTTCTTATACTACTTTATCTTTCCCATTTCATCTGCAATAACCAAAGTCTATTTCTAGTTTTAGACGCCAACCTTCTAACAGATTCAGGAAACCTCTGTTCCACAACTTTATTGATTTCCATCAAAGCAAAAGCTCCATTTGGTGTCAGTACATTGCTCTTCCAGCCACTATCAGTTTTCTTGACCTTGGAGCCACTTCCCTTGACTTTCTTCAGTAAAGTCTAAAGCATCTTGCTATTGAAACTGCCTACTTTCACCTGGCTGACGCCATTAGACTCTCCTAATGTGCCTGACTCCAGTTGTGCTACAGCACTGGAGGAAAAAGTGGCAGTACGAGTATGGGCTGTATTTGTGTGCTCTGATGGAGAATGAACATTTGGTACCTGAATACAGCCACAAAAGGGCCTGGATGCTGTTGAACAGATATTCTATATAATGAGTGAGAGTATTTCCACAAGTCATTGCTTGTCATGTAGATAAACTGAAATGAAATTACATGGTACAATGATAGTCTTAACATGTCCATAGTTTGTGGACATCATTTTACAGTAAAATCTGTGTGTTACCATCAGTGATTCCATTAATAAAAGCACCTTAATGTGGCTGTTTTACACACACACACACACACACACACACCAGTTTAAGTTATTTTCTCATTTACAGGTTATTTCATAATGACAGTAGGGAGATCTTGTTTGACTGTTACCACTCTTAGCTCACAAAAAACTCTGGCACAAAATTACCAAACAAAAAAAATGAAAGACAAAATATAGGTAAGGAGACAATGGGGAATAAATATGCTAGTAATTCAAAATAACAACACAGTCACAATCAGTAATTAAATGGCTATGGCTAAAAATATAATAAAAATACAGAACTTTAAATTTATACGAATGAGTAAGTGTAACTTTTGTTACCTGAAATAAATAAATTAGCATCCTAAAGAGTCAGTCCTTATAATTGCTCTCTGTAGAGTGGGTTGACACCTTTTATTGGCAGTGGGTGAGCTTCTGTATTGTAGACCCACTCATTAAGTGAAATCAAACTGTCATCACTGAACAGCAAGTACAGGTACTGAAACAAAAACGCATCACACTGACAACACCTATGGCAATCATCACCTGGTGTAGTATCTTTTGTTGCAATTGACAGTAGTACACATTTGGAAGAAAATAAAGAACGGGTATTTCCTAACCAGTCTCTCAATCTGTAAGTTAATGACAATTAATATAGAATGATCAGTGAAAAACAATAACTGTGGAATACACACAACAGGATGCTTAAGATTATAACAAAGGCAAATTATTACTTAGCAAAGGTAATGTTACCACCACTTCTACACACAAATAGTTGCATTTACAATGAAACTTCTGATTAGAAAAATACTTGGATTGGAGAATGATAGTACCGGTAGTGATGGCATCAAATTATTACAATGTCATTGTGCAATATTGGAAAATGCACCAAGAATTTGCTATTCTCAGTAGTTAAATATTATACACCAAAGCTCTTCAGAAATGGCTAGACAGACAATACATCATGGACTCCTATGATACCTGTAAAGATTCTGTGATAGTCTACCTTAGGCTCCTTGAAATGACACACATTGTTTCCAAATACTGCATAGGGGAAGGGTAGGCTCCGGGTGTGTCCGAGAGCAGGTTTCCATTGAGGAGAGAGCTGGTGATTTTGCGACAACAGGGCGATATCTGTGACTTGCAGGCAATTCTTCCATGTGGTGATTTAAAGGCTTTGACTTATTGCTGTTGTTGTAATAACATCTCTTCCTTTTGATTATTAAATGGGCCCTTCAAATCTCTTCCCAAGGCACTTAATTTATGCAAAGGGTCAAACCGACATTATTTCATTAAACCTCAAACTTCTTTCTTCATGTAAACGTTTCTGCTGTTAGCTGGGAGTTCTACTTATAACTCAAAGTTCAGTATTTTTATTTTCTTTACTGGTTAAGATTAGGGCCTGCACTTCATGCCACACTATTTTGGTCACAGCTGCAGGTGTTGATTCTGTTGATTTATAAATTAGTCATGCACTTCAACAGTTTCCATATCCATTATTGATTGTAATTCCTAATTATACAGTTCCGGCAAAAAACTAAAGAGACAATAATCAAAACTTTTTTTGTAGAAATGTGGAAGTAGGTTTGTGTGAGAATGCAGCTGACAGCTCCCTACTTGGTTTGCATTATGCAGCCTTGATAGTTCAGTCAGATGTGTGATTTTCTACCTCAAGCATGCAGAAAACCTGACAGTTATCAAGTGACATTATGAAACAAATGTACCTCTTGATTGAGTTTGCCACTACTCTTTCCCACATAAGCTCTCAAAGCAAAATAACAGGAATTTTAGTGTTCTAAGCCCTATCAACAACAAGGTCGAGCTCTGTGAATTAAATAAATCACGTTCTTTTGAAATGAACATCATCACCATTCACCTTAAGCAGTTAAGGGTAAGGAAGTAGGCTTGCCCCACTCTCAAGTTGATTTCAACCAGGCTATTCCAGCTCAAGTGTCCGTCCATGGGCAGTTATGGGCAAACTGCTAATGTGCAGCCAGTCAAGAGCACAGGTGATAGCTATGTGACTGTACAGTGCACCCGCAGGCAGAGGTGGCACACCAGAAGAGTGCAAGCAATGAAGTTGCCTGGCGAGTGGCCTCTACTACCTGCACCTGCACTTGGGCCAGCTGACAGTGTGCATATAAAAACTGGAACATGATTCAATTGGAGATGGTATGACCCTGTCATCCTCCAACTGACTCACCCTGTCAGTTGTAGGGGGAACTACTATTAAATATGAACTCCAGATTACAATATCTTAACCACTTCATCACCCTCCTTACTCATAACACATAAATGGAACACCAAAATAATAATTGAAAGTTCTTAAGTAAATTTAAATTTCTGCTCTGTTTTTTTCATTTAGCATCCCTAAACTGTGATATGAGGTGAAACACTGCATAGCTGAAATGTCATCATCAGGAACAAGTAAAGGCAGTTTAGCACAAAATTTCCTGTGAGGGTGGTGTGGTGTTTAGTTATCCACAAACAGTACAAGGGATGACACTATATACATAACATGTGGGTACTCCCCTTCTGCTATAATCGGCTCCCAAAAATTTACTGATTTTTTTCCAAAGCTCTGAAACAGTAGCTTACGTAACATGTGATAGCTACAAGAAAACCTGCAAATTAATTATCAGGCAAAGTTCAATTTAAATCTATTGTTCATTTCACTGATTCCATTGATAATATTAGTTTTGCCACCAATTATGTTAATTAAAGGTTATAGTTGATTGAAGATAATACTACAGTTTGATAAGTGAAAAAAATCTATGAGCTAACTGGCAGAATCAAATGTTGGCCTAACCACTGTTACAGTCTGATGTACTTTTGTTACTTCATTTTTTCTGTACAATATGATGTGTGGCACTAATTAATAATCATGTAATTTACTGCCATTTTTAATATGACACTTAAACTTGTATACAACAGGATTCACATTTTGAAAGTGTAATAGTATCCATATATTTTTCTAAATTTCTATACGGTAACATTTTTTATAAGCCATATTTTAGTAAAATCTTGCAATTCATTCAAAACAGTCAAATTCAAGGTAGCCAATTTCCACAGTATTGCATAATTTACAAAACAACAGTGCATTCTTAGACGAGGCTTTATGACACACCATTTACGCCTCATAGTCTGCATTGCATGACCAGAAATCAATGAAGCAACAACTATGTCAGTTGGTACAGGAAAGTTCACCAAAGTTGGTGTGGTATAAATAACTGCTCATAAAATGTACCTCGTCTGACTTGGGTCTCGTCTGACTTCGGTCTCGTGTCCTGCATGTGTCATTTATTAACTCAATGACAGAATCTTTTAATTACTTCACACTACAAATCTCCATTTGACTTTGATGACTGTGATTAATTTTGACAAGGGTTGACTGCTGCAATAACAATCCAAAGTAGCAACAGGTAATGGTAACTACTGTGAACATACTTTTACTATGCAATCTCATTTACTTGTGGTATTTTTTTGCTCAACCTGAAAAACAGTGTATTATCCTGGTGAAATTATGCCATCACCCAACTTAGTGACCATTCTTGTGACTGTAATGTTGACTGTTCTTTTGCCACACTGAACAAACTGCTTGTTATTTCACAGAGGGTAATCCTACAGCACTAAAACGGGATATAAAGAATTGTATGTAGTATGTAGAAAGAACCGTATGTTATATGCACTAAGTAACATTCCTTTACCTGCATTCAAAAGAGAAGTACAAAACCTGAACCGATTATCAACTGTTAATCTTTCAAAAGCATTGTCAAAAGTGATTAATATGCAACATTACATACTGTATGAGCTACATTACTGGAAATATCCTTTCGCTGGCAACAGTTTTGGCCAGTTAAAGATTGAGAGAAGAGAGACCAGCTATTGAGGACAACAAAGTGGGGAAAATGAATTAGTTACAAGCTGCACACCACACTATAACACCACATCTCAGAATGGATATCAGTGGGTGTGCATTCTCACACAGATTTACTGGTCATGCTTGCATAAACTGAAGTTAGATTTGAGAGAATACAATGTTCAGTCAGTCCCCATCTCTTCACAACACTCTGACGATACACCATTCAGCCCTTTGTCATCACTGATGTACAATTACAGGAAATCTTAGTGGCCAGTATATGCATAATCCCTCACTGTGGAGACAAGTGGCAAAATGTGGCGGCTACAGGTCTCCAGATATTTGTGTGAGAGTACAGCCTATCATGCATTCTTTCAGTACTCTCTCAGTCAGAGCCTCTCAAACTCTTTGCATCACCTGTTCATGCCTCTTTCTCATCCATGATGTTTTACAATCACACAATATTCAAATCCACACAATTCACATTGAAGGAACAGTCAGCTGTTTTATCAGTTTGGCCTTCACTTGGAAGATTCTTTTGACATGCTTCCTAATATACATCCTTCCACTTTATTTTACAAAGCCTTGCAAGTACATAACTGAGTGATGTAGGTGACATAAAATGTGAAGAGGACCCATCTATGTTCCTGTATAACATTCTGTACAGAGATACTGAATTTCAAATACTGTGAGGTCATTCCAACCACATCCTGGCTGGCTCAATTAACTTTTAACACCTTGTGCGTGAAGCTGTCATAGCTTGTTCACAAGTCGTGATGCTGTTGGTTTTTTTATTCTGGCAGTTTCTCAACTGGCCTCCCCAAAGGTAAATACAGACACACTATTGTTAACACTACCACTTTTCATCACTGTGGCCTTTGACACTATACAATGATTGAATACGAAGGCCTTCACTCACCCAGCCCCTTCCCCGTTCCCATTCCAGCACTACACAGCTGTCATTCAACACCACACCCAGTCTTTTTATTTCTCTCCTTTTCCGTTACTCCCCCCCATCCCCCACCCTTCCCCACCTTTCCACTGCCCTCCATCTAACCTGCAGCACTTCACTGTCCGACACCCTCATGATACTATCCCTCCCCCTCCCCACCCCAACTTCCTCCTTAACCCCACCCAGTTGACACTCCCATCATGCACTGGTGCTGCTGCTTGTTATGTGGTTTCAGTTGGCTGAGACTGCAGTCGTGTGGGGGGAGGGGGGGGGGGGCGGCACACGTGTATTGTTGACGAAGACCTTAATGGCTGAAGGCTTTAACTGCGAGAGTCTTTTTAATGTGCCTATCTGTGACTCAGCGTCTCCACTATATGGGAGTAGCAACTTTCCTTCTCGTAATATTGTTACATTCACGCCTGGATTTTCCATTGCTTAAACCAGTATTTTGTTTTTTCACAGACTTGGAGAAGTTAAGCACAAAGTAGCTATAAACTGGGGACTTACTATGAGCAAAATTTATAATAAGATCTCAAATTATGTATAATTTGTATAATTTTTTTAAGTACCTTCAATGTTTCTGCTAGGAAGAAGCTTTGCTGCACATCATCCTTTGGAGGATCATCAAGATAAACATTTTTTAGGCCTGTATAGCCACCAGGAACTCTGCAGTGTTTCTCCAGTGCCTAAATAAAACAATGAAGACACAAAATCACAACAATAAACAACATAATGCATTTCTTTGATACAAAACAGCATTAACATCTGTACATGTGGTCGTTATTCTGGTGTCTTCTATTCACAATATTCACTAATTATGATGATAACAGAAATTTGATTTTGGGATAAATTATTTGGAATCCATATAGAGTCATCACCAGGCAAGTCTGGTCAAAACCTTTAAAAACTAACTGCCAATAGAAAAAAAATCACTAAATTACAAACATGATAATACATGCACAACAGAAAAATCACAATAAACCAGGGTAACCTGACAGCTGCATTTTGTCAGAGAACGAAAAGCTGTGTTAGAAAATGGCGTACTGCATTTCACATGTCATTAGTGCCACTACCTTAACATTTTTCTCACAGGGGTAACTGTCCTACATGAAGAATGGTAATGTGACTTCTAAAGTTATCCAGAAAGGGAAGTTATAAATTACAGAAAATATTATTGAAGCACTATACAGTGCATAGCTATTCATAATATTTCAGGATTTTATTTCTTACTGACAAAAGACAGATATACTCCAACATTGTATGTTTGTATGCATGTATCTATGTATTAAATCGCAAACCTAGAAACGATGGAAAGGCTTCATCCTGCCATAGCCCTCAGCGGTTCACAACCCCACAGCAGTCCACCCACCCCACTGCCGCCACACACCGAACCCAGGGTTATTGTGCGGTTTGGCCCCCAGCTAGGTTTTGAGGTTTCCTGCACAGGGGTCAAGACGTTGAGTCACCACGTTGATGCAACTGCGGCTTTGTCATGGCTTTACTGGACACATCCACTGTTGCTCAGCCCCTGCACGCATTTTTGTGTAAAAATGTGCCTTTGTTTGGTCCCCAGCTTTTGACTGAGCATTCACTTTGCTTAAATCTAAGGTTCAATCTACCCCACGTCTGGTCAGTTTTTCAGCGGGATCAGCATCTTGTGTTGGCTACAGATGTCTCTCAGCACAGTCTTGGTGTGGTTTTGGTGCACAAATATGCGGACAATTCTAAATGACCCATTGCTTATGCTTCTAAGACTTTAACTCCTGCTCAATAGTGGTACTCTCAGATTGAAAAGGAGGCTTTAGTATTTGTGTTTGCCCTTGAGAAATTTCACATTTTCCTGTATGGTTCCAAGTACAATCTAATCATGGAGCACACGCCATTTATTGCTCTTTTTCTTCGGCTTCCATGCCAGACAAGGTAGTGCATTGTTTGCACTGGTGGGCTCTCTTCCTCTCTTGTTATCATTATCAAATCCATTACCAGCAGATGGTGATGCCATATCTTGTCTTCCTCTCTTTTGTGTGGCACAGGTGTCCAGAAAAACCCTTAGATCATTCCTTGGATCCATAGTGTAATTAATTCTCCATCCAGCACCAACTTTCTATGTTTGACAGGGTTCTGTTGTTATCTGTGAAGGACACTGCTCCCTGGGTTGTGATTCCTACTTTCTTACATCATAATGTAGTGCAATTTCTGCTCGTTAGTCACTGGGGGACCTCTCACACCAAAGTTTTGGCCTGCCAGCATGTGTATTGGCCAGGCTTAGATGGGGATGTTACACGGTTTATCACTCCTTGCATTCACTGTGTTCAGCAAAAGGCAGCCCCACGGGCACCTTTTTCCCCTGTTGTCGATGCTGCAGCAGCTGTGGGATGGTCTACAAGCCTATTTTGTTGGGTCTTGTAGTGGACATCTATTCTGAGTCTCCCTACATGGCACATTACCCATCCACATCTGTGGCAGCCACTACTTCAGCCCTATCTAAGCTTTTTGCAATTGAGGGTCTTCTGTATACCACAGGTACTGATGATGGCCCCCTGTTTGTTTCTCGATAATTTGCATCTTTTTGTCGGGTTAGTGCACAGCTCCCCCCGTTTCATCCTCAATCTAATGGTGAGGCCAAACACACGGTTCGGACATTTAAAACTCCGGTGCGGAAGCACGTATTTGGCAGGACCCCTGAAGCTGCTTTAGACCAATTTTTGAGTTCGTACAGTTTCAATCTGGTGGGGGATAAGAGCCCGGTGGAACTGCTACGTAAAAGCCAACCACAGACCCTCCTCCACATTTTGCATCTGACACTGAATCAACTAACATTGCTGGCTCCACGACAGCTCCAGCCAGGTGTGCCTGTCTGGGCTCATGGTTTCAGCTGCAGGCCGAAATGGGTTTCGGCTGTCATCGAGCATCACTGGGGCCAGTGCCCTCCTGATGGGCAGACATCCCGTTACTTTGACGAGCTGTGGCCACGCACTGCGGGGGAGTCCACTGCCTCCGCCACTGCCGATACCTGTTCCTCATCACAGTCAAGTCTCGTTCGTGCCGCAGCAGGGATCACTGCCCAGCGGATAGCTGTTTGGGATCCTTGCCCCTGCTCTCACTCCTCAACTGCCATCGCTGGTGCAGCCATCGCTGCACCTAACACTGCAGCTGCCACCGCCACTGCCTCCATTTCCGACACCTCCGGTGCAAAACCACTGATCTCGACAAGGATATCGCTATGGAGATGCCGTCCCCAGTCCTACTCTATGGCCTCTCAAGAGGGAGGGGGAGGGGGGGACAGTGCACAATACTGCTCCCTCATCACTTCCACTCCTACTCAGCGGTGCCTGCCCACTACATGCTGCAGCAGCCACTGTTGTTGGGCAATGAAATTTTTATCTGCACCATCATTGGTGTTTTCTGTGGCTAGTAATCGGTGTCTCGTGAGATCAGTGCTTTGTTTTTCTTCACAGTGCCAGTGTTTTTTTAGTACCAGTCTGTTTCTTCAGTACCAGAGCAGCTTTTTGTGTTCAATGTATTTTTCCGTGCTTAGTGTTTTTATATAAGTAAAAAGGAGGAATAATGTACCTTCACTCCTGAGGCATGTGATTTGAGAGAGTGTGCATCCATACAGTTTACAAGCCCGCTTATATAGGCCATCTAAGCCCATCCCCTGGTGTGCTCTGGTGAGCCGCCAAAGAAACAGTATTATTTGAGTGATCACAAATGAGTGTACAGCATGTTCTGTAATCTGTATTGCTGTTGTCCATTCAATTTATTCAGTGCTATGTGCAGCCTGTTCTATAAATCATGTTTGTTCTAGCTATAACACTATACAATAGTATAATAAAATATAATGCATATAATAAAGCTGAAGGTTAGAGATAACCTCAGAGGAAATGGAAGTACTGAAAAACAATTACTATGAACTACAAAAACTTCAGACAAAATATGGTGACATTAGCAAAGTAGAAAAAATTAAGTACCTATGGGGTATCACTATGAAAAACACTTTGGACAAGGATAAATGAATAAGGAAACTTTAAACAGTCTACCAAACATAATTAATCTGCAACCAAGATCAGCTGCTGCAGAACATCAGTGTATGCTCTTACGCAACAGTTCTGAAACCAGTAGTTTTGTATGCAGTCAAAACCTTATTCCCTGGGCACATATGACCTTAGTCGTTTCTGCACCCTAAAACAAAACAACAGAAACAAAACCTTGTTCCTAAGTGGTGGTGAAGGATCTCTTTGAGAGCTGGAAAAAAAAAGTGGTGCTACATCATTAGAGGACTATTGGAATTATTCAGTTATAAGAAAGATGTTCATCAAAAGAAAGTCATAGACAGAAGTTTATAGAAAAGTAGAAAACCTCACAGGTACAATCCATAAAAGACTAGCACTATTTAATAGGACAAAAACAAGCTCACTACAATCACATTTTATTTTTTTGACACAAAAACCAAAACTGCAGGGCCCTGGTTCACAAGTACCATAGAAGATCTTCAAACATCTGCAGTTACATCTGAAGACATTTCTGAGAGATATCTTCTCCACAAAAATGTAGTGACAAATAGAATAAATCAAGAACACTCAAAATTAAGGAAGAGAGCAAACAAAGCCCAAAGATAGAATTAAGTAATCTTGGGAGCAGGAGTGAGCAAAGCCCACAGAGTCAGCTCCTATGAATCACCAATAATAATAATAATAATAATAATGCAAACACAGCAACAACAAACGTTCTTCAGTAATTTTCCACTAATAAAAAACTAAATTATGAGTACTGTAAAAAGCGAAATCTATATACCTGTACAGCTTCCCAGCCCCATTCCCTGTACTTCTGATCTTTGGTCAGTCGCCACATGTTGAAGTATGATTCAATGACTTCTGGCCTCAAGATGTAATACTTTTCATTACTCTTCAGTGCTTTTGCTTCGATAGCCTCAGTGAAGCGGAAAGCTTCCGGTCCGAGCTTCGCAGCAGTCCTGTCATACGACTCGTGACATGTTCTAGTAACACCCTCGGCAATTTCCATGTATCTTTCTGACATATCATTTTTAAGAGTGTGGGCAGCCAAACCAAACATACCACCTGTAACAGATTGTGGCACATTTAATTGCTTACATATGAGGGCAAAAAAAATTAAAACAACTGCCAAGATCTGTCAAGAAAACATAGAAAGATGCACTACTTGGCAATACTGACCTGAGAAGCAACCAAGATGATCCATTTTGTGTTCCAAGCGATCAAATTTTAGGTCCGAGATATATGTAAGGCCACCAGGGGATACACGGACCATGTGCTGGATGATGGCATGCATAGCATCGTCATACATCTGGCGTGCCTCCTGGTCTTCGCGGCCCGACTGCAGCCAAGCCTTCAGCAGATACTCATAAAAGCTGTCACCCAAGCCACCAATGGACATGTGATCTGCAATGGATGTTGTTTTTCCTATTTAGACCTATACGTTATTCACACATGAATCACACTTAAAATTTTTTACATTTTCCTAAGCACATCATTAAACACTTTACTAACAAATTGATCACTGAATCAAATCTTTACTATCACATTAAATGCCTCATGCACTGAAAGACTGTGACATAGGTGCAAGATTCCTCGCACACCAACGAAACTAATCTAAGGTTGTAATGTATATGGTTGACCTACGAAGGTTTCTGGGGCATATCAATATAATATCATCATCCTGGGTTTCTTGACCTGTCTGTGTGACATTTTGGAAAGGCCACTTCTCTTTCCATTTTCTGACAAAGTGCCAGTCCACCTCATTATATAATATCTGCAGATGGCATTTAATTCTCACAAAGGCCTCTCCACAACAGTTTAATAGCACCCTGGTCAACTGTTTACATAGCTGGCAACTCACTTCCACCATCCACTTCTACTCTACTCATGTGGTCTGCTACAGGCAAATTTCTTACCTCAATTAACAAGATTCATCAGTACTCTTTGGTCAGTGCACTTTTATTTTCCTGCCCAAGTCTTTTGTTGCCTTTATGTTCCGTGCAATGTTGGGGTACATACCAATGTGTTTGTCTGATGGATGATCTCCCACATTTGTACGAAATGTAACAGACCCAATGTGTATGAAATCTGTGATTATCTTCCACACTATCCCACAAGCTTATTATTTTCGTGGTGGTAGAAATATGGGGCTTAATATCTTTCTCAGAAAGAGCTTGACTGGTTCTTTCAGAAGCTGCAAAAACATAAAGCACAAACACAATCATCTCTTCTCTTTCATTGTTTCCTCTTTCTTTGTTCTTGTTGTTGCACCTGTGTGCCCTGGTGTCTTCTTAAGTACAGGTATTTCATTTCTGTAGCTGTTGGAAGCAGAAGTGCTTTCAAGTGATCCAGCTCCAATGGTAGGTTTCTCTCATTACATGGTCTTTGCTCTATGTATCTGCATTGTCAGAGAGGAGTATCTCAGTCCTTTATGATGTCAGCTAGTCACTGGAAGGTACAGGTCCATGTGCATCAGTTTCCTCTATGTCCCAGTGCATGCAGGTTTCTCCTGCATGTGGACATCAATAAATGGGAGACAGTTCTCCTCAAACTCTATGATAAATTTAATGTATTGATGAATCTTGTTGAGATGGTCAAGGAATTAATTTATGGAGTCCCTCCCATATTGCCAATTAATGAATGTGTTTTTGATGTACGAGGGCTATTCCGAAAGTAAGGTCCGATCGGTCACGAAATGGAAACGACTATGAAAATCCGATAAAGCTTTGCACAGATGTGTTGGGTAGTGTCTCTAGTATAACCCCAGTTAGCATCACGTCGCTCTTCTCATTTCTGAGCTCGCAGTGAGTGCGTAAAGATGTCTAGAAAATAGTGTCTGCCGCCAAGTACGGGGGCCTGGTGAGAAATTTCCCCTGAAGCTATGCAGCTAACATTACATAACTGTCGTGCTGTTTCGTCTTCAAGACAATTCTCAGCCGCATTCTGCAGGGGCAATGAAGATGCTCCTGCATCGTTTTCAAATGGAAATGTGAGATTACCCACAATACAGCCCGTAATTGTCTCCCTCTGAGTTTCAGCTCAGGTCACATGAACCGCTGGTTATGAAGACAACATTTCGGCACAAGACAACGAGCCGTAGGCCAGCGTAGAGAATTGGCGGAGAGCACTGGCGGCTGCCTTCTATAGCGAGGGTATGGGAAAGTTGGTACAACGCTACGATACACGTCTAAGTCGGGTCGGCGACTATGGAGATAAGTAGCTGCAAGGTGTATCTAACTGTTGCAAATAAAACATTTTTGATTTTTACCGTGGTTTCCATTTCGCGACCTATCGGACCTTACTTTCGGAATAGCCCTCGTATATGTAGCAATGCTTAGGTGGCCGAGGCACTGTCTGTAGGGCAATCTCTTCAAATTTTCAATCAGTTGTCATGACCAACTTTTACTCAGAAGTAGTTTACTTGATGAGCTGCTGCCATTCACACCATAAGCAAGATATATAACAAACATATGAAAGTCGAATGGTGCAAAGTCCAGACTTTATGGGAGATGCATGCAGGAGCACCTCTCACCCAAATTTGAAGATTTTCTTATGAACAGGAGCAGCAGCATGTGGGTGAGCATTGTAATGAAGTAGTTTGACACTGTCAATATTAATGCTGCGGTGTTTGTCACGAAGGGCACAACACAACTTAACTAAAGTTTTAATGTAGGCTGCAGCAGTCACAGTGATCCCATGTTCAGTAAGTCTGCCAACAACACACCATGAATATCCCAGAACACTGTCACAACCACTTTCCTAGCAGACAACCACTTTGAATCTCTTTCGTTGTGGGGAACCACTACATTGGTAGCCCCCAACTCATCAGTAATGATGATTCCTTTCAGAAAGTCATGCTGTTCTGGGGAATAATTCGTTAAGTGATCCAAGCTTGGCATCATTCGCTCGTTGTAGTGGTTTGTCTGTCAGGTTCTTCAGCACCCAGCAAGCACAAACTTTACAAAATTTCAATGTGTCATGCACAATATTGTACACTGCATCATAGGAAATGATGAACTACTGTGATAAGTTTTGCAGTTGCACACACCAGTTGTTCAAAATTGCTACTTCAATGGCTCCGAGGTTCTGCAGGGTTGCAGCTGTTACCGGTCACCTGGAGAGTGGCGAATCACTAAGGTTCACAGGGCCATCTTGGAGACATTCCTGTAGTCCATATACACATCCCCATACATGCCACACATGCCCCTGTGAATTTCACTTTGTTTATGCCCTGTGGCTCACAAACGCCAAACTATGCTTTGCTGCTCTTCAGAAATTGACGACAGTAACATGTATGTCAAGTTTGTTTCATAGTTCAGGCTTCCCTCATTAGAGCTGCAAATGAAAACAAAATACCCTCTGTGGCACAAACTTAAAACTATATCATCATGGGATTTCAACATTTTAGCTGTAATACTGGGGGTGAAAAAAATTATTGTGCATTTTGATCCTCCCTCGTATATAGGCCATTAATCTATCTCAGCAATCAATTGCTCAAAAGTCGAATGGTGCTGCAGCCTACATTAAAACTTTAGTTAAGTTGTGTTGTGCCCTTCGTGACAAACACCGCAGCATTAATATTGACAGTGTCAAACTACTTCATTACAATGCTCACCCCCATGCTGCTGCTCCTGTTCATAAGAAAATCTTCAAATTTGGGTGAGAGGTGCTCCTGCATGCATCCCCCATAAACTCTGGACTTTGCACCATTCGACTTTCTCAAAAATTTTTGCCTGTTATCAACACTGACACTGGTAAGATGTCAGTCCCAGAAATTCCAAGACTTTTGAGGATGTTGTAATTTTATGTCTGAAGTAGGATAAGAAGCGGGGGAAAAGAGAAAAATAGAAATCAATACTTTTTTCGTTTGTATAATTACAAATTAATACTTTTAAGATTTTTTCCCCTTTACTTGTTCTGTTAAAACTTGTTTCCTGCCAAAATTTCAAAATTCCAGCTCAACAGGAAATACCCTACAGGCTTTAATGAGTAAGTTTGCAAGTATCAAAATCTGTGATATAAATGGTCATATCTTTTGACTGCACTAACTTAGAAGTTTAACTGCTTTATACCACTACGAGATCACAAACCTTAGTATGTGACATAAATTTAAAGTAGATGTGCCTACTTATTCCTGAGGAAAAGGATTTTTAACAGTCAGCCAGACAACTGATGTACAGAATCCTAAAAATTGTGAATGTGTTACAAATACTGTATATGCACACTGCATTCTCATTATGTTCCTTCATTCCTCGAAATATTTATCATATCAAAGAAAGAATTAAAATGCCACATAACAGCAAGAATTTTCAGGTACTTTACAGTGTGCTACATATTCGTGTTCTTATGTGGAACGATAGTTGCTAGAAACAGCAATTCCTCAGATTAATTGTAGTAGAGAAACAAACCTGCTGACTTTTAATTCATTCCAGAGATTATCTTTCGCAATAATTTACAAATAAATTATTTTTCACTATTTGCCATGTGCCACCAGATAAAACAATCAACTATATTATCTCCTATTTTTCCTGCTAAATACATATGATCATTATAATTGGGGGTGTCTGAAAAAGTGCAGCTTTCTAAAAACTGTATTCTGCAAATGTCTCTTTGCATGATACACTTTTGAATGTTGTTCACTTCTCCAGATTTTTTATGGAGTTCAAATGGCTGGATAGAATTCTAAAAACAAGAGTCTCACCTCTTCCCCCTTCCCTTCCCAGGTTATCAAATACACAATATATTTACATACTGTGTTCTGCAAGGAAACTGATAAAATTAGAGAAATTAGGGTGCATGCATATGTGTATGAATAACTGCTTTTTGTGCACTCCATGCTTCAGGGTAGTAAGAGGCAGGATAAGTGGGTCGGTATTAGTTCAAGGTACATTGTGCAACACACCTTACTGTAGCTTGTGTAACAAAAGTGGGATTAATGTCTATCTTTCTAATGCTGATTTTCATTCAACAATATTATGAAAAGGGAAGTTGCTACTGTACTCACTATATAGCGGAGATGCTGGGTTGCAGATAAGCACAACAAAAAGACTGTCACAGTATAAGCTTTCAGCCAACAAGCAACAAGCCTCTTGTCGAAAATAGATGAGTATCTGTTTATATGGGCCAAAGTGGGGAACAATAATTGTAAAATAAAGTCACAATGGGCTCTGGCATGCATCCCCCCCCCCCCCCCCCCCCCACACACACACACACAGACTGCAGCCTCTGGCACCTGAAGTCACACTCACTTGAGTGTGGCTTCAGCAGCCAGAGGTAAGTAGCAACTTTCCTTTTTATAATATTGTTATATTCCATCCTGGATTTTCCACTGTCCAATTTTCATTCAGCAGTCTCACATTTTTCCTGAATTATTATGAGGAAATTTTGGAATCTTTATTTCAATAATGCTGCAGCCTTCTCCTTTCCAAGTGACTCTAGTTGAAGTATTGGGATCACTGCTTGCCACATATTTTGTTGTTTCTTTTCTCCTTGATTTCTCTCCCTCTTAGATAATGTGTGTGTGTGTGTGTGTGTGTGTGTGTGTGTGTGTGTGTGTGTCTGACAATATCACAAATAACAATATCACAACCATTATATTTGAAACATCTGTATCACATAAAACAACAAATGCCTCTTACATTTATCTTACATATTCCTTACATTACAGTAAATTTACTCCTGATTTTTATTTTAACAGTATCATAACGCATCAGAGTATGTTAAGACTTTCCACTTCAAATTTTCTGAATGGATATAAATATTTTGCATAAGCATTTTTCTATCAATAAAAATATTTTAGTTTTGCATTAAATCATTCCTCTTATATGTAACTGTGTTTTTGGCAGCTTGATAAACCTTCAAACTACCATTATATGGCTTCAATACATAATTTATTTTTTATTTTATTATCTGTTGAAAGTAGTTTTATTCTGTCATGGTATTGTGATTATGTACAGCACTGTATTTATTTTCCTCAGTTTGCTGATACACAAAACCTGACTTAAAAAGATGCAAAGAATATATTGATAACTATTTTTGCTGCACAACTGCTTCATGACAAATTTCTCTATAGCCTACTCCATGTATTAGTTCCTTTTATTCTTTTCTGTAACACCAATATTTTGTTTAAGTGTAAAGCTGCTACATAACCACACAATTCAGATTCATAGTCAGAAAAAGAATAAACTGTACCACAATAAACAATTCTTAACATTGCTTACACACATACTTTAACAGTCAGTTATTGAAAGAGACGCTACTATTTATTTTCACATATAAAATTAATGTAGTTTACACAATAACAGCATTCATTCACAAACTATGAAATTTGCAGGCACCAATTTCTGTTACTGTAATAGAACACGTATTGTTTATACTAGTGAAGTGGAACTAATTGTTTCACTTTTAATAACTAAGATTTAATGACATTCCCATTGACCACCTGATCATTGAAATATTTAGTCATTTCAGTTACACGATCAGTAGTAGAAGATTCCAGATCTTTTCAGATTCTGCAATATAATACGAGGGCCAATCAAATATAAATGGGGTTTTATTTTTTATTTAAATTCATTTATTGGAAAACTCAAGGCAGTTATAATTTATTTTTCCACATAGTCTCCTGCTTTGGAAATGCATTTGTCCCAGCAAATGGGCAGCTTTTTGATGCCCTCATCATAAGAAGAACTGGGTTGCGCATGGAGTCTCCCACACTATCATCATCTTCAACTCGTCGCTCTACTAGAGCTTCTTTAAGCGGTCCGAACAAATGGAAATCGAAGGGCGATAAGTCCAGGCTGTAAGGAGGATGATCAAGTGTAGTCCGGTACATTTCCAGTAGCTTGGAGACAGTATGGGCTTGCACATTGTCGCGGAGGCAGATGACCTGTCGAATCGGTTGGTCTCGTCTTTTGTAGTGATATGCAACTCTCACCTTGCTCAACAGTTCGCAGTAGTAAGCAGCACTGATTGTGCGTTGCTCATGCAAAAAATCAATCAGCAAAATGCCTCACTGGTCGAAAAAAACAGTTGAAAGAACCCTGCCAGCTGACAGTTGAGTCTTGGCTTTCACTGGTGCTGCCTCCCCGTTTCTCTACCACTCCTTACTGGCTTGTTTGGGTTCTGGAATGTAGTGGTGAACCCATGTTTCATCACAGGTGACAATCCGACTCAAAAATCCATCACCTTCTTCTGCAAACCTTGCTGTAAGCGTCTGACAGATCTCCAAACATCTCAATTTCAGATTTTCGGCCAAAAGTTTAGGGACCCATCTGGAACTCACTTTACAGAACTGTAGGTCATTTGTGATGATTGCTTGACAGCTCCCGTAACTGATTCCATCTTTTTGTGAAATTTCTGATACTCTCACCCATCGATCATCATCAATAATGTCTTTAACCGCATGAATGTTTTTGTCTGTAATGCCGGTCCGACGACGGCGATTGTGTTGCTGATTTTCCACATGTTCTTGTCCTTCCTTGAACTTTTTATGCCAGGCAAACACACATGTCCTTGATAATGTTTTATCACCAAAATGTGCAGCCAATCTTTGGCAAATTTCTACCAATGTAACTACTCCGTGAGCAAGAAATTTGATAATTATGCATTGCGCAATGGAGGGGTGCACCTGTTGCTCAGACATTGTGAGCGATACTGACGAAATGGCGGGAAGTGTCTAACAGCACGCTCTTCTCAATTCTAACGGTCCCGCCTAAGCATTGCAGAAGCATGGGGTCAGTCCTACCAACTGTTGATGTTCAGGAACAAAAATCTCGTTTATATTTGATCCCCCCTAGTAATATTGAGTTGTCTTCTGCATAGCTTACTGTGTAGGAATTAAGGGGTTGTGACATGTTGTTAATATACACAAGAAAGAGGATAATCAAAAGAATTGAGCCCAGATGTACAACCTGTTTAACTTTTTCACTGGTGGCTTGTAAATTTATTGCCTTGTCATCTGTGCTGTATGTCAGGTTTGTATTTTGCATATAATTCATCGGGCATGTAACTAGAAGGTGGACAGGTGAATGATGTTTACAGAACGACTTCACAGAAATAAACATACAACATCCACAACTTCACAGCCATTGTTATTGCAATGGTCTTCAGAGATAAGTCTAAGTCACTGTGGTGTAACTAGTACAAAGGTACCAGTATAAGGAAAATAATAGATTACAATAGTAGCATGAATCTAAAAATGAACGATATACTCACGTTGTCCCCATTTGCCAGTCTTGGGATTGAAGTAGTTTGGATACAGCCCCTTCGGCTTCTCCATAGCCTGGATGACCCTGCGTATGTGGTCCACCTTCATGCGGAACACAGGATTGCCCGTCACATCTGACAGGTATGAGAACTCTAAGTGCAGGGTACCAAACTCCGACAGGATGCTGCAGCCACCACTGGCCCATCCATAGTTCTTGCTTGCCTGTAAGACAGGTTTTTTCCCATTTTATATATTTCTCTCTGTATGTAATATAAATTCCTAGACAGGAAGTATGGCACAGTGATGAGCAATAATAGTGTGTTAATATCCTACATTAATGCACTTACAGCCTTATATTGTGGATGCACCAGCTCAGTGAAAATGGGTTATGTATTATCAGGGGAATTTAAAATTAGTAAAAGGTTTAACAGGTTTGATCGTTGGCTGCTCTGTTGCTTAAAATTTATGTTGAAGAAGTATTCAAGGCATGGAGAACTAAATGTAGCAATATGGGAATGCCAGTGTGAGATGATAACTACACACTCTCCTAGAATTGTTGAAGAAGGTGATGAAACTGTTCAAAGAATCTGAAAAGTACAGTTTCAAACTAAATACAAAGAAAACAGAGTATGTTAATGAGTAGTGACTAGCAGCATCACGCTGTGAATTTACCATTAAGTTTTATTCTTTTAAATATCTAGATGTAACCATATCTTCAAATGGAAAGTGTCTAAAAGATATTAAAAAATCATTGGGCAAGGATGATGTTATTTGATAATTGAACTCGATCCTTTCGAGAAGTAAGCTCATACATTACACTAAAATAGTTTAAAGTATATGTGTATATGGGGTCAAAGTCAGGGAAATAAGTAATAGACAAGACGACCATATTTTATCCATAGAAATACCTTGGCTGGAGGTGAAGTGCTTGAAATATCAAGATTAGACCATATCAGAAATGAATAAATCAGAATAATTATGGAAATGGAAATAATGGGCACTACTGAAACAATGGAAAATCCAGGATTGAATGTAAAAGTGTTATGAAAAGGATAGCTGCTTCTCACCATATAGCGGACATGCTGAGTCACAGATAGGCGCAACAAAAAGACTGTCAGAAAATGAGCTTTCAGCCAACAAGGCCCTTGTCAAAAACAGACAAAACATGCATGCACGCACACACATAACTCACACTCACACACGACCACAGTCGCAAGCTTCTGAAGCCAGACTACAAGCAGCAGCACATGATGGGAGAGGCAATTGGGTGGTGGTAAGGAGGAGGCTGGGGCAGGGAGGGGGAGGGATAGCAGGGTAGGGATGGGGGACAGTAAAGTACTGCAAGTGAGAGTGTGAAGGAATGACGTGGAGAGAGGGTAGAGCAGTCAAGAGGTTAGATGGAGGATGGGGGAGAGAGAAGGGGTAGTGGAAAAGGAACGAAGTAAAGAGACAGGATCAACTGGTGGAACAGAGGACTGTGTAGTGCTGTAATGGCAACAGGTAAGGGGCTGGATTGTGTAATAAAACTGGTTATGTTGAGATAAATGTACTACCCGTTCTTGGATCATATGAAATGACTGATTCCCTAGTTGAAGACTCAAAAACCATAAATCTACCACCATATAGCAATACGAAAATGTATGAACATCAACATATAAACACATTCAATGTAGTTACGATGATGATTATTGACTTCTTAAAAAGAAAAGCAATGATAAGCAATCATTTGTACTTCATTTTTGAAATGTATGTTTCAAGGACGATTTGGCACAAATCGATCGATATATGATCGTATGTTCTGTGCTATGTGTTGTTAGATGTAAATCTTTGTCTTTGGGTAGTTAGCAGTACGAGTTTGAAGTGGAGTACAAGTTGTGTGTGTGTGTGTGTGTGTGTGTGTGTGTGTGTGTGTGTGTGTGTGTGTTAGCATTGTGGTTGATGTTCATTTGTATTGTAAAGTGAAATTACTGAAAATATGTGTGTTCAACACCAGGAAGTCCATCAGTGTTCACATTATTTAACAAAATTAAGCCAAGCATCCTCTAGACCAGCATAAAAATTAACATTCATAATGGACTATGATCATACAACTTACAACAAAGAAGAAGAATACAAGATGAGCATTATGAAAACTGTTTATTCAAACTCTACCACTGCTATCTCTCTCTGCAGTGTGTCACTATCACAGCAAGCCAAGTGCTCTGAAAATGTGACCAGCTGCACAAATTATTACCTTATTTCAAAATTAATAAATCACCTTTAGGCTAAAGAGGGTGGTGATGGTCAGAATGTGGTGGCACGTCCAGGATTTTCTGAAAGTGAAATGTGAATACTGTGTTGGGCTATTTTTCTTGTTGCAGATTAAAAGTATATATACTGTGAAAATTTTGTGTGAATGATTGGATAATATGAACCACAGCTATGAAACAGCAACAATAGCACCAAAAGGAGTTCACAAACAAGAAGAATAAAAGGATGAAAACTATAAAGTGAGGTGAACAATTACCAACATCGACAAACAACAACAAAGTTAAGTAATGGAATTTTTTTCTTTATTTTCTCCTTTTTTGGTGAAGTGTTTTGTTGACTAATCATTAACAATGACAGTCATTGAAAATATGGGGAAAAATACAGAATGGGAGACAAGTATTGTGTGAAACAAGAACAGGAAAGTTTAATTGATGAAGGAGTACAACACAAAAAACATACTGATGAATCATGTGAGTTATTAAAAGAGATGATGATAATTATACTATAAGTACTATGTTGGCACTTTTAATGAAAGTGAGTAATGATAACAAGGATCAATTAACAAAAAGGGGAGATGAGCAGTTTGCAAAAATTAATGGACAAAGTGAAAATCAGAAACAAGAAAGTAAGGACCACTTCACAAATCTCGGCCATTCAATAGGAGCATTATTTGATTGCATTGGTAAAAATACAGCTCAAATAAATGATTTCAGTCAAAAAATTGAGAGGTTAGATGGTCGAGTAGAGTCTGTTGAGTCCAAAATGAAAGAAATTGAACTTAAATTTAACACTGAAGTCAAAACTGAAGATGAGATCACTGAAGATGGGGAAAAAACAAAACTGATTTCAAAAAAGTGCCCAAGGAAATAAGAACTATAGACAAAAAATGCAAATAGTCAGTTTCGACTTCGGAAACTAATGTTGATACCAAACTGGCACTTGTTGAAAGCAGTTTTGTTGCACAGGTGAAGACTCTAGATAATAAATTCATAGAAAATTTAAAATTAATAACAAAACCAGCATCCTAGAAAGTAGTGTTTCTGTCCTGTGTAAAAAAAAGGTAGAAGAATTGTCCAGTGACGTAGTTAACAGAAATCTTATAAACAATTTTAGCACCGTGTTTTGCAACATTCCAGTGAAAAACTTTTCAGATGAAGGTAGTTTATATACTGTAGATTTTCTGCAGCATTGCGGAGATAATTTTGTGTCTAATATGACTGATATTATGAAAATTAAGTTTGTCAAGAAGTTTCTTGAAAGTGAAGCATTCAGTTGGGCTAATCAGTATACTGATAATGACACAACCTATACAGATTTTGAGAAAGGATTTTTAGATAGATTTTGGTCAGAAACTGAACAAGCTATAGTAAAAAGTGAATTTCTCAATGGACCAAATCACAGGGAAGGGCATGTTAGCATGAAACAGTTTTGCAAAAATCAATTTAAAAAATTAGCTCATTTGAGCAAATCTTTTGATAAACTCGACCCATATTGATGCTTTAAAAATGAGGTTACCTGCTGGGGTACAGAGGGACCTAGTCTATGGGCCAGATGACACAACAGACCAGTTTTTGAAATATGTAAATAAATTACATAGAGTTTTGGAAACAACAGGGCAATACAACCACAATAGGCACACACATTTTGAAAGATTTGCACAGTAATAACCACAACAGGAGGGAACACAGTAACCACAAAGGTGACCATTATCATCAAAAGGAACATAATAGAGCAAACGGTAACAATTTCATTCTGGAGTGAAACATGGTAACAGTTGCAACAACAACAAAAGAAAGAATAAAGTTATATGTATCTATTCCATGAGAGAGAGAGAGAGAGAGAGAGGAAAAAGAAAACAAAAAAAAGAGAAAAAGGTTGTAGAAACCAAATGTTTTCTAGCATATGTAAAGATCTGTGCAGTTACAGTTTTCATAAATTTTTGCCCGAACAATTTCAAATGTGGCAACTTATCATTTGATGAGATGGAGAGAGGGTAGGGCAGATAGGTGTCGTTGAGGGGTTAGAGAGAGGGTGGGGAGGAGGGGAGGTAGTGGAAAAGGAGAGAAGTAGAGAGACAGCAGGTGAATTGTTGGAACAGAGAGCTGTGTAGTGCTGGAATGTGAACAGGGAAGGGGACATAGACAATGACTAAGGAAGGTTGAGGCCGGGAGGGTTACGTGTGTGTGTGTGTTTTTTTTTTTTTTTTGTTTTTTTTTTTTAGTCTAATTTAGAAGAAGGCCTGACCACCTCCCAGCCAACCGGCACGAATACCAAAAACATCGATCATGTGAAACCCAACTTACAGTTGTCTCGCACGACATCCTGAAAGCCACTGATCAAAATAAACACTCACGTAGATGAAATATTTCTTGATTTTCAAAAAAAACATCTGACTCAGTAACACACATACTATCAAGAAAAGTTTTGACTAGACTGATGATTTCCTGGTAGAGAAAACACACCGTGTTATCTTGGGTGGAAAGTCATTGACAGATGTAGAAATAACGTCGAACTCATGCTGCAGATGTTGCATATTAAGGAACTAGCAGACAACAATAGCAGTAACTTCGGACTTTTCACAGATGACACAGTTATCTACAATGAAGTACTGTCAAAATAGCTGCACAAATATTTGATCAGATATTAATAAGATCACAAAAATTGTGCAAGAATTGGCCACTTACTTTAAGTGCTCCAAAATTTAAAGTTTCACTCCACAACATGAAAAAAAAAAAAAAAAAAAAAAAAAGTAGAACTTCATGACTACAAAATCTGTGACTCACTATTGAAACCAGTCAACCCAAACAAATACCTGGGTGTTAAAGTTTGTAGGATTATAAAATGTAATGATCACACAGGCTCAGTCGTAGGTAAATCAGGTGGTAAATTTCTGTTCATTGGTACAAATGCAATTGAAGGAGATTGTTTTCATAACACTCGTGTGGCCCATTCTAGAATATTGTTGAAGTGTATTGCACTCATACCACACAGGATAACAGGGAATACTGAACATATACTTAGAAGGGCTGCAATAAAGGTCACATGTTTGTTTGACCCATGGGACACAGCATCACAGAGGTGCTGAAAGAACTCAATTGGCACACACTTCAAGATAGACACAAACTATCCCAAAAAGCCTACTTACGAAGTGTCAATAACCACCTTTACGTGCTGAATCTAGGAATCTACACTAATGCCCTGCATTTCACACCTGCAGGGATGATGAAGACAAGGTGAGGCTAGTTACAGCACACACAGGTGTGTAAGCAAGCATTCTTTCCACACTCTGTCTGTGAATGGAACGGGAAGAAGCCCTAATAACTAGTATAATGAGGAGACTCTCATGTGCTTCACAGTGGATTGCAGAGTATGGATGCAGACGTAGATTTAGTGTTTTCTACCAGCATATTTACTTCATTGCACAATTTTGAATTGTGGTATTGCGATTTATCACTCACTTATATGTTTCACATTCTTTTGTGTGCTTATTAACTCTTATGTAGGTACTAGGTAACCACAATTAAGTGCAAGAAGTAGTTAATTGGAAACTTATATTGTGCCTATCTACTGTCTATTGAAGATCTGAGGGGTACACGAAATGGATTAGGAAACATGATAGTAGCTGAGGATCTTAAAAATTTTCCAGCTTACTGAATACTCATTGTTTTGGGAGTGCAGTCTGTCATTGTTTACTACCATCCACGATATTTAATATTAATAGCTGCCAGAAATGTTCATGTGAGCCATCAAAGACTGACCCTGATACCCACACCAAGCAGTTCATTAGCACACTGTTTGTATTAATGATCATAACTGCAATAGTCGGTTTTACTACTGGTGATTTGCAAGATGTATTATAGTGATTTAATAAATTGTGCAATATGGGACAGTCTTTCATGGCTCACCTGAAGCTGTCTAGCAAGTGACAGGACAAAATACCTGGGTATGAAAAAGAATCATCCAATTTGGCATGTCCATATTTCTGAAACTAATAAACATATACAATGAGTGTTATTTTTTGATGAACGGGAAACTCAAGAAGTTTTTCTTCATACATTTTCATAGGTGTTCAATATGCCCAACTTGAGATGCTTGGCATATGTCACTGCAGTATTGAAATTGTTCCCACACACTGTAATGAACATGTCTTGAGTTACAGCTTCCACAGCTGCTGTTATGTGATGTCTCAGTTCATTCACTATTGTTGGTAACGGAGGCACATAAACAGAGTCTTTTATAAACAACAAATAAATAATCACATACAGTCAGGTCCAATGATCTTGGAAGCCAGTAATGTAAGGCTGAATCATTTCGTCCAGTGTGACAGATCCATCATTCAGTAATACTTTGATTTAAAAATTCCCACACTTCCAGATGCCAGTGAAGCGGTGCCCCATCCTATTGCTAAATGAGATTGTTTGAATCGGTCTACAACTGTGGGAAAAGGAAGTTCTCAAGCATACAGAGATGTGTGCTTCCTGTAACAGTGTTCTCGGCAAAGAAAAATGTACCATACACCTTTCACTGTGAAACTGCACAAAAAACATTAAAGTTTGGACAGTCCCTCTCATGTAGTTGTTCCATACTCCATGTTCTCACGTTATGGTGGTTCACCTTTCCATTTAAATGGAATGTTGTCTCATCACTAAACACTAAGCGTGGAAGGAAACGGTCATCCTCCATCTGGCCCATAACGAAATTACAGGCCTCCACACATTGTTTATCACCTTCATGAAGAACTTACAGTAGCCAAATTTTGTATGGTTTCATGTGTAAACTTCAACATAACACATGCCAGATGGACATTGGGGGCATGTTGAGCTTTTGACCTGCATGGCAAACGGATTTCTGCAGACTCCTTGTGAAACTATGGCAGATGTGTTCTATGTCTGTGTCAGACATTTGGGGATGGCCCACAATTTACCTTACACAAACAACATGTTTCTGGAAATTGTTCATGCCACCATTTTTACTAGAACTGAAGTGTGTGCACACTGCTGCCAACTAGCAAGAACCATGTAAAACTTGAGAGTTTGCTCTTTCCAACAATACATTGTTCATGCAAATATACCAAATAACATAATAGTTATGATTTTTTAAAATCAGATGATTCTTTTTGATACACCCTTTATTGTGAGTGGAAGTAAACGATGACTTGTTACACTCATGAAACATCGAGCGCAAAAGTAAGTGATAAATCACAATAGTAGAAGTTTAAGCAGTAAGGCATCCTAAATGTGCAGCCAGTAAACACTGCATGTCCCATAGAAAACGTTTGATATTATTCTCATAGACCACTGATGGACCCTAATACGAAATATGTGAAACATGTGATTAAAAACAGGTGGATGAACACAAATTTAAAGCCAAGTAGTATGAAATGGGAGAGAGAGGGGGAGGGGGAAACCTGTGAGACAATGTTACCAACACAATGGCCATCTTGGATGCCACTGTCTTGAAGTCATAATTTTCAAATTGAAAGGGGTCACATGACACATCAGACACACAGAATATTACACAAGAAAAACACTGGCGCCTTTCACTTGAGCATATCTTTATTGATTCTTGAGTTATAACTTGTGTTTTTTCCTGAGGTGTAAGGTGAATGCTGATTGTATTAATAGGTGATGATGGTCAATGACGAGGTCATCCTGATATAAGGAGAAAAGAGCACTTGTTCTTGTAGAGGATTTCAACAGCATGAAGAAAGATCAACCATTATCCCCAGTACATTGGTGAAACTTCTTGTAAAATTCTGTGAAACTAGCTCTGTTGCATACCAAGTGAAAGCTGGGCAATTGAAAAAGATTACTGGTGAAGGAACTTACTCAATTGATGTTCTGGGATCATCAGAGTGCAGTACTCACTCCATCTCTCAAGAAACTGGAGTCAGCCTTATATGAATAAAGATAATTTTGGTCATTTGTAAATGGCAACTCAACAGAATGAAAATGTTACACCATCTCATTCAGGACAATCCAGACTGTTGGGGCCAGTTTTCAGAATGGTTAACACACGTGCTGAATGAAAAACCATTGTTTCTCTTATGTCATACTGCTTACAAATCTAGCTAATTGTTGTATGAACAGAGAGGCAAAGAAACAGAGCCACAAGTACTGGTCAGATGTCAACCATCACTGGATGGATGCATCGAAGGTAGCTGGCTCATCAAAAGTGATGGTTTGGTGTGGAATATGAGGTTCCTATATTGTTGGGCACTAACGATAGCCAGTTATATACAGTTTTTCGATGAAGATGTGCCTGCTGCTGCTGTCCGGAGATGGATATTTCGAACTTTCTTTCAGTAGGATTGTGCCACACCTCATTACTGGCTAACTGTCTTGATATACCTGGATATACAGTCTCCTTCAATATGGATATCTCATATAGGACTGGGTGAGTGACAGCCACATTCCTCAGATTGAAGTCCACTAGACTTTTAGAGATCTGTGGGAACACGTGAAGGCAATTGTGTACATACTGAAGACAAGAAACTTCACATACATCAGAGAGAGTATTCTTGAAGAACTTGACATAAGATGCCTAAAGGTCATGGGGCCAATGAAAAGTCAGGACCTCATAAGAGATCGATCCTAATGTGATGCCTGGGCACCATCCAAGGGGGAGTGCACACGAAAATACAGTGAGCACAGTCCAGAGGGGAAAGACGGAGACCTCGGCAGAAGGAAGTGAGGGGGCATTCCAAATGGTAATCCCATCAGAGGGGGGGTATCTCAAGGATAACACCCCTCATATGCAAAGAGAATGGGATATGTGGGATGTTCACGAAACTGTTGAATGGCATTTACAAACGAGATCAAGAGCTGGTACCATCGAATCTGAAGAGGGAAGATCCCTGCTTTGGTGAGGAGACTGTCTACGGTAGTAGTCCAAAAGGTATCAGTGGCCAGATGCATGCCACGATGGTGGGCTGTGTGTACCAGTTCCGAAGCTGATGGAGCCACTGTGCCATAAACCTGACAACCACAGTCCGGTCGGGACAAAACCAGGGCCCAGTCAACATGGATAGGAGTAGCACAATCGACACCCCAAGATGCATTGGCAAGGAAGTACAGAGCCTGATGCAGCTTGTCTTCAGGTGACGAATATGGAGCAGCCAAGTCATCTTCTTATCAAAAAGTAGGACCGAGAAATAGAACTGTCCTACAATGTCCAGGTTGTGGGTTCCTAAGTAGAGTTATGGGTAAGAATCGACAGTGGTGCAATGGCAAAAGTGGATGACCCACGTTTTTGTAGGAGACAACTGGAAACCATGGGAAAGAGCCCATGCAGAGACCTGCCAGGTGGCACCTTGGAACTGGCGTTCAGGAGATTCTACCAAGTGGGAGCTGCACCAAATGTAAAAATCGTCAACATACAATGGAGTGGAACAAGCCGCCCATCAGAGATCACCAGCCCTATGGTGGTGGTAAGGACGTCAGTATCATTACACACAGAGCCCTGTGGGATTCCATTCTCTTGGACCCATGTGGAGCTGAGTAAGGTGCTGACTCTAATCTGCAACGACCGGTTGGATAAAAACTGACAAGCAAAAATCAGTGGGAGGCTTCAAATGCCCCAGTCATGGAGTGTGAGTAAAATGTGATGACACTAAGCGGTGTCATACACCTTATACAGATAAGAAAGACTGTGATAAGGTGTTAGCGCTTAGAGAAAGCTTGTTGGATTTTTGCTTCCAACCTCAGCAGATGGTCGTTTGTTGATCATCCCTCCCATAAACCACACTGATAGGTGGACAAAAAACATTGAGATTCGGGAACCCAGCATAATCTGCGGGCAACCATTGTTTCAAGCAGCTTACAGAGTATGTTGGTTAGGCTAATCAGCTGGTAACTGTCGAGAGATGCTGGGTTCTTCCCTGGACTAAGGATTGGGACAACTATGTTATCTCGCCATTGTGTGTAGAAGGCAGCCTGAAGCTAAATATGATTGAAGTTCCTGATGAGATGTTACCTGTGGGGAACTTTCAGGTGTTGGGTCATCTGAATATGAATGGAATCAGACTCTGGGGCTGTGTCATGGGACAAAGCGGGAGCCTGAAGTAGTTCCCAGTCAATGAAGGGCTCATTATAAGTTTCAGCTTATTAGGGAGTGAAACACAAGGGAATGTCCTCAACTTGCCACTCCTGCAGCAGAGAGGTAGCTGCCACTCCTGCAGCAGAGAGGTAGCTGCCACTCCTGCAGCAGAAAGGTAGCCGGATGAGAAAAGGATGCTGACGCTGTTCCGAAATGGACCGCAAGGTGTTCCACAAAAATCAATGCATCAGTGCAAAGATCACCCCGTAGGGCAAGCCAAAGAACAGCTGTTGGTCGCTGGCAGCCCAGAAGACAACAGAGGTTGGCCTATGCCTGGGATGAAGAGGCATATCTCCCCAGCAAGGAGACATAGCATTCCCAGCATTCATTCTTAGTGCATTTGATCAGGTAGCAAGCCTTAGCACAAAGTCGCTTAAAAGTGATAAGTTTGGTCTGTGAAGGATGTCACCAAGACACCGCCCACAGGTGGGAGGGATCTGTAGAAAGGGGAACAGCAGTTCCGGCAGTGTGAATAATTGCGCCTGAGATGGCTTGCACAACCTCATCAATACAATCCAACAGATAGATAGGCGGAGAATGTAACAGCAGAGCCATACAAATGCCTGTCAGACTGGCGGTGGCAAGGGAACGACACGACTGCTCGAAAGTGGTCACTGTCACAAAGGTTGCCATGTAGTGACCAATGTAGCACAATCAAAGATTAGTAGAAGAGATTGTTAGATAAATAGCTGAAAAGGTGCCACGTGTAGCATTAAAGGGGACACAAATCATAGTCTGTGAGAAACTGGTCAATTAGAAGTCCCCTACCAGACGAAATGGCACACTCCCACAGGGAGTTGTGTGCAGTGACGTTCCCAAGCAGGAGAAAAGGGGGAAAGTTTTTGGATTAATGTAGTCAATTCAGCGTAAGTAAGTGGCCTGCCTGGAGGTGGGTAAACATAGCAAATGGTAATTTCTGAGGCCGTCTGCAACCACACCGGTACTACTTCCGACGAAGCACAAACGGGAATCCATTCACAGATGACGCCTGTACAAACCGAGTACAGACCCCTCCAGATGCCCTCTCAGGACCGGCACGGTTCTAGCAGAATCCACTGGAGAATGGTCGTCAGTGAAGTGCATTGCTTGTTAGGAAGTAAGGTAATGGTGTTCTGGCAGCTGACAGTAGTACCCATTACAACTCTACTGAGTGATCACGTGCCTGGTGGCCAGGAGGATTGGCAGTGCTGCAGGATCACTGCCTGTCACAAGTGGGGATGGAACCACATCCACCACCATCGGCTTAGAATCAGACTAGGAGGGATGTGGCGCCTCAGGGGCCACGGGAGAAGCCTTGTCCTAATTCTTACTCTTCTTCTTCCTTTGTAACCTTTGGTAGGCAAGGTTCGTTCAAGGGGCTATTCACAAAAAGTGCGGGGACAGATGAAGAGCAGACAGCCCTGTGGGCCACAGGCCGTGGCTCCTTCTGCCACTGTTTGGCACCGAGCCTCCAGTGCGGGGGCTGCTGGGGAGATGGATCCCGAGAGTAAGCCCTGTCACTGATATATGCTGAAGAAGGAGACTGTTTTCTTTTCCCACGGCATTGCCAGAGAAGGAAATGTCGTGGAGTCGTATACCTCACACCTCAAGATCCTCTGGGACATAGTGGCCAGCAGCAGAAGAAAGTTTAATTCACCTCATGTGTAAATCTTGAACCATGGTACAATGCAGTCTACATGGGGACTCTCCCCACGGGCACCATCCAGCTGCAGCAATGGTGATGTGGCCAGTAAACTGTTGCCTCGAGTTCCTGTTCCCCAGCCATGACAGGAACGTACCCCTTGTCTTGTGTAGGAAGTTTACAGCTGAGGCACCAACAGTACGGTATCCGCGTGGTCGGTCGGGGGGGGGGGGGGGGGGTTACCACCGTGCACGTACTTTACGTACTCCCCCTCTCCCCTCTCCTCAGCAACAGAATGGCTACCATGCCGTCATTTGCGCACAGAACCTTTACAAGAAAGAAAGGGCGCAAGAAGACAAATGCACAGAAGGTGGAATATATGCCACGCTGGGCGACCTTCCCTAGGCAATCCTCCCTCCTGTAACATTTGGAAAAGGAGTAGCAAGTCGAAACCCAATTAGGGGACAATATACTTAAGAATGAAAAGTTTTAGAATGCCAGAAGGGAAGAAATCGAGTGTCGAAAATCACAAACCACCTTCCAATGGAAAGGCAAAGGGGGAAAAAAGAACAGCAGAAGGATAGTGTTGCAGCACGGAACGTCAAGTAGCATTATAGGGGCAGGGGCCTCGTGGTTGGCCAAGCACGTACTCACAAAAGAGATGTGAGCCCTCTGGGGGGATATGTCGGTGAAGTCAATTTCTTTGATGCAAATCAGGACCTTACAACGTTCCAGACAACACGTCGAACACACCTGCAGCCTTTGTGTGTTACATTAGTAATTGCCATGTTATATACAAAAAGTGACAGAACTCTAGCACGAATAAATCTATGCTCAAATAAAAGGCACCACTGTTTTTCTCGTGTAATCAAATCTGCCAGATATGAGCCTGCATGGTAACTCAGCGTGTTCGGTCAGAGAGCCGGTTCGTCTCTGCAATAAAATAAAAATAAATAAATAAATAAAAATAAAAAAACTGAGTGAAAGGATCAACAGTGAACTCCAACCGAGGTCACTTGACGTCCGCTACGACCAAATACGACGAACAATAACGAACAAAATGCAAAATATGTCACAATTTCCTCTGCATTCGAAAATTATGAGTTCCGTCCAAGATGGCAGCTTCCACAACGGCAGTCACATTGGTAACAATCTCACATGTTCACCTCTTCCATCTCACATTACTTTACTTTAAATTTCTGTTTATCCAGCTGTTTTTCTTTCAGAATGGTGGTTTCTCACAACCCGGTATAATAAACATTCAGCAGCAAATGACGGGTAATATTTATTCTTACGTACATGATGAAATCAACTGAAGTGAAAATAGCTGAAGACTCGCTACAAATATTCCCGGTAAAACCTCTGCGAGATTTCATCCAAATGTACAGCCAACAACTGTCAACCTCGACAAGGTCGCAAGAACGACGAATGGGGCTGGGAGCGTATACTCACCCCAGTCTTGAAGTTGACGAGCGAGTTGGGCACGCCGGTCTGCGTCTGGAAGGCGGGCAGGAGGCGCTCTGCGATCTGCGCCGCCTTGTCGCGGAACATGACGTCGCCCGTGAGCGCGAAGCACGTCAGCAACCCGCCCACGAAGCGGATGTTCGTCTCGAACACCGACAGGTCGCTCGTCTGCAACAAACGTATCGCTTTTGTCACACACACACACACACACACACACACACACACACACACACACACACACAAAGTGTTTGACTCAGCATTACACCTACGGTTATGGTCAAAAGTACGATCGTATGGAGTATCGAGTGAAATTTGTCACTGGATTGAGGGCTTTTGGTAAGAGAACGCAGCTGTCAGATGTAGAAGTACCTTCAGCTGTGCCACAGGGAAGTGTGTTGGGACCTTTGCCGTTCATGTTGTACATTAATGACTTTGCAGACAATGTTAATAGTAACCTCAGACTGTTGCAGACGATGAAGTTATCTACACACATCATAAAAAGTTTTGCATCACACTGTTTCCCAGAACACCTGAAGATAGACGTTGACAGTGAATATTGTATCCCAGACAGTCCCTTTGACTGTTCAGCCTTCAACCAGACTATCATCGGAGACGTGTTTGGAGGCAACCCGGTCAGGCTGAACACCTTAGACACACTGTCCAGAGAGTGCAGCAAAGAGGAGGTTCCCTGCTGTTTTGGGGTGGCATTATATGGGGCTGACATACGCCGCTGGTCGTCATGGAAAGCGCCGTAACTGCTGTACGATATGTGAATGCCATCCTCCGGCCGATAATGCGACCATATCGGCAGCGTATTGGCGAGGCATTCGTCTCTTCATGGACGACAAATCGCGCCCCCATCGTGCACATCTTGTGAATGACTTCCTTCAGGATAACGACATGGCTCGACTAGAGTGGCCAGCATGTTCTCCAGACATTAACCCTATCGAACATGACTGGGATAGATTGAAAAGGGCTGCTTATGGACGACGTGAACCACCAACCACTCTGAGGGATCGACGTCGAATCGCCGTTGAGGAGTCAGACAATCTGGACCAACAGTGCCTTGATGAACTTGTGGATATATATGTGTGTGTGTGTGTGTGTGTGTGTGTGTGTGTGTGTGTGTGTGTGTGTGTGTGTGTGTGGATAGTATGCCGCGACGAATACAGGCATGAATCAATGTAAGACGACGTGCTATTGGACATTAGAGGTACCGGTGTGTACAGAAATCTAGACCACCACCTCTGAAGGTCTCGCTGTATGATGGTACAACATGCAATGTGTGGTTTTCATGAGCAATAAAAAGGACGGAAATGATGTTTATGTTGATCTCTACTCCAATTTTCTGTACAGGTTCCGGAACTCTCGGAACTTTTTTTTGTGTGTGTGTATATAATAAAGTACTGTCAGAAAGAAGCTCCATAAATATTAAATCAGCTCTTGATAAGATTTCAAAGTGGTGCAGAGATTGGCAACTTGCTTTAAAAGTTAAGAAATGTATAACTGTGCACTTCACAAACCGAAAAAAAAAAATCTCAGTATCCTATGACTGTAATATCAACGAGTCACTGTTGAAATCGGCCAAATCTCACAAACATCTGGGTGTTACGCTATGTAGGGATATGAAACGGAATGATCACATAGGTTCAGTCGTGGGTAAAGCAGGTGGTAGAATTCGGTTTGTTGGTAGAGTACTGGGATAGTGGAATCAATCTACAAAGGAGATTACAAATCACTCGTGCGAACCATTCTAGAATACTGCTCAAGTGTGTGGGACTCGTACCAAATAGGACTAACAGGAGATACTGAACGCAGACAGAGAAGGGCAACACGAATGGTCACCGATTTGTTTGATCAGTGGGAGAGTGTCACAGAGATTTGTAAGTAACTGAATTGAAAAGCTCTTGAAGATAGACGTAAACTATCCTGAGAAAGTCTATTAACGAAGTTTCAAGAACCGTCTTTAAATGATGACTCTAGGAATATACAACAACCCCCTACCTATCGCTCACACAGTGATCGTGAGGATAAGATAAGAATAATTAACACACACACACACACACACACACACACACACACACACAGGCATTCAAACGTTCATTCTTCCCAAGCTCCATACGTGTATGTACCTTCTGTCATGCACCTCACGGAGGTTTGCAGAGTGTAGATGTAGTGTGGATGTAGACACAAGAGCCAGAAATAAGTTCATTTGTTGTAGACTTAGAACGTAAAAAAAAGATCTGGTAAAGAGGGTAGCGGACAGGCCTGTCCGTTGTTATGCGTGATTGCCTGCAACCCCTCTTATTAACAATAAATAAATAAATATTACTACCAGAGTTTAAGCCACTGATGTACAGACCGCGGAGCGCGGGCCACATGCGGGCCGGCCCTCACCGTTCGTTCTTGTATTTATTTACTTATTTATTTATTTATTACAAGCTGTCATTGTCCCTCGAAAGGGAGAGATCGGGCCTTCGGAGATCTCAGATCTTGTGAACCCAGTTGAATCTGCGGCCTTTAGGCAGACACTGCGAGGGGTTTGCGGTCCGTGGTACTAGCAAGCCTGTACACCCACGGTTTATGCGTTTACAACCATCAATCACCAAGTTTGTCAGTGGCTTTTGTAAAATGAAGTGCCATGAAAACTATAAGTCTCGAAAATGGCAAGGAATTCTAGACAGATATAATATATGTTTAACACTCGGCTACCAACAAGGATGGGCTTCCAGCCCGAGCGACTGCTGAGAACAGGGAAAGGCGGCCAATCATGGCTGCTGCCACCAAGCCTGACAGGGATAGCGAGACCACAGGTAGAACCGGTAAACCACAGCGAGCTGAGGAAAGCGAAGCAGAAAAGAAAAGGCCCTGCACCAAAGGGAAGAAAACGCTGAAGGAAGCGAACTACTGAAAGAAGGAAGCAAAACCGACTGAAAGAAACAGCATTCGCCCCATTTACAGGCTCACGTATTCATATTCTGCAGACCTGCGTTCATAATCGTAGTGCTGTATGAAATACTGTTTATGATGAATGGTCACTTCTACAATTATGACGTTCACAATGTTGCGCGAGTTTTTTTGTTGTTGCAGTTTTTAAATGAATTACAAGACGCGAACTTCTTAAATTTCCGGACGAATGCTTTTAAATGATACCTTTTTCTGAACTGCTATTTATTGTAAGTTATGCTAAAGCAATGTGCCACGCACTGATGCAAAAAAATGTTTTAATATAGTGAACATTTTATATTTTATTGTGTTACAACCCCACAGCGATATTATTGCACTTGGCTTCCCGTGGCCGTTACCGGAAACACGTAGTGACTCAGGTTGAATCAGTGTGTCCTCGTGAAATATCATGACAAAAACTACCGATAAGCTAACCGAAGCGCCCTCATTCACAGGTACAATATTATAAACGTCAAGATTGTAAGCGAGATGAGAGAAAGAAACACTGAGCCCCCTCCTCCCGAACCCAACACAGAAGACGCTGTTGGTAGCGGGTGACATTATCGCGTGGACGACAGAACACAGAAGCCTAACTGCGAACAAACAACGCATACAGTTTCCAGTAATAAACTCGTTATCACAAAACAATAAAAAAAAATAGCGTAGTCGAACATATCGAATTCTTAAGTCTGAAAAATAGAAGAAAAGCTCTAGAGAGAGAGAGAGAGAGAGAGAGAGAGAGAGAGACGGGGGAGTGGGAGAGCGAGTACAGAAACAGGGAGGAATCGGAGAGGGGTGGGGAGAAAGGGGATGAGAGGGAGAGAGACTAAACACAGCTGAGAATAAATAATTGTAGAACTGTATCTTATAATCATTATCTTAACATTTGAATCTCCCTGGCAGCTTCAAACTGTGTGCTGGGCGGGGACGCGAACATGGAACCTTTGCCTTTCGTGGGCTAGTCACTACTGAAGTCCTAGGTCCGAGTTCCTGGTGGCCACACAGCTTTAATTTTCAAGGAAGTTTCAAATCACCGCACACTTCGTTGTAGAAAGGAAAGTCATTTTTGAAGTTATCTAAATAGCCAACATGTTGTCATTTGTGTTACTGAGATTAGATTAGATTAGTACTTGTTCCATAGATCATGAATACGACACTTCGTAATGATGTGGAACGTGTCAGGTTAATAAAAGGTCTCTATACAAGATATTACATTAGACAAAATATTACATGACAGTAACTGTAAATCTGACTCATTCCATATCATTGCGGGAAACTGCACTTAATGTCCACGGAAAATGTACCTAAACTCAACACTGAAACGCAAAAGTGTCCTTAGCATGAAGCTAGGATCTGAATACGGCACGCATGGTCATATTGTAGGTGGTTTGCCTTTGCCTTCCTCTTACATTCGAACCGACTTCCTCAGCCAGTTAGAGGCTGACCTACAGTTCATCGTCAATTATTTGCCAGGGAGGGAAGACGCGGTTCATTACTGGTAAAAATCCTATGAACAACTATGGATCTAACCCCGCAACTTTGTATTTCTAACCTGATGCCTACCCACCGACCCCCCCCCCCCCCCACACACACACAAAATTATATCCTATGGATGTCATATTTTCACGAAAAAAATATTCTCAGTGCATAGAAGTCAGTGAGAACCATATGTGGTGTCAGGGCACCCTTAAGTACTCCCGTAATTCTGAGTGTGCCATTAAAGTACGTCCTTGAAAGCTGTCCGAGAGCTTATTATACGGATGGCAGGCGATTCTAGGCCGAGCATTTTTAAATAAAAGCTAATTGTGGGAAATAGGCATTTAGACTCTTATTCACAAAATCGACAACAGCTTATAACAACAACATACTCTCATAGTAACTAACCAAAATGACATTCGGCAGTTTTAATTCATCCATTACAACTGTGCAAAAAATATCACGCTTTCTGCCAAATATTCCTGTTGTCTGTTGTACAATGAGACGAGCAACTATGACCCTACACATTAGTTCCTCTTCAGTTAATACTGGTGTCTTGTACAAAAACAACTTCATGTTAATTTCACAAGAAAATCTAGAACATTAAGGCACTCACACTGTATTCGAGGTAACACCGGCAATGTTGACGCAGAAACGTATACAATTTGCTTGCATGTACCTCAAAAGCCTCAATGGTACAAAAAGACGGTAAGTACAGTACTGCACTGTCCACAGTGATAATAGACTGACAGTAGCGGACGTCATACACGGACATTTTTGACGGCTTGAATTCTGCTGGAGACACTTTTAACGAGATGTCTGAATCTGGCATTCCATTGTTCCTCAAGAGTCTAAACCTGGTAAGACAGTGATGTTGGACGGTGGGGGTCTGCAGCAAAGTCGATGTTCCGGCTCATTCCACAGGTTTTCCATCGGATTCACGTCGGGACTCTGGGCAGGCCAGTCCATTTCAGGGATGTTACTGTTCACAAACCATTGCCTCACAAATGCCGCTGGGAGACAGGCTGTATTGTCGTGCTGATACAATGGTCTCCAAACTGTTTCTCTACTGCAAGCAGTACACAATGCTGTGAAATATGGATTTAGCATTGCCTATAACCGCAATAAGGAGACCGTACGCCAACGACGAAAGTCACCCTCATACCATAACACCAGCACCTCTGTGATTCACTGTTCACTGTTGGCACTACACATGATAGCAGGTACCGTTTTTCAGACTTTCGCCAAACCTAAGTCCTTCCATCCGATTACTGCATCACTCGTTTACAGAAATAAACTATCCCGTGGCGTCGATTTTGACACCACCTCAAGTGTCGCTTAACACTGACTACAGAAATGCGTGGCTTATGATGAGCTGCTCGACCGCTCTACTCCGTCTTCTTTCACTCCTTACGCACAGTCATTGTGCTAACTGGACTACTGGTAGCACTGTGGAACTCACTTCTGCTGATTTCACGCGATTTTCTACAGCCGTTCTCCAGAGTGGTCGATGGTTCCTTTTCGCCAGTACATGAGGTCTGTTTGCCCTTTGTTAGGCTGTGGTTGTTCCTTCGCGTTTCCACTTCACAATGTCTTCACTAAACAGTCTTGGGCAGCTTTAAGGGTTGATACGTCCCTGACGGTTGTTGCTCAGGTGACATCCAATGACGACATCCAATGACGAGTCCGCGCTCGAAGAAACTGAGCTCTCTTGACAGACCTGTTCTGCTGTTACTGCTTCTCACTAACAATACAATACTCCCCGCCTCCTTTCACACTGGCGCGTCCGCCTCTTGCGACATCTGTTGGTCAATTCCGCATGTGCGTGGATAGTTTTGATCAGACAGTGTATGTGCGCAGCCCTATAGCTACGGGCTGCTACCATCTTGGACGACAGGAGTGTCCAACGGCATACCCACCACGAAGATGTACAAGAAAGGGCTAACTTCGTCACCGATAATGTTAAAATAAACATCCCGGTTCATGAAATTACAATGAAATGAATACTCCTAGCTGCATACAGGCGTTGATGTAAGTCAACGGGGATAGTTGAAAATGTGTGCCCCGACCGGGACTCGAACCCGGGATCTCCTGCTTACATGGCAGACGTTCTAACCATCTGAGCCACCGAGGACTCAGAGGATAGTACGACTGCAGGGACTTATGTCTGGCACGCCTCCCGTGAGACCCACATTCCCAACTTATTGTCCCGCACTATATTCATAGTGCCCCTGCCCATTATACTCATTACTCGCGGCTTTTTGCCAATTCCCGTAAGAGTTCGGGCACTGTTTGTGCATCCGCACAGAAGAAGATGGTCAAATGTCCGGTGAGCCTTATATATGAAGATGGTATCTGTTCTTTCGGACAAGTCTTGCTGCAACACTGCGAGAGGTACATGTCTGGGAACAATGGCAGGTCCAGCCCACCATCTACATGATTCCAGGATTGTACTTCGTCACTAAATTTACTTCCGATGTGCCCAGTCCGGTTCACGCGTAGTGGGAGATATGTAACACCTGCCTTGCCCACGTTTGGAAGATTCTCATTATTGATGCCCAGGTACGTTTCGTGGCGATAATTTTTTAACTGCTGCAGGGCTTTACGTAAGAAAACATCTGTCTTTGGAATTCTGTAGATCAGTCGAAATTATGTTCATAGCCATGGCCATACTCAACACTGTAGGATTCATTTGGTTTAGATATCGTGTCTTCATTCCACCTAGGACTGTAGCTGGCTGAAAATTGATCGCCCACAGGATGGTTGAGGAGGAAGGGTAGCATGTCTCTGATTGGTCTAGAGAGTACAGGGGAGGGGAGTGTTTGGCTCTTAAACGGTTAGCAACGTTTATCTGCAACGGTGTCTGCGAGTTACGAGAGGTAGGCTGTGGCGAGAGGTCTCCGGCCTGAATATTGAGTGCCATTTACGCTAGCTACTAGGCCACTCGTGTCGGAGATGGTTACACATACATATTATTTAAATAATGCAAATTTCTCTACCACGCCATGGGAAATGGTCTGGCGTAGTGCTGGATCTCTCCCGTCCACAACCTGCTGGCCGCGACCCTACTAGGATCTCACTCGTTTAACACGCGACTGTGGGGAGAGTGTCTCGCAGTCTAGGTGTCTATTTGTCGCCGTCTTTGATAGTTCTAGCGGTGTCTTGGGTCTGTTTGCCACTTGTACCAAGTGTGGGAAATCCTTCGGCTGTAATTGATACAACATCAGTGTCTTTAGTGTCATCCAACGGACCGGAGAGTATTATACTGCAACTTTCTCGCTTATTCCTGGGTAGTGTATCCACGATGATAATACTCCAGGCACTGATGTTCGCGGTTACACACCCGTACGTCGGAGCCTGTGGGGTGGTCTACCCTGTACGCGACATGATTTCAACAGGGGTGGTTTCAGTTACTGGTCGACTCTTATCTCTAGGTGCGTATTTTGTAGCGCTGTGCTACACACATACAGCATCTTTAGTTAGTAGCGTCAGAATTTTACTATGATATCACACAATCTAATAATGTAGTGTTAGCTTGCCAGGAGGTTTATCTTTAGCGGTGTGGTATTTCTTTTGCATACAGTGTCTTCAGTTAGAAATCGTTAGTGCTTATAGAATTTACTACGAAATCATTTATATTTTTATCACAATTTCTTAGAGCCTGAGGGACGTAATTTGTTATTAACAAATAGACACTGTCTACAATCTACCCCTATGGTGCCCACTCAGATGCCCCAGTTATGAAAGATGGGTAGCGTAGGTAAATTCAACAGCAGCGATAATTAATTTGGGCACACACCACATTGTTATTGTCTGAGAGCATCATGACGTCAACTCAATGTCGGGAACAGTGGGGAGCGGGTTTTGCGTAATTGGACAAGAACGTAAAATTGTGTAAAACCCAGTAACAATACAAAAATGGGTGGAGAACATATAAAATTGGGGAAACAAAAAAAATTGAAGAACGTGTAAAATGAGAGTAATTACATATCTGCTTGGGTGTGGTTCCTGCTAGTACCTTGAATGACGTAATATTACAATGGAATTCACAAACAGCAATCAAGTGATGTGACTTAACGTAATTTGTTATGTGTATGGGATGCAGCTATTCGTTGGCACATTTTTGACATCGTTTTGCATTTTCGGAAATACGATTTTTTGACTGTTGTGACGACTTGAAAATGGCTTCCGGCCCGAAACTTGTCATCGAGTGAATAAAAAAAAATTAAATTTTCAGCTTTGGACTCGTTTTTCATTGTACAAATACACTCAATCTGATTCTCGCCCTATGGTGTCCAGCTCAGGAGTAACCCCTCCCACTCAAGTGTCTCAGCAACAAAAAGTCAAGGTGTAGAAGGGGTTCTTATCCCCACTGGTCCAGAGGGCATAGGGAGAGTGGGTGGAGGGGTGGGGGGGGGGGCCGATGTCCTCGTAGGTGACCTTGAATACAAGCAGCACAGCCGTAGGAGAGGGAATGGGGGCACCAAGGAGCCCATGTGTTTAACCCGAAGCCATAAGTCCTTCATGTCTAGCGACAACAAACCGATTATAATCGGTGGTTGTGGTAAGTTCCTATGGGACCAAACTGCTGAGGTCATCGGTCCCTAATCGTACACACTACTTAATCTAACTTAAAGTAACTTACACTAAGGACAACACACACACTCATGACCGAGGGAGGATTCGAACCTCCGGAGGGGAGTGCTACGTGAACCATGATAAGGCGCCCAAGACCGCGCGGCTACCCCGCGCTACGGTAATAATCAGATTGCGGGTTACGCCCGCAGTGCTACAGTACTTGAGCCGTCCACTATCATGATCATCATCTCCAGTTTCGGCTTTTGCGGAGTAATGGACTGCTAGACACCTCACCGAAAGTGTCCTCAGCAGAGCTGCCGTCATAAAGGCGAATGGTGGACAAACCCCATATTAATATCCGCTGATAGGTATCGAGATGCTTTTGATCAGACATTGCAGTTCCGGGATATTTTGTATTTTGGTGTAAGGGATCCGTGTTCTACTGTGGCTTGTTACACTGTAACAATGTAATTATTATTTACCTGTACTGTCTTTATTTCGGTGGAAATATGTCTACCATAGTGAACCACCGAAATGTAAAAAACAAAATAAAAGAGTGTAATCTAACAAAGTCGTTTGCAAAAGTACTGTAATGTATTTGTAGTCACTTTGGTAGGTGCACATTGGTCAATTCGTCATCAGTAAACCTATCCGTACTGCTATGTATCAGTGTTAATATACAGTTAACACTGATGTTAGAGGACGAACCCGAGACAGAATGGCACTGAATTCAAGATTGGGGCTGAACAGTAAAGAAAGCTGTAGTGTTATCAATCTCAAGAAGTACCGTTCGAGAACAGTGCAAGTTTGGAAACACACACACACACACACACACACACACACACACACACACACACACACACACACAGGGTCTACAGTCGACATCTGCACTGTTGGTGTAGGTTTACCGCACAATATAGATACAAAGGTAAATGGGGTATGAAATCACACGAAATACAGTTACTCTATTACGTGTCACTGGGGTCATAGGTACCTTACTCTAAAACATTCTGAAAGTATCCCTGAATCACCTACAAAATTCCGACTGTGGAATCTGGATTCACTCTGTATTACCCTTATTATTATTAGTATTAGTTTTCCTTCCTACTTTCAAACTAGTAAATTCTCCCATTCTTTGTTGCAACACATCTGCACTGGAGGCAGCTAACACAGTTTCTTCAGCAAGATGAAGGTGTTACCAGTAAGAAGTACTCCTTCTACGTTTTGTCGTTTTAAAGATCTGATGGACTTGGTCGAGGGCTGCTGAGAACACAGCCCATTACTCTGTTCGCAATTTGTAAAGGGTCCATTATACTTTGCCTGATTAAAATCCAGTAGTCTTTATCAGCGCTTGGTATATACACTGAGTTGACAAAAGTCATGGGATGCCTCCTAATACCGTGTAGGTCTTCCTTTCGCCCGGCGCAGTGCAACGTGGCGTAGACTCAACAAGTCGTTCGAAGCCCCCCTCCAGCAATACTGAGCCATGCTGCCTCTATAGCCGTCCATAATTGCGAAAGTATTGCGGTCCAGGATGCTATGCACGAACTGATGTCTCGATTATGTCCAGTGAGTGTTCAATGAGCTTCATGTCGGGCGATCTGGGTGGCCAAATCATTTACTCGTACTGTCCAGAATGTGCTTCGAACTAATCGCGAGCAATTGCGGCCTGGTAACAGGGCGCATTGTCATTACAGAAATGAAGTCCACGAATGGATGCAAATGGTCTCCAAGTAGACGAACATAACTATTTCCAGTCAATGATCGGTTGAGTTGGACAGGAGAACCCAGTCCATTCCATGTAACACAATCGACACGATTATGGAGCCACCACCAATTTGAACAGTACCTTGCTGCAACTTGGGCACACGACTTCAGGATGTCTGCGCCACGCTCGAACCCTACCGTCAGCTCTTTACCAACTGAAATCGGGACTCTTATGACAGGTCACGGTTTTCCAGTCGTCTAGCGTCCAACCGATATGGTCACGAGTCCTGGAGGGGCGCTGCAGGCGATGTCGTCCTTCGCCGCACTGTCCTAACGGGTAAGTCCGTCGTACGTCCCACACTGATTTCTGCAGTTCTTTCGCCCAGTGTTGCTAGTCTGTTAGCACTGAGAACTCTACGCAAACGCCGCCGCTCCCGGTCGTTAAGCGAAGGCTACCGTCCACTGTGCTGTCCGTGGTGAGAGGTAATGCCTGAAACCTGGTATCCTCGGAATACTCTTGACAATGTGGATCTCGGAATGTTGAATTCCCTAACGATTTCCGAAATGAATGTCCCTAGCGTCTCGCTCGAACTACCATTCCGCGTTCAAAGTCTATTAATTCCTGGTGTGCGGCCAGAGTCTCTCGTACGGAACCTTTTCACACGGACCACCTGACTACAATTGACAGCTCCGCCAATGCAGTGCCCTTTTATAACCGGTGTATGGTATATTAACGGCATCTCTCTCTCTCTCTCTCTCTCTCTCTCTCTCTCTCTCTCTCTCTCTGTGTGTGTGTGTGTGTGTGTGTGTGTGTGTGTGTGTTGCCATCCCATGACTTTTGTGACCTCAGTGTTTTCGCTAAAATTATCACCAATCGCATAGAAAAAACAACGGATATTAATAGGCACAGCAACAAGCTGGATTTAAATGTAGATGCATAGCACAACGAATTATTTCTCAAGCATGAGTCAAGTAATAGAACTTCCTTTCTTTCACTGGTGCCATGTCCTGCGCTGGCGCAGGGTCGGCATTGTTAGGAACTGATTTGGCAAGGTTAGTATGAAGGGGTGGCCGGATGCCCTTCCTGCCGCCACCCCGTACCCCCCGGGACGGAATTGGCGTACCCCTGCTGTCTGCGACTAGTGTAATTCATAGAATAGTGCGAACACGTTCAGATGTCTGCGAGTCGTGTAGGTAGGCGGAACGTGGGGACCAGCCCGGTATTCACCTAGCGGGATGTGGAAAAGCGCCGAAAAACCACATCCAGGTTGGCCGGCACACCGGCCCTCGTCGTTAATCCGCCGGACGGATTCGATCCGGGGCCGGCGCGCCCACCCGAGTCCAGGAAGCAGCGCGTTAGTGCGCTCCGCTACCCTGGCGGGTAATCAAGTAATAGAACCTAGAAATGAATATCAGTTGCTGCTCGTCTGGAAATCATGGAGCCTGAAAAAGCTTTAGCCTCTGTTTCGACAAAATCTGTAATGGCAAGCGCAAATTAGTTGGCGACAATCTTGTACATTACGGAGAAGATGCCGATATCAATGCTAGCGCTTCCATTAGAATTCATCAGGCTAATGAGATACACAGAACTGTGAGGAACCAGAGCATGAGAACTTCCATCACCAAAATTACTCCCAGTAATCATGACGGAAATTTTCAGTCTTAAATTTCAAAAATGGAATAAGAACTTGAGTTAACAGAACATACGCGAACCTAACATTTTACTGTTTGCCACTAGCGTAGACAACATACAAGTAGGCAGAAGAGAAATTTTGAAAACAGGCCTGTAAGTAAACATCGAAGAGACAGTAGTTAAAATTTAAATACATTATACAATTAAATTATGAGGTTTTTTACGTACTAAAGTTGAAGACAACGACTGTGAGGACATGAAAAGAAATTTTAGAGTTAAACAAAGGCCTGACGTACATTTGGTCAGGTAAACATTATTTTCAAAATTAAACTTAGTATTTATGTGAAATAATATTACTAGTTTTAACTTTTGGCAGTGAGACATGGCCTTTTAATGCGAAAACCATTTAAAAAAAGGAAGCTGGTCAAACCAGGGAGAATTACTGGGAAAGGGAGGAAAACTAACATACTGGGGGATTGTATGTAGTGAATAAACATTAGTGTGGCTGCTGCAGGAACAACAGCGGCGGAGGAACGATGGTGTTGGTTTCGACCTAAGAGACCTTCTCCGATGTCACAATTAGAGGAAGCATCAAGCTGTGATTTGTTAATGAAAATCCGATCCAGATGCTAAAAAGTTTTTTCTCCGCGACCGATATTAAAGCCGTTTTCTAGTGGAACCTGAAATTGACATTGTAAATATGCGATATAGTGAATATTTAAATACTACACAGGAGAGGAATGCAGACATTTCAACAACAAAAACTTTAAGTTTATACATGTACAGCACAAGTACAGAGAAGAAAAAAAGAGAAAAGAATATAGCTTTTATTGTGCTGTTGTGAAGCAACGTCAAGTGATTACGAAACTAAAAGTGCATAGATTTGAAAGTGATGTGCCCAATAATCTCGTAAAGGACTGTGCTTTTAGATATGCTAATGGTATTGGCTTGCTTAACCCTTTCGTGGGCAAAATTATTGAGTAGTTTTTTTTTAATGAATGGAGAGCAGATAGCAGTTAACATATAAGTATACATATCACACAGAATATCAAATTTGCTCCAACTGTGAAAGTGAGGTCACACAACAAGGTGGGAAGTATTCTTCCCACTACCCTTCCTTGGAGTTAAATGACAAAAACAACTTTTTCAATACATGTCACATTTATTTGATAAATTTACTTCTCTTGTTACAGTGTTTGTTCACGATTATTTGCCATGAAATTTTCTGAAACATGGGTCTATGCAAAGAGGTATTTGACAATATGTACAAACACAGCGAGTGCTCTTTTCCGCAGCTTTGCTACAACAATGACGGCAGGTCCAGTAGGTTTCTCCTAAAATGGGTTGATGCTCCCTACAGCCACATGACGAAAATCTTCAGGTACTTTACCCCTTTTTGCCAGAAAGACAGGTTTTTGTCCACGCCTTTTCTAGGATGAGAAGCCAGCGATCTATTGTCTTGCTAGATGGATCCTGTATGTGAGCTGATCATGTCCACTTTCTCTTTTACTTATTTTCCACAGGATAAAACTGTTCACTGCAGCAACGTCCACCAGAAAATAAAATATTCTGTGCCACCATTTTACAGAACGTCTGCCAGTTGCATACCTTTCTCGTAATTGATCAAACTTATCGACACCACCCATTATTTTGTTGTATTCTGCCACAACTTCAGGACAAGAAATCTATGAACTAGTATCATCCTTGTTTTTCCTTTCCACTGTGGCTGTTTCTCATGGGTCATGAATTGAGGACAGGAAAGTGACTGGACGGTTATCCATCCATTTTACTGCAGAAATGGCTTCTTTTGTTTCAAACTGGAATTCTCTTCGTTCCAATTTTACGTTTTCCTTCATAAATTTGGATAAATCAGAAGCATTTACCTTATACTATAGCTTTGAGGAAAAAAAATCACAAAATGTCACCCAAACAGCACTGAAAGGCTCGTCTACAGAGCAACACTCAGCTACACAATGTCTCTGCGCGAAGGTACAGCAAAAACGGCAGGAACTTCCGATTGGAAGTAGTATCCTACACTGTTCACTAGGTAGTAGCACCATACAGAGGTGGGAACTGTGAATCCCACGGGACTAGGAGCGAGTTCATTGTAGTGGGAAGCATGTTTCCCACGGCTCACGAAAGGGTTAAGCACTGAACTGAGTAATATTTTGCTTGTTCGAAGTTTTAGCTAGCGTGCTTCACCAACGAAAATCTAATAGCTGAAACGCATAAAGGCTGGCCACCTTGAGGCGTTGCGTCAGTTCATGTTACGCGTTCAAGGCTATTTTTCTTCCTTAATGTTGACAGGCACTTTAGTCCGCGTTACGAATTTTGTAACTTTATTCAAACCAGCTCTTTTATATGCAGGTCGTCCGAAGTAGAGGTATACACAAACAACTCCTTATAACGAAAGAACTCGACATTTTATATTGTTGAACAAGTATGCAAGCTACAGAGACACTCGCCAAGATGTGATCCTTCCCAATGCACTGAGTCGCAGTGACAAAGCACAACTATTTCGAGATTTTGGCGGAATACGCAGTTCCACAGATGCCTCACAACGACATTTTCCAGCAGGCTGGAGGCCCACCCCACCACCGTGGGGATGTTACCACATTTCTCCACGAGACGTTTCCTGAGTACTGGATCAGAAGGCTCGGGGAAGGGGGTATGGAAGGGGGTTGCCACTGCCTGGCCCCCTCGGTCTCTCAGTCTGAATCCTCTGGACTTCAGTGCATGGGGCTTTAGTCAAGGACATTGTTTACAGAACAAGGGGTCGAGATCTGGTAGATGTGATATAAGGGATCCATAACCGCAGTGGAGGCCGTAACACCCGCCATGCTGAACTTGTGGCGAGAAGTCAAGTACCATTTCGATGTCTGTCGAACTACAAATGGTGACCACACTGAATCGTAACAACATGCGTAAGTTTGAGTTTGTGTGTACAATTTTGGACAAATAAAGTTATAAACGTTAATAGATACTGAAACTCAAGCAAATGTTCCTGTACACCTTTAACCAGGGCGCATTACATAGATATCAGCTTTTACTCCGTGCAAGGTAAAGTTTAGTTTATTTTTGGCTGTAATACACTACTGGCCATTAAAACTGCTACACCACGAATATGACGTGCTACAGACGCGAAATTTAACAGACAGGAAGAAGATGCTGTGATATGCAAATGATTCGCTTTTCAGAGCATTCACACAAGGTTGGCGCCGGTGGCAACACCTACAACGTGCTGACATGAGGAAAGTTTCCAACCGATTTATCATACACAAACAGCAGTTGACCGGCGTTACCTGGTGAAACGTTGTTGTGATGCCTCGTGTAAGGAGGAGAAATGCGTACCATCACGTTTCCGACTTTGATAAAGGTCGGATTGTGGCCTATCGCGATTGCGATTTATCGTATCGCGACATTGCTGCTCGCGTTGGTCGAGATCCAATGACTGTTAGCAGAATATGGAATCAGTGGGTTCAGGAGGGTAATACGGAACGCCGTGCTGGATCCCAACGGCCTCTTATCACTAGCAGTCGAGACGACAGGCATCTTATCCGCATGGCTGTAACGGATCGTGCAGCCACGTCTCGATCCCTGAGCCAACAGATGGGGACGTTTGCAACACAACAACCATCCGCACGAACAGTTCGACGACGTTTGCAGCAACATGGATTATCAGCTCGGAGACCATGGCTGTGATTACCCTTGACGTTGCATCACAGACAGGAGCGCCTGCGATGGTGTACCCAACGACGAACCTGGGTGCACGAATGGCAAAACGTCATTTTTTCGGATGAATCCAGGTTCTGTGTACAGCATCATGATGGCCGCATCCGTGTTTGGCAACATCGCGGTGAACGCACATTGGAAGCGTGTATTCGTCATCGCCATACTGGCGTATCACCCGGCGTGATGGTATGCGGTGCTATTGGTTACACGTCTCGGTCACCTCTTGTTCGCACTGACGGCACTTTGAATAGTTGACGTTACATTTCAGACGTGTTACGACACATGGCTCTACCCTTCATTCGACCCCTGCGAAGCCCTACATTTCAGTAGGATAATGCACGACAGCATGTTGCAGGTCCTGTACGGGCCTTTCTGGATACAGAAAATGTTCGTCTGCTGCCCTGGCCAGCTCATTCTCCAGATCTCTCACCAATTGAAAACGTCTGGTCAATGGTGGCCGAGCAACTGTCTCGTCACAACACGCCAGTCACTACTCTTGATGAACTGTGGTATCGTGTTGAAGCTGCATGGGCAGCTGTACCTGTACACGCCATCCAAGCTCTGTTTGACTCAATGCCCAGGCGTATCAAGGCCGTTATTACGGTCAGAGGCGGTTGTTCTGGGTACTGATTTCTTAGGATCTATGCACCCAAATTGCGTGAAAATGTAATCACATGTCAGTTCTAGTATAATATATTTGTCCAATGAATATCCGTTTATCATCCGCATTTCTTCTTGGTGTAGCAATTTTAATGGCCAGTAGTGTAGTATGAAGTTCGTTTTCGTTTCTTGTTCTTATATTCTGAAAATTATGACTGCTGAAAGCAACTACATTGAAATTCATTTACCTTAATTGTATCTGAAGCGGACATATTATGAAGAAGTCACAAAATAGAGGTTCTGTCATTCTGCATGATGTACCCAGAATCAAAAATTATTGTCGTAAAGCACAATCGTATGTGTTATAGTAAAAACTCAAGAATTATCGAAGTAGAGTATTGTGCCACCAAGCGATAGAAATCGCTGATACCTGTGGTGAGGATTTGTTTCATTTCTTTGTCACCTCAGCGTTCATATGTACTAATATTTGCACACAAATCAAGAGAGACATAGGCAGCAAGGTAGTTGTTTAGTCGTACTGAAATTCTGATATAGTAATTTTTGCAATCATGACACAGCCCTTTTTCCTACGACAGTATTGGGTCTCCCCTCTCTTTAGTGTTGAACCCTGAGGTTGGTTTGCAATAGTAGTCTCTTCCGTGAATGTAGCGCATTCCACATCATTCACATCTGCTGCATGTGTGACATCCTTGGTCGTCCCCGACGTATATTTCTCTCAACAGCTCCTTCTGCTATAGTTTCAATGATGTTATTGTGTCTCAAGATGTGTCTTGCGAGTTTCTCACTTTTTGTTTGGATGTGCCTCCACAGAAATATTTTCTTGTACTCCTCTCAGTACCATTTCATTGATAATTGTGTCTTTCCAGCTGAAAGTCCTCATCTCCAGAACTCGTAGCCGCCTTCTCTCTTGTTTTCCTACTGTTCAAGTTTCGTACAAGTACAGGGCCCACTCCTCAGAAATGCTTTCGTGACTCGTTTCCTTATACCCAGGCTGATGTTCTTGTTGGTGAGTAGGTTCTTTCTCAAATTAAATGCAATTTCTTTCCGGCTTCTACCATCCCTCGTGATCCTGTTCTCAAATAGGTAAGTTCCTCTATCACTTCTAGCTCCTCTCTTCCAATTCTTATTTTTAAAGGTTCATATCATTACTTCAGTATTTCATACCACACTGACTGCAGAAAATCCTTCCCAATGTGCTGAGGACCTGCTCCAGATCATCTTTCGTATCCGTGATCACAGCAATGTCATCTGCGTAAGGTAGTATGTCTTTCTTCTGCCCATTAATTCTGGTCCCCACTCCATACTTACGAACTTGGTCATTACCTTCCCGGATGTAAGCATTAAATATACGAGGAGAAAGGGCACACCCTTGTCTCACGCTTTTTCTAATTTTTGCTTCTTGTTCAAGATAAAAATTCCTGATCGCCATAACTTCGTTCTTATAGAAGCTATGTATCACCCACATGTCTTATGTATTTTAGACCTGCTTTCTTCAACACTCTGGAGATCTCTTGCCAGATAACATCAGCAAATGCCTTTTCCACGTCTACAAATGTAATGTAAGTTGGTTTATTTTTTCTGTCTTTACTTCTCTGTAAGAAGTCTCAACGTCACAATCGCTTCTCTTGCTCGTAATACCCTGCTGAATTCAAACTCCTCTTCGCTCGTTGTATCCTTCGCGTTCTCTTCAATTCTCCTCAGAATTATCTTAACAAGAATTCTTAATGCATGCGATATTAGGGTTAAGGTTCGGTATTGTTCACATTTTGTAGCTGCCGCCTTGTTCGGTATAGGAAAAATGACCCAGCAGATAGTGGAACTGTTGATCTCTCTCCTGCGTTATACAAGGACCTACTGGGTACTCCATCTTAAACCCTTTCGCTGCTACAAAGGTGCTTTCTGCTTACCGTGCTGAGCCGGCTTTTCTTATGGCTGTACTGCTCGCCAAATGCTGGTGTCTGTGCCGGAAGACCGGGCTCCGATCGATATGCAATACTTATCATCCGGTTTTTCGAAAACTCGTCGGCGTCGTGGTCTTCAGTGCTGAGGCTAGTTTGATGCAGCTCTCCATGCTACTCTATTCTGTGCAAGCTTCTCCATCTCCCAGTACCTACTGCAGCCTACATCCTTCTGAATCTGCTTAGTGTATTCATCTCTTGGTCTCCCTCTTCGATTTTTGCTCTCCACGCTGCCCTCCAATACTAAATTGGTGATCCCTTGATGCCTCAGAACATGTCCTACCAACCGATCCCTTCTTCTAGTCAAGTTGTGCCACAAACTCCTCTTCTCCCCAATTCTAATAATACCTGCTCATTAGTTATGTGATCTACCCATCTAATCTTCAGCATTCTTCTGTAGCACCACATTTCGAAAGCTTCTATTCTCTTCTTGTCTAAACTATTTATCGTCCACGTTTCACTTCCATAAATGGCTACACTCCATTCAAATACTTTCAGAAATGATTTCCTGACTCGATGTTAACAAATTTTTCTTCTTCAGAAACGCTTTCCTTGCCATTGCCGGTCTACATTTTATATCATCTCTACTTCGACCATCATCAGTTATTTTGCTCCCCAAATAGCAAAACTCCTTTACTACTTTAAGTGTCTCATTTCATAATCTTATTCCCTCAGCATCACCCGATTTAATTCGACTACATTCCATTATCCTCGTTTTGCTTTTGTTGATGTTCATCTTATACCCTCCTTACAAGATACTGTCCATTCTGTTCAACTGCTCTTCCAAGTCCTTTGCTGTCTCTGACAGAATTACAATGTAATCGGCGAACCTCAAGGTTTTTATTTCTTCTCCATGAATTTTAATACCTACTCCGAATTTTTCTTTTGTTTCCTTTACTGCTTGCTCAATATACAGATTGAACAACATCGGGGATAGGCTACAACCCTGTCTCACTCCCTTCCCAACCACTGCTTCCCTTTCATACCCCTCGGCTCGTATGACTGCCATTTGGTTTCTGTACAAATTGTAAATAGCCTTTCGCTCCCTGTATTTGACCCCTGCCACCTTTAGAATTTGAAAGAGAGTATTCCAGTCAACATTGTCAAAAGCTTTCTCTAAGTCTACAAATTCTAGGAACGTATGTTTGCCTTTCCTTCATCTTTCTTCTAAGATAAGTCGTAGAGTCAGTATTGCCTCACGTGTTCCAACATTTCTGCGGAATCCAAACTGATCTTCCCCGAGGTCGGCTTCTATCAGTTTTTCCATTCGTCTGTAAAGAATTCGCGTTAGTATTTTGCAGCTGTGACTTATTAAACTTATAGTTCGGTAATTTTCACATCTAACTATTAGTTGAAAATATTTGATTCTTGCGCATTTCACAGTCTGATATCTTCACTGGATAAAGAACAGACGTTTTTTTCGTTATCCGTTATAATTATTGCACTGCATCAAATCGAGTACAACATTGCACGGAATTTTAAAGAGTTTGGACAGATAAAACACATGTCGTCAGCTTTCCGTATGGTTGCTTTTAGCTCATGCAGTGCAGAGAATTAAATGTAGATAATATATCAAAATTTTGTTTGTTTTGAGTGAATTCGTATGGGGCCAAACTGCTGAGATCATCGGTCCCTAGACTTACACACTACTTAAACTAACTTATGCTAAGAGGATCATACACACCCATGCCCGAGGGAGGACTCTAACCTCCGGCGTGAGGGGACGCCTGGTCTGTGACATGGCGCCTGAGACCACGCGGCCAGTCCGTGCGGCGAAATTTTATTTAAAATTGGGAGCAGAAGGATATCTCATTTCGTTCTCGAGTTATTGGGTTTTATATCCGAAGGACGGTCGTCCGCGGTGCGCCATTTCCCGTCCAAGCGATAGCGAGTCAAGTTGTCATGACAATCATATCTCGAACGATTCAAGGATATCGAAACGAATTTTCTGCAAATTATAGGACGCTATGAGGCACATACGTGGTATGATAAACAGTCGAAACTTTCGTATTCACCGCGATATGCAAGTAACTCGTTCGCAGGAGCGAGAGATCGGCAGCTCAGGACGCACTTAGACGTCCGTAGCTCTGTAGGAAAACCCGCATGGCGTGCGTACACACTTCCGTAACAACTGGAGAACGGCGAAGCAGGACGTGTGAACACAGCCACAGCAGCGAAAGGGAGTTTTTGTCGTATTTGCAACGTCAGTTTCAGATTACACAGAGAAAAGGGCTTCGATACAAATCTAAAACCGGTCGTGGAGTGACAGAAAAACTTTTTAGCAACTGGAGCAGATATTCGTTAATTCAGTAAACATTTGCTGAGCAGCAGCGCTCTCCATAAAGTAAGAATTAAAATTTGCAACAGTTTTACGCGTCAGTGCACAAGTGGACGTATTCTGTATGTAAGGTGTCAGGCAAATCCAACACCTTCAAATGGTTCAAATGGCTCTGAGCACTATTGGACTTAACAGCTATGGTCATCAGTCCCCTAGAACTTAGAACTACTTAAACCTAACTAACCTAAGGACAGCACACAACACCCAGCCATCACGAGGCAGAGAAAAATCCCTGACCCCGCCGGGAATCGAACCCGGCAACCCGGGCGTGGGAAGCGAGAACGCTACCCCACGACCACGAGATGCGGGCCCAACACCTTCCATGAAAACCCTGACATGATAGCAAATCCGGCAGTATGTCACATAGCTCCGAATAAATCCTGACATTAAATGAACCAAAGTAATATGATCAACAAGTGAGCAAATGGAATACCACACACTAACACAAAAACGCCTAAATGCATGTCATACCTTCCCACCGTGAAACAGACGCAGTTCCGAGGGGAGAAACGAGAACAGAAGCCGAGAGCAGAACCGTGTTAAGCTAGAAGGCCCTACGATAAGGGACAGACACCCACATCTCCGGCCGACCGCCAGGACCACCCTCCAGCCCATGTTAAAAGATAGAGCCCTCCAGAAGAACAGTATAGATCTTATGAGAACACTAAAAGGGCCACACCAGCTGCAAGTTTTAGCGTGAGACTACACGTGTCTCTGTTACGTAGCAAACATTAAAAACATTGCCCCACCACGAAAAGTATAACGTTTCTCATTGGATAGACAGAATTTTTGTAGGCAGAGCTTAAGGTTAACATTGAGACCCTGATTGGTCAGTTGAAAACACATCCAGATACCTTTTTCTTAAACCAGCTTCGGTAAACTGTAGTAAGGAGAAGTTAGAGAGAGTTGCTTCCGAGACGGCGAGGTGTGTGGAGCTGCGCCGCCTGCCGCCCCCTGACACTGCCTAACCAACGACAAGATAACGAACGCACGCGATGCCCCATAAGGCTTCACTCAGAACTGCAGAAGTCTCATCTATTACACCCCCTTTTTGCATAATACGAATGTCGATCATCAATTAAAGTTCACGGTATTCACATTTGCTACTAGATGTTAAAATCTGAAACGCGATGATTTTTCTGTTATATAATTACTGAGAAGCCACATCAGCCACTCTAATTTACGACAAGTTCAATAAGTAATTAAAGATAATTGAGAGTATCTGTAGACCACTTTTGATAGTTTTCTCTTTTATGAAACTTAATTTAAACCTAGATTATAGATGTGATACGGCACAGGTCATCCTTCGATCCATTGTAGAACTTGGAAACCCATTCAGGGAATATTCGTTCACATTTTTGTTGAACGCTGTTGGTTTTTATCATCCTGTATTAAAATATTTCCTTTTATCAATAGTGCAATTTATAAACAATGTTTTGTGAGTAGAATAAAAATTCCAATGGTAAACTTAACTGCTTTTTCGACGTTATTTTACCGGCTAACTAAAAATAGGAAAGCCTTGAACCCTTGAACCCCTTCCACTAAATTTAGTTAGTATTAGAGCATAACTTAATCATAGCTAACACTTGGTTCAAGAATCATAAAAGAAGGTTGTATACCTGGAAGAATCCTGGAGATACTAAAAGGTATCAGATAGATTATCTAATGGTAAGACAGAGATTTAGGAACCAGGTTTTAAATTGTAAGACATTTCCAGGGGCAGATGTGGATTCTGACTACAATCTATTGGTTATGAACTGCAGATTGAAACTGAAGAAACTGCAAAAAGGTGGGAATTTAAGGAGATGGGACCTGGATAAACTGAAAGAACCAGAGGTTGTAGAGAGTTTCAGGGAGAGCATAAGGGAACAATTGACAGGAATGGGGGAAAGAAATACAGTAGAAGAAGAATGGGCAGCTCTGAGGGATGAAATAGTGAAGGCAGCAGACGATCAAGTAGGTAAAAAGACGAGGGCTAATAGAAATCCTTGGGTAACAGAAGAAATATTGAATTTAATTGATGAAAGGAGAAAATATAAAAATGCAGTAAATGAGGCAGGCAAAAAGGAATACAAACGTCTCAAAAATGATATCGACAGGAAGTGCAAAATGGCTAAGCAGGGATGGCTAGAGGACAAATGTAAGGATGTAGAGGCTTGTCTCACTAGGGGTAAGATAGATACTGCCTACAGGAAAATTAAAGAGACCTTTGGAGAGAAGAGAACCACTTGTATGAATATCAAGAGCTCAGATGCCAACTCAGTTCTAAGCAAAGAAGGGAAGGCAGAAAGGTGGAAAGAGTATATAGAGGGTTTATACAAGGGCGATGTACTTGAGGACAATATGATGGAAATGGAAGAGGATGTAGATGAAGACAAAATGGGAGATAAGATACTGCGTGAAGAGTTTGACAGAGCACTGAAAGACCTGAGTCGAAACAAGGCCCCCGGAGTAGACAACATTCCATTGGAACTACTGGCGGCCTTGGGAGAGCCAGTCCTGACAAAACTCTACCATCTGGTGAGCAAGATGTATGAAACAGGTGAAATACCCTCAGACTTCAAGAAGAATATAATAATTCCAATCCCAAAGAAAGCAGGTGTTGACAGATGTGAAAATTACCGAACTACCAGTTTAATAAGTCACAGCTGCAAAATACTAACGCGAATTCTTTACAGACGAATGGAAAAACTGGTAGAAGTGGACCTCGGGGAAGATCAGTTTGGATTCCGTAGAAATGTTGGAACACGTGAGGCAATACTAACCTTACGACTTATCTTAGAAGAAAGATTAACAAAAGGCAAACCTACGTTTCTAGCATTTGTAGACTTAGAGAAAGCTTTTGACAGTGTTAACTGGAATACTCTCTTTCAAATTCTGAAGGTGGCAGGGGTAAAATACAGGGAGCGAAAGGCTATTTACAATTTGTACAGAAACCAGATGGCAGTTATAAGAGTCGAGGGGCATGAAAAGGAAGCAGTGGTTGGGACAGGAGTGAGACAGGGTTGTAGCCTCTCCCCGATGCTATTCAATCTGTATATTGAGCAAGCAGTAAAGGAAACAAAAGAAAAATTCGGAGTAGGTATTAAAATTCATGGAGAAGAAGTAAAAACTTTGAGGTTCGCCGATGACTGTAATTCTGTCAGAGACAGCAAAGGACTTGGAAGAGCAGTTGAACGGAATGGACAGTGTCTTGAAAGGAGGATATAAGATGAACATCAACAAAAGCAAAACGAGGATAATGGAATGTAGTCAAATTAAATCGGGTGATGCTGAGGGAATTAGATTAGAAAATGAGACACTTAAAGTAGTAAAGGAGTTTTGCTATTTAGGGAGCAAAATAACTGATGATGGTCGAAATAGAGAGGATATAAAATGTAGACTGGCAATGGCAAGGAAAGCGTTTCTGAAGAAGAGAAATTTGTTAACATCTAGTATAGATTTAAGCGTCAGGAAGTCGTTTCTGAAAGTATTTGTATGGAGTGTAGCCATGTATGGAAGTGAAACATGGACGATAACTAGTTTGGACAGGAAGATAATAGAAGCTTTCGAAATGTGGTGCTACAGAAGAATGCTGAAGATAAGGTGGGTAGATCACGTAACTAATGAGGAGGTATTGAATAGGATTGGGGAGAAGAGAAGTTTGTGGCACAACTTGACTAGAAGAAGGGATCGGTTGGTAGGACATGTTTTGAGGCATCAAGGGATCACAAATTTAGCATTGGAGGGCACCGTGGAGGGTAAAAATCGTAGAGGGAGACCAAGAGATGAATACACTAAGCAGATTCAGAAGGATGTAGGTTGCAGTAGGCACTGGGAGATGAAGGAGCTTGCACAGGATAGAGTAGCATGGAGAGCTGCATCAAACCAGTCTCAGGACTGAAGACAACAACAACAACAAGATTCTTTTACAGGGAGTGCAGTGGAGCTGACGCTGAAATCATTAAGTATTTGGTTATATCATCGCTAGTCTCACTGAACTCTTCTGAACTCTACATGTCATGTGTGGTCTGGCGTCTCCTTACCAGCAACAGGTCCCAGGTTCAAACTAGTCAATTCCCTAAAAAACACGCTCAGAGCGTCGTTGCGCGAAAATGGTAGGGAGACACGACTTAGAACAGACAGACACCACGATGTAGTGTAGGCTACTGACCAGGTCGGAGACGTCGAGGTTGTCGGCGACCCAGTCGCGGCCCTGGCGGAACTCGTCGTGCAGGCCCATAATGTACAGCGTGTCCAGCCCGTCGACGATGGTGGCGCCCATGGAGGCGGCGCCGAACACGCTGTTGCTGTGGCTGCGCTTGCTCACCGGCCGCAGCTCGTTCTTGCCCCAGGCGTAACGCACGTAGTTGTCCCAGGCGTGCCGCATCATCTGCAACACACGGCCCGCGGCGTCAACCACCTGTGCCTACTGTCACCGGCTGCGAGCAGCGGCGGCTTGCGCAGTCGGGTACCTCCTTGATTTTGAGGCGGCGCGCCAGCGCGACGGAGTCGTTGCGGTCCTGCGCGGGCAGCTCGTAGCGCACGGGGGCGGGCGTGGGGGCGGCGGGGGCGGGCCGGCCCGGCGGCGAGCGCACGACCAGCAGCGTGCTGAGCGCGCCCGCCAGCAGCAGCAGCGCCAGCACCAGCGACGACAGCGGCCGCTGCATCGCCTGCGCCTGCACGTGCGCCACCCACACGTCATTCCTACCACCCCCGACATCGGGACTTAACGTTCCGTCGACGAACAGATCGCAAGCTAGGATTGGCAACGGAAACATGTGTCGAGCCGAGCTACTGCAAGTCCCGAGGGCTTGGCAGAAAGACCCATTACCGTTGATTGAATTATGCTGGTGCACAAGGTCATAGCCCTTTTGTTTTGCATGTTGGTATTCCGGTTGCTATGACTTTGCGATTGTCATGTTTTATTTGTAGCTCACTGTTGCTGTTCGAGTTTACATATTGTAATATGAACATAACGAATTGAGGCGTGGACGCTAGAAAATGGGAGTGTCGAGAGGAAAAATCTGAACACTTCCTACGTATTCTTAGGCAGCCAGAAAGATTTACGCCGTACATGGGGATATTGCAGCTGGACAGAGAACGGCAAGAAAATAGTTTTCTCGTTTTAAGGAGGATCGTTCTCAAAGCGACACTCCACGTTCATGAGACATTCGGGGTTTGATGAAGATCGTTTAAATGCTTTAAGCCACAGTCATCCTCGTCAGTATACTCGAGAAATGGCAAATGTGATTAACTGTGATTATTCCACGATCGTGCGACATTTACAGATAACTGGTATAGTTAAAAAAATCGGCTGTAAGGGTTTCTCATGTTCAAAGCCAAAACCACAAAAATCAGCCGGTGGCCGTATGTGCTTGCTCGTGATCAACTGGCTCGTTAACAGTACCTACTATTCCTATCCTGCATAACTCTTGTGATGAAAAAAGGTGACTTTATGCTAACATAAGGAAAAGAAAGGAATGGTTGAGTCTAAACAAAGCACAACTTCCTGTACAAAGACCTGCGCGCATCCACAAAGGGTAATATTATGCATCTGGTGGAATAGCAACGGCGTTGTGTACTACGAACTGCTACCCTGAGGTGTAACCGTCACAGCTGACATTTATTGCAACAACGGGGACGTCTTGCAGATGCAATCCAAGAACAACGGCCAAGATGACTGCGAGAAGTAATGCTACTCCACGATGACGCCCGTCCGCTTTCTGCTAGACTGACAAAAAACCACTATACAGGAGTTGGGTTGGAAAGTCATTCCGCACCCACCTTATTCCCCTGATCTTCCGCCCTCAGATTTTCTGTTTCGCTCTCTGTCGAACAACCTTCAAAGAACTTCCTTTGCGGATGAAAATATGGTCCGAACATAGCTCGACGACTTCTTCGCCTCAAAAACACGTGATTTCTACAGTCAGGGAATCGAAAATTTACCCTAGCATTGACAGACTGTTGTAAATAGTGAAGGGAATGTATTATTGATGAATAAAGTTTCTTTTAGGCGTATCTGGTGTGTTTATTAAACTTATGGAAAAGCTCTATTAACTCACCTAATACCATTATCTCTGGAAGCAGTGACACCCATCGAAGCGATTTAAAATGGAACGTCCACATAAGGCCAATCGCAGGTAAGGCATATTCCAAACTGAGATTCACGGGAGAATCCTAAGGAAATTTAGTCCAACCATAAAGGAGGTAGCATGCGAAACTCGACCAATACTTTAATATTGCTAATCACTATGGCATCAGTACCACAAACGATTTATAGACGAAACAGAGAAGATCCAAAGAAAAGCAGCCTGTTTCGTTACAGATTCATTTCGCAAATGAGGAAACGTCACGGAGATGCTCAATCAATTTCAGTGACAGGTGTTCTGCATCACGGTGGCGTTTACTGCTAAAATTGCGAGACATTACGTTCCTGGAAGTGTCACCCGACACATTGCTCCCTCCTGCGTTTGTCTCGCGGAAATACAATGAACGTCAAGTCGGAGAGATCCTTCCCGCGAACGCCTCGGGACTGGAACGGAGAAGTATGGACCGGTACACAAAGTACCCTCCGCCATACACAGTAATGTGGCTTGCGGTATACAGCTGCAGATTTAGTACTTTGGCTTCGTGTACCAGCCTGTAGCTCGTGAATTTGCTCCCCTAATCCGCATTACGCGTGTTTTAGTAAAGGTACACAGGACCTCCTGAATGTTCTGGTCGGAGACTAATAGGCTTGATTCAGGGCTGGTGATACTCCTAAGTATTTCCCAGCGTCAACTGGATCGGAAACAGGCTCGCGAAAAGTCGGTGCAGGAATCAGCCTTGCAAGTGGAGTGCTACTGGCGGGAAAAGTCAGTGAGCAAATGACAATGTCCGCAGTCTATTCCTGAGCCTCACTGACTAAAAAGATTTGAACGTGCATAAAAAGCGAGCCAATTATGGGTCCTCTTAAGTGCGAGGTATGACCATAAGACCTCTTCGATGTAAGAGGCAAATCGTAAGCTCTCAGGGGGGAGGTGCTGTTTCGATAGTTTTCGGTTTCGAAGATATGAATCCATAGTAGTGGACACAGTAACGCTACCACTATAGAGACTTGGTAGAATTTGCAATTGCAACTTTCTGGCAGATTAAAACCGTGTGCCGGATCGGAACTCGATAGCGATACCTTTGTCTTTCGCGGAAAAATTCTCTAGCGACTGAGTTATCCGGGCAAGATTTGCGACCTGCCCTCATCGCTTTACTTCCGCCGACATCTCCCTCCCGCTGCCCGGAGTTGACAGTTCTCATGCATACGTTGCGCCACTAGCACTCCGGGCACACGCGGAGGTTTTCACTCTGCACCGGAGTGTGCGTCGCAGAGTGAAAATTCATTCGGCGTTTGCACGGGGCTGGAATCCTGGTAAGTGCTTCCGGATTTTGTAGGCGAGTGCAGTGGCTTGTCTCTTTGGCAGCTTTTGTTTTTCGTCTCGGAGTTAAATATTGGACGTTATCAGACATCTCTTTTTAAAGAAAGCTCGTTTTCCTTGTGAAATCCTTGCTATTATCTTTTTCCTGCATTTTCCTTCTGTATCTGCCCTATTCTGCAGACAGGAATATTGATCCGTCTCGTCAAGTCTTTAGTTCAAGTTTAGCATTTAGTCAATTAGTGTGACCACCTGCTGCGCACACCAGTATCTTTAGTTTTCACTTTATAGCCATTAGTTAGAAAACGCTCTCATTCATTAAGACCGACTCAATTTACGTTTCCTTACGGCGACTCCTGCTACGCCATTAGCGAATCATATCTTGTTGATTTTCTGTCCATGACAAACATCCGCCACACCGGGCTCTTCTATGCGCAAATTAAACATCAGACGTGAAAATGAACAAGCTTGTCTTTCACTTGTCCTGATCCTGACCCTTTTGTGCCACTCCGTTTTCGCTGCCTATTTCAAATGACTTACCCCTCTACCCCTCGTATTAACAACACACTGCTTAAGAATATAGAGTTATTTCTTTCGCGAAGTCGTGATTTTAAAGTTCCCATGGCTGAAGGAAGTTTGAGAAAACTGATGATTCAGCGAACCGCGGTGGCCGGGAGCTGAAATCACCACAGAGTGCAACAAAGAATGCGTTCATCAGGTCCGCGGAGGGGAAGCTGGCCGTTTCTCTAGAGTCAAGCTCAACGGTAATGGTAAGGACGCGACTGCTAGAGGAGGAAGAGAGGATGTGGAGCGGGAGGGGGGAGGGAGGGGAGGAGGAGGAATGCGTCTCGGCATCCGGAACTGCCACAAAAATTCGTTAGGTTTGGAAGCGAGCACGGCAAGACAAGGCCGCTGCGGAGACTGCATGAAGGTGGCACCTCCAGCCAGGGTCAATAACTCAGCGCGCCTTGTCGGAACCCGAGGGCCCACACTAGATTTACTCCATATTCCGCAAGCCACATTACAGTACCCCTGCAATTCCCCTCCTTTCCTGTTCCAGTTGACAAAGATCCGCAAGAACAACAATTAGCGCCGTGTGATCTCTCTCTAATTTCACTCTATGCTATTTTCGCGAGAACGTACGCTCTCAGAAAACTTACACGTCCATGGACACCGCCTCTCTTCTAGCGCCTGCCCCTGGCATTGGAAGAGCATCTCCATCACGCTTTCGCTTTTATTAACTGAACATGTGACGAAACGTGACGCTCTTCTGTGGATCTTCCTCTTTTCCTCCCTCAATCACATCTGGTAAGCGTCCATCAATAATGACTAATACTGAAGTATCGATTGAACCAAAGTTCTGTAAACTACCTCCACACTTCTTGTGGTGTCTTCCAATGAATCTCACAAGGGAATCGTCCAATTCGACATGCCGAAACCTACTTTGAAATCTTTCACACAGGAAGAATACACCGAAAGAAATGCAGTGTCAAAATTTTAGGCGCTAAGGCGCACTTTGTATTTTTGAGAAAAAGTTAAAGCTCCTCACTTTTGCCGCAAGAAGAGTCGCTTGTATTAGGCTGGGGCATCAGTTCGTAGCGATTTTGCTTTGCATATCATTATTCCGGTTGCTATGGGTTTATTTCTCGACTTTCTTTTTCATTTGTAGTTCACTGTTGCTATTTTAGTTTACATGTTATCATTTTGTCGTTTGGAGATAGTGAGTGGAACTGTGGACGCTAGAAAATGGAGCGCCAAGTGGAGATATCGGAACATTTCCGACATATTCTTCTGTTTGAGTTCAACAGAGGAGAGGGTTGATAACAGCGGAGGCAACCAGAAAGATTTACGCCGTTTGTGGGGAAAATGCCACTGGAGAGAGTACGGCAAGAAAATTTTCTTCTCGTTTTCAGGAGGATGCATTTGTCATTAGTGACCCTCCACGTTCGGGAAGACCTTCGGGGTTTGTTGAAGATAAAAAAAAAATGGTTCAAATGGCTCTGAGCACTATGGGACTCAACTGCTGAGGTCATTAGTCCCCTAGAACTTAGAACTAGTTAAACCTAACTAACCTAAGGACATCACAAACATCCATGCCCGAGGCAGGATTCGAACCTGCGACCGTAGCGGTCTTGCGGTTCCAGACTGCAGCGCCTTTAACCGCACGGCCACTTCGGCCGGCTGTTGAAGATAGTTTAAACGCAGCCGGCCTGTGTGGACGAGCGGTTCTAGGCGCTTCAGTCTGGAACCGCGCGACCGCTACTGTCGCAAGTTCGAATCCTGCCTCGGACATGGATGTGTGTGATGTCCTTAGGTTAGTTAGGTTTAAGTAGTTCTACGTTCTACGGGACTGATGACCTCAGATGCTAAGTCCCATAGTGCTCAGAGCCATCTGAACCATTTGTTTAAACGCATTAATCCACAACGGCCCACGTCAGTGTACTCGAAAACTCGCAAATGTGATGAACTATGAGCGGTTCTAGGTGCTCAGTCCTGAACCGCGCCTGCTACGGTCGCAGGTTCGAATCCTGCCTCGGGCATGGATGTATGTTATGTCCTTAGGTTAGTTAGGTTTAACTAGTTCTAAGTTCTAGGGGACTAATGACCTCAGAAGTTGAGTCCCATAGTGCTCAGAGCCATTTGAACCATTTGATGAACTATGATCATTCCATCGTCGTGCGACATTGGCGTGAAATGTGGAAGGGTCAAAAATCGTACGTGTGGGTACCGCATGCTCCACACCAAAATCACAAAAACCGGCAGGTGGGCATATGTGTAGCTCTGCTTGCTCGTCATTAATTGGCTCGTAAAGAACACCGACGGTTCCTATCCTGTGTCGTTACTGGTGACGGGACATGGTGTCTTTATACTAACATAAGGAAAAGAAAGGAATGGCTAAGCCCAAACAAAGCAGCAACTTCGCGTACAAAGATCTACGCGCATCCCCAAAAGATAAATGTTATGCATCGGGCGGAACAGCGACGGTGTGGTGTAATACGAATTGCTTAGCTGAGACATCTTTCAGGCGCAATCAAAGAACAACTGGAATCTACGACTGCGTGAAGTGATGCTACTCCACGATAACGCCCGCGCACATTCTGCCACATTGGCAGAAGAAGAAGAAGAAAGAAAGAAAAAAAAAGCCATGTACAGGAGGTGGGAAGTCATTCCGCATCCACCGTTATTCACCTGATCTTGTGCCCTCAGACGTTCACCTTTTGCATACACTGTCGAACAACCTTAAAGGAAATTCCTTTCCGGATGAAAATGAGGTCCTAATATGGCTCGACGAGTTCTTCGCTTCAAAACCACGTGATTTCTACAGTCGCGGAATCGAGAAGTTACGCCAAGGTTGGCAGGTTGTTGTGCACAGTGAAGCAGAATGTATTATTGATCACCAAAGTCTCTTATATGGATCTGTCGTGTTTATTAAACTTAAATGCCAAAACGTTACGAACTTCCGCACAAAACCTATACCAGCGATTTGTACGGCTGTTCCCGCCTCGCTCGCGAAGCGGCGAATAAGCAGACACAGCTGTGACAACAAAACGTAGCGCTGTTTTGCACGAAGTCCAAAGTGCACACAGGCCGATTTTAAGGATTTAAACCATACCAAAAATGCCTCGAATCATTAATTTTTTGAGGTCAAAACAATGTGACTGCCTTTTTTTACGCCCGTGAATGCGCTGAATTCCTAAGAAGTTAATACTACTGTAATAATGCTAACTCATCTTGGATGACTTTTGGAAACAGAGATGTGAATAAAAAATGTGTGTTGAGAGGCACTCTTGTCACTGTCTTGTATTGATCACTGCGGTGGAGAAAATACAAACATTCAGTCCGAAGAGGATATGTTTTATCATCAAGATCCGATAACCTGATTAATGTACGGCAGCGTATGCAGGAGACAATTCCAGATGAGTTCGACGCAACAGATGCTACACAGAAGCAAGCAAGATGATGTTCCAGGAAGTGATGACTTTTCAAAATACAACAACGACGTCACCATTATAACTAAAACAGCCGCTACATTACAAGATCATGGAGCCATTATCTAACTGCAGTTGGTGGTTAATGAAACAGTCGGACTTTACATGGTCTAATTGAAGCTTTAAGTGTGATTTTTGTGCACCTTTTGGCCTATTGACTTTGAACTGTTCTCGTCTTTCGTCTTTGTGAAGATTATCGGTAGGAGTTGTTAACACAATGTTTGAACTGTTAATTGTGCAAATTTTGAGGTTCAGTGATCGGATCTCAGGCTATTTCTGAATGCAGTCTGAAAACTACAGGACATCAATCATTGGCTTCACAGCGGTCACAAGCTTAATCCTGGCTCAGCTGCCGATCCTTATTAAAACTATTTTCTAAGTATATCAGAGTGTAGTAAGTTGTTCCAGGTCAACCAAACATGTTTCTTAATGAATCTGCAGAGCTGTACGTCTCAGGTGCCCCACATAGCTGACTCTACGTGGATTGTAGCCAAGACCACAAGTGGGAAGTTCCGAGAAGACGACATAAGGGAAGCTTCGAAGTACAGCTTAGTGCATATATAGAATTCAAAGGAGGAAAGATTAGAGTGTGAAGTTTCATCGATGACGACATCGTTAGAGACGGAGCACAAGCTGCCCCTACTTTTCAAAGGAACCGTCTCCGCCTGTGCCTGAAGTTACTGACGGAAACCACACTGAAGACCTAAACCTGGATGTCGGACGGGGATGCGAACTGCTGCCTTGATTGCTAGTTCACGGCACCACGTCTGTCGGGACATCGAACAAGACGCTGTTGCGCATGGATCCTTAGCAGTCCGTGAGTGCTGCGTCCTACCGTCGGTCCCCTTTACTATGAGGAGCAATCAAACAAAATCTGCCTAATCGCTTCCCTCTTACAAGGGAACCTCCCCATCGCACCCCCCTCAGATTTAGTTAAGTTGCACAGTAGATAGGCCTTGAAAAACTGAACACAGATCAATCGTGAAAACAGAAAGAAGTTGTGTGGAACTATGAAAAAATAAGCAAAATATACAAACTGAGTAGTCCATGCGCAAGATAGGCAAGATTAAGTATAGAATGAGCTCAGGGCCGCCGTGGTCCCGTGGTTTAGCGTGAGCAGCTGAGGAACGAGAGGTTCTTGGTTCAAGTCTTCCCTCGAGTCAAACGTTTAATTTTTTTTATTTTCTGACAATTATTATCTCCTTGACAGCTATACAGAACATAAGCATCAGGCATTGTACAATTTTCGTGTGGGAGTAGACGTGATTACCATTCCTCCAGGTTGTACACCTCTTGTACAACCGTTAGATGTGTTTGGTTTTCGGCAAGTGAAATACTTTGTGAAAAGATTCTACGATTTTGCGAAGCTGCACAGGTACACAGAGCAGTATTGTTTACGTGATCGTGTGTCAATTATCAAAATTCAGGCACTCACACATAATCAACTACGCTCTCCAAAATTCCAGGGCATGTTCAGATTTGCTTGGACATATGCAGGATTTGACGGTCTACACACGGAAAAAATTGAAAACGTTAAAAACGTGCGCTGTCAGAGCACAGGGAAAACTGTGCGACTGTGAAACTGTTGCATTCATTTGTTGAAGTTTATGTGACAAACTCTTATGTTTTCATCACTTTTTTGGGAGTGATTATCACATCCACAAGAAAACCTAAATCGGGCAAGGTAGAAGAATCTTTTTACCCATTCGCCAAGTGTACAAGTTAGGTGGGTCGACAACATATTCCTGTCATGTGACGCACAAGCCGTCACCAGTGTCGTATAGAATATATCAGAAGTGTTTTCCTGTGGAGTAATCGATTGACCTATGACCTTGCGATCAAATGGTTTCGGTTCCCATTGGAGAGGCACATCCTTTCGTCTATTAATCGCACGATTTTGCGGTGCGGTCGCAAAACATAGACACTAAACTTATTAAAGTGAACAGAGACGTCAATGGACGAACGGACAGATCGTACCTTTGCGAAAATAAAGAAAGTAAACTTTTCACTCGACGGAAGATTTGAACCAAGGACCTGTCGTTCCGCAGGTGCTCACGCTAACCACGGGACCACGGCGCTCCTGAGCTCACACTCTCCCTGATGTTGCTTATGTTGCGCATGGACTACTCAGTTTGTATATTTTGCTTATTTTTTTCAAGGCCTATCCACTATGCCAACTTATAACTAAATCTGAGGGGGGTGCGATGGGGAGAATCCCGTGTTAGACCGAGACATGCCAGTAAACAGAGCGGCGCGACCGGAAGCGCCGGTACTTGCCTCTGAGGCGGCGGCCAACCAGCTTGACCTTACTTCCTGCCATCGCCCACTGGCCGGGCTGGCCTACTTAACAGCAACGCAGTGCCGCCTGCCTAATCTCACGAGATGACACTGCACTTGCAACGTCTCGACGAACCATTCCCATCTACACGGATGATCTATCTTCACCAAAAAGGATTCTCTCTCTAAAAAAATGGTTCAAATGGCTCTGAGCACTATGGGACTTAACATCTGAGGTCATCAGTCCCCTAGACTTAGAACTACTTAAACCTAACTAACCTAAGGACATCACACACATCCATGCCCGAGGCAGGATTCGAACCTGCGACCGTAGCAGCAGCGCGGTTCCAGACTTTAGCGCCAGTAACCGCACGGCCACCACGGCCGGCGATTCTCTCTCTACATACACATCACCAACTGTTCCGAACTGACCTACCACCAGCTGTTCCGAACAGAATAATCGAAACTCCAATCACCAGTTATTGGAGTACAATTGCGTATCACCTTCTGCCTTCTGTAGGTGATAGTTGTGCACCAGACAAAAAGCAACGTTATTGTAAATGGACGTCCTTTAATGGATGGATACTTAAGCGAGCTACATAATTTGCGTACGATCTAGAGTTCATCCACAGTAAATCGGTTGAGAATCAGCCAACGCAAGCCTGCCTGGTCACTGATTCGAGGCAGTGACGTACTATTTTCACAAGTATTCGACGGAAATATCAAATAGTGACGTATGGTCCTTCGTGCTGGTGTAGAGGGCATGAGCACTGAAGCAGGATAATACGTAGTAGCATTACGCTGTGTGACATACGACTACGGAGAGGAAGAAGTGAACCTTGGTGCCAGCCCACAGTCTGCTTCACTCGAATAGCACCAAGAGACTGGACGGATAACCACCGACATTGTTCTTACTCAACGAGTCGTAAGAGAGGGCTTTGGGGTTTAGCGCAGAACATTCTCGCAGAGTCTGGAGATTATGCACTGTTCGCCCCGCCGGCCAATTGGATGTCACACGTTGTTCGGATTCCACGTTAAACTGTCCCTCGGGTAGTATTACTGCGGTACGTTAGAGACATGCAACTCGCCGAAGTGGCGTCCATTTGATACTTGTACCAGCCCGTTTAGCCACACGAAATAATAATAATAACAATAATAAACCCGTGGAGGCCCGGGAAAAGAATAGGCCTCCGGTATGTTCTGCCAGTCGTAAAAGGCGACGAAAAGAATAAACCACTAATAGGGCTAGCCCCCCTTTTAGTGTGATTAGTTGGTTCAGGACAGAACTAAAGAAGCCTCGGACAAGCGCCGTCATGGTCGGGGACGACGCTTGAACCCTATGCCCGCCCACAATGGTAACGACACTGCTAGCCAACTGGAAAATGATTTAAATCCAAATAGAGGTGTTTTGCAGGATATGCTTCCTGCAACCACCCTAGAAGGAAAACAAAGACAGAGGATGAGATGGTCAGATGAAGTTAATAGATACCTCATGTTCAGTTATTACCAAGCAACAAACCTAGGAACCAACACAACTGGATACAGATCACAAGTATACACAACATTTATTACCAGATACCCAGAATTAAAATTTTTAACAGAACAACGACTAGCTGATCAGATCTGTGTAATAATCAAAAACAGGATACCCCAGTCAGAATTAGAAAACATCAAACAACAAGTACAACAAATACTGGAACAAAATAATGTGCGATCAGAAGAAGAAAATACAGTAATGGACTCAAACATCCCAGAGCAAACAAACAAAGAACAATACGCATCAATTAAACAATCAGAGGAAAATGAAATCTTAAGACAGCCACCAGAACAAGCACAAATAGAACACGAAGTGACACACATGTTAGATATAGAAGAAAAATTTCAGCTGACATATATAGAATACAAAGACGCAAATACAGACATTAGACCATTCTTGCATAGACCGCCAAATAACCCACAAGTCGAAACAACAATAAAAACTATCAACACAATCATACACAACAAAATAAATGAAAACACAACTATGGAAGAGTTACAACTACTGGTTTATATAGGAGCACTCACTACACTAAATATACACGCTAGGCAGAGATCAGAACCAACCAACACACAGAAGAAACCCACAAAACCAGCATGGCAACACAGGCTACCGATCACAATAGAAAAACGGAGAAAAGACATCGGACAGCTAACACAATTTATAAGAAATGAAATGTCAGAAAAAAAACGAAAAAGGTTAGGTAAAATCTCACGACAAGAAGCGATAGAGCAATTACATGAAAAGAAGCAGAAATTACAAGCATTGGCCAAACGACTTAGGAGATACAAAAAAGTGAAAATAGAAGGAAACAAAACCAAACACTCAACACAAACCAAAAGAAATTTTACCAGGCAATAGATAACACACACATTAAAATAGACAATCCACCAAACATAGCAGACATGGAACACTTCTGGAGCAACATATGGTCAAACCCAGTACAACATAACAGGCATGCACGGTGGATACAAGCATAAACAGACACACACACAAGATGATACCACAAATGCCAGAAGTGATTATTTTGCAACATGAAGTCACCCAAGCAATTAATTCTACTCACAATTGGAAAGCCCCTGGAAATGATAAAATAGCAAATTTCTGGCTAAAGAAGTTACCTCAACACATTCACATCTAACTAAATTATTTAACAGTTACATTGCAGACCCATACACATTCCCTGATACACTTACACTTGGAATAACTTATCTGAAACCTAAAGATCAAGCAGACACAGCAAACCAAGCAAAATATCGCCCCATAGCATGCCTACCAACAATATACAAAATATTAACTTCAGTCATTACACAGAAATTAATGACACATACAACACAGAACAAAATTATAAATGAAGAACAAAAAGGCTGTTGCAAAGGAGCACGAGGATGTAAAGAGCAACTGATAATAGATGCAGAGGTGACATATCAAGCTAAAACTAAACAAAGGTCGCTACACTACGCATACATTGATTACCAAAAAGCTTTTGATAGTGTACCCCACTCATGGTTACTACAAATATTGGAAATATACAAAGTAGATCCTAAATTGATACAGTTCCTAAACATAGTAATGAAAAATTGGAAAACCACACTTAATATCCAAATAAATTCAAATAATATCACATCACAGCCAATACAGATTAAGCGTGGAATATACCAAGAAGACTCATTAAGTCCTTTCTGGTTCTGCCTTGCTCTGAACCCACTATCCAACATGCTAAATAATACAAATTATGGATACAATATTACTGGAACATACCCACACAAAATCACACGTTTGCTATACATGATCTAAAACTACTGGCAGAAACAAATCAACAACTCAACCAATTACTAAAGATAACAGAAGTATTCAGCAATGATATAAATATGGCTTTTGGAACAGACAAATGTAAGAAAAATAGCATAGTCAACGGAAAACACACTAAACAGGAAGATTACATATTGGATAACCACAGCGACTGCATAGAAGCGATGGAAAAAACAGATGCCTATAAATATCTAGGATACAGACAAAAAAATAGGAATAGATAATACAAATATTAAAGAAGAACTAAAATAAAAATATAGACAAAGACTAACAAAAATACTGAAAACCGAATTGACAGCAAGAAACAAGACAAAAGCTATAAATACTTATGCTACACCAATATTGACCTACTCATTTGGAGTAGTGAAATGGAGTAACACAGAACTAGAAGCACTCAATACACTTACACGATCACAATGCCACAAATATAGAATACATCACATACATTCAGCAACAGAAAGATTTACATTAAGCAGAAAGGAAGGAGGAAGGGGATTTATCGACATAAAAACTTACATTATGGACAGGTAGACAATTTAAGAAAATTCTTTATAGAACGAGCAGAAACCAGCAAAATATACAAAGCAATCACTCATATAAATACATCGGCTACACCACTGCAATTTCATAACCACCTCTACAACCCTTTAGATCACATAACATCAACAGATACGAAGAAAGTAAATTGGAAAAAGAAAACACTACATGGCAAGCACCCGTATCATCTAACACAGCCACACATCGATCAAGACGCATCCAACACATGGCTAAGAAAAGGCAATATATACAGCGAGACGGAAGGATTCATGATTGCAATACAGGATCAAACAATAAACACCAGATATTACAGCAAGCATATTATTAAAGATCCCAATACCACAACAGATAAATGCAGACTTTGCCAACAACAAATAGAAACAGTAGATCACATCACAAGCGGATGTACAATATCAGCAAATACAGAATACACCAGAAGACATGACAATGTAGCAAAAACAATACATCAACAGCTTGCCTTACAACATAAACTTATAAAACAACACGTTCCTACATACAAGTATGCACCACAGAATGTACTGGAGAATGATGAATATAAATTATACTGTAACAGAACCATTATAACAGATGCGTCTTGATCGATGTGTGGCTGTGTTAGATGATACGGGTGCTTACCATGTAGTGTTTTCTTTTTCCTATTTACTTTCTTCGTATCATTTGATGTTATGTGATCTAAAGGGTTGTTGAAGTGGTTATGAAATTGCAATGGTGCAGCCGATGTATTTATATGAGTGATTGCTTTGTGTATTTTGCTAGTTTCTCCTCGTTCTATTAAGAATTTTCTTAAATTGTCTACCTGTCCATAAGGTAGGTTTTTTATGTCTATAAATCCCCTTCCTCCTTCCTTTCTGCTTAATGTGAATGTTTCTGTTGCTGAATGTATAGGATGTATTTTATATTTGTGGCATTGTGATTGTGTAAGTGTATTGAGTGCTTCTAGGTCTGTGTTACTCCAAATGAGTAGGTCAGTATTGGTATAGCATAATTATTATTATCTTTCCTTTCTCAGACGTTATGTCTGGTTATTATTATTATTATTATTATTATTATTATTATTATTATTATTCAGAGCCAAGCTTCAGAGATGTCTGAAACGGGAAGTTAACACAAGGAAACTAACTTTAAACCATAGTATAAAAATGTCTGAACACAAGCAGTGGTGAGTGGTCAGTCAGTTTGTTGGGGAGATTGTCGTGCCCTGGCAGAAGAGGGGGCCCAGTTCCAGCTTTCAGTACGAGTGGCCAACGTGAGAAGGATAATACCAACATGGAAGACGCCTATACCATCGCTGGAGGACGTCCAAGATGACTAAGCGAGTGGGAAGCTGGAGGCCAGGCCGGCATAATTTCCTAAGATACAATTACAGTAGTATGTCGGCGGACTGCTTTAGTTCAATTAACGTCGGTTCAGTTTGTAAATTAACATCGAACACGCTTCAACTCAGAGTGTAGTGACTGCAGTCAACATTAACTTTGTGCTTCCGTGTGAATTATTTTGTCCCTAACAGAAAGCTACTCTTATGTTCTGGATAATAGTGGAAATGATGAATCATTTTTGTTTTCATTTAAAGTAATTATCTGAACAATCAGGCATTCTAAACCTGCTTGCACAGTTAATGGCTCAAAAATATTAACCGGAATAATGCTGGCACCTGACAATTCTGCACTACATTGCACTTACGTACACTGATCAGCTAGAACACAGTGACTACCTACCTAATAGCCGGTATGCCCACCTTTGGCACGGATAACAGCGTCGACGCATCGTGACTTGGAAGCAATGAGGCCTTGTAGGAAGCTGGCGGGAGATGGCACATCTGCACACACAAGACACCTAAGTCCTGTAAATTCCGGGGAAAGGGGGGGGGGGGGGGGGGAGCGATGAGCTCTGACGCCACGTTCAGTCGCATCCTAGATGTATACGACTGGGATCAGATCTGCCGAGTTGAAGGGGGGGGGGGGGGGGTCAGCACATCAGTTGAAACTCGCCACTCTGTTCCTCGAACCATTCCATCACACTCCTGGCCTTGTGACATGGCGCATTATCTTGCTGAAAAAAGCCGTTGTCGTCAGGAAACGGGAGCGTCTTGAAGTGGTGAAAATGATCTGCAACCAGTGAATGTTCACCACAGCTTTCGCCAGCTTGTCTCCCTTCAGTACAGGATGCAAGAAGCTGTTCCCCTGGAAACGATGAATTCGCCCCCCCCCCCCCCCACACACACATTGGCATGATGAAGAAGGTATCGTGATTCATCACACTATGCCACTGCGCCAACGTCCAGTGCTGCTGGTCACGTGCCTATTTCTCTCGTAATGTCGTGGCGTTAACAGTGGCACATGCATGGACGGTTGGCCGCAGCGGCCCATCGTTAGGAGTGTTCGGTGCACTGTTAGTTCAGACACACACTGCCCGGCACTGAACTCTGATGTTAGTTCCGCCACAGTTCGCCGCCTGTCCTATTGTACCAGTCTGTAATGAGGGGTAGCCGCCCACCTCCCGACGTCTGGTCTTAGTTTCACCTTGGTTTCGCCACGTGTGTATGAGACCACAGCATTCCTCAAACACCCGACAAGTCGTGCAGTTTCAGAATTGCTGGTGCCGAGCCTCTGGACCATCACAATCTGCCCTCGGTCAAACTGTGACAGATCGCGCGCCTTCCCCATTCTGGACTCGGACAGCGCGCTCACTGATCCTACATGCGCCGTGCATGAGTCTGACTAGCAGTCATTCCTCGCCAGGTGACGCTGCTATGGACTGGACGGGTTTGTACAGATAGTAGCTTGGTGGTCGTAATGTTCTAGCTGATTAGTATATTTGGCGTTGTTCGTTCTCATTCCCATTTTATGATTTCAATGGTGTATTACGGCGAGTATGTGAATAAAGCGTGTTTGGGCTGACACGAATGCACGATTAAACGCCTTTCGGTCTCGTGCCCTTACTGCTGCGTTTCTTTCGCCCAGATGATGCTGCTGCTGCTTCTTGTGCGAAGCGGCGTTGTGGACTAATGCTGCAAATACCACAAGCGCTTACTGAATACTGTTTATATCCTACAACCAGGCCTAGTAATAGTTAATTTAAAAAAAAGGGTAATTTATAAGAGGGAAATAGAATCCAAAATGCGTCGCTTCACTGCAGTAAACCAAGTGGTGGCAACAGCTCGTAATATTTCCGATTATGACAGTTTAACGTGACATTAACACAGTTACTCCTTCGTTACGCAAACCGTAGGTAAAATCAGATTCTGGCAAAAGTTCCGCAATAAAATTGGATAGCAGTTAAAATTACTTACAAGAGCTATTTCGCTACAAAGAGAACAAACCAATCGATCAGGAAACAGACTGTAGTTGAAGACGACGTTACGAATGTAATGAAAATGAAATAAACCAACGAATCGTCTTACCGATTTCCAGGAAGTAAAACATGACCGAAGCGTCGATCTAATAAGTGCAAAGCTAACTTCAGATGAAAAAAAAAATTTTTTAACGTCAAATGTCTTGTGAAATGAATTGTTTAAAATTAAGAAATAAAATAGATTAGGATACATTTGACGCACCTTTGAGCCTGGAAATCATGCACACCAAATGAGGCGCGTCAAATATTTCTGTTTTACTTCCTGCTTTTAGAGAAATAATTTCACACAACATTTGACAGTTTATTTTAAATGTTTTTATTCTCAAGCATTTTATTCAGAAATCATGAAATATAACATACTTAAATATAAATCGGTATTCTATTATTATTAAAAGTAGGCCCATACACATCACGAGAAAGCACCGAAGTTTCAATTTTTGCACTTATTTGATATTAATTTTTCAACTGAAAGAAATAATTCCACAGTTTCAACACCAATGTAGCTCCTTATGTCCAAAATCGGTAGACACGGAAGACAGAACCTTTTCGACACTTCACTTCATTTACACGGTTAGAAGCAATTGTTCGAAAAATATTTCAATTTTCCATGTAATCACTAATTGAGTGCCGGCCGAAGTGGCCGTGCGGTTAAAGGCGCTGCAGTCTGGAACCACAAGACCGCTACGGTCGCAGGTTCGAATCCTGCCTCGGGCATGGATGTTTGTGATGTCCTTAGGTTAGTTATGTTTAACTAGTTCTAAGTTCTAGGGGACTAATGACCTCAGCAGTTGAGTCCCATAGTGCTCAGAGCCATTTGAACCATTTTGAACTAATTGAGTTTTCCTTAATTACCTTGATGACTTCGAAGCAATTAAATCTTTTTTGTAGAATTAGACATCATGCTGCTCAATTTGTTATGCCATTTGTCGATTCCCCACTCTTTTCTTGCGTATAAAAACTCAGACAGAAATCCGTGGTGCATTTTCTAGGATATCTTGTTTTCGTTCTGCTGAAGCATTTGACAAAAAACAATCAGGAAAGACAGTCTAGTACAGAAGAAAGCATAGCATAGCATGGCATGGCATGGCATAGTGCATGGTATAGTCTAAATGGGCTTTATCCAGCAGTGGGAGTCTGATAGGTGGTGATGGTGATGACGATTTCGGGTTGGAACGCCTCTGCACTAGCGTGTGTTCGCGGTTCGCGCTAACAAGGGGACCGTCGGACATATTGATCACGTATTTTGGGGAGTCTCATTTACGTTGTAGCGGGACTGTCCTGAATACCAGGCTAGCGGTTTTTCATGCGACAGCGACAAGTTTGCGAGAACACTGATGTTGAAGTTTTATGCGTACCTCGTATACCGGTAGCGTTAATGCCGTTTCGATCAACCTAGCGTAGCGTAGTGGCTACAGCTCGACGCAACAAATTTGTCGGTACTGTTCCATATTATTCCCATGTAATTTTCTCAGTTCCACGGTACATAATACCATTAAATAGGAAATGTTGTGCAAAATTACTCAAAAATAATCATTTTCGCCGTGTGAGTTCATTAATAAATTAACCATTACAGTAAACTATCTTCAAATGTGTATTCCATTTGTTAACAATACTGTCGTTTGCTGTGCCGGAAGATATTTGTCGCAGATGCAAAATCGCGAAAAATACCACCTTGCACGCTCGAGTATTATGCAGAAGCAAAGCCGGGAAACTCAATTACACTGAATTCAAAACGATTGTTCTTCGAGTAACTTCGATGCGAACCGCGCGTACTTTATCATCCTTGTGAAAGCAATTGCACTAAATTGATGCAAAATTACGGAATGTATTTCTATAAACTCTTCCCTCGAAGCGGTTTCTCTATCAGTCATTAGCAAGTCGGGAGCATTTTGAATTTTATTGGCTCTGAGCACTATGGAAGTTAACATCTGAGGTCATCAGTCCCCTAGAACTTAGAACTACTTAAACCTAACTAACCGAAGGACATCACACACATCCATGCCCGAGGCAGGATTCGAACCTGCGACCGTAGCGGTCGCACGGTTCCAGACTGAAGCGCCTAGAACCGCTCGGCCACCCCGGCCGGTTGAATTTTATTCACAAATTTTAATTTGAACGTAGAAGTAAACATGTTGCCTGGTGCCTTTGCAGTAAAGGACTGACGAGGAATGGCTCTGAGCACTATGCGACTTAACTTCTGAGGTCATTAGTCGCCTAGAACTTAGAACTAATTAAACCTAACTAACCTAAGGACATCACACACATCCATGCCCGAGGCAGGATTCGAACCTGCGACCGTAGCGGTCACGCGGTTCCAGACTGAAGCGCCTTTAACCGCACGGCCACACCGGCCGGCTGACTGACGAGGAAACCTCCCCATCGCACCCCCCTCAGATTTAGTTTTAAGTTGGCACAGTGGATAGGCCTTGAAAAACTGAACACAGATCAATCGAGAAACAGGAAGAAGTTGTGTGGAACTATGAAAAAAATAAGCAAAATATACAAACTGAGTAGTCCATGCGCAAGATAGGCAACATCAAGGATAGTATGAGCTCAGGAGCGCCGTGGTCCCGTGGTTAGCGTGAGCAGCGGTGGAACGAGAAGTCCTTGGTTCAAGTCCTTCCCTCGGGTGAAAAGTTTATTTATTTTCGCAAAGTTATGATCTGTCCGTTCGTTCATTGACGTCTCTGTTCACTGTAATAAGTGTAGTGTCTGTGTTTTGCGACCGCACCGCAAAACCGTGCGATTAGTAGACGAAAGGACGTGCCTCTCCAATTGGAACCGAAAACATTTGATCGCAGGGTCATAGGTCAACCGATTCCTCCACAGGAAAACACGTCTGATATATTCTATACGACACTAGTGACGGCAAGTGCGTCACATGACAGGAACATGTTGTCGACCCACCTAACTTGTACACTTGACGAATGGGTAAAAAGATTCTTCTACCTTGCCCGATTTAGGTTTCCTTGTGGATACATACTACGGCAGAGTTACCTCGCATCGGCCGGACAGATAATACTTGTCTGAAAATAAAAAATTAAACTTTTCACTCGAGGGAAGACTTGAACCAAGAACCTCTCGTTCCGCAGCTGCTCACGCTAGCCACGGGACCACGGCGCTCCTGAGCTCACACTATCCTTGATGTGCTTATCTTGCGCATGGACTAATCAGTTTGTATATTTTGCTTATTTTTTCATAGTTCCACACAACTTCTTTCTGTTTTCTCGATTGATCTGTGTTCAGTTTTTCAAGGCCTATCCACTGTGCCAACTTTTAACTAAATCTCAGGGGGTTGCGATGGGGAGGTTCCCTTGTGAGTAATCTTGTTCAAATAGCTTTCGGTCCTTGTTCCACAAGGCACCTATTGTGCGTCGATTGCTACTGGCAGCCGGTCTGATTGGTATTAATATTAAATAATTGAGGTCAAAATTAGGAATGAGTACTTTTAACTGTATCTAGAATCCGTCCGCAGCTGCTAATGCTTCGTCCACCGTTGCGAACTGTCTGCTCCGTCCAGATATTTGTAATTTTAACTACGAACCACAAACGGGGTACACATTTGAAGAAAGTGTATTGTAATGATTGGATTATTAATGAAATTACTACGGCGAAAATGACTGTTTTTCAATACATTTGCTTGGTATAAAGTACATAATGATATTCCGTACGAAAGAATTGAAAAAAAAGTGTACACGTACGGGATTCGAACTCCGTATCATCTTCATGGTGGCCGTGAGCTTTAGCCGCTACGCTCTGCTGAGCTGAACAGGATTAACGTTATCGGTTTAAGAGGCACGGATAAAACTTCAGCATCGATTTTCCCAGGAACTAGAGGCCGTCGCATGTACAGCCGCTAGCCAGGTACTGAGGACAGGTGCCTCTACAGTAAAGCTAACGTAAGACTCTTCTAAATCTGTGAGTAACAGGTCTGAGGGTCCCGTTGTAAGACGCAGGAGAGACAACTGCCTGTACTCGTGCTGGATGCGGAACCGCGAGCTGTATTTACGAGCCGAGGCTGAGCTTTCTACCAGAGGCGGACGTCCTGATTAGGGCTTCCAGCTAACGATGCTTGACTTCACTTGACTCCGCGTCTTGAGATCTCCACGGGAGCACACGGGAGCCTGCGAGGAGCCGCCCCAGCACAGCAGAGCAAGAGGCAAACCACTCGTACCCTCTGCCACATGAAAAAGCTACCAAACTGTCCTCACATACTGACATCTGACAAGTAACAGCAGCGAAAAACGGAACGGAAGCATTATAGGATGGCGCCTACATCACAAAAGTCGAATCAAGAACTTTACTCGTCGTCGTCGTCGTCGTCGTCGTCGTCTTCCTCCTTCAGCTGAAACACTGCTTTGATGCAGCTCTCCATGCTTGCCTATACTGAGCAAGCATCTTTATCTCAGGAAAACAACTCCAGCCTCCATCCACTTGAACCTATTTACTATGTTCTAGCCTTGGTCCGCCTCTACAATTTTTACCCCTCTACTACCCTCCATTGCCAAATCGATTATTCTTTGGTGCCTATCAATCATCCTGTCTTTTAGCCAAGTTGCTATAAAATATGTTCTCTCGAATTAGATTCAGCACGTCTTCAGCATTTATCCAGTCTTCCCATCTAATCTTCAGCATTCTCCTGTAATATCATATTTTAAAAGCTTCTATTCTCTTCTTCTCTGAACTGCTTATCATCCACTTTTCATTTCCGTACAGAACTACACTTTAACAAATGCCTCCAGAAAAGACTACTTGACATTTAAATGTATATTTGATGCTAACAGATTTCTCGTTTTCAGAAACTCACTCTTGTTATTGCTAGTATGCGATTCACATCCTCTAAACTTCAACTGTCGTTTATTAGTTTGCTGTCAAAATGACAAAACTCGTCCACTACATTCAGTGTCTCATTATCTAATCCTGACTAACACCTGATTTAATTCAACTACACTCCATTAGCCTCGTCTTACTTTCTTTGGTGTTCTTGCCTAATGCTTCGTCTCCTAATTTTCATCTAAGAACAGCTTTACACGACTTGGGAGAGACATTGGAAGGACGTCCGAGAAAATTGTTGCACCGTTCACAATTTCAGCAGCATCAACTCACTGACTCAAACCGAAACCTTACAACTTAACGTCAGCTTACCGACGGACTAATCCAGTTATTGTTGCTAGACGTCGATACTGAGATTGGCTATTGTAGTCTGTGCTTAATGTGGAGGTTTACAGTTGTTGTTGATGATATTGCTGCTGTCGGTGGTGGTGGTGGTATTCAGTCCGAAGACTGGTTTGACGCAGCTCTCCATGCTACTGTATCCTGAGAAAGCTCTTCATCTCTGAACAACTATTGTAACCTACATCCTTCTGAATCTGCTTACTGTGCTCGTCACCTATTCTTCCTCTAAAATTCCCCCCCCCCCCCGCACACACATAACATTTCCCTCCGATACTATGTTGTGGCGATTCCTTGATGTCTCAGAATGTGTGTACCGAACCCTTGTTTTAGTGAAGTTGCGCCACAAATTTCTTTTCTTCCCGTTACTATTCAGTACCTCCACATTGGTTACGTGATCCACCCATCCAACCCACAGTATTCTTCTGTAGCACCAGATGTCAAAAGCTTCTGTTCTCTTCTCGTCTAAACTGTTTATCGTCCATGTATCAATTCCATACATGGCTACACTCCAGACAAATACTCCCAGAAAAGACTTTCTGTCACTTAAAAATCCGTATCCGATGTTAACGAACTTCTTTTCTTCAAAAAACGCTATTCTTGCCATTGCCCGATTACATTTTATATGCTTTCTACTGCGGCCATCATAAGTTATTTTGCTATCCAAATAGCAGAACTTATCCACTACTTTAACTGTCTCCTTTCCTAATCTAATCCCGTCAGCGTTACCTTCAAGACTGTCCATTCCGCGCATCTGCTCTTCCCAGTCCTCGGCTATCTCCGACAGAAATACAATGTTGTCGGCAAATCTCAAAGATTTTATTTCTTCTCCCTGAATTTTAGTTCCTGCTCCAAATTTGTCTTGGTTTCCTTTACTGCTTGCTTAATGCACAGATTGAATAACACGGACGATAGGCTGAAAGCCTGTCTTACTCCCTTCTCAACCACTGCTTCCCTTTTATGCCACTCGATTATTATAACTGCCGTCTGGTTTCTGTACAAATTGTAAACAGCCTTTCGCTCCCTGTATTTTACCCCTGCCACCTTTAGAATTTGAAAGAGAGTATTCCAGTCAACATTGTCAAAAGCTTTCTCTAAGTCTACAAATGCTAGAAACTATTTACTACAGAAGTAGTGAATAGTCCTTCGCTTCCTGTATTTTATCCCTGATACCTTCAGAATTTCAGAGAGTGTATTCCAGTCAACACTGTATGAAGGTTTCTCTAAGTCTACAAATGCTTTAACCATGGATTTGCCCTTCCTTAACCCCCTTGTAAGGTAAGTCGAAGGGTCAGTATAGCTTCGCATGTTTCTACATTTCTCCGGAATCCAAACTGATCTTATCCGAGGTCGACTTTAACCAGTTTTTCGATTCTTCTGAAAAGAGTGTGTGTTAGTATTTTGCGACCATCACTTATTAAACAGATAGTTCGGTAGTACTCACACTTTACAGGAGACCTTAAAATAATATTTTTCTTGTGATGACGTGAGCTCACAAAAGAAATACGTTGGAGCTCTAAAAATCGAAAGCAGACAAATCAAGACCCTCCGCACGATGTAAAAAAGAGAATTATGTAATTAGTGTAACGCGAATAATTAGACCGGTCTTTTTCAATCCAACAATAACTTATGATGGGTATGTGCACAATATACACCAACCTTTTTTCAGTGGCCTACGGTTGTTTTTACGCACAGGACTTCGTACACGTCGTATGCTTGCGTGACAGTATTACGAGGTGCACCACTGTTACGTTGCAAGGCATCAGTTTCAGCTTGCGTACAGCAGATTCCACTGACACGCTGAGCTAAAAGTGCTGAATGTCGCGTAGATTTTGTCGCACTTCCTTCCAAGGCCGCTCCTATCTCGTGTAGTTCTGCAAAAACCGATACGGCTCACGCCAGAGTCTGGGGAGCGCGCCGAACCGTATGCAGCCCCGTATGCGCCTGCGCCTCTGGCACTGGTTCCCCCGCAACCCCGGACACAGCGCTTGCGTAGCTCGTCAAACATCCTTTACTTACAGTCCCAACCGTGATAAAGAAGCAGGGGAAAAAACAAGAGTTCCCGCTCTGTACGGAGTTGGGGGCTCTGGAACTTTCACGAATGCGCACGCACACACACATGTACGCACGCATTTCCCAGTCTCGCTCTCAAAAGAGAGGAATTGACGCAGCAGATTCCGCTGTTGGCAACGGCGGAACCCATTAACACGGGGAGCGGACGTGGAGCTGCCGAGACAGGCCGCCGGTTTGTGTAACTTCCGCGGCCCGCGGCTCCACCCCCAGAGGTCACCGCCCGGCCACTGTACGAGGCCGGAAGTCACATCACAACACCTTTTGTGTGCACGTCGTTCAACTCCGTTTATATCAAGCCCTTTTCACCTTGTTCCTCTCCCCGTCTACTGACGCAACATACGAGGTGTGTGATCCGCCAAAGTTTTTATTTTCTTCAAACAACACTATTATCCCCTTCAAGGCAGTTTCCCTCGGCAGCTATAACCGGTGGAGTCGACGTTCACAATCTTGGCAGCTAGGCTGAAGGCCTCAGCTGGTAGGGCCTTTAACATGACGGTGACAGTCTTTTGACTGTACGTCAGAGTCCGAAAAGAGGTCCCTTCAAGTCTTAAAGAAAAGAGTTCCGAGGACTCAGATGGTGTGAACACGGAGCTGTAGAACAACAGCAATGCCTTTCCCTGAATTCGGTATCCAGATACTGATGGCTCCAGTATGCTAATATCAGTACATACACTATTTAATCACAAGTATCCGGACACCCCCAAAAATATATGTTTCTCATCTTAGGTGCATTGTGCTGCGATCTACTGCCAGGTACTCCATATCAGCGACGTCAGTAGTCATTTACACATCGTGAGAAAGCAGAATGGGGTGCTCCGCGGAACTCATGGACTTCGAACGCTTTCAGGTGATTGGGTGTCACTTGTGTCGTACGTCTGCGCGAGAGATTTCCACACTCCTAAACATCCCTAGGTCCACTATTTCCGATATGATAGTGAAGCGGAAACGTGAAGGGACACGTACAGCACAAAAGCGTACAGGCCGACCTCGTCTGCTGACTGACAGAGACCGCCGACCGTTGAACAGGGTCGTAATGTGCAATTCGCAGACATCTATCCAGACCATCACAGAGCAATTCCAGACTGCATCAGGATCCACTGCATGTACTCAGTTAGGCGGGAGGTGAGAAAACTCTGATTTCATGGTCGAGCGGCTGCTCGTAAGCCACACATGACGCCGGTAAATGTGAAACGACGCAGCCAGATGTTCGAGTATTTTTGATCATCACGTAGAGTATGAATGTCTGTACATGAAGTGGATATGGGGCCTGAAAATGGCATACTGAAATAGCGAAACTGGTTCTCAAAATAAAATAAAATAATTCCTCAAAATATACGACTGTTTGGCGCTCTTCCTTGGTAAATATTTGACCAGCCGCTAACCTGCGTCCACAATGGATCAGCAGAGATTGAAATAAGCACTGGTGACAGATACGGGTACGCCATTCCATGCCGGAGTTCATCAACCGCTCCAGTGGCTGGCGAGTTGTGGCGTGTGTCAGTCAAAACGTGACCAGATGTTTCCAGTGGGTGACACACCAGGAGAACACGCTGGCCAGCGCAGCAGCCGAACAGCCTTTGTATCGGGGAATATCCGAATAGCACGGTCAACGTGCAAGCTGTGTCTTGTTTAAAGAGCTCCGAGGCACTAGCCTTAACACGTCAGCAAAGTCACGATGCTGAAAATCTGCAATTTTGGGAACCAGAAGTGATCATTTTGTATACCCATTGACACTAGGGATCAGAAACGGAGCGAGTACGAGTCTAATGTTCGGCTTACTTCCTTCACACGTCAAGGCGCCACTCTTACATCATTGTTACCGGGCTTCCTTCGTTCCGGCTGTAGTTCCGCGAGTTTGACGAGTCAGAGAACTGTGGCGCTGCCGTCGCTTCATGCTCCTCGACTCGATCCGTTTTACTAAAGCACGCAGACGTGTAAGGCTAACCGTGATTTTTTGGTAGTACGAAAGATGAGTACACGATCTTGCTATTGTAAACTAGCAGTGACGAGGCGAAATGACTGATGGCAGGCATCAGATGGGCAACGGCGTTGCCGCAGTGGTAACACCGGTTCCCGTCAGATCACCGAAGTTAAGCGCTGCCGGGCTGGGCGAGCACTTGGATGGGTCTGCCGGTCTGCCGAGCGTTGTTGGCAAGCCGGATGCACTCAGCCATTGTGATGCAAACTGAGGACTACTTTATTGAGAAGTAGCGGCTCCAGTCTCGTAAACTGACATACGGCTGGGAGAGTGCTGTGCTCACCACGTGCCCCTCCATATCCGCATCCAGTGACTCCTTTGAGCTGAGAATGACACGGCGATCGGTCGGTACTGTTGGATCTTCATGGCCTGTTCGGGCGGAGTTTAGCTTTAGGGATCAGATGGCCTTTAACAAAGCTGTGTTTTGTGAGACAGTCGAGAGAGTAAGACGAAAGTAACTGATACAAAGTACACAACTGCGAATTTGCCCTATTAGAGGAGTGCTATATGGAATAAGTTTCATGCTATAACCCACGCTTCAGGCGAGAAACATAGAAATTTACTCTAATGCAAACAAAATGGTTGTATCCTTTTATGTAATCTGCATCTCCATCATGGTAAAAACATATCCTGCGTCAAACGGAAACTGGGCACAGAGCAACGTCACTGTTATATCCCTGCGACAAAAAAGCGCGCTATTTCTGTATTTATTTAGACGCGGCAACTTGCGTTTATGGGCAAACAGCCAGTTGTGTAGCTTATCATTCATTTCTATAATTTATTTTTATAATTAATAACCATTTAGAGACTGCATTTCATCCTCATGTCATGTTATCTGTTAGGGCCTGCTGTCGTTACCGACTCGGCAACGCCTCGAAAGTGTTTATATGTCAACGTAATTGCCAGACATCATCTGTATAGACATTGAGTATTAAAATAAAAATTTGCGGCAGTCTTCGAAAAAGTTTTATCTATGTAAATGTAAATATAAACAGAACAATATTGATTGCTAACCGATCATTATATTGGTATATAACTTGCTTCTGTCATTTAGCCAGGTCGGACGTTTTGTGACGATTCCGCCTGTACTGAGAATGGTTATAAAGGCGAAATCAAGACTGCGTGAATTAAATGACTAGTAATTGACAGTTTAATGGCGGAAATAGCTTTCAGAACGTTTGCGTAAATGGCGGGAATGCCGCCGGTCTACTATTGTACTTGCGAGCTCATTTACTCGCTCTCCTTTCAGAGCGAGTCGAGTCCACTTGTAGCCGACTCTCAGGTGACGAGTGGGTTGTAGCGGAGGCTCACGAGTCGAGTAAGTGCACAAGGAGACGGCGGGTTCGGAAATGACGCCACGGAACTCAGTGGACAGTTTAAAGCGAGTACCCGGAGCTCATTTCTGAGCTCTAATCGACACCCTCCGCCGTCACACCGGTATCTTCAAATAAGCCCATTTCCTGGCTCTAGATGCACGACGTGGTTCACCTGTCCTACACGGCCGAGAGAACAATATGTATGCCCTTTTGGGCGCAAGTCACGTGGGGGGGGGGGGGGCTTTGAGAGCCTGCACTGTGTCGAGTACAGCCCTCCTGAACCGGTCGATTCCATATTCGTACGACAGGCGCGGGATCCCGATCAATGCGACCAGCAATATCGCGGAAAGATATACCATAGTCCCGAAAGGCAACGATCCTGCCGATGTCGTATTCGGACATTTGTTGTTGTTGTTGTTGTTGTGTTCTTCAGTCCTGAGACTGGTTTGATGCCATCTTCAGTCCTGAGACTGGTTTGATGCAGCTCTCCATGCTACCCTATCCTGTGCAAACTGCTTCATCTCCCAGTACCTACTGCAACCTACATCCTTCTGAATCTGCTTAGTGTATTCATCTCTTGGTCTCCCTCTACGATTTTCACTCTCCACGCTGTCCTCCAATGCTAAATTTGTGATCCCCTGACGTGTCAGAACATGTCCTACCAACCGGTCCCTTCCTCTTGTCAAGTTGTGCCACAAACTCCTCTTTTCCCCAATCCTATTCAATACCTCCTCATTAGTTATGTGATCTACCCATCTCATCTTCTGCATTCTTCTGTAGCACCACATTTCGAAAACTTGTATTCTATCCTTGTCTAAACTATTTATCGTCCACGTTTCATTTCCATACATGGCTACACTCCATACAAATACTTTCAGAAACGACTTCCTGACATTTAAATCTATACTCGATGTTAACAAATTTCTCTTCTTCAGAAAAGATTTCCTTGCCATTGCATATCCTCTCTACTTCGACCATTATCAGTTATTTTGCTCCCCAAATAGCAAGACTGATTTACTACTTTAAGTGTCTCATTACCTAATCTAATTCCCTCAGCATCACCCGATTTAATTAGACTACACTCCATTATCCTCGTTTTGCTTTTGTTGATGTTCATCTTATATCCTCCTTTCAAGACACTGTCCATTCCGTTCAACTGCTCTTCGAAGTCCTTTGCTGTCTCTGACAGAATTACAATGTCATCGGTGAACCTCAAAGTTTTTATTTCTTCTTCCTTTCTTTTTCCTTACGGCAATGAAAATCTGCGTCGAACCCGAACTCGAATCCGGATTTCTCGATTAATTGTGAGCGGTCGCCCTACCATTACGCTACCCGAGCACGACTCACGGCCATGCATGCATGTCCGAAGGAACATTCCATCGTACTTCTAAACTACATAGGCTCTGCAATACCGAATCGGAAGTCAGTTGCATGCCGCCTTCATGGTCTCCCAGTTCTAACAGGCGCCGAATTCCATTTCTTTCTGTCCTGTGGCAAACACTTCGGATCTACACACCACCTAACGTAACGTATCCGACAATGCGAGTTCTATACAGGGTGACCCAGGAGGAATGGTCAATATTCAGGGATATGACAGGAACGACCATTTGAGGCAAAAAAAAAACTTCATATTGACGTATGGCCTATTCCGATCGGTTTCCGAGATACAACACGTCTAACGTATATTTGTTTATTTTCTTTATTCTTCAAGTACTTCGTCATTGTTTACAACGTATGACAGTAATGTAGAGGAAGTCGTCATGAGCACTTTCATATAGGACACTTGTGGTCTACCATGTCGGGAACTATCTCAAATTCGCCTACAAAAACCACCTACCCTACAGAGCATGCACGTCACGCAAGATTTTCAATATTCTCTCTCTCTTCACGCGAACTATTATACACAGAGAAAAAATGAACAGGACAATTTTCGTGGAAAATTTAATATAGTTCAACTTTGACTGCGGCATGTTTTCGTTAGAGATCGCGGTTTACGAGGTATTCGAGCAAAACGTAAAAAAGTGACGCTTAACGTGCGCTATCTCGGAAATTACTTGGAACAGGGTATAATATGACGATATGAAGTTTGCTTCAAACGGGCGTTCCTGTCATATCTCTAAATATTGACCAACAATTACGACCAAAATTACACTGTTGGCACTACATCCCAAATTGAGGACATCGATATCAGGAACTAATGATCGAAAGTGAGCATGTACTATTATTTACATTTTTCAGCTTAAAGAATCTAGCGCATTACACTAACAACTTTCATCATACAGCTTCCGCTCCGAAATACGCATACGAAGCAAAAACTGAAACACAGAAGACACTTCAAGGACTCTTATTCACAAAATTAATGTCCTAACTGTTTCTATGTGTCACGTCAAATCATTAAGGATTACTTTAAAAAGTTAACATAAATCTGCTGCCTCTGTGTGTGTTCACATTTCTGACATAAAAATGTTGGCAGCAAAGTCCCGCAGGTAACTACGAAACGGCCACCATTAAGCTCGGAAGGCGCGTGCGGCGTCCCTAGCGGTGCGTGAGCTTGCTGAGCTGCTGGGGCTTCCCGGCTCCGTATCGGCTTAGCTGCGAACACGATCTGCGAAGCCCGGGACCAAGTGTCGCCCTGCCCACGCTGGTACGGACGGGTACCCATTCCCCTCAATTAGCTTTGCCCCGTCTTCCTCAAAATATTGTCACGCTTCCATCAGCCATTCCCTGGGTAGTTCCATTCTCCATCCCTTATCACGTCAGCATTATCTCTAAGCCACTGTATATCGCACCTCTGAAGGTGGTTCGATCCAATACTCCCTGTCCCCTTCGAGTATGGAGCGCGTGTAAATTATTGTTGTAGCACTCGGTCCTGTCTCAGTGGGCCGGCGCAGATGTTTCGCGCGCCTAACCTCAACCTGTGACGTAACGCGGTTTTTTATCGTCTCTACGGCAACGCCTCCCTATTGTCGCAGCTACGTAGAGAACTATGTTTTCGCCTGCAACCTGTTTGCGCTTTGCAGCTGAAAGGTGGCAACTACAAATCTCTTGATCTCTGCATTACTACTACTACCACCACCACCACCACCACCACCACCACCTTCATCCCTAAGAACCTATTTCAATCTAGTTGAGTAATGTATTCCTTTTCTCTCCAATTCGATTCAGTACATCCTCAATACCTATTTAACTTACCCATCTAATCTTTCACCACTCTTCTATAGCACTACATTTCGTAAGTTTCTATTCTCTCCTTGCCTTTCCACTTTATCGTCGAAGTTTCATTTCTGTACAGCACTACACTTCTGGCAAATACTTTCAGAAAGACTTTCTGTCATTCAAATTTATTTATTTTCAACATTAATGTATTTATAGTTTTCAGAAATCCTTTTCTTGCTATTGTCAGTCTACATTTTACGTGCTGTCAACATCATCCATCGTGTTATTTTGATGCCAAATAGCAAAAATCACGGAATAACTTAACTGACTGATTTCCTAATATACACTGCTGGCCACCGTAAATGCAACACCAAGAAAGACAAGAGGTAGCACAACAAGATTTATTTTGTAGATAACATGCTGACCAAGTATCAAATGATTACGTTTACAGACGTCTGTGACATGTGGTTCCTGCCAGAATCAGTAGCCAGAGTAGCCGCCATTGTTGGAGATCACCGCTGCCACACGTCTCGGCATTGAGTCAAAGAGACGTTGGATGTGTTCCTGGGGTACAGCAGCCCAAGCAGCTTCCACACGTTGCCAAAGATCATCTGGTGTGGCAGCTGGGGATGTAATCTGGGTCACTCGTTGAGCAACCATGGACCACATGTTTTCTATCGGCGAAAGATCCGGAGAGCGAGCCGGCCAGGGAAGCAATTCAATCTGGTTATTGACGAAGAACCTTTGGACAATGCGTGCCACGTGTGGTCGCGCATTATCCTGTTGAAATATGGCTGTGGCCGAGCCCTGAAGGTAAGGAAGGACAACTGGCTCCAGCACCTCGGATATGTAGCGCCGGCTATTTAAAGTACCGGCAATGCGTACTAGAGGCGTGCGAGAGTAATATCCAATACCGCCCCATACCATAATACCCGGTGCAAGACCAGTGTGGCGGTGCATAAGGCAGCTGTCCAGCATCCTCTCTCCACGGTGTCTCCACACTCGAATCCGACCATCGTGGTGCTGCAGACAGAAGCGTGCCTCGTCAGTAAAGACAACGTCATTCCATTCTGCCGTCCACATCCGTCTGTCATCACACCATTGGCGACGGAGACGTCTGTGGTTTTGCGGCAATGGTAGACGAAGCAATGGACGTCTTGCGGACAGACCACTCTGCTGTAAACGGCGTCGAATGGTACGCGCAGACACTGGATGATGCGTTACAGACGCAATGTGCTGTGCTATGGTTCGGGATGTCACTGAGCGATCCGTCACTGCCATGCGCACAATTTGCCTATCAGCACGTGCAGTGGTGCACCGAGGTGAATGCGATCGACCACGTCGGTCCGTCGTACCCTCCTGCATCCAACGGTCACATATCCGCATTACAGTTGTTTGGTTTCGTCCAACACGACTAGCGATTTCTCTGTATGATAATCCACAATCTCGGTAAGCCACTATCCTTCCTCTGTCGAACTCGGATACTTGATCAAAAGATGTTCGCTGTTGTCTACGAGGCATAACTGATCGTCTTGTGAAACAACCACAAGGTAAACACACGTGCCGAACGTACACTCGTCGAAATCGCCAAGCCTTAAATGGCGCTATGAGGTGGCGCCACAGGCGCGCGTGATGTGCGTCTGCGTTGAAATTCTAATCAGTTGCATATCTCATCGCTGCAAACCCATGGTTTAAATTTCACTTGATTCGGATGCTTCCTTCAGGGTGTTGCATTTACGGTGGCCAGCAGTGTAAATTCCATCAACAGCATCTGATTCAATTATACTACTCTCAATCAAAATTGTTATAGCTTTTGTTGATACTGATTTCGTAACGTCTTTTGAAGACCCTGTCCATTCCGTTCAAATCATTCTCGAAGACCTATGCCGTCACTGACAGAATTATAATGCCGTCTGCAAACCTAAAAATTTCTATTTCTACGCCCTCAGATTTAATTCCAATTATATCTTTCTCCTCGCTTTCCTTCACAGCTTGCTTTACGTAAAAATCGAAAAAATGTGGGATAGGCTCAATTACAACAATTTCCATGCGACTTCCCTCACCATCACTAATCTGTTTCCAGACTAATCTGTTAATATTCTTTCAGTGTGTATCTCAAATTCGTTTGATTTCTGCTGTCAAGTCTTCATGTTAAGAACTCTAAACAATGGACCAATACTGTAAAATAGAGCGTTAAAAGTTACAAGGTGTTGTCTTACCACAGACTCGTCTTTTCTCAAAATTATCTCATTAAATATATCGTCCATTCTACTGCCCCACTGCTGTTATCTCATGCGACAGGAATTACAGGTCAGGAAGAAAAATTAAAAATTTTAAGAATGATTCGCAACAGTGCGAGAGTAAAGGAATTGGATGACCATTAGAACGGAATGGATAGTGTCTTGAAAACAGGGTATAAGATGAAGTACAAAAAAAAGGAAATCAAGAATACTGGAGAGTAGCCTACTTAAATGAGGTGATGCGCCGGCCGCGGTGGTCTCGCGGTTCTAGGCGCGCAGTCCGGAACCGTGCGACTGCTACGGTCGCAGGTTCGAATCCTGCCTCGGGCATGGATGTGTGTGCTGTCCTTAGGTTAGTTAGGTTTAAGTAGTTCTAAGTTCTAGGGGACTGACAACCACAGCAGTTGAGTCCCATAGTGCTCAGAGCCATTTGAACCAATTTTTGAGGTGATGCTGAGGGAATCAGATCAGTAAATCACACACTAAAGAGGGCTTAAGAGTTCTATTGTTTGGGAAGAATAACTGAAAGTGGTGGAAGCAGAGAGAATATAAAATGCAGACTGGTAAGAACAGAAAACGCTTTTCTGAAAAATAAATATTTTTATTAAGAAGAAGTGAAGAAAACGGTGGAATCAATTGAAATGTAGTGTTACAGAAAAGTGCTGTGGGTTAGATGGGTAGATCGAGTAAGTAACGATGAGCTACTTAATATAAGTGGGGAAAAAAGAAATTTACGGTAAAACATAACAGAAGCGATCAGTTGCTAAGATACATCCTGAATCCTCAAGGAATCGTCAATTTGTTTACAGAGGAAAGAGTGTATGGGTACAGAAGGGAGGGAAAGGGGGGGGCGGCAAAAAATTGTAATGAAGTCTACGGGTTGACCATACTAAGCTGGTTTTGGTGAGGTACATTGCAGTAGAAGATACATGAAGACACTTGCGCAAGGCAGGCTAATATTCAGTGCTGGGCCAGATCTGTATTTGAACTGAGGAGAACAACAACAAGTCCGATGATGCCAATGGCCAACTACGAACACTACAACTATGCCAAGAAAATGTTACGGAGCGTGTGACGCCATAACGCGGTCCGCGGGTTACACACATGTCTTATCGACCTGACAAAGCCGCTCACGAGCAACCTTCTTGTTGCCTTTATACGCTGTAAATAGCTTATATTTTCACCATCCGCATATATGCAGATAATTCTAGAAATAATCAGCTATACTCGCTCGAATGCCAAAGCAGACCAAAATCTTTCACGGAAAAACTTTGCAGTGACGTGTGTGTATCTTCATTTTGCCTAGTGAGTTGTGTCAGTAGACACTTTTCTAGACAGATTGCTCCGAATACTGTATCTAACATGTTTCTTCAAGGAAAAAGAAAACCTTTCTCCCAAGTTGAAGATCATTAGTAGTTGTTAGATATGAGTTTATTACAGATGATGTTCAGCTTTCACAAGAGGTAAAGGTATCATTACAAGATAAGTGGAATGGAAAACTTTTCATTTAGCTCATTGAGTATTTAATTTTCATAAAAAGCGGACCATTTCGTACGTAATATGAGCCTAAAGCATTCGGTAATTTCAAATGTCTGAAGAATAAATGAGGGTATATCCCAAAGATCCCGAACTTCGATTCAAATTCGATCAAAAGAAACTGAACATTTCAAGGAGCCCCATGCAGCGAATGCTTAAGTACTAGTATGATAATCTACACCAGCGCCAAGTTCAACTGACGTAATAAGTATGGCGAATCGACCATCTGGGCGTTGGAAAACCAAAATGTGGATGTCATCTTCGGTGATGGGGCGCACTCTCAACTGGACAGCTACGTCATCGAGCATCGCTGTCGGATATGGGGAGGGGGGTTATGACGTCACTGTGGCGTCTTAAGAACTGCAACTAATCAACTTTCCTCAAATTTTCCATTGTGGTTGAATGGAGAATGTGTCACCGACCGAAAATTGCACACTACACGAAAAGTGTCTGGAAAGAACTTCCCTTGCAGTTGTAATACCTTTGACGAAGACAAGGCGTTGTTCGATGATAAACGAATTCATATTCACTAACCGCAATGGCTCTAGACGACAACTGAGTAGAGTTGTAAAACTACTGTACGCCACCATAGACTACCACAAGCAAGCACAGATTACGGTAGTTTTCCTGGTGGCTATCGTCAGTTAAGGTCGTGCCCACGTTACCTGTACATTAGGTTTGTTGCATACCTACCAGGCATTACCTCGTAACTATAGCTTTCTTTACATATGCGATCAGTGTCTTAATAGATTCCCCTAAACACCGGCAGATGCAAACCGTCTTAAAAACTGAATGAGGATGTATAAACGTCCGTCTAACCTACGGAACATTTTTTTGGTCTATATCCTCTTGTCTGTTGCTTAAAATGCTTAATTCAGATTTTACTCGAAAACTAATGATTTGTAACGAGAAACAGAGGGTTGTTGTAGTAAAAATAAATAATACCATACAGATTTATCATATAGCGCTAAAAAAACGAAAATTCCTAGACAAAAAGGTAAAATTAAAAAACCGCAATACAAAAATATATCGAACATCTATACCTGCATGATTGCTCTGCAATTCACAATTAAGTGCTTGGCAGAGGGTTCATCGAACCACCTCAAAGCTTCTCAACCATTCCACTCTCGAATGGCGAGCGGGAAAAATGATCAGTTACATCTTTCTGTGCGAGCTCTGATTTCTTATTTTATTCACAATGATCGTTTCACTCTATGTAAGTGGACACCAACAGAATATTTTCGCAATCGAAGGAGAAAGTTGGCGACTGAAATTTCACGAGAAGGCCTTTGTTTTAAGGATTACCACCCCAATTCACGTATCATATTCGAGGCATACTCTCCCCTATTTCGCGATAATACAAAACGAGCTTCTCTTGTGTGAACAAACCAAGCATAAAATAAAGTGCATCATTAACAGCACACACAAAATAAAATCAATTACTTTTGTGTGTGTGTGTGTGTGTGTGTGTGTGTGTGTGTGTGGAGGGGAGATTGCCTCTCGACGACTCAATGCCACTGCTGTTTGGTGAGTGGTCTCATTTACACCTATATTATTTACATTCTGCCGTAACTTTTCTTACTATTTTTTGTGGAGACTAACCGTTTTATTTGTTTGATTCCTTCATCCTGTTAACCACTGATACTGAATATATTCTGCATGAATTAATCGCTCTCCACGAATTCGTCGCTTCAGTTTTTCGTCGAACTTACATAAACATGTTTCTGCTATTGACATACAACTTTGGCATTTATCTTTAACTGGAAACTCTTGCCTTTGATCACGATGATGAACGTTCTGCTGAGTACAAAATAAGAACAATAATTGTTTGTGTGTGTTTTTTATGTTTGTGCATGTAAACTGTACTTGCATCAAAAGTTTTTTGCCGCGGTTATATAAAAGGGCTAAAGTTACGCGACCAAGTAATTTTTATTACTTATATAAGGTAACTTATATTCTGTAATGATGTAAAAACAAAATGGACTAACATTCGGATAATGTGCGGTCCTGATTATGTGCTGAACAGGCAACCAAACAAACGAAAAAACAACGCGAACTCTACCAGTACTACCGGTAATCCTACCATTTACTACGTCACTATGTACTGCACCAAAACTACCGGACCATAGTTTTGGTAGAGCGCAAATCTACAAAAGAGCAACGGCAAGTGCTGCTAAAGAAATCTAACCGTCTGATCTCTCGCACTCTTCTAAAGCACTGCATTTCATAAGTTTCTATTCTCTCCTCGCCTTTCCAGTTTATAGTCCAAGTTTCACTTCTGCACACAACTACAGTCCAGATAAATACTTTCAGAAAAGACTTGCAGACACTTAAATTAATTTTCAACGTCAATATATTTACCATTCTTGGAAATCCTTTTCTTGCTATTGCCAGTCAACGTTAATAACCTGTCTACATCATCCATTACGTTATTTTGATGCCCAAATAGCAAAACTCATCGTATAATTTCGCTGTCTCATTTCCTAATATAAATTCCATCACTATCACCCGATTCAATTATACTACTCTCAGTCACAATTGTTATAGCTTTTGTTGAAACTGATTTCATAAAGTCTTTTGAAGACCCTATCCATTACGTTCAAATCATCCTGGAAGTCCTTTGCCGTCTCTAACAGAATTACAATGTCGTCGGCAAACTTCAAAGCTTCTACACTCCTGGAAATTGAAATAAGAACACCGTGAATTCATTGTCCCAGGAAGGGGAAACTTTATTGACACATTCCTGGGGTCAGATACATCACATGATCACACTGACAGAACCACAGGCACACAGACACAGCCAACAGAGCATGCACAATGTCGGCACTAGTACAGTGTATATCCACCTTTCGCAGCAATGCAGGCTGCTATTCTCCCATGGAGACGATCGTAGAGATGCTGGATGTAGTCCTGTGGAACGGCTTGCCATGCCATTTCCACCTGGCGCCTCAGTTGGACCAGCGTTCGTGCTGGACGTGCAGACCGCGTGAGACGACGCTTCATCCAGTCCCAAACATGCTCAATGGGGGACAGATCCGGAGATCTTGCTGGCCAGGGTAGTTGACTTACACCTTCTAGAGCACGTTGGGTGGCACGGGACACATGCGGACGTGCATTGTCCTGTTGGAACAGCAAGTTCCCTTGCCGGTCTAGGAATGGTAGAACGATGGGTTGGATGACGGTTTGGATGTACCGTGCACTATTCAGTGTCCCCTCGACGATCACCAGTGGTGTACGGCCAGTGTAGGAGATCGCTCCCCACACCATGATGCCGGGTGTTGGCCCTGTGTGCCTCGGTCGTATGCAGTCCTGATTGTGGCGCTCACCTGCACGGCGCCAAACACGCATACGACCATCATTGGCACCAAGGCAGAAGCGACTCTCATCGCTGAAGACGACACGTCTCCATTCGTCCCTCCATTCACGCCTGTCGCGACACCACTGGAGGCGGGCTGCACGATGTTGGGGCGTGAGCGGAAGACGGCCTAACGGTGTGCGGGACCGTAGCCCAGCTTCATGGAGACGGTTGCGAATGGTCCTCGCCGATACCCCAGGAGCAACAGTGTCCCTAATTTGCTGGGAAGTGGCGGTGCGGTCCCCTACGGCACTGCGTAGCATCCTACGGTCTTGGCGTGCATCCGTGCGTCGCTGCGGTCCGGTCCCAGGTCGACGGGCACGTGCACCTTCCGCCGACCACTGGCGACAACATCGATGTACTGTGGAGACATCACGCCCCACGTGTTGAGCAATTCGGCGGTACGTCCACCCGGCCTCCCGCATGCCCACTATACGCCCTCGCTCAAAGTCCGTCAACTGCACATACGGTTCACGTCCACGCTGTCGCGGCATGCTACCAGTGTTAAAGACTGCGATGGAGCTCCGTATGCCACGGCAAACTGGCTGACACTGACGGCGGCGGTGCACAAATGCTGCGCGGCTAGCGCCATTCGACGGCCAACACCGCGGTTCCTGGTGTGTCCGCTGTGCCGTGCGTGTGATCATTGCTTGTACAGCCCTCTCGCAGTGTCCGGAGCAAGTATGGTGGGTCTGACACAATGGTGTCAATGTGTTCTTTTTTCCATTTCCAGGAGTGTATTTCGACGCCCTCAGTTTTAATTCCATTTCCATATTTCTCCTTGCTTTTCTTCACAGCCTGCTCTACGTAAAAACTGAAAAAAGGTGGGATAGGCTACACATATAACAATTTCCATATGAGTTCCCTCACATCGCTCGTAGTTTGCGAGACTAACCTGTTAATATTCTTTCAGTGTGTATCTCAAATTCTTTCGATTTCTGCTGTTAAGTTTTCGAGTTAAGAAAAAAATGGAAATTTGTGGTAAGATCTTATGGGTCCAAACTGCTGAGGTCATCGGTCCCTAAGCTTACACACTACATAATCCAACTTAAACTAACTTACGCTAAGGACAATACACACCCCCTTGCCCGAGGGAGGACTCTAACCTCTGGCGGGTGTAACCGCATGAACCGTGACAAGATGCCTAGGACGCGCGGCTACTCCACACGGCTCGTGTTAAGAACTCTAACCAATGGATCAATATTGTACAACAGGGTATACCAAGTTACACAAGGTTATGTTACCACAGGCTCTGCCTTTTTCAAAACTATTTCACTAAATTTATCGCCATCTCCATTGCCCTCACCATCGCAATTTGAATTGTGAATTCTTATTAGCACCTTCTATATTAGTACCTTCTATATTAGTACCTTAACAATGCGGCTCTCTTAGAATAATTTCCGTAAGTAGGCGGCTTCCAAAGGTACGTTTAGTTGTAAGGTGGCAGAATAAATGACCAGATTCGCACCTTACATGAGACCTTTACAAATCGCAATGAGAAGGTGAATATGACACCTAACGTAAACCTACAGTTATGAGAACATTTGCCTATCAATATGTAATGCAAAAAGGGATGACAGTCAATCAATGGTAATTAACACACCACTCCTATACAATGCACGTCTTTGTGCGGAATGTAGAACAGGGAACGCTAGTCGAGTCGCTTTTAGTTTTAAAAAGCCAGGTCCACAACGGCTTAGCGAAACCGCGCTGCGGCAGTTACGCCGGCAACCATGTAAAGGGGTGGCAGGAAAGAAGACAGCGACACCGGGCCAGGCGATTCAAGCTGGAGGGCCGCCTGTAGCGAGGGCATCGGTACAAGAGCAGAGAAGAAGCTTTAGAAAACTGCGTTTCGAAATTCCAACGGGATACAAGCAAGAGCAAGTGACGCATTTTCGTCCAGTAAGTGCGACACACGGAAAAGTCAATGTACTTTAGGCGTCTAGAACGCGCACAAAACGTCCGATTGGCGGAAACGCACTAGGAAGGAGAAAAATACTGAAGTTTCGACGCAGTTTGACAGAAGGGACGTTGCAATTGGTAGAGGGTGTTTCTACAAAATAAAAGGAACGCTCCTATTGGTCGAAAAAAGCCGTGACGTGAAAAAGGAACCCAAGTGGAGGGAGGCAGTTCTGTCACGAGTAGGACAAGAGAGAAATTTTGAGTGGAACTCTTCTCTGAACTGGCGTCAAGTGCAGAACAGAGCGCTTAACGCTCCGTATGACGCAGAGAAGAAATTGGTGTGGACACTGCGTTCACAGCGGCTGCGCTCCAGCTAAAATTAGCTGTAGCAACGTTTAGATCCAACTGTGGCGAAACGAACCAGCCAAATCAGTTAATTATTCTTGCGAGAACTGAGAGGAAACTATAATATGCACGCTGCTCCCACCATGAGCGTGTATATCGCCACATAGTAAGACTGGGGCTGAGTACATGTTTTCTCGCATAACGAGAAACATAGGGAAAGTTTCTGCTGGAAAGTTCAGCAAAGGCCAGATTAGTTTTATGGGAATTTCAACGGAAGAGAGCTGACTAGCTGACGACAGCTCACCGCAGCTTAAGGTAAATACTGCGTGGGCAGAGGCGTAAACTTTGTTGGTTCACCAGTTTGCATCCACTGTAAACTCGAGCAGCTTTGGGTAATCTTGCGCTCAAATTTGTCACTTAACTAACCATCCACCGTAGACTTCATTGTCATCCTAAATAGTACCAAACTTTGAACCGGAATCGGACAATTTTCGTAGTACTGGCCAACATCATATGTGTAGGAGCAATTTTGTAAAGAAACGTCCAATTAAACTTTCATATTATTGAGCTTAGGATTAATGTAAAGAAAGTTTCAATTAAGATTACTGTTCTTTCAGATAGTTAATATTTAACACTGTTGTGTATAAATTATTTCACTTTTTGATGTTGGCAAGATGCGTTACCCATTGCACTGTTTTTATGTTGGCGAGTTGTAAACTGTGTGAAAAGCTGTAATTTGGTGAGAAATATTGCGACATTACACTTGTCATTTCACCTCACACAGTTGTGCTCAATTCACGAATAAGCAAGCAAAAACAAGCCCCCCCACACTTACATAGTGGACAATCCTGCAACATAAGATTGCGCGAATACGGCAGAATGAGCGGGCCCTTGGACCCGGAAGGTGGGCGCGGAGGACAGAGCGGAAACGCGCCGAGCTGTGACGCTTTTGCGAGCTTTCCGCGGACGCGGCCGACGTATCTGCGCGTGCGCGGTCCCACGCGCCGGCGCCGGCGTCGTCGCCTTCCGCAGATAGCTCCGCCAGCCGGATGTGCCCGCTGCCCTGCTACGTCGCTATCGCTGCCGTTTTCAAAAATTGCCGCCCGGATGGGCCACATCCGCGACCAGAGCAGCGCACTCGCCCAACAGCGAAAACTAAGCCGGAAAGAAACAACGCGGATTCGCCACAAACTGGCACAGCGCCCACACGTCACTTCGCCCGCCGCCTCTGCAGCCGAAGTCGCCGTGCAGCGGTGCCCGACTCGGAGGCAGCGGGTTCAAATCTTGGCGGTGGAAGAAAATTTCACCGCCAGTTTCGGCAGCACAGGGAGCAGGGTAGGTGAAATAAAGTTCTCGATCGCCAGACTTTGCTTCGATGCCCAAACGTTCGCGTAGCGCAGTGGTCGGCAAACCGCGGCTCGCGAACCACATGCGGCTCTTTGGCCCCTTGAGAGCGGCTCTTCTAGAAAATAAACGTGCGAGCTCGCACGGACAGTGCGAATGAAACATGGACGCAAGTCGGTTTCCGACCGGCGCGCTAGACAGGGATGTAGGTGACTTAGACCACGTGCATCTGCTGTCATGCACATCGCCTTTGCTGACTGTCGCAGTATCGTCGAAACTGGTGGCGAGTGATAATTTTTAACGTGCTGAAGTTGACACTAAATAAAGTACCTGAAGGGATATGTATTCCGCTGAAGGATGTGGAGCAGTTTCTCTTGAAATGTGGAAAAAAGCGAGCGATTTAGCGAAGAAAGATAATTATGTTTTAATGAACTAACAAGGGACAATTTGGAAGGCGATTTAATAATAATTCTGAATTGGAAGTAAGTGAACAGACGATGACACTGACAAAGAAATACAACCTTGCGTAATAACAAATAAAAGTACTGCTAGACACGACTGGTTTTCTTATTTCTATTTTTACAAACATGGTTGGTGTGGCGGGCGAATGCCTTGAACCGAAGTTAGCGTTTGCTGTTCTTTACTTATTCGCGCCTATTCATACGAGCAACCATTTTCAAATACGAACCTTACACCAAGAGTAAATTAAAAAGTTGTCCTGTCGATGAGAACCTGGAATCGCTCGTAAAATTAAAAACAATATACAAACCTGACTAACTCAAGCCTTCCACGAATATGCAAAGCCATTGTTCACACTAATTTTTGGCAGTCATTGTCATTATTTAATTTTATAAATACCTTACAATTTAATTTTATCAATAAAGAATATCGTTATTATATATTATGTCATGTTTTATTCAACGAACCTGAAGTTTAACTAAGTCTTATAACTTTAAATGAAGTTTATTAAGTTGATATTAGGGAGCATTGTGGAGTGAAAGAAGATTTAGTGTCGAGTACTGAGAAAGGTGTATTAACACTTTGCCGTCCGCACGTGTCGTACAAATTTATTCGCTTGGCGCCGGCAGCGCTAATTCGGATTACTTGGCTTGTCACCGGCCGTTCTTGACATTATCTGGAGATTATAAATTATTACGTTTTACTAATCTCATCGTTCTCGTAAGTTCTCCATCCTGTTCCCCTACTTTCATGAAATTCCGAAGACATACATACGTAAATAAACACAAAATTTGTTTGTTTCATAGATCTGTTTATTTGCATTGTCTTTCGTACTTAGTATTTCTCTTTCATATGATATGCAGCAAAGCAGTCTCCAAGATGTAACGCAACTCCACAACACTTGCACATTAAGTTTGTTGTCCTTTTTTTGTTTTTGTTTTTGGAACATACGTGGCATTTTCTTCGTTTTCGTTATTCGTTTAGGAAATACGTAGGCCTATAAGTTGGTGGTGTTTTATGTGACAGGGAAGTCTGTCAACCGGATCATGATGAGACGTACGCGATATAGTGGCAACCTCCAAGTTCTGCTCCGCGAATTCATCGTAAATAATCGTATCTTCTCTTTCGACTGCCATGAAAGGGCACAAGTACTTATAAAAACAAAAAACTTGTTGACGTGTGTAACTTATTGTTACCTCCACAAAACACCAACAGAACGCAAAAGATACTGAAGTGCTGTCACCGTGCTCACGAAACCACTGTGGTGTCAACGGATGGCAGGGTGTTAAGATGGCTTGGACATACGAACAACGTAAGCGATACAAGATAGACGGAACAAGTATACGACACGTAGGTTGATGGGACAGTTCAAAGAGGTCGACCGATCAGGCAACGTTCAGCCCATCATCTGAATCTATGTACTCCGCAGGCTACCTTCCACTGTCTACCGCAGGGTATAATTGTCATTACACCCTTTTCCTGTTGCAGTCACGAATTGTGCTCGTGAGAAACGACTGTCGGAAGACCTTCGAGTGAGCTCGAATTTCATTTTAGTTCCACCGTCTTTTCGTGATAGACTTAGTTGACCTATTTTTTCCTCAACACCCTACATAATTTTGCTGTCCAGATGTGAAATAAAAAATGTATCAGACAAACGTTGTTTAGATACCAGAGGCGACGTTAACGAGCGTAACTGCATTCTTCTAAAATAGTTCGTTACGAAGATATGAAAAGCCTTAAGCATCTTTTTTTCGGTGATACATTTCCTCTGATCAAGACCTGCTCAAAACTATCAAAAAGACAGCAGAAAATGTACTTAGAGTCTACCGTACTAGCGCACAACCCGAAATAACCCAATTCGTCCACCTGTTCGACTGGACAGTAAACACAAGGAAAACACGCACTGTCATTCAGCCAACCATCTTCAACTCAAGCATTGTGCGAATATAATATATACTACGGAAGAGAAGGTAGAAATGCTACTTATCTATGGAGAATGTAAGTTAGCAGAACAATAATTGCAGTAATGAGCTTCGATTTGTTTACTGTCATCTCCAGCAAGGGGACGAGTTACGTTACTCCAGATACCTGTACTGTGCGCTGGTATAGAAGAGGCTAATCAGTAATGTGACACGTTTTTTTAGTAACGTCCTGTTGGCGTGAGTGGCACACTATGTAAGTTTTTAAACAGATCTCGAAGAGAGGAACTGGCTCACTGAATAAAAAGTAAAGGCTACTGTTTAAAAAAGACTTAGTGCTGTTCGTATCTTCGTGTTTACGAAGTTTCAAGGAAGGCAGTCATGTTAGTCGTGTCTCCATGGTAGTTAAATAACGTCTACCTGAGCAAAAAGTTATTTAGGTGGAGATATATGAGACACCCTGTACGTAGGAGAAAGCAATTTACTTGTTGACTCTTCTACGATCTTGCGCTCTCTAAATTTTAACAGTACACCTCATCATAATCTAACACAGCACTCTTTTAGTGTCTGCCATCGAAGTTGGACGAGCATCTCCGTAATATTTAGCGCCTATTAAACGAACCAATAATTAAACGCGCTGTTCTTCGTTGGATTCTGTCTGTTCCCTGCATCAATCCTATGTCGTAAGGGTCAGACTCAGAAGCGGTACTAGGGAATTTGACGAATCAGGCTTCGTAAGCTACCTCCTTCGCGGTTGAACTTCGTGTCCTGAGGATTCTACTAATTAGGCTCGCGTCGTCGGTGCACTTTAAATCGCTCCGTATCATACTCTCAGATATTCAGTAAACCTGACTGTTTCCAATGATTGATTGGTTTACGCGCAATTAAACAGTAATGGGTGTGTCCGGCTATTTAAACGCGGTGCGTTATGTTTACGGATAGGGTGAACTACCAGTCACCGAACCAATACTCTATACTTTCCATGTATTCCTGCAATCTGCTACAGTTTTCTAATACTGTCACTTCCCTGTATGCAACAGCAGCATCGTTCAACAGCCTCAAGGAATCTAAGACGTCATCTACTAAGCCATTCAAACACATTGGGAGCAGCTGTGGTCCAGTAACTAGAGGTTTGCACGCGTAGAAGAAATGCTTTCCGCATCCGAAAGTGTCCAAATCGCATCCGCAGATTGTAAGGTTTTGTTAACCACTTTATCCCGTTCGGTAAAGCAGCACCTCTGATTGCACAGGGTGATTCTATGATTACGTTAAAATTTCAGGGATGATGGAAAAGAGTAAATATATCAGTTTGCGCAAAAAGACTGGTCCGCAAACGACCGAGTCGAAAGTTATAACCGAAAATCGTTCTGATATCTCCGACAGTGGACCTCTCCTACTGCATTCTCCTTGCTTTCCATATTTTAGGAGGTGGTCGACTGGCAGTAAGGTCCAAAACAAGAAAAAAAGTAAACATGGGCTCTAAAGTGGATACCGTAAGACCTATGAGAACTTGTTCGTCTCTCTACTAAACGCGTGATCGTAGCTCTTAAAGTAGATTTATGAGGTTTAGAGGTATGTGAACGATTTTGGCCTATAACTATCGACTCGTCTTTGCCGAATCAGGGTCCCTTACTTCAAATTGATACATTTATCCTTCTCCATCATCCCTGGAAGTCTGTATCATCAATACGGAATCAATCTGTATTTGAGTATCATTCACATATAAAATTAAACTCATTTCTTTCTATATCCGAGAGCGAGGGGAAACATTATTGTTCCATTTTTATGTTCAAGGCTTTTGCTGAGAAGAAATTTCACATCCGCTTTTCTATATTTCTTCTAATGGACCTTGTGATTTACATTTCGGATGATAAGAACATTTTAAAACAACGTAGTCGGGCATATCCTCGGTACATTCCACTAAATAACAACACTCTGTTCAAATTACTTGAAACTGTCGTTTCCTTCGTTCCTCGGAGCTTCCGCAGCGTCTGGAGAAGACCCAGTCGGGGCTATGGCCAGAATGCGCGCACTCTTGGCGACGTGTACTGAGCGAGACAAACTATACGCGACTCACCGCTCCGCAGACTTTCCCAGAAACGTTCGTTGTCGGCCCGAATTAATTCTGTACAAAGCTACACACATATTATTAGTCTAAATATGGGTCACCAGATCCGATTTGACCAGCGAGACTGTTAAAATACCACTGCTCCTGCACCAGTAGTCAATGTCTCTTAGTAATCCAAATGCTTTCCAAAGACACTTACAATCGACCACTGCATTGAACACGTCCCCGCAGACAGCCATCCAAACTGTTTCTGGTCATCTCCTCTACACACAAAACAAGATAAAAGTCTAAAGTTACAAAGAAGATGGACACACACAAATCACATGTTGCATATCATACATGTACACATGTAAAAATTGACATAAGTACTTGGGTGTATGTTCCACATATCCTCCTAGACAACAGGATCGATTTCAACGGAATTTGGTACACATATTACATATTGTTTGGGAAGAAGTACTGTGATGGTAAGAACCACCTTGCTCTCATACAGGTGGGGATGGCGCTGAGAAGGTTTAATAACCCCTGACATCTAGACTGCACTGCTTGACAGGTGCGCTGTGTGCGAAGTATTGGAATGCGTTCCAAGGACTATAGGTGCGGTTTGACATAGCTGAGCAGAGAGGGAGGAGTTGGATAGTGAGGAGGGGGAGGAGGTGGTGGACTGAGAAAGAGGGGATGGACAGAAATAGGAGAAAGAGGTGTTGGAAAACGAGAGTGAGGAGGAGGATACAAACAGATGGGAGAGGAAAATTTGAGAGAGAGAGAGAGAGAGAGAGAGAAGGGGGGGGGAGGAGGAGGAGGAGATGGGAGATGTGAGTAATATATGTACTATATGCGAAATGAGGGCGACACTGTAGGTAAAAATCTAGTAATTAAATGTTAGTCTCACAGATCCTTTACCTTTTACCATGTGCACACTAATACATGATATTACTGAATGATGTCAAAAGGTCACACTTCTCACAGTAACAAGCACTGCTTCGTGCAATCACATTCAGCGGTTGCAAGCAACACATTCTGATGAATGTTGTTTAACAATATTGACTGTAGCCTGTATGTTTAACCATAAAGTTATTATTATTGGGGATAAACGCACGTGTAAACATGAAAATGTGCATCCGAGCAAGTTTTTACAACTATTACTGCATGTATCTGGGGATATCCCTACCCGTGCCTATCTGGAAATATAACACACCTTTGGGGTGCCCAAAGTTACCTCAGCATCTGAAAACTTGTGTGTGTTACGAGTGACATGCTATGTTCCACTTACTAGGAACTCCTCGGTCCAGTCACAAAGATGGCCTGATTTCTGTACGCTCACTTTTGTTCATTAAGCGACAGTGCTCACATAATCTTCGGCACTTAACACAGAACGAGTCGACGCAGGAGGCGTCGGGTTTGTCGCGGCAATTGTTCTCCCACATCATCTCGAAAGCAAACAAGCGTGTGGAAGCAACGGCGTGGAGAGATAAGCCGGCGGATACAGGTGAGTCAGCGGGAGCGCACAGCCGCCACCAAGGTCTCCGGCGAGCACTTGAAGTGCTGCCCAATCCTCCGGGTCGCGTGTTTTGGATCTGCTGAGGAGTCTCGGGACGGCTTAGACGCTTTGCGTAAGAGCGTGACGGCATCCACCAGGAGACAGCTCCGGGTACTGGGCTAAGTGGAAGCAGACCTTCGCAGAAGAGTGAAGGTCTCCTAAACCTCAGCGGAGCAGTGCGTCTGGTGGTGAATGGCCATTCTGGAATGCCTATACTTCGTGATTAGTAGAAAGCTGCAGTAAAAACAATTAAATAGCCACTCGTAAGAGAACGCACTGGTACGAAAAAGGGACCGTACACAGACATCAGCAATAATTGTCGGTGGCCTCATCCAGAGCTCTTTCTGGATCATGAGAGTTTTTGATGCACAACTTCTGTTTTGCTCTCTTTCACGCCAGCACATCACACCAGACATTCCTTGCCATGGTTACCCCATCGCGATTCTACAGGTGCCTTATCTCCTCACTACTTTTTCTACCGGCTGTCAATACATGTGTACCCAGTCTGGTGCAGGGGCGCAGTAATTAAGAAGGGACTAAAAGAGGGATGCAGCCTATCCCTCACGTTACTCACTGTGTACATTGAGCAAGCTGTAAAAACTTTGACGTTAGCTGATGACATTGTAATTCCGTCAGAGAAGAAAAATCACTTAGAAGAAATGTTGAATGGAATGGTAATAAGATGATTATCAACAAAAGTAAAACAAAGGTAATGGAATGTTGCCGAGTTAAATCCGATGAAGCTGAAGGAATTAAATTAGGAACGAGGTAATAAAAACAGGAGACGAGTTTTGCTATTTGCACATCAAAAGTAGATAGGATCTAAAATGCAGACTGTCAGTAGTATTTCTGAAAAGGAGAAACCTTTCAACATTGAATATAAATTTAACTGTTCGGAAGTCTCTACTAAGAATATTTGTCTTTGTCGTAGCCACGGAAATGAAATGAAGGCAATAAGCAACATACAAGAGCAGTATAGACTCTTTTGAACTGTCGTGTTAGAGAAGTGTTGAAAATTAGATGCGTATATCAAGTATCTAATGACGATGTACTAAATCGAATTGGCTAGAGAAGAAATGCTTTGTGCAACTCTACTAAAAGAAGGGGTAGGTTGATAGGACACACCCTGTCACATCTAAGAATAGTTCTGTCGCAATGAAGAGACCTGTGAGATAGTGGGTAGAAACTGCAGAGGGAGATCAAATTGCAATAAGCGGTTTCAAGGAGATGTAGACTGAGGTGACAAAAGTAATGCGGTAACTCCTAATATCGTGTCGGACCTCCTTCAGCCAGGCATAATCCAGCAACTCTACGTGGTATGGACTTAATAAGTAGTTTGAAGTCTCCTGCAGAAATATTGAGCCATGCTGCCCCTATAGCGGTCCAAAGTGCGAAAGTGTTGCCGATCGATTATGTTCGATGGGATCCATGTCGGGTGATCTGGGTGGCCAAACAATTCACTCAAGTTATCCTGAATGTTCGTCAAACCAGTCGTGAATAAATGCGGCTCGGTGGCATGGAGCATCATCATCTATAAAAATTCCATCGTTGTTTGGGGACAGGATGTCCACGAATGGCTGCAAATAGTCTCCAAGTAGCCGAACATAACCATTCCTAGTCAATGAGCGGTTCAGTTGGGCCGAAGGACCCAGTCCATTAAATGTAAACTCAGCTCACACCATTATGGAACCACCACCAGCTTACACGGCTCGTTGTTGAGAACTTTGGTCCACGGCTTCGTAGTGTCTGCGCTACACTTGAACCCTGTCATCAGCTCTTTACCAACTGAAATCGGCACTCATCTGACTAGGTCATGATGTTCCAGTCGTCTATGGGCCAACCAATATGGTCACGAGCCCAGGAGAGGCGCTGCAGACGATGTCGTGCTATTGGCAAAAGCACTCGTGTCGGTCGTCTGCTACCATAGCCCATTAACGCCAAATTTCGCCGCACTGTCCTAAAGCATACGTTAGTCGTACGTCAGACAATTTCTGCATGTATTTCACGCAGTGTTGTTTGTCTGTTAGCACTGACAACTCTAAGCAAACGCCGCTGCTCTCGGTCGTTACGTGAAGGCCGTCGGCCGCTGCGTAGTCCGTGATGAGACGTAATGCCAAACATTTGGTATTATCTGCACACTCTTCCCACTGCGGATCGCGTAATACTGAATTCCCAACCGATTTCACAGATTGATTGTCCCATGCGTCTAGTTCCAACAAGCATTTAGCGTTCGAAGTCTCCTAATTCCCGTCATGTGGCCAGAATAACTTCGGAAACCCTTTCACTGAACCACTTCATAGTATATGAACAATTGTCTTGAAATCATTCACAGTGCGATGTGCTTGCCTTAGTCTCCTCTGTACTTGTTTACTTTAACGTCACCGCCTGTTTGCAATAACGCCCAAAGGAGGCCAAATGCAATACTATCGTGGCCGGGAAATACTTTCCCTTGTGTGTATCCGCTGCACGCTGTCAACACGAACCAGGAAGTCAGTCTGTTCCCACATCTGGCCACAGGTAGTGTCCACAGCTCATTCGTATAACTTTGACCAACAGTGTAATTAACAATTAATGTCAAACAAAAAACCGATAGAGGAATTTTTGTTAGAAAATTACCGGTACGTTTTGTAGGCGGCGTTCAATATGCATGGGGAAGCCGTCATTTGTACTGACTGGGTGAACCAGAACTTACTGGAAATATTTTAGAAGCCGATCAGGGATACTTACTGTGTATTTAGGTGCAAATGAGCGGTGGTTTCTGGCGCCTCGTCAGAGTTTCTTACCCACATTTGTCTTTGAATCTGTGTTGCACTGAAAATACCCGCGCAACAGCGTAAATGTGGACGGTGTGCGCTGTTTGCCTTGTTTGGAAATAAACGTGTTCCATTGATTTAAGATAAACGCTGTTGGTAACAATAAGGCTCATTTCACTCTTCGCCCTCGGTGTTGCGCTTAGTATTGCTCAGTACTATCTCGGGTTTGTTTTTGCGGCAGTGCTAGTTATATGTTACCAGTGATACACAGCAGTATAGATAGGTGTACAGACGAAGAGTTGTCCGATATGCACCTTGTGTACGGGTTCCGTAAACGTAATGAAGAGCAGTACGACGACGCTACGATGCGCCTTTCCCGCACCGACGGCAGCCACCGCACAGTACTTCTGCATCTGCCTGCTGTTAACAGGGTCTTTCGGTGCTAGAGTGGAAAATACTGGTTATATCGTAACAGATGTTTTCAAAGAAACAAACGTAATTAGAGCAACGAATCGATGACGTACGTACGTTTTTCTTACTCTGTAACGAGCCGTTGGGGACCCTGGAGCCTTTAAACCGAAATCCTTGGAAGATATTCCTGAACAACCTGGGAAATTTTGTTGGAAGAGTTCAATTTCCCCCATGTATACGAAGGACGGCAAAAGAAACGTGTTGGTGATTTTGGTTATAATCCCTGTCTACTACAGAGACCTAGAGCAGTTTACGAATTAATAATGCGCCGATAGCGAACTTTGGAAGATAAAATGCTGTTAAAAGAAGGGCAATGGTGGACTGAAGTAGAGCGGCACCGCGTCGTGGATAAAATTCTGGAACGGTGTCATTTTTGAGACTGTGGAAGCGTGGCGGCCGCTCCCCTGTTTGCTTCTGGTGCGCCTCCTTTTTGCCGGCCTGCTGATGTCAGGCTGTGCTGTCAGCGGTGCCTGGTGGCGGCGTCCTGGGAGTTTTCCTCTCTGTGCCGCTAGGACTCGGCTCCGTACCATTCGTGCAGCTGGACTGCCCTCGGGGTGTGGGGGTCCCCTTCTAATCGAGCACCCCTGGACCACGCAGGTGTACGTTCCTCATCCATTACCCCGACCTCTCTTGTCAGCACACAACTATAGTCCGAATAAAATTTCTTGAAAGTTGACACTTCACGCTATGGTGTTGGTTCCGTCCAGTCAGAGCACTCAAGTGACGCCCGAACCGTTCGCCGTTAGCAAACTGCCACAATATTTCCTTGTCCGACTTTCTTTCTTGATGTGGTTGCGTCTCAAATCCCGGATCTGGCTCTTTTATTTCGTATTTCATCACACATGATAACACCCCCACCCCCCAACACACACACACACACACACACACACACACACACACACACACACACACACAGTGATGCTAATGAAACACACACGTTTCATACACAGCACTAAACGAACACTACTGGAACCTTCAGCACTAGACGCGATTCACCGTCTCTCACACACAGTTATTGTAACCACAGAGATCGGCTTGTATTAGGCAAGCGTGAAGCTAAATTCTTGAATACTGCAGTTCATCGTTGCGACTGCGCAATCGAAGTCATAAACACAGAAACATAACACAGTGTAGTGTTGTAGCGCAGCGATTTGACAATAAACGTGATATATAAAAGATAGCAGGGTTCGAATCTCGTCAGCTGTAGCGAAAGCTTTCTTAATTTCTAAATTTAATAAAAATACTTTATTATTTCTGTTCAGTTATTTGGTTTACATTTCTTTTATTTCTACACTACTGGCCATTAAAATTGCTACGCCACGAAGATGACGTGCTACAGACACGAAGAAGACAGGAAGAAGATGTTGTGATAAGCAAATGATTAGCTTTTCAGAGCATTCACCCAAGGTTGGCGCCGGTGGCGACACCTACAACGTGCTGACATGAGGAAAATTTCCAGCCGATTTCTCATACACAAACAGCAGTTGACCGGCGTTGCCTGGTGAAACGTTGTTGAGATGCCTCGTGTACGGAGGAGAAATACGGTACCATCACGTTTCCGACTTCGATAAAGGTCGGATTGTAGCCTATCGCGATTGCGGTTTATCGTATCGCGACATTCCTGCTCGCGTTGGTCGAGATACAATAACTGTTAGCAGAATATGGAATCGATGGGTTCAGGAGGGTAATACGGAACGCCGTGCTGGATCCCAACGGCCTCGTATCACTAGCAGTCGAGATGACAGGCATCTTATCCGCATGGCTGTAACGGATCGTGCAGCCACGTCTCGATCCCTGAGTCAACAGATGGAGACGTCTGCAAGACAACAACCATCTGCACGGTACGAAATCCTACATTTCCGCAGTATAGTGCACGACCGCATGTTGCAGGTCCTGTACGGGCCTTTCTGGATACAGAAAATGTTCGACTGCTGCCCTGGCCAGCACATTCTCCAGATCTCTCACCAATTGAAAACATCTGGTCAATGGTGGCCGAGCAACTTGCTTGTCACAATACGACCTTGATGAACTGTGGTATCGTGTTGAAGCTGCATGGGTAGCTGCACATGTACACGCCATCCAAGCTCTGTTTGACTCAATGGGCAGGCTTATCAAGCCCGTTATTAAGGCCGTTATTAAGGCCAGAGGTGGTTGTTCTGGGTACTGATTTCTCAGGGTCAATGCACCCAAATTGCGTGAAAATGTAATCACATGTCAGTTCTAGTATAATATATTTATCCAATGAATACCCGTTTATCATCTGCATTTCTTCTTGGTGTGCCGGCCAGAATGGCCGAGCGGTTCTAGGTGCTACAGTCTGGAACCGCGCGACCGCTACGGTCGCAGGTTCGAATCCTGCCTCGGGCATGGATGTGTGTGATGTCCTTAGGTTGGTTAGGTTTAAGTAGTTCTAAGTTCTAACGGACTGATGACCTCAGAAGTTAAGTCCCACAGTGCTCAGAGCCATTTGAACATTTTTTGAACCACTCCGGCCGGCAACATTTTTATCACAATTGGACAAAGAATGTTGGGTCATCTACTGGTTATCGTTTGAAATAAACTATGAAATAAATATTGGTGCATAATTCTTCTGTATAGTTTCGTGTGTACCTCTACTACTTTTTAACCCAAACAGGATCCTTATACGTTTTGCTCTTGTTTACATACAGATGCATCTCTGAAGACGTGGCTCTAACGCCGCGAAACTAGTTGGTCAGAAATAAATATTTAACCCCCAAGTGAAGCGGTCTGTTTCATCATGATACGTATCACTTTAAATCACCCCGCCGCACATTTCCAAATTTTTAATGGATATGAGTACTTGCAGTGACTGTTCCGCAATCGCTTAGTCATACATTAATGGATGTGTCCTCCACCTTATGCGCAATACGTTACGTTTGATGTTCTTACCTAGAATTTTTACAGCGTCTCTCTGCATGCAACTGAACTGTCGGTGAGAAGTCTCACAAAGCTTTCTACGTTATCCAGTAAATTCCGTTCTTGCCGCGATCTATCCGAGAACAGACAGGGGCGATGGGAACGAGAGAGGTTCCCTATGCACCCTCCGCCACACACCCTGCAGTTAGAGCTGTAGCCGCAGACAGTTCTGCGCCGCTGTAGTCCGGTCGGCTGAGGGTCTGGGGCGACCTTAAGACGCGTGCGCTGCCGTAAATCAGTCAGCTCAACGGCGGGGCAGAGTCTGCACACGTGCTTCTTCCGACAGATAGCGAGGGGGCGCGTTTCTCTCCGACCAGCGCTACGGGGCACTGCTTGGCCGGCAAACTAACAGCGACTACCATCTGAAACAAACACTCTGGAATGCTATTAATGCCACTGTTGGTTGATTTGGGGGAGGGGACCAAACAGCGAGGCCATCGGCCCCATCAGATTAGGGAATGATGGGGAAGGAAGTCGGTCCGTGCCCTTTCAAAGGAACCATCGCGGCATTTGCCTGAAGCGATTTAGGGAAATCACGGAAAACCTAAATCAGGACGGCCGGACGCAGGTTTGAACCGTCGTCCTCCCGAATGCGAGTCCCGTGTGCTGCTATTCTTCTTCTTCTTCTTCTTCTTCGGTTCGAAGGTTGGTTTGATGCAACTCTCCACAATAGTCAACTGTCTGCAAGCCTTTTCATCTCTGCATAACTCATACACACTACATTACCTTGAACTTGCTTATTGTAGTCAAACCTTTGTTTTCCTCTATCAATTTTTAACCGTCCCCCATCCGACCACCCACACATTTTCCTCCTCTCAGAAACTGACGATACCTTAGTGCCTAAGAACGTGTCCTGCAAGGCGATCACTTCTTTAATTAAACTGTACCGCAAGTTAATTATCAGATTTATCACATTCAGCATCCTTGTGTAGCGCTAAATTTCAGAAGCCCCTATTTGCTTCTTGTCTGAACTGTTTATCGTACTTGTTTCATTCCATGCAGGGCTACGCTACCGAGAGAACTTAAAATTTATCTTAGATGTGAAAAATATATTATTTTTCACAACTACTTTTTTTGTTATAGTCAGTTCGCACTTTGTATCCTCTCTGCTTCGGACATCATCTGTTACTTTGCTGCCCAGACAGATAAACTCATCCACTACTTTAAGTGTCTCATTTCCTAATCTAATTCCCCAGTATAGCTTCATTTAATTCGACTGTATTCCAGTAGCCTTCTTTTGCTTTTGTTAATGCTCATATCGTCTTTTCAAGACAGTGACCATTTCGTTCAATTGATCTTCCAAGTCCTTTGCCACTCTGATAGGCTTACATTGTCGTCGGCCAACAATGAAATTTTTATTTCTTCTCCCTGAACTTTAATTCGCTTTCCAAATTTCTCCTTGGTTTCCTTTACTGCTTGCTCACTCTGCAGACAGAATAAGATCGGGAACAGGCTACAACCCTGCCTCATTTCCTTCTCAGCCGTCCGCTCCCGGTAGCTGAGTGGTCAGCGCGACAGACGGTCAATCCTAAGGGCCCGGGTTCGATTCCCGGCTGGGTCGGAGATTTTCTCCGCTCAGGGACTGGGTGTTGTGTTGTCCTAATCATCATAATATCATCCCCATCGACGCGCAAGTCGCCGAAGTGGCGTCAAATCGAAAGACTTGCACTAGGCGAACGGTCTACCCGACGGGAGCCCTCGTCACACGACATTTCATTTTTCCTTCTCAGCCAAGGCTTCCCTTTTATGTCCTCTGGACTCTTATGACTGCACACTTCCGGTATTTTGTACCTGCTATGTTCAGAATATTACAGTTTGTATGGCAGTCATTCTCAAACGTTTTCTCTAAATTCACAAATGCTATAAATGTAGGTCTGTCTTTCTACAGGTTATGTTCTAACATAAGTCGTAGAGTCTCCCTGGCGTGTTCCTAAATTTTTCCAGAATATAAACTGATCTTACCCGATGTTGGCTTCTACCAATTTTTCCATTCTTGTGTAAATAATTAGTGCGTGTGTTTTGAAGTAACGAATGAAAATTTGTGCCAGATGTGGAATGTAACTCGGATCACCTGGTTTTCGAGAACAGTCGCAACAGACAATTCGATCAACCCTCCAAGCCTGAGTGAAAATCTCATTATCAGAGATTTTTCCACCTACGATTTCAGAGCACTGCAAGCAAAGGTTATTCTACGTGGCTCCTGGGAACAGCAGCATTAGGGAAAAGATTTGTTGGAGGAGCTTCGCTTAACATGTCAAGAGATACGTACGAATCGAATTAAGGTTGCTTCAAGGAAATTGAGTCAGTGAGATCAAAATCAATGGGGATACAGTACCATGAAGTGGTATCAGCGTATAGCGTTCAGAAATGCCTAACGCGCAATGTAAGTAGTGTGACGTGGCAAGTGCTACACTGGGACTCAAGTTCATCTTTTATCACGTTGACTTTTAGGGACTCGACACCTTATTTACCCGCGCCCAACCAATACTGAAGCGTCATATACATCAAAAATAACGAAGGACGTGAATAAACGTAAGGTTTAAGTAGGAAACATGCAGACGGTTGATAATTGTCGAAATGTAACATATCATCCATGGCTGACCCGTTGGGATTGCCCTTTTGGCTCGTATGGACGCTAGAACGGGTTGCCGTTACTTGGATAAAGAGGGCTTTGTTCAATCTGAAGATTTAAGGGTGCTGTTGTCACACCTCGTCCGTGATGTGTGCATACGAGTCTAGCGGGCAATAGCGTTGGCGAGTTGTGAACACAAATAAAAGATTCATCTCTGCCCCTGCTGAACGCCGCGGAGAGTGGCAGTCGGTCGACCAAGTCGATGGCGGGCTGTGGTGGTAATTGGTCACACGGGTAGGTCGCAAGACTTAGACTTTGAAATGATTCGTCTGCAGATGATAAAGAAGTTTTCTGAAATAGTAGTTGGTCGCGTAAAATGGTCCAAGATTTGATTTAAAGCCGGCCGCGGTGGACGAGCGGTTCTAGGCGCTTCAGTCCGGAACCGCGCGACTGCTACGGTCGCAGGTTCGAATCCTGCCTCGGGCATGGATGTATGTGATGTCCTTAGGTTAGTTAGGTTTACGTAGTTCTAAGTCTAGGGGACTGATGACCTCAGATGTTAAGTCCCATAGTACTTAGAGCCATTTATTTGATTTAATTCCTGATCAGATCGATCAGTTATAGGTAGTGCATATTCGTATACTGTTTCTGTCCGCTCCCATAGCTGAGCGGTCGGCGCAACTGACTGCCACGCGGAGGACCCGGGTTCGACAACCTGTACTGCCAGGGATATTCCCTTTGTGAGAGGACCGCAATGGGTGTAGTCAGCCTCTCGAAGCCAACTGATATACTCGACCGAGTAGTAGCGGCACCAAGGTCGACAAACCGTACAAAGACCGCGAGAGCAGCGTGCTGTGCTCTCCACACTGCATCCAATGACGCCATTCGGAAGAGGAAGACACGCCGGTGTGTCGGGCTCGACTGGCCCATCTAGCGTCAGAACGGAGAACTTTACTTTTTATCAGTGTTCTCTGAAGCTCGATTATTGAGGAGAAGACGGTCGGTAACAATATATAATTATTACAATCTGAACTCCGTTCTGAGAAATTTAAATTGAATTTCTCGTTCCACACCACATCCAAGTTTACGACAACAGAGGAAGAGGAGATACACAAGACAGTTAACAACGAGAGTATAAAGGCTGGAACATTGTGAGATGATACGTCGGTCTTTTCCGTAGCCGCCCTAAATGATCGTGGGGTGACCTACGATGCTGCATTGGTTCAAATGGCTCTGAGCACTATGGGACTCAACTGCTGAGGTCATTAGTCCCCTAGAACTTAGAACTAGTTAAACCTAACTAACCTAAGGACATCACAAACATCCATGCCCGAGGCAGGATTCGAACCTGCGACCGTAGCGGCCTTGCGGTTCCAGACTGCAGCGCCTTTAACCGTACGGCCACTTCGGCCGGCTGATGCTGCATTAAAGGATAGTAACTTTCCCAGGATGCTGATTGTCCAGCACGTGTCTGAAACAAATTTTGAAGTCTGAGCACGAAGCAGCAATCTACATTTACATCGACATCCATACTCCACAAATCACGAAGTGCATGGCAGAATGTACTTTCCATTGTACCGATTATTAGGGTTTCCTCCCTTTCCCTTCACGTGCGGAGCGCGGCAAGAATGATTGACTGAATTCCTCTGTGCGTGCTGTAATTATTCGAATCTTATTCTCACGATCGGGGTGCACTCAGCCTCGTGATGCCAACTGAGGAGCTACTCTATCGAACAGTAGCGGCTCCGGTCAAAGAAAACCATCATAACGACCGAGAGAACGGTGTGCTGACCACACGCCCCTCCCATCCGCATACTCAGCTGAGCATGACACGACGGTCGGATGGTCCTGATGGGCCACTTGTGGCCTGACGACGGAGTGCTTTTATCCTCACGATGCCTATGTGAGCAATACGTAGTGGTTGTAGTATGTCCCTAGAGTAATCATTTGAAGCCAGTTCTTGAAACTTTGGTAATAGACTTTTTCAGGATAGTTTATGTCTGCCTTCAAGGATCCTTCTCTGTACATGTCAATGTCCCCTGTTAGTCCTATCTGGTACAGGTCCCACACACTTGAGCAGCAGTCTAGGATGGGTCGCACGAGTGATTTTGTGATCTGTACGCAATATTTTTTTTTTTACTTATTGCACTTCTCCAGTATTCTACCAATAAACCGAGAGCTACCACCTGCTTTACCCACAACCGAACCTATGTGATCATTCCATTTCATATCCCTAAAAACTGTTACACCCGGATACTTGTATGAGTTGACCCTATCCAACAGTGACTCATTGATATTATAGTCATTTTTAGTTTTGTGAAGAGCAAAATTTTACATTTCTGAACATTTAAAGCAAGTTGCCAATCTCTGCACCACATTGAAATCTTATCAAGATCTGACTGAATATTTATGCACCTTCTTTCCGACAATACTTCATTAGAGATAACTGCGCCATCTGAAAAAAAGTCTGAGGTTACTATTAATTTTGACCGTGAGATCAGTAACACACAGCATGAAGAGCAAGGATATCAACACACTTGCCTGGGGCACACCCAAAGTTACTTCTACATCTGACAATGACTCTCCCTCCAAGATAACATCCTGCATCGTCCTCATCAAAAATTTCTCAGTCTAGTCACAAATTTCGCTTGGTACTCCATATGATCGAACTTTTGACAATAAGCACAGCTGTGGTACTGAGTCAAATGCTTTGCGGAAATCAAGAAATACTGCATCTACTTGCCTACCTTGATCCACGCTTTCAGTATGTCATGTGAAGAAAATGCGAGTTGCGTTTCACACGAACGGTTTTCAGAATCCATACTCGTTGGTCTTGAGGAGTTCTTTCTATTCAAGATGCCCTATTATGTTTGAGCTCAGAATATGTTTTAAGATTCTACCACAAATGGATGTCAAGGATATTGGTTGGTGTTTTTGTGGATCACTTCTATTCCCCTTCTTGAACACGGGTGTGTGACTTGTGCTTTCTTCCTGCTACGTTTTACGTTCGAGGGATCTACGATAGATTATAGTTTGAAGCCGCAAAATCAATAAAGAATTTGATAGGGATTCCATTGTTCACTTCTAACGATTTCAGCTGTTTCTCAACACCACTGACGCTAATACTGATTTTACTACTTTTCAGTGGTACGAGGATTAAATTCTGGCAGTTCTCCTGGTTTTTCCTTGTAAAGGAACATTTGAAAGCAGAGTTAAGCATTTCAGCTTTCGCTTTGCTACCCTCATTGTCAGTTCCTGTGTCATCTGCAAATGACTGGACATTAACTTGGGTGCCACAAACAGCCTTTACGCAAGACCAGAATTTATTCGTGTTCTGTGAAATTTCATTAGAATATTCGGCTACGGTAGTCACTGAAGGCTTCAGGCATTGCTATCTTGACAGCGAAACGCTTTTCATTCAGCATCTGTCTATCTGTAGTCCTATGCTTTGTCTTAAATCTGTTATGCAATAGTCTCTGTTTATTAAGTTTTACAGGCAATTTGCGAAGGGGCACGAAATGGTTAACCAAGTTGCCTGCATTTTGCTTCTGGAGCTGACTCCCCGAAATTTTGTGGAGCTGCTAGGAGTCGGCCGCCAGACCACCTCGGTGTGTCCTCTGGGGTGAAGGCTACGAGTGTACAAGAATTCGAAAGCGCGTTCCTGTGCGCGGGCGCGGAATTCTGCTTACTCATCTTCCTGTTTTTATGGGCAAGACTGGCTGTTTAGAGAGCGTGGTCGTGCTCGCTCGGCAGCGGCCTCATATCAGAGCGTGCAGTCTTCAGCTAGACTGAGCTGGCGTTTCTGAAGGTGAGGTCTAATTCGAGGCAATAAGGTGGAAACGCTGACTGTGGCGTTTGGTTGTCAGCCGAAGTTGCTAGGAGCCAGCTAGAGGCGGTGTATGAGCTACTGTACTTATTCCAGTCCAGTGGCCGGATATCGGAATCGTTCTGAAACTAATTATTATACATTGCTAGAGGGCATTTTCATTAGTGTTACAGGTGCACTGACAATTTTTACACAGTATCGCTGGTCATTATTTGGACTGATTTCGTAAGTGCAGCAGCGACGCCAATTTTTACGATCGGCCATATACTTTCCGTACTTAATCTTCGGACCAATGAGTTTGTCTCGCACATCTAGAGTGCGTAGATTCCGGCCGCAACCCCCCCCCCCCCCCCCCCAAAGCTCCTAACAAAGATTGATTCACATTAGACGTCAGCGGAAAGAGATAGCAGTCAAACAGCAGAGTGTCACTAGCGGAACGTCACCACGACGTAATTTGTCTTAGCCCAGTATCGAACGGTGAAAGTACGGTTATGAGACATCAGCCGCAATACAAAAAGTCGGAATATAATACCAGCACTGAAGGACAAGCAATGTTAAAGTTTATTACATGAAACTAAACGGTTCCAGAGACCTTTCCTGTCTCAAACATCTATGATGTATATATGCAGATTGAAGCGACGAATGAAAATTTCTACCAAAACCGGGATTCGAACGGGGTCCCCAGCTCATTAGGCAGGTGCGCTAACTATTGCGCTTACTTGGTACAGTGGCTTTTACGACGTATCTCTTTCACATATCTTTCACTAAACAAGATTTTTTTTTTCTTGTTTTGGTCCATACTACCACCTCTGAACGTTTGTCGATGGAGTTCTGGTTCAGCCGGTATACACTCAAACATGTTAAACAATACATTATATCCACTGTAGATGACTAACTGCAACTGTGATTTAAACTGTAGATTCATGTAGGTGTGAAATACAACCAGATGATTTTCGAATTTCATGTGTCTTTATTGTACCATTCAGTAGTTTTCGAGCCGCTGCAGGCTTATCATCAGACGGAGGTCTTACCCGGATATTATATCTCGGACCAAATCCTGCTGGACGCTAGGGTCGTGGAGTTGGCGTAAATAGTGGAAATTTAGTTAACGATACGTTTACGAAAAGGAAAAATCATTCCCTGTTACGAGTGCTCTGTAAGTATCCTAAAATAACGACTTTTTCGTTTCGTAGACATTAAGTTGGCTAAATTTCCGTTAGTTCCGCTAGAACCATGACCGCACGTTTAGCTACACATGGTGCGAAATATACAATTCCTCTAACAGCTGCACCTGATGATGAGTCTGCAGTGGCTCGGAAACTATTTAATGGTACAATAAATACGAATCACATTCAAAAAGTGACTGCATTAAGAAAATTCTCTTGTGATTGGAAACACTTTGTTTGAACAGCACAGAAGACGACGATATACAAGGCTATCTAGGTTGAACGATGACAGATACGAAGTAGATTATATCGTAATTCAGAATAGGTACAACCACTGCCTAAAGACTGCCAGAGCGTACCTTGGCAGACTTGCAAATAAGGTTGAAGAGAGTGATAGGAAGAAAACCAAAAGAGAAATTTGACCTAGAGAGACTAGAGGAAAAAGATAAGGATGCTGAGTTGGAAAACACATCTATGTCAACTTGGGATGGAGAGCCCAATGAAGAAAGTGCAAACGAGAAATAGAAGAGGATGAGACAAAACCTTAATGAATCTGCAGAAGAAGTTGTAGGGATGAGGAAGTTCTAAAGAATAAGGAAAGAATAGGAAACAAAGACAATGCTGGGTAAGATGGAAGAAAGAAGAAAATAGAAGACAGCAGGAAGAGATGAAGGAAAAAGAATGCACAGGAAGCTGAATACCCAATTATGAAGAGAAACAGAACAGGCAAGGAAAACACGGATGGAAGAGAGATGTAAAGAAATAGACAAACTAGAGAAAGATGGAAAATATGAAATGATGCATAGATTAGCTGCTGATCTAGTCTTTGAAGCAAAGAAAAGCAAGACAAGTACGGGAATGGAAAGAAGGGATGGCACTACGGTTCATAAACTGGAGGAAGTGCCGGGAAGGTGGCAAGAATATGCAGAGTGCCTGCCGATATGAGGCTGATCAAAAACCAAAGGATAATGAATTAGAAGAGAAGACGAGAGTTATAGAAGACGACAAAGAATGCTGCCTCTTGGAAGGAGAAGTAGAAAGGGATGAAGCATCATAAAGCAAGTGAAGTTGATGCAATAAATAACACCAGAGTTGTTTAAGAGCCTTGGGACTAGTCGCGAGAAAGGGTTAACATATCTGTGTAATAAGAGGTATGAGAAAAGTTAATAGCCGGATAACTTTCTGTCGGCAGTAATAATACCGACTGAGAAGAAAAGGAATGCCAAGACATGCGACGATTGTAGAACTATGAGTTTGGTTTATAATGCAGCAAAAGTTTTATTAAGGGTGATAAATAGAAGACTTTACGGCAGACTGGAAAAAAGTATGGCAGAGGAGCACTATGGGTTTAGAAGAAGGAAAGGTACAAGAGATGCAATTGAACTGCTGAGAATTATAGATGAGAGATACACTGAAAGAGGACGATAAATTTACACTTTTTTCATTGACTTCGAGGAAGCTTTGACAAAGTAGAGTGGAATACATTAATGGACATTCTAAGGAAGAATGGTATCGACTGGAGGGATAGAAAGTTGATTAAAAACCTACACCTACAACACAAAATACGAGTACAGATTTGGACTGAGATGACACAGGAAAGCACAACTGGAAGAGGAGGGAGGCAAGGTTGCTATCTTTCCCCAATACTGCTTGACATATATTTGGAACCCGTTATTCAGAAATGTTTGAAACAAAATAGAGGAGTGCGGGTTGGTAGTAGGAAGTTAGTATGTACTCGTTTTGCGGATGATACGGTGTTATTGGCAGAGAGCGAAAGAAGTATGACACGAATTTATTAAATACGACCTGTGAGGAATTCTGAATCAGAATTAATAAGAAAAATACAAAATATTTGGAGATAAGTGTGCTCCCTGCCGCCGTTGGATAAGCAGCTGCAGCAGCAAGTCGTATACTCCTAGCTTACTTATTTGTTACATAGTTTAATTCTTAATTTCTTTGCGTGTTTTTGGGTACTTGCATTGTTTAATTCATAAATTTCGGGCGTATTATAGTATTTGAGAGTTGTAGCATCGCGCTTTAGTGTTTACTTCGTAGATTCTTACTTAAATTGCGTGTGAGTTTCGTGTAGGAGGTGTAATTTCGAGTTTTAGTTACTGTAATCGTAAATTCAGGCAGATTGTAGCGCAGTCGTTAGGCATTTGTACAGGTTAGTTAATACATTCTTTGCGTGTTTCCCTTGCGTTATCTAGGCACTGACTCGTGTTTCAGTAATTGTTGTTCAACATCGATTAGAATGGACAGGGACTGTGATTGCTGTGTTCGGATGAGGGCTGAGTTGGCATCCCTTCGCTCACAGCTGCAAGCGGCGCTGACTTCGGTCGCGCAGCTTGAGGCTGATGCCCATGGGCACCACTGTGGGGAGCCGGACTTGGGTATCACGGGGATGTCAACCTCGTCCCGTCTGTCCCCAGATCGGTCTGCCGCTGTGGTTGCCCCGGTTGCTGCCCGCAGTGGGGCTGAGCCCTCGCCTGTGGTTGATTGGGAGGTCGTTCCAAGGCGTGGCAGGCAGCGAAAGACGTCCCCGGAGGCTGATCAGAAAGCCTCCCCGGTGCGTCTGACAAACAGGTTTCAGGCACTGTCTCTGGCTGAGCCAGATGCAGCTGCCTGCCCTGTTTCAGAGGATGATTCTGTCTTCAAGGTCAGGGCAATCACAGAGGGTGGGCTTATTGGTAGTTGGGAGCTCCAATGTTAGGCTCGTAATGGGGCACCTTAGCGATATGGCGGCTAAGGAGGGGAAGAAATCCAGTGTGCACTCCGTGTGCATTCAGGGTGGAGTCATTTCTGATGTGGAAAGGGTCCTTCCAGATGCCATGAAGAGCACAGGGTGCAGCCAGCTGCAGGTGGTGGCACATGTCGGCACTAATGACGTGTGCCGCTTTGGATCTGAGGAAATTCTCTCTGGATTCCAGCGGCTATCTGATTTGGTGAAGACTGCCAGTCTCGCTAGCGGGATGAAGGCAGAGATCACGATCTGCAGCATCATTGACAGAACCGACTGCGGACCTTTGGTGCAGAGCCGGATGGAGGGTCTGAATCAGAGGCTCAGACGGTTTTGCGACCGTGTTGCCCGCAGATTCCTTGACTTGCGCCATAGGGTGGTTGGGTTTCGGGTTCCGCTGAATAGGTCAGGAGTTCACTACACTCAGCTGGCGGCTACGCGGGTAGCGGAGGCTGTGTGGCGTGGACTGGGCGGTTTTTTAGGTTAGAAGGCCTCGGGAAAGTACGGGGTGGGCTGCATACTCAAAGGGTGCATGGCAAATACAGGACGTGCTTGGGTCAAGGAACAGTCGGAATTGTAGTTGTAAATTGTTGTAGTTGTGCTGGGAAAGTCCCTGAGCTTCAAGCGCTAATAGAAAGCACAGAAGCTGAAATCGTTATAGGTACAGAAAGCTGGCTAAAACCTGAAATAAGTTCTGCAGAAATTTTTACGAAGTCTCAGACGGTGTTCAGGAAAGATAGATTAGGCAGAATTGGTGGTGTAGTGTTTTTGTCTGTCAGTAGTGGTTTATCTTGTAGTGAAGTCGAAGTAGATACTCCGTGCAAGTTGGTATGGGTGGAGGTTATACTTAACAGCCGAACTAAGTTAATAATTGGCTCCTTCTACAGACCCCCAGACTCCGATGATATAGTTGCGGAACAGTTCAGAGAAAATTTGAGTCTCGTAACAAATAAATACCCCACTCATACGGTTATAGTAGGTGGGGACTTCAACCTTCCCTCGATATGTTGGCAAACATACTTGTTCAAAACCGGTGGTAGGCAGAAAACATCTTCCGAGATTGTCCTAAATGTTTTCTCCGAAAATTATTTCGAGCAGTTAGTCCACGAACCCACGCGAATTGTAATTGTTATTGAACGCAGTTTTCCGAAATTTCTTCACCAGGGAAGATGAATGGAATATTCCAGAATTTGGAACACGAACAGCTGCTAGCATGAGTTTCTTAGAAGTAGATACCTTACGGGTTGCGAAGCAACTCAAATCGCTTGATACGGGCAAGTCTTCACGTCCAGATTGTATACCGATTAGGTTCCTTTCATATTACGCTGATACAATAGCTCCCTACTTAGCACTCATATACAACCGCTCGCTCACCGATAGATCTGTACCTACAGATTGGAAAATTGCCCAGGTCGCACCTGTGTTTAAGAAGGGTAGTAGGAGTAATCCATCTAACTACAGACCTATATCATTGACGTCGGTTTGCAGTAGGGTTTTGGAGCATATACTGTATTCAAACATTATGAATCACCTCGAAGGGAACCATCTATTGATACGTAATCAGCATGGTTTCAGAAAACATCGTTCTTGTGCAACGCAGCTAGCTCTTTATTCGCACGAAGTAATGGCCGCTATCGACAGGGGATCTCAAGTTGATTCCGTATTTCTAGATTTCCGGAAAGCTTTTGACACCGTTCCTCACAAGCGAGTTCTTCTAAGCTGCGGGCCTATGGGGTATAGTCTCAGCTGTGCGAGTGGATTCGTGATTTCCTGTCAGGAAGGTCGCAGTTCGTAGTAATAGACGGCAAATCATCGAGTAAAACTGAAGTGATATCAGGTGTTCCCCAGGGAAGCGTCCTGGGACCTCTGCTGTTCCTGATCTATATAAATGACCTGGGTGACAATCTGAGCAGTTCTCTTAGGTTGTTCGCAGATGATGCTGTAATTTACCGTCTAGTAAGGTCATCCAAAGACCAGTATCAGTTGCAAAGCGATTTAGAAAAGATTGCTGTATGGTGTGGCAGGTGGCAGTTGACGCTAAATAACGAAAAGTGTGAGGTGATCCACATGAGTTCCAAAAGAAATCCGTTGGAATTCGATTACTCGATAAATAGTACAATTCTCAAGGCTGTCAATTCAACTAAGTACCTGGGTGTTAAAATTACGAACAACTTCAGTTGGAAAGACCACATAGATAATATTGTGGGGAAGGCGAGCCAAAGGTTGCGTTTCATTGGCAGGACACTTAGAAGATGCAACAAGTCCACTAAAGAGACAGCTTACACTACACTCGTTCGTCCTCTGTTAGAATATTGCTGCGCGGTGTGGGATCCTTACCAGGTGGGATTGACGGAGGACATCGAAAGGGTGCAAAAAAGGGCAACTCGTTTTGTATTATCACGTAATAGGGGAGAGAGTTTGGCAGATATGATACGCGAATTGGGATGGAAGTCATTGAAGCAAAGACGTTTTTCGTCGCGGCTAGATCTATTTACGAAATTTGAGTCACCAACTTTCTCTTCCGAATGCGAAAATATTTTGTTGAGCCCAACCTACATAGGTAGGCATGACCATCAAAATAAAATAAGACAAATCAGAGCTCGAACAGAAAGGTAGAGAGATAGTATGATTGTGGTTCGATGAACCCTCTGCCAAGCACTTAAATGTGAATTGCAGAGTAGTCATGTAGATGTAGATGTAGAAAAAAAAGAACAACTATAAAGTTAGGAAGGAAGATATAGAACAAGTTAGTGTTTTCAAATATCTGGGAGTCGAGATGAGATGTAATAAGGAGATGAAAACACCTATGGCAACTGCCAAGGAGGTATTTAATAATAGGCGGCGGCCTCTACGTGGATGTATGGGCTGCGACCTGAAGAAGATACTGTCGAAGCGCTTCATGTGGAGCTTGGCATTATAGGGAGCTGAGAGATGGACACTGAGGAAAGAGGAAGAAGGAAGAATACAAACATTTGAGAAGTGGATTTGGAGGATGATGGAAGGGATAGAATGGGTAAAAAAAGTAAAAAATGAGGTGGTGTTCAGAAGAGTGAGGAAGAGAGAAATTTTAAAGATAATACGGAAGAGGAAACATTACTGGATTGGACTCTGGATGAGAAAGTTGTTTACTGATGGATGCTATGGACGGAACGGTGAATGAAAGAAGGACAGGACGCAGAAGATACCAGATTGTGGATAGTACAAGGATAGGAAACAAGTGGGTACCAAATGACAGAACTGCATGGAGAGCAACATGTGGATACCTCTCCAAGGGCAGATCACTGGTGGTGATGGTGGTGATGATGATGATGAAAGAGATGAAGATGGTTGCATTTTATACCTACATAAATCGCCAACATCTAAGAAAGCCGTACAAAGAGCCTTTATATCGTATCAAAGAGCTCATGAAAACACTGCAACGTGTCTCGAAAACAAGTTACGAAATCAAATTAAGCCCGAGAAGAGACAAATGCACGGAATCCATTACTATAACCTGAGTAAGCGTGGAGAGTACACGTTAACTTCCGATGTTAGCAGGTGGCGCCACCATTCCTCCATCAAAGTCGTTGATAGGCTGTGTGAAACGACCGTGAAAGACGCAAGAACACTGCTAAATAACGGTATACTCACTCCGGGCGCCCTAAACTGTCGCTGCAAGTAGTTTTCACAGTTTCCACAGGCCGTGCTGCAAGGGAGGGCGGTGGCCGGAGCCTTAGCGGACAATGTAGCCGGCCCCGTGCCACAAGAAGCGTGACGAGACGTGACGTAGCTCACCCCTGGCGAGGCGAGGCGAGGCGAGACCCTGTCTGAGACGCAGTCTACAAACATTTCTCTCTCCTGCCCAGCTCAAACCGTTACAGGGCAAAATCATACAGATCGTAGTAGACAAGCATAGTACTTTGTGATAAGGAATTAATGGTCGGTAATGACTATTCCATTTTTATAGACACATACATTTCTTTGGAATTCAGGAAGAAGTAGCGAGAAAATACAGGGAGCGAAAGGTTTTCTACGACTTGTAAAGAAATCAGACTGCAGTTACAAGAATCGAAAGAGAATGAAAGTAAGCTATGGTTGGGAAGGGAGTAACACACGGCTGTGGCCTATCCCAGATGTTGTGCGATTTGCACAAGCAGTAAAGGAAACCAAAGAAAAGTTTGGGAAGAGGGTTCAACAGCAACCACTACTTTTAGGTTCGCTGACGACACTAAGTCTGTCAGATAAGGAAAAGGACTGGAACAAGTAGTTGAACGGAATGGACAGTATCTTGAAAAAGAAGTTATAATACGAACAACAACAAAACATGGGTAAACGATTGTAGTCGAGTTAGGTGAGGAGATACTAAGGGAAACAAATTAGGAAGTGAGACAGTAAAATTAATAGATAAGTTTTGCTATATGGGCAACAAAATAACTGACAGCCGAAGCAGAGAGGACATAAAAATGCGGACTGGCAATAGCAAGAAAAGCATTTCTCGAAAAGAGGAATTTAACATCGAATATAAATTTACCTGTTAGAAAGTCTTTCTGTAGGTATTCATCTCGGGTGTGAAATGGGAACAATAAACAACCCTGACACGAAGAGAATAGAAGCTTTTGAAATGTGGTGTTGCAGAAGAATGCTGAACATTAGTTGAATAAAATGGATAAGTAATGTAGAGGTACTGAATCGAATTTGGAACAAATTCGTAGCACAACTTGACTAAAAGAAGGGATGGATTGACAGGGTACATCCTAACGCTTCATGGATTCATAATTTCGGTAATGTAGGGTGTGTGTGAAACAGATTCAAATGGATGTATGTTGCGGAGAGCTGCATCAAACCAGTGTACGGACTGAAGACCACAACAACAGTAACTTGGCAAATAATGAATTGTATGGCAGAGGTCGCAAGTCAAATAACGCGCCTCGTTGCAAAAAATTTGACAGGAGTATGTCAGCTCGTGTCGTGGGAGCCTTGAGGCTCACTTCGCCTGCTGCTGGAGCCCACGTTGCGAAATTTAATGCGGAGGCGCAGCTTGTCGGGTTTCGCCGAAGTGCAATAAGCTGGTATGTGGGTCGCGAGCTGCACCGCCAGTCAGCGCGCCCGGCTCGCTTTGGTTAAGTATCTGCCCCACCTGTGTCCTGGTCCAGCCCAGCCCAGCATCCAGAGCGCACCAGTGCCCGGCGATGGCATTTATCTATTTAGACATTTACTCTTTGTAGCTTACAATCTCGGCTCCCGCCACCTGGAATCTAAGGCGGGTAGTATACAAAGGGCAATATACTACTACGATTGAACAGCCGCTTCCTGATTTGTTATGTAGTTTAAGCATTTACAGTACCTGATGGCAATAAATATAAAATAAGAGACAAAGACCACCCAAATCCTTAAAGCATGCAGCTGCATTCGTTGATCATTTATAGTACCATCGCAGCTGATGGCTCACTACCAATTCCTAATCTTAAACACTGGGACACGTCATATTCTTCAAGGAGCACCCGTTGCGGATTTTTACATATGTGACCTACGCTAACATTACTTTCGTCTATGTGAATGAGTTGATGGGGCAACGGGTTAGCTAATACCGTCGTCCGCAGAACCGTGATACAGTGATGACCTTCACGCTGAGAAACAAGCGACTAGTTCCTGATTGTCGTCGTTCCGCTTCGAAAGTAGAGGCAGGGCCATCATCCAGAAACCGATCACATTTCTGGGTCCATGGATGACTCTCAACACGGAAATAAATGGCGTCATCCTGCCCGTCGAGAAGTCCTCGGTCCAGCTGCAAGCCCGACAGACATATTTTCTTCGCCAGGCGTCGGTGTCGTACGCAGTCGTAATCTGCTCACTGGGATGCGCATCATAGGCGTTTTAGGAATCCCTTGCTTACCTTCCTTGTGGATCATTTTGCCCTTGAGTTCAGTACGGTTGAACTCAAAATGTGTACTAAATTTAAAAATGGTTCAAATGTCTCTAAGTACTATGGGAGTTAACATCTGAGGTCATCAGTGCCCTAGACTTGCAACTACTTAAACCTAAGGACATCACACACATCCATTCCCGAGGCATGATTTGAACCTGCGACCGTAGCAGCAGCGCGGTACCGGACTGAAGCGCCTTGTACTAAACTTAAGCTACTTATAGAAATGGGAGATAATATTAATGTGAAACGCGTTCCCAATAGGATATGTACAAGGGAACATGAACATAACTGCATCGTTAGACAGAACTAAGTAGAAGGGCAACAGTTCTTGCAACAGTTTACGATGCCCACCTAACACGGACCTTCGGTTCCGCACGAGGCTATAACAGTCGGGCCAGGTGAGCGTATGTTTCGTTCCACGCGGAATTAAGTGCAAAGATAAAGGACGCTACGACGTACAAAAGCTATAGGCGCGGGAATAAAAGTCTTATCAGCAGAAGGGGACGGACTATATAGTGTGGCATCTCTTAAGACTACCTGGAAAAGCAGACTTCGACACCGGAAGGATCAGAAGCGTGTAAAAATGACTGAGATTGATAAAGTTTAGCATGCGAAAAACAGATTTTGCCACGACGTTAAAGGAGGTAGATTTGCAAGCAAAAAGAAAAGGATGATTGTGGTCTAATGACTAACTCAACAAATAATGTCGTACTGTTGTCTTGGCCCCACAGCATTTGTCTCCTATTACCAAATGCTGAAAACAATTGAGAAAGTTATGTACGTACCAGTTTTCACTCAATCATACAATGCACGCTTTCACGGCCGATGATTTTACTTTTATGAACATTAGGAACGTTTCTGTGTATGCCGTTTCCTCTCCTACTGCTTGAGACTTCCTCAGAGGCTATAAAAACTTCATTAGTCCGTTTTATGACTCGACGAAGCTCAGCAAGCTAAACAGTTTAAGTCTAAAACAACCTTGGAGGAAGAGCTCGATCATTTAAGAATTACTTAGAGAATAAATGGCTATTCTGATACAGAGATAAACAGGGCACAATACCTTAAAGAACCTGGAGCTTCTGCCGAAAAGAACCAGGAAAAGGAAAAGTTTTCCTCCCATTTGTATTGACACATTGTTGAATGCTGTCTATGCCCACCGCTTGCCAGGTCTACAATACAGAAACTTCCCTAAAATAAACATTAACACCCGGCTTTAAAACACAAGAGCAACCGCCGTCTGGACAATATGGATAAATCGGCAGTACACGGACCAGGGAACCACAAAATGCGATTCGCCGATACTGTAGTTTTATCAAGGTCCAATCACTATTATGTCAGAATGTACAGGGACACAAATTCAAAAATACAAAAAACAGCTTTAACAGAAAGGAGGACTGAAATTTAACGAGTTGTGTGCCTTAGCGATAAATAAATCAAAAGAGTCAACTCCTCTCCAATACAGTGGCCGAACTCTTACGGGAATCGGCAGTAAAGCCGCGAGTAATGAGTATGATGGGCAGGGGCACTATGAATATAGTGCGGGACAATAAGTTGCGAATGTAGGTCTCACGCAAATGTGGGTCTCACGGGAGGCGTGCCAGAGATAAGTCCCTGCAGCCGCACTATCCTGTGTGTCCTTGGTGGCTCAGATGGATAGAGCGTCTGTCATGTAAGCAGGAGACCTCGGGTTCGAGTCCCGGTCGGTGCACACATTTTCAACTGTCCCCGTTGACTTATATCAACGCCTGTAAGCAGCTAAGGGTATTCATTTCATTGTAATTTCATTCTAACGAGCTGCATGGTCACCGATGGTATCTGTTCTTTCAGACATCTTTCAGACATCTTTCAGACATCTTCATATAAATCGGTGTGTATTTGGCCCGCAAGGAATTTCCCTCACGAGAGTAGCATAAGCGCAAAAGCTCCTTAAAACGTGCACAACGGAAGGTGTGCTCGCGACCCTGAAGCCAAGTTTCACGGAATCTAGAGAAGCAGTAGTGAGATAGATTCAAGTGGTGTATCTTTCAGACTGCAGCATCTATGTTACATTTAACAGTTTTCAAAGAAAAATAACTAATAAATCTGCAAGGTGTCAAAAGTTAGGGTGTTCACACGCTCTTGAGCTCTAACACAGCAGCCGCCACTGGCGGTATCGTCAACCTTCACAATAGCGGACCACGGAGAATCGCGATGGTGTTGTGGCAACGAACCGTCAGCACGGGTCATCTTAAGAATATTTTCTTGCAGTATGTCCCCATTTAGTATAATCACCCTGTATGCATACACACACATACCTAGAGAGAGGGTGTTTCAGGAGGAATAGTAAACACTTTAGGACGTGGTAGTGTAGACTAAATCAATAAAAAATTCCATACAATTTGCGCCCAATTTTTGTCACAGACTTATAGCTGTTAGAATGTAACAAAAACAAATACTCTCAGAAGGGATGAAGCAAAATCAAATAACCGAATTCAAATCTGATTTTCATAAATTCTACCCCCGACTTCAGTACACTTTCGAATTCTGTTCACAACACTGCGTGCAAGTCTTCTGAGGTCGTATTGACGTTCTTTTATGGAGGCAGCACTATTCGTAGGCCGAACTGTCAAATCTTCTCTTGTGTTTACTTTTTCTTTGAAGATTTAGCCTTTCAACCATCATCATAGGCAACACTCTAAAGGGGTATGGTCCGAGGACATCGGTGGCCAAGAAAGTTGACCGTTTCTGTCGACCTATCTTCTGGGTACCGTTGGCTGTAGATGTATCACCGGACGACTAGAATGTGCAGAATCCCGTCGCGCTGGAAGAACATACCTATCTTTGCACCCAAAGGACACTTTTTCAATAGTGCTAGAAGTTCGTTTTCAAGAAAATACAGGTAATGGTGTCCTACAAGACGATGCGGTAACACCGGAGGACGAATCAGTTGACTGTCTATCATGTCAAACACTTACAGGGAAACAATTATGTAAACTCAGGATCAACTTAAAAACTTGAACTTCAGAACAGCAACAAAAATGACAGTCGATAAATATACCATAGCAAGTGGAGTAGCAACACGCGGGCGCACGCGTGTGTGTGTGTGTGTGTGTGTGTGTGTGTGTGTGTGTGTGTGTGTGTGAGTGAGGGGGGAGGAGAGGGGGGGGGTCGCAAAGTTCTACGAAGGTCATTCAATAATTACGGAGACAAATTGGTCTGGAAAAAAAACTATTAGTAGGGCAAGTTTGGTACTTTTACGGCTTTAAGTTGGCATCACTGGGATGAGCCCTGATCAGCTGGTGTATCAACGATGTTTTGTTTATAGCCTCTAAAAAACATTTCAAGATGGCGAGTCCGCTTGAAACGTCCACATTAGTTGAACGACGTTTTCTTATTCGTTTTTTACTTGCTGAAGCCGAGAAACCAGTGAATATACACTGCAGAATGTCTACAGTTTATGGTGAAGGTGGTATGAATCATGCAAATTTTTACAAATGGGTACAGCAGTTCAAAAATGGACGCGACTCAGTTACTGACGAACGCCGTTCTGGACGACCAGTTGCAGCTTCAACTCCCTCACTTGAAAATCGAATTGATGACGGGATTCGTGCCGACCGCCGTGTGAGTGTGGAAATGATAGTTGATAAGGTTCAAGTTAGTGCTGGTACAGACCCTAACATTATCTGTAACAAGCTGAAGTACCGCAAAACATTGTGTCCCAAAGGAGTTGACGCGGCTACTCAAGGAAACAAGGTTGAGAGTGTGCACAGAGCTAGGAACGTTATGAAAGAGAAGGTGAGCACTTCAACAAAATTTTAACTAATGATGAAACTTGGGTTCACTCTTATCAGCCAGGATCAAGAAGACAATGCACGGAGTGGAAGCACACGAACTCATCTGTCAAGAAAAAATTCAAAATCGAAGTATCAGCAGGAAAAGTCATGTTGACGCTGTTTTGGGATGCTCAAGGTCTAGTTTTTGTGATTATCTCGAAGAGCAGCATACAATGAACAGCCAATACCACTCGGTTTTGCTTTTTAAACAAGGTGAAGCCAGCCATGAGAGAGAGGTGTCCTGGATCTCAGAGGAGACATTTAATTCTCCAGCTAGACAACGCACGTCCTCATTGCTAAACTAACCTGTGAAACCATCGACAAAATGGGCTGGGTAGTACTACCTCGTCCCCCTTACAGTCCTGATTTAGCACCTAGTGACTTCCATTTGTTTGGTGTACTGAAGGAGGCAATACGTGGGAAGAAGTACCAGGACAAAGAGGACGTGAAAAAGTTTGTGGGAAATTGGTTCAAACATCAAGCTAAAGTTTTCTTTGCAGCCGGAATAAAAAAGCTTGTAGCCCGTTGGAACAAGCACATAAATGTTCAAGGGGACTACGTTGAAAATAGAAAAAGTATTGTTTTTTAAAATATACGCTTTTTTCTCCAGACCAATTTGTCTCCTTAATTATCGAATGACCCTCGTATTAAAACGTACGATGTGAAAGAATAGCGTTGGAAAACGTATTGTCGCCGTTTTGGTGTGCCAGTACCCACGGTAGGAGCCAGTGGAACGATACGCGTGTAGAGTAGGCCACGGGCGGCTGCTGATATTAGCGTCGTTTAACACAGCTGGGAATTACTGACACCTGGCGGCCACTCTTGCGAAAAACTCCATATGGTGCTGGCACGTCACAGCACTGTGCAAATTATTCGTCATTCGTCCCTCTCGTGTCACACATACCACATGAAACTTCCTTCTCATATATCTGCACGTAGTGCAATCACGCTTCCCATTTCGCAAACAATTCCGAGTATCTAAACAAGGATGTCGCTTTGCGCTGTGCAACAGGAGATAAGAAAAGTACGCCTGCCCTCTACTTGGGATGGTTCTACTGGTGGTGATTTTCTTTCCTTGTACTGAATTACATGGCCAGTAACACGGGACCTACAGTTCAACTTGCTCTCCGAACCGTCATGCAACTTACTCACAAATTACTAACAGATGTGAAAGAAAAAAATCGGAGTGGCTTAGAGGTAAACACATGTTTTTCCATTCTGTCCACTAGTTTCGACATGGCCAGGTACACTAGCGATCGAAATATTAAGCTTATTCGAGGAAGGAAGAAAATGGAAAGATGAAAACTGAGCACTCACGACAAATGAGATTCCTCAAATTGCCCGGTAAAAAAAAAAATTAAGCAAAGTCTTGTGTTACATATATGGATCATTACGCTAATATATAATCAGGACCTCGACTGCATAGGATTCGTGTAAATGTAATTTTATTTATTATTAAATTTTCCGATGTAATTTCTTGTACTACCTGGTCCAGTGACAACGAAGATGGCTCTACGAAACTATAAGTGTCAATAAATAAGACTGTCGCAACTAATCAGTCTATCAATCTGTCAGTCGAGGGCTGGTGGCAAGGTTCAAATGGCTCTGAACACTATGGGACTTAACATCTGACGTCATCAGTTCCCTAGAACTTAGAGCTACTTAAACCTACCTAACCTAAGGACATCGCACCCATCCATGCCCGAGGCAGGATTCGAACCTGTGAGCGTAGCAGTCGCGCGCGGTTCCGGACTGAAGCGCCAAGAAGCGCTTGGCCACCGCGGCCGACTGGGAGCAAGGTTATTATGGCTTGTCACCTTCATTGTTTGACCAACACACGAGCAAGACTGAGTTAATGCTGACAGAGCTTGGGTACATATTGCCCAAAACGTGTTACCTAATGTGACTCAGTATTTTATGATCGGATGATCATCGTTTACCATTCTAAATCGCTAGTCTGAGTTCTACTTTGGCACCAACACATATAAAACTTTTATTGAACAATCAGACTGCGAACTCTAGATCTTGACTGGGTCAACCACTATAAGAGAGACTCTACACGAGTTGCAAGAGACATACTCAAAAGGAGTATGGGTGGGGACGGACTGTGACATTACCACTATACTTTTCGCAGACGACCAGCTGCTAATAGCAGATTCAGAAGAAACAGTAATTCAACGAAACTAAATGCGGTACTAGCGATGCAAAACCGGAAAATATCTACCAGCACTCCGGAAACAATGGCTACGCACGGGAAGTATTTATATAGCGCTAAAATAGTGGTTAATGACGCATAAATGTAAAAGGTAACTTCATCTGAACATAGGACTTGCAACATATCTGTCAACAGATTTAACACTAACATAGAATCCAAACTGAACGGACGCCGTAATGGGCACTTTGGGGAAACATATTAGTAAAGATCTTAAAATCTGAATGCTTATTCTAGTCTGTTAACCTTGTCTGTTTTATCGAAATGAGACCTGGACAGCAAGGTAACAAGATATGAGATGCACAGAAACATCAAGAATGATATTTTTAGGGCATTCCCGAGATAAATGATAGCCGTAGGGAACTTAATCTTAATAAAATCAATGATTACGCACACAGTGACCAAACGCAACGGCGTTCACATTTACAGCGTATGAAGCAAGATTGTTTCCCGTGACAAGTAAGATTATATTAGATTAATACTTGTTCCATAAATCATGAATACGACACTTCGTAATGATGTGGAACGTGTCAGGTTAATAAAAGATGTCTGTACAAGATATTACATTACACAAAATATTGCATGACACTAATGTTTAAATTGTTGTTGTTTTTTCCCCCTTAATTTATATCTAAAAATTCAGCCAATGAGTAGAAGGAGTTGTCATCTATAAATTCTTTTAATTTATTTTTAAATGTTGGTTGGCTATCTGTCAGACTTTTGATGCTGTTTGGTAGGTGACCAAAGACTTTTGTGGCAGCATAATTTACCCCTTTCTGTGCCAAAGTCAGATTTAACCCTGCATAGTGAAGATCATCCTTTCTCCTGGTGTTATAGCTATGCACATTGCTATTACTTTTGAGCTGGGTTGGATTATTAACAACAAATTTCATAAGTGAATATATATACTGTGAGGTTACTATGAGGATCCCTATATCCTTAAATAGATGACTGCAGGATGACCGTGGGTGGGCTCCAGCAGTTATTCTGATTACACGTTTTTGAGCAATGACTACTTTTCTACTCAACAATGAATTACCCCAGAATATGATGCCATACGAAAGCAGTGAATGAAAGTAGGCATAGTAAGCTAATTTACTGAGTTTCTTATCACCAAAATTTGCAATAACCCTAATAGCATACGTAGCTAAACTCAGACGTTTCAGCAGACCATCAATGTGTTGCTTCCAGTTTAACGTCTCATCAATGGACACACCTAAAAATTTTGAAAATTCTACCTTAGCTACAGACTTCTGTTCAAAGTCTATATTTATTACTGGAGTTGTGCCATTTACTGTACGGAGCTGTATATACTGTGTTTTATCAAAATTTAAAGAGAGACCGTTTGCTGAGAACCACTTAATAATTTTGTGAAAAACATCATTTACAATTACATCACTTAGTTCCTGGTTTTTGGATGTTATTACTATACTTGTATAATCAGCAAAAAGAACTAACTTTGCATCTTCATCAATGTGGAATGGTAAGTCATTAATGTATATCAAGAACAGTAAAGGACCTAAAACCGAACCCTGTAAACTTTTATTAACCCGAAGGTTGACAAGCCGTCGGGAGACCGCAAGCAAGATGGACTCAGCAGTTCCATCAGTTTCGGAATGGGATTTTGTAACCAACCTTTTTGAGGGAAGAAAGGTATCCTTCGCAAGTCGGAATTGTGCTCTCTGAACAAGAAAGGACTTTTTCCTCTTTCCAGTAGGGACGGGAATGAAGCAAATCGTAAAGTCGTGCATTATACTTACAACCCCTTATTCATGTCTAATAAATTCTGCTTCTACAACAGAGCAAGTAGATTCCTTTGACTTCTCATCGATGACATCAACTGAACATAGATTCGGGTTCTGGAAGGAAATCTCAAGGTAATCATCCCAGTACTTTACTCAAGCGGTTTAGGGAAATCATAGAAAACCTAACCTGGTTTACCAGACAGGGATTTGAAATGGCAGTCTACCGTTCCGGTGCTTCGACATTAAGTTTTGAAAGGAGGAATGCTCTCTTCACAGACTCATGAAAGGATCCCGAAACAGTTTCCGGAATAATTCTGGTTCGACATTCGTGTGAGGGGAAGGCGGTGGGAGGAAGGGGCTGGCGGAGAAACGCCAGGAACATCGTGGAGGGGGCAGTTGTTAAGTGACTGGGTCTCGGCGTGGGAAGGCATCATGCTGGATGAACGCATGGAGCTTCACATACTCATTCGTGTTCAGAGGAACATTCAGCTCCCAGAGGTAGAGAGAAGTGGTACTGCAAACCACTTGCGGGACATGTCAGCGGTGCAGTTGATCCGGGCTTCGTTTACGGTACGATAATCTCCGTCCACAGTAAGCTTTTCTTGTGAATGACTTTCTAGCTCGTTAATGTATAGGCCACATGACTGGCTCGTAAGTCTCCTAATATGAACCTTGAGTACAGAAGTCATTTCAGAGCGATAAGGAGGACGAATTACAACCTATCAGCCAATGTTGAGGACTGATACAGACCTTGAAACAGTTCTTTCTCGACAATAGGATCGACTACCATTAAAGTTCTTCGAACGTGTCGTAGAGGGCGTACAATATCGCTGCCAACAGATCTGGTAGTTAGAGCTAGCCAAATCCCCTAATGACTCATGTCGTTACGAACTAATCTTTACAGTTTTTGAAATGATTATTTCAGATTTTGAACACTATTGTATTCTAAATATGTTACTACAAATGTTAACCTGGATCTGAAGCCCTCCAAATTTCCTGTTTATGGCTGTTCTCTCAGTTCTTGATATTACGGTATCACTGTAACTTCCCCAGGCAGTTAAATAGAATAGGAGTCAGTCTCCTCAACTTGCCAGAAGGTGATTTAAAATGACATTTTCGTTTCAGTGACTCGTGATCAGTTAGTCACTATGTGCAAGAGACCATACAAGCTGCAACACTAATTTTATTACTTGTGACCATCCTAGAGAGAGAGAAAACAAGAACATATACAATAATCACGGACATTTTGAAAGACTGTAACCTGCACATAAAACTGAGCCTATTCCAGTGGAGGGTTTCTGTACATGTGCCCTAAATGTCTGTTCAGAATTTTTCTTCTTTGAGTCACAGGTGTAGACTTAATACGGTAGTGGTTGCATAGTACGGTACGTCGAAAACCGCCAGTTACATTTATGGTTTCACTATTTGTAAATCATACTTCACGCCTGCAGTCTGTCGCGGTGGCTAGGCTACCTGCTGCACACAGTACGTAAAACACTTATTTCAATACGGTGTATTCACTGGACAAAATGTTAATCACCCCCCCCCCCCCCGCCTCTTCTCTCCAACACTAAACTGGAGATGCCTTGATAGAATGTGCCCTAGCAAGCGATCCCTTCTTCTTGTCAAGTTGTGCCACAAATTTCTTGCCCATATCTTTTCTCCCCAATTCTATTCAGTACCTTCTCATTAGTTAAATGGGCTACCCACCAAATCTCCAGCATCCTTCTGCAGCACCATCTTTCAAAGTTTCTATTCTCTTCCTGTGTAAACTGTTACTCGTCCATGTTTCACTTCCAAATACTTTCACAAAAGTCTTCCTCACACTTAGATCTATATTCGATATTAACAAATTTCTTTTCTTCAGAAACGATTTCCTTGCCATTGCTTGTCTACATTTTATGTTCTCTCTACTTCGGCCATCGTCCGTTATTTTGCTGCGTAAGTAACAGAACTTCTCTACTACTTTTAGTATCCGTTTCATAATCCAATTCCCTCAGCATCTCCTCATTTAATTCGACTACATTATATTACCTTTGTTTTGATTTTGTTGATATTCATCTTATATCCTCCTTTCAAGACAATGTTCACTCCGTTCAACTGCTTTTCCAAGTCCTTTAGTGTGTCTGACAGAATTGCATGTCGTAGGCAGGCATCAAAGGTTTTTATGTATTCTCCCTGAAGTTTAATTCCGGCTCCTAATTTTTCCTTGGTTTCCTCTACTGCTTGCTTAGTGTACAGATTAAATAACATTGGCGACAGGCTACAACCTTGTCTCATTCTCTTCTCAGCCATTGGTTCCCTTTTATGCCGCTCGACTCTTGTAGCTGCCATCTGGTTTCTGTACAAATTGTAAATACCCTTTCGCTCCCTGTATTTTACGCCTGCTCCCTTCAGAATTTCGAAGAGTGTATTCCAGTTAACACTGTCAAAAGCTTTCTATAAGTCTACAAATGCTATAAATGTGGGCTTGCTTTTCTTCAACCTATATTTAAGGTAAGTTGTAGGTTCATACTGCCTCGCAGGTTCCTACAGTTCTCCGGAATCGAAACTGACCTTTCCCGAGGTCGACTCCTACCAGTTTTTTCCATTCTTTTGTAGAGAATCCGTGTTACCATTTCCAACCAAGATTTATTAAGATGACAGTTCGGTAATATTCACATCTGTCAGCATCTGCTTTCCTTGGAATTTTAAGTATTATATAGTTCTTGAAGTCTGTCTCATACATCTTGCACAGCAGATGGAAAGAGTTTCGTCATGGCTAGCTCTCCCAGGCTGTCAGTAGTTCTGAGCGAAAATCGTCTACTTACGGGGCCTTGTTTCTACGAGTACTTAAGTGTTCCAGTAATCTATCAAATTCTTGTCACAGTATCATACCTCCCATGTAATTTTCATCTACGTCCACTTCCATTTCTATAATAGTGACTTCGATCATGAAACTACCTGCCGGACCGAGACTCGAACTCAGGACCTTTGCCTTTCGCGGGGAAGTGCTCTACGAACTGAGCTACCCAAGCACGACTCACGCCCCATCCTCACAGCTTTACTTCCGCCAGTACCTCCTCTCCTACCTTCCTAACTTCACAGAAGCTTTAGGTTAGCATTGTTATCTTTCAGTATTTTATATAATATGATGTATATCCTATGTAAAAGTCTTTTTTTATTGTATACGCCTGTGTCAGCATAAATTTAGCAAGGTTTTGTGGATTGTTACTCACAAAATTGTTAAACTTTTAATTGTAAATTTAATAAATTTGCACTGTAGTTTTGTTGACTTGATTGTTAAGAAACATATAAATAGTAGGAGCACAAGGCTCAAGAGAAGTCAGTTGGACAGAGTTTTGAGACGTAACCACTGTATTGTACGTCTGTGCAATAATCTAATTGCTGTAATACAGTATCGTGTCTATGTAGCCTGTTATGTGGAGTGGGCTCCCACTAAGAAGAGGTGGTGCAGTTTGTCATAAATAAACCAATTTAAAACGATTTGGTACCTGGCTTATTTCATGGAATTCACGAAACTTGATCCAGTTAGCAGATGAAATGGACCGAGGCAACGACTATTTCAGCAGCAACAACAGCAGCGGCAGCAGGAAGCAGATTACTCCGCGTTACACCGAACTAAGATACTTCTAAGAAATCAACTGAACTATATGTCACTGCAGAACTAATTATCAAAGTGTAATGTTTTGGAAACTGTTCTAGCAGTAAACATTTACATTTGTCTCAAAGTAAGTCTTCGAGTGGTGGAGGCCAATGTGATCAGTAAGAAACACCCCCATGATCACATGTTTCTGGAATGTGTATGGAATGTGTATGGAACACAAGAATAATTTTTGAGGTTTTTGTGGTTAAATCAAATAATCTCTTTTTGATGGTAAAAATTTCGCCCCACCAAAATTTCACTGCCTCCCCACGTAACGTAACAAAGAAGTTTCGTTACAATCACGGAGAGGTTTAGTATTGAAATTACGAGAGGGTACGTCCCATGAGGTGTCTGACAACATACCACTTCCTGCCACACACGTACCGTGGTATGGGCAAAACAAAGAAACTCGAGAAATCACGGCTAACGCAATCATTCTTTTTCACGCTCCATTCGCAAATGGAAGAGAGAAGAGCGAATCAAATGTATCAAATGGCTCTGAGCACTATGGGACTTAACATCTGAGATCATCATCAGGCCCCTAGACTTAGAACCGCCGGCCGAAGTGGCCGTGCGGTTAAAGGCGCTGCAGTCTGGAACCGCAGGACCGCTACGGTCGCAGGTTCGAATCCTGCCTCGGGCATGGATATTTGTGATGTCCTTAGGTTAGTTAGGTTTAACTAGTTCTAAGTTCTAGGGGACTAATAACCTCAGCAGTTGAGTCCCATAGTGCTCAGAGCCATTTGAACCATTTTAGACTTAGAACTACTTAAACCTAATGACATCGCACACATCCATGCCCGAGGCAAAATTCGAACCGGCGACCGTAGCAGCAGCGCGGTTGCGGACTGAAGCGCTTAGAACCGCTCGGCCACACCAGCCGGCAAGAGGGAATCAGTCAGTGGTACCAGAAAGTAGCCTCCGCCGCACACCGTCAGGTGGTTTGCCGAGTGTAGATGTAGAGGTTGATGTCTCTAGGATGTGACTAATTTTTTCTTCAGGTTACTGTGTTGGTGACAACCTTTTTTTTCTACATAAGGTATTTGTGTCACTCGGGTTTTCCCGCTGTTCATTTCCCATTAGTGGGCTAACCTCGCTGTTACGCGACTAAGTGGAAACTGAGAAGTACCGAGAAAGCAGCAGGTGGTTGCGTAACGCGGTTTTTGCATAGCAGTGAGGCAGTCGCTGTGTCAGCCGAGTCATGGCTCCCGCTCTCCTATCTGTCGCGGCACGCGCAGAGCTGACGCCGCTGTCCCCACAGCAGCCGCAGCAGGCGCTGCCCACTGCCTTTGCGCCGCCTACAGCACCTAACCTCCCAATCGCCCACTCAGTTTAATAAGCCAAGACTGCAAAATACTGACACGAATTCTTTACAGACGAATGGAAAAAATGGTAGAAGCCGACCAAGGGAAGATCAGTTTGGATTCCGTAGAAATGTTGGAACACGTGAGGCAATACTGACCCTACGCCTTATCTTAGAAAATAGATTAAGGAAAGTCAAACCTACGTTTCTAGAATTTGTATACTTAGAGAAAGCTTTTGACAATGTTGACTGGAATACTCTCTTTCAAATTCTGAAGGTGGCAGGGGTAAAATACAGGGAGCGAAAGACTATTTACAATTTGTACCGAAACCAGATGGCATTTATAAGAGTCGAGGGATATGAAAGGGAAGCAGTGGTTGGGAAGGGAGTGAGACAGGGTTGTAGTCTATCCCCGATGTTATTCAATCTGTATGTTGAGCAAGCAGTGAAGGAGACAAAAGAAAAATTCGGAGTAGGTATTAAAATCCATGGAGAAGAAATAAAAACTTTGAGGTTCGCCGATGACATTGTAATTCTGTCAGAGACAGCAAAGGACTTGGAAGAGCAGTTGAACGGAATGGATAGTGTCTTGAAAGGAGGGTATAAGATGAACATCAACAAAAGCAAAACGAGGATAATGGAATGTAGTCGAATTAAGTCGGGTGAAGCTGAGGGAATTAGATTAGGAAATGAGACACTTAAAATAGTAAAGGAGTTTTGCTATTTGGGGAGCAAAATAACTGATGATGGTCGAAGTAGAGAGGATATAAAATGTAGACTGGCAATGGCAAGGAAAGCGTTTCTGAAGAAGAGAAATTTGTTAACATCGAGTATAGATTTAAGTGTCAGGAAGTCGTTTCTGAAAGTATTTGTATGGAGTGTAGCCATGTATGGAAGTGAAACATGGACGATAAATAGTTTGGACAAGAAGAGAATAGAAGCTTTCGAAATGTGGTGCTACAGAAGAATGCTGAAGATTAGATGGGTAGATCACATAACTAATGAGGTATTGAATAGGATTGGGGAGAAGTGGCACAACTTGACTAGAAGAAGGGATCGGTTGGTAGGACATGTTCTGAGGCATGAAGGGATCACCAATTTAGTATTGGAGGGCAGCGTGGAGGGTAAAAATCGTAGACGGAGACCAAGAGATGAATACAATGAACAGATTCAGAAGGATGTAGGTTGCAGTAGGTACTGGGAGATGAAGGGGCTTGCACAGGATAGAGTAGCATGGAGAGCTACTTCAAACCAGTCTCTGGACTGAAGACCACAACAACAACCCTGCTTTACCATACATTAAATGCATAACTGCCAGTCCCTGGGTAAGGAGTAATGCACCCTCTCCGATAGCCATTCGCAAATTATCGACAGTGGACAACACTTAAGACACATCACAGACAACTGCGTACTGTCATTCACGGTAGCGGCAACCGCGTCCGTGGGGAAGGCAGCTGTTTCTTCCGGAAAACAGACGCGCCACGAAGGGCACGTCGGTACTGCACAGGCAGATAGCAAGTCGAGTGACGAAAGAATTCTTGTTTTCGCTGCAGCCGCTGCATTATACGCTACGGCAGTGAACGATATGGAAAGAAGAAAACGTTCGTTATGGTTCACAAAACTGGACAAGCAGACAGGGGGAGAGGTGAATCGTGATCTTTTATCGAAAGTAACGCCTTTCAGAGGATGAATACTCGTTTCGCAATTAATTGAGATTTAACAAGGATAATTACCGATTCCTACTGGACGTTCTGAAACAGAAATTAACGAAGCAGAACATTCTCGCTGCCGTCACCACTTCTCTTTCTCAGCAGCATTGAGAACCCAGTTTTTCTTCTTCATTTCCTCCACCGTCGTCTGCATCCTACACTCTTTCTAACGTACAGCGTATTTCGTTTAATGGTGTATTGTTCCCGTTCTGATAATTATTTCTGACGTAAAATAGATACAGCTTCAGTTTTTACTGTTCAGTTGAAACACTCTCACGTTATTTCCAGCCAGTTATCCTATTGTTTCTTTTTTATTCTGGAAATTACTTTGTCAGTGCGCTACGGGAGTTGCGAAGTGGCAGTTGTGGACGTCTTCTACTTGACAGCACAGACTTGAGTCGACGCTTCAACATTTATCGGCAGCGTTCGTGTACCACGGTATGCGCTCTCACGCACAAGTTGCCTTCCGTTCCGTGCAACATGCAGCAGGAACACGGGGGATAGTGAGTATAGGCAATCTGCGCAACTCCGCGGGGTCTTGTGTGAATAGGCGCTTCCAAAGACTTGCCTCACATTGCTAGTCCAAGAACTCTAATCGCCTGGAATATTCAATTCTGCCCAATGCTTTACTGTCTGAAAATACCCAATCGCGATCCTCGATCCTCCAACGTCTGTCATTATTTTACCCCTTTAAAATCACAATGACCAGCACAACCACAACCTCAAACATACTCACGAACACAACCACCACTACCACCTAAAGGCCTCAAATGCCATGTACGATTTGTTTATAATACCTTCTTTTAGTTAGAGTTTACAAATGTGAAAACGAGGCTACCCAAGACAACTGAATAAACAGATTCAAGGAAGCCTGGTATGGGAATCGTCATAGACACTGCAAAGCAGCTGTCGTCAGACAGGCGTGTAGTAGTTAGGAGAGGGGGAGGGGAAGACAGTTGGGAGATGGGGGGGGGGGGGGGGGATGGGAGGGATTCAATTCGTCTTCGTAGTTATTTCAGATCTACATAGACAAATTGATAGGCATCTCTAAAGACGACCGAGAATCATACCAGAAAGCCATGACTATGTGAACACGTTACTCCAAGCTGACAGTCTTAATTATTCACGCAAGTGTAGCCAGACTGCCGAAGACACAACTCCGCGCGTTATTTAAAGATTTAAGCAACAGTGATTAAAGTTATACCTTTCCAAAAAGGGAACCATTTAGGTCGAAAATCTGTACCGCTGGTAAAACGTTAGAGAAAAAGCTTCATTCCCAGTAACTCGGCAGTGACATGGCGCTATTCCGCCATTTTGGACATTTCCGGCTTTTTTTACAAAAAGTACCACTTCTAACATTAACAAGTACTACGATAACGTGATCTTTTCGAGAGCTCTCTAATGTTGCAAGAATGTGTAGTTACTTTAGGAGAAAACAATTTCTTCAACACCGCTGCAGATAAAGAGGTGGGAGGTACGAAACTCACAGAAAAATTATCGCTCCCTCCTTTTTCACAGACTACCGCTTGCCGTAAACAAACTTTCGACGCCTTAAACCATATATGGAACATCAGCAACGTACCCGATTATTCAAAAAGACATAGGAAATTAAAGCAGATTTATTACGGCTGTAATAGTGTAGACGATTAACACTGTTCTGCTACCCTCGTAGCTTTGTTGTCCGGTAGCGTCATGTCTGTCCAGTTCACGCACTTGCCGCAGAAAGCGTGGTTTTATTGTTTACTAACACGAGAACCATGCAGCAAGAGACTACTTTTTTTGGCGGGCGGGGGGGGGGGGGTAAAGAGGGGGGGGGGTGGAGGATAGATCAAACATGATGTGCTGTAGCAGTGCAGACTTCCTTTAGAACACGATTCAACAAGCGTCTACTGCTTAAAGAATGCGTTCGCACATTGGTTGCAATGTAATTCACTGGGAGTTTGCGTCCCGTAAAAATTCTTAGGACGTCAACAGGTACAGTGGAGAATATCCGATACGTGTGCAATCTAAACTAAGGTGATCGAATATTAATTTTGCCACAGCACACTGTACCAGTTATGTGATCTACGAAATCGTCAGTCCTGCAACTGCAGCTTGCCCGTACCTTGAGACCAGCAGACGAGCCAAAACGCGGTACATCCCGCACTGAAATGCACAACTTGTTACGAGAGGACATATTCAGTGCCAGATTAGTGTTCAGTGATAAGGCTGCGTTCCGCCTGAGTGGAAACGTCAGTTGCCATAGCGTCAGGATTTGAGCGCCAAGGAACACCGGCAAGACACTGAGAAACATGAGAGCGACATGCAACAGGTTAGCTTATCGCAAAATGAGCAGACAACTGTATGGGCTCATGACAACGATCGTGAGCACCGTTCAACAATAAATACGCATGAATCCGAAGACGGGAAATACATCAGTTCCGCTCTAACCTCCACAATGAATTGTTTCCACGACCAGTGATTTCTCTTTGTGAGCATACGGCATGTTGGTTGTGTTTGTATTCTTTTTCATACAGGAAATGGACAGAATGAAATTTTTACTCTGCAACGGAGTGTGCGCTGATATGAAACTTCCTGGCAGATTAAAACTGTGTGCCGGACCGAGACTCGAACTCGGGACTTTGCCTTTCGCGGGCAAGTTTGGAAGGTAGGAGACAAGGTACTGGCGGAATTAAAGCTGTGAGGACGGGTCGTGAGTCGTGCTTGGGTAGCTCAGTTGGCAGAGCATTTGCTCACGAAAGGCAGAGGTACCGAGTTCGAGTTAAGGTCCGACACACAGTTTTACTCTGCCAGGAGCTTTCAGGAAATAGACAATTTGAAGGCCCAACACTCTCTTGCAAATGATTGGAAAACTAAAAATAGACTGACGGCAAAAAATCGCGACACCAAGGAGGAGTTGTGCGACATAAATGAAAGTTGGTAGCCGTGTTTCTACATCTGAAAGATAAATCGCATGAGAGTGGTGATAGTGGCCGATGAGAATACAAACGAGGTTTGCTTTAAATACACGCTGTAACCTTCGTGAACGTTAGTTGTCTGAGATTGCACGTGATGAGTTGATGTTAGTCAGAATGCCTTTAAGGCGACAAGGAAGCCATTATCAACGAATAGTTCCACGAGAAGCTGGACGTTCCTTCTACGATACAGCAAAAAGACTTGGCAGGAATGTAGCCACTGTACGTGACTGCTGGCAGCGGCGGCCACGAGAATGTACGGTCGCAAGAGGACCGGGCTCCGGACTGCCATTTGGCACTAACGAGAGGAAAGACCATCGTGTTAGGCGCATGGCTGGCGCATCGTACAGCACCTGCAATAATTTGCGCGGCAGTTAGCATCACAGTGACACAACGGATCGGTTCAAATGGCTCTGAGCACTATGGGACTTAACATCTGAGGTCATCAGTCCCCTAGAACTTAGAACTACTTAAACGTAACTAACCTAACGACATCACACACATCCATGCCCGAGGCAGGATTCGAACCTGCGACCGTAGCGGTCGCGCGATTCCAGACTGTAGTGCCTAGAACCGCTCGGCCACTCCGGCCGGCTAATTGAAGGACAGGTTCGAGACAGACGACCTGTGGCGTGCATTCCAGCGCCATTTGCGACTTCAGTGATGTCAAGCGAGAGCTCACTGGAGGGCCGGGTGGAGCTCTGTTGTGTTTTATGATGAAAGCTTGTTCTGCCGCTGTGCCAGTGATTGCCGTATGTTGGCTAGGAGGAGGCCAGTTGAGGACCTGAAACCAACCTGTCTTCGTGCTACACCACTGGATCTAAACCACAGTTATGGTCTGGGCTGCGATTTCGTATGATAGCAGGAGCACTCTCGTGATTATCCCACGCAACCTGACTGCAAATCTGTACGTCGGTCTGGTGATTCGACTTCTTGTGCTGCCACGCATGAACAGCATTCCAGGGGGTGTTTTCCAATGGGATAACAATCGCCGAACACGCTCTACAGTGCGTCGACATGTTGCCTTGGTCTGATCGATCTCCGCTTCTACCTTCAGTCGAACACATATGGGACAATCATCGGACGACAAATCTACATCTACATGTATACTCCGCTAGCTACCAAGCGGTGTGTGGCGGAGGACACAGTTCGCGCCAAAGTCATATTCCCCCCTCCCTGTTCCACTCGCGGATCGCACGAGGGAAAAAACGACTGTGAACGCCTCAGTACGAGCTCTAATGTCCCTTATCTCTGAATGATGATCATTGCTCGATTTGAAAGTTGTGGTAATAATGTACGCTCTACATCCTCGGCGAAGATCGGATTTCGGAATTTAGTGGGCAGCCCCTTCCGTATAGCGCGTCGTCTATCTGGCTAAATGTACCAGTCACGAATATTGCCGCTCTTCTTTGGACCTTCTCAATCTCTTGAATCAGACCCAACTAGTAAGGGTCCCATACAGACGAACAATACTCTAAGACTGGACGAACTAACGTACTGTAAGCAATTTCCTTTGTTGAAGGACTGCATCGCTTCAGTATTCTACCAATAAACCGCAATCTAGATGGTTCAAATGGTTCTGAGCACTATGGGACTCAACTGCTGAGGTCATTAGTCCCCTAGAACTTAGAACTAGTTAAACCTAACTAACCTAATGACACACAAACATCCATGCCCGAGGCAGGATTCGAACCTGCGACCGTAGCGGTCTCGCGGTTCCAGGCTGCAGCGCCTTTAACCGCACGGCCACTTCGGCCGGCCGCAATCTAGAGTTCGCCTTGCCCGTTACTTGTGTAAGCTGTTAATTCCAATTGAGATCATTTCGAATGGTCACACCCAGATACTTATCGGATGTTACCGCTTCCAAAGACTGGGCATTTATTTTGTACTCTTACATTAATGGGTATTTTGGTCTTGTTATACGCAGTAGGTTACACTTACTAATATTGAGAGATAACTGCCAGTCATTACACCACGCATTTATTTTCTGCAAATCCTCATTGATTTGTTCATAACTTTCGTGTGACACTACTTTCCTGTAGACTGCAGCATCATCGGCAAACAGTCTAAGGCCGCTGTCAATACAATCAACCAGATCGTTTATGTAAATCGTAAAAAGCAGAGGACCTATTACGCTCCCCTGGGGCGCACCTAAGTTACGCTTGTTTCGGTTGAAGTAACCCCGCTCAGGGCGACACACTACTCATTATCTGTTAGAAAACTTTCTATCCAACGGCATGTCATCGGATAGACCGATCCAGCGTCATCCACTGAAATGAAACAACCCCTTGTTTTACATTCCTTTTTCGATACCCTGGTGAAATGCTCTCCGATGAGGCAATTTATTGAAAGTTTCGTAATTCCAATTGTATGTAATATACCTGTACAACATTAGTGATTTCATATAATACATTAAATTTCGTAAAATGTATTATTTCATTTGTTTACTTGTATATCATGTGCGTCCAATATATGCTAGCATTATTTTGCATTCACTCATTAAGCCATAATTAACTAACATTAGGTTGGCATTATTGTTTTTCACTATTTTCTACAATATCAAATATATCTTTTGAATTGTATACGTCAAATTGGGCCTAAAATACGAAAAGTTTAGTGTGTAGTCATTCACTATAACAATGAACTTTTAATTGTTAATTTTATAAATTTGCACGATAGTTTCGTTAACTTCATTGTTAACAACACATAAATAGAGGGAGCAGAAGACTCGGGGGAGGTTCAGTTGGAGACATTTCACAGTCGCGACCACTGTGTTGCACGTCAGTGTAATAATCCAATTGTTGTACTACGATGGTTTTATGACTATGTAGCCTGTTATGTGGGGAGGGCTCCCAGCTAGTCATTAACAAACCACTATAAAACGACTTGGTACCTGGGTTACTTCATGGAATTCACGTAACTGGATCCAGTTTGCAGATGAAATGGACCGGGACGACGACTTCAGCAGTAGCAGCAGGAAGCAGATTACTCCGAGTTAAACCGACCTAAGATATGTACAAACTTATATATAAACTTCATATATCGCTGCAGAACTATTTAAAATGTGACAGCAAACATCTGTATTTGTCTCTCAGTTATATTTGAGTGATGGAGGCCATAGTGATCAGTAACAAGGACACCCCCATGATCACACTTCTTGATGTCATTGGAACAGAAGTGTAACAACAAACTTTTCAAATTCGCTGTTTAATCAAGTAATCTTTCGATGATTTTTTTTTGTTGTTTTGCCACAATTCCAGTTTCCCCTGCTACTCGTTACACCACAAACAGTATTGATCTTCGCTGTATTAACCGACCAAGTGCAGCAGGCATGGAACTCCGTCCCACAAACTGACACCCGGCACCTGTACAACACAATGCTTTCAAGTTTGCATGCTTGCATTCAACATTCTGACAGTTACATCAGTTCAGCATTTCACATCTGCAACGCCTTATCTCGCGCTTACATTAACCTGTGATCTTGTAATGTAAATGACTTAAATATGTTACTTAAACGAAGGTATTCCCGAAATTTAACTACTCTTCAGTAATGACTTTACGGTGTTGTTATTTTTCCCTATCAGTGTATTTCGGGAAGAGTCTGGGACGAAGCAGACTTCAGTCTCGACACCTGCTTTCTAAATCGATGTGCCATTACGCAGTGCCGTAACATATATGGAATGAATAACAACGGCGCTTCTACAGCTGAGCGCTTGAGTCTACAGAAATTTACGGATAACCTTATGAATATCGGTTACCTCTCTATGCCATAGCCAATCGAGCACATAGTTTCAATAAAAAATCAATTCTTTTCTTTTTGCACTAAACTTTCTTAAATGTCTAAAATACATAACATAAGGGTGGACGATTTTGTTGTTATCTGAAAGCTTTCCAAAGATTCAGTTCGGAAGCATTCGGTGATAAAAATCTTCACGTTAAGTCAATCGGACTGTTGTTAAATAAATTATGCTACTAGCTTCAGTATCACGAAGTCATACCAAGCGACGTGGCTCACTGGAGGACGGCGGTTCAAATCAACGTCTGGACATCCATACATAGATTTTCCGCGGTTTCCTAAATCTTCGTAAGGCAGGCGTGGTTCCTTTGAAAAGGACCATTAATTTTCGTCATCAATGCGAGCTTGTGCTCCGTCAAAAATGTTCAAATGTGTGAAATCTTATGGGACTTAACTGCTAAGGTCACCAATCCCTAAACTTACACACTACTTAACCTAAATTACCCTAAGGACAAATACACACACCCGTGCCCGAGGGAGTACTCGAACCTCCGCCGGGGCCAGCCGCACAGTCCATGACTGCAGCGCCTGTGACCGCTCGGCCAATCCCGCGCGGCTGTGCTCCGTCTCTAATGACCTAATCGTCGACAAGACGTTAAACCCTAATCTTCCTGCCTTCAAAAAGTCATCATGTATTTACACACAAAACTCGTTACGACACACCAACATGTATTCGAAAATACGAAAAGCCATGTCATAAGTGTATGTAAATCACTTTGTCACGCTACACACTGATTTTGGCCAGTTAATGATTTGCTGCCTGTTATAAATGCACACCTAGCGTATGTGTACAACAGAGGGGCATAATTAGTAAACACCAAACAAACATTACACTTTACGAAGTATAAATATGAAAAAGGCTTCATTTCAGTTGCCTGGAGTGCAACAACTATAGTTGGTAGGCCACACTTCATCCATATTCTAACAACGCAATTCAAACTCTTCACACAGGTTCCAGGATAATATTAGTAGCAATTTTTCGACAGTCCACTTATCCTTTTAGAGTTGATCATGAACACCCAAGATTCTGAGATGTTAATCTCGTACCCGCAAAGCAATGAATTAGCGGTCGCCAGGAAAGTGAACCGTCTATAATAATTTTCGCACACGGTCATACAAGTACAATAGGTAAATACCTTGCAGCTGATTTTCTTCATGGTAGTCGATCTTATGATGCCATACAAAATTCTTCCAATTCATTGTAACGGCCTTAGTACTGCAAAAATGTGAAAAGGTAATCCACTGTATATGTTAAATGGCATTCGAGTACGGATCATAATTTTAATCTGTCATGAAGCACATTCAGAAACAGCGGATCTAATTCTGGCAGCCATCCAAGCATGTGAACGTAAATAAACCACAGGAATCAATACAGAAAACAAGCAACATCCTCAGCCGACGAAAGTTTGGGAATAGCAAACACAGATTTATCACACACCGTACGGAAGATAAGACCCACTTCTCAATTAAAGAAAATCTCAACATAGGATTCTATCATTCAGCTGCGGTTAGATACGTTCAGTTTATTTGGCATAGAAACCGTACATTTTAATTTCGTTTATTTGGAACGGCTGGAGTGAGCCATTTTGGGAAAGTTAATTTACTAAAATATAATTACAACTTCTACATAGTTCGTACTTGTAACAATGACGATGAGATGATAATGTCACTAGCGTATTAAATACAAGAGTGAAAGAAGGATTCCGTTAAGGAAATCGCTATCCGCACATAAACCTATCGAGAGAGGTGTCTCAGTGGTTAAAGCACTGTACCCTCACTCGGGGCGAACGGAGTTCAAATCTCCATCCATAAATCCAAGTTTAAGTGTTTGGTGATTTTCCGATATCAATTATAGCGAAAGTCGAAATGCTTTCTTTGAAAATGACTCAATAGATTTACTTCGCCATACCTCTTCACTATACACTTACGCTTTGTATCTTACGACTTGTTCGTCGACAGAACATTAAACCTTAAATTTCCATCCGTAAGAAGTTAAAATTACAATAAGTTTCTTACTCATGATGGTCGTGGCGATCAAACACAAAAACTGTAAAAACAATCAGCATTCATTATTTGAAAAGTGTATGAAACGAGAAAAAATGTAGGAACTGAGAGGGTAAAGGAAGAGGCTTAAGGAAGAGGCTTAAGGAAATGACCTTCGTACTAGGCACATACTTAGTCAGCCGTTCTTGGAAATACGTTCTCTCTCTCTCTTCATACGACTGTAAAAAAATGGAGGAGTCGAATATTTTGAGAGGTTATAGTACCAAACAAAACAAGGGCTCTAAAATGCATACTTTAAAAGATAAGCACTTGTTCATCTTCGCTTCTGTGAAACATCTCTTTTAAGAAGCAAGTGCTCATAGCTCTTATGGTATGCATTTAAGAGCCCATGTTTACTAAACTTTTTTCCTTGGGTTCGTGGGTAGTATAGCTCTCAAAACATTTGACACATTTTTTAACACCGTATATACAGTAGTATCTCTGAGCGATCGGAGACTTAAGTTGCAATAGCTAACGACAACTATCTGTCTGTGGTTATGGCATTACTATTTTCCACGTGGAGCACGTTTCCAAGTTCAAACATAATTCTCAAGGACTACAAGCGGGTTTTTCGCACCTTCTTTCTAGCATGTTAAGGCAAGTCTTGAACACGAAGTCTATGTTTTTCAGTGATGCTGGCTCTAAACAAAGTGTGTAGGATGAACGACAGCCAAGTCCTTCAATTATTTTCTATAAGAGACATTCTGAGTATTATGTATTCAAGCACAAAAATTTGAAATTTTTATTGGGCAGCAATTGGTTTCGGCTATTTTATATCATCATCCAGCAGTCTTTGGAGTTTAAAAAGATGCATACACCATTTTAAAATACGATACGTACCTGAAATTAGTGCTGTGGAACTGAATGGATCTGATGGACGGCACATCCGACAGTCTTCAGTCATTCAGCCCACAACACAAAGGCTCTAAAAGCCTGCCGAATTATGGCATGAAATTGCCGAAATTAGTTACAACACAATAAGGTTTTTAACAGGTTTTATATAAAAAAAGTTGTGGAACGCAACCTAAATAAGATTTTATTTTGTGTATGGCAGACACGGAACTAGTACATTTACTGTGGGCAATTGTAACACCATATGACTTCATGTCGTTATATCTGTTACAAGTTCCTTCTAAAGACTCATTTTCAAATAAAACAGACACTAGGTTTAAGTACAGAGCGAAAAATAAAGCGTTCTAACGCTAGTTCGAAGGAAGTTACACTGAATTTTACTGCTTATGAAAGTGCTAGGTTTTGTCTCTGTTTACATGAGGTCCTAAAGCGCATTTTCACATTCAGCTGGTGCTGTGCTTCTCCTTTCAGCCTTCTCTCGAAAGCGGACTTGGCCGTCGTTGAAACACGGCTCCCGAAAAATTCAGTTGTGGAGGAAGGTCAAGAATTAAAGCAGATGTCTCGCTACAACACAGTATGCGGACTAAGTTTTGAACTCCGAAACGTGCCAGATATCTAAACCTTAATAGTAACCGAATATGATTCGTTTTTAACCAAAAAAAATAAAAAATAAAAAAAATAAAAAAGTAGGATTAAAAGTGAAGTAGTTAAATAAAAATACAGAAATGATACGTAGGTAAAATTTCAACATTCCAACACTTTCTCTAATACCTCAATTGTGACATCAAAGGTGCGTTCGCCCGTAAACAAAAATGTGTACGCCCGTATAAAACAAAAAGGAGTAGGTGAGTCTCGGCTGCACCACGGATCCATAACTCACAGTACCTCAGCTTGCGAGATACAATGCCAGTAATGCTGGTTAACGATTACGACATCTAGCCACTCAGAGGTAGATAAAACATCTGTAACTACCTATGTCATACCTAGACTGAAAGACGCGAGGAGTAAGGAGAGATACTTGAATGGAAGGACGGAAAGAGTGATAGTTAAGATGAGTCGAGTATAAAGATGTGAGCACCGAGTTGGAGGTGCGGACTTAACTGTGAGCGAGTAGTTTGGACGAGATGCACCGGCCGCCTGTGAGCCACACAAGACACAGAGCGCGCTGCGCCGGGCGGCCGCCGGCAGACTGAGCGCCGCGCCGCTGCTGCAGGGCTTCCACCCTCCCCCCACCACTCGCGCCGCGCTAAACCCCCACCACCTGCCACACTGCGGCGCCTAGTCCAGCGCACCCTGTAGCTGCCTCTGCGCGAATTGCCACGATTGTCTCACCTCGTGCACCCGCTTCTGTACCCACATCTGACACGTAGGCTCTCCACATACACTACCATCATTAACCCGTACACATAACGTCTGCAGAGAGAGAGAGAGAGAGAGAGAGAGAGAGAGAGAGAGAGAGTGAGTGAGTGTGTGTGTGTGTGTGTGTGTGTGTGTGCGCGCGCGCGCTCCCGTACGTACGTATGAGATTTATCATTTGGAAAGAACTACAGATGTGGGAAGACACCCCTTGTGCGCATTAATGCTCTGGCTATCGACGCTTGCAGTCTTGGAACCCCACACCACAAAAATTTCTTTCTTTCTTTCTTTCTGAACTGCATATTTCGTGGATCATGACTGCGACCTCTCGCTATGGCACGGGGCGAGTTTTTACACACATACACAACGTCTGACAAAAAAAAGTTAAGCACCCAGAAGACTTGGCTGGATGTCAATGCAACTTTATACACGTACACACCATCGGTAACTACACTATTGACCATTAAAACTGCTACACCAAGAAGAAATGCAGATGATAAACAGGTATTCATTGGAAAAATATATTATACTAGGACTGACATGTGATTACATTTTCACGCAATTTGGGTGCATAGATCCTGAGAAATCAGTACCCAGAACAACCACCTCTGGCCGTAATAACGGCCTTGATACGCCTGGCCATTGAGGCAAACAGAGCTTGGATGGCGTGTACAGGTACAGCTCCCCATGCAGCTTCAACACGATACCACAGTTCATCAAGAGTAGTGACTGGCGTATTGTGACGAGCCAGTTGCTCGGCCACCATTGACCAGACGTTTTCAATTGGTGAGAGATCTGGAGAATGTGCTGGCCAGGCCAGCAGTCGAACATTTTCTGTACATGACCTGCAACATGCGGTCGTGCATTATCCTGCTGAAATGTGGGGTTTCGCAGGGATCGAATGAAGGGTAGAGCCACGGGTCGTAACACATCTGAAATGTAACGTCCACTGTTCAAAGTGCAGTCAATGCGAACAAGAGGTGATCGAGACGTGTAACCAATGGCACCGCATACCATCACGCCGAGTGATACGCCAGTATGGTGATGACGAGTACACGATTCCAATGTGCGTTCACCGCGATGTCGCCAAACACGGATGCGACCATCATGATGCTGTAAACAGAACCTGGATTCATCCGAAAAAATGACATTTTGCCATTCGTGCACCCATGTTCGTCGTTGAGTACACCATCGCAGGCGCTCTTGTCTGTGATGCAGCGTCAAGGGTAACCGCAGCCATGGTTTCCGAGCTGATAGTCCATGCTGCAAACGTCGTCGAACTGTTCGAGCAGATGGTTGTTGTCTTGCAAACGTCCCCATCTGTTGACTCAGGGATCGAGACGTGGCTGCACAATCCGTTACAGCCATCTTACGATGCCTGTCATCTCGACTGCTAGTGATACGAGGCCGTTGGGATCCAGCACGGCGTTCCATATTACCCTCCTGAACCCACCGATTCCATATTCTGCTAACAGTCATTGGATCTCGACCAACGCGAGCAGCAAAGTCGCGATACGATAAACCGCAATCGCGATAGGCTACAATCCGACCTTTATCAAAGTCGGAAACGTGATGGTACGCATTTCTCATCCTTACACGAGGCATCACAACAACGTTTCACCAGGCAACGCCGGTCAATTGCTGTTTGTATATGAAAAATCGGTTGGAAAGTCTCCTCATGTCAGCACGTTGTAGGTGTCGCCACCGGCGCCAACCTTGTGTGAATCCTCTGAAAAGCATCTTCTTCCTGTCGGTTAAATTTCGCGTCTGTAGCACGTCATCTTCGTGGTGTAGCAGTTTTAATGGCCAGTAGTGTGTGTATGTGATTAAAGAAGCATTCTCTGCAGGAGGTTGAACGGCCATCAAGAATACATTAGTGTCGCTCATGTTCAGTGTTGCTACCAAGCCTTGTAGCGTATGTAAGGAGCACTAACAGCGTCAGATGTTGATTGATAACTGTGAAAGACATGGAGATGACACGATTATCAGCGCCTGACGAAGTTTGAAGAAGTATAATTGTGGGTTTCCATTTGGCCGGCTGGTCGAATCGTGTAATATCCAGGTCTGTGAGGCATTCGAATGCGACAATGGCCCAGTGTTGGACTGCATGGGAACGCGGGGGCGGGCCTACTCGATGTGAAGGTGCCGGCCGACCACGTCTGACAATCACAGGGGAGGATCGGCGAGTTCTGCACTAGCCCTTACATCGGCGCCTGACGTTCAAGAACAAGTAATGGACTTCCTGCGACGTCCTGTATCAGCCTGTACCACTGGTTTACACAAACGGCGACGTTTGGAGTGGTGTCCTGGGAGCATGAACTACTGATGAATGACCTCACACTGTATTCAGCGCTGAATCGCGCTCCTGCATTATCCCAAACCATCAGCGTCGGCGAGTATGCAGCCTGGGGAGAGGTTCCATTCTTCCAATGTTTTTGAGAGCTACAGCGGCTTCCATATGGAAATTTTTCACTCTGCTGTAGAGTGTAGGCCGATAAGAAACTTCCTGGAAGATCAAAACTGTGTGCCGAACCAAGAACCGAACTCAGGACCTTTCCCTTTCACGGGTAAGTGATCTACCAGTAGAGTATTTGCCTGCGAAAGACAAAGGTACCGAGTTCGAGTCTCGGTCCGGCACACAGTTGTAATCTGCCAGGAAGTTTCATACAAGGGCATAATCCGCTGTAGAATGAAAATTTCGATCTGGCTAAGTCATGTCTCCGCAATATTCTTACCTCCAGCAATACTAGTCTTGCTAGGTTCGCAGACGAACTTGTCCGAATTTTCGAAGGTAGGAGACGAGGTATTGGCGGAAGTAAAGCTGTCAAGACATGTCGTGAGTCGTACTTGTGTAGCTCAGTCAGAACACCACTTAACTGCAAAAGGCAAAAGTCCCAAGTTCGAATCTCTGTACGGCACAAAGTTTTAATTTGGCAGGAAGGTTCACACAGCGGGTTACTGCAGGACACGGCTGGTAGTTATTGAGGGAACTCTGACGGCAGAATGGTACATCACTGACACCCTGTGCCCTGTGCCCTGTGCCCTCACGTGTTACCCGTCAGGCGGCAGTATCGTGGAGCCATTTTTCAACAGGACAATGCTCGTCCACACGGCAAGTCTCTCTCTTTATGTCGCTCGATAGGTGGTCAAAAATTTTTATAGCTCAGTGATGGACAGTACAAATGATTTCCCCTTCTAATGTTATACTGTATTCATGAATCTTACTGTCGCTTTCTAACTGTGATGGAGTGCTGACAAAAAACTTCATACTCTGAGGATGTCAGTACGCCCAACTGTTTAAAGAGAACCTCTAGAGTGGATACGACACATTTTTATGATGTTCTGTGCAACAAATACTTTTTTCCTCTATGGCCAGTTACTCCATAATACAACTGTCATAGAAATCAGTGAATGAAAATGGGGAAACGAAAAAAGTGGTGTGGAATACCTTATAATAGCAAAAGACGTAGACGTAATTTGTATTGTGCCAGTTGACAGGGGTCTGCGAATCGACTGGGGTTTTGCTATCGATGTCCAGCGTCTTCTTTCCCGAGACGGAGCTGCGAGGCGGCGTGGCAGCAGCACAAGGCGTGTTTGCCGCGTTGTGGCGAGTAACGGCGGACTGCAGAAAGGTGCTCAATTCACCAAGTGAAATCGCGATGATGTGCTGTCATAGGTCGTTCAGTGTCACGGGTATCTTCTGATGTTATAGAATCGAAATTGTATGAAATCATACGATACATGGATTTTACAAATTAAAACGAAGGTGAATTGGCAGTAGATGGATATTTGTGGTAGTGGCCAGTGGATGATACGAGTTGTGTTAATGAGCATCCTGTAGTCGCTTGGTTTTTACAACGCTATCCGGTGGGTTAGTGGCGGGCAGTTTCACGGTTTCTGTAGCTCTGCTAACGACGTCGACAATGAAAGACTACTGCTTCTTGATCATTTGGATACACTGCATGTTTGGAAATGTTCTCACTCAGAAACAGGATTATGGAACTCCATCGGACGCACCGTCTCCTCAGTTCACAGTTACGTTGGTGTATTATGTATTTAGTTGTAGGGATTCGTTAATAGATGTTTTAGTAATGAGTTATAATGGAAACCTGGTGAACCTCAACATTTTTATTTCTTCTCCATGGATTTTAATACCTACTCCGAATTTTTCTTTTGTTTCCTTTACTGCTTGGTCAATATACAGATTGAATAACATCGGGGAGAGGCTACAACCCTGTCTCACTCCCTTCCCAACCACTGCTTCCCTTTCATGTCCCTTGACTCTTATAACTGACATCTGGTTTCTGTAGAAATTGTAAATAGCCTTCCACTCCCTGTACTTTATTATAGGCTTTTAATTCGAAAAATGCTCTAAAAAGATTTTTGCGATTTATTTATAATAAAATTTCCCCTGGTAGAGCCCGTCTTGGGGACTACAGTTCACATCCTACTCATGACTCTGCCCAGACCAGCAACGCGTAACATACAACTCTGTGTCGCTTGTTCAACAGTGGCTTCCACTGGTCATCATCAGCCATTTGACATTTTCACTTTTCTTCCCTTGTCTCTCTTTCACCAGCTGAAACAAAAATTTCTCCATCCAAGGTATTGTGAATTACTCAGGCGCTATTATTTGTTACATTTCGTTTCTGTAACATTGTAAGGCCTTAAATAAAACGATACGTAGCTCCCAACATATTTTTAAGCTAAAGTTTTCGTAATTCGTTGCTTATGTAGAATTCATTTTACTTTAACAAACAGGGAGTTCGTGATTTAACTAACTATGACGCCATCTGCATACAAACCAGTCGTACCAGAAGTCTGTCACTGTCACAATACTGTCCTATTCTTCCTCTTTGAGTGGCACCTGAAACTGAGTTTGGCGGCCGAGACTGCGAGTCAGACGAGCTTCCAGATGAATTACATGATGCAGGAAACATAGTGACCAAAATAAATACAACTTTTCCAAGCATTACAGCATCCACTGCTTCATAGGGGCCTCCTTTAATTGTATCGCAAACATCGATACCGACAGTATTGCAACATACTGATGGTATATTTTTGAGATGTTCTTGACACAACAGTACTTATTTAGAATACAATGCGAAATACCGAAATTATGCTGTTTTTAATGAACCACCTCGAGTTAAATATTCGAACCACTTACCGAGAACAGTGCTGAATTCTGAAATGTTGATGAGTCTTGAAAGACGCCCACCCACATGTTGACCTTACCTACTGGTAAGTAACAACAAGTCCGACACGGTTCGTCAGTCCACAGGAAGTTGTACAAGGCTGGTACAGACCCTTCAGCAAGCCAAAAATTTACAGCAACACTGACTTTCTCACACAGTGATAGCCTGCAGACATGCGCCGACATCCTACTATTAGGTGAAACACTCACAACAGTTCAGCACAAACCTCGTAATTATATTGTGGTAAGTTGCCACGCGTCATGTCTTCTGGACAGGGGTCAACGAGATTTTCGGGCCCTGTACCGTGCTGCACAGCACGTGACACTGTACGCTTACGTATGAGTTCCACCGGCAGTCTCCAGCGCGAAGCGAGTTATTATTTCAGATGAGTTAAATAATTGTTAACTGCGCGTTTAAATACATGCAAGCTCTCGATACCACAAGGTAAAGTCAATACCTTTAGTGGGTACATTTTCATTCACATAATGATTTCCCGTGGGGCCTCGCATGGAGCCGACAGTACGCCATGTATGGCGGGCAAGGCGACTTGTATGACGTCACGAGTTCGTTGCGGGACACAATCGTGGGCCCCGTCCTGAACTGTGTGTCGTACAATGATATAATTTTGAAGATGAATTCAGTGGTTTATGTAGATACTGTCTGACAAATGTGTCGCAAATAGTGTTCAGCCTAATGCTGAAGTTAACAGCGAATATGTAGTAACCGATAAACTTTTTTACTTTCTTTGTTTTATGAAGGTGTCAGCTAGAAACAGTTTCGTACAGGTTTGAAATTACTTGAAATTATGTGCAAACTTTTCTGAAAGTCACTAAGTGGTCTCATTCTCAAATACTGGAAGAATACAGTTTGTGTAATTTGCGAGCCATGAGTCACGCTGCACCTTCTAACTATGATATTTGACTTATTGTGTTAAGGATGATACATTTTAATGAGCAGATCGTTATTGCATTTTACTTGAAGTTCGGCCAATAAATACACAACATATTGAAAATCAAATTTTTGTTGCCCCTGGAAGGCGTTAGCTAGGCATCCTTCAACTAGGATCGTGTACCGTTTTAGCCTGTTAGTAATATAGATAATGAAGTTCATTAATGGCCAACGCAACACTACAGATGGTCTTGACGAAGGTTGTATGGAAAACTTTCAACACTTTCTGAGATGCGAATGAATGGGAAAAGTGCCGCTTGAACATTTCAGAACAGCTACGTTTATTTGTTCCAGAAAATATATACATACAAAATATTTTTACAGTTTTCTCTGTGACTTGTTTTCTTTCTAAGCACAAAATAAGGTCGCTAACAACTGTATGTATTTTTCCTGCGACCTGACTTTTCGCAGTTAAAGGTTTTTACTGAAAACTGCTTCATCACTTTATGTTCTTATTTATACTCAGCGTAAGCCACCTCTTTGTCCAGCTATTGCACACCCTAAATAATTTTTCCACTTCCAGATATTTGGCCTCCTGGTGCAAAAAATATCCAAATCCTCGAGGAACTTTCATTAGGCATCGTGAAAAAAAAAGCAAACATTAAAATAAGGATTAAGAAGACACAACAGCTCGAAATCTACAACTTATGGCATAATTTAGGGCGCTGAGAAGAGGTTAACTTTCGACGTTGGCAGAACTCTCTTTTGAGAATCCTGTACGCTGACGTTCAGTCCCACTGCGCTGATGGGCTATATGAATGCCGTCATTTAAAATGCATTGTGGGATGTTTTGTCGTTCCGTTCCGTTTTTATGACGTCCAGTGTGAATCCACTTTCAAACGTCCCACTGTCATCAACGACTGCTGTCAAACACGATAGGTCATTGGCTAAGTGATTCGCTCAGACTCCGTAAAATGACGTCTGCTCCGTCCCCCGTATATATCGAACGAGGACGTGCGGTACACGTTTGCTGCCCAGCACATATACTCATGTCTGTACTTCACATTCGCAGTTGCAAGGTATTCCCACTGAGCGCACCAAGCGGCAGTAAGCGTTCACAGATTACGCCACGTGCTGCCGTGAAGGGCTACGACGTCATATAAACGATTCTTTTCTTTTGCCGTAATACGGGGTTATCACGACCAGCGCTCTAACTCAACTGAGCCACACACAAACGCTACACAGAAAGCTAGCCAGTAACGCAGGAATAAAAGACGCACGCCTCCAGCTGGGACTTCTTTGCAGTGACGCGAAAAATGTAATTTCCAAGTATTTCGATTTCTTCACTGGCAGATTTAGCTGTCAACAGCCTTTAAAGCGAAATGGCACAGGGGCACAAACGTTGAATAGCGACGGCCATAAATCCCGAAAACTGCTGTCGGCTGTGGCAAGGCAGAGAATAGACGTCCAGTTGTCGCTCCTGACACACGACGGCGTACGGCTTCTTTCAATACGGCCAGTGACGTCGGCTGATTCTATACACTTGTGTCAAAGTAGCCCCATAAAAAAGCCACATACGCTTGGTCTCGCGGCCTCAGCAGCCGTTAGTGCGGGAAAAAGATGTTGGAGGACGCACTTAATGCCAAATGTTTGCCTTTAGCAGCTGACACACAAGACGCTCTTCACTCTGTTTCACTGTGATACACACAGCAGAGCGCCTGTCTCCTATACGAACAGGAAATAACGCTGTTGTTTACTTTTATGGAGAATAAAACTCAGGTGCGACAAAAACCCTTTGAATGCAACGCACTGAACTTATGGATCATACACTTTCGAAACAAGTTCATACGATACGGTGTTGTCCGATCACCACATCTTTATTTTCTTTTCACTTAATTTTGCGTTCCGTCGATCCTCGGCGCGAGTGTGTCGCCAAGATGTAAAAACGCGTCAGAGTATCGCAGTAACAACAATATAAACATAGCCATAAGGTTTACATTCTAAAAAATCATATGTAAACATACGTGAAAGCGAGAGCCAAGTGCACGATAAAAACTCATATGTATCAATAATAATTACAAAACCAAATTATGAATCTTACACTCTAATTCATATATAAAGAGTTTTCTCAATGAGTGAGGTACCAGGACTACATAATAAGTTCATAGAGTAATGCATCAAATTTAACACAGTTCTCTAAGTATTACTCTGTCAAAAAATTCCTGTAAATAATAAAGCTATCCAAAAGCTAAAATTTTAACCTTTCGTTATTTAGTCACATCCCCAATGACTGCTATGAGGTGAACGGAAGTTTATTGTTTGCATTTACGCTTGGATAGTGTACTCACCTCTGTACCATGCATCGATTTTTTTATATCTTTTTGAACATCAGGTTTACTTCCTGTATCATGATATGCACTGTTTATTTTGCAAATTTTACGATTCTTGTTGACAAAGTATGTAAATGAAAACATGTACTAGCATGGCATGGTGAGGATCCCTCGCTGTTTACGTAAATTTCTGCAATAACATTTAGGGTGGACTCTACTCGTAATTCCGATTATCCTCTTCTGTAACATAAAGACTTTATTTGCTAGTGACTGCTTTCCCCAGCCTATGATACCATATATAAGAGATGAGTAGAAATATCGCAGGTGTGCTGCTTTGATTGTTTCCAAGTCACAAACAGATGTAACCAAGCCACTGGCAAACGCAGAACTTAGTCTTTTAAATGGATTGACGATGTGAACTGGCCAGTTTAAGTTGCTATTAATAGGTAATCCCAGGAATTTGGAAGATTCAGCTCCATATTTCTTTGTCGTGACATTTTATGTCAATATCTTCCTGTTTTTCATGTGTTGTGTGAAACTGAATGTCCTGAGTCATGTTAACATTGAAAAACTGTCTGTCTTAAGTGAACCGATCTAGAGCTGCTTTGCATATAGTTGTCACAGTGTTCTACCAAGTAGGGTAGAGTGTCAATCGAGCCCTGGGATACTCCACATTTCACTGTGTCCCAGTCAGAGCAGGCCACTGCAGAATTATCCAACACTACCTTCTGCTTTTTTTCATCCTGACAAGACTCGAACCACATCCCTATTTTACCATTTTTAGAAAACTTTAGAGAGATCGCAAAAATAATAAATGATAACGTTTTATTGTTCACTGATTTGAGAAGTTGGTTAACAAATGAGAATACGGCCCTTTCAGTTGAAATACCCTTTTGGTATTTAACTCGTTTTTATGAAAGTTATTGTGTTTATTGAGACGATACGTAATTTCCTCGAACATAAGTTTCTCTACGACTTTAGAAACACTGGACAACAATGAAATTGGCCTGGAGCTGGAAACCTCATATCTACAGTGTTTGACAACTACATATTTGATTCTATCAGAGAAAGTACTTCGATTTAGAGGCACTAACTATTCACAACGAACGCAATTAACGTCAGCAGCACAGGATGTTAAATGACGGTGCACATTTTGAAGTTATCTTTCATTTCGCTGCAGATAATAAACGTTGTCATACAATCTTGAAAAATGATATGTATGAACAATACTTAAATTTCGTCAATTTTATGTTTCCGATAAGTCTTAGTTGGTGATTTAAACACGAGATGGTAAATTAAAATCCCGTTCCGGAAGACATATGAAATTTTTAATTGTTTGCATGACAGTGAGGATGTTCTATCGACAACTGACGCTTAAGCTTGATACAGGATGTTTCAAAAAGGACTTTACAACTTTTACTTTGTAGGGAAATACATCCAAGTCATTTTTACCTTAAACTAAAGATGTTGCATGGTATGTGGCTTCCGCTGGTTATCCTGCACACATCCAATCGCAAGTTAATTTCTTCCCAAACCCGCTACAGCATTGCAGGCATCACTTGCTCAGTGACGGCGTAAATGCTTGCTCCAAGTTCAGGTAGAAAAGCCGGCACAGGAGGTACAAACACGATATCCTTGATGAATCCCCATAAAAAAATAAAAAGAAATCGAGTGGTGACAGGTCTGGGGAACTTGGCGGCCATGCAATTGGCGCATCACGGCAGACGTCAGGCAGGTAGTGGGGTGGCGAGCCATCTTGTGTGAAGTAAACATTTTGTTCTTGGTTATCCTAATCGATCTGTGGTATCAAAAATTGTTGTAACATGTCCAGGTACATTACCCCGTTGATGTTTCTCTCCGGAAAAGAGGGGCCGTACACTTTGTTCTTGCTCAATGCACAAAAACGTTCAGTTTAGGGTAATCACGAACATGTTGCAACGTTTGATATGGATTTTCACTGCCCCAAATCCTAAAGTTGTGTGTGTAAACCTTGCCACTTGAAAAGTCGACTCGTCAGAAACGATGATTTTATCCAAGAAATGTTCATCTTCATGTAATCGATTTGACATATCCGCAATTTTATCAGTGTCTTTTATTGTATTGCTTGTACGATCGTCAATCTGTGCGGTTTCAAATGGAAACGGTTTCTCAATACCCCTCACAAACAGTCGTATGTGGGATTTGCAGTTCGCAACATGCACGCCGGGTCGATTTTGTAGGGCTGTTGACAAAACGTTGTCTCACTCGCTCAGCGACGTCGTCAGACGTGCTTGGACGACCTGATGATTTCCCATGTCTTATCGAGCACGCTGTTTCTACAAAACATTTATGCCGCTCATAAACTGGTGGCCTACTAGGAGAATCTTTAGCGTACTTGGTGTGGTAAATAAGCTGAACTGTTGTCGCCGACTTCGATTCTTTAAAAGTTTAAACCGAAACACACAGCTAGCACGCGCGGAACGATTGAAGGCACCCATCTTTAACGCAACTGCCGCTAGCGCTCCTTACGGCGCGATTTGGGACTAGCGAACTACGCGAGACAAAACGTGATATATTTCCCTAAAAATTGACACTACAATCTGTAGGTACTATGAATTAATTTATATGAATTTTCGAAGTTGTAAAGTCCTTTTTATATTTTAGACCGCACTGGCGGGTAGCGCGATTACGTAAACATGCCCATTGTTGTTGTTGTTGTTGTTGTTGTGGTCTTCAGTCCTGAGACTGGTTTGATGCAGCTCTCCATGCTACTCTATCCTGTGCAAGCTTCTTCATCTCCCAGTACTTACTGCAACCTACATCCTTCTGAATCTGCTTAGTGTATTTATCTCTTGGTCTCCCTCTACGATTTTTACCCTCCACGCTGCCCTCCAATGCTAAATTTGTGATTCCTTGATGCCTCAAAACATGTCCTACCAACCGATCCCTTCTTCTAGTCAAGTTGTGCCACAAACGTCTCTTCTCCCCAATCCTATTCAATACCTCCTCATTAGTTACATGATCTACCCACCTTATCTTCAGCATTCTTCTGTAGCACCACATTTCGAAAGCTTCTATTCTCTTCTTGTCCAAACTAGTTATCGTCCATGTTTCACTTCCATACATGGCTACACTCCATACAAATACTTTCAGAAACGACTTCCTGACACTTAAATCTATACTCGATGTTAACATTTTCTCTTCTTCAGAAACGCTTTCCTTGCCATTGCCAGTCTACATTTTATATCCTCTCTACTTCGACCATCATCAGTTATTTTACTCCCTAAATAGCAAAACTCCTTTACTACTTTAAGTGTCCCATTTCCTAATCTAATACCCTCAACATCACCCGACTTGACTACATTCCATTATCCTCGTTTTGCTTTTGTTGATGTTCATCCTATACCCTCCTTTCAAAACACTGTCCATTCCGTTCAACTGCTCTTCCAAGTCCTTTGCTGTCTCTGACAGAATTACAATGTCATCGGCGAACCTCAACGTTTTTATTTCTTGTCCGTGGATTTTAATACCTACTCCGAACTTTTTTTTTTGTTTCCTTTATTGCTTGCTCAATATACAGTTTGAATAACATCGGGGAGAGGCTACAACCCTGTCTCACTCCTTTCCCAACCACTGCTTCCCTTTCATGCCCCTCGACTCTTATAACTGCCATCTGGTTTCTGTACAAATTGTAAATAGCCTTTCGCTCCCTGTATTTTACCCCTGCCACCTTCAGAATTTGAAAGAGAGTATTCCAGTTAATGTTGTCAAAAGCTTTCTCTAAGTCTAAAAATGCTAGAAACGTAGGTTTGACTTTTCTTAATCTTTCTTCTAAGATAAGTCGTAAGGTTAGTATTGCCTCACGTGTTCCAACATTTCTACGGAATCCAAACTGATCTTCCCCGAGGTCCACTTCTACCAGTTATTCCATTCGTCTGTAAGGAATTCGCGTTACTATTTTGCAGCTGTGACTTATTAAACTGATAGTTCGGTAATTTTCACATCTGTCAACACCTGCTTTCTTTGGGATTGGAATTATTATATTCTTCTTGAAGTCTGAGGGTATTTCGCCTGTCTCATACATCTCGCTCACCAGATGGTAGAGTTTTGTCATGACTGGCTCTCCCAAGGCCATCAGTAGTTCTAATGGAATGTTGTCTACTCCCGGGGCCTTGTTTCGACTCAGGTCTTTCAGTGCTCTGTCAAACTCTTCACGCAGTATCTTATCTCCCATTTCGTCTTCATCTACATCCTCTTCCATTTCCATAATATTGTCCTCAAGTTCATTACCCCTTGTATAAACCCTCTATATACTCCTTCCACCTTTCTGCCTTCCCTTCTTTGCTTAGAACTGGGTTTCCATCTGAGTTCTTGATATTCATACAAGTGGTTCTCTTCTCTCCAAAGGTCTCTTTAATTTTCCTGTAGGCAGTATCTATCTTACCCCTAGTGAGACAAGCCTCTACATCCTTACATTTGTCCTCTAGCCATCCCTGCTTAGCCATTTTACACTTCCTGTCGATCTCATTTTTGAGACGTTTGTATACCTTTTTGCCTGTTTCATTTACTGCATTTTTATATTTTCTCCTTTCATCAATTAAATTCAATATTTCTGCTGTTACCCAAGGATTTCTGTTAGCCCTCGTCTTTTTACCTACTTGATCCTCTGCTGCCTTCACTACTTCATCCCTCAGAGCTACCCATTCTTCTTCTACTGTATTTCTTTCCCCCATTCCTCTCAATTGTTCCCTTATGCTCTCCCTGAAACTCTCTATAACCTCTGGTACTTTCAGTTTATCCAGGTCCCATCTCCTTAAATTCCCACCTTTTTGCAGTTTCTTCAGTTTCAATCTGCAGTTCATAACCAATAGATTGTGGTCAGAATCCACATCTGCCCCTGGAAAAGTCTTACAATTTAAAACCTGGTTCCTAAATCTCTGTCTTACCATTATATAATCTGATACCTTTTAGTATCTCCAGGATTCTTCCAGGTATACAACCTTCTTTTATGATTCTTGAACCAAGTGTTAGTTATGATTAAGTTATGCTCTGTGCAAAATTCTACAAGGCGGCTTCCTCTTTCATGTCTTCCCCCCAATCCATATTCACCTACTATGTTTCCTTCTCTCCCTTTTCCTACTGACGAATTCCAGTCACCTATGATTATTAAAATTTCGTCTCCCTTCACTACCTGAATAATTTCTTTTATCTCGTCATACATTTCATCTATTTCTTCATCATCTGCAGAGCTAGTTGGCATATAAACTTGTACTACTGTAGTATGCATGGGCTTTGTGTCTATCTTGGCCACAATAATGCGTTCACTATGCTGTTTGTAGTAGCTAACCTGGACTCCTATTTTTTTTATTCATTATTAAACCTACTCCTGTATTACCCCTATTTGATTTTGTATTTATAACCCTGTATTCACCTGACCAAAAGTCTTGTTCCTCCTGCCACCGAACTTCACTAATTCCCACTATATCTAACTTTAACCTATCCATTTCCCTTTTTAAATTTTCTAACCTACCTGCCCGATTAAGGGATCTGACATTCCACGCTCCGATCCGTAGAACGCCAGTTTTCTTTCTCCTGATAACGACGTCCTCTTGAGTAGTCCCCGCCCGGAGATCCGAATGGGGGACTATGTTACCTCCGGAATATTTTACCCAAGAGGACGCCATCATCATTTAATCATACAGTAAAGCTGCATGCCCTCGGGAAAAATTACGGCCGTAGTTTCCCCTTGCTTTCAGCCGTTCGCAGTACCAGCACAGCAAGGCCGTTTTGGTTATTGTTACAAGGCCAGATCAGTCAATCATCCAGACTGTTGCCCCTGCAACTACTGAAAAGGCTGCTGCCCCTCTTCAGGAACCACACGTTTGTCTGGCCTCTCAACAGATACCCCTCCGTTGTGGTTGCACCTACGGTACGGCCATCTGTATCGCTGAGGCACGCAAGCCTCCCCACCAACGGCAAGGTCCATGGTTCATGGGGTGACATGCCCATTAGCCAACCGATTATGCAAGTACACTGAGGATGTGAATTCAGTATGCACATCAAATAATCTCGTAAGTCCAACTTCTCCGTCGTTACGAAGAAATGGTCTTATAATAATGGGAAAAGTGGCGGCTGCTGTGTTAGAGCACATTAATAATAAATTTCACGCCTAGCGAATTTATTGGTTACTTTTCTGTGAACGCTGTGAATCGTAACATAGATGCTGCAATCAGAAAGATACGCCACTTACATCTACCTCGACACTGCTCCTCTTAGACTCCGTGAAACTTGCATCAGGTCGCGAGCGCACCTTCCGTTCTGAATGTTTTAAGGAGCATTTGCGCATGCGCAACTCCCGTGACGTAATAGCCTTACGGGTCAAATACATACGGATTTGAAAAACAATATGCACGGTTCATGATGCGTACAGCTAGCCCTTGCCACTCAACTAGAAGTTCACGTCAGTACCACCAGCAGTATTCTATACCCGTTGGCTCGGCATAAATCCTGCTAGATGATAGCACACTCCTCAAATATGCTGATTCACTCAGAACATACTGTAGTAAACTTAGATCGGAGGTCAATATATGTTAAAGTTGTACTGGCAGTAAGCCTATTTTGGGGGTTTCCGAATGAGTTACACTATATTAAGATGTGAATTTTAGCATACAATAATCCATTAGAGGCGCTGAGAATCATGCGGCCCTAAAGCAAATCACCGTCGATTGTGAGACTGTAGCGTTTGTTCATGCTTCTGAAATCTGTTGATCTTATGGTGAGCCAGGTTGTTCTGTCGTGTAGGCTCACACTGCATACATGATAATTCACGAAATACTGTGTCACTGATTTCTCTGACATTCACTTGAATGTGAGATCGGTGGCGGTGTGCTTTAGGCCCTTATGGATCTCAGCGCCTCATTTGTGTTCTAGTCAAATGACCCTGTTCGTAGACGTTACTAATCGAGTTTAATCATTGCCACAAACGGCACCTTGTTTTATAGTTGGTTGTTTACTGTGCGAGATCGGTTTTCGCGTGCAGTGTAAACACGAACTATGTTCAATCTATTTTAAATGCTAACAGAAAAGTAAAGCTGTGAGAACGGATCGTGAGTCGTCCTTGGGTAGCTCAGTCGGTAGAGCACTTGCCCGAGAAAGGCAAAGGTCCCGAGTTCGAGTCGCCATAGGGCACACAGCTTTAATCTGCCAGAAAGTTTCGTATCAGCGTACACTTCGCTGCAGAGGGAAAATCTCATTCTGGGAACAGAAAATTAAATTAGTAGGAAAAGTTAGCCGCAAAAGAACTAGGGCTTCCGGGAAAAGATCCTTTGATTGAGAGAGTGGCGAAATCAAATAAGCGTGACAACACACAACAAGGAAGTGTACAGTTAGCACAAGAATATATTATTTTCAGCACGGAAATAAATTCTTCAACTAATACATCTCTCAGCAATCATGTACATTTGTCCGAAAAAAATGGGTAAGCACGAAAGCTTCTACTATCTAAAAATTGCGACATCGACAGTTGCGAAAGTTTACACATTACTTCGTTATTACCCTAAACTTATTATTATTATTATTGTTATTATTGTGTTATTATCGGCAGTGGCTGTAGTTGTACAAATTTGTTGATAAGCATAACGAATATACAGCAGACCCTATGAATTTCACTTTCTCAAATTTATCTGACTAAAAATCTGTGAAAACCCAAAATGAATGTCCACGAGCCGCCAATGCGTAGGATAGTGTGTTCAGCTAATTATGGCCAGTGGTAACCGAAGCAGCGTGAAACGATGCACCTCCTCTATACGCTTTGTGTTTCCTAGCGAACACACACACACACACACACACACAGACACACACACACAGAGAGAGAGAGAGAGAGAGAGAGAAAGAGAGGGGGGGGGGGGCAGGCCGACTTAGCAATCGACACCAGATGGTAATAGCAACGCAGCACTCTTCCTCTCTCCCTCTCTTTTTCTCTCCCATCCCCTCCCTCCCCCCACCCCATCAAATACCAGCGATATACGTCACGATTCAGACCGCTGCACAGAATCGTGCTGCGTTGCTTCACGCCTTTCTGGCAGCGCACAAGGGTTGCCTGTAGAGCTGCGCATTTTTCTGCAGTTTCACGGGATGCGTTCGGTGCAGAAACTTCAAAAGCGAAGCGCCCCAATCTGTAGGAAACGGCTGCATCTGCCGGCGCAATATTTTTTCCTTCAGTAGCGTCTCCGCTCCGTACCTCTCTAGGCAGTGCAAGTAGAAGCTGCACTTTGCCTACTGCCGCTATCTCGGTTCCACCACATTTTGCTCAGAGCACCGCCACAGCATCGAGTAGCAGCCCCCCCCCCCCCCCCCCCGGACTGTTCCAAACGTGCACCTCACCGCATCGCATGTCGCAGAGTCAGAGACTAGCACGGGAATAGCAACGGTAGTAGGTACGTCAAAAATTAAGTCGACGCAATGCATACCGCCTGCTTACAGCCAACGCCGTTTAAGGTCGTGCTATGTCCCCAGCACTGATCAACTGAGGGGCCCATACGCACCTATGTACACTCATTTTTAAATGATTTATTTGCTTTTTATTATAGTGAAGGTAAAACGCAATAAATTCTTATTTAAGTAATTTCAGCTGCACCTTGATTTTGGAATAATTATGCCATCTTGATAATCAATTGAAGAAGTAGGTGAGAAGTATGTCAGAAAGTTCGTGGAAAATAAATAACAATACTACGGTTTGGCGATGACATTCTAATTATGTCACAGACGGTAAATGACTTGGAAAAACAGCTGAGTGGAACGAACAGTGAAGTGAAAAGAGGTTATTAGATGAATAATAACAAAATTAAAACAAGAGTAATAGGAGATGCTTATGGAATTAAGATTAGAAAATGAGGCACTAAACGTAGTAGATGAGTTTTGTTACTTGGGCTACAAAATAACTAAAAATAGCCGAAATGAGATGATATGAAATACAGACTGGCAGTACCAAGAACAGTGTTTCTGAAAAAGAAAAATATTTTAAGATTCTTCTTCTTCTCCTTTTTCACCACCACCACCACCACCACCACCACCACCACCACCACTTTATGGTTTACTAAATATGCCTGTTCCGGCTTCATAATTTTAAGAGCATCTTCTTCTCGGTCTCCCAATGTCTCCTTTTCCTGAGGGCTTGAACTTGCGTGTAATGACTGGAATCGTCTTACGTATCAAATTCTTCTCATACATTCTCATTTTCATAAGATCCCTTCTTCAGTAAGCTTTCACACCTCTTAAAAACCTCATTTCAGCCGATTTTATGCTGCTTTTTTCTTTCTTTTTTCATTTCAAGATTCACTGCCATAGAGCAAGACAAGAACAGCCAGTGTTTTGTGCGCCGGCCGCCGTGGCCGAGCGGTTCTAGGCGCTACAGTCTGGAACTGCGAGACCGCTACGGTCGCAGGTTCGAATCCTGCCTCGGGCATGGATGTATGTGATGTCCTTAGGTTAGTTAGGTTTAAGTAGTTCTAAGTTCTAGGGGACTGATGACCTCAGACGTTAAGTCCCATAGTGCTCAGAGCCATTTCAGCCAGTGTTTTGTGCAGCTTTAATTTTGTCTCTTCCCTTGGCTTGTTATTGAAGATTTTATTTATAGTTCCATATAAGTGATTAAATTTACTGATTTCGTTCTGTACATCAATGTCGCTATTAAAGTTTACCTGGCACTCTAGATATCTAGACATGGCACATTAAATATCTAGAACTGCAGACATGTTTCAGTGCCTCTTCTTCAATAAAAATCTTTTGGTCAGTCAGTGTGTGTTCCACAGATAGCCATCAATTCAGTTGTAGTAGTAAATATTTTTCGGCTGCCTTATTCTGTATTAAGACTACGTCATCTGTATATAGCATAGCGTTCAGATGATATCTTCTTTTCAGCTGTATACCACCATGTTCCTCATTCTTCAGTTTTCGTATAAGATCATGACGATATTTTAACACCACATGTAAATTTCAAATGATAGGAAGTCTTATCTGAAGGTGAAGGTATCTGTAAGGATGCTGCCTTGTATGAAAGTGAACTGTGGACGATAAACAGTTCACACAATTAGGAAAAAGAAGCTTTTGGAACGTGACACTAGAGAAAGATGTTCAAAATTAGATGAGTAGATTGAATAGCTACCGAGGAGCTACTGAATCGAACTGAAAAAAAAAAAAAATCAGTTAGTGGATACCTTCACTAATAGGAAGGATCGGTTGACGGTACATACCTTGAGGCACCAAGAAATCGTCAATCTGCCAATGGAGGGAAGTGCGGTAGATAAACACTGGAGAGGCATACCAAAGTTTGAATACAGAGAGCTGGGTTCAAGTGGATGTATGTTGTGGTAATTACTCCGAGATGAAGAGACTAGTACATTATAGACTAGTATCAAGAGCTGCATCAAACCAGTCTTCGAAACTGAAGACCACAACAACAACAACACTGACAACTATCAGTAGTGTTATTTTCCAAGCTCTACTTTATGTGTTGAAATGCTTATGCCATTGCAAGGTCGATGTGGATTTCGGATGTACGTACCAAGAAAACCTGCTGAGTATGGAAGCCAGAATCCAGTACTTATACAACATACATACACTGACGGAAAAAAACTCGCAACAGCAAGGAGGAGTTATGAGACATAAACGAAAGTTGGCAGGCGTGTTTCTACATCTGAGAAAGTTGGCAGGCGTGTTTCTACATCTGAAAGATGATGTCTATTCAGATTTAACGCCAGTCGCGTAAGAGGCGCTATTACCGTCACTATAAAGACACAAATTAGTTGGCTTTAAATACATGGTGTAACGGTCGTCAGCAACAGTTACCTTAGAGACTGGACGGGTGAGTTATGTTAGTCAAGAATGCCTTTAACGCAACAAAGACGCCACTATCAACACCTCAATGACTTTGAACGAGTTCGTGTAACACGGCTACGGGAAGCTGGGTGTTCCTCCAGCGATACTGCACAAAGATTTGGAGGAAATGTAGCCACTTTACATTACTGCTATCAATGGTGGTCATACGATCGTACAGCTGCAAGATAATAATAATAATAATAATAATAATAATAATAATTTCTTTCTTTTCTCAGACGTTATGTCTGGTCAAAAATGGAAAGTGACGCGGACCTTGATCAAGCGTGACTTCCCTTTAACTGTACGGTATATGTTATATTGCATTTCGGAACTTTCGGGTAATTGAACATGTATCAATAATTACGGATTTCTGTAGTTGTATATACACGTTTGGATGTAGCTGTATTGCATTGATGTACTGGTGGATATTGTGTGGTATGACTCCTGTAGTTGATAGTATAATTGGTATGTCAAATTTATCCTGATGTCAAATTTCCTTGACTTCCTCAGCCAGTTGGATGTATTTTTCAATTTTTTCTCCTGTTTTCTTTTGTATATTTGTTGTATTGGGTATGGATATTTCGATTAGTTGTGTTAATTTCTTCTTTTTATTGGTGAGTATGATGTCAGGTTTTTTTTGTGGTGTTGTTTTATCTGTTATAATGGTTCTGTTCTAGTATAATTTGTATTCATCATTCTCAAGTACATTTTGTGGTGCATACTTGTATGTGGGAACGTGTTGTTTTATAAGTTTATGTTGTAAGGCGAGCTGTTGATGTATTATTTTTGCTACATTGTCATGTCTTCTGGGGTATTCTGTATTTGCTAATATTGTACACCCGCTTGTGATGTGATCTACTGTTTCTATTTGTTGTTTGCAAAGTCTGCATTTATCTGTTGTGGTATTGGGATCTTTAATAATATGCTTGCTGTAATATCTGGTGTTTATTGTTTGATCCTGTATTGCAATCATGAATCCTTCGGTCTCACTGTATATATTGCCTTTTCTTAGCCATGTGTTGGATACGTCTTGATCGATGTGTGGCTGTGTTAGATGATACGGGTGCTTGCCATGTAGTGTTTTCTTTTTCCAATTTACTTTCTTCGTATCTGTTGATGTTATGTGATCTAAAGGGTTGTAGAAGTGGTTATGAAATTGCAGTGGTGTAGCCGATGTATTTATATGAGTGATTGCTTTGTGTATTTTGCTAGTTTCTGCTCGTTCTATAAAGAATTTTCTTAAATTGTCTACCTGTCCATAATGTAGGTTTTTTATGTCGATAAATCCCCTTCCTCCTTCCTTTCTGCTTAATGTGAATCATTCAGTTACTGAATGTATGTGATGTATTCTATATTTGTGGCATTGTGATCGTGTAAGTGTATTGAGTGCTTCTAGGTCTGTGTTACTCCATTTCACTACACCAAATGAGTAGGTCAATATTGGTGTAGCATAAGTATTTATAGCTTTTGTCTTGTTTCTTGCTGTCAATTCGGTTTTCAGAATTTTTGTTAGTCTTTGTCTATATTTTTCTTTTAGTTCTTGTTTAATATTTGTATTATCTATTCCTATTTTTTGTCTGTATCCTAGATATTTATAGGCATCTGTTTTTTCCATCGCTTCTATGCAGTCTCTGTGGTTATCTAATATGTAATCTTCCTGTTTCGTGTGTTTTCCCTTGACTATGCTATTTTTCTTACATTTGTCTGTTCCAAAAGCCATATTTATATCATTGCTGAATACTTCTGTTATATTTAGTAATTGGTTGAGTTGTTGATTTGTTTCTGCCAGTAGTTTTAGATCATCCATGTATAGCAAACGTGTGATTTTGTGTGGGTATGTTCCAGTAATATTGTATCCATAATTTGTATTATTTAGCATGTTGGATAGTGGGTTCAGAGCAAGGCAGAACCAGAAAGGACTTAATGAGTCTCCTTGGTATATTCCACGTTTAATCTGTATTGGCTGTGATGTGATATTATTTGAATTTGTTTGGATATTAAGTGTGGTTTTCCAATTTTTCATTACTACACTCCTGGAAATTGAAATAAGAACACCGTGAATTCATTGTCCCAGGAAGGGGAAACTTTATTGACACATTCCTGGGGTCAGATACATCACATGATCACACTGACAGAACCACAGGCACATAGACACAGGCAACAGAGCATGCACAATGTCGGCACTAGTACAGTGTATATCCACCTTTCGCAGCAATGCAGGCTGCTATTCTCCCATGGAGACGATCGTAGAGATGCTGGATGTAGTCCTGTGGAACGGCTTGCCATGCCATTTCCACCTGGCGCCTCAGTTGGACCAGCGTTCGTGCTGGACGTGCAGACCGCGTGAGACGACGCTTCATCCAGTCCCAAACATGCTCAATGGGGGACAGATCCGGAGATCTTGCTGGCCAGGGTAGTTGACTTACACCTTCTAGAGCACGTTGGGTGGCACGGGATACATGTGGACGTGCATTGTCCTGTTGTAACAGCAAGTTCCCTTGCCGGTCTAGGAATGGTAGAACGATGGGTTCGATGACGGTTTGGATGTACCGTGCACTATTCAGTGTCCCCTCGACGATCACCAGTGGTGTACGGCCAGTGTAGGAGATCGCTCCCCACACCATGATGCCGGGTGTTGGCCCTGTGTGCCTCGGTCGTATGCAGTCCAGATTGTGGCGCTCACCTGCACGGCGCCAAACACGCATACGACCATCATTGGCACCAAGGCAGAAGCGACTCTCATCGCTGAAGACGACACGTCTCCATTCGTCCCTCCATTCACGCCTGTCGCGACACCACTGGAGGCGGGCTGCACGATGTTGGGGCGTGAGCGGAAGACGGCCTAACGGTGTGCGGGACCGTAGCCCAGCTTCATGGAGACGGTTGCGAATGGTCGTCGCCGATACCCCAGGAGCAACAGTGTCCCTAATTTGCTGGGAAGTGGCGGTGCGGTCCCCTACGGCACTGCGTAGGATCCTACGGTCTTGGCGTGCATCCGTGCGTCGCTGCGGTCCGGTCCCAGGTCGACGAGCACGTGCACCTTCCGCCGACCACTGGCGACAACATCGATGTACTGTGGAGACCTCACGCCCCACGTGTTGAGCAATTCGGCGGTACGTCCACCCGGCCTCCCGCATGCCCACTATACGCCCTCGCTCAAAGTCCGTCAACTGCACATACGGTTCACGTCCACGCTGTCGCAGCATGCTACCACTGTTAAAGACTGCGATGGAGCTCCGTATGCCACGGCAAACTGGCTGACACTGACGGCGGCGGTGCACAAATGCTGCGCAGCTAGTGCCATTCGACGGCCAACACCGCGGTTCCTGGTGTGTCCGCTGTGCCGTGCGTGTGATCATTGCTTGTACAGCCCTCTCGCAGTGTCCGGAGCAAGTATGGTGGGTCTGACACACCGGTGTCAATGTGTTCTTTTTTCCATTTCCAGGAGTGTATGTTTAGGAACTGTATCAATTTAGGATCTACTTTGTATATTTCCAATATTTGTAGTAACCATGAGTGGGGTACACTATCAAAAGCTTTTTGGTAATCAATGTATGCGTAGTGCAGCTACCTTTGTTTAGTTTTAGCTTGATATGTCACCTCTGTATCTATTATCAGTTGCTCTTTACATCCTCGTGCTCCTTTGCAACAGACTTTTTGTTCTTCATTTATAATTTTGTTCTGTGTTGTATGTGTCAATTTCTGTGTAATGACTGAAGTTAATATTTTGTATATTGTTGGTAGGCATGCTATGGGGCGATATTTTGCTGGGTTTGCTGTGTCTGCTTGATCTTTAGGTTTCAGATAAGTTATTCCATGTGTAAGTGTATCAGGGAATGTGTATGGGTCTGCAATGTAACTGTTAAATAATTCAGTTAGATGAGAATGTGTTGAGGTGAACTTCTTTAGCCAGAAATTTACTATTTTATCTTTTCCAGGGGCTTTCCAATTGTGCGTAGAATTAATTGATTGCGCGACTTCATATTGCAAAATTATCAATTCAGGCATTTGTGGTATCATCTTGTGTGTGTGCCTGTTTCTGCTTGTATCCACCGTGCATGCCTGTTATGTTGTACTGGGTTTGACCATATGTTGCTCCAGAAGTGTTCCATGTCTGTTATGTTTGGTGGATTGTCTATGTCAATGTGTGTGTTATCTATTGCCTGGTAAAATTTCTTTTGGTTTGTGTTGAATGTTTGGTTTTGTTTCCTTCTATTTTCACTTTTTTGTATCTTCTAAGTCGTTTGGCCAATGCTTGTAATTTCTGCTTCTTTTCATCTAATTGCTCTATCGCTTCTTGTCGTGAGATTTTACCTAACCTTTTTCGTTTTTTTCTGACCTTTCATTTCTTATAAATTGTGTTAGCTGTCCGATGTCTTCTCTCCGTTTTTCTATTCTGATCTGTAACCTGTGTTGCCATGCTGGTTTTGTGGGTTTCTTCTGTATGTTGGTTGGTTCTGATCTCTGCTTAGTGTGTATATTTAGTGTAGTGAGTGCTCCTATATAAAGCAGTAGTTGTAACTCTTCCATAGTTGTGTTTTCATTTATTTTGTTGTGTATGATTGTGCTGATAGTTTTTATTGTTGTTTCGACTTGTGGGTTATTTGGCGGTCTATGCAAGAACGGTCTAATGTTTGTATTTGTGTCTTTGTATTCTATATATGTTAGCTGAAATTTTTCTTCTATATCTAACATGTGTGTCACTTCGTGTTCTATTTGTGCTTGTTCTGGTGGCTGTCTTAAGATTTCGTTTTCCTCTGATTGTTTAATTGATGCGTATTGTTCTTTGTTTGTTTGCTCTGGGATGCTTGAGTCCATTACTGTATTTTCTTCTTCTTCTGATTGCACATTATTTTGTTGCAGTATTTGTTGTACTTGTTTGATGTTTTCTAATTCTGACTGGGGTATCCTTTTATTTTTGATTATTACACGGATCTGATCAGCTAGTCGTTGTTCTGTTAAAAATTTTAATTCTGGGTATCTGGTAATAAATGTTGTGTATACTTGTGATCTGTATCCAGTTGTGTTGGTTCCTAGGTTTGTTGCTTGGTAATAACAGAACATGAGGTATCGATTAACTTCATCTGACCATCTCATCCTCTGTCTTTGTTTTCCTTCTAGGGTGGTTGCAGGAAGCATATCCTGCAAAACACCTCTATTTGGATTTAAATCATTTTCCAGTTGGCTAGCAGTGTCGTTACCATTGTGGGCGGGCATAGGGTTCAAGCGTCGTCCCCGACCATGACGGCGCTTGTCCGAGGCTTCTTTAGTTCTGTCCTGAACCAACTAATCACACTAAAAGGGGGGTTAGCCCTATTAGTGGTTTGTTCTTTTCGTCGCCTTTTACGACTGGCAGAACATACCGGAGGCCTATTCTTTTCCCGGGCCTCCACCGTACAAAGTCCCAATTTTTTCACAGTCCAATTTTTTTTCACAGTACAGTCTAGCCACTGTCATGAATGATGAAGATGATGAAATGATGAGGTCAACACAAACACCCAGTCGGTCGCAAGATGACCGGGCTCCGCACGGCCACGTGGCACTACTGGGAGGTGAGACCATCATACATGATGGCTTCGGCACATAGCACTGCATCTGCAGCAGCAGTTTGAGCGATAGGTGGCACGACAGTGACACAACGAACTGTTATAAATCGGCTACTTCAAGGACAGCTCGAGGCCAGTGGCCCTGTAGCGTGCATTACACTGACCGCAAATCACCGCCATCTGCGACTTCAGTCGTATCAAATGAGAGTTAATTGGAGGATAAGGTGGAGGTCTGTTGAGATTTCTGATGAAAAGTGGTTCTACCTTAGCGTCAGTGATGCCCGTGAGTTGGTTAGGGGTGTATTTATTCGGGGAAAGACAGTGATGGACACAATCTCTCCATACGAGAACAGAAATTGAGTATACCCACATAATCTGTATTGCAGCTTACCACACCATTTCAAAAAACGTTCCAAATATCACTGCTCGCAAGTGGTTAACTCTACTGCACTTATCAACGAGCGTCTGAGAATTAAATTCAGTATGAATGGTGAAGAAAAACAAGGAAGAGATCCCACCATGGTTTCAGCGAAGTAATATATCTGCAGAGAATACAACTTTTCTTCCTTATGTATTAAAAAGACGTCGACGGCAGTGATTTAGGCTTTTCCATTTTATCGTCTGTTAAAATAAATAAATTTTATTATTATAGGCACTTTATTGTGAATTGCAGAATAATCATAAAGATGTAGACACTTCAACAGAGAATTTTGTGATTAATAACAATAAAGGATGACCTATGTTGCACTTCAAATAAGTATTGAGAGGTTAAGAATTACCTCAAGTTTATTCAATATCGTTCATAGTCGTTCAACATATGTAAGACTCGACCCTTGCGTCGGATGTCCAACTAACCGGATACATACATATTAACGTGTGCGATTACGGGAACAGCCAATTTGCGTACTGCTGGCTAACACATTCAGAGAAGAACGAGACTACAGGAAGAGAGAGAAAATCTGGATTCCCACCTGCGATTTAAAACACCCTGACAAGGATTAAACCCTTTACAACAGAGGTAAGTCGATCAGGCAAAACACACAAATTTAGGTCGAAAATTGTGATGAATACCACACCATGAACCATTCTATAATATATAGTCCAGACACTGCTAAGTCACAGTTAAAATCTTTTCATAAGATAACAGACGGGCTAAATTAATGGAGTACGATCTAGCCATCCAGCACAAGAACTCGTCGGTGGCCAATGTTCACATTTTTTTTTATTGTTGTTCATGTGGGGTGTGGTGTTCATGCTTTCATTGTTCTTGAGGCTCACTCGTATGTTCAGCATACGTCCAGAGTAGTTTCATAAGGACTCGCTAGTGTATCCATATTTGCGTCGAAGGCTTCCTGAGTTTGAGAGTCTTCCACGTGAACTAACGTTCTGTGCGAGGAGGATTCGAAAGACTGGTCATGATCCTGACAGATCTGAACAGCCTGCGTTTTCCAGATTCGTAAAATGTGCCTAACCTGAAGAAGCCAACAAAGTATCCTTGCCAAAACTGCGGCTAACTGATCTGCCCCGTTTAGGTGATAAATGACAAACGAAATACGCGGGTGTTTCACAAATTTAGAGAGTGTATAACACATTTTTAGATTTTCGAAATGTTAGCTAGAACTGTCACATACAGCACTCAAACGTACATGAAAAATAATAGTATCTTAGGCGATAAACAAAAATTGCGGCCTTCAACAGATTTGAAAGTTAACATCAAACGCGAATTCATCCGTGAAATTTTCCGGAGATTTTGGATTTTGTTTATAATTCTTGGTTGCTTACGAAAGACTGGAACACCGCAGATTAATATTTGAAGGTTTTATTTCTCGATTTTTGAGAGACGTTCACTTCTCAGGAACATGAATTGCGTACTTTTTCTTGATTATAAACATTGTCTTTTTTGCTGTCATGTTACTGAAAATATATGCTGTAATAATAAAAAACGAAAAAGACTGTTCTGTTTGATACAATAGTATACTTTTGGAGTCCGACATACACCCTCATACCATGGATGGATGGATAAGGTGTTATGGGCGCTCAACAGTGTAGTCTTTAGCGCCCGACCCTCATACCAGTTACCTTACAGAATCGTGAGGCCATTTAAGGGTTAACGATTAAAACGAGATTAAATGGATAAGTTATGAGGGCTTGGTGAAAAAAAGTAATGCCTACGAAATTATTAATTTGTTCTCAATTTCGGTTTAGATAGGTCGACTTTCCCACTTCGCTGGCACAAATTGCAGTACCGAGCGAGGTGGCGCAGTGGTTAGCACACTGGACTCGCATTCGGGAGGACGACGGTTCAATCCCGCGTCCGGCCATCCTGATTTAGGTTTTCCGTGATTTCCCTAAATCGCTCCAGGCAAATGCTGGGATGGTTCCTTTGAAAGGGCACGGCCGACCCCCTTCCCCTTCTTTCCCTAATCCGACGAGACTCATGAACTCGCTGTTTGGTCTCCTCCCCCAAACAACTCAACAACAACAAATTGCAGTCCTCTACCGCCAGAGGGCTCCGAAATGTAGCGTGTAACGTGGCGGTGTGTTACGCAGCTGTGTCGCAGCGTGAGAAACAGTGTGCTATAATCTCCCAGAAAACTGAATGCACGAAGTCGACGAGTTCGTCCACATATGGAGGAGCACCCTCTGCTTCAGCATGACAATGCCAGACCACACACGAGCGCTGCGATATCCGCAGCAATCCGAAGCCTTGGGTTCGCTGACATCTATTATCCCTCCATACAGTACCGACTTGGCCCCATCCGATTTTCATCTGTTTCCAAAACTTAGAAGACAGCTTCGAGGACTTCACTTTGACACTGATGAAGTGGCGCAAGCAGGGGTGAGGTTGCGACTCTGTCAACAAAGTAAAAAATTCTGCAATGATAGTATCAACAAAATGGCATCTCGTTGGCCGAGATGTGTTGGTCGGCAGGGTGACTGTTGGGGAATACAAATGTAAATATGTATAATATTAATAAAGTTTTTTTTCAAAATCATTAGGGTTTTCGTATAAAAAATTCAAAGACATTACTACTCAGCACGCTCTCTTATTTCATTAGAGATAAGCATCTACCAGGAAATTAAAATATGCAAGGAGGGCTACTTGTTTTGGTTAAAATTACCATGAAATTAGTCGGTCAAAGAATCGTATAGAAATAGTTTTCGCTTTCCTTTACAACCGTCAAATAAGTGCCAGTTGAAGACAATCCACGTTTACCTGAGAACGTAGATCATCCAGGCGACATTTCTAAATAAATATTTTCAAATCGTACATATAGCCAGCCTAATGTAACTGCTACTATATACACCAGGAATTTTATAAATTGGTGGAACACTGAGACCAAAGTAATCCGGAAGAATTGGTGTAGTTAACGAGATATTAAGTTAAGCACCTCTAAGAAATGAAAACACGGAGATGATCATTACAACATGATCAACCTATAGCACTCGTTCCTTTCTTGGAGCTCCAGCAAATAAAACAAGTAGGGTACTGGGCAGACACGGTATTCGATCCATTTTCCGACCACCCAGAGAAGTTGAAGAGATGCTGCGCCCAGAAAAAAAGATAGCCTTGTTCTCAGTGTTCCTGGAATTTCTTCAATTCCTTACGAATGCGACAGTAGTTACACTGTCCAATCAATACGAACGATTTCAGAACGCTGACCAGAGCAATTTCTGTGAGTAGGTCACACAAGTCAGAAACGATAATAAGTTCCCATCAGTTCGGAGTTTCTTTAATGCTTTTGCAATAGTTTCGTCAGTCTTCGTTGCTGATATTTTTCTTCCGTTCCTTTCAAGTTTCAAAATTAGTCGGTCAAACTGGTGGACGTGGTACTTGCATCTTCTCGAAGATTTTTCACCAAAAAGTAAACATTCGGACGAACTTTTGATATTAATGTGTTTATTCTTCGGTTCCATCCTTCTGAGACGTTACTAGTGCGATGGCGCCTTCCACATGAATTCCACATCTCTCTTGGCATATGTTCATTATCTTGCCACTGGTCCACAAAATAGCTACAAACGTCTTGAAGATTTTCAGGCGTGCTCTCCTCAATACACGGGCAACCATCATCCAACGTTTCCAGGGGAAGATGTGCTAGAGGAAAACACATTCTTATGTGGCGGTGTATCTCGTTTTCCCTGTAGGCTTGAACGAGGCCGCAACATTGAACTTGTTTCCGCAAACACTGATTAAAATGATAACTGCTACCAGTAAGCTCTGTTCCAGGAAACAAACTGTTAGCTGCTTGGTCTATGGCAATTTCGAAGTCCATCATCAGATATACAAGGTTCCATCCAGGCACGCTACTTTTAATAGCTTTAAAAAAACGCTCATATGATTTCCGCTTTTTATTTGTCAATAAAGCGTAAGCAACTGGAGTGGTATTAGTTTCCTTCCAAGAACTATTAAGTTCGGCGTGGAGTATAAACAACTATCCAAACTGCTTCTTCGAACTCTTGAACAATATATATATATATATATATATATATATATATATATAGGAAGAGCATGGAAGAAGTGCTTCAGGAAGATGATGAGGCGTCAAACGCAAAGGCCGAAGGAGGGAGCGCTGTGGGCTCCAACCGAGAAATGCAGCCAGTTGGACAGACACTAGCTTGGTCCGCTTAGTGCAACTAGTTGCACCAAGTAGCCTCGAATGGTCTTCATCTGCTTGTCAACGATCTGGAAGAGTGACAAGCACGATCGTATTGTATATTACCAGATACTGAGCAGAAAGAACAACATACTCCGCTCAAAAGTGCTATGCGTGAGCCTTACGTAGAAAGGGACAGTGCAGACGATTAGAACAAAGACTTTCCAATGAACACAGCATTACACCGCGTACACTCAACGTAAGATATTTTGCACGTTAACTCATCTGTAATCAGACGGGAGTCCGATTCTTTACAGAATATCGGGTTTACTGGTACCGACATCTTCATCAAGTGTTAAGGTGATCTAATCGACCTGCACGTGTGCACGAACAGATTGCTCACAAAACACGTGTGTGGCTCATGTATGACTACTGCTTGCGTGCATCGGACTAGTAGTACGGACAAAGCTATACAACGAAGTACGGTGCGCAAGGTTACAGAGACTTTTCAAGGGATTGTAAGAGTAGTGTTGTAAAGTCTTCACTGGTAGACATTCGAAGAAAGACACCGTACATCTAGCGAAAATTTGCTTAAAAAAAAAAAGTCTTGCACGCCAGAAGCGACGTATATTGTCGACGCCCCTACCCACCTATCCGAGTGGTGCAGATAAAATTTCGCAAATGACACCTCGCACATAGACGCGCAAGCAGTCATTCAACTTAAGCTCAGGCCGTGAATGGAGCGACAAGAAACCTGTATAAATGGCGCGATAATTTCTCAAACAGCGCCGTTTCTCGTCAGAAGCAGAGTGGCTATTCGTTAATTAGAATGAATCGATTATCAGTTCAGCGTCGTCACTTGTTTTTTAAACCGGAAATACCGCCATTCCGATGCGCTGTGTCGCGCGGACGATTGGTTTTACCCCTGACATCAGACAGGAGAGGTTCAGGACGACAGGAAGGTTAGCGTGGCGAGTGCCGAGACAGCCTGTGACGTAGCACCAGAGCCTGGCGCCTCCATTCTCCACGTCAGCTCCTCGGCTCCGGTCCATCTCGATTTCTGCGAGGCGGAGGTCACCGCCCGCGACTACCAAAGCCGACACCCAGGGGCAGGGCAATGCCATTAGCCGAAGCCCTACCCACCACCACCCAGCTCGCCACTCCAACAACAACAGCGCCTCGCATTCGTCACGTGCGCGCTCCGCTCACCGTCGTGAATGTTAGTATCAGCGTTCCAGTGTGTAACCTTCTCACTGATTATAACATTTGACTTCGGAGGCGTTCTTGAAGAACAGGAGACGCACAATAACTATTTTACACAAAAAATATTCCCGAAGCAGACGACTCTTTGGTGGGGAGGCACGTACAGTGTAGATTTTACAACACTTCTCTTACAATCCCTTGAAAAGTCTCTGTAATCTTGCGCACCGTACTTCGTTGTTAAATAGACGACAGAGGGATAGAGAAACAATTAAAATCGCTCACAATAGGAAAGGCCGCTGGACCTGATGGGATACCAGTTCGATTTTACACAGAGTACGCGAAGGAACTTGCCCGCCTTCTTGCAGCGGTGTACCGTAGTTCTCTAGAAGAGCGTAGCGTTCCAAAGGATTGGAAAGGGGCACAGGTCATCCCCGTTTTCAAGAAGGGACGTCGAACAGATGTGCAGAACTATAGACCTATTCTCTAACGTCGATCAGTTGTAGAATTTTGGAACACGTACTATGTTGGAGTATAATGACTTTTCTGGAGACTAGAAATCTACTCTGTAGGAATCAGCATGGGTTTCGAAAAAGACGGTCGTGTGAAACCCAGCTCGCGCCATTCGTCCACGAGACTCAGAGGGCCATACACACGGGTTCACAGGTAGATGCCGTGTTTCTTGACTTCCGCAAGGCTTTCGATACAGTTCCCCACAGTCATTTAATGAACAAAGTAAGAGCATATGGACTATCAGACCAACTGCGTGATTGGATTGAAGAGTTCCTAGATAACAGAACGCAGCATGTCATTCTCAATGGAGAAAAGTCTTCTGAAGTAAGAGTGATTTCAGGTGTGCCGCAGGGGAGTGTCGTAGGACCGTTGCTATTCACAATATACATAAATGACCTTGTGTCATCACCGGAAGTTCACTGAGGCTTTTTGCAGATGATGCTGTGGTATATCGAGAGGTTGTAACAATGGAAAATTGTACTGAAATGAAGGAGGATCTGCAGCGAATTGACGCATGGTGCAGGGAATGGCAGTTCAATCTCAATGTATAAAAGTGTAATGTGCTGCGAATACACAGAAAGATCCCTTATCATTTAGCTGCAATACAGCAGGTCAGCAACTGGAAGCAGTTAATGCCATAAATTATCTGGGAGTACGCATTAGGAGTGATTTAGAATGGAATGATCATATAAAGTTGATCCTCGGTAGAGCAGATGCCAGACAGATTCATTGGAAGAATCCTAAGGAAATGCAATCCAAAAACAGAGGAAGTAGGTTACAGTACGCTTGTTCGCCCGCTGCTTAAATACTGCTCAGCAGTGTGTGATCCGTACCAGATAGGGTTGACAGAAGAGATAGAGAAGATCGAACGGAGAGCAGCGCGCTTCGTTACGGGATCATTTAGTAATCGCGAAAGCGTTACGGAGATGATAGATAAACTCCATTGGAAGACTTTGCAGGAGAGACGCTCAGTAGCTAGGTACGGGCTTTTGTTGAAGTTTCGAGAACATACCTTCACCGAAGAGTCAAGCAGTATATTGCTCCCTCCTACGTATATCTCGCGAAGAGACCATGAGGATAAAATCAGAGAGATTAGAGCCCACACAGAGACATACCGACAATCCTTCTTTCTACGAACAATACGAGACTGGAATGGAAGGGAGAACCGATAGAGGTACTCAAGGTACCCTCCGCCACACACCGTCAGGTGGCTTGCGGAGTATGGATGTAGATGTAGATGATCAAAGGTATCCGGACACCTATTAGTGGACATTAATATGTGATGTCTCCACGCTTCGCTATATGATGGCTTGCACTCTACCGGGGACATTTTCAATAAGGTGCCTGAATGTCTACGGAGGAATTACAGCCCTTTCTTCCTCAAGAGCCGAAACCTGAGAAAGTAGTGATGTTGGACGCAGGGGTCTGGAGCGAAGTCCACGAAGTACACTTTGTGATCAAAACTATCCGGACACCCCCAAAAACGCACGTTTTTCATATTAGGTGCATTGTGCTGCCAGCTGCTCCATATCAGCGACCTCAGTAGTCATTACATATCGTGAGAGAGCAGAATGGGGCGCTCCGCGGCACTCACGGACTTCGCACGTGGTCAGGTGATTGGGTGTCACTCGGGTCATACGTCTGTACGCGAGATTTCCACAGGTCCACTGTTTCCGATGTGATAGTGAAGTGGAAACGTGTAACTACACGTACAGCACAAAAGCGCACAGGACGACCTTGTCTGTTGACTGACAGAGACCGCCGACAGTTGAAGAGGGTTGTAATGTGACATAGGCAGACATCTATCCAGACCATCACACAGGAATTCAAAACTCCATCGGAATCCACTGCAAGTACAATGATAGTTAGCGGGAGGAGAGAAAACTTTGATTTCATGGTCGAGCGGCTGCTCATATGCGACACACTCCGGTAAATGCCACACGACGCCTCGCCTGGTGTAAGGAGCGTAAACATCGGACGATTGAACAGTGGAAAAACGTTGTATGGAGTGACGAATCGCGGTACACAATGTGGCGATCCGATGGCAGGGTGTGGGTATGGCGAATGCCCGGTGAACATCATCTGCCAGCGTGTGTAGTGCCAACAGTAAAATTCGGAGCGGTGATGTTATGGTGTGGTCGTGTTTTTCATAGAGGGGGCTTGCACCCCTTGTTGTTTTGCGTGGCACTATCACAGTACAAGCCTACATTGATGTTTTAGGCACCTTCTTGCTTCCCACTGTTGAAGAGCAATTCGGGTATGGCGATTACATCTTTCAAGACGATCGAGCACCTGTTCATCATGCACGGCCTGTGGCGGAGTGGTTACACGACAATAACATGCCTGCAATAGACTGGCCTGCACAGAGTCCTCACCTGACTCTTACAGAAGACCTTTTGGATGTTTTGGAACGCAGTCTTCGTGCCAGGCCTCACCGACCGACATCGATACCTCTCCTCAGTGCAGCACTCCGTGAAGAATGGGCTGCCATTCCCAAGAAACCTTGCAGCACCTGATTGAACGTATGCCTGCGAGAGTGGAAGCTGTAATCAGGGCTAAGGGTGGGCCAACACCATATTGAATTCCAGCATTACCGATGGTGGGCGGTACGAACTTTTAAGTCATTTCAGCCAGGTGTCCGGATACTTTTAATCACATAGTGAAACTGGGCTCTGGTCCGGTCTCGGTGCAAGCTAGTCCACTTCAGAAATATTATTGTGCACAAATCATTGCCTCTCAGATGCTGCTTTAAGATAGGGTGCACTGTTATGCTGATACAAACAATAATCGTCTACGAACTGTTCCTTTATCATACGGAGTACGCAATGCTGGAAAATGTGTTCACATCCTCCCACATTTAGCGTTTTCTTAAGCGCAATAAGGAGAACACACCCAACCACACCGAGCGAGGTGGCACAGTGATAAGCACACTGGACTCGCACTCGGGAGGACGACGGTTCAAACCCGCGTCCGGCCATACTCAGGTTTTCCGTGATTTTCCTAAATCGCTTCAGGCAAATGTTGGGATGGCTCGTTTGAAAGGGCACAGCCGACGTCTTTCCTCACCCTTCCGTAATCCGGTGGGACCGATGACGTCGCTGTTTGGTCCCCTCCCCAAAAGAACCAATACCTAACCACAAAAAAGACGCCCACATGAAACATCGCCTACTTGACTGTCCACAGACATTGGCCTTCTGTCTAGTTCACACAGGGTACAGCGTGATTCATCGTCACTCCTTTCCAGTGATCCGCCGTCCAGTGATGTCTCTCCTTATACCACCTAAGCGTAGTTTAACACTGCCTACAGAAAGGGTGGCTTATGAGGAGCTGCCCGACCACTGTAGCGAAAAGAAACTGGTATAGGCATGCGTATTCAAATACAGAGATACGTAAACAGACAGAATACGGCGCTGCGGTCGGCAACGCCTAGACAACACAACAAGCATCTGGCGCAGTTGTTAGATCGGTTACTGCTGCTACTATGGCACGTTATCAAGATTTAAGTGAGTTTGAACGTTCTGTTATAGTCGGCGCACGAGCGATGGGACATAGCATCTCCGACGTAGCGATGATGTGGGGATTTTTCCTTACGGCCATTTCAGGACTGTACCGTGAATATCGGGAATCTTGGGAATCAGATAATTTTATTACCATTTACAATTATGCATCAGCTATTTACGGCAGCGCCATAGCACTTACGCCATCTAGCGTCAACAAACTCTTATGTGGAGCTACCAGCCAGCAACATGACTCGGTTGTACAGATTAGAACGGGACGTGGGCAGAAAGGGTCAAATAAGTGATTAATAATAAAATTGTCGCTTACACAGTTAATTTAATAGGAGCACCGGAGACGTCGAAGAGATGCTAAGCCAGAGTTGATCCTGGTGACCAAAATAGGAATAAGTTTTTTTCCAACGTAAATTGGTTCCGCGCTGACGCTTTAGAATATCTGCCGAATTTCGCTGCTATACGATAAGTACAGCCCAAACTGGACCTCTGTGAGTATATGCACTTTAATTATATCCACCCGACAGATACATTATGAGAACGATATGGTAAGATACAATGTGTCATTATTATCACAATACAATTTCTTCAAAAACAAACATTACGTGTAACCTAAATGCTTGTTTTTTAAAGTCTTGCAGCTCGGATGTCTATCTGCCATTCTTGGCACGATTGAAGAACCTTGTGATTCCTCTTCCCCGCCGAACAGAGGCCATTCTCAAGGCTGTGGTATTAGACTCATGTCTGCTGATGGTGGCTTAACTCTTTGTCCAGTGTACTCTGTTCACGGGTAGACGTAAAAACAAATGTAAAAATTCACTGGATTGCAAGAGTTTCCTGTGCACTTGAAAACTTTTTACAAATTGTTTACCACTTCCTGATATTGATGATGCTACTTACTTAAGCAGGATTTCGCTCTGAATCTAGAAGAACACGCCTGAGCACAAGTGCGTATATGCCGCAGGGCGGCTCTAACAGTCTAACTATAGACTGCCCGCCGTACGCATACTTTTTTAAAATTTCTTTTACGCAGTAACGCTAGGTTGATGCATTGAAAATGTTTGTTGGGTCATGAAAGAGAGGCGGCTAGTGAGAACAATCCATTTACTCGTATAGGTGTTTGTGAAAAATATGTTTCATGTCAGCATCATGCCTCTTGATCACGGGGTCCCTGTTTCGATTCCCCGCCAGGTTGGGGATTTTCTCTTCCCAGGGACTGGATGTTAGTGTTGTCCTCAACATTTCATCACCATCAACATCATTCGTGACAGTGGCTAGATCTGACTGTATAAAAAACTGGACTGTGAAAAAATGGGACTCTGTACGGGCACTGATGACATCGCAGTGGACCACCCCACAAACCAAACAACATCATCATGTCAGCATCAAAGATCAGATAGTTCGGAACCACACCCGTGATGGAAATATATTGGATCTAAGAGACCTGACCTCTTTGAGGATGTCCACAAAGAAACTAGTATCGGTGAGCATGACGCGATTGTGGCAACAATGATTACCAAAGTACTAACGACAACTAAAACAAGCGGAGATATATATATGATCCGTAAACCAGATAAAAAAAATCAGGTAGGCTCATAACTCAATGAAGAACTTTAAACTTTCAGCACAGGGCAACAGTGTGTAGAGGAACTATAGCTCAAGTTTAAAAGAATAGTTGACCATACACTACACTGGACAGATATGTACCAGCAGACCCGTGCCCAGTTCTTGGAAGAAGGCATAGGTCACACCCGTCTACAAGAAGGGTAGCAGAAGTGATCCACAAAACTACCTTCCAATATCCTTGACATCGATCTGTTTTAGAATAATCTGAGCTCAAACATACTGAGGTATCTTGAACAAAATGACCTCCTCAATGCCGACCTGCGTGGTTTTTGAAAACATTGATCATGTGCAACCCAACTCGCACTTTTCTCACATGACATATTGAAAGCTTTGGATCAAGGCAACCAGGTTGATGCAGTGTTTCTTGATTTCCGGAAAACATTTGACTAAGTACCCCACCTACGGTTATTGTCAAAAGTACTATCATATGGGGTATCAAGTGAAATTTGTGACTGGATTGAGGACTTTTTGGTAGGGAGAACGCGGTAGGTTATCTTGAATGGAAAGTCATCGTTAGCTGTAGAAGTAACTTCGGTTGTGCCCCAGGGAATTTCGTTGGGATCCTTGCTGTTCATGTTGTATATTAATGACCTTGCAGACAGTACTAATAGTAACCTCACACTTTATGCAGATGACTTAGTTATTTATAATGAAGTAGTGTCGGAAAGAAGCTGCATAATTATTCAGTCAGATCTTGATAAGATTGCAAAGTGGTGCAGAGATTGGAAAATTGCTTTAAATGTTCAGAAATGTAAAACTGTGTACTTCACAAAACAAACAAAAAAGTAGTATCCTATGACCATAATATCTATGAGTCACTGTTGGAATCGGCCAACTCATACACATACCTGTGTGTAACAGTTTGTGGGGCTTGAAATGGAGGCTCAGTCGTTGGTAAGCCTGGTGGAAATTTCGATTTGTTGGTAGAATAATGGGGAAGTGCCATCCGTTCCCAAAGGAGGTTGCTTGCCAATCACTCGTGCGACCAGTTCTAGAATATTGCTCACGTGTGTGGGACCCGTAACAAATAAAACTAACAGTAGATATTGAACATATACAGAGAAGGTCAGCACGAATGGTCACAGATTTGTTTGATCAGCGGGGCTGTGTCACAGAGGTACTGAAGGAACTCAACTGGAATATTCTTCAAGACCTATGTAAAGTATCTCGAGAAATGTTAACAGAATCTTCCGTCGGTTCTTGGGAGACAACATTACAATAAATTAAAAGCATCAGTTTGCTTTTGTTCTACAATATTATTTTTATTGTTAACCGGTTTTCGGCTTACAAGGCCATCTTCAGACTTTTTTTTTTTCATTTATCATCCCGAAAAAGTCTATTGACAGAGTTTCAAGAACCGGCTCTAAATGATGACTCTAGGAATATACTGCAATCCCCTACGTACCGCTCACATAGGGATCATGAGGTTACAATTAGCACAATATTACTGCACTCAAAAAGGCATTCCAACAATCCTCCTTCGCGCGCTAAAAACGTGAATGGGTAGGGAAGAAACCCTAATAACTGGTACAATGGGGCGTACCCTCTACCATGCACTAAATGGTGGTTTGCAGAGTATAGATGTAGATGGGAATATATCAGGGGACAGAGTAGTCGGCTGACCAAAGGGGAGGCAGTGGAGGTGCGGAAGGAACGAGCGGTCCTACACAAACCGCCAGCTGATTATTTCTGCGGAATAAGCAATAATATGTGTATGTATCAGCGTCATAGTTTATGCAATTTGTCCATCATGATTGACGTACTCGCATATGTCAGGTCAGCATAACAGACATTGACAGAAATTGTCAAGATAGATGGATATTACAAGAAGCAATCGTGAATATTAACGTTTTAAGGAAGAGATAATTATGTTTTGCTTCTGCTGGATTACTCCTTGAAATTGTTACACGCCCGGGGCAGAGGAACATTGATTATTGCAGGTCGTTTCGTGAGACAAGGGAGTCACAGGCAAATTTTGTGCCCCAGTACGACTTTATATATTGGATACGTTGCTATAATCGGGGATTTTTACATTAGACCTCTTCTTACGGACGGTTCACCCGAACCAGTTCAGAAGAATTTATATTATAAGAGAAGTGAGCGCTCGACAACTGCTGGCTGGACTTCTATCAGGTAAACACGAACTTGCAGGACTTTGAACCGGTACATGGTAAAAAGAATAGCATATTAAACCAGTAGTGATCATCCACCTCCATGAGGCAATAACATTGTCTGTGCACTCTATTTATTTTAGACATCACCAAAGAATACGTTAATCATCATCAGCGCTTTTGCCTACAAACTGGCTATCTTCAAAATCTATACCTTATAAGGATTTTTGCTATTGTCATAACGCCTTTCGTAAGCAATTCGTTTACCAAACGTCACCTATGACGAATAGACTCTGAAGACGCCCATGCACGGCCGAAAACAGTTGCCGGTATGATTACAATCATGTTCTGTGATTGTGTCTAATATAGCATGTCAATCAGTCTTTTCCATGGACAGAATTTTTGTCCCACAACCCCCACTTCTGCCATTTCCAATGTGTTTCGTGTTATTTTGTAATTACGCGGGAGATAAGATTTTTTGTATGTATTTGTTGTAGATCTATATCCCTCTATTCCAGCCCATAGGTAAGCATTTCGCAGCTTCCTGCGTTATTTCTCATCAGAGGATACATCAGCGCCATCTTTTGAGGTTTGCCGCAGCCACTGGCGCCACGGCGACAGCAGCGCTCCAGTGGCTGCAGCGCCAACCTCCACGACGAACTCTCACGCGTTAACGAGAGATCACTGATGCCAGATAGGACGTTGCCCAATGGATGCGATGGAAATTTGCGATTCGGAACTACATAGGAAATGACACGCCGAAGCAAAATAAATGGGCATGTGCTCACTCCATACACAGAAAATGCTCAGAAAGGGAGCGACGCTACAAGGAAATCGTAAAACGATACTTTGAAATTATGAAGAACAGATGCAGAAAAATGGAGATAACATATTGAATGATTCAGTCATTTATTTGATGTAATGTAATAAATTTTGACATCAGCCGCAATTGGGCACTGAAATGAATCAATGGCTACAAGTAAAAATTTGTGCCGGACTGGCATTCGAATCTGGCTTTCCCGCTTTACGCGTGCGGTCGCCTTAATCGCTTCGGCTGTAAGAGTACACTTTCCGTTCTATCCGAATCATCAAATTGTCGCACACTGCAGTGTGGCGATGTAGTACGTCTCTCTTGCGGCGTCTGCCATTGGAGTGGGTTTTGCATCTCCATGAAGTCGTAATCCCCCCCCCCCCCCCCCCCCTCCTCCGTGTACACACACACACACACACACACACACACACACACCTTCAGAAATTTTATCCTCCAAAGAAACTTTTTTGCCTATTACATGTATGCTCTTCAGCTACATGATATGCCTTCTTTTACAACCCTAACCCTGTCCAGTAATATTAGCCTTTTTTGTGCTATGATAGTAGTAATTTTTATTCTGGTTTCCAACGTTTACTCTACTGTAAGAGTGAGCAGCCATAGCTAGGCAACCGATGAAGATTTTTTGTTGACTCGGGCGACGACTGATTCGGCATACACTTACACAAGGAATAACTTACCTGAAACCTAAAGATCAAGCAGACACAGCAAACCCACCATAATATCGCCGCATAACATGCCTACCAACAATCTACAAAATAATAACTTCAGTCATTACACAGAAACTAATGACACATACAACACACAACAAAATTATAAATGAAGAACAGAAAGGCTGTTGCAAAGGAGCACGAGGATGTAAAGAGCAACTGATAATAGATGCAGAGGTGACATATCAAGCTAAAACTAAACAAAGGTCGCTGCACTACGCATACATTGATTACCAAAAAGCTTTTGATAGTGTACCCCACTCATGGTTACTACAAATATTGGAAATATACAAAGTAGATCCTAAATTGATACAGTTCCTAAACACAGTAATGAAAAATTGGAAAACCACACTTAATATCCAAACAAATTCAGATAATATCACATCACAGCCAATACAGATTAAGCGTGGAATATACCAAGGAGACTCATTAAGTCCTTTCTGGTTCTGCCTTGCTCTGAACCCACTATCCAACATGCTAAATAATACAAATTATGGATACAATATTACTGGAACATACCCACACAAAATCACACGTTTGCTATACATGGATGATCTAAAACTACTGGCAGAAACAAATCAACAACTCAACCAATTACTAAAGATAACAGAAGTATTCAGCAATGATATAAATATGGCTTTTGGAACAGACAAATGTAAGAAAAATAGCATAGTCAAGGGAAAACACACGAAACAGGAAGATTACATATTAGATAACCACAGAGACTGCATAGAAGCGATGGAAAAAACAGATGCCTATAAATATCTAGGATACAGACAAAAAATAGGAATAGATAATACAAATATTAAAGAAGAACTAAAAGAAAAATATAGATAAAGACTAACAAAAATACTGAAAACAGAATTGACAGCAAGAAATAAGACAAAAGCTATAAATACTTATGCTATACCAATATTGACCTATTCATTTGGAGTAGTGAAATGGAGTAACACAGACCTAGAAGCACTCAATACACTTACACGATCACAATGCCACAAATATAGAATACATCACATTCATTCAGGAACAGAAAGATTTACATTAAGCAGAAAGGAAGGAGGAAGGGGATTTATGGACATAAAAACCTACATTATGGACAGATAGACAATTTAAGAAAATTCTTTATAGAACGAGCAGAAACTAGCAAAATACACAAAGCAATCACTCATATACATACATCAGCTACACCACTGAAATTTCATAACCACTTCTACAACCCTTTGGATCACATAACATCAACAGATACGAAGAAAGTAAATTGGAAAAAGAAAACACTACATGACAAGCACCCGTATCATCTAACACAGCCACACATCGATCAAGACGCATCCAACAATGGCTAAGAAAAGGCAATATATACAGCGAGACGGAAGGATCCATGATTGCAATACAGGATCAAACAATAAACACCAGATATTACAGCAAGCACATTATTAAAGATCCCAATACCACAACAGATAAATGCAGACTTTGCAAACAACAAATAGAAACAGTAGATCACATCACAAGCGGATGTACAATATTAGCAAATACAGAATACCCCAGAAGACATGACAATGTAGCAAAAATAATACATCAACAACTTGCCATACAACATAAACTAATAAAACAACACGTTCCCACATACAAATATGCACCACAAAATGTACTGGAGAATGATGAATACAAATTATACAGGAACAGAAGAATTATAACGGATAAAACAACACCATATAGCAAACCTGACATCATACTCACCAATAAAAAGAAGAAATTAACACAACTAATCGAAATATCCATATCCAATACAACAAAACATACAGAAGAAAACAGGAGAAAAAATTGAAAAATACATCCAACTGGCTGAGGAAGTCAAGTACATGTGGCATCAGGATAAAGTTGACATACCAATTATACTATCAACTACAGGAGTCATACCACACAATATCCATCAGTACATCAACGCAATACAGCTACATCCAAACGTGTACATACAACTACAGAAATCTGTAATTATTGATACATGTTCAATTACCCGAAAGTTCCTAAATGCAGTATAACATATACCGTACAGTTAAAAGGAAGTGACGCTTGATCAAGGTCCGCGTCACCTTCCATTTTTAACCAGACATAACGTCTGAGACAGGAAAGAATAATAATAATTCTGTGTGGCTCAAAATCCTGGTGCGAGTCTTTCAACGGGACGCCGCTACGGCGAATTGCGTGTCCCTAACCCACTCCAGTAGTCTTACCGGCGAAAGGAATCTGCAGCTTAACGTGGAATTTGCAGCACGTGGGGTCCGTGGAGGATCTTCACATCATAGGGGAAGGTTAGGTTGAAGGCAAGTTGAGAATTCCGTTGTCCGACCGGCATTCGATGCCACGACCTTTCGGTTTTCAGGTACACGCTTTATCGCGTTACCACTACGCCACCACGTAAAGCCTTCCTGTTCGGTGCTTTTATGACCACTGAGCGCCTGGGTACTTGATTTTGATTCGTTTACTGATGTTTAGTATCACTAAACTACAGGTTGACTCTTACAGAAACGACAACAGCAGCCAGCCACTTTTTACAATGCTATTTATTTATTCGCATAGCGCCGTTACAGGTTTCGTACCGAAATGTCGATCTACAGACGGCTAGTTCACGTTACGACACATTTTATATTAGCTTTCATTTTTTGTTTCCCAAAATGATAACATTTCCTTGGGGTGGTAGTGTCCTACAACGAATAAAAGATGTGAAACAATGTGTTTTTAACTGTAATTGTGCCTCACAACGATTTTAGACGATGTAAACAAATTATTCTAATGGAGATGTTTTCGTTACGTTGTATGACAAAGCAAGCAGATATATATTATCCACTATTCCATCTTGGGTTAGTGTTGCATTTTGTTATCGTTAAAGGGGAAGTGGAGTTGTGTTTGCTTTACATTGGAGAGCAGGTGAGTGAAATTTTGAAGAAAAGCTGCACTGGCTAACTCGGTCTGTTCAGTAAGGAGATTTTGTGGCGATTTGCTTTTACGTTCGTATATTTCAGTGCCTTCCAGCAAATTCATAAATCTACCTCTCTCACCATGGTCTTCAATGCTCTTTATTCCATGATTGTTAGTAGTTGTGTGCATGGCAAATGTGGATTTTGATACGTTGTTCAAACGTATGGCATCTACATGCTCTTTGAACCGAGTTTCAATGCTTCTCCCAGTTTGTCCTATATGGTAGCAGGGGCAACTTTGACAGCTGAGTTTGTGTATACCAGATTTTTATTGTATGGGGTTTTATTGTTCTTTTAAGTTATGAATTGCTGGCTATTGAAGTTTGTTGTTTGAGTGGAAGCTTATTTTAATGTTTTTTAAATAGACTGCTTATTTTATACGATATGCACACTAAGAAAGGTAGTGCAACATATTTTTTGCTGTTTTCTACTGTGTCTTGTGTTAACTGAATGGTTATCTGGTGTGCAGCGTTGTTGTCTGATGGATTTTGGAATTTTTGTGATACTTTGTCTAAATAAACAGCAAGTTAAAAAAATTGCTGGTTACTATTCTCTTCTCTGTATGAGTCAAACTGTATTTTGTGCACAACCATGGATTCAGAATGTCAGTTTTCGAAAATTATCATCACCAAAATATTTTTGGACTTCTCATCAGAACCGTCTTGCGGTTAAAAAGTAAGGGAGAATATGGTTTAACGTGCTATCGACGATGAAGTCAACAGTGTCTGAACACAAGCTGGGAACGAGGAAGCTCTCCAATTCAACTACCTCCGCATTTGCCTTAGTACGCTTTAGGGAAACCAAGCAAATTATAAATCTGGTGGATGAACAAGGATTCGAAACGCTGTTCTCTGATGCTTAAGGAGAGTGCTCACTGCTCACTCAGAACAGAAACTTCATGTGGAAATGTGGAGAAGTAAGTGCGCTAAACTTACAGAACTGTGTTTCTCTAACAGTTTCGAATGATCACCGGAGAACGCTTTGAGAAGCGAAGACTCAAGAGAGGTAATAAACTGTGCGTGGTGGAATAAATGCTCGAGACTTCTACTTGACAAAAACGCAGAGGGAGGGGAGGGGAGGGGAGAGGGAGGGAGGGAGGGAGAGAAAGAGAGAGAGAGAGAGAGAGAGAGAGAGAGAGAGTACGTTATCTTTTTTACGAAATGAGTGTAATGTGTCAAATAAAAACCGCTGTATTGCCAATGTTAAGATCAACTTATACCGTACTGTGTTGTTGCAGGAATAACGTAGTGAACAGGCGATAATATGACACGATAGGGAATGTGAGAACTATCCGAAAACAGCCTGCTAAGAACAGTACAAATTGCGAAAACACACGTACAAAAATACAGAGTGGAGCGTTTACAAGGCGGGTTACACAATGAGCTAATGTCAGGATGTCAGGATGTCACGACCCGGCGACGTGGTGAGAAGTGGGGCTGTCTGAACATGATACGAGATCGCATGCGCAGCCAGAGGAAGACATTAGGCGGCACACCGAGCCAGTACAATGGCGGTGTCACACACGGACGCAGCGACTGGAATTCCTCGGAAACGTCCTGCTTCCCGTGATTTTGCGTTATGCGGACAGACAGGTCATTAGGGCGTTCAACAAGTTTGCCGTCTAAACTTGCCGACTTGAGTGAAGGTAGCAAAGTAGCTAAGCATATTTGGCAGATGAATGTGCTACAATTCAGAGCTTTTTTTCCCCCTTCGCATTGCTCGGTTAATACCCAGATGACAGCGATGGAGCGCTTCTACTAGGTCACAAAACGGAGGAGGACTGCGTACTTGTTCCTCTCGAGAAGCGCTTGCTTGCTGGGATCGAAAGTTACAAGCGAAAATCATTCTGATACCTCTGACAGTAGAACACATGTACCGATACTGTTGTCGCTAAGACTGTAGGGTATGCAACTTTCAGAGGTGGTAGAATGGACCAAAACAAGGAAAAATGGCTCTAAAATGTACACGTGAGGAGCCACGAGAAATAGTCCATCTTTGTTAGTGTTAAACCCATCTCCTCTCTTGAACAAGTGCTCATAGCCCATGGTTACTAGACATTTCTTCTTGTTTTTGTCCATAGTTGCCTCTCCTACAATCTTAGCAACAATTGCCTTCCCTACAATCTTAGCAACAACAGTAGCGGCAAATGTATTCCGCTGCAGAGGTACCAGAACGGTTTTCGCTTATAATTTTCGACTTCGTTTCCAGTAGAGGGACCCTGACATCATATCGATACATTAATCTTTCTCCACCATCCTTGCAAGTTTGTAAAACCATCATCACGGAATCGCCCTGAATGTACTTACATTTACGGGCGCAGGAGCCTATCCCTTTGACGGTCTGTAGCGTCGTTGGATGGCGTATCCGGAAATGTGTTCCTACTCAGAATATTATGTACCGGCTCCCCTTTACAAGTCCTAGAAGTTTGAATAAATTAAAATATCACTGGGTGTCACCTCATACATCTTTTCTGAATAATTGTAGCACACGGTTGCCAGACGAGTCGTATAGTTAGTTGTCGCATATTTATACTGTCGCATTTCCTGGAATTTGCGGTTTTGCAATGATTGACCCGACAGAGCACCGAGTATGTATTCTATAAAAGCTTGCGGTTTGAACTTGGAAAAACCGTTGCAGAAACGCACTAAACGCTGAAATAACATAGTTCCCGAATTGACTCCCCTACAGGAAAGTTCTCGCGTTCAAATTACTCTTGGGATCGAGAGCTGGCTGAAACCCGAAGTGGAAAGCTCTGAGATATTTAGCGAGTCATTGGGTGTATATCGGAAAGACGAATTAGAGGCCATAGGAAGGGGAGTCTTCACTGCAGTTCACAAAGTATTGTCTCTACTGAAGTCGAAGTTGCGTGTGACCGTGAAGTTAACTCGTTGAGTATAAGAGGTTTAGCTGAAATTAAGTTAATTGTTGAATGTTTTCACCGACCACCCAATTTCGCTGTGACAGTTCTTGAGTCATTCAAAGAAAGTCTACGGTCAGTAGCGCATTAATACCCAGATCATGCAATACTAGTTGGACCTACCGAGTATAGACTGGGATGTCTATGGACTCAATGACGTGGTACAGATAGACAATCGTGCCAAGTACTTTTAACACGTTTTCTGATGAGCAGCTAGTTCGGCAGCCCACACGCAATGGAAACGTCTTAGACCCTGTAGCTACAAAGAGGTCGGACCTTTATCGACAGCATTATTACAGAAGCACGGAAAGTTAAAAAATCAGTTAAGAAGGCTAGGAGAGTGTTTCTGCTAGAAAGAGCAGATAAGCAGTTGTTAGCATCTCATTTAGACAGTGAACTGATATCACGTAGTTCCACTAAGATGTACGCAGCGGAATTATGGGCAAAGTTTAAGCAGCTAGCAAATCGTGGTCTGGAGAGTTGTGTGTGTGTAAGTGCAAATGACCCACCATGGATTAATAACGAAAATCGAGAAATGAAGCAGAAGCTTTTCCAGCCTAGGTTCAAACGAGTACGCGCAAACGACCACAAGCAAAGGTTAGTAAAGATTCGTGGTCTGTGAAGAGGTCTATGAGCGAAGCTTACAACAACTACCACCGTCATACCTTAGCAAAGATCTGGTAGAGAACCCGAGAAAATTCTGGTCCTATGTACAATTGCTAAGCGGATCTAGGCTTCCATCCAGTTGCTCGTTGAACAGTCTGTTGAGGCAGCTGAAGATAGCAAAACGGAAGCGGGAGTCTTAAATTTTGCATTTAAGAAATCGTTCAGGTAGAAGGATCGGAGAAACATACCGTCGTCTGACCTTCAGACAGACTCCCGTATGAACGACACGGTATATGCACCCCTGACGTAAAGAAACAAGTGAAAGAGTTGAAAACAAATAAGTCGCCGGGTAAGGGTGGAATCCGAAAGACTGCTCTAAGGCATTGGCTCCTTACCTTGATTGCATTTATCGCGGATCTCCCCCCAATGCAAAGTCCCAAGCTAATGGGAAAAACCGCAGGTGATTCCTGTATATAAGAAGCGCAAAAGAACGGGCCCGCAGAATTACAGACCAACATACTTAACATCGATTCGGTGCAGAATCCTTGAACATTCTCAGTTCGAATACAACAAAATTTCTTGAGACTTAGAAGCTGATCTTCACGAATCAGCATGGTTTTAGAAAACATTGCTCGTGCGAAACTCAGCTTTCCCTTTTCTCGCATGATACAGTACGAACTATGGATTAAGGGCAACAGGGCGCCTTGCCATGGTTCGCGCGGCTTCCCCCGTCCGAGGTTCCGAGTCCTACCTCGTGTGTGTGTGTGTGTGTGTGTGTGTGTGTGTGTGTGTGTGTTTTGGGGGGGAGGGGGGGGGTTCATAGCGTAAGTTAGTTTAAATTATGTTAAGTAGTGTGCAAGCCTAGGGACCGATGACCTCCGCAGTTTGGTCCCACAAAGATAAATAAATCAATAAAAAATTAAAAAATACAAGGGCAACAGGCTTATTTCATATTTATAGATTTTCGGAAAGCTTCTGACACGGTGCCCTGTTGCTGGCTGTAAAAGAACACACATATCTCGTGACTTATTCCGTAAAGTGGTGAGTGGCTCGAAGACTTATTAAGTAATAGAACCCAGTATGTTGTCCCCGACGGCGATTTTTCGTCAGAGGCACGGGTATCGTAAGGTGTGCCCCGGCGAAGAGTGACAGAACGATTATTGTTATCTACATACATCAATAATCTTGCGGACAGAGTGGGCAGGAAATTTGCGGTTGTTTATTGATGAAGCTGTGGTGTACGGTAAGGTGTCGTAGTTGAGTGGCTCTAGGAGACAAGATGACTTACAGAAAATTTGTAGTTGGTGTGATGAATGGCATCTAGCTATAAATGTAGAAAAATGTAAGTTAATGCAGATGAAAGGAGTGCGCTAGTACGACGTAATCACGAGTACTGATCGAGTGTTCACGATGCAAAAATGGCTCTGAGCACTATGGGACTTAACTTCTGAGGTCATCAGTCCCCTAGAACTTAGAACTACTTAAACCTAACTAACCTAAGGACATCACACACATCCATTCCCGAGGCAGGATTCGAACCTGCGACCGTAGCGGTCGCGCGGTTCCAGATTGTAGCGCCTAGAACCGCTCGGCCACTCCGGCCGCCTTCACGATGCATACCACGCCGGATTAAAGGAAGGCATCGAAGCAACTCAGAGGTGGGCTGCTGGGTTGGTTACCCGGTAGGTTCGAACAATACGCAAATATTACGGAGATGCTTCGTGTACTCAAGTGGGATTCCCTGGAGGGAATGCGAAGTTCTTTTCGAATAACGCTATTGAGAACATTTAGAGAACCGGCATTTGAAGCTGGCTACAGAACGATTCTGGAAATGTCTAGTAGTGGTACAGGGTACCATCCGCCATGCGCGTACGGTGGTTTCAGGACTATGTATGTAGACGTAGAAAATTTTGACACAGCGGTTTAGGTCAGACACAGACTTAAGACTTGTTATAAGCGTTTCATGAACTGGCGAACATTGTTCCAGCCGCCCGCCAACTACCAACAGATCAGAAAATGTTTACAAAGCGAGAGATCTGACTCTGCAAGATCGTACACAGACAATCCAAAACCTCTGCGACGCCTTGGGAATACGTTATGATACACATGAATGTATTCTGTCAAAGGAACTGATTATGAGTAAGATTACGGCGATGTTCTTGCAACGACTGCTTCAAGGCGATCACAAACTTCATGTAGAAGTCTTCAGGCAACTTAAACAACTGGCTCAAAACGATCCACTACCGACGAAACCTGGGTTTCTGGTTGTTTGGTCTACAGTCCGAAGACTGGTGAGGCGTAGCGCCATATAACGATCCTGGCTTGGAGGCGGTTAAGTGGAGATGTGTCTCAGAGCTGGATAGTGACAGATGGTGACGCGAGACTGGACGCGCAAGTAGTTTGTGTATCAGCCGATAGAGGACAATATTGGATAGGGGGACTGTGATTTTAGTTTCGATTGTGCCCAAGAGAGTGCACTAAAGTAATAGAATGTTTTTCATAAGCTGTTATAGTATTTTCATAAAGTGTTGTCTTTTTGTGTATGTAAAATGTTATAAATGTGTTTTAGCAGTATGAATGATGCGTGAGTGTGGTTTAAGGTTAATATGAAGATAATTGTTTTACGAATTATGTAGTAGGATTTAGTGTGGGAACATTTCGAAGAAGTATGGATATGAACAAGGGGATTTTTGTGGAATAGATTTGTAAAGCAAGTTTATGGTAAAGGGAAAGTTAATTCAGGTATAAATAACAATAGTAAATAACTTTATGCATAAACAAAACTTCAGCATATTAGATAATTACGTCGGTAAAAAGTGCAGTCGTGAGGTTTACTATTTTGCGATTGGTTATGGATGAAAAGCGCGGACTGACGCGAGAGAATGTTGTTTTGCTATTGGCTGTTGAGTAAACTGACCAATGGTAAAGCAATATTCTTCGCGCGCCTTTCTCTGCTGGTAGAGAAGACAGAGTTTTCTAGAAGGAGTCGAAGCCTAGCCATGAATGAGATAGGACGTGTGCAGTAGTAGTTCCGATGGAAATGGTAAGTTGCCGGATCTAGCAGTGTTTCATACATCAGAAGTGTTGGAAAGTGACGGCATAATTATTCCGATGTGTGTGTAGAAATTTCGGAAATTTGTAAGTGAATTTTGTGACGAGAAAAGACATATATTCCGCGTGGCGTATTGAGCAGGTCGGTGGCTAAAAACTGTGGCTGCATTTGGTACCGACAGACTTAATATTTGGAGAGCATTATCGATCTAAAACAATCAGTAATTTTGTAGCTATTAAGTTTCCGGGAAATGTAACACCATAAACTTGCTAACGTGAGTGAAAGGGATTGTGAGTGACTGTGTTAAGACTAGCACGGGCTTGGCAGTGATACTTGTTCACCTAAGTTTCAGAATATATTAATTGATATTAATTGAGGACAAAATTTCCAAACTTTCATTTCGTGTTTCTCCCGAAACGTAGATTAGTGACTTTAATTGCAGCCTGGTTCACGTCGAAGTACAGTAGGTTTCACTCGGCTTTCCTACTGATGATCTTCTGAGACAATGTTCACAGTTAGGTGCAGGTTCGTCGTAAAGAGACAGAAAGAACCGCGCCGCCGCACTGGTATGGTGCAAATCTCCACTCTAGTCTGTCCTTCACCTCTGCATTACTGCTGCACCCTGTATGCAATCGAATTTGCTTCCTGTCTTCGGGTCTTGTTCTCCCTGCATAATGTTTGCCCCTCGTTGAATAAGCACACTCTTTTAAACACAGAAACAACCAAAAGCCCGTTTACGGTGTTAGGAATGGACAGGAAGCTAAAGGCCGCCGCTGCTGCGGTAACGCGTCACGAAGAGCCACGCCTCACTGAGTCCGGCCTGCCGCTGAATGGGCACGTGGAACCTGCGGTGGCGCTCGTTAAAGAAACATGGCCGGCGCCATTGAGGCGCGGGCAGCGGCCACGCTTTCAGCGGGTCGACCGCAACCCCGTAGGAGTGGCGTGCGCTGAGCAGGGAGCATTACCGGCCAGGCTGCACGCAAACCACGTCGCCTACACCTGCTCTTTGTGAGCTCGCCGGACAACACGTCAGTCTCGCCTTTAAAAGAACGCACCGCTTTGGAGCGCTGCAGACGGTACACAACTGGAATTAGGCAGTCGTGTGATCGTCCAACTACGATGTACGTCGTGGAGGTGAACTGGTGTCTATGTGCCAGTCAGCCGGGTCGACGTGGAGACGTCACAAAATGGCAGGTGTTGGACGAGGCCGGAGCGCACCGTGAATCGAGTAGCTAGATATGTTGGTGTATCAACGCGGACTGTGTACAGGGAATGGTGTACCAATGGCAGCCACGTAACACGGCGGAAGAACAGTGGTGGTAGAAAGATACTAAAAGACAGACGTCGGGGACTAGTGTCACGCCGTATCAACGACAATGGCTTTCAAAACCTTACAGGAACTGTTCCCGTCAGTGTATGGAAGGAAGTCCATCTCAACGAGTTTCCCTGTGAAAACTGCAAAGAGAACCGCATGCAATGGACATGTACAGTCGAGTACCTCGCAAAACGTCATTGCTCACAGAACCACATGAAGCAGTGCGTCTTTAATGCGTCAAACAACACAGAAACTGGTCAGCTAAATGAAGCCGTGTACAGTGTGGTCCGACAAGTCGAGATTCTGCTTCTTTCCAAATTGTGCAAGGCGTAGAGGGCACCGAACCGTGACTTGAGACCAGTGATTCAGTTTACCGAGAACACGAACCGGGACAACTGATATAATTTTGTCTATCGAGGTTCAAACTCTATGTCTGTTGTCCAGCTCAAGATTCAAAAAGATTAGTTTTATGTGTGAAAGTGTTCCAGTTATTAAAATATCCCCCATCCGAACAGAACATCTTCAGGATCGTGGCATCGTTACACTGCACGCTGTGGCTCACTGCTGACTGCCATGAAATTTTTAACGACGTACAGCCGGGGTGGGACGAAATGTCACCCTCTCCGCTACGCTCGGAAGATGTGTCCTGCACCGGGTGTCTTACAGTGCAAATATCCATCTACCGCAACTCAATCTCCACGACTCTTTACTGTACAACTGTGTTATATTACCTGTCTTTCATGTAAGGCCTCTGCAATTTCTGTATTCCATTCCTTCCTAAATCTGTTATCCACATACTTGCAGGTCTCCCTGGCCATGCTTCCTGATAAATTCCGTTAAATGGCTCGTATGATCACACCATTCTTGTCGTTTCTTTCTGTTAACTTGACCAATGTTGAATCTATTTCTTCCGTCAGCTATCCGATGTCTTCATTTCTTTTCCCTTCCATTATTGTCGTCCTACGGCAGCTTCTCCAATACAGAAATTTAATCGCGTGGAGCCTTCCATTCAGTTACTTGGCAGTATTCACACTTCTGTCCCATATGACACAGTGTGTTCCACAAAAATCGTCTACAGCCGCTTCTTTGTAGCTTTGGAGGTACTGGGAGTTTATAATACTCAACATAACTAGTTTGATCTTCACTATCGCTTACAGTGTGATGCCCAACTACAAAGTGCGGTAGAATAGTGTCAATTACAAACTTTAAAATATAAAGTTAATATTTTTGTTTGTTTGGATGTACTGTACCCGCCTCCAGTTCTGGAACACATTGAAATCCCCGCGACGTATTACCGCAGTACGACGCTACACATATCAAAAGCAAAGCGGCGCTCCCAGTTGATTTAGTGAAGTATAGTGCGGTAAGACCTTTTCTGCATATTAAGCAGATCAACGCTGAAATAATCCACGCTGAGTCGATGGACGTGTACTCCAACAATATATCATCATCTGTCACATTGCTTAGGTGGCACAGACCCTTCATGTGGGCTTAAACGAATCTCAGTAACGATGGACGAAGTGGTATCTCTCTATGAAAAATCAGAAGTCACAAGAGAAGTTGAGTCCTTAGTGCTCGAATATCTGCGGATCACAATTGAGGCGACAGTTGGAAAAGTACAAACCAGTCACAGACACGTTTTCACTATCTTGCACGACATTTTCAACATTACTACGGTCGCCGCCCACTCAGTTCCCAGACTGCTCCCACCCATTCAAAAAGCCCTCCGAACACAGACACAGTGAAAATGTTGCAGCTGAGTCAGGACAGTCCTGTCCAGTACACTTCTTTAGCAGCCTAATCGCTATTGATGAGTGTATGGCAGCAGTGGAAGTATGTGGATTCACCAACACCGAGGAAGGCGAAGACCCAAACGTCATCGGAGAAGATGGTGCTGAGTGTCTTTTGGGACTGCCACAGATTACGCTCATAACGAGCACAAAAGTCATGGGAACTCCGTACCGGAATCTCATGTCGAGGTTACGGGAGGCTGTCAGGATGAAAAGTCGCAGGATGGTGTTATGGTCCACGACAACGCCACAGCTGAGTCTGCACAGGGCCCAATTACACACGCCGCATTTTTAAGTTATGCCGCAGCCCGTATTTTCCTGACATGCCATTCAGTGACTCCTTCCTTTTTCCTGCGATGAGGAAACGATAACGTGGCAGGCATTTTCGGAGTGACACGAGCTGATTTCTAAAGTGGACGTACCTCAACGCCAAAATGGAGTTATTTACAGACCAGACTTCACCAAGTTACCCATCCTTGGAAGATATAGATCACTTCGAAAAGTGAATATGTAGAGGAGGACTGACATCATAACGCATTTCAACTATATAGACAAAACTGACATCGGCTGCCGGCTGAATCCCAGAGCCCTAAACCAGACTAAGGACTAAAACTCTCACACTATATTTTGCTGAAGGCGCCATGACTCCACATTACACCCATCTGGTGCACAAGTTGTCGCTGTTGTTTGAAGCCTTGAAGACATCGGACGCTTGCAGTTCTAGTTGGCCTTTGTTGCAGTACTCAACTGACATAAGCGAGGCCGTGCGAGACCGGACGAGTAGACACTGGTGGTGTGTAAAATATTCAGGCTCCCGTTAAATAGGTGATCGATCACCTGGCCGATACTCTAACACGGGAGCCGTCACGTCGCCGCCGTGGCGTATTCTTCGGGGAAAGAAGCCACACTGCATGGCACTTGACCTGGTCCGAGTAAGAGTTTCTGCACTGTGCTACATGCTGAAGAGCACATCTTCGTTTTCTTAAGTAACATTACGCACGTCACACAGTCATGCTACTGTTAAACATAGAGTTCCATGTAAGGAAGGCAGGAAGTATAGGGTTTAACGTCCCGCCGACATCGAAACCATTATAGACGGAGCACTAGCTCGAACTGAGTCAAGAGTGGTGAAGGGTATCAGTCGTGCGCTTTCAAAGGAACTATTCCGGCAATTGTCTTGAGCGATTTATCGGCAGTCACAGGAAACTAAATCTGGATGATCCGACGAGAACTTGAACCGTCGTCCTCCCGATGTGATTCCAATGTGCTGATCAATGCAGCACCTCGCTCTGCATTCATCATGTAAGTAGACTGAGGTGACAAAAGCCACGGGATAGCGATATGCACATATACGGAAGGCGGCAGTATCGCGTACACAAGGTATAAAAGGGCAGTGCATTGGTGAGGCTGTCACTTGCACTCAGATGCAACGTTTACGACGTGATTATCGCTGCACGATGGGAATTAACAATCTCTGAACGACGGTAGCTGGAGCGAAACGCATGTGACATTCTGTTTCCGAAGTCGTTAGGGAATTAAGTATTCGGAGATCCACAGTGTCAACAGTGAGTAGTGATTACCAAATTTAAAGGCATTACGTGTCACAACGTACAACGCAGCGGCGTTTGTGTACGACACGCAACACTGCGTGCAATAACGGTAGAAATCAATGCGGGATGTACGACGAAGATATGTTTCGACACTGCGCCAAAATTTGGCGTTAGTGTGCTAAGACAGCAGACGACCGAAGCGAGAGTCTTTGCTAACCGCACGACATCGCCTGCAGCGCCTCTCCTGGGCTCGTGGCCATATCGGTTGGACCCTAGACGACTGGAAAACCCTGGCCTGGTCAGATGAGTCCCGGTTTCGGTTGGTAACAGCTGATGGTAGGGTTCGAGTGTGCGCTGATCCCACGAAGCCATGGAACCAAGTTGTCAACAAGGCACTGTGAAAGATTGTGGTGGCACCACAGAATATTGCGGTCTGTGTTCACATGGAATGAACTGGGTCCTCTGGAATGTTAGGCTACCTACAGACCGTTTGCAGCCATTCAGAGGTGTCATGTTCCCTAAAAACGATGGAATTTTTATGTATAACAATGCGCGATCTCACCTGGCCACAATTGCTCGCGATTATTTTGAAGAACATTCTGGAAATTCAAGCGAATGACTTGGTCACCCAGATCGCTAGACTAGAATCCCATAAAACATTTATGGGACATAATTGAGAGATCCCTTCGTGTACGACATCCTGCACCGGCAACACTTCCGCAGTTATGGGTGGTTACATACGCAGTTATGGGCGGTTACATACGCAGTACGGCTCATTATTTCTGCTGGGGACTTCCAACGTCTTGTTGAGTCCAGGTCCCATCGAGTTGCTGCACTACACCGAGCAAAAGCACGTCTGACACGATATTAAAATGTATCCCACGACTTTTGTTACCGCAGTGTATGTGAGGTAGTTATATAGTTTATATTATCACCTCGGGAAAAAAAGGAAATTCAACTCCGAGTTGGAGGCACTGTTAGTAGTTCTTTGGATATTCAGCCTTCAATGTCACAGACTTTCTCCAATGATTGATGGCTTGGTATAGGCATTGTGTGTAGAAGTCTGCATTTTGGCCGTTCCGGAGAGTACAGGAGGCGGGTTGTGGCAAAATTAGACGGCCAAAGAAATAACAGATATCACCGTGTTCTGTGCAGAAAGGGCTGAGGCTTTGTCGTGGGGCAGCTAGGAGATTTCCGTAGGAAGCTCCTGTGTCGGGTTGCCCTTTACGAGTTAATTTGTTAGCATCACACAGTGGCAGTCCCAAAAAACATTCAGCATCACATTTGTGTGTGCTGGTGAATCCACATCTTTCCACTGCTGGCTTTCCTCCTCTGTGTCAGAGTCACAGTGATACATACGGCACTCATCCATAGTGATTACACTGCTAAAACAGTCATTGGTACTGACCTGAAACAGCTGCTGCCTCTTTTCTTGTGGCTTTTAGAAGAGATGTGAGCAGTCTCAGAACTCAGCGGATGGCGCCCTTGGTTATGTTCAAAATGGTGTGCAAGATGTTGAAAACTGACCCATGACTGACTTGCACACTATTTCCACTGCCGCCTAAATACTGATACGATGGCATCCGCGCTAAGAGGCCTCCATTTTTCATGTAGTTCTCCACAGAGCGATGGTCTCCCATTTCGATCTTAATCACTCAGACGTGCTTGAGCACAGTGGATGCGTCTACCAGTGTGACGTACACTGTGCTGACAAAAGTCATAGGATATCTCCTAATATAGTGTAGGAGCTGCTTTTCCTCCAATAGTGCAGCGTGAACTGAACAAGTCGCAGAAATAATGAGCCATGTTGACTCTATAGCTGTCCATAATTGCAAAAGTGTTGATGGGACACGATTTTGTGCACGAATTGACCTTTTGATTATGTTCCATATATGCTCGATGGGATTCATGATCAGCGATGGGGATAATCAAATCATTCGCTCGATTTTCCAGAAAGTTGTTCATACTACTCGCGAGCAATTGATGCCCGGTGAGAAGGAGCACTGTCAACCATAAAAACTCCATAGTTGTTTGGGAATATGACGCGCACGAAGAGCTGCAAATGGTCTCCAAGTAGCCGAACATTCCAGAGGATCCAGTCCATTCCAAATGAACCCAGTCCACACCATTATCTGGAGCCGCCACCAGCCTTCACAGTGCTTTGTTGACAACTTGGGTCGATGGCTTCGTGGGGTCTGCGCCACACTCGAACTCTATCATCAACTCTTATCAACTGAAACCGGGACTTATTTGACCTGACCGCGGTTTTCCAGTCGTCTAGGGTCCAACCGATATGGCCAAGAGCCCAGGAGAAGCGTTGCAGGCGATTTCGTGCGGTTAGCAAAGACTCTCGCGTCTGTCGTCTGCTGCATTAGCTCATTAACGCCAAATTTCGGCGCAATAACGGATACGTTTGTCGTACATCTCGCATTGATTTCTGCGGTTATTTCACGCAGTGTCGCGTACCTGTTAACACTGACAACTGTCAAAAACGCCGCTGTGATGTCCGTTGTGACAGGTAATGCCTTTAAATTTGGTAATCACTACACACTGTTGACACTGTGGATCTCGGAATACTGAATTCCCAAACGATTTCCGAAACGGAATGTCACATGCGTTTCCCTCGAACTGCTATTCCACGTTCAGAGACCATTAATTCCCATCGTGTGGCCATATCTCATCGAAACCTCTACACATGAATCACCTCAGTACAAATAACAGCTCCTACAATAGACTGCCGTTTTACAGCTTGTGTACGCTAAGGTATCTATAAATCCGCATATCGCTATCCCATGGCCTTTGCCACCTCAGTGTATGATCTGTTGTTGCTGCAGTTAAGTCTTAGACGTAAAAGTAGTTTTGGGCCTACTCCGAGAGAGTGTTATAGGTCCATTACCTTTCATTCGCGCCAAAGGAGCTTGTACAAGCAAGCATATTCAAATACAGAGATATGTAAACAGGCAAAATGCGGTGCTGCGGGTGGCAACGCCCATGTAAGAAATAAGTGTCTGGAGTAGTTGTTAGATCGCTTACTTCTGTTACAATGGCAGGTTATTAAGATTCAAGTTAGTTTGAACGTGGTGTTACAGTCGGCACACGAGCGATGGGACACAGCATCTCCGAGGTAGCGATGTAGTGGGGATTTTCCCGTACGACCATTTCGCGAGTGTAAAGTGAATATCAGGAATCCGGTAAAACATCAAATCTCCGACATCGGTGCGGCCGGAAAAAGATTCTGCCAGAATGGGACCAACGACGACTGAAGAGAATCGTTCAACGTGACGGAAGTGCAACCATCGATATGAGCTTTCGGAGCCGCAGGTCCAGTCGTCTACCTTTGATGACTGCACGATACAAAGCTTTACGTCTCGCCTGGGCCCGTCAACACCGACATTGGAGTGTTGATGACTGGAAATATATTGAATTGTCGGACGAGTCTCGTTTCAAATTGTATCGAGCGGATTGCCGTGTACGGGTATGGAGACAACCTCATGCAGTTGGAGTGATATAGGACCCCTGATGCGTCTAGTTACGACTCTGGTAGGTGACACTTACGTAAGCATCCATTCACGTCCATTGTGCACTCCGACGGACTTGCATAATTCCAGCAGGGCAATGCGAAAGAATTGCAATGCGTCCAGAATTGCTACAGAGTGGCTCCATGAACACACTTCTGAGTTTAAATACTTTCTCTGGCCACCAAATTATCCAGAAATGAAAATTATTGAGTATATCTGGGATGCCTTGCAACGTGCTGTTCAGAAGAGATCTCCACCCCCTCGTACTCTTACGGATTTATGGACAGCCCTGCAGTATTCATGTCGTCAGTTCCCTCCAGCACTTCTTCAGACATTAGTCGAGTGCATGCCACATCGTGTTGCGGCACTTCTGCGTGCTCGCGGGTGCCCTACACGACATTAGACACGTGTACCAGTTTCCTTGTCTCTTCAGTGTACACATGAGCTAGTGGATAACGTTGGATGTTCCATGAGGCTTTTCGCGGATATTGCTATGGTATTCAGGGAAGCCACGACGCTAGAAAATGATAGCGAAATGCAGAAAGACGTGCAGAGAATCGTCACTTGGTACAGGGAGTGGCACTGGCTCTCAACATAAACAAATGTTACGTGTTGCGTTATAAGTAGGCACAAAGATTCAAGATGTCAAATGATTACACGATTGCAGAACAATCACTGTAAGCAGTCACATCCACAAAATACCTAAAAGTACCATACGGACGATTTAAAATGGAACAATCACAAAAAATTAATCGCTGATAAGGCAGGTACCACACTGAGGTTCACTGGAAGAATCCACAGGGAATGTGGTGTACCCCTAAAAGGAAGTAGTTTACAAAATCCTCGTTCGACCAATATTTAGTATTGCTCGTCAGTCTGGAACACAGGGTGATAGTGGAATTAGAGAAGGAAAAAAAAAAAAAAAAACAGAGCGTTTCGTTACATGTTCAATTAATAATCGCGAAAGCGACACGGAGGTGCCCGGCCTATCATTCCAGTGGCAGACGCTGCAAGAGAGCCGTTCCTGATCTATATTAACGACATAGGAGACAATCTGAGTAGCCGTCTTAGATTGTTTGCAGATGCTGCTGTCATTTACCGTCTTGTAAAGTCATCAGATGATCAAAACGACTTGCAAAATGATTTAGATAAGATATCTGTATGGTGCGAAAAGTGGCAATTGACCCCGAATAAAGAAAAGTGTGAAGTTATTCACATGACTACTAAAAGAAATCAGCTAAATTTCGATTACGCGATAAGTCGCACAAATCTGAAGGTTGTAAATTCAACTAAATACTTAGGGATTACAATTACAAATAACCTAAACTGGACCGATCACATAGATAATATTTTGGGTAGAGCAAACCAAAGACTGCGATTCATTGGCAGAACACTTAGAAGGTGCAACAGGTCTACTAAAGAGACTGATTACACCACGCTTGTCCCCCCTATTCTGAAGTATCGCTGTGCGGTGTGGGATTCGCATCAGGTGGGACTGACGGATGACATCGAAAAAGTACAAAGAAGGGCAGCTCGTTTTCTATTATCGCGAAATAGGGGAGATAACGTCAGAGAGATGATACGTGAATTGGAGTGGCAATCATTAAAACAAAGGCGTTTTTCGTTGCGACGGGATCTTTTTCATGAAATTTCAATCACCAGTTTTCTCCTCCGATTGCGAAAACATTCTGTTGGCAACCAACTACATAGGGAGAAATGATCATCACGATAAAATAAGAGAAATCAGGGCTCGCACAGAAAAATTTAAGTGCTCGTTTTTCCCGCGTGAAGTTCGGGAGTGGAACGGTAGAGAGACAGCTTGAAAGTGGTTCATTGAACCCTCTGCCAGGCACTTTATAGTGAATAGCAGAGTAATCACGTAGATGTAGATGTTCTGCATCACGGTGTGGTTTACTGCTGAAATTCCGAGAGCGTACGTTCCTAGCAGAGTCAACCAATATACTGCTTGCAGAATGAGATTTTCACTCTGCAGCGGAGTGTGCGCTGATATACACACAGTTTTAATCTGCCAGGAAGTTTAATATACTGCTTCTCTTTACTTGTATCTCGAGGAAATACCACGAACATAACACTGGAGTGATTAGAGCTGACGCGGACGCTTAGTAACATCCATTTTCCCGTGAACTGTTCACGACTGGAACCTTGCTTGCCACACACTGTAAGTTAACTTGCTCAGTATATTCGTAGATGTAGACGTAGACGTTCGGCGACTCCACGTGGACTGTTGCAACGTTCTCCCCCTCCAAGTAAAATGAAAACGAAACAGACGGTAAAAGTAAGTAAACTGTTTATTGTTTCAAAAGTAATCACCATAACTGTTAATAAATTTATCCCACTGTGAGAGAAAACAGCCAATGCCTTCAAGGAAAAAAGTTTGCCGTTGCTTCCGGAACCTTGATTGTACCGAGGCGTGCACCTCTTCGTCCGAAGCAAGTCGATGACCACGAATGTCTTTCTTCAGGGTTCCAAAAAGATGGAAATCTTATGGGGAGAGAGCGAGACTATATGAAGGAAGTACGTATAAAGGGATTCCCAGCAAAACTGCTACTGCATTGTCAAAACAACCTTGGCAACAAGAGAGCGGCCGTTATTCTGCAACAGAATGGCGCCGTCCGTCCCGCTTCAATTATTGCAAAGTGTCAACGTACCATGTGCATTAACTGTGGCGCTGTGTTCCAGAAAGTCAATGATCAGCAGGTTGACGGATGGCATCACTGTGTTCCAAGATAATGTCCGCCCACACGTTGCCCCCCTAATTCGACTGCGCTGCAAAATTACCGCCAGGAAGCCCTCACACATCTTCCGTCTCCTCCCATGAATTTTCCATATTTTTGGAGCCCTGAAGAAAGACATTCGTGGCCCACGATTTGATTCATAGGAAGAGGTGCGATCCTGCGTACAATCATGGTTCCGTAGGGAAGAGAAAACATTTGTCCAGGAAGGCATTGCTCGTCTTGTCTCACATTGGGAAAATTGTATTAACATTTACGACGATTACTTTTGACATAATCAAGTTTATTTAATTTTTTCCCATGTGCCTCGTTTTCATTTGACTGCCCCTTATAATTACCGTACGTGACGCCATTTTACCACCAGGCTGTGCCAATTTGTTTTGGCTTAACTAGTGACGTGGTACAGTACTGTGCCGCGGGGATTTCCGGGCATACCAGGAGTGGTGCCCTACGTCCGCAAACGAACAAAAAATTAATAATTAACTTCATTTTTTCGAGGTGACGACTGCCTCTCGCATTTTTTGGACTGGGACAGTGGAAGGCCGTGTCCCATGTTCCGCAGAGTGTACCTCGTGACTTCTCAGTAAAAGGAACGTAGCAGCGCACTGCTCGCTAGCAGAGGAGCGGCTAAGAGACGCCGGGAACTGCGCGAGGACGCGTAATGAGGGAGAGCAAGTGCGAGAGCTGTTGCCACATGAAGCTTTGGGGCGGGGAGCGTAAGCGCAGGAGGGCACGCAAAAAGGAGAAAAAGGCCGCTTGTTAATTGTGCGGGGTTGTGGCGGTGGCAGCGGCGAGGGCGAGGGCAAAAGCCCAGAAAATGTACGCAATGCCCCTTCCAGAACGAGTACCGGGTGAAATGTGCAAATGCATTCAATATCAACTTCGGATGTGACTGCAAATAAGTCCTTAACTTTGCGTCAAAGGTTGCAAGTGGAAGTTTGAAACGCTGGACGTGCCAATTTTTGAGTGCTATTGTTTCTGGTACTTTGTTGCGTGTCCCTAGACTTGTCTGAAGAGCCAAATCGCGAAGAAAAGATTTCAAACATTTATTAGTAGATGACGCATGGTCTTTCTGCCAAGCAGAGCTCCCCTGAGTGGCAAGAAACATGCGTCAATGTCTTTGTTCCTGAAGATTTATACATGACTAGATGAGTACGATTTCCAGTCGGTTAGTCTATTTCCTCCTTCCCCATATGGCCACCTCCTCAACACTCCTCTCTGTCCGCCGGCTGGTGTGGCCGGGCGGTTCTAGGCGCTTCAGTCTGGAACCGCGCGATCGCTACGGTCGCAGGTTCGAGTCCTGCCTCGGGCATGGATGTGTGTGATGTGCTTCGGTTAGTTAGGTTTAAGTAGTTCTAAGTTCTAGGGGACTGATGACCTCAGAAGTTAAGTCCCATAGTGCTCACAGCCATTTGAACCATTTGAGCCTCTCTGTCCACCTCCTCCTTTCCACTCTCTCCGCTCATCTCATCCCCTTTCGTTTCTCTTTCCATTTCTCCCCCCCCCCCCTCCCTCTTTACATCTCCTCCTCGCCTTATCTGGGTCCATAATAGTAAAGACGTAATAAATCAAAACGTCATGCATCATGCGGCACTTTCACGCGTCTGAGAATTTAAACGTTAAGGAAACTTGGCTCTAAAAATGCGCAACTTAAGGGCTATGACCACTTGTTCAGTGGAAGAGATGTGTTTCTCAGTAGCAAAGATGAAAAAGTGATCATAGTTCTTAAGGTATGCATTTTCCAGCCCATATTTACTGGATTTTTTCGCTTCGAATAATCGTTCCTGTCATATACCTGAATGCAGACCATTCCTCCTCGATCACCCGGTATGCGCGGATACTTTGCAACGACAGTCTCTACGGTGACTTTCAGAGCGGCCGCGATCCATTGTAAATTATCCTCAAGGGTTAAAAGGTTCTTTCCTTTTTTTACCGAATTCCTACGAAATCCTTCGTCTAAAACAGATATCTACCCACTCTGAGAGTGTCACAAAACACCTGGATCCGAGGTGGTCTCATGGCGTTGCTGGTTATCGATGAAGCAGTGCACGCCGAAAATATTTTGCTGGATCAGGTACAACAGATTAGGCTCACTATTTTTTTCTGAAATGTTTGAAACATCCGGTCCAACACACAACACCACTCACCCTTGTCTTTTCATTACGTCTGCGGCGTCTTTCCAACAAACGAGGAAATAATGAAGTGATCGTATGGCATTGTTGCCCGGGAGGCCCCATGCGGGGAAGTTCGGCCGCCGTATTGAAGTCCTTTTTAATTGACGCCACTTCGGCGACTTGCGAGTCAATGATGATGAAGGGCGCTAGTCTCTCTCCGGCTGTTAGTCGGTAAAAACGTTCACAGTAGCGGCTGTGTGTTAGACTGGCGACACTGTTTTCTGGGTACTGTTTCGATCAATTTTTTTTCTGACGTTTTCATTTTGTTTTATCTAGAGACCACATATAGCGGTTGAAACCGCTCGCCATGAAAATTCTAGAGATCCAGGCATATTTAAAGTTCTCAGCATTACATCGAGGTCGAATCTTCAACATAATGCAAGCGCTTCAGCAACCGTCAATTGTTCAGACAATAAGAAATTAAGCCTTTCAACTGAAGGCTGAATTTCCTATTATTTAAACATTGAGATCGCATGCTCTTCAGTTTAACTACAATAGGCCTATGTTAAATTTCATGAAACAAGCTGATTTGTATGATACAACTAACGATTGTCGAGTAACAAAAGATACAGGAGTGGAGAATGGGTCGCCTTGTTCTTTTTATAAGTTGTCACAATCTTTCCTAAATGTCAGACTCAAATGGCTGAAATCGAAAATTTAGAAGAAACTTCGGAAAAAATACCGATCTTCCTAGGAACAAATGGAGTTCGCAGAGATCAATCTAATCTACTGAATAACAGACGTTTAACTCGGGGTAAAATTTTCCTCTAGCTGTCGATGTTGTCAGCCAGTAGACGGTCTGTTCTACTGCGCACGCTTCTTAACACTTTGTCGTCCGCACACCTCGTACAAATTCATTCGCTTGGCGCCGGCAACGCTAATTTGTATCACTTGGCCTGTCGCCGGCCGCTTGTCACTTTTCCGTTGATGACAAGCTTCAAACACGCTGACTTTTGTACGCTTTCATTTTTCCGGAAATCCTCTATTTTGTGGTATTGTTCCACAAACTCGAATTTTCTTTTCGAGTAGCTTTTCTGCAAGTTCTACACTGTTATAATAATTATCCATGTAGAGGTGATGTCACTTTCCGCAAGAAGGTGTCAATAGTTCCATCACTGCTTTTGCCAAAGGCTGTCCTGCGCCGGAATATATCTTGAATGAGGAAATGTATCCCATAGTCGAATCGTACAGCATCCGAATGAGTATGCCATATTTCGTAACTTTCGACGGATTGTAAACTTTAAAATTTAACCGTCCACGCCATGGTATCATTCCTTCATCAATCGAGATGTTTTGACTTGGATTAAACGTTTCTTTAAACTTTTTGGACAAATAATCAGTTACAAATTCCTCTTTGAAAAGCCGGTCCGCATTATCCGGTTTACTGTTGTTTTCGGAAAAATTTAAAAACGATAATATTTGTCTGAGTCGATTGGGGGACATCGTTTTGCGAAATATTGGTGTGTCTATCAACGGATTCGTTGACCAATAATCATCGATCCTTGCTTTTCTTACAATGCCCATAAGGATAGCAAGCCGAAACTATTTTCTAAGTTAGATTCCCGTAACGCCAACAAATTTCGCATTTTTTCGAGTTTCCTTCAATTGCAATTTTGACTGTAGTACTTGTTCGTTTCGTTGCTAATATATTCAAATAGATCATTCCCAATATATAGGCTAATTCTACGATATCCTCGACGCTCTGTGTATCTTTGGGAAGCATGTTTGGACCCGGAGATCCTTCAGATTTATTATTGGTCCTCGGTAAATCAAAGTCTGACCATTGTGCACTGCCTTCTTCGTCTGATTCCTCCGAATAAGTCGGCAACCGTAGCGTTCGCCGAATTCTTCTTGGACGTATTTCAATATCTTCCGACGATTCTCCTTCACTTTCATTTTTTTTGATATCCAGTGTCTTCTTCCCAATCGGCCAAGTCGTCCAGAACGTCAGACAAGACGTTTGCGCATTCATCGTAAATAATCGTACCGTCTTCTGTCTGCCATGATGAACGAGCACAAGTACTTATAAAAACAGAAAACTTGTTGGCGGCTGTAACTTACTGATACCTAAACAAAACACCAACAGAATGCAAAAGATACTAAAGTGCTGTCACCAGCCACTGCGCGATACTATGCTCACATCACTGTGGTGTCGCCAGCCACTGAGCGATACTATGCACACGACACCACTGTGGTGTCGCCGGACGGCAGAGTGTTAATTACGGAGCTGAAGTCAATACTTGGTATAGGATACTTTGAAAAAGCCCATTGTAACACAATTACGCTGTAGCATACACAGTTCCGCAATGACGGGCTGCTAAATTAACAATCACCATGTTTCACATAGTACACAACTTGTGCAAGACGAAAATCGAATTTCGGAAACCGATTTCGGGTGCCGTGTTGTGTGTTGGACCTGAATCGATTTTACTAGCTCTATCAAATATTGGCGTCTGTAATCAGCATTTGTTATTGCGCCAGTACAGTGGAGTGAGGTTATCAGTACCTTCATGTTTTGATGGCGTACTTCCGAACCCATTCACCGCCAATCACGTGTTTTTGCATCTGGTTTCCCCGCCGTGCACTACAGTGGTTATGCGATGGCACCTTCTGTGGTTGTGGAGGTATGTCTGCTGTGGTCCCCATTACATCGTGGTGGTCGCCAGAATATCTCCTGTCTCTACTGCGTTAATGTATTTCAAAGAGGAAAAATTTCAAGGTCTATAATAAATATTCTCGAACGTCAACTAATTTTTTAGAATACAACTTGAAAGCGGCACACAACGCATTGATCTGCATTTCGGCAAAATCGTCTTCACCGAAGAGAAGTGCAACGTTGCAAAGATAGAGGGACAATTCATCGAAAATGTGTAGCCGCTTATACAGGGGAATTACGTAAAAAAGAACAGTTGGGTGAGTGAAGAATTTTAACAACCGAACACAGCTTTAGACCAGGGCAAGAAACATATTTAAATCCATCGACACAATAATGAATCAAGACGAAAGCGTGAACTTTACAACTGAATTCATATATGTTCGCAGTATGCTTATGCAAAAAAATCTTCTAAGCAACATTGAAGAAGCGGCAATATCAACCGTAAAAGGAAAAGGAAAATCAGTATCACACCGCGAATTCCGCTCATTTTAACTTACTTAACAGTAAGCTTTAAAAGGCACCAGTTTCCGGTAAGATCAGCGTACAGTATAACTACCTATAAAGCACAAGAGTAAACATTCCAATGTTAAAGAGTGAATTTAAAATAATCGAATTTTCTGCACACACAACTGACTGAGTGTTCGCGTCTTCAACAACCACAAAATTTATTCGTTTCTGCATCCGAAAGGGAAACACCAAATGAAGCCAGTGAGAATATACTTTGATTAAATTAGATGCGAGAGAATACAATTTTCTTGCGGACGTCAGTGAACTCGTAAAAAAACCTAGATCGCGTGCATTGTGAAAAAAGTGAGAAATGATCGCTTGTGGAAAATTATTGTTCTCATTCAGTAGACTTGAAGTGGATAAAAAACTTTCGCCAGAGAAAAGGCAAATTCCTGTACCCGTGTACACAATTAGCCGATGTTTTGTCACCAGCCACGTTTGTGAACGAGAACCTTTGCCACTAAACGAGAGTTGGTAAATTAGCCAGTTGTTCATGATGTAAGAGATAGTACCAAGCAGTTCGGTTTTACTAATTCTGCTAATACAGAAGTGTTTACGTATCTCTTTTCACCTAAAAAAGATAAAATATAGTCATCAATTAAATCTAGGGAATGAGTAACTTCCTGGTCACCCTTGTACTGCTATTTTTCGTTCACTGCACACAAAATCATTGCATACACATTAACCAACATTTTAAAAAGCCTGTTAGCGATCTGATATAGCAATCACGATTCAAATTCACAGGTGTGTTCCCATGGAAAGGAAATCTAATGTGGCAGCTGAAATCCAGCAACCTAACCCACATTTCCAGAATCGATATTGGGAAACAAAGATATGGGACCCCATGTAAACGTACAAAACGCGGATTTGTTTGAAATGGTGCCTGCGCTGCACTTTCTCGCGTGACAAAGTAAATCCCGCTCAGTTTGCTTCCTCGGGTGGTACGTCTGAACATCAGATACGATCTTCACCGATGCCTCCGAACCTCTTTCCATGTCTCCGCTTTCCTCATCATCAAGTCTCCAGCGAGGGCTTGTAAGCTGGTACTGTCTAGAGAGGGAAGTAATGGCTGAAACATTCGACAGATGGGCGTTGACTTTAAGGTCGTGCTTCCAATATTCGTGGACAGTCGCGTACAGTAAACTGTAAGCGCGGGACAAGCAAGTGCCCTTAACAACACGGCAGCAAGCAGCAGGTCAGGACAGTATCGGCGCTGACGAGACTCAAGTGAGGCTACTGTGGCGACGCGCAGCGGCCGCTACAAGATAAACCAGCACTTACATCAGGACGCAGTGCAGTGGCGCATTACAGAGCCATCCGTGCTTACCTGCAACACAAAGAAAACAAACAGTTAGTTCCCGCAAGCAAACACACAAAATCAATACGCTTACCTAGCAGGTGGTGTAACTGAAAGCTATAGCGTGCATCCGACACGTTAGGCAACCAGCAATTATCTACGAGATTTGAGTCAAGTAATGTCACAATTATTTTCCTTACACTTGCTTGAAGTAAGGGTCTAAGGGGGTTTGTATTAGTCGACCACAATGTTACTGCACCGGGGAGTGTGTGGGCTTCGGTCGGCTTATGGTAGGTTTTTATAGTGATATTTCACGAGGACACGCTGAACCGCTTGATAATACACGCACAACTGTCTTGAAACCATTCACCGTGCGATGTGCTTTCCTTGGTCACCACTGTGCTTGTTTACTGTACACCGCGTGTTTCCGGCAACGCTCACGGGAGATCAAGTGCAGTAATATCGTGGTTGGGTAATAAATTGTTAATCGTTGTCTCGCTATTTAGTCTTTCTTTTTTTGTCATGTTTGTTTTATTTTCCTCCTTTCATTGCTAGTGACTTCTGCTAGAGCACGTGACGTCAATACATCGTGGCTACACACTGGCGAGGCCTCATGTAGGCAACTGATAGCTGACCCCTGCCCTCCACCAGCCCCAATGTACCGCTTGCGCATTAGTCTCGCGCGTATGTACAAGTGCTTACCTGCAATAAGGGTAATAAATTGTTAATCGTTGTCTCGCTATTTAGTCTTTCTTTTTTTGTCATGTTTGTTTTATTTTCCTCCTTTCATTGCTAGTGACTTCTGCTAGAGCACGTGACGTCAATACATCGTGGCTACACACTGGCGAGGCCTCATGTAGGCAACTGATAGCTGACCCCTGCCCTCCACCAGCCCCAATGTACTGCTTGCGCATCAGTCTCGCGCGTATGTACAAGTGTTGGTTAACGTGAAGGCGCGCAACAGTCGGGTGACTGTGTGTTGACTAGTGCTGTCCTTTTTTTAACAGTTTAGTAATTAACTCACACTTTTAAGGAGGTATCTGCGCAACGAGGTATTAGACAATACAACTGCTTAGAAACAATTAACCTCAAAAACTTAACTCTTCAGGGGTAGATATGGATATGTGACAGCAACATCACTAACAATATTTTGGTTCAAAAACCATCCTGTCTGCTTTTAATGGAACGATGAATAACATTTGTAAACGGTTTTCTGATCCTCATATTTTTATTTTGGAAGGCGGTCACAGAGACGAGAAAATAACACGACTCCTCGCGAATAAAATTAAACACTACTTTCCTACTTGCTTCTTCGATCGTGACAGTCAACCTGTGATCACTTACACAAGATGGAAATTGCGTGCATGTGGAACACCATCTCAGGTAAACGATCGGATTCGTTGCATCATGTCAGAAGGGACATAGTACGCAATAACTGAAAGGAACTCTTACAGTGACACTGAAGTTTTAACTGGCGTTGCGGTTGCTGAGCTCTATAAATGATTTAACGAATAAACTGAGCAGCTCTCCTAGGCTGTTTGCAGATGATGCCACCTTGTACAGTGTAGTGAATTCAACAGAAAACCAAAACGAACTCTAAAATGATTTAGATACGATCCCTCAATTAAGTGAAAAGGGGCAGTTCATTTCACCCCTGAAAAATGAGAAGTGTGAAGTCTTTCACAAGATTACTAGATTACGTGTGTGTCACTTCTTCAATTAGATATCTAGTTGGGAACAACTTAAATTGCGACGATAATTTAGAAAAATATCATGAGAAGGCGAGTAAAGACTGCATTTTATTGGTAGAACACATAGAAGGTGCAACATACGCACTAAAGAAATTGCTCATACTAAACTTGTCCTCCTCCTTATAGATTATCACTGGGCAGATTTGGATCCTTATAGGATTGGATTGACATAAGAGATCGAAAACTTTCAAAGGAGTTCGGCTAGTCTATGTATCAAGAAGTGAGAGAGTGTCACGGATATGACAAATGAGTTGCGATGACAATAAAACGACTCTCTCACTGCGACGAAGCATTTCCACACAATTTCTAACAGGTGTGTCCTCTGAACGCAATAAATATTTTTTTTGTCACGAACTGACAACGATCGCGATAAAATAAGAGATATCACAGTCGGCATGGAAAGATTAAGGTGTTTATGCCGACTCAAGTGGCCCAGTCTTAAGGCACTGGGCTCTTATTCGGGATGGCAGCGGTTCAGATGGGTGTCTGGCTATCCAGATTTGGCTTTTTTGTGTTTTCCTAAATCGATTGAGGAGATTCCTTTGAATGGGCACAGCCGGTTTCATTCCCCTATCCGTCCCTGGCGACCTCTTAGCTGACGGGACGTTAAAAATCGTAATCCTCGGTAGCAGGTGAGTAAGACAGCCATCCACTTGCAGGAAATGGGGTTCAAAATGGCTCTGAGCACTACGGGATTTAACATCTGTGGTCATCAGTCCCCTAGAACTTAGAACTACTTAAACCTAACTAACCTAAGGACATCACACAATACCCAGTCATCACGAGGCAGAGAAAATCCCTGACCCCGCCGGGAATCGAACCCGGGAACCCGAGCGTGGGAAGCGAGAACGCTACCGCACGACCACGAGCGGCGGACAGGAAATGGGGGTTTTCAGTTAACCCTAACTATGATTTCAACGGATTTAAAGCAGGCTTCTGCAGAAGGACGAGAAACAAACTTCACATTAGCAAACAGTGTAACATCTCCGCATGAAATTTGTCGGCAACGATCTGTACATCCGCTTGTAAAAGATAAGGCCCCTAAAAGTAAGGGCTTTCACATCAGTAAAATCAGTCACATAAAATTCCAGACCATCTTAAGAGCTATATGCCGACTCAAGTCTGGCATTTTACATGATTGATTTTACTGATATGACAAGCCCTTGTTCTCAGGGGTCTTAACTTTTCATGTGGATGTGCACATCGTTGCCAACACATTTCTTGTGGAGATGTTAGATCTCTTTACTGACCGACTGTTTGGTAAGGTGAAGTTTGTTTCTTGTCCTTCTGAACAAGACGGGTTTAAATTCATTGAAAACATGGTTAAAGTTAATTGAAAACCACCATTTACTGCAACTGGTTGGCTGTCTTATTCACCTGCTATTTTGTAACCGTCACTGAAGTGCAGCCATGTTCGCAATAATTAATCCTCGGTCTTTGTAAGTTTTCTTTTTCCATTCGATACTCCACAATGGAGCGCTAGAGATATAGTTTCAAAGCGGTGTCCTGCCAAGTACTTAAATCTGAACTGAAACTAACGATGTACACCAAATAATCGAAAGTATCCAGACATTCACATGGTGTCCCGTTCGCCTTTACGACGGCTTGAACTCTGCTGGGGACACTTTCAGTGAGGTGTCTGAACGTCTGGGGAGAAATGGCAGCACATTATTCCTCAAGAGCCAAAATCAGGGAAGGTAGTAATGACGGACGTTGCGATCAGACAGGTGCGAAGTCGTCGGTGTCACTCATCGCAAAGCTGTTCCACAGGGTTCAGGTTGGGACCCTGGGCGAGCCACTCCATTTCAGGAATGTTACTGCCTACAAGTCATTGCCTCACAGATGCTGCTTCATGACATGGTGCATTGACATGGTGATACAAGTAATTGCCCGAACTGTTGCTCTACTGCACACAGTACATAATGTTCGAAAATGTGTTCCTATCCTTCCGCATTCACAGTACCTCAAGCGTCGCTTAGCAGTGACTACAGCAATGTGTGGTTTACGAATAGCTGCTCGACCACTTTTCCCGCTCCTTTTAACTCCCCACGCGCAGCCATTGTGCTAGCTGGACTGCTGGTAGCATTCTGGAACTCACGAGTGATTCCGTCCGCTGATTTCATGCGATTTTTAAAACCACCCTCCGCATTGCTTGAGGGGTCTCTGTCATTCAATACACGAAGTCCGCCTGGTCTTGGTTTGCCTGTTTCCACTTCACAATCACATCACCAATAGTGGCCTCGGTCAGCTTGAGAGGGGTTTGTTTACATTTCCCTGGGTGTATACGTCATTCAGGCGATATCCAATGCCTAGTCCACGTTCGAAGCCCCTAGACTGTACTGGCCAACTCATTCTGGTGTTACTGCTTTTCTAGTGGCAACACAATATTCCCCGCCTTCTATTATAGTGTTGGGTCCATCTCTCGTGACATCTAGTGGTGAATTCTGTACTACTACACAGTGGTGTCCGGATACTTTTACCAGGTAGCGTAGATGCAGAATTCCATTATAAATCAAGCTGATGGCGAGTTTAGTTCCTCAAATGTTGATGGTACGTCATCGCCAAGTAACATAGCTCGATAGCACTTGGACCATATATAGAAAGAACTGCTACGGTATCGTACAGAAAGTATCAAAGAAATACGCAGAGAGACGACACATTAAAAAACTGAAAAAAATTACAGTGAAGTCACTGCGATTCATGATGGTCCCCGGGCCACTACAAAATGCAAGGCAAAGTTCTTAATATGGTGTGTGATAAGTAGGGACAGCCATCCATGCTTTGCAACGTGCTCCTTTGCTGGCCGAAGGGTTGAAATGGAGGTCCTGCAATTTGGGCGTTCCATTCTTCCACGTGGACGTGCTGCAGTACGTCTTTCCATCGCCGCCCACACGTGCTCGATGGGATTTAAGTCGGGGAAGCGGGCGGGCCATTTCATTCGCTGAATATCCTCTCCTCCCAAGAGCTCCTCCACCTGCGAATGTTCGATGCGGCTACGCACTCTCATCCAAAAAATGGCTCTGAGCACTATCGGACTTAACATCTGTGGTCATCAGTTCCATAGAACATAGAACTACTTAAACCTAACTATCCTAAGGACATCACACACATCCATGCTCGAGGCAGGATTCGAACCTGCGACCGTAGCAGTCGCGCGGTTCCGGACTGAAGCGCCTAGAATCGCTCGGCCACCGCAGTCGGCTCTCACCCATAAAAATGAACTCTGGGCCAAATGCATCCCCATCCCTGAAAAGACGCACATAGCGATTCAGTAACACTGACCGGTAGGTGCACTGTGTTCACAGATTTGGTAGTCAGCAAGCGCACGCGACATAATACCTCCCCACACTGTAACACCCGGATAACCGAAACGACCATGTTCGATAATGTTCCTGGGTGCATTAAGCGTTCCCACTATTGCCACATGAAGGTACATCCAGCATTATCGAACATGATTCTTGCGGGCAGAACATCTAAATTTCACACAGATTCACCATGAAATTCTGACTGTGTACGGGCCAAATGCAGGCTGGACAGACGTGGCAGCTGCTGACCGAAAAGTCCACATGCTGCACCATACGTCTTCAATTTTTTCGGCGAGCTGAAAGAAAATCTGGAGGAAGAGAGATTTTCAAACGATGAGGATATTCTCACAGTGGCTCTCGAATGAACCCGCGACCGAGGGGAGGATTTCTATTGTCGAGGAAGTGAACGGTTGGTAGAACGCTTCGACCGTTTACAGAAACTTGGTGACTATGTTGAAAAAATAGTGGGATAATCTGTGTCACTTTCAAGTGTAACGTAGCATTCGATAAAAATTACTTGGCCTGCCTAACAATGCGTAACTTACTTTTTGAAGCATCCTCGTACACGCCATGATTTGAAAAAAGCGCTACATTCAGCCGTTTTTTAACTCACAGCTACCTAGAACCAAAGCCATACAGATCATCACAACTACTTCCAACTGAGTAATTACAGGTATTACAAAAGCAAAACGAGGATAATGGAATGTAGTCGAATTAAATCAGGTGATGCTGAGGGAATTAGATTACGAAATGAGGCACTTAAAGTAGTAAAGGAGTTTTGCTATTTGGGGCCGGCCGGTGTGGCCGTGCGGTCTAGGCGCTTCAGTCTGGAACCGCGTGACCGCTCCGGTCGCAGGTTCGAATCCTGCCTCGGGCATGGATGTGTGTGCTGTCCTTAGGTTAGTTAGGTTTAAGTAGTTCTAAGTTCTAGGGGACTGATGACCACAGCAGTTAAGTCCCATAGTGCTCAGAGCCATTTGAACCATTTTTTGCTATTTGGGGAGCAAAATAACTGATGATGGTCGAAGTAGAGGGGATATAAAATGTAGACCGGCAATGGCAAGGAAAGCGTTTCTGAAGAAGATAAATTTGTTAACATCGAGTATAGATTTAAGTGTCAGGAAGTCGTTGCTGGAAGTATTTGTATGGAGTGTAGCCATGTATGGAAGTGAAACATGGACGATAAATAGTTTAGACAAGAAGAGAATTGTAGCTTTTGAAATGTGATGTTACAGAAGAATGCTGAAGATTAGATGGGTAGATCACATAACTAATGAGGAGGTATTGAATAGAATTGTGAAGAAGAGGAGTTTGTGGCAGAAGTTGACAAGAAGAAGGGACCGGTTGGTAGGACATGTTCTGAGGCATCAAGGGATCACGAATTTAGCATTGGAGGGGAGCGTGGAGGGTAAAAATCGTAGAGGGAGACCAAGAGATGAATACACTAAGCAGATTCAGAAGGATGTAGGTTGCAGTAAGTACTGGGAGATGAAGCTTGCACAGGATAGAGTAGCATGGAGAGCTGCATCAAACCAGTCTCAGGACTGAAGACAACAGCAGCAGCAACAACAACAACAACAACAGGTAGTTCCTCTCTGTTACCTAAGCCACTGTCTTTACTTGGTAGAAGTACCAGGAAAAAAATTATTTACCTGTGTCAGAAGTAGTACATGAGGTACACGTGGATAAAAAATAACACTACCTCGGAGTCACTCTGCCGTCGAAATGGCATTACTAACGTAGCAGGCTTAATCAGAACTGATTTGTATAGAATAATAAGTAACACGCCACGTTATCCAATAGAAATGATCCATTTTAGTCATCATACCATCTGAGTTAGTTATTTTCCAACAAACTGCCAGATGTCACCATATGAGTTCACTGGTGTATAAGCAGAAGGTAACTGAGGTGGTTGTTTACAATAAGTATAGCAGCCACGGTTTGTGTCAAGTAGTGTAAGTAACGCCCTCTATATTCCAAAAACTAACTAACCCAGGTTCTTTCCAATATAGTATTTTAAAACCCATTTTTTACTAAATAAAAACAGTAAATGTATCTGCAAATCCTCTCCAAAATACTACAGGAAATCCCGATTTACAATTTATTAATTCGTATGTTAGTGGTGAAGCGATCCACCAAATCTTATGCAAAAGATCATTACCGTAATTGGTTCAAACAACTGTCCCCTACGGAACTGTTGCATCATATTCAAACTAAAAATTAAAAATATTTTATAAGATCGTCTTGATAAAATATAGTTACATACCAACTGGTAGTCGTCTAAAGCTAAAATACAGCATAGTCTCTAGTGTCATAGGGGTTAAGTGATCACTAAATAATTAATTTAAAAGAAATATAAAAGCTCGTACAAATCGTTTTTGAAGATCTGTAACATCACAGTAACTTACTGAAAATCAGCCTGACAAGGCTACTTTCTCCAGCTGCAATTAATGAAAACCTACTAATGTCCTCTATTGACGTAAATTTCTTGCGTAACGTATGGTGTAGCTCCAAGTGAGATGCGCTTCTTGCAAACAACGATATAACACATTGCCTTATACTTAGCCTCGAAAGCTAATACTTGTTTAACGGTAAAACCGATATAACACAGGATAATACCAACAAAACGGAAGACAAACCCATCCAATGATGATAATATGCTATGTTCTGACATATTAACAAATGGCTATTGTCTTACTTAAGGAAGTACAACCTCCGGATATTAGTTCCTTCCTTGGTCGTGACGCCTTCTCCCCTGAAACAGGAGACCGCCGAAAACCTACAAAAATTGGCTGCTGTTCACCAGCACTTGCTCATTGAGCAGGTGAACGCCAAATGACCTCAGATATTTACATCTCTTCCAGGAGGTCCATGAATCTGCCCTTTTCAGAACTCGTGAAGTTATCTGCAATGTGGGCGTTCGGTATTCAAGGGAGGCACGCATTCCTCCTCCTCTTTTTGCTTATCAATAAACACAAGATGTCCGCCCCCGGTAGCTGAATGGTCAGCGTGATGGATGATCAATCCTGAGTTCGATTCCCGGCTGGGTCAGGGAATTTTCTCCGCCCAGGGACTGGGTGTTGTGCTGTCCGCATCATCATCCTATCGTCCTCATCGACTGCAGGTCGCCGAAGTGGAGTCAAATTGAAAGACCGGCACCCGGCGAACGGTCTGCCCTTCGGGGGGCCCTAGCCATACGAATAAATAAAAAACCACACGTTTGACGCCAAAAGCCAGTATTACTGTTGTGAGACGATGCAGAGAACATCGTTTTCGCTTCACAGTCATGCAAGTGATCCACTCAACTAGCGGTGTATGTGAACGGGTGATGGATGAAGGATCCAGGCGAACTGCGATGTATCAGCGAAGAGGAAACCATTCTTCCTGGAAGTCCTCCAAAGCCGTCCTCCTGAGAATAGAGCAGAACGGAACAGTTTCAGTGTCGGCTTGCCTCGCCGGAAACAAGGTCCGGCGCTCGTGATGGGTTTCGCCCCCCCCCCCCCTTTCTCTTCTCTTCTGCTGACGGGATTACTTCTCACTCACTCCATGCGTCCGGCACCAACTCTTTCGTCGTCCTGACTTTGAGGCTATCCGCCTTCTGTAGGCAACCTCCTTTACAAAGGACTAGCCTCCCTTGAAACATTCGTTACTACACTCAAAGCTATCAGCGTGCTGAATCTGGAATAAATATGCTTCTGATAGCAAAAAATATCTTCACTTTCTTTTTATTGGATCACGATCGATTTCGGGACTACCAGACCAATCCTCACAACTTGCTGTCACCACCGTCCAATGCTAGCGTGAGCGAGAAATACTACTACTGAACGGTGACGATTTTGAATATACATATACTAGCTGAGAAACTCGGCACTGCACAGGTATTCATTTAGAGAGGAAAAAATATTAACTGTGTTTGTATTCTTAAAAATAACTTTGAAATTATGAAACAGTCGTACAAAGAAATATGCGTAACACACAAATATGTAAGTACAGCTCCTTCGAGTGTGTATAATGCTCGTATTTTCGCCTACAGCCGTTTGAATTTTGCAGTTGAAAGCAGTCAAAAGCGCTGCCGGATGCCAACCACTTCGTTAAGTGAGTATTAAAACTTCATGCATGATGCGGCATTTTTTCAAGCATCTCAGTGTTTGTGACGTCGTCTCCCGATATCTGTGTCATACAATTGTAGGTACATTGCGCGGCATTTGTTGATTGCTGACTGCAGAATATGTTGCGAACAGAGTTAGTAGCAAAGAGTAATAAATTTAAATGTCTTGCATGATGCGTCAGTTTTTGACGTATCTCTGTTTACGACGTCATATCTCCTGAACTATTATAGGTATGTGGTTCTTACGCCGACAGCGATTATTGCCTGACAGTAAGGGATACCATATGTGTACTAAGTTTGGTTGAAATCGGTCCAGTGGTGTAGGAGCAGACGTGGAAAACACACACACACACACACACACACACACACACACACACACGAAAAGTCGTGGAATAGCTACAGATGGCAATAATACCGCGTACACGAGGATATAAAAAGGCAGTGCATTGGCGGAGCTGTCATTTGACTTGAATGCGGAATGGTAGTTGGAGCTAGATGCATGGGACATTCCATTTCGGGAATCGCTAGGGAATTTAATATTCCTAGATCCATGGTGTCACGAGTGTGCAGAGAATACCACATTTCAGGCATTACCTCTCACCATGGACAATGCTTTGGCCGACAGCCTTCACTTAACGACCGAGAGCGGCGGCGTTAGTGTAGAGTTCTTTGTCGCTGTTAATTTTTTAATTTCTGTTTTCTTGCTACAGGAGTGCTAGAAGATCTACGAATCGTCACTAGATGAGAGGTATAATAAAGAAACGGCAAACACAAGAAGAGGATTTTTGTCACAGTTTTCGCATATCGACGATGACTGAAGTTGAAAATACGCTGTGAACTAAGTTAGACCTTATATAGGCGCCATGTCCTATATTAAACAGTTTTAGTTCTAGCTTTCTGAATACGTATTTCTTGTTTGTTTTGATTCTGTAAGTGTCACCAGTACTGGTTTTGATTCTGCTGCGTGGCTAGGAAATGTGGCGCAACAAAGACAAATTAATTTTACCAATGAATTCATTACTCTAGAATTAGGTAAATGCACCCATTGACAAACCAGATGAAGAAAATAGGTTAAATTTGTTGACCAGTTTAATTTTGCCAGTCAGGGGTAAATTCATTCCTAATTCCAACGTGTCATGCAACTGCGTTTTCGCGTTCCGTCACGATACTAAGTGTACATATACGAGTATATTAGCGATGTATTTCCAACGTGCCTTTAATTGGCATGAAATTACTCAACTCTTTGGCCATTAATAAGTAAAATTGCTCGTTGTTATTCCTGACGCTCGGTAATACAAACTGTGGAATACTGTCAGTCGGTGTACAGTCGATTAGGCCTGTCACTTTTCTACAGTTCACAAACTGCAAAAATTTTTTGATGAATAACTACATAAATACTGAATTACGAACGACACAGACATTGAAGTAACAGCAGTCTTGTAATTCATTGTGCCATGTTCCCTGGCACCTTCAATGCAATATAGGGAAAGATGGAGGTCAATAAAAAAAATTCATGCAGGAAGCAGAACGTGAACCAACAATTTTGCAGTAGACTATCTGCGCCTGTATTCAATTCACCACAGTTGACTGGTGCAAGTTGCGTCTTTTGATCTTATGATGCCCTGAAGGTATTTACCAATGATATGTCATTAACTTACTTTTAATTATAACTGATCGCAGCAACAATTATGGGTTTTTGATATATCTTCATTGCGCCGATGCCTTGAAACGGCATTCTTTCGTAGCACCAAAGTTACAATAAGAAAAGAGCTAAATACGAAAGCCTTTAACCAGCCATATGTTGTTTCCCGACTTTTTATTGTAACAATTAGTAACACAGAGGACGCGTTTTTGGGATACGCTCAATGCGCCAGTGCTGCGCAATAGCGTATATTTATGGTACGTAATATAAAAAGCGACAGACACGAGTTTCAACAGCTGTAAACGACTAATGCAAAACGGCGCCTCTTCAGTAGTTCTTGTGAGGTAGTACGCGATCATGCGTCTCTTTCGCCACGTTCTTCTCGACGAAAAAAAAAATGACGTGTTTGATTCTGCTTTCGCGTTTGTGAATGCTCCGCGATGTCAAATTCGGTGTCCTAACGTCACAAAACTCGAGCAGCAACACGTCCACGTCCGCTTTCGTTTTCACGTACCGAGCCAGGGCAGCTTTATGGGAATCTAGTAAGACGGGATCTACCTGTCCACCTGTGCCTACTATTCATTTATGAGCGTAGCAACCAGTGTTTCGCGGGAGCGCTTTTCCCTGAACCTGCACCTCTCGGCATAATACGGCTGGCTCCCAGCTCCCACAGTTCTGTGCACCCGTTCTCCAAAACCTTCAAAGAGTTTCGCTATTTCCCCAAACTTATTTCCAAACTTTCGCGGTAAAACTTGCTCCGCCCTTCGCAGCAGAAATTTCGACGCCGTGACTTCGCATGGGCGTCAGGAAAATGAGCGACGGCGGAAGGACGGACAGGGGCGACGAAATGAGAACGTGCCCTCGCTGCGCTGTGAGAGATCTGCTTCCTGACAGAACGGAGAGCGAGCTTAATCGCGGACTGAGCAACACATTAATCGGCGTATGCAGAGGCAGTCGTGTAAACGGACGGCCACATTGCAACCTCCCCCCCCCCCTCCACCACTTCTCAGCTGCATTTCTAACCATTCTCTCCTCCTTCCTGGTGTCGTGGGAAGTCGCGGTAGCTATCCCGTGTCGCGGTATATGCGTTCTATGTCTTTGCCTTGCACGTGGCCCCGCTACTTAATGACACCGCTGTCGACGAAGCAATTGTTTAATGGGCAAACCGAGATAAACTTCGCGTTGCTGCATAAGTGAAACACTTTTGGTAACGGTCACCAGCCCGCTTTGTCTCCCATACAAGCTTAAGACAAGTCGCACCGGTAGAATCACCAACTTTCTCCTCCGAATGCAAGAATATTTTGTTGACGCCGCCCTGCATAGGGAGAAACGATCATCATAACAAACTAAGGGAAATCAGAGCACGCACGGAAAGATATCGGTGTTCGTGTTTCCCGCGCGCTGTTGGAGAGTGGAATAGGTTTGATGAACCCTCTGCCAGGCACCTAGGTGTGATTTGCAGAGCAGCCAGTAGATGCATATGTAGATGTAGATGTATATGACATTACCGTAACAGAATGTTATTCGGTATCGATCCGCGTCAGTTCGTAGCGTGTACGCGACGGTTCACGCGTTTATACCGGCTCATATTGTGGCGAAGTGTCGGTGCACATCGTGCAGAAGGAGAGAACCACAAATATTTTGGAAGAAATGGAAATATACGATCATATTCAGTCCCATCCAGAACGCAAGTTCTACGTTTACACTTCGCAAGCCATGTTGCGATGTCTGGCGGTGGGTACTTGGTGTACCTCTGTCAATTCCCCCTTTTCGCGAATGGTTCGCAGTAAGAACGATTGATGGTAAGCCTACGTTTGCGTTCGAATCTCTTTCTGATTTTACACTCACTGTATTTTCGCGAGGTATACGTAGGAGAAAGTAATATATCGACAAACTCTTACAGGAACGTAGCTGTCGGGACTTGAACAGTAAATGAGACCGCGTTGCAGAACGCCTCTCTTGCAGCGTCTGACACTGGACCTGGTTGATCATCTCGATTACGCTTTTGTGCTTATTGAATGAAACTGTAACGAAACGCGCTGCTCTTCTCTGGATCTTCCCCATTCCCTCAATCAATTCTATCTGGTACGGGTCACATACCATCGTGCAATATTCATGTATTGCTCGAACGAGGTTTCCACTGAATCACAGTCTGGCATCAGTCTTCTGTGCAATTAGTTTTACGTGACCGTTCCACTTTAAATCGGTCCGAACGCATACTCAAAGATGTTTTGTGGAAGTAAGTGCTTCTAGCGATTGTTCTGCAATCGTGCAATCATCTGTCTACGTATAATAAAGACGTTACACTGGTTTTCGTTAAAAGTCAATTGCCACTACCTGTACCAAGCGCCCATTTTCTGGACGCCTTTTCGCATTACGCAACACTTTTCTAGCAATGTAAGTTCTGTGCATACAACAGCATCACCTGCGAAAAGCTCCATTAAACTTACGATGTTATCTCCTATGTCATTTACACATATTGTGACAAGTAATTGACTTACAACAATCCCTTGGGATACGCCATAAGTCGGGTTTACGTCTGAGACTTCTCTCGACTGAGAATGACATGCTGTGCTTGTTCTATGACCAAACAGACTTCTTTAACAGGAGATTTCTGGATAACTTCGATGCAGTCTTCCAAACAATAGTGAACTGCAGCTGAATGTTCCATTTAACTGTCGTCCATTATCTCCTTCTCGGGATGCAACCCATTCCGTAAGAGGAATACTATATTAAATTTCTATGCCATTCGATTTCTCACAGTACGATAACTTATGTGGCTATGACATGATCTTATATCTGTCTGAACGAGTATACAAGGTTTTACTTATTATTAATTGGAAGGATGTTGGTTTTACTATAATTAATACACTGGTTGTACTTTATTTCCTCCTTTGACTTCACACTCAAAAGTGCATTTGGTTTGTGATGCACGAGTCTTTGGGGGCACGATGCCTTGGTGAGCCTATTTTTGTAGTTATGCCATGATACTGTATGTATCTTCATAGCTATGAAGCATTTTAATACATTTCCTAATGTTTGATTTTGTGTTCTTTCATCATAATTAATAAGGTGTTGTATCCCTCGTTTCTCCATTACTTCAAATTTGGTTTGTGATGCACGAGTCTTTGGGGGCACGATGCCTTGGTGAGCCTATTTTTGTAGTTATGCCATGATACTGTATGTATCTTCATAGCTATGAAGCATTTTAATACATTTCCTAATGTTTGATTTTGTGTTCTTTCATCATAATTAATAAGGTGTTGTATCCCTCGTTTCTCCATTACTTCAAATTTGACACTTGAGATATATTTTTTATCGCCGTGTACGCCTTAAAACTAGATTACCAAACCTTCATTAAATTGAGGATTGCAATAGGGTATAAAGCAGGACATTTTGTAGTTAATTTGGGATGTAACATACCTTTGGAGATCTAATAACAGTAATTAACTATGCATAACCTATAATTTATAACTTCTCCCTTTAATTTTTCAGGGTTAACACAGTCCGTGGGAATATAGTAAGTACGTTGACAATTGGTTCTCGTGTGTATTTGACCAGCACGGGGTACATTGCTGCCATGTGTAGAAACCACGAATCCAGTGTTACATATTGGTACATTTAGTTACGTACGTTTCATTTATCTGCAAGTTTTGTGACATTGTTGTAAGCAGATGGTGTTATTTAGATCCTCTATACAGATGGTGGATGTAGCGAATATGACATGAACCATATAAGCTCACATCCTTTTTACCATTTCACAAAGAGTGACAACTACGAATTTTTCAGCATGAGTAATTTTTGTCAATTATGAATTCTGATTGTTTCAAGTAACTTAAATACTTTATGACACGTGTACATACGCGGTCAAGTTACATTAACGTGACCACCTCCACTGTGCGACATCAACATGTAATAACCACTCAGAGGCGGTAGGTGGCACCAGAAGCAGTGGAGGGTATTTGACCCGTGTCGAGGGGACGCGGAAAACAGTGTAGTCGTTGTCCTAATGCGGAAACAGAGAGATTGCTCTGATGTCCAGAAGGGCGTCATAACTAGCTTTTGGGCCAAGGGTGAAAACATTTCCGAAACGGCTACGTTCGATACCTGTTCACCCGTGCTCACTATTGTTCATCGGCGACGAAGGCTGGAATTTTCACGCCAATACCGAAACTAGACGACGGGTGGCCTTTTCAGATGAATCACGTTCTATGCTCCATCGGACACACGACCGTTGGCGTGCATGGCGTGAAACGTCTGAAAGCAAACACCGCGCAACAATCGACGGAAAGGTCCAGGTCCGAGGAGAGTGTGTGTGATCTGAGGAATGTTTTCGTGGCGTTTCCTGGGCGATCTCGTCATTCTAGGAGGCACAGTGGATCAACACAAGTATGCCTCTATCCTTGAGGATCGTATGCACATTGTCTTTCCTCGGCACGATGGCATCTACCAACGCAACGTGTTACACAGCTCGAAGTGCACTTGTGTGGTTCGAAGAGCACCAAGACGAGTTTACCGTGTGCCCCTTGGCAACAAACTTGCCGGATTTACACCCATCCGAGAATTGTGGGACCATCTCGTTCGGGCTGGTCGCGCCATGGATAGTCAACCGAGAAACCTACCGCAGCCGGACACGACAGAGGAGTCGGCGTAGCTGCTTATGCCGAACGGTACCTTCCATAACTACATTAACTCTCTTCCTGCACGTCCGCAGTGGTCCGCCCTGCAAAAGTTGGTTATTCGGTTTTTGAGAGTTGGTCACGTTAATGTGAGTAGACACTGTACTTATTGCCTGTGAAATGTCGAACTTAAGCATTTGTTATTGGTTGCACATTAATCACTTGAAAATGCCTGGGAATCGAAACCCCAGTTGTGGATACCATAACAAATAGTGCACTCCATGTGGAGAATGATGTCGTTTAAAAAGTGTCGGGCAAGACCGCTACGGTCGCAGGTTCGAATCCTGCCTCGGGCATGGATGTTTGTGATGTCCTTAGGTTAGTTAGGTTTAACTAGTTCTAAGTTCTAGGGGACTAATGACCTCAGCAGTTGAGTCCCATAGTGCTCAGAGCCATTTGAACCATTTTTAAAAGTGTCGGTGTTTCGCAGACCGTCACCTTGTGTAACAGAGGAGTGCACTAACCTTTAGGGAACCTCAAACTTATTAATTGGTTCGACGAGAGCCAATTGTTTAGAGGCTAATGGTTAACAGAAACGAAGAAATTTCTTTATTTCATTAATGGGAAAAACATTTATCATTGTATTTTAAAACTAACGTCACTGAATAACATTTCATTACACAATATGGAGATACTTCTGCGATTTGTCTTTTCGATTTTTCATTTTGGCTGAGACTCGTCTGAAATCTGGCTGATACGTGATAAGCGCAGGTCGCCGAAGTCCGCTTTTTAGATTCACTGAACTGTAGTGTTGAGTACTGTGACTTACACACGTAAGTGGTCACAAATATTGATATCAGTCTCTTGGCACAGCCTTTTTTTAGTGGGTATTATTCTATGTCTGTCTTCTACCTTTCGGTAGTTGAGCAACCAGTTCGCTTCGGCCCTCCAAAGCCTTAGTCTTCTTTCAGTCCCGGTAAATCCAGCTCTACTGTTGCTGAATCCTTTATAAGTAATAGAAATAAAAATGAACGTTTTAACGTCGTCAGATCACTATCTCTGCCATTTCTTTCTTCAGCGATATCAGATATTTTACATAAATAAAATACCACTTGCACCTAGATTTCTATCAGGTTTTCACTAACTTCCTTCTGAAATTTTTATTGAGTGAATGCTTAACAATATTTGTAATAAAACCATATCTAACTGCTAGTAAGGATTAACAAGAAGAAAAAAAGATCTTTTTCTTCCAAAAATTGATTGGATTCAGTATTTACAAAATCTGCCTAAAATGTTGTTCACTGATACCCATACCACGAAGCAATACCAAGATACATCATGAACTTCGTCATTATACATTGTTTTCCATGAAGTATTTCGGTGAACGTGGGCGTTCGAGAGGATGCAGTTGAAAATTTTTACAACTATCTTCACAACACGTGGATACTGAAAATATAAGCTGTACACAGCGTATAAACTCCACAAGAAGGTTGCATGTGAAAAGCAGCCAAGTCGGGAAGAGACTCTTGCGGCTGGCGAGGTCCGTTGTGGCCACCCCTGTCATATGCGCCGGCGGACATTTAAATCCCAGCAACGTCCACACCCGTTAAATCGGCTTTCGCGTAAATTCGTGAATCGTGATAGGGGTTTTGCCCTCAGTACAGTGGAAGTTGTGGCCTTACATGGTGCATTCTGTGGGCAGCGGTGGACACCGGGCGCGAGCTGACGAACGCGTGAACACAGCGACGGCAGAGTCGGACTCATTTCTGTAATTGACAGAAGATGTACTTCGCTAGCCGTACCCATTTAAATTACAGCTGCCTCTTCTAAACCGCCACTACAAACTCCATGAAAGGACAAGCGCAGGATAGTAGCTAAGTAGTGTGCACTCACAAACAATATCTTTTTCAGGGACATAGTGGTTTACTCTTAACGTAGAAGAGTTTGTCAAGACCGCTTCGTCGAACCTCTGGCTGACTGTCCTGACGCAAACATAGAATGTTTCACTACGTACACCTCGGCAGAATGCCTGACTGCCTATTATTTCCATGCCTTGGGATACGTTGATTAAAATTTCATCTTATGCCAGTATATTTTCACCACATAAAAACGCCATTCCAGCTGGGGAAAAATGGTGCGAGTAAGTGACGGTTATTGGAGTGTGTCAAAAGTCACTGGAACTTTTCAGATGGAGGATGTCTAGGGAAAGCTTATGGCCGTCGTTCGGACTTTGAGAAAGGCAGAATCATTGCCATGACGAATATGAAAGCACCACACCGACGGATCTCACAGACTGTTGGCTGTAGTGGCATGACTAGAGAACGAGTGGTAATGGGAAGGACTCTGGAAGAGTGTGGCAGAAAGAGTAGTCCCGTGTTCGTCCACAAAGATTACTCCACGAGAAGATTGTAGCGTTGTTCAAGTTGCTCTGAGGGTAGACAGGTACTGAAATATACGGACACAGGTAAAGATAGAGTCTCACCACGAACTTAATGGAACAAATTACTGAAACCTGGGATGAGATTTCCATTTACCCTGTGTGGATACTGCTGACACCATTAGGCAGCAACAGACACTTGCAGGATGTAGAGCAGACGTGACCAACCTCTCAGCTTAAATGGGCCACAATGGAAGTAGGTTAGTATTTTTGGGCTGCACATACTATACTTCACACTAACATGTTTAAGGGAAGAGAGAGAGGGGGAGAGAGAGGGGGGGAGAGAGAGAGGGGGGGAGAGAGAGAGGGGGGGAGAGAGAGAGGGGGGGGAGAGGGGGAGAGAGAGAGGGGGGGAGAGAGAGGGGGAGAGAGAGAGGGGGGAGAGAGGGGGAGAGAGAGATGGGGGAGATGGGGGAGAGAGGGGGAGAGAGAGGTGAAAGAGAGAGAGGGGGAAAGAGAGAGAGGGGGAAAGAGAGAGAGGGGGGGAAAGAGAGAGAGGGGGGGAAAGAGAGAGAGGGGGGGAAAGAGAGAGAGGGGGGGAAAGAGAGAGAGGGGGGAAAGAGAGAGAGGGGGGGAAAGAGAGAGAGGGGGGAAAGAGAGAGAGGGGGGGAAAGAGAGAGAGGGGGGAAAGAGAGAGAGGGGGGGAAAGAGAGAGAGGGGGGGAAAGAGAGAGAGGGGGGAAAGAGAGAGAGGGGGGAAAGAGAGAGAGGGGGGAAAGAGAGAGAGGGGGGAAAGAGAGAGAGGGGGGAAAGAGAGAGAGGGGGGAAAGAGAGAGAGGGGGGAAAGAGAGAGAGGGGGGAAAGAGAGAGGGGGGGAAAGAGAGAGAGGGGGGAAAGAGAGAGAGGGGGGAAAGAGAGAGGGGGGGAAAGAGAGGGGGGGGAAAGAGAGAGGGGGGGAAAGAGAGAGGGGGGGGAAGAGAGAGGGGGGAAAGAGAGAGATGGGGGGAGAGAGAGAGAGAGGGGGGAAAGAGAGAGAGGGGGGAAAGAGAGAGAGGGGGAAAGAGAGAGAGGGGGGAAAGAGAGAGAGGGGGGAAAGAGAGAGAGGGGGGAAAGAGAGAGAGGGGGGAAAGAGAGAGAGGGGGGAAAGAGAGAGAGGGGGGAAAGAGAGAGAGGGGGGAAAGAGAGAGAGGGGGGAAAGAGAGAGAGGGGGGAAAGAGAGAGAGGGGGGAAAGAGAGAGAGGGGGGAAAGAGAGAGAGGGGGGAAAGAGAGAGAGGGGGGAAAGAGAGAGAGGGGGGAAAGAGAGAGAGGGGGGAAAGAGAGAGAGGGGGGAAAGAGAGAGAGGGGGGAAAGAGAGAGAGGGGGGAAAGAGAGAGAGGGGGGAAAGAGAGAGAGGGGGGAAAGAGAGAGAGGGGGGAAAGAGAGAGAGGGGGGAAAGAGAGAGAGGGGGGAAAGAGAGAGAGGGGGGGAAAGAGAGAGAGGGGGGGAAGAGAGAGAGGGGGGGAAAGAGAAAGAGGGGGGGTAAGAGAGAGTGGGGGGGAAAGAGTGAGAGGGGGGGAAGAGAGAGAGGGGGGGAAGAGAGAGGGGGGGAAGAGAGAGGGGGGAAGTGAGAGAGGGGGGGAAAGAGAGAGAGGGGGGGAATGAGTGAGAGGGGGGGAAAGAGTGAGAGGGGGGGAAAGAGAGAGAGGGGGGAAAGAGAGAGTGGGGGAATGAGTGTGAGGGGGGAAAGTGAGAGAGGGGGGTTTGTGTGAGAGGGGGGAAAGAGTGAGAGGGGGGAAAGAGAGAGTGGGGGGATAGAGAGAGTGGGGGGAAGAGTGAGTGAGTGGGGAAAGTGAGGAGTTGAGGGGGGAATGTGTGAGGTGGGGGGAAGAGTGGAGTGAGTGGGGGGGAAAGAGTGAGTGAGTGGGGGGGAAAGTGTGTGAGAGTGGGGGGGAAAGAGTGAGAGAGAGGGGGGGAATGAGTGAGAGAGAGGGGGGGAAAGAGTGAGAGAGAGTGGGGGGTTGTGTGTGTGTGGGGGGGTGTGTGTGTGTGTGAGGGGGGTTTGTGTGGTGTGAGGGGGGGTTTGTGGTGTGTGAGTGGGGGGGAAGTGTGTGAGTGTGGGGGGGATGGTGAGAGAGAGGGGGGGAAAGAGTGTGAGTGAGGGGGGGAATGTGTGAGAGTGGGGGGGAAAGAGTGAGAGAGGGGGGGAAGAGTGAGGAGAGGGGGGAAAGAGAGGAGAGAGGGGGGAAAGAGTGAGAGAGAGGGGGGAAAGAGCGAGAGAGGGGGGAAAAGAGCGAGAGAGGGGGGAAAAGAGCGAGAGAGGGGGGAAAAGAGCGAGAGAGGGGGGAAAAGAGCGAGAGAGGGGGGAAAAGAGCGAGAGAGGGGGGAAAAGAGCGAGAGAGGGGGGAAAAGAGCGAGAGAGGGGGGAAAAGAGCGAGAGAGGGGGGAAAAGAGCGAGAGAGGGGGGAAAAGAGAGAGGGGGGAAAAGAGAGAGGGGGGAAAAGAGAGAGGGGGGAAAAGAGAGAGGGGGGAAAAGAGAGAGGGGGGAAAAGAGAGAGGGGGGAAAAGAGAGAGGGGGGAAAGAGAGAGGGGGGAAAAGAGAGGGGGGGAAAGAGAGAGGGGGGCGGGGGAGAGAGGGAGAGGAGAGAGGGGGAGAGGAGAGAGAGGGTGGAGAGAGAGGGAGAGGAGAGAGAGGGTGGAGAGAGAGGGGGAGAGAGAGGGGGAGAGAGGGGGGAGAGAGAGGGGGAGAGAGGGGGGGAGAGAGAGGGGGAGAGAGAGGGGGAGAGAGAGGGGGGAGAGAGAGGGGGGAGAGAGGGGGGAGAGAGGGGGGAGAGAGAGGGGAGAGAGGGGGGGAGAGAGGGGGGAGAGAGGGGGGGAGAGAGGGGGGGAGATAGAGGGGGGAGAGAGAGAGAGGAGTGGGGGGAGAGGGGGGGAGAGAGAGAGGGGGGAGAGAGGGGGGAGAGAGGGGGGAGAGAGAGGGGGAGAGAGGGGGGAGAGAGAGGGGGGAGAGAGGGGGGAGTGAGGGGGGAGAGAGGGGGGAGAGAGGGGGGAGAGAGGGGGGAGAGAGGGGGAGAGAGGGAGGGGAGAGAGGGGGGAGAGAGAGGGGGAGAGAGAGGGGGAGAGAGAGGGGGGAGAGAGAGGAGGGAGAGAGAGAGGGAGAGAGAGAGGTGGGGGGGCGGGGGCTGTCGTAGGTATGGTGGGAGTTTCAAACTGAAATATTCATATTATCATAACTTTACATATACGAAATTTTAAGGACTTTTTTCCAGTTGTGTAACAAACTCTCACTTCTTGGGCCGCACTGATACTTGCTTTGGCGCGCATGCGGGCTGGACACACATGATATAGAGCCAGAGTTAATTGGGATATCCAGTGTAATTTATTGTAAGCGATAAGTCTCGCTTTCGTTTCCAGTGGTCTGATCGACGCCAATATACACGTAGACGATCTGGTGAAATATCACAGGACACAGCAGTTCTTGATATAAATGCCTCTCTATTTCCGCGAACCATCATGAGAGAGAACTATTGGACGCGACAGCAGGACTGACATGGTAAATGTTAAAAACTGAATGCTCGTCACTGTACGACAAAAACGATAAACCCTGTTGTTATATCTTTCCCGACTAGCGTACCAGACGACATGTTCCAGGGAGGTTATACGAGACGCCACACTACAGTACACACCAAGAAGACTTTAAGGGAAATACGCGTCCCTGACTGACCAGCCCAGTCCCCGGATTTGTCACCCACAGAGAATGTCTAGGATGCGGTGGAAAGACGTATATACCAGTCTCCACCATCTATCTTCATGATCTGACGCAGCTGGTGTTTCAGGCAAGGCAAGAAATCTTCAAGATGATATTCGAAGGCTATTTGTTCATTTTTTCATATATCACAACGAATACAAGTGTGTTTCCATGCCCGTAGACCTGGGGGTCACACCTGGTACTGATAATGATTGACACCCCCTCCCCCAAGTCGTTAGGCAAGGGGGTGCATAGATACGTTACTGAATTGGCTCACCTTGTATTCTGCCAGCTGCGGTACGGAAGACTTTTTCATTATTTTCTCCAACCCTTGTACTCACCGATCTTAAACAACTGTTTTTATTACACTGAATTCTTGTAACCAGGCTGCACAGTGTATTAGGGAAACAACGACTAGTAAATGTGCGAGCCATGTATTCCGAGCAGGTATCTGCAAACGACTTAAACAGTACGTTAGGCGGCCGGCTGAGCCCCGCCAGATGGGCCGCAGCATTAAGCCAGATTAGGGCGCTCCCTCAGCCTTAATTGCTGTATCTTTGGTTCTGCAGCGCTTTTGTTACAACCGTAAGCTTTTAGGTAAACATAAGCAACAAGTGGTGCGCGCGCACGGGACTTTAACATTGGCAAGTATTCAGCGGAAGGATTTCGCACCAGACACATATGTAATTGTTATTTGTTTATTGTCGTTTTTCTGAACGACTGCAATAAATGGACGACGCATCCAAATGACATTATTATTATTTTATTAACATCGTACACAACGAGCCTCCTTACGACTACCCTACAGTCCAGGTGATACCCAGCAGCGAGCACTTGAGATCGAATATATCGAATATTTGGAGAAGCCTGAACCGCATCAGAGTGGGTGTGTCATTTATGAATGCAAACCTAGTACAGTGGGGTCTTTTAGATCAACACAACAACAGTGTTTGTGGCAAATATCCGGATATGGAACAACTTCTGACCTGTCGAATTGTCCCAGTACATACCCTCGAATTGTCCCAGTACATACCCTCGATTAACAATGCCAAAGAAACAACGTATTGGACGTAGTCAGATTATGGGCTGAAAAACTTTTAATCTCTCGACACGAAAAATACTGTAACGACAGCGCAGAGAAATACACCGACGGAAGAACAGTCGCAACATCAAAAAATAATTGAAGTAGAGTAACGAAATTTAGGGAGTGCATTTGTCTAGTTAACACATTTATGTGACTCACATTGCAAGATTACAGGTTACTGAAAGCGTGAGGTAAGCTACTCCAAATGTGAAATTGTAGGTTCGTGTCATTCGAGTTCTCATATGAAATCGCGTACCAACCCAAAACTCCAGGTGTAGGTCCAGTGTTTCTAGGTTGGTTTCACGCTCTCGACTGCCTTCCTCCTCATCGACACACGGCCATCACTGGCACCGAGGAAGAGCCAGCGGTCATCTGAAAACACAATAGACCTCCACCCGCCCGTCCAATGAACTCTCGCTTGACACCACTGAAGTCGCATATGGTGGTCGTTTGTGGAATGCAGTGAACTGCACACTACGCGGCGTCTGGCTCGAAGCTGTCCTTGAAGCAATCGATTTCTAACAGTTCCCCTTGTCAATGTGGTGGAGCTGCTCCTCAAATTGCTGCTGCAGATGCAGTACGATGCGCCAGAGCCATACGCCGAACACGATGGTCTTCCCTCTCGGTAGGCCACGTGGCCGTCCGGAGCCCTGTCTTCTTGCAACCGTAAATTCTCGTCCATCGCTGCCAGCAATTTTGTACAGTGGCTACGTTCTTGCCAAACCTTTCTGCAATGTCTCAAAAGGAAACTTGGCTTCTTGCTGTCCTATTACACGACCTCGTTCAAACTCAGTGAAATGTTGACAATGTCGTCGTTGTCGCTTTAAAGCCGTTCTTGACTAAAATTAACTCGCCACGACCAGTCTCAAAGGAAACGCTCACGAGCGTTACAGCATGTATTTAAAGCAAACCCCTATTTTCATCCTCACTGTGGTGCTACTAGCGTCACTCTTATGCGACTCGCAGGAAATCTGAAGAGACATCTTCCAGATGCAGAAACACACCTACAACTTTCTAATATGTCGCACAACTCCTTCTTGGTATTACGATTTCTTTCCGTCACTGTATGTCTCGAAAAATCCCCTACAGAATATACGAAGAGATCCTTTAAGAAAGCAGCGGTATTACTACCAGAAAAAGGCGAAGGCAAATTGGCAACTACAAAACGTACTGGAAGTCATTCTCAGAGTTTTGCTGCAAAACAGGCTTCCGCTTGCTAATCACGGGGTCCGACACAAGCCCTGAGCACTCCGTGGGAAACCTGGGCCTTCACACGCGTGGTTGGTACGTATCCACGGTGCAAGGTCTTCAGACACCTCCGACATGTACCAGAATCGAGCTGGGAATTCCGCTGCCGAGGTACGAGTACGACAGCAAAGCACCACTCGGGCTGATGATTAAGGTGCATCACGAACAAGCCCAAATTCTCCTGCAGGGATGTGCCCCTTGCAATAAACGCTCTTGTGTTCACTGTCTATCGGATTCGCTTTATAATATTAGTGGGTGACGCGAAATAAGAGGCACATTTAAAAAATCGCATACAAATAGCTTTGCTGGAGGTTAAATTCAACAGCTAAGGAACAGTCTTCTAACATCTGCATACATTCACATTTTAATCCTTCTTGGTGTACTGCCGCTTTATCTTATAAAACAATTAAAATTCTAAAATACTAAAATTATCAACGTTTCGACAGTCGTAGCAGCCTTCCTCAGTGTACGACCTGAGGAAAGCTGCTACAGCAAGGGAGAAACGTCGTTTTGCTTTACTATTTTAAGTATTTTATAAGAATGCGCGGCAGAATGCCCTGAATTTAATGAAACTGACACCGGCCAGAGAAGCCTACGTATTTACATCTGCATTCGCTGATACGCGCTGAACCATAGAGTAACCTCTTGTGTAGTTGTGTTCCTGAAAGCCCAAACAATTATAAACACGTCTTCGCCGACGGCGACATACAAACACGTAAAGAGTAATTCTTTTACAACATACATAAACCATTATGTAGTACATATAAATTTAGAGTCACGTGTAGCATCATTTATTTTTTGCTCATACTGTACTCTCTCTCTCTCTCTCTCTCTCTCTCTCTCTCTCTCTCTCTCCCCCCCACCCCCCCCACCCCCCACACACACACACACACATTACTTTATTAACAGATTATACAAACCAGTAATCATAATTATCGACGTTCCGTTTTAACAGTCCACCTCTGCTGGGGGGCACCATACTGCGTTTCCTGAAAGAGTATAACGTAAACCTAATTTTCGTATGCTAATTTCTTCTACTCTCAACACATCAATTACTTTAATTTCTCCACAGATTAGATGCCTTGTTCTTTCCTGATATCCTCATTTCTCTATTTTCTCTTTTCGATCAGATCTAAACTGCAGGTACGAATCCATTTCTGCTACTTGAATGTGATATTCCTCTCTGCGTTATATCACCATTGCATCGGTCGCGTACGACAGAACCGCAACAGTCATAGTCCATGGCGCCTAGATTTGTTATAACGGTACTGTAGCTGCTGGCAGGGTCTCCCTCGACTTACGAAGGACGTAGATGAAAGCCGGCCGGCTCTCCTTTGGGAACCAATACGCCCCCCCCCCCCTCGCACCCGCCGACATGAAGTGCGTAACCTTATTCATCGATAGTAATTATGAGTTACTCAGAAGTTTAACAGCAGCTTCGGGAAACCACTATTCTGGTGACATACAATCCACTCGCACGTTGGAAAAGGAAAACGCACTGCATATCGTACTTACTAGCATACTGGTACGAGCATAGAAGAACAGAAACAAAAGATCTGGAGCACTTTGTTTCCTAACGTATGTCATCTAGATGGCTGTCACGTGTAACAAGCAGAAAATATTCACAAGCTGATTCACGTGCTGAGCTGTACAGTAAATACACTGGCGGAAAATGAAATCCCAGGACCAAGAAGATATCAATGGAAGGGAGGTCTGATGATTTCGCAGTTGAAGGCAACTGGTCCACACACAGTCGCCCACGTTGGCTGTCGGCAGCAGCAGAACGATGTGCGTTATCCTACTGAAAAACATTCGCTGAACACAGCGAAAAAATGGCAGCGCAACCGGTTTACTCGTTTCACGTACAAATTTGCTCTTCAAGATTCTTGGGATAGTAATGACTGTGCTCCTGCTGTCACAGGCTGTCGGACCCCACACCATATTTCCAGATATATGCACAGTGTGTCTGCACTGCAGAACACTCACCTGGCCTCCTCCTTAGAAACATACGATCATTAGTGGCACAAAGACAAAAACAGCTCTTACCTCAAAACACAACAGACCCTCGCTCAGCCCTCCAATTAGCTCTAGCTTAACACCACTTGAAGCCGAAGTGGCAGTGGTTCGGAGTTTGTGGCACAGACACTAAAGGGCGTCTGGGTTGGAGCTGTCCCTGGAATACACGACCTCATTCGAAGTCTATAATCTGCTGACACTGCCTTCTTTGTCCCCTTAAAAAGGCAAGCTTAAGTCACACCGACCTCACAACGTCAAATTCGGATAACTAACACTTACGCAATGTACACGGCGGATTTATATCAAACTGCTTTGCCACGCCACGGTGACGTTATTTTCGCTCCCTTATTCGACAAATGCGAAAGCGGTATTGGCGTTATCTTTCAGATATGCTAACACAGGTCCCAAATTTCGTTTAAAGTCCTACTGTGTATTCAGATTTCATTCTCCGCCAGTATATTTGTACAGCAAAAATGAAATATCTTATAGCATAAGAGCTGCAGATGATTTACTCTGCGGTAGCCAACAGGTATCTTAGTGCCCTGCACGTGTCCGGCGAACCCTGTGCCAATTACGAGCAGCACGGTAGCTGGGCACACACAGCAGTGTTAAGGCCGGGCAGAGAGGCGGCCGCGGAATTCAATCTGTGTCGGCAGATTTCGCCGGCAGTGGCCGCGGCCAGGATACCCGGATATCGACGCCGTCCGGACGTGGTCCCCATCTGCAGCTGGGACAGCGCGGACAGCCTGCGGCGGAGAAGGGGGAAGGGTGTCAGCTGGCGCCGCCCACGCGGAGACAATCGAATCCCGCTCAGCTGATGCCAGCCTGCACCATCCAACACCTCAGCCATTGAGCTACTGCGACAATACAGACTGAACTAGTAATCGTAATTCTGCAACTGTGAATTTTTATTTCATTCACGTACTGATTGAAATATGCACCAGCTACGCTTTTCCATACGAAAAACAATGCCTTTAGAGAAGTTACAGCCATTTTCAAATACTGTGGGATTTTACATAAATCTTAAATACGATGTCTGCGCGTGTTCTCCTCTCCGTCTCATCAGTCGCCTTTTTATGGTATTATTATTATTGTTGTTGTTGTTGTTGGTTTGACGCAGCTCTCCATATTAGTCTATCCTGTGCATAACTACTGCAACTTACAACCATTACAAGCCTTGGCCTTCCTCTACAATTTTTACCCCCACACCCATCCTCCATAATTCCTTCCATTACGAAATTCACAATTCCTTGATGCCTCAGGATGCGTCCTATCCCTTCCTTTAGTCAAGTTGTGCCATAAATTTCTTCTTCCCTCAGTTCGATTCTTCAACTCCGCGTTAGTTATTCCATCTACCCACATAATCTTCTGATTCATTTTATAGCACCACATTTCAAAACCTTTTGTTCTCTTTTTGTCTCAACTGCTTATGTGCACGTTCCACTTCCTCACAAAGCTGCATTCCATACAAATACCTTCAGAAAAGTCTTCCGAACAGTTAAATGAATATTAGATGGTCATAAACTCCTCTTTTTCAGAAATGATTTTTTTGCTATTGCCAGTCTGCATCATACATCCTCTATAATTCCGGCAGCTGTCAACAAAGCAAAACTCTTCTACTACTTTTAGTGTCTAATCACCTAACCTAATTCCGTCAGCATCGCCACATTTAATTCGGCTGCATTCCATCACTCTTGTCTTCCTTCTTTAGATTTCATACTGAATCCCTTTTCAAGATGCTGTTCATTTCGTTCAACTCCTTTTCCAAGTTCTTCGCCGTCTCTGACAGAATTACAATTTCATCGGCAAACCTCATAGTTTTTATTTCTTCTCCCTGAACTTTAAAACATTCTCCAAAATTTTTCTTTGGTTTCCTTTACTGCTTGCTTAACGTGCAGACTGAGTAAGACCGAAGATGGGTTACAACCCTGTCTCACACTCTCTCGAACTAACGTTTTCTTTTCATGTCCTTCGAGTCTAATAACTGCAGTCTGGCTTCTGTACATGTCGTAAACAAACTTTCGCTCCCTGGATTTTAACTCAGCTACTTTCAATGTTTGAAAGAGTGTAGTCCAATCAACATTGTCAAAAGCTCTCTCTAACAAGGGAAGGGTTTCACAAGTGGGTCACCGATTTTGATCAAGTTTTGCAGGGATGTTCTACATTGGAAACAAAGAAGCACGTGTTTCGGCTTTTTGCTAGACACACTCTGGTTTTTGAAGAGAATCGAGGTCAGAGTGACGGAAAATGGTGCTTTCAATGCTGTACATCGAAATATCGTGTAGAAGCAAACACTTTTTATTAATTTGGGGTCTAAAGTTAATAATGTTTCAGTTACTACTGTTTTTGTGTTTTCATGTTGCAACTTGGCTACACGTCATTCTACAGATCTAGCAGAGCGATGTCGGCGATCGAGCGATCAAGATAAACTACCAAACCGGTCGTCCGTGTTCGATTCTTGGTTGTCGCTTTTTTCCACTCGATATTTGTTCGGTGTATTTGAAAATATCCTGATAATCAGATTACTTTCATTAGCTTTTTTAAATATAACCTCGGTAGGTGTGATTAATAAATTGCAGACAAGTAATGACATTTTCATCGTCATAGGTAGTATAAAATTATACTTTAAGTATATTATTACGTAATCGTCACCGATCGTCTATTCGTGAGCATTCTCGCAATGAGTGAGATGAAGCTTATCATAGCAACAGACAAAACATAAATATTTCTTGCGCCATGCGCAACACACGAACGAAATTTCGTAGCATTGACATTTTTTCTGGAACATTGTTCGTGGAAACGTATCTCATTCACGATGCTACAAACATACCTACCAGATATCTACCTGCATGTGTGTAAAGGCATATCATAAAAGACAGGCGCGGACAACTGGTTATGGACCAAAGCATGAATGTTGATAGCCTCTGGCTTATGTTAGAATCCTCTGCTTTGCTGTCGATGCAAGCAATTTTGAAGTTGTGCAATGAAATTCTTTACCTGCCGAAAAAAGTAAATGTCACACAGTTGACATAGAGACGTACATTTCAGTGGTATCACTTTCCGGTGCAGGTCGGCTAATCGTCACCTTCCACAAAAGTCCTACTGTAGCGAGTCATGCATCATAATGAAAATACCTGTCTATACGTTATATACACTTATTTGATGATTAATCACACCTCCTGATGTTTTATTTAGGAAAAAAGGCAAAGAAAAATATTCTAGTTATCAGAATATGGGCCAGTGGTTTGGTAGTCTATCACCTTGATCCTTCGACCGCTGACCTCGCGCTGCTAGACATGTAGAATAACGTGCACCCAAGTTACAGCAGGAAAACACAAAAACCTTAGTAACTGAAACATTATTTACTTTAGACTCAATATTATTTTAGTAAAAATGTTTGCTTTAAGACGCTATTTCGATTCATAACATTGAAAATACGATTTTCCGTCATCACCTTAAAACTCGTGTTATTAAAAAACTACGGGGAATCTAGCAAAAACCCGACTCTCTATTTTCCAATACGTGATCAAAATCGGTGACACACATGCCGGAGTCTCCCCTTCTGAACGCACAAACGCTATAAACGAAGGGTTGCCTTTGTTCAAGCTATCTTCCAGTACAAGCCATAACAGCAAAAATGGAAAGCCTGATGTCCTGGACGAACTTCCAGCATGCTGGAGTAGCTGTCCGTATGCGCTGCAACTGTTCGTTGCGCTTTTTTATATGGTTTTCACATCTTCGGAAATGCCATTTTCGACTATGTAACGATGATTTTAAAATGAGCCTTGGCCCGAAACTAGTCATCGAGGGAATAAAAAAGGAAAATTTGAAACTTTGAACTGGTTTTTCGTTCTACTGATGTCCTGGAATTTAGATGCTGTTGTTATAGGATAGTATTTGTTAGAGATCCATCTGTAAGTAGTAAGTAGTGTTTTCCTTCATCCCGTAGAAATTTACATACACGCAGCACAACATGGGCAGTTTTGTTCCCGTTAAATGATAATATAGTACAAAGATATCGTGACAGTATCGGCTGCCGAAAGCATACTGCGTTGCAAGTTATCGTGTTCCCGTTTTTTCCGATTGTAATGGTGATATAATAGGACGATTGCACGGGAAGAGTGTGGGACAAATGGACGCAACAGTCATATTCAGAAATTATGTAAATCGCCACATAACCGGAATTCCGAATAATTCTTAGGAATGTGGTTGGTAAGCATGCAAAAGCTCGTACAGTAACATTACTGTGTAGGTTTTCCATGAAGGATGAAATTTTGAAGAATTTCTTGCACTTTAAAGGAGTGATGTATCAATAACACGAATTCATTCATACTGATCATTCAAAAATGGAGGCAGGAAAAAAAGGAAGATTAGTGTTTAACGTCCCGTCGTCGACGATGTCAGAGACGGAGCATATGCTCGGATTTTAGGAAGGAACATATTCTATTTAATTTAGATGGCCACTTATGAAAAATTATGTCAATCATTTGGTGCCGACCTCGCGAATACAATTTTTAACTTCAGGGCAGAAGGTGCCAGATCGTTGGCCAGTCAAACCCCTTATTTTCTTTAATGGCGGCTTTCAACACCAAAAACACTAATGTATTAATGTTTGAATGTTTGTCAAAATAGACACGTTCTTTCAAACACTTCAAAACAACAAAAGGCAAACGCGGACAAGTTTTGTGATCTCGGTGGTCACGACACGTCATCGGGACTTGGAAGTACGCGTCCAGGGATGCGATCTGACGCAATATTGTAAAAAAATTAACATTATTCGCGGGTTCCTTCGCAGTCCTGACAGAAATAACGTGTCCAGCATGTGTACGTAACGTTCGGAGTTCACTGTCACTGCTACAGCCCTTCCCCTCAGTCACACGTAGGGACGAAGACGTCTTTCATCAACCATGCAAAGTTGTCAGGAGCCCAAAAACGATAGTTCTGTCCGTTAACCTGTCATTTTCAGTGGAAATGCGCCTCACGGCCCATCAACAGGATTGCATTCCGGTCGTTTTCAAAGGTCACATGTACACGAAGAACGAAATCTTCCCGTTACTAGAAGTACCTATCTTTGATCCGCATTCCAGCAGCACCTTATATGGATGGCATTTTAAATCCAAACGTAACACGTCTCTCGTCCGCAGACAGTATGTATTCTTTTCTCTCAGGGACCACGTTAACATGGCCACGAAATACCAGCAGTGTTGCAACAGACTGCGCTACCGTCCACTGTTCCACTGCTACCGAAACAGCTGAAGACCCCAAAGGGAATGATGTATGCGTCGTCTCCCTCCCGCCACCGACAGTGGTGTGCTATCCACTCTTACGACGTCCGTTTCCCATCAGGTACCCCGCGTTATGGAGTACACTAATGAACTAAATACGGTCTTGATGTTGCCACAGTCCTCGCGCTGGGGATACGCCAGGGAAAATATTTACATCAGTATTTGGCCTGCACGAAAGGAGAGGTGGTGGCGTACAGTTCCTCAGCGCTACTCAGTGTTAAATTGTCAGCTGAATTAAATTCGCTGAAATAAAACACATGCAAGCGATGGGGAAAAAAACTAATGAAAATCACTAGCGCGAAATTTCAGTGAATCACGTCGAGAAATACCGAACCTGCAGTGCAATTAATGTGACCTAGCAGTTAAAAATTTGTGCTACAGGGGGATTCTACATCTACATCTGTACTCCACATCTTTTGGTGTTCTAATACCATCCAGTCTTTGATCTTCGCGAATCAGCAAAAAAAATATTAAAATTAAATAAAAATACTGAAATAATTCCGTTACTTTCAAGATAATTAAAGTAACGAGTATAAGCATAACCTGCGTAATGTCAAAGCGTAGGACAATGCCTGTAGTCGCTATTACTCAGCCACTCGCTATGTTAATGATTTACTTTATGAATAGTCACCAATATAGTGCGTAGCCTTTCTTAAGCACTTACATAACAAGAATAATTAATGTGCAAATAGCCTTAACTGACCGATTTCTTCAATAGCACCGTCATAACAACAGGAGTTTTCCAAGCCAAAAGAATAATGGACAGTTTAAAGTTTACCGCTTAATAGTAAATGCTTATTATTAGAAGAAATCTAATCAAATGCATCACTACACACAAATCCTAAAACCGTAATTAAATACATACTTACGTCAAATGAAAGTTAATTGAACTGTAAACTATTGTTATGCCTAAGGCACATTTTTAGCACTGGATCCTTACAATAAGTTACAACAAGTGTACCACTTTGTAAAACGAGTGTACGTAGTGACTCTGTTGTGGAAAATGAACAAACAAATATTCTTTCTTTCGCTACTGCCTTTATCCCGCATCGTGTGCAGGGTCGGCAGGGTTAAGTACGGATTTGGCATGGTTAATTGAAGGGGTGGCCGGATGCCCTTCCTGCCGCCACCCCATACCCCCTGGGACGGAATTAATGTACCCCAGCTGTCTGCGTCTTAGAGTAAATCGTGAGATAGTGTGAATGTGTTTCAAATGTCTGCGAGTCGTGTAACTGATGCGGGACGTGGGGACCAGCCCGGTATTCACCTAGGATGATGTGGAAAACCGCCTAAAAGCCACATCTAGGCTGGCCGGCACACCGGCCGTCGTCGTCAATACGCCGGGCGGATTCGATCCGGGGTCGGCGCGCCTACCCGAGTCCAGGAAGCAGCGCGTTAGCGCTCTCGGCTATCCTGGCGGGTCGAATAAACAAATATTCTATTGAAAGTAAATTAATACAGATGAGCAGTTAATTTTGCTACGATTCCACATGACTTCCGAGAATATTAATTATATTCACTGCGGTATGGTCCGAAGAACGAGGTCCCAACGCGAGGGCAGTACGGGACCCAAGCGAGCACAGTCGCTACAAGACGCAACGGCAAATGAGAGACGCTGCCGCAGACACGCCCTCCAGAGTTCCACACTCCACCGCTGCAGCGCGCTCCATTACGGCTGAGTGGAGTACAATCATCACCGAAAACGACAGCATTCTCTCACTACGCCCAGCAGTACGAGAGTCGTATCTGACAGAAACTATGCACCAAAGTTTACAGGCAGTTGTACTTTAAGAGAAGACACTTATCTTGTACTGTATCAGGCGACAGTGACAAATATACGTGACATTACTGTGGCAATGGATTGATTCAAAGTTAAGTTGTTCAATTTATAATAAAGTGATCTAAAGTTGTGTGTGTGTTAACGTATAAAAAAATCGGCCTCCTTCAGAATTAATCTAAGAACGAACCACTGTGCCGACGAGTGTTATTTTGTCTGGCAGAACATCCACATATAATAGTGCTTCAAGCTGAAAATACTTATAATTCGTGAAAAAAAACAGTACATCTTTTTTTTCGGCAAGCTCTTTATCGTTCGTGTTTCATAGGCCCCCCTTTTATATTACAACAGCAAACAGTCTTAATTTTGAGAAGCACACAAATATTCAACTCGCCTTTCGAACCAATAATGACCTTTCAATAAAATTACGTTCCGCTACCGCTACAGTAGAATTTAGACTTTATTGAACTTTTAGAACAGGAAAAACTGATAAAGCTGAAATAACATTTGAAGCAAACAAAGATTTAGTTAATAAAATAATATCGCTGTTCATCTGTATAATCTTTGCAAACATAGAATCTGTCAAACTCATGTCAAACCGTAAGTAACGTATAATTTTTCAATATATTCACGTCATTTACTATCTAATCAAAACAGTGACAGTTATAAAACAGTTCACTAACTACGTAATATGGACGTCACACCATTCTAGACGTGAGCAAAATACAGTCACTTTAATATAAACGACATTCGCCTTTATACACGGCCTCACGAAAACTGTATTCGCAGGTACTTAACAATGGCGACAAATGCCGAAACAGTCTGACGTTAATATAGATTAGTTATTATAAGCAGCTATTCTGGGGCATCTTTCTAATAGTCACGTCATTCTGCATAAGAACAGAACGAGATACTGTATTAAAACTTTTCAAAGGAAGATCTTGATACCGCAGAACTATTTTCAACTTATTGATCAAAACTTGCAGTTCACGATAGTGTTTGTAACTACGTTTGTAACTACAGAACTGGCGATTCTCAAATTTAAGTCGATGTCAAACCCATGACAGACTGACATCTTCTTCCGTTCAAGATTTTGAAATGAATTATACGAATCCTTGCGGTTATAATCTTTAGCTCTGATCTAGGCTTTCTTCATTAAACCGATCACGCTTTATCGAAATTACAATGATACAGCGCAGAGCTTATGTCTTTAACATCTGTCGACATCCATCTTCTATCGCCTCCACGTATTTAACGGTTCTTTATGCCAGTTATGTGCATTTCTCGATCTAAAAGCTCTTTCCAAAGTCTTTAATGCTTTGATGCATTATAATAGTCTGCCAACATTGTACAATGAACGCTCTCTAATTTCATATAAAAGAAAGCTTTTCAAAAGCTCTGCCTATCAAAATACATATAAATAGAAATGTTTTCTTCTAATCAATAAATTTTACAAACATTTAATCACACTGTATAATTTACGAATCAAACAAACGGAGGTAATATATTATAATCTATGAAATCCTTCTCAAGATTTCATTTTAACAGATCTATAATAGTTACTAAGTCTGATGCTTCCACATGATAACCAGCGAGTCAAGCCAAACGGTTACGCCACATTAGCCATGTAAGGCGTGCGTCGTAACGTGATTCGTTGATATGTTACAGTCTGTGGGGCAGAGTACTTCTGGTCCCTTCCCCCTTTACCCGTTTCAATCGTTCTCGGACAATAGCGGTCCTGTAACACTCCCTCTGCCATGTGCGACATGTACATAATTAATAGATCTATCTGTTGGATGACCGCTGTTGATTCTTAAGAACGAGAATAACTTGAAGGTTTCTTTTCGGTCACTTCGAACCCTTCGTCACTCCGCTGACGGTCTTCTGTTTATAGCGAGCGATCCCCTTAAGCAATTATTTCATTCGAGCAACTCTTCATGAAGGGAATAATGTGATCTATGTAGTAGGAATACTTAAGTGACACAATGTTTTGATCAGTCCTGCACACATGCTCGGATGATGTGATTCGTCGTGGCGACTGTTAGCGATACGCAAGAGATCTGGGTACGAATACTGTTGTCGAAAAGTTTTCTTCCGTCACGGCACATCCTACGCCTAGGGTTAAATTCCAAACCTCATCGGGGAGTGCGATGCAATGTGGGCATGCCACTCAGTTGATAATAATCCGTCCGTCAAGCTTGGTGGGTCTCTTAATGCTATTCGAGAAGAACAAGTCGCAACTGGATTCTATCCTGTCCCTTTCATATATAATAATAATGATAATAATAAGTTAGCAATATATGACAACCCGTAGCATCACAGCTCCGAAAATGAAGTTCTCAAGAATGGTAATGAGCCTTTTTATGACAAACAGCAGTTCGATAGTAGGATGAACTCTCATTACTGTTGGTCAATCGCAAAGTTATAAAGCAGTGGCGTAAGATATTTAAAACAATGGCCCTGTTCAAGTCACTGGGGATTTCGACGAAGCGCGTAATGGAATTACAAACACACTGGACACGAGGCTCCTGTCGTAATTCGGAAAAAGTGCAGCGTCTTGCGCGTGCGCTCCCTCACTCACACACACACACACACACACACACACACACACACACACAATTGCCGAGCCCACCGCGACCTTGCCGCACGCACACTGCGCATCCAGTATCGAGTTCCCACAGGGGCCACGCGAATCAAGGTCTTGCTGTTCAGAATCACTCACATTACTTGGCGCGTCGCTTCCACTGCATTAGGGCCTACCGCACACTCCCATATTATCCCTACCGCTTTGTTCTGTAGGAACTCGGTAGACCACAGTGACGTACAGGGTGTTTCACGACGAACAGTAAATGTTTTAGGAGGTGCTGGTTTACACTAATTCCAATAAACCATGGTTAAATTGTGAACAATTTTTGTTGATTACATGAATGAAGCTGGTTTCATTACCGGTGTTGGAATCACAGTTGCTATGGGTATGTTTATCAATTGTTATTTTTGTTCAAAATTCAAGTAGTGAAGTTGTGGCTGAGTTTGCACAATTGAATTTTTCCACTGGGATCGTTATTTGTTGGCCAATTCTACCGTATCGTTTACGCATGCCGCATGTGTTTACTAACGGTGAGTATGCCGATATGGCATTTCGGTACGGGCTTTTAATGGAAATTCTCCTCCTGCTGCTTGTACGGAATGTGGCGTACGATTTACTGACTACAGGGTGCCAGATTCGAAAGTGAATTTAAGTGTTTGAATTAAAATATTCTTTTATTTTACTTTCCTCACTACTGCACAGTTTAGAATGTGTGTCCATTTTCAAGTGGTTGTGTAAAATACACAACAGCTGTAACGAAGTTAGCCGGCCGGTGTGGCCGAGCGGTTCTAGGCGCTACAGTCTGGAACAGAGCGACCGCTACGGTCGCAGGTTCGAATCCTGCCTCGGGCATAAATGTGTGTGATGTCCTTAGGTTAGTTAGGTTTAAGTAGTTCGAAGTTCTAGAGGACTGATGACCTCAGAAGTTAAGTCACATAGTGCTCAGAGCCATTTTTGTAACGAAGTTAACATTCACCTATGAAAAATCATTGATTGTTTAATCGAAAGAATAAAACAAAAAATACAAAATAAAAGAGGAGAGAACAATTTGTCAGAGAGAGACATTTGGATTAAAATCAAAACGCACACATTGTTAAAAAGTATTAGGCTGTCTTAGTACTGCGTTCATTTAATTGCACGACAGTACCTTTACAGCTATGGACTACGTAAACATTATTGCGGACCACGACAGCGATGGCATATTCCAGCAGAATAACTGCCCATAGTACAAGGCCAATGGTTTGAGAAACATGATAGTGAACTCACGTTGAAGTCTCGCCCACTAGATATGCTTGACCTGAGCCCAATGGAAGTTACAGGAATTGTATGACCTGTGCCTAGACATCAGGTGATACATTGCCTCCGGAAATTTATCAAGGACTCACGCAGAATGGCTGTTCCATTACACACCAAAGGCGGATTAACATGCTGTTCAGCAAGTAGTCACAATGTTTTGCCTCACCAGTCTAAGTATACAATGTACTTTAATGTCTCTTGGCGTACTGTATTTTAACTATTTCATTTAGATGCTGCAACTGAACACAGTTACATAAGTGACGCCAGGGAACACACCTTTAACCTGATATAATGTTAAGCCGTTAAAATCTGCTAAATACAAAGGTATGCTGTGTTGGCATGTGATGTTTCTTATACTTATTATGCAAATGATGCCTAAGCCTCCTACCCAGAATACCCTGACGGCCTACTCGTGGCTTCGCCGACCTTCAGCCACTGCCCACGACAGCTGCAAGCGAACAGAAGACCAGAAATGCTCGTTCGCAGGCGCCAGACCCTCAAAATCTGCTCTTTCTCAGGCTCGCTCATGTCAATGGAGTTCCCCATTTCCGGCCCTTATAGTCGGTAACATAATTCCCAATGACAAACAAGGGTTTTCATTGGGATTTCTGCTTCCCTGTTGTTCTACAGGGTTAAAACCTTCCGATTATTCATCCAATTCTTGTTATTGTTTTGCCTTGTTATTCTTCATTTCTGTTTTCCCTTCTTGGTAGATCATTAATCCAATATCTTTGGTGTCTCCTGGTGGAACTCGCATTGCCAAATATTAGATCCGGCCACGCCGATGACGCTCGGAAATGTCCAAGCCTAGGGATTCCCCATTTGTCTTTGCTTCGCTTGTATAGTTTTCTTACAGGCGATGTGCCTTCAACGCCACTCTCGCGGTGGGCAGTGGTCATAACGTTTTAGCTCACCAACACACACACACACACACACACACACACACACACACACACACACCTTGTTATACAAGGCGGTCCATTGATAGTGACCGGGCCAAATATCTCACGAAATAAGCATCAAACGAAAAAACTACAAAGAACGAAACTCGTCTAGCTTGAAGGGGAAAACCAGATGGCGCTATGGTTGGCATTGTCCTATGTTAAACGGATATCAACAGCGTTTTTTTTTAAATAGGAACCCTCATTTTTTATTACATATTCGTGTAGTACATAAAGAAATATGAATGTTTTAGTTGGACCACTTTTTTTCTTTGTGATAGATGGCGCTGTAATAGTCACAAACGTACAAGTACGTGGTATCACGTAACATTCCGCCAGTGCGGACGGTGTTTGCTTCGTGATACATTACCCGTGTTAAAATGGATCGTTTACGAATTGCGGTAAAGGTCGATATCGTGTTGATGTATGGCTATTGTGATCAAAATGCTCAACGGGCGTGTGCTTTGTATGATGCTCGGTATCCTGGACGACATCATCAAAGTGTCCGGACCGTTCGCCGGATAGTTACGTTATTTAAGGAAACAGGAAGTGTTCAGCCACATGTGAAACGTCAACCAAAACCTGCAACAAATGATAATGCCCAAGTAGGTGTTTTAGCTGCTGTCGCGGTTAATCCGCACATCAGTAGCAGACAAATTGCGCGAGAATCGGGAATTTTGAAACGTCGATGTTGAGAATGCTATATCAACATCGATTGCACCCTTACCATATTTCTATGCACCAGGAATTGCATGGCGACGACTTTGAACGTCGTGTACAGTTTTGCCACTGGGGACAAGAGAAATTACGGGACGGTGACAGATTTTTTGCACGCGTTCTATTTAGCGACGAAGCGTCATTCACAGACAGCGGTAACGTAAACCGGCATAATATGCTCTATTGGGCAACGAAAAATCCACGATGGCTTCGACAAGTGGAACATCAGCGACCTTGGTGGGTTAATGTATGGTGCGGCATTATGGGAGGAAGGATAATCGGCCCCCATTTTATCGATGGCAATCTAAATGGTGCAGTGTATGTTGATATCCTACGTAATGTGCTGCCGATGTTACTACAAGATGTTTCACTGCATGACAGATTGGCGATGTACTTCCAAAATGATGGATGTCCGGCACATAGCTCGCGTGCGGTTGAAGCGGTATTGAATAGCATGTTTCATGACAGGTGGATTGGTCGTCGAAGCACCATACCATAGCCCGCACGTTCACCGGATCTGACGTCCCCGGATTTCTTTCTGTGGGGAAAGTTGTACGATATTTGCTATCGTGATCCACCGACAATGCCTAACAACATGCGTCAGCGCATTGTCAATGCATGTGCGAACATTACGGAAGGCGAAATACTCGCTGTTGAGAGGAATGTCGTTACACGTATTGCCAAATTCATTGAGGTTGACGGACATCATTTTGAGCATTTATTGCATTAATGTGGTATTTACAGGTAATCACGCTGTAACAGCATGCGTTTTCAGAAATGATATGTTCACAAAAGTACATGTATCACATTGGAACAACCGAAATAAAATGTTCAAACGTACCTACGTTTTATATTTTAATTGAAAAAAAAAAAACGTACCTGTTACCAACTGTTCGTCTAAAATTGTGAGCCATATGTCAGCGTCATCTATCACAAAGCGAAAAAAGTGTCCAACTAAAACATTCATATTTCTTTACGTAGTACACGAATATGTAATAAAAATGGGGGTTCCTATTTAAAAAAAAAACGGTTGATATCCGTTTGACCTATGGTAGCGCCCTCTAGCGGGCCAACCATAGCGCCATCTGGTTTCCCCCTTCAAGCTAGACAAGTTTCGTTCTTTGTAGTTTTTTTCATTTGGTGCTTATTTCTTGAGATATTTGGCCGGTCACGATCAATGGACCATCCTGTATATACATCGTCAGTCACCAAGCGCGAAACTCATGTGTTCAGCACACTGTCTGGTCAGAGACCTATGATAAACCGAAGACTGAATCAGCTGTTTGTTTTCATCACCAGTACAGTGATATTACTTACAAGTTAGAATATCGGAGGTCATATAGATCGATAGAAACTTCATCAGAAATGTATAACTTCGAATATCTATGTCCTTGGTTGTCGAAGATCAATGGAACTAGGACTTGGACCGTCAAGCCTTAAAATGTACATGCTAAAGCGTAGTTTAGACTAGTATAATCGCCTGATGCAACATAATACATAGATGCGTATATCGGCAGTACGTTTGAACACGACGCAAACTCTTCGTATATACAGGGTGTATACAACTAAGTATACGAAATTTTGGGGTATGTAGAGGAGATAAAGAGAGACTTCGTTATGTGGCAAAAATGTCACTGGTGCACCGTTTCGCCGCTAGAGATCCGTGACAGTTTTGACGCTGTGACGTTCAGAGACAGTAACTGCAGTGAATATTGTTTTAGCGGTGTTGCTGAAAATATCGTCCGTTTCATTATCGGACAACTGACACCTTGGTGCGAACGATTGTTTTATTGTTATTATTATTAAAGGGACCAAACTGCTGAGGTCATCGGTCCCTAGACTTACACACTACTTAAACTAACTTATGCTAAGAACAGCACACACATCCACGCCCTCCGGCGGAAGGGGCCGCGGCATGGTGGCTCAAAGCGCGCGGCCGAACGATTGTCTAATAAGCTCAAAACAACCAGATGTTTAACCAATAGTGGCTGCAGCTCTACCAAAACGGGTAACCAGTTCTTCTGGAGTATCTACCAGGGACTCATACACCAAACACTTGATCTCCCTCCCCTTCATCCCCCTCCGTCTCCTCTATAAAAAATCCGTGATTCACGTCATGAAACGTGGTGGGCACGATACTGGCCCACTCCTCCCAGCCTAACAATTGGGGAAAACATTGTCCACACGTTTTCTGATATCAGCGGCAAAGTGTGGTTGGTTCGCCGTCATGCTTGACCCATAATCATTGACTGCTAGCGGGACATTCCCCATCATTTCCGGTAGTACTTCACCGTCAGTGTTCGGCAGTAATACGGACCAATCAGACGGTAATGAACCATACTAGCCCAAACATTTAAGGTAAATCTCTGTTGGTGGTGGACCACTCACAGACATGTCTATTTCGGCTGCTGACTATTCCTTTTCTTGTGAAGACAGCTTCTTCAGTAAACAGAACAGACATTTGGAAGGCAGGGATGTTAATAATTTGGTGTAAATACTATTGACAGAGCACTGAAAGACCTGTGTCGAAACAAGGCCCCCGGAGTAGACAACATTCCATTAGAACTACTGACGGCCTTGGGAGAGCCAGTCATGACAAAACTGTACCATCTGGTGAGCAAGATGTATGAAACAGGTGAAATACCCTCAGACTTCAAGAAGAATATAATAATTCCAATCCCAAAGAAAGCAGGTGTTGACAGATGTGAAAATTACCGGACAATCAGTTTAATAAGCCACAGCTGCAAAATACTAACACGAATTCTCTACAGACGAATGGAAAAACTGGTAGAAGCGGACCTCGGGGAAGATCAGTTTGGATTCCGTAGAAATACTGGAACACGTGAGGCAATACTGACCTTACGACTTATCTTAGAAGAAAGATTAAGGAAAGGCAAACCTACGTTTCTAGCATTTGTAGACTTAGAGAAAGCTTTTGACAATGTTGACTGGAATACTCTCTTTCAAATTCTAAAGGTGGCAGGGGTAAAATACAGGGAGCGAAAGGCTATTTACAATTTGTACAGAAACCAGATGGCAGTTATAAGAGTCGAGGGACATGAAAGGGAAGCAGCGGTTGGGAAGGGAGTAAGACAGGGTTGTAGCCTCTCCCCGATGTTATTCAATCTGTATATTGAGCAAGCAGTAAAGGAAACAAAAGAAAAATTCGGAGTAGGTATTAAAATCCATGGAGAAGAAATAAAAACTTTGAGGTTCGCCGATGACATTGTAATTCTGTCAGAGACAGCAAAGGACTTGGAAGAGCAGTTGAACGGAATGGATGGTGTCTTGAAGGGAGGATATAAGATGAACATCAACAAAAGCAAAACGAGGATAATGGAATGTAGCCGAATTAAGTCGGGTGATGTTGAGGGTATTAGGTTAGGAAATGAGACACTTAAAGTAGTAAAGGAGTTTTGCTATTTGGGGAGCAAAATAACTGATGATGGTCGAAGTAGAGAGGATATAAAATGTAGACTGGCAATGGCAAGGAAAGCGTTTCTGAAGAAGAGAAATTTGTTGACATCGAGTATAGATTTAAGTGTCAGGAAGTCATTTCTGAAAGTATTTGTATGGAGTGTAGCCATGTATGGAAGTGAAACATGGACGGTAAATAGTTTGGACAAGAAGAGAATAGAAGCTTTCGAAATGTGGTGCTACAGAAGAATGCTCAAGATTAGATGGGTAGATCACGTAACTAATGAGGAGGTGTTGAATAGGATTGGGGAGAAGAGAAGTTTGTGGCACAACTTGACCAGAAGAAGGGATCGGTTGGTAGGACATGTTCTGAGGCATCAAGGGATCACCAATTTAGTATTGGAGGGCAGCGTGGAGGGTAAAAATCGTAGGGGGAGACCAAGAGATGAATACACCAAGCAGATTCAGAAGGATGTAGGTTGCAGTAGGTACTGGGAGATGAAGAAGCTTGCACAGGATAGAGTAGCATGGAGAGCTGCATCAAACCAGTCTCAGGACTGAAGACAACAACAACAACAACTATTAGCTGAAACGCACACGCTAGTGAAAGTCATCAGCTGTAGGTCTTGTACCTTCTGATACTTGAATGGCTGAACAGTCCGTATACTGCGAGGTCTACCAGTTTCCTATCGGTCTGGTCTAACAGAGTGTAACCAATCATCAAGAATCTGTAAACATCAGTAGAAACGTTCATGTAAATACCTGATAACATAAATAATAACAATGTAACGTTTTTCCAGGAATGTGTACATCGCCGCCAGCAATAATGAAAGCTTAGCCCTCCTAGCAATAAAATGTAATTGTGATGCCATTCAGGTTCCAGTGTCAACGTGCTGCATACGACGCAGTCATAACAACTGTGAATGTCGGGCTAAGGCAAGTCCAGCGTAGAAGCGTTAAAGGACCACTCGCGGATAAACGGTGCACTTGGGAAATGTGTCACATAACAAAAGTGTTTCTTTTGATCTCCTCTAATAACTCTGCAAATCTGTATACGTAGTCTTTCTTACAAGCTATTACATAGTACAGGTTTAATCAAATCACAACATACAACTTCGTTTAGATGTTAAAAAACCGCCAAGATTTTATCATTTTGTATGGAAATTTTCTTTAAACGCAAACTGGGCTAAAAGCACATCACATATTAGCAACCTAGTTAAAAATAATTCGATACTGAACTGCTTCGTAAGCGAATGTGTAATGTCTAAAAGACACCACCTTTATCGAAACGAGAAAATAAAATTACGGTTTTTAATAAACAACCTTTTTAGAATAAAGTCATGAAGCTTACATTAGTGTGACAACAGTAGCTTAAATAGCACGACAAAGGTAAGAGCTATATCAGCGGCCCTGTTTTAAAGAGTTTATATATATTCCACCACTTCGTTAAACTATCTAAAACGGCCCATTTGTAATGAAAACTGAGGAAATACTTTGCTATTTTTATATACCAAGCAAGTTTTGATGGGTCCATGACTCCGTTCTTTACATCACGCACTTTTTGCAGAAAACATTTTGGACTGCAAGCTCCTGTATCGTTCGGTCAAACGTATATAATCACGCCCCTTCGCCGCTGCTAGTTTGTGTCACGTGGCATATAGTGAGCAGAGGTACGTGTGTGTATTCGGGATCATGGAAGTGGGTCTGCATCATATGGGTGTAACCAGTTGGTGTCATCCAGCACGAAGTTGACAACTGATTGGTGCACTGTCGTTGGTACCTTCCACAATGGTCGAAGGTGACTCATTGTTGCCCAACATAGGTGACAATTAGCGACAGCTTTCCCCAAAGCGGGCCACTCACTGGTCCCCTTGGTGCGGTGGCAGGTGGAAAGTCCTGTGCCTACACGATCTCGAAGATGGGTGTTTCTAGCACCCACGGCCTTGTCGCGATCAGATGCGCTGTTATCGTGCGCCTTGCCCATCCTGCGCTCACACGGCCAGTCCATTTCGAGTGGCGGCTCGAGCTCATCCGTCAGCCTCTATCGCTAATTCAGGTGCTTGGGGCCTATTCACGTGGGGGCTGAAAGAAATGGAACGGTGCAAAGCGGCGCACTAGTTAACTTGGAAGGAACTGTTTTCAAATTACTGTCGTATGTCAGCTCGATGGAAGCTTGGTCACGGTTGAAACTTAATAATAATTCACCAAAAGTACGTTTTGACAGATTAAAACTGTGTGCAGGATCGGGACTAGAACTCAGGACCTTCGCCTTTCGTGGGTAAATGCTCTACCATTGAGCTACCCAAGCACGACTCACGCTCCATCCTCACAGCTTTAGTTCCGCCAGCAACTCATCTCCTACCTTTCAACCTTCACAGAAATTCTCCTGCGAAACTTGCAAGACCAGCACTCCTGGAAGAAAGGATATAGCGGGGATGTGGCTTAACCATTTTCAGAATGAAATTTTCACTCTGCAGCAGAGTGCGTATTGATGTGAAAACTTCCTAGCAGATTAAAACCGTATGCAAGAGTGAGACTCGAAATCGGGACCTTTGCTTTTAGTGGACAAGTTCTCTACAGACTGAGCTATTCAAACATGACTCACGTCCCATCCGTATGAGAGATCTTACTGTTGGTAGCAAAGCTGTGACTATGGGCCCTGAGTCGTGGTTGGGTAGCTCAACTGGTACAGCACTTGCCTGCAAAAGGCAAAGATCCGAGTCCGGCATACAGTTTTCATCTGGCAGGAAGTTCCATATCAACGCACACACCGCTGCAGAGTGAAAATTTCATTCTGGACGCGTCCTCCAGGCTGTGGTTAAAACACGTTTTCAAAGTATCCTTTCTTCCAGAAGTGCTAGTTGTGCAAGTTTAGCAAGAGTGTTTCTGTGAAGTTTGGCAGGCAGGAGATGAGGTACTGTGAGGACGGGTCGTGAGTCCTGCTTGGGTAGCTCAGTGGTAGAGACTTGCCCGCAGTAGGCGAAGGCCCGGAGTTCTTGACTCGGTCCGGCACACTGTTATAATCTGCCATGAAGTTTCATATCAGTGCCCACTGTAAACAAGCTGCTGGGATCCATGTCAACTGCTATTGATCCAGGATACTGTCAACGCATACCAAAAGGTCACACCGCAGATGGTGTTCGACAAAGGGACTGTGATGAGATGAACGTAAATTTTTAATAACAAATCGAAATTTCGCGCCGTTATCCTGTAAGTTGGTAAGCGTGCTACAAAAAGCGTGCAGAATGGCCTGTAGGTGGCAGCATAGTGCAGATGAACACATACCGTCGCAGCATTAGTATGAAGATGGCCGCCCCACTTGCGACTTGGCCCAGGGAAGAACAGTGTTCTGTTATTCGGTTTTTGCGTAGTGAAGTTGTGAAACCTATTGAAATTCATCGACGAATGAATATTCACTACGTCTACGAATCGAGTAGGAAGTTCACAAATGGTGTGACTTCAGTGGAAGATGCTCCTCGTCCAGATCAGGCACAACGAGTTGTGACTCCACAGAACATTGCAGCAGTTGAAGCCATAGTGAAGGAAAACCGCCGAGTGACACTGAATGACATTGCAGCATGTTTACAGATTAGTCATGGGTCAGCACACCACATTGTGCCTGATGTGCTCCAGTTTCACAAAGTGTCTGCAAGATGGGTGCCACGGCAGCTGACTTCTGAAATGAGAGAACGACGTGTTGATGCTTGTGAAGGACTTCTTCGGCGCTCTGAACGAGAAGGTGATGGCTTCCTTGCAAGAATCGTTACTGGAGACGAAACCTGGGTTCACTTCCATCAACCGGAAACGAAGAGAGCGAGCATGAATGGCGCCAGTCCTTATCACCAAAACCAAAGAAGTTTCGAACAGAACCATCAGCAGGGACGGATATGCTGACTCTTTTGAGACAAAAAAGGCATCATTTTGGAGCATTACATGCCTAGAGGGACCACTGTCACCAGTGCATCATACACAGATCTCCTAAAAAATCATCTGCGGCCTACAGTCAAATCAAAGCGACCTGGATTGCTGTCAGCAGGTGTCCTTTTGCAACATGACAATATAAGGCCCCACACTGCCCGTACAACAGTTGCAACAATCACAGACCTGCATTTTGAGTGTCTTCCTCATCCACCATACTCACCAGACCTTGCCCCCAAGTGATTTCCGTATGTTTGGACCACTCAAAGGCGCAATGGGAGGAAAGAAGTTCCGTTCTGATGAAGAGGTACGCCACGCGGTGAATGAGTGGTTGCGCGGACTACCAGAATAAATTTTTGTAAGGAATTTATGTACTTTGTAGGCGCTGGAGGACTTGTATTGAGCGTGAGGGAGATTATGTTGAAAAGTGATACAGCGTTGTACCACTTCTGCACAACAAATAATATTTTAAAAAATATATAAGGTTTTCATTTGACTCACCCTCATAAAAACTTGGACTTTCTACAAGTGGTGTTCCGTAAACATCAGGCACTCGAAGAACACCGTGATGGATCTTATTCAGTTACTTCGGAGAACAAAATGTAATAGGGGGCAGTGTTAAACGTTCCTCCGACTAATCTGCGGAGGAGCAGTGGAGTCGTGCCACGACACAAGGCGCGGCCGCAATGCACTGACAATGAGCGATGTGCGGAGCTCCAGATAAATTACACCGCTAATTTACAACGACACGTTTATTAGCGGACCCTGGTTGATTCTCGGCGCTGATACGCTTATAAAAGCGGTACTAATTATCATCGCCAGCCTCGGTTGAACTGGGTTAGGACTGTCACTATTCCAGCACCCCAGCAATCTAAGTTCACCCAGAAAGATTCCGAGATTTGACCACCGGACTGTGAAAGAGCACTGCTAAGAGTCAATACACCGTCCCCAACTGGTTCGTCATACCTCCTGCTGAACCCCCCAAGAAGACGTAATCAGAGGTCATCGTCCCCTAGAACTAAGAACTATTTAAACCTAACCAACCTAAGGACATCACACACATCCATGCCCGAGGCAGGATTCGAACCTGCGACCGTAGCGGTCGCGCGGTTCCAGACTGTAGCGCCTAGAACCGCTCGGCCACTCTCCATTTAACAGCACCTGCAGCTAGCAGAATGCTCCACGACCTAATACGACCTTGTAGTTGCAATGTGATCTACAATCTAAACAAATCTACTGAATGATAACGGTTTACTGGAATTGCTGTCGTTAGGTGCATAGAGATTTTCTTTGATTATGGTTCCTCCGCTGCTGCACTGTTTCGGTTGTGCAGGCATTTTGAAGTGCTTGTCTGAAATAGATACCAGGTGTAAAATACGAGGAGAGAAAATACACCAATAAAACAATCATTCTTTGCTTGGTCTAACAATCTATATACTGGAAACAAAAATGTGAATGTTCGCTTGTTCACAACGATGTATTTCCGAGAGTTGTTTATCGATTGCTTTGAAATTTTGACACAAAGTTGCATGTTTTTATAACCTGTTTATGCATAATATACGAATAAATATGCTGTATTACAGAGGAAACGTTACGACCAAAAATCTCGAAAGGTTCTTCACCGATTTATTTTATATTTTTATAAAACCCTGTAATGAACATTCAGACGGACTTACGATCCAAATAAGGCTCGAGATCAGAGAGACAGGGAAAGAGGGGATGGGCAGAAAGATGGGAGGAAAAGGAGACAGAAAACAGAAAAGAGAAGATGGACAGAGAGAGGGAGCGGGAGAAGATGTAGGTAGAGGGGTAGGAGATGGGCATAGAAGGGGGAAGGAGGTGATGGACTGGAGAGGATGGTAAGGAGGAAATTGATAGGAAGGAGGAGAAGATGGACACAGAAACGGGGGGACGAAGTAATGGACAGTGAGAGGGGGAAGGAGGAGGAGATGGACAAAGAGAGGGGGAGGACGAGGTGGACACAGACAGGTAGACTGAGAAACATGACATGCCGGACCACATTACACACCTCCATGCAGCTATTGTTGCCTCACTGAATATTCCTGGCTTGAAATGCCGCTGTCAGCAATGGTCTTGGGCGAGGTTCCCGACTACAAATACCCATTACACGCTGTTCCCTTCGCAATGTTTCTTAGGAAAGTATTTCAGATGGACCTGGATTCACCGACAGCAGCAACTCCTATCGCACTGGAAACCGATAGTCATTTACAAGCCATGAGATTCGTCTCACGATCTGTCATTGAGGATATTTTTACGATGACTGTTCTTGACGATGTTGCGAGTGGTACAACATTCCTCGCAGACACGCTGTAAGGTCTGCGTCGACACACAAACCATTTGGGCAACTTCGATCGGAGTGGGGCCAGGGGCACCGGCAACATATCACGTCTCTAAGTCGATCCATCTTACTGCGTTGATTTGGTACAACCAACTGGCGCAGACATACCACTCCAATGGAGCGTTACATGGCCGCCTGTTACCAGATCTACAGCACTCCAAAGCGACCACTGTGTTCTTTTAAGGGGAGTGACCAATATTTTGTCCCGTTTAAAACGGAAATTGGATAGTTGCCCCTCCGTACGACCATTTAAAGGCGCTTGGCAATAATGTGCTACAAGTGGATCGATACGATGCTAGTGTGAGTGGGTACAGTGTCCCGTGACGGAGTCTGCGGCCGTATTGATTGCCGGCCAAATGGGCGCCAGCCGTCGCCACAGCGGCGTCGCTTTAATGGCAGACACTGTGACACGGCGCCTGTCCTGCGCGGTGCCGCGGCCCCGCAAGACGCGACAGTCAGTGCGATCAGAGCGTCCAAAGAGGCTGCTTCACTGTCTCCCACCAAGTCACAGCTCAACAGCGCTCTACCCTCACAGCTTTCTATCGGCACCACGGTTTGCGTTGATGTACACTGAAAGGCTCATATTACACTATCGGAAAAAAATCGCAACATCAGATAATAAACAGTATAGAGAAATGAAATTTCGGAGACATATTTGTCTAATTAACATATTTAAGTGAATAACATTGCAACATCAGAAGCTGTAAGCCCGAGATAAGCCGTTGCAAATGAGAAATGGTGGTGTACTAATAGGCGGTGTAACCATGCATTGTGTTGTACAAGTCGAGGATGTCGGTTTGTGGGATGGAGTTCCATGCATGTTGCACTTGATCGATCAATGCGGGGACGGTTAATACTGGTTTTGCATGACGTCCCGTATGTGCTCGAATGGAGAGAGATCTGGTGATCGAGCAGGCCAAGGCAACATGTAGACACTCAGTAGAGCATGTTGCGTTACAACAGCGGTATGTGGGCGAGCGTTATTCTGTCGGAAAACATCTCCTGGAATACCGTTCATGAATGGTAGTTTTGTATCCCGCCTGGAAGGCCGAGCGTGGGTCTGCTCTTGAAAACTGAAAGGTTCGCCGAATGAAGGAAGCGAGTAGGAGCAGGTGAGGTTAAACACGTCGGTACTGCAGTATGAATTTAAATTACCTTTACTCTAGCAATGAGGTGTGAAGTGTCCCGGCCGCCTGCTCTTGATGAAACGGGCCGAATCTGTAGCGGAGTTCGTAGACCTCCACAGCACCGGCTAGAGGTTGCTGTCGTCGGTGTCTGTCGTAGTGCCAACTTAATAACTTGCACCTAAGCCGTGGCATCGTTCATATCGATACCACAGGTAGCACAACAGGTCGAATAGCAAGACAGACGTACAAATTCGCAGTCAGGGTGCGTGGGATAACCACGAGAGTGCTCCTGCTGTGATACGGGTGTAGGTCCAGTGTGTCTAGCACGCACAAAGGTTGAATGCAGACCCTCAACCAGCCTCCTCCTACGCAACACGCGCCCTCATTGGCAGCGAGGCAGAACCAGCTTTATTCAGAAAACATAACAAATCTCCACCCTGCCCTCCACTGAGCTCTCGATTGATACCACTGAAGTCACAAATGGTGGTGGTTTGGGGTCAGCGGATTGCACGTTACAGGGCTTTTGGCTCGGGGCTGTCTCTTGAAGAAACCGATTTTTATCAGTTCGTTGAGTCACTGTGCTGCCAAATATACTGAAATTGCTGCTGCAAATGCAGAGGTATACGCCGAACACGATGGCTTCCCTCTCGTTAATGCCACGTGGCCATCCGAAGCCCGTCATCTTGCGACCGTACATTCCGTGAACACCGCTGCCAGCCATCATGTACAGTGGCCACATTCCTGCCATGTCACTCTGCAGTATCGCAGAAGGAACATCCAGCTTCTCGTAGCCCTATTACACAACCTCGTTCGAACTCGGTGAGGTGTGATAATGACATCTTTGTCGCCTTAAAGCCTACCTTGATTAACATCGACTCGCCACGTCCAATCTCAAGGGTAACTGACGCTCACGACCGTTAAGGAGTGTATGTAAAGCAAACCTGGTTAGCATCTTCGTAGTGGCGCTACTAGCGCTACTCTCAAGCGTCTCGGACGAAATTCGAACGGAGGTCATCTTACAGATGTAGGAACACGCCTACCAACTTTCGTTTATGTCGCACAACTCCTAGGTGTTGCGATTTTTTCCCGTCAAATTATTTTATACATGAGAATACAATGCACACACTGTACTACTGTAATACACGCAGTTGCAAGATGCAACATACACTCGTATCCTCCTCGCATGCTGCTACAAGAAATTGCCAATGACAATGAACGACATTTCGCCACGAGAGGTACTGCAGCCATGGGGTTTATCGGCTGCATAGTTTGTGCTGAGATCTTTGTAATAAAAATGCCACAATTATCTGTGTTACCTACACGCAGAGGCAGGACCGCGGTGTCGGAAAAACGTCATCAATGGCGAAGGGTGCACCTTACCAACGTTGCGTGGCAGACGGTCCTCCTGCCACTGTGTCTGCAGCCAAGGAAAGAACACCCTAGTGACGTTTGACCTTTGGCTTACCCACGTGTAGGGGCAGAAGCTTGAGATTATCAATCAACATCTACATCTACATAAGTACTCTGCAATTCACATTTAAGTGCTTGGCAAAGGGTTCATCGAACCACAATCATACTATCTCTCTACCATTACACTCTCGAACAGCGCGCGGGAAAAATGAACACCTAAACCTTTCTGTTCGAGCTCTGATTTCTCTTATTTTATTTTGATGATCATTCCTACCTATGTAGGTTGGGCTCAACAAAATATTTTCGCACTCTGAAGAGAAAGTTGGTGACTGAAATTTCGTAAATAGATCTCGCCGCGACGAAAAACAACTTTGCTTTAATGACTTCCATCCCAACTCGCGTATCATATCTGCCACACTCTCTACCCTATTACGTGATAATACAAAACGAGCTGCCCTTTTTTGCACCCTTTCGATGTCCTCCGTCAATCCCACCTGGTAAGGATCCCACACCGCGCAGCAATATTCTAACAGAGGACGAACGAGTGTAGTGTAAGCTGTCTCTTTAGTGGACTTGTTGCATCTTCTAAGTGTCCTGCCAATGAAACGCAACCTTTGGCTCGCCTTCCCCACAATATTATCTATGTGGTCTTTCCAACTGAAGTTGTTCGTAATTTTAACACCCAGGTACTTAGTTGAATTGACAGCCTTGAGAATTGTACTATTTATCGAGTAATCAAATTCCAACGGATTTCTTTTGGAACTCATGTGGATCATCTCACACTTTTCGTTATTTAGCGTCAACTGCCACCTGCCACACCATACAGCAATCTTTTCTAAATCGCTTTGCAACTGATACTGGTCTTTGGATGACCTTACTAGACGGTAAATTACAGCATCATCTGCGAACAACCTAAGAGAACTGCTCAGATTGTCACCCAGGTCATTTATATAGATGAGGAACAGCAGAGGTCCCAGGACGCTTCCCTGGGGAACACCTGATATCACTTCAGTTTTACTCGATGATTTGCCGTCTATTACTACGAACTGCGACCTTCCTGACAGGAAATCACGAATCCAGTCGCACAGCTGAGACTATACCCCATAGGCCCGCAGCTTAGAAGAAGTCGCTTGTGAGGAACGGTGTCAAAAGCTTTCCGGAAATCTAGAAATACGGAATCAACTTGAGATCCCCTGTCGATAGCGGCCATTACTTCGTGCGAATAAAGAGCTAGCTGCGTTGCACAAGAACGATGTTTTCTGAAACCATGCTGATTACGTATCAATAGATCGTTCCCTTCGAGGTGATTCATAATGTTTGAATACAGTATATGCTCCAAAACCCTACTGCAAACCGACGTCAATGATATAGGTCTGTAGTTAGATGTATTACTCCTACTACCCTTCTTAAACACAGGTGCGACCTGGGCAATTTTCCAATCTGTAGGTACAGATCTATCGGTGAGCGAGCGGTTGTATGTGAGTGCTAAGTAGGGAGCTATTGTATCAGCGTAATCTGAAAGGAACCTAATCGGTGTACAATCTGGACCTGAAGACTTGCCCGTATCAAGCGATTTGAGTTGCTTCGCAACCCCTAAGGTATCTACTTCTAAGAAACTCATGCTAGCAGCTGTTCGTGCTTCAAATTCTGGAATATTCCATTCGTCTTCCCTGGTGAAGGAATTTCGGAAAACTGCATTCAATAACTCTGCTTTAGCGGCACAGTCGTCGGTGACAGTACCATCGGCACCGCGCAGCGAAGGTATTGACTGCGTCTTGCCGCCTGTGTACTTTACATACCACCAGAATTTCTTCGGATTTTCTACCAAATTTCGAGACAATGTTTCGTAGTGGAACCTATTAAAGGCATCTCGCATTGAAGTCCGTGCCAAATTTCGCGCGTCTGTAAATTTTAGCCTATCTTCGGGATTTCGCGTTCTTCTGAACTTCGCATGCTTTTTCCGTTGAGGTATGAATCTCTCAATTGCTGTTGCTACTATATCTTTGAATTTGAGCCACATCTCGTCTAAATTTGCAGAGTCAGTTCGGAAGGAACGGAGATTGTCTCTTAGGAAGGCTTCTAGTGACACTTTATCTGCTTTTTTAAATAAAATTATTTTGCGTTTGTTTCAGGTGGATTTGGAAGAAACGGTATTGAGCCTAGTTACAACGACCTTGTGATCACTAATCCCTGTATCAGTCATGATGCTCTCTATCAGCTCTGGATTGTTTGTGGCTAAGAGGTCAAGTGTGTTTTCGCAACCATTTACAATTCGCGTGGGTTCGTGGACTAACTGCTCGAAATAATTTTCGGAGAAAGCATTTAGGACAATCTCGGAAGATGTTTTCTGCCTACCGCCGGTTTTGAACAAGTATTTTTGCCAACATATCGAGGGAAGGTTGAAGTCCCCACCTACTAGAACCGTATGAGTGGGGTATTTATTTGTTACGAGACTCAAATTTTCTCTGAACTGTTCCGCAACTGTATCATCGGGGTCTGGGGGTCGGTAAAAGGAGCCAATTATTAACTTAGTTCGGCTGTTAAGTATAACCTCCACCCATACCAATTTGCACGGAGTATCTACTTCGACTTCACTACAAGATAAACCACTACTGACAGACAAAAACACTACACCACCAATTCTGCCTAATCTATCTTTCCTGAACACCGTCTGAGACTTCGTAAAAATTTCTGCAGAACTTATTTCATGTTTTAGCCAGCTTTCTGTACCTATAACGATTTCTGCTTCTGTGCTTTCTATTAGCGCTTGAAGCTCAGGGACTTTCCCAGCACAACTACAACAATTTACAACTACAATTCCGACTGTTCCTTGACCCAAGCACGTCCTGTATTTGCCATGCACCCTTTGAGATTGCAGCCCACCCCGTAGTTTCCCGAGGCCTTCTAACCTAAAAAACCGCCCAGTCCACGCCACACAGCCTCCGCTACCCGTGTAGCCGCCAGCTGAGTGTAGAGGATGATTCCTACCAGTGCTACTTGGCAGATGGTGCTTCCTATCAATGATAGTGACAGAGGGGCTTCTTAGTAATGCTGCATGGCAGAGATTGCTTCAAACCGATTTTACGTGGCGGCATATTTATGATAGGCGTGGCAACAAGCATTTTCTTTTTGCGCTTGGAAAGGCAAATCGCATTTTCAAGCATTCGGGGGTACTTGCAGTTGTGAACTTTTGAATACAGCTTATGGGCTACAGTTTTGTATTTTATAATTGCTCTACGTATTGTTTCAAATGCATTCACAAATATTCGTCTACAGTATTGTTTTTTCTTTCACTAAAACAGTATTTTACTGCTTAACAATTATTGTGTACGCAGCTGCCTTCTCGAAAACGACACAGCGGTACGAAAACATTGATATTTCGCTGCGCTAACGCATAAACGCTGCAGGGCTCTTTTTACCGACTTCCTATCCTATTTACGTATAGTTTTCGATGCAGCTATTGTGAGCAGCAAGTACCTAAATATACATGTGTTAATCTTGTAGGCAGAACAAACAAAGTACGTTACACGTTTTGCAAGAAAAAAAAAAAGATTTGACGTTACAACAGTTTCCACGCCAAAAATCAGTAGTTACCTATTTTTGTTTAATCATATTCGAAAGCATAAGTAATGAGAATGATTTACGTAATCTGGATAAGCGGGATAAAATCTACAACATAACTGCTTGACAGCGTACCTGGTGTTAAAATAAGTGACTCATATCACAAAATACCTACTCACGTTTTACTGACACACAACATTGTTGAGTGCCTTGTTAAGATACATCTGATGTCTAAAACGTAACTGTGCAATCGTCTTATTTCCACATCTATAAAATGTGTCTATTATATATATCAAAAATAAATGAAGATAAAGACTCTACTAGTGTTGCTTACAGGTTAAGTTACACTTTATGACTAAAACATGACTGTACTCTTGTTATTGCTATGTCTAAATTTTCTGTACTATTTATTACATCACACTTGACACTACACATCTAACTTACACTTGCCAATACGTTAAGTTCGGTCTTTGTTCCCGAACTGATTCAAGGCACATTGGACCCTCAAATTGTTGCAAATGTCATATCCATGTCTATAAACTATAACATGACTGTAGACCCTCAAAGCAAGTGCCACATTGCTGTCATCTCTTGACTCTATTACTGTTCTATAACAGTACAAAACTTATGTGGCTAAAACAATAACCTAATCAGGCAAGGCAGTTGACATTCCTCTTGGGTGCAAATGAGACCATGTTACTAGTAGTACTAAAATGAATCACCACCACCTGATAAAGCTACATCTAAGAAAGGGGAAGGGGGAGGAAGATAACGCATCATGTTGTACACTAGAAAAAGATAACCAACTGAATAATATAACTTTGTTACTTTTAATCTCAATTTATGTTCCACTGGTGTACAAAGAGCAACTTTCGAGGAAGACTGCGACATTTACTGATAGAAAATACGGTGCCACGGCTCTTTAAAAGAACTTTATATCTCCTTTCAACTACTACATAGTATCAATATGTACAGAATCTTTATTTTCTGACACTTTCATACAATAGAGCATAAAAAAGTTGTGCGTTTTGGCGACATCTGTATTGCCATGGATCAACTGTATAATTTCATAATACGCACGTAGAAATACAAAAAGCGCCAAATACGATACTTTAGCTTCATGAACAATTACGGAAACAGGGCAGCTGCTCGATTTGCTTATGTTACAGACAAAGATTGACAAGGTTTAACAAAGAAGAAAGTTAGATCTCTGATCGCAAACGAAAATATGATCTTTAAACCAAAATTTAAAAAAAATCGCCCGTTTTATTGATTAAAATACTAATGATTTTTTAATTAAGTGTACGAAACACTTGTGGGTCGCTTATTGGTACTACTGATCTAATTTGCATATTGCGGTGACTGACAGCCTTACGTTGTCACAGAATGTAAACTCCATGACTTCGATGAAACTGGGTACTAAACAGTAATCTCAACATCTGAATTTAACTCATATCCACAATATTTACTAGGCAAAAATTTAAATTTTTTTGTTGTAAGTTGTCACATGTTTTGCGTTTGTATCATGGTCGCTTCTGTTTAATGTACTTGTTAGCTTCTTACAGAACCGTAAACAGTTAAAAGTTAAGCCATTCTATTGGTCCTGCATAAGGCCGCAATTCACAACCAAAGTTCTTCTTTACAAGCGGTATTAAAATTTCAGACATTTACAAATTACGTTCATCTCTCCCTTCTCACGTATCAATTGTTGCTATTTGTAAACAGATGATGATTGCGAGACAAAAGATGAGCTTGATTTATAAGTGTCTAGAAGAAGTTTGTTTCCAAACAAGAAACACAGTGTATACCACTGGCATTTGCAACATCGTGCAGGTATTTTCAGTACAACAGATACGAAGATAAATGAGGATAATAAACCAAACGAAATGCAATTACTCTGTAAGGAGTCACCGGAGACTGGACTTCTTTACCGAAAAATGGCACTGAACATCTTCCGCAATTTTGTTGGGCAGTTCGGGTTTAACCAGCATACGTGTTTCTGGCTTAAAGCCACAGAGTGTACGAGGCGAAAGACGTTTGTATACTGTACATAATGTTATATCTTAAACAGGGACTTTTATCACACAGAAATACGGAGGTACACACAGACAGGAGCAGTCAGCGGATACTGTTGTCACAACTCGAGCAAACTGTAACGAAATGCAGGAAGACCAGCGGAAGATGGAACGTCTGGAGCAGGGACCCTAAACTTAAACAACTGTAACGCATTGTGCGCAAATAGGCCGAAAGGCCCGGTACTGTATGACTACAGGATTGCAGAAGTCACATCCACTAAATTCTCGTATTTGGGAGTGAGTGTACGGAGCAATTTAAAGTGGAGCCACAGCGTACGACTAATCGCAGGCAGATAAGACAGACGCCAGACTGAGATTCATTGGAGGACTCCTAAGCAAGTACAGGGTTATTACAAATGATTGAAGCGATTTCACAGCTCTACAATAACTTTATTATTTGAGATATTTTCACAATGCTTTGCACACACATACAAAAACTCAAAAAGTTTTTTTAGGCATTCACAAATGATCGATATGTGCCCTTTTAGTGATTCGGCAGACATCAAGTCGATAATCAAGTTCCTCCCACACTCGGCGCAGCATGTCCCCATCAATGAGTTCGAAAGCACCGTTGATGCGAGCTCGCAGTTCTGGCACGTTTCTTGGTAGAGGAGGTTTAAACACTGAATCTTTCACATAACCCCACAGAAAGAAATCGCATGGGGTTAAGTCGGGAGAGTGTGGAGGCCATGACATGAATTGCTGATCATGATCTCCACCACGACCGATCCATCGGTTTTCCAATCTCCTGTTTAAGAAATGCTTCTGCTTTAGCCTTTTCCGTAAGATTTTCCAAACCGTCGGCTGTGGTACGTTTAGCTCCCTGCTTGCTTTATTCGTCGACTTCCGCGGCTACGCGTGAAACTTGCCCGCACGCGTTCAACCGTTTCTTCACTCACTGCAGGCCGATCCGTTGATTTCCACTTACAGAGGCATCCAGAAGCTTTAAACTGTGCATACCATCGCCGAATGAAGTTAGCAGTTGCTGGATCTTTGTTGAACTTCGTCCTGAAGTGCCGTTGCAGTTATGACTGACTGATGTGAGTGCATTTCAAGCACGACGTACGCTTTCTCGGCTCCTGTCGCCATTTTGTCTCACTGCGCTCTCGAGCGCTCTGGCGGCAGAAACCTGAAGTGCGGCTTCAGCCGAACAAAACTTTACGAGTTTTTCTACGTATCTGTAGTGTGTCGTGACCATATGTCAATGAATGGAGCTACAGTGAATTTATGAAACCGCTTCAATCATTTGTAATAGCCCCGTATAGCCGATCCAGAAAGGAGGTACCTTACCAAACCCTCGTCCGACCGATATTTCAATATTGCTCCTCCGCCTGGGATCCGTAACAGGCAAGACTGATAATGGGATGTAGAAGATTCAGAGAACAGCAGCACTGTGGGGGCCGCCCTCTGCCGGGCTGGAAACCCTTAGTAATTCGTCAGGGTGCCGACAGAGGACCTGTGCGGCAGCGTTAGACGCAATAGAACAATTTTCAACATTATGCCATTTATTATAGTAAATACAAGTCGTGGCTACTTCTTCTGCACCAGCTGGCGGCTAAGTAATCCGGAGAACAATCTCGCACACAAGATATTACCACATCATAACCAGAGAATGGAGAGCCAAAAGCTAGTGGGGTGGAGTGTTTAAGTCGCTGAGGAGAGGCTCTGCTCTACGACGCCATTCCTAACGGCCGAATTGATTCAGCTCTTCCGGAGTCATCAGTGGTCTTCAGTTCCGCTCAATTTGCTTAACGGATTTGTTACAGGCTCTTTACTGCTTAGTCAAAGTCTCGCTTGTTGTTGCTTCCCACCGAGTGTCTCTTGGGTGACATTAAAGGGTTAACGAAGGCGTTCGGTCTGCACTGTTGTAACCATTTTCCACCGAGCTCCTCGCAGCCTCTGTTAAGAGTGGCGAGGTGGCTGTTCTGCCTGATCCAGTAACGCTGTTGAAATGTTTACGCTTCCTGGCTGACAACACGTCCGCAAGACTGAGTAACGTCGGCTGTTGGAATTTAGAAAAAAATTATACTCTCACGTTCCGTTACCATGTTTGTCGCGTAACAGCACACTTCGTAACAGTTTTATTTAGTAAGCGCGAAAGCGTCACGGAGATACTCAGTCAGATCCGGCGGCAGACGCTACAAGGGCGACGTTCTGCATCACGGCGAAGTTTACTATTTGAAATTTCTAGAGCATTCGTTCCTAGAAGAGCCAACTAATATACTGGTATTGTTTCCTCGTACGTGTATCTCGCGAAGAGATCATGCGAGTAAGATTAGAGATTCTCGAGCTCACACTGAGGCTTACCAAATGCTGTGTCCACAGTCGTATACGGTAATGCGGTACACGCCAGGGCAGTATACAGCTATGATCAGTCGCCATAGATATGGCCCACGTAACAGCTTGTGCCACACGATTTACAAATAGTCCGACACATCCGCCAATAGTCTCGTCTGACGGCACAGAGGGCGCTAATACCAAGGACTACTTTCTTCATTCGCCAATTAATTCGTAAATGCTCTTCCGCCGACCGTAAATTTAAGCGTCCTCATCGCTTCATTCGTCCAGTTTCAATTGTGACAGTCAGCACAGTTATCGAACAGCTGTCGCAGTTATCGCCCACACTATCATCGAGTAATCACGGGGCAATCAATGCCGAGTGCTGCAATGTTTATTTATTATCAACTTATAAGCTGTCACAGGTTTCCGTCCAGACTAAAAACTATTAAACTACTTAGGCATAGTTCATTAAATTAGGTTATACCAGTGTTCAGAACTTTTTCATCATTTTCATCATCATTGAGACGCAAGTCGCCGAAGTGGCGTCCACTAAAAAGACTTGCAATAAGGCGGCCGAACCCCGAAGGGGATATCCCGGCCAATAAATGCCATACGATAAAAAAAAAATATATCAGAATTACAACTTCAGATCAAACTAAAGTTGGATCTTTATTTATTATGCACAACCTTTTAATAAATGATTGTGAATCGTTTCTCCTTGTGTTGCGACCGTTATTTTTATTGTAGTCAACGTATCCCTATGACCGTACAGTTCACCGTGTAAGCACGCCGCCTTCGCACAGCGACTACTTTCTGGTTTAGGGGGTCCGCTTCCTGCTATCTGTATGTTGGACGCCAAATTTATTTTGTGAATACAACGCTAACAATCTTCCTCCGAGTAGGGCATTCGCGACTAGAATAATAAAGGGGTAACTGACAATGGAACACTAAAAGTACACGCCGCTACACACCATAAAGTGGTTTGAGAATATAGATGTAGTTGTACACGATACGGTTGAGAAACTGAGTGACGTAACGCCACAGTTATGACGCCCGCCGCGAAAGATCGTCTGCAGTGCGCAGGTGTCGCAGCCACGTAAAATGGAAATATGCTGACATTTGTGAAATCCCCGGGAGGAGCGAGCACAGCCGCCAAATACAGAGGGGGTGGGGAGAGCCGTACCGCGCCAGTGGCGGAATACCGATGATGCGCCCCACGGGGAACACGCTGCTGTGACGTCGGCCGACACTCACTCCCAGATTCCGTTGTCTTCAGCTATGCGCCATCTCTCTCTCTCTCTCTCTTTTACACACACACACACACACACACACACACACACACACACAGAGAGAGAGAGAGAGAGAGAGAGAGAGAGAGGAGAGAGAGGAGGGAGGGGGGAGAGGGAGGAGAGAGAGATTTTGTTCTGTTCCCCCACTTCCTGGTTTCTTTCTATCTGGCGTTCTGTGGATTATGCACGCGGTAGTTCGGTGGACAAGGGTAGTTCTCGGAATCACCACGAGAGGTCAGCGCTAACGCAACGAGTCATTCACGTCAGTGCTCTTGGATGAGAGCTGTGACAGTGACGTGGCACTGTTATTGTTGACGGTTCGTGGCACTCTTGTTCCCGCGTAGTGATTTGCGAAGATGGAAAATATCGAGATTCGAGCAGTGTTTAAGTACTTCGTAAAGAAAGGTATGAAAGCAAATGACATTCATGCCGATTGTTGAATACACTGGGAGACTTTGTTCCTTCATATTCAACTGTTGCCAAGTGGAGAAATGAATTTAAATTTGGTGGGCAGAGCTTAGATGATTATCTGTGCAGTGGTCGGCCAAGATGTGTTACTAATCCAGAAAAAAAAAGCTTCAAATGGCTCTGAGCACTGTGGGACTTCACATCTGAGGTCATCAGTCCCCTAGAACTTAGAACTACTTAAACCTAACCAACCTAAGAACATCACACACATCCATGCCCGAGGCAGGATTAGAACCTGCGACCGTAGCGGTCGCGCGGTTCCAGACTGAAGCGCCTACTACTCGAGAAATCATAGCAGGAGTGCACGAAATGGTCATGGAGGATCGCCGCCGATTGAAAGTGCGTAAAATTGCTCACACTTGTTAGGTGTCATCTGAAAGGAAACATCACATTTTAACTGAAGTGTTAGAAATGAAAAAATTATCTCCAAGATGGGTGCCGCGACTCTTGACGCTGGATCAAAAAAGCATGAGAATGGACATATCGGAACAATCTTTGGCCCGATTAAGGACAAACGAACAAGACTTTTTGCGCCGGTTTGTGACCACAGGTGAAACTTGGGTGCACTACTAAGCCACAGAGACAAAACAACAGTCAAAGCAGAGCAAACATGCTGATTCTCCGCCACCAAAGAAAGCAAAGACAATTCCTTCGGCGGGAAAGGTCATGGCATCAGTGTTCGGGGATGCGAAGGGGATCCTGTTCGTAGATTATCTCTCCACTGGGGAAACAATTACTGGAAAATACTATGCTGACCTCTTGGACAAATTGATACAAAATTACGCCAAAAAAGGCCAGGTTTAGCAAGGAAGAATGTCGTCTTCCAACAAGACAATGCGGGCCCATACACATGTGCCGTCTCCATGACAAAATTACACGAACTAAGGCATGAATTGTTGCCACACCCGCCTTATTCAACTGATATGGCTCCGTCAAATTTTCATCTCTTTCCAAAACTGAAAATTTTTCTTGGTGGACGAAGATTCACTTGAGACGAACTATTTAGCAGGCCTGCAGGAAACTCATTTTCGAGATGGAATCAAGGCATTAGAACATCGTTGGACCACGTGCATTACTCTACAAGGAGTCTACATTGAAAAATAAAAAGTTTCAGTGATGTAAGTACTTTTTTTCTATTGCGTTCCGAGAACTTTTCAAACCTCCCTCGTATCTAAGGTGACGTTCAGCTCCACCGAAAACATTCGGGTTTCGTTGTGGTACATTTTCAGGTTAAAAAGATTCATAGTTTCCAGAATGAGATTTTCACTCTGTAGCGGAGTGTGTGCTGATATGAAAGTTCCTGGACGATTAAAACTGTGTGCCGAACCGAGACTCGAACGTGGGACCTTTGCCTTTCGCGGGCAAGTGCTCTACCAATTGAGCTACCCAAGCACGACTCACCCCCCATCATCACAGCTTTACTTCTGTTTCAAGATTCATGGTCTCCGGTGATTCGTCAAAGAATAGTTGAATTTCGTTTGATTTCTTAACTGCATTAGTCTTCGTATCTGTATTGAACTGAAAGTAGTTGCACAACAATACAAGTGTCTATGGTATGCGCACTGTGTTTCGTTTGGGAAACTATCTTGTTCCACTCATTCATGGCATTTACTGTAATCACCAGTAAAGGTCTCTTTACTCGTCACTCTAAAGCTTGCATCCCGTACTGCTCGGTACTGTATAGCATTTGTTCCGTTGTACGTAAAGTCAGACACAGAAGGATCCACGGGTTTCTTGAAGAACTCTTGGCCGATATGGACCTCTCCGTTGAGTTCACTGGTTGCAACAGAAGACTATCACACCAAAGCTGTGCTCATGTGTTCCCGCAGCGACGGTAAGCACAGTTTAGTACTTTTGAAGATAACGGTTGTTGCATCACTGTGTTGCGTACCGTACGTTTCGAGGACAGACCCGTCCACTGATGTGAAGACATTTCACAAAAACAAAGGCAATTGAGGAGACAAAACAAAGAAATTGTTATTACATTTTTTCTCTCGAACGAGTCACCTGATTCTACGGGTGCCCGAAACACTGAAAAAATACCTCTGAACAATAACCGAAAGTTTTAGGTGGAATTGTGTGTGTGTTTTCCAGAACAGCTCTGGAACACCACGAACGGAACTTCGTACGCACGTGATTATATTATCGGGGGACAGCTGCCGTGGCGGCAAGATACCCTTATTTATTGAGGTGGGTTTATGAAAGTAGTGAAATGGTAGCGTATCTCTGGACCGTCTACAGTAATTTCAAATACACTTACAACCCGGAGAAAAGTACTTTTGAGGCAAGGCACGTCTCGAACCTTTACATATGCGGTGCGTATGTGTTGGAAGAAACGTGTAAAAATAATCGAAACGAACAATATACGACTAGTAGCTATAGTTTTGGGTCGTTGGGCTCACTGGTGACAGTAAGTGGGCGTGCCAGTATGAAGATGTGAAATGGAAGACACAGGCGTGGGTGGATCCCCGAAGCACTGGCATGTGCGTGCGCTAACGCTAACAACGGTGCAGACTCCCCTGGTCTTAAACCCAAGTAGCCTCCGTGGCCAAGCTACGAGTACTTGAATCTTGCTGCCCTGCAACCGTCAACTGCTGTGGGCTGACCAGCGACAGAATACTTTATCTCAAGATACGGATTGAGCTCTTTTCAGCTGTTGTCAACACGTTTGATCAATTTATTCAAATGTTCATTAATTTAGTGCCTTACATAACAGATACCTAATTATTTTCAGATATCCTTACTTCTTACATGTCTCCTTTGGAGTAGCCACTAAGTGCACGAAGGAATCTTCGTTCTTTCTGTCGAGATTTTGCAATTATCTCTTTCAGAAATTTTGTTAGGAACAAAAAATGAATAACAATTACATTTAGAGTTTGTCTAAGAACATATTCAAAGTCCTTTCCTATAATCAAGACCGTGGACTTCAATGTCTCTCTACCAACTAGACTGATATTGATTCGACGCGTTACACGCTTAAAATTTTTGGGATAGTGACAGACGGATTTCGATATTACAGAATAATCACGTATCTGTTGCTGTATGAAGATAGAGAAAAAATAGGGGAAAACTTTTAAGTTGTGATATAAACTGAAGAATGAGAACTTTAGGGAAAATTTTGGGTTTGTTACGTGAGACGGGCAGTAGCGAGCGTCCTGCACTACCGGAGACCTTAGCGTTGGCGCGGACAATTGCCGGCTGCAGTAATTACTGGCTGCATGCTATCTGCTAGGCTGCTGTCGCTGCCGCTGCCGCCGCTGTATAATCACTGCTGTCTGCGCCACGCTACGACAATCAGACGGCGCAACGGTGGACACAGCTTTTAATCTCGAGCTGGACGGCGCGGCGTACAGCCTGTGCTGAAGCGCATGTACTCCACAGGCGGTTAGGAAGTCGAGAAAGGAGGCTTGCTTTGGATGGCCAAGCATTAACAGCAGAGTTGCAGAAAGTAACGCGAGGACGGTGCCTCTACTCTTGTGTGAAAAGTCCCTTTTACACGATCGACTTTCTTGTCTCAATTGACTACTCAAGACAAGTGAGTCGACTGCAGCGCCCTTGGCGTTTTATTCCTGTACCGTACTGAGTCTCGTCTGTTTTGAGTGGTCATTTTCTTTTACACGTCAGCGCAAAAATGAGAGAGCTCTGTAGTTTGACATTTGAACTATGAAAGTGGGGTTATGAGGGCCTACCCTTTTTACGAAAAAAATCGAAATATGTGTAAGTGATCAGAGGAATATTCACAGTGGACATTCTTGTCAAAGGTAGCGTGGCAAATTCCTTACTCTCCTGAGAACTGAAAGAATACGAAACGTGTCATCCAAACATTTCAGAACATATGCATTTATTCGTTAGAGAATATATAAACTCGCAGTCACACTGAACAATATCTAGAACGCAGCGTCTGTTTGCTTTATCCTTTCTATCTAGTTTTCTTGTTAGGGGCAAAGACACTGAAAATTACTTTTCTCGACTAATAATTCTGAATTTTTTACTGTTGAAATAATTTTCATTAAAGCACGTTTATCCATTCGGGTTTCTATTTATGCACAGTGTAGGCTTTTTCTCTGTAAAACGTAAATGCCTTTGGGCTTTCAGATATTTCGTCTATCTTCTAAGACAACACAAGTAGGAAAAGATACCAGGACCTTGCGTCACGAAAGCGAAGCAAGCAACAGAATATAGATTAAGGAGATATGAAAACACAAAATCCATTTCTATTACAGGAGTGAGCGTGGCCATAATAGGTTAACTTCCGATGGTAGCCGACGCCGTCAATGTCCACTGCGCTCGAAAATTTAGAACTCCATACTCAGCACAATCTACGGCTCACTGACGTCATACACACACTCGCGTCGTGGTTGGTTGCTTATTTACACGTAGGCATAAGAGATGCATAGACTTTCAGCAGTCAGTTTTGACCAGAAGGTCGCTCGCGTAAAACGTGTTAAGCTAATGCACGTGAGAGGGAGGGGAGGGGGGAGGAGTGGGAGAGAGAATTCATTCTACTAAATCGATGGTTTGTCCTGTGATACACAACTTAATCGTATCCGTAGTTTACCAGATGTCTGTAGAAATACGATGTGTGGTCAAAGTATCACTTAAAAAAATTATTGTTCTCTTAATCTTCTTCTTCTTCTACTACTACTACTACTACTACTACTACGACTGGTTTGATCTAGAAAAAATAAAGTTACCTAATCAACTTCTTTTCATTTGCAGGGACATGGTTGGCGCACGGGCGCACGCACGCGCACGCACGCACACACACAAAAAAAACCTCACGCGACAATATCGTCGCACGCCGCTGCAGAAGCGGGCTAGAGAAATTTGTTTTGGCTCCTGCAGCGGCGTGCTAGTGTGTGTGTGTGTGTGTGTGTGTGTGTGTGTGTGTGTGTGTTTGAGGGGGGGGAGGAGGGGGCGCCACCAGTATTTACCTGCAAACGAACATAAAAAGATAATAAAGTAGCTTTAGTTTTTCGTGGTGACCGTTACAACTTTATCATGACCTGTAAAGGCTTTTGCCAAAACTTCACTCAGTTGTATACAGTAGGGCGATTCCAGTAGACGCTTAAAAACACGGCGTTGTGTTCGTATGACCATTCATATGCATCAGTCACAAAGGAGATACAACATTTTCTGCGCTAGAAGAGGGGAGAAAAGAAAAACCTGCGAAATTTCTAGGTCAAAAGGATGTCCTCTCAGTGACCTGGAGCTTTCTCAAACCCTGTCGGGTAGAACAGGGCGCAACATGTCGCCCGAGTTTCGAATTTTGCAGTCCAGTTGTCATGGACGCGTAATCATGTGTCTAACTGGTGAGAAGACTGCCGTCTTGCTTCAGTCCTAAGCCGGTAGAGGGTCTGTTGTACGGGGCAACATGAGCGTTGGTTTGGATGCTCTCCTACATTTATGTCGTCGAATTTTGCCCCAGAGATACATTTCTTTAGGTTGTTTAGATAAACTGTATCTTCCAAAACACATTTTTTAAACAGATATTAAATTTATCAACATTTAGAAAGTTTAAAAATAAATAATTTAACGTTAATAATTTAACGTTATGTTAAGTTTTGCAAGTAAAAAACGTCTTACAGAAAATAAAGTTAAACTGTCATGTTCTAAATTCATTTACCGTTTGTTCATACTCAGGTGTGGTACCTTTTACCGGTTATTTTTGTTTATACTCAACAGCATTTCCTCGGTCGATCTGTAGTTTTTTCCCTGTTTCAAGTCTTTTAATTTACAGTGTCAGTGAATCAAGTTTTATTTCCTAACACTTTGGACACATGAGGTTGTAACTGAAGAGTGCTAAATCAAAAACGTGGGATCCATATTTGAATTAGTAATATAGAAAGGTGTTCTTGCACATACAAATGAAACATATTTACGTTTTCGGCATAAAAGTAATCCATCTTCAACACAAATTGCTTGGCTAGCTATTAAGTTATTAAACCTTTGAGATACAATAACTTTTGAGTACATACTGTCAGATTCAGTATTTGGGACACGACAGGTTCTCAAACTTACATTATCAGTTATATCAAAATTGGCAGTTTTAGAATATTGAACCTTCTTGTTTAAACGTATGCGGACGCCGAAGTTTCTAAAGAAATATTTAACAGTAACGGCAATAACATTATGGCACATACAGTAACAATGTGCACTGAATTCCCTACTCAAGACATATAAAGAAAATGATAGGTACATATGTAGAAAGACAGACGGATGGATGGATAATCATAGACAGAGATAGATAGATAAATAGAGAGAGAGAGAGAGAGAGAGAGAGAGAGAGAGAGAGAGAAATAAACCAGCTAAACCCTAAAATAAATTTCACAATAGAGACAGAAAGGGATTAAACTTCCTATATCTCAACATGAAAACGTAAAGCACCACACGATCTAACAACACATTGAACAAACAGCTACATGAAAGAATCGTCAACCACATAACAACGAAAGAACTCGACGACAGCCAGACCGAGAAACAAACGAACATCTAACTTCCAGATTCATGCTCCATAAATTTAATAGGATAAAACGAATAACCTTACAGAATTGCTGAAAGGCACAAATTCGGTCGTAAGAAACAGAAACAGATAGGGTGGAAGGAACACACCACAAGCATAAAGACTCTAGACACCACCACAAGAGAAACAAAGAAACAACAACTCATAGGAAACAGCAGAATAGGGATCCATCCTTAAAAAGTGCCACATACCTTCAAAAACAAGACAGTTTACAAAATGAACAAAATATTACGGAAATGACAGCTTGAAATAGGATACCGAACAGACAAAACGAGACAGAAAAAACACTCGACACATTACACATCTCCTAACAAGTTCAACAAATGAGGCATTCAAACAATAATGTCTAACTCTTGCCACTCATGCGTAAAACATATATGTAGAACCTTTAAAGGTATTCTATATACCTCATAGCTCTAATATCCAACAGTTCACGTTACACATTTGCTGACAACGTACTTGCCATCCACTACCCAACAAAAACATAAATAAATTTAAAAATATTTACATCTAGCCGCAATCCAAGTTCATATATCGTGGCAGATGAAGTAGTATATCTGCCGGAAGTCGGTAGCAGCGAGGTACATAACACGTTGCTAGCATCCTTGTGAACACTGTTACTAAAAATATCGCTTATGGTATAGTGTTTTCACACCTTCGTCTTCACGGAAGAAACACATGCGCGACGAAAAGAACAGCGAACGTCTCGAAATATTTTAAACCAATAAAATTACAATGGAGAAAAGTGTTTTCGTTAATTTCCAACTATCGTCATAATATGGTTCAAATGGCTCTGAGCACTATGGGACTCAACTGCTGAGGTCATTAGTCCCCTAGAACTTAGAACTAGTTAAACCTAACTAACCTAAGGACATCACAAACATCCATGCCCGAGGCAGGATTCGAACCTGCGACCGTAGCGGTCTTGCGGTTCCAGACTGCAGCGCCTTTAACCGCACGGCCACTTCGGCCGGCAACTATCGTCATAAAAAACATGTTTTGTTGCAGATGACAGGCTCCTCAACCAGATTATGAAGATTATGTTTCCTCGCTTTTTTTTTTATTATTAAAGCCAAAGATGCCAGAAATGTCGCGTAGACAACCACTGGAGACGTATCATGTGGCTATGACCTATCTTCAATTTTTGTGTGTGTTAAAGACACTAAAGGGTTCCGCTCGTAAATGGGCAAACGCGGAAATCGCGATCGTGACTTCATTTATAAAGTATTTCACAGTTAAATACAACAATGTCTTCTTGAAAACTGTTAATGATTGTCGTAAATTAGGTGAACAACTACTAATTAACGTATAAGATAGCAGTAGATACACATTAACTTTTGCTCAGAAATGTCTTTATAAAACATCCCGTATTCTGCAGAGTTCAATAAAATAAGAACCCAATTATCAAGGCACTCGTACTTAAGAGAACGTAAACGGCATCAGAAGTGCAGTAAGCATTTCGCGACTACCACTTTGAACGAGTTGAAGTAGTTGTGAGCGCAGACAGAACGATTTTATAGTAAGCAAGGTGGTTTTCTATTTTATATTCTGCCGCAACGTAACCTTGAATGCAAACCACACACTTCAGATGTGTGTCCAGAATTATTTACTTTAGACTGCAGATGGGCTTTTTATTCTCGGATATTCTCGCAGCTCTGGAGACGCAGACGCGGCAGAGCGGCTTACCGGGAGAAGCGATACACCTGGAGGCTCCCCAGGCAGCGCTCGTATTTCTGGAAGCGAGGTGAGGGGGCAGGCGCTTGCTGCGGGGGAGGTCCCCAGGGCACTGTGGGGGCGGAAGGGAAAACAGGGGGTCTTCAGTCCGCAGACTGGTTTCATGCAGCTCTCCACGCCACTCTGTCCTGTGCGAGTCTCATCATCTCTGCATAACTGTTGAACCTACATCCATTTGAAGCTGCTTACTGTACACACGCCTCGGTCTCCCTCTGTAATTTTCATCTCACACATTACCCCCATTACCAAAGAGACAACTCAGTGTCTCAATACCTGTTTTACCAAGTTAGGGGACGGTAGCTATCAGTAGGTCATTTAAAGAAAATGCGTAGTAAAACCGTCTGATATCGTAAAAGATACTTTATTTTCATTGTAACTTGACGATTACCTTTTGCTGTTCACTACAGAAGACACGCAAGTCATAAACTTTTACTATTAATTAAATATTTGAAAAATAAAAACATGTGTCACTGGTCCAATCAAGGGGACTGGTTTCCTTTTTGGACCAGGCAGTTTCCATAAATGGGCTATAAAGTTAAAGCTGTTAGGAACTTTTTGTTGGCATCTGAAACTGAATAACATGTATTCGAACCCAAGGACGCTGAAACCAGAAATGTCGCCTTCGGAAGAAAAAAAAAACACAGTTTGGCTCATAACCAAAATACAAACTATTAAACAACATATAATGAAAATATGCTTAAATTTTATTCGTAGTAGCTTCCTTAGGCCTAGACTACGCAGAACAAACCTTTGATAGTCTTAAACTTCTTGACTTCCGTCACATGGACTTTGTTTACGGTTTTCACAGTAGAACGCTTTACTCCACTTCCTAACGCCAACACATTTGCCATGAATCCAATCTTTCAATAACATGTACTGAATCATGTCGTCTTTTACGTCGCTGCCACAAATGCCACAAAACCATGACTTCTTCCAATATCTAGGCCAAGACATCTCTCAAACTTCTAATGGAAACGAGAGTTCAGCTCTAGCTCACTTCTTGGGTGCATAATTCTGTAGCCGTATTTTACGCCTAGTTCTTTTTACTCTTATTGTTTTCCGCTTCTTCCAGACACTGTTTGTATGCACTGCTTGTGGTAATTGCGGTTCCATGAGCTTTATCCAAGCTTCTTCCTAGAGAGAGTTTGTCCGGTATGGAAACTTTCGATGCCAATGTTGCTGCCTCAGCAGGAATAGATTCTGGCCTATCTAGACTTCTAGATGCTGCGACGGGAGTGATGCGCCTAAACCAATGAGGTTCCAGAGTTAGCTCATTGACAGGTCCTTCACTCACAGGAACATCATTTGTTTCGACTGCACTACAGCTACAAAAATGGAAGTCTTGAAAAATATTCCTGTTTACTGGACAAAATCCTGTTTTTTTTTTTCAAAGACAATCAAAAAAATGGCTCTGAGCACTATGGGACTTAACATCTATGGTCATCAGTCCCCTAGAACTTAGAACTACTTAAACCTAACTAACCTAAGGACAGCACACAACACCCAGCCATCACGAGGCAGAGAAAATCCCTGACCCCGCCGGGAATCGAACCCGGGAACCCGGGCGTGGGAAGCGAGAACGCTACCGCACGACCACGAGATGCGGGCAAAGACAATCACTTCGGACAGTTAACCTTCACCGCGTTTTTATCTTAGAATCTTCTCCACCTCTGCAATGTAGTAACCACTCAAAGGGTTAAAAATCGAGACATCCAACTGTTCTAACGTGTGGGTTGTTTAGCCTGGTGATAAGTTTTCTTGAGCGGTATCAGCGGCATTGAGATTCTCTGTGTGGGCTGAATGGCCATCAAATAGAAGCAGCACTTCCTTTTCCTTTGAGGGTAGAGCTGTGTTGATGAAATGCCTTAACCATCTCTCAATTACATCCTTACTGACATATCCGCTTTCTGGATTGTAGGTAGACATTGTTGCAAGTGCAACTCCATCCTCTAAACATTACTGCCGAACGTGAACGTGCGTAAAACATTAGAGGTGGGGTTTATTTTGTAAGCGCAGCAAACTGTAGTACTAGTAGTGGTACCTCTTTCGCCGTGGTTGTTGACCCCACTGCGCTTTTACTTTTGTGGGCAACGAGCTTTCTTGGTTTCCATACTTCACTCCTGCACGCATTTAGGATGGTCAGTATTCAGGGATATGACATACACTATCCTTCGAAGCAAAACAGTCTTTGTTAAACTGTTTTGCTTCGAATGGGCTCTAAAATGCGTACCTTAGGATTATGAGCACTACATCTTCGACACTGTTAAACAAATCTCTTCTATTGCAACATCTTTGCTTTCATTTTGGAAGGACATAGTATCGATCAAACAAGTAAAAAATGCTCAGTAAACACGTGTATCTTAAAAGTTAGGAGCACTTGTTCAGTAGAAGAGATGTGTTTCACACTATCGAAGACGAACAAATGCTCATAGCTCATAAGGTATGCATTTGACAGCCCTCCTTTACTTGACTTTTTCTTGTTTTGGTCCATAATACCACTCTCAAAATACGGAAACCAAAGAGCTTGCAGTAGAAGGGATTTGTTTCGCAGTATCGAAGATGAAAGTACTCATAATTTTTAAGGTCCAGATTTCAGAGTCCAAGTTTACTAGACACTTTTGCTTCGAATGATCGTTCCTGTCAAGTCCATGAATACTGGCCACTCCTCCTGGGACAACCTGTATAGTATATGCATGTATTATTAATAGTTCTAATTCATTGTTATTAATCGATTAATTGACACAATTATGACTCACCATTATTAAATTAAACAGCCCCATAAGACAGTGTGTTAAGGGAAAGCAGCAGGCTAGAGTCGCATATTTTCCGGGGTAAAGAATAAAAAATTTAGAATATATGATTTATTAAATTAAATACTGCTCATTGTGGTTCACTGAAGTGTTACTCAATTTCCTGTTGCAAATTAATTGTTCTGTTATTACTACATCGAGTGTTGTTATTTAATTTTCTCATTTATCATTGTTCATTTAGTTGTAATTAATTACTTAGTTATTTATTAAACTAAATTATTAGTCAATTATTACTCGTGACATTAAGTTAACTACAGCGTTTGTTCGGAGCGTAACTCAAACATCTGTTAGGACATTAAGTGCGGATATGGTTCCCATCATTGGACAACCAACTCATGCAAGGAAACGCGAAGTGGATCGTTCAAGGCAGCTCGCACGACATGGCTTAATAACACCTATTCTCCGTCTATAGCATGTAACCTTATGTTGCCAATATGGCGATATGCTGTGAACTACCCGTACTTTCCAATGACGGCTGCTTAAATGTAATCAGTATTACCACATCACTCCGACGTTTCAATCATTAATACTAGCAAATTACAAGAACGTAATGAAAACCTTACCTTTCTCACTGTTGCTTTGTGTCTTCGTGGAACAACCCACTGGCATCGCGTGGTACCTTAACGACCTATTGTCAGTACCTACACAGAAATCGAGCTGGCCCATCGTGGAGCCATCCCATTAATAGCAACCTTCCCATTTCTCTTCTTTTGGTCAAATTGTGCCACAAATTTATTTTCTCCCCAATTCGATTTAGTATCAATTTATTAGTTATTCTATCTAGCGACCTAATCTTCAGCATTCTACAAAAGTACCACGTTTCCAAAGCTTCTGTTCTCCTTTTGTCTTGACATTTCACTTCCATGCAAGGCTACACTCCAGCCAAATACCTTCAGAAAAGACTCCCTAACACTTAAATTCATATTCGATATTAACATATTCCTCTTTTTCAGAAACTTTTTTTTCCTCTCTAATTCAGTCTTGGTTAGTCATTTTGCTGTCCAAACTGTATAACTCATCTACTACTATTATTGAGTCAAGTTCTAATCTAATCCCGTTAGTGTCGCCTGGTTTAGTAGGGCTGTATTTCATTGCATTTGTTTAATTTTTGTTAATGTTCATTTTGCAATCAATTTTCAAGGTGCTATTCGTTCTTGGATGTAAGGTCCGCCAGTTATGCAAAACACCGCTTTTTCCAAGTTCCCAAACCTGTTTAATACCTCTGTGCCATCATTAGTGGGTTTCGGTTTTATTTAATCTGTAATTTGAACATTGTTTATACTAAATAATTACAAAATCACGAGAATATTTAGTTCAAACAACAATTTATTCTTTTTAGTTAATACCCTTACACTCGGTTTGCATGGTTTTTCAGGATCACTTGGGTATTATTTATTACAGGTAGCTTCGCATCTGCAACCAAACAGTGTTGATGAGAATTTTTCTTTTTCTTTTTTTGGCGGCCCTTACATCCAACAATTTTAACTGCAAACACGAAAAACACAAGGAGCTGAAAATCCAAATGATGAATAGCTATTCATTCTGTTCAACTGTTCTTCCAAGTTCTTAGCCGCCAAACGTCAATGGCAAATCTCAAAGTTTTAATTTCTTCTCCCCGAACTTACCTCCTTGGTTTCCTTCGCAGCTTGCTCAGTGAACACATTGAATAACATTAGGGGTGGAGTGCAGCCGCATCTCACTCTTTTCTGGACTACGACTTCTCTTTCATGCCCTTCGACTCGTAACTTCAGTGCGTTTTCTGTATAAGTTGTAAATCACCTATCGCTCCCATTAGTTTATCGTTGTTACCTTAAGAGATTCACTCAACATTGTGAAACGCTTTCTCTAATAAACCTAGGTTTGCCTTTTTTTTTTAATCTGTCTCCTAAAGATAAGTCGCAGTGACTATATTGCCTCGTGTGTTTCTATATTTTTCCAGAACCCAAAATGCTCTTCCCCGCGGTCGGCTTTACCAGTATTTTCATTCTTTTGTAAACAATTTCTCAAGGTGACTTATTTAACTGATGGTTCGGTAACATTCACATTTGTCAGCAGCTGCCCTTTTCTTCTTTAAGTCCGAGAGTATTTCATCTGTCTCATAAATTTTGCATACCGGTGAAATAGTTTTAGAAATGGTATGTTCACCCAAGGACCTCAATAATTCTGAGGAATGTCGTCTACTCCAGAGGGCTTCTTTCGAGTTGGGACTTTCAGTGCTCAATCAAATTCTCCTCACAGTATCGCATTCTCAGATAGTCTTCATCCTCTTTCTCGTAGACAGTTCTAGACTGTCACACATGTTTTCCCCATTCATGGCGTTACACACTGATGAACTACTCTATTTCAACGTTTCGATTTTTCTGTTTGTCTGCTTGCAAACGATTGCGAAACGAATTGGTGGTAGAGGCAAGCTGTAACGCTGTCTACACTTCTGTAATTAATAGTGCATGTCGTTAAAATGTTTGATAAGCCGCAGCGTTCACGAGAGATGCGCCCACCCACGTCCCGCTACAATTACGAGGTAATGGCCTCCGCAAACCGAGCGTTTCATGTTTTTTTAATGCAGTACCAGCTTTGCAAATATTTACAAGCGGCGGTTACACTGCAGCGAAACAGCAGACCTAGCGCGAATGAGGCTAATGAATTTCTGTACGCATCCATGTTCATATCTCCGAGAGGGCTGGCCCCTTCCGTGACTCACAAGTAGTTCGTCACGTCTACAGTAGCAGATCAGATATCTTCGTGTGAGCAAATGCGTACTGAAAGTCCTGTACACCTAGCTAATAATCATTCTTGCGTTAATCATCCGCTAAAAGCTTCTGCATCTCTGCATAGCTACTCCAACCGACATCCTTTTGAAGGTTCTTACTGCAGTTAGGCCTTTGTCTCCCTCTACAGTGTTTACCCCCTTACCTCCCCCCCCCCCCCCAGACTTCCCTCCAATACCAAACTGATGATTATGTGATGTCTCACGACATCCCCTGTCAACCGATCTCTTCTTTTAGTAAATTACGCCACAAGTTTTTTTTATTCCCAACTCTTTTAAGTATTTTCTCATTACTCACGCGATCTACCCGTCTAATCTTCAGAATTCTGTATCATCACATTTCAAAAACTTGCATTCTTTTGTCTAAACTGCTTATCGATCACCTTTCATTTACATACAAGGTTCCACTCCAGACAAATATCTTCAGGAAATCCTCTCCAACTCCTAAATTTATATTAGATGTTAACAAATTCCTGTTTTCCAGAAATGCTTTTTGGTATTTCCAGTTTACATTATATATCCTCTCTACTTCGGGCACCATTAACTACTTTAATGTTCAAACAACAAAACCCACGCGCTACTTTTAGTGCCTCATTTCATTATGTAATTCTCTGATTGTTGACATCGCGTTATGTAAGTCGACTACTCACTATAGTCACCACTACAAGGGTCTTTTTTTCAAAAGCTTTCGAATTCCGTTAAAATATATCGTTCCATTACAAAAACACTTTCTTCAGCATCTCGGTAGATGGACTACAGGTGCTATGTGGAATAAACATGCAACTAATTTACCTGCCTCTGCGTACTATCCATATACCGAAAATCTGATCACAATATCTTCAACGGTTCACGAAATAAAAGTGGTTCACCTTCTACGTTATTCATGCAGCATACGAGTACTACGTGGTTTTGAAAGGAATGAAGCCTGTATCGACCCGACCCTGGTGAATTACTCAACTCAAGCTCGAAATGCGCAGGAATCGGGAACAAAATGGGCTGTATCTTTTCCAGAGGTACGTTTGAGAAGTTCGGTGAGTGGTCTCAGAAAATAAAGGAAAAAAAGAGTTGCAAACAGAACAGCTTTCAGAGTAATCATCGTTAGCTGCAACGCATTCTTGACGTCGGTTGTAAAGCTGATGGAAACTATCCGCAAGAACTTCTTGTGGAATCGCTCGTAGCACGTTGTCATGCATTACTGGATATATGCAATATGCAAAGTTTGCGAATGTTCGGAATGATAATGCTTACACTGTCTTCGCTAACCTTCAACTCTTTTTTTCTCTTTCTCAAAGAGAGCCGCCGATCACCCACACGCACCCATCGCACTTGTTCGAGGCTCTCTCGGATTGTGCGAGTCTAAGAGAACGCGGCACATCCTTTCCGCCTCTAATGCGTTTACATCACACAACAGATCCTTTTTACTCACTGAATCAATACCGTGCACGAGTCTTCGTTGTCGTTTTCCCTAATTTGCTACATTTTGCATTGACGAGTGTGACGTATGCTACCGGACGATCGGCGGCTGTCTTTGATTAGAACAGAACATTTGAAGATAAGCAAAGCCAGCGTAAGCACAATTGTTCAAGAACATTTACTGACGCAGCGGATGTCCAAGAACGCGCAACAGCGATGCTTCGAGCGATTACACAAGAAGCGTTTGCTGACCGTTTCCAACAGCATTACAGCCGAGGTCAGGAGGGTGTTTCAGCTAATTGTGATTATTTTGAAGGTCAATCACGTACTCTGTTTGTAACTCTTGTTTGCTTTATTTTCTGAGATCATTTACTGAATTTTTCAGACGTAACTTGCATTCCAGCACGCACTTCAGACAATATGTTGTTGTTGTTGTTGTTGTTGTCGTCTTCAGTCCTGAGACTGGTTTGATGCAGCTCTCCATGCTACTCTATCCTGTGCAAGCTTCTTCATCTCCCAGTACCTACTGCAACCTACATCCTTCTGAATCTGCATAGTGTATTCATCTCTTGGTCTCCCCCTACGATTTTTACCATCCACGCTGCCCTCCAATACTAAATTTATTTATTTTTATTTTTATTTATTGATTTATTTAACCTGGCAAGATTAGGGCCATCAGGCCCTCTCTTACATCTAACCAGGCATTCTACTTATTTTACATTCATATGTTTTAGTAGGCATGTTAAACTACATCTAGTACAAAAAGTGAAATAAACAATTTGAAAGGTACACCTGGAAAAATACATACATATAGAGTTTATATTCTTAGATCACAAGTACTGTTATAATTAGACATTATTGAACAGACAGATTTGAGATAGGAGTGCTGGCAGCAGGGAGTATGAGGGAGACTCATGGTGAAGGGAGGAGAAGAATAGAGACATGATGAAACATAATTAAGGAAATATAAAGGAAAAGAATATTGCGTGGCTAATAGAGATAGATGAAGAGGAAGGCATCTCAGGAGCAACATAGGAGACGCTAGCTTTGCTATTTGACATATGAGGGGATTGTCCTTGTACAGTAATTTTGTGGAGAACTTTATGAGGATGATAGTAGGAAATGCTTCAACTTCTTCTTAAAAGCAGCAGGAGATTGAATTTTGCGCAAGGTAAGGGGCAGTTTGTTCCAGAGGCGGACAGCGGCAACTGAGAAGGAGTTTGCAAAAGTTTTTGTTTTGTGAGTGGGCACAGTTAGGATACCAAATAAGAGTGACCTCGTGTTTCGATTGTGATGACATGACAGGTTTTTAATCTCTGAAGCAAGGTACTGGGGTGTTTGCGCCTCGAGGAGTCGGTGGAGTAGACATAGAGTGTGGTAGTCGCGCAATTTGTCCGGCCGCAGCCACCCTAGCTGGGAGTATGAAGCACTAACATGATCGTATCGGCGAATGTTGCAGGTGTAACGCACACAGGCATTCATGGTTAGCTCTAGCCGTCTTTTGTTTTCACTGCTCATGCCTTGTTGAATCACATCACAATAGTGGAGGTTCGGTAGAACGAGTGCTTGCACGAGCTGGCGTTTCAAGTCCTGTGGAAATATGTTCCGAAACTTTTTGAGAGCATAGAGACAAGCAGACGTCTTTCGGCACACTGCGACTGTATTCTCCGCCCAGTTGAGATGCTCATCCAAAGTTACACCCAAGTTCTTCACTGTTTTCTGATATGGTATTGGAGTACCGTCGAGCAGAATAGGATGTAGCCGTTCGCGGAAATCGGAACTTATTAATTTCTGATGGGCTATTAAGATTACTTGCGTCTTTTTTGCATTTAGTTTAAGCCCCAGGTTTTTCGCCCATGTCACTACTGAAGACAGATCATCGTTCATCTGAGCGATTGCAGTGTTTACATCTTCAGGTCTGACGCTTAGGTAGAGCTGGAGGTCGTCGGCATAGAAATGATATTTACAGGAGGACGGAACCGATGAAATATCGTTGACATATAAAGAAAACAAAAGTGGTCCTAAGACTGATCCTTGTGGCACTCCCGAGGAAACATGTTTCCATGAAGATTTTTCATTTACGCAGACAAAACATTGCTGTCTGTCTTTTAAGTAGCTTTCAAACCATCTCATTGCACTTTCAGAGAAATTAAGCTGTTGCATTTTTCTGAGCATTATGTCAAAGTTAAAAGTGTCAAAAGCTTTGCTGAAGTCCAGTAGCGTCAATATTGTTGCCTTTCGATTGTCGATGGCATATTTCAGGTCATCAGTTACTTTAATTAGAGCAGTGTTTGTGCTGTGATGTTTACGGAAACCGGATTGAAATTTGTCATATAGGCTGAATTCATGCAAGTGTTCAGTGATTTGGTCATGAACAATATATTCAAGTGCTTTGGAAACAGCAGGCAGTATGCTAATTGGTCGGTAATCACTAGGCAGTTGCGGGTTTTCGATCTTAGGGATGGGTCGAATTAGGCTTCTTTTCCATGCAGTGGGATATATTCCGTTCACGAGGGAAAAATTAAATATGTCAGTTAAGACAGGCACTAAGATATCGGCAACATTCTTAATCATGGTTATACCGATACTGTCGTTGCCTATTGCATCAGAAGAGATTCTCATTATTGCTTTTCTTGCCGTATTTGTTGTTACATGTTTTAGATGGAAGGTATCGTTGTTAGTTATCCTGTTTAGGGATTCTTGTGGACGGTAATTATCAGCTGTACTGGTATTCAGAGGTGCAGAGAAGAATTCATTTAATTCGTTAGCTGACACATGAAAAGTGGTTTCCGATTTTGCCTTTCCGACCCCCAAGCTACGGAGATTCTTCCATAGAGTCGTGGGCGTCAGATCGCTGCATACAAGGGAGCGAGCGTGCCTGATTTTAGCATTGCGAATGCATTGTTTCACTCTGTTCCGTAGCTTTCTATATTCTTCGAAACGCTCGGGTTTCGGATCTGCCTTGAAACGCCTGTGGGCAGCACCCCTATTAGTCATCATTTGACGTAATTCAGCTGTCAGCCATGGAGCAGGAGATTTTCTTACACGGATTGTGCACACAGGTGCATGTTTGTCATAGAGGGCAGTGAGTTTATCACCAAGTTCATTAATTTTGCCGTCGATTGTGGGTTTTCTGGTTATTTGATGCCATGAGATTTCTGAGCAATCGGCTGTTAGAGCGTCAAGGTCAATACGTTTCATGTTCCTACAAGTTATGTAACGCGATTTGATCCTTGGGGGCTGCACAGAGTAGGCCAGGAATATTACATCATGTGCTGAGAGGCCAGGGGCCGATGTTTGACCAACATCTCTTACTTTGTCAGTCTGTTTCGTTGCGATTACGTCTATAAGAGTATGACTGTGCGCCGTATGGTGTGTAGGTTGTAATGGAAGAATGTTCATGCTATTGCAACTAAACAGTCTTCTTAGGTTTATTGCGGAGGGAGTGTCTCTTAGCAGGTCTATGTTCAAGTCACCCATTACGATGACATGTTCGTATTGACACTGAAGTGAATGTAATTCCGACTGGAAGGAACTCATTGAGCTTATTTTTGGCGGCTTGTACACGACGCCAGTCAAGAATTTCCGACTTTGTATATTTATTTCAATGAACATGAATTCAGCCTCTTTTTCTTCAGCAGGATTTGACGTACATAAGACTTTCGCTTTGAGATCTGTTCGTATATACGCGCCGACGCCGCCACCTCGCTTTTTTGATCTGTCTGCCCTAAGAAATGTGTACCCTGGGAGATGAATAGATGCAGAGGATATGTGTGGTTTCAACCACGTTTCGGATAAGAGGATTACGTGGTAGTTTAGTTGGTTGAAGAGGAGGCTAAGTTCTTCGTAATGTGCAGGTAAAGACTGGATGTTGCAGTGAGCTGCTAAAAGCTCTGACGCGTTCCGCTGAGCAGCCTGAAGTAGGGTGGCAGACTGGTTTGTCCCTTTGTTAGGCACTACCTGCCGCGAGGGGCACTGGCCGCTGCTTCCGCCAAGTGACATAACACAGGGGTGTCCGAGATTTTGCGCGCCCTGTGTGTGACACCGCGAGTGCCGAAAGAAAGGCGACTGCTAGAGATTTCCTGAGGTTGCGGGAGTATAGAAAATGGATTAGTGGTATTCGGTGCAAGGAGAATATGACCAAAACAGTGACGGCTGTGTGTCACTGTGTATCCTCTGTCGTACGAGGAGAAATGTAATTAGCGTATTTGAAACAGCTTAGGGTGGAAATAAGGGAAAAGGGAGTGATTTAAGAGGCCGATGCTGCCAGCAGAGAGAAGTAAGCTTAATAATTAATAGATTATCGTAGGAAGCTAGAATTAAATTGAAATTTACTAAAGTGATGCTGGTAGTGATTATCGTAGGAAGCTACAATTAGATTGAAATTTGCTAAAGTGATACTGATAGTGATTTTTGTTATGAACAATTTAAACCGAAGAGATGGGTGATTAATGAACTAAAGGAGAGACTAATAATTGCAATAGAACTAATTCAGAACGGAAGAGAATAAACTGAGAAAATGAAAAAAGTATTAGCAGTAACTAAAATTAAGTAATGGTTAGAGCTACAGACACAAAAAAATAGTGAAAAGTTAATACAGTTACAAAAACAATTAGTTGAAGGTACAAATATGGGTATAATTAAAAAATTAATAAAATTACAAGACTATATCTGAGTATAGGGCTGTTACAATTTGCAAATGGTGTTAAGTTTGCACTTTTGGCTCGAGTAGCTTCACTTAATACTATTCAGTTCTGTCATGTTTGTGACTGTCTTCTTTCCAGCTGCTGTCTTAATGATTACTCTGCCATCCTGAGTCCACACATTCTGAAGACCGAAATGGGATATGGCACTGTTTAAAATCTTTAGCCGTTCGTGTGTCAGATCTTCCCTTATTGTAAGCACTGTCCTTGCTAACTTCTTCTTCTGGGTAAAGATCTCTGCCCTTTTTCGGTAAGAGATAAATTTAATTATTATTGGACGAGGTTTGGTGGCACCTGGTAGTTTTCGTCCCACCCGATGGCTCCTGTCAATGTCTGCCTTGGTCACTTCTACGCCTAATTTTTCACGCGCAACTTGTATAAGCAGGTTGTCCGTGTCTTCTTCTTTATTTTCTACTACTCCAAACAGTCGTAGACTATTTCGCCTTTGGTACTGTTCTAGTTCGTCAGTTGCGGCAGATAGTTTCACTTCCAACTCTCGTGCCTTTTTCTCGTATTCAGACACAGACTTTTTTAGTGCTGTAATTTCGGCAGTATTGGCCTCAACAGTTTCACGCATTTTGGCCAATACTGCTGCCGTTACAGTATCTGATATAGTGCCTGCTATGAGATCGAGATTGTTTTTATCGCGAAGCGCAGCGTTTACCTCAGAGCGGACCAGCTCCGCTATGCCGGGAGCCGCGGCCGCACCTTCCGCCAAGAGCGGGCCCGCCGCACCTGCTGCTTCCCCGCTGCTGGACGCGCTGTTGTTGACTCTTCTGTTTACCATTTTCTCGAAGATATTGGCGGAGCACAGAAAAAAAAATAGCACTACTGCACAGAACAATGTTGTTTACACGATTTCCACTTGTACTAGACAACACCACCTGCGAGAACACCTTCGAATTCGACTAAATTTCGCGAGCCGAACTTAACACGTGTTACACTGCAGCCGCCATGACAGTCCCTTGATGCCTCAGAACATGTCCTACCAACCGATCCCTTCTTCTAGTCAAATTGTGCCACAAACTCCTCTTCTCCCCAATCCTATTCAGTACCTCCTCATTAGTTATGTGATCTACCCACCTTATCTTCAGCATTCTTCTGTAGCACCACATTTCGAAAGCTTCTATTCTCTTCTTGTCCAAACTAGTTATCGTCCATGTTTCACTTCCATACATGGCTACACTCCACACAAATACTTTCAGAAATGACTTCCTGACACTTAAATCTATGCTCGATGTTAACAAATTTCTCTTCTTCAGAAACGCTTTCCTTGCCATTGCCAGTCTACATTTTATATCCTCTCTACTTCGACTATCATCAGTTATTTTGCTCCCCCAATAGCAAAACTCCTTTACTACTTTAAGTGCCTCATTTCCTAATCTAATTCCCTCAGCATCACCTGATTTAATTCGACTACATTCCATTATCCTCGTTTTGCTTTTGTTGATGTTCATCTTATACCCTCCTTTCGAGACACTGTCCATTCCGTTCAACTGCTCTTCCAAGTCCTTTGCTGTCTCTGACAGAATTACAATGTCATCGGCGAACCTCAAAGTTTTTATACAGGTATCTAAATGTGGACGGCCGGACGGGGATGCGAATCCCGAATCTTACTACCTGCGTCGCCTATCGACAGAAGAATATTTATTTTATATCGTGCACATTTTTCACACATTTTACTTACTTTCACCGCTCTTTTATCTCTGTTTTGTGGTACTGGATCTGCACTTCATCTAATATACTGAATGTTCTGGGGAATCTCCTTTGTTTAAAAATTATTGAGAAATGTTCATTCTAATGATTTTATGGGATCTCACCAGGGGTGTACACGAGGTGTACACATTCCGGTTTTAACCTGCCAATGTTTTCCTGTTAGCCAGGCAGGCAATCTGCCGCACGTTATCATCAGAACGGCCAGGTTGCTTTATTCCCATCCAAATCAAGCTATGCCCACCTCAAGCAGGCTACAGGAGTCTTGCTTGTCGACCCGTCTTCCAGCTGTGCTACGCTACTTAGTAGTGCATTCTGTTGGCTTTCACTGAAGCGCTGTGAGTAGGGTTCGAAAGGTGATGAAAATACCACGGTATCACAAGACGAGGTTCAATGAAATATGTATTCGTTTTGGGTCACTGTAGGGCACAAAATGGTGAATTTTATTTGTCTGTCTTTTTTTCCCTTTTCTCCGTATTTCGGGCATATGAATTTATTTCTACATCAATGATTTTCTCTGCAACTTCACCCTCTTTCGACTAGCACTGGCTATTATCAGTTCGAACCATCACTGGGTCACCTCTAAGGAGAAGCACCACTGAAAGCGGAGATCCTTTGCATCTAAGAACTTTAAGATGTCTATTATAAGGCAACGCCAATGTAAGTGAGGTTTTTCTTTGAATTTGGTGTCTTCCAGTTAAATATGATCCCAGTTGCACCAGTTTCAATTACTTCTTCAAGGACGTGTATTCGTGTTCACTAAATTCATTCTAAGCAGCCAAAACAGTTTATTCTAAATTCCGCAGATGCATTTTAGCAAACACAGAGAGTGTTTTTCATATTATGTTAATCTAAAATGTACATGTCTGAAAGAAGCTTTCTTATCATACTAAGCTTTCTTCTCTCTACGTTCCATATCACCAGAATGGGGTTTTCAATATCACTGAGCCACATTATTTTCCTGTTTCAATCAATACTTGCCCTCAATTTAGAAACACACTCTTTTTGAAAATATTTATGGGCCGAGGAAATAGCTTGTCAAGTTTACAAACATGTCATAAGGTACTCGAAGTTCCCGAATGATTGTTTAGTAACTTTTTTTCACAGTCTGCATTGCGTGACACCTACCGATTTATTTGAAGCTGTCTCATACACACACAACTTTTCCCCTGCTAGACTTGTGCTCTATTTCGCGATTGGTCTTATGTTCTCCAATTCTTAATTTTTCCTCAGTCGCCTGTAAGTCTGAATTGTTCGTTTCGCTGCTCCCACCGTTGCGATAAACGAGCTGTAGTGGAACAACACACGCAAACAAATACCTGGCTATTCTGTAGTCACGTTGGACTGATAGCGCAACCTGTTGACATGTGCAGCAGGCGTAACGGGTCTCTTGAAGCTTGCCGGGGTAGTGGAAACCCTAGTTGGAGTGCTTTAACCACTGTGCTTCAGTACACTTGTACGTTGCGGCAGGCTGAGTTGCTTTTAATGTTTGCGGCTGAGATAGTGGCAGGCAGACTGCAAGGAGAATTTGTACATCTCTGGTTCTTAACGGACACTAAAAAGTCGTGTAAAATTTCGCTGAGTTCATGTACGCAGAATCGAGTTCACGTACGCAGAATCTGCGACCATCTAGTGCGGCATTGTGAATTTTTGCCACTATCTCGTCGGTCGAACAAATTTTAGACGTGCTTACCCATTAATGTCAATGGATGCACAACCACGCATCATTTCAGTACATTTCTTAATCGTCGAATAGGAAGCTCCACGATTTCTTACATTGAAACCTTTCGAAATACGTTAATTCAGCAGGCTTATTGATTTAATTGCATTCATTTTTCTTCAAAACCTTGCCACCTCGTTGTTTACACGATCAGCGCACAACAAATCTATCTGCACGTATCTCAACTTCCTTAGAGCTAGCTTTAGAGGGTCCAATTCCGAAATATCACAGTGCTCTGTATTTCGCAGAAAGTTTTTGAACGTGTCCTGTATGTAGAGTTTTCAACTTCCCATCCACATCGCTGTGGCATATTGTTAAATTTAGTTGCTGGAAACATCAGTTATGACCTTTTTTATTAAGCCCCACATATCTTTGAACTAATGATGGTTTTGTGAGAGAGATGGTTCTCGCAAAATTTTAGATTACATTTATTTGCGTAACAGTGTATTTGCCCATCTTCGTATTAGTTTTTGTATGTTTTTTTTTATTTGACTATATGGTTATGTTCCTAGTTATGTTGAGATGCAAATTTTTTAATTTTAATAGATTGTCCACACCATCCGTCTTTGCACGTCAAGAGTTATGCTAATTATTTTAGTGCGTTTTGTATGCTGGTGCTCGTGAGTTACACTTTTTTAACTTCACATCGGTGATACCAGGGTGTAACGCTATTCGACGGTAATAGTGTACGACACATTTCCTTGTATTTTAGTGTAATAGTATCTGTTGATCTAAATACAAGGCTGGCCGGTACCAACCATGGTTGTGCTATACTCTCCTAAGGGATGCCATCACATGTTGCTTACTCCCCACACTGTAAACATCATAGTACACAGTGAGCATAACATAATTTCAGGTGTGGTGTCGCTAACTGACTTTTTTTTTTCCAAGCAAACTTTATAAGGTCCAGGGGGGCAAAATTAGCAAATCGCTAATAATGAATTAAGCGTTTCATTTAAAAACATTAAGAAAATAAGGCTACTCAGATCAACGAATTCTTTCACGAAACATATAGCGACCGTGTATCCATGCACAAAAAAGAAATGAAAAAGGGTATTTAAAAATATTTTTTTATCGATAGAATACTGAACGTTAACTGAGGTTTGGAAGAGGTCTGGTGATACATCCAGTCCAAAGAGAGTGATTATATCGTGATTGCAACGTCACGATTAATCTACAGTATGTTTCCAATGTTGCGGCATGTTACCACGAAGCTCCCGTATAAGCGCACACTGGCGCCCTCTAATTTCAGTGTGAAAACATAAGATTTTAAAGATTTCAGTACTGCTAAAATAACCACAATTTCTGGGTCTAAGAATAAAGTTTTCCAAGCGAAGAGTAACATCTAACGCACTTTTCAGTATTCATCACAAATGTGAGCATCTATCAATAAGTGTATCATCTGGATTTTATCAACGAAAATTTCCGCTATAAAAATCAACATGGTTTCTGCAAACAGAGGTCTTGCGAAACTCTGTTCGCTCTGTTCATCAATTGGTGCCAGAGCACCGTAGAGAATGGCACCAGGTTGGTGCCGTGTTGCTTGACCTCAGAAAAGCATTTGATATACTTCCGCACCAGTCGTTTAATGAAGAAAATACGAGCTTACCGGGTATAGGACCAGATCTGTGACAGGATTCAGGGCTTGCTTGCAAGCAGAACTCAATATGGCGTTCGTAATGGATCAAAATCTACAGTTGTAAACGTACTTTCAGAAGTACTCCAAGCAAGTGCTACAGGATCGTTACTGTTTACAGTATTCAATGCCATACACACACATAAAAAAAAAGTTTTCCATCACCCCGGTTCCCATAACTCCTGAAGATAGACGTTGACAGTGGATATTATATCACAAACACAGTCCCTTTGACTGTTCAGAGATGTCACTAAACCCGCCCAAAGATGTAAAAAATTATGCCCGAGCAGCGCCTATTAGACGGAGGTGGTCCGACAGCCGATCAGTTCCAGTCATTCCACCAGGAAGGAAGTACACGGCTCGTGTTGTCTGTAGTTCAACCATGCTTAGACGGTCAATACCGCGGTTAGATCGCGTCCGCATTGTTACTTTGTGCCAGGAAGGGCTCTCAATAAGGGAAGTGTCCAGACGTCTCAGAGAGAACCAAAGCGATGTTGTTAGGACATGGAGGAGATACAGAGGAACAGTAACTGTTGATGGCATGCCTCGCTCAGGCCACCCAAGGGCTACTACTGCAGTGGGTGATCGCTACCTACGGATTATGGCTCGGAGGAACCCTGACAGCAACGCCAACATGTTGGATAATACTTTTCGTACAGCCACAGGACGTCGTGTTGCGACTCAAACCGTGCACAACTTCACTCCCGACGTCCATGGCGAGGTCCATCTCTACAACCACGACACCAGGTACAGATGGGCCCAACAACATGCCGATTGGACCGCTCAGGATTGGCATCACGTTCTCTTCACCAATGAGTGTCACATTTGCCTTCAACCAGACAATCGTCGGAGACGGTTTTGGAGGCAACCCGGTCAGGCTGTACGCCATAGAGACACTGTCCAGCGAGTGCAGCAACGTGGAAGGTTCCTGATGTTTTGGGGTGGCACTATGTGGAGCTGACGTACGCCGCTGGTGATCATGAAAGGAGCCGTAACGGTTGCACGATACGTGAATGCCATCCTCCGACCAATAGTGCAACCATATCGGCAGCATATTAGCGAGACATTCGTCTCCATGGACGACAATTTGCGCCCTCATCGTGCACATCTTGTGAATGACTTCCTTCAGGATAACGACATCGCTCGACTAGAGTGGCCAGCATGTTCTCCAGACATTAACCCTATCGAATATGCCTGGGATAAATTAAAAAGGCTGTTTATGGACGACGTGACTCACCAACCACTTTGTGGGTTCTACGCCGAATCGCCGTTGAGGAGTGGGACAATCTGGACCAACAGTGCGTTGATGAACTCGTGGATAGTATGCCACGACGAATACAGGCATGCATCAATGCAAGAGGACGTGCTACTGGGTATTAGAGATAGGATGTGTACAGCAATGTGGACCATCACCTCTGAAGGTCTCGCTGTATGGTGGTAAAACAGGTTCCGAAACTCTCGAAACCGAGGTGATGCAAAACTTTTTTTTGATGTGTATATATATCATCTAGTGCGGTGGTGGCGTGCGCACAGATACCGATTTTATTATTAATTGGTAGCCTACACAAATAAGTTATTAGCTCCCAACAGAAGAGCTCCACTAAGCGTATTAGATCGCTGCCACCCTCAGCTACCCTAAAGTAGTGACACTGTAATTGCGTGATGAAGTGGTGGTGTGTGAGCGGATGATTGATTAATAGCAATAATTGTACTTCTATTTAAATTCATTATGCAGTATGAGATATGATCACAAATTGATTGGTTAGTTACATGTTCCGTGGATCATTTTACAAGATAAAGCGTAATGATGTGGAACGAGTCATTTTTGATTCATATCGCAAATTAATTTGTATATATGATTGCATTCCGAATATTTCTAAACTTTTTTTTTAAAGATAAAAAGATACACAGATGTGAGTCAGTAATACCTATCCACCGCCTTTTACGCATTACAGTAATACAAATTCTTCTACGGAATACGAGGAGCTGTCAAGGAGAAACTTTCTCAGTTTATTTTCAAATTCTACTTCGCTGTCAGGCAATTTATTTCATGGGTAAGTGATCAAAAATTTTTGTTGCAGCATTGTACACTCCTTTTTGTTACTGAATGTAATTTTCCTTCTACTCACTGCGTTGTATTAGCGCAGTCTTAATATAATTTCATATTCCTTGTTACAAATCAGTACAGCATTTGAAGAGGACTGTTCCTGTCATGCAAATTCACGAATCCACTTTACTTCCGTGTCAAAATTTATACCGCAGTAACTGAGCAGTACGAGTCTCCCACGCCCATGAATTGTCAATACTGAAAGACAAACTATATGAGCAACTAAGATGAGGATACTGCGACTGGAGTTCGGTGAAATCGACCGATTAAATATGGCACGAATGTAAATACTTGGCTACGCTAGAGATAAAAGTATTATCACATCTTTATTTGGTATTCACCTTCGTCGGTTTCGCTAACCCAGAACTAAATTGTCACCTTCCAATCCAATCTGGGCCTCGGACCACGCTACAGGCCAGGCTATAGATAACCAAGTGGGCCGGTTTCAGCCGAACGCCAGCTGACCGCACTCATTTTAGCGCCTAATCAAGCAGTATATCATTCTCTCTCTCTCTCTCTCATATCCTCTTAACACCGCAGTGGCCGCGTTACTTGACCATCTGTCCCTGAGATAAGTGCGCAGTTCTACTTACTAATGGAAGGCCTCAGACATGGACAACCGATTCGCGTCATATTTGGGAGATCGCTTGCGAACACTCTAAAATGAAAGGAATTTTGGCTCAACATCCCTCCATTTTTGAGAAAATCACCCGTAAACTTCGTGACGCACTGTCGACTCAGAATAGACGAGATCGATAGATAATTGAAAACTGAGCAATTATCATAATCATCATATTTGGGTGCGCACACGCATGTTTTTCTAGAAATCGAGAGAAGAAACTGCCCCTTACGTACCCACAACGTAAACCCTGGTGAACGAAAGCGCCGCCGACGTAGCGACCAACACGTTTTGGTTGGGCCGCGGAGAACCAGTGTTCGATTCCCAAACGAATTCTGCAGTTTCTTTATTTTGTAATATTTTTCTTTTTTTGTATATCGAAATTGGAGGAACAGGAGGGTTAATAAAGTAAGTAAATCAAAAAGGAATAATTAGAAGGTAGGCAAATAAATTTCTCTATCGACTTTCCTTAAAAAAAATTAAAATTTTAAGTCTCGTTGTACGAAAACAATTCCGAGTTAGACAGACAAACGCGCGATGCTTGTTTACAGTCAGGAACGGGACAGGTTTTTATTTTGAGGCTTTAAAATTGTAATTAATTTCCGAGAAACCCAGTGGGAACTGCCCACGGTGCGGACACAATAACGGCTCTTAGAATAATCCACGATCACGTGTCAGTACCGATTTTTGAGGCAATTTTATCGTATACATCAAAATTAATTCCCTAAAAACAAATATCTTAAATGGAAACGATGTCTGTTTTTCGCGGAAGGAACAGTGTTGTTGCGAGAAGATAGTATTAATTCGTGTTCTTAGTGACAGGACTGTATCTGCTTCGGGTATTTTCTGCCAAGTACCATCCATGTAGTTTTTAGAAGGAAAGTAAGAACGTGTAACACAGGGAGTGAAAGAGCAGTTGTAAGAATCACGATTAAAATTTTAATTCTTTACTAATCAAAGTAGTTTGGTAAATCTGTCTACCTTGTTATTGTTTTATTTTACTTATTAACATTCGTACTCCTAACAAATTCGATATAGCAAAAAATACAGTTCGAAAAAAAAAAAAAAAACCAGCAGTTTCTCCGTTCCCTAGTCAAATGCCTTGGTCGCTACGCCAGCAGCACTTTCGTTTACTAGCGTATACCGTATAGATACGTAAGGGGCAATCGTAACCTATCCGCTCCTCGATTTCTAGCACAATATTCGTTTGTGGACTTCATTTATGATGATGAAAAATGTTCAGTTTTCAGATATCTATCGATGCCTTTCATTTTTAGTCGACGGCGCGTACTGAACTCTGAAATAGTTTTCTCAAAAACGTGAAGTTGTTGAAGGCAAAATACCTTGTAGTCTTTCATTTTAGTCTGTACACGAGCGACCTTCCAAACATGAGTAGAATCGGATTGCCGCGACTGAGACCTTCCCTTTGTTAGCCTACTGCCGAATTCACCAACGTAAGTTAAAATTCAGCAAATTTTAGTGTATTACTGCCTCCGTAAGTACTTTTGTTTGTTGCTGAGCAGGAAACTACCTTCTTAAAAAGCTCTTTACGTAAGATGGCATTTTTAGATTTGGCAGGTAGTTGCTAGAAGCATATTATTATAAAATATGCAGGCCGCGTGAACGCTTGATCTGACTCTGACTACCACTGATATAATGGACAACGTCGGAAGGTTCCGTGAGGTTGTCCGCAGATGATGCTGTTGCCTGTAATGTGGCAGCAACGCCATAAGATTGCAGCGAATTGCAGGAAGACCTGGGGAGGATCGATAATTGGTGCAGGGATTGGCAGTTGACCTGAACTTAGATAAATTTAACGTATTGTGTATGAACAGTGGAAACTATCTATTACTGTTCGTTTACACTACTGATAACATATCACTGGAAAGATTAAAATATTCAGGGGTATGCATCCGCAGCGACCTAAAGGAGGCCAAATTAAGTGTACGAAACAAAAAACCAGGCTTCATTGGAAGAAGCTTAAGGAAACGTAGTCGATCCACAAAAGAAGTAGCTCACAGAACACTTATTCGATCAACTTTTCAGTGCTGTTAGTCGGTCTGGGATCCGTACCAGGCTCGACTAATGGAAGAGGCATTGGAGAGCGGCGCGTTTCGTCACAGAATCGTTTGGTCAGCTCGAGAACGTTACGTAAATCCTAAAAAAAATTTCAGAGGTAGACGCTAGAAGACAGGCGATGTGCTTCAAGGAGAGATTTACAGTAGAAATTCTGGTGCACTTTCTGGGAACATATTACTTCCGTCCACATACGAATCACGGGACAACAGCAGCTCACACAGAGGATTACCGTCAGTTGTTCCCAACCACCATTCCGGAATGCAATAAGGAAGGGGAGAAATGACAGTAGTACGTGAAGTACCCATCGCCACACACCCTGAAGTTCAGAGTATACATTAAGGTGTCCCTGTGGACGACTCCCTGGCTTGCACTACTCGTAATCTAGGATCGCATCGCGCGCCTGCACCGCCTCAACCGAACTGTCATCTGTGTGTGGCGGGTAGCGTGCCTGCAGGTGCCGCGCTACCAGCCAGTCTTGGCCTGCTGGGTGATTTTCCACGACGGCAGGCAGCCGAGGAAAATACACGTGAAAACAACCTGCAACGGCGCCTCACAGTCAGTCTGCAGTGGCTGTCCTTCTTCAGCATGGACAATCATACAGTTCTCTGCCTTAGTAACCACGGCTACTCATAACTGTGTCTTCTTCCGAAGACGGATTTGTTGCAGCTCTCCATGTTAGTCTATCCTCAGCACGCCTCTTCACCTCTACATAACTATTTTAACTTATATGCATCTGAGTCTGCTGTCTATAATCAGCCCTTGGTCTCCCACAAATCCCCTTCTCCTCACCACGTTTCAATACCAAACAGATCATTCCCTGATGCCTTAGAATTTTTTCTATCAACTGATTCCTTCTTTTAGTCAGGTTAGGTCACAAACTTCTTTTCTACCCAGTTCAGTTCAGTACCACCTCATTAGTTACTTGATCTGTCCACATAATCTTTATCATTCTTCCGTAGCACCACACTGCAAAATCTTCTATTCTCTTCTCGTCTGTCCCGTATAATCAATATTTCAATTCCGTACAAGGTTAGAGTGCAGAGAGGTACTTTCAGGACAGTCTTCCTAATAATTAAATTTGTATTCGACGTTAACGAATTCTCTTTTTCAGAAGAGTTTTTCTTATAACTGTCACTCAAGATTTTATGTCCTCCCTACCTGAGCCATCATCACTTATATTGCCGTGCAAATAGCGAAATTAGTCTACTACTTTCAGTGTCTGATTCTCTAATCTAAATACCTCAGCTTCGACTGACGTAACTGGATTATATTTCATTGCACTTGTTTTATTTTTGTTGATCTTCACTTTACCACTCCGCTTCAGGACACTATGCATTTCGTCTACCTGATCTTGCAAATATTCGATGTCTCTACCAGAATTACAAGAAATTTTTTGTTTCTTCTCCCTGGACTTCATTTCCCCTCCCAAATTTCTCCTCGATTTCCTTCACAGCTCTCTCAGTGTACAGACTGAACATAGCCGGAGATCGGCTCGTACAATCCTGCCTCACCTCCTCCTCAATTACTGCTTCCCTTTCCTGTCTCGTCCGACGAATCTTATAACTGCACTCTGGTTTCTGAACAAGTTTAATATAACATTTCGCTACCTGTATTTTATCCCTCCTCCCTTCAGAATTTCGAAGCGAGTATTCCAGTCAACACAGTCAAACAATTTCTCTGAATTGACGCTCCAAGAAAAGCCGTATGATCACGATTTTCTCGTTTGTTCTCACGTTTCTCGGAGCGCGAAGTACCTGATATCAGGCTTCTATCACATTTTGTTTTTTTTTCTAAATAATTCGTGTCAGTATTTTGCGACCATCAGTTACTAGGTTCGGTAACTCTGCCACGTTTTGTAATAGTTATAATTGAGCCGGAATAACTATGCAGAATGTGAGTTATCACAAAACGGCTTTAAAATCAGGCTGAATTACCATAAACCATTAAGTTCTACAATATTTCACTGGCGTTTAGGTCTTGTGTATATGCACAGGGAATACGCTAAAGCCCAACAATTACATTTCGTAATGTACTAGTGTCAAATACCACAGCTACACAAAAAACGAAACTAATTTCTCTGACGTTAGTCACCGTGACGGCTAAGTAGTTACGAGTCAGACAACCAATCCAGAAGTCCAGGGTACAAGACTGTATCACCCCTATGTCTGTTTCCTTCACCTATCGCTTGATTCACTCCCATAATGATTTGCATGTGTGACAACGACCAAGTTGCACACTGGATCGGAGTCAATGTTACACTGTAGTACTGGTGAACATTCAAATGAGGTGTGTCCACCCTTTGCCCTTATGACGACGCGAAGCTTTCAATGAGGTGTCTGAATGACAGAAGGAATGGCAGCCCTCTCTTCCTCAAGACCAGCATCCAGAGAAGAGAAAGATTTTGGACGCTTATTACTCTACACGGGAAATGGTAGACATCTCGTACTATAGTCTGGCAAATGGAAGCAACCGTCGTGTACTGGGAAGTCTTACATTATTCTGGTTAGATAAAACTACAATGTAAAAGTATTTCACAAATTTTTCGAAACACAAAATCTTTCCATTTGAAGTAATGCAAGCGCTGCACCTACCAGGAACTGTGAATTCGGTTAGCAGTTAACAGCACTGACAGATGTTTACTGCATTCTGTATCCATGGACAATAACAGAGGACTGTCTCTCTCTCTCTCTCTCTCTTTTTTTTTTTTTTAACTGGGTTCTGCACATTGTTCGTAACAGCGAAGCGATTTGAGTAGAAGAGAGATGTTTTAGAGTATCGAAGTGGTCATAGCTCTTAAGGTATGGATTTTAGAGCCCATCTTGATAGGAAATTTATTTCTAGGTTTGATGCATAATGCCACCTGTGAAAATAACTTATCGAATACTTTCTTTTAACACGGAGTGAAGACCGGTGAGCCGAAACATAACCGCCCTCCGCGGTAACGAAAGTACGCATTTACACGGAGCAAAGATAAATGGGAAATCCTTCCAGCGGTGACACTAGCCGCAAATGGAGAAATCCAAGGGCACACGATTGTGACAAAGGGCAGATTGACACACGTCATCGCCTGGGAAGAAGCATCTCGGAAACTGCAAAGCTGGTCGGGCGTTCGCGTACTACCGAAGTAACGGAAGGACCGCGAAATCAGAAGAACAGTCATGGTGCAGGCACTAGTATTTCGGGCCACAGCGTTCAGCACACACCGTTGAACGTGGGGCTCCGCAGCAGACGCTCTTTGCGTGCTCCCATGTCGACGCAACGCTCTCGTCGATTACGATTGCAGTGGGCACGGTACCATCGAAATCTGACCGTGGATCAAAGGAAACGTGTCGCCTGATCGATGAATCACGTTACTCGTTACACGAGACCGATGGTCGTACCCAGATACGCCATAGGGATAGGTAAAACAGACCACTTAAAACCGATACAAATATCTTGGTTCTGAAAAACCGGTATTTTCGGCTTTTGCTCGGTTTCGATTATCCCATTCTTCTTTTCTTTTTACTGACAACCAAGTAACAAACCGAAATATCAATAAACCGTAGCAGTAGTGCTAAAATTTTTCCTTTGTAAATAATCATTTTTTAAGGGGTAAGTTTTGTTACGAACAACAAACACATGGGTTAGGAAATGGTACAGCATTGCTGAGAAAAACGATGTCCCTGTTGCCGTGTGTCGTGGTTTAAGGTACACGTGGACGACTTGCCGCCAACTGGTCTGTACGCAATGGAGTTGATGGAATGCTATCGGGCGGAAAATTTGTGTCCACATTATCACTGGCCCGTAATGTATAGGGGTTGCATGTCCTGTACCTAGACATATGGTGTCACATACCTATAGAGATCTACCAAGAACTTGTCGAATCCATGAAAAGCAGAATCGCTGCGAAGATGGACCAACGGGATATTAATCAGGCAGTCATTATGTTTTCGCTCATCACTGTATACATTCAGCATTAAGTACAGTGAGAACATATGTTACTCCCAACAGCTGAGCTGCAAGAGAACTTTCCGCTGTGTGAGTGGCATAACTGTATACTGAAAATGTTTTATCAAAGTATTGCGCTGGGACAGGCTCAAATAACTCGTTTTAGTTATAGTATTGGTAGTAAATCAGTGGAAACAGTAACAAGTGCAGAATATCCGACTGGAATGATGACATGAAACTGTCAAGCTGGTGCCCTTACTAGGTAAGATTTATAGAAGAGGCAAATCGGATAAAGAAGGGCGGTGCGTTTCGTCACGGATACGTTTAATAAGCGCAAGAACGTTGAGGTGTTGACAACTGCGAGCCAGGTGGATCATGAGCCGCTCGGAAGCACGCTGCTAGCAAGTGAATATGTAATTTTACAGAATTACTCACCAAACTGCATCTACATCAATGCTTCACAAGTTACTTGACGGTGTACGGCGGAGCGTACTTCTGTTACCACTAACTGATCCCTCCTTACCTATTCCATTCGCAAATGACGCATGGGAAGAATGATTGTCGGTAAGCCTCTATATTAGTCCTATTCTCGAATTTTCTGATTGTGGTCACTTCGCGAAACGTATGTGACAGGAAGTAAAATGATGTCCGACTCTTCCCAAAAACTCTCGGAATTTCAACAGCAAACCGCTCCGTGATGCACAATGCCCCTCTTGTACCGTCAGCCACTGAAGTTTGTTAAGAATCTCCGTAGCGCTGTCGCGCCGACGAAACGTGCCGCTCTTCATTCTCTTCTATCCGTCCTGACTGGTAAGGGCCCAAGACTGACGAGCAATTCTGAAGAATGGATCTAATAAGCGCCTTGTAGGCCACTTCTTTAGTGGATAAATTACATTTCTTTAAGATTCTTTCTATAAAATTCTGTCTGGCGTCTCCTTTTTCTACTATTTCTTTTATTAGGCCATTCCACTTACTATCGCTCCGGGTAGATACATCTGCATCTACATCCATACTCCGCAAGCCACCTGACGGTGTGTGGAGGAGGATACCTTGAGTACCTCTATCGGTTCTCCCTTCTACTACAGTCTCGTATTGTTCGTAGAAAGAAGGATTGTCGGTATGCCTCTGTCTGGGCTCTAATCTCTCTGATTTTATCCTCATGGTCTCTTCGCGAGATATACGTAGGAGGGAGCAATATACTGCTTGGCTCTTCGGTGAAGGTATGTTCTCGAAACTTCAACAAAAGCCGGTACCGAGATACTGAGCGTCTCTCCTGCAGAGTCTTACACTGGAGTTTATCTATCAACTCCGTAACGCTTTCGCGATTACTAAATGATGCTGTAACGAAGCGCGCTGCTCTCCGTTGGATCTTCTCTATCTCTTCTATCAACCCTATCTGGTACGGATCACACACTGCTGAGCAATATTCAAGCAGCGGTCGAACAAGCGTACTGTAACCTACTTCCTTTGTTTTCGGATTTCATTTCCTTAGGATTCTTCCAATGAATCTCAGTCTGGCATCTACTCTACCGAGGATCAACTTTATATGATCATTCCATTCTAAATCACTCCTAATGCGTACTCCCAGATAATTTATGGCATTAACTGCTTCCAGTTGCTGACCTGCTGTATTGTAGCTAAATGATAAGGGATCTTTCTTTCTATGTATTCGCAGCACATTACACTTTTCTACATTGAGATTAAATTCCCATTCCCTGCACCATGGGTCAATTTCTTGCCAATCCTCCTGCATTTCAGTACAATTTTCCATTGTTACAACCTCTCGATATACCACAGCATCATCCGCAAAAAGCCTCAGTGAACTTCCGGTGTCATCCACAAGGTCATTTATGTATATTGTGAATGGCAACGGTCCTACGACACTCCCCTGCGGCACACTTGAAATCACTCTTACTTCAGAAGACTTTTCTCCATTGAGAATGACATGCTGCGTTCTGTTATCTAGGAACTCTTCAATCCAATCACGCAATTGGTCTGATAGTCCATATGCTCTTTCTTTGTTCATTAAACGACTGTGGGGAACTGTATCGAACACATTGCGGAATTCAAGGAAAACGGTATCTGCCTGGGAACCCGTGTCTATGGCCCTCTGAGTCTCGTGGACGAATGGCGCGAGCTGGGTTTCACACGACCGTCTTTTTCGAAACCCATGCTGATTCCTACAGAGTAGATTTCTAGTCTCCAGAAAAGTCATTATACTCCAACATAGTACGTGTTCCAAAATTCTACAACTGATCGACGTTAGAGAATAGGTCTATAGTTCTGCACATCTGTTCGACGTCCCTTCTTGAAAACGGGGATGACCTGTGCCCTTTTCCAATCCTTTGGAACGTTACGCTCTTCTAGAGACCTACGGTACACCGCTGCAAGAAGGATATTTTACGTTAGTTACTGTTTCCAGCAATTTGTCGACAATAATGTAGTTGTACAGTAGGGGATTTCTTTTCCTATGTACGCGCAGTATGTTAAATTTATTTACGTCCAGGGTCAACTGCCATGCCAACGGGCTTGTCGCACTAGTAACACATGTTCCTTTCATATCACTGAAATTTAGCGCTGTCGGTCTTGGCTGGCAGTTGGATGGGGGTCTATCGACCGCTATTGGCAAGCGGGATGCACTCAGTCATTTTGACGCCAGTTAAGGAGCGAACTGATTGAGAAGTAGCGGCTACGGTCACAACTGACAACGATCAGGGTTCGAGATAGTAGTGTGCTGACCACATGCCCATTCATATCCGCATCCAGTGACGCCCATCTGCTGAGGATGATACGACCGTCGGTCGGCACCGTCTGGCCTCCCGAAGCCTGTTCAAACGGAGATTAGTTTTAGTCAACTGCCAATCCCTGCACCATTCCTCTGTGGGTTCTTTTGCAAATCGTTACTGTTTTATGACGTTGCTACCTTCTAATAGACAACTCCACATGCCAACAGCGAAAAGCCTTAGGCACCTTCCCACGGATTCTGCTAGATCAGTTATACACACTGTACACAGTAATGGTCCTATCACACTCCTTGGGGTACTCCCGAAATTACCTAACATCTGCCGATTTTGTTCAGTTAAGAGCGACGCGTGTCGATTTCTATCTGCAAGGAAGGCTTCGATGCAGTCGCAAATACTGTTCGATACTCGGTAAGCTCGTATTTTTTCCCCCACTACACGGCAGTGCAAGACAGTGTTTAATGCCTTTTTGAAGTCGAGGAACACGGCACCAATCCGAGCGCCGATGTATACAGCGCTGTGGGTATCATAGATAAACAGAGTGAACTGAGTTTCCCAAGATGTCTCTTCGCGGATTCATGTTGATTTTTATAGAAGACGTTTTCCGCTCTCCAAAAACGTCGTAATTATTGAGCATGAAACACATTCCACGATTCTACAACAGATTGACGTCAACGATACAGGCCTGTAATAATGTGTGTCTCTCGTACGATCCTTGCGATAAACTGCAGCTAGGAGGAGAGCAAGTTCCTTCGAATAATCTCCTTAGAATCTTACAGGTATCACATCTATGCAAATGCCTTTCCACTACGAAGCAACTGTAACTCTCTTTTTTTCGCCAGCATTTATCTCAGTATCTTCCATTTCGAAGTTCCTATGTACAATGGTTGAAAGCAGGGATCGAATTACGATCTTCCGCCGTGAAATAATTTCGGAACACCGAATTCAGCACTTCAGCCTTTCTCTGTCATTTTCCGCTTCGTTGCTCTTTGGTTAGTGAGTGACTGAATAGATGATTTCGAATTTTACTTAAGACCAAAACCCCTTAGAGTTTGTAGTCAGGTCAGTTGACAAAATTTAACTTTCAAAGACACTGAACGCTTCTCCCACGGCTCTCCTAGTGCTCATTTTTGTTTCTTGCAGCTTTTGTTTGTCAGCTAGGTTTTGACTTCTGAATCTGAGATGAAGCTCTCTTCGTTTACGTAGCAGTTTTCTAACACGGCTATTAAACCACGGTGTATATTTCACATCCCTTACGACTTGGCACGGAACATACTTGTCTACGGCATACTGAATGATGCTTTTGAATTTTTATTCCATTTGTGCTCTACATCTTCGTCCTGAGACTCAACATTTGATGTTGCCTACTCAAGCTAAAATATTTTTCTGGTTTTCTTAACATTCTTCTTAACATTCTTGTACCCAGAGTCACAGTTGCTGTCACAGCCTTATGATTACTGACATGAGTTGGTTCTCCAATTACTGGGACAAACTACAGTGGTAGGCGTTTTAAGAAGGGCGTTGAAGGTCACAGAGTCCATTTTTGATAACATTTCGAGAGCTTGCATTGCAAGAAGAATCATGCATACATCTTGCAAAATGACCACAACAGAAAAATCAGATAGATAGGAGCAATTCGCGAATGAAGCATGAACGGTTGAAATTATAGCGGTTCCATATGTTACGTCACACATCGTCGTGTCGCTTATTGAGTGTATATGTTGACCCAAACCTTTTGACGCACTCGTTTTTTTCAAAGAAACGTCATAATTTTAATGTTAATTACGGTCAACGACATTCGTATTTCGGCAATTGGTACCTTAATCACTGTAACCTTTCCCTAAGTCGCGAAGCACGCAGTTTAGCGCATCACGTTCAAATACATTTTAACAGCTCATTCGTTATTGTCATTCCAGCTTTTCGCTTGATATTAATTTTTCATTATAAGAAGGTAGGTCAGAATTACAACTGCCTTGCGGCGTTCCATATCACCACTACTACGCGTATGTAATATTTAGCACAACCACACTTTGTATGCAAACATGCGAAAAGTATATAATCACCACTAAGTAATATTACTTCCGCGTAGTAGTGGTCATACGAAACGCCGCAAGGCAGTTGTAATTCTGACCTACCTTCTTATACTGAAACATTAATATCGGGCGAAAAGCTTGAACGACAATAAAGAATGAGCTCTTAAAAATATATTTCAACGTGATGCGCCAAACTGCGGAATGATTAAGGCGCCAATTGCCGAAATACAAATGTCCTTGACGGTAATTAACGATATGATCAACATTAGACAGTATATATACACTTTCACAGTAATTAAAAAGCTTACCACAAACACTGAAATGTGGTCCCTATATCGCAAACTACCCATGTGACAACGCAGCATTACACAATGTGTGTTGTAACCAGACGCGGAAAGACAATACGACTAGTCGTTGCAAATAGGAAGGCACGTGACAAAGTATCTGGCACCTTAAATGATGCTTTATTTGCCTTGTGTCTTAGCCACACGCTAGTAATTCAAACGGCCGCCGGAGTCACGAACGCCTATAACTTGCAAGTCAGCTATATAACACCGAGCTGCCGGCGTTGCATAATCCGTCGGACGGAGTTTGCGACCAATGGTAGGCGCTCCTGTAACTGCATGTCGACAACTGAGCAAGTCCTTACCCTTATATACCAAGAGCTATACCGTAATTACGACGACTGCTGCTTCTTTCCTAGGCTTTTCAGACCAAGTGCACGGACTACTTAACTATTGTGTAAATTGTATCCCAGTCCATCGCAGGCTAATGTTTACGCAGCAGTATTCCTTTCGTCACTTACGACTACTTACATATTCGTTTTCATAATAAACCAGATCGACAACAAAACATTACAGTTGGCGACAATCAACGAGGAAATGAAAATTTAATACTCAGACTGAACCCAAAGTACTGGAGACTACTGCCCAACACCCACGAGTCAGAAGATTTTGTGTATACTTTTCAGTTACAAAAGACATTATTATATATTAATAGGTTATTGATTTCAGAGCTATTTATCTCCATTTTCAGACATCCACATGACAGTTGAATCAATAGCTTACAGAATACAACAACCAAATGAAATAGCCTACAACAGAGGAGATACTGTGCACTTGGCGGGTATGTATGTAAAAAAAATGCATTAGCAACAGATACACCGATATCGACATACATACGCCTGTCTGACAAACTCACAATGCTACGAACCACTTACAAAAAGCTATCGAGATTCCTTTTTGTAAATCAAATTATGCCATCTACATTAAACTTCGACGGAAATTAAAATATGTATAGTCAATAACAAACAAAATGTGCTACGATTTTAATGTACGAGTCTAAGGTTGGTTTGTGGGATTAAAGGGACCAGACTGCGATGGTCATCGGTCCCTTTTTCCAAAAAATTAAAACCGCCCAAAGAGAATAAAAAACGAACAGCAGGAAAGACGTCAGACGACACAGGACGAGAAAGACTCCGACAGAGATCAGACAAAACAAATTAAAACACACAGAGTGTGACGGTGGTTGGCCGACCATAGAGAAAAAAAGAGAGGAAAAGCCAACCACCAAGAACACATTAAAAACTCAGTTTAAAATCAGAGGCTAAAAGCCAGAATCAACACTAAAAAACAAATACTCAGATTAAACTATAAAAACCCCCTGCCCGAATAAAACGCAAAACTAAGTCCACCATCGCAGAGTCATCTAGTAAAAGGGCAGGAAGCGTATCAGGCAGCGCAAATGTCTGCCTGAGCACAGTTAAAAGCGGACAAGTTAATAAAATGTGCACCACCGTCAAAACCGCCCCACAGCGACAGAGAGGCGGGTCCTCAAGACGCAATAAATAACTGTGAGACAGTCGGGTGTGGCCAATGCGGAGCCGACAAAGAACAACTGAATCTCTGCGAGTGGCTCGCATGGATGACTGCCACACACGCGTCGTCGCCTTGAGAGAACGGAGTTTGTTTGGCGTGGGCAGATTGCGCCATTCAGTGTCCCAAAGCGAGAGAACTTCGCGGCGGAAGACTGCCCGCAAATCAGTCTCCGGGAGGCCAATGTCCAGGGTGGGTTCACTGGTGGCCTGTTTGGCCAGGCGGTCAACATGTTCATTGCCCGGGATACCGACGTGACCGGGGGTCCACACAAAGACCACAGAGCGGCCGCAACGCGCAAGAGTATGCAGGGACTCATGGATAGCCATCACCAGACGAGAACGAGGAAAACACTGGTCGAGAGCTCGTAAACCGCTCAGGGAATCGCTACAGATAACGAAGGACTCACCTGAGCAGGAGCGGATATACTCTAGGGCTCGAAAGAAGGCGACCAGCTCAGCAGTGTAAACGCTGCAGCCAGCCGGCAAGGAACGTTGTTCGGAATGGTCCCCTAGAGCGAGCGCATAACCGACTCGACCAGCAACCATCGAGCCGTCAGTGTAAACAATGCCAGAGCCCTGATACGTGGCCAGGATGGAATAAAAGCGGCGGCGGAAGGCCTCTGGAGGGACTGAGTCCTTCGAGCCCTGTGCCAAGTCGAACCGAAGGCGAGGGCGAGGAACACACCACGGGGGTGTACGCAGAGGTGCCCGGAAAGGAGGTGGAACAGGGAAAAATCCAAGCCCGGAGAGAAGCTCCTTGACGCGTACGGCGATCGGACAGCCCGACCGGGGCCGACAGTCTGGCAGATGGACGACTGACTGCGGGAATAGGACACGGTAATTTGGATGCCCAGGCAACCTAAAAACATGGGCAGCATAAGCAGCCAGTAATTGTTGGCGTCGTAACCGCAGTGGAGGGACACCTGCCTCCACAAGTATGCTGTCCACAGGCCTGGTGCGGAAAGCACCAGTGGCAAGGCGTATCCCGCTATGGAGGATTGGGTCCAGCACCCGCAACGCAGATGGGGAAGCTGAGCCATAAGCCAGGCTCCCATAATCCAGACGGGACTGGATTAACGCCTGGTAGAGCCGGAACAGGGTAGATCGGTCGGCGCCCCAGCGGGTGTGGCTCAAACATCGCAGAGCATTGAGATGCCGCCAACACGCCTGTTTGAGCTGCCGGATATGAGGCAGCCAAGTCAACCGGGCATCGAAAACCACCCCCAAAAACCTGTGTGATTCCACCACTGAAAGAAGTTCGCCGTTAAGAGAAAGCTGCGGCTCCGGGTGGACAGTACGTCGCCGGCAGAAATGCATAACGCAGGTCTTGGCTGCCGAAAACTGGAACCCATGAGCTACAGCCCAAGACGGCGCCTTGCGGATAGCGCCCTGTAGCTGACGTTCAACAGCTGCAATGTCAGTAGAGCTGTAGTAAAGGCAGAAGTCGTCAGCATAAAGGGAAGCGGAGACAGAATTTCCCACGGCCGCAGCGAGCCCGTTAATGGCTATTAAAAACAGGCAGACACTTAAAACAGAACCCTGTGGCACACCGTTCTCCTGGACGTGGGAGGAACTATACGAGGCCGCGACTTGCACGCGGAAGGTACGATAAGACAGAAAATTGCGGATAAAAATCGGCAGAGGACCCCGAAGACCCCATCCATGAAGCATAGAAAGGATGTGATGACGCCATGTCGTATCGTACGCCTTCCGCATGTCGAAAAAGACAGCGACCAGGTGCTGACGGCGGGCAAAGGCAGTACGGATGGCCGACTCCAGGCTCACCAGATTGTCGGTGGCGGAGCGGCCTTTACGGAACCCACCCTGAGACTCCAGTACCCAATTCAAGCGCCGGCTCACCATCCGTTCAAGCAACTTGCAAAGAACGTTGGTGAGGCTAATGGGACGGTAGCTGTCCACCTCCAGAGGGCTCTTTCCAGGTTTCAAAACGGGGATGACAATGCTTTCCCGCCATTGCGACGGAAACTCCCCCTCGACCCAAAGACGGTTGTAAAGATCGAGGAGGCGCCGCTGGCAGTCCACTGAAAGGTGTTTCAGCATCTGACAGTGGATGCCATCTGGCCCAGGAGCGGTATCAGGGCAAGCGGCTAGGGCACTGCGAAATTCCCACTCACTGAATGGAGCATTGTAAGATTCTGGGTGGTGGGTGCGAAACGAAAGGCTCCGACGTTCCATCCGCTCTTTAATGGAGCGGAAGGCCAGTGGGTAATTGGAAGAAGCGGAACTAAGAGCAAAATGCTCTGCCAAGCTGTTGGCAATTTCGCCGGAGTCTGTACAAACTGCTCCATTCAGTGAGAGTGCAGCGACGCTAACAGGGGTCCGATAGCCATAAAGGCGTCGGATCTTGGCCCAGACCTGCGATGGAGAGACATGGAGGCCAATGGTGGACACATACCGCTCCCAGCACTCCTGCTTGCTTTGGCGGATAAGGCGGCGGGCTCGCGCACGCAGCCGTTTGAAGGTGATGAGGTGTTCAAGGCAGGGATGTCGCTTGTGACGCTGTAGCGCCCGCCGGCGATCTTTAATCGCTGCAGCGATCTCAGGCGACCACCAAGGCACAGTCCGCCGCCGAGGGGACCCAGAGGAACGGAGAATGGCAGATTCGGCGGCAGTAACGATGCCGGTGGTGACCGATTGAACCACCGCATCAATGTCATCATTAGAGAGAGGCTCAATAGCGGCAGTGGAGGAGAACAAGTCCCAGTCAGCCTTATTCATAGCCCATCTGCTAGGGCGCCCAAAAGAGTGACGCCGTGGTAGTGACAGAAAGATCGGAAAGTGGTCACTACCACACAGGTCGTCATGCACACTCCATTGGACAGACGGTAAGAGGCTATGGCTGCAGATCCAAAGGTCGACGGCGGAGTACGTGCCATGCGCCACACTGAAGTGTGTGAAGGCACCATCATTTAAAATCGAGAGATCGAGCTGCGACAATAAATGCTCAACGGTGGCGCCTCGACCTGTTGCCACTGACCCACCCCACAGAGGGTTATGGGCGTTGAAGTCGCCCAATAGCAAGAAAGGTGGCGGCAATTGGGCTATCAGCGCAGCCAGGACATGCTGCGAGACATCACCATCCGGTGGAAGGTAAAGACTGCAGATGGTAACAGCCTGTGGCGTCCACACACGAACAGCGACAGCCTCTAAAGGTGTTTGGAGAGGGACAGACTCGCTGTGCAGAGTGTGAAGGACATAGAGGCAGACGCCACCAGACACCCTTTCATATGCTGCCCGGTTCTTATAATAACCCCGATAGCCACGGAGGGCGGGGGTTCGCATTGCTGGAAACCAAGTTTCCTGAAGAGCAATGCAGAAGAAAGGGTGAAGGCTGATAAGTTGGCGGAGCTCAGCTAGATGGTGGAAGAAACCGCTGCAGTTCCACTGGAGGATGGTATTGTCCATTGCGGAGAAAGGCGTGACGGGACTGGGAAGGCAGATTACGCCGCTGGGTCACCTGCTGCCTCCGATGGAGCACCCGTGCAAGTGCTATCCATTGCGTCTGAGGGATCGGCGAGATCGAGGTCCTCACCTCATCCTCAGACGCAGAGCTTTTAGGTAGCGGTGGAGTAGGTGCCACCGCAGGTGTCTTGGACTTACGGGTCTTCAAAGTCGTTTTCTCTCGCTGTTCCTTTGGTTGCCGTTGGTGAGAGGGCTTATTGGAGTCAGTCTCTGGGACCGAAGAGGATCGCGAAGCCCGTCGACCAGTGACCTGTGGCTTCTTCAGCCACTGGTTGGTGTCTGCTGTGCCGCTGGTAGGAACCTGGGAAGGGAGTGACCCAAGGGATCCCTTCCGAGCGAGAGAAGCCGAAGAAGACTTACGCTTCTCCGGCTTAGAAGTGGGGACTTGTGTCCCCGGTGGTTTAGTGGGTGCTGCTCCCGAGGTAGATGGTGTGGGAGCAACAGCGAGAGAAGGGGCCCCCATCGTCAAGGGGGCAGGTGAGGTCCTCTGACTCTGAGAGCTGACTGTATATCTTGCAGCTGAAGGAGCTGGAGCAGGAGTGACAGTGGAGGCATAAGATGACATCATGCGCACGGGATGTAGCCGTTCAAATTTCCGCTTAGCCTCAGTGTAGGTCAGTCGGTCCAGGGTCTTATATTCCATGATTTTGCGTTCTTTCTGTAAGATTCTGCAGTCCGGCGAGCAAGGGGAATGAGGCTCTCCACAGTTGACACAGACGGGAGGCGGAGCACATGGAGTATCGGGATGAGATGGGCGTCCACAATCTCGACATGTGAGGCTAGAAGTACAGCAAGAGGACATGTGACCGAACTTCCAGCACTTAAAGCACCGCATCGGGGAAGGGATATAGGGTTTGACGTCACACCGGTAGACCATCACCTTGACCTTCTCTGGTAAGGTATCACCTTCGAAGGCCAAGATGAAGGCACCAGTAGCTACCTGATTGTCCCTCGGACCCCGATGAACACGCCGGACGAAATGTACACCTCGGCGCTCTAAATTGGCGCGCAGCTCGTCATCAGACTGCAAAACGAGGTCCTGATGGAAAATAACACCCTGGACCATATTTAAACTCTTATGTGGGGTGATGGTAACGTGAACATCTCCCAACTTATCACAAGCAAGTAACCTGCGTGACTGGGCAGAGGATGACGTTTTTATCAAAACTGACCCAGAGCGCATTTTGGACAAGCCCTCCACCTCCCCAAACTTGTCCTCTAAATGCTCTACAAAGAACTGAGGCTTCACGGATAGAAACGAGTCACCATCAGCTCTGGTACAGACGAGATACCTGGGCGAATACACGTCACTGTCATTCATTGCCTTTCGTTCCTCCCATGGAGTGGCCAGGGATGGGAACGATTTGGGGTCATAAACGTTAGGTTTAAAATGAGCCCTCGAACGCTTAGAGACTGCTGGTGGCTGGCCGCCAGCGAGAGATGATGTACCACGCTTCATTGCGGGTCATCCGCCCTGATGCCACCTACTCCGACCAAGGGCCCTCCCCACGGGCGCCACCCAGCCGCAGCAATAGCCACCTGGCAGGATGGCCATTGCCTGGAGTCCTGATGCCCCAGGGAGATGGGCAACTACTCCTTGGCATACGTGGGGCAGGCATCAGTAGATCGATCCCTGTGTTGTCAGGGGGCTACAACCAACAGGGTACATGGCGGCCCCACCACAACGGACTGGCTACCGTGCTGGATCTTAGGTGCAAAAATGTCCAAGGTCGTCGTCGCAGTTAAAAGCAACACTGCAGAGTGCAGCGTGGTAGTCGCACCCAGGGACGTATCCTCGCCCAAGAGATGGAAAACGAGCGGGACACCATTGCAACGACGAAAAAGCCGGCTAAAGGTCTCAATGCACGACGGATACAGTGCACCATGTAAGGCGCCCTTCCCCAATTGGCTCGCTCTTCGGAATAATTTAGAAAGATGGAGGTCAAACCCGAGAGGGGACCATCACATAAGGCCGAAACATTTGAGACTCCTTTTAGTCGCCTCTCACGACAGGCAGCAATACCGCGGGCCTATTCTAACCCGCGAACCCTCAGGGGGTGTACGAGTCTAAATGCAATCTCGTTTATTAAATTTAGGCACTAGTTGTTTATGCATGTAATATCTATTGCATTAATATACCTCCTTCAGATAACTACACATGTAGGTACCTGAGTGGGGTCACCCGAAATCCTATAACGAATAAAAAAAAGGAGTCATCAACTGTGTGTGTGTCTGTGGGGGGGGGGGGGGGGGGTATTTAATTATTTAAGGGGCGCCCAACGGCGATGTCATCATCAACGCCCTAACTGCTGTGACTATAGAGGACAGCGCAAGTGGAGGCTTACCTTCGCTACAAGAGTAGGCGCGAAGGTTCACACAATATGGACTACCCCAGCGCTGTAGATGAAAGAAAAAAAAACCCTTACTGATGGAAGTTCGTCCCCAGAACCAAGCTTTATTTTAGTCATCAATTTCAAAATCTGACCACAAGCCTACTAAGAAAAGCAATCACCGATTAGTGCTTAGTTACAAACTTGTTTGTAAACATTTTCTATAGTGAAAAATATTATTGCTTCTGTGCTTAGTAATTAATAATCTTTTCCTTTTTTGTTAACTGTGAAGAAATTTTGTATAGTTAAAGTAATATGTTAATTACTATGCTTAAAAATATTAGTTTTTGCTACTGTTTACGGCTGCAGTCAAGATGTAGGACAAATAAAAAAAAAGTTCGTACACGAGAGTCACCGATCAGCACCGTGATCAGTTGACGAGCGAAGTCACGGCCTGTTTCCTTGTTATCCAGAAGACGTACCTATATATAAAGCAGGTGGCGCCGCTTTGTGACGGTAATGCGTGCAGACGCAGGTAATTGCCAGGGCAGAGTGGTGGGGGTGCCTTGTTAGGCGGCTTTAGCTTTTCGCGGCCCTGCCGGCCAGTGTTAATTAAGGGCAGAGGCGGGCAGAGAGGGAGAGGGAGAGAGAGAGAGAGAGAGAGAGAGAGAGAGAGGCTGAAAAGCCGGCCGGCCGCCGCGAGGCGCCGCGATCGATGGGCGGCGGTCCAGCGCGGGCGCGGGCCAGCAGCACCACTGGCACAGCGCTACGCACCACACCTAACGCCGTGCACCACTTCGCACGTCGGCGTGACAGCTAAACGCTGTACTGGATACAGTAAGGGCGGCTTTACTTCCCTGGTACACAATGGGAAAAGGAAGCTTACTGTCTTGACACGCAATAAATGAGAGTCCTCACACTGCTAAGGAGCAAAGTTCGCCGGAAAAAGTATTAGTCAACCTCATTAGAGAGCACTGGTCGCTTTGGAGCCTTGTACATGGTGTAGAACTGGTTCAAAATGTTCAAATGTGTGTGGAATCTTATGGGACTTAACTGCTAAGGTCATCCATCAGTCCCTGAGCTTACACACCACTTAACCTAAATTATCCTAAGGACACACACACACACACACACACACACACACACACACACACACACACACACACACACAAAAGCCCGAGGGAGGACTCGAACCTCGCCGGGACCAGCCGCACAGTCCATGACTGCAGCGCCTGAGACCGCTCGGCTAATACCGCGCGGCGTAGAGCTGGTACTGTGACCCTCCACTGCTGATCTCAGTAATGGGAGCCACATGGTACGCTCGTGCCAGTCGACTGTAAGGAATCAGCGCACTACGATGGGCCGGCACGGAGACGTGGCAAGAAGGAACTATCGTGTTTTGGGCGTGCCCAATTTGTCGTGGTATCAACGAGAGTTGTCCAACGCCTCTACAAGGTACCACTCGTTGCCCTGTAATCGGCCTGAGAACAATGATCGTAAAACGATCCTAATACGACAGGGACCACAGTGTCACGCTTTGTCAGTGCACTCGGTTTCAAACCCGACAGGATTCTCTGCTGTCGGTGAATACAGGGCCATCTCAATTAGTTTACAAGAGAATGTTCCGAAGGGAACTCAACCTAAGGACATTTGGAGTAGCGTATCACGCAAAAGGCGGTTGCTCAAAGCACCACAAAAATCTGCTCTAAACAACGGGCAAACAAAAAATAAAGTGAACGGTTTAAATGGCTGTCAGCATTATGGGACTTAACTTCTGAGGTCATCAGTCCCCTAGAACTTCGAACTACTTAAACCTAACTAACCTAAGGACATCACACATATCAATGCCCGAGGCAGGACTCGAACCTCCGACCGTAGCGGTCGCGCGGTTCCAGACTGTAGCGCCTAGAACCGCTCTGCCACTCCGGCCGGCAAAGTTAACAGTAATTGGACGTCTACATTGTGGTCTGACGAGTTGATTTCGATTCTTTCCAAATGATGCAAGGCCTCGGCTGCACTGACGGCTCAATGAGGCGTTTAACCCGCAATGTGAGCATAGAAACAAAGATCCTTTATCATTTAGCTACAATACAGTAGATCAGCAATTGGATGCAGTTAATTCCATACATTATCTGGGAGTAGGCATTAGGAGTGATTTAAAATGGAATGACCATATAAAGTTGATTGTCGGTAAAGCGGATGCCAGAGTGAGATTCACTGGAAGAAACCTAAGGAAATGCAATCCGAAAACAAAGGAAGTAGGTTACAGTACACTTGTACGCCCACTGCTTGAGAATATTGCTCAGCAGTGTGGGATCCGTACCAGATAGGGTTGATAGAAAAGATACAGGAGATCCAACGGAGAGCAGCGCGCTTTGTTACAGGATCATTTAATCGCGAAAGCGTTACGGAGATAATAGATAAACTCTAGTGGAAGACTTTGCAGGAGAGACGCTCAGTAGCTCCGTACGGGCTTTTGTTGAAGTTTCGAGAACATACCTTCACCGAGGAGTCAAGCAGTATATTGCTCCCTCCTACGTATATCTCGCGAAGAGATCATGAGGATAAAATCAGAGAGATTAGAGCCCACACAGAGGCATACCGACAATCTTTCTTTCCACGAACAATACGAGACTGGAATAGAAGGGAGAACCGATAGAGGTACTCAAAGTACCCTCCGCCACTCACCGTCAGGTGGCTTGCGGAGTAGAGATGTAGATGTAGAGTGTAGCTCATCTTGGAGATGGGTTGTGATGTTCTGAGGGCGCTTTTCGTACCACGACTTGACCCAGCCATTCACGATACCCGTGAACTTGAACCAGGACGTTCATTTCAACATTCTCTGCGAAAAAAATGCTGCTCTTTCTTCTTTATCTTTATGATGAATGCACTGCGGACTCTTCATAGATGATAACAGCCTTGTTCACAAGGGGTGCACACACACACACACACACATTCCTGGTTTGACAAGTACTTAACCCGTAGAAAACATCTGTGACTATGTGGAACAGTGGCTGAGACGTAGCAATCAACATCCCGCAATATGGAGTTCTAGGAGATCTAATTACCAAGGCGCGGCTTCAACTGCACCTGAAGAAATTTGTGGACACTCTTCCTCGCCGATTTGAGGCCATTATCGAAGCTAGAGGCACTGTTACCCAATACTAGCCTAATAGCTCCTGAGGTTACCAATTTGATCTCTTGTGTTTATTTCTCGAAGCGTACTGCTCCTAGACCATTTAACTGTGTGCTTGCACTGTGGCAAGTATCAGCTTCCTATATTTACTCAGAGGCAGTCAACCAGTAATTACCTCTACTGTGTTCTTGCGCGCAGCCGGAAGACAAAACCCAGCCTTACAGGAAACAATGTGCAGATATATTTTGAGTACTAGAAAGAAAGAATGAATGAATGAAAATATGTGACTTCACAAAGGGGCCCGACTCTATGGTGACCACCAACGCTGAGCATTTTTGTGAGGTAGAAAGCAGTTTCAGTTTCATTACTTCTCAATCAGATCCTCTGCACGACGTTTCACAGCAGAGTACGAGAACCGTCTGTAGTGAACAGCTGCGAAAGAATTCACAGATTTTGGTGAAACTAGTCACAGCCTACGGCCAATGTTGAAGTTAGAGAAAGAGTTGTGTGCAAATTCGAGATCAGAAACGGAGCGAGTAAGAGATTTTACGTTGCGGGTTGCATGCTTGATGAATCAAGGAGCCGCTGTAATATCTGTGCTATGTATTGGCTTTCTTCCTTCCCGCTGATACGAAGAGTCTGCGAACGACAGCGTTGGAGTCACTTCTTTCTAGTCGACTCGTTCCCTCTCAGAGAATCGGGACTGTAAGGCTAGTCCCGACTGGAGTGCACGCTCTTGCTGTTGTAAAGGAGCACTGACAGACCGAAATGATCGACTATCAGGATCAGATGGCCTCTAACGAATTCGTGTTTTGTGAACCTGTGGAGGCTGTAACACGAAAATTAAGTGGCGCAGTGTATGAAAGTGCAAATGTGTTCCATTAAAAGAAGAGTGATGTCTGGAGTAACTTCCATCCTACAGTCCATGCTCCACACGAAAAACATACCAACTTCGTCCTGTGCAAACCTAGCAATTGTATTCTTGTTTGTTCTAGCCCCAAAATCAGGAAACTTATCTGCTTCGTCAAACAACGCAGCGTCACTGTCAGCTACATCTACACCCCGTAAACCATCTAGCGCTGTGTAGTGTACCCACTGTCACTTCGCCCCTTTCCTGTTCCAGTCGCGAACGGTTATCGGGAAGAACGATTTCCATCAAGTCTTCGTAGGGGCTCGAATCTCTCCCTTTTTATCTTCGAGGTCTTTTCGCGAGAAATATGTAGGAGGAAGCAATATGTCTGTTAACTCTCCTAGAAAAGCAGGCGCTCGGATCCTTAACAGTAAACCACACCGTGATGCAGCGTCTCTTGCAGCGTCTGCCACTGTAGACGGCTGAGCGTCTGTGACTTTCAGGCTTACTAAATGAACTTGCAACGAAACGCAGTTCTCTTCTTTGGACCTTTTCTACAGATCCCATACTGTCGAGCAATACTGAAGTATTGGTCGAACGAGGGCTTTGTAAGCTATCTACTTTGCTGATGAGCCATATTTCCTGAGGATTCTTTTAATAATCTCAGTCTGGCTATTGCCTTTCCTGCGATTAGTTTTATGTGATCGTTCAACTGTAAATCGCTCCTGGATATTTTAAGGAATTAATTGCCTCAATGGCTGTTACGTCCCTATGACCAAGAAGCGCTCTATTTCTGCATTCTTTTTGTCACGGCAACTTGCGTGCATGGGCTAATAGGGAGTCGTTTAGTTAACCACCATTTAGAAGAAGCACGTCATCCTCGTGTCATGTTCTCTTGCATTGTCATCATAAACTCGGTAAAATGTCGACAGCGTGAGTACGTTAGTGTAATCGATAGTCATTCTCTAAATAGAGATTAAATATTAAAATAAAAGCTATATTGACACAGTCAGCGCGGATTTAGAAAATATCGGTCCTTTGAAACACAACTAGTTCTTTAGTAGCATAAAGCAATTAGTGCTATCGACAAAGGTTTTCAAACTGATTCCATATTTCTAAATTTCCAGAATTTCTTTGCCACCGTTCCTATGGAATATCGTTTCAGCTGTGAAACTAGATTCGTGATTTACTGTGGGAAAGGACACAGTACGTACCAATAGACGTAAAGTCATCGAGTAAAACAGAAGCAGTATCTGGCGTTCCCCAAAGAAGGCCCTCCGGTATTCCCAATCTTTATAAACGATTTAGGAGACAATTCTAGCAATCCTCTTAGATTGTTTGCAGATGACGCTGTCGTTTACCGTCTAGTGAAGTTTACAGAAGTTCAAAACTGCAAAATGATTTAGGCAAGATATCAGGATGGTGCGAGAAGTGGCAATTGTTTCTGGATAAGGAAGTGTGACGTCATCTACACGAGTACTAAAAGAAATCCGTTTAATTTCAGTTACATGATATATCACACAAAACTAAAGACTATTAATGCAACTAAATACCTAGAAGTTACAATTACGACCAACTTAAACTGGAACGATCACATAGATAATACTGTCGGGAGAAGCGAACGAAAGAAGGTGTGTTATTGGTAGTACATTCACAACATGTTATGGGTCTACTGAAGAGACTTCCTACTCTACGCTTGTCCGTTCCTTGTTAGATTTGTGGTATGGATCCCTTCCACATAGGATTGATGGAGGACATCTAAAAAGTCAAAAGAAGGGCACCTCGTTTTGTATTATCGCGAAATTGGGACGAGGGTGTCAAACGAGTTGGGGAGCCAATCATTAAAACGAAGGTGTTTTCCGTGGCAGCGAAATATTTTCACGGAATTTCAATTACAAACTTTCTCCTCTGAATGTGAAAATATTTTACTGTCGCGAACCTATATAAACAGAAATGATCATCGCAAAAAAATAAGATAAATCACAACTCGTACTGGGAGATTTGAATGTTCTGTTGTCCCACGTGCTGATAGAGAATGGAATGGTAGAGAAATAATCTGAAGGTGCTTTGAATAACCCTCTGCCAGGCAGAGTGTATCACTGCTAAACCAACAGTCATTTTACTGCTTATGCGCTGCTTGACAACTGCTAAGAGATGGAGACACTGTTGGACAGGAATAATCACAGGCAATGATTGGCGACATAGAATACAGTACATACGTAACATGGGGGGAGTGGTATATTTCTAACGAAAACTGGTAGAGGTTCCACCACATGGGAAAGTAGGGCAAGTCATAAATAACGTTCCTGTTTGACACAGGTAGGGCTCTCAAACACAAACGTTGATATCGGACTCTCGGTAAGGAATATGTCCTCCTTGAACGCTATTGAACATTTTGCGCATGTTGTCATGCTGAGTACCAAACTGTCGAGGAGTCCCTGAGGGATATTGTCCCATCCCTCTCTCAAGGCGGTTTTCAGTTCTTGCACGATTCGGCGAGGGGGTGACTGATGAGAAACACGTCCGACAAGAGCAGCCCAAGCATGCTTTATGAGGTTTACGTCCGGGGAGTACGCAGGCCATTCTATAAGTTCACCTCGGCGGTCCTGTGTGGCGGAATTTTTATCCGTAAACACAAAGTCGGGACCTACCGCATCCCTAAACAGAATAATCATCCCGCAATACCGCTTTGCCGTAACAGCACTTCGCGCAAAGATACACAACGGTGTTCGGCCACTGTGTATAATGCCCGCTCACACCATAATCGCCTAGGCTATGCCGATGACGTTCAAGAACATGCTGTATTTTGTAACATGTTGTAACATGTTCACCTCCATACCACCGCCTCCCCCTCTCACCACAGTGAAGTGCGATTCGTCGGTCGGAGAACATCACTCTCGACCTCTCTTGCTGACCTCAACCAACATGCTCCCTACCCCTACGAACGCTTTCTCAACGGTGGCGCGGTTGAAGCGGGATGAATTTAACCTGCTTCCGAGCATACAAACCGGTCTGATTTAATCGCCGCGAAATGGTACTGGCAGACACACGTGTACAGGTGGCGATAGCAAGGTCTGCAGCTATCTGCCTAGGAATGAGACGCCCGTTCCTTTTCGCCATTAGAGCTACGTATCGATCCTCTTGCGGTGTGGTGGTCCACCTACGATCACCGGCAAGCTTTCGCATAGCATTTCCAACGCCAGCCTCATTTTTTAATCGCGAGATGACTCCTTCGGACACACCAGTTACTGTGTCCACAGAAGTGATCCTCTGACCGACTTCGAGCCGTCCAACTGTTCGTCCACAATAGTAAGCACTCAAATGGCGTGTTGTAGACATGTTGCCGTCCGCAACACCACTCGTCAAACACCGTACTGCACGAACTGTCGAATGCACACAGAGCGTTTGTGCACAGGCTTCGCCGCCACTAACACGTCCCGCCCTCTACATTTCATTTTACTATCATTAGGCGGCTATTCTCTAGCAACTGGTAGTTGTTGCTTAGCTAGTTTCAGCTGTTCCTTAGCAATTGTCAATCGGTGTAATAATCGTCAGGCTCAACGGTTGCATATGAAGCGCCAATACCACTAGTCCTCGGTTATCCTTAAGAACTCGTGTACTCGCTCTCCTTCCCACGCTGAATGAGTCCACTTGGACCCAACAACCGACAAGGAAGATCAAAGAGTGTCTAAGATCGGCGAAGGAGAAAAGAGACCCACTTGCAATGTCGAGAATATACCGCATACCATGCACATGCGGAAAAGTTTATGTCGGGATGACTGGACGATCCATTAACACCTGGATCAAGGAGCATAAGCGACATTGCAGGTTGGGGCAGGTGGAGAAATCGGCCGTGGCAGAACACGCACTGAATGAGACCGACCACGTAATAAAATTCGCCGACACGGAAGTTCTGGCTGTAGAGAAGCACTATCACACGCGCTTGTTCAGAGAAGCTGTAGAAATACAAAAACACGCGAACAGTTTGAACAAGAAAGAGGAAAGCCTTAAGGTAAACGGATCATGGCTTCCCGTACTGCAGCGAACGACCGTCGCAGGTAGCAAGAGGAGAACCGCACCGGAAATGACCGCGGAGAAGCCCTCGGACGTTGGCGCGCCCAAGGTCCGTAAAAAGGGCGCGCCAGGTACATATAGTCTGCGCCCGCGAGCTCGGCTCCACGACCCATCAGCCTTCTGAGCTCGCTCAGTAAGATTGTTGAGAAGGTGATTCTCAAACGCATCACTAGGCACTGCATAACAAATGACATCCTGAGACCGGAGCAATTCGGCTTCAGGAATCACCACTCCACAACACAACAACTCCTACGGGTCGTTGAACATATAACACATGGTTTCAACATAAACAAAGCTACAGGGGCAGTGTTCCTGGACATCGAAAAGGCTTTCGACCGTCTATGGCACAACGGCCTCATTCGCAAACTCAGCGACGCGGGATTCCCCGACGGGCTGCTGCGTCTCATACACTCATACCTCACAGACAGGAGTTTCAACACTGATGTGCAGGGAAAACAATCAACACGACACGGTATACACGCGGGAGTACCCCAGGGAAGCATCCTAGGGCCCCTACTGTTTAACCTCTACATAAACGATCTCCCAACCACACACAACACAATGATGGCAATCTACGCGGATGACACAGCCATCCTTGCGCAAGATTGGAAACCATCAAACATTACGTCACGCCTACAGACTGCACTCAGAGTGGCCGAGCCTTGGTTGGAGAAATGGCGTGTTAGAGTAAACGTCGACAAGTGCGAAGCCGTTCTGTTCACTAGAAGACCGAAGCAACTGCGCAAACACCGTTACTGCAGACCAATAACCCTACATGCACGCCCAATACGTTTCCGCGAGAAAGTCAAATACCTCGGTGTCTGGCTGGACCGGAAATTACTCTGGGGGGACCACATACAACACATGACCAACCGAGCTAGCGCGAGGCTCAAACAGCTCTATCCTATGCTCAACAGGCGTAGCACACTGAACAGAAGGGTGTCGAGGTCCATGTACATGACACTTATCCGACCCCTGATGACGTACGCAGCTCCTGTCTGGGGATACGCTGCGCCTACACGCCTGCGCCGTCTGCAGCTCATACAAAACAAAGTACTCAAAATCATAAGCAATGCTCCACGATACACACGCATCGCGGACCTTCACCGGGAATACCGACTTGAGACTCTCACGGAGGTAATCCACAAACTCACCACAAGACTATACAGAAACTCCAGACATTCGCAGAACCCGTTTATTCTGAATCTGGGGAACTACGACCACAACCATAGATGGAAACATAAAAGACCAAAAGATATACTTGTAAGGGCATAACATCTATGGCCAAGCATACGCAAACATAACGGCACAGGCGAGCCCCTGTTAATCAGACGCTATTACTGGATATCCAGCTGAAATACACTGCCGAACAACTGGCACCACACAGGGAAGCCGTACCGTACACTGCATGCAAACAAGCTCCACACATCCCCCACACAGTGAGACGATCTATGGCCGATCTCCCACTACTGTATAACGATCTTGATTGTTCCAGGAATGTAGCAGCTGCAGCCACTGGGATACATCGCCATCGCTTGTCACGGTAATGATGCATGATACCCATACTAACAAATCCAACCTTGCATGAGCTATCGCAGCTAGTAAGCCACTACTGCTCTTACTACCCATCCCACTGTCGCAGAGGTTTTTTTTCCCACGGCACGAGCCATGGCACTTTTTTTCCCTCTGCTCTTCAAATCGCTACCCTCACTCGCGTTTCGTCCACTATCTATCACCTGATGGACCGTGTTAATGCGTAGTCTTACCCAGGATCCTGTGATCCACTTACTAGATAACTAACATGTTTTACGGAGGTGACAGTAGAACTTTTGGTTTGGTCACCACGTTGGTGCGGGCGTGGAGGGGCCCCATCTCTCTTAGCTCGGCTCCAGTTCACCACCGGCAATGGAGGGTGAAGCTTTGACAATGCCAGCCACTCGTGCTGGCGAAACGTCAGAAAAATCATTAGATGAACGTCGGCCGAAGAACCCGAGACAGAAGCCAGTAGGCAGTTTGTCAAGTGGCCACGAAAGCCTCAACAATTCTTTTTTTCATGTTTCTGTAAATATGGAAATCGCACGGGGAGAGATCGGACTCTAAGGAAGATTTAGGCGGGCCCATATATTGCCAATGTTCTTCCGAGTAAGCACAAGTTCCGCTGGGAAGCCGTTATATATCATCCATACAGTCACGATCTCTCCCCATGCGATTACCACATTTTCGGAGCCTGAAGAAAGGCATTAGTGGCTGTCGATTTGTTTCCGTCGATGAGGTGCAAGCTTGGGTATAATCATGGTTCCGTAGGCAACCGCAGACATTTTTCAGTGAAGGCACTGACCGTCTTGCGTCACAGTGGGATCGATGAATTAACATTTATGACGATTACTTTTGAAATAATAAACAGTTGTCTTACTTTTTTGTCATTTGTCTAGTTTTCATTTAATTGCTCCTTGTAGATTTAAATAGTATGCGACTTGAAGCTACACGCTTCTTCTCTGCAGAGAGAGAGAGAGAGAGAGAGAGAGAGAGAGAGAGAGAGAGAGAGAGATACTGGCCATATACATGCTAATTTTTGGAGAAAAGTTAGGTTGCTGAGATGCAACAGGGCATTGAAATGTGTGGGGTAATTTGCTCCAAAGGCAGGCAGCAGCGACATTACAAAAACGACCGCCAATAAAACGAAGTCGAGAACGCGGATTTTATTATGGATCCTGGGGTACACATCCATTATGTCAAGTATCAGCACCGGTGACTACCAAAATATTTTTTGATAGTACTTATTCTAAGCTCATGTTTTGGCAGTCTACCTATTCACTGGCTCTCGCATTACTTCCATTTCTGTGCAGTCGTGTGCTGCTCGCTGCCAACTGATCCTTCTGTAAGGCCCACGAACGTTTTAACGGCAGCGGACCTGAAATGCAGTACAAATGGCGCCATCCATTAAAAGCGAATTCAGCCCCACAGAGTGCCTCATTTACGGAACACTCGCGCTGTCCCATAATGCATCAGCCGGAAATAGCACGCAAATTTGCCTGCGGCCAGCAGCTGTCTGTTTCTAACACTGCCAAAAGCATTGTACGGAGCGCTCCGCTTCAATGGCGTCAACCTTTCGCCGCTTGGTTATTCACTGGGACCCTCAATACAGTATCGCTCACTCTAGTACGACATGTCACTCGTTACTGTTGAAACAATCACCGATTCTGCTGTTGACAGTGAGTGATTAAAGAAACACTGTGCTGAAAAAGTGGAACTTTCACGTGAAGATCTTGAATATGACAGCAGTCAGCAACTGGATACGATATATAAGGACGACGTTAGGGCCTATGGGAGGACATACTTCGATTTCAGCCCAAGTGCTACGTCCACATCAAACATCCAAACTGAAAATCGCTCAGCTAAATGCGATGCGTAGTACACTTGTCAACTCGGAGCTCCCACGGGTCCTACGTGAACTAAGGTCTGACATCCTGTGTATACAGGAACCCTATACCAGACAAGGGCACATTCCAAACCTGCCTCCATACTCTGTGACTGTTGCGGGGCGGGCGGACTGTAAGGCACCCGTTGTAATTCTAAATCATGAGGTTCACCCTGTAAAAATCACTGAACTCAGCTCTTTACATCTTGCCACGGTAGAGACCACACACAAAGGTGCCACATGGATCATCGCGTCGATGTATGCCCAATACAGCCATTGCATTATCCCATATGCGAATCTTATTAGGGAAATCGAACAATATGCTGGCAATAAAAAATTACTAATACGTGCGGAAATTAACGCGAGATCCACTCTGTGACACACAAACGGAACAGACGACAGAGGTAGAATAAATAACGACATAATACACGAAAATGAACTACACGTAATAAATGAAGCCACTACCCAACATTCACTGGGCATGACGGCTCTTCGTCCAATATAGACATCACCCTTGCTAATAACACTGCGATTAACCACATACGAGAATGGACTGTACACGACCATATCACTATGAGCGACCATAACGTCATTACATTAACTCTACAGAGGACACTCCACATCATCACAGAAACACAACCCAGAAGACTGCTTTTTGGCAAAACAGACTGGGACAAAGTCAGACACAAAATACAAGAACAAGCACTGCAGAATTTTAATGGAAGCGTTGATTTCAGAGCACAAATGCTAACAGGCATCATTACACACACACACACACACACACACACACACACACACACACACACACACACAGAACACTTGCATACCCACGCCAACAAACACAAAACAACACACCGTTCCCTGGACTGCACATCCAACGCGACTTAAACAAGACACCAAACGTAAACGATAGCTCTATCAAAGAGCAATCTCTGACAGAGAAAGACAAATACGACTAAACGATAACCGGCTTGCCAAGGACAGATACAAGCAAGAACTAAACAAGACCAAGAAGGACCACTGGAACAACCACGTAGCAACGCAAACACAACTGAACATTTGGGGGGAACCTTACAAGATTGTGACTGAAAAAAAAAATCAAGAATCCACTAGTTCTGGGAACGCTACGACAGGATGACGGTAATGACCAAAGGCTGGAGAAGCACGGCGGAGTATCTGCTAGGCAAACTCCTGCCTGACGATTTTGCAAATACAGATACACCGGAACAGGCAGCACTGAGACGGGAACTTGATGCCGTATACATCACACCGTCACCTGTCCTTTTGCGCAGGAAGAAGCGGCGATAGCTCCCTCGAAACTCAAAAATAAAAAAGCGCCTGGACCAGACGGCATCCACTCTGAGGTACTAAATCAAATTGCACCGCAGATCACTCCATATCTTACAACACTGCTGAATGACGCATTAAGGCTGGGACGCGTGCCTGCGGTGTGGTAAACCTCGAAGGCGGTAATCATCAAAAAAGCTCCCGACAAAGACCCCTCAGAACCCAAATCATACAGACCAATCTGTCTCATTAACACACTTGCAAAAATACAGGAAAAACTACTTTGTAAAAAAGTACAAGCACACAGAACACTACGGGGACTAACACCACATCAAATACGGCTTTCGGGAAGGGAAATCAATAGATGACGCAATAAACAGAGCACTACAAATAATACACAACACAACTGGAAAATACACACTAGCCATCATGATAGGTATCTCGGGCGCCTTGGACAACCTATGGTGGCCGGCTTTGTTCAAGAGGCTCAGACACCTGCAGGTACCGGAGTCTCTGTACAATAGTTTTGTAGACTACTGCAGAGACAGAACGGTCGTTTGGCACATGGACAACCAGAAAGTAATCAAACGCATTACAAAAGGCTGTCCACAAGGGTCAATCTACGGCCCCATCTTCTGGGGCATAATTATAGAACCGCTCCTAGAGGAGCACAATACGACAGATGAAGTTGTCGCCTATGCTGATGACCTGCCTGTCGCAGTGTTAGCTAAAAACCGTGCCCAGCTAGAAGACAGAGCCAATGGAACATTTCGAACAATAACCCAATGGTGCACAAACAACAAACTCAAGGTAGCATAAAACAAAACAACTTACACATTGAAACTTCCTGGCAGATTAAAACTGTGTGCCCGACCGAGACTCGAACTCGGGACCTTTCCCATTCGCGGGCAAGTGCTCTACCAACTGAGCTACCGAAGCACGACTCACGCCCCGTCCTCACAGCTCTACTTTTGCCAGTACCTCGTCTCCTACCTTCCAAACTTTACAGTTACTTTGCACACTCCGGTGCACAGTGAAAATCTCATTCTGGAAACATCCCCCGGCTGTGGCTAAGCCATGTCTCCGCAGTATCCTTTCTTTCAGGAGTGCTAGTTCTGCAGGTTCGCAGGAGAGCTTCTGTAAAGATTGGAAGGTAGTAGACGGGATACTGGCAGAAGTAAAGCTGTGAGACCGTGCGTGAGTCGTGCTTCGGTAGCTCAGTTGGTAGAGCACTTGCCCGCGAAAGGCAAAGGTCCCGAGTTCGAGTCTCGGTCGGGCACACAGTTTTAATCTGCCAGGAAGTTTCATATCAGCGCACACTCCGCTGCAGAGTGAAAATCTCATTCTGGAACACATTGCTAAAGGGTATCCTATACAGGGACCCAACAGTCAAAATCGGGGACACAAACATAAAAAGATCAGTAGTCACAGCTACCTTGGAGTATACATCGACGAACGACTAAACTTCCACGAACACAAACGAATTTGCACAGACAACGCAGAAACTGGCAAGGCTAAACTCCGAACAATTCAGACCACCACTGTCAGTACACTGACATTCCACTGCGCTCTCTTCAAGTCAGTTCTATGTTTTGCTGCCAGCACGTGGGCGCACAGACTGAGTCTGTCCACCAACAGAACCGTCGTACGTCGTGGGCGAGACTCGACCAGGTTTGGCAGATCACTGGTGTACCGTATCAGACATCACGTCAACACAAAACATGGCGAGAGGACATCTGGCAGAGCGAGTGGGACAATAGCGATAAGGGCCGATGAATTTACAACTTCTTCCCCGGTATCAGGGAACGAGTAAAATTAAAGCATATAGATCCCAGTCGCGGTGTGGTACATTTCCTTACAGGTCACGGCCCTTATCCCACACACCTGAGCCGTGTGAGTCTGCAACAGACTACAAGACGCACATGTGGGGAAGAAGGTTCCCCAGAACATACCGTTCTTTTCTGCGGGCAGCACACAAACATGAGACACACACTACATATTAACAAACTGAACACTCAGAATGAATTGGACGCTGTACTAAGCGACCTGGACCAGTGCACTACACTCAACAAGTTGACTGACGAAATCTCCAGGACCCTGCATACAGAGTACCTACGCAACAGAACCGATTCAGATATTGAGGCGTCTCACGTCGATGACCCATAGTGGCAACCTGCGTGACAGCATGAATGGTCCGGAATAGCCAAGACGAGGTTCATGAACCTAAACATACACACACACATTAATAAACAACCAGCACCACAACTTTACTTATGTACACATTAAGTAGCACCCCCATGTCCTGCAATCGAGAAGGAACTTAAAGCAGACACCCCTTCCAGGAACCTACGCCTCCTGGTGAGCTGCGACACACGACCTGGATGGAAGGATCTTAATTGTGGTCCCTCGTACCAGAGCCCAACCCGACGGATACATTAATGCAGATCGGGGAAAACCACCGTCCAGGCTGGGTCGTTTGCGGAGACGGGAGGTGCATATCCTTCTCATGCATATTTGTCTTACATATCCATCTCTTCTACACCTGTCCTGGTCACGTAATCTCAAAAAACAGCAGATATAGATTCAGATAAAGAATCGAGAGTGGAAGCCTAGTACCGCTCATAAGCCATAAAGAGGTGCACATGTCACAACACATGCTTACTAAGTAAACTGCACCGCAACTGTAAATATATAAATATTAAGCAACACCATCATGTCAAACACGTAGTCAGTAGCATCAAAAATGGTTCACATGGCTCTGAGCACTATGGCACTTAACTGCTGAGGTCATCAGTCCCGTAGAACTTACAACTTCTTAAACCTAACTAACCTAAGAGCATCACTCATATCCATGCCCGAGGCAGGCTCCGAACCTGCGACCGTAGCGGTCGCGCGGTTCCGGACTGAAGCGCCTAGAACCGCTCGGCCACAGCGGTCAGCCCCACGGTTATATGTAGGCACTTCTTCAAAGCAAAATCGATTTTCTGTCACTGAGTGACCATCTTCAGTGCTGTATTGTATAACTTAAATTAGTAAGCACTGGTGTCAATAAGCTTACGGCAATCACATAGACTCTATCACGGCAATCACATAAGTCTATGTGATTGCCGTAAGCTTATTGACACCAGTGCTTACTAATTTAAGTTATATAATACAGCACTGAAGATGGTCACTCAGTGACAGAAAATCGATTTTGCGATAATAAAAATATACGACCAATGCTGTCTCTCTTTTCAAGTATACCCATTATCTGGTCGTAGTGCACAGGACACTATGGAGTCGCCAATCAATACTTCTTCAAAGAGTTAAGGTATTTTAACTGTACCAACATATCTATTTGCTAACGAAATTCGTCATAAATAATTCATCAGAATTTGCAGAATAACAGTAACATAAGCTTTATTACCGTTGTTAACGCTGTTAGTGCCTCAAAAAGGTCTTCAATGTGCAGCATCAAAAATATTTTATCATTATCCCAATACCATAACATGTCTGAAAAGTAGCAAAACAACATAAAGTCATTTGTCCAGAACAACTCTTATTCCACGGGCCACTTTCTATTTAAAAACCGATAGTCTGTAAAAGTACTTGTCTTTAAGTGTAGTTGCATTAGGACGACTAAAAAATGTCTTCGTTAATGTTAGAATGTGTTCATTAATGTTAATCCTAAACATGAATACATATCCTGTGAACTGACTCGTTCCACATTTCCGTCAAAGAATCGTTGAAATGATCTACGGAACACTTAACTAATAACTAACTTCTTCATTATAGATAACTGCAACTACTGCAAAAATTCTTGTTACTACTGTCAGGTCATTAATATTAAACATGAACAACAACAGACTTAATGAAACCATCATCAGACAGCATCCACAATTGAAATAGATGCTGTCACGGACCGTTAAACTCGACGGTCTTCAACACCGTAAGACTGCTCGAGTGGTCGGTAGTGAAAAACTGCTCGGTCATTTACCATCCGTATCGAATCAGACCGGCGCAAGAACAGCACAGATCGTGACAGACTCGTTTGACTGTCAAGAGAGGAAAGGCAATGCCGAGTAAGCTCAACTGACAGACGTCTAGTGCCTCGCTAAAATCCTTATAAAACGTCAAAAACAGGTTTCCTGGTGGGTATGTAAGAATATTCGTTACCCCGTATTACTGATCCCGGAGAGACTGCGAAGGTCAAAACTAGCAACAGATTGTACAGAAGGACATCAACAAACGCGCTGACTTCGCTCCCTCCATTAATGGAACGAGAGGAACACTTGACACATGCATGACAATGAAGAAGTAAGTAATCCGTTATTTCGTGAGTACGTGACATTACGCCAGTTCCATAGTTGTATTACGCAACGCAATTAACTCTACAATCTACATTTTTATTGCTGACGTAATCTCGATATTACTGATATCTTCTTCAACTCCTTTGCGACGCCTCAAAATAACAACATACGCCTATATCGTTGTTCTGTAGCATCTTTGTTTGCTATCAGTGCATAAAGAACATGTGATGTCAATCTAAAATCAAAATGTTCAAATATGTGTGAATTCAAGAGCGCTATGGGACTCAACATCTGAGGTCATCAGTCCCCTAGAAATTAGAACTACTTAAACGTAACTAACCTAAGAGCATCACACACATCCATGCCCGAGACAGCATTCGAACCTGCGACCGTAGCGGTCGCGCGGTCCTAGACTGCAGCGCCTAGAACCGCTCGGCCACCCCGGCCGGCGTAACGGCAAGAAATGATAAAATGTGTTAACGAAAAATGTCATAGAGGTAGTGGCTGTAGCTGTTTTTATTGGTGCTGGTTGCCACGCACTTTACAGGAACTATCAGTAAGGAAAGTCAGCCACTGTGCGGGTGGAGAAACCTGGGGCAGAGTGAATGCGAGCAGCCGCGTGCGCGGGGCCCACATCCGGGTATGAGGCGCGGCCGTCGGCTGGCCGCAGACCGACTGACACGTCCGGGCCCACGTGTCTGTCACAGCCCAGCCACTGCGCCGCTGGGAGGCAGTTCCCTAGGCCGCCTCTACATGCGTCAGCCGCAGAGCTGATCACAATAAATCTATGTCGCTCAAGACATCAAGTCGTTCTCTTTCACCCGGGGTCCGCGAAATCCTTGCGGCTCGCGAGAATTTTGTGCTGAGTTAGCGAGTGCCTCAAATAATACATTCCTCTAACATGAGTTTACACAGATGAAGTGCTACGAAATTGTGTCCAAATGTTTTGTTTTTGGTCACTCCAACCAAAGGAGACTGCAGACTGTGAATTTATGAAGGAACCGTTTACTGTAGGCTAAAAGTTTGACGCACTTTTCGAGGTTTCGTTAGTATCGCTCGTTTTGCGAGCAGGGCTCACAAAGCGAGAAATGAAGAAGGGGAACGAAAGCGGCAATAAGCTACTATAGTGTCAAAAAATTATTATAACTGACGTGCACACTGCCACCGCTGGAGCAATCATAGGGAATGTCCAATTTAGCTTTCTTCGTAATTCAGTTATCGTACAGTTGATACATACTGTGTTTTTAATGCACTTTTATTTTAATAAGTGTAAATCTGTTTTTATATGGATTGCCCCTGGATTTTTTTTTTTTCACTTGGAGCGACAGAAGTTCGTCTGCTGCAGGTGGTAACTACCGCTATTACGCGTGCCCCGAGGCCAAACATACAAGGATGACCATCACCACGATACCGTGTAGATGCTGTACTTTAATCTTTTTTGCAGTAATTATTGTTAATTGCTTTCTTGTTGCATTAAAAAAGTTTGCACAAAAGGAAGGTACACACATTAGCTAGCTCTGCCGAGCAGAATTTAACATCGATTAAAGAACACACATTCATATATCAGCAAACCTGAGTTGCATTTTGCAGTATAGCGCTAAAAATATTGAATTTAATTTTTCCGAGTTTATTAGCTTTTATAAAAACTCTCACTGAACCTCCAATTTGAGGAAAAAATACTATGTAAGTACCACAATAGCTGTAGACGCCGAACCGCACCATTTAGGTTTACGAGGTGCAAGTAGGTTGGACTCCCATTCACGGCAAATATTACAGTATTTGAAGTCGAAGACAAAATTGAATCTACTACAAATGAGGACTATGCAAACAATGTTTTTCGTGTTATAGCTATAATTAGTTTTCTGGCCTCCATAATCTACCTACGTCTGGGAACGACCAATAGAAAGGTAAACTCACGTTACTAGAAACTTTCCACAGTATTTGCACAACGTAAGAAAATGTTTTCCTTATTATTTTAAACACAGCTCGAAAAAAAAAATGCAATGATTTTTTGTCATCGACGTGAGAGAAAACCAAGGATTGACTTCTGCAGGGCGCCTTGATAGAATATTTTGGTAGAATCTCTCGTCTACAGTTGTGTAAAGAAAATTTCTGTTGAAGTGTCACATCCCATATCATTAAGAAATGTCGTATTCATGGTCTCTGCAACAAGGATGTATGTATGTATGTACATGGTTACAAAATGTTTTGCAACTACACGGCGTTAATCAAACTACTTTTACACAGAACATTAGCTGTTTACCACAATACAGGGATAGATCTGGGCGATTGCTAGTTTCGTTTTATTTTACGGACCATCTTATACCCCGACTCCGGTCGTATAATCATTAAGCCTGACATACGATATGCCAATCGCTTACACCTGCAGCAGTCTTAAGGGAACATCTGAATATCGTGCATAAAATAGCCAACATCTGTGCTAGCGATATCGATAAACAACAATTATTCTACTGAAACAAGGGTCGTAATGGTTTTCTCGTAGGTACAATGTCTTCCCTTACACGACACTTTTTTTTGCCATTCTGACAGAGAGCTCGGGTTTTCCAGAAAATCCAGACCAGTCAAAGCTAGTCACGACGCCCTACCTTTTACCATATATCTCACACTTACTATCTGTAATGTTTGAGGGTTTACTTTTTAAAAGGTCCGGCATTTAGAGAGGTTAAGAAACAAAGGCTGGACGATTCTTGGTCCAAATATTGCTTCAGGTACTGCAGCATTTGAGAAAACATATTCAAAATTTGATCAGAATAGAGAACCTTAAGAATCGACCACTATTTACAGTTCACGAAATAAGTGTGTGAGGAATGAATTCTCAGCTCAGAAAAGACGGCAGTTTCTCCAGAGAACTAAATATGATAGGTCAAGAAAACAGAACGATAGACTGAAATGGTCGTGTTGGGCTTACAAATTCAATTGGTCAGCTTCCTTCAGTTTCATTTCATGCCGAGCACAAGTGAAACGAAAGTTCCGCCTCCCACGTGTGACAGCAAACGGTGAAGTAGTACGACAGCTGTTCCCACTGTTGAAGAAAATGAGAACCATTGGTCACGTGGCACGGTGTCACAGCAATGAGTGAATTTATTTACTTCTGAAATAAAACCCCGCCAACTGATCTCGGATTCTACACTCGGTTTCCGTCTCACTGACAACGATAAACGCTTTGCCTACTCTGTATTACCTGCATACCTGTCATGGCACGGCAGAAGTACAAAATTCACTCATCATTCTGTTGAGCTGGTCACGTACCTGAAAAAAAAAGAAATGCCGCTATAAGAATAGGTAGGAAAAAAAAACCACCACACACACACACACACACACACACACACACACACACACACACACACACTCTGTAAAAACACAGCAAATGGTTCAAATGGCTCTGAGCACTATGGGACTTAACATCTTAGAACTACTTAGCTAAGCTAAGGACATCACACACATCCATGCCCGAGGCAGGATTCGAACCTGTGACCGTAGCAGCAGCGCGGTTCCGGACTGAAGCGCCTAGAACCGCTCGGATACAGCGGCCGGCAAAAACCAAGCAATTGGAGGCTGTAACAGACAAGCTTGAACCAACTATTTGTAGAAAGATGGTAGTGTTTCTGCAGGTTTGTATTTAATAATAACTTAGGTGCGATTGCCTTTTTCAGTGGAACAAAAATTTATCAGTAATGTCGATGCTTAATAACAATCAATACAAATGGAGCTGAAGAAATGAAAACCGTACAAGAAAAGTAGTTACAGATGAAAAATCGCAGTAAACCACGGGAATACACAGTTCGAAATAGTATAAATTTATACTGACTTCGAAGAAAGAGTGTCTCTGTCACGCCTGCAGCGAAACTGTGGTGAGGATAGGCGCAATGTATACAGAGCGTCCAGCTTTACATGTTAAGACTTTAATAACTTTAAAACTATGCTAGTTATTAACAAATGGTTTTCAACATCTGATAACTCAAAAGTATTTTTTTATCTTCCAGGTGACAATTCTGACGCAAAATTGAGCTCGAAAATCCGAAAAATGTGGACGTCACAAGAGAGACCTCAGTGTGTGGCCCGGTCCATACAGACGTCGTCCGATACCCACGTGCAACGAAACTTGCGAAAACGGAATGAATGCATCCACCGTCCCGGCTAACTATTCGGGATTGACATGCCTCATTTATGGAAACGTGTAGTGTTCTCGATAAAAAGTGGGCGCATTGCCCATATGTTTCAGACGGCAACTTGGACAATGTGCTGCAGGCGTTCGCAAAAAGTCCGACGAAATAGGTGCGCACGGCGGCCAGAGTGTTGGAAACGAGACGATCAACACTACACCATGTCTTGCATAAGAAGTTGCAGCTATATCCCTGGAAGGTGCAGCTACTTCAGGCAAACCCAGCGTTAACATTTTTCAAATGGTTATGCTAGGCAAGATTGACGCAGACAATGGCTTTTTGGAAAAGATTTGTTTCTCCGATGAGGCCATGCTTCACGTATCTGGCAAATGGAATCGTATATGGGGTTCACAGCATCCTCATGTTGCACGTGAAAAGGGAAGAGAGAGTCCCAATATGCGAACTAATGCACAATTGCATCATTGGTCTATTCTTTTTCATCGAGTCTGCCGTCAACGGTGGTGTTTACCTGGGTATGTTACAAGAGTTTGCTGTGCCACATTTGGAACACCTGCAACCTAATGTCAAATTCCAGTAAGATGGGGCACCACCCCACTGGTCCCTAAATGTCCATTAATTCCTAGATTAAATGTTACTGGCTACGTAGACTGGACGAGATGGTATAATTCGATGGCCGCCACGGTCCCCACCGAGCGAGGTGGCGCAGTGTTTACAGAGTTTAACGTGCCCATCCGACGGACGGATCACCATCAGCAGTGTCTCGTGCTCTCACTTAGTGACACACTGCGGAGAGATCTGGAATTCAATACGGATCATTGCCGCAAGACTGATGATCGTGAACTTTGCACCATCACCTCTCCTCCCCATGCCAGCCAAATAATAGCACTTAAAACACACGAAAGGTGGTTTACCACCGAATCAGGCGTCACCATACAGGCTCGTGTTATGGCCTCGGCTACGGAGGCGGCTACCGCAACTGGTTGTTGTTCCAAATAAAAACGATGCTGTGAGCAACATGCTTGAAGAGGACTAGCATATGGGTTATCGTCAATCACACCCATATCCAAGACCTCAATACAATCGGTTTTGTTAATTCACAGTTCGGCCGAAGGTAAAAAACAAGCCATTATGAACTGTCGACAGGAAAAAAATTGGACGAACAAAATGCAAAATCCCTACAAAACATCGCAACAGGAAACTAAACACGGATAAATTCGTGCTAGCCGCAACTAGCAGCAACCCAGCTGTTTGGGAGAACCAAGGTGAACGGAAACCAACAAAAGTGGTACGTTCGCGAAGCACTCTCGACAAAATAATGGCTTGTTTCACTCATTACACAGGAACTTTTGCGACCGATCCTTTAGAGCAGGGGTGTACCGCGGACCGCCAATCCCTCACCGATACTACCGTAAGGTGAGCAAATTCGAAAATGGCGAGGCTTGAGACAACTTGTAATTCCGTCTGCCTCAGTCTCCTAGACTGGGCACAAAAGGACTAACAATAAGTTCTTCAAGGACCCGCTCTCTCGTTTTCTGGAGAGAACGAAAGGTGAGTAACAAAAATCACAAAAGTACAAGAACGAACAAAGAGGGGCGGACCGCCGTCGGATCAATGTCAGGCCGTGACCTCTGCATCCCTGCTTTAGAGCATCGAAGAATATTTTTAATGCTGAATAGTATGCAATAATCTGTTCGATGAAACAAGGAAAAATAACCAAAAACGTTGCGACATTATCATCATGACGACGCCAGCTGTCACACGAAGTCAAACACAACTGATTATTTCACAGAGAAAAACATCGAATTACTGCCTCATTGTCCGTATTCACGTAGTTTATCGCCTAACAACTTATTCCCCTGGGTTAAATAAAAAATGAGGGGACAGCCACTTTCATCACCCCGGGAACCTGTTGAATCCTAGCAAAACCATATGTTTTCAGGTACCAACACCAGACGGAAAAAACTATTTACAGATCTCGTTGGAACGAATGCAAAACTGCATGAATTTTAAAGGCGAACGTATCAAGAAACAGTAAAAGGACTCATCACATTTAACAAGAATTATTTAGTTATATGCATCTTTCCATTACCTTTTATAAATGAACAAATGACTGCCCTGACTCACAAAACCCAAATATTCACTCACACACGCACTGCGAGTTCAAAACTGTTAACTGGTCTACTATAATATCTGTCTGTATTTATTGTTTAAATCACAATCAATGAGTTACTTCGACTTTTTCTTAGATATAGCAGTAGTAGATACAATCCTAATAATGTGCGGCTCGGTCATAAGCGAAATTTTGTAACTATTGGCAACACAATTATTACAGTTAATGTTTCTAGCTTGTCACACTGCTTAATTTCATATGTACAAAGTACCCTTTTATGTAAACTTGACAAATTAATTTATGACCACTTACATCTGTATTCATCTACAGAAATATCTCCACAATGCTTCGAGGCTTGCCCCGAAATAGTGTGCTGTTTTGCTGTATGTTCTTTGCACTTATTAGACTCTAGACGCCACCTCTGCTCCATCCAATGGTGAAAAAGTGTGATAATGTGTGTGATTTAACACGACTGAGCCTATGGCAACTGGAGGTATTTATCCCATTTTTAGTATCGTTCATCTTTTCACTTAAAGATCTCGACAAAGCTATGAGCCATGTGCTATTATAGTATTCCGTTTTTTTCTCTGTTAGACAGTACCACACGGTACACCAAAGTCGTAACACAACACACACATCCTATATCAATCCACATAAATCCATCTTATGATGGGAAAGGCGTCTGAAAATAAATGGAGAGAGAAATTAGTAATATTGAACTTTATCTTTCACTGGAGTAAAACGATTTGTACCAAAAAATGTCTCTTTTGCTGTTCTGTAAAATCTTAAAAGATATGTCTCGTATACGAAATTACCGAAAAGTACATTACACTATTGTAGTTACTACACCCCATTCGTCTAGCGTAACTGCAGCTCAGCTGTCATTTATCTGCCATATTACCTCAGTGAATAGCCACAAGCGAATGTAATGACAATTGTCTCGTTCAGTAGTCTTCATGAAGTAATTTGTAGCAAGGATAGAACTCACTCGTAGAAATAATTTCTGCCGTGAATTCGTCGACTAGGCGACCTCGACAGGGTAGCATATAAGTGTCACAAACTAGCTTAATCTCTCCCCCCCCCCCCTCCCCCACACCAAGCCTTCAATCATAATGTATTGCTGCCGCTGTTGTTCCTTTTCCCTCTGCAAAGGAGCGCCAGAACAAGGTTAGCAGCAGTTGCTCGTAAAAGCCGCCCGTAAAACGGGCCTCATGCACATTTCAGACCGGCGCAAAGCCCGGCTAGAGCTGCCCGACACTGTCCGGCTTAAAATGGCGCTTGTCTCGTGCTGCGCTGGGCAGTGGAAGGCGCAGGCGATGCGTCGATAACAAACGCCGCTGCTAGTCCATCTCTGTACTCCTACCGCTGGTCATTTGTCGTCGTCTAACCCCAAGGGTAAATCACAATAGTATTCACACTGAAATTATGCACTGAGGTTAAACAGAATCAGCACTACGAACCAGATACAAAACGCCTGAGTATTCACGGAAACAACAACGATCGCCAACAATGAACGAAACAGTCAGGAGCTTTTTACAGGAAGGTCCCATGCGACTTTTCTGCTGCGACTGAGGCAGACATGCGGTAAGAATTGTCTTGTAGCTTTGCTCGATATTCCCAGCTTCTCTAACTGCCTTTCCTTTTTAAACATGGTTCAAATGGCTCTGAGCACTATGCGACTTAACTTCTGAGGTCATCAGTCGCCTAGAACTTAGAACTAATTAAACCTAACTAACCTAAGGACATCACACACATCCATGCCCGAGGCAGGATTCGAACCTGCGACCGTAGCGGTCGCTCGGTTCCAGACTGCAGCGCCTAGAACCGCACGGCCACTCCGGCCGGCTTTTTAACATGTTGTTGTGGTCTTCAGTCCTGAGACTGGTTTGATGCAGCTCTCCATGCTACTCTATTCTGTGCAAGCTTCTTCATCTCCCAGTACCTACTGCAACCTACATCCTTCTGAATCTGCATAGTGTATTCATCTCTTGGTCTCCCCCTACGATTTTTACCCTCCACGCTGCCCTCCAATACTAAATTGGTGATCCCTTGATGCCTCAGAACATGTCCTACCAACCGATCCCTTCTTCTGGTCAAGTTGTGCCACAAACTCCTCTTCTCCCCAATCCTATTCAGTACCTCCTCATTAGTTATGTGATCTACCCATCTAATCTTCAGCATTCTTCTGTAGCACCACATTTCGAAAGCTTCTATTCTCTTCTTGTCCAAAGTATTTACCGTCCATGTTTCACTTCCATACATGGCTACACTCCATACAAATACTTTCAGAAATGACTTCCTGACACTTAAATCAATACTCGATGTTAACGAATTTCTCTTCTTCAGAAACGATTTCCTTGCCATTGCCAGTCTACATTTTATATCCTCTCTACTTCGACCATCATCAGTTATTTTGCTCCCCAAATAGCAAAACTCCTTTACTACTTTAAGTGTCTCATTTCCTAATCTAATACCCTCAACATCACCCGACTTAACTCGACTACATTCCATTATCCTCGTTTTGCTTTTGTTGATGTTCATCTTATATCTTCCCCTCAAGACACCATCCATACCGTTCAACTGCTCTTCCAAGTCCTTTGCTGTCTCTGATAGAATTACAATGTCATCGGCGAACCTCAAGGTTTTTATTTCTTCTCCATGGATTTTAATACCTACTCCGAATTTTTCTTTCGTTTCCTTTGCTGCTTGCTCAATATACAGATTAAATAACTTCGGGAAGAGGCTACAACCCTGTCTTACTCCCTTCCCAACCACTGCTTCCCTTTCATGTCCCTCGACTCTTAAAACTGCCATCTGGTTTCTGTACAAATTGTAAATAGCCTTTCGCTCCCTGTATTTTACCCCTGCCACCTTTAGAATTTGAAAGAGAGTATTCCAGTCAACATTGTCAAAAGCTTTCTCTAAGTCTACAAATGCTAGAAACGTAGGTTTGCCTCTCCTTAATCTTTCTTCTAAGATAAGTCGTAAGGTCAGTATTGCCTCACGTGTTCCAGTATTTCTACCGAATCCAAACTGATCTTCCCCGAGGTCGGCTTCTACTAGTTTTTCCATTCGTCTGTAAAGAATTCGTGTTAGTATTTTGCAGCTGTGGCTTATTAAACTGATTGCTCGGTAATTCTCACATGTGTCAACACCTGCTTTCTTTGGGATTGGAATTATTATATTCTTCTTGAAGTCTGAGTGTATTTCGCCTGTTTCATACATCTTGCTCACCAGATGGTAGAGTTTTGTCAGGACTGGCTCTCCCAAGGCCGTCAGTAGTTCCAATGGAATGTTGTCTACTCTGGGGGCCTTGTTTCGACTCAGGTCTTTCAGTGCTCTGTCAAACTCTTCACGCAGTATCGTATCTCCCATTTCATCTTCATCTACATCCTCTTCCATTTCCATAATATTGTCCTCAAGTACATCGCCCTTGTATAGACCCTCTATATACTCCTTCCACCTTTCTGCTTTCCCTTCTTTGCTTAGAATTGAGTTGCCATCTGAGCTCTTGATGTTCATACAAGTGGTTCTCTTTTCTCCAAAGGTCTCTTTAATTTTCCTGTAGGCTGTATCTATCTTACCCCTAGTGAGATAAGCCTCCACATCCTTACATTTGTCCTCTAGCCATCCCTGCTTAGCCATTTTGCACTTCCTGTCGATCTCATTTTTGAGACGTTTGTATTCCTTACCCAAGGATTTCCACTAGCCCTCGTCTTTTTACCTACTTGATCCTCTGCTGCCTTCACTACTTCATCCCTCAAAGCTACCCATTCTTCTTCTACTGTATTTCTTTCCCCCATTCCTGTCAATTGTTCCCTTATGCTCTCCCTGAAACTCTCTACAACCTCTGGTTCTTTCAGTTTATCCAGGTCCCATCTCCTTAAATTCCCACCTTTTTGCAGTTTCTTCAGTTTTAATCTACTGGTCATAACCAATAGATTGTGGTCAGAGTCCACATCTGCCCCTGGAAATGTCTTACAATTTAAAACCTGGTTCCTAAAACTCTGTCTTACCATTATATAATCTGATACCTTTTAGTATCTCCAGGGTTCTTCCAAGTATACAACCTTCTATCATGATTCTTAAACCAAGTGTTAGCTATGATTAAGTTGTGCTCTGTGCAAAATTCTACCAGGCGGCTTCCTCTTTCATTTCTTAGCCCCAATCCATATTCACCTACTATGTTTCCTTCTCTCCCTTTTCCTACTCTCGAATTCCAGTCACCCATGACTATTACATTTTCGTCTCCCTTCACTATCTGAATAATTTCTGTTATTTCTTCATACATTTCTTCAATTTCTTCGTCATCTGCAGAGCTAGTTGGCATATAAACTTGTACTACTGTAGTAGGTGTGGGCTTCGTATCTATCTTGGCCACAATAATGCGTTCACTAAGCTGTTTGTAGTAGCTTACCCGCATTCCTATTTTCCTATTTATTATTAAACCTACTCCTGCATTACCCCTATTTGACTTTGTGTTTATAACACTGTAGTCACCTGACCAGAAGTCTTGTTCCTCCTGCCACCGAACTTCACTAATTCCCACTATATCTAACTTTAACCTATCCATTTCCCTTTTCAAATTTTCTAACCTACCTGCCCGATTAAGGGACCTGACATTCCACGCTCCGATCCGTAGAACGCCAGTTTTCTTTCTCCTGATAACGACACCCTCTTGAGTAGTCCCCGCCCGGAGATCCGAATGGGGGACTATTTTACCTCCGGAATATTTTACCCAAGAGGACGCCATCATCATTTAATCATACAGTAAAGCTGCATGCCCTCGGGAAAAATTACGGCCGTAGTTTCCCCTTGCTTTCAGCCGTTCGCAGTACCAGCACAGCAAGGCCGTTTTGGTTATTGTTACAAGGCCAGATGAGTCAATCATCCAGACTGTTGCCCTTGCAACTACTGAAAAGGCTGCTGCCCCTCTTCAGGAACCACACGTTTGTCTGGCCTCTCAACAGATACCCCTCCGTTGTGGTTGTACCTACGGTACGGCTATCTGTATCGCTGAGGCACGCAAGTCTCCCCACCAACGGCAAGGTCCATGGTTCATGGTTTCAACAAAAACATAATTAATGCGATCCATGCCAACGAATTTTGAGACATTTAGCAAATCTGTCAGAAAAACTTGAGCCCGCTTCTCTAGGCGTTCACCCACCTTCACATGTCCCACGAGGAGACCAGTAATATCTGCCTCTGTCTTTTATTTCAAGACAACTGAAAATAAGATGGCGGCAGGGATAAAATAGCTCAAACGAGCGCCTAATCGATAACAAAGCGTACACGAGGAGAAAAAATAAATCACGTGAAAATGTTACATAATACCACGAAATTACATGGTAAAAGACGTTTCGCAGGCAGGAGAGGAGGAATATGTTACAACTGCTGATACTAGCCGCCTTTTGAAACTCAAATACACGTAGACCACATGGATAATGCGAGTGTAATTAACGGAACAAGATAACTAGTGTCAGTCAAAGAAGGTGCAAACGGGTTCGTTTATCGAGCATAAGAACGTTACGAACAGATTCATCGCACTTCAGGACTAGACATTACCAAGAGCGTGTTGTACAACATGCGCAGGTTTACAATCAATTTTCGATGTTCTACCTGAAGTAAAGATGAATGCAAGCTGTGAGATTCTGATTTAGCTCAGTGGGCACCATCTTTAAATTTTGCACGTAATGAAAATTAAATAACTGAAAATTAAGTTAAAGTAATCTTAAAATCTTAGCCCGCCCGGTTGGCCGTGCGGTCTAACGCACGGCTTTCCGGGCGGGAAGGAGCGCCTGGTCCCCGGCACGAATCCACCCGGCGGATTTGTGTCGAGGACCGGTGAACCGGCCAGTCTGTGGATGGTTTTTAGGCGGTTTTCCATCTACCTCGGCGAATGTGGGCTGGTTCCCCTTATTCCGCCTCAGTTACACTTTGCGGCGATTGCTGCGCAAACAAGTTCTCCACGTACGCGTACACCACCATTACTCTACCACGCAAACATAGGGGTTACACAGCTTTCATTGTCATGATTTTATTTTATACGTTCTTTTAACCGTTTAGATTTACTTAAATATAATGGCAAGGAAATTAGGATTCAGTCTGTGACTTTAGGCTAATGAATTTAACAGATACTTTTCACTAGTCAGGTATGAAGTGTGTGACTGTAATATTCAGTATACTTCGATTCAAAGGTCTTGTCTTGTTTGTCGCAGGTGCTGTGCTACAGAATAACAGAATCAGCTCTTCACATCTCTAGCAAGGTGGAATTAATTTATTACTACAACGTTGCTTGCGGTAGCCATTTTTCATGATATTGCGTTGGCTCCAAATTCCATCTTAGACTAATGTTGGCTATTGTTGCTCTCCAAAACCAGCAATTTCTGGAGACGATTTTATGACAGAAATGCCGCTGCCACACCAATTTTCACTCGATTCTGCACAGTTTTTGCACTCATATAATGTTAACATTGCCAGACATGACAGCTACGAACGCACAACAGGCTACAATGCCTGGGACTGCTGTCTTTGTTTCGTTCCGTCTTTTCCGTGCTACTTTGGCACCCACGTCATAGACACAACCGCGGGATGAAAACCCAAAGTGGATTCCCGACTTCCTTATTTTCTTTGTCAAAAGCATTATAAATTTTCGATTGGCCTATGAATATTATAGTCGTTATAATTATAAAAACCGTTCATTATTGTGATTTTGGTATCTATAAAGAAAATCTATTACTTCATTTACTTGCAGGAGATTGTCAGAGATATTGAAGATAGACAACATCGATACAGTTTACGAAATTTGAAAACACTGATACTTTTTTTGTGTCAACTTTATGGGTTACACTTTAATGGAAAAAAACTTGATACTTTTTTTGGTCAGATTTAAGTTGTTACGTTACATAAAGATGCTTTCTGTGGCAAACGTAAAAAAGAAAACTGTCACATCTCATAAAGTACAAATCCTACAAGATCATGTAGTTCTCGCGAAAGCCTTTTGGAAATAAAAGAGAACCTTAACTGAAGAAGATAGTGTGACAGTTATCCTTCCATCATCGCTTATCTCGCATGAGGATTATGACAATACGATAAGAGAGAATAGGACGCGTACAGAGGGATACAGTGTCACGGAAGTGGAAGAGGAAAATGCACAATACTAGCACGATGTACACTCCACCATGCACCGTATACATGGTGAATCACCTACAATTTGCGTCGCAAATATTGCGGAAATGGGAAGTGTTATTCAGAATGGATTAGTAGCCAGGGGGCCGTATCGTTAGCCAATAAACAGCTTCACTAATACTTAGAGAGTGTATATTCAGTGCAAACATACACCTTTTTTAAATGGAACAATGCCTACTGACATTAACAGACTAAAAGTAGGGGAAATTAGAATGTCAATGGTTTTTTGTTGCAGGAGTCTAGTGCGAGTCGTTTACGAGATACTGGATGCTGAAACGTTCCCACACTAACACTTGTTCGCGCCATTCAACCTGCGTAGTTGCTAGGCACGACATTGTTGCGTTTGCTTACAATGTGCTTGTGTGGTCCTTGACTGCACTGCTACATGCTAGTCAGTCAGTGAGTTACAGTCCAAGCAGAAGGTTGTGAGTGGACGATGGGATTTACATGCTCATAATGTATAGAGTGTATGAAGAATGCAGTCCGTTTTTGTACGGAGTACGCGGCACGATATCCCAACAGACGTCAACCATTTCGGCAATTATTTACCAACCTCTTCAACCAGTTACGTGAAAGTGGTAATGTAAGATCTAGACAACAGAACAGAAGGATGCTAGAAGACGTTCGTCGGCAGACTAGAGGAACCTGTGGTACCAACATGACGGCTGTCCTACCCATAGTCCAAGAAGTATTACAGCAGGTCTTCACGAATTGTTTCCGAATCGTTGGACTGTAGGCACAGGACCTGTACCTTGGCCGGCCCGTTCACGTGATTTGACGCATGTAGACGTTTTTCAAATGGCTCTAAGCACTATGGGACTTAACATCTTAGGTCATCAGTCCCCTAGAACTTAGAACTACCTAAACCTAACTAACCTAAGGACACCACGCGGCCGTAGCGGTCGCGCGGTTCCAGACTGTAGCGCCTAGAACCGCTCGGCCACTCGGGCCGGCAGACTTTTTTCTGTGGGGATAGCTGGAAGACGCTGTCTTTAAGGACATATCAACTACACCCGATTATATGCAACGAGGTATTCGTGCAGCCTGCTCGGACATCTCCGCTGAAGTGCTAGTTCGTGTGCAGCAATAATTCCATGCCAGATTGGAAGCACGTATTGTCGCTGGCAGTGGCTATTTTGAACACAACCTGTGACGGTCAATTGTCTCGTTACTGGTGAGAATCCACATAACTAGTGTACGCAGTTGTGTTGATGTTTAGTATGTGCTGACACAGGTATTGCACAAATGTCGATGTAAGAACTTTTGAAAATACGATTTCTCGTAAACGACTCGCACTAGAATCTTGCAACACATATCACTGACATCGTTCCATGCACAGAAAATGCGCTTTCTAAATAGTATTACAATCCGTTGCTCGTCTGACTACCAACCCATTCTGTGAAAAACCGCAGAACAACAACACTTTCCATCTCCGCAATATTCTCGTTGCAAGTTTTAGGTGATTCACTTTGTATAGCTGTAGATCCTCGCGCAACCAACAGAGCTGGTGCGCCGCTTCTAATGATTTCGCTACTGACTGATTGGTGACTCCACCGTTGCTTCCTTCCCTTTCACCCTTTTCTTCGGGCCTTGTAGAAATCACCCCAACCGTGAACAAGCGAGCCTCTCGTCACCACCAATGGAAATAAACTGCAGAGGTACACGCGTATTTGTGAATCCGTGAACGGTGGAGACATTTGTCGCTGGAGCGCTCGTCTCGTCGTCGTGTATGCTGTCGGAAGGAAGATGAGGCGCACATGCAGGCAGCTACGATCGTGTGTGCGCGTAGCGGCCGTCCTCGGGGACGCTGCGGACCATGAATTATGGATGGCGCGAGGCGGTGGCGGGCGGCGGGTGCTTCGCGCCTGGCGCCGCAGCCGCATCCCGATGCTGCCGTGTTCACGGTTTCCCCCCTACTGAGTCAACAGTGCGGTCTGCCTGCGGGCGACGGGCCCGAGGCTCAGCCAGTAGGCGCCGACTCAGGAGGGAAACGGCAGTCCGTAAGCAGGAATGGTGTGCGCAACACTTCTCCCGCCTGACAAGCTTTAGCTTCCTTCTTTGCAATAACAAGGGTGGGATGGGACGGGATACTCCGTGCCCAACTTTTGTAAATATTGCAATCTAATTGTGTCCGTTATGTTCCAAAATTATGAAAAATTATTTACTCTTTTTCAATGAATTTCCCTACGGATTCTTTACCTGTTTTAAATTTTTCAGTTGGGTTTAATACCAAAGTATAAGTCAAATTGGAATTTCACATCGACGACCTTACGCAACAAATAATTACATTATAAGATATTTTCAGATTCTGGACGTCCGCCTGCTTAGCGGAGTGGTAACCTGCTTGCCTCCCATACAAGCGGGCCCGGGTTCGATATTTTCTCCGCTCGTAATGTGTTGTATTCATCATCATTTAATCCTCATCACCGGCAGGCAAGTCGCCCAGTGTGGCGTTGATTGAAATAAGACTTGCACTCGGCGGCCGAACTTCTCCGGACGGGGCCTTCTGGCCAGGAAAGTATGTTGCTAATAAAAGTCAACAATTAACGATATTTGTATTTTTTCTTGGTGGCCATAAAGTACCATTCCCCCTCCCCACCCTGGTAGTATACACTGAAACAACAAAAGTCATGGGACACCTCATGTCGGATCACCTTTTGCCCGGCCTAGAGCAACAACCCGACGTGCAATCGACCCAACACTTGCTACACCAAGAAGAAATGCAGATGATAAACGGGTATTCATTGGACAAATATATTGTACTAGAACTGACATGTGACTACATTTTCACGCAATTTGGGTGCATAGATCTTGAGAAATCAGTACCTAGAACAACCACCTCTGGCCGTAATAACGCCCTTGATACGCCTGGGCATCGAGTCAAACAGAGCTTGGATGGCGTGTGCAGGTACAGCTGCCCATGCAGCTTCAACACGATACCATAGGTCATCAAGAGTAGTGACTGGCGTATTGTGACGAGCCAGTTGCTCGGCCACCATTGACCAGACGTTATCAATTAGAGATCTGGAGAATGTGCTGGCCAGGGCAGCAGTCGAACATCTCCTGTATCCAGAAAGGCCCGTACAGGACCTGCAACATCCGGTCGTGCATTACCCTGCTGAAATGTAGGGTTTCGCAGGGATCGAATGAAGGGTAGAGCCACTGGTCGTATCACATCTGAAATGTAGCGTCCACTGTTCAAAGTGCCGTCAATGCGAACAAGAGGTGACCGAGACGCGTAACCAATGGCACCCCATACCATCACGGCGGGTAATACGCCAGTATGGCGATGACGAATAGGCCTACACGATTCCAATGTGCGTTCACCGCGATGTCGCCAAACACGGATGCGACCATCATGATGCTGTAAACGGAACCTGGATTCATCCGAAAAAATGACGTTTTCCATTAGTGCACCCAGGCTCGGCGTTGAGTACCCCATCGCAGGCGCTCCTGTCTGTGATGCAGCGTCAAGGGTAACCGCAGCCATGGTTTCCGAGCTGATAGTCCATGCAAACGTCGTCGAACTGTTCGTGCAGATGGTAGTTGTCTTGCAAACGTCCCCATGTGTTGAGTCAGGGATCGAGACGTGGCTGCACGATCCGTTACAGCCATGCGGATAAGTTGCCTGTCATCTCGACTGCAAGTGATTCGAGGCCGTTGGGGTCCAGCACGGCGTTCCGAATTACCCTCCTGAACCCACCGATTCTATATTCTGCTAACAGTCATTGGATCTTGACCAACGCGAGCAGCAATGTCCCGATACGATAAACCGCAATCGCGATTGGCTACAATCCGGCCTTTATCAAAGTAGGAAACGTGATGGTACGCATTTCTCCTCCTTATACGAGGCATCATAACAACGTTCCACCATGCAACGCCGGTCAACTGCAGTTTGTGTATGAGAAATCGGTTGGAACCTTTCCTCATGTCAGCACGTTGTAGGTGTCGTCACCGGCGCCAACCTTGTGTGAATGCTGTGAAAAGCTAATCATTTGCATATCACAGCATCTTCTTCCTGTCGGTTAAATTTCGCGTCTGTAGCACGTCCTCTTCGTGGTGTAGCAATTTTAATGGCCAGTAGTGTATTACGCCGTGCTGCCTCTACAGGGTGTTACAAAAAGGTACGGCCAAACTTTCAGGAGACATTCCTCACACACAAATAAAGAAAAGATGTTATGTGGACATGTGTCCGGAAACAATTTCCATGTTAGAGGTCATTTTAGTTTCGTCAGTATGTACTGTACTACTGTACTTCCTCGATTCACCGCCATGATTTCATACGGGATACTCTACCTGTGCTGCTAGAACATGTGCCTTTACAAGTACGACACATGTGGTTCATGCACGACGGAGCTCCTGCACATTTCAGTCGAAGTGTTCGTACGCTTCTCAACAACAGATTCGGTGACCGATGGATTGGTAGAGGCGGACCAATTCCATGGCCTCCACGCTCTCCTGACCTCAACCCTCTTGACTTTCATTTATGGGGGCATTTGAAAGCTCTTGTCTACGCAACCCCGGTACCAAATGTAGAGACTCTTCGTGCTCGTATTGTGGACGGCTGTGATACAATACGCCATTCTCCAGGGCTGCATCAGCGCATCAGTGATTCCATGCGACGGAGGGTGGATGCATGTATCCTCGCTAACGGAGGACATTTTGAACATTTCCTGTAACAAAGTGTTTGAAGTCACGCTGGTACGTTCTGTTGCTGTGTGTTTCCATTCCATGATTAATGTGATTTGAAGAGAAGTAATAAAATGAGCTCTAACATGGAAAGTAGACGTTTCCGGTCACATGTTCACATAACATATTTTCTTTCTTTGTGTGTGAGGAATGTTTCCTGAAAGTTTGGCCGTACCTTTTTGTAACACCCTGTATAACCTTTCATAATTGCAAGGGTGTTGTTAGTATTGGATTTTGTCCACGAACTGACCTATCGATTATGTTGCACAAATGTTCGACGGGATTCGTGTCGGGAGATCTGGGTGGCCAAATCGTTTGTTCGAACTGTTCAGAATGTCCTTCAAACCATTCGCAAGCAGTTTTGGCCCGGTGACACGGGGCACTGTCATCCATAAAAATTCCATCGTTGTTTGCCGCAAATGGTCTCCAAGTGGCCTAACAATCATTTCCAGTCAATAATCGGTTCAGCTGGGCCAGAGGATCCAGTTCATTCGATGTAAACACAGTCCACACCATTGTGGAGCTACAATAGGCTTGCATAGTGCCTTGTTGACAACATGGGTCCATGGCTTTGTAGGGTCTGCACCACACTCGACCCCTACCATTCAGCTCTTACCAACTGAAATCGGGATTCATCCGAACAGGCCACCGTTTTTCAGTCGTCTAGGGTCCAACAATATGGTGACGAGTCCAAGAGAGGCGCTGCAAGCAATGTCGTTCTGTTAGCAAAGACACTCCCGTCGGACGTCTCCGGCCATAGCCCATTAATTTCGCCGCACTGTCCTAACGGATAGTCGTACGTCCCACATTGATTTCTGCGGCTATTTCACGCAGCGTTGCTTGTCTGTTAAAACTGACACCTCTGTGAAAAGGCCGCTGCTCTCGGACGTTATTGAAGACCGTCGACCACAGCGTTGTGATGGTGAAAGGTAATATCTGTAACTTGGTATTCTCGATACAGTTTTGACACTGTTGGTCGTGGAATACTGAATTCTCTACCGATTTCAGAAGTGGAATGTCATAAGCGTCTAGCGCGAACTAACATTCCGCGTTCAAAGTCTGTTAATTCCCGCTGTACGGCCATAATCACGTCGGAAATCTTTTCACATAATTCACCTGAGTACAAATGAAGAATATTGCAAAAATGATAAAAATATTGACGCTCTGTCAATACAGTGTGCCGTGTCAGTTGAGGATGGTATTGCGTAACAGACGTCAGTTCCTACCAAGATCGAGAGAAAAAAAGAGATTACAATAGCTCGGGAAGCGGGTCGCATTATTTATGTGAATGTACCCTACATTAGGAATCGCCAGATACCTTACTGTACGCTACATCAGAGTAAAACGGAAAAACATAGTCTCATGTGTGGAAACAGAGACGTTTATCTTACTTGTAGCAATTCTCAGAACTGTCAAATACGATCAGGTTACGTCAGATCACCTGTCGATGTTTATTTTGCTTGCAAAAGTTGCAACAGAGCCCGCGTCAAGAGGATGTAAGCTTTCGAACAGCGTAACTGCTTTTACGACGCCTAGGGAAGCCCGCAGTTCGCATGGCATATTTGCCGGCTGTCGACCCCTGCATTTGCCGCGAGCACGGCTTCGTGCGCTTCCCCTGAATTAAGAGCGTGAATAGTGATGCCATCTGACTACATTAAGCTTACCTTTATTTACAGCACGTTCTCAGAATGACGTCCCTCCGCGGCAACAGCAGCCTCTAACAAACACACTGCAACCGACATTTGGATAATGACTGGTCGAATTCTGCGTTGTAACTATTTGAGTGTCTGGTGATATTTTGCTTATACCTTATCTTTAAACATTCCTGACAGATAAATGATTTAGATCTCAAGATCTAGGGGGTGAATAAACTATCCTTTCAACAGAAACAATTAGTAATACTGTTATGGAAGCACTGTCGGTGTGTGGCCTTGTATTGATTGACCTGTATGTAATGTTAGGTGCTAGTTCTCTCTTTTTAAAAAAAGGATGTAGTATATTGTTCACATACCTACCAAAACTTATTGTTTCATGGAAAAAGATTGGTCCAATAATTCTCCTTACACTAGCTACACATCATAATCATGTTTTCACATCAAGCATAGGCAGTTGGTGTCACTGATTACAATTTTCTCAAACTTTGAGCGTTCTGCGAATTTACGTACCCTGTCAAGTGCAGCCACGTTTCATCAGAAAAAAAGAGCAGTTCAGGCCCAACGGCCCCATCGTTCACAGACTAACAGCGAGCCGCGATAGTGGCGTCGAACAGCTGTGTCTCAGCCATTATTTTGTGCGATTTGTGCACAGTTCTGTGAGCAGATCTGCTGAAGCAATGTAAGGCGAAACGAGTTTCTTGGGCGTCTTCCCGAAGTCTCTAATTTATTTTCAGTTGAAACAATGGGATCTCCCAGACCTTCGTATTTCTAACATGGACCCAATCTCTTAAAATTTTCTTCACTGATCTATCAAGGGGAGGTGACGACGCTGGGATCACAGATTTACTTCAAACTTTGTACACCTTTGATGGACCATAAAACAACATAATGTGCAAGTAGTAAGGAGCACTACTCTGGCGATTCCGACGAAATAGCAAGGCAAGTTTTACGTGCCGTGTTGTTTTAATGGCCTACTAAAGGCGTACACAGTTTCAAGTAAATCTGTGATGCCCAAGTCGTTGCCTCCCCTTGTATGTATCGTCAAATCGTTGGGACACGGCGAATGAAAACTTGACAAAAATAATAATAATAATAATAATAATAATAATAATAATAATAATAATAATGATAATGATAATAATAATAAGTTCACCTCAACACATACAAGATGATACCACAAATGCCTGAAGTGATAATTTTGCAACATGAAGTCACCCAAGCAATTAATTCTACTCACAATTGGAAAGCCCCTGGAAATGATAAAATAGCAAATTTCTGGTTAAAGAAGTTCACCTCAACACATTCACATCTAACTAAATTATTTAACAGTTACATTGCAGACCCATACACATTCCCTGATACACTTACACATGGAATAACTTATCTGAAACCTAAAGATCAAGCAGACACACCAAACCCAGCTAAATATCGCCCCATAACATGCCTACCAACAATATACAAAATATTAACTTCAGTCATTACACAGAAATTAATGACACATACAGCACAGAACAAAATTATAAATGAAGAACAAAAAGGCTGTTGCAAAGGAGCACGAGGATGTAAAGAGCAACTGACAATAGATGCAGAGGTGACATATCAAGCTAAAACTAAACAAAGGTCGCTACACTACGCATACATTGATTACCAAAAAGCTTTTGATAGTGTACCCCACTCATGGTTACTACAAATATTGGAAATATACAAAGTAGATCCTAAATTGATACAGTTCCTAAACATAGTAATGAAAAAATGGAAAACCACACTTAATATCCAAACAAATTCAAATAATATCACATCACAGCCAATACAGATTAAGCGTGGAATATACCAAGGAGATTCATTAAGTTCTTTCTGGTTCTGCCTTGCTCTGAACCCACTATCCAACATGCTAAATAATACAAATTATGGATACAATATCACTGGAACATACCCACACAAAATCACACATTTGCTATACATGGATGATCTAAAACTACTCGCAGCAACAAATCAACAACTCAACCAATTACTAAAGATAACAGAAGTATTCAGCAATGATATAAATATGGCTTTTGGAACAGACAAATGTAAGAAAAATAGCATAGTCAAGGGAAAACACACTAAACAAGAAGCTTACATATTGGATAACCACAGTGACTGCATAGAAGCGATGGAAAAAACAGATGCCTATAAATATCTAGGATACAGACAAAAAATAGGAATAGATAATACAAATATTAAAGAAGAACTAAAAGAAAAATATAGACAAAGACTAACAAAAATACTGAAAACAGAATTGACAGCAAGAAACAAGACAAAAGCTATAAATACCTATGCTATACCAATATTGACCTACTCATTTGGAGTAGTGAAATGGAGTAACACAGACCTAGAAGCACTCAATACACTTACACGATCACAATGCCACAAATATAGAATACATCACATACATTCAGCAACAGAAAGACTCACATTAAGCAGAAAGGAAGGAGGAAGGGGATTTATCGACATAAAAAACCTACATTATGGACAGGTAGACAATTTAAGAAAATTCTTTATAGAACGAGCAGAAACTAGCAAAATACACAAAGCAATCACTCATATAAATACATCTGCTACACCACCGCAATTTCATAACCACCTCTACAACCCTTTAGATCACATACCATCAACAGATACGAAGAAAGTAAATTGGAAAAACACTACATGGCAAGCACCCGTATCATCTAACACAGCCACACATCGATCAAGACACATCCAACACATGGGTAAGAAAACGCAATATATACAGTGAGACCGAAGGATTCATGATTGCAATACAGGATCAAACAATAAACACCAGGTATTACAGCAAGCATATTATTAAAGATCCCAATACCACAACAGATAAATGCAGACTTTGCAAACAACAAATAGAAACAGTAGATCACATCACAAGCGGGTGTACAATACTAGCAAATACAGAATACCCCAGAAGACATGACAATGTAGCAAAAATAATACATGAACAGCTCGCGTTCCAACATAAACTTATAAAACAACACGTTCCCACATACATGTATGCACCACAAAATGTACTGGAGAATGATGAATACAAATTATACTGGAACAGAACCATTATAACAGATAAAACAACGCCACATAACAAACCTGACATCATACTCACCAACAAAAAGAAGAAATTAACACAAATAATCGAAATATCCATACCCAATACAACAAATATACAAAAGAAAACAGGAGAAAAAATTGAAAAATACATCCAACTGGCTGAGGACGTCAAGGACATGTGGCATCAGGATAAAGTTGACATTATACCAATTATACTATCAACTACAGGAGTCATACCACACAATATCCACCAGTACATCAACGCAATACAGCTACATCCAAACATATATATACAACTACAGACATCCGTAATTATTGATATATGTTCAATTACCCTAAAGTTCCTTAACGCAATGCAACATATACCGTACAGTTAAAAGGAAGTCACGCTTGATCAAGGTCCGCGTCACTTTCATTTCGAACCAGACCTAAGGTCTGAGAAAGGAAAGAAATAATAATAGAAATAATAATAATAATAATAATACAGCCGTGGACTCCGTTGTTCAGTGTGGGAGGCACGCGCACACAATGTACTGCCCGAGGGGCGGGTCCAGCGACATATGGGCACGGGAAGCCCCAGACTGGACGCAGTGTAACAAGCGCGCGCAGCGCCTTGCTAAGGTGCACGGGGCTGTGCGAAATGCGGCCTTATCCAGGCATCGTACGGGAAACACCCTGCACAGGCCAGGTGCACAAACAATTATACAGTTCACTTCTTTAATTTGTAATTAGTTGTTGTGGCTATGCTGCTACTAGTCCGCCGAGACATTCACAAGAACTTTGTCGGACTGTTTCGACAGTTCTGGGAAATTTCTTTTTGAGAGTCAAGGAACTCAATCGCATTACATGCCAATGGTACGTCTTCGATCTCCGACATGTTACGAAGGCATAGTTCTGAATGATGTGTTCCGGACATAAGAATTGTGCAGTAATATTTTGCCGTTTACAGCCTGGTACATTCGCGCAATATATTGACTATATTATTACGTCCACAATATTGAAGTTGTGAGGGCCGCTTAAAGTAAAGGAGAGACGACTCCGGCTTCACTGCACAGGGCGCTCCGGGGCCTTACCCAATATTAATTTGAATTTACACCCGCAAAATCATTAGATCGTACGGTTAATCGGGCAGTTCTAATAGTGAAGAGAAAACAAATACGTAAGAGCACAGCATTATCTCAGAGGCTTTCGATAGTTTATGATGGCCCGCGTTGTTTGCAGGCACTCGAAACCTGCAACTCCCTTAATGCCATATACAATAGACTTCTTGACTACTGCAAAAAAGTGTCGCCGAGGAGCGAGCGGGAAATCGTAAAGCGAGCAAAAAGATCATTTTCTTCTCAATTTTATTAGTGATAGTTTTTTCTATTATTTTTTATTCCAATTCCTTACTACAGTATTTTTCTAACAGACAGCTGAGGAGGAGTGGGGATAAGCCATCGCCCTGTCTTACCGCTGTAAATATTTTTGTAACAGCTTTACTATAGTAGTACTAATTTCCTTTGACGTGCTACTAATCGCTCTTTTCTTAAATAACCTTTTTATTCCCGTATACAGAAACTCTGCCACTTGGAATAGTTGCAATGTCACGTTGTACCTAAATCTTAGCATTATTTAAATTTTTATGCTATATTTTGTTCAAAATAGTAATTATACATTTTTGCCCTGCTGTCCTCGGGTCGGAATATACTGCCTGGAGAAAGACCTACCGTAATCCATTGCGTGTGTATTGCCCGCCGTAGCCCTCAGTAGTTTACAACCCAACAACAGGCCACAGCAGTCCACCCACCCCACCGCCGCCCCACACCGAACCCAGGGTTACTGTGCGGTTTCCCCCCCCCCCCCCTCACTCCCCCTCCCTGGAACGTCTCATACCATACGAATGTAACCTCAAATGATTGCGTGTTAGAGTAATTATGGTGTACGCGTACGTGGAAACGGTGTTTCCGCAGCAAATCGCCGACACAGTGTAATTCAGGCGGAATAAGGGGAACCAGCCCGCATTCGCTGAGGAAGATTGAAAACCTCCTAAAAAAACATCCACACGCTGGCCGTCACACCGGCCTTCCCGCTCAGGAAGCAGCCGGGTGGCCACCGTAATCCATACTCGATTTTTATAGCTTGAACGGTGAGGAGGAACAGGATACTTTATAAAGTATGCAGCACATCAGATTTACCGATTTGAAGAACCTAAAGCGAAACATGGAATAATTATTTTTGAAAAAGCTGCTTACTCTTTGATTTTGAACCTTATCGTATCTGTGAAAATACTTTTATTGTTTGATACGTTCTACACAATAAGATTTAACGTAATGAATACAACGCTTCTACAAACCTCTACTTGTTTAATCCGTACTTGCATACTAGTACCAGTATTGTCAATTCCGAAAGTAACTCACTCTATTACGTTTGCACGGCTCTTCCGCTGAATCTACTCGGATGGTGTTTGGTATGGAGGTACCTTCAACCCTAAGGAAGACCACAGGCTACTTCAGAAAGTTGTATCCGTCTCAGTATTATTAAAATTTTTAAATATGGTGTAAGCCTTGGCACGTAAACGACGGCTGTTACAGCAAACAGTCATACCTTTTGATGATTCAGATTCAAATGGCTCTGAGCACTATGGGACTTAACTTCTGAGGTCATCAATCCCATAGAACTTAGAACTACTTAAACCTAACTAACCTAAGGACATCACACACACCCATGCCCGAGGCAGCATTCGAACCTGCGACGTAGCGGTCGCGCGGTTCCAGACTGTAGCGCCTAGAACCGCTCGGCCACACCGGCCGACCTTTTGATGATGCTGCACTTGATTGTGATCTATTAACTGACTATGTTAACCATAAATTAGTCACCATAAGGGGATGGATCAAAATGTAGGCACCGTAATGCATTAAAATGGGAGATACGGTTGGTATTGTTGTATATGTTGCTCTGGTGGTAAAATTTCACGTCTAGTATTAGGTGGGCCAGAGAAACCCGTAAAAACTATATTTCTGGATCAATTTAATGAATCTAGGCATATAATTAGAAAATGTAATGCATGGTTTCAGATTTGGTATTCAGCAAAATAATAGAAACACAGTCACTATGGACCTACATACCACTACTGCTTACTTTTTTACACGTACCACTATTTACAGACACATCTTGTAAAATTGCTAGCTTGCTTACTCACCATCATTCATCATAACAAAAACTACTGATATACGAGCGAAGCAGAGGGTAACAGCTAAGTATAAAAATGGAGGGTAGCAAAACTGTTGCAGAGTGTGCCGTTAAGACAAGAGCGAAATAAATATACAGGGGGCAAGCTGCATTCGCTTCATATTCCAGTTGCGCCCTCAAGGAGGAAAAAGAGGCAGAAAACGGAGCGTCTGAGCGGAAGCGAAGAGGGTGGTAAGGCTGTTACTCCCGCTACACTTCTTTACTTTTCCTTTTCTTCTTCAACTCGCAGCGCTTTTATGCTGACAAAGAACACAGCTGCTAAGAATCCCGCCGGCTGCTGCTTCTGCTACGAAATTTTAGTCACGGTTTCATTTTATGGAAATTAGCGCAGCGTGCCAGTAAGGTTGTCGAGCAACACAGTTTCGCAGAACTCAGTTTTGGTTGATCGAGACAAGAGTTGTTATGGGGGTGGCGGCAACAGTTCTCACAGCTGTTCCGCAGACATATCGGTATACTGTGTAGTACGGAGTATCGCCCTGTGGCTCAACTGTTACACCAAGGTTTGCTTACGGAAGTCCTGTCGATTAGCACCGTCTTAGAACTTCTTGGTAGATTAAAAGTGTTGCGGACCGGGACTCGAACCCTGAACCTCGCCTTTCACGGGCAGGCACGACTTAGAACCCGCCCTCGCAGCTTCAGTTGCGCTAGTATCCCGCTCTTGCTTTCCAAATAACCGCAATATAGTTCCTTCCGAGAGTGCTAGTCCTGCAAAGCATGCAGAATTTAAATGGAATTTGGAAGGTAGGAGAAAGGTATTGGCGAATGTAAAGCTGTGAAAACGTGTCGTGAGTCGTGTCTAGATAGGTCAGAAACGAGTAAAACAGCCAGTTGATTCTACGTAACAACTGGAAAAATCTTGTAAAATACAGGATATGGATTTAAAACAAAGGCTGATATGAGATCCAATATGAGAATGCAGTAGAGAGAAAAGTATTGTCAGCTGTGGAATTTTTTAAAAATGGAATTGAAGAGAATAACGACTTGCACTTCAGATCTTCATTTTATTATATCTTCATTTTATTATGTCTTCATTTTAAGTAACACAAATCTGAACAAATCGTTCATATCACTAACATTAATAACACACATTCAGTTTTTGTAATACGTGTGCAGTTCTTATTGTAATATGGCTTGTATTCTGTGGGAACTGTTGTAAGTCAGCTGTTTGATTTCTATAATTTACATCTAAAACCATCACACAACATACCAACATAGCAAATAGAAAATGTTCTGTTAGAAAAATTTATTATTGATTAATGTAGTTAAAACATTCTTTTAGACACGAAATGATAGTCCTGTCACCTATTTATATTATTATTATTATTATTATTATTATTATTATTATTATTATTATTATTAATTCCTTGTTTAACGTACATACTTCAAACGATGTGTTGGTAAATGTTAAGCTCTGCATGCATATTTCAACAACGCTGTCGTTCATTGCATTTCATCACAAGTTTTAATGGTAATACAGCTCAGTCTGTGTGAGCATTCCGCACGGAAGGCGAGGTTCTGTGTACGACTCTCGGTCCAGCACGTAGTTTTAATACGCTAGCAAGTTTCAAAACAGCGCACCTCCACTGCAGAGTGAAAGAGTCATTCTGCACCATTTTTCATTATAAAGTACTAGTCTCTCGGCTTTCATTAACAAATGTAACTGTGCCTCAGAGATTAAATAAGAGTCGTACTAGAAATTTAAAAGTCCTGGATTCCATCGTCAGCCGGTCCTTAGTTTTCGTCACTTGTCGGTTATTTCATCACTGACAATGATTTCTGCAGAAGGAAAATGCAAAGACGCACCGTGGATTCTGACTGCTTCAGTTTTCGAAGGATGTTGTAAGGCTAGGGCCTATCACCGCCAATAGGACATTACAATGTTTCAGGACATCTTTACTTTGTTTACGTTGGTGGACAATGATAAGCCATTTTGTTTCTTAGCTTCCATCCAGTCTGTCAGAGAAGAATCTCATACTCGAAATAAAACAGGGACATTTAATTACACCAAAAAAATGAAGCAGAATTTTTAGAGAAATAATGTTGTAAGCTGGTGGTCTCACGGTAGCGTTCTCGCTTCCCGAGCACGGGGTGCCGGGTTCGATTCACGTCGGGGTCAGGGATTTTCACCTGCCTCGAGATGACTGGGTGTTGTGTCGTCTTCTTCATCATCATTCATCCCCATTACCGTCGGAGGAAGGCAATGGCAAACAAGCTCCACTAGGACCTTGCCTAGTACGGTGGTGCGGGTTTCCAGCATCGTTTCGCTACGCTCTGTCAAGTAGTATGAGACTACATCATCATCATCATCATCATCAATGTTGTAAGCGAGATTATGATGAAATGCTAAAAGAAAAAGCAACGCCCACTCCTGTTTCGCAGTGAAGTATGGACTGCAACCGACGATAAACAATGAGGTTTGCAAATCGAAGAAATCACGATTTTTAAGAGGTGAGTTACTCGAGAACAGTCAGAATTACACAAAAATAAGGATGCACCCTAGAAATAAATAGCGTTAGAGAATGCATCACGGTTTACAGAACTAAATTTTTGAACCATTAGATACTACGAGCTATACTGTTATTCCAAAAATGATATACTCGTCGCATGACTGGCAATGAAAAGATGGGAAGATCGAAATCACCAGTAGAAGCAGAAGTTCGCAGCGCGCTGCATTGTGCGTGGAGGGCGAGGGGTTGGATGAACTTGTCTTAACTTCTACCACGTATATTAAAAAGATAAAGAGCACAATAAGATCGTGTCGTTTTAAACACACAAAGGAGTTTGCCTCCAGCAAGGAATGTTTTATGGTGAAAACTGCAAGTTTTACGGGAAGATGTTGTTTCAGGCAGCGAGTGTTAGCGTTTGGACTTGTCGTGCATCACGTTGTCTTCCCGACACAAAGGCTTCCCCCCCCCCCCCTCCCTCCCACGTTTAGGTGGACTGCCTTCACGTCACGAGCTACGCCCCTGTGTGGAACTACGGCTCCACGGATCCTATCTCCCACTAGACGCGCCAAGCTCTATGAGACAGCACACGAAAAACTCGCTAATCAGTGTATTGACGTCTGACGTCTTTTAGTGCAACAAGCCTGTTTCTAGGATTTCGTATCTCAGTTGTTATAAATGTAACCCTAACATGATTACTTTTTTGTCCGTCATTCAGTCTGTCTCTCTATCCGTCTGTCTGACCGTTAAAAACCATTTTTCTCAGGAACGAGAAGTGGTATCACGTTGAAATCTGTGTCACATACTAAGGTTATGGCCCCTTGGCTTTGTAAAAAGTTGAAGCTTCTAAGTCAACGCAACGCAAAGATACGGCCATTTACTTCACACATTTTGATTCTCGCAAACGCATTATCCAAATATACACGGCACTCACGATAACCCAAAAACCATGAAATTTTGGCAAGAAGCAAGGGTTTAACAATAAAATATAGGGAAAAAATCCGAAAAAGTGTTAATTTCTAAGTATGTCACACAAAAAATATTTTATTATTATTTGTTATCTGACTTCAAAATTAAAATCAAAACACTCTCGAAAGTTTTGGAATTTCCGGGACCGATATCTTGCCACCATCAGTACCGATAACAGGCAAAAATTGTCAACATTGTCGATTCCCGGAATGGATGAACTGTCTATATGCTCTACATACTTACGTCTGTACGGAACCCTCAAGAGTGCGAGTCCTACTCGTAACTGGCCAATTTTGTTTACGTATCGAGTGCGCAGTGTTCTTTGATGTTCTGAGATTTTTTTTTTTTTTTGGTGTGGTTTAAGAACGAAGGTTTCCCACCTTAAATCCGAATTAGGATATGATGAGAAATAATGAATGTAAAAATAATCATGTTTACGTGGCGAAAATGCTACGATTACAACAAGAATTCCATTACAGTCACACCCAAGTACGTTCGCTTGAAAATTAAAGGTGCAAAAATTTTAAAGATATTTGTATACTTTACGTGGTAAACAGTGTAATCAGAACTGTAATTTATTGTGGTAGGAAACAAACGCAAACGCGTCATAAAACTTTTTTGTAAGGATATGAAACGTCTACTATGTGAATTTTCATAGTTTCTAATAAACGTTGTTTTGATCAATTTGCATTGAAACATGATGTCGACTGCTTGAGAAGAAACTGAAGCTGAATTTTTCCAGGAATCCAAAGACGGCAAGTAGCAGACTGAATGAAACACGTTGTCACTTACCGGAAAAAGCGTGGATACTATTATTTTGCAGATATACTTTTTTTTGTTTTGTTTTGGACACAGAAAACTTGCAGTGGTGCATCGGAATCTAATACTGGTCTCCCAGGAGAAGCACAGACTGTTAGAAGAGTCACTCCTCTTGTACTTAAGTGGTGTGTTGGGGCTTATGGGCGCTCAACATCGAGGTCATCAGCGCTGCAGATATACTTCAGGTCGTTTCGTATTATCGTGAATGAGGAAGGAGTGTGTGATGAATATGATAAACACGTTGGGGTGGCAATCAATGAAAACAAAGGCTTTTTCATTGCAGCAATATTTTTTCACAAAATTTCATCCGCCAACTTCTTCCTCCTAATGCGAAAATGTACTGTCGTCTCCACCTACGTAGGGAGGAATAACCATCGTAATACAATACATCAGAGCGCGCATGGAATTTTACCACGTGATATTCTGAAGTGGACTGGTTCTAAGAACACTTTGCCAAGTATTTCAGGGTGAACTGCAGACTAGTCACATAGCGATGCAGATTGTAGATGATATCACAAGGCATTTGATAGGTCAGGGCGTTGTGTGTCTGAAAATAAGGCTTTACGCCACATGAAAAATAGTTATGCCAATCCATGAGCATTGAGGCAATCACTTTATCGACATAGCATGTTGAAGGTACGTGTTTGGTAAAACATCGTGTCCTGTTGCGTGAAGAGCTCTGTAGCTGCTTGCTGGACATCCTTGTCAGACAGGAATCGTCCACCCTTCAAGGCGTCTCTTAAGCGTGATACTCGCATGGGAAGAGATCATGACTACAGGGCGAGAGCTCGAGTGTCTCCCCCTTGAGCTGGCGTAACTTCTGCGTTACGACATTTGCGGTACGGGGACGTGCGTCCTCAGGAAGTAGTAGCAGCAGCACCCCTTAGCGCACCTTTCCACAACGGTGGTTTTCGCCCCCCATACACATTCTTCTTTCTCCGATTGATGTCTTCAGCAACCAAGAAAAGAATAACAGCACGTAGGTCCCGTTTAGAGGCATTTGGTAATAACGTCGCCACAGTTCACGTTTCCTCACTTGCCGCACGCACGTTGGAAAGACACAAATGCCACACTAATCCCTTGACTACATGCTGATGTTTGTACATAAATCCGCATCATCAGAGTCGCGCTACGTCGGATATACGCTGCAGCAACGTCATCAAACGGAAACTTTTTCATCGCCCCTATGTGTGACTACTCACGTGGATCATCAGTACGCTACAAGTCATTTATCTTTACAGAAGCAGATATAAACATACTAGGTATTGACATCGCAAACATTGTTGAATTCCATGTAATACGCGACAAAATTGACCTAGTAGATAGTGTCCGAAGTTCCATGCGGCTTTTCGCGGATGATACTGTAGTATACAGAGAAGTTGCTGCATTAGAAAATTGCAGCAAAATGCAGGAAGATCTGCAGCGGATAGGCACTTGGTGCAGGGAGTGGCAACTGACCCTTAATGTAGAAAAATGTTATGTATTGCGAATACATAGAAAGAAGGATCCTTTATTGTATGATTATATGATAGCGGAACAAACACTGGTAGCAGTTACTTCTGTAAAATATCTGGGAGTATGCGTACGGAACGATATGTAGTGGAGTGATCATATAAAATTTAATTGTTGGTAAGGCGGGTGCCAGGTTGAGATTCATTGGGAGAGTGCTTAGAAAATGTAGTTCATCAACAAAGGAGGTGGCTTGCAAAACACTCGTTCGACCTATACTTGAGTATTGCTCATCAGTGTGGGATCCGTACCAGATCGGGTTGACGGAGGAGATAGAGAAGATCCAAAGAAGAGCGGCGCGTTTCGTCACAGGGTTATTTGGTAAGCGTGATAGCGTTACGGAGATGTTTAGCAAACTCAAGTGGCAGACTCTGCAAGAGAGGCGCTCTGCATCGCGTTGTAGCTTGCTGTACAGGTTTCGAGAGGGTGCGTTTCTGGATGAGGTATCGAATATGTTGCTTCCCCCTACTTATACCTCCAGAGGAGATCACGAATGTAAAATTAGAGAGAAACGAGAGCGCATGGAGGCTTCCCGGCAGTCGTTCTTCCCGCGAACCATACGCGACTGGAACAGGAAAGGGAGGTAATGACAGTGGCACGTAAAGTGCCCTCTGCCACACACCGTTGGGTGGCTTGCGGAGTATAAATGTAGATGTAGAACAGATACTTTCATCTATTTTCAAGCGAGAATGAATTCATCTGGAGAGAAAAAGTACTTACTTAACATGAACCAACCCAACTATAAAGAGAATGAAACCGCTGTAGAACAGCAGTGTGTTGTCCTATAGGCCACAAGATTCAAGCAGCCTAAGACGTTCACTCCTCGTTATTATGAATAGTGCTCATTAGGAAATACTGAAAAAAATATCGCAATGACCATATTTACAGCAAAGGTTATGGTTTTGAACTAACTGTACTACTTGTGCTTGACGATATCAGAAAAGTTTTCCTCGATTTCCTTATTTGAAAGAGATCAATAGATGCCATCTTCGTTTTATTATGAAAAAACTATTGAAGCAAGTAAAACTGGCCACCGATGCTTACGTCACATTTAGCTGCATCATTTTAAAATGTCTGGCTTTCACAGGTGGAACAAGTAGTGATAAGACTTTGGAGTGTGTAAGATAATGAGAAGACCGTTGCAAGGAGGAGAGGTTGTTTATTTAGACGAACTTGAACTTATGCTTTGCTCTCTGTAGCACACTGCTGTAGTTTTCTATTTTTATTAAAAGTTGTATTTTTTGATACGCTCGCAATTAAAACAGGAAAAAATTATCTTAAGCTGCTCGAGTGCTCTGCAAGAAGAAGCGACTTCGCTTAGCACCAATTTGTAATCAGTGTCTGTCACCAGCAGATAAAGAGTAGGTCTGTGTAATGTAATATGTGTAATAATAAAAGAACGTAATTCTGCAAATTCGCTCAATTTCAGTGTGTTTATGTTTTCTTTCAATGGTAGTACAGTGAACTTCTCAGCTATGGAGATCAAGATGACTTCTTGTAGCGCGCGATGCAAAAATCACTGAACTTTGTGTTTCCCGCCTAAGCAGCACGTCAGGGCCTAGACACAAGTGGCTTATTTTAGCACATTCTCTCACACACCCACGCTTGGACTGGAGTCCAACAAAATCCTTCAGTCTCCTTATCTACCGTTACTTTCTAAACTGCAAATAAATGTTTTCTATTTCATACTAAAGAGCCATGCCTACGTCGGCAGTGCATTATATTTTGGTATTTTCTAGCCAATCGACCTTCACCCGGCAGTTTCAAAAATAACTGCTTACTTTCGAGTTGTGATAACGATTAAAATAAGACTGTGTGCAGGGTCCGGAATCGAACCCGCCTTTTTCGAGCAAAGCTCTTAACCCCTGAGCCAGGCACAAATCATGGCGCCCGGAATCTAAGCTTCGCTTGCCAACTGCCTTGCCTCGTCGAATACAACGGTTCTCATTAGATCACAGAAGTTAACCAACGTCAAGCGTGGCCGGTAGTTGCATGCGTAATCCCCTCGGTTGGCTGCAGGGGGGAGGAGGGGTGGTCGTTAAGCTCTGTAGTTCTCTTGGTGCTATTCGAGACGAGCAGACTATGCGGCGGCAACGGGTTTCACCTTCTCCATTCTCTCATCATAATCATCGTCATCATCATATCATCCTCCAATACAAACCTGACACCATACTACTCACTCCCACTCTTTTGAAAATTCCTGGCAAATAACAACTGTGAGCCAGACAGGGTCTCGTGCTCGGAGCATTGCTTCTCGCGGGCAATGCTCTTGCCGCTTGAGCTATCCATGCACGACTCATGATGACCCGTCTCCTTCATCGAGGTGCGCAGGGGAACTGTAAAATTTCGAAAGTACGAGAAAGGTACATCCAGAAGTGAGGCTGTGAGGGCCGTGCTCTACCGGTAAGAGCACTGCTCACTGAAGGTAAAGGTTCACGGGTCCGAGGCCCTCCCGGGCACGCAGGTTTAACCTGTCAGGAAGCTGAGCAAATTTCAAATTTTCAACAGCTTTGTCGGGGCTGTAAGACGGAGCAGTGTTGTGGCCCGGTGTTTTCGGGCACCAGCGCTGCAGCCCTTGACAGCTGCCGGCGTCATTCCGTGGACAGCACGGGCGGCTGGCTGTCTCGTATTTCCGCCAGCGGACAGTGATACAGCGGCGCAGTATCTGGTGGCAAACAGGTCACTGCCGGCGCTCGCTGGACCCAGGAAGTGGCCGTCATGATTCCTCACGGCTGTTGCGCAGGCCCGCAACACAGCACCGGCGCGCACACGGAACGGCGGTGCAGCCTGGCTCTGTAGCCTTGTATAAACCCGCTTTCTCTGATAGCTATTACGCTCAAAATATAAACGTGGAGTGTCGCTATTCTTCTTTCTCAAGTGAGGGTACATTGTTAACGTTGCAATTTGCTTTTGTATAAAATTCTTATGAAGTTTGTTCAACTGAGCTTTATGTGTCGTACTGTAAAAAAAAATACGAGTACACCGTTCAGTATCGATTTCTACGTCACTCATTGCCTTTTTCTTTTAAATAAAAGTTATTATGCTATTGGCCTCGCTCAGCAACGCCAACTACGAGGGCAACACTGAAAACTTTTAGAAAATCAAACTAGTATTAGTTTTAAACTTTTAAATGATTTTATGGTTTTTAGCTTTTATCAATTCCGGATAAAAGTAATGCCTGAAACCTTTATTCCCTTTAACGTTAATACATTTTCGCATTCAATGAAACAATACCTTAACGCAATGATGCCACTCTTCCTGAGGCAGTTCAGAAACCAGGTTTTTATAATGTTTCGCGGCTTCATCTGGTAACGAAGAAGCGATTCGACGTATTGTATCTTTAACTTTTGGAAACAAAAAGAAATCACTACGTGCCGCATCATCCGACAAAAACTTTTTTTTTCACAAACTTTTTCAGAAATTTGCGGGAAACATATTTGTGTACCAAAGGCAGTACCAGTACGTCTTATTCTTGCCATATTAAAATATGGGAATTTAAAAATTTAAAAAATCTAGCAACGATCTCCTTACCAGCACTTCTAATTCGTCGGACTTCCTACATCTAAGGTTCTGAGCGAAAGACTCATTGTCATGATCGTAACAATGACTTCAAATTCATAATCAATATAGATATTCCAAATCAAATATGAAGAGCGGCTTTGAAATTTTTCCAGAGTTTTTCTGTAACAATCAATGCGTTGTTTTAGATCGGGAATCAGTTTATGCGGAACCTACCGACAGCAAAGTTTTCACACAAGAACTGTTGATGTAAGATGTTGACTCACATAAACGCCCAATGTCACCCGAAACAATTCGTAACATCTTCATCGATCCTTTTGTTCTTTTCCGTTTATTCAATTTATTGGCTTTCGGGCCGTGCGCATGCAACACGTTACGACACGGAAACTAATTACCGTACGAGCACCAAACTTGGTAGCATTAATATCCAGAGTATGGGGTGCGTGATTTCAATGCGTCACAGCACCAGCGTCAAGTTCCAATTACGGCCACCAGGTGGCATGATCAGTCATCGTGATTCATAGTCTCACACCTGACCAGACGCAGTGCACTTGTTGACGTGTCAACATGCGCTTGCATAAAAGGAGTAGGGCATTACTGGTGAAGCTCTATTATCAAAACAACAGTAATGTTGCAGCTGCACTTCGTGGATATCGTTAGCCGAAAGGATTATGGAAGGGTCCTCTTTCTCCACCTGCGGAGCATGACGAAATAGTTCGAATCAACTGGAGAACTGAGAGTCACTCTGGGAAGAGGCCAACGGCCGGTTGTTGATGAAATCACTGTTGCTATGGCAGACAACGTTACGCGCAGTTCCCGGTTCTCAGGCGGTGCGCCTTCTGCGTCACAACAGTTGAACATCTCGAGGTCCACTGTGCAGGAGGTGCTTCAAACCATTCTCAAATGGTATCCGTGCAGGATCCATATCGTACAGCAGCTTACACCACAGGACTCGCAATGACATGTTGACTTCCCTCTCCTTTTTCTCGCAAGGACTGAAGTTGGCGAGGTGTGGGGCCCTGGACGATCCTATGGACAGACGAAGCTCATTTTTCTCTGACGGGTGAAGTGAACACACAGAGCTGCGGGATCTTCACCTCGAGTCACTGTGCCTGATGTTTCTCTGCATGGTGAACGTGTCACCGTGTGGTTTGGCTTCACGGCTACATTCATCATTGGCCCATTCTTTTTCGAGCAGGCTGGCGCTCAAGGACCAAAGATGTGCAGCGTGACTGGCCAGCGTTACTGCGATATGCTTCGCCATCATATCACAGCCGTCTTACAGGAGAGAGACGCACTGAACTCAACAGTTACCATGCAATACGGGTTCCCATCGCACATCGCTCGTGAAGTTCACCTGCTACTCCAAACACATTTGGAAGCGATCTAATTATCAGGCGATCGTCTCCAAATGCTTTGCTGGCACGACCACCCGATCTCACTCCCTGTGATTTCTGGTTGTGGGGCTACCTGAAGGACAGGGTTTGCCAGGTGAACATTCACACATGCGCTGATCTGAAGCGCAGCGTATCGAGAGAGATAGCCAACATACCTCAGGGCATGCTTCGTTCTTATGAGGAGAATGCATCCTGAGCATGCAGACTCTTCTGCACACTGATGGGCGCCATACTGAGCCCAGTTTGTAGCAGTAATGATACCGGCACGCAATTGTATGATGTACCGTAGCAGCACATTAAAAGTGTTTCAATTGAACTGATTCGGCATTATTCCTCTTCCTCGTGTCCTTGACATTAATGCTATCAAGTTTGGTACTCGTACGATAATCAGTTTCCGTGTGATGAAGTTTTAAATAGAGAAAGTTTGATTCGGCCGGAGTGGCCGAGCGGTTAAAGGCGCTACAGTCTGGAACCGCAAGACCGCTAAGGTCGCAGGTTCGAATCCTGCCTCGGGCATGGATGTGTGTGATGTCCTTAGGTTAGTTAGGTTTAAGTAGTTCTAAGTTCTAGGGGACTTATGACCACAGCAGTTGAGTCCCACAGTGCTCAGAGCCAAAGTTTGATTATAACTACCCGGTTTATCGACCTCCTTCCAGAATCCTTCGAACAACAGTAATGTTTTCCTCAGTAAACGCACTTCTTTGACATCCTTCACGAAATAATTACCGAGAAAGTAACGAGTCTTTTCAATTAGCTATACCAATCTTAAATTGTTGCTTTAGATGGGACTGCTTCGCCAAATCTTCTCTAAGTCGATATTCACATTGTAAAAATTCGTAGCATTCTCTCTGCTGATTCATATTAATGAGCACACAAAATCTTAATATGGTGATATTTAACAAAATATTAGAGTAAATCGAAGAAACTACACGGCAATCAATTCACAAAACATTAGAAAGTAGCTGTCAAATATAAACGTATTTCATGTGTTCTAGTAGAACCATGGCTGTCTACAAATTTTCAGTGTCTCCCTCGTACAACTGCTGTAACAACAATATCAACATCAACAACTAGGAAAATCGTGTTGTGTACGGAGATGGCACCTCAAACCGTCATTCCAGATGCCGCGCCCGCATGATGTTGGCAATGTTCGTTCTCCTCGTAGCTTCCACACACAGATATGCACATCTTGATGCTGTGTGCGGAACCATGAGACGCCTGAAAAGACGACGTGGGAACACAGAGTCGTTGTTCCCAGCAACATTATCAGCGCGCCTCTTGTCAACTGCCGCGTCAAGGGAAGCAATTTTAATGGCCGTAAGTGTAAAAAGGTGTTTGCTATAGCAGTTTGAATAAGGATGCAAATCAGTGCCTTACAGGAAAGTTTTGGTCATTCCCCCAGTGGGAGAGAGTGCCCTGCAATATGAGTGATTTCTGCTGCGGGCGCGCACGTTAGAGAGAGAGAGAGAGAGAGAGAGAGAGAGAGAGAGAGAGAGAGAGAGAGTAGGGGGGGGGGGGGGAGGGAGAGGCGTGTGGGTGGGAAAGGGGGAAGCGGAAGTTAGCTCCGCCTCCTCATTTTGACATTTATTCCTCGCGCCCGCGGTATTCAGACAGTTGAAAACGGGCCGCGATGCCGTCCTGTTAGCCAGTACGCTCGGCCCTGTGCCGTGCTGAGTTTTGCATCCGCGGAATTTCCGCGAACTCGCTCAACGGCTTTTTTTTGTGAGAACGACCTTACTGTGCCGAGTAAGCAGGTTGCTGCGCTCACACGAAATATACGGCGTACTTCCGAACAGAGGCACACATCAGGGCTCACAACACAGCGGTTAAACCAGAAATGGTTACAAAGCTATTCTAAGTTATTGAACAGCTTTTTCTCAAGGCAGGTCTCTCCCCCCCCCCCCTCCCCGCTCCATGAACCGTGGATCTTACTGACGTGATTATGCCTTACGGGCCTCAGTGATACATATAGTTGCAACCACAACAGAGAGGTATCTATGGAGACACCAGGCAAACGTGTGGCTACCGGAGGGGTGGCAACAGCCTTTTCAGCAGGTGCCAAAAGCTTCGTGATTGATTGATCTCGCCTTTAAATGTTTTATCAACATGGCCTTGCTGTGATGGTACTGAGAACAGCTGACAGCGAGGCGAAAGTACAACCGTTATTTTTCCCGAGGGCATGTAACTCCACTATATAGCGAATATGAATTGATTCTCCCATTACTTCTTGGTAGCACAATTTCATATTTAAGGTTGAATAAGAGGTGCACTGTTTCTGTCCTACTGATTTTTCTTTATTTCTAGTTAGTTTTATACTTATTAGGCCGTCTTCAATAAACGAGTGATTAGCGTATGCAATGGACACTAGTTCTTAGCTAACCAAACATTATAAGCAAAGATACAATCCACTTGCACATAATGTTGTGAACCAGACTTGATTTTTAACGTTGAAATTACACGTTATGCAACAGACAATATTAAACACAATAAATAATTAACTTACACAATATTACAGTATCGCAGGTTAAATGTACGTAATCCTAAAGTTTGCAAAATCATGACGTTGGTTGAGAAGCTGTCAAACTAAGCACACTCTATTTATGTTGTGCACCAGACATGTTTTTGTTGTTGTTGTGGTCTTCAGTCCTGAGACTGGTTTGATGCAGCTCTCCATGCTACTCTATCCTGTGCAAGCTTCTTCATCTCCCAGTACCTACTGCAACCTACATCCTTCTGAATCTGCTTAGTGTATGCATCTCTTGGTCTCCCCCTACGATTTTTACCCTCCACGCTGCCCTCCAATACTAAATTGGTGATCCCTTGATGCCTCAGAACATGTCCTACCAACCGATCCCTTCTTCTGGTCAAGTTGTGCCACAAACTCCTCTTCTCCCCAATCCTGTTCAGTACCTCCTCATTAGTTATGTGATCTACCCATCTAATCTTCAGCATTCTTCTGTAGCACCACATTTCGAAAGCTTCTATTCTCTTCTTGTCCAAACTATTTATCGTCCATGTTTCACTTCCATACATGGCTACACTCCATACAAATACTTTCAGAAAAGACTTCCTGACACTTAAATCTATACTCGATGTTAACAAATTTCTCTTCTTCAGAAACGCTTTCCTTGCCATTGCCAGTCTACATTTTATATCCTCTCTACTTCGACCATCATCAGTTATGTTTTTAACAGCGTGAATTACACTTTACGCAATGGCGTGTCAAGACCTTACAAGCTTTAGAATTATAAATATATAACCTGTCATGCTGTAATATTGTGTATTTATTTATTGCGCTTAGTATTGTTCATTGCGTAAATTGTAACTTCAACGTCAAAAAGCAAGTTTGGTGTACAATACTCCGTGCAAGTGGATTTAATATTTGCTTATAATGTTTTGTTGTCTCAGAACTAGCGTCCCTTGCAGACGCTACTCAGTTGTTTCCTGAAGACGGCCTAATACGCCGAAACCAGTTAGAAATAAAAAATCATTAGAAAAAAACAGTGTGACAGTTATTCAACCTCAAATAAATTGATATGTTTTCAAGTCTTTTCTCACGGCATTTGAAGCGAAACGTGGACCATGGACAGTTCAGACAAGAAAAAATATATTTTTTTGAATTTCAGTGTCACACAACAATGCTGAAATTAAACGAGTGGATCGAGTAACTAATGAAAAGGTACTGAAGAGAACTGGGAAAAAATTAAGGTACAGTCTGACTGAGAGAAGGGATCGGTAGCAAGAACAAATCCTGAGTCCTCACGAAATCGAAAATTTGGTAACGGAGGGTAGTGTAGGAGGAAAAAATTGTAGAGGGAGTCCACGTCTCGAATCTAGTAGATAGCTTCAATCGAATTTCAGTTGTAGTAGCTAAACAAAGATCACGAGGCTACCGCGGGGGAAGGTAGTGTGCAAAGCTGTATCAAACCTTTGTCGCACTGAAGACCACAACAAAAACAGCAAACAACAACACCATTGCTGATCTGACTGGACTTGTGTCTCACTGTTGCTTTATTGGATACGGGGGAAGTGGATATCAACGGAAGAACTAAGGCCCTTTGACGGAAGTCCGTCTATGAGAAACATCCCGATGCATCGTCCAGCCAGTCTTCTACGACATATTTTTAGACTATTTCGCGACAGATTTCCTGAGCGGCCAAGGACGTACAAGACTGGTACAAGGAGCTATGGCAGATGCTGCTTCTACGAGCATTGCTGTTGTACTTCCTATCTACCACCATTCGCTTCAATGGTACCCATCCTGTACAACTCGTTCCAACTTTTTCTCGCCTTTTTGGACATTTTACCAGCAATAGCAACCAGAGTGCCCTGACGTGGCGTTGTAGCGCAACCTCCTGTCACTATCCGCTAAGAAATTATTACCTATTGTGCAATGTGATTCTCACAATAATGCTCCCAGGTTTTGAGTACGCAACCAGTTAGATATTGCATTTACGAATATATTTGTCCATTCAAATTTATTTCTCCCCCACGGAGGTGGATGAGAATGGCGAACTCCCTTTTTTGGACATTCTAATCAAGTGCGAAGCGCACAGCTGTATGGGACACAGGAAAGTCAACCACACTGGTCTGATCTCCACGTCTCCAGCTGACAACATCCCTCACAGCGTGAAGGCGTACCACGTACACCGGTCCTGAGAGCCCGTGCAATATCGGAAGAAGAAAGCCTACCAATAGATCTCAAACACTTAGAGGAGGTATTCGAGGAGACTGGATACTGTGGAAGACAAATCTGACGTGTTTTCAGGCAGAAGGTACAGGCTCTGCATGTGGAACATAACGAATATAAGCTATTGAGGTGTATGCTGTACGCCGGCAAAGTATAGGGAAAAATCGGCAGAATCTTAGCTCGGCGTAGTATTAAATGAGTTTTTCGTCCACCTCTGACAACGCGAGCACAGTGGAAAATGAAACCGGGCTTTGTGAACCGCATGTCTACCGTATTCCATGCTAATGCGTAAGACATCATTGGACACCGGGAAGATTGTGCGGACAGTCGAAGAAACGTGCCAGGAACACAGGAGACACCCCACACTCTAGCAACCAACAAAATCTGCGGTTGTGGAGCTCTGCATAGCTGGAGGAGACAATGAAATATGAACAACTGCTAAGACAGACCTCGTCGTTTCCAGCCTATATTCTAAAGGAGGCAGTAGAAATACGAATGGCCAATTGCCTGATCAGTACATCAGTGGGTTCACTCTTGGTAAAGCTCGGTGCCCAAGCAGGAGCGGCAGAAGCGCTGAGGGGGCCGGAGTTCGCGCCCAACCAATCTTCGGCGATAGGAATCCACCTTCTGCTCGAGATTATATATATATAGCATACAGAATTAACAAAAAAATTACAGGTCATTTAAGCTTAACGTAGAAGACAATGATATCCTTGTTGCCACATTTTCACTGAAAAAGTGTACCATAATTGTAAACTAAGTGACTCATTCCATATCTTAGCGAGAAACCGCAGATATAATAATCATCCAACCAACCACACCCACAGTGTTAAGAAATGTTCACTACAGGCAGGACATTACTTGACAAAGCGAAGCAAAAACCTGATGGTAGTAGAAACTGATTTTGTACATCCAGGTTCCATTACAAGCTAGTGCACGTTGTCAACTCGCAGTGCAAGCACGGAAAGCGTCGCGACGGCCTCCTGTCGACGTCACGAAATCCGCTGGCGATGAGAAAGGAATGACAGTTCCCGCACATAGGGGGTCCGAAGGAGCAGGCAGAACGTATGTCGACGGCATGGAAATTACGGCAGGAGGTCACGATGCTGATCGCAACGCCCGTGAGTCTCTGCTACGATGGGGAAGAAGGAACGAACACACAACAAATAGCCCATTGACGTTCTTGATAAATGTGTCACTAGACAGGTATTTCTGCCATACTGTGACCACTACAGAGAAACATCAACTCTGCGAAAGCTTCACAGCATCTGGCGCACAGAACTGGACTTGAACACTAACAAGGAAGCACAGAAGAAAAAAATGTTTCTGATTTAGTTTCAAAAGTTTCAAAAACGGGATACCACACTACACCTTCATGAAACAACGATGCATAATAATAATAATAATAGCGATTAGCTCAGTGGCCCAATTCAGGTCTTGCCAATGGGTGCCACTTCGGTGACTTGCGTCTCCCTGACCTACCACAATAATCCCACCAGGTAAAGGTGACCTAAAGTTTAAAGTGGAAGTTCCTGACGGATCCTCACAACACTGAGGGGTGAAGGCTAGGTTAAAGGTGATCCCGCGACGTGTCGGTTTCCAGGCCCGACAACGTCGGTGTGACAACAGGCGATGTCTTATTCAGATGTAAGATTCGTCACCTTGATAAAGTGTGTTCTGAAACAAAAGTGCTGGGCAACATTTAATTACAATGTTTGTCACGCACTTATAAGATCACACTGGTCGCTTTGGAGTGTTGTAGACACTACCAGGCGGCCATGTCATTTCCACCGCTAAAGTACTGTAAGTCGCGGCAGCGAAGTGGTGTGTTTCTGGTGGTCTGTTGTATGGATCACCGTAGTATGAGGAGTCGACGTGACTCAATGGCAGAAAGGAGCTATTGGATTTAGACATTTTCATGATCGTATCGTGAATGAAGTTGCCTGATTTATTTCTGCGTCAACAGAGACTATCTAACGACTCTACATGTCTATCATCATATGCAGCCACGTAAGGCTGGATACGAAGTGGTCGTAAACAGATCCTAACATAGGGACCAGAGGCGAGTTCACGTCAACTACAATCGGTTTCAAACCGACAGCAATTAGGGCTGTCAGTGAATGTACGTCCATCTCAACCAGTCGCCGAGCGAACATTGCGAAGGGCCGTGCACGCAACGGGTATTTTGCGTTTCGAGTACTTGGCAAAAGGCATTTTCTTGCAGCAGTGCACAAAGTTACATGCCTTCAATGAGTCAAACAACGTACAAAATGAACAGCAGCTGTGGTGTGCTAAAACCAATCACGATTTTGCAGCTTTGCAGATGATGGAAGGTATCGAGTGTAGTGACGGCTCAATGAGATGTTTATCCCACAACATGTATGGGGCGAAGATCCAGTCAGAGGCGGTTCTCTGAAATTTTGGGGGTGTTTTGTACCATGATGTGGACCCACGTACTTAGGTTACACAAACATGAACGAAGATGTTTATTTGGATATTCCCGGTGAAGAATATGTTGTCGTTTCTCCGACATCTAAATGACTTATACGCTGCAGATATTTACGTCTTCCAAGCTGCACGTGTACTTCCCCGGACGGAGGGACGAACACTCAAGTCAACCTATTGTACCCCGACTGGCCAGCTGAATCACCCGATTCTAGTCCTACACAAAATTTTTGTGACTATTTCCAACCAGAAATCAACATCCACAATGAAATTTTCACTCTGCAGACGAGCAAAAGATGATACGAAACTTTCTGGCAGATTACAGCTGTGTGCCGGACCGAGACCCGAACTCGGGATCTTCGCCTTTCGCGGGAAAGTGCTCTACCGGTAAAGAACTTGCCCGCGAAAAGCAAAGGTTCCGACTTCGAGTCTCGGTCCGGCAGACCGTTCTAATCTGCCAGGAAGTTTCAGAAATCAACATCCCCGCAATTTGATATCTCTATAGAGATCCGTTCGTCAATGAGTGGCTTCAGCTGGTTATGATGGACCTGAATAATCCTGAGCACAATCTTCCACACCGAATTGACACCTTTATCAAGACTACCGACGGTGTTACACGATATTAATTTGATGTCTCTCGGGGGGGAGAGGGGGGGGTGGGAGAAATGTTTTGTAATATGTATTTACCTCACTTTCGAGACTAGAAGAGAGTGCTGTTACTGGCTCCCCTCCGTCTCTTTTGGGCGCAAGCACGACGGTGCTGCCTCCCTGGCCAGATCTTCAGATCGCTTTGACGGGAACACGTGCCGCGAGCGTATTCCCCAAAGGGAGTCAAAATTGCACGACTACATATCTTTATAGCGTCTGTAGACTAAAGCTTTTGACAATGTTAACTGGAATACTCTCTTTGAGCAGGGGTAAAATAAGGGAGCGACAGGTTTTTTGCAACTTGTACAGAAACCACATGGCAGTTATAAGAATAGAGGGACATAAATGGGAGCAGTGTATGAAAAGGGAGAGAGACATTGTTGTAGCCTCTCCCTGAGGTATATGTAAACTGAGCAATCCGTAAAGAAAACCAAATAAAAATTCGGAGTAGGAATTGAAGTCCAGGAAGAAGAAATAAAAACCTTCAGGTTTGCCGATGACATAGAAATTCTGTCAGAGACAGTAAAGGACTTAGGAGAGCAGCTAAACGTAATGAACCGCGTCTTGAAAGGAAGATATAAGATGAACATCAGTAATAGTAAGCCAAGGATAATAGAATGTCGCTGAATTAAGTCAGTTGATGCTGAGGGAATTAGATTAGGAAATGAGACACTTAAAGTATTAGATGAGTTTAACTATTTGGGTAGCAAAATAACTGACGATGATCGAAGTACATAACATGTAAAATGTAGATTGGCAGTGTAAAGAAAGCGTTTCTGAAGAAGAAAAATTTGTTAACATCGAATATAGATTTAAGCGTTAAGAAATCTCTTCTTATTTGTCTGTACTGCAGCCATGTATGGAAGTTAAATATAGACAACTAAGACAAGAAGAGAATAGAAGCTTCTTTTGAGCTGTGGTGCTACAGAGGAATGTTGAAGATCAGATGGGTAGATCTCGTTAACTATTGAGGATATACTGAACGTAACTGGGGAGGCAAGAAATCTGTGGCACTACCTGACGAGGAGAAGAGATCGGTTGAGAGGACACATTCTGAGACGTCAAGGGATCACCAGTTCAGTGCTAGAGGGAAGTGTGGGAGGTGAAAATCGCAGAGGGAGACCACGAGATGAATACAGTAAGGAGGTGCAGTAGGAAGTAGGTTGCAGTAGTTATTCGGAGATGAAGACGCTTACACAGGATGGAGTAGCATGAAGAATTTAATTAAACCAGTCTTCGGACTGAAGACCACAACATAAATACACATGCTGTTATTTACAAGCCGACTGAGTTTGCTTTGGCACCGCACATGTGCACGTGCGTGTTCATTTTGTTTCCTGCCGCCTTCGCGTGATTCACTGTTCCAAGAAACACTACTGGCAAGTGCGCGCTGCACGAAAGACGTGCTGGTCATTCTCCGTGTGTATTGACCTGACCTACAGCAGACATTGCGTGTGACATGGTGTCTGGTGTGAGGCCTTGACAATTATGAATGAATGAATAAATGAAACGCCCTCTGGATAGACTGGGGAACCCGGATGTCGGCTACTCCGATAGGACGGCTGTCGCGAGATCACCGTCAGGAGAGGAGCCGACGCCACTAGGCATTTAGAAAGCGGGCCGTACAGGGGCTGCTGGCTGCTGCATTAGTAATGGGTGCAACGGACTATGGGGGATGGGGAGGGTTAACGTTCTCTTCTCTTCGCAGATAAGGACGTCAACATGAAACGCGACCGTATCCGGTCACCGACCTCTGACACAGTCGGGCTTTTTCAACTATCACTTTGCCACGGCATGTTGAACTAGGAACGTCATTTCGGGAACGCGTCACCCAACTGTTACGGCCCACCACATACGTTTTATAAATGTTGCCAGAAACCTAACGAAATACATGTCACTTCCTCTGAGTTATTTTCTCTAGGCACAATGTTTCTTTGGTACCTTGGAGGACTGAATTAATTTTTTTTTCACTTGTCTTCTGGCAGATACCACCCCCCCACCCCCCCGCGATCGGAACAAGGCGACAGCGCGCTGTTTCAAGATTTTTTGCTCCGTTTTTTTCCCTGCTGCTCTCACTTGACAGTCAAGTCCATCCACTACAATGTCTTCAATTTTCCCGGATTCCACCTCTCCATCTTTTTCTTGTCCTGCCAGGAACTTGTCTGTCCACGCGGTGCGAAACCTGAGGCCCTAATAGGAAAACGCGAGGCATTTATTCTGAGGACGTGACCTGCCCACCTGAGATATTTCCTCGTAATTAGGCCCTCTACTTTCTGTTTATTATAGAATTTCCCAAGTTAGTAATTATGCCAGATCCGCTATTCTACTGCAGATTTGTCCTGTACCGGGCCGAAGCGTTTCTTTGAAATCTTCTGTTCAAGACTGAGCTGACGATTGTACTGCCAGTCGCACGATTGGAAAAATTTCATTTATCAATCAGGGTATCACATTAACGTCAAAAAACCGTTGAAAAATAAAATATTAAAGTTTTGGCAAGTAATGGGTTAATAATAACAGTGTTTCAGTAGAATCATAATACTTGTTTAAATCAGTCTTTTCTGCAGTTTATTTCATTTTTTGCTTTTGGCAAAGGGGGCATGAGTCTTATGACTACCCCCGCTCCCTAATTCTTGGACTCGCGCCTGAAGAGTAGGGCGGTGCATTTCATACCGCTCCTCCATACACCCCTGGCCAGCTTACTGAATACAGACGCAGATGTAGTCCAGTGGCAGAGTCCTCCAAGTTCCATACGAGTATTCATGTAACACTACTAGGCCGATTAATATGTTACACAGTGGGAGTCTCAACTGTCTAGACAGACTGCGTAGTTGCAGTCGTTGGCGTTGGCTAAGACCGTGGTAATTGCGTTTTCCGGCTTCGATTCTCACTTTTATTCCAAGCTGTCCATGTGATATCTTCCCTGAATTTCGCAGCTAGGTATTTCCATTATAGGACTTCTGTACATTTTAGGTTCCCAACTGACACTGTACAGATTCGTCCACATACTTGTTTTGTTCAAATGGTTCACATGGTTCTGAGCACTATGGCACTTAACTTCGGAGGTCATCAGTCCCCTACAACTTAGAACTACTTAAACCTAACTAACCTAAGGACATCACACACAGCCATGCCCGAGGCAGGATTCGAACCTGCGACCGTAGCGGTAATTGTTTTGTTAACGACTGTTCAATTCATTGTTTTTTTCGTTACTAGCAGCGCTCTCCTTGGGTCCGCTCATTTGTATCAGCTCCTCCTTCGATCTGTACCACATCGTCAGCACACGCAATTTGGTGTTCCCGTTTTCGATTTCTATTCCAGTAAGAGTTGCAGGACTCAGTTCCTCGCATAATTTTTTGCAGTGCGAGGTTAAACAATTCGGATGACAGACCATGTCAATGCAGCAAGGCTCTAGTTATTGTAATTATTACCTTCCCAGAAACCTACAAAATCTATACTCTAGTATTTGTATGCCTGTGGGAATGTTGATTAAAATTTCATCCTTCTGCAAGCTTATCTTTAATTTTTTCAGTACAGAAAAAATACAAAATTGTTAAGGCTTTCGTGACCACTTGTTGACAAACTGCCTATTGGGTCCTGTCTCGGGTTCTTCGGCCGACGTTCATCTAATGATTTTACTGACGTTTCGCCAGCACGAGTAGCTGGCATTGTCAAAGCTTCACCCTCCATTGCCGGTGGTGAACTGGAGGCGAGCTCGCGGCCGCAGACTATATGTACCTGGCGCGCCAACGTCCGAGGGTTTCTCCGCGGTCATTTCCGGTGCCGTTCTCCTCTTGCTACCTGCGACGGTCGTTCGCTGCAGTACGGGAAGCCAGGATCCGTTTAACTTAAGGCTTTCCTCTCTCTTGTTGAAACTGTTCGCGTGTTTTTGTTTTTCTACAGCTTCTCTGAACAAGCGCGCGTGATAGTGCTTCTCTACAGCCAGAACTTCCGTGTCAGAGAATTTTATTACGTGGTCGGTCTCACTCAGTGCGTGCTCTGCCACGGCCGCTTTCTCCACCTGCCCCAACCTGCAATGTCGCTTATGCTCTTTGATCCTGGCGTTAATTGATCGTCCAGTCATTCCGACATAAACTTTTCCGCATGTGCATGGTATACTGTATATTCCCGACATTGCAAGTGGGTCCCTTTTTTCCTTCGCGACAGGTCGAATCACCAGACTGACGTACAAATTCGCAGTCAAGGTGCGTTGGATAACCACAAGAGTGCTCCTGTTGTCATACAGACCCCCCCCTTTAACCGGCCTCATTCTAACCAACACATGACCATCACTGGCACCGAGGCACAACCAGCTTTATTCAGAAAACACCTCAGCTCTACCCTGCCCTCCAGTGAACTTTAGCTTGACTCCAGTAACGTGCAAATGGCGGTGGTTTGGGGTCTGGCGATGGTCAGCGGAATCCACGATACACAGCATCTGGCTCGTATCTGTCCTTGCAGTAACCGACTTTTAACAGTTCATTGGGTCCCTGTGGTGCGAACTGCTACTCAATTTGCTGCTGCAGATGCAGTGCGATATGCCAGAGCCAAACGGCGAACATGACTGATCCTCCCTGTTGGTAGTGTCATGTGGCCGTCCGGAACCCGGTCCTCTTGCGAGCGTACATTTTCGTGGCCACCGCTGCAAACATACATGTACAGTTGCTACATTCCTGACAGGTGTTATTGCAATATCACAGAAAGAACATCCAGCTTTTCGTAGCCCTATTACACGGCCTCGTCCAAACTTAGTGAGGTGTTTATAGTTGCGTCTTTGTCGCCTTAAAGGAACTCTTGACTACCATCAAATCACCACGCCCAGTCTCAAAGGTAACTAACGCTCACGACCGTTACAGCATGTATTTCGAGCAAACCTGATTTGCATCTTCATAGTGACGCTATTAGCGCCATTCTGATGCGACTGACGCGAAATTTTAGGAGATCTCATCTTTCAGGTGTAGAAACACGCCTACCAACTTCTGTTTACGTCGCAAAACTGCTTCTTGGTACTGTGATATGTCTTTAGCCAGTGTATTTCTACTTGCAACGATTACCAAAATCATATCTGCGAAGATACTTTTCCTACAAATCAATTTGTTTTACTCTCTCTCTCTCTCTCTCTCTCTCTCTCTCTCAATCTCCTACCAAGCTATCCAAATCACCTCGGAATCCAGAAAAGGAGAGACTTCTAACAAGAAAAAGTAACTATATGTGACTAAGGAAAAGGTAATCACAGGTGACAAAAGTGGCCTGTTGGCAGCGCTGAATTCGGCAACCCGCAGGGTATGGCAAAACCCGTGATGAGACAGCTGGCCAGGAGCGTGCCTTAGGGCTGGCCAGCGGCAGAATCAGATCCCATTGCAGGTTCCCATCCCTTCCCCCACATTCCTCCAGCCCCTCCCATCCATCCTTCCGGAAGTGGTGGCGACTGCAATTTCTTGGCGGTCGCGGACGCCTGGAGCGTTGCCAACCAATAAGGCCCGGCACAAAATAGTCAATGGCAGCGGAGTGCTCCACGTCCCCTGCAAGAACATATATTCTCAGCCGACGTGAAAAGCGGCTAGGTGGCTAGGTATTAATCTCCTCCTCTAATCATTTATTGCGTTTACCTCTAGGCGAAGAGGAATTCATTTCCTTTAAACAGCACAACACACTGGCAAACTGGCGATGAAGCTTTAACATTATCAATAGACGGCACACTAAGTAGTTTAGACACGGAATACGCACATTGAAAATCACACGTACGTGCATGGAACCTACAGTCACCTGTGTTTCTAAACAGTATGTGCGACTTACGGGATAGGCCCATCAAGTGAGGCTACTTATTATCGGCGATATTCCGGATCGTGACGGTAGTGGTGGTGTTGGTGGTTACAGGGCGTCTAACGACATGGTAAAAAGCGACACTGCAGGATATATATATATATATATATATATATATATATATATATATATATATGTGTGTGTGTGTGTGTGTGTGTGTGTGTGTGTGTACAACCTCTCCTCCTAAACGAATGGATCGATTGCAGCTATACTTTGTGTAAGAATATCTACCCACCTCCCACAGAGACAGGGGCGAAGAAATAGTCCTTCCTTACTGTGAAGTAAGCAGAGAACTAGAGCCTTTTCAACTGGACATCCCTCAGGACCGTCGTGTTTTGCAGGGCGGATGGGAATGCGTTGCATGTGGTATGCAGACGGATGGCCGCGGCTGTTCAGTGACACGAGGGGGGCGGAGATGATTACTGAGAGGTGCGGGGAGATGATGAACTGAGACTGGGGAGATGGATACACAGAAAGGAAGGGGGGGGGGTAGGATAGATAGAACGGACAAAGAAACTGACTAACAAAAGATTGGAATAATTAAGTACCCAGGCAATGCCAGGTTCCTCAGCTATATGAACCGAATGATTCGCGAGGAACTCTTTCCTCATAACCCATCTCCTTGGGACAATAGTCCTTGGACACACATGAACACTTCAAAGACTTATTATTTTTTGTACGTAGTGTTCAAGAGATGTTGTTCAAATGTGTGTGACATCTTATGGGACTAAGTGCTAAAGTCATCAGTCCCTAAGCTTACACACTACTTAACCTAAATTATCCTAAGGACACACACACACACACACACACACACACACACACACACACACACACACACACACACACACACACACACCCGTGCCCGAAGGAGGACTCTAACCTCCGCCGGGACATATATTGGGAAATACATCATGTGACACAGAGCTGTATTTATTTTGACCATAGAGTTCAACGAATTCAGGCTATCCTCGGCCCATAACAGGTGTATTCGACCATGCAATTCACAACTTAAATTTATAAATGCTCTGTTTAAGTTCAATATTTGTTATAGCAAACATACGCTCTGCCTTTCAATAGAGACATTAATGTGCCTGAAACAGCCTTACTGTTTAGTCTACTGCTACAACTGCGGAGCCGATTAAAACCGTGTGCCGGACCGGGATTCGAATCTGGGATGTATACATTTCCCGAGCAAGTGCTTTACCGACTGCACCATCCAAGCACGACTCACGACCAGCCTCCACAGCTCTACTTCCTACAGTAGCTCTTCTCCTACATTCCACACTTCACAAAAGTTGTTCTGCATCTCTTGCGGGATAAGCACTCCTGGAAGAAAGGATACTGCGGAGATATGACTTAGCCACAGCCCAGGGGATCCTTTTCCCCGAGAGTTCTAGTCGCACAAGGTATGCCGCAGAGTAGTGAAGTTTGGAAGATAAGAGAAGAGGTACTAGCGAAAGTAAAGCTATAATGGCGGGTCGGGAGTTTAACTTCCCAGTCATTTCTTTGTCGTTCTGGTGCGGGAGGAGAAAGCCTACTGAACAGAACGCTAAAGCAGAGACAAAACAGCAGTCTACGGTGTGGGGTCATACCGCCACGCCCAACAAACGAACAGAAAGTACGCCATGCTCTGTCAGGCAAAAAGACGCTAAAGTTGGAGTTTTATGGAACGTGGTGGCATAATTAATTCTCTAATCTTCAGGGGGGGCGGGGACGAAAAAACAGCGAAGTCGTTCAAAACAGGCGACGCGGTCTCCTTTTACCACTTACATGTTTTTGAACGACAATACTGGTCAACACTTTGCCGAATAAACAAAAAGATTGTTACGTAAGTTAAAAGAGGCGCTTTTCACAGCCCATACTTAATTCCCACGTCTTTGTGCACATGCAAAGGTGGGGTGGATGCCAACGGTTTGCCTCCGGACAACAACTTCCGCGTTCTTGCGCAGACTGGGTGCAGCCTCTGGAGGTTGAATTTTTTGCAGAGGCAATATGTCAAAATGTTTATAGACATCATAAATGTTTATATGAAAATGGCAGAATACTTAGAAGTAAGAAAAAGAAGTAGATTCATATTTTCCTATTACATTTATTTCATTCAAAGCCTATTGGAGGTTACATCATAATTTTAAGGGCAGCAAAGGGCGGAAATAATTAAACTCATATCAAACACAGAAAAAATTGATCAAATGAGGAGAAAAAATGAAAAACAGCAGAAATTAAAACACCGAATTGTTCTCCAACAGCATACAGAGCAGTTACTCTCTAAGTCTCAATTCACTGTGACGAAAGTGAACACTTTGTCTTTTCCTACCTCAAAACTAAAGGAGCCGCTACTGAGTACGAAACGCAAACCAACATGACCTTGATTCACCTCTGTCCAGCGCTAGAGCGGCGCATGTGCGCTGACTTTTTGAAATTTGATACCGTACCTCCATCAGCTGACTGATGACTGACTGATTTGGGGGAGGGGACTAAACAGCGAGGTCATCGGTACCGTCGGATTAGGGAAGGATGCGGAAAGAAGTCGGCAGTACCCTTTCAAAGTAACCATCCCAGTATTTGCCTGAAGCGATTTAGGGAAATCATGGAAAACGTAAATCAGGATGGCCGGACTCCGGTTTGAACCGTCGTCCTCCCAAATGCGAGTCCTGTGTGGTAACCTCGCTCGGTATGCATTCACGTGCATATAAATATTCTGGTCATACCAATTTCATATAGTATTTAGTTTTGTTTTTCTAGATTTTTTTTGTCGAAAGTTTTTTTGTCAAACCGTACGTTCTTTTCACCTTTTTATAAATATCAGCCTTAATTTTAGCATGTTGTACTCAGTTCATTAATTATTAACTTCGGCCAGAGGCGGTAGTGGCCCCTTTTTGTGACGAGCTTTCCTTCTTCACGCAAGGATACCCAGAGGACGTACAATTTCGATGAATAGATACGGAAGATGAGGAAATCCACTTCTTCACCCTACAAGTTCCCTCCTGCGAATGTGGTCAGGGAATGAGTGCTTCTTCCTTGGGTTTCGTGTGTCAATTGGAGAGGCTGCCCTACGGAGAGCAGAGGTACGGTATAACACAATGGCAGTAGGCGGTGCAGAAGCCGCGCCACAGCTGATTGTGAGTCAGCAGCTACCGTACCGGTACCGTTACCACCGAGGACGACAGCTGCGGACGCCGACGCAACGCTGCCGGCGCTCCCACACTGAGGTCTTTGCCACCACACAGCTAAACACCTCATCTTCAGGGCGACACCACATCTCAAGGTAAAGAAGTGCTCGCATATGTATGTTGTTGCTGTGCTGCTCCGCATTATTTAAGCCACCAGCAGGGTTGTGAGAGAGGACTTTGAGACGGCGCAAACTTTCCATTCACTTCCAAAGCCGTTCCCAAGTATTCCGCAGCGCAGACAACGACAACGCCCAGGAAGACTTCATTCTCCAGGCCCTGCGTATAGTACTGCAGCGAAGCGACTATCCTCTGTTCATTTTGACTCTAGCGGAACGTAATTCGCGTCCTGTTGAGTACAATCGCGTGTGATTATTATGGTAGCTTTGTGCTCTAAATTCGCAGCTCACACCGTATTATAAACAGAAGCTGAGCAACGCACAACACCGCCATGGCGGTTACCGCTGAAACAACCAGTTTGCAGTTACACCGATTATTTTCGTATCCAGTTTAACCTGACTGTTAAAACCGCTCCAAACAGGCAGTTTCTGAAACACCGCGACGAAAAACGCCTTCGTTTTAATGATGTCCACCACAAATCCTGTATCATTTCAGTGACACTCTCTCTCCTATTTCGCGATAGTACAAAACGTGAACGCTGTCTTAGGTTAGCCTTCCCCACAACTTTTTGTATGCGTTCCTTCCAATTGAAGTTGTTCATAATTGTAATTCCTAGGTATTTAGTTGAATTAACGGCCTTTAGATTTAACTGATTTATAGTGTAACCGAAGTTTAACGGATCCCTTTTAGCACTAATGTGGATGACCACACTTTTGCCAATTTTCGCACCATACAGATGTCCTTTCTAAATCGTTTTGCAATTTGATTTGATCATCTGATGACTCTACTTGTCGATAAACGACAGCGTTATCCACAAACAACCGAAGACGGCTACTCAGATTGTCTCCCAAATCGTTTACATAGATAAGGAACAGCAAAGGGCCTATAACACTACCTTGGGGTAACGCCAGAAATCACTTCTGCTTTACTCGATGACTTTCCTTCAATTACTACGAACTGTGACCGCTCTGAAATCATCAATCCAGTTACATAACTGAGATATTCCATAAGCACGCAATTTCACTACCAGCCGCTTGTGTGGTACAGTGTCAAAAGCCTTCCGGAAATCCAGCTATACGGAATCAATAGCACTCAACACTTTATGCGAGTAAAGAGGTAGTTGTGTTTCACAAGAAGATGTTTTCTAAATCCATGTTGACTGTGTGTCAACAGACCGTTTTCTTCGAGGTAATTCATAATGTTCGAATACAAAAAATGGTTCAAATGGCTCTGAGCACTATGGGACTCAACTGCTGTGGTTATCAGTCCCCTAGAACTTAGAACTACTTAAACCTAACTAACCTAAGGACATCACACACATCCATGCCCGAGGCAGGATTCGAACCTGCGACCGTAGCAGTCCCACGGTTCCGGACTGCGCGCCTAGAACCGCGAGACCACCGCGGCCGGCCATGTTCGAATACAATATATGTTCCAAAATCCTGCTGCATATCGACGTTAATGATATGCGCCTGTAATTTAGTGGATTAATCCTACTACCTTTCTTGAATATTGGTGTGACCTGTGCAACTTCCAATCTTTGGGTGCGGATCTTGCGTCGAACGAACAGTTGTACATGATTGTTAAGTATGGAGCTATTGCGTCAGCATACTCTGAAATGAACCTATCTGGTATACAGTCTGGACCAGAAGACTTGCTTTTATTAACTGATTTAAGTTGCTACACTACTCCGAAGATATTTACTTCTACGTTACTCATGTCGGCAGCTATTCTCGATTCGAATTCTGGAATATTTACTTCGTCTTCTTTTGTGAAGGCATTTCGGAAGGCTGTGTTTAGCTGCTCTGGCAGCACTGTCTTCGATAGTATCTCCATTGCTATCGCGCAGAGAAGGCATTTGTTGTGTCTTGCCGCTAGCATACTTTACATACGCACAGAATCTCTTTGGATTTTCTGCCAGGTTTCGAGAGAAAGATTCGTTATAGAAACTATTATAAGCAAAGCGCATTGAAGTCTGCGCTAAATTTCAAGCTTATGTGAAAGATCGCCAATCTTGGGGATTTTGTGTCTGTTTAAATTTGGCGTGTTTGTTTCATTGTTTCTGCAACAGTGTTCTAACCCGTTTTGTGTACCAAGGAGGATCAGCTCTGTCGTTTGCTAATTTATTTGGTATAAATCTCTCAATTGCTGCAGATACTATTTCTCTGAATTTAAGCCACATCTGGTCTACACTTACATTATTAATTTGGAATGAAGATTGTCTCTTAGGAAGGCGTAAAGTGAATTTTATATACTTTTTTGAATACATATTTTTCGATTATTTTTCGAGGATTTGGGGATTACAGTATTCATTCTCGCTACGACAACCCTGTGTTCACTAATCCCTGAATCGATTTTGATGCTCGTTATTAACTCAGGATTATTTGTTGCTAGGAGGTCAAGTGTGTTTTCACAACAGTTTACTATTCGCGAGGGCTCAAGAACTAACTGCTCGAAATAATTTTCAGAGAATGCATTTAGCACAATTCCGGATGATATTTTATGCGTACCTCCGGAATTAAACATGTATTTTCGCCAACATATGGAGGGTAAATTAAAGTCACCACCAACAATTATCGTATGAGTTGGGTACGTGTTTGAAATCAAACTCAAGTTTTCTTTGAACCTTTCAGCAACTGTATCATCTGAACTGAGAAGTCGGTAAAAGGATCCATTTATTATTTTATTCCGGTTGCCAACAATGGCCTCTGCCCATACTAACTCACGGGAAGTATCTACTTCAATTTCGCAACAAGTTAAACTACTTCTGACAGCAACAAACACGCCACCGGCCAACTGTGTTTAGTCTATCCTTTCGGAACACCGTTAGATTCTTCGCAAAAATTTCGGCTGAGCTTATATCCGGCTTTAGACAGCTTTCAGTGCCTAATACGATTTGAGCATCAGTGCTTTCTATTAGCGCTTGGAGCTCTGGTACTTTCCCAACACAGCTACGACAATTTGTAACTGTTATACCAGTGGTTCCCGTATCTATGTTTTTGCTGTGTTCTGCCAGCACCCTTTGTGACTGAAGCCCTTCTTGTGTTTTCCCGATACCCTCTAACCTAAAAACCGCCCAGTCCACGCGTAGCCGCCTCCTGCGTGTAGAGGACACCTGACCTATTTAGTGGAGCCCGAAACCCAACCACGCTTTGGCGCAAGTCAAGGAATCTGCAGCCTACACGGTCGCAGAACCGTCTGAGCCTCTGATTCAGACCCTTCACTCGGTTCTGTACCAGAGGTTGGCAATCGGACCTGTCAACTATGCTGCAAATGGTGAGCTCTGATTTCATCTCGTAAGCAAGATCGGCAGCCTTTACCACTTCTGTTAGCCGCTCGAAACCAGAGAGAATCTCTTCTAATCCAAAGTGACACATATCATTGGTACAGATGTGAGCCACCACCTGCAGTTTGCTGCACCCTGTGATCTTCAAGGCATCCGGGAGGACCCGTTCCACGTCTGGAATGGCTCCACCCTGTATGCACACGGAGTGCACATTGGCTTTCTTACCCTTTTTGGCAGCCGTGTCCCTAAGAGACCCTATAACGCACCTAACTTTGGAGCCCCCAACTATCAATAATCACACCCTCTTTGGGACGAAAATAACGGTATCGGTTTTAACCGCTCCATTTTTCCCATCTCTAGACGAGATTCGCGCCAGGTTACAACTGCAGCACTAACGCATCTTACAGAGCCAACAACAAAACTTCACATTCCCCATATATGAACTCGTAAAAACGATGAACCGCAGACAAACAGTATAAGTTTAAATTCCATTTAACACATGTCGTAACAACATTGAAACAGTAAAACTCCGTAATACGCTTCATAAAGGATCAGGCAGACATAAGATATTTTATCTGGGAGCGGTAAGCGTCGCTTAAAAGCGTAATTCGCCGTATAATTGTACACTGCAGCCACAGAAGGTAAAGTAGATCGTTAGTAGCCCTTCAACTGCTTCCTTATCAGAATTCGATGAAACTAGCTCACATCAGGAGCTGTCGTCTGTTATACTGGCGAATAGACGATTAACAACAGCATCCATGAAGAGGTCCAATTCTCAGGCATGTACCTTTGACCGCACAGCACTTTTCACATTATCGTCACAATTTCCTTACACACACTACTGTCGTCTTCTCACCTAATCATTACTAGGCAGTTTACATGTGTTCTAACATACTTGACAAAGAAACTCCGGTAAACTCTTCTGTTATTTTTGAAATCCGCCATACCTGTAGGACGGATTTTTCCTAAAAATATGTCGAAAGCATTCAGCACAATCTGTTTCTCGCTGCTTCTTAGCGGTTTTCCGCGCCTATTTTGCAATGCAGAACACGTTTCACACAGTTTTGCAGCACGTACGAACGGCAACACGATATGAGCACAAGTGGCCCGGCGGAACAGAGAGAAAACGACTGTCAGTGATACATGAAACAAGAACTACAAGAGTTAAAAATGGAACAAGGTGATTGGCAAAAATAGTGATGACTTTCAGTACTTCAGCGTGCCTCACTGTGTCTTTCACCTAACAGTAGAGACAAAATAACTGATAAACAGACGTAAGCCCAATTTTCAGTGCAGTAACCGACGGCCAATCTCTGATCGTGCGTTTGTTTCCATACGGGTTATGCTTACACTGGACAGGTGTACACGGTAGCGAGCACAGCGGGCGTGGCTACATTGCAGGCGTTACGAACAGCTGCTGTCCTTCACAAACTGCAAGCCAAGGGCGTGGGAACTCGCAGCGGTTGCGTAGGAATTACTAGTCCACGAAGCGATGGAAAAGTTTGCAGAGTCCGTCGCAAGCAGGGTATTTGCACCACCGAATAAAGTCTAGTATCAGCTTCTGATAGTATCACATTTACACGTACTGCACACTTCATGCAAAAATTTAGTTATCAAAGAAGCTGGCATAAAAGTACAAACTGAGGCACTTATTCCTAACCTTCTCGGTTAACATTTATCTAAAACAGTAGCCCGTATTTGGAATAACGCCATATGTTTTACCGAACAATACATGGGACAAGAAAATGTGACGGTCTTTCGTCAATGGTACTTAAAACTTTTACCAAAACTTTCACTAACCGTCTGTAAAGCAAAATTAAACTTTCACCGAGACAGTAAACCGTTTCAAAAATGGCTATGATATCTACAAACTGTAAACATGGTTTAGAAGCAGTAACAAGCACGATTCTAACTTGGCCTTAGATTCATGGGTTTTTGCGAAGGCTTTTGATATATCTCACACATGAACTGTGCAGAGGAATCTTGATATATTAGCAATTGAATCTACATAACACGTATTTATTAAGCAACATCTGTAGCAAGGAAGCAACAAGCGAGAATTTCATTACAGAAGGTTGAGCCATGCAGTCGCCCGCTGGAGTATTATTTTTTTTCCGGCTCGGAATACATTCTGTAAAACACTGAATTGGCACAGAGGAGGAATACGCATGACTGGATATTTTCTTCAAGCAACTGAAAGCAATGTGCCTAAGAACATTATAGACAACAGCAAAAAATGGCTTGGAACTCGTTTTGTAATCCGTAAAGCGTTTTGCAGCGAATAAACGAAAAAATGTCTAGTAAAGGACGTAAGGAAATGAAGAGAAAGAATAGTTGGGAACATATTTCGACGCGATTCATTACTATAAAAATAGTTGAATGGATGACCGAGGGACAGAATCGACATGAGTACGTAACACAAATCGTCGATTTCGGATACAATCAACACTCAGACTGTTTGCAGATGATGACGTCGTTTACAGTGTTGTAAATTGTGTGTAGAATAGTAGTAGAAATTAAAACTAATTTAGACAAGATATCTGCATGGTGTGAAAAGTGGTCAATGACGATTAACATAAAAGTCTGAAGCCCTCCACATGACTACTAAAAATAACGTGAAATTTCGGTCACACGATAAATAAGACAAATTTAAAGGTTGCATATTCTACTAAGTACCTAGGGATTACAATTACGACCAACGTGAAATGGAACCATCACACAGAAAATAATATGGGGTAAGCGCACCAAAAACTGCGTTTTATTGGCAGACCACATAGAAAATGGAAGAATATACTAAATAGAATGCCTACACTATCCTTGTCGGCCCTCTTCTGGAGTACTAGTGAGCAGTTTGGGTACCTCGCAGCAGGAACAACGCAGTAGCGGACACCCTTTACTTAACGATCGAGAGCTGCGGCGTTAGCGTAGAGTTTTCGATGGTAACAATACTGCGTGAAATAACTGCAGAAATTAATGTGGGACGTTAGGGCAGTGCCGCAAAATTAGGCGTTAATGGGCTATGGCACCAAACGACCGACGCGAGCGTCTTTGTAACAGCACAACATCGCTTGCAGCGCCTCTTCTGGGCACGTGACTATGTTGGTTGGACCCTACACGCCTGGAAATCCGTAGTCTTGTCAGATGAGTCCCAATTTGAGTAATAAGAGCTGATGATAGTGTTCGTGTGCGGCACAGACCTCACGAAGCTATGAACCCAAGCTGTGGACAAGGCACAGTGCAAGCTGGTGGTGGCTCCATAATGAGGACTGTGTTTACTTGGAATGGACTGTGTCCTTTGGTCCAACCAAACCGAGCATTGACTGTAAATGGTTATGTTCGGCTACTTGGAGACCATTTGCAGCCATTCACAGACATCATGTTCCCAAACAACGATGTCATTCGCTACTGGTTTGGAGAACATTCCAGACAATTCGACAGAACGATTTGGCCACCCAGATCGCCTGACATGAATCCCGTCAAACATTTGTGGGTCATAATCCAGAGGCCAGTTTGTCCACAAAATCCTGTACCGACAACACTTTCGCAGTTATGGATGGGTATAGTGGCAGTAAGGCACAGAATTTCATTTCTCTGAAGCACGTATCACAAATGTTTGGAAATATTATCCCGACAACTTCCAGGCATTTCCACAAATATGACGCTGTCTGTGGACACATGCAAGATAATCACAGCTTTTCTTGCCTGAGGAATTCGTGTGTTGCCCTCCTCAATCTGACAACGGAATGTTTGGCACTTATCTAAGGTGAGTGATAGTGTCTCTAGCAGCATTACTGCCACACCTGGCAATTCAGTCCTGCATGAACTGTCGCAGCTGGCCTGTACGATCCACCACCAGCCCTACCACCCGTCCACATTGCCCCGAAGATTTTTCTCCCGATCGGCACTCCCCCCCCCTCCCCCCCCCCCGAAGTCACAAAGGTTCCGGTCACCTAGCTGGATCATATTTTTGAATGCACACACGCAGACGTATCGACATCGGAGACCCCTCATCCTGTGAATCTTCGATAGCAACTAATATTTCCACGAAGTTCAAATGGTTCAAATGGCTCTAAGCACTATGGGACTTAACATTTGAGGTCATCAGTCCCCAAGACTTAGAATTACTTAAACCTAAATAACCTAAGGACAGCACACACATCCATGCCCGAGGCAGGATTCGAACCTGCGACCGTAGCAGCAGCGCGGTTCCCGGCTGAAGCGCCTACAACCGCTCGGACACAGCGGCCGGCTTCCACAAAGTGAGTGGAAGTTCTCGTGATGGTCGCCATGTAAGTGCGGTCATGGAGCGTATGAGTATGAAAACACGTAGCCGCTTTTCAACACTGCCACCTGGGTGGAATCCCGAGAGCTTTGTCTGCTCTCTTCGGCAATGTGATCCGTAAGTCACTAGACAACGACTCGCCAACTTTCTCGTCTTTCGGATGACGTGATACTATACTGGCTTCTGCGTTGGGACTCAGTGCTTGAAATTAAGACTACTGTTAAACGAAGATGAAATGATGGAATACGTGCTCGGATAAGAGAAGGATGGAGAAGGCCGTGCCCATTTTGGACGGAAACATTCCTCCACTCGCTTTAACTGATTTAGGGAATTCACGAAAAGCATTGATTAGGAAGACCGGACGAGGAAATTAAACCCGCTCCCCACCGACTGCGAGCTGAGTGTCTCAGAAACTGCGCTATAGGAATGAATCACCACCCTCCTCCCGGTCCGCTCGCCTCTCAGGGCAAGTAAGCTACGGCGCTGGCAGAACACTGGGAATTGTAGCGCGTCCGTTTGCTCTATTGGGCGCCGGGAAATTTCCTGCAGGCGATGCTGTGGAATGCGGCAGGGTACGAAGGGGGCAATGCTGCGCGTATACGTTAGTTACCGTACGCGGCCGTTCCCGAGGCCGGCAGACTGGAGCGAATTAGCGGTACGTGGCCGTGGCTCGGCTTCCTTCTATTAGGACCGCCACGCTATTAAAAGCCAGCCGGACCAGCGCTGGCCGCTGCCTTCTGATGGCGAGAGCCTTTAGACTCGTGGACACACACACACACACACACACACACACACACACACACACACTGCTGCGTTACACGTCGAAGTCTTGTAGTTCTGTCTACATCGACGTGATTGATCACGGTGGAGTCCTCACGTGAATGAAGAAAGGCAAAAAATTGGTCAAATCCTTTTCAAAGGAAATATCTCTACATTCGCAACAATAGATTTCCAGGAATCATGGAAAACCTGAAGCACGATCGCCGGACAGGGGTAACAAACACCGTTGCTAGTTAAACCTTGAGTCCAGCGCTTTGACCAATGAGCCGATTGCATGTCATCGATTTTTCTTTTTTCTCTTTTTCGTTCAGAACTTCGAACCCTGCTCGGAAGTACGTTATTTGCATGTTGCGCACAGATCACATATGCTGAAATTTAGCGAGAAGCGAGAAGTAGCGAGCGAAGGACTTAAGTCTAAACCTACATACATACTCCGCAAGCCATCGTATGGTGCGTGGTGGAGGGTACGCTGCTCCACTACCAGTCATTTTCTTTTCTGTTACACAAGCAAATAGAGGGACAATCGAGGTCTATATGCCTCCTTACTAACCATAATGTCTCTAATCTAATCTTCAAGGTCCTTACGCCAAATGTACGTTGGCGACATTACAGTCGTTCGGCAATCAGCTTCCATTGTCAGTTCTCTAAATTTTCTCAACAGTGCTTCTCGGAAAGAACGTCGCCATCCATCCAGTGATTCCCATTTTGAGTTCCAGAAGCATCTCCGTAACATTGCGTATTGTTAGAAACTACAGAAATCTAGCAGACTGCTTTAGAACTGCTTCGATGTATTCCTTTAATCTGACCTGGTGCGGATCCCAAACACTCGGACAGTAGTCAACAATGGATCGCACTAGTGTCCTGTACACGGTCTCCTTCACAGATTAACCACACTTTTCTAAAACTCTTTCAATAAACCGAAGTCGACCATTCGCCTTCTCTACTACTGTCCTTGCACGCTCATTCCATTTGATGCTGCTTTGTAATGTTACGCCCACATATTTAATCGACATGATTGTGTCAAGCAGTACTAAGGCAAAGGTCCCGAGTTCGAGTCTCGGTCGGGCGCACAGTTTTAATCTGCCAGGAAGTTTCATATCAGCGCACACTCCGCTGCAGAGTGAAAATCTCATTCTGGAAACATCCCCCAGGCTGTGGCTAAGCCATGTCTCCGCAATATCCATTCTTTCAGGACTGCTAGTTCTGCAGGTTCGCAGGAGAGCTTCTGTAAAGTTTGGAAGGTAGGAGACGAGGTACTGGCAGAAGTAAAGCTGTGAGTACCGGGCGTGAGTCGTGCTTCGGTAGCTCAGTTGGTAGAGCACTTGCCCGCGAAAGGCAAAGGTCCCGAGTTCGAGTCTCGGTCGGGCGCACATTTTTAATCTGCCAGGAAGTTTCATATCAGCGCACACTCCGCTGCAGAGTGAAAATCTCATTCTGGAAACATCCCCCAGGCTGTGGCTAAGCCATGTCTCCGCAATATCCATTCTTTCAGGAGTGCTAGTTCTGCAGGTTCGCAGGAGAGCTTCTGTAAAGTTTGGAAGGTAGGAGACGATGTACTGGCAGAAGTAAAGCTGTGAGTACCGGGCGTGAGTCGTGCTTCGGTAGCTCAGATGGTAGAGCACTTGCCCGCGAAAGGCAAAGGTCCCGAGTTCGAGTCTCGGTCGGGCGCACAGTTTTAATCTGCCAGGAAGTTTCAGTACTACTATTGCTGTACTCTAACACTGTGGGTTTGTTTTTCCTACTCATCCGTATTAACTTACATTTTTATACATTTAGAGCTAGCTGCCATTCTTCAAACCAACTAAAAATTTTGTCTACGTTATCTTGTATCCTCCTACAGTCACTCCACGGCAACAACTACTTCCCATACACCACAAATACATGACGACGCAAGGTCCATTTCGGTCTCCGTGGCAACGTAAGAACACTCGAATAAAACGAAATCGTATCTCTACTAATCATGTCCTCAGGCTATTAGTTAGTCAGAAAACAACGGTGGCAATCCCCGCTGATTTTTAACTGCCGCGACTTCTTTAAATCAATTTGGCAAACGCAAGGACGATTTCTTTGAAAGGGTACGGCCTATTTTCTTGTCCACTGCTCCCCAATCGAAACTCATGACTTTATCGTCTACGGGACATCGGTATCTAACCTTCCTTCCAAATAGTTTCCGAGAAATGGAAGTACAGTATTAGTGATTTCATTCTGATGACTTGCCCGTGTAGCGTAAAGCGCAGCGCGCTAACTTGCGTGACGTGGAGATGAGCCAAACGAGGATCGAATCAGGGAGGCGGATTGTCGACCGTGGGCTGTTACACCAGCCAGCCTGAAAATGGTTTTTAGGCGGTGTGCCATACTCGTTTACGCGAAAGCCGTCGCAGATTAACACGATATGAAATACGGTAACACACATAACGAAGTTTACACGATTCACTGGCAGATGGCACACACGATTTCACTCCTTTAGATCAGTTCCACGATTTCGCCGCCAGGAATGGCATCCGGAAACGAAGTTAAATCCACGCATATCACAAAAATGTATGTATGTACCACATCTCCTCCTAAACCAGTGCGGTTCTAGGCGCTATAGTCTGTAACTGCGCGACCGCTACGGTCGCAGGTTCGAATCCTGCCACGAGCATGGATGTATGTGATGTCCTTAGGGTGGTTGGGTTTAAGTAGTTCTACGTTCTAGGGGACTGATGACCTCAGAAGTTAATTCTCATAGTGCTCTGAACCATTTGAACCTAAACCAGCGTACCCATTTCATTCAAACTTGGTACACATACGCCTTATTGTCAGACAACACTCGCTATGGGGTAATAACCACCTATATATCGCAGTTCAGAATATATGACGTCATAAACACTGAGATGCGTGAAAAACGCAGCATCATGCATGAAGTTTTAATACATTTCTTCTTAACTACTAACAGTGAAACATCCCTACATTGGAACCAACTCAAGGAAATCCCTGACACCTGGCAGCGATTTTGACAACTTTCAACTGCGAAGCGCAAACGGCTGTAGGCGGAAAACAATAGCCGGCTGTAGAGTTACGAAGCGGCGCTGCCACAGTGACGTTTACAAAATAGCGTTGTAGCTCCTAGATATGTATCTAGAAACACAGTTTGTGATCAAGATCTGAGGTAAATAAACATTACAGAGAATTTGTATTTTGCATACTATGTTTCTTAATTTGGATACTGTACTTACACATTCCTACATTATGCATATTTCTTTGTAGGACTGTTTCATAATTTCACTAGAGTTTTCATGAATACATGGAAATGATTTTTTTTTCGATAGCACACTACAAACACAAATCATTTTTTGTTTTCGTTTCTAAGGAAAGCATTTTCTAGCCGGGTTGGAGGCCAAGTGCTGCAAGGCTTACATTGAAATTCCTGTTAAGTTCCGTGCACCTGAGCTCGATCCTCACTTCTTGCAATAAATTTACTCTTTGGCAAGAAGATGAAACCTGTCGTTAAACATACATATTGTTATTATGAATACAATAAATTTATTACCTATAAACAATTTCTATGAAGCGATCCATAACGAAACAAATCGCTCTGAGCACTATGGGACTTAACATCTATGGTCATCAGTCCATAACGAAACAAGATTGTTATCTCCTGCGAAACAATGCCGCCTGTCTGGAATGCTATTCTGTTCCCATTATGACTGGTTTTTCGAATCAAACTTCATAAGAAAGTAGGCCTTACGCCGTTACATGCAGTTCTTTAATAGTTGCCTACATGAGGTTGGACGATGGACGCGACAGGTATGATTCCAACAGAAGTAGCCACAGCTTACAGAAGTGCTGCGGTGCAGAATGATCGGAAGCCTTTTCACGAGCAAGTAATTTCGCGCGTCAATTCTCTTCCTTTGTCTCCAGGTTGGTTTGTCTCACTGACATCTATGATGCGGCTGCCCTGCAATTCTAAACCTACGTTCATAAAAGCCTGGTACTGTACATGAGCTGAAACTAATAGTTCGTGAAGAAATTGTGACTTTGTTAGCGAACAGCAGGGAGCAAATATTTATACAGCAAGGAGGAAATCATCATTCCGATGAGAGATCCCAAAACGAAGGTAATCGTTAAGTACCCAATGCCTCATTTCTAACGGATTATTGGCTGTATCAGAACGTCCTTACACTAGAGTAAAGGAAAAACCGACTCCAGGGAAGTGATTGAGGAAATAAAACTATGATGTAAATTAGCCACGGGTCACATTAGAAAAATCCAGGCCAGGGAAATTCTTCGATCTCAAATCAACAAGGAAGGTCAGGGTTTGACATCCCGTCGACAACGAGGTCGTTAAGAGTCTGAACACAGTTCTAAATGGGCAGTGATGAGGACCAAAGGAAACATGCAGGCACTCGCCTTAAGCGATTTCTGGAAATCATGAAAAACGATATATGGATTGACAGGGTGGGGATTTGAACCGACATCCTCCCGAACACGAGTCCACAGTCTTACCAGTGCGTCACCTCGTCAGATCCATCTAAAGTTCAGCCAATGGCAAGCAGACCAGGAGAAAGCGACGAAGAAGACGGGAACAACTTCATCTGAAACTAAGATACTAGCTTGTAGCTACAAGATGACAGAGACATGGGTAAAGAAGAAGGCCAATGAAGGTTCTTATGCATTCTGCGCAGTGCTATGTAGCCCAATCGCCTCTTAACTTTTGACACTGAAATGAGACGAAGTTGTACTTGTTAGAAAAACAAGAGTCTTTTTGCGCATAAACCTGTGTGTATTCCGTGTGAAGAATATGTACAGTATCGTGATTTTAAACATCTCCTGTCCTGCGGGAGTGTGTCGTATGTTTGTAGAGGGCGTAGGGCGCTGGGCGGGCCCTTATCGCCTGACCGCAGTCCGGCCTGTGCAAACGCCGGCCAAGGCCAATCTGTTACGTCAACATATCGCCCGCTTGTATCCCAATCTCGCCCAATACACACACGGTCTGCCTGCCAAACGCCCTGCCCGCTGCACTAGTCTTTGGACGTCGCAGTAGGGAGGCCGTGGGAAGGGCACATCTGTCAGGTTTCAATGAACCCAGCGGCAGCTCTGCTATGGAACTGCTGTGAAGATCACCTATTGTGAAGACCAGACCGGAAAATAATAGCGCTATAAAACACAGGCGCAGATTGCTATTATGTCAACAGCCTCTACCACTGCGCAATTTTGTTGACCGCTCTGAAACTTTTTGCTAAACAGCTTCCTTCCATAAATCGTATAAGGGACTACCACAGTGATCGTTGACAATTGACCAAATTGAAATCGCAGAAAATTTATCGAGACAGCTTTTCACTACAGTCGTCTTGATAATGTTTGCAGTGCTCCAATTTTACATGGTGTAAATTTGAAAGCACTTTGTAACACCACCAACGCTATTCTATTGTACATATAATAATTTTTTCTTCTGATTTTCGATAAATTAGTGTAAGCGATGTTCTGATTTTATTTCTTTTTTCTTTTTATGTCATTGTGTTGAGGAAACTATGAACAACTTTCGATGTGAATATCAATATTTATGTCAAATTTCAAGCAATGTTATAACAAAATGGAAATGTAAGAAATGTTGAAACTTTTGTAAGATGTAAAAATTGTACTTGTGCGTCTGGTCCATAGGCAATGTATTAGGATATGTGGAATGCAAAACCTTTGGTGAATACCCTGGCTGTAGGGCAGCGGTAAAAGGTGGATGGCAGGCGAGCGCGGGAAAACACAAACGGGCGCGGCACGGCATAACGGGCTCAGCAGTAGTAGTCTGAGTTGGGCATCGGTCTGAGTAACACGTTCTGGATCGAGGAGGCTCGCTGGAAAACGTGATTTCGTTGAGCCTCGGATGTGACGTTTCCGACGCCTATACAGCATGGCAATATTTCATAGGCACTAAACGGAAAAATATTGCGACGCTATGAAGAAGTAAAGTGCCGATACATCAAGAGCCATAGCTGTGATTGTATGTGTGCTCTGCGCCTCGCCATCTCGCCGCCCGCCAACCGCCGCATCGATACGAACAGGTTGAAACTTTTAGTACTGTTTTCGTGTGGACCAGTGTTACTTTTGTTCCTTACTGTTCAATAATAACTTAACTTTTACCAGAACTGTCCTATCTTTTAATTATCCTCATCACTAACCTAGACAGGGTCCCTTCCACATGTTGTGCAATCCGAGTGTCCCGAGATGAAGAATTAAAGTTTATGTTAATAAGAATTACCTGCAGACCTATCTATGTTAGAATGATGTTTAAAGAACTTTGTTGTTAATGAATATATAAGCAAAGAACAAAGGTCTGACAAAGTTGGAAGATAATTTTGAAATTGGTTTAGTAATGAAGCTTAATTAATTTGAGAGAAAAATGATGGTAGTTAAATGAGCAAGAAATAAGCTAAAAAGAGAAATAACTCACATATTGGAAATCTTGAGTGCTTAATGAGTTCAATAATCAAAATTCCAATGCAGTGATCATAACAGTTTCAGTGTCCCCCCCCCCCTTTCTTATTCATTTGAATTCTGAAGTGTACTGAACCGATTTGACCAGCAAAGTTAAAGTCAATATAAAACCAAAATTTATTAATGTTTTACCTTTTTCAAAATTGACATTGTGTGTGTGTTTCGAAAGTGCTATTTCTAGGGTAACCTATGCCCGATTTTAATCAGATCAATAGACAGTACGAAGTTTGTAGTAAACATTATTGTGTATTGTTGTGTATTTATGGCTTGTTTACATTAGTACAGAAAGTGAAATCATTAGTTCAGTAGATTTTCGGGTTCTAAAATTTACCATATTATGCAGTGCCATTACGTGTTGTTTTGTATGAACGTACATCAACTTGTACTGGGAAGAAACTCAGTTAATGCCTAATTAGGCTGGCGACCGTATTATTAATAATTTGGTAGCATCTGCGGTGTCGTTTCTTGTCCGTCCTAACGTGTAGTTGCACTTCAGACTTGCTTGACGTATCATTGTTGTTACTGAGTGGGTGAAAGTCAGATTTTGCCTCCATTCAGGTACACGCGGTCAACATATATACCAAAATCCTTTCTTATAAGGTGAAGCCCGTCAACTTACCATAGTACAGGCTTTAATAAGTATCGTGCGCAGTAGCGTAGTGTTACAACTTCACTAGCTCTCTTCATCGCAGCCGAAGTCGCTGAAATTTGTAACATCGCTACTTGGTCGGCAAGGGGGTGAGGGGAGGTGAGAGGGGGAACCGAATGGAGATCTTGCACCAGTGTCCAGCATTATATCGCAAATCTATCCGTCGATTCTTGGTGCAACGATTGGCAATTGGCGGTCAATAGAAAAAAATGACCTATTGGGCAAACGCAGGCGGAAAAACGCATCATTGTTTCATTACACGATTCTGATAAACCACAGTGAACTGTAATAACAGTAAATTAGTGTTGTTTTATTATATAAGGACATTCTTGGAGAACTGTGGCTGTTGTGTCCTTATAATGTTTACAATATACAGCAGCAGCCTCTCACAAGTTGGTTACAGTTCGTTTCATTTAAAAAGCACCGTTACCAGCGTCCAATTTACACATTCACGATCAGACGGCTTGTCTGCTTGCATCAAAATATGTGGTGCTTTTTCGAAGGTGCCAGTGCCTGACCTAAAGCGAAACGACTGAAATAATCCCAAGGAATTGTAAACAGAGATCTTAAAAACCCCTCGTTTGACTGATACTGTGGTGGTGTTCGTTAGTCATTAACCCTTAACAGGCAGGATTAATACAGGAGACATAGCGGATCCACAGCAGAGCGGCACGTTTCATCACTGGTCCGATTATTAGGCGCGACAGCGTCACGGTAGCGGTCATCCAAATCCAGAGGCAGGCGCTACAAGAGAGGCATTATGCGTCGCCGAGAGACATACCGTTAAAATTCCGAAAACGTTCGCTCCAAAAACAGTCAAGCAGTATATTACTTGCTCAAATACGTATTTCGCAAAATGAATAGGACGGTAAAATCACAGAAATTTCATCTCCTACGATGGCTTGTCACCACTCCTTTTTCACACGTATCGAACAGGTCAGGGACAGCATGAAAGTGGCACACCATATATTCGCCAGCGCACATCGTAAGCTTGATTCAGATGAACTCCCCCTGCCAGGCGACGTCGATCGTACTGTGCATAGTCCTGGAAGTCTGGGATGCAATTAGTGCAGCATGAGTTATCGGATCGACCTTTTTTCATCAAAATACAGCTTCTGATATGTACGTGAACAACATGTCGCAACGTTTTTTTTCTGATAACTAACGAGAGGACCTGCAGGTAATTCTTGCAGGACAATGAAAGAGTGTAAACCGCCAATGCGTCTATGACGGTATTACGAAGATTCTTCTGATCATCAAGAACACCTCGTCTGAAGTGCTCATTGGCACAACGTTTTATCAGGCGCCTTTCCAAGACCCGTTCTTACTCGAACCGAGCAAAACCAATACGCCTCGTGCCGATTACGTGAAACGGCTCGGAAGGTATGCGGTGGTCGGAGTCTGTCTCGATAGTATTGGTTCCCTCGCCACCCTGGACACTACGAAAGCGACGTACGTGCAAAACACTGTGTCTGCTGGAAATTATTAAATCAAGAATGCAAATATCCAACTTCGTTACTCATTAAACACTTTGCTATCTGGAGGCCATCTACTGGTCATTAAAACGGCAAAATCATGAGGGATATCAGATAACAAAATTTTACTTAATACAGCTATAAAGTCAGAAGAACCTTCGGTGAAATTACAAGCAGAGGTGCTCACATTAAGAGTGCAATGGTAATTCCATTGTTAAATGCAGAGGGGACAGAGAGATACGGACAAATAGAGATATGAGAGATAGAGAGAGAGAGAGAGAGAGACAGAGAGAGAGAGAGAGAGAGAGAGCGGATAGGTGGAAAGAGTGCACTGAAGGCCTCTGTGAGGGAGAAGACTTGTCTGATGTGACAGAAGGAGAAAGAAGAAAGAAGAAACAGGAGTCGATATAAAAGAAATACGGAATTCAGTATTAGAATCAGAATTTAAAAGAGCTTTGGAAGACTTACAACCAAATAAGGCGAACGGCTACATAACATTCCATCAGAATTTCTAAGATCAATAGGGGAAGTGGCAACAAAACAACTATTCACGTTGGTTGTGTATAATGTGAGAGTCAGGTGATACACCATCTGACTTCTGGAAAAATATCATCCACACAATTCCGAAGAGTGCAAGACCCGGCACCTACGAGAATTATCGCACAATCAGCTTTAACAGTTCATGCATACAATTTGCTGACAAAAATAACATACAGAAGAACGGAAAAGAAAACTAAGGATGTGTTAGATGACGATCAGTTTGGCTTTAAGAAACGCAAAGGCACTAGAGAGGCAATTCTGTGGTTGCGGTTGATACTGGAAGCAAGACTAAAGAAAAATCAAGGCGCGTCCATAGGATTAGTCGACAAGGAAAAATCTTTCGAGATTGTAAAATGGTGCAAGATGTTCTAAATTCTGAGGAAAATAAAAGTAAGCATACGGAGAGACGGGTAATGTGCAAAAAGTACAAGAGACAAGAGGGAATAAGTGGTGATTCTGTGCAGAATCGGAGAGGAAAGAAGTACATGGAAAACATTGAAAAGAAGAAGCGACATCTGTTAAGACATCAGGAAATAAGTTGACCACCAAGAACGAAGTGATCGGATTAAAAAGGGTATAAGACAGGGATGTCATCTTTCATCTCTACTGTTCAATCTGTACATCGAAGAAGCAATGAAGGAAATTAACGAAACATTCACGAGGGAATTAAAATTCAAGGTAACGGGATACCAATGATAAGATTTGCTGATGACGTTCCAATCCTCAATGAAAGCGAAGAAGAATTACAGAATCTTCTGAATGGAATGAACAGTCTAATGAGTACAGAATGTGGGCTGAAGGTAAGTTGAGGAAAGAAGAATGCAATGAGAAGTAGCAAAGCGAGAACATCGAGAAACAACATTAGGACCGATGGTCACGAAGTACACTACTTGCCATTAAAATTTCTACACCACGAAGATGACGTGCTACAGACGCGAAATTTAACCGACAGGAAGAAGATGCCGTGATATGCAAATGATTAGCTTTTCAGAGCATTCGCACAAGGTTGGCGCCCGTGGCGACACCTACAACGTGCTGACATGAGGAAAGTTTCCAGCCGATTTCTCATGCACAAACAGCAGTTCACCGGCGTTGCCTGGTGAAACGTTGTTGTGATGCCTCGTGTAAGGAGGAGAAATGCGTACCATCACGTTTCCTACTTTGATAAAGATCGGATTGTAGCCTATCGCGATTGCGGTTTATCGTATCGCGACATTTCTGCTCGCGTTAGTCGAGATCCAATGACTGTTAGCAGAATATAGAATCGGTGGGTTCAGGAGGGTAATAAGGAACGCCGTGCTGGATCCCAACGGCCTCGTATCACTAGCAGTCGAGATGACAAGCATCTTATCCGCATGGCCGTAACGGATCGTGCAGCCACGTCTCGACCCCTGAGTCAACAGATAGGGACTTTTGCAAGACAACAACCATCTGCACCAACAGTTCGACGACGTTTGCAGCAGCATGGAATATCAGCTCGGAGACCATGGCTGCCGTTACCCTTGACGCTGCATCACAGACAGGAGCGCCTGCGATAGTGTACTCAACGACGAACCTGGGTGCACGAATGGCAAAACGTCGTTTTTATCGGATGAATCCAGGTTCTGTTTACAGCATCACGATGGTCGCATCCGTGTTTGGCGACATCGCGGTGAACGCACACTGGAAACGTGTATTCGTCATCGCCATACTGGCGTATCACCCGGCGTGATGGTATGGGGTGCCATTGGTTACACCTCTCGGTCACCTCTTGTTCGTATTGATGGGGCTTTGAACAGTTGACGTTACATTTCAGATGTGTTACGACCAGTGGCTCTACCCTTCATTCGATCCCAGCGAAACCCTACATATCAGCACGATAATACACGACCGCACGTTGCATGTCCTGTACGGGCCTTTCTGGATACAGAAAATGTTCGACGGCTACCCTGGCCAGCACATTCTCCAGATGTCTCACCAATTGAAAACGTCTGGTCAATGGTGGCCGAGCAACTGGCTCGTCACAATACGCCAGTCACTACTCTTAATGAACTGTGGTATCGTGTTGAAGCTGCATCGGTAGCTGTACCTGTACACGCCATCCAAGCTCTGTTTTACTCAATGCCCAGGCGTATCAAGGCCGTTATTACGGCCAGAGGTAGTTGTTCTGGGTACTGATTTCTCAGGATCTATGCACCCAAATTGCGTGAAAATGTAATCACATGTCAGTTCTAGTATAATATATTTGTCCAATGAATACCCGTTTATCATCTGCATTTCTTCTTGGTGTAGCAATTTTAATGGCCAGTAGAGTAGATGAAACTGAGGATTTATGCTATCTAAGCAGCAAAATAATCTATGAGGGACGGAGCAAAGTGGACATAAAAAACAGACTAGAACTAGCAAAGAGTGCATTCCTGGCTAAGAGAAGTCTATCAGCCTCAAACATAGGCCTTAATTTGAGGAAGAAATTTCTGAGAATGTACGTCTGGAACACAACACTGTATGGTAGTGACACGTGGACTGTGGAGAAAACCGGAACAGAAGAGAATCTAAGTATTTGTGAGATGTTGCGCTTCTGTGCAGAGTCGGAGAGGAGAGAAATAGATGGAAAACACTGAAAAGTAGAAGGGACATCTGTTAAGACATCAGGGAATAACTTCCACGGTCTTAGGAGCTGTTGAGGGTAAAACTGTAGGGGAACATAAAGAGGTTGTCACAGGAGAGGAATTCGCCGGGTACTCTATCAAACGAAACACTTGCTAGTACCGCGGGGAACAAGTTCAAAAATAATGTGGCATGAGACACATTATTCCAAATTGTGATCCCCTTGCCCCGATGCTAGTCAGACTGCGTACAAAATAACTAAGTCCTACAAGGGCCCGCACTCTCCTTTTCCGGGAATGAAAAATGAGAGCAAAAAATTACAAGAGCTAACGGTAAAGGGCGATCCGCCATCAGATCAATGGCTGGCCGATTGTGGCCCGTTGGCCGCGGTCTGTGCATCAATGGTATACAGTAAAGTAGCAAAATTACCGAGTAAATCTGTTGGCAATTTTTGAGCACACGGGGTGCGAAATTTAATGCTAAGAGCTGCCACCTCTGGCTCTAAAGCGGCTATGCATCGAGTCGAAATGAGCTTGGATGACATATGGACACAGCATTCCACGCTGCTTCAGCTCTTCGCAAGAGTTCATCAATCGTAGCGGATGGCGAGTGGTGGAGTGCCATTGTATCAGCATTCCACTAAAAGATATATTCGACGAATGAGAGGCCTCCAGAACATGGCCTAGTCAAAAGTCGAAAACTCTATATCGGAATTAAGTCAGGACATCATGGGCAATGTGCGGTCTTGCGTTATCTGGTTGAATCCAAAGGAGAACTCGAAGGTATGGCACAGCCACCGGCCTTAACCCATCACGGATTGGTCAGCTACTGTACAAATTATCAGTTGTGGGAAGCAGAGACGAGTGAGTTGTGTACGCAGTGGCACCCCACGTCTCCTTGTCAGCTGGGCGGACCGAACGACTAATACACGTTGACAATATTCGCTCTCGTCGGAACCTCCGCACACGCCCATCGTGATCCTGTTCGCAGATTGGGGACCCTGCTTAAATGACAACATTATGCCAGTCTTGTCGCTTGGTTGATCACTATCGGCGTGTCTCTGCAGCAGCGTAAAGGGAATCAACAAGATTGGTCGCCGTGCTCACAGTCCGTCGTATTACAGAAGTCGCGCGGTCCGCGTGAGTGTTCGTTTTGCTGCAAACCCATTTCATGGTTCAAGGTACCTGATAACGGTAATTTTATGTGGCTCAACGGCCCACTGCAAGCCTATCGTTCAACTGGATGCTACTTCGGTGACTTGCAGATCCCTAATCTACCTCAGTTATCCAATGGCGAAACGGGACTTGCAGTTTAACGTGGAACCTGAACCACGAGTCGAACCTCGCGAGTCCCCACCTCGTTGAGAGGGGAAGGCTGGATAAAAAGCACACTGAAAATTTCCGGACCCGGCCGGGATTCGATACTGCGGCCCCTCTGTTCCCAGGCACGCGCTTTGCCGCTTGATCACCGTCCCGGCGGAGTGAACGCGACAATATGATTGTTTTCTCGAGTGCTAATTGGATGTGGACTGTTGAAACCCTGCATGGCTCGCGTGAACCCATTGATTCTATATTAGATCAACACCAGCAGCAAATCCGCGAAACAATAAACTGCAGTCTCGATAGACCGCGAACCCTCCGTCGGCGAATCTGGATACGTACTGTTAAACATTTCTCCTCCTCACGCGAGGTACAACACGATGTTCTCAGAAACGACCAATAGTGACATGCAATTTCTGAATTAGAAAAATGCAACATAACTTAAACTGTGCGAGCTAATTAAGGCCGTAGAACCACGGTCTTTTCCGAACGTTCTTCTGAGCAAAAAAGTGATTCTGGTTCCTATAGTCGGAGGTCTTTGGCTACTTTCACTGGTGCGCTGCGTGTTCGCTTGTGTTTTGGTTTCATGAAACAAACTCTGCAGCAACTGTTCGACATAAATTTCGCATCGAATACGCCAAAGAACCTCCAAGCAGGCCTACAATTTACTCTTGGCATAAAAGCTTTTCTGAGACTGGTTCTTAACTGCGGCATTTTAAATCACCAGGTAGCTCGCATGTTGTTGATTATGTCGAACGGGTTAGGGAGCGCTTTTTAATTACACAGTTCGATGAAGATAGCAAGGTGGGATGGTTTACTACCAGCAAGACGGTGCACCACATCATTTCCTCACTGGAAATTCAAGGTTTCCTCGATATTCGCTTCCCAGGTGGGTGGTTAGGCCGTGAAGGCCAATCGCCACCTCGTTCCCCAAACCTTGACACCACTGGATTTCGTTCCCTGGGGTTTCATGAAAGAGTATATATATATATGTTCCTCTCGTACCAAACAATTTAGCCGACTTGAAAAATCGAATCTACGCTGCCGTTGCACAAGTCACGCCCGATTTGCTGCAACGAGTATGGGAAGAAATTGATTGCCGGAGGTATGTTTATCGCATCAAAAATAGTAATCACATCGAACCAAAATGACACTTGTCCCATATGTGAAACTTGAGGTGGTTTACTACTTAATGATACATCTATCGATTCTGTAAGTTATCTCAATAAATTTCTAAATCATTCCAAAGTTGTAAAGTTCTTTTTGACTCAACCTATAAAGAAATAATTTGATAACAATTTTCATCCCATATTTCACCCCCTCAGGAGTGGAATTTTGAACAATCCCTTCTTAAACGACGTCTTCAGTGTTAAGATTAACACGCTCTCCAAATTTTAAGTTACTATCCCCAGCGGTCTGGGCTGAGCGATAGTGATTCAGCCAGTCAGTCAGGAAATTTTCTTTTCCCCGTGAACCATGGACCTTGCCGTTGGTGGGGAGGCTTGCGTCCTCAACGATACAGATAGCCGTACCGTGGGTGCAACCACAACGGAGGGGTAGCTGTTGAGAGGCCAGACAAACGTGTGGTTCCTGAAGAGGGGCAGCAGCCTTTTCAGTAGTTGCAGGGGCAACAGTCTGGATGATTGACTGATCTGGCCTTGTAACACTAACCAAAATGGCCTTTCTGTGCTGGTACTGCGAACGGCTGAAAGCAAGGGGAAACTACAGCCGTAATTTTTCCCGAGGGCATGCAGCTTTACTGTACTGGCAATGGCAAGGAAAGAGTTTCTGAAGAAGAGAAATTTGTTATCATCGAGTATAGATTTAAGTGTCAGGAAGTCTTTTCTGAAAGTATTTGTATGGAGTGTAGCCATATATGGAAGTGAAACGTGGACGATAAATAGACAAAAAGAGAACAGAAGTTTTCGAAATGTGGTGCTACAGAAGAATGCTGAAGATTAGATGGGTAGATCACATAACTAATGAGGAAGTATTGAATAGAAATGGGGAGAAGAGAAATTTGTGGCATAGCTTGACTAGAAGAAGGGATCGGTTGGTAGGGCATATTCTGAGGCATCAAGGAATCACCAATTTAGTATTGGAGGGCAGCGCGGAGGGTAAAAATCGCAGAGGGAGACCAAGAGATGAATACACTGAACAGATTCAGAAGGATGCAGGTTGCAGTAGATACTGGGAGATGAAGAAGCTTGCACATGATAGGGTAGCATGAAGAGCTGCATCAAACCCGTCTCTGGACTGAAGACCACAACAACAACACATAAATCGATGTAGATGGTGTCACTCTTACCAACTTCGTGTGGTTGCGCTGAAATAGTACCGATCCATTTAGATATTTAATTTTACCTTTGTTGCGCGCCGCCTTCATGTTGTTGTTTTAATGACCAGCAGCGTACATAGCAAAGAAGCAGAGAAGACAACTACTATGCATCCGAAAGTGGGACTGACGCCGGCGTGTAAAGAGGAAGGGCTGTAAGAGGCGAGGAGCAGCTGTAAGGCGCAGCATCCAGACCATAGCCACGGGCAAGTGGCTGTGGCGTGTCCCGCCAGGTAGGAAGCAAAGCACAGCACAGCAGAGCAGCTGCCGCGGCTGACCTTCACTTGTTTACAGCCCGGCCAGCCGCACAAATGACCAACTACTAAAGCCCTCTGCTCTGCCTCACCCATCTGCCACTGGTGGACTGTTCTAACACAGTAACCATTCTCCTCTGAATCCATCTGAGAGGTCGGCCGTGTGGCCGAGCAGTTCTAGGCGCTTCAGTCTGGAGCCACGCGACCGCTACGGTCGCAGGTTCGAATCCTGCCTCGGGCATGGATGTGTGTGATGTCCTTACGTTAGTTGGGTTTAAGTAGTTCTAAGTTCTAGGGGACTGATGACCTCAGATGTTAAGTCCCATAGTGCTCAGAGCCATTTGAAATATGTGAACAACTTCACATCTCACTGGCGTCAAGTTCTCCGAGAAGTTTGACCGGCAAGGGGAGTAGAGGTGGTGGCGTAAAGTTCCTGACCGGCAGACATCGCGCCAATGTCCTTGTTTAAATAAGAAACCTCTCCGCAGCATCTCGTAAGTGATGGCATGTGACGCCGCTGATGGTGGTAAGTCCGTCGGATGGAGACATTAAACCCATCGGCCCCTTTGGTGCTATTCGCGAGGAGTAGGCTATGTGCCGGCATCGGCTTTCATCCTCTCCCTTCTCTTATCATCATCATCATCATCATCATCATCATTCAACACAAACGTCATCCAACACAAACATCATCCAACACAAACATCATCCAACACAAACATCATCCAACACAAACATCATCCAACACAAACAACCTACTCTGCTACACAAACACACACAAAATACATGCACATAGTATTACAAATATTGTAACTGAGCATATTGAAATTAAATAAACAAAATAAATTAGTACAACCTAGAGACACACTCTCTACGCTGGTTACAGACGTAAATTCATAAGTAGACAGCTTCATGCAAACTCAAATTTGCGTCTGTCACAGAATGTTGTGGTTTAACCTGTTACGTAATTTCGTGGCCATAAAATTTTTGGCGAAAAATGTATCTTCTCCTCGACACAACCACAACATTGTGTGACCGGTGTAGAGTGTGGAGCGTATGCATCGGCGTCTGAATGAAGCGCACTAATTGTTCTTTCCGCGCAGCAAGTAGTACTTGCTATCTATAGCTGACGCAGCTAATTCAGTGCAAGACGCAACGCAACCTCATTGCCATCTTAGATGCTGTTGCAAGAAATCGACGATGCTTTCCACTCAGGACAGACACGTAACAAAATGTCTTCCACCTACTGACGATGTAACCGTCGTACATCATGGAGGAAGAAACAACAACTCTATGATTTACGCATAACTACGTATTTTTTTCCATTATAATTCGCAGTAGTAGTCCTCGCAACATGAACTACTATTAATGGGATTGTTTAAGTATTTTTCTTCGGCAAGCCGTAGTTACTTGACTTTGTATATAAACTGACATCAGTTTTATATACGTGAAATGCAACTCTAGCAGAGACTGTAACCTACCAGAAGCATAAGAATCTTCAAACAGTGACCACAGTTCCTAGTGGAACCCACGACACAACCATGTACCAATACACACACACACACACACACACACACACACACACACACACACACACACACACACAGAGAGAGAGAGAGAGAGAGAGAGAGAGAGAGAGAGAGAGAGAGAGAGATATGAGCGTGGTATTTACCAAATACGACTAGCGTTAAGCTAGAATAGTAGCAACAACAGGTATACTGTAAATCAGAAACCCTACACGTCTGAGGCTCAGGCTGTTAATCTACTAAATTTCTTAGTATTTTTACGTAATGCTTTCCTATGCTAAATAAATGTGCGACTTAAAATCACATAAAACTGCATTACTAATGTCGTCAAAGTCTGGCATTTAGAAATAATTTACAAAAAAGAAACGTAAATCAACGTAGGGCAGCTCTTACAAGGCCATTTTCACTGCATCTCTGCTATGCCACATCTGGAATGACTAATAGGTGCCGGCCAGTGTGGCCGGGCGGTTCTAGGCGCTTCAGTCTTGAGCCGCGCGACCACACCGGTCGCATGTTCGAATACCACCTCGGGCATGGATGTGTGTGATGTCCTTAGGTTAGTTAGGTTTAAGTAGTTCTAAGTTCTACGGGACTGATGACATCAGATGTTAAGTCCCATAGTGCTCAGAGCCATTTGAACCATTTGACTAATAGGTCACCGTCGTATTTCAGTAGTGCGGCGTGGCGAGCTAGGAAGCAGTGACCTTATACTGGTCGCCTTCACCGCCGACGTTGCCTTTCAACTCGCCTCTACAGCACGCCACAGCACCTGGCCGACAGACTTCGCACCTGCCGAGGTGTAGCATTGGTTTGGAACCCGTCCGTGCTTAAACGAAAGAGGGAAGGAAGATTAGATTCTAACCTCACATCAACGGCAAGAGCATTGAAGGCGAACCACAAGCACGAACGGAGAAAGAAAATAGACCGTGTCATTTTCACAGTAACCATCTCAGCATCAGTCTTAAGGGTTTTCGGGAAATGATGGAAAACCAAACTGAAGAAAGCTGCGTAGGAATTTGAAACGCTTCCCTCGCGAGTACGAGTCCGCTGTTTTACCACTACGCTTATAAGCTCTGTTTTCTGTCATGAAAATACTGAGCCAAGAACGAAGTTAAGTCGATCGCGCAGCTTGTACAATTCCACATTCGGAAATGCCGCCTTTAGAAATAAACACTGATGTCATGACGTGTTAAATGCGTGTGTACAGAATATACTGGGTATTTCAGGAGGAGACGTAAATATTTTAGGATGAGACTAATTCAAATATAACATTCAACATAATACATATCCAATTTAAATTGATTACAAAGATACAGCTCTTAGAATGTAGCCCAAAAAGTCACAGAACATATTAAGCAAATGTGATGTGATAAAGTTGAAATATTATTACACTGCACGTTCGGATTCTCTTGACAACATCGCATGTAATTCTTCTGAGACCGTTTTGAATTCTTTTTTGGGGTAGCGCTAACCATAATTCGAACGGTCAATTCATACCCTGTGTTTACTCTTTCTTTGTAGACTTCGAATTCCAACCATCCCCGAATTCAAAAATGGAAACGGATAAGGTTTTGGATCGGTACAAACTGTCACAGTTTGGCCAGCAAGGTTTCACCTTCCATACAATGTAAGCTTTATATTATGTGACCTGACTACTACAATACCACTCTTACTTGTCGGTGCCGGCCGAAGTGGCCGCGCGGTTCTGGCGCTGCAGTCTGGAGCCGCGAGACCGCTACGGTCGCAGGTTCGAATCCTGCCTCGGGCATGGATGTGTGTGATGTCCTTAGGTTAGTTAGGTTTAACTAGTTCTAAGTTCTAGGGGACTAATAACCTCAGCAGTTGAGTCCCATAGTGCTCAGAGCCATTTTACTTGTCGGTGGCCCGAAGGACTCAGATTTATTTTGTTCAAAAATGGTTCAAATGGCTCTGAGCACTATGGGACTTAACATCTGTGGTCATCAGTCCCCTAGAACTTAGAACTACTTAAACCTAACTAACCTAAAGACATCACACACATCCATGACCAAGGCAGGATTCGAACCTGCGACCGTAGCAGTCCCACGGTTCCGGACTGAGCGCCTAGAACCGCTAGACCACCGCGGCCGGCATTTATTTTGTACCACATATCTTACTGTGTGTTTAATTTCCTTCCTACTTTCGCAATACGATGTTACGTTCTTGGAAATTTTCATCATTATATGTAATATAAAAGTAATTTGTATTCCATCTGTACTGTTGCCTAAAATGATTACTTCTACAAACGCCAATTTTATTCTGCATTGTCAGTAAGTGTGTGATATTGCTTTGCTTTCAAAGCTTCGCATTTAGTCCAATATATTTTTTGACGAGGGCTGTGAATAGTCGTTTATGACTTCTTGGAAGCTGAAGAAGATCCTTAAATGGAGGGAGGGAATGGAGGCAGCATATCAGAATAACCACAATAGCGTGTTGCATTGCTGGACGTGAAGTTATTCCAGAGGCCACCAGTGTCAGGAGAGCTCAGTGATTGCGTTTAGAACACAAAGCCATTGTGTTCATCTGCACATCGCTGTAGTTTATCTCGATATAAAAGCTGCGCCCTGAAGGCTGAACAAAAGTGCGTACGAACACGAATGAATCGTGGTTTCGGCTCATGCGCCAGCCATACTCTACTGCTGTCTACGGTCTAGTAAAGCTAGTTTCGTGGTTATCACGGCACGTCGGCTCCTCCGCGCTTTTACAGCATGTGGATTATCTTTATATCGTGCGTCTTCTTTCAAGCAGCATCTCAGCTGGGCTCAGTTGTGTGGTGTGCTGCCTTGCAGACCCGCAACAAGGCTACGAGAAGCTTCTCCCCGTACCGTACAGCCAATAAAAGAACGTTTATAACACTATTGGTTTATTCTTACTTCACATATTACCCCTCAAAAGCGCCTTGAAGAGATCTTGTTGGGACCGTAGGAAAGGACATATCCCCTGCTTGTGAGAGAAGTTCATTCCACACATTAGTAAATTCGAGAAAGGAACGTTGTTTCAAATGCTCTTTACACCGTTCACAGTTCAGAATATTATCCCAGGCTTGCTGCATTCCTGTAATTTGGACATATTGATGAGCATAAATGTTGAAACACGATTTTCAACCACCGAATCTGATGGTCTTTGTTATTATACAGGACTGCATCTGGAGCATTCGAAAATGCAGAGCCTACGTCGAAACCAGAAATAACTATAAACGTCTGTAACAAGTAAACTTGTGGCAATGTAGTATAGGGTGCTGCGAAATTTTAGGGTAAATGCTGTACATAGCGCAGAGGACTGTAGAGGAAGTACTCTGAGGTAACGACGTAATGGTCAGAGACGACTAACTGATTTTTCATTGATGTAAACAACTTAACCTTGGAGCAACAACCTAACCTGAAAGCAACTGCTCAAGTTGCATTCCACGCACTACAACGACACTTAATGCTTGACCTCCCTCTCTTAAATCTCCTTGTTGCCTTGCGTACACTGAGGCAGTTAACTAGAGACCTATGTGCCACTTTCTCTTCAGTCTCCACTAGTCTTTCGTACACCAACAAATTCCTGTAAACCTATACCAAAAATCCAACTTTGTCATATCATCTACGCCTAATCTAATTGCGCAAGCAACCTGACGGTGTGTGGTGGAGAGTACTTCTGGTACCACTGCTCCCACCTTCCTTGTTTCACTCGCGAGAGGCGCGTGGAAACAGTGATTGTCTTTAGGCCTCTGCATCAGCTCTAATTTTGCGAATTTTCTCGGCGTTCTCATTCCGCGACATATATGTGGGTGCAAATAATACGCTGTCCGACTCATCCCGGAGAGACTCAGAGGCGTTTTTGCATTGATTTTCAAAGTAGCGCCACGAACGGCGATGCAAAAACACGAACAATTTACAAATGAGTGCGGCATACGCAATGTCCAATCAACAGCCTGCAATATCATAAATATTGATTTCCGACCATCTCAGTTTAGGATCCTTTTCAGCAATGGTAGCCAACATTTCTGAGACGCTCGCGCCTGAACGGGACTACCTGACAGACAATATCCCAACAAAATTTATCAGCTAAACAAACTTCAGACAGGAAAAAATTACATTCCTATTTTTAAAACGATGCAAAGAAACTTTTTACTTACATTCCAAAACGACAATGAAAGCTCGCAACGAAAGTCAGACCGGTATGAAGCGCACTACATGCCTGGATATGCAAATGATTAGCATTTTGGCGCAACCAAACAGAATAGGTAATATTGACAGCACCTACATTATGTGTATAAGGAAAGATAAATACCAAGTTTCTCATTCAGAGATTGTACTTGAATTTCAAATGCGACAAGGTCGTGTTACACCTCGTATGAAGGAGAAACCTGACAGCGTTCTGACGTTACGCAATATGTGACAGACGCCTTCAGGAGAGCCATATTGAACGGCACCTTTCCACATTCAAAGCCGCTCGCTTCTCTGCAAACATAGGAAAACCTTCTCACGATTCCAGATCCACGCACGGACAACTCCTGAGTGATTTGAGAAGCATGATATTCAACTCTCACTGATGTCCTGGCCACCAAATTCGCCTGATTTGAAACCGGTGGAACGTCCGGACCACTACTAGGCACCAGTTCCCCGCATGCACACCGCCGGCTCGCAACTTATCTGTGCGTAGACATCAGGTGCCACATACCTCCGGAAACCCACCAAGGAATTATTGAAACAACGCCACGTAGAACTGTAGCTCAACTGCATTCCAAATGTGGACCAAGCTGCTACATTCATGTTCACAAACAACAGAACATCTTGAACGCCTAGAGATACGACGACAGGACGTTCATATTCACAGAACATGTACATTAGTATGTTCTGCAGAAATGAGTAGCATTTCAGTCACCTCGGTTCAGCATGTGTCCTGCTGCCTAGGGCGGCATTGTCGCATGTAAGGCACGAATGGCGTCCTGTGACATAGCCATCCATACTTCATTCACCTGGTGCCAAAGTTCATCTTTGGTGGTTAGCATTGGGTCACAGCATGCACCCGTCGTTCACCATATCCCAAACATTGGCGGTAAGTACGGTGATCTGGTGGACCATTGCAAAAGGCTGACATCCTGTCACACCAAGAAGGCACGTGTTCCTGCAGTAACATGTAGTCGTGCGTTGTCTTGCTGAAAAATGACGTCTTGGGTGTTGCGTAGAAACGGTACGGCTACGGGTCTCAGGATGTCATTCACGTAGTGCTCACTGGTCACAGTGCCCTGAACACGTACCAACTGTGATTTGTGGTTGTACCCAATAGCACTCCCCACCATAAGGCCTTGAGTTGGTGCTGTACGTCTTGTGCGAAGGCAGTCACTGTGATCCCGCTCGCTCTGTGTGTTGCGAACCAAAATGCGGCCATTATTTTCAAACTAACAGAACCTGCATTCGCCTGAAAACACTATTGACGCCATTCAGATCCCCACAGACATCTTTCCATACACCATTGCCGTCTAGCATGTTTCTGCACATTCGTCGAAGGTAGGCGCAGAAGTGGACGATGCGCCCTAACCCATGCCGTAACAAACGGCGACGGACTGTCAGCCCTGACGTGTACGCCCTACGAGGACGCTGATCTGTTCTGCAATGCCACTGGGATTAGGTGTCGATCTTCTCGATGGGGTTGTCTGGGCGGCGCGACCTGAACCATCTCGTTGTGTTCTATGGCCTTCCGTGAACCAGTCTGGAAACACCCGTTGCACTGTCTAAACACTTCGTCCCACCCGAGCAGCAATCTCCGGGATGGATGCATCGCATTCTTCCATGTCAATAATACGCCTCTTCCAAACTCACTGATTTGACGATACGGTTCGCCCATACGTCTGCGACGCATCCTGCACGTCTGCTGAAGTCACACCGATCTATTATCCAAGGTTTATAGCGACAACGAGAGCCGCAAGCATATGCTACCGGTACGTGGTGTCGCGTGGCGTTATACATGTTGACTTGAACCCGCAGACCGACATGGTTCAAATACTAATCTTTTCTGCAGAATTTACTAATGTACATGTCCTTTGAATATGAACGTCCTATTTCTAGTCGTTCAACGTGTTCTGTTTTCTTTTCTGAACATGGGTGCATTAAGTAGATGGTCATAATGGATTGGTTCATCAGTGTATTTCCACAAAAGGTGCTGGGAAAGGCCGGCTCGCAGTTGTTATTTGCCAGGAAATTCCAAAACAGTGTAAACTCCGCTGCTTAGTGACACATTCATTCGTGATCTTTCTGCATTATTTCGTCTTTGAACCTGAAGCTAAACGATAATCCACACTGAGAAAAAATTCTTGCAGCTGGCCGCTGTGACCGAGTGGTTCTAGGCGCTTCAGTCTGGAACCGCGCGACCGCTACGGTCGCAGGTTCGAGTCCTGCCCCAGGCATGGGTGTGTGTGATATCCTTAGGTTAGTTAGGTTTAAGTAGTTCTAAGTTGCAGCGGACTGATGACCTCACATGTTAAGTCCCTTAGTACTCAGAGCCATTCGAACTTTCTTTCAAGCAAATGCAATTAGAATAAATATTCATGTTACCCTCTCATTAACCTAAGAAGAGTATGTAAGTCCATGAATTTTGTTTCATACATAACGAAGTTCCATTTTTCCTCCTCACAGAGTCCACATAAAACTGTTAGGCCACGGCCCACTTATGAGGATTACTGAAAGGCCAACAGACGATCTCCAGACCGAACAAGTCCGGATGTCGGAAACAAGCTGTGGCCCAGAGAACAGGGTGTTGCCAGCGATGATATGTTGCTACCCCTACCAAGTATGGGATAATCGCACCCACTCCATCGTCATCTAATTACTACAGACGTTGACTAGGGTACCCTCCTTCCTGCCCTGGAGACCTCAGTTAATCACAGAGCAAGAGCATGGAGCCAGAGGCGCTCCCGGCTGGAGCGGCAGAGAAGCGCCAGCCGTCGCGACGCCGACGCCGGGTTCCGGCGGGCGCCGCCGCGCCGCTGTGTCTCCGAGAGCAAAGTTTGCCGCCTCCCGCCGCTCCCGCTCCCTGACGAACGCACAAACTTCGCCGCCAGCCAAACTTCTGCGCGACCCCATTTCCGAGAGCCCAACAGTTGACAAGCTCCGAAAAGGAGCAACAAGAGGAACCGATCCCTTCCCCCGCTGCTGGGGCGCCTTTTAAAAGCTGCTGTCATTCTAAGCTAAATCCCCGTACAGACGATAAGTCTGCAGCAGAACACTCCCCTAATCAGTGTTTAGCCCGGCCTCGCTAGCCACCTTTGTCTGCTTCTTGGGATTCGTCTTTATTGAAATGGTCGCATCAGGTGAGCGACTGAAGACTTTGTAGTAAAGAGAAAACGCCATACAACCTGCAACGCTCTCTGCAATCTCACCAAAGAAGAGGCTTTTTCCGGAAGTTCAAACATATGAATGTCACTGCAAAACGAAACACTTCATTCGTATTATTTAAAAAAATGGCTCTGAGCACTATGGGACTTAACTGCTGAGGTCATCAGTCCCCTAGAACTTAGAACTACTTAAACCTAACTAACCTAAGGACATCACACACATCCATGCCCGAGGCAGGATTCGAACCTGCGACCGTAGCCGTCGCCCGGTTCCAGACTGTAGCGCCTAGAACCGCTCGGCCACTCCGGCCAGCCGTATTATTTACTTACAGGGTGTTCCAGGAGGAGTGGTCAATATCCAGGGATATCAGAGGAAAGCTCATTTGAAGCAAAACACTTGAGATGGACTTACTGTCTACTCCGATAGGATCCGGAGAAAGAACACATTTAATGTACATCTGTTTTTGGACTATCGCGCGCATGTGTGTGGACGCTTTTTTCCCTAGTCCAGCCTACCTCGTTGCTTTCAGCCTCTTTGTTCGTGATGTCTTTCTGCCATTAAATAAGGCTGTTGAAAGTGCGGTTGACCATGGTGTAGCGCCGGCCGAAGTGGCCGTGCGGATCTAGGCACTGCAGTCTGGAACCGCGAGACCGCGACGGTCGCAGGTTCGAATCCTGCCTCGGGCATGGATGTGTGTGATGTCCTTAGGTTAGTTAGGTTTAACTAGTTCTAAGTTCTAGGGGACTAATGACCTCAGAAGTTGAGTCCCATAGTGCTCAGAGCCATTTGAACAATTTTTTTGACCATGGTGTCGTGTGAGTGAAATAGTGCGAGAGACTGAGAGTGTAACAGAGAGAAGCATCGGTTAACAGTGTTTGCACACACGCTGACTACATGCCACAGATGTATACTAATGAAGAATATGCAGATAAGGTTTATGTTTACAGCTTGTGCGATGGTAGCATTACTGCTGCTGTCGAAGATAGCGTCGGCGCTTTCTGACACGTCGAGTTCATGATCGTAGAGTGTTTACCAGAGTTTTCAGAGTGGGAAAATAGACACGCTACAGCGGAAATCAATTTCAAGGTCCTTTTTCGATCACTGTTAGGAGAGGCGTGATCGATGACGTGCTGATACGTCCAGTCATTTTAGAAGGGCGAATGATGGAACAGAATTATTTGGGGTTTTTGTAACATTCGTTTGTTGAACACTTGCAGGGCGTTCCTTTGGCCACGCGGACTGCATTGAAGTTATGGGTGGGACATTCGAACATTTACTGAGAACTGTACAACAGCAGTAATGAGACATGTACTATAATTCTTGGAGGTCAATGTGTTAAAAATACATATTTTTAGTTGATACTTCGTAAAATGGATATTTCAGTACTTACTAATTGTTGTGCATGTGTAAGCCTGACTATGTATTGAACACAGAAAATAAATAACGGTCAACGTTAAATGCGTTCTATCACAGAAACCATTCGGAATAGGGCGTATGTCCATATGAAGCTTTTTGTGGTTCCTGGGACATCTTGTATATGTATATCGTTCATTCTTTATCACGTCGTGGTCGCCACAGGACGGATTAATTATTATTTACGTTTAACAATATTTTGATACGAAATTTAAAAATCGAAACATGTTTTCCTGCAGGGCATTTGTGTTCTATTTTTGTAAAGATATTTATCAAATCACATGAACATACTATTACGAAATGGTTAAAGAGTAACTTAGTTTTCAGACACTGCCTTCATTTTTACGTATCCTACACTCTCCGAATTGAAATCTGGATCGGAGAGTTTCTTCCTTGACAACCCATACCCAGCGGCTTGTAAAAGATGCTTTACAGCGCATCAGCGCTGAGAATTTTGCCCCACCACACCGCGCAGGAATTTCTGTGTAAATTACTTAATCGAGTTTTGATGTGTTGCAGGCTCCTATGAATTTCTGAGTACACTAAATACGGAACAAACATGGCACTAACAATGAACTACCTTCTTTCCCACCGCTTCAGTGTGCGTAAGACGATCAGTGGCGCCGAAGCGTGATGTTTACTGGGGATTTAATTTCATGTTTGCTGCGTGGCGTTGCGCCGCCAGTGTGTAATCCCGAGCCAACATCGACGAAAACAATGATGTGGCGCACCTGTGCGGATGAGATACGGCCAGAGAAGAAAATCAACCCGAGCCTCATGAACGTGGCCACGCAGCTCTCGCCTGTACTCAATAACCTGTATGTGCTTTAAACGGGAACATTTTAGTTTACGCCTCAACTGACTGTTATTGGTAGGGAATGGAACATCAAGTTTACTGTTACCAGTCATTGTTCATTTATTTCCACAACATGTTTCGAAGGTTTAAACCTCCATCATCACATGGATTTATTTGGATTAATATGGTACGTATTGTTGTTTTACGGCTTTGGAGTAACTTCGGCGCTGTCTCCAGTGATCACAAGCTCCTTCCCCGTCGTGTTACATTACATACATTATCACACAAAACGAAACGAGTTGTAGAATTAAATAGTGATTGGTAACAGTAAACTTGTTCCATTCCAAGTTGTATGTGATTAGATAATCTACGTCTTACACCTTGTGACATTTTCACCAGAAACGTTTCTTCCAGAGCACTTTTATTAGAAGTCGCCTTAAACAAGTGATTCGTTTAAAAGTTGCGCAAAAGACGAGGTACCGATGCCCGTGCAGCGGCAGGCACCAGTGGTTTAGATAACAAATGGCGCGCTTGGGAATGTACGTGGACAGAAACAAACACTGACCGTAACATTAAAAAGGCCTTGGCCTCGGAATACCTAACGACCTGAATACAATCACACTTAAAAAACCGTCACTATTAAGAAACCCGAAACTCAGCGAAACTCAGAAATCACAAGAATACTCCACAGAAATATATAAGTCCATAACAAATACAATTTAGCAACCATCAGTGGTATCATATTGTGAGGCCGATCGCCCACAGTAGTTTACGAAGACGCACAAAGTTCGAAGTTTTAACGAAATCAATGTTACAGGAGAGATGACCTTCTGAGGTATCGGACGTAGGGTGCGATGTAATCCTACTAGGCCGCCGACATGTAGTGGATGTATTAATTAAACTGCTCAAAATTGGTCTGTTTGTTCTTGATATAGGCACGAGTAAAGTCAGGCGAAGAACTACGCAAGTTATTTTGGTCGTGTGACCGTGTATTTCGTGATTACTCATCAGTAATGAACTGCCTTCACCACTATTGGCAAGGCTGAATAGAAAGGTGACATAAAAAAACTTCTCTTTCAAGTACGATATAAAACCAGCTTATGCAACCAGAACAATTCTCACAAATTTCGATATTCGCAACAGGTCGAGATAGTATGAGACAGGCACTGCACGGTAGATGACAAGTCCAACGTTGCAACTTCAGCGGTAATTGGCGACAGGTACTTGACTTAATCGAGATTGCTCTATCGCTCCATACATCGGTCGGGGGGAACAAATAAACCAGTAACATTGAAAGATACTTTATTAACGAATTATAGAAGCAGCGCGCAATGCTGCTAGGTACAGGGTATGTTTTAAATATACAGGGTGTTTCAAAAATGACCGGTATATTTGAAACGGCAATAAAAACTAAACGAGCAGCGATAGAAATACACCGTTTGTTGCAATATGCTTGGGACAACAGTACATTTTCAGGCAGACAAACTTTCGAAATTACAGTAGTTACAATTTTCAACAACAGATGGCGCTGCAAGTGATGTGAAAGATATAAAAGACAACGCAGTCTGTGGGTGCGCCATTCTGTACGTCGTCTTTCTGCTGTAAGCGTGTGCTGTTCACAACGTGCAAGTGTGCTGTAGACAACATGGTTTATTCCTTAGAACAGAGGATTTTTCTGGTGTTGGAATTCCACCGCCTAGAACACAGTGTTGTTGCAACAAGACGAAGTTTTCAACGGAGGTTTAATGTAACCAAAGGACCGAAAAGCGATACAATAAAGGATCTGTTTGAAAAATTTCAACAGACTGGGAACGTGACGGATGAACGTGCTGGAAAGGTACGGCGACCGCGTACGGCAACCACAGAGGGCAACGCGCAGCTAGTGCAGCAGGTGATCCAACAGCGGCCTCGGGTTTCCGTTCGCCGTGTTGCAGCTGCGGTCCAAATGACGCCAACGTCCACGTATCGTCTCATGCGCCAGAGTTTACACCTCTATCCATACAAAATTCAAACGCGGCAACCCCTCAGCGCCGCTACCATTGCTGCACGAGAGACATTCGCTAACGAAACAGTGCACAGGATTGATGACGGCGATATGCATGTGGGCAGCATTTGGTTTACTGACGAAGCTTATTTTTACCTGGACGGCTTCGTCAATAAACAGAACTGGCGCATATGGGGAACCGAAAAGCCCCATGTTGCAGTCCCATCGTCCCTGCATCCTCAAAAAGTACTGGTCTGGGCCGCCATTTCTTCCAAAGGAATCATTGGCCCATTTTTCAGATCCGAAACGATTAGTGCATCACGCTATCTGGACATTCTTCGTGAATTTGTGGCGGTACAAACTGCCTTAGACGACACTGCGAACACCTCGTGGTTTATGCAAGATGGTGCCCGGCCACATCGCACGGCCGACGTCTTTAATTTCCTGAATGAATATTTCGATGATCGTGTGATTGCTTTGGGCTATCCGAAACATACAGGAGGCGGCGTGGATTGGCCTCCCTACTCGCCAGACATGAATCTCTGTGACTTCTTTCTGTGGGGACACTTGAAAGACCAGGTGTACCGCCAGAATCCAGAAACAATTGAACAGCTGAAGCAGTACATCTCATCTGCATGTGAAGCCATTCCGCCAGACACGTTGTCAAAGGTTTCGGGTAATTTCATTCAGAGACTACGCCATATTATTGCTACGCATGGTGGATATGTGGAAAATATCGTACTATAGAGTTTCCCAGACCGCAGCGCCATCTGTTGTTGAAAATTGTAACTACTGTAATTTCGAAAGTTTGTCTGCCTGAAAATGTACTGTTGTCCCAAGGATATTGCAACGAACGGTGTATTTCTATCGCTGCTCGTTTAGTTTTTATTGCCGTTTCAAATATACCGGTCATTTTTGAAACACCCTGTAGCATCCAACAAACAGGGACAGTATAGTACCGGAAATGTTACAACTTGGGAGGTCGGTGATTATTTTCAGTGTGTTTTGGACCATGACCTGCGCTGATTCTAGGCGACACGATCAACGAGTTTCGTCTTCTCCCATCTTCGAAAACAATAAAAAAAATCTGGCTTACCACAAGCTACTGATCACGAACATGAGAATGACTTGGTGGATTAGTCTGCATTCGTGTGAGGTTGTTTGCAGATGACGTAGTTGTGTACAGGAAGAGGACACTGTTAGAAACGGTTTTACAGGACGTATGGAGACTTGCAGAAGACCTGCGCGTGGTGCGACGACCTTTAGCTGCCCTGTAACATAAACCCGGAGAATATGGGGGCCAATCCAGGCCCACGGCAGTGGGTACCCCAGAGCCAGAATGCGGTCCCCAAAGTGCTCCTTCCGGATGTCAAACAATCTCTTGTTTCGATGGGGTCGAGCTCCTCCTTGCATGAACCCCATCTTGTCGAAATTAGGTTCACTTTGGATAATGGAGATGAAACCATCTTCCATATCTTCACGCACCGATTATTCCATGACGACATTGCATGTCACACAGTCACTTGTTGAGGGTGAAGTGACTTCTCGATCGTGAAATGCGGATTCTCAGTCACTCAAATGCGCCAGTTTTGCTTACTGACGAACCCATCCAAAAGAAAATGGGCTTGTCGCTAAACCAAACCATACTAATTCCCATCATGCCCTGCGGCCAAGAGTGCAGCTTTAACGTCATAACGCAAAGCGTTCGGAAGTTACGAAGATTTTATTTCATTTAGTTCAACAGTTGTCACCTTGTACATAATGAAGTTTTTACGAAACCCTCAGAGCGCAAGTCCTACTCGCACTCGGCCAACTCCTTTTCTATGTGATACGTCTACAGCAAGTGTTTATCACCAGTACTGGCTTACAGAAGTGAAAGTCGGACCTTTCTTTTTTAGAAAACGCGGATGCTCAACGAGCAATGGGAAGATGCATGCTGGACAAAACAAAGAGGGATAGAAAGGCAAACAAATGATTAAGAGGAAAGACAGGAGTTTAGAAAGTGATAGTGATACAGAAATGGAGATGGGATGCGTATATAGCGACACTAAATGATGGGAGATGGACGAAGAAGATTCTGAATTTGATTCCTCTTGATAAGAAGTAACTCATACAACGACATAATACAAGACTGGAACAATAAGGGCAAAAGTGGATGAGAAGAGCTGAAGATTCACTAAGTGCAAGTCTGTAAGAAAACTACATCTAGCAGTGGATGATAAATTGCAGATGATGATGATGGAGATCACAGTATCATTTCAGAACCAAATAATGTATTGGTAGTGCTGTTTGCTTTTTTTTTCTCCTAAAATCTTACACTACCATCATACGTTTGTGTTAACTGTGACTAGCTACGATGTACTCTGTATGTGCTTAAACATAAATTAGCTCTAGTAATCAGATTATTACTACTGAAATATGATACTGTATATGTGGCTGACGCACCAACGACAAAAACACAAAAACAATTTAAAAATGCAGTGGTCTATATTTAAATTGTGCGCAATGAGGCGTGACGAGCATCGCTGAGAGGGAGATGGAAGGATGCTGGAAGATACTTAGCGCATTAATCTTCTGAAAGTACTCCACACAATGTAGGTCACCTCTTGACTCCCAAGTTTTCGATCTTGCGAAGCTGCCCGTAGGGAACGTGGTAAGACGTATCAGCGTCAAAAACTCGCTCTGCTCCCCTGCTGCCAGATTACGTAAGGCAGGTGGGTAGGGGCGGCGTGCTGAGGGATTCCCGGTTTGCTTAATTACCGCCCCTACAGACCAGCTGAGCTTAATTGGACGGCTGCCCCCCCCCCTCCCCCGCCGCCGTCCTTCCAGCTCCAGCCCCGCCCCTCCACCCCACTCATCCAGTGATACCACTCCACTCAGAAGCCACTCTGATTAGTTAATCTTCTCAGGGCGACCAGGTACCGACGCTGCAAAAGGGAAAATTGGAAAAACTTCGCCATCATCACATGATAACATCAAATATCATCGTCACACACATGAAATAAAATGCGACCAGTACCAAGCATTGCACTGAAACAGCGTACATAGTAGTCTTCATACATACTACGGAAATTGCAACTACAGGGAAAAAAAGCTGTGGTACGAAACAAAAATGGCTCTGAGCACTATGGGACTTGACAGTTGAGGTCATCAGTCCCCTAGACTTAGAACTACTTAAACCTAACTAACCTAAGGACATCATCACACACATCCATGCCCGAGGCAGGATTCGAACCTGCGACCGTAGCGGCAGCGCGGTTCCGGACTGAAGCGCCTAGAAACGCTCGGCCACAGCGGCCGGCGGTACGGAACAGCACTAACGGCAGAAATGACACTTTGCTCTGAGAGTGAACTGCAGTTTCTGACAAAGAGGACTAAGAAGGAAGGAAGGAAGACAAGAGTTAATGGCCCGTCGACAACGCGTTCTTTAGAGAAGGAACGCAAGCTCGGATTACAAAAGTATAGGGAAAGAAACCGGCCGTGCCCTTTCAAAGGAACCAACCCGCCCTTTGCCTGGAGGAATTTAGGAAAATCACGGAAAACCTAAATCTGTATGGTCGGAGGGGGATTTTAATCGTCGTCCTCCAGAATGAGTGTCAAGTGACAATGAGAACTGGCCCCTGACGGATTAGAATACGACACAATTAGTACCCCGCCACACTCGCGATCAGGAGTGCTGCTCATACAAAACTAAGCAGTCAGGAACAACGACAGTATTTCATGTGTCAGAGTTTAGAATGAACTGCAGAAGTACACTGCCGTAGCAAGATGGTTATCACGTTATAGGTGAAGGGGCACTTTGGTTATCAGAGAAACGAATGTTAATCAAAGTTCTGCACCCATCTATTCACATTTTACCCTATTATGTAACTATCATCCGTACTCCAAAAGACGGATTACAAGGGAATTTTAAAAGTCTTCTTCTTCACAATGCTTCTGTCATGCCTTTTCTAATATTGGGTGGGTTGAGGGAGGGGGCGGAAGGGGATGAGAGGGGAGGAGAGGAATGGTGATTCTGTGGAGTTCCTTAGAGTGGAGAGAACGTTCATTCTTTGGTTGCAATCGCTACATAAAACGTTCTGAAAGATAGCATACAAATATTATGCACTAGGCAAATGGAGACCACTATATTGTAGTAAGTTGTCCTTAGTTTTAAAGAGAAATGGACTCGTCAGCAAATAAACTGAACTACTACACAGGCGTTGATTAGATCAGTTCTGCTATTCTAATTCTTCGCTCTGATTACTATTCTCCGCTCTACTGCTATTTCGAATGGTAAGTTAATCTCTACACGCGCCTTGAACTACTAAGTAGTCTTTGGTAGCGTATTCTTTCAAGTTTCTATTTGCTCCTTATTTTATCGCCCTCTTTGTTTTTAATGTCCTTTTTGTAACACCGTATTTCACTTGCAGTCAGCTTCTTCTCCGGCACTGACCCAATGGAGATATCACTACAGCTCGGACTTACCTCACAAAATATTTAGTTTTGACGCTAATACGAGCCTGAAGCATTACTCAATTACTTTTACCATTGGAAGCGGAAAGTAATGTAAATTTAAGCTTGTTTGAGTATTTCACCACGGTCATGCTTTTTTGCTCCAGCATAAAAAAATCGGTAAATTTTGACTATCAAAGACTATACATACTTGCAAGAACAATGGCGTCATAATTTTCTTTCTTCCTCGTCCTTTTAACCTAGCGTTCTGACAGTTTTTCAGGGAAGCTGTGCGTTCTACCTTTCTCGAGCAATGTGCATTTTAGGCAAACTGATAAGGGCAAATACAATGGTCCACCTCACGTTGCTTGAAAGCTGCTGGAAAATGGAGAAAACAAACTAAAATTCAGAATTTCAAAACGGAATACTGGAAAACTTAGTCTCCACATAGTTCTACACGAAGAATAGTGGAGGATTCCGTGTTGAGCGTAAGTATCGCCTGCAGATTTTTACACAGTCGTTGTTTACATCCTTACTACACACAGGTTCATCAGGTATTAACAAGTTTTTTACCAGACAGGAATCGCTTTCGCCCATTATTTCTAAATCACAATCTGACTTCGCGAATGTTATATTGTGGACTGACGAAGTCACTTTCAAATCAAATGGCGAGGAAAATGTCCACATGGTTAACTACTGGTCAGTACACAATTCGCACTGGTTCCGTCAGCACCTTGGTGATCAGACGTATATCTAAAATCAAAATTCTCCTTATCGGTGGAACTGATAGTGACTTGGCCACCACGGTCGTCACGTTTAACTTCTCTGGACTATTTCTTCTGGGGATGCATCAGTGACATTGTCTATCAAAGCTATCCTACAACGAGAAATGATGTAATAGGATTTGCTAAGCAAGCCAGTCGTTGACTGATGTAGACGCTTTGGACAGACGCAGGCACAGGACTCTGATTAGAACAAGGCGGAACTCTAGGAAGATTTTCTTCATTGTATCACAAAAACACCTAAAATACGAATGAACATTTTACACAGAAAAGTTTTGTTTTGACAAGTATTTTTCATGGTAACCTAGGTTGGCTCTGAGCACTATGGGACTCAACATCTGTGGTCATAAGTCCCCTAGAACTTAGAACTACTTAAACCTAACTAACCTAAGGACATCACACACATCCATGCCCGAGGCAGGAATCGAACCTGCGACCGTAGCAGTCGCACGGTTCCTGACTGAGCGCCTAGAACCGCTAGACCACCGCGGCCGGCATGGTAACCTAGGGATTCCAATTCTATTCAGCCTTGTCGGTTTTCCTAGACCGTATATCACCCGAAAGAAAGGGCCCACCGCTTCCGAGCAAAACTACTTATGCGGTAGGTCTAAACTTCTTGAACCGCTCAAGACATCGAAACGACGTTTTCGACAAAATATAGTACGCAGAGGGATATGTAGTTGTGTTGTATATGTGACACTCAACTCTTGTGTCAAACGAAATACTGTAGCATGCATCGTTTGTTCCTAAGTGAAATAATGTGCTCTTAACGGCATTCGAAAGTTATTGACAAAACGAGTACAGAGGCTGGCTCCCGGTCCCCTTGTCTTTCAGTTTTCTCGGATATTTTTGCCAAAATTTTCAACACTAATATTAGATAGCGTAATATCACTTTTCGTATTTCAAATGCTTTCTAATGCCGTTACATACAAAGTACGTCGTTCCATACTTACTTCAAGAGTTGCGTGGATTAAACATGCAACAAAATTAAGTGCCCCTCTCTGTGCTATCACACGCCTAAAGCCTCGTTTCGATATTCTGAACGATTTACGCAATATATCTACAGCTATACTTCGCAAGTCACCTTGCGGTGGGTGGTGGAGGGTACTTCGCGTACCAGTCACTTCTCCCGAATGGTTCGGGGAAAGAACGATTGCTGGTCAGGCTCCGTGGACCTGTAATCTTTCTTGATTTTCCTTTCATTATATTTTTCAAGATTTACCAAGGAGCAAGCGATATATTGGTTGACTGTTCTAGGAACGTACGCACTCGGAGCTTTAACAGCAGAACACACGACACAACACCTCTCTTCTAACGTCTGTCAGTGGAGGTTGATTAGCATCTCCGTGAAGCTTTCGCGATCACTAAAATGAACCTGTAATGAAACGCAGTGCTGTTCTTTGTATCTTCTATCAATCCAATCTGGTAAGGATTCAGGCACTGGTTCAATGAGAGTTTTATAAGCTACCTGCCCTGTGTGTTGCTACATTTTCTGATAGTTCTTCCAGTGAACCCTTGCCTTACCGGCAAGTAGTTTTATGAGGACCTTCTACTTTAAATAGCTACGTAAGCCTACTACTAGATATTTTATGGATGTGGCCTCTTCCTGTGACTGTTCTGCAATCGTGTAATATAAACTATTGGGTTTTGATTCCTGTTTATGCGCAATACAGTACATTTGTTTACGCTGAGGGTCAACTGCCAATCCCTGCAGCAATAGATGATCCTCCGCAGGTCTTCTCACATTTCGCTGCAATTTTCTAGCGTTGCGACTTGTCTGCATGTATCATCATCCGCGAAAAGCATGAAGTAACTTCCGACGTTATCCACTACGTCATTTATATATAGTGCGAAAAGTGATGGCCTAATAACACTCCAGCGGGTACGTTCCATGTTACTTTTACGTCTGAAAATGTATCTCCGTTAACAATAACATGCTGCGATCTATGTGCTAGAACAGAAGTAGTGCAAGTTGTAGGCGATCGGCGCAGTACATCTGCGTCTTTCTGGTTGCTCTGTCACATAACAGCAGTTGTTGTCGGATGCTTCCTTGCTGTAGGGCTAACTTCCTATGAAGCCTAATGGCTGCAGCCGCATTAAGAGGGTAACAAACACATTCAAAAGCAATCAGAGACTTCTCGCGTTAACGTGACAAGGTTTCCTAGCTCTACGTCACAACACACTCCTACCCAAACCCCACCAGCTCCGTTGGTAACAAAATCTATTTGATGCAAGCGTCGCTCCCGCCAGCCTCCAATTTATACACCGGGCGCAGTGGTTAGCACACTGGACTCGCATTCGGGAGATCGCCGTTTCAAATCCGCCTCCGGCTCTCGAAATGTTAACTTTTCCCTGATTTCCCTACATAGCTTCACGTAATGCCGATATGGTTCTTTTGAAGAGGCACGGCTGATTTCCTTCCCAATCCTTGATACAATCTCAGCTTGTACTCCATCTCTAATGAACTCTTTGTCGACGGGACGTTAAGCCGTAATCCTCTTTCCTTCGAGTCTTTACGACCGACCCGTTACTATCCAGTCGTTAAAGACTCATCACTAACCGATCAGCTAAAAATTGCCAGTCTAAGAAGTCGACTGCCATTTGAATGGAATGACATCCTACGCGGAAACCATAGACGACAGGACGTAGTCTGGTTCAAGTCTCTCTCCCATCCCACTTCCACGAATACAAACTGCTCAACTTTCCCCGTGCAATGCCGTCTCCTTCGGTACGGCCACTGCCTGTTCATCAAGCTGTTTGGTTCCTTGCTTTTACGAAAACTTCAGCAAGAAATCCAAATCATGCACGATGAACGGTTCACCATTGTGTCGCAAATCACCCTGCTACTCGGAACAGCCAAATGTGATTCCATGGGGTAAGCATAATACGCAAACGCACCTAGAGAGCGGAGGCGATTTATCCTTTCGGCACACAATCTCAGCGGCCTCACAGTCGCACTGTTCAGTTTTTCAGAAAAAGGATTAACCTTTAGCAATTGTTAATGGAAAATGAAATAGAGTTTAGCATGTATGTTATAGTATCGTCAAAAGATCGCGGTGTCGTAAAAAAGTTGGCACCTCGCATCGATACCAGAGAAGATATCGATGACTCACTGCATACTGCAACGACGAAAGGACGCGCTGTACAATGTTATGATAACTGGTTTTTTAAAAATCCACGTTCTGCGCTAACACACTAACTATTTTTCTTTTTTCCTTTTTATTTATACATACATGTTCAACACCACGTGTCATCTTCTGTGGGCCTCACTTTTATTTGTGAAGCTACATCAAATTAAAGAATGGGTTGGACACTGTGGCCTACTGTATGTATTTTATGATACTGCGGTATGTTGCGTATTTTGCCCCATTGTCCATCGTTGTTATGTTTCGTGGTTATAATTATACATACTATTTTTCACATCGTTTGCCACTTCACTGCAATTTTTCGCTCACAAATCGAATTTACAAAGATTTATGGTGCCACACTCAGCGAAAGATGTGCAGTGTGATAAATGTTCTGCATTGTTCACAGGGCGCAACTTTCCCACACTTAATTTTTGACTTGTAATAAAGAGAAGTGTTGGCCGTGTAACACCAAGAGAAGTTTGCTTACGGTGCCAAGGCCATTCATTGTGAAGGAAACGAGTTTATCATATATATCACACATCCTCTTGTATAAATCAGCATTCACAGAACAATGCAAGCAGATTTAGAAATAGAACACAATCGAGGTAGTAGTTGTTATCAGCAGCGGCTAGAGTGTGATGACAGTACATATCCAATGGTGTCGACTGAGGAACAGGAGTAATCCTGTCAGTGCATTATACGGAGGCAGGAACGGTTTTCCAGTTAACACCATCCCCCAAAGCAATGGTAGCTAATCTCGAGACTCGTTCAGTAACGAAAATAATAATTTGTATTTTCAATGGCGCTTGGGTTTCAGTGTCTGCGACACAGTAATGGCAGTTACATACAGATGACAAAAGTCATGAGATACTTCCTAAATTCGAATCGGACCTCCTTTTGCGAGGCTTAGTGGAGCAACTCCACTGGCATTGACTCAACAAGGCGTTGGAACTCCCCTGCGAAATTATGAGCCATGCTGATTCTGTGGTCGTCAATAATTACGAAACTATTGTCAGTGCAGGATTTTGTGCACGAACTTAGCTCTCGATTATGTCCCGGAAATGCTCCATTGGGTGGCCACGCCATTCGCTCGAATTGTCCAGAATTTTCTTCAAACCAATCGCAGAGAGTTGTGGCCTAGTGACATGGCGCACTGTAATCCACAAAAAATCCATCGTGTTTGGTAACAAATTCCAAGAATGGCTGCAAATTGTCTCCAAGTAGCCGAACATAACTACGAGTATTTCCAGTCAATAATCGGTTCAGTTAGACCAGAGGGGCTTGTCCATTCCATGTAAACATAGTCCACAGCATTATGGAGCCACCACCAGCTTGCGCGGTGCGTTGTTGACGACTTCGGTGCGTAGCTTCGTGGGGGTCTGCACCGCACTCTAACCCTAACATCAGCTCTTACTAAATCAAATCGGGACTCATCTCACCAGGCCATGGTTCTCCAGTCGTCTAGGGTCCAAACAATATGGTCCCGAGCCCAGGAGAGATGGTACAGGTGATGTCGTGCTGTTAGCAACGACAATCGAATCTGTCGTCTGCTGCCACAGCCCATTAACGCCAAATTTCGCCGCACTGTCTCCACGGATATGTTCGTCGTATGTCCCACATTGATTTCTACGGTTATTTCACGTAGTATTCCTTGTCTGTTACTACTGACAACTCTACGCAAACGCCGCTGCTCCCTGTCGTTAAGGTCATCGGCCACTGTGTTGTCCGTGGTGAGAGGTAACTTTATAGTATTCTCGGGGCACTTTTGACACTGTCGATGTCGGAATATTGATTTCCCTAAAGATTTCCGAAGTGCAACGTCCCAAGCGTCTAGCTCCAACTAGCATTCCGCGTTCAAATTCTGTTAATTCCTGTCGTGCGGCCATCATCACGCCGGATACCTTTTTAAATGAATCACCTGAGCACAAGCGACAGCTCCGTCAGCGCACTGCTCTTCCATATGACGTACGTACGTCACCTCAGTGTATGAGAATTACATAATTCTAAGCGCGACGTCGTTGCTTCAGCACTAAAACTTACCAATGCGTTTAAGTGCCTATTGGACTGAAGCCAATGGCAACATTGTAGACGTTGGGCACTGTGCCCTATGAGTAAAATTTGCATACTCTGAGGATGAAATAAACACAATCTTTCGCCAGACACACGTGATATGCAGCACCGAGACGAAACTTGCTGGTAGACCGAAACTTGCGTCTCGACCCTAGACTCAAACCCGGGACCTTGTTTTTGACGGGGAATGCTACAACAGACTGAGCTATCCGGGCACGACTCACGATCTGCTATCAGATTCACTTCTGCCAGTTCCTCTCTACAAATTTCACAGAAGTTCTCCTGCATACCTAGTGGGCTAGCACTCCTGCAAGAAAGGACACTGAGGAGAAAAGGCTCAGCCTTAGTCTAGGGGTCTTACTCGAGAATGAAACTTTATCTTCTACTCTGCTCCAAAGGAAGTTTCAGTCTGCAAACACTGATAGGTACAGCATTTCGTTGCGTTCTTGTTGTAGCACTCCTATAGACTTCTCACACACACTCGTGCCTCACGTAGCTATTGTGCTGGCTGGGCTTTTCAAGTACCACTGCGTCAGCTTGTAATACGAGTACATCGTTTGGAGGTAACCGCCCGGTCAGACAACAACGAGTTGATGATAGGGGTCAGTGCAGGCTAGCGGTAAGTAGTATGCGGATAGATGGGACATACTGCTGCAAGATCACTCGGCAAATCGATGCTGCTAAAAACAGCTGGGGTTCCTCTGCCCCCATCCACAAAAACAATGTTTCGACCTCTCCGTATTGTACAGATTATCGATCAGAACTCATCGGTCTAAACAGCCTACTTCTCGGTTATCCCATGACAACAGTCAGCACGTCAAACTCCGTGAGACAATCGTTAAACTGGGAATCCCCAGTCCACAAGCATCACCAACAATGGTTAAAAGCCGAAAAAACTATCACTACAGGGTAACATGTCTTCAAGTAATTGGGATTCAACTAGACACCGAGCGGCCACATCCGTATTATTTGACTGACTTCACGGTTGCAAATATCTAATGTATTGATTTATTCATCAATGGTTACTCCCTAGTCTCTATTTGTCACATATCTCTAGTGACGAATCTCATAAAACTGTCTGCGAATGCCACACGAGCCTTAACTGTTAACGTCCTCAGCAAAAGTTACTGAAACAATTGTTAAAGAAAAAGTACCAAAGTCTATACGTATGTGTAATGTGGGGTGTTAAGGTGTCATTAAGAACGATGACAGCGATACAGTGGAAAGGTATTGCAAACATATGAAACAATAATGTCGTTTGTAAAAATACTGAATAACAACACTTAGTAATTTTTCTGACGTTTCGCCAGCACGAGTGGCTGGCATTGTCAAAGCTTCACCCTCCATTGCCGGTGGTGAACTGGAGCCGAGCTTTAAAAAAAAATAGAGATGGGGCCCCTCCACGCCCGCACCAACGTGGTGACCAAACCAAAAGTTCTACTGTCACCTCCGTAAAACATGTTAGTTATCTAGTAAGTGGATCACAGGATGCTGGGCTGTGATGTTGTCCGTGCGTCTGGGTAAGGCTACGCATTAACACGGTCCATCAGGTGATAGATAGTGGACGAAACGCGAGTGAGGGTAGCGATTTGAAGAGCAGAGGGAAAAAAGTGCCATGGCTCGTGCCGTGGGAAAAAAACCTCTGCGACAGTGGGATGGGTAGTAAGAGCAGTAGTGGCTTACTAGCTGCGATAGCTCATGCAAGGTTGGATTTGTTAGTATGGGTATCATGCATCATTACCGTGACAAGCGATGGCGATGTATCCCAGTGGCTGCAGCTGCTACATTCCTGGAACATTCAAGATCGTTATACAGTAGTGGGAGATCGGCCATAGATCGTCTCACTGTGTGGGGGATGTGTGGAGCTTGTTTGCATGCGGTGTACGGTACGGCTTCCCTGTGTGGTGCCAGTTATTCGGCAGTGTATTTCAGCTGGATATCCAGTAATAGCGTCTGATTAACAGGGGCTCGCCTGTGCCGTTATGTTTGCGTATGCTTGGCCATAGATGTTATGCCCTTACAAGTATGTCTTTTGGTCTTTTATGTTTCCATCTATGGTTATGGTCGTAGTTCCCCAGATTCAGAATAAACGGGTTCTGCGAATGTCTGGAGTTTCTGTATAGTCTTGTGGTGAGTTTGTGGATTACCTCCGTGAGAGTCTCAAGTCGGTATTCCCGGTGAAGGTCCGCGATGCGTGTGTATCGTGGAGCATTGCTTATGATTTTGAGTACTTTGTTTTGTATGAGCTGCAGACGGCGCATGCGTGTAGGCGCAGCGTATCCCCAGACAGGAGCTGCGTACGTCATCAGGGGTCGGATAAGTGTCATGTACATGGACCTCGACACCCTTCTGTTCAGTGTGCTACGCCTGTTGAGCATAGGATAGAGCTGTTTGAGCCTCGCGCTAGCTCGGTTGGTCATGTGTTGTATGTGGTCCCCCCAGAGTAATTTCCGGCCCAGCCAGACACCGAGGTATTTGACTTTCTCGCGGAAACGTATTGGACGTGCATGTAGGGTTATTGGTCTGCAGTAACGGTGTTTGCGCAGTTGCTTCGGTCTTCTAGTGAACAGAACGGCTTCGCACTTGTCGACGTTTACTCTAACACGCCATTTCTCCAACCAAGGCTCGGCCACTCTGAGTGCAGTCTGTAGGCGTGACGTAATGTTTGATGGTTTCCAATCTTGCGCAAGGATGGCTGTGTCATCCGCGTAGATTGCCATCATTGTGTTGTGTGTGGTTGGGAGATCGTTTATGTAGAGGTTAAACAGTAGGGGCCCTAGGATGCTTCCCTGGGGTACTCCCGCGTGTATACCGTGTCGTGTTGATTGTTTTCCCTGCACATCAGTGTTGAAACTCCTGTCTGTGAGGTATGAGTGTATTAGACGCAGCAGCCCGTCGGGGAATCCCGCGTCGCTGAGTTTGCGGATGAGGCCGTTGTGCCATAGACGGTCGAAAGCCTTTTCGATGTCCAGGAACACTGCCCCTGTAGCTTTGTTTATGTTGAAACCATGTGTTATATGTTCAACGACCCGTAGGAGTTGTTGTGTTGTGGAGTGGTGATTCCTGAAGCCGAATTGCTCCGGTCTCAGGATGTCATTTGTTATGCAGTGCCTAGTGATGCGTTTGAGAATCACCTTCTCAACAATCTTACTGAGCGAGCTCAGAAGGCTGATGGGTCGGTAATTTTGTGGGAGGCTGTGGTCTTTCCCCGGCTTCCTGAACATCAGGACCTTGGCCGTCTTCCAAAAGGCGGGGAAGTGTTGGTGTTTTAGTATGGCATTCGTTATGTGTGTTAGGTACTCAGTTGCTTTATCCGTGAACTCCTGGAGGACACGGTTTTGAATGCCATCATGACCAGGGGCTTTCCTAGCGGCGGAATGCATTATAGCCCAGGAGACTTCGGCTGTGCTAGCATGTCGAATGTCGTCGCGCGATGGTTGGGCTAGAATGCGTGTAACCTCTTGGTCAGAAGCAAGTGTGAACACTGGATCTGATGGTACCAGGTTCGGTGTGAATGACGCTGCGAGTGTTCGGGCCATTAGTTCTGCTTTCTCTTCCGCTGAGTATGCAGGTCCGTCGGGCCCTTGAAGCGTTGGGGTGTATATTTTCTCCCTGGTGAAGTGTCGGGCTAGTTGCCACACGCCAGGTCGTGTGGTGTCCAGCCCTTCGAGTTTTTGGTTCCACTGTTGTGTTCTATGTGTTTGTATTTTATCATGTATGATGCCCTGTAGTCTGTTAATGTGCCGTTTGAAGTACGGACGCCTGGTGCGCTGCCATTGTCTCCTGAGGCGATTCCTCATTGAGATTAGGCCCAGGATTTCCTGGGGCAGGGCCGCACTGCGTTGTTGTGAGGTGCGATCAGGTATGGTGCCTGCCATTGCGTCCTGGACGGCGTTAGTGAGGGTTTCTACTGCCTCGTCAATTTGTGCTGTTTCATTAATTTCGTGTATAGGTGGGATGTGGCTATCGAGCGTTTGCTTGAACCTTGTCCAATTCGCACGCCCGTAGTCCAACATCTTGCGTTGTTCCATGTGCTGCAGTGTTTCCTCAATGTATAGTATTACAGGTTGGTGGTTTGAGGGCAGATCGTTTTCAACGGCAACGTTGAGTGTCGTTGTAATGCCCTTGATGAGGGCCATGTCTATCACGTCTGGCCTGAGTCCCCTCTGATAGGGAATGTGCGTCGGTTCAGTCGGCGCTAGTATAATGTAGTTTCTGCCAAGTGAATGTTCGTACAGTTTTTTGCCGTTGGGATTTCGTATACGTGAATTCCATTCTGGGTGTTTTGCGTTCAGATCTCCAGCGACTATTACTCGCGGTGAGATGTTGAGTAATGTGCTGATATCACGTGTTGAAATGCCTACAGGGCTGTTGTATACCGATATCAGTGTGGTGTAGGCTCCGTTGAACTTGACTCTGACGGCCGTAGCCTCGATTTTTTCCAGTTCAGGGAGCTCTATGTTTGTGTGCTCAATGTCTTTGTGTATGACGATTGCAGTTCCACCTGCCACGGCGTCGCCCGGTCGGTCGGTACGATAGACACAGTAGCCAGGAAAGTTTAATTGTTTGTGCGGTTTAAGTTTAGTCTCGCTCAGTAGCGCGACAAGGATTCCCTTGCGCTCCATGAACGCGGCAAATTCTGCCCTTTTGTTGTGGATCGAGTCTGCATTCCAGAACAGGATCCGTGATAGTGTGTGCGGGTCTGTGTTATGGGCCAGGTGTGGTATATTATTCATGTAAGAGTGTGAAAGAGTGTTGTGATGGCAGTGTGTATGACAGCCCAGTATTGCCCGGGTTCGGCGCTCATGAGCTGGGTGATGAGTGTAGTGACGGCCATCAGCACCTTGGTAAGGATGGCTCGCGGGCGCAGGCTATATGTACCTGGCGCGCCAACGTCCGAGGGCTTCTCCGCGGTCATTTCCGGTGCGGTTCTCCTCTTGCTACCTGCGACGGTCGTTCGCTGCAGTACGGGAAGCCAGGATCCGTTGACCTTAAGGCTTTCCTCTTTCTTGTTCAAACTGTTCGCGTGTTTTTGTTTTTCTACAGCTTCTCTGAACAAGCGCGTGTGATAGTGCTTCTCTACAGCCAGAACTTCCGTGTCGGCGAATTTTATTACATGGTCGGTCTCATTCAGTGCGTGCTCTGCCACGGCCGATTTCTCCACCTGCCCCACGCACTGAATGAGACCGACCATGTAATAAAATTCGCCGACACGGAAGTTCTGGCTGTAGAGAAGCACTATCACACGCGCTTGTTCAGAGAAGCTGTAGAAATACAAAAACACGCGAACAGTTTGAACAAGAAAGAGGAAAGCCTTAAGGTCAACGGATCCTGGCTTCCCGTACTGCAGCGAACGACCGTCGCAGGTAGCAAGAGGAGAACCGCACCGGAAATGACCGCGGAGAAGCCCTCGGACGTTGGCGCGCGAGGTACATATAGTCTGCGCCCGCGAGCTCGGCTCCAGTTCACCACCGGCAATGGAGGGTGAAGCTTTGACAATGCCAGCCACTCGTGCTGGCGAAACGTCAGAAAAATCATTAGATGAACGTCGGCCGAAGAACCCGAGACAGAAGCCAATAGGCAGTTTGTCAACAAGTGGCCACGAAAGCCTCAATAATTTTGTAACACTTAGTAGTCTAATTATCTGGGCAGCTGGAGGTTACGATACAATAGATGAATAAACCTGTGAGTCTACAACTAAACTTATGAGCCAAAGATTAAAACCAGCTGTTTAATAGCGTTTTGGTCCACCTCTGAAAAGCAATACAGAAGCAATTCCGCTTGACGTAGATTCGTCAAGTCGTTGGCAAATTCCCGGAATCACTTGGCACCAGGTCTACTTACAGGTCATGCAGTCCCCGTAAATACTGGCAGGTAGTCCGTGAGCGAGGAGCCGGCACCACATAGCGACTCATGTGTGTTCCATCAGCTTCCGATCATGAGACTGTGGTGGCCAACACATCAAAATGAGTTCACTACCAACTCCTTAAAACACTGTAGCACGATTCTGGCCTTGTGACACTGGCAGTTATCCTACTGGAAAATGCAATCGCCGTCACAGAGGGCATCAAGCATGAAGGCATCAAGTGGTCCACAATAATGCTCACGTAGTTCACAGATGTCACGCTCTGTTCGTTTACCACCAATGGTCCCATGACGTCCCACATTAATGTCCCTCATAGTGTAATACTACCTCCACCGATTTGTGTTCGTGGGGCGAAGATATTTCGACCAGCCGATCGCCTGGGTGACAGCATTATCGGACACGGCCACCGACGTAGTGTAACAAGTTCACCAAGCAACACGTTTTCATTGATTCATCATCCAATCTCGATGACCTTGTGCCCACGGCAAGTGATTGACGAAGGTGTTGGACCAGTATGGGTACACGTGAAGGTCTTCTCCTAGGCAGCCTCATACAGGGTGTATACGTGGACAAGGAAAAAAAGAATTCCCGGATTTCCCGGTTAAAAAAAGAACACTTTCTCCCGGGTGAAAATACACTTTTTCAGCGTTAAGTGACAATATACTCTTCCTCGGCACTGTAAAACTCATCAATCCTTTGAATGTTTATAGTTTTATATACTGACGTAGAATTTCCCGGCAGTTTAGAAAACGAAACTTGGGGGGGGGGGGGGGGGGAGAAAAAGTTTTGAAAGACCTTTGATGTGCAGCAACATGTACGCTGCATATTTCCGTATTACGAAGGTATAAATTTGAATTCCACCAAACACTGCATGTCACTTTCTGAAGCATTGAAATCGAGATTGCGATTCGCTTTTGTAAGCCGGTCATAGCTCATGTCACGTGATCTCGCCAGTTGACGACAGCATAGGGCACGTGATGTAGTCAGCCTATAGCAATATCACTCTTTAGTAGCGGGGACATACAAATATGAAAGAAGATTAATAAGCTGGAAGAGAAGCTAAGCTTTTACATATAATGTTGATCTTTTTTCCGCGTGTTACACTTTAAGATACATCACACAAATGTGTCAGTAGAATTTTTAATAACGACGTACACATCTGATCTTCTGGGCTCGAAATTCTTCTAAATGGTCATCCTCAGAGAGTTGATTTTTAAATGAGAGTCAAACGCTTTGTGATTTAATAAATTCACCGTACATTCTCGTACACAGTTCATCTTGCGTTAAAAGGAAATCTATTTCGAATGTAACGCTTTTCAAACCACCATTCGCAATTTGCGCAGCTACGATGGCGCAGGAGGCCCATTATGTCCGTATGTGTAAAACATTAAAAGATCTTACAATATGCCATAAAAGAAACAAGGCATGAGAGGATACTTCAGGAGCGTCGGAATTTCGTGAATCATACTAAAATGCATAATTCGGCTTAAAAAGCACACTTGTATGTAAATTTTCTTGGCTTACCAATACTGTATTATCTCATGTTTGCTTCTTTATTATGGCATAATGCCATACGTGCACTTGAAATGCAGCGAACAGTGAAAATAACGAATAGTGTGAAATTAAACACTTCGTTTCAAATAAATTTACTGCCTCAGCAGTAAAGATTAATAAAAGCCAAATCTCTTTAGCAAACCGGCAAAAATAACTTCATTGTTCTGTAAGGCGATTAATGCTTGACTTCAGAAAGGTGGAAATAAAATCTGAAACTAATAACATATTTTAGACTTCCGTAATTATACGAACGTATTTTAATTCATTTGATAGCTCCCGGCCACAAAAATCCGTTTTGTTATCATTTAACGTGAGAGCAGTAAACGAAGAGAAAACAACAAAATCACTGAACGTAAACACAGGTCACGTGGAGACATCCACCTCCCCACCACAACTCACACTGCTCTGTGCATCAGCCCCAGATTTACTATATTTCTATTTCCGAATCGGGGCAATACTAAGTAGTGGCGCCCAGCCACACTTCTGTAACCAGAAGCGGGAGAAGGTACTACGCATACGCGACTCAACTGCGCATGCGCAAGAGCCCGCCCACAACTGCTCAAGCGAATCTAATTTAAACAGTTGTCACGTCACGCTCATCGGAGGCAATTTGTTGTTATAAAGCATTGCACAGTCTTCCTAAAGCCTTTGACACACTTTGCTGCTGGCAGACGCTTGTATGAGCACTGTTTTTTTGTTGTATACGGCGCATTTGCTTTGCAACTTTAGTTTTTTTCTTTTTTTTTTTGTCTCGTTCATGTTCTGTTGCTGCAGTATTATTCAGCAGTTACGGGATACAGTAATATCCTTTGTTAGAGTATTGGTTCTTACCAGTCAAAATCACAAAAATTTAACGGAAAACTAAAACAATGAAAAATTCCCGGGATTCTAAACAATTCCCGGATTTTCCCGGTTTTCTCCCAGATGAAAAAATTCCCGGGTTTTTCCCCGATCTCCCGGTAGTCCCGGGTAGTATTAACACTGTCATATTCAATAATGTGCGCTGAACGGTGTGCTCTGGAAGACTTGTAACTGTACCAGCACTTTAGACTACTCTGTCATGAAATGTGCCACAAATCGCCACCTGTCCTGTTCTACAGGTCGATAAGCTCCCGACCTCCACTTTCTGTGATGAGGCATGGCCGTCAAACACTTTGTCACCTACTCGCGATTTCACCGTTCTTCAACCACTTCCCGCACAAGCTCATGACAGTAGCACGCGAGCGGGCGACCAGATTCCCAGTTTGTGAGATTTGGTTCTCTGGCGCTGCATTCAGCATTCTCTGTCATGGTAACAGTAACAAAATAAATTTTTCAACTATTTGTGGCGCAATTGGCAGTCGGCCTCTCCCAGGAGCAATTCCTAAATCCCCAGTTAATTCGAATTTCCGAATTATGTACTTGAACTCTGGGACTGAAAAAGAACCTCTCCGTATTCCTTTAATGTGTCTATTATCGCGAAGAACAGCAGCAGTATTGCTTTACGAGTAAAGCTCTGTCCACCTTATTCACACCCATATACTGCCTGCTACTGTATTGCACTCTCATGCTTGGGTTTCAACCCTGTGACTCCGTACCAGTACCTGCGCATACCGGCAGAACGCAAATCCGGCAGCGCACAGACTGAACATACTCCTGTAAATCTTTATCTGAAGTTGGGCACCCATACGTTAAATATATATTCCCGCTTACAATGGCTTTAGTAGCGAAAGTTTAATTACAACCACCCTATACATTCTTGGAAATGTCAATCAAATTAAGACTCTCTTATAATCAGATGATAATGTATAAATTTCATTTTGAAATAAATTAATATATTTGTAATATTATTTAGCTTCTGTCCAACAACAATCTAAAGACTTTCATTTGGTGCTAGTTACTATGATGGTTCAAAAAATGGCTCTGAGCACTATGGGACTTAACATCTGTGGTCATCAGTCCCCTAGAACTTAGAACTACTTAAACCTAACTAACCTAAGGACATCACACACATCCATGCCCGAGGCAGGATTCGAACCTGCGACCGTAGCGGTCGCGCGGTTGTAGACTGTAGCGCCTAGAACCGCTCGACCACTCCGGCCGGCGGTAAACATAAGGGTTTCATTCTAATGCACCAGGCGCTACTTACTTTACATGTGGGCGGCAAAGACGACCTGTGGCACTTACTGCTCACTTACCTGAAAAAAAAAGAAAAATAGTTATAGCCATTATCATGCTCATAATAAGGGGAGGGAGGGGGGAGAGGAAGGGAGGGAGAAATGGCTATCGCTGTTGATAAACACGCCTTTAGCAGTCACCATGTCAAATTACTAGATCGATACTATTAATGCCACTGTCCGCGACACTGGTGTTCTTTTTGTTAGCGTCCCTTCAAAGCAACTTCAGGAGTCAACTTTCTGAAGCATCGTGAAGCCATAACGTGAATTTTCGAACAGTGTATGTGATTCGAAAAACCAATTTCACTCTAACAAGGCTGGTAATCCCTTCATTTCAGTATTATCGTCCTGTTTTCAGCCTGGCAACGGTGCGCCGATACGCCACAATGGCCGCTGCTGTCTCACTCTTGTCTTGTTTACAAGTAGCGGGCAACCGTGGGAAATGTTAGGCAGACATCTGGAGCAGGCTTACCAACGGCCTCCCACCGTATAAATCACTGAAATTCTTTGGTCTAATACTACACTGAAGAGCCAAAGAAACAGGTACAGGCATTTGTATTCAAATACACAGATACGTAACCAGGCAGAATACGGCGCTGCGGTCGGCAACGCCTATATAAAACAGGTGTGTGGCGCGGTTGTTAGATCGGTTACTGCTACTACGATGGCAGGTTATCAAGATTTAGGTGAGTCTGAACGTGGTGTTATAAGTGGGGATTTTTCATTACGACCAATTCACGAATGCACCGTGAATATCAGGCATCGGTAAAACATTAAATCTCCGACATCGCTGCGGCCGGAAAAAGACCCTGCAAGAACGGGACCAACTTGAAAGAAGCGCAACCCTTCCGCAAACTGCTTCAGGTTTCAATGCTGGACCATCGACAAGTGTCAGCGTGCGAACCACTCAACGAAACATCATCGATATGGGCTTTCGAAGCCGAAGGCCCTCTCGTGTAGCCTTGATGACGCAGGACACAAAGCTTTACGCCCGTCAATACCGACATTGGATTGTTGATGACTGGAACCATGTTGCCCCCGGACGAGTCTCGTTTCAAATTATATCGAGCGTATGGACGCGTACGCGTATGGAGACAACCTCGTGAATCCATGGACCCTGCATGTCAGCAGGGACCTGTTCAGCCTGGTGGAGGCTCTGTAATGGTGTGGGGCGTGTGCAATTTGAGTGATACGGGACCCTTGATACGTCTAGATACGACTCTGACAAGTGACACATACGTAAGAACTCTGTTTGATCACCTACATCCATTTATGTCCATTGTGCATTCCAGCAGGACAATGCGACACCCCAAACGTCCAGAATTGCTACAAAGTGGCTCCAGGAACACTCTTCTGATTTTGAACACTTCCGCTGGCCACCAAACTCCCCAGACATGATCATTATTGAGCGTATCTGGGATGCCTTGCAACGTGCTCTTCAGAAGATAGTTTCACCCCCACGAACTTTTACGAATTTATGGACAGCTCTGCAGGATTCATGGTGTCAATTCCATCCGGCGCTACTTCAGACATTAGTTGAGTCCATGCCACGTCGTGTTGCGGCACTTCTGCATGCTCGTGGGGGAGTGCAGGATCACCTCAGTACTGCTCTGCCTTGACCAACCGATAAAGTGACCAACCGATAAAGTTCCCACACCATCTCAAATACCTTGAATACCTTCGCCAGTATTAAGCCTCTCTCAAAATCGAATCCAAATAGCCCGCTGTATTCCCCATCCATGAGAACCATGGTCAGGTGCCGCGCCTCTATCACCATATTCCATCCTCCTTACACCTCCAGTCGTTTCCCAGAGTAATTTCTAAGGCTGTCCCTCCCAGAACATGACATCATTTTTGAGATTTACTCATCCTACCAACTGTATTTGACCTACCTCTTACGTTTCCAAATGAAGGCTACAGCCCATTACCTGCAAAACTATAATCATGCCCATCTCCAGTCACCTCCATAGCGTCTCTTGATTCTTCCCAACAATCACCAGAGATCCATTCTCTCATATATTTACTCTCCGGTCCCACCTGTTACCGGGCGCCGACAGTACAATTGTTTTCGAAACCACACACATCACCAGGTTCACAAAGATAATCGCTTTCATTGTCGTAACTATATTCCATATATTTTCTAATTATTTTGTTTAAACGGCAAGGAGCGGCTTGTAAGATTGCTGCCAGCTACTAGCGACAATATAAATAACAAATAGATAAACAAGCAAATAAAAATCTGTGAAACATATTAACAGCCGGGTAATCGCAAAAGCGGGAAAGTGCACCTTGGTATGTGGTGTCTTCATAGCTATGAAGACGACACGTAAAATCTTACAGAGAACGTACTGACTTACCTGTGTTGGATCTTTTTCACAACTTATTAATGCTCTACAAAACTAGAAGTAACTAATCTACATGAACGTATTTAGTATCCTGACTAAATAAGATAATAAATACAGTACGAAAATGTATGGATGATGTACATGTTACAGTCTAGTTGATCGTCAAATAAAAGGTACACAACAGCAAGAAAGTAGAAAGAACAGTATCAATGTCTATTGTCTAATGTCAGTATACACTAAGCTTTCCATTTATACAACTAATTCACAGAGCTGGTATAATAAAGAGAAGGAACGATGTCAGACTATAACTGCCTTGCTAAATAAATAATGATTAAAAACAAATACTTTTAATTAGTATATGAGAAATAGAATATTTACTAGTAACCAATGTAGCATAATGATCAGACACTAGAGCCTCCGCCGTGACGTCTTTGATTTAAGCACTAAACGCCATTTGCAGGCATTTTAACAGTTGATGGCTAATCACATTTCGAAGAGGATATCCTCCGACCCAGCGAGTTATTGAGGGACCTACAAGGTTCCGAACTACGGTGCAGCTCGGCATTGTCCTATATAAAAGTTATTGCCAGCGACAGATGACAGGAGAAAATCAGGACTGACTGAGGATCGAACCCCGGACCTTTGTGTCATAGTATAGCATTTATCCTGTTTTTACACAAACTTTATTCGAGAAAGTTGTAGCATTTCATACAGCTGTGGCACAGTAATACAAAACTGAAGTTATTAATAACTGTGTACACCGTAACTCTTGAACCTTCAGTAAAGAAATTGTGGATGTTCGCCGTCTGCTTGTTACGCAGCTGGTTTGGCTCCTTTCGCATAGGAGACTAAAAACATGATTAGTTTGCAGTATCTACGTGTTTATATGTAGCATCGTCTCATCGGCTGTGTCTGTACTTTTCCATTTTGTGCTGCATTTGTTTACAATGTGGTAACTTAATGCGATGCGATACAATTACTATAAAGACGCTTACGAAGTTTTAATTGTATTTATGATTCTTTACAAGAGTGTTGTGTGTGCGTTCCACCTATCTGCACCACCCCAAATAACCTTTCGTCCAAAAGCAAAATAAAAAAGTGTATCAAGTGAATGTTGATTAGCTACTTCAGGGACTTTAACCAGCACGATTGCCTTCCTTGTAACATTTTTCGTTACGAAGATATCAACGGCAGTAGCCTTCTTTAAATAGCACCGTGTTTTTTTATTCGGTAATTCACTTTCAAGACTAGTTCAAAAAACATGCCACACTGTTCTATTCACGTAAACATACGATGCCATTAAAAAAAGACGTAGTACTGTTCAGATCTACGTAACCAACAAAGTTACATGAAAGGCAATCATGTTCGCCCATGTCCCATTGGTAACTAAACATTTACTTGATACATTTTTCTTATTTTGCTTCTGGACGAAAGGTTTTATTTGGGGTTGTTGAGATAAATTGGATATTCCGTACTTTGTGGTAATGTAGTACAAGTAATCCATCCTCCAATCTTGTCTCGTTGTTCCTGTGTATGACGAAGTATGTACTGAGCAAAAGAACGTCATCTATATCCATATGTGTTATAAAAATGTATGTGTGTTTTCCACATTTTCTCCTAAACCACTGGACCGATTTTCAACCAAACGTTGTACTTCTATCCCTTACAATCCGGCAACGCTCGCTGTGGGATTAGAACCGCCTACCTAGCATAGTTCAGGAGATATGACGTCATAAACACTGAGATGCGTGAAAAACTGCTGCATCATGCTAGACGTTTCATTTTATTACTTCTTAGCTACTTACTAACTCTATTCGCAAATATGACGGCATGAAGAGGCGTCGCCATAATCGCGTTGCAGACACGCAAAAGCAGCTGCGCCCAGCGTACAGAGACTCTCCGGGATTATATGTCGTAATTTGGATACTGTACTTATACATTTGTGCATTGTACATGTTTCTTTGGACGACTATTTCATAATTTCAAAGCTGTTTTCACGTACACATGGGAATGAATTTTTTTATATGCTTCACTAAAAACACAGTTACTTTTGAAAAATTGGCAAAATGAATGCCCGGTCAATGCTGGGTTTGTCAGACAGTAGTTGTTGTTGTTGTTGTTGTGGTCTTCAGTCGTGAGACTGGTTTGATGCAGCTCTCCATGCTACCCTATCCTGTGCAAGCTTCTTCATCTCCCAGTACTTACTGCAACCTACATCCTTCTGAATCTGCTTAGTGTATTCAGATAGTTGTAATCCAAAAATAGGAACTGACGTTTTCATCGGTTTCAGCTTTACTCAGCTGCTCGCAGCCACGACAGCGACGCAGTCATTTTATCCTCTATCCTTATCCGAACTGTTTGGCCTCTACGGCCTCCTTGCGATAGCAGTTAGCAGTGTTTTCCCCATTCTACGGTTACTTGTGAAGTTGGCGATAATGTTATGCAGTCTACAACGAACACTTCCGAGTGAGTCGGCGGACTGGTTAGATTACTGGACGCGAGGGTCGGACAACGACGACGACGATCCGTGTTCAGTTTCGCCTACACCGCTTGAGACAAATGCAGAGACGGTGCCTTCGAAAAGCACACGGCCGATTGCCTTCCCGAATCGGAGTACGTGCTCCGGCTCTAATCACCACCTCGTCGACGGGAAGTTACACCCTTTTCTTCCGAGCTTCCTTCTTACTACGAGTATTGGACTTCATAGTTTACTTGTAGGATAGCACAGCTCCTGGGAAAGTTAATACTGCAACGGAGAAAATGAAGAGCCTTAGACGAAGTAAGTACCCATACAGTGGCAATTAGCCGGCAAGAAAGGACGGCGAAAGTGCACACAGCGCTCTGAACAGAAATCGGAGGAGAGGCGACCATTTTTCCTCAAGAGCCGAAACCAAATGAACTAGTGCTGTTGGACCCTGGCCTCCGAAGTGAAGTCGACGTTCTAACTCGTCACAAATGTGTTCCATTGGGCACAGGTCGAAACGCCCAGCACGACAGTCCATTTCAGGAATGTAAATGTCCACAAACCGTTGCCTCACAGACGTTACCTTACGAAAGGGTTCAACGACGTACCAATACATACCCAACCGCTCCGAACTGTTTCCCTAATGCACCCAATACAAAATGCTGTGAAATTCGTTCATATACTTCCACATCTGGTATTTCCTTAAGTGCAACAAGGGGACCACACGCTAAATGTGGAAAACACCCCACCAGCGGATAACACCTCCTGTTTCATACTTTCCTCCGGCACTACACATGACGAGTAACGTTCTCCAGACGTTTGCGAAATCCAAACTCTTTCACAACGGACTGCCACTGGGCAAGGTACGATTCATAAACACCGAATCACTCATTTCCAGTCATCCACCGTCCGGTGGCGTCGTTCTTTAGAGCACCTGAAGTGTCGCTTAGCACTGACTACAGAAATGTGTGGATCGTGAGGAACTGCTCGACCACTGCACCCCAACACCTTACACAAAGTTATTGTGCTTGGTGAACTGCTGGTAGCGCTTTTGAATTCACAGGAGTTCTCCGTCGATTTCAGGCGATTTGATACACTGCGCCCTGTATTGAGGCACATTTGTCTTCCGACCACTGGCGGGGCGTGTTCGATTTGATTCTGCGGCAGCTGCGTGTGGAGAGTGCCGCGGCGACAGGAGGTGAGACAGCGGAAGTTGGCCGTTGCAGTCCGACGGCGAAAGCAGACACATCCTGCAGGAAGCCCGACAGTGCCGCAGCCTAGAGTCGAAGCGGATGGCAGTGCGGTTACAGAACGTCAACACTGGGTGTCGCTGGAGCAGTAGACGGTGTTTGCCTCTGTACGTCAAGTGAATATGGCAGTTGGGAGCCAGGAAGTGTTTGTGAAAAAATGATTTCGGCTACGACGAGTGGAAGGTTTACATAAGAGCAACTTCTGTCATTTTGTTGGGCTGACCTTTGAGTGTGTCGTGGCACTGGTGTAATGCCACGGCTCCGAATTGATGAAACGGCGGGCCACTATTGGGCCAGTAATTTGAGGAAACAGTGCCTTGTGTAAGTCTGACGTATTTTGATGAAATATGGTGGGGCCGTGTGGTGCCCGAATATTGGACGGCAATGAATTATCTGAGGAATTGTATTTTACTGGCAAGTTTTTAAAGATTCAAGTTGCCTTTCTATGTTTGTTTATCGTGTCAGTGTAGATTGTGTATGTTGAGCATGTTGTCTGTCCATGTTTGTTTAATATGTTAGCTGTCGTGTCGTGTCGTAGTGCTACCCTGTTGATTAGTGTGTGGTGTTGGAACACGAGTGCCCCTTTTGCTAAGTGTTATTGTAGGTTATAAAGAGAGCTCCCTTTGTTAAGTTTATCTTATTGGAGCTAAGTATTTCTATTGGATTGTGGGGCGACAGCTTATTGTCCTTGTGTTTCATGTTCCTGTATCTGGTGTTAAATCATTTGGAAAATTGAGTATTAACTTCTTGTTTTTTAGTCTCATGCATGCGCTATGGTAACTGTATGGTTGATACTGTTAATAAAATTACAGATGGTTAACAGTCCACTCCTGCACGAACCCCGTCATATCTCCATTCCCCCTGAAAGCCTGCGCCACAATAACCACCCTCCGCATTGCTTGGCGGTCCCTGTTCGTCAGTACACCAGGTCTGCCTGGTCTTGCTTTAGCTGCGGTTGTTACTCCGCGTTCCCATATCATAATCAACAGTCGGCATCAGCAACTTTAGAAGCGTTGAAATGTCCCTGATGGATTTCCTACTCAGGTAAACATCCAATGCTAGTCCACAGTCTCCCCCCCCTCCCCCCCCCTCTCTCTCAACCACCTTTCAGAGAAAGACAACTGAAGCCAAGAAAACGCTATAAATGGTCTTCTGAGCTGCCTTAGGGAGAACAATATGCGGAAATGTTTTCAGCACTGTGGGGAAGGAATGCAGTCATGTGTGTGTAACACCATAATCGATAGTGAGTAGTTTATACAGTGTAATTTATTATGTGAAGTATGAAGTGTTTACTGCTTAATGTCTTTGCATTACTGTAAGGAAGTGGAGTTTACCAAAATATGTTTTGTAGAATTATAACGGTGTCCTTAAATAATGAAATTTTATTAAATATATTTATGAATGAAAAACTGCAATGTAAAAAACTGGTTCATACTTAGGGATTTCGTATTGTATAATATAAAAGACATAGTGATCCCCCTCCGCTACGGAAGTGGTGTGGAGCGAGCTAAAAGGTGGAATTGGCGCACAATCTGGGAGGCAAGCGAGAGAGCATAGTAGGCAGTCAGTAGCCAGCAGCCGACCAGTCAACATCGCAAGTGCCGAGCGAAGCATCCAGTATCTAATCTGAGATGGAATGGCCTCGGGAGTAATTGTGGCTGTAAAATGGTACTCTCGCATTGGAAATGGCTCTAAAAATGATAGTCACTTCGCCAAGACGAACTAAATAGAGCATATTACTGCCAAACGAGAGGCCAGGTAGCTGTCACGTAATCGCCACCACTATGGCGCCACCACTTCATCAGATTCGAGAGGTTAGAACTGTATAACAGTATGACCCAGAGTGTTTGTGTGATTTAACTTGCAATAATAATTCTAATATTGCTGAACTTTGTGTTCGAACCATGAATTTACTCCTCTCATGGTACCTAACTGGGTCCTCTCCTCAAAATTACTAAACACCGAGTATCCTGTGTGTTAAAACTGATAATGATCTGTGTTATTTGCTTATGCCTAATTTCAGAATGCAAAAATATATAAATGTGGACAGTCAGATTAATGGTTTCATTGAAATCAAGGGCGACACTGATGAATTTATAAAAATCTCCAATGTGTTTTATTTGCTTCTATCTTACAAATATCAGTGTTTTAATGTTCAGTGGTATAAAAGTTGTCAGCGAAAATCACTTGCCTCCAAAGTGGTGTTATAAAGCATTTGGTTTTGATGCTATTTGAAGTTGAACTTTTACTTGAAGTAATTTCTGAAGTTGTAGAGAGTATTGTCCGTGCAGATAATGCTAAAACTTTGCAAGATAAATGATCTTAATTGGGGCAGTAATTCAGCCTTTTTCATAATTCGAAATATATCCGAAAAGTGTGTATAGTTTGCTTATATGAAGAAGGGATTTAATTCTCTTATATATATATATATATATATATATATATATATATATATATATATATATATATATATATGTGTGTGTGTGTGTGTGTGTGTACAGTGTTATCTTACTGCATTTGTGATGTGTATATATGTGTTAGTCAAACATTAATTCTTACCAGATTGGACTGTGCGGCTGGTCCCTGCGGGAGGTTCGAGTCCTCCCTCGGGCATGGGTGTGTGTGTTTCTCCTTAGGATAATTTAGGTTAAGTAGCGTGTAAGCTTAGGGACTTATGACCTTAGCAGTTAAGTCCCATAAGATTTCACACACATTTGAACATTTTCTCTTAGCAGATGTTACTTAGTCTTGCGTATGCCCTAGGGAACAATTCACGTGCCAAATTAGTGAAAGGTAGAAGTGAAGATTATGGTTAACATGGATAAAGTCTCTTTTCCATTCATGTGATTGCTTAACTATGCTGTTGATAACCACTGCTACCCACTGTGTAGTTCGTCTGGTTATTGTAGGTGTTCATTGCACTTGATTAAGAAATGATTTATGAAAGTTACTTTTGCAAGAGTAAAATAGATACATTAAAAATGTTTCCACATTATTATGACTAATTAGGCTGGCGACCGTTTAATATTTCATTTGCAGAAACATTGTTACTGTAATTTCTTACAAAATTTCAGTCTTCCTGTTGTCTACCAACTGCTACTATTACGAACGTCATGTTCGATTCCCTCTGTCTGTTAGGTAACACACGGTCAGACTTTTAAAAATCCTCTCAGAGGGTAACATTTACTGCAAGTTTAAACCAAATTTGGTAATCATTAATACGCGGTAGTGTTATATGTGGACTCAAATGATACCTATTTTGGAGGCTACCACAGCTAAATGAACATATTTGCATCAGTCTCGTTACTGCCGAATCATACCCCTCTTTGGTGTGCTGCTCGTCCCCGAAGTTGAATGATTTCGCTGAAACGTGTCACAACATAAGGACACAGTTCAGGGTCGAAAAGCACCGACCTCTAATATGCCACAACACAGCCCAGCTGTAATGCAAGTAGTATCGGTTCTTTTGTTTCGAGGTAGTGCTTATGCATGCGCTGACCAAATCATCGGCCTCCGCAAGATCTGCATGTGCGCTTCTGTGACGACAAAGGTCACGCACTCCCCTTGTCAGGGAGCGACAGTCATCATGTAGTTGAAGGACGTACATGTCCAGCATAGGATCGGCCCCGTAACCCTTTGGACAGAATACAGTTGCTGTAGCGGAAACGCCTAAGGGAGGACCAGTCGTTTATTTCACGCGGCCCACGAAGCTCATGTCAAATGGTTTATGAAATTTAACAATCATCTCTTGCTCTCGCTCTTACACAAGCATTTCAGAAATGCGCCGGGGGAAAAAAAAAGCTGCATGAACAGCCGTAACTGGCGATAGCGTTCCCTGTACAGTACAAAACTCAGCAAATTCTTCGTCTACAGCTCACCGGTAGCAAACAGCTTCTCACTTGTTTCTTATTTTCTTTTCAGTTACTACCTGTTTACATTAAATTTTTGCGTGTTACTTCCACACCACGACGCTTTATCGCTACAGCAATACTAAACAGCATTTCACTGATTGTGTCAGTGGACAAACCTCAATTTAATATGAAAATGTTGAAGCTAAAAGTCGCGTGTCACTGTACTGGAATCACACAAATTTCTGACGCCATACATTTTAATCTGAAACGGAGAGAGAGCATGCATTTCACGAGTCACGGCTGTGTAAATATTTCATTTCAGGCCCGCAGCGCAAATTTCAGCGTCTGCGTATGTGAGAGGTTAACTCACTCAACGTGAAAGTGTCGTGTCGCTGGCAAACTCAGCGACCCCAAATAGCACGCTGAACAACCGAAGGACTATACACTTGTCTGTCGAAAGGAAGTTGGTGACATACAAGACATAACACAAATTTATCATAGCGTGTCAACAAGTAGCTGTTTCTGTACTCTCAATATCGAGCTTAATTTATTACAAAATTAAGAGGAAATTATACAAATGAGACGTTAAAATGGTAACTTTTGAGAGAACTTTGTGACGTGAAAGTGTCGCAAACCTCTTTCTTTGGGCTACTTTTCAACTAGAGCGTTTCATTACTTGAATGTCGATTATGTAGTCAGAGCGCTGACGCTTCATATAAATTTGTGCACTTTGTCGTTTTGTGGTAGGTTCGTATTGATAATACCAAGTCTCGTCACTCGTGATTATTTTTTCCAGAAAATAACTGTCCGTGTTTCGCATTTTAATCAAGTCGCAACAGACATCCACGCATCATCCTTTTAATTCGGCAGTTAATGTGTGCGGGAGATTCTTTGTACGTGCATTTCTCCAAAACATTCTGGAGAATGCACTGAATACTTAATTTAGAAGTGTTGCTCCATTGCGACCAACATTGACACACTATGGCCGCACATCCACTACGTAACACTGCCAGCTCACAACCGAGTGGTCGAATGCACATCTGTTGTTTACAGTTGTTAGTTACGCTGCTACCGTAGTCACTGCGATGATGTCGCTTTCACGCCAGGAATAAACTCAGCCTCGGAACATTTTGGACAGACGGAGTATGTATTCTATGGACATCCTGCATCATATACTTCTCAAATACGAATGTGCCAAAGCAGGACCCAGCAAAGCACTTACAAGTTGGTTGGCCTGACTCTGCGCGCACATTTCTTTCATTCTTTTGCTAATAGCTCGTTTCTTCGCTTTACACCAACTTCCCCGGTCTTCTTCCTCAATTTTTCTTCGTTGTCAACTTGTCATTGTTGACCTTCAGGTGGAAAAATTTTCCCTTTTTGGACATATTCTTCTGTGACCCCAGCCAATGTTAGATCAATTTCCCGCGATCAATTTCATGATATCACTTTTGGCTTTACTTCTGCTTTCATAAAATTCAACTACCTGATTCTTAAGTCAGTCTGCTTTCCTTAGATTGATTCGACCATAAAACTGTAATCTGCTTTTTCTAATGGCAGTGTGAATATTTGCGTGCCGTTTTAAGTTCTTGGTTGCTTCTTAGCATGAACATGTTGCCTGTGTATTTTATTTGAGACTACTTTTCCTCCATTTTTTAAAATATTTGTGTTCTTGCTCAAAGTCAGTATTTCTGTCCCTTTCATGTCGTCCTATTATTGCGACGGCAGTCTGGTTTCTGTACGACTTGTAGATAACCTTTAGTCTCCTGTATTTTATGACTGATGCCTTCGGCCGGCCGGAGTGGCCGAGCGGTTCTAGGCGCTACAGTCTGCAACCGCGAGACCGCTACGGTCGCAGGTTCGAATCCTGCCTTGGGCATGGAACTGTTGATATGAGAGGAAAAAAAATTAGAAGATGGAAAATTGTTGACCGGACAGGGTCGGTTAACTAAAACTGAAATAGAAAACTTACAGATATACTGCGGGCAGGCAATTAGGAGAAATAAAAAAAATCTGGAGGCAATGAAGATAGATGTTTGGGCCATATTCTTACGCAAGTCCCCTACTGATGATAAACCATGTCATGGATTGTGTCCATCAGGAGAAAATTCGTGGTGCAAATACAATAGGGCTCAGGCAACTGGAGAATCTTATTCTGACCAGCATCCTCTTCCTGCTGCTGTTATTACAGCAATTAAACCTATTTTCAGAGACTTGGCTCATCCTAACCTTCTAAGGAAATGTCTGCATGGGCAGACACAGAACCCAAATTAATGTTTCAACAGCATAATTTGGAACCGCCTTCCTGAAAATGTATTTATAGGCATGCATACAATGAAACTAGGAGTTCATGATGCTGTTATTACATTCAATTGTGGTAATATTAGAAATTGTTGGGTACTGAAAAAGCTGGGAATTAATCCTGGTGAGAATATGGGGCTACAACAATGCGATAAAATGAGGATATTAGATGCAGACCTGTCTGCATCGGCTATGTCCAAGAAAGCAAGACAAACATCCAGGAGGGTGAAAAAGAAGCTGGAAGACCTGCTAGAGGCCAAAGAAGGGCCATCATATGCAGCAGGCCAGTTTTAATTAACTGTAAGTAATAAATTTCAAAAGTTTTTTCTTTAAAGTCGATTTCCCGCAAACTATCGTAGATAAACGAATGAAATTTTCAGAGTCTCTGCATAACATAAAAAAACCACCTCTGGTACTACAGTCATTAATATTCCCCCATTAGGAAGCTCACAAAACAAATTACTGCAGAAAAAAACTTAATATTTTTTGTTAATAAGTTTAAAAAAGTATTTCTTAAAAACTATAAAATGTATAAAGTAGATTTTAGTACAGTTGACGCTATTAGCATCATGTAACATACAGAAAAAATATTAAGGTCCTGCATCAAATAGTTTTTTTTCGGAAATTGGTCAAATACTTGCCTAAATTAACATGGGTTAGATAGGCAGGGTGTGGTCCCCTTAACTTTCTCATTTTACTAGCCGTAACAATGAAAGTCGTACTACGCAACCTGGACGACTTAAGAGAGAGCAATTAAGGAACAGACATTTTTATTTACAGTCATCGGATGTCATCCACACATCCAGCCGTTTATATATCAAAATAAAGTACATGGTAATATATGATCAACAGCTACCTCCCCACCCCCCACCCCCACGACACACACAGACAGACAGACAAGCGCGCGCACTTACGTCGCTTTTAATATTATATAACGGCTCATATTAGGAAAGCGTGGAAGTGTATACCGTTTTTTACAATGAAATTACACACCCTGTATCACGAGAGTCATAAAATACCAGACTCTCGTGTCAATTTCCGAAATGAAATACTTCATCGCAAGGATAGTTGATCTACCCGTCAAAATAAACTGCATTAACTGTTCGCACGGACGTATTTTCTGAAGGATGAAAGTTACGCCAAGTTGTATCGTTTGAGTCGCAGCGGCACCTCTGCGTATATCAGCAGAATTCCCCAGAAAACATTACGTGCCGTCAACGCTGTAAACGCTAATGCTATTACCCATTACAGATACAAAAAATTAGCCTCGCGATAGTAGCAGCATTAATCCGTCACAGGCTACTCTGCGCTGCATTTTGTAGCGCCCATCAAGTTTTCCGAGGGAAATCCCTCACAGCGGACAGATTCGACTAATAAGTCCGTGACAGCTACATTCGTGGGACAAGATACTACTCATTAATCATTTGCTCGTTTTGTTTGTTCGGTGCATCTGTGCGGAGTTACTTGCCAGGATTAAACACCATTTCACATTCGCTGTTTGAAACGAAACAATCACTAATTACAGAGACGGATTTCGTCCGCAGACGGCTTCATATTAACATACGGCAACAACTCTAAAACAATACACACGTCGTACGGGTATGCTCAAAGAGGTGGAAAAAGTAAATCTATATCGTGAATTAGGCGATGAAGGAAAAGTCGCAGGGATATGCTGGTGTTTCAATGGCAATGCTAATGCTGAAAAAAAACGTGTAACGGACTTGCAAAATAATTTGCACAATGTCCACGGAGGAGCACAATTCATTAAAACTGGGGAAAATACTCTACTCGTTTTACTTCAAAAGACTGGACAGAGGAAACATTTACAGATATAGTCCGCAAGCCACTTGGCGTAGCAGATTTATTGATTTCCTATTGTATTCCAAACTACCTGTACTTGCCCTAGTTCCTATTGCGTTATGCTCAAGATATAAGACGGGCGCTCAATAAGTAATGCAACACATTTTTTCTGAAAGCAGGTTGGTTATATTATAAAATCCTATTTTTCCACATGATCTCCGTTCAATGAGACGGCCTGTATGCCCGTGTGGTAGCACTCCACTGGTCGACGTCGGAGTTGACGTCTCGCTACACGAGTATCCTCCCCATCGTCCATGTACTCCTTCCCGCGGAGCGCATCCTTCATTGGACCACACACATGGGAGTCGGAAGGTGCGAGATACGGGCTGTTGGGAGACGAGAAGGGGCAGCACAATCAAGTTTTGTGAGCTGTTTTCGGATGCGCAGACATGCGTGAGGCCTCGTGTTGTCATGGAGAAGGAGAAATTTGTTTGCAATGTTTCTATAAGGTGAAGTTCAACACCCGTGAAGTATCTTATAAAATACATTTTAACCATCAGCTGTTTATTTGTCTCATTAGTCATCTATCGGTTTCGATTATTAACCATCACCCAGGATGAAGGGTACAAGAGACTAGTTAAAAGCAGGCCATACTCCTTTGAAGCTGAACAATGTCGAAATTATCCAGTGCAATTATACGAACAATTTGTCTTAGAATATTGACCGTCATGTCTAGCAGACAGACATCATAAGACAGACAAGACAAACAATTACTGGAACACAATTACTGTCTTCTAGTAACTGTTCGTCTCGTTTCTCCTGTGATGTCTCTGCTTGACATAAGATGTGACAGTATTCTAAGAACAATTGTTTGTACAACTGCACTGGAGAGTTACGATATTGTTCAGCTTCTAAGGAATACGGGTTGCTTTTAAGTAACCTGTTGCATCCTATATCGTGGATGATTGTTAATAACTGAAACCGTAGATGACTAATGGGACAAATAAACGGCTGATCGTTAAAATGAATTTTACAAAAAATTAGTTTGCATTTTTGTGGCGACGAAAACGATGAAGTCTTTCTTCAATTTCCGTAGTGTGTGTGCGGCCGACCGCCACAGGAGACACCGCATAGTTCTGTGCGACCTTGTTGCGATGACAAACGCCTCGCTCAACGACTCGCCGTGCTTTTATTTACTGCCAGGTCTCCGTGGACGTTCTGCAAGCGCCTATGACCATCTGCGATGCTCCGCCAAAAGAAACTCAATGACAGCTCTCTGCTTGGAACGCACCTCCCTTACAGACGCCATTTTGAAGGCTGCGTACAGCGCCGCCACCTATCGGAACTACATGAAACTACAGGGGCTGAAGCTGGAATATTCCACGAAGTCCCGCAACAAATTCCGCCTTTTTAAATCTAAACTGGCCGAGAAAAATAGGTGTTGCATTACACACTGCACGTCCCTCGTAGAAACGTACGACGATGGCTGTGCAACAATCGCTGTCTTCTTTGTGAAGGAGGAAAGGTGGAAGAGCCGTTCTTTTAGTTGTCAGGGCGGCGTTCAATTTGTCCACCTGGGTATGTCACTGCCTTCAGGAAACATGATCGTCATGAAGGGGCGTACGCGGCCTGCAAGCAGTGTACGTTGATCCTTGGGTGTCATGGTGTCTTGCACGAGGCCCAGTGAACCCATGGATGCCCACATGAATATTCCCCAGAGCATAATGGAATCTCCGCCAGCTTGTCTCCGGCCAGTACAGGCAACAAGGAGCTGTTTCCCTGGAAGACGACGGATTCGCGGCCTCCCATCGGCATGATGAAGGTGCAACGCTCTGCCACTGCGCCAACGTCCATTTCAGTCATAGTTGCCGATGTCGTGGTGTTAACATTGGCACATGCATGGGTGGTCGGCCGCAGAAGCTCTCGTTAGGAGTCTTCGGTGCACTGTGTGTTGAGACACACTTGTACTCTGTCCAGCGTTAAAGTCTGATGTCAGCTCCGGCACAGTTTGCCGCCTGTCCTGTTTTACCAGTCTGCTCGGCCTATGACGTCCGACAACTGTAATGAGCGGTGGCCGCCCAACCCCACGATGTCTGGACGCGGTTTCACCTTGGTTTCGCCAAGTGTTGAAGACACTCGCCACAGCACTCCTGAACTCAAGACAAGCCGTGCAATTTCCGAAATGCTCGTGCCGAGCGTCCGGCCCATCATAATCTATCCTTGGTCAAACTCAGATAGCTTGCGCCCTCCTCATTCGACACACGGACGACACGCTCACTTATACTCCATGTACTGTGCGTATGTCTGATTAGGAGACATTCCTCGCCAGGTGACGTGTCCGAAAAAACAGATACCATCTCCATATAGTTAAGGCTAAACGGCCCATTGACATCCTCCTCCTGTGCGGATGCACACGCATTGCCCGAACACTTACGGGACTCGGTAAGATTGTCTGCCGCTAGTTATGAGTGTAGTGGGCAGGGGCATTACGAGTGCAGTGTGTGAACATTAAGTTGAGAATGTGGGTCTCACGGGGAGCATGCAAGAGATAAGTCCCTGCAGTTGCGCTAGTCACCTGTGCCCTCAGTGGCTTATGCCGGCACGGTAGCTCAGACCGTTCGGTCAGAGAGCTAAATGGCCTCTGTAATAAAAAAAGAACAGAGTGGAAGGATCAACAAACGAACTTGACCGGATGTCATGTGACGTCCGCAACGACCAAACACTACGATCAACAACGGAAAAAAAAAAAGTGGACAGAGCGTCTGCCGTGTAAGCAGGAGATCCCGAGTTCGAGTCCCGGTCGGGGCACACATTTTCAACTGTCCCCGTTGATGTACATCAACGCCTGTCGGCAGCTTATGGTACTGATTTCATTATTGATTTTATTATCGGACATGTCCGAAAGAACAGATATGTTCTTCGTTTGGCTTCCTGAACCAAACAAACGTAGCTTTTGCTCACTTAGCACAAATTTATAATTTACGGAAAAGGCACATTTTAACTGGTAATGAGCATTTCAACAAGTGTAATCACAGACCTTACAGATGTCTGTGCATTTGCTGCATTTTAGCGCGTGCAAGTGCTTGGATCCGCGCGAGCTACGACCTGATCGACTAACTTCAATGCTAAAGAACTAGGTAACGGCGCAATGTATCGAATTTTTATCTGAACAGTTATTCCTCAGCACAACTTCTCCTGCAACACCTTTACAAGCTCTTCAGACTGTTTCTGACCAGCCTATACTGCACACAACAATCCAGTTTTCATTGCAAACGAAAATTCTCAATTACGTTTTATAAAAGACTGTTAATCAAGATTGTATAATTAAAAAATTACAAACTAATTTTTTCTATCTTTTTGTATTCTACGCTTCACCTAAATGGTCATGGAATTTTGATTTCCTCCCGCGTCAGGCGAGTACTGTAGCGCACAGCCACACTGCTTGTCGAAAGAACACCGCCTTATTTCAGTATGTTAGCAATAGTCGGAAAATTTCAATGTGCGTTCTCTCGAATATTTTTCGGCCTTGTATCGGACTGCTTTGGGAGAGGTATATATGAGTTCTGAAGTTCACGTAGCACAAACATGAAAAATTCTATAAATTTAATTGCCGTATGGTCCTCTTGCCAGTGCAGGAACAACATGCCAGGAGCGCTGCAGCAGACTCTCTTGCTGGAAGTAGTTGATTGCTCGTGTAACAGGCGATCGCCCGCTGGCTTGTCTTGGCCCATGACGTCACGCCGCTGAGTGCTGACCCCGGCATCTCACTTCAGCTCACGTTATGTGGCGTGGTGCGCCCACGTCAGCTACTAGCAGGCGGGGCCACACACTGGGGCTGGGCACGAGTGAAAGATTTTTCATTCGGCCGATCACAGAATGGTTGTTGTTGTTGTTGTTGTTGGTGATGGTGCTGTAGTCTTCAGTCTGAAGACTTTTGATGCAGCTCTCCAAGCTATTCTATCCTGTGCGAGGCTCTTCATCTCCGAAAACCTACTGCAACCTACGTCCTTCTGAATCTGCTTACCTTATTATCACTTGGCCTACCTTTACGATTTTTACTCCCCACACTTCCCTCCAATACTAAACTGGTAATGCCTTGAGGTCTCTAAATGTGTCTTATGAACTGATACCTTCTTTTGGCCAAGCTGTGTCACAAAATCGATATGTTACAATAATGGTGGTGTTTAGAAAAATAAAATCTGCAGCGAGACACAAAATTATCGGCCTAGAGTTGACACGCATACAATGTTGCACTGCATGTGTTGCTATCAGCTGGGCAATTTAATTACATTTTCGGAGAACAATGCAAGGAAACGATAGTGTGGATTGAAGTTGTCGACTTACGCTTCAAAATTCAAGTAACTAAAATCGAACTTTCTAAAACTAACAAAATCTTTAATTTCTTACAATATGTTGCATTTCGAATACGTACTTACATTAAGGTAAGCACGCGTTTTTCAGTACTTCATCACTAAAGACGTTCTGATACTTAATATGACATTAAATAATGTCAAGTGACGTACCAAATATTCTGAACGACCGACAATGTAAGGACGCCCTAGGCTACGCCTTTCTGACGTAATGTGTGAAGAGATCTTTGTCATGGCGCCGTTATCAATGGACCCATATAACGCGTGGTGATTACTGCTTCTGCATTACGGCACGTACCAGCCACTGCTTACTGATGCATGTCCTCATAACATTCGTAATATGGCACCAAACACGGCCAAGGTGCTTGATGCGTACCGATAATAGCTGAAACAGCCATAAACTCAGCGTACTCAAGTAGAACTGTATCCATTACTCGACCAACAGCGCTTCACGACGAGCCATCAACGGGACATTACAACAGGAACAAAAGTTCGCGGTTACGTCATTCGTCGGCCATTGCTGACGTCGTCACCACAGGAAGACGTTTGTTTTACCTCGTCAGTAAATTGTTTGAACTTTGCGCAGTGTTTAAACGACAACAGTATAGAATTATTAAAAAATAACCAAAAAAGAAAAGTGGAGTATGGTTGGTTCAAATTGCTCTGAGCACTATGGGACTTAACATCTGTGGTTATCAGTCCCCTAGAACTTAGAACTACTGAAACCTAACTAACCTAAGGACATCACACACATCCAGGTCCGAGGCAGGATTCGAACCTGCGACCTTAGCGGCCCCGCGGTTCCAGACTGATGCGCCTAGAACCACTCGGCCACACCGGCCGGCCTGGAGTATGGCCTTCATTTGTTCGTTTTCAGAAAGAAACAATGAAATAAATAAAAACCAATATAATAAACAAAAACTAGAATTCTGCAGTTCTTCCTCTGAGGGCATTGACTACGAAATCTGCAATAGACGCGACCAAAAACCAGCGTATTAATGGCAGAAAGCAGGGAAAACCCGTGTTACCCTTTATCTGGTGCTTCCGTTCGAGCGGGAGTGGGTCCAGCGCAGCAGAACTGAAACTAATCACGTCAACAAAATGTACGTTACGAAGCTCAACAATCTGCTACCACCGATGAATTGCAAGTACGAAGGGCGTTCAATAACTAATGCAACATATTTCTTTCCGAAGCCGAGTTGGTTTTGTTCAGGATTCCAATACGCCGTATTATTCCTTACTATTTGGCTACAAAACCTATTTTTCAACTTAATTTCCATCCTATGCGACGGCCTTACGCCACCTTGCTGGGAGGGCCCTCATGTCCGCATGGCACCACTCTACTGGTCGATGTCGCAGCCAACGTCTCGCTGCATCAATAACGTTACTATCATCCACGTACTGCTTCCTGCGGAGTGCATCCTTCAGTGGGGAATTGCAATTCCGCGCAGTTGGTCCTTCGTTGCTCTTTATGGTCTTCTGTTAGGCGGCGAGGAACCCAGAGGGCACACAACGCTGCGTACCCCAAACGGTGGACGAATGTGTCAGCACTATCAACATTGTTGTTGTTGGTTGTTGTTGTTGTTGTCTTCAGTCCGGAGACTGGTTTGATGCAGCTCTCCATGCTACTCTATCCTGTGCAAGCTTCTTCATCTCCCAGTACCTACTGCAACCTACATCGTCCTGAATCTGGTTAGTGTATTCATCTCTTGGTCTCCCTCTGCGATGTTTTGCCTTCCACGCTGCCCTCCAGTACTAAATTGGTGATCCCTTGATGCCTCAGAATATGCCCTACTAACCGATCCCTTCTTCTAGTCAAGTTGTACCATAAATTTCTCTTCTCCCCATTCTATTCAATACCTCCTCATTAGTTATGTGATCTACCCACCTTATCTTCAGCATTCTTCTGTAGCACCACATTTCGAAAGCTTCTATCCTCTTCTTGTCTAAACTATTTATCGTCCATGTTTCACTTCCGTACATGGCTACACTCCATACAAATACTTTCAGAAACGACTTCCTGACACTTAAATCTATACTCGATGTTAACAAATCTCTCTTCTTCAGAAACGCTTTCCTTGCCATTGCCAGTCTACATTTTATATCCTCTCTACTACGACCATCATCAGTTATTTTGCTTCCCAAATATCAAAACTCATTTACTACTTTAAGCGTCCCATTTCCTAATCTAATTCCCGCAGCATCACCCGATTTAATTCGACTACATTCCATTATTCTTGTTTCGCTTTTGTTGATAATCATCTACCAACACAGGCGTCCAGTTTTGTTGCACCCAAAATTCTACGAAATATTGTATTTATTCTATATCGAATTTTGGAGTTCTGGTCCGTTAGAATGCACTGAAAATCACTGTAATTAGCTGATTGTGTTTGTGATCCGTCGATCAGCTCGAATGAGTGTCCGCACGTTCCACGTTACAGGAGTCACGGCTGTGTGCGGCCGGCCGACACGCGACCTTGTTGCAATAATGACGGACGCTTTCCAAACGACTCACTGAGCTTTTGTTCACTGAAGGGTCTCCGTACACTTTCTGAAAGTGCCTATGAATATCTGCGATGCTCTGGTTTTCCGCCAAAAGAAATTCAGTGACAGCTCTCTGCTTGGAACGCACGTCCGTTACAGACGCTATTTAATAGGATAAGTATAGCGCCGCCACCTACTGAAACTTCATGAAACTATAGCGCTTGAATGGTAATATTTCATGATGTTCCACAGCACATTCCGCATTTTTCAACCAAAACTGGTCGAGAAAAACAAGTTGCATTACCTAACGAAAATGGTTCAAATGGCTCTGAGCACTATGGGACTAAATATCTGAGGTCATCAGTCCCCTAGAACTAAGAACTACTTAAACCTAACTAACCTAAGGACATCACACACATCCATGCCCGAGGCAGGATTCGAACCTGCGACCGTTGCAGTCGCGCGGTTCCGGGCTGAAGCGCCTAGAACCGCTCGGCCATCTCGGGTCGGCTATTACCTAAGGAACGCTCCCGTATGTATAACGTTAGCAACCAAATCGGAAGTGGAGGTAGAGACAGCTATCTACTGTATCAACGTACTTAACAATCGCTGAAGCGCGAGAGAGTCCGGCGCCTCTGAAATCTACTCTGATGCGTGACAAAATACGGATTCACAGTCGTATGAAAATGAACTCTGATGGCAAGAAAAAAAGACCGAAAGTCGGAAGGAAAAGGCTGTATAGGAAGGGCTATATAAGCGAAATGAACGCGAAAACAACATTATGCAAAGTGTAATGTTATTGGATGAAGATGAGATGGGAGGTACGATATTAGGAGCAAAAATTGATATAGTACTGAAAGACCGAAGTGGAAGTAAGGCACCTGGAGTAGATGACATTCCCTCATAATTACTGAGAACCTTGGGAGAACCAGCCATGACGACCACCTGGTACGCAAGGGATACGAGATTGACAAAATACTCTCACAGACTTCGAGAACAATGTAATAATTTCAGTTCCAAAGAAAAATGGCACTGAGAAGGAAGAATATTACGACCCACCAGTTCAGTATATCATGGCTGCGAAATATTGGCACGAATAGCCTACTGAAGGATGGAAGAAGAAGCTGGCCTAGTGGAAGCTAAGTATGGGTTCCGGAGAAATGCAGAAACACCAAAGAAAAATCTGGTACTGCATCTTATCGCCTTATCTTAGAAGATAGACTGGAGAAATGAAAACTTACGTTTGTATCATTTGTAGATTTAAAATAATATTTTGACAATTCTGGGTGGAAGACGATCTTCGAAATTCTGAAGGTAGGAGGGATAAGACACGGGAAGCGCAAGGTTATCTACAGTTTCTACACAAACGAGACAACAGTTATGAGAACCGATGAACATGAAAGGTAGACAGTGGTTAAGAAGAGAGAGAGACGGGGAGGAACCAAGGAAAAATTTGGAAAGAGAATTAATTTTCAGGGAGAGATTTGTCGACGGAATTGCAAGTCTGTCAGAATGGCACAGAAACTGGAGGATCAGTTGAATGGAATAGTTAATCTCTTGAAAAGAGATCAGACGATGCATATCAACTGAAGTAACAGAAGAAGAATGGATCAATAATTATTTGTTTTTCTGTATCGACAAGACACGACACAAAAACAAATAACTGACATATTAAAGTTACTGCAGAAGATGGCCGTCTAAACAAACATATTAAAGGTGACGGTGTGCAATAGAATTCAATAAGGCGGTGCTGAGGGAACTGGAATAGGAACTCAGACAGTAAAAGTAGATGAATTTTACTACTTTCTCTAAAAAATAACTGTCGATGGCAAAAGAGAGAATAGCGCTCTAGGAACGCAATGCGTGTTGTGGTCTTTAGGGAACTGGCTTGCTGCAGCTCAGTAAGCCCATCTGTCCTTACCTCTGCACAACTTTTCGCATCCTTCATCTTCTTGAAGCCGCTAAGAGTAGTCGACCACGTTTCACTTTTATACTGTACCAGGCTACACTGCAGATACAAACTTTCTTCATAAAATTCTCCCTGCACTTAAATTTACAGCAGATGTTTAAATATTTCTCTTTTCCCTTAAAGCTTTTCTTGCACTTGCCAGACAGCATTTTCATCAGTCTATTTGACCTCCAAGACTGACTCAGATTTCTACTGCCATTGACGGCACTGAATGCCCACATATCCAGAAGCAAATTCTGTATCATCGATTGAAATATCAGTCACAATGGAAGTCTGAGTTAGGCCTGGCCGCTAGCAGACAGCCTAGGCGACAACTCGAGACGAACAGGGAATTCGTGTTCGAATCAGTTATCACATATTCAAGTGGAGCGTTACGCAGCCGTGTCAGACTGCAGATCAGCTGCTGTATCACTGGTGGCTTAGACTGAAGTGGCGTCCAAACAGGTAGCTACACGTGTCCCAAAGATAGGGTTATCTGCACGCGACATTCCATCAACGCAGTTCCTTCCGATTATCGCTACCGCGTGCGCCATACTTCAGCTGTAAATCCATGAGCCTGTCAAACAGTTTTAGTTATCTACCGGCTTTCACGCATAACTGTTAAGACTGCATGAACAAAGTCGTTAACTGACTAGCTCCTGTAGATTATATATATTTGGCCCATAACCTAAATTTATGTAGTATTTTAGCTACCTTTTGACAGAATGTACTGTAACGAACTTTCTGCTCGTAATTTTCTGCTAATGTAATTCGGGGAGTAATCAAGGTCACCGACATTATTTAACAGATATACGAAGGTGTATCATATTTCACAGCGAAAACTGACACGGCTGAAAATATGCGATAATAGAAACAAAAACGTTACAGTCAACGTGGATTTGCTAACGGCCCGTTTGCGAAGTAATTCGGAACGTGCGGTTCGATTTCAGTATGAAATGTTGTTATAGTTAATACAAATGTTGCAAAGAATTCATTTATATGCACATGCATCGCTCCTAGATCCACACAAATACTGCGCAAGTCACTGCACGGTGCGTGGCGGAGAGTACCCTGCACCACTATTAGTCATCACTTTCTGGTAAGTGCCGCCCTCAGGTTCTGCTTCCTTCATGTTATTTAAGGCAGTGAGAAATTTCGCCTCACATAGACTTTCTTTTCAGGAATACGGATATCAGCTTTGGTGATGTATGTGTGTGGTCAAAATGGGAGCGGGAGAGACAGTTGTATTCTCGACTGTTATCTCGAAATTCAGATGCTCAACAATGTAGACCAGCGGTCGGCAACTGGCGGACGGCTGTCCAGGTCCGGGCCGCTGAAGGTCAAAAACTGGCCTGCCAAAAATATTTTGAAAGTATAAATTATGTACCTAAATCATTTAGAAATATATTTTTCTGTACACAACAATTTGAGCGCCACATTATAATATTTTTTCTAGTAATGTACTATTAACTGCTGAATAGTTAGAATTCTTAATGCTTAGTTATAGGTAGACTGAACACACAGTTGCTATGCTGTGCACCGCAGGAGAGTGCGCAGAAGGCAGCACAAGCTGGCCGGCCAGCGCAGCATGTTATGTCGATCAACTTAACATTTCTGTACACGCGAATGCAACAAAGAACTGTATTTACTGAACACAATATTATGAAATGAAATATTATGAATCGATTTCACTCCCTCTTAAATCGGAGAAGTCAATATCTACTGTATTTCATATTTTGTGAGGGAAAATATAAACAAAAATGAGTACTGAATATCGTTTCTTCTGGATTTTTCAATACAAAAAATTAGTAAGGAGTAAGAGTTATTGCCTGGATTTTTGAACACAAATATGCCTGTCTATTGTATTTCATATTACACTGAAGTGCCAAAGAAACTGGTATAGGCGTGCGTATTCAAAAACATATATACGTAAAGAGGCAGAATATGACGCTGCGGTCGGCAACGCCTGTATAAGACAAGTGTCTGACGAAATTGTTAGATCGGTTACTGCTGTTACAATGACAGGTTATCAAGATTTAAGTGAGTTTGAATGTGCTGTTATAGTCGGCGCACTAGCGATGGGACACAGCACCTCCGAGGCAGCGATGAAGTGGGGACTTTCTCGAACGACCATTCTACGAGTGTACCGTGAATATCAGGAATCCAGTGAAACATCAAATCTCCGACGCCGCTGCGGCTGGAAAAAGATCCTGCAAAAACGGGACCAACGACGACTGAAGAGAATAGTTCAACATGACAGAAGTGTAACCCTTCTGCAGATTGAGCAAATCTGTGAGGTCTTGCAGCTTGCTGTACCTAAGTTATTTCCACGCCGTCGTATTCTGAACGGATTTATGGACAGCCCTGCAGGATTCATGGTGTCAATTCCCTCCAGCACTACTCCAGACATAGCCGATTTCAATACTTGATCATGAACAGGTGTCAGCGAGCGAACCACTCAACGAAACATCATCGATACGGGCTTTCAGAGCCGAAGGCCCACTCGTGCACCCTTGATGACTGCACGACACAAGGCTTTACGCCTCGCCTGGGCCTTTCAAAACACCGACATTGGGCTGTTGATGATTGGAAACATGTTGCCCAGTCGGACGAGTGTTGTTTCAAATTGCATCGAGCGGATGGACGTATAAGGGTATGGAGACAACCTTCTGAATACATGGACCCTGCATACCACCAGGGGCTGTTCAAGCTGGTGGACGCTCTGTAATGGTGTGGGGCGCGTGCAGTTGGAGTGATGTTGGACCCCTGATACGTCTAGATACCACTCTGACAGGTGACAGGTGAAACGTATGTAGGCATCCTGTCTGATCACCTGCACCCACTGATGTCCATTGTGCATTCCAAAGGACTTGGGCAATTCCAGCAGGACAATGCGACACCCCACAAGTTCATCATTGCTACAGAGTGGCTCCAGAAACACTCTTCTGAATTTAAACGCTTCCTCTAGCTACCAACTGCCCAGACATGAACATTATTGAGCAAATCTGGGATGCCTTGCAGCGTGCTGTTCAGAAGTGATTTCCACCCCATCGTACTCTTTACGCATTTATGGACAAGCCCTGCAGAATTAATGGTGTCAGTTCCCTCCAGCACTACTCCAGGCATTAGTCGAGTCCATCCCACGTCGTGTTGTGGCGCTTCTGCATGCTTGCGGGGGTCCTGCAAGGTACTGCGCAGGTGCACCAGTTTCTATGGCTCTTCAGTGTATTTTGTGAGTGAAAATTAAAACAAAAAATAGTGAGGAATATGAGGTTTTTCTCTGGAACTCGATAAAAATTTTCGAAAGTATCCGACCCCATCTAAAATTACTTGCTGACCCCTGGTCTACACGGTTGCTCGTTACCACATGTTAGTTCGACACTTTTAACCACGCTTTCATGGGGATCTACTTGAAGTCACTGTTGGACCTTCCTCACCATTTCTTTTGCGACAATTTTTTTATGGACGTGTGGCGCTCTCCGTACGTAAACTATCAATGATAAATGCCTTTATTAAGTTTGTCTACCGTTAGTGGTTGCACCTCATTGCATCTTGGTACACGTATTAAGCCATATAGATAACATGTTATATTAGACATTGTACGTAATTTTATGATAGCGGCTCATGATTTTTTTATTAACTCGCGTGCCATTTTTTAATATTAAGAATTTTTAACTTAGTAAATCAGTTGCAAGGCTCTTACAACGTTTTGTATAGAAATTTTACATAAAAATACACCTGCGGATGCACTGGCGTATTACGAAATCCGTTGTCCCAGCCTCTAACCGACTACGATGTAACAGCTAACGCGGCAAATTGGACTATAATCAATTATACCAGCATTTCATCACCCCAATACATTTTAATTTGTTTGGGTGTTCCTTTCAATATGTAGAACAAATGTGTTTCGGATACAAACATGTCTATTAATCCCCATGTAATAGCGCTCAAGTTTTACCAATGGCGCCGGCCGCTGTGACAGAGCGGTTCTAGGCGCTTCAGTCCGGAACCACGCGGCTGTTACGGTCGCAGGTTCGAATCCTGTCTCGGGCATGGATGTGTGTAATGTCCTTAGGTTAGTTAGGTTTAAGTAGTTCTAAGTCTAGGGGAATGATGACCTCATATGTTAAGTCCCATAGTGCTTAGAGCCATTTGAACTATTTCTTTTACTAATGGCTTACCTTGTGAAGAAAATACAATACCGTTTCAGTGAATAACAAGCCACAATTTACTGTGTACGTATTCCTGCTAAAAGAGGTGTTTCACATGTATTTCTCATATTTGAAAAATGGCTCTGAGCACTATGGGACTCAACTGCTGAGGTCATTAGTCCCCTAGAACTTAGAACTAGTTAAACCTAATTAACCTAAGGACATCACAAACATCCATGCCCGAGGCAGGATTCGAACCTACGACCGTAGCGGTCTTGCGGTTCCAGACTGCAGCGCCTTTAACCGCACGGCCACTTCGGCCGGCTTCTCATATTTGAATGAAATACTACACTCGTCTCTGTAATGAATTATGAACTCTTTTAAAAATTCCCGTATCACCTCGTATTTTTTGACAAGACTGGACAATTCACTGCTCCAGTTCTTCAACCATGTCAAAGAGAGTACTGTGACCCCAAAAAGAAAAATCTGGAGGATTGAGGTCAGGGTACTGGCGTTGCTGGACCTGTTAATCTTGGCCCTCGTTGGCCTGTTATACACTGGCTGGACAAATGGTTCAAATGGCTCTGAGCACTATGGGACTTAACATCTGAGGTCATCAGTCCCCTAGAACTTAGAACTACTTAAACCTAACTAACCTAAGGACATCACACACACCCATGCCCGAGGCAGGAATCGAACCCGCGACCGTAGCGGTCGCGCGGGTCCAGACTGAAGCGCCTAGAACCGCTCGGCCACACCGGCCGGCCTGGCTGGACAAAAATATGGAAACACCAAGAGAACTCGTGCTTGAACATAAATTCAGATGCCGGCCACGCCTGCAGGTTGCGCTGTTGTATTTCACCACGAACGGCACCTGTGCAGTGTCCTTAACACGTTGCAAGCGCCGGTCGTGGTCACAACAGTGACCAGTGTAGTTGTGAGCGCATAACGTCGGAGCTAAGTGAATCCAAACGTGAGCAAATTGTTGGTGCATGTATGGTGGACGCTTCCGTAACCAAGATAGCCGAAGTGTTTGGTATTTTAAGAGGCACGGCATCGAAGATTTATACTGCATACAGGGAAATTCGAAAACATCATCCGTTAAGACATAACGCGGACGAAGTGTGTGTTGAGTGATCACGGCAAACGGTCACTGAAGAGGAATGTGACGAAAAATAAGAGGGCGGCAACTGCAAAAGGCACAGCAGAACCGAATGTAGTACTCGCGAACCCGTCAGTATCAAAAAACACTAAGAGAGCTGCATAAGCAGGGAATTGCAGAGCGAGCTGGAATTCCAGAACCACGTAACAGTGATGCAAATACCCGAAGCAGGAAAACTTAGTGCCGAAACCATAAAACCCGGACTATGGCTCAATGGAAGAAAGTCATTTCGCCGGATGAGTATTGTTTAACAGTGTTTCCAACTTCTGTCCGAGTTTACGTCCCATGAATGAAACACGGCGGGAGTTCGGTGACGATTCGAGCCGGCATTTCGTGGTATTTCATGGGTCCCACGGTTACTCTCCAGGGATCGGTTTTGTGAGCACGAGGATGATCTCTCGCCATGGATTAAGTTACCATTTTGTATTATGAGATCCATCCCATAGTACGATATTTGTTCCCCAATGGTGATGCATAGTTCTACGACGACAGGATCCTTGTTTATACAGTTCGCATCGTCAAGGACTGGTTTTTTGGGCACGCTGATGAATCGTCGCATCTCCCCCGGCCACCACGGTCACCAGGTCTCAGTTTTACTGAAACTTGGAGAAACCTTGAAGAGAAGGGTGCATGATCGCTACCTACCTCCATCATCAAGTCGTCTGAACTTGCCACTATTTTCCAGGAATTATGTTCTAAGATTCCCTCGAAAACCATACAGGACATGTATTTTCCCAGTTCGAGGCAACTGGAAGCTCTTTTGAATGGCACGTGTTTGGCTACGCCGTATAAGGCATGGTAATGTGTTGTGCTTTGGGTGTTTCTACATTTTTGCCCCTCACCCCCGTATGTTGTCTTACATCAACAGCAAAATGTGCTGGTGCCCCACGGTATATCTACCACATTCCCTAACGTTGCCCATAGTTGAAATCTGAGCCCACTTACATAGGAACGTAATAGAAAAGTTTATATTTCAAAAACATTTGTAGTAACTGAAACAATGTTTTGTACTAATGTCAGTGACTGCTCGTTAAAACGCATTTGCATTTCCTTCTATTTTCACCCGCGTCAATTTTGCTATTACCATACACCCTGTACATTGACAACGTCGATGCAAGGTGGAACCCTCTCCACGTCCTGACATCTAGCCTCCCTCTCGGTCATCCACACAGGGTCCTCTGATGTTTACAGAATGTCTGTACTCTTTGCTCGTGTCTGTAACTTCTCTGTACGTATCCCTGTCCATCATGTCTTCTGTGGTTTGGCCTGGTTCCTCTGTTTTATCCGTGTAGTGGTGGTCTTTCATTTCTTGGTTTATTCTCAGATCTACATGGGTATCTGCTGTCGCTCAGTTTATGGATACGCCGGGCAAACTTCATTTCATCAGTCAGTTCACCGGCATGTATGTACAACTCTTGATCCCTCTTCTTGTGGATGTCGCCTTCCTTTCCAGGTTCAAACTTGCCTCTGTATTTCCCTCCTCTTTTCGGTTTCTGTACTCCTGTTGTGGGTTATACATTCGGGGGCACGCAGTGATTCTGCCGTTACCACTGCTTTGCTGTGCCTCAGTTAGTTCTGATGTTAACGGATTTCCTGTAGTTAATGTGTTGCGTTAGCTTGTAAGCAAATTCTAATTTTCTTAATCCTATTTTTACCAGTTTCTTTTGCCGTACCCATTTGGTTGTATCCAATTTCAAAAGAAATTTGAATTTGTGAACCTTCTTGATAAATCCGTGCGCTATTCTCCAGTCACGTTCATCATTTACGTCTTTTCACGTGACATTTTTAGGCCAGTTTTTTGGGCTACTTCGAGTTGCTTCTGCAGCATCTACTTCTCCTAGCGTGTATTTCAATTAGGATGATTATGTCGGACTCGAAGGACTAGCAGTGTATGTTCAGACTGTCGTTGTGACCCAGCCTTGTATATAGTTGTTGCGCCTTCTTCTTGGAATTTTCCTCTTAGTTCCCCTATTTTTTCCCTCAAATCTAAGTCAAATGCAACTGGCGGAAGTCTGTTGCACTATCTCACGCCTGTCTTGATCTTAAGTGGTTCCGATATTTCTCCCTCGAACGTCTTCATACTTGGTGTTAGTAAATGTCTCGTTGACCAGTCGTCTGGTCTATGCGGAATTCCAGTAACATGACAAACAGCTATTGTCTATTGAGCTGCACGCTTTCTTAAAATCCACAAACATAAAGATCGTTTGTTTTTTTCCTAACTTAGTGATTTTCATGACAGACTTCAGGTTCTACATTTGTTTGGTGCATGACCTTCCTCTGCCAATTCCTGCTTCGTATTCGCTGCCCATCTGACTTTCTAGCTGCTTTCCGAACTTTCTACACTATGTAACAGTAACTTTACAAAAGTATTATTTGCAGATTATCGGCTAACCGTAGGTAGTTCAGAAGATGAAGGACAAGAGGCTTTGTACAAACTAAACCCATGTTGTCAGCGAATATAATACAGAGACTTTCACAGGGAAAACCAAAACAACGACCATAATCCTATCATAGCAAAAATTGTCACTGATGTCAAGATAATTAAGCAAGTCTCAGAGTTTACACATTTGATCTTTCATATGAGGAGCGACGCAGGAATGTAAAGGAATTGTGGGATCATTATTGTTGTGTGAAAGTAAAAACTAGATTGCAACATTACCCAAGTAACAGGAATAAAGGGGACCAAACTAAAGTCCCTGTGATGCACGGTGCGCTATTCGCTGCTCGATCTCAAAAGCAGTGAATATGTACGAGAACTCAGAGTTCTGAGCATCGAAGTCAACACAAGAACAGTAGGCGTTAATTTGGGCACGAACTCCGTATATTCCTCCTCCGTGCATCCTGTGTGTGTTGCTACTGTCACTGGCAGAGTTGCTGACTTCCATGCTGAAGTGTTTTTTTTGCAAACGATAACTTGTGAAAAGTCATGTATTTCGTCGCATGATAAATATCCTAAATCTGTTTATCTACCGAGATATGAAAGTAACTACAGTTTTTCAGAAGGGATAGATGAATTTTTTTAAACGGTATTTAATAGCATGTGGAATGAGAAGTTAAACAGAGACTAATTTGCTGGTATGTCATAAGATGTAATTTGCTAAGTATCCACAGCTATTGATTATTTCCTTTGGAAGTAGCAAACTTTTTTTTCTATATCCAGTGTACTTTATTGGTTCAAGACGCGTTTTGCCTTTTACTTTAAGGTATCTTCGGTGGAATCTAGAATGATTCAGTTTTGTTTTGATGTGTGATGCTTGCAGATTATAAAACAGTTCACATTTTTTTTTACGTGAATAATTGATTACTTACAGTGAATCGAGTTTTTGGTGGATATCTGCGTTTCTCCTCACCTGGTCACATGCTGGAGGTTGAACTAAAACTTAGATTATGGAACATAAGCACATTTTCATGTTCGCTCTTTTTTCTTCTGTCACTATCTGTAGACATTTTACCGAAAACACTGAATTGAAGTCGTAACTAGTGTGTTCACCTTATGTCCCTTCCTGTCTGGTTTGTTTATGTACATGTTGCCAATCTGCAGAATTATATGCTGAAAACTAATGTTTGTTTATTTCTGTTCTCCTTATATCTGTATGTGTGTGTGGCTAGCCAGTGATAGTTATAGAAAGTTGAAAGTGAATGCAGTAGTTGTCAGACAGTGGTTGAAAGATTTGGTGTTCAGCTGATTTCAGTTTTGGTTTAAATGTTTTGTGGAGGAGTGCATGGAAGAGTAAATTCACTGCTTACAGTAATAGATAAAATAGTAGAATAGCATTTCAACAGATGATTATTATCAGAATACTATGACCCAACCCCTTTGTCCTCACTCTTTGACGCCCCATAATACGTCCTGTCAACTAACCCCTATTGTTGTCAAGGTTGTGCCGTAATTTCCTCTTCCTTTTCCTGCTCTATTTAATTCCGTTCCTCTACTTTAGTTACACGATCCTCGTATCTAATCTTCAGCATTCTTATTGATCACCACGTTTTGAAAGTGTCCATTGTCTTCTTAACAGAACTGTTCATCGTCCACATTTCACTTACATACAAGGCTGCATTCCACACAAATACCTTTGTAAAATAGTACCCAATCATTAGAATTTATATTCGATGTGAACAAATTTTCTTTTTCAGAACGCTTTTCTTGCTATTCACTGACTTCATTTTATATCCTCTCTACTTCTGCCTTCTCAATTACTGCTTCCCTTTCAAGTCATTGAAGTCTTAGAAATGCAGTTTGGTTTCGGTACAAGTTGTAGATAATCTTGTGGCCCTGTGTTTTATCGATGACATCACCAGAGCTTCAAAGAATGTTTTAATGAAGATTGTCAAAATCTCTCTCTTAACATGCAAATGCTATAAACACAGTTTCGCAGTTCTTCAGTGTGTCTACTTAGCTAAGTGGTAGGATCAGTATTGCCTTGCATGTTCAGACATCTCACAGGAATCTAACATCGTGCTTATGTTAGTTTGTACAACCCTTCCCCCTCTCCTCTCTACATATTCCTTTCACTTTCTAGCCTTCTCTTATTTGCTTAGTTCTGACTTGCCAAATGAGTTCTTGACAGTTGCTTCTCCTTTGACCAAAGTTTTCTTTGTTCTTTCTCATTTTCATTCCCTTATGTTTTCCAGGTGCAAAATCGCGTTGCAATTTTGGACTTTCTATCAACGTCATGTTTAGACATTTCTATTTCCGATGGCCTACTTTATTTGCTGCATTTTTATATTTTTCCCTCGTATCAAATTTAATGTATCACGTTTTATCTAACGATTTCTACTGTACCTTCTTCCCGTTCACATACTCTGCTGCACTGACCACTTCTTCTCTCAAAGATATGCATTCGTATTCTAGCGGATTCTTTCCTCTGTTTCAGTCAGTCGTTGCATTACGGTAACTTTAAGATTATCGAAAAACTGTGGGTCTTGACTTATTCAAGTTGCATTTCCTTAATTTGCTACCGTTTACTGTCTCTTTAGTTGTAAACCGCAGCTCGTAATCAATAATTTATTGTAGGTTTGCATCTGCACCAGGAAATGTCTTATAATTTAAAATCTGGTTTCGAAAACTTTGTTCCAAATATCTATTATTCTTTCATGATTCTTAAGCAAGGTGCTGGCGATGATTACATTATGCTCTGTGCGAAATTCTATCAGGTGGCTTCCACTTTCATCCCTTCCACCTAGCCTTTGTGTTCTTACTGTTTTCGTGTACATGCTACCGTATCACATTTTAAATTTTTGTATCGCTTAACTATCTGAATAATCTCTTTTATCGTACATTGTTTCAATGTGTTAGGGGATAGAGAACAATCATGAACGGTAGTCATGAAATCTGTTTATGTTGAAATGAGAAAACATGAATAATGAAATACGTGAAAGAGTACATTTTACAGAAAATGAAAAATTGGTATGTCTTCACCAAACTTCGTCTTTCCTTCATGTAGGTGTAAGATATAGTTATTCAAACACACCGGTCATTTCGGTGGGTCCCACCCCGTACCTCAGTGGCTGCCCGTCATTGGCTACCGCTAGCGTCTGCCGCTTCCAGGTGGGAACGCCAATTCCGCGAGCCGCCGCGTCAACGCGGAAAACGCTTGCCGCTGCCGTTGCCGCACGCCGCGCTCTCGTGGGAACCGGCCTGTACACCTGGCGCGTAAACTGGCCAATAAGCACGCAGCATCACCTGCGCATGCGTGGAGAGGTCAGCTCCGGGCTAGGGCCTGTCTGCGTCTTCTACCTGCTGCGACCTTCATACGAGACTGCATCCGCGTCTTTACCAATGTTATCTAATCTATTTATTCTCAAACGTTTCAACGTGCAACGCTACCCGAATAAAACGTCACACAGCAGACTCACACGTTATTATTATCATTTTAATTATTTCTTATTTTAGTCTTGCCTCGGCATCTACTTTCTACAACATTACGTAGGCAGAATCCGCGAGACCGTGAAGGGCAAGTGCAGACGGAGACGTCTCTCATTAACAAGCAGGAGATGGGAGGATCGAGCGTGGGTGCCAAGTTGCCTCATCGAGGTTACACTTGGAGGATAGTGCCGTCTTTACAGGGAGTAACGTAACGTACCGTGGAGTAGGCATTACAGCAGAATAGAAAGTGGAGTACTCACTGACCTAAGGATAATTTTAACACGACGAAACTTTTACTTTACACGAAATTTGAAAAAATAACCCTGTCTCTCTCCAACTCGAGCCCCAACAGCAGTGCAACTTGACAAGATTCGCTCTGCTTTAGAGGTATCATAAGCGTCTTATATGTCTGCTGTAAAAAATAACACAGAAAGGAGATTACTAGCCTCATAATAACCTGCTGAAAAAATAAAACGAAAGTATGTTCACCACCTCAGTAATATTTCCAAACACTCCAAATGTGAAAAAATAAAAATGAAAACCAGATCGAATACGTCCCATTCGAAACGAATTACAGGATCAAAAATATATTTAGATAATGTTACAGTAAAATAACCTGTTTTAAATATCTTGGTTGCGACGTTACAGTTACAGTAGGAATACTGAAAACAGAAAAGCCAAGTTTCCATGCATGTCCGAAACAATCCCAACAGCCTTGGCACCACACTACGAAAAACAAAACAAATTAAATTTTATACACTTACGGCAATATCTATACTGTTATATACATATGGAATATGGATAAGAAAAGCGGGAGAACAAGCTGTAATTAAGACGAATGAAATGACATTTCTGAAATTAACATGCGTCCGAACACAATACGAGAAAAGCCGAACAAGGAAAGAGAGCCAGTAGAGGAAATGGACAGTTCGCGGCAGAATTACACATAGTACAAGAAAATTCGCATACAGAGATAATAGAATAAAATCAATCTACCGCTCACTTTGAATACACAGCTCTCGCATACCCAATTTGCGAGAGGTGAAGCCGTGGTAAAGCACTGGATTTTTATCCGAACCGACGGCGTATCATATTCCAGACAGGCCTATCCACATTCATATTTCCCGCAATTACACTAAACCACTTATGGCGACCGACGGGATGGTTTCTTTGGAAGGGCCCAGGCAATTTCCTTCCTCACGCTTCCCCAGTTCGAGCTTCGGCTTCGTCCCTACGAACCACGTCGTCGACGGGACGAAAATGGTTCAAATGGCTCTGAGCACTATGGGACATAACATCTGAGGTCATCAGTCCCCTTAGAACTACTTAAACCTAAGAACATCACACACATCCATGCCCGAGGCAGGATTCGAACCTGCGACCGTAGCGGTCACAAGGTTACAGACTGAAGCGCCTAGAACCGCACGGCCCGTCGACGGGACGTTAAGCCCTTATCTACCCTCACCCTTTCTTAGTGTCTCACAGAAAATTGTGAGATATTCAGGCTCAAAAAGTGTTTCACCACCACCCAATATTGGGATGAATCTGACAGACAAATTTAATTTCCATTTCGTCAGGCGTGTTGGCGCCAACATGTTTAAGACCTGAGGGGGAAAGGGGTGAGGCTGTGTCAGTTTTATAAGCACTTGTTACCAGAATACCATATTGCTTACAACAAAGTAATCGAACTTTTCTTCGTATGTTTTAGATCGACTCTACGAAGCACAATCGAGAAGAAAATACACTCGTATTGGAAGCACGAACGCCTGAAGGAACAAATCGGAGGCCGGAGTCTTCACCGAAGAACGGGAGAAGAGGATTTCCCGCCAAGAAAATATCGCAGGCAGGTAAAGCAGTTCGTATCTGGACGCTAAACAGGGTGGAACATGAAATGGTTTGGGAGAATGCGTCTGTGTGATAATTTTTTGACATAGAATTGTGTGGGGGCCATAAGGGCGGTGGAACTCACATTTGCGGCTAACATCGCTTCCAAACTCAACATATTTCATTGTACAGTAGTGCCGGTCGAAATAACCGAGTAAGAACTGCTACGGGTAGATTTTATGGGGCAGAACCGTTATGAACTATGAATTTTAGCTCTGCCAGCAACTAAATGTTAGAAATTTGTCACGGGGACCGAGCTAACTTGTAAAAATTATTCACCTGTGTGGAGTTAAGTGAAGACTTCAACGGAATTCTACCCAAGATCATGAACTCGTAAGGGTTCAGAATTTTGATTTCGGTGGTGTACACATTTACGTAACTATTTTATTTATCCAAATAGTCGGGCCTGGTGGCTTAATGGTAGAGCGTGTGCCTGGAACTCGAAAGGTCAGGGCATCGCATGCTGTTCGGGCGAAAAGACTTTTCATTCCCCCTTGAACACAGCCTTCACCTCTCAGTGATGTGAAGATTTGCTAGGAACGAAACGAGGATCGGATTCCACGTTAAACTATCGGTCCCCTTTCCCCGGTACGCCGGCCGTGGTGGTCTCGCGGTTCTAGGCGCTCAATCCGAAACCGCGCGACTGCTACGGTCGCAGGTTCGAATCCTGCCTCGGGCATGGATGTGTGTGATGTCCTTAGGTTAGTTAGGTTTAAGTAGTTCTAAGTTCTAGGGGACTGATGACCACAGATGTTAAGTCCCGTAGTGCTCAGAGCCATTTCCCCGGTACGGCAGCGGTAGGTTAAGGACACGGAAGTCACCGAAGTGGCGTCTCACTGAATGCCTCTGATTCAAAGGGAATCATTATAGTAATTATATTTAAACAAAGTATTTGGTAGTGAATTAGGCATTTTTCCTCACTGCTTCTATGCCACTGTACACACCATTCAGGTCCAATCCAATCAATGTGCTATTAGTTAAGGATCGTAACTTGTGACTTTCAAAAATCATCGTTTGTCGTCGACCATCATTTCGCTACTGTAGTACAGCAAATAAGTATGGAGCAAGAGAGTATAAGAAATTTCTAGTACATTTTCATCTGAATCTTTTTTTATTAATTTTTTTCTTCGTCACTGTAAGGTTATTTCAGAGCAAACACAGTGGCACTGGTATCAGTACACGTACATGTGCCCTGCTACATGTTGACGAGGCTCTCTTTGGAGAAATCATCGGAAAAGAGCGCTTTCAAATTTCTTAGATCAGACAAAAGTGTGTCTTTGTTTTTTCTTCTTTCCGACAGGATACTTTTTTGATGGAATGCAAGTGTAACTACTGACTGAAAATATAAAGCTAATGCACACTTATTATCAAGTGATTTACTAAAAAAAAATTAAAAAACCGGGCGACTCTAATAATGTAAAAAACGTAAACGGCTTGCTCTGCAAAGAAATTGCAAATATTTGTTAAGTTAATGAATGATGTTAGTGAAATTTTACTTTCTTTCTTCCATTTATTATGCGTTATCAACGGCTAACCCACATCCGACCATTGTAGTGTAATTTCACCAGTCGAACAGTAATTATACAGTCCACATATTTGACAAAAATTCAAAATTACCTCAATCAAAAACTTTCTGCAGTAAAAATCGTCACCCGTTTTTTAAAAATTGCACTACAATACACAAGAAAATAGTTCTGGTAGGTGCAGAGGTTGAGAAGTCTGGATTTCAGGAACGTATTCTGTGGTGAGATAGACTGACCACAAATTGTCGCACCATCTGGTGGATACATGGTTTAATAGACGGATGGGCCACGATTTATTTAACAGAAAAGCCAAGAGGGAACAATAATCTCTGGTGGCAGCGCCTTTCAAGGCTTCATATTCCTTACTTAATTTTGTTTCCCATACACTGCAACTATTGAAATTACATGCTGGTCGTTGAAACTGCAACACCAGGAAGGACAGTAAACAACGAAATATTACTTATAGTGGATATGCACTACAGGGTGGTCCATTGATAGTGACCGGGCGAAATATCTCAAGAAATAAGCATCAAACGAAAAAACTACAAAGAACGAAACTCATCTAGATTGAAGGGGGAAACCAGATGGCGCTATGGTTGACCCGCTAGATGGCGCTGCCATAGTTCAAACGGATATCAACTGCGTTTTTTGTTTTTTTTTTAAATAGGAACCCTCATTTTAATTACATATTCGTGTAGTACGTAAAGAAATATGAATGTTTTAGTTGAACCACTTTTTTCGCTTTGTGATAGATGGCGCTGTAATAGTCACAAACGCATGAAGTACGTGGTATCACGTAACATTCCGCCAGTGCGGACGGTATTTGCTTCGTAATACATTACCCGTCTTAAAATGGACCGTTTACCAATTGCGGAAAAGGTCGATATCGTGTTGATGTTTGGCTATTGTGGTCAAAATGCCCAATGGGCGTGTGCTATGTATGCTGCTCCGTATTCTGGACGACATCATCCAAGTGTCCGGACCATTCGCCTGATAGTTCAGTTATTTAAGGAAACAGGAAGTGTTCAGCCACATGTGAAACGTCAACCACGACCTGCAACAAATGATGATCCCATGTAGGTGTTTTAGCTGCTGTCGCGGCTAATCCGCACATCAGTAGCAGACAAATTGCGCGAGAATCGGGAATCTCAAAAACGACGGTGTTGAGAATGCTACTCAACACGGATTGCACCCGTACCACATTTCTATGCACCAGGAACTGCATGGCGACGACTTTGAACGTCGTGTACAGTTCTGCCACTGGGCACAAGAGAAATTACGGGACGATGGCGGATTTTTTGCCCGCGTTCTATTTAGCAACGGAGCGTCATTTACCAACAGCGGTAACGTAAACCGGCATAATATGCACTATTGGGCAACGGAAAATCCACGATGGCTGCGACAAGTGGAACATCAGCCACCTTGGCGGGTTAATGTATGGTGCGGCATTATGGGAGGAAGGGTAATTGGCCCCCATTTTATCGATGGCAATGTAAATGGTGCAATGTATGTTGATATCCTACGTAATGTGCTGCCGATGTTACTACAAGATGTTTCACTGCATGACAGAATGGCGATGTACTTCCAACATGATGGATTTCCGGCACATAGCTCGCGTGCGGTTGAAGCGGTACTGAATAGCATATTTCATGACACGTGGATTGGTCGTCGAAGCACCATACCATGTCCCGCACGTTCACCGGATCTGACGTCCCCGGATTTCTTTCTGTGGGGAAAGTTGAAGGATATTTGCTGCCGTGATCCACCGACAACGTCTGAGGTCGTGCGGTAGCGTTCTCGCTTCCCACGCCCGTGTTCGATTCCCGGCGGGGTCAGGGATTTTCTCTGCCTCGTGATGACTGGGTGTTGTGTGATGTCCTTAGGTTAGTTAGGTTTAAGTAGTTGTAAGTTCTAGGGGACTGATGACCATAGATGTTAAGTCCCATAGTGCCCAGAGCCATTTTGACAACGCCTGACAATATGCGTCAGCGCATTGTCAATGCATGTGCGAACATTATGGCAGGCAAACTACTCGCTGTTGAGAGGAATATCGTTACACGTATTGCCAAATGCATTGAGGTTGACGGACATCATTTTGAGCATTTATTGCATTAATGTGGTATTTACAGGTAATCACGCTGTAACAGCATGCGTTCTCAGAAATGATAAGTTCACAAAGGTACATGTATCACATTGGATCAACCGAAATAAAATGTTCAAATGTACCTACGTTCTGCATTTTAATTTAAAAAACCTACCTGTTACCAACTGTTCGTCTAAAATTGTGAGCCATATGTTTGTGACCATTACAGCGCCATCTATCACAAAGCGAAAAAAGTGGTCCAACTAAAACATTCATATTTCTTTACCTACTACACGAATATGTAACAAAAAAATGGGGGTTCCTATTTTAAAAAACGTTGTTGATATCCGTTTGACCTATGGCAGCGCCATCTAGCGGGCCAACCATAGCGCCATTGTTTTCCCCCTTCAAGCTAGACAAGTTTCGTTCTTTGTTGTTTTTTCGTTTGACGCTTATTTCGTGAGATATTTGGCCGGTTCACGATCAGTGGACCACCCTGTATACTAGACGTACCATTCACATTAATGTGACCACCTGTCGAGAGCCTAAATAACCACTTTTTGCAGCGCGGACGAGCAGGAAGAGTGTCAATGAGGATCCGGAAGGGTGACTCCAGTGCCACGACCATCTGCGCGAGGGTAATCTGTTGAGGAGGATTCATGACGCGAACAGCCCCATCAAGGTGGTTCCGCAGATTCTCGATTGGGTTTAAATCCAGAGAGTGTGGTGGCCAGGGGAGTACAGTAAACCTATCGTGGTTCTCTTCAAACCAAGGACGTACACAGCGAGCAGTGTGACACGTTGCAGTGTTCTGTTGGTAGGTGTCATCGTGCGGAGGAAAAACAAACTCCCACAAGATATATGGATACCTGCACTGAGCCATTGTGCCTTCCAGAACGACGAGTTCACCTAGGGAATTCCCCCAGACCTGGACGCTTCCGACGATTGTTGCAGCGTGTTCACTTACAAACGTTTCACCCTGTACGCGCCAGTGACCAGCTGTCCGAGGGAGCATAAAACGTAATGCATCTCTAGTGGTCACCTGTCATCAATCAGTGGTCGTCCAGTTCGGTATTGGCGTGCAAATTCCAGGCTTCGTCGCCGATGAACAACAGTCAGCTAGGATGCATGAACCAGGCAAATGCTGTGGAGGCTCATACGCTGCAGCGTTCGCTGAACGGTCGTTGAGGAGACGCTGTTGGTAGCCCCTTTATTCATCTCGGCAGTCAGTTTATCAACAGTTGCATGTATATTCGCCCGTGAACATCTCTGCTTCCGTCGTTCACCCCTGTCATCTATGGCCGGTGGTACACCAAGGTTGCATCGGCAGCGGTTGTGAACAGTGCGGTTTTGCCGTGCACGGTATACTTTAACCACAGCGGCACGCAACCGCTTCTCCAACTTAGTAGCCGTTTCGAAAATACTTTCACCCTTGGCCCGAAAGCCAATGATCATGGCTTTTCGGACGTCACATAAATCACTCCTCTTCTGCATTAGGTGGCAACGGCCGCGCTGTTTTCTATGTCCCCCCCCCCCCCCCTCCCCTCGGACACGCTTTACATACCCTCCACTGATAGTGCTGCCACCTGCCGTATCTACATCATACTCCGCAAGTCACCTAATGATATGTGGCTTTCGGTATCATTATCTGATCCCTCCAACCTTGCTCCATTCGCGAATAGTGCGTGGGAAGAATGATTGTCGGTAACCATCAGTATTGGGTGTAATTTCTCATATTTTATCCTCATAGTCATTAAGCGAGATGTTTGGGGAGGGGGGGGGGACTAATATGTTGCCCGACTCCTCCTAAAAAGTGCTGTCCCGAAATTTCAATAGTAAATCTCTCCGTGATGCACAACGTCTGCCAGTGGAGTTTGCTCAACATCTCCGTAACGCTCTCTCGCCAGCTAAACGATCCCGGGACGAAACGCGCTGCTCTTCGTTGGATCTTCTCCATCTCCTCTATTAGTCCTCCCTGATAACGATCCCAGAACGACGAACAATACTCAAGAATCGGGCAAACAAGCGCCTTATAAGCCACTTCTTTCGTGGCTGAGTTACATTTCCTTAAGATTCTTTCAATGAGTCTGAGTCTGGTGCCTGCTTTTCCGACTATCTGTTCTATATGGTGATTCCACTTGAGGTCGCTCTCTGGATAGTCACGCCTTGATATTTTACGACAGACACTGTCTCCAGCTGTTTGTCATCAACAGAGTAGCTGTACAGTAGTGGATTTCTTTTCCTATGTATGCGCAATATGTTATATTTATTTACGTTCCGGGTCAACTGCCAGAGCCTACACCATTCATCAATTCTCTGCAGGTAGTTCTCCAAATTCTTACTATCTTCTGGCGTTGCTACTTTGGTATGGACAATTGTATCATCTGCGAATAGCCTTAAAGAGCATCCGACGCATTCTACTAGATCATTTATCTACATTGGAAACAGGAACGGTCGTATCACACTTCCCTGTGGTAATCCGGATATTAGCTCTACATCCGTCGATTTAGTTCCGTTAAGCGCGACGTGTTGAGTTCTATCTGCAAGAAAATCTTGAATCCAATCGCAGATCTGCTCCGACACTCCGTAAGCTCGTATTTTTTTCATTATGTGAGTACTTATTAAAGGTTGACGTCGTACACAGGTGGTGGTCACATTAATGTGACTGTATCTTGGAGGAAGACCACACGGTTAAATTTGTAGGTGATTGCGGGTTATAGAGGATGCGAAATTTAGCACACCCAGCTACTACCACTGCCAGTAACAATGTCTCCATCTCGACTGTGCATCAAGTCCAACTGAGGTTGGATGACGGATACAGGCATTGGTACACAATATCATGCTGCTTCAACTCTGGCACAGAGTTCAACAATTGTAGTGTCTGATGAGCAAATCATGACTACATGTTCTATATGAACGACATACGTGGAGAGCGTGTTGGCTGGGCCAACTGTAAAACATCCTCTGTGTCGAGGCAGGCCGGGACAGCACGGATAACATGCGCTTTGGCTTATCTTGATGAAAGATAACATCACGGAGACCTCGAGAATAGCACACAACCAGCGGGCTTAATCCGTCATAAACGTAACGGCTGCTGCGCCGGTATTACAGTGTCGAATGCAATCTGGTAACGTCCGTTCTCCTCGGAGTCTCAACACACGGATATCCATCGTGACGCTGCGCGCAGAACCGAGACTCGCCTGAAAAGACGACATTTTGACACTAGTTCCATGGTTGCAGTAGCTGCCCCTCCCTGCCGCCGCATTCAAAGGAAGTCGCAACGATGGCGGTCGGGCCGACAGCTCGTGGCGCCCCAGACGTCGTCGTACTGTCCCAAGGGGATACCTGTCTTGTGCAAACAAGCCCATTTCCTGGATGAACAAGTCTGTTACCTCGAGTGTTAGACGTACGGGGTCACTGAGAACCTGCATGGCCTTGATAATGACCCGACTGAAACCATCATTGCATATCTGAATGACAATCGTAGAATCCCGACCAACGCGAGCAGTAAAATGGCATAACGACAAGCCGCTGTCTCGATAGGCCACGATCCTGCTTGCTGGTACATATTTCTCCTTCCTACACGAGCTATAACACTATCTTCCCACAACTATCAGCCTAAAGCGATCTCTGACACAGAAACCCGCAGCGTATACACCGCGTTACTCCAATATGCTTCGTGCGGTTGCATTGGAATGCTAGTCAGTTGCATATCTAAGCATGTGGTACACTTCGTGATAACTGTCGTTTGTCGAATGCTATCTTCTGAGGAGGGGCAACTATCCTTGAGGGTCTTAAAAAATAATGCCCCAAGTTTATATTTAACAGCCGTTAATACAGGGTGATAGGCAAACAAGTGCAGATTTTTTTATTTGCTGACTGAGGACAGTGTACCGAACAACATTACATCAGTATTTACTTCGTTTGCAGACCAATAATTGTATCTATTAGGAGTAACATGTTTTTAGGTTGTTTAGTACCTGCAAATACATGTGGCAAGAGCAAGCCATTAACGCTCGTTTTCTTCTGGGCAGCAGATCAGGCGCTGAAGTGTCGACGCGAAGACGCAAGACGGTTAGTCTATACTGACTGGCATAATCCATTTAGTGGTGCAATTACGACCGAGTACAAAACATCGGGTACTTATACCACTAACACTCTGTATATAGAGGAATACCTCGTCTGTATATAGACGAAAATATCCTTGCAGTTGCTAAAAATTTGACGTTTTTTCTGCACGACAAGTGCCCGAGTCGTAGTGAACACCACGAAAATGGCGTCCACGCAAGACACTCATTTCAGTCAACGTCCTGTAACTGAATCCTTGGTTACGGAAAAAGAAGCCGTAGTGCACATCCACGAACCTTTGTTTACAGTGTATGATAATGAAGCAGTTGACAGCAGTACTGTTAGGCGATGGGCAAATAGAGCAAAAGTATCAGAAAGTACAGAAACTGAGCTCCATGACCGGTCATGTTCGTGACGTCCTGTCACAGCCACTCCTCTTGCGATGGCGAAACGCGTAGATGCTATTATTTATACAGACCGGCGCAACACAACTCGACAATTGGCTCAACAGTTATCGGTTAGCATTGGAAGTGCGCGTCTCATGAGTGAGACTCTTGGATATTCCAAATCGTTTCACAACAGACCAGAAGATTCGGAGAAAAACCATTTCATTTGAACTGTAGAAGTAGTGTAATGGAGAGACCTTTCTGTTATGGATCGTTACAAGGTGACGAAACCTGGTAGCATCATTTTGAGCCGGAAACAAAAAGGCAGTCACTGGAATGGCACCACTCGCAATCATGAAAAAAATAAGGAATCGAAGGTGCTTCTTTCTATTGGCCAAGTCATGATGACTGTCTTCTTGAGTAGAGGTTGTGTCGCTCTCGTGGACGCGTTGTCAAAAGGGTCAACCGTTAATTCAGAGTTAAATGTGAAGACTGAACAAAGTCAAGAACGTTCCGACGTTTTCGCTCTGACAAGAATCCAAAAGATACCTTGCTCCGACACGGTTATGCACTGCCACACACAAATCTCAGAACCCGGGAACACATCACCAAATTTCGTTGGGAATGTTTGCCTCATCCACCCTATAGCCCAGACCTGGCGGCCTCAAAAATCCATCTGCTTGGTCCACATAGGAATTGCAAAGGATGAGAGCGTAATTAACGCAGTAAAAACGTGGTTACGAACACACGGAAAGAACTTTTAGCAACAGGGAATGGATGCTCATACAACATGCTGGCGTAGGGTCATACACGTGACAGAGACTATGTACAAAAATAGTACATGCAAATGAAAGTTGGCCGACATACACAACAACCAGAGCTCTCAACATCATGACCGAATCGTTTCCCGTTGCCAAACTGCCACAACAATTCGTCGATTCACTTCCAATTTCTTGTTAGGCTTTCTTTCTTGTGTGTTTATAGATCCCGAATGCTGGGTTTGGCCGTTTTATTTCGTATTTTACCACACATGACTTCAAACACACACACACACACACACACACACACACACACACACACACACACACACACACACACACACACCAAATGATCCTAACAAATTACACACGTTTCGTACATAGTACTAATCGAACAGTGCTGGATGCTTTCGCACTCGAAGGGATTCAGCGTCACATGTACAGTTAATATAATCACAGAAATTGGCTTACATTAGATCAGCTTCGGACGACATTACATAAAGCAGAATTTTGGAAGATTGCAATTCATCGTTGGGACTGAGTCGTCAGAGTCATAAATTTAACAACGTGACGGAGAACACTGCGGTAGCGCAGTGGCTAACATATAAGCGTTGCGTGTAGAACGTCGTAGGTTCGAATCTCGTTAAATGCAGCGATGTTTTCTTGTTAATTTCTAAATATAATCTAAAGACTTCGATTATTATTTTTATTCAATTAATTTGTTTAAGTGTAATTTTTACAAAATTTATAATACTTTGCCGCGTTACTTTCATCACCGTACTGACTTTTTTACTTGCTCTTATTTTTCTAGCATTCTTTTTTCGTTTGGAATTTGCCAGTGTCGCCTATTATCTGCAACCACGTGCCAAAGAGGACTGCTCATCGGTTAGCAACGCGGCAGCTCGTGTAGCCAATGCGAGTGTAGTTCTAGGTAACTAATGTTAGTGAGAAATTACAGTTTGCTTTTAGCACTGAAAATGAAATTTTTCTGTGTCGAGTTTGCTCGCTGACGTTAGCTTTAATCGCCGTGAACAAAGCAATCGTAATTTCAGTTCTATCGCAGATTGCTGAGCGCCGTTTTCTCGGATCTGCACATTATGATATTGTAGTTAGTTGAGGACACGAGTTGAAATTCTGGGTTACAAAACGCGTCGTCTGCCGCAGTTTAGTCAACGGTCACCTAAAATCAACTGTAGACAGAGCACCTCGCACTTCCGTCATACCTCGTGGGGGCAGCTTCCAACATTGCTCCGAGTTACACATTTAACAGCATTTGTGACGGGGCCTGCTATGTCTGTGTGTCGGCTACAATCGTGCGGTATCCGGCAGCTGCCGTGGCAAGCGCTGCAGCGGCAAGTGACGAATGTCAACTGCGAAGTAATTTTAATCGGATTATATTATTACTTTGTACAGAAACCAGATGACAGTTATAAGAGTTGAGGGGCACGAAAGGGAAGCAGTGGTTGGGAAAGGAGTGAGACAGGGTTGTAGCCTCTCCCCGATGTTATTCAATCTGTATATTGAGCAAGCAGTAAAGGTAACAAAAGAAAAATTCGGAGTAGGTATTAAAATTCATGGAGAAGAAGTAAAAACTTTGAGGTTCGCCGATGACATTGTAATTCTGTCAGAGACAGCAAAGGACTTGGAAGAGCAGTTGAACGGAATGGACAGTGTCTTGAAAGGAGGATATAAGATGAACATCAACAAAAGCAAGACGAGGATAATGGAATGTAGCCGAATTAATTCGGGTGATGCTGAGGGAATTAGATTAGGAAATGAGTTTTACTATTTGGGGAGCAAAATAACTGATGATGGTCGAAGTAGAGAGGATATAAAATGTAGACTGGCAATGGCAAGGAAATCGTTTCTGAAGAAGAGAAATTTGTTAACATCGAGTATAGATTTAAGTGTCAGGAAGTCGTTTCTGAAAGTATTTGTATGGAGTGTAGCCATGTATGGAAGTGAAACGTGGACGATAAATAGTTTGGACAAGAAGAGAATAGAAGCTTTCGAAATGTGGTGCTACAGAAGAATGCTGAAGATTAGATGGGTAGATCATATAACTAATGAGGAGGTATTGAATAGAATTGGGGAGAAGAGAAGTTTGTGGCACAACTTGACTAGAAGAAGGGATCGGTTGGTAGGACATGTTCTGAGGCATCAAGGGATCACCAATTTAGTATTGGAGGGCAGCGTGGAGGGTAAAAATCGTAGAAGGAGACCAAGAGATGAATACACTAAGCAGATTCAGAAGGATGTAGGTTGCAGTAAGTACTGGGAGATGATGAAGCTTGCATCGAGAGCTGCATCAAACCAGTCTCTGGACTGAAGACCACAAGAACAACATATTATTACTGGACTACACCCACATTTACTACTATCCACATTACTGTAACTGAAATTATATACGGTAATAAAAACAGTTTTCGTCTACTAAATTCTGCGAGGCAAATCATCACTGCCAGGTCTGCGCCTATTCCTTGCTGCCTGCGGAGGGCGGTGTAGAACACTGGAAGGATACCAGAGTGCGGATGACCTGGACAGGGCCGCCGCCGCCCACGCAGCCGCACTGTGCTGATCTGTGGCGGGCGGACAGCGTGACCCGCGCCGCCCACGCGTCCGCAGCCACCCGCATACCGGCCGCGAGGCACGGATCTCCGCTCTACTGTAGTGTACTGTGCAGAGGCAGCGGCGCGGCAGCCGCGTGCGGTCGTTACTCTGCCCCTCCTCAGACGCCTCCAGGGATTTATAAGGCAAGCCTCTCACGAAGTCTGTAACCTAAAGGGGGACCTCTGTAATTCCTCTGTGCACCATTACGAAACCTTCGTCTCAAGATGCGTTTACAGGGGCCATATGTTAGTCAATGTGTTGCCGTCACCGTTGCTGCGCTTGTCTGGAAAACATGACAATATTACGGTACGCCCGCTGATGGTGCAGCCTGTTGAAGGTAGTGGTTGAGGTATGACGGAGGAATTGCTGCTGTTGCCCGCCAAAGGTGGAGAGTGCAGCGTGTATCAAAAAGAATCATCCGATTAAAAAAAAAGTATGTGTTATGTTATTTGAGGTATGTGCGTGAACAACTTACTGTCGGACAGAGCAAACTCGAGTTCCCGCTACGTAGCAGTAGTGTGCGCACACTTCAGTTCTTGTGAAAATGGCTTCGGGACAACAGAAAACGTTTTGTGTTGAACTTTTTGCACAGTGCCAGTCAGTAATAACCGTTCAGCATGAGTTTCGTACCAGGTATGCTGTGCATCCTCCTACAGCACAGAGCATTAAACGGTGGCACGAACAATTCCGAGAAACATGTTGTTTGTGTAAAGGCATATCGCCCGCCCGTCCCGGTGTGTGTGACACAGACGTCGCACGCATCCGCCTTAGTTCCACAAGGAGTCCGCAGAAATCCGCTCACCGTGCAGCTCGACAGCTCAGGATGCCCCCGATGTCCGACTGGCGTGTGTCGCGTCGACGCTTCACAAGGGACCATACAAAATTCAGCTACTGCAAGCTCTTCGTGAAGGTGGCAAACAACGTGTGGAGTTCTGTAATTTCGTTCTTGCCAAGATAGAGGATGACAGTTTTTTTCTACGCTTAGTGAATAGTGATGAGGCATTTAAATGGAAAGGTGAACCGTAATGATGTGAGAATATGCGGTATAGAACAACCACATGAAGTTGTACTACATAACTTTGCAAAAGTTGATGTGTTTTGTGCAGTTTCACGGGAGGTCCATATTTCTTTGCCGAGAACACTGTTACAGGAAGTACTTATCTCGATGTGCTGGAGAACGTTCTTTTCCCACAGTTGGAGACTGATTCGAACGACTTCATTTACCAATAGGATGGGACACTGCTACACTCGCATCTGCAAGTGCGAGAAATTTTCAAAGGAGCACTAAAAGATGTATCGGTCACACTGGGATTATTTCTTGTGGTGGTTAATAAAAGACTCTGCTTATGTACCTCCGTCACCAACGACTATGAATGAACTGACACATCGCACAGCAACAGCTGTGGAAGCTGTAACTCAAGACATGCTCACTGCAGTGTGGGAACAATTTGCATACCGCATTGACATATATCGTGCACCTCAAGGGGGGCTTATTGAACACCTATTAAAAGGTATGAAAAAATTTTTGAGTTTCCCGTTAGTAAAAAAACAAAATCCATTGTTTATTAATTTCAGAAATATACACGTGCCCAAATAGGGTGATTCTTTTTGATACACCCTGTACATTATCCCATCACAAACCCGGACGCCTGTTAGTGGAAATTAGTATGGTGTGTGTCCACCGTTCGCCTTTATGACAGCTTCAACTTTGCTGCGGAACTTTCTGATAGTTGTCTGAATGTCAACGGAGAAATGGCAATCCATTCTTGCTCAGGAGCCGAAATTAGGGGAGGTAGTGATGTCGGATGCTGCAGTCTGGAGCGAGGTCGTCCTAACTCGTCCAATGCGCGCTCCACTGCGTTCAGGTTGGTCCTCTGGGCAGTCCAGTCCATGTCAGGAGTGTTACTGTCCACAAACCATTGCCTCGCAGATGCTGGTTTACCACAGGGTGTATTGTCCTGCTGATACAATTATCTGTTCTTCTACTGAGCGGAGTACACAATGCTGTAAAAAAATCCTTCACTATTCGCGCTTCTTAACTTTCTTAAGCACAACTAGCGGTCCACACCCTAACCACGAGAAACACACACACACACACACACACACACACACACACACACACGCGCGCGCGCGCGCGCGCGCGGTAGCGCCGACCGTCACAAGTCATACGTAAAACATCCAACACAGAGAGCTCTACGTTTGGATGGCGGCTGGGCATATCACTAGGCTCACTGAAACGTCAGTTCAAAGTAACTTTAACCAGAGTATAGCACTGAGCATTATTATACGGCACTATGCGAGGACCATTAAAAAATTGAAGTGTCGTTTAAGTACCCTACGAAGTGTCATTGCCAACATTATCCACCGCAGCCCCTTGACAACTTAGCTCCCTGTTGGGCTGAGGTCTAGGATTTAGTAGTAAAACACGTGCCTGGTAAACAAGAGGTTGCTGGATCGAATTTCAGTCGGACCACGGAAATGTTTAGTCTGACCTCAATCCAGTCTTCACCCCTCAATGATGTGAGGAGTCGCCGGGAACGACGCGTGTTTCCGATTCCACGTTAAAATGTACATCCCGTTTCCCCAGATAGATAAACGAGATTGATTAGGGATACACAAGTCGTCGAAATGGCGGCCAGTTTGAAAGAATTACACCCGACCACTGGGCCACAGGAAATAACTATTATTATTATTATTATTATTGTTAGTTCAGTTCCATATCCATTGTCAAGTGAAAGGTGATAGACAATTCGTGACGACTTCTGCTAGGTCTGATTTACGGTACCAACGATCCAACGTGAAACTTGACGTGTTGGGAAAAACGTTATGGGAAAATTTGACTACTGAAGAATGCAGAGATAATACTGTAGGTCAAATACGGTGTTACAAAGGGTACTTCTAGCTTGTAATTCGCCGTAAACCCATTGGAGGTGACTCTTCGAGAAGGAAAACCTTCGACCTCAATTTGTGAGCGCGCAAATCGACATTTGTCAGAGAACTTTTACTACAGGATAGGATCTTAAATAGTTCGATCAAACTTTAAACGAAATTTGAACAAACATCGAGTTGCAAGAGGTTTTTGTTCGTCGTTCCAAAATCGTAGAGCAGAAGGAACGGTGACCGAGCGTTTCCATGGAACTGCAACTAGTTGACTAAACATCAAGCACAGGATTTATCTCAGCAAACGTGTGATGTGTACACGGTACCCACATCGATAAAAAGGCCCAGGCAGGCAGTAAGTAAAAAAAATCTTGGTGCTATATCAAAGAGATGCCCACGATTATTTTCGATGATGCTCGAGTTGAGTATTTCTGAGGTTTCCCTCTGGATTAGACCTTTCACCATCGTTACTATCCACGCGCTTCGAAAGGCAGCCAAAAGGAAATTCGCACAAATGGATTAGAGTCGTGGTAAGACGAATAATGGTTGTATTGTATTGTATTTTTTATTGGTCCTGTTGTCTACATAGCAGCTTATGCATAAGACATTAGACAAGTCAAGTTATAAATATACAGGCTGAAAGTCATTACAAGGCATACATATTTAAGGTTACAATAATACACTTTACACGTAAGTATTTATATAACACATTTCATAAATTTAAATATTGTTCAATGGAGTAAAAGCAGTGATGCTGTATATATGACTTAAGAGATTTTCCAAATGTATTGACCTCAGTGATAGCTTTTATGTTTTCAGGAAGTTTGTTATAAAGCTTAACTCCCATGTGAAAAGTACCTTTCTGGTACAGTGCTGTGCTGATTTGAGTCATATGTAAGTTTCTGTTTTGTCTGGTAAAGTGCTCATGTGTATCACAGTTTTTTTGCAGTCTCCGGTCCTTGCCTATTAAATTTAATTTAAAGAACAAAAGGGTTTCCATAATGTATACACATGGTAATGGAGGAATACCACATTTCTTAAACAGGTGTTTACAAGAGTCTCTAGGCTTGCACTCAAACAAGATTCTAATGGCCCTTTTTTGTAGTTTAAAAGTGCTATTAGCTGTTTTAGAATTTCCCCAGAAGGTGACCCCATATCTAAGACGAGAATGAAAGTACGCATGATATGCATTCAATACCGTTTTCTCACTACAGCATGATTTTAATGAACAAAGAAGGTAACATGTTTTGCTCAGTTCTGCATTGAGATATTCAATATGCTTATTCCATCTGATGTTACTCTGCAGCCAAAGTCCTAAAAATTTGGTTTCAGTATTGTTACCAACTGGTTCGTCATTGATAGAGACTGATGGGATAAACATGTCCTTGTTAGGAACATTGCGGAATTTTAGAGCAATGGTTTTCTTACTGTTTATTACAAGCTGATTACTCTGTGCCCAGCTGCTAAGTTGTTTCGTGACCGTATTTACTGTCTGCTGTAACTGTTCATTGTCGTCTCCTTTTAGTAGAATCGTGGTGTCATCTGCAAATATGATTGATTTGTGTGCATCAAGATTTAAGCTTAGATCATTTATGTACAGAAGAAACAGAAGGGGTCCCAATACTGATCCTTGGGGTACACCACATTTAATTTGTTTATAGTCAGATAAGTGATTAGATACAGTTTTTAGTTCAATATTTGTGTGCTTGATACACACTGCCTGCATACGATTAGTCAGGAAGGAACTGATCCACTTGTTGGACAGACCTCGAATACAATGTCTTTCTAGCTTTGATAGCAGAATTTTATGGTCCACCATGTCAAAAGCTTTTGACAAGTCAATAAAGACTCCTATTGTTTCCTGTTTTTTGTCCATCAGGTTTAGGATGGAATTGATGCACTCATAGATAGCAGTTGTCGTTGACCTCTTGTTTCTGAATCCATGTTGTTCATTACATAGGATGCTGTTTTTATTTATAAATTTCGTAAGTTTCTCATACATAACTTTTTCCAGTACTTTAGAGATGCAGGAGGAAATTGTGATGGGTCTGTAGTTATTTACATTGTCTTTATCCCCTTTTTTTATATACAGGATGTTTTCAACACATCGGGGAAAGTGCCTGCCTGAAGTGAGCAGTCGCATAAGTGTGTGAGTACTTCAATTAGGTTTGATGCGCTCTTCTTTAACATTGTTGCAGGTATACCATCAATACCTGCCGATTTGGAATTTTTTAGTCCTTTTATTGCTTTAGCTACTTCATCTTGTGAAACAGAACTGATGTACATTGATCCTCTACATGCACTTATTTTATACTCATTTGCCTGGGTACTCTTTAAAGTTTGATTGTAACATATTATCAGCAACACCTGTGAAAAGGTTGTTAAATGTGTTGGCTACTTCTAAGGGGTTTGTTACTTTTTTATTTTTATGTGATAGTGTTATATTTTTGCAAGGTTGTCTGTATTCTCCACATTCTTTTTTTATAACACTCCACATAGCCTTTAATTTATTAGCTGAATTATATATGATTTCATCATGATGCATTATTTTTGCTGCTTTTATTACTTTTCTTAATATTTTTGAGTATTTTTTATAGTATGCGCGTACTGCAGGTGAGGAATTTTTCGAGTTACATATTTCATGAAGTAGTCTTTTCTTCTGGCATGAAACCCTTATTCCCTTTGTGATCCAGCTGTTTGTTCTAGAGTTCCCCCGTATGGTTAATGTTTTCAGTTGGAATGCAAGTTCAAAGAAATGGGTTAATGTATCTATGAAACTGTTGAATTTTTCATTTATATCGTTCATTTTGTACACTCCTAGCCATTTTTCTTTCTGTAATAAGTTGTTGAAGTAGTTTACATTATGCTGATTATAACTTCGATATGCTGCTCTGAAAGACATGTTGTTAATAATACTGCCTTTTACTTTTATGCTTAATGTTTGAGCAAGATGATCACTAAAACCTGCATTGAAAATTTTTAGTGAGGTGTTGTGTAAACTCTTCTTGACTAGAAACTGGTCAAGAGCCGTTTGGCAAGTTTCTGATACTCGGGTAGCAGCTTTTACTTCAGCTTTTAAGTTGTAGGACGTTGCAAGGTTCAAAATGGTCTCCCTATTTCCACTATTCGTGAGGAAGTCAACATCGAAGTCACCACAGATTATCAATTCACAATCCATTTTATTTACTTTATTTAGCAATGACTCCATTTTGTTTAAGAAAAGTTCAAAATTCCCGGATGGTGATCGGTAAACTGTAGCAATAACCAGGTTGAACTGAGTAATTTTTATAGCTGCAATTTCATAATCCTTTTCGACATTTGCCCTAGTTAAGTCAGGTAGTGTAATAAAATCTACATTATCCTTTGTGTAGATTGCTACTTCACCCTGCTTGCTGTTTTTCCTGCAGTAGTAAGCAGCCAAGACAAATTTGTTTATTTTCGTAGTCTGGATTAATTCTGGGTTAAGCCAGTGCTCAGAAATGCATAACACTGAGATATCATGAAGTTCATGTGTTAATACACTCCTGGAAATTGAAATAAGAACACCGTGAATTCATTGTCCCAGGAAGGGGAAACTTTATTGACACATTCCTGGGGTCAGATACATCACATGGTCACACTGACAGAACCACAGGCACATAGACACAGGCAACAGAGCATGCACAATGTCGGCACTAGTACAGTGTATATCCACCTTTCGCAGCAATGCAGGCTGCTATTCTCCCATGGAGATGATCGTAGAGATGCTGGATGTAGTCCTGTGGAACGGCTTGCCATGCCATTTCCACCTGGCGCCTCAGTTGGACCAGCGTTCGTGCTGGACGTGCAGACCGCGTGAGACGACGCTTCATCCAGTCCCAAACATGCTCAATGGGGGACAGATCCGGAGATCTTGCTGGCCAGGGTAGTTGACTTACACCTTCTAGAGCACGTTGGGTGGCACGGGATACATGCGGACGTGCATTGTCCTGTTGGAACAGCAAGTTCCCTTGCCGGTCTAGGAATGGTAGAACGATGGGTTGGATGACGGTTTGGATGTACCGTGCACTATTCAGTGTCCCCTCGACGATCACCAGTGGTGTACGGCCAGTGTAGGAGATCGCTCCCCACACCATGATGCCGGGTGTTGGCCCTGTGTGCCTCGGTCGTATGCAGTCCTGATTGTGGCGCTCACCTGCACGGCGCCAAACACGCATACGACCATCATTGGCACCAAGGCAGAAGCGACTCTCATCGCTGAAGACGACACGTCTCCATTCGTCCCTCCATTCACGCCTGTCGCGACACCACTGGAGGCGGGCTGCACGATGCTGGGGCGTCAGCGGAAGACGGCCTAACGGTGTGCGGGACCGTAGCCCAGCTTCATGGAGACGGTTGCGAATGGTCCTCGCCGATACCCCAGGAGCAACAGTGTCCCTAATTTGCTGGGAAGTGGCGGTGCGGTCCCCTACGGCACTGCGTAGGATCCTACGGTCTTGGCGTGCATCCGTGCGTCGCTGCGGTCCGGTCCCAGGTCGACGGGCACGTGCACCTTCCGCCGACCACTGGCGACAACATCGATGTACTGTGGAGACCTCACGCCCCACGTGTTGAGCAATTCGGCGGTACGTCCACGCGGCCTCCCGCATGCCCACTATACGCCCTCGCTCAAAGTCCGTCAACTGCACATACGGTTCACGTCCACGCTGTCGCGGCATGCTACCAGTGTTAAAGACTGCGATGGAGCTCCGTATGCCACGGCAAACTGGCTGACACTGACGGCGGCGGTGCACAAATGCTGCGCAGCTAGCGCCATTCGACGGCCAACACCGCGGTTCCTGGTGTGTCCGCTGTGCCGTGCGTGTGATCATTGCTTGTACAGCCCTCTCGCAGTGCCCGGAGCAAGTATGGTGGGTCTGACACACCGGTGTCAATGTGTTCTTTTTTCCATTTCCAAGAGTGTAGTACGTTAATTTCATCGATCTTATTACGCACGGATTGCACATTATGGTGATAAATTTTTAGTTCGAGCGTATTCACGATTTGGTAATTGGGAATCATATTTACAGCATCACATACCTCTAGTTTAAATTAGAACGTCAGCAGTGTTGTATTTTCGTTCTTCTTTCTTGTTTATTTTGTTTTCCTCGCTGTTGTTGGAAGGATGTTCAGGAAGCTGATAGATTGTTCTATCCCTTACAGGTATGTCTTTAATTATTTGACTAACACGATCACAGACAAACCTTTTCCCTTCATAGTTCAAATGCATTCCATGCTTCGTGTGCAGATTTCGATGCAGCTTGCTTATGTACAGTACATCGCACTTAGCGTATTGAGAAACCCAGTTTCCTTATTTTAATGTTTGTTTTCCGAATTTCTTTGTTTACACACGAACTATAAATCAGATCATGCCTATGAGGAAGTGTGGCAACTACTGTGTTTCTGCATTTATTAGCTTGTAAAAAATTCTGCAGCGTTTTCACGCAAACCTCTGCTTCATTTTTTGCCACATCGTTTGAACCCATTATACAGACGATAAAGTCATTATTTTGCATTAATTTCGTCTGAGAGTTAATGTCTACAACATTTTTACATCCCGCTCCCGGTTTCAATACACTAGTCACAGCTATGTCGCGATTTTTCTCACGGAGCATGCTGGATAGATTTCTGCCATGACTATAGGAACACGCCGCCCATTCAGCTTTGTAAATAAGCAAATTTTAATAATCATGTCCCAGCTAGCCTACTCTCCAGATTTCATCCCGTGTAATCAGCGGCGAAACGGCTTGGTTTCGAAATCATTGATACTAACGTCCCTGATTATGTTGAGAAATGCTCAGGGGCTTTGAAGCACTTTACAAATGACAGCTTGGCAAACAGGAAAGGCCGCGTGGAATTGTGGTGGCTACAGAGAGAGTGTATCCGAGGAAATATAAACAATTCAGCATGCTGAACTTGCTTGAATTTTTGCAGTGAATTTTCTCGTGTCCAGCAATTTCGTCCAGTCATCTCAGTTCTTCCGTGAGATCCAATCCTGTCAGGCAAGCTTCCTTTGCTTCAAAACCACATCACAGTCTTTGATAATTTTGTTTCCCATCAGCAATGTTTATCGTTTTTATGTCTATTTGCGATGGATTTCAAAGCTTTAAGGCTGCATCTCTAGGCACTTGAGCTTCTTATTCGATGTGGTACGCCTCCGCAAGAATACAACGTTAGCGCAATTCGGCACCGGCTGGCGTGACTGCTAGGCGACTCGACATTTCTCATATTCTCACATGTACATCACACTGACAGGTGACGACAGAAAAAAATCCTAGAACCGACTGAGGATTGAACCTAGAGCCACACTACACAAGAACGCGTCCGAAACACCAGCGTGTGCACAGCTTAAAGTGAGGGCGGACAGGCGGCTTCTGGCATGTGTGGCGGCTCCGCGTTCCAGCAAATACCAGAAATAACTCAGCGCGCAACGACGGCCGCTCGCACCACGTCCCCATCACTTTAGCATTTGGGCATTCTGCCTGTCTGCAGCTCTCTGTGTGTGTGTGTGTGTGTGTGTGTGTGTGTGTGTTGTATCGACCGCCGCTCCGCTCTCGAACGGGTCTAGAGTCGCTTGCAAGAAGCCGCTCGGGTGACCTTGCATTCGTCCATCTCGACTACAGGAAGCTGCGTTAAGACGCACGTATCCTTTTATTCCTCTACAAATACACATTTAATCAGTCTGAAAAGCGAAGTAAGTGGTAGAGGTAAGATACACTACCCGTGAGCGGAAGAGAACGACGTAATGCAGTTGAAACTGAATTTGTTATCAGTTGCGTATGAATGAAGCGCATCTCTGCAGCGGAGTGTGTGCTGTTTAGAAACGTCCTGGCAGATTAACCCGGTGTGTCGGACCGATACACGAACCCAGAACCTCGTCTTTCGCGGGTTATGTTATTAGCGACTGAGCTACCTAGGCACGACTTGCGACACGCTTTCACAGTTGTACTTCCGTCAGTACCTCTCTCTCCTACTTTCCAAACTTCGCGGATGTTCTCCCGTATAGCTTGAGGGATTACCACTAGCCACCTAAGGATGGCCTAAGAGCATAAAAGCCGGCTCGTGATCCAGTATATAACATTTTGCTCAATATCAGGAAAGAGTTTCTTATTTAGTACAAAACGCTTTCTTTCATTGGAGACCAGCGAATTTCTCTCCAGTGGGAATTATAAAGAAAAAAAATATCTGATTTTATTTGTTACCATTCCATGATCCACACAGCAGGTGAAAAAAATCAATTCGTAAAGACAATATAAATAATATTCAACACATACGCTGACCTGTTTTAATGTATTGTGTGTGTGGGAACATTGTCTAAACATGCTTACGTGCGGCATATTTTTAGTTCTAGACACACCGTCTCACAATGATATTAAGCAGTTTGCCGTGAATCTGTGAGGTCAATGCACACTGCTTGAAATAAATAAATAAATAAATGAAAGTTAAGCACCCAGAACATATGACCGGAAAACTGTAACTTGGTACACGTACAAAAAGCGGGTATGTAGATGACGAGAGATGCAGTTCTCTGTGACGGCCACCAGACTGAACTACTGTTCGCATTTAACATAGTTACCAGGTTGTTAGGGTACACAAAGGGCGAGAAGAGCGTTAGAAGTTGACTGATCACTTAAGGACGCGCAGATGAGTCACTCTCTAGAATAAATGATAAATTATTTATTCTAGAGAATCTGCGCGGTCATCAGTGGTATCTGTTCTTTCGAGAACAATTACTATCTTAATATATATAGTAAAAGGGTACCCAGCCATTGACCTTCGTCTGTGTGAATGCGCACAGGTTGTCCTAACTCTTACGGGAATCGTCACCTTAGTGTGCGCGAGTAATGAGTGGATGGGCAAATATCTATTAGGTAAATTACGTATGGAGATTGTGGACATTTGGGAATGTGGGTCTCACGGGAAGCGTGCAAGGGATAAGTCTCTGCAGTCGCGCTATTCATCTGTGTCCTCGGTGGCTTCGACGAATAGAGCGTCTGCCATGTAAGCAGGAGATCCCGGGTTCGAGTCCCGGTCGGGGCTCGCATTTTCAGTTGCCCCCATCGAGGTATATCAACACCTGTCGGCAGCTGAGGGTTTCAATTAATTATCATTTAAACCTAAATATTTTCTATGGGATAAAGAATGGGTGATTTAGCTGGCCAGTCGAAGTGTGACATGATTGCTGAGTGTTCCTCAAGCCAGAAACGAGTATGTGTGCAGCCCTTTGGACATGGTTCTCGTCATCTTGGGAGACGGAAGTATCTACAACATACTCATCATCATGGAGATGTAGAAGAGAAGGCGACACATGGCCACCCAGAATGTTTAAATACACCGCGCAACGCAGCTGAACGGTAACTTTTTTGAAATCCCATAATGTCTCCCATTGTGACGAAGACGTTTGTCAGTTGGTTCAAACGTGCACACAGTCTTCCTCCGTAATGGTGCAAAAGCGCGGCGTCCTGCGACAACGCCCAGTTGGGTGTCGACACATGTGGGAAAAAAAAAAAGGGGGCCAGAACTCAGAAGTTCGTGTAAGGTGGATTATGATGTCACAGTCGCAGCAAACATCACCACAGTTGTGGTTGGTAGATTTGAGGGAAGGGACCAAATAGCGAAGTCATCGGTCCCGTCGGATTAGGGACGGATGGGGAAGAAAGCCGACCGTGCACTTTCAAACGACCCATCCCGGCGATTTTTGGAAATCACAGAAAACCTGAATCAGAATGGCCGGACGCGGGTTTGAACCATCGTCCTCCCGAATGCGAGTCCAGTGTGCTAACTACTACGCCACCTCGCTCGGTCTCCCAGTTCTTCCCAACATCACCCTGGACGTGACACACGATGGGTCGTTACAGTTTCTCTTATACACATTTCGCCTCTTCTTTGGACGCCTCTACGACGCAGGTCACAATCGAGACAACGAATGTTGAAAGCACGCAGTTCTCGTACGGGTGGCCGAGGAAAACGTTTCAAACACACTACCTCTCACAATCAACACGGAAAGGCCGCTGGAGGTGACATAAAGGGCGTCACTGAAATACTCTCTTTCCTTCAGACGTTGATTCCTAAACATTTGGCGGTCGAAAACGACAGTTTCCGATGTGCAACATAACGACATTCTCGACGGCCTTTGACACTGCTGACACCCTCCTGACAGTTCAATCATTCTCTACAAACATTGTGGGTCTGCAACTCCACTGAACGTGATCTGACCCCTTCGGTGTGTAGTGTGACCGCAATTTTTGCTCTGGTGTACATGGTAGAACCACAAGAGACCGTTCAAAACCATTCGACGAAATTTAAACGTGATCCGAAACAGCAAAGGGTATTTCTACATTTTCAGGCCTCCTGCATCGCGTGATCGCGTGGGAATTCTCGAATAAAACAACGAAGTGTCCCTCTAACACCTCCCAATTCAGGAACAGCCCCGATGTTATCCCTGCAGCGTCGCTGAGCACTTTAAAAATGTACCTGTACAGAGACAACTCTCGACGGAATCCTAGGCGCCTGCTGGAAAGCAACTCCTTAGATTCCGAATGCCCGCAAACAGGTGCTAGAGCAGAGTGGAGCGTCACTCAGCTGAATGGATGTCGAAGTATCCGTACAGGTATATTTTTAAAGTGCTCAACAAACGTGCGTGGGTGGCTCTGGCCTGTTTTTCGCACGTGTCGACACTTGGCTGTTTGACGTATCTCCGAGCCTAAGGGTGGCGTCGCAGAGCGCCACGCCTTTCCACTATTACGGAACAAGGTTGTAGACAGCCTTGAACCAAATTTCAAACTTCTGTGTCGCAATGGGAGAAATTACAAGGTTTCCATGATGTGGGCCCTTTAATGGTGTTGTGCAGTGTTACCATGGATTATGTCCAAGGTAACCTGGATAGGGTGGACTCACGTCATAGTACGAGAGACACATCACAAAATGGTCTCTGGCCTGAATTACGTCTTCCACAGACAGCAGACTGAACGTATTATTGCGTCATCTATGTCCTCGACGCCTTGTTTGGTTTGAAAAGCGACAGCATCACGATTCTTCGGACCACAAAATACGCCTCCAAGTTAGCTACTGTCCAGTTCGTAGGTTGTTTGGCCCATTGAAGAAGTGCAGTTTTATACGCCGCTGTGCGCACGGCCTTTTGCGAGGTATTCGACTCTTAAATGCCCACGGCATGCAGTTCCCTGAGGAATGTTCGCTCTGAGAAGTCGCTGAGATACCGTGCATCCACTGACAGCAGCAATTCCTGTCACGTTTGAAACAGATCATCGTCGAAACTGCGTGACACTCATCTCCATTCCTTGTCGGTTAGGATCTTTTTACCACCACTATCCTTACGCCGTGTTAAGTAGCAGAGTAATACACCCTTCCCTGCAGAGCCGTCGAACAGTTTCGTTGAGACACCAAGAAATCGGCATCTTCATTCACGATGCAGTCACTGTCATATCCAAACATGACAGCTTCTTTCTGCCATCCTGCCACGTCTTCACGCCGGCTTATCTCACTTCTTTCATTCCAGACAATGACTAACACATTCAAGCACTTCACTGCCAAAGTTTACGAAAGCTGTTGAGGGACACATGACGCCATGATACCTTTTCATCATCATCTAAAGGACTCTACACCCAGGTGATAAACCTCATGGCATGGCGACATACACATATACAGATGGCAGTGGTATCGCCTACACAAAGTACAAAATGGCCATGCATTGGCGGAGCTGTCATTTGCACTCAGATAATTCATGTTAAAATGTTTCCAACGTGATTATGGTCGCGCGTCGGGAATTAACAGACTTTGAACGCAGAATGGTAGTTGGAACTAGGCAAGTGAGACATTACATCTCGGAAATCGTTAGGAAATTGGTTACTTCCGAGATCCACGATGTCATGCGCGTGTCGAGATTACATTTCAGAAACTACCTCTCACCAAAGGCAACGCAGTAGCCGACGGCTTTCACCTAACGAACAAGAGTAGCGGCGTTTCCGTAGAGTTGCCAGTACTAGCAAACAAGCAATGCTGAGTGAAATAACCGCAGAAACCCCCTGTGGGACGTACTACGGATGTATCCGTTAGGACACTATGGCGAAATCTGGCGTTAATGTGCTGTGGCAGCAGACGATCGACGCGAGTGCCTTTGCTAACAGCACGACATTGCCTGCAGCCCCTCTTCTGGGCTCGTGACCATGTCGTTTAGACCCTAAACGACTGGAAAACACTGGCCTCTCAGACGAGTCCGGATTTCGGTTCGTAAGACCTGGTGGTAAGGTTCAAGTATGGAGCATATCCCACGAAATCATGGATCTTAGTTGGCAACAAGGCAGTGAAAGCTGGTGGTGGCTCTATGACGGTGTGGTGTGTGTTGACATGGAATAGACTGGGTCCACTGGTCCAACTGAACCGATCACTGACTGGAAATGGTTATGTTGGGCTACTCTGAGGACACTTGCAGCCATTAATGGACTTCGTGTTTGCAAACACCGATAGAGTTTTTATCGATGACAATGCGCCATGTCACTAGTCCACTGATGTCTGAGATTGGTTTGAAGAACATTCTAGACAATTCAAGCGAACTATTTGGGCACCCAGATCGCCCAACATAAATCCACAAAATATTTATGGGACGTAATCGAGAGGTTAGTTCGTGCACGAAATCCTGCACTGGCAACACTTGCCCAATTACCGAAGCTCTTGAGGCAGCATGGCTCAGTATTTCTGCAAGGGACTTCCAACACCTGTTGAGTCCATGTCACGTCGAGCTGCTGCTGGCCCGACACAATATTAGAAAGTATCGCACGACTTTTGTCTCCTTAGTGTTAGGCGACCAGTGTCATAGGGATGTGCGTAATGTACATCTAAGGGGAAGAGAAGACTCCAGATACATGGGAAAATGGAAAGTCGTTTTCCTCTTCAAAAAAGGTGACAACACGAACATCGGAGATTACAAGGCTATTAGTCGTTTATATTTTACAAGCTGCTAACAATAACTATTGTGAAGCGCTTGAGTCAGAAATTTGACTTTTACCAGCCAATCAAAAAGAAGGGGTTCAGAAAAGGATTCAGTACAACTGACCATAGCCAACAAGTAAGCACACTTACAGAGAAATGCACGGAGCATATGGCTTTCACAAACTAACAGAAGGTATTCGACACTTACGAAACCTGGCAGATCTGAGGAGGGTGAACAGAGCCGCAATGGCTACATAAACCAATTTTATCTGCTACATTTACGAGAATGTCACTCTACAAGTGAAAATTGAAGGACAACTGAATCACTGGAAAGGTTACCGTGAGAAGCAGCGCCAGAGAACAGGACACAGTCTCACCAAAGTTATTCACTTTGGCTCTGGAGGATGTGTTAGTCTATCTTGGGGACAGAAAGGTATCAACATAGACAGTCTCAACCATATCCGCTTTGCATGTGATGTCATCTTCAGCAAAGACACAAACGAACCGCCAACAATGATCCGAGAGCACAAAGACGCTTCCCAAGCTGTATGTCTCAAATTCAACCTCCAAAGACGAAAGTCATGAGGCTTGTCAGTATTATGGTCCCCATCGGAAACCACGCTCTGTAAGTAGCACATAAAAACATTTATCTAGGACATAAAATCCAACTTGGAAAAACTAACCAGACAGCAGAGAACACCTGGCGAATTGGCCCCAACTGGATGGCATTCAGAAAAACAACATACTGGCTTGAAATAATTACACTTACTCATACAACAAGCAGCGCAAATCGTCCCCCGACCTGTCAAAGAGCAAGAATGAAGGGGCAATGAGAATCACGGGTGTCTATGACGTTGCCATGCGGATAGCGCGACTGAAGTGGCATCGGTCCCGACACGTGGCACGGAACAACTTCAAACGGACCAAAACACTTAAACAGTGGCATTCGAGGGAGACAAAGACACGTGTCGGGCGCCGCCAGAAGGCGAGATGACATTCAATGACATGCGAGAAAAACTGGATCCATACTGATGTCCAGTAGGGGATATCTAGAGACAGAGGAAGAAGAGGGAGAGGAAGAAGAAGAAGAGTGAGATTCGGTCCGGTGTGGTTAAAAATTGTCTTTTTGAAATTACAAACGCGTGCGCTATACAGAGTGAAAAATATTTAAACCGACAAACTCTGGGAGGTTGTAGGGGACATCAAAACAAATATTTTTCCCTAATGTCATTTTTTCCTCTGAGGAATATTTAAACCGGTCGAGGCCGTATTACGCTCTTCAGTTGTTAGAAGCCGTTTTACGCTCTTCAGTTGTAGGCAACTACTGTCCACCAGTGCAGTAGTGCACTGTCCCTGTTTACTAATGTAGCGACGCACCTGGAGTGAGTACACTGATATGGTTGGTGCGTACTACGTAGCGCACCACAACGGACGAGCTGCACAGCGGGTTTATCGGCAACTACATCCTAACCGCCGTATCCCGCATCATACGACCTTTGCTGCTGTGTGCCAACATCTGCGTGAGACCGGGTCATTTAGCAGATTACCTGGACAGGGACACCGTCGCACGGTAAGAACGCTGCAAGTTGAGGAAGCTGTTTTGCAGCATGTGGAGCGGGATCCTTCAGTCAGCACTCGTGAAATTGCTCGTAACATGGGGAAGAATCAGACGAATATAAGAACAGTCCTTCGAGAGCAATTGTTTATTCCATTTCACTTACAGCGTGTTCACAACGTGGAACCAGTTGATTTTCCACCCAGAGCACAGTTTTCGCAGTGGTACCTGGAACTGTGTGAAATGCATCCTACATTTCCATCCTCTGTGTTTTTTATCGATGAAGAAACGTTCGGGGGTGATGGAGTCTTCAACATGCACAATTCGCATGTTTGGAGTGAGTATAACCCACATGCCACAGTTACTAGCGCTCATCAAGTGCGGTTCTTCGTTAATGTGTGGGTCGGTGTTGTTGGGGACTGTTTAACTGGGCTCGTATCTGCCACCTAGTTGTTGCCTCTTGGTCATAAAAAAAATGGAAAATTGTTTGTTGGTTTAATTAATTTGCCGCCAGAGAAATCTTCCTCTACCGGTTTAAATACTCACAGGAAAAAATGACTTTAGGGAAAAATATTTGTTTTGATGTCCCCTACAACCTCCCAGAGTTTGTAGGTTTAAATACTTTTCACCCTGTATTTGTAAGCAGCGTAGCCGGCACAAGCTGCTGTAACAGGCAGAGAGCGGCGCTGCGGCTCAGAGGTCGCGTGCGCCCCGCCACGGCACGCTCCGATCTTATCGGGGAAATGGCGCGAGTTTTTAAACCACTTTCCGCCTGAAAGTCGGAACCGTGGTACCTCGTGCGGCGCCGCATTAGCATATCAACAGCGGTTCATACGAGCAGCAGACAGATAGCCCCGTCACCTCACGCCTCCCTACCCATCCTAAGTGTGGCCGGCCCTTTTTCTAAGTAATAGTGTGTGAACGCGCGCGCGCGCTCGTGCGCACGCACGCACGCACGCACACACACACACACACACACACACACACACACACACAAACGAGTGCGCGTGAGCGTACTTTAAGGCCAACGTTACTTTAGATATTATACAAGATATTCGTGGCTACGTATTATGTAAACTTTTACTTTGTGGAAATCAACTGCGTCCTCAAAAATGCTTGTATTTCATAATTCAAGCTCATTAACTTTTTTTAAATTCAGTGACTTCCAGTGGCAATTTTTTTCAACACACGAAGAAAATCTAGTAGAAATCCCTGAATAATACAAGACGTTTTTAACCTATCCAACGAAAGGAGAAAATACAAAAAATGCTGCAAATGAAGCAGGCAAAGGGGAATATCGTCTAAAATATGAAATTAACAGGAAATGCAAAACGGTTAAGCAGGAATAGCTCGCCAAGAAATGCAAGGATGTAGAAGCATGTATAATTAGGGGAAAGGTACACGCTGCCCACAGAAAAATTAAAGAAATCTTTGGAGAAAAGGGAAGCAGTTGTATGAAGATCAAGAGCTCAGATGGCCAGCCGTTATTAAGAAGAGAAGGAGAAGCTGAAACAGAGAAGAAAATGTATAAAGTGTTTATATAAGGTAAATGAACTTTCAGAGTATGGTAGAAAGGGAAGAGGAAGTAAACAAAGATGAGGGATGAGAGATAGCGAGAAGAATATTACAGAGCACCGACTTTGTGAAGACAGTCCTAATTGCGAGTCATTAACTTTTTTCCTTTGCTTCTGTTCATCCTTGCATACATCTTTGATGGGGACACACTATTGTTTTGTTTTGTCCAATAGTATGACATGTAACTGTTTTACTTTCTATTACAGCACGAATCTCTTATTAACATGTTTATTCTTGTTCTTGACTACGCAAATAATTTCAATTTTTTGTCTTATTTGTAATAATTTTGTTATACGCAACATGTGACGCTGCATGTACGTAATGCGTAGAAATGTCAACCGAGAGCGACATCGATAGTTGCAGTCGAACACTCAACGAATGTGTAATGGCGAGTTCGCGCGGGTGCGCTGTGTGTAACGTGTTGGTACCGCATCCGTTACAAAACAAACAGCCGAGCTCTTATGTTTTGGGCACGTCATTGACTAGATATTTACATCGTTTTGAAAGAAAAATGTTAGACCGTTAGAATAATGCGAGCTTTGTGGAGTTTTATAAACAACTGCGTCAATGCACTCGCGAGGACATTCACTATCGTTATTAAAACCAAGTGTCTGCAACGAAGCTAGTTTAAGAAATTAATGTACTTTCAGACTCTTATTCTCTTTGAAACATAATTAACTTCCGCGTTCATTAAATCGTTAACCGTCGTTACAGAAACAGAAACTATTTACTGCATGTGAAAACAGATTCCCCAAATTGTAAATTCGTGAAGGTGATACGCATGCTAAAAGCGGACAAACGAACTTCAACGAACAGCGAGTGAAAGTGGATTTTAGATTCAGTCGAAGCTGCGAAATAATGTTAACAGTAGTGCGAGTGTGACAGTGAAGTTACTGGCGTGCACTTACGGACTCTAATCTGAACAGCACAACCGACGAGCTGCCCACGCACAGATAAACCTCGTTGCAAAACTCTCTCTATAAAAACTCAGAAAGAATTTTGAACACTTTCAAATTATTTTCTTTTGTGAGAAGCTTTGCTAAAAAAATTTTCCTTGAATAAACGTATTTTCAGTGTGAGTGGATTCAAATTCTTGTGTTGACACTGTTCGCCTTATTATTATTTTTCTATCACAATCGCTTGCTGATTCCGTTTCTCTCTGCTTATTTTGGTAGTTATGGCTTGTATATCTTTGTATATTTTGGGGATGTACTTCATCGTGTGTGTGTGTGTGTGTGTGTGTGTGTGTGTGTGTGTGTGTGTGTGTGTGTGTGCGCGTGCGTGCGCGCGCCCAATGATTATGTATGATAATTTTACGTATTTAAGTGTTGTATGTGGTGTGCGTGGTGTATCGCATCTGCCGTTAGTTTCTGGGCTCCGACCAATAGAAGTAAAACTGCTCGCTTATCATTGGCGCAAGGCACAAAATGGGTGAAACTACAGGAACTATGAAACTTCCTGGCAGATTAAAACTGTGTGCCCGACCGAGACTCGAACTCGGGACCTTTGCCTTTCCCGGGCAAAGTCATGTCTCCGCAGTATCCTTTCTTTCAGGAGAGCTAGTTCTGCAAGGTTCGCAGGAGAGCTTCTGTAAAGTTTGGAAGGTAGGAGACGATATACTGGCAGAAGTAAAGCTGTGAGGACCGGGCGTGAGTCGTGCTTCGGTAGCTCAGATGGTAGAGCACTTGCCCGCGAAAGGCAAAGGTCCCGAGTTCAAGTCTCGGTCGGGCACACAGTTTTAATCTGCCAGGAAGTGTCATATCAGCGCACACTCCGCTGCAGAGTGAAAATCTCATTCTGGATACAGGAACTACGTTTACATTCTGTAGTTCGTCATCAACAGCATACTGGACAAAGTGTGAGTTTATTTGTTTTTCGTAGATATACACTCCTGGCTCAAATGGCTCTGAGCACTATGGGACTCAACTTCTGAGGTCATTAGTCCCCTAGAACTTAGAACTAGTTAAACCTAAGGACATCACAAACATCCATGCCCGAGGCAGGATTCGAACCCGCGACCGTAGCGGTCTTGCGGTTCCAGACTGCAGCGCCTTTAACCGCACGGCCACTTCGGCCGGCTATACACTCCTGGAAATGGAAAAAAGAACACATTGACACCGGCGTGTCAGACCCACCATACTTGCTCCGGACACTGCGAGAGGGCTGTACAAGCAATGATCACACGCACGGCACAGCGGACACACCAGGAACCGCGGTGTTGGCCGTCGAATGGCGCTAGCTGCGCAGCATTTGTGCACCGCCGCCGTCAGTGTCAGCCAGTTTGCCGTGGCATACGGAGCTCCATCGCAGTCTTTAACACTGGTAGCATGCCGCGACAGCGTGGACGTGAACCGTATGTGCAGTTGACGGACTTGGAGCGAGGGCGTATAGTGGGCATGCGGGAGGCCGGGTGGACGTACCGCCGAATTGCCCAACACGTGGGGCGTGAGGTCTCCCCAGTACATCGATGTTGTTGCCAGTGGTCGGCGGAAGGTGCACGTGCCCGTCGACCTGGGACCGGACCGCAGCGACGCACGGATGCACGCCAAGACCGTAGGATACTACGCAGTGCCGTAGGGGACCGCACCGCCACTTCCCAGCAAATTAGGGACACTGTTGCTCCTGGGGTATCGGCGAGGACCATTCGCAACCGTCTCCATGAAGCTGGGCTACGGTCCCGCACACCGTTAGGCCGTCTTCCGCTCACGCCCCAACACCGTGCAGCCCGCCTCCAGTGGTGTCGCGACAGGCGTGAATGGAGGGACGAATGGAGACGTGTCGTCTTCAGCGATGAGAGTCGCTTCTGCCTTGGTGCCAATGATGGTCGTATGCGTGTTTGGCGCCGTGCAGGTGAGCGCCACAATCAGGACTGCATACGACCGAGGCACACAGGGCCAACACCCGGCATCATGGTGTGGGGAGCGATCTCCTACACTGGCCGTACACCACTGGTGATCGTCGAGGGGACACTGAATAGTGCACGGTACATCCAAACCGTCATCGAACCCATCGTTCTACCATTCCTAGACCGGCAAGGGAACTTGCTGTTCCAACAGGACAATGCACGTCCGCGTGTATCCCGTGCCACTCAACGTGCTCTAGAAGGTGTAAGTCAACTACCCTGGCCAGCAAGATCTCCGGATCTGTCCCCCATGGAGCATGTTTGGGACTGGATGAAGCGTCGTCTCACGCGGTCTGCACGTCCAGCACGAACGCTGGTCCAACTGAGGCGCCAGGTGGAAATGGCATGGCAAGCCGTTCCACAGGACTACATCCAGCATCTCTACGATCGTCTCCATGGGAGAATAGCAGCCTGCATTGCTGCGAAAGGTGGATATACACTGTACTAGTGCCGACATTGTGCATGCTCTGTTGCCTGTGTCTATGTGCCTGTGGTTCTGTCAGTGTGATCATGTGATGTATCTGACCCCAGGAATGTGTCAATAAAGTTTCCCCTTCCTGGGACAATGAATTCACGGTGTTCTTATTTCAATTTCCAGGAGTGTATTCGAGTGATACTACAGTCAGTGCCCCTTATCGTTCTTGAGTTCTGTTCATCAAATTCTGGCACCGTTCATTTCATCCATTTGACTGATGAAGTCATCCATTTTTAAGGTGTACGACCAGACATTCGATTTGGCTTCTAATATTTCCTTGGAAACATCTTGATCGTTAAGTAATTTATTTATGACGCGTTTCCAGGAATCATTATTAGATAAATGTGGCCAAAATTAATAAAAAGGAAAAATTAGAAAAAAACTTGTGTATCAGACTTGGCATGTAGTAATTCCTTGGAAACGTCTCGATCGCAAAATACTTTGTTTACGACGCGTTTTGAGTAATCATTATCAGGTAACTGTGGCCAAAATCACAAAGGCAAAATCAGAAAAGCCTATGTATAGATACTACAAGACAAATGTAACATGAGGAACGAAAGCACATGTTGAGTATAGGTGTGTGTGTGTGTGTGTGTGTGTGTGTGTGTGGCTATCCTTAAAAAACTCCAAACTTTCAAGTGATATACATAAAGGCTTGCGGGTTAACGAAGATATCTAGTAACAACAGATTTGTCGGAATAACAAACGCGTGAGGGGTTTGTCTACAGTCTCTGAGAAATAAGCAGATCTTCTGCATGCTTCCAGGAAGTGAAAGTCGCTTAGATGGGTCGTGAGCGCAGAGTGAGGGGAAAGGCAAACCTTCAGCGCCTGCGACCTTCTGTTCGTCGACGCCGCATTCTCGCGAAATGCCTTTCAGCCTGCCTTGTAAACCTAGCGACCGCCCGTGATTTCAGGTCCCTCGGTTTACCCAGTCCACTGAATCATTTCTGTGTTTCAAATTCTTCTCAACCCACTGATTCAACTGCCTACCATTCTTTGCTACTTTCCGATTCATATTATACACCCATCATCGAGCACATGGCGGAGATTACTGCCTACTGATCCATATTCTCTCCCGATTCATTCACAGATGATGCGAGAAAACAAATGTGCTCTGCGTGAACTATGTATCTAAGTTATTCTTCACAGCCTCTACAAGAACGGTATATAGCCAACTGAACAATATTCGTTGATGCCTTCCTAAAATTCCCCTCAGTAGATGTTCCCGGAATAATGCGTATAATAATACGAGCGCCTGTCAGATGAAAAAGAAAGGAAGGTTAGAGTTCAACACCCTGTCGACGACGACATCATTAAAGACGGAACACGAACTCTGGTTGGGAAGGATGGAAAAGGAAACCGGCCAAGCATTTGCCTTAAGAGAAACACCTGAAAGTAGAGATCTGGACAGGGATTTTAGCTCCCTTCCTCCCTAATGCGAATCAAGCGTCTTATCACTTCGCCACCTCGCTCGGCTTCTATCTGGAGAGTCATCTTAGCATTTCTGCAATACCACCCAACGAGAGACCAAGCATGCGATGAAATGACTTGCCTTTCTTCTGCGCATCCTCCGACTCTCATGTTAGTCCTACTTCATGTGCATCCCACACATCTGAGTAGTATTTCGGTAATTGACCTCCTATCGTTTTGTACAAAACGGCGTCATAAACAGACTGCATGAATCAATGCGCGCCTTATTACTTAGTTGAAACTGAGTTTAAGTGGTCGTTACACGAGAATATCACCACTCTTGAAACTAGCTGAACAACGACTCACAGAAACAATCATGGTGAGTTGGAAGGATCATGGTGCAGTGGAGGCTTCGTGTAAGATCTGCTATTCGGCCCAAAAAAAATAAGATAAAAGCTGGAGGCTTTCTTAATCGTAAAAACAAAACGTAATCCGACTCGAAAGATTAACAGCCTACGGCGCCATCTACATCTACATCCATACTCCGCAAGCCACCTGACGGTGTGTGGCGGAGGGTACCTTGAGTACCTCTATCGGTTCTCCCTTCTATTCCAGTCTCGTATGGTTCAGGGGAGAAAGATTGTCAGTATACCTCTGTGTGGGCTCTAATCTCTCTGATTTTATCCTCATGGTCTCTTCGCGAGATATACGTAGGAGGGAGCAATATACTGCTTGACTCCTCGGTGAAGGTATGTTCTTGAAACTTCAGCGAAAGCCCATACCGAGCTACTGAGCGTCTCTCCTGCAGAGTCTTCCACTGGAGTGTTTATCTATCATCTCTGTAACGCTTTCGCGATTACTAAATGATGCTGTAACGAAGCGCGCTGCTCTCCGTTGGATCTTCTCTCTCTCTTCTATCAACCCTATCTGGTACGGATCCCACACTGCTGAGCAGTATTCAAGCAGTGGGCGAACAAGCGTACTGTAACCTACCTACTTCCTTTGTTTTCGGATTGCATTTCCTTAGGATTCTTCCAATGAATCTCAGTCTGGCATCTGCTTTACCGACGATCAACTTTATATGATCACTCCATTTTAAATCACTCCTAATGCGTATCGCAGGATATTACACTTGTCTACATTGATATTCAATCGCCATCCATTTGGTGTGCGCACTAACATTGAATTGAAAGAGAGCCAGCAGAAGAGCATACACATTTAAGTTCAAGAATCTGTCAGGTGTCGCTGGGTCACTTGAGCTAATAACGTTCGGAGGTCGCAATTGGGCACTAACATCTGGAACTGTTGTCTTCAGTACCAAGCCCGGTTTGATGCTAGTCTATCCTCTGCAAGCATCTTCATCGCTGCAGAGCTGCTGCAACCTATATTCATTTGAACCTGCTAGCCGTATTGAGTCTTAGTCTTCCTAAATAACTTTTATCTCCCCCGCCCCCCCTCCCGCGCTCATTTCCCTCCGTACCCAAAATGACGATTCCCATCATCCAACCCTTTCTTTTAATCGAGCTGTGCCAAAAATTTATTTTCCCCTCCGACTCGATTCAGTACCTCGAGTCTGACGAGACTGCTGGAATTTTACGGCTACTGGCTCATAACTTCAGTCGTTTCACTGCACGAGATATCCGCCATGAAGTCGTCCACTCCGAATGAGGGCTGTTCCCACTCAGCCAGAGCAATGGCCACTTGGCTTAATTATCACTTTCCAGGATTCCGGTGCCGCCAAACGAACAGGCAGCACCTGTTTCCAAGGCATTGTAGACGACACTGAGCTTTGCACAGAATTCTCTGGTCGCTATCCGCCGATCAGCACGGATGAGTTGATCAAGACGCTGTTCACTGCAAGGAATGATAGCTGTGCAGGATCGACCGGGCCGTGGCACACCCTTTACACCACCTTCAAAATGCCGTACCCATGGCCTCACGTTTCTCACGTCGTTGCATCGTCTCCATACACCTTTAGCAAGCGTTAATGGATTGCAGTCGGCACAATTTCTTCAGCAGTGAGCCAGTGTCGGTTGGTTACAGCCAGTGTGCTCCCTGCCGCCGTTGGATAAGCAGCTGCCAGCAGCAAGTTTTATACTCCTAGCTCACTTATTTGTCACATAGTTGGACTTACTGGTAGTTGGGAGCTCCAACGTCAGGCGCGTAATGGGGCCCCTTAGGGATATGACAGCAAGAGAGGGGAAGAAAACCAATGTGCACTCCGTGTGCATACGGGGGGCAGTCATTCCAGATGTGGAAAAGGTCCTTCCGGATGCCATGAAGGGTACAGGGTGCACCCATCTGCAGGTGGTCGCTCATGTCGGCACCAATGATATGTGTCACTATGGATCGGAGGAAATCCTCTCTGGCTTCCGGCGGCTATCTGATTTGGTGAAGACTGCCAGTCTCGCTAGCGGGATGAAAGAGAGCTCACCGTCTGCCGCATCGTCGACAGGACTGACTGCGGACCTTTGGTACAGAGCCGAGTGGAGGGTCTGAATCAGAGGCTGAGACGAGGCAGGATTCGAAACTGCGACCGTAGCAGTCCCGCGGTTCCGGACTGAAGCGCCTAGAACCGCACGGCCACCGCGGCCGGCAGCGTTTCGTCACACGGTTATTTGGTAAGCGTGATAGTGTTACGGAGATGTTTAGCAAACTCAAGTGGCAGACTCTGCAAGAAAGGCGCTCTGCATCGCGGTGTAGCTTGCTCGCCAGGTTTCGAGAGGGTGCGTTTCTGGATGGGGTATCGAATATATTGCTTTCCCCTACTTATACCTCCAGAGGAGATCACGAATGTAAAATTAGAGATTCGAGCGCGCACGGAGGCTTTCCGGCAGTCATTCTTCCCGCGAACCATAAGCGACTGGAACAGGAAAGGGAGGTAATGACAGTGGCACATAAAGTGCCCTCCGCCACGCACCGTTGGGTGACTTGCGGAGTATAAATTTAGATGTAGAATTCAATCACACATCGCTGTTTTATACGCGCGTCCATATCGGATTCCATTTTGGAACACTCCTCTGCTGGCGCCGGCTACCACAGGCCAACGAAACCACCTGCAAATGAAGGACGAAGGTTCAAGCATTAGCGATACACCAACGACATCTGCTGCGGATATAAAAACAACAGGAGGCATTAATTTCGGAACGACCCGCGTATTATTTCGTGTTATACCGTTAAGCATACTGTGTACGGTAAGGAGAGGTGGGCTACAGACTGGTGCAACAGCTGCTATCGTAGGGTAGCTGGACGGGAGCAGAAATGATTAGCGAACGCGTGAACAGAAGTTTTACTTAAAGCTTTCTCCAAGTGTTGCGAATAAACTTTACAAAAGAACAAAAAGAAACAAAGTCAGCCACTACAAGAAGCGAAGAGAGTGTCGTGCAGCGTGAGGCTTTAGTTACTAAAGCGAACTGTCGAAGGCTGCGAGTGGGCCGTATAGCTGCCGCCGGCCATCTTATATCGCGGCGGCAGAGGATGCTCGTAGTCGGAGCCACTGCAGGCGTGGCCAGAAAGTGCGCGTCATTTTGGATCTGCAGGGTCCGCGCGCGACTGCTACCGGCGTCCGTCGGAAACGGGCGTATCCGCTGCCAACTGTGAGACGCCGGTGATGGAGGTACCAATCTATGATACCACAAGACATTTTCCACAAATTTGTATTTGTCTCTAAAAATGTTCTAAGATTCTAAACACTTCTAGTCGACTTAAAATTATACTTGAAAGGTATCGAGACTGCAACAAAACAGTCCAGTGACCCCAAAAATTATTCATTCGACATTGGTATCAGTCGCTATGCGCACATTCTCACCTTCAGGGGTGCTATGTATCGATTAACCTTGTTGTTGTTGTGGTCTTCAGTTCCTGAGACTGGTTTGATGCAGCTCTCCATGCTACTCTATCCTGTGCAAGCTTCATCTCCCAGTAACTACTGCAACGTACATCCTTCCGAATCTGCTTAGTGTATTCATCTCTTGGTCTTCCTCTACGATTTTTACCCTTCACGCTGTCCTCCAATACTAAATTGGTGATCCCTTGATGCCTCAGAACATGTCCTACCAACCGATCCTTACTACATTTAATTCCATTAAGTAAATGTTATTTGCACTCGGTTTGGTTAAAATTGTTGCAGCGCTTAAATTCTAAAAATCATCGTTACCCATAAGCGTGGTAGGTACGTATATTTCCTTCACAGTATTTCTTGTAGGTGACTATATTACATATAGAATACTTGTAAATCAGATACAAAGTAGTGCATGTACTACGTATGGTTGGAACATCTACAGATGCTCCACAGCTAGGACAGAAAATACATACACACACACACACACACACACACACACACACACACACACACACACACAAGGAATAGAAAAGCAACTGGAATCACTCAACAGAGGAAAGTCCACTGGACCTGACGGGATACCAATTCGATTCTACACAGAGTACGCGAAATAACTTGCCCCCCTTCTAACAGCCGTGTACCCCACGTCTAGAGGAACGGAGGGTTCCAAATGATTGGAAAAGAGCACAGGTAGTCGCAGTCTTCAAGAAGGGTCGTCGAGCAGATGCGCAAAACTATAGACCTATATCTCTGACGTCGATCTGTTGTAGAATTTTAGAACATGTTTTTTGCTCGAGTATCATGTCGTTTTTGGAAACCCAGAATCTACTATGTAGCAATCAACATGGATTCCGGAAACAGCGATCGTGTGAGACCCAATTCGCTTTATTTGTTCATGAGACCCAGAAAATATTACATACAGGCTCCCAGGTAGATGCTATTTTTCTTGACTTCCGGAAGGCGTTCGATACAGTTCCGCACTGTCGCCTGATAAACAAAGTAAGAGCCTACGGAATATCAGACCAGCTGTGTGGCTGGATTGAAGAGTTTTTAGCAAACAGAACACAGCATGTTGTTATCAATGGAGAGACGTCTACAGACGTTAAAGTAACCTCTGGCGTGCCACAGTGGAGTGTTACGGGACCATTGCTTTTCACAATATATATAAATGACCTAGTAGATAGTGTCGGAAGTTCCATGCGGCTTTTCGCGGATGATGCTGTAGTATACAGAGAAGTTGCTGCATTAGAAAATTGTAGCGAAATGCAGGAAGATCTGCAGCGGATAGGCACTTGGTGCAGGGAGTGGCAACTGTCCCTTAACATAGACAAATGTAATGTATTGCGAATACATAGAAAGAAGGATCCTTTATTGTATGATTATATGATAGCGGAACAAACACTGGTAGCAGTTACTTCCGTAAAATATCTGGGAGTATGCGTGCAGAACGATTTGAAGTGGAATGATCATATAAAATTAATTGTTGGTAAGGCGGGTACCAGGTTGAGATTCATTGGGAGAGTGCTTAGAAAATGTAGTCCATCAACAAAGGAGCTGGCTTACAAAACACTCGTTCGACCTATACTTGAGTATTGCTCATCAGTGTGGGATCCGTACCAGGTCGGGTTGACGGAGGAGATAGAGAAGATCCAAAGAAGAGCGGCGCGTTTCGTCACAGGGTTATTTGGTAACCGTGATAGCGTTACGGAGATGTTTAGCAAACTCAAGTGGCAGACTCTGCAAGAGAGGCGCTCTGCATCGCGGTGTAGCTTGCTCGCCAGGTTTCGAGAGGTTGCGTTTCTGGATGAGGTATCGAATATATTGCTTCCCCCTACTTATACCTCCCGAGGAGATCACGAATGTAAAATCAGAGAGATCAGAGCGCGCACGGAGGCTTTCAGACAGTCGTTCTTCCCGCGAACCATACGCGACTGGAACAGGAAAGGGAGATAATGACAGTGGCACGTAAAGTGCCCTCCGCCACACACCGTTGGGTGGCTTGCGGAGCATAAATGTAGATGTAGACACACACACACACACACACACACACACACACACACACACACACACACACACACAGAGAGAGAGAGAGAGAGAGAGAGAGAGAGAGAGAGAGAGAGAGAGAGAGAGAGAATTATAAATACAATAATTTTAATGCCGCTTCAATGTCTGTGCAGGGTATACGTTGTTATGTGAACTTTGAAGTTTTCAAATCAATAGTATCCTCCTCAGGATTTTTAAGAATTCAGTGATTTCGGTTGACCATTTTTTTTACACCAAGACAGGACGTGATTTGTATCTTTTCCTTTCCCGTAGAAGCAATTTGGTGTACCTAAACGCATCTCTGGAACAAGTATTTCATACAGCATCTGTGAATAATTTTCATTTTCGAAATAGTTGTAAAAAACCCCTCGAACCGTCTAAGCATGGAATGTTACAAGAGTCGTGGGGCAGGGGCGTTGGCGTGGAAGGGCGGCGGGGTTCCTAATACATTACGTGCAACTTCCCCACCCCCTCGCGGCGTTTTGGTGTATATAAATGGAGATGTAATGGAACACGAAAACGTGTTTTATTGTGCGTGGTTCTAATTGAAATGCGAACTGTTATTCACTTGCATAGAGAAACGCGCTAGAAGCACAGCCTGGTATTTTTCTCATGTATAGAGTACTAACTGGTGGGCGCAGTTTTAACAACCACGAGGTAAAAACGGAGAATCTCGAGGGGGCATCGAACTTGGAACCTTTAAATCGTTGGTCTGCAGTCTCTCATCGTCAAAGCCACTAAAAAATTACAAGACCACGTGACAGGGTAGAGGCGGGCGGTTATCGCGTCGTGACCGCCCGATGTCGCGGCCGACCGCGGCGCGCTGCTCAGCCACCCAGAACGGCCGCTGCACGTCCCAGACGCTCGCCGCCATATTTACCGGTCTGCTGGGCAATCACCCTCCATTAATAATACGCCGCTCTGGTTCACGTTCCCGTAGCTCCGCTTTCCTTATTGTCTGTAGACCTCGCTTCTTCCACACATCACTTGCAAAATCCTTCGTCAAGATTACCTCTAAAGTGGGTTAAAATATTTACAGCAGCCAGCAAGAGTTTCAGCACCACGTATTTCTACTAACAAGGGAACCTCCCAATCGCACCCCCCTCAGATTTAGTTGTAAGTTGGCACAGTGGATAGGCCTTGAAAAACTGAACACAGATCACTCGAGAAAACAGGAAGAAGTTGTGTGGAACTATGAAAAAAAGAAGCAAAATATACGAACTGAGTAGTCCATGCGCAAGATCGGCAACATCAAGTAGAGTATGAGCTCGGGAGCGCCGTGGTCCCGTGGTTAGCGTGAGCAGCTACATAACGAGAGGTCCACGGTTCAAGTCTTCCCTCGAGTGAAAAGTTTAATTTTTTATTTTCAGACAATTATTATCTGTCCGTCCGTCCGATGCGAGGTAACTGCGCCGTAGTATGGGGACGCTCCATATAAACAGACATCGAAACACACGACGTCAGTCGACTACAGCGCACAGAAGAGCGAGTATTCCTGCTAACGAGGTTCCCTAACTGGCAGCTGACAAATACGTGAGATGTATTCCGTGTGCAATATGAATCCAGCAAATACAGCTCGTGACTTCAATAACAAGGTCAATGAATATTTTCCTAACTGTAAGGCATCGGAAAGTTCCTTAGGGGATCGAACGACTGTCGAACATTTGTACGATTATTTCCTACATTTGTTGATAAACAGTACGTGTGGTGATGATAACTTGCACGTCCTTTCGCTTACTAATCGCACGGTTTTGCAGTGCGGTCGCAAAACACAGACACTAAACTTATTACACTGAACAGAGACGTCAATGAACGAACGGAGAGATCATAGCTTTGCGAAAAAAAGAAAGTAAACTTTTCACTGTAGGGAAGACTTGAACCAATGACCTCTCGTTCCGCAGCTGCTCACGCTAACACGGGACCACGGCGCTCCTGAGCTCACACGATCCTTGATGTTGCCTATCTTGCGCATGGACTACTCAGTTTGTGTATTTTGCTTATTTTTTTCATAGTTCCACACAACTTCTTCCTGTTTTCTCGATTGATCTGTGTTCAGTTTTTTCAAGGCCTATCCACTGTGCCAACTTATAACTCAATGCCGGCCGCGGTGGTCTAGCGGTTCTAGGCGCTCAGTCCGGACCCGCGCGACTGCTACGGTCGCAGGTTCGAATCCTGCCTCGGGCATGGATGTGTGTGGTGTCCTTAGTTTAGTTAGGTTTAAGTAGTTCTAAGTTCTAGGGGACTGATGAGCACAGATGTTAAGTCCCATAGTGCTCAGAGCCATATAACTAAATCTGAGGGGGGTGCGATGGGGAGGTTCCTTTGTAAGCACTACTGCACTGGAAATGGTGCACCGTTGCTTTTCACCGATAGAAGAGCAAGTATATTGAACCAACTGTTCGGTGTCTACAGGCTAAAGTGAAACGCCAACAAAATGCGAGACAGTTGTCCTGAGAATAAAAGTCTTAACGACATGGGAAAACGGGTGGAGATAGCACTGAGGTACATGGATTAATTATTTTTAAACATGCAACGAGTTGAATGCATGATTTCCTACAACATGTCGTTGGAGGATAACACTGTAGATTCAGAAGCAATACGCTGTTAAATATTTCAAAGACAGTACCCAACTAAACACACACATTACAGACGCCGCTCCCAAATCCCTCACAATGACGTTACATGTCCGACAAAATAGACGTCACTCACATCTATAATTTTCTGGCCTTTTGATGAAAAAGTTTCACTGCGGATACAACACCAACGTCAGAACTCCTACGGGATTCATAAATCTGCGAGAAGGACATTAATGACGGGGGTCGTTGCGCTGCGGCGAGCGGTATGTTGGGAATTTGGATCTGACGGAAAGCGTGGCTTGATGGCCGAGGCGGTTGCGGTAACCGTTCTAGAGAAGCGGAGCATCGGAGTTCGAGACCCGCAGCTGCAAAAATTTTCATCTCTCGCCGTTGCCTTGCCGCAATGCACTGTGCGGCTGGAAGTCACTATTTCCTTCCTATCTCTTTGCCATCCCGTTTCCTTTCACGACAGTTATTTGTAACTAGGTAAATCCTAGCTGGTACCGACGTCCCTCCTGATAGACCCTCTGCAAACATTTAACAAACATTCTCACTCTCGCACAGGTGACTTACTTCAGACGCAGAAAAGATGGGGTACACAGATATCATCCGAGGGGAGAGTGGAAGGGGGCGGAGGTTGCAGTTACGAAGGGCATTAGCCACAACCCACATTACAAATGCCGGCCTCGCAGAAGAAACGTGAAAAGTCGAAATGATACCATTCCGATAAAAATGCGCTTCGCTGAAGACGTTGACTGGAGAAACAAAATTTAGGTTCATATAGAGAAATAAAAAAAAAGTGAGCAAAACATGTGAAAACCTATTTTACTAGATCTTAGCTCTCCACTGTGCACTATGTGATAGTTAATGATCTATCGTCTTTATTTCAAATTGCATAAATGAAAATAATAATAAAACCAAAGACCGACTTTACAGTGTTCGAGCACAACTTCCTGAATAGCAAAATGTTAGTAACATAATTTAGTTTGATGATGCAAAATTCAAGTTAGTTTCCCTACATTTATTTACACAATAATTTTACTCCTAAATTCTGTACGGGGCAAGGCCGCGTACTGGATATAAAAAGAAAAAAAAAAAACAATGGGGTTTGGAGTCCCGTCGGCGACGAGACCGTTAGAAACGGAGCACAGGATCAGACTGAGGAAAGAAATCGGCCGTTGCTTTTGACGAGTGCCATTGTAAGAGAACTCAGCACATCACAAACCTCTATGGTCGGACACGGATTTGAAACCTGCTCCTCCGGAATACCAGTCCAGAGCTTGAACTGCTGAGCCACCTCGCTCTATTAGCTGTTCGAAAGTTGCTTTAAATTCCATTGCGTCGCCGTGAGACCTTTAGACCACAAGAGTGGACGGTAAAGTAACAACTGAGCGAACAGGGAGGAGCAGGCCGTATCACATCACGTATAACGAGCTTTTATGCAAGAGAACTTAAGGCATGCACTTACGTGACCGAATATTGAATTTCAGGCATTTACAACCCTTCCACATCAGTTATTTTCAAAAATAAACTTTCTTAACATTTTACAGTGATTCTATAATGCTTTATTAAAACAGCTCTCTCTACTGATCTCAAGCATTTTTCTGTGCATTACATACGTAATCACTCAACTGACTTCAAAGACTATTGCCAACAGTGCCTAAAGAATAATCAATGACAGTATTGTAACACATATCGTTTACAAGTGTAAGAATCCCGTCGGTTCAGTTGTAGAAAGAAAATCCATACCGGATAGGTAGCAGGTTTTTCGCCCAATGGTGATGGGATAAGCGCCGAACCGATCGAACAATAGAGCTGCTAACGCATCAGAGAAATGTTCACTGAAATTATGCTACTGAAATTCACGCAAGTTGCGAACACTGATTCCAAAGTGGTTTTTAAACGTTACGTGACGGTTGATGGTTGCAGCCACTGCAGTGCGAAATTTATTTTCTGTACACAGCCTAGCCTTCTTCGTATGTCAGTCTACGAAATATCGCGCTGCCTAGTCTCTCCTGACTGTTTGTACATGTATGATGCGCTCTTTCATGTCTTTTACAAATAACGCGCGAAGATCAGGGTATTTGGGAGCAGGCGAAGAGGCGATTTCACAAACAGCTTAAGCGGCCTCCTTCAGGCACCAATTTTCGGTAATTGGTGGATTGCTCGAGTGGCCAGATTACAGATTTCCCTCTTATCTGAACTCAGGATCAACTTACGTGTAGTGCTACACGGACTGCCCGTGTTTTCAGGTAGCGACTGGGAAACAGCCAGTCCGCTCGCCAAAACGAGCCACCACTACAGCGTTACCTCCTGATTTCGGAAGTTAATACACGTTCGTAGGACGACCTGGAACGCGGTAAGCCGTAATATTGCGTAGCGAGGAGTCTCGCTTAAAGGGGCGAGGCGCATAAAAATTGACGCTGTGCAATTTTCCGGATGAATAAGCGCCTCAGATGGGATGCACCCTTCTCCGCTCGCGCAGTATTTCCAAACCGCGCGGAAAATGAGTCACTTTTTTTTATCAAGTTCTGTGGTTCCCATGAAAGCTACCACGGTACGCAATATTTTACGAAAAAGTGTTTATCAGCTTTTGAATGACATATATTTTCCTCCTCCTTGTCGATCATAAGAAATCTGTTAATGGCTACTACAACTATAACCACAGATTGTGAATGTGTTGTTTCATCCACAGACAGACCTCGAGTGATTGATAAGATTTCCACCATAGCGCCTTACCTATCGTCAAGGGATCAAGAAGTAACTTTTTAAAATTTTACATTCCTACTGTTCCGTATCTAAATCGGTAAAAACGGAACCCTCGTACGATCACTTTATAGTGCGTCCGTCTCTGTCTGTCTCTGTCCGAATTTTTCTCAGGAACGGCTTGATGTGTCAATTTCAAATTTATGTCACGTGTTAATGTCTACGATTACTTGGCGATCCAGGAAAGTGAAGCGTCTTAAGTCAAAGCAACCAAAACATATGGCCATTTATGTCAAATATTTTGACACTAGCAGACTCACTCATCAAAACCAACATGGTCTTCCCGTTGACCTAGATTCATTAAATTTGCCAAGAAGCAAAGTTTTACGCTACAGCCAAAGGAAAAAATTCGAAAACTGTTAATTTGTAATTATATCACACGAAAAACTTTTTCGTCATTTGTTATCTGACCGTCTGTCTGTCCCTCGTTCTGTTCGCTCTTTCTCAGGAACGGGTATGTGCACTAAGTTTAAATTTATGGCATATACGTAGGTCTTTAGCCCTCTGGCAGTGTGAAAATGGTAAGCTTCTTAGTCAATGCAGCCAAAAGATACGGCCAGTTATGTCACATATCTTGATACTCGCATACTCACTCATTAAAACCTAGATGGTTCTTCCCCCTGGCGTAGAATCATGAACTTCGGCGAGAACAAAAGTTTCACAGTACAAGTAAGGGAAAAAAAAAATCAGAAAACTTAATTTGTAATTATATCATACGCAAAAAAATTCTTTTGTTATTCGTTATCAGACTTCAAACTTGAAATTAAAATATTCTCGAAAGTTTTGGAATCCCTGGGACCCGTATCTTGCCAGTGTAACAGGAAAAATCGTCGAGTTCCTCGGTTCCAGGAATGGATGAACTGTCTACATACGTAATTAAGTTTGTACGGAACCCTCACGGCGCGAGTCCTAGTCGGAACTGGCCTATTCTTCCACATCGTCTTCATTTCCACTAATCCGACTACAGCAAGCTCCGAATATCCGGGTGCGAATATCAGGTTTGCGCATAATCCGTGCGTACTTCGGCGATTTTTTTTATAACGTAAAATACGAAGCCTAAAGTATTCTGCTGTTACTAAAACGAATATTTTCGTTTCCAAGACGGTGGTATGCACTTCTGTTTTGCCGCCAGGAGACGATGCGGGCCATCCCACCGTCGGTCACACCTGAAATATTTTTCCGTTGGTTCCCATTCCACCTTGCAAGTAAATTGAAGTACTCCTCGCTTGTGACATGTTTGTGGCCGGTTTCCTGTCTAAGCGCTTGCCTAGTCCGATGGCCTCCAACTGGCAGAATGTTGAAAACTAGACCGCCCAAAAAAAAAAAATTAAAGTGTAATTCCTCATTCAATTTAAATTTGATAGACAGCTGACCTACTTTGTGTATGCCATTAAGTCTTTGCATAATTGTAATAGCAAGATAGAACTAGAGGTGCAAGCCCTTTTGCCGTTGACTTCTAATTCTGTCCTACACCAGCATGGCGAAATTATGGCTAACCTCAGTCAGCAACACTGCCAGGCGCCCGTCCAGCAACTAGTGAGCCGCATGTTGGCCTAGGGCCGACGTACATCTGGCGAAGAGCAGAGCAGACCACGCTCTTGCAGATTCCTCGTTCGGATGCCCGAGCGTACGCAAATAAATTTCAACACTGCTGACTTTGAAATAAAGTAAAAAATAGATAAGTTCTAAATGTGCGCGCGTTCGTGCTCGAGCATCCGCTGTACGTCAGCAATGTTGGAAATTTGACAGTGCGGACCACGCTGCTCTTCTCTCCGCAGGTACGCATTCTCCTCTTAATGCGAAAATATTTTACTGATGCCAACCTACATAGGGAGAAATTATCATCGTAATAAAATAAATCTGAGATCGTACGGAAGGATTTGTGTGTTCATTTTTCCCACGCACTGTTCGAGAGTGGCACGATAGGGAAATAGTCTGAAAGTAGTTCGATAAACCCACTGCCAGACACTTGAGTATGAATTGCAGAGTAGTTATATAGATGTAGATGCAGATGTTCAAGTCATTAGTCACCTAAGTGTGTGATGCTATGCGAGAGAAAGCGGGCCGGCATTCGTTGTTGCGATCTCATGCGTTCCTGTTGTTTGTTCTTCTTCTACTTCTTTTTCTTACTATCCATTAACGGATATTGGCGACCACATGATGCATCTTTATTCTATGAACCGTACAGGAAGGAGTAGAAGAAACGCATGCTTTTCATTACTGAGAAACTTCCATTGTTTTATTTATAGAAAAAAGTTTTACTTTAAATGATATTTTATTGCTTTTTTAAAAATCTACATACAATATGAAAGTTGGGAAAATAACGTCATTAACATGGCGTCCTCCTTCTCGGACTCAAATTCGGAGCCTGAATTTCTTGACGAACTGAAATTTTCAGGTCATATATCGTGCAGGGCTTGTTCACTTACGCTCTTGATTTCAGGTGGACTTATAAAAAGATGTTAAAAATCGATAGATCGGGAGAGCGATTGCGCCAAGAAACATCGCCGATCGTGAAATGACGTGTCCAGCGAACACTCGTCGAATCGCTTCCATGGGTGCTCTCGCCGTGTGAACTGAAAGCACCGACCTGTTGGACCCACATTTCTCTCCTTTCCACTTCTGGACACAGGATCTTGTTTAACATTCCGATGTAGCACGCCGATGTGCCAGTAACTGCTGTTGGCCCCGTCTTAAAAAAAAGTAAGGATGAAAAAACCCGCCCGGCTAGCCGTGCTTCCCGAGCGGGAAGGCGTGGTGGTCCGGTGTGTCGGCCACCCTGTGGATGGTTTTTAAGGCGGTTTTCCATCTGCCTCGGCGAATAAGGGCTGGTTCCCCTTATTCCGCCTCAGTTACACTATGTCGGCGATTGCTGCGCAAACACAGTCCCCACGTACGCGTACACCATAATTATTATACCACGCAAACATTGGGGTTACACTCGTCTGTGTGTGTGTGCGGGGGGGGGGGGGGGGGGGGGCGGGGGGGAATACTGGGGGCCGAACCGCACAATAACCCTGGGTTCGGTGTGGGGCGGGTGTGAGGTGGGTGGACTGCTGTGGCCTGTTGTGGGGTTGTGAACCGCCGAGGGCTACGGCGGGACGGAACCTCTCCGTCGTTTCTAGGTCCCCGGCACAATACACAAGGATGAAAAATCCCTTTCTTGGACGCACCACAGCACATCGTTACTTTTGAGCTGTGAATAGGTTTTTGATGTATTTCACTTGAGTTCCCCCAAGCCCACATCCGATAGTTCTACACATTAACACAGCCATCCATCCCTATGGAAAAGGATTGGTCGCCCATTATTAGGACGTCAGCTTCTTCCCTCAGAATGGCGTCCCCATTATGCCACAAATTCTTAGCGTTGCACAAAATCCCCTTACTTAGCTGTTGGACCATCATTCTTCTGTATAGGCGAAATTTCAGATGATCATGTGAGATGCGATGACGCGAACTACGTGACATACCCAGCGCTACAGACTTTCGCCTAGCGAATCGTTTACTAGTAGCAAAAACTGCCATCTCCCTTTCTCTCGTTTTCGGAGAAAAACCACGTGATTCTTTTCTTCATCACGATCCCGTACTTCTAAACGCCTCAATCCATCTGAGTAAACTGTTTCGATGTAGGACTGCACCGCGACGTTAGACATTAAAATTTCGTCGGAAAAGACTGAACCGTGACCAGAGAACGACTGTTTCCAAAAAAACTGCACACACGCGATGCTCAACGGTCCATAGCGACTGACACTGCGTCGTTTACCAGAGGTCGCCCAAGGACAGTACCTCCACTACCCGCTGACAACTAGCGTTTTAAAAAAACGGTCTCGTGGCCTTTCCGTCCGTCGTGTTACTAACACTTTAGTAGGTGCCACAGGTACCGTCAGACTTGCGGCCAACCAGTTCCGGACTGCGGGTTTTGCAACCAGAGCTTCCCCCCACTGCTGGTTTTGTAGGCAAGTCATTTATCAGCAGCGGATGTGTTGTCACCGCCAGTCAGACAGTCGCCTCGCCGCCAGCCTTCGTTTATGTATATTTATGTAGTCCTAAGCTACTTGAATTCTACAGACAGTGGGTAACGGAAATATTTACAGTAAGGAAAGGGAAGTCGCGTCTTCACGAGAATGGTCATTGCTCATGGGTGCACAAGAAATGTGGTAAGTACATAATACAGACAGGTCGTGCGTCAATTCCGAACGGAGTAGTTGCCGAGGCCGTTTAAAAATTGCACATAGCAAAATCATGGCTGAAGAGTAATATTCTTGCCTATCTGACGAAGCAGATGTGTAAATTAAGAAACGAATGCTTGAGTGTAGGAAAGAGTCCGCGAATAAAAGACAGCACCTGTTTTCCAAATTTGTTGAAGACTAATTTTAAGATCTGAAAGATAAAGGTTTAGATTTCGTCACAAATACGCCAAATTGCGAGAATTCCCAGAATGCATCGTGTAAAGTAAGAAAGGGAGCTATTGGGACCATCCAGAAACCTGGCACTAGTTCGGAAAGTCAACTGGGGAAGACAGTTTGAAATTTACTAAAGCTTTCTTCTAAACTAACGATGAATGTTCCTGACAAAAGAATCCTCAATCCGACTGTCTGCTTTTTATATCTCCAGTTTCGACTCCATTCCGAAGTTTCCTTTCCAAGCGCCCGAATGCATGTACTTATTAAATATTTACGATTATTTAGTTAACTTAAGTGCAAAATATTTGTGCTGTTCGCAGCAAACCTAGTATTTCAATTTCGTTATTTCTTAACACGAAATCGTCACTGAACATCCAAGTTACTTCATTCGCTGCTAATGGAAAGTAATATCTCTTAAGGTGATAGTACTGCACTCTCTTGGGCCACATTAAATTGCGTTCCCAGCAATAAACAGTTTCGTCCTAGTTTCCTCAATGACGTTGTAACCCAACAGTTGCACTCTAAACTAATACACTAGTTTTAAGTATTAAGAAAAAATAGGACACATTCTTGCCTCTCTTGCAACTGTGAATTCGAACAGGTAAATACGCAATATTCAGGGTAACGTATTCTGTATTGCCACGCGTAATTTTGTGTTCCCGGGCACGTTTTCCTTTTTAGGAAGCTACCTGCAAACAAAAACGAAATGATCGTGGAATGTAGCTTAAAATGAAGTGTGTGACAGGCAAGATTCATTCAACAGAAGTTTTTCTTTATTTGCCGGAAAAAAGGGCGTGCACGCGTGCGCGTACACACACATAGGCGCGCGAGCGCGCATCGTCACTACGACCACAGAAAGTGATTCTTGTTGATGTATTGCAGAAATCTTAGTGTCCGTAACTAATTTCTACATGCTAGCAACTTCACCTGACGGTACTCCAAGAAAACTGGCTAGCGTTTGCTGCACGTCGTAACGTACCTGAAACAGAAAATTTTACTGTAAATTGCGTCTTAATTACACAAACAAAGACTACTGAAATTGTATTTATAGGCAATGAAAATAATGTTCTTAAAATAATTATTAGCTATTTTCTACTACTTTACACGTTGATTCTTATTAACGTTTAAAAGCCTCCCAATCGGTGTAGAAGACAATGAGACAAGTAATTTAATATCAGACACAGGGGGCCGCAAATGTCGGCACATAACCCAAAAGTGGATTACAAATGCTGAACGTGTGTTGTCAAGATGACGTACCTCGGCCGCAAGTGCACCGGATCATCTCAACCCAAATCAAGTATCAAGTTAGTGTGGTCCGAGCCTACCTCTACGTCACTGCGTTACACACTGTCTGTTTAAATTCACGTAAGATTTATTCTTTTACTTACTGATTTCGTGGTCTCCGCTGGTTTACTGCAAAGTACAATACAACAGAAACCTACTGCATTCGTCACAAACACACTACTGGCCATTAAAATTGCTACACCAAGAAGAAATGCAGATGATAAACGGTGATTCATTGAACAAATATATTATACTGGACTGACATGTGATTACATTTTCACGCAATTTGGGTGCATAGATCCTGAGAAATCAGTACCCAGAACAACTACCTCTGGCCGTAATAATGGCCTTGATGCGCCTGGGTATTGAGTCAAACAGAGCTTGGATAGCGTCTACAGGTACAGCTGCCCATGCATCTTCAACACGTACCACAGTTCATCAAGAGTAGGGACTGGCGTATTGTGACGAGCCAGTTGCTCGGCCACCATTGACCAGACGTTTTCAGTTGGTGAGAGGTCAGGAGAATGTGCTTGCCAGGGCAGCAGTCGAACATTTTCTGTATCCAGAAGGGCCCGTACAGGACCTGCAACATGCAGTCGTGCATTTTACTGCTGAAATGTAGGGTTTCGCAAGGATCGAATGAAGGGTAGAGCCACGGGTCGTAACACATCTGAAATGTAACGTCCACTGTTCAAAGTGCCGTCAATGCGAACAAGAGGTGACCGAGACGTGTAACTAATGGCACCCCATACCATCACGCCAGATGATACGCCAGTATGGCGATGACGAATACACGCTTCCAATGTGCGTTCACCGCGATGTCGCCAAACACGGATGCGACCATCATGATGCTGTAAACAGAACCTGGATTCATCCGAAAAAATGACGTTTTCCATTTGTGCACCCAGGTTCGTCGTTGAGTACACCATCGCAGGCACTCCTGTTTGTGATGCAGCGTCAAGGGTAACCGCAGCCATGGTCTCCGAGCTGATAGTCCATGCTGCTGCAAACGACGTCGAAGTGTTCGTGCAGATGGTTGTTGTCTTGCAAACGTCCCCATCTGCTGACTCAGGGATCGAGACGTGGCTGCACGATCCGTTAAAGCCATGCGGATAAGATGCCTGTCATCTCGACTGCTAGTGATACGAGGCCGTTGGGATCAAGCACGGCGTTCCGTTTTATCCTCCTGAACCTACCGATTCCATATTCTGCTAAGAGTCATTGGATCTCGACCAACACGAGCAGCAATGTCGCGATACGATAAACCGCAATCGCGATAGGCTACAATCCGTCCTTTATCAAAGTCGGAAACGTGGTGGTACGCATTTCTCCTCCTTACACGAGACATCACAATAACGTTTCACCAGGCAACGCCGGTCAACTGCTGTTTGTGTATGAGAAATCAGTTGGAAACTTTCCTCATGTCAGCACGTTGTAGGTGTCGTCACCGGCGCAAACCGCGTGTGAATGCTCTGAAAAGCTAATCATTTGCATATTACAGCATCTTCTTCCTGTCGGTTACATTTCGCGTCTGTAGCACGTCATCTTCGTGGTGTAGCAATTTTAATGGCCAGTAGAGTAAGTGAGTATAAGCTTCCGAATTGCTTCGCTACCAATAAATGACCTCACTTTGTTACGTAAGTATGTAGGCAAAAACAAGAGAGAAAGGAAAGAAACACAAAATAAGAACAGCTTCTGCTTGGTTAAAGTGAGGACAATAATTTTGTAACTTCTACATTTACAACAGATCAAATTTAAAAAAGGTTTTCGAAATTTGCACTGTTTGCTTGAATTCAAGTATTGCGTTGCTCAATCATCCTTTCATGCACGTGCTCCAAAATAGCCTCCGTATTTTGGACCTCAGCAGCGACAACGGCTATGCGAGCTGAGAGGTCCATTTTGAACTCTAATGGGGTGCTGTAAACTAACTCTTTCAAATGACCCCAAAACAAAAACCTAGCAGAGCGATATACAGCGCTGCCGCCTGCCGGCGAGGTAGGATTTACAGGCACAACCACTGCACGTGCGACAGGATACGTCATCTCATGACACTACATGTTCAACAATTATCATTCACTTTTGAGGTATTTCCAGAAAGTTGAAACCCAATTTGTCTAACATTAAATAATTTGTCTCGGCGTCATCTACGTCGTTTCGGGGGGAATATGATGTGGAATTGGCCACTACACGTCATAGATGGCGCACCCACCAGTATAAAAGGAGCCAGGGAATATTGAGTTGTCGGCAGAGTAAAATCACAGTGGGCCGTCAGGAGGGCTCAGTGGTTTCGATGGTGAACTAGTCACTGGATGTCACCTGAGTAACAAATCCATCAGGCCCAAGTCAACTGTCGGTCATGTAATTGTGGAGTGAAAACATAGAAGAACAACGAAAGCTACACCACGACCAGACAGACCTCATATACTGACGGGCACGGACCGTCGGGCGTTGTGGAGTGTGGTTGTAAAAAATCGTATGAAATCAGCGGAAGAATGACTGGTGAGTTCAACGTCCTTGCCAGCAGTCCAGCTATCATAATGCCTGTGCATAACGATTTAAAAAGGGTGGGGTGCAATGATTACAGAAATATTTGGCTTATGAGGAGCTGTTCCATCAATGGTACGTGACGCTTGAGGTGACGTAAAGAGCGACGCCATTGGATAGTGCACGACTGGAAACGAGTGATTTGGCGTGATGAATCACGCTTTACTCTGTAGTAATTTGGATGAAGGGTTTGGGTTCAGCGAATGATTGCAGAACGTCACCTGCCATCACGCGTAATGCAAACAGTGAAGTACGGAGGACGTGGTGTTATTGTATGGGGATGTTTTTCGTGGTTGGGGTTTGGTCTCTTTATATCGCTCACGAAAACGCTGAATTAGGAAGGATATGAATACATTTCACAGCAGTGTGTACTGCTTACAGTAGAGTAACAGTTCGAAGCCGATGGTTATTTGCATTAGCATGGCAATACACTCTTTCATAACGCAGCATCTGAGAGACAATGGTTTGTGGACAGTAAGAATCCTATAATGGACCGATGGCACCCTGGAGCTGTCTTCAACAGAGGCTGCTGAGTGGGAGCTACTCCAAATACGGAAATCGTCCACATACAGACCAGGAGTACTAATGGCCCGGCAGAAGCCACAAGTCCATTAATAGCGATTAGAAAAAGAAGTAGACTTAGTAAGGAACCCTGTGGAACACCATTCTCCAGGGTCCGTGGAGAGCTGAGAGCAGTGCCAATACGGACTCTGAACGACCGGTGGGACATGGACTGCTGGCTAAACATCGGGTGGGGCTCAAGGGTGTGTTGGTGGCCTTACGAAGATCGAAGGAAACTGTGACTAGATGGCAGTGCTGAGAAAAGGCTTGCTGAACTGCGGTTTCCAACTGAAGCAGATGATAGATTGGAGACTGTCTCTCGCAAAAGTCACACTGGTAAGGAGATAAAAGACCCCTAGATTCAAGGACTCAATTGAGTCAATGAACCATCAGTGGACATTTGTCAGGCTGATGGACCAGTAACTAACAAGGGACGATGGGTCCTTGCTAGGCTTTAGGATAGGAACCATAACACTGTCTCTGCATTGAGAGGGTAAAATGCCTTGGAGTCAAATATGGTTAAATACCTGGAGGAGAAACTTCCTGGTGGATTAAAACTGTGTGCCGGACCGAGACTCGAACTCGGGACCCTTGCCTTTCGCGCTTAAGTGCTCTACCAACTGAGCTACCCAAGCAAGACTCACGCTCCGCCCTCACAGCAATCCACTTCTCCGATTTTCGTCTTTTAAAAATTCTTAGCAGTACGACTTCGCCACATCGTTTTATGAACTTAATTTTTCCTTGAAACCGTTACTTACGTCGTGAAAAAAGAAAAAGTCTACTTTTCGTTTCGCGTGATTTCTTAGTTCGTAACGCTTCCCAACCGATTTTGAAGAAAGTATGCGGCTAAAAAATCTGATTTTTGTACACGTGGTAGTGTAACATCTTAGCTTCGTATTGAATCATTTATCTTTCCATATTTCTTAACAGTCATTGTGAAATGATGCTATTTGTCAACATTGTACACTTGATTTACAAATCTTGTAGTGAAAAAGTTATGTAGCGGGTAGCTTACTGTTAGATCCGTTTTAGACCATACATCGGGGAAAAAAGACCATACTGAGGGAAAAATTCTTATACATTTGGATTTATCTAGACAATGAGACCATTAAAATAATACGACGGACTGACGCTAGGTCTGCGCTGATCACTAGTCATTAGTTTTTTTTTTTTTCTGTCCTGCATTATATGACTACACTAAATCAAACTGTAACCGCGCGAACTCCGTGGCTTGCGGACGCGGCACTGAATAGCTCGCATTACTTGTGACCAGAGACAGATATCAGTATAATTATTTCAAAAACTTTTTCGTACTTTTAGCTACATTCCATTCCCAACAATGTATGGTCTAAAACGGATCTAACAGTACGCTACCCGCTACAGAACTTTTCACTACAAGATTTGTAAATCAAGTGCACAGCGTTGACAAATAGCATCATTGCACAATGACTGTTAAGAAATATGGAAAGATAAATGATTCAATACGAAGCTAAGATGTTACACTACCACGTGTACAAAAATCAGATTTTTTAGCCGCATACCTTCTTCAAAATCGGTTGGGAAGCGTTACGAAACTAAGAAATCACGCGAAACGAAAAGTAGACTTTTTCTTTTTTCACGACGTAAGTAACGGTTTCAAGGAAAAATTAAGTTCATAAAACGATGTGGCGAAGTCTTATATACCGCAAAGAATTTTTAAAACATGAAAATCGGAGAAGTGTATTTTCACCCATTTCGCCGTCCCGGCTCGGCGCGGCGCGCAATGTGAATGCACTACACGTCGACCAGAGCTGGCTAGGCACGAGCCGAGCCAGTACGCGTCATCCCGGCCCGGCCCGGTCGGCAGTGTGAACGCAGCCTTTGTCGCGCTGTAGTGTTGGGACACGTCACACGTGCTATACGCGTCTCAATCTGCGCCTAGCACTTCTGCCAGTTCCTCGTCTCCTACCTTCCAAACTTTACAGAAGCTCTACTGCGAACCTTGCAGAACTAGCACTCCTGAAAGAAAGGATATTGCGGAGACATGGCTTAGCCACAGCCGCAAAGAATACAGGAAAGCAAGTGGATAGCCAGATCGACGTAAGTAAGAATACCGTGAGAGGGGGAGTTGGGGGCAGCGGCGAAGGAACTAGGACGGAGAGGGAGGGCCACGAGGAAGGAAGTGCAGCGCCGGAAGGAAGAATGGGTTGCAATAGCGCGGGGCCCCGTGTGCAGGAACTCACGGAAGAACCGTGAGCCGCCCCCCTCCACCCCCCCCCCCCGCACCCACGGGAAGTGGGGGGGAGGGGGGGTGGAGGTAAAGGGGGCGGGAAGCGGTGTTCAGAAAGAGTTAGGTGCCATTCCTCCATAGACATTCACTTCCCTGAAAGTGCCCCAGCAGAGTTCAAGCCGTTATAAAGGCGAAGGAAGTAGATGCCCCATATTAATATCCACTAACTGGTATACAGATACTTTTGATCTGGTAGTGTGTGTGTGTGTAATTTTCATTGACAGAAAATGAAAACGGCCTGAAGAGTAACGAAACAGTGCTGCAAAAATGCGTCTCAAAATCCACGAAACTGATACAGAGTCATCTGCCAGAGCCTTTTTATGGTAAAAAATACTCTAAATAAATCCAAAACAGAGAACTAAAAATAATCAGGAAAACTTTTCGTCAAATACACTCGAGAATGAGCACAAAGGCGGCGAGTAAACAGGAAAACTGAAATGTATAGCAACATTCATACACTAAAATTTTATGCGCTCATTAAAATAAAAAAACCTCCAGATTAACTAGTCAAAATGTGAAATTCTATTAAATGGACCGTAACTTTAAAACTGAGACAAAAAGAGAAGGATCGCACCATAGAAGAAGTCCTGAAAGAAGCACGGATAAAGAAACATGAAATTTAAGACAGAAAAAAACTTAGGCAAAAAAATTCATACACTATAGTTGGATAGGCAGAGAAATCGCTGAAAACAGGAACTACTTTGTCTGTGGATAGGAAAAACCTGCCCATTCTAAGAAGATGAAAGTAATAAGAGTACAAAGTTAAGCTAGAACAAAGGCCTGCAAAAAATGGCTTGTGGTAAATGGTACGGTCCAGTAGGATCAAGATGTGAATAACCACTCACCTACATCTACACCTACACTACGCAAGCCACGTTACTGTATACGGCGGAGGGTACTTTGAGCATCACTGTCCTTCCCCATTTTCGTGTTCCATTCGCTGTGTGCAGAAAGAAGGATTGTTGGTAAGCCTCCGTGTGGGCTCCAGTCTATCTAATTTTACCATCATTGTGCCTTCGCGAGATACACGTAGGAGGAAGCAATTTATTAATTCTCTCTTTCTGAAGCGTACGCTTTCGGCAATTCAACAGTAAACTACACCGTGATGCAAAACGCCTCTCTTGTAGCTACTCCATTGGAGTTAGCAGTATATCTCCGTGACGCTTTCGCGTTTACTAAAATGATTAAATGAACATGCTCTTCTTTTCGTCTTCTCTATTTCCTCTGTCCATCTTATTCGGTACGGATCCCAGACTGACGAGCGATAATCAACTATTGGTCGACAGAACGTTTAATAAGCTACATCGTTTGTTGATGGATTACATTTCCGGAGCAGTCTTCCAACGAATCTCTGTCTGGCATCCGAGTTACTCGCAATTTTATGTGGTCGTTCCACTTCAAATCACTCTGTTCCTAGATATTTATGTAAGTAACAGCTTCCAGTGATTGTTTTGCAATCGTGTAATCATTCAATAATGGGTCTTCTGCCTACACCAAGACACCTGGCTGAAAATGACTTACAAGTTCGTGGCGCCCTCCATCGGTAACGCTGGAATTCAATATGGTGTTGGCTCACCCTTAGCCTTGATGAGAGCTTCCACTCTCGCAGGCATACGTTCAATCAGGTGCTGAAAGGTTGCTTATTTTTCACTGAGTGCTGCACTCAGGAGAGGTATCGATGTCGGCGTTCCAGAACATCCCAAAGGTGTTCTATAGGATTCAGATAAGGACTCTGTTAAGGGCAGTCCATTACCTTGACGTAATTGTCGTGTAACCACTCCGCCACAAGCCGTGCATTATGAACAGTTGCTCGATCATGTTGAAATATGCCATCCCCGAATTGCTCTTCAACAGTGGGAAGCAAGAAGGTGCTTAAAACATCAATGTAGGCCTGTGCTGTCATAGTGCCACGCAAACAACAAGGGCCGCAAGCCCTCTCCATGAAAAATACTACCACCTCCTCCAACTTTTACTGTTGGCACTACACACGCTGGCAGATGACGTTCACTGGGCATTCGCCATACCCACACCTCGCCATCGGATCGCCACATTTTGCAACGTGATTCGTCACTCCACACAACGTTTTTCCACTGTTCAATCGTCCAATGTTTACGCTCCTTACACCAGGCGAGGCGTCGTTTGCCATTTACCGGCGTGATGTGTGGCTTACGAGCAGCCGCTCGACCATGAAATCCAAGTTTTCTCACCTCCCGCCTAACCGCAGTGGATCCTGATGCGGTCTGGAATTCGTATGTGATGGTCTGGATAGATGTCTGCCTATTACATATTATGAACCTCTTTAACTGTCGTCGGTCTGTGTCAGTCAACAGACGAGGTCGGCCTGTATGCTTTTGTGCTGTACGTGTCCCTTCACGTTTCCACTTCACTATCACATCGCAAACAGTGGACCTAGAGTGTGGAAATCTCGCGTACAGACGTATGACACAAGTGACACCCAATCACCTGACCTCATTCGAAGTCCGTGAGTTCCGCGGAGCGCCCCATTCTGCTCTCTCTCGATGTCTACTGACTACTGAAGTCGCTGATATGGAGTAACTGACAGCAGGTGGCAGCAGAATACACCTCATACGAAAAACGTATGTTTTGGGGGGGGGGGGGTCCGAATACTTTTGATCACATAGTGTATTACAAGCAATACGTTACATTTGTTTATCCTGAGGGTCAACTGTCAATCCCTGCAAGAAGTTTGGCCGGCCGGAGTGGCCGTGCGGTTCTAGGCGCTACAGTCTGGAGCAGAGCGACCGCTACGGTCGCAGGTTCGAATCCTGCCTCGGGCATGGATGTGTGTGATGTCCTTAGGTTAGTTAGGTTTCAGTAGTTCTAAGTTCTAGGGGACTGATGACCTCAGAAGTTAAGTCCCATAGTGCTCAGAACCATTTGAACCATTTTTTTGCAAGAAGTTTCAATCATCTGTGGGTCTTCCCGAATATCCGTACAATTTTAGAGAGTTGCAATTTCCCTGTATCATCCGCGAGCAGGTTCGTGGAAATGCCGACATTATCCACTTGGTCGTTTACAGATATTGTTAAAGTAATGGTCATGCAGCACTCCCTCGGGTTATGCCCGAAGTTGCTTTCATGTCTGATGATTTCTTTCAGTTGTGAGTGAGCTGGTGTGTTCTATTTGCTACAAATTCTTCAATCTAATCACACAGCTTGTCTGATGTTCCGTGCGTTCGTATTTCGTTCATTAGGCGACAATGTGGAACTGTAACCAACGTCTTCCGGAACCCAAGCAATACGGCACCAACCAGGGCATCTGCTTTCTGGGTCTTGTGGAGGAACACAGCGAGCTACGTTTCACTTTATAGTCTTTTTTTGTTTTTTTTTTTCCGGAACCCATGTTGGTTTCCACAGAGATTTTCCGCCTCCATAAACGGCATAATATGCGAGCATAAAACATATTCTAGAACATATCGACATCAGAGATGAAGGTTTATTGTTTTGTGTCTTTTCAACATCCCTTCTTGAAAACGGAAATGACCTGCTCTTTTTTCGATCGTTAGGAACGCGTCGCTTCCCCAACGACCTACGGTACACTGCTGCAAGAGAAAGAATGAGAGTTCTGTGGCATACTCTCTATAGAAAAGACTGGCATCCGGTTAATCCCAGTGGACTTTCCTCTACTGTGCGACTTCAGTTGAATTTCTATCCCAGAGTCAGTTATTTCGATGTGTGTCATTCTGATATTCGTGCGACGATTTAAGTGTGGTACGGCAGTACGACTTTCATCAGTGAAAGTTTTGGAAAAAGAGGTTTAACGCTACGTAACGTAGCGTGACAACATGCATCAGCACTTAATTAGCTTCCTAAGGCGCTCTTAACAAAATGGAGCGCATTACACAGCCCGTCCAGTATTGTTAGCGAATGGAAAAATACTCAGGAGGAAAGTGGCTTCGCTAGTGAGAGGCTAGCAGCTGAGCCCATTCAGTAGTCTGCCACCGCCTTTCACCGCGCCGCGGCGTGCGGTTGAGCAGGGGAAAGGAGGGGGGAGGGGGGAGGACAGCACTGCTCGCGGCCGCTCCTTCAGCCTGCTTGGTCGGCTCGCGGTGTGACCCGCTCTCCTAGCCTCGCGTGCCAACTGGTCGCCGGACGCTCTGCCCTACATTTCGCTCTTGGAGCACGTACGGTACAGGCAGCGCAAGAAACCACTACACTGCAACGAACACACCGATCAGCTGACAACTGACGACATCCATTTGCAAGCGACCCCTCGAATACTGTTCAATCTATCTTAGCTATAGTATTTTCCGTGAAAGTTTCTTGACTACAACGATGAAGACATCGTTTGGTTGCACTAAGACATACGAGAAAGGAACTAATATTTCACTCCACAGCTTAAATTGTTTTAAAAATTTAAAAATTCGGATAAGCGGAGTAACACTCACACACCGAGGGATTCCGTACAAACTTAATTACGTGTATAGTTCAGCCATTGAGGGATCAAGGATTCCAAAGACGCAGGCAACATAACGTCTAGGCATTTCTGAGAGATAGGGGTCTTAACAGGACAGAGAAAGACAGTCGGAAAACAGATCACAAAAAAAACTCGTGTGTTGTAACTACAAATTAAGAATTTTCGGATTTTTTTAAAATTTACTTGCAATGTCAACAGCTGCTTCTTCCGAAATTCCATAATTCTATGTCAAGTACCCTATACGCTTTCATTAGTGAGTTTGTGAGTGTCAAAATATGTATCTTTTGATTGCATTCACTTAGAAGCTTAAATTTTTTACATTATCAATAGATAGTAGACCTTGATATGTGACATTAATTGCAACGTGACACGGCAATCCGTTCCAGAGTAAAAGGGTTTTTAATAGTCGGACAAACACAGACGGACAACAAAGACATCCTATAATGGTTCCATTTCTACAAACTAACGTACGGACCCTAAAAGCGAGTACATTTTGCAAGATCAATCAGTGAATTTATAGGCTGGAACTAAGGAGCGTGTGTGTGTGTGTGTGTGTGTGTGTGTGTGTGTGTGTGTGTGTGTGTAACTTCATCACTCGTTTGCCTAATCTCAAAACTGGTTATAGTCTTTCCACTGATGAAGTACGAAGAATGTTTGCACTCTTGCTTCCAAAAAGTGTTTTAATTCAAATGGCTACACAATGCTATGTAGCGAGTATTTTTCACCTGAATGTTTTGACACTGATCATTTCGCGATACTACAAAACGAGCTGCCCTTCTTTGTACTTTGTCGAAGTCATCCGTCAACTCCACCCTGATGCGGATACCACACGGCACAGCAGTACTCCTGAACAGAGCGGACAAGCGTGGCCTAAGCAGTCTCTTTAGTAGACATGTTGCACCTTACAAGTGTTCTGCCAATGAATAGCAGTCTTTGGTTTGCTCTACCCACAACATTATCTATGTGATCGTTCCAATTTAGGTTATTTGTAATTGTAATCCCTAAGTATTTAATTGCATTGCATTTACAGGCTTCAGATTTGTGTGACTTATCGCGTAATCGAGATTTAGCGGATTTCTTTTGGTACTCATGTGAATAACTTCACACTTTTCTTTATTTAAGGTCAATTGCCAATTTTTGCACCATACAGTTATCTATATCATTTTGCAGTTCGTTTTGGTCATCAGATGACTTCGCAAGACGGTAAATGACACCATCATCTGCAGACAATTTAAGACGTCTACTCAGATTGTCGTTAATATAGATCAGGAACAATAGAGGGCCTGTAACACTTCCTTTGGGAAACCGGATATTACTTCTGTTTTACTTTATGACTTTCCGTCTATTACTGCGAACTGTGGCGTTTCTGACAGGAAATCACGAATCCAGTCGATGTTACGACTTATCTAAATTGAAGCTACTTTAAAATAATCAAAATAGAATAATCAATAATGAGAGCGACGGGCGATGTGTACACACCTTAGAGCCAATATCAGTTAAATTAAATAAATCAAATTACTATCAAATCCACCTTCATTAACAGTATTTCACCACCAAATCCGTTATAAACAAAAATCTATTGTAACCCACCTCAACTGAGGCATAGTCTATAGGCATGCAGTTTGGTTAGAAGAGGCTTGTGTGTCGAAAGCCTCCTGAAAATCTAAAAATATGAAATCAATTTGATATTCCCTGTCGATAGCACTCATTACTTCATGAGTATAAAGAGCTAGTTGTGTCCCGCAAGAACGATATTTTCTGAAACCGTGCTGACTATACATCGTTTTCTTCGAGGTACTTCATAATGTTCGAATACAGTATTTGCAGTAAAACCCTACTGCAAATCGACGTTAGTGATATGGGCCTGTAATTCAGCGGATTACTCGTATTTCCCTTTTTGGGTATTGGTGTGACTTCAGCAATTTTCCAGTCTTTAGGTACGGATCTTACTGTGAGCGAGCGGTTGTATATACTTGATAAATACGGAGCTATTGTATCAGCATTTTATTGTATTGTATTGTATGGAACTGGGGACCTAGAAACGACGGAAAGGGTTCGTCCCGGCCGTAGCCTTCAGAGGTTCTAAACCCCACAATAGGCTACAGCAGTCCACTCACCCCACCGCCGCCCCACACGGAACCCAGGGTTATTTGTATCAGCATACTCTGAAAGGAACCTGACTGGTATATAATCTGGACCGGAGTCCTTGCCTTTATTGATTTCAGCTGCTTTGCTACACCGAGGATATCTACTTCTGTGTTTCTCATCTTGGCAGTTGTTCTTGATTGGAATTCTGGAATATATACTTCGTCTTCTTTGGTGAAGGAGTTTCGTAAAACCGCGTCTAATAACTCTGCTTTAGTGGCACTGTCATCAATGACTTCACCGTTGTTATCGTGCAGTGAGGGTATTGATTGAGTCTTGCCACTGGTATGCTTTATGTATCTACACCTATATGGATACTCTGCGAATCACATTTAAGTGCCTGGCAGAGAGTTCATCAAACCACCTTCACAATTCTCTATTATTCCAATCTCGTATAGCGCGCGGAAAGAACTAACACCTACGTCTTTCCGTACGACCTTTGATTTCCTTTGTTTTATCGTGGTGATCGTTTCTCCTTATGTAGGTCGGTGTCAACAAAATATTTTCGCACTAGGAGGAGAAAATTGGTAATTCGTATTTTGTGAAAAGATTCCGCCGCAACGAAAAACACCTTTAGTGATTTCCAGCCCAAATCTTGTATCATTTCAATGACACACACTCCCATATTTGGCGATAATACAAAACGTGCTGCCCTTCAACTTTTTCGATGTACTCCGTCAGTTCTACCTGGTAAGGATCCCACACCACGCAGCAGTGTTCTAAAAAAGGACGCAGAAGCGTAGTGCACGCAGTCTTCGTAGATCTGTTACATTTTCCAAGTGTCCTGCCAATAAAACGCAGCCTTTGGTTAACCTTCCCCACAACATTTTCTGTGTGTTCCTTCCAATTTAAGTTGTTCGTAATTGTAATTCCGAGGTATTTAAATTTATGGCCTTTAGATTTGATTGATTTACCGTGTAACCGAAGTTTAACGAATTCCTTTTAGCACTCATGTGGATCACCTGACAGTTTTCGTTATTTAGGGTCAATGGACAATTTTCATACCATTCAAATATCTTTTCTAAATCGTTTTGCAAATTGTTTTGATCTTTTGATGACTTTATTAGTCGATAAACGACAGCGTCATTTGCAAACAACCTAAGACGGCTGCTCAGATCGCCTCCCAAATAGTTTACAGAGATTAGGTACAGCAAAGGGCCTATAACACTACCTTGGGAAACGCCAGAAATCACTTCTGTTTTAATCGATGAATTTCCAACTGAGACGAAGTTCCATAAGCACGGTCGCAGGTTCGAATCCTGCCTCGGGCATGGATGTGTGTGATGTCCTTAGGTTAGTTAGGTTTAAGTAGTTCTAAGTTCTAGGGGACTGATGACCACAGATGTTAAGTCCCATAGTGCTCAGAGCCATTTGAACCATTTGAACCATAAGCACGCGACTTTACTACAAGCCGCTTGTGCGGTACAATGTCAAAAGCCTTCCGGAAATCCAGCAACACGGAATCGATCTGAAATCTCTTGTCAATAGCATTCAATACTTCACGTGAGTAAAGAGCTAGTTGTGTTTCACAGGAACGATGTTTCCTAAATCCATGTTGACTGTGTGTCAGTAGACCGTTTTCTTCGAGGTAATTCATAATGTTTGAACACAATATATGATTCAAAATCCTGCTGCATATCGACGTTAACGATATGGGACTGTAATTAAGTGGTTTACTCCTACTACCTTTCATGAATATTGGTGTGACCTGTGCAACTCTCCAGTCTTTGGTTCAAAATGGCTCTGAGCACTATGGGACTCAACTGCTGAGGTCATTAGTCCCCTAGAACTTAGAACTAGTTAAACCTAACTAACCTAAGGACATCACAAACATCCATGCCCGAGGCAGGATTCGAACCTGCGACCGTAGCGGTCTTGCGATTCCAGACTGTCCAGTCTTTGGGTACGGATCTTTAGTCAAACGACCGGTTGTATATAAGTACGGAGCTAATGCATCAGCATACTCTGAATGGAACCTATTTGGTACACAGTCTGGACCAGAAGACTTGCTTTTATTAACTGATTTAAGTTGGTACACTACTCCGAAGATATTTACTTCTACGTTACTCATGTTGGCAGCTGTTCTCGATTCGAATTCTGGAGTATTTACTTCGTCTGCTTTTGTGAAGTCATTTCGGAAGGCCGTGTTCAGTAACTCTGCTTTGCCAGCACTGTCTTCGATAGTATCTCCATTGGTATCGCGCAGAGAAGGCATTTGTTGTGTCTTGCCGCTAACATACTTTACATACGCCCAGACTCTCTCTGGATTTTCTGCCAGGTTTTGAGACAAAGTTTCGTTGTGGAAACTGTTACAAGCATCTCGCATCGAAGTACGCGCTGTATTTCGAACTTCTGCAAAACTTTGCCAATCTTGGGGATTTTGCAAGCTTTTTTCGTTGCTTCTGCAACAGCGATCTGACCCGTTTTGTGTACCATGGGGGATCATTACCATCACTTAGAGATTTATGTGGTATATATCTCTCAATTGCCGTCGATACTATCTCTTTGAAATCATTCCACAGCTTTTCCACGCTTACATGATCAGATCAGGAGTAGTAAAGACTGTCTCTTAAAAATGCTTTAAGAGCATTTTTATCAGTTTTTTTTAAATAGATACACTTTTCGTTTCTTTTTTATGGTTGTAGGTGTTGCGGTGTTCAGCCTAGCAGCAACTGCCTTGTGGACGCTGATCCCCGTATTCGTCACGATACTCCGTATTTGTCCAGGATTGTTTGTTGCTAAGAGGTCAACTGTGCTTTCGCAAACATTTACGTTTAGAGTGGGCTCGTGAACTAATTGTTCAAAATAAGTTCCTAAGAAAACATTCAGTACAATTTCGGCTTTAAATATATAATTTTTCCAGCATATCGAGGGTAGATTTAAATCGCCACCGACTATAATTGTATGGCTGGGGTACCTATTTGAAATGAGACTCAAGTTTTCTTTGAAATGGTCAGAAGCTATCTTCTGAGTCCGGGGTCGGTAAAACGACCCAATTAATAGTTCAGTCCGATTGCCGGGTATAAACTCTACCCATACTATTTCGCAGGAACTATCTACTTCAATTTCACTACAAGGCAAACTACCTCTGACAGCAATAAATACCCCACCACCAACTGTATTTAATCTATCCTTTCCGAACACTGTTAGATCGTCTGAAAAAATTTCAGCTAAACGTATTTCCGGCTTTAGCCAGCTTCCTGTACCTATAACTATTTGAGCTTCAGTGCTTTCTATTGGGGCTGGGAGCTCTGGTGCTTCCCCAACACAGCTACGACAATTTACAACCACAATACCAATCGTTTTTACAACTACCTTACTGTGTTTTACCTGCCCCCTTTTAGACGGACGCCCTTTCTGTGGTTTCTTGAGACCCTCTAACCTCTCAGTCAGTTCAGTCAGCGAGAACGCATAACGACACGGCTCGCAGTATATGAAGAAGACTGCTACGTCTCTCACCGAAACATGTTCATAAAAAGGAAACAAAAACTTGGCCCAACACCCGCTAGCTCCCGTTAAAACAAATATTATTAAAACATGAACCATTCTGACTGACACAATAAGAAGGACAATGCCTTCATGGGAAATTGTTTGCGGTGGTCTGCGGAATCATGATAGTACCCAGGCGTGCACCTCTTCGTCTGAAGCAAATCGACGGCCACGAACGTCTTTCTTCAGGACTCCCGAACTACGGAAATGGGGAGAGATCGGGACTGCATGGAGAATGCGTAAGTGCATCCCAGCGAAACTTGTGCAGCGTGGTCGAAACAACAGGTACGACGGCTCCGGGAAAGTCACGATGACCTCCTTCTTTGACTGCAAGGGCCCGCAGCTCTTGTTTCCTCAATTCTATTCAGTACATTTTTCTTGCCATTCTAAGTCTACATTGTGAGTCTACATTTTATATCCTCACTGGTTCGACCATCATCAGTTATTTTGCTGTCCAAATAGCAAGACTCGCCTACTACTTTAAGTGTCTCGTTTTCTAATTTAATTCCCTTACAATCACTTTATTTAATTCGACTACATTCCATTATCCTTGTTTTGCTTTTGTTCATGTCACGACACTGTCCATTCCGTCTAACTGCTCTTCCAAATTCTTTGCTGTCTATGGAAGAATTACAGTGTCATCGGTATACTTCAAGGTATACGTTAATACTTTCTCTAAATTTTTCTTTTGTTTCCTTTACTGCTTCCTCAATGTACAGATTGAATAACATTTGGTATACGCTAGAACCCTGTCTCACTTCCTTCTCGATCACTGTGTCCCTTTCATGCCTCTGCACTCTCCCTACTGCCGTCTAGTTACTGTAAAATTTGTAAATAGCCTTCCGCTCCCTATCTTTTACACCTGTTACCTTCAGAATTTCTAAGAGTATTTCAGTCAACACTGCCAAAAGCTTTTATAAGTCTACAAATGTAATAAATATAGGGTTGCGTTTCCTTGACATGTTCCTACGTTTCTCCGGAATGCAAACTGATCTTCCTCGAAGTCGGCTTCTACCGATTTTTCCTTTCTTCTGTAAAGAATTCGTGTAATTATTTTGCATCCATGACATACTGAACTGATAGTTCTATCATTTCTGTTCTCGATAGCTGAGAGTCGATAGTATCATTCAGCAGTTCAACATTTCCACATGCACGTGTTCATCAACCATGTGATAGTTCCAAATTTTCCCACAAATTGAATGAAATAAGCAGTCTTACATTTGTGAACACTTAAAGCAAGTTACCAATCTTTGCACCACTTTGAAATCTCACTAAGACCTCATTGAATATTTGTGGGTACTTCATTATAGATAACTGGATAATATGTGAAGAGTGTTAGGTTACTATTGACACCGTATGCCGAGTCATGAATACAGGCCAAACGACATCAACAGCAGGGGTCTCAATCACTTCCTTCGTACCAATCACTGCCTGCACCGAGGAGTCAAAAGTCATGGAATAGCGATATGTACATAAAGAGATGGCGGCAGTATCGCGTACACAAGGTATAAAAGGGCGGTGTATTTGCAGAGCTGTCACTTGTACTCGGGCGACTCATGTGAAAAGGTTTCCGATGTGGCTATGGCCGCACGACGGGAATCAAACTCTGAACGCGGAATGGTGGTTGCAGCTACGTAAGTGGGACAGTCAGTTCCAGAAACCGTTCGGTAATTCAGTATTCGGAGATCCAGAGTGACAAGAGTGTGCCGAGAACACCACATTTCAGGCATTACTTCTGGTAAGGGACAAGACGGTAGCCGACGGCCTTCACTTAAAGATCGAAGGCAGCGGCGTTTGCGTAGAGTAGTCAGTACTAACAGACAAGTAACACTGCGTGAAATAACCGTAGAAGTCAATGTGGGACGTGTGACGAACGTATCCGTCAGGACAGTGTGGCGAAATCTGCCGTTGATGGGCTACGACAGCGGACGACCGACGCGATTGCCTTTGTTAACAGCACAACATTGACCGCAGCGCCTCTCCTGGGCTAGTGACCGTATCGACTGGACCCTAGACGACTGGAAAACCGTGGCCCGGTCAGACGAGAGCCGATTTCAGTTGGTAAGAGCTGACAGCAGGGTTCGAGTGTGGCGCAAATCCCACGAAGCCATGGAGACCAGGCGTCAAAACGACACAGCGCAAGCTGGTCGTGGCTCCATGATGATGATGCTGTGTTTACATGGAATGGACTGGGTCCTCTGGAAGTTCAGCTACCTAGAGACTATTTGCAGCCATTCATGGTTGGCTCTGAGCACTATGGGACTCAACTGCTGTGGTCATAAGTCCCCTAGAACTTAGAACTACTTAAACCTAACTAACCTAAGGACATCACACACATCCATGCCCGAGGCAGGATTCGAACCTGCGACCGTAGCGGTCGTGCGGTTCCAGACTGTAGCGCCTTTAACCGCTCGGCCACTCCGGCTGCCATTCATGGATGTCATGTTCGCAAACGACGTTGAAATTTGTACGGATGACAATGCGCATTGTCACCGAGCGAAAAAATGTTCGTGATTTGTTTGAAGAACATTGTGGACAATTCGAGCGAATGATTTGGCCACCCAGGTCGACAGACATGTATGCCATCGGAGATTTCTGGGACATAATCAAGAGGTCAGTTAGTGCATGGAACCCTGTACCGGCAACATTTTTGCAATATGGACGGCTATAGAAGCAGCATGACTCAGTATTTCTGCAAGGGACTTCCAGTGACTTGAGTCCATACCACGTCGAGCAGCTGTACTAAGCTGGGCAAAACGAGGTCCGACACGATATTACGTTTCCCATGACTTTTGTCACCCGAGTGGATTTCTGTAGCTACTTCACGTACCATACTTGAATGGAACAAGGTGATTACGTGGTAAAACAGACAGTTCCGTACGTCACGCACTTCACTGCGGATTGCAGAGTACAGACGCAGACGTAAGAGGTAAGCAATGATGGCAGTAATCAGAAGGGCGACTAATGCATATGTGCAGCGGTAGAGACAACGGTGCGAAGGCCAGTGGAGTGGGCTGAGGCGAACACGCAGCACTCTGCCCGCTTTCCTCTCACACTCCGTCACGCAGGAACACGCGCCGGTCTGCTGACGCCTCAGCACTCGGCAGTTCCCAGGCCGGCCCCTCCTGCCTGCTGTCAGCTTTGTTCCGGCCGCAACAAGTGGTCACCGATATCTGCCACCAGTTCTCACCGTCACTCGCTTCGCTTTGCTCTGTCCAATACAACTCGCGCTCTCTCTTTCCGCGAGTGGGCGAATCGATAGTAATCGAATGAATCGACTAACATTAACTCCCTTCTCGTCGTTGCTAACACCGTCATCAGGCCGGATGCGAAAGTAGTGACAGTGTCTGAAATGTTGTGTGTACCTGCTTCTGAAATAGTTAACTCATTGCCAGGTATGGTAAGGAAAACAGTTAACTGTTGGGAGGCTGTATTCATTATTACTCAAATTACTGTGTTTAAATTACAGATAATAGGCTACAATGTAATAGATAATTATAAATAAGAAGTAAAATACGTAGGTAATGATGGTAGCGAGCAAAGAAATAAACGTTTTTTGTATGAATCGTGTTACTGGTAATCAACATATTCGCCTTCAAAATTCATGCAAATTTCCAAATTGTCAAAGGACAACACTGGCACTTTAAACGCTCACTTAAACAAACCACTACGCCACTTGCTCAGCTGCCACCGTTTTAACAACAGCAAAGGCGACGACCGCACAACGTAACGTAATATTTTCAAGGGTATGGGTATAGTTTCCGAAGGTATCCGTCGATTCACTTATTTTCGCGATGCGATATAGATAGTCATTTTGTCATTCTTGAGTCGTACACTTTCGGTTTGTTCACATATATTTTCACGACGCAAGTTTTATAGAAATTACAGATGTGTGCGGTTCAGTCGCATCCAAGTTATTTTCTTTGTGCTGTCTATATTTTCGACACTTACACATACTAAAATCATATGTAAAAAAACCAAAACTGTTGCGAAATGATTTCTCTGAAAGCAAAAAATAAAATGTACTAGAGAAGTAGAATAATGTTCGAAGTCATGTACAGCAAATGAAGTGCCGACTGAGAATTTCAAGTTCTATAATTATTATTATTTTCTCTCTTTTCTCAGACGTTATGTCTGGTCAAAAATGGGAAGGGACGCGGACATTGATCAAGCGTCACTTCCTTTTAACTGTACGGTATATGTTATATCGCATTTAGGAACTTTCGGGTAATTGAACGTGTATCAATAATTACGGATTTCTGAAGTTTTATATATAAGTTTGGATGTAGCTGTATTGCGTTGATGTACGGGTGGATATTGTGTGGTATGACTCCTGTAGTTGATAGTATAATTGGTATAATGTCAACTTTATCCTGATGCCACATGTCCTTGACTTCCTCAGCCAGTTGGATGTATTTTTCAATTTTTTCTCCTGTTTTCTTTTGTATATTTGTTTATTGGGTATGGAGATTTCGATTAGTTGTGTTAATTCCTTCTTTTTATTGGTGAGTATGATGTCAGGTTTGTTATGTGGTGTTGTTTTATCTGTTATAATGGTTCTGTTCCAGTATAATTTATATTCATCATTCTCCAGTACATTCTGTGGTGCATACTTGTATGTAGGAACGTGTTGTTTTATAAGTTTATGTTGTAAGGCAAGCTGTTGATGTATTATTTTTGCTACATTGTCAAGTCTTCTGGGGTATTCTGTATATGCTAGTATTGTACATCCGCTTGTGATGTGATCTACTGTTTCTATTTGTTGTTTGCAAAGTCTGCATTTATCCGTTGTGGTATTGGGATCTTTAATAATATGCTTGCTGTAATATCCGGTGTTTATTGTTTGATCCTGTATTGCAATCATGAATCCTTCCGTCTCACTGTATATATTGCCTTTTCTTAGCCATGTGTTGGATGTGTCTTGATCGATGTGTGGCTGTGTTAGATGATACGGGTGCTTGCCATGTAGTGTTTTCTTTTTCCAATTTACTTTCTTCGTATCTGTAGATATTATGGATCCAAAGGGTTGTAGAAGTGGTTATGAAATTGCAGTGGTGTAGCCGATGTATTTATATGAGTGATTGCTTTGTGTATTTTGCTAGTTTCTGCTCGTTCTATAATGAATTTTCTTAAATTGTCTACCTGTCCATAATGTAGGTTTTTTATGTCGATAAATCCCCTTCCTCCTTCCTTTCTGCTTAATGTAAATCTTTCTGTTGCTGAATGCATGTGATTTATTCTATATTTGTGGCATTGTGATCGTGTAAGTGTATTGAGTGCTTCTAGGTCTGTGTTACTCAATTTCACTACTCCAAATGAGTAGGTCAATATTGGTATAGCATAAGTATTTATAGCTTTTGTCTTATTTCTTGCTGTCAATTCTGTTTTCAGTATTTTTGTTAATCTTTGAGTATATTTTTCTTTTAGTTCTTCTTTAATATTTGTATTATCTATTCCTATTTTTTGTCTGTATCCTAGATATTTATAGGCATCTGTTTTTTCCATCGCTTCTATGCAGTCGCTGTGGTTATCCAATATGTAATCTTCCTGTTTAGTGTGTTTTCCCTTGACTATGCTATTTTTCTTACATTTTTCTGTTCCAAAAGCCATATTTATATCATTGCTGAATACTTCTGTTATATTTAGTAATTGGTTGAGTTGTTGATTTGTTGCTGCCAGTAGTTTTAGATCATCCATGTATAGCAAACGTGTGATTTTGTGTGGGTATGTTCCAGTAATATTATATCCATAATTTGTATTATTTAGCATGTTGGATAGTGGGTTCAGAGCAAGGCAGAACCAGAAAGGACTTGGTGAGTCTCCTTGGTATATTCCACACTTAATCTGTATTGACTGTGATATTATTTGAATTTGTTTGGATATTAAGTGTGGTTTTCCAATTTTTCATTACTATGTTTAGGAACTGTATCAATTTAGGATCTACTTCGTATATTTCCAATATTTGTAGTAACCATGAGTGGGGTACACTATCAAAAGCTTTTTGGTAATCAATGTATGCGTAGTGTAGCGACCTTTGTTTAGTTTTAGCTTAATATGTCACCTCTGCATCTATTATCAGTTGCTCTTTACATCCTCGTGCTCCTTTGCAACAGCCTTTTTGTTCTTCATTTATAATTTTGTTCTGTGTTGTATGTGTCATTAATTTCTGTGTAATGACTGAAGTTAATATTTTGTATATTGTTGGTAGGCATGTTATGAGGCGATATTTAGCTGGGTTTGCTGTGTCTGCTTGATCTTTAGGTTTCAGGTAAGTTATTCCTCGTGTAAGTGTATCAGGAAATGTGTATGGGTCTGCAATGTAACTGTTAAATAATTTAGTTAGATGTGAATGTGTTGAGGTGAACTTCTTTAGCCAGAAATTTGCTATTTTATCTTTTCCAGGGGCTTTCCAATTGTGAGTAGAATTAATTGCTTGGGTGACTTCATGTTGCAAAATTATCACTTCAGGCATTTGTGGTATTATCTTGTATGTGTCTGTTTATGCTTGTATCCACCGTGCATGCCATGCCTGTTATGTTGTACTGGGTTTGACCATACGTTGCTCCAAAAGTGTTCCATGTCTGTTATGTTTGGTGGATTGTCTATTTTAATGTGTGTGTTATCTATTGCCTGGTAAAATTTCTTTTGGTTTGTGTTGAATGTTTGGTTTTGTTTCCTTCTATTTTCACTTTTTTTGTATCTTCTAAGTCGTTTGGCCAATGCTTGTAATTTCTGCTTCTTTTCATCTAATTGCTCTATCGCTTCTTGTTGTGAGATTTTACCTAACCTTTTTCGTTTCTTTTCTGACATTTCATTTCTTATAAATTGTGTTAGCTGTCCGATTTCTTTTCTCAGTTTTTCTATTCTGATCTGTAGCCTGTGTTGCCATGCTGGTTTTGTGGGTTTCTTCTGTGTGCTGGTTGGTTCTGATCTCTGCGTAGTGTGTATATTTAGTGTAGTGAGTGCTCCTATATAAACCAGTAGTTTTAACTCTTCCATAGTTGTGTTTTCATTTATTTTGTTGTGCATTATTGTGTTGATAGTTTTTATTGTTGTTTCGACTTGTGGGTTATTTGGCGGTCTATGCAAGAAAGGTCTAATGTCTGTATTTGTGTCTTTGTATTCTATACATGTCAGCTGAAATTTTTCTTCTATATCTACCATGTGTGTCACTTCGTGTTCTATTTGTGCTTGTTCTGGTGGCTGTCGCAAGATTTCGTTTTCCTCTGATTGTTTAATTGATGCGTGTTGTTCTTTGTATGTTTGCTCTGGGATGTTTGAGTCCATTACTGTGTTTTCTTCTTCTCCTGATTGCACATTATTTTGTTCCAGTATTTGTTGTACTTGTTGTTTGATGTTTTCTAATTCTGACTGGGGTATCCTGTTATTTTTGATTATTACACGGATCTGATCAGCTAGTCGTTGTTCTGTTAAAAATTTTAATTCTGGGTATCTGGTAATAACTGTTGTGTATACTTGTGATCTGTATCCAGTTGTGTTGGTTCCTAGGTTTGTTGCTTGGTAATAACAGAACATGAGGTGTAGATTACTTTCATCTGACCATCTCATCCTCTGCCTTTGTTTTCCTTCTAGGGTGGTTGCAGGAAGCATATCCTGCAAAACACCTCTATTTGGAGTTAAATCATTTTCCAGTTGGCTAGCAGTGTCGTTACCATTGTGGGCAGGCATAGGGTTCAAGCGTCGTCCCCGACCATGACGGCACTTGTCCGAGGCTTCTTTAGTTCTGTCCTGAACCAACTAATCACACTAAAAGGGGGGTTAGCCCTATTACTGGTTTGTTCTTTTCGTCGCCTTTTACGACTGGCAGAACATACCGGAGGCCTATTCTTTTCCCGGGCCTCCACGTGGTTTATTATTATTATTATTATTATTATTATTATTATTATTATTATTATTATTATTATTAATATTATTATTATCTATTATTTAACTTAGAATTTTAATTCATGAGTACTAGAGAGCTACATAATATACGAGGGTAATCCCAAAAGTAAGGTCTCCTATTTTTTTATAAGTAAAGAACTGTGTGTGGCAGTTGGTCACACTGTTATGAAAGTGCTTCACGCGCTGTGTGCAAACATGCGCATGCCGCGCTGAGGCGCTCAGTCTTGGCTTGGCAGCCGTTGAGAATGGAGCTCACTTTTGGATGTCACCGCCAAGTGCGAATTGCGCGCAGTTATTCAGTTTTTGAACGCAAAGGGCACTGCGCCGATTGAAATCCGTCGCCAATTGACGGAAGTGTGTGGTGAGTTGTGCATGAATGTCAAACATGTTCGTAAGTGATGTAGAGAGTTTGCAGGTGGTCGGACCGAAATTCACGACGAACAAAGGAGCGGGAGATAGCCAATTTCTGAGAAGACAGTGTTGAAGGTTGAGCAAAGCATGCGTGAAGATCGGCGGGTCACCCTGGATGATCTCTGCACGTTGGTTCCATACGTTTCCCGAAGCGTTTCCCGAAGCACCGCTCACAGAATTTGAACGGAAACATTGAACTACCGGAAGGTGTGCGCAAGGTGGGTGCCACGCATGCTGACTGAGGACCACATGCGGCAAAGAGTTGATGCTTCCCGCGCCTTTCTTCATCGCCTTGCAGCCGAACAGGACAACTTTCTGGACTCAATTGTCACGGGTGACAAAACATGGGCATACCACTTTACACCTGAGACCAAGCAACAATCACGCCAGCGGCGGCATCCTCCTTCGCCAAAGCCGCGGAAATTCAAACAAACACAGTCTGCCGGTTAGGTCATGACAACCGTTTTTGGGGATCGGAAAGGGGTATTGTTGGTCGACTTCATGCCCACTGGGACCACAATGAACGCTGACAGGTACTGTGAGACTCTGAAAAAACTCAAAATGGCCAATTCAGAACCGGAGAAGAGGAATATTGAGCAAGAGCGTACACATTCTCCATGACAACGCTCGCCCACACACCGCTCGGCATACCGTTGCCCTCCTGCAACAGTTTCAGTGGAACATAATCACCCACTCTGTCCTGACTTGGCGCCCAGTGACTATCACCTGTTCCCTAGGTTAACAGAATATTTGGATGTAAAGCGATTCAGCCCCGACGACGAGGTGAAAGAAGAGGTTCGTAACTTTCTGAACAGCTTGGCGGCGAGCTGGTATGACATGGGCATACAAAAACTGCCACAGCGTCTACAAAAAGGCATCGACAGAAATGGTGATTATGTCGAAAAATAGCTAAATGTTCAAGCTGTAAACTGAGGTAAAACATTATAGAAATAAACAGTTCTATGTACTTATAAAAAAATAGGAGACCTTACTTTTGGGATTACCCTCGTAGAAAACCAATATCCTCCAGTATTCTTTAAAATCGTTACCTTCTAAATTGAACCTTGAAGTCTCAATCGGCACCTCATTTGTTGTACAAGATTTAGAGCATCATTCAAGGAAGTTTCAAATGTTTCTCTAACTTATTTTATTACCTAGTTTCAGGCAGTATCGCAAAACATTGGACCGTTTTTTTTTCAATTTTTTTATTTTCAAACTTTTTACAGTTGAATATCGCACCAATGGAACTCTTTGTGCGCAAATAAGAGGTGAACTTTCTGCCATCTCACTGGCATAGCTAGCAGCAGCTGTCCGTGAAATATTTCATTTTCCCTCAAATAAATAACTACTTTTTTCTCCGTTACTTATACCCAGATTACCCGCAATCAATTAAATTTTTCTAAGCGAAACTAGACCTCACGCTGCTCAATTTGACATTTCATTAGTTCATTTTCCACTCCTCGTTTGGCTATAAAAATTTTGACAAAAATCCATGCGCTCAAACATTTGACCAGTAATTATGTTAAATGTGCAACACAAAATATTTAATGGAAATATTTACAATAATTATATTAAAATCCAATATGCTTTTCAATATAAACTGTGTAAATGATGATAGGTAATTGTTTTATCATATATATGGTCTTTACGCCGTCTTTGGTGGTCGCGTGTCTGTTGTACATTACGAGTAGTGTAGTAGATTGGGTAGCAGCTGGGGGAAGATGGGTTTGTGGTTCATAGAAATGCATTTTAATAACAAGAATGAACGTTTCATTTGCTGAGAATTCAAGCAGAAACTGATCATCATTTAAATCTGAAATATGGAGTCAGCGTGACGTACTGAAAACAACAAACTATCGCCGTCAACAAGACGAACCAGTTATGTGAAAATTTAGTTTTGCTGTTTGTCCTCATTTATTCTAAAGAAGGTGTGTAATATTGTCATATTGGAATTAAATGCACTTAGAATTCCATATCCATATCTTACGCGACGCTCTCGCGCCCGAGTAAACGATCCCCTGACGAAACAGGCCCACTTCGTTAGATCTTCTGTACCTCACTGTTAATTCTACTTTGTGACATTACCAGGCGATCAGTACCAGCAGCAGCTGTCCGTGAAATATTTCAATTTTCCCTCAAATCAATAACTAATTTTTTCTCGGATTTTCGTAGATACTCATGAATCGTTTGATCAAGTGTTTTGAAAGACAGTTCTACGTTGGATTACTTACATTTCCTGAAGATTCATCCACTGACTCTCAGCCTGGCTTCTGCTTTTCCAGAAATTAACAACTGGCTACGTATCACTCCTGTAGGACAAGACTAATCAATTACAGCATGCCCAGAGACAAATTTATCGATGTTATATCGTTCCGGCTTGCTTTTATCAAATTCTTTTGTGGTGGTATTGCTGTGCTTTCTAACGTCTTGGATAATTTGATTGTTCTATCAAAGTTTTCCCGTCAGAGGGTTCTTAGCGCAGCGACCGCGAGGCTATTTGGGCACGTGCCCGCTGCCGTGGGGTTCTCTTCGAGAGTTACACCGTGGGTCGTATGGTGGCCGCGAGCCGCGAGTGACTCAGACTGTGACGGCACAGCCGACAGTAGTGAATCTAAGGTGGCTGTTGCTTGTGCAGTGGCGTGGTCCGGCTTGCCACTGCTAGAGGCACGTGTGTCTCGAAGGGCTGTATTAGCATCCTGAAGAGCAGATCAGGAAGCTGTGTACTATTTTGGAATTCCGTGGAACGGACTCTTGGGGAGTCTGCAATGTATTGGTGGCAGACTATTGCGGGGTCTTGTCAATTATTCTTTCTCTGGTATCCTGTCGTCACCGTCTTAATTCTAGCTGATCCAGGAAACTAAGCTATGTGGCAAGGGTTTCCTTCTATCGAGTCATCCAGAAAGCGGCGACAATTTTGGTACTATTAGCTCCCGAGATCTGGTTACATCAGAAAGCTGAGTTATGTTTAACCTAATGTCAACGTTTAAACAGTGCTGTGACCTGAAATTCGTCGTGTTTTGTTAACATTCTAATAAACAGCTACTGCGCGTACAAAGTGCCAGCCTTTATGTTGGTTGCTTATTGAATCAAATCTATGTTTCAGTTAATTCTACCCACATGTTGTTCTTTGTTAACGCATTGTAAAGGCCACATTGATGACTAATGTTTGGTTAAAAAAATCAGGAAGCAGCCATTTGACAGGGATGGGGGGGGGGCTTAACTTGTATAGTTGTTGCCTAAATTCTAGGAAACATATGTTAGTTTTTACGCCTTCTTTTCCTGAGATATAAGTAGTGTGCAAAATCTGTGGTGTCAGCTTGCTTTATGTGGACGAGCGCCAGACTTTTAAACTGTTATTTCTTGTTGTACGATGTCATCCTAAATTGTAATATAAAGTACATAGCTTGTGTTATCACCATGTGAAAGTTAAAACAAAATTTTCTGGTTTTTAATAATGAAGTTCGAATTTCTACGTAATACATTATTTTAAGCAAAACGTGTAATGTAAATTCGGTCCAGCACCTTACCGCTTCCACCCTGCTCCTACCACTACAGAAATGTTTGAGCTATGCGACTGTATTGCAAATTTATGAAACAAAAATTCTACTGCTTCAGTAACTCTTCATTCACATTTAATCAGCACGACGCATTTCGCAGCATGCTGCCGCCCACAGGTGCATTATACTTATCTGAATTGTGGTGATGATAATTTGCTGGTGTACCATTGGGTTATGCATCAAAACATAATTCAGTACACAAATATATATTTATTTTCGTATGTTTTAAGCCTTATTATTTGTGTATTTACTTGCATATTTGCTGGAAATTTTGTCGTCTTCCACACAGAGAACAGTAACAATAACAGCACAACTAAAAACATTCCCATTCAGTTGTTGAGATCATTCCAGAAACTCTTTTAAGGTAAAATGCTTTCAATTGCTACGGTAGTATATACAATGGAAGTGAAACCTTTTCTGTGTAGATTGTATTTATGTGATGGCAGTTATTGAATGATATAATTATTTGAAGAAGACAATATTTTTAATAAAATAATCATTCGATAGCCGAGAAATTTTCGTAAATATTTTTTATTGTTGCTTCCTAGCTTATCATTTAGCTTAGCAGCCTGTTACAACATTCTGTGCGATGAATGAAAGTTTCTAATTCTTCATACAAGTGCAGATAGTGTTTCTTGTGCACTTTACGTAATAATTCGTGATATCATGCAATGGGCGGCCAGCGTCCTTTATGTGGGTGGCCACTGCTGATTTAGTATAACTGTTTGTGTGGTAGTCATTTATCTGTTTATTCTATATTTTTAGAGGTCTCTCCCAATTTGACCAACACAGAGGGCTTTGTATGCACTACATACTATTTTGTGAATGCCTGACTGTGGGTGTTTGTTGTGTGAAAGCAATGTTAATTTTGTGCAGTCTGAATATGTTTGCAATTCTTTAGGAGAGTTTGCCTTTCAAGCGTTGGTTTCTTATTTTCTGTGTATTAGTTTATATATGTATTTCCGTGTGAGGATGTGAGTTAGTGTGTCGTCATGGCCACTTACTGCAACTATTTGTTTGTTTATGCTGAGTTCATTGTGCTTCTCATATTTATCTATTAGTATATTATTGGCTTGTTATATGTAGCACGTCTGTGTGCCATGGGCTGGCAGGATTAGCTGCCTATTGTTGTTTTTCTGTGAACATTGAAGGTGTGTTAATTATTTTCTTTAGCGATCTTCCGGTCTAGGAAGTTAACAGAACTGTATCTCTTCGCCTATTTACGCGCAATACGTAACATTTATTTACGTTTAGGGCCAATGCCAGTGCCTGCGCCTATCGCTCGTCCCGCCGCAGATTTCTGCGGCTGCTGCCTTCTTACAGAGAACTGCATCGTCTGCGAACAGGTTTTGGAGCTTCCGATGTTATCCACTAGATCACTTATACATACCGCAATCAGTAATGCTCCATCATACTTCAACGTACTTCCATAATTACCTAGACACCTGCCGATTTTGTAACGTTAAGAGGGAGGTGCTGAGTTCTATCTGCAAGAAAGTCCCGACTCCAGCCACAAATCTGGTCCGATACTCGGTAACTCGAAATTTGTTCACTAAATGACGGTGCAGAAAAGTATCAGATGCCTTCCTGAAGTTAAGGAACACATCAACCTCGGCGCCTTTGGTTGGTTGGTTTAGAAGCGGGAGAAGGGACCAAACTACGAGGTCATCGGTCCCTCGGCGCCTTTGTCTACGACAATACGCATTTCATGGACGAAAATAGCATGCTGTGTTCCGCTAGATCTTTGCTTATGAATTCTATGTTGACTTTTTTAGAGGAGGGAAGAAAATACGGAAACATCTGTTTCTGTTTCGGATCAAGTCCAGATTTTGTTGATTGGCTTTGCGCCGTCCCTAACCAAAACTCCGCTTTACCGGTCCCAAGCCTGGGGCCTCATCGTTCAAGTGATGAAGCAGGAGGGGGGAGGGGGAGGAGTAACAACTTCGTAAAAAAAGCTAGGGCTCACCTGGCCCGGGTGATAGCACCCTGTGAGGGCTCCATGCTAGGGTGACAGTAAAGACTTCTACGGCAGGGAAGGCATAAAGAATGGCTCTTACAAGAGCGGAACTAAGAAGAAGCAACACAAGCAAAAAATTACACAATGCGTTTGACTTGCAACAAGCGGCAAAGTGGTCGGCAACTGTTCACCAGAGGTGCGGTTGGAAACGTATTGCCGGCCGGCGTGGCTGTGCGGTTAAAGGCGCTTCAGTCTGGAACCGCGTGACCGCTACGGTCGCAGGTTCGAATCCTGCCTCGGGCATGGATGTGTGTGATGTCGTTAGGTTTAAGTAGTTCTAAGTTCTAGGGGACTTATGACCACAGATGTTGAGTCCCATAGTGCTCAGAGCCATTTGAACCATTTTTTTGGAAACTTATTCCTCGCAGCTAATAACCCTGAGCAGTATCTTTAGGAAACTTGTTCCCGTAACTCAAAGCAATCAATAATGAAGATGCAATCTGTAAGAGATTTTATCCCAGGTAGCACTCAGTTTCCCGTTTCCAAGAAATAAAAAGTGGGATTCGGATTTTGGGAGTCTACGACATCGTGCAAAGAATGAGTCGGAGCATCCTGATATCTGCTTTAACCAACAAACCTATAAAATCAAACACAAAAACATAAATTACCTGGCACTTTTAATGTAAATTCACTCTTAAAAACAGGAAAACTTAAAACTTAAATAAACTTCCTAAAGGAAAAAAATATAATGATAACAATGCTGCAGGAAAAAAGATTTACTGATGAATACCCTTTAGATTCAGTAGGATTCACGATATTTAAGGGAAAACCAGCGGAAAAAGTTACGAAAAACGTACCCCAATTTGGAAGAGATTTCTTTGTAAACAAAAGCAAATTAAATTAAATAACGGAATTTAACTCAATTAGTGAACTCTTTCCACACTAACATATAAATCATCAAACAAAGTTTACACTATTTTAAATACTCATGCACCAACGAACGATACAAACAGAACACAGAAAGAGCAAACAGAACATATTTAGCAAACTGTGTGAAACAGCCTAGATCACATGCCACCGAAAAACACAGTATTACTGCCTGGAGACTCTAATGCACAAATTGGCAAAGACCGTGAGCAAAGATCAGTAACAGAAAAATTCTTTGCCCGTAAAAGAACCAAGCAAACAGAGAAAAACTCTGAAGCCTATGCTAAAATCTGCATTCTCCAACAAACTTCCTAGAAAATATACTACATGAGTACCTCCAAATCAGATTTGTGGTGAAAAACAACTCTATCACATTGCTATAAACAGACATTCTGCGATGGAAGTACTCAACGTGAAAGTTGCCAAGAGCGCCAGTTTAGATTCAGACCACAACCTATCATGAAGTTCAGGGTAAGACCAATATTTGGAAAAAATAACACGTACCAACGCAGAAAGTTTGATGTACAGAAGTTATCTGGAGAAAACGATCACATAATGCAATTGGAAAGAAGAATACCTAAATGCTGGGAACAACTTCAGAAAGACATTACTGAGATTGTAGAAGAAACTATCCCTGTGAAAGGAAATGCAACCATGCTTGGTGGAATGATGATTGTGATGAGGTAATTATAAAGAGACAACGACCTTGGAATATGTGGAACACAATCAAAAATGATAAGAACACGAAAAACTTTGTAAAAGCAAGGAACGCATCAACGGTCTCAAAAAGATCATAATACAACATACAGAAGATCAAGTAATGTGAAGTGAGTCACATGCTAAGCAGAACACGAGGAACTTTTATAAAACATTCAAAAATAGTTTAAAGAAGTGCACATCTTTAAGTTTACACTTTATAGACCAAAAAACACAAAAGACTGCAACTGCTGTCCACCGAAAGAAGAATTTCATTTTGATTATGTAATCCAAATACGATCACACTCAAAGCCATCGCCAACAGAGGAAATCAGAAAAATCATAAAACAACTTAAAAGAAACAAAGTATCAGAAGAAGACAATACAGTTACTAAATTATGGAAACCCTCTAGTGACAACATTATTTTTTGTCTAAGAGAAATCATTAATTTAATTTGGACAACAGTTTACCATCAGAATGGACAACGGCATTAATACATCCACTACATGAAAAAGGAAAGTAAGCTGATCCTCTTATTAGTGACATGTAAGATCTTGTCCATGGTACTTTCAAATACAGCTAAAGGAATCCTCGACCCACAACTAGGATAGTATCAAGCAGGATTTAGGAAGGGAAGGTGTTGTGCAAAGTGAATACTAAATCTAAAGAACAAAACAGAAATGAGGAAAATCAGAAACCTGAAATACGTGATAACTTTTATAGATTTTAAAAAGACATATCACTCAATTCATAGCAACGCACTAAATCAAATTTAAAGCAATTCAGTCTCGACAATAAAACAACAGAATAATTAAAGGAACTTTAACAAACAAAAGTAAAATTTATGGGGCAACTGTCAAAACATTTTGAAATAAAATCTGGAGTAATACAGGGAGACGGTTTATCACCACTACTTTTTTAACTGCGCATTAGAGAAGGTAGTGAGAAACCGGAGAAAATCCATCAATACTAAGGGTATTCAAGTAGGAAGAAACCCAAATCAAATCACCTATATTGCCCAGCTTTTGAAGATGATATGGCTAAATTACTGACTCACTGGTGCTCCCTGCCGCCGTTGGATAAACAGCTGCAGCAGCAAGTCGTATACTCCTAGCTCACTCATTTGTTACATAGTTTAATTCTTAATTTCTTTGCGTGTTCTTGGTACTTGCATTGTTTAATTCATAAATTTCGGGCGTATTATAGTATTTGAGAGTTGTAGCATCGCGTTTTAGTACCTGAATAGTGTAAAATCGCGTAGTCTCCTTCCGCCGCCGAGCAGTGTGTCAGCAGTGCGCAAGTAGCAGCATTACTGCATTTACTAGGCAATCTTGTATTTTAATAACCGTTTAAATTTTGTGTCGATTTGTTTGCGCTCTCTGTAGATTAGTTCAGACGTTCTTTGCACAACAGTTTTTAGCGTGGATAGGGACTGCAACTGCTGTGTTCGGATGCAGGCTGAGTTGGCATCCCTTCGCTCCCAGCTTCAGGCAGTGTTGGCTTCGGTCACACAGCTTGAGGCTGTTGCCAATGGGCATCACTGTGGGGGTCTGGATGGGGGTTTGTCGGGGACGGCCAGCTAGTCCCACGCATCCCCCGATCGGACTACGACTGTGGTTGCCCGGGATACTGCCCGCATTGAGGCTGATCCCTCACCTGTGGTAGAGTGGGAGGTCGTCTCAAGGTGTGGCAGGGGGCGAAAGACATTCCGGAGGGCTTAACGGAAGGCCTCTCCAGTTTGTCTGACGAACCGGTTTCAGGCTCTGTCTCAGGCTGATACTGATCTTCGGCCTGACATGGCTGCTTGTCCTGTTCCACAGGTTGCCCCTCAGTCTGCAAGATCCGGGCAGTCGCAGAGGGTGGGCTTACTGGTAGTTGGGAGCTCCAACGTCAGGCACGTAATGGGGCCCCTTAGGGAAATGGCAGCAAGAGACAAGAGAGGGGAAGAAAACCAATGTGCACTCCGTGTGCATACCGGGGGGAGTCATTCCAGATGTGGAAAGGGTCCTTCCGGATGCCATGAAGTGTACAGGGTGCACCCATCTGCAGGTGGTCGCTCATGTCGGCACCAATGATGTTTGTCGCTATGGATCGGAGGAAATTCTCTCTGGCTTCCGGCGGCTATCTGATTTGGTGAAGACTGCCAGTCTCGCTAGCGGGATGAAAGCAGAGCTCACCATCTGCAGCATCGTCGACAGGACTGACTGCGGACCTTTGGTACAGAGCCGAGTGGAGGGTCTGAATCAGAGGCTGAGACGGTTCTGCGACCGTGTGGGCTGCAGATTCCTCGACTTGCGCCATAAAGTGGTGGGGTTTCGGGTTCCGCTGGATAGGTCAGGAGTCCACTACACGCAACAAGCGGCTACACGGGTAGCAGGGGTTGTGTGGCGTGGGCTGGGCGGTTTTTTTTTTTTTTTTAGGTTAGATGGCCTTGGGGAAGTACAGAAAGGGCAACAGCCTCAACGGGTGCGGGGCAAAGTCAGGACATGCGGGGACCAAGCAGCAATCGGTACTGTAATTGTCAACTGTCGAAGTTGCGTTGGTAAAGTACCGGAACTTCAAGCGCTGATAGAAAGCACCGAAGCTGAAATCGTTATAGGTACAGAAAGCTGGCTGAAGCCAGAGATAAATTCTGCCGAAATTTTTACAAAGGTACAGACGGTGTTTAGAAAGGATAGATTGCATGCAACCGGTGGTGGAGTGTTCGTCGCTGTTAGTAGTAGTTTATCCTGTAGTGAAGTAGAAGTGGATAGTTCCTGTGAATTATTATGGTTCAAATGGCTCTGAGCACTATGCGACTTAACTTCTGAGGTCATCAGTCGCCTAGAACTTAGAACTAATTAAACCTAACTAATCTAAGGACATCACTTACATCCATGCCCGAGGCAGGATTCGAACCTGCGACCGTAGTGTGAATTATTATGGGTGGAGTTTACACTCAACAACCGAGCTATGTTAATAATTGGCTCCTTTTACCGACCTCCCGACTCAGCAGCATTAGTGGCAGAACAACTGAGAGAAAATTTGGAATACATTTCACATAAATTTTCTCAGCATGTTAGAGTCTTCGGTGGAGATTTCAATTTACCAGATATAGACTGGGACACTCAGATGTTGAGGACGGGTGGTAGGGACAGAGCATCGAGTGACATTATATTGAGTGCACTATCCGAAAATTACCTCGAGCAATTAAACAGAAAACCGACTCGTGGAGATAACATCTTGGACCTACTGATAACAAAAAGACCCGAACTTTTCGACTCTGTATGTGCAGAACAGGGAATCAGTGATCATAAGGCCGTCGCAACATCCCTGAATATGGAAGTTAATAGGAATATAAAAAAAGGGAGGAAGGTTTATCTGTTTAGCAAGAGTAACAGAAGGCAGATTTCAGACTACCTAACAGATCTGTTCCAACACTGACAGTATTGAGTGTTTATGGAAAAAGTTCAAGGCAATCGTAAAATGCGTTTTAGACAGGTACGTGCCGAGTAAAGCTGTGAGGGACGGGAAAAACCCACCGTGGTACAACAACAAAGTTAGGAAACTACTGCGAAAGCAAAGAGAGCTTCACTCCAAGTTTAAACGCAGCCAAAACCTCTCAGACAAACATAAGCTAAACGATGTCCAAGTTAGCGTAAGGAGGGCTATGCGTGAAGCGTTCAGTGAATTCGAAAGTAAAATTCTATGTACCGACTTGACAGAAAATCCTAGGAAGTTCTGGTCTTACGTTAAATCAGTAAGTGGCTCGAAACAGCATATCCAGACACTCCGGGATGATGATGGCATTGAAACAGAGGATGACACGCGTAAAGCTGAAATACTAAACACCTTTTTTCAAAGCTGTTTCACAGAGGAAGACCGCACTGCAGTTCCTTCTCTAAATCATCGCACAAACGAAAAAATGGCTGACATCGAAATAAGTGTCGAAGGAATAGAAAAGCAACTGGAATCACTCAACAGAGGAAAGTCCACTGGACCTGACGGGATACCAATTCGTTTCTACACAGAGTACGCGAAATAACTTGCCCCCCTTCTAACAGCCGTGTACCGCAAGTCTCTAGAGAAACAGAAGGTTCCAGATGATTGGAAAAGAGCACAGGTAGTCACAGTCTTCAAGAAGGGTCGTCGAGCAGATGCGCAAAACTATAGACCTATATCTCTGACGTCGATCTGTTGTAGAATTTTAGAACATGTTTTTTGCTCGAGTATCATGTCGTTTTTGGAAACCCAGAATCTACTATGTAGGAATCAACATGGATTCCGGAAACAGCGATCGTGTGAGAACCAACTCGCTTTATTTGTTCATGAGACCCAGAAAATATTAGATACAGGCTCCCAGGTAGATGCTATTTTTCTTGACTTCCGGAAGGCGTTCGATACAGTTCCGCACTGTCGCCTGATAAAGTAAGAACCTACGGAATATCAGACCAGCTGTGTGGCTGGATTGAAGAGTTTTTAGCAAACAGAACACAGCATGTTGTTATCAATGGAGAGACGTCTACAGACGTTAAAGTAACCTCTGGCGTGCCACAGGGGAGTGTTATGGGACCATTGCGTTTCACAATATATATAAATGACCTAGTAGATAGTGTCGGAAGTTCCATGCGGCTTTTCGCGGATGATGCTGTAATACACAGAGAAGTTGCAGCATTAGAAAATTGTAGCGAAATGCAGGAAGATCTGCAGCGGTTAGGTACTGGGTGCAGAGAATGGCAACTGTCCCTTAACATAGACAAATGTAATGTATTGCGAATACATAGAGAGAAGGATCCTTTATTGTATGATTATATGATAGCGGAACAAACACTGGTAGCAGTTACTTCTGTAAAATATCTGGGAGTATGCGTGCGGAACGATTTGAAGTGGAATGATCATATAAAATTAATTGTTGGTAAGGCGGGTGCCAGGTTGAGATTCATTGGGAGAGTGCTTAGAAAATGTAGTCCATCAACAAAGGAGGTGGCTTACAGAACACTCGTTCGACCTATACTCGAGTATTGCTCATCAGTGTGGGATCCGTACCAGGTCGGGTTGACGGAGGAGATAGAGAAGATCCAAAGAAGAGCGGCGCGTTTCGTCACAGGGTTATTTGGTAACCGTGATAGCGTTACGGAGATGTTTAGCAAACTCAAGTGGCAGACTCTGCAAGAGAGGCGCTCTGCATCGCGGTGTAGCTTGCTCGCCAGGTTTCGAGAGGGTGCGTTTCTGGATGAGGTATCGAATATATTGCTTCCCCCTACTTATACCTCCCGAGGAGATCACGAATGTAAAATTAGAGAGATTAGAGCGCGCACGGAGGCTTTCAGACAGTCGTTCTTCCCGCGAACCATACGCGACTGGAACAGGAAAGGGAGGTAATGACAGTGGCACGTAAAGTGCCCTCCGCCACACACCGTTGGGTGGCTTGCGGAGTATAAATGTAGATGTAGATATTGCCAAAGAATAAATCACAAAACTACAGTTACAAGCAGAACAAAACAGGACTAAAAATATCATTTGAAAAAATACATTTCATGACAAATATCAATGATGGCCCACCATATCTTAAAACTGGTAACAACCCAATGTCTTAAACATACTGTAACCTAGGAGAATGGGCAACAAGCAACACAGAAGAAAAGATCGGCACAAAAAACATAGTACGTAAAATGAAAAGGGCACTCTAAATGACAAAAACGTACATAACAAAAAACTTTGTCCTGGAACACAAAACTAGGACACTATCAAACTGTGGTAAGATCTGAAACATTGTATGCAGAAGAAACACTTAAACGAACAAGATCTGGGGATCTTGAAAAACTTAAAAAAGTTGAGAAGATTTCTAAATAAAATACTGGGGCCTGGAAGTAATAGTAATGTTGAATACAAATTGAGATGAAACAGAGAGCTCTATTTGAAAATGGAAAAGCTAACTGATGTTTTATGGAAAAGAAGGCTACAGTTTTATGGGGTCATATACCGAACGCATAATAACAAACTAACCGAGCAGATCTTCAGTTTACTAAACAGCTACAAATCTGAAAACACAAGGTTCACCGAAACTGACAAAGATATGAAAAACACAGGAATTAGAATGGACATCACGGATAACAGAATACTTTTTACAGAAGCTGTCCCGGCGTAAAAGTGAAGCGCCGGCACGGCAGAGCAGAGGGGGCTGTGAAGAAGACGTCAGCCAATAACACGCTGACCGAGCCCTCTCTAGGACGACACCGAGACAGCAGCGGCCAGAACGTAAGCGCCATGCTGCCTGGGCGCGGCTCGGTTGTACACTAGCCGTTCTACGAGCTCTACAGCAGCGACTTACGAACTGTATTGTTTCACTCGTATTAAGAGTTGTGTATACTGAAGAGCTTTTGCTTATTTTGACTGTCGCCCATTGCTTGCGACGCACCAATATAAATTCTCAAAGTTAAGTATCGTCATTTATCTTACTGCCAGTAGCTGACACCGGTCATTCTGGTAACTTCAGCAAACGGAATCTTAGCTATCTTAACGCGCTGACTGCCATCCCAGGCACACAGTGTTAAGTGTCAAGCTCTTCTGTGGCCGACACTGGGCGCGTGGCAGTCTGTTTTAAAGTCAGGCCTATTAATCTGATACGATGTCGTGTGACCCGTCGGGTAGGCCGTTCGCTGGGTGCAAGTCTTTCGATTTGACGCCACCTCGGCTTCGATGGGCATGAAATGATGATGATTAGGAAAACTCAACACCCAGTCCCTGAACGGAGAAAATCTCCGACCCAGCCGGGAATCGAACCCGGGCCCTTCGGATTGACATTCCGTCGCGCTGACCCCTTAGCTACCGGGGACGGACAGGCGTATTAATAGGACACGTTAACACAATTTGGACTGTTAGCGACCTGACAGAAGATAGTTTTGCTTTTCACAGGGATTAAGATTCGAAGCGTCATCGTTCACACACACACACACACACACACACACACACACACACACACACACACGCGCGCGCGCGCGCGCGAAACTATCTTCTGTCAGGTCGCTAACAGTTCAAATCGTGTTACCGTGGCCCGCATCTCGTGGTCGTGCGGTAGCGTTCTCGCTTCCCACGCCCGGGTTCCCGGGTTCGATTCCCGGCGGGGTCAGGGATTTTCTCTGCCTCGTGATGGCTGGGTGTTGTGTGCTGTCCTTAGGTTAGTTAGGTTTAAGTAGTTCTAAGTTCTAGGGGAGTTATGACCACAGCAGTTGAGTCCCATAGTGCTCAGAGCCATTTGAACCATTTTTTCGTGTTACCGTGTTCTATTAATAGGCTTGACTTTAACACACTGACTGCCAGTAGCGGCCACAGAAGAGCTTGACACTTAACACCGTGTGCCTGGCCTGGCAGTCAGTCTGTTAAGATAGCTACGATTCCGTTTGCTGAAGTAACCGGAATGATGGTGTCAGCTACTGGCAGGTCATGAATCTGTGATATGAAGTATTTACCGGATAATGGGGATTCAGTCGATTAGGCCATTCAGTTACTTATCTTCTCCATCTGAATGACGTCTCTCGCCGATTTGTGCGTTTGTGACAGGCTCTTGAACTTGAGACAAGCGTTATGTAATTGTGCAAAAGCATGGCGCCCTCTGCGCCGTCACCTTCGTCCAAGGTGTCGACACGCACGAAAAAAGGTCACAGCTGAGAAGTTAATGTGAGCTCTAAGGTGGGTTAATGAAATGACATTGGCACCATATTTTACTACAATGTCGCCCAACGCCACTGTTAAAGTGTCAGACGATGGGAAGGCCGCCACAGCCGGTCTTCCCCGTTGCACCCCTTCTTTCGGCATCAATGCGATGGAGATCAGAACGCGATCCCTAGCGTTGAAATGATGCGGTTTGTTACGGGTGGCCGAACACACCCAGCCGCGCGGGATTAGCCGAGCGGTCTTGCCCTGTAGTCATCGACTGTGCGGCTGATCCCGGCGGAGGTTCGAGTCCTCCCTCGGGCATGGCGGAGGTTCGAGTCCTCCCTCGGGCATGTGTGTGTGTGTGTGTGTGTGTGTGTGTGTGTGTGTGTGTGTGTGTGTCCTGTGTGTCCTGTGTGTCCTTAGGATAATTTAGATTAAGTAGTGTGTAAGCTTATGGACTGATGACCTTAGTAAGTAAGTCCCATAAGATTTCACACACATTTGAACTTTTTTTTTTTAACACACCAACGCTCAGAGGTGTCATAAAGGGCAAAATGAAACCATCCCAACCGTTTGGAGGAGTTCATTTTCACACATTTCGCGCCCGAAAACGACAATTGCTGTTTGATGTACAATAGGTCGGGGGATCTTGAGAAATTTTGCCACTGCTGACACCACCCGAACGATTCAACCCTTCTCTGAGAACGTATGGGGAATGTGAACTCACCTCTTTGTTGTGTGGCGTCAACGCAAGCTTTGCATTTATTTATTTATTTATTCGAAGATTCCTTATGGAGGGTACGATTTTGTATTTCATTTTCGTTGCTACAAGACTTACTTCATCCTTCGACATTGTCATTCCTTTCCTTCCTGGATTCACTTTCTTCCTTTTGCAGTCCTCTTTCTTTAATATATATATAACCTCGCTATATAAGATTAACTGTGACAGGTATCTTAAAGCGGTAAACTGCACAATGGGTACTAGAAGAATATGCACTTTCAAATAAGTGCGCTTCCAGAAGCGAAAAATAAAGAGCAGCTCTATAGTGGTCTTCCACAATCGAACGAAGGTACAGTTAGAAGTATCTTCCTAGCGTTTATTTTGTCGTTCGGCTTCGGCAGTTTCCCTGATCTCACCAATTTCCTTAATTTTAACGTTATAGCCAGATGTTCTTCCCCGTGGCTCCGACGGCAATTAATGCAAGGGAGAGAATGCGTGGGCGACCTCTGTGAATCGCGTTAATTCTATCGGTGTATCATCGTATGTTAACTGTATGTCGTATTTCCTGAGGCAGATACTGGCGAGCAGTGCAGCATTTGCCGATACGAGCGTGCAAATATTCTGAAAGCCAGAATCAGTGGGTTCTGCGTACCAGACCAACGGTAGTGGTCAAACCGGCCGCGCCGATTCGATCTGGGTCTAGTGCAGCTCCCGCTCTACGATTTAAAAGCTGTACGAGCAGGTCGTGAGAAGTATGTACTGGGCATAAACATCACAAGCATTCCTAGAGTCCGCATTCGATAGTGTCGCGCCGTCCCTGAGAGGTGTTGGCATGGTGGCCACCTTCCTCCAGAATATGAAGTCATGGGAACTGAGCTGAAAGAACGGCTGTTATAATGTGTCGTGTATCTGCAAGCACAAATTAGCTATGGTATGTCTGATTCTCCTAGCTGGCGGCTTGCCGTGAATCACACATTATAAATATCAACATTTATATTTTCGAACTACGAATTCTCAGTCGAGAACAGAAACAGAATGATAATGCAAAATGGTTGATCACTGCTTTTATTATTTTAGTTAACCAGCAAACAGAACTACAAGACGATCGCCATTTGAGTTCCTCGCGCAATATCGCCTCTGGAATACTCTACGACAGCAAACATCACGAATCAAACTGTAACATTACGATTGTTACATAGTTTGTTAATGTTGTGCCCTAGTGCTCATCCTTAATTCGGTACGATGGTGATATGATTCTATTGAATTCTCAGCTTTCTTTGTAAATCAAAGATCGACTGCAACCACTCGAACTGTATCTAATCGATTGCTTCAGCCGGAAGGCAATTTGTTTATAAAAACCTAAATGTTCGTATATTACAGTCTGGATCTCCTGTAACAGGACAGACATTTTTGGCTATAACTTAAAATTAATTGAAAATATCCGTCTATTTTCATGATATATTTTATCAGCTTTCTACGTGTCATTCAAGTTTTCGCATTTAGTTTTCCACTGAGACATTATGTCCAGCATTACTAAAATATATTAGAAGTCACAATCACCTCTTATTCACATTGACGTGAAACGTTGTTTGGTGGACAGCTCTGAAGAACTAATTCTGCGAATACGAGTACTCGCCATCACTTACTTCCTGACAGTTTCCTTGAAAATGCGTTCTGCTCTAACTGTTGTTGTTGCTGTTGTGGTCTTCAGTCGAGAGACTGGTTAGATGCAGCTCTCCATGCTACCCTATCCTGTGCAAGCCTCTTCATCTGCAAGTAACTACTGCAACCCACATCCTTCTGAATTTGCTTAGTGTATTCATCTCTTGGTCTCAATCTACGATTTTTGCCCTCCACGCTTCCCTCCAATACTAAATTGGTGATCCCTTGATGCCTCAGAACATGTCCTACCAACCGATCCCTTTTTTCAGTCAGGATGTGCCACAAAGTCCTCTTCCACAGTTCTACTCAGCACCTCATCATTAATTACATGATCTACTCATCTAATCTTCAGCATTCTTCTGTAGCACATTTCAAAAGTTTTTATTCTCTTCCCGTCTAAGCCATTTTTCGTCCATGTTTCACTTCCACATATGGCTACACTCAACACAAATACTTTCAGAAAAGACTTCCTGACTCTTAAATCTATACTCGATGTTAGCAAATTTCTCTTCTTCACAAATGCTTTCATTGTCATTGCCAGTCTACATTTTATATCCTCTCTGCTTCGACCATCAGTTATTTTGCTCCCTAAATAGCAAAACTCATCTACTACTTTAGGTGCCTCATTTCCAAATCTAATTCCCACAGCATCACCTAATTTAATTCGACTACATTCCATTATCCTCAATTTACTTTTGTTGATGTTCATCTTATATCCTCCTTTCAAGACACTGTCCATTCCGTTCAACTGCTCTTCAAGGTCCTTTGCTGTCTCTGACAATTACAATGTCATCGACGAACCTCAAAGTTTTTATTTCTTCTCCGTGGATTTTAATTCCTACTCCGAATTTTTCTTTTGTTTCCTTTACTGCGTGCTCAATAAAGAGATCGGAAATAGGCTACAACCCTGTCTCACTCCCTTCCCAACCACTGCTTCCCTTTCATGCCCCTCGACTCTTATAACTGCCATCTGGTTTCTGTACAAATTGTAAATAGCCTTTCGCTCCCTGTATTTTACCCCTGCCACCTTCAGAATTTGAAACAGTATTCCAGTCAACATTATCAAAAGCTTTCTCTAAGTCTACAAATGCCAGAAACGTAGGTTTGCCCTTCCTTAATCTAGCTTTTAAGATAAGTCGTAGGGTCAGTATTGCCTCACGTGTTCCAACATTTCTACGGAATCCAAACTGATCTTCCCCGAGGTCGGCTTCTAGTTTTTTCATTCGTCTGTAAAGAATTCGCGTTAGTATTTTGCAGCTGTGACTTATTAAACTGATAGTTCGGTAATTTTCACATCTGTCAACACGTGCTTTCGTTGGGAACGGAATTATTATATTCTTCTTGAAGTCTGAGGGTATTTCACCTGTCTCATACATATTGCTAACCAGGTGGTAGAGTTTTGTCAGGACTGGCTCTCCCAAGGCTGTAAGTAGTTCTAACGGAATGTTGTCTACTCCGGGGGCCTTGTTTCGACTCAGGTCTTTCAGTGCTCTGTCAAACTCTTCACGCAGTATCGTATCTCCCATTTCATCTTCATCCTCTTCCATTTCCATAATACTGTCCTCGAGTATATCGCCCTTGTATAGACCCTCTACATACTCCTTCCACCTTTCTGCTTTCCCTTCTTTGCTTAGAACTGGGTTTCCATCTGAGCTCTTGATGTTCATGCAAGTCGTTCTCTTATCTCCAAAGGTCTCTCTAATTTTCCTGTAGGCAGTATCTATCTTACCCCCTAGTGATATATGTCTCTACATCCTTACATTTGTTCCTGACCCATTACTGCTTAGCCATTTTGTACTTCCTGTCGATCTCATTTCGAGACGTTTGTATTCCTTTTTGCTTGCTTCATTTACTGCATTTTTATAATTTCTCGTTTCATGAATTAAATTAAATATCTCTTCTATTACCCACCGATTTCTAGTAACCCTGGTCTTTTTACCTACTTGATCCTCTGCTGCCTTCACTATTTCATCTCTCAAAGCTACCAATTCTTTTTCCACTGTATTTCTTTCCTCTGTTCTTGTCAATTGTCCCTAACGCTCTCTCTGAAATCCTCTACAACCTCTGGTTTTTTCAGTTTATCCAGGTCCCATCCCCTTAAATTCTCACCTTTTTCCGTTTCTTCAGTTTTAATCTACAATTCATAAGCAATAAATTGTGGACAGAGTCCGTTTCTGCCCCTGGAAATGTCTTGCAATTTAAAACCTGGTTCTTAAATCTGTGTCTTACCATTATATAATCTATGTGAAACCTTCCAGTATCTCCAGGGTTCTTCCATGTATATAGACTTCTTTTATGATTCTTGAACCAAGTTTTAGCTATGATTAAGTTATGCTCTGTGCAAAATTCTACCAGGCGGCTTCCTCTTTCATTCCTTACCCCCGTTCCATATTCACTTACTCCGTTACCTTCTCTTCCTTTTCCTACTATCGAATTCCAGTCACCCATGACTATTAAATTTTCGTATCCCTTCACTATCTGAACAATTTCTTTTATCTCATCATACATTTCATGAATTTCTTCGTCATCTGCGGAGCTAGTTGGCATATAAACTTTTACTACTGTGGTAGGCGTAGGCTTCGTATCTATCTTGGCCACACTAATGCATTCACTATGCTGTTTGTAGCAGGTTACCCGCATTCCTATTTTTTATTCATTATTAAACCTACTCCTGTATTACCACTATTTCATTTTGTATTTATAATCCTGTATTCACCTGACCAGATGTCTTGTTCCTCCTGCCACTGAACTTCACTAATTCCCACTATATCTAACCTATCCATTTCCCTTTTTAAATTTTCTAATCTATCTGTCCCATTAAGGGATCTGACATTCCAGGCTCTGATCCGTGGAACGCCAGCTTTCTTTCTCCTGATAACGACGTCCTCCTGAGTAGTCCCCGCCCGGAGATCCGAATGGGGGACTATTTTACTTCCGGAATATTTTACCCAAGAGGACCACATCATCATTTAACCATACAGTAAAGCTGCATGCCCTCGGGAAAAATTACGGCTGTAATTTCCCCTTGCTTTCAGCCGTTCGCAGTATCAGCACAGCAAGGCCGTTTAGACTGATGTTACAAGGCCAGATCGGTCAATCTGCAACTACTGAAAAGGCTGCTGCACCTCTTCAGGAACCATACGTTTGTCAAGTGCGTATCTGTGACGTGTGAATGACTGTGATGAGTACTTCTATTTGTACAGTGAAGTGTCGGGTTTTTGTTGTTATGGACGACGGGAAGTGAGAGGGTGAAACCCGGTGCCAGCACAAAGCCTACTCTCGAGCAGCACCAAGGGGTCTGCCGAGCTTAACGTGCCCATCCGACGGACGAATCACCTTCAACAGCGTCGCATGCCTCCAAAGGAGATACGCGCAAAGACCGGTGATCAGAACTTTACGCCACACCTCTCCTCCCCTTGCAGCGCAAATATTGGCAAAGATAATTTTCCACCATAAGGAATCGAACCGGTGTACCTCAGAGTCTGGGAGCCTAGTCTTTGATACTGACAGCTCAGTAGCATCTTTTCGTTACCTAGCGACCACTGATACTTGCCAATCGCAAACGGCATTTAAGCAGGTAGCAGAAGCCATGTTGCCGCGATCCGAAACAAACGCATGAGTGTTTCAAAAGTAACACGAGTTTCTTCCGTTCAAGTGGTTGACATTGAAATCTAGATCGTAGCTGTAACGTGTTGGATGTTTTTAGTGTTTACTCTGTTGTTCCATCTCGAACTAGGGCCAGTGCGGCGTGTGGGGGCAGGTCAGCACGAAGTGGAACGGAGCGATTGCGAGATAAAGGAACAGTCCACACTATCTGAACTATTCGTCTCGCTTCAGAAAGAGCAGAGAGGGAGCAGTGACGGTTCAAACAGTGCAGAAGAAGGCCATTGTGAATGAGATGCTGACCGCGTCGTGAATAGAGTTTTTCTATTGCCATAAAAGAAACGCGATCATGATTTTAACACGTTGCCGTCCGCACGTCTCGTACAAATTGATTCGCTCGGCGTCGGCAGCGCTAATTCGGATTACTTGGCTTGTTGCCGGCCGTTCTTGACATTATCGGGAGATTATACATTGTTGAGTGTTACTAATCTCATCGTTGGTTCTAGTAAGTTGTCAACCCTAATCCCCTACTTTCATGAAATTTCCAAGCTATACAAACGTAAATAAATACAAAACTTTTTCGTTTGAAATATTTGTTTATTTAAACATTTTGTAAAAATAATCAATTACGAATTGCACTTTGAAAAGCCGTTCGGCATTATCCGGTTTATTGTTGTCGGAAAAATATAAAAATGATAATATTTGTCTCAATCGATTGCGGGACATCGTTTTGCGAGATATCGGTGTGTCTATCAACGGATTCGTTGACCAGTAATCATCGATCCTCGTTTTTTTTACAGTTCCCATAAGGATAGCAAGCCCAAACCAATTTCTAAGTTCGGGTCCCGTGTCGTCGACAAATTTGGAATTTTTTATCCAGATTTCTGCTATTGCAATTTTGACGTAAGTGCTTATTGGTTTTGTTGCTAATATATCCAAATAGATCGTTCCCAATATATAATTCGACGATATCCTCGACGCTCTGTGTATCTATGGGAAATATGTTTGGACCCGGAGAGCCTTCAAATTTATTATTGGTCCCCAGTAAATCATACTGTGTCGGCTTCGTCTGATTCATCCGAATCAGTTGGCAACCGTAGCGTTCGAAGAGTTCTTCTTGGACGTATTTCACTATCTTCCGACGATTCTGCTTCACTTTCATTTTTTCGATATCCAATGTCTTCTCCTCAATCGGTCAAGTCGTCCGGAACACCACACAAGACGTCCGCGCATTCATCGTAAATAATCATATCGTCTTTTTCGTCTGCCATGATGAAAGGGCACAAGTACTTATAAAAACAAAAACTTTGTTGTCGTGTGTAATTTATTGTTACCTCTAAACAAAACACCAACAGAATGCAAAATATACTAAAGTGCTGTCGCCGGCCAGTGCGCGATACTATGCTCACATCACTGTGGTGTCGCCGGCCACTGAGCGATACCATGCACACGACACCACTGTGGTGTCGCCGGCCGTTGACAGCTATTTCGCGCACGACACCGCTGTGGTGATGCCGGATGGCAGAGTGTTTAAAAGGAGACTGTGTCAATGACGCGCCACCGCAGTGTCAGCACTTCTGTCACATTATAACTGGTGATATGCTGACCAGATTCTTCTGTTGCTCGTAAGCCGCCTTCGCGCCTCGCTGCGCCGAGGGAAGAGAATCGCGCAGCGGGACACGTCCGGTGTTGGCATCAAACTGCGCCGCTCTGATTACGAGGAAGTTCCGCAAAGTGTCGGTACAACTAAAAAAAATGGTTCGTTCGTGCATCGTTAGTTTGGGCGTCGTTTATCGTTTTCCATTTTTTTACTGACGCACGCACGCACACACACACACACACACACACACACACACACACACACACACACACACAACGGAACATTGCTACACATATACGCATACTCTGCTCGATCCTGCGCTGATCTGCGCCGCGCATTTGTGCGTGGCGAGGCGAGTCCGGCGTGGACGCGGCTGTAGGTAGTTGCTACTACAGACGTGGTCGTTGCATTCCGTGCGGAGGCCGCTTTTGTTATGGCTGTCCTGCTCGCCAAATGCAGGTGCCTGTGCTACGATACGATTTTTCGAAAAATATGAGGCGAAAAAAAAAAGTTTTTGTACATCTTAACAGTCTAATACCTTCGCCCGATAAAGTACTGAATTTCTTTTCCCCTTATATGCCATAGTTACTGGGCGTTGAGTAAACTTTGCGTATGACCGATTTCAGCTCATACACTGCAGTGAATTAAATGTAGATACGACCTCCAAATTTCATTTAAAATTGAGAGCAGAAGAATATCTCACTTCGTTCTCGAGTTACTGAGTTTTATATCCGAGAGACGGTCGCGCGCAACACACCCTTTCACGCCCTTACGGGTCACGAATCACGTGGTCAAAATAATTGTCGTATCTCATTACGAGTCAAGATATGGAAACGACAGCACCCTAGGACGCACATACTGTATATTGTATGAAAAACACTCGAAACATTTTTACTCAACCACATGTGGAAGTAAATCGCTCGCAGCAGTGAGAGATAGGCTGCTTAGAACGCATTCAAATGTCCACAGCACTGTGGGAAAATCCAAGCAGCACTTGTGGGAAAATCCAAGCGGCGCACCACAACACCCGAGGAACGGCGTAGAAGGACGCATATACACGCCCACTGCAGCGGAAAGTAATGGAAATATTTAAAACTTAATATAAAAATTGCGATTAAGCTACAATAGTATCATAACAGTTAGCATTTCTGCTGTGAAATTGTAACTATGAATTTTAAAGACTTTTAGTAGAAATTTTAAAGACTTTTAGTACACTAGGTGCTGAATAATACTTCGCAGGTTTCCGAGATTATTTATCACAACTCGACACTGTACATAAATTTATGCACACAGTTACGACCTGGTTGTTTATTTTGCCGCTGTAGCATGAAAGTCGCACACAATGGCGAGGGGCTCACAACGTTCGGAAAAATTGCCACTGGATACTTATCCGTATCAATCATTCGTCTGACAAATTATAGGTAGATTTCACGGTCGCTACGCGCACACAACGTTTTTTTTTTTTTTTTTTTTTTTTTTTTTTTTTTTTTTAAGAGGTTGTACTACAAGATTGATTCTTGAACATGGAAGATCAATCTTACATACTCGGCACAACGCCTGTCCTTCACAGTACTCCTTTATTGTTCTGCATCTCAGTAATTCTTCTCCAACACTGAAATAATCCCATTGTGAATTGCATAGTTCTTCTTTGAACTTTTCTCGATGTCCCCGTCGATCAATGTTAGGCTAATATCTGGTCTGGTGGTCATTACGTTAGAACTTGCTTAATATAAAATTAGGCTCTTTCAGGATACCGATGCACAGAAGATCTACAAAACTGCGTTTTTTATTACGGCTTGTCATAAGAAAATGTAAGTAAATGGCAGGTGGTTAAAAGTACTACGGGAACACAAAATTCTCGACGCATTTTGCCCAAACTGTGCGCATCGTCACAAGTTTTGTAGAAGTGAGAATTTTGATAGAAGGACATTGTGGACATCAAACAGACAAGGACCTGTAGCAAAGGTGGCAGCGTTCTGCTTTTGAATTTTAACGACCTATTCTGGATAATATAAAATTTTAGCTTCTCACAAATGTTCGAAACGTTATCTGGTTCCAAAAATTTGTTGTTAGCGATATTTTGTCCAGAGGGGGATGAATTATTTAAAACTCTTTTTAAGGTTAAGCGCACCTAAATCCACTGACGTCATCACTGTGTTCTTGCGATATTCTCCTCTCATCTTCAGTAATCGCTAATAATGTTACACCTGTTATTCCACAGGTGTCTTTCCCGGAAACCAACTATGTATTGCTGGCACGCCCGATTTATCCAGCAGCTCCCTCAGAAATGTGCTGCGTAAATGTTCCGTTTCGCCGTTTCTGAGCACTCACAACGTGAGAAATCACTTCCGCGTTTCGCATTAATGCCAAGTCTGAAGACTGCTTTAATGCTGTTTGTTATCGTCCTGCCCTGCCATATTCGCCACCATCGATCGCACAATACACGTCATGTTCGCAGAGGCTGCTAATACTAAGTCCTAAGTTCGGCAGGAGGCAAGGCGTGTTGAACGCGGACTTGCGTGGCATCTCTGCAAACAAGTGGCAGCAAGCAAGCGAGATAAGGCACGGCTGCCGCCTTTGACGGGAAGCAGCCTGGCCCACCACGCGAACGCGTCGCGACTGATGATATGGAAAACACAGTACCGACTCTGGTCAGGGCCACAGCGCGCACCAAAGCTCCAACGACAAACTTTCAGAAGTGGTAGTTTGGACCAAAACAAGAAAAATATGTCCAGTAAACATGGGCTCTAAAATGTATGCCTTAAGACACATGGGCAATTCTTCAAGAGAGATGCGTTTCGTAGTAGCGAAGATGAACAAGTGCTCGTAGCTGCCGGCCAGAGTAGCCGACCGGTTCTAGGCGCTACAGTCTGGAACCGCGCGACCGCTACGGTCGCAGGTTCGAATCCTGCCTCGGGCATGGATGTGTGTGATGTCCTTAGGTTAGTTAGGTTTAAGTAGTTCTAAGTTCTAGGGGACCGATGGCCTTAGAAGTTAAGTCCCATAGTGCTCAGAGCCATTTTAACCATTTTTTTGCTCGTAGCTCATCACGTATGCATTTTTGAGCCCACGTTTATTACATTCTTCTTTTTCCATACTACCACTTCTGAAAGCTTGTCGGTTGAGTTCTGGTTCTCCCCGCATACTGGACCGTCAGTACACCCGAAGCCTTGTCTCATCTGGAAATAGGCAAAAACCACGATTTATCAGGTCACACTGCACACCGCTAGCCAGAGAATGACAAGTTTCTGTTTTGTTTGAATTACTGAAGACGTGCAGTATTATCTGGCGCTGTGAGCAACAGCTTTAAGCTAGGTGTCCGATTCCAAAAGTCCTCTGCATGCGGTTCGCTTCCTGGTTGAGAAATACCTGCCTTCACCAACAGCAGTTAATTTCTGTTGTGTACGAAACAGACTGTCACTGAAAAGGAGTGACAGTGGTCTCCAGTCGCTGTCAGTTAGGATCTTTTTACTGTCACTGTTCTTATGCCGTGTTCTGAAGTTGGTACATAAGTTCGTACTGTTTTTGTTTTGCATGCTGGTTCCCAGTTACTATGAATTTATTTCTAAATTATCATGTTTTATTTGTAGCTCATTGTTGCTACTTGAGTTTACACGTCGTCGTTTTGTCATGGTGAGTGGAGCTGTGGACGCTAGAAAATGGAGTGCCAAGTGTAGAAATCGGAACATCACCGACATATTCTTCTGTTTGAATTCAGTAGAGAGGTGACAGCAGCAGAAGCAACCAGAAAAATTTGCGCCTTATATGGGGATAATGCCACTGGACAGAGCACGCCAAGAAAATGGTTTTCTCCTTTTGAGGAGGATCGTTTTGACGTTAGCGACTCTTCACGTTCAGGAAGGCCTTCGCGGTCAGACGAAGATCGTTTAAACGCATTAATTCACAATGATCCACGTGAGTGTACTCGAAAACTCGCAAACGTGATCATTTCACCAACGTGTGACATTTGTACGCAATGGAGAAGGTTAAAAAATGGAATGTATGGGTACGGCATGCTCTAAGCTAAAATCACAAAAATCAGCGGGTCGCCATATGTGCATCTTTGCTTGCTCGTCATCAATTGGCTCTTGAACGACACTGACCATTTCTGTCCTCCGTCCTTACTGGTGACGAGAAATTGTGTCTTTATGCTAATACAACGAAAAGAAAGGAATGGCTGAGGCCAAACAAAGCAACAACTCCCTGCACAAAGACCTGCGTGCAACCACATAAGGTAATATTATGCATTTGGTGGAATAATAACGGTATGGTGTATTATGAATTGATTTTCCGAGGTATAACGTTTGTCAGCAACGGAGACGTCTTACAGACGCAATTAAATAACAACTACCATGAAGACTGCTTGAAGTGGTGCTACTCCACAACACCCGCCCGCATTCTCCCACACTGACAAAAAGCATTAAACAGGAGTTGGCTTGTGAACTCATTCCGTACCCACCTTCTTGACCTGATCTTGCGCCTTCAGATTTTCTCCTTTTCTACACTATCGAACAATCTCCAAGGAACTTTTTTCCGGATAAAAATGCGCTCCGAACATGGCTCTACGAGTTCTTCGCTTCTAACACTACGTGATTTCTACAGTAGCAGAATCGAAAAGTTACCACAGCGTTGGCAGAATATTGTAAATAGTGAAGGGGAATATATTATTGATCACTAAAGTCTCTGCTACGTGCATCTGTTGTGTTTATTGAAATTATGGAAGAACGCTATGAACTTAAGATACAAACCTAACAAACGACTGCAGGTGGTGCAGCTTGCTTTGTAGACACATTGGGTAGTGACACTGATTCACTAACAATCCACGCTCCTTCATTTAATGGTGTACTTCCGGGCGAAGAGTCGAGATGTTATTTCCGTATTTCAAAAAGGAAAACAACAATTCGGATGTTCACTGGAAATACACAATTAAACACATCGAGATATTTCCTTTTGCCATTCTGTCACATCTCCACGTGAACCCATCCTACAAATAACTCCATACAATCGAGTGACACTGACTTACGTCAGCGTTGAAAGGCAGAATGCGCGCAGAATAGCGTGGCCGATAGATGCGCAGGTGGCAGGAGACGTGTGGGGAGAGCGGTAGTGGGGAGGGGGGGGGGGGGGAGTGGTTGCCCGCAGGCACTGTAGGGGAGAGTGTTGAGAGTTGGAGAGGAGGTCCCACCCTAAACTGAAGCCTACACTCATCTTTTTTTGTAAATATTAAGTGAAGCCCATCCACACTCACACTTGCATGGTGACTATTCAAAAAGATGTACTGTCACTTCTGCCTTGGTTAGTGTCTAAAAAGAATTCCGCTGAAAATGCAGTGCTCTATTTTCGCCTGGCTTGTTAATCATTTGTAACTTTCACAGAAGCGTCACGTGTGTCGAATTTTGAGCAAAACCTGTATTTCCCTTGTTACCATGTTAAAATCTGCTTTTTGTCAAAACACAGTGGAGTTCACACAATGTCCTCTCACTAACACGTGCATATGGAATTGCGACAGAATTCTGAAAGGTTCCGAGTTATAGTCTCGGTCCGGCACACAGTTTTAATCTGCCAGGATGTTTCATATCAGCGCACACTCCGCTGCAGAGTGAAAATCTCATTCTGGAGGAAAAGTAAGTTCAAACATCCTCGGTACAAAAATAAACATGTAATTTCTTCACTTACGCTATTTCAAACCCCACAGCATTTATCGTTTAACCAGTTATCTATGGCCCTTAAACATTACATTCTTTTATCGAAAAAGTCTGTAGTTAATGGAATAACACGGGAGATAAAGTTTTGCGTAATAACCAGATGGCAGAGTACACTCCTCTTTGCGCGCTATGGGTTCCCACAATCTCGTTGCTATATCTCAAACCGTTTGTAAAGTCTGATGAATGTTGTGGATATTTCATTCTGCCTTTATCGCTGACGCCCGCTATCACAAGTGGGTGTGCTACATAAGATTAATTTTCTTGAGACTGGTCGCAGACACAGATCTGCATCCACTCTAAAGAAAAATTCAATATTTTAACTAAATTTCATACACAGCAACATCATATGTAATATACACCAAATGCAAAATCATAATAACCCTATTTTTCATTGTAAACTTTTTCGAATTTCACGCAGTATCGTCCTTAAGTGTAAATATCACCATAACTATGACCATTACCGAAATGATGGGCACGACATCATCATAAAGCTGACATATAAAGCTGTAAGTAACGCAATGAGCAAGCAGTAAAGGAAACAAAAGAAAAATTCGGAGTAGGAATTAAAATCCATGGAGAAGAAATAAAAACTTTGAGGTTCGCCGATGACATTGTAATTCTGTCAGAGACGGCAAAGGACCTGGAAGAGCGGCTGTTGGAATGGACAGTGTCTTGAAAGGAGGATATAAGATGAACAACAACACAAGCAAAACGAGGATAATGGAATGTAGTCGAATTAAGTCGGGTGATGCTGAGGGAATTAGATTAGGAAATGAGACACTTAAAGTAGTGAATGAGTTTTGTTATTTGGGGAGCAAAATAACTGATGATGGTCGAAGTAGAGAGGATATAAAGTGTAGACTGGCAATGGCAAGGAAAGCGTTTCTGAAGAAGAGAAATTTGTTAACATCGAGTATAAATTTAAGTGTCAGGAAGTCGTTTCTGAAAGTATTTGTATGGAGTGTAGCCATGTATGAAAGTGAAACATGGACGATAAATAGTTTAGACAAGAAGAGAATAGAAGCTTTCGAAATGTGGTGCTACAGAAGAATGTTGAAGATTAGATGGGTAGATCACATAACTAATGAGGAGATATTGAATAGAATTGGGGAGAAGAGAAATTTGTGGCACATCTTAACTAGAAGAAGGGATCGGTTGGTAGGACATATTCTGAGGCATCAAGGGATCACCAATTTAGTATTGGAGGGCAGCACGGAGGGTAAAAATCGTAGAGGGAGACCAAGAGATGAATACACTAAACAGATTCAGAAGGATGTAGGCTGCACAGGCAAACGAGTAAACTCGCCCAGCGCTTCGAACGCGCATTGCATCGGCCACCGCATCCTGCGTGGACTCTACATGGCTGCCTGATGACAGTTCTCTATCTTCCAGCAGCGGTAGTCAACCTAGTCCCTACCGCCCACTAGTGGTTGTTCCAACTTTCATGGTGATTGGTAGGCGGTAGGGGTTTCAGAAATATTTTCATTAGGTTTTCATAGAATTTTGATTTAAAGTATTTGGTAAGTATTATTATTACATGCTTTAATTTGCTGTAATTCTGTTTTGTAAATTTTAGGAATAAACATACTTCCCTACTTCATAAATCGTCATCACTGGGGAACAGGTGAGCGGTTAGTAAATTTTACTACTAACATCGACACAGCAGTTCGCAGTAGGTAAAAGAGGTTGACTACCCCTGATCTAGCCCGCCGGGTTGGCCGTGCGGTCTAACGCACGGCTTTCTGGGTGGGAAGGAGCGCCGGTCCCCGGCACGAATCCGCCCGGCGGATTTGTGTCGAGGTCCGGTGAGCCGGCCAGTCTGTGGATGGTTTTTAGGCGGTTTTCCATCTGCCTCGGCAAATGCGGGCTGGTTCCTCTTATTCCGCCTCAGCTACACTATGTCCGCGATTGCTGCGCAAACAAGTTCTCCACGTACGCGTACACCATCAATAGTCTACCACGCAAACATAGGGGTTACACTCGTCTGGTGTGAGACGTTCCCTGGGGGGTCCACCGGGGGCCGAACCGCACAATAACCCTGAGTTCGGTGTGGGGCGGCGGAAGGGTGAAGTGGACTGCGGTAGTCGTCGTGGGGATGTGGACTGCTGCGGCTGCGACGGGGACGGAGCCTCTCTGTCGTTTCTAGGTCCCCGGTTAACATAACATAACCCCTGATCTACAGCTTCGCAAAGTGAACAGTGTGCACTTTTAATGCGGTGGCAAAAATACTGTCCGTTGAGCTTAGTCGTACTGGAAGACATCACGTCTGCTTTCTGTATTTCGCTGTCTTCCAAGGTAAGAGCTTATAATATTAGAATCAGTATATCTATCGACCGAGCAGTTTCTCAGTAGTGGTAGGACGAAGTGAAGGAATTGGCCGAGACAAATCTTATGCCGCCGGCACACGGACCGTGCTCTCTAATGTTGGCGTTGGCCGTGCCGAGGTCAACGTGTTGCTGAACGCTCAGAAACCATGGTGCGACTTGTGCGTACGGTACGCGTGGCTCAACGTGGTATACGCGATCGCTGCGCGCTCCACTGGCAGTTGAAGGCTGTAGCTGGTTCGCAAATCACACTGTTTACGAAATGGACGGGCGTAAAATTCCAACGTTAGTTCTATTAAAACGTACATTTCTTCTCGTGTCCATATGCGTCATGTTGTTCTATCTGTGGTACACATAAATAAACATTTCAATCTTCATAAACATGGTATAAGGCAAAAAGGAAACCCGTCAATAAGGACAGCGGCTTATAAAAGTTCCGTTAGAAACAGTGCGACGCAAATTTTCGTAGATAAAATTATTTCATCATTCTGTCTTTTTAGTAAAATCCTGAAGTCATTATTGGTTGATCATTGTTCCTATTCAGTAGCAGAATCTTTGCAACATGTGAAACAGAAACCATGAAATCAGAGCGTGCAAAATATCTTACTGCAAGTAGCGCAAGTTATCTTGTAGATAAAGCCAATCGAACACTCATTCCTCAGAAAGAGTGCACTTATTCATATTTAACACCGAATATTACAGAATATTCTTCTACTAAACTAATAAAGTATCAGAATCTATTAGAAAATGCGAAAGTTAGCAAAAAATATTTAGATACAGTGGGACACGAACCAGCAACACACCATGTATTACATTCTTGATCTGCGTCGCTATGCATTACGCTACACTGACCATATGAAATTTACGATCATACTACGGATCCTGCCCTCTCCTGAAAGCTTTAATCGTGGGTATGTGACTGACTGACAATGTATAACAAACTGAACCAAGAGGAATGCATCTCTGATGGATCCTCAATAATCGTAGCCTTGGAACGGCATAACTTATAAAATACTTGTACAGGTTACAATAATTCTTTAACCACCAATCTGACTTTTCCCGTCATTTTATTACAGCGAATCGTACCATTAACGATGGGTTTTCGAGCGCTCAGGAACGAAATATATACATATGTACTTCAACTAAAAGCGAAAATTGTGTCTCACGACTCTGTACTCAAGTGGCATGGCGTCACCTGACGTCGGTAGCGCTCTTACATCTCATCTCATTGGTCTCCGTTTAAACGCACGTTCAGAATATTCGACGTGCCAGATTTATCCTGCACGATCTCAAAGACTTCCAAACTTTCTTTTTCCATGCTATGACGTCAGGAACACGGCAAGCTGAACGTTCAACGTTCTAATGCGTGCGTCCTCCTAAAAGGAGGAAGAAAGCGACGTTCGTGTTTAAGGCCTATCGACGACAGGTCATTGGGCCTGTGTCCTCTGTCCTATCTTTGCGCCATCTCGCTCGGCCTACGATGTTGATGTGCGGTTTGTGGGGCGCTCAGCTGCGCGGTCATCAGCGCCCGTACGAAGTCCCAATTTTTTCACAGTCCAGTTTTTTTTACACAGCCCAATGTAGCCACTGTCACGAATGATGATGATGATGATGATGATGATGATGAAATGATGAGGACACCACAAACACCCAGTCCCCGGGAAGAGAAAATCCCAACCCGGCCGGGAATCGAACTCGTGACCCCGTGATCCAGAGGCATCAACGCTATCCATTATATCATGAGCTGCTGACTCGGCAAAGTATTCCCGCCTGCCGCCTTTATCACTGAGAACCCAGTACTAGCGCAACAATTTGGAAAACGCGTAAATACTCTCCATGCTAGTCTGACGACTCCAAATCTTGTGCGCCGACTCATAGAACGGATTCAACATACCTTCTCTGCTGATTATGCGCACGGAGCGTACAGTGGAACGACCACATAAAACGTATCACAGCTAAGGCGGGTGAAGCACTGAGACACAATGGAAAAATCCTCAGGAAGGGTATTCCATCCACAAAGGAAGTAGCTTACAAACCTCTCGTCGTTCGACCAAAACTTGAATTTTGCTCGCCAGTCTGGATCGAGCACCAGGCAGGATTCATAGAGGAAATTGAAAACATCCAGAGAAGAGCAGCGTGTTCCGTTACAGGTTCATTTAGTAAGAGCGTAAGCTTCACCGAGATGCTCAGCCTATTTCAACGGCAGGTCTTACAAGAGATGCGTTCTATAGCCCATGTGCTTTACTGTTGAAAGTTACGAGAGCGTAAGCTCCTGGATGAGTCAACCAATATATTTACTTCCTCCTACGTATATCTCGCGAGTAGACCATGAACGTCTAATCGGGGAGATTCACGTTCACATCGAGGGTTCCCAATAATCGTTCTTCCTGCAAACCATTCGCTGGCATAGGAACGGAGGAGGGGTGGGGGACGGGAGTGAGTATACAAGTACCCTCCGGTGTACTCCATAAGGTGGTTTACGGAATGTATATGTAGAAGTACATTTGCTGTTGCCACTGAGACTTCTCGAAAAGAAAATGAAGGACAGATGCCAGCCTGATAAGATAAAGATTTTTACGTGGTCGAGGGCTGCAGACAATCACAGCGCCAGAAGAGACGGGACGCGCACCTCGCAATGTTTTATCGCACCGGAAGCTACGCTAGGAAACACGACGGCCTCCTTCACGCGCTGCTGCAGCAGGACTCCCTGCCGTGTCTGGCAGCAGGAACACGAAATCCTCTCCCCGAGGACAGAAACCGTTCTTGGCCTACACATAGAGCTGAAAACTTGGCTGCCAAAAAGGCGCTGTACTCGGAAACAGTACTCAAAAAGTTATTGAATGATTTACATTACAGGAATACTTGGGAAATGTGCAAGCAGACGATACTTTCAGATCTGTGTGGAAATCAGGGAAAACTGACTCCAAAGACGATGTTTTATACAAAAACATAAATACTTATTTGACAAGACTTGCAAGGGCAAATTTCATATACAGTACCTTCCATAACTCTAAAGCAACTGCGGACACTACGACCACACAAACTAATAATGTTTAAACTCTATGTATTGCGTTCTGTTGTTCAATTCGTATTTTTGGCGTTATTTCGTGAGGAATGGGACACCAAGAAAGTATCCAAACAGATCATGTACAATAATTGTAAAAGTCTCGAACCTCATTAGTAACAAACTAAACTTTCTCATAGCTGCTAAGGTGGCACAACATGATTTTCGACAGTAAATTATTGGTCTCTGGGTGACGTATTATGGCAAGCGTGCATCAGCAACGCATGCTACAAAGACTAAAAATCTGGAATTCGTTTCTAGCGGTCGTCTTCGCAGTCGAGGGAGGAGTGAAACGAAGGTTACCATATCAACGCCGTCATACATCTCAATCACTACAGTCGGGGTGCTACCTAGGGTTGAACAGGATAGAGACTGAGTGAAACATGGCTCTGCTCAAGAGGTCATCCCAGTATTCGCCTTAAATCTGGGAAAGCCGTGCGAAACCTGAACCATCACGACTGAACAGGGATTTGAATAATCGCGATACACCAGATCTCGCTTTCAGCGTACGTAGCGGTAAAAAGATAATGCAGCCTAAAGAACACTATCTGCAGACATTTACGGTGGCGTTTGGTTATCTGCGCTGTCACTCCACGGCGCAGCAACATGGATGCTCTGAATTCTGTTCTACTTTTCTTCACGAAGCTGAAAACGCGTCCACATTCTCATTGCAATGAGGTACGGTAAGAATAGACACTATTGCTCTAGAAATTCATTTATACTTAAGAAGTCCATCGGCTCCACGAATTCTTGACATTTGTGCCCAACTGGAATCACTTCCAGCATCTTGATTTGCAGCCAAAGTGTTATCTACCTCAATTGAAGCTCATTCACCACCTGAACTGCAGTTTCATTCTCTTCCTTGCATAACATGGTAGGAAAATTTCCAAGAAAAAACGAATGGAAAAAAACTGTGCATCTTCAATTTTGTCTAACCTAGCAAATTGAGCACGCTTTAACACATCATTCTTGAAAAAGCAGAATGAGATTTTCACTCTGCAGCGGAGTGTGCGCTGATATGAAACTTCCTGGCAGATTGAAACTGTGTGCCCGACCGAGACTCGAACTCGGGACCTTTGCCTTTCGCGGGCAAGTGCTCTACCAACTGAGCTACCGAAGCACGACTCACGCCCGGTCTCACAGCTTTACTTCTGCCAGTATCCCGTCTACTACCTTCCAAACTTTACAGAAGCTCTCCTGCGAACCTGCAGAACTAGCACTCCTGAAAGAAAGGATACTGCGGAGACATGGCTTAGCCACAGCCGGGGGATGTTTCCAGAATGAGATTTTCACTGTGCACCGGAGTGTGCAAAGTAACTGTAAAGTTTGGAAGGTAGGAGACGAGGTACTGGCAAAAGTAGAGCTGTGAGGACGGGGCGTGAATCGTGCTTCGGTAGCTCAGTTGGTAGAGCACTTGCTCGCGAATGGCAAAGGTCCCGAGTTCGAGTCTCGGTCGGGCACACAGTTTTAATCTGCCAGGAAGTTTCACATCAGCGCACACTCCGCTGCAGAGTGAAAATCTCATTCTGGAAACATCCCCCAGGCTGTGGCTAAGCCATGTCTTCGCAATATCCTTTCTTTCAGGAGTGCTAGTTCTGCAAGGTTCGCAGGAGAGCTTCTGTAAAGTTTGGAAGGTGGGAGACGAGATACTGGCAGAAGTAAAGCTGTGAGTACCGGGCGTGAGTCGTGCTTCGGTAGCTCAGTTGGTAGAGCACTTGCCCGCGAAAGGCAAAGGTCCCGAGTTCGAGTCTCGGTCGGGCACACAGTTTTAATCTACCAGGAAGTTTCAGTACAAAAGCAGTTTCTCACTGATGAAAAGAAAAGGGATTTGTTTGTATCCTGGAGATCATTCACTAAGTTCGTAGTCTGAATGTCAATAACTCATCATATCTCCTTTGATTTTGAATCAGGTTGTACTCAACTTCAAGCAATGAGGAGCTTTTGACAATTTTGGGCTTAACAGACTTGGTGAACAACTGCTTCAACAAATCCATTAGAAGTTCTATGAAAAAGTTAACTTTTGCGGAAGGCTGAAGGGCAACATTCAATTTGTGAAGCATATGAATAGTCACATGAAGGAAAGTGCGAAAGGCCTTGTTCAAGTTTGAGGACAGGAATATAAACTATTTTTCCTCACCTGTTGTGGCAGAAGTTTTACTTTTTAGGAAGGGTTTGTCACGTTTGGAAAATATGCTATTCTTTTAGGGGCATGTGTAGTAGCAGAATCAAGAATTCTCTTCTTCTGATACTATTTAGATGCACTTTGTTCATCTCTAGATATTCTGAAAGATGTGATGCTTGTGGAAATGTTTTGGGTATGTAATATTACTTCCTCCTTGAATAAAGAAAGAAGCGGATTCCACTGGTCCAGTAGTCTATCCAAACATCTGCCTAAAGATAACCACCTAGTACATACATGCTCCAGAATGTTCTTTGCCTCTTTATTGAGCAAGTTCTGAAATTTCTGAAAGCGTTCTTTTCTTTTGATACTCTAAGAAATAATATCAACAAGGATCTCATCCACTTTAAGTGGTAATCTTCCAGCACCTTTTTCAGCTACTAGATTAATTAAGTGGCAGATGCAACCTATGATGGCAATATCTGGTTGAACTTCCTTCAGAACCGCTGAAACCCCATTTCTGTGTCCTGCCATAACAGGAGCACTGTCGGAGCACAAAGCCACACAATTTTCAGTTGTTATGTCATGATAATTCAGTTGTGATGATAATAGGGTGCCGTGGTTTGCCCTGTTGAGCCCCCGTCTAACGCTGGTTTGGATAGCACAGTGCTCACTACTTTTTCCCGTGGAATATCGTAACAACAATAGGATACAACTTGGCATTCGTATCATTACTTCCACCCGTTGCCAAGGAAAATGGTCCGTTTTGAGGGCACTTAATTTCATATCATGCATTTTTTACCATTTTATTTACAATGAAAGTAGTTTTCGTGCGACCACAGCTATGTTTCTTTACAACTTTTGGCCCGCATAATCGGCCGCACTAAAGAGCACACTGTGTTCCACCAAAAAGGAAGTAAACAGACACTCGCCCCTTATTACACTGTCAACATTTTTAGACTGGGCAAAAAAGGTGTTAATTTTCTTATCATCTTCCTTCGATTTAACATAACGTAAGTGTTTACCGCATTAAACATGATTACTTAAATCGTTTCTTCCACCATGTGCAATTTAAGATCATGTCTACATACCGTGAAAGAGGCAAATTTCTCTCCCTGTCTTGATTTTAGTATGCAAGGAAAAATCAACAGAATACGATTCGGCAAATGTCTGGAAGTATTGTTTCTTGTTGGATTTATTCATGAATCCTACAATAGAAATACAGCGTATGGAAATGTCCGAGAAGAAATGTCTCGTTATTTGCTGAAATATAAAGGAACACAGATCACTGAAAGTCTCATAAAATTATAACATAAACACTTAAGGCAGTCAAACAGTTCATGTTATCGTTTCAAATTTTTTCCGTGAAGTCGTAAAAGGACACATGTCTATCTGTAAAACCGTAAAACGCTGCAATTTCTGTAAATTTTACGGATAAACCGTAAAAGCTGGCAGGTTTACGACTGGAAAACCGTGGCCTCGTCAGATGAGTCCCAATTCCCGTTGGTAAGAGCTGATGGTAGGGTTCGAGTTCGGCGTAGACCCCATGAAGCCGTGGACCACAGTTATCACGAAGGCACAGTGGTGGCTCCGTAATTGTGTGGCCTGTGTCCACATGGAATGGACTGGGTCCTCTGGCTATGTTCGGCTACTTCATGTTCCCAAACAGAGATGGAATTTTTATGAATGACAATACACCACGTCACCATGACACAGCTCTTCGCGATTTGTTTAAAGAATATTTAGGGCAATTCGATCGAATGATTTGGCCACCCAGAACGTCCGTCATGAATCCCATCGAACATTTATGGGACATAATCGAGAGGTCAATTCGTGCACAAAATCCTGCACACGCAATATTTTTGCAATTATGGGCGTCTATAGAGGTAGCATGGCTCAATATTTCTGCAGGGGACGCCTCATCGAGTTGCTGCACTACGCCATGCTAAACGAGATCCGACACGATATTAGGAGGTATCTCACGAGTGTCATCTCAGTGCATTACAGTTAATGGGATGGATATGTCTGTTGTTCACTACACAGTTTCTGAAATCTCAAACAACGTCGATTTGCATTACCGCATGTTCTGATTCACTACATAAAACTCAATGATGGCTATTTGTCATTTAAACATAACACAAATCCATAGAAAATTCAATATAGCAACACAATTACTTACACATCAACATCGAAAGAGCGAATACTATGGCCTTCTGCGAAAAATATCCGTTACGAAATAAGTTGTTCTCGAAAAACAAAACACGTATTTTGGTTATAAACTTATAAACTATTCTTTCCGAAAGAAACAGGGCTGGCTGAAAAAGCCACTAGCTATATAAAACAATGGGAGTAATTAATAACGTAATTAAATCTTCTCTAGTCAAGAAGCACACCAGAATATGGCTTTATAAGAACTTAGTAAAACCTGTGCTGCGCTATGGCAGTTAAGGCTGGACCAACAAAAGCAAAAAAATGGTTCGAATGGCTCTGAGCACTATGCGACTTAACTTCTGAGGTCACCAGTCGCCTAGAACTTAGAACTAATTAAACCTAACTAGCCTAAGGACATCACACACATCCATGCCCGAGGCAGGATTCGAACCTGCGACCGTAGCGGTCGCTCGGCTCCAGACTGTAGCGCCTAGAACCAACAAAAGCATAAAATGTTGAAAGAGTTACAGCCTGTGAAATAAAATGCTTGAGACGAACAGCTGGCTGTGGTAGTTAAATGTTTCAGGAGACCAAATAGCTAAGTTATCAGTCTTCTATTCAACCCTCAGGACAGAAGTAGTGTACCCAAAACGTCTCCGTACAGAGAAAATTTTGTCTGCAAATGCGAGAAAGTGTTCTAAAAGTTTACATAGCCTATACCTGAGGCGGAACGTGGGAAGCAGCTCGGTACTGACGCAGTGAAGTGTGGGGACCACCTAAACTCCACATCCAGGCTGGCCGGCACTCCAACTCCTCGTCGTTAGCCCGCCGGACGGATTGGATCCGGGGCCAGCGTACCTGCCCGTCCCGGAAGAGACGCGCAGCTAGCCCAGCGGGTAGGAACAGCTGGTTACATCAAGTGGGATCACAAAAGGAATGAGATGTATTGAAGGAATTTAAAATGCAACCTATCACACATCAAATTCAGAGCTGCCAAACCAACTGGAGGAAACATCTACAACGAGTGAGCTCAAAGAGGATCCCAAAATCCACGACACACTTCCACCTCAAAGGTGTATGATAGTTTGGTCGACCAATGATAAGATGGCAGAATCTGCGACTGGTGACTAACGCACCACCGACAAGCGACTTACCAGAGCGCATCTGCAGTACATCATACGCATTCTCTCCACCAGGGGTCATGTATCTTAATTAGGGACAAAGCAAATTGTCATCTGCAAAAGGTAGGTGGTTTGGTAAGTTATATCGACAAGTGTTCCTTGTTCGTTTCTCCAGTTTAGGAATCTGGAGACTTCTCTGGGCACTCCTCAAAATAGCTCTGATGACGGGGTCCCTCGCTGCCTGAGTCGTCTTTTATTTCTAAATTTCTCTCTGCCTTGATAACGTCCACAGGAAGCTGTACCTACCTGTCATATTATTTATTTAGTTAATATATTGCCACGGGTTTCGAGTGTGCTTTGCTCATCATGAGGTGGTGTTATTACACGCACATGAAAACAAAAGTTACTGAAATAATCTACGAGTTGAAGAGTGGTGACAAAGTCACCTCGTAAGTAGCAGCGATCCAATGTTTGAAAACACGTGGAAATCACAGGCTGTGTGTTTTTTCATCACAGTTTTATCACATTTTTATATTATGTGACGATGCCAATACATTTTATTTGCTTCTTTTACTAAGTTTAAGGAGACAGGTACATTATTTGTCAAATGTTCTCAGATAATGCGACTCAACACTACTATTTATATTATTGTATCTTATCATTATGCTCTTACGGATAAAGATGCACGTGATTTTTCAGGTCAATCTGACAATTATAACGATCCAAAACGGTTACTGAACTGAATAAAGTCAATTTGCGATCAAAGACTGTTTTGGTTTCCAGAGGTTTCCACGCAATCTTTGGACTGACGCGAAAATATCGTCATGCATTCAGTTCAGGCAATTCCCCAATCTACAAGACGCCATCTAACATCATCAGAACAACAACAACAACAACAACAACAGTAGACATCGCCTTCTCGCTCCCTCGCTGCCTTCATTTCCTACAGGAAGCGACTGCGCCAAGATGACGTTAGACACAGTTCGGTAATTATCAAACAGCTCATCTTCTGTGGTAATAATAAATCTGTAAAACTGTCGTGTGTGTGTGAGCATGCTTCTCCAAAACTAATAAACAAATTTTCATGTGGTTTTCGTAGGTAACTTTAGCATAGCTTGGAGCACCGTATAGGTGTTATTTCATCAAAATCGGGTCACGGAAAAATATATCGTAATTAAAGATTTATCCAAACTAATATTGTGCATGCGAAAGTAATTCTGTCTGTCACGTTTTCACGACTAACCTGCTGAATCGATTATGACGAAATTTGGTATGGAGACAGCTGGAACCCTGAGTAAGAACGTACGCTCGTTTAGAAGGAGTGTAGTACAAGATACTTATTGATTTGACGAATATTACGCGAATCAGGCAAAAATGCTTTCTCTTTGAAAAAACTATCTGCTCTCTGACTTTTTATCTTCATCGTATTTCTCAAAATGCTTTCATTGACTTACACTATGTGATCATAAGTATCCGGACACCCCAAAAAAGATAAGTTTTTCATATTAGGTGCATTGTGCTGCCAGCTACTCCATATCAGCGACCTCAGTAGTCATTAGATATCGTGAGAGAGCAGAATGGGGCGCTCCGCGGTACTCACGGACTTCGAACGCCGTCAGGTGATTGGGTGTCACTTGCGTCATACGTCTGTACGCGAGATTTCCACAATCCTAAACATGCCTACGTCCACTGTTTCCGATGTGATAGTGAAGTGGAAACGTGAAGAGACACGTACAACACAAAAGCGTACAGGCCGACCTCGACTGTTGACTGTCAGAGACCACCGACAGTTGAATAGGATCGTAATGTGTAATAGGCAGACATCTATCCAGACCATCACATAGGAATTCCAAACTGCGTCAGGATCCACTGCAAGTACTATGACAGTTAGGCGGGAGGTGAGAAAACGGATTTCATTGTCGAGCGGCTGCTCATAAGCCACATATCACACCAGTAAATGCCAAACGACGCCTTGCTTGGTGTAAGGAGTGCAAACATTGGACGATTTAACAATAGAAAAACGTTGTGTGGGGTGACGAATCACGGTACACAATGTGGCGATCCGATGGCAGGGTGTGGGTACGGCGAATGCCTGGTGAACTTTATCTGCCAGCGTTTGCAGTGCCAACAGTAAAATTCGGACGCGGTGGTGGTATGGAGTGGTCGTGTTTTTCATGGAGGGGGCTTGCACCCCTTGTTGTTTTGCGTGGCACTATCACAGCACAGGCCTACATTGATGTTTTAAGCACCTTCTTGCTTCTCACTGTTTAAGAGCAATTCGGGGATGGCGATTGCATCTTTCAACAGGATCGAGCACCTGTTCATAATGCACGGCCTGTAGCGGAGTGGTTACACAACAATAACATCCCTGTAATGGACTGGTCTGCACAGAGTCCTGACCTGAATCCTATAGAACACCTTTGGGGTGTTTTGGAACGCCGACTTCGTGCCAGGCCTCACCGACCGACATCGATACCTCTCCTCAGTGCACGACTCCGTGAAGAATGGGCTGTCATTCTCCAAGAAACCCTCCAGCGTCTAATTGAATGTATGCCTGCGAGAGTGGAAGCTGTCATCAAGGCTAAGGGTGGGCCAACACCATACTGAATTCCAGCATTACCGATGGAGGGCGCCACGAACTTTTAAGTCATTTTTAGCCAGTTGTCCGGCTACTTTTTATCACATAATGTATGTGTTTTACATGATACGATGTAAAGTAATGAATACAACGCTTATTCAGTCTTCTCTGTGCTTAATCCATACTTCCATGCTATTTATTGACCAATGTACACGTTGTATAAGGTACAGCTACTCGAATAGCACGATGCACAGATGCGCGCACCTGCCCCCCCCCCCCTCTCTACGCACTGCCCGCCAGTGACACTGCGCAGTCCGCAGCTCGTGGTCGTGCGGTAGCGGTCTCGCTTCCCACGCCCTGGTTCCCGGGTTCGATTCCCGGCGGGGTCAGGGATTTTCTCTGCCTCGTGATGACTGGGTGTTGTATGATGTCCTTAGGTTAGTTAGGTTTAAGTAGTTCTAAGTTCTAGGGGACTGATGACCATAGATGTTAAGTCCCAAAGTGCTCAGAGCCATTTGAATTTGACACTGCGCATGCAGACGCATCGAGCGTTGGGACAGCTTGGGAGGGTGGGGAGTGGGGCACACTCACGAGCTAGGCTTACCCGACAGACAAACACGTCAGGGCAGCCGACGTTATTGCGTCACTCATAACACAACTGCCGACATGCAAGCGCAGCTGCAAATAACAGCTAGTTTTAGGTTATTTCAGTAATTTTTGTTTTCATGTGAATGCAATAAAATGACGCCTGGTGACGAAGAAAAAAGCCTAAACGCGTAAAAATGTATTAAAAAATAAATCTTGCGACTAGAGGAAGTACATAATGAACAACTTATTTATAACTGCCATGGTACCAATACTTAGTCACTATACCCACAGTCAAGAAAACTTTAGCATTAACACATATTCACATTCCGCAATATGGCAACATGTAGTAATGAAGAAAAATTCTGAAAGTGAATTGGACTGAAAGACTGACGAATGAATGACTGCTTTTAAAAATCGTATGTGAAAGACGACTAGGGGAAACGATACGAATGAGCAAGCAATCCTGGCTGGGACACACATTGCAAAGGAACTGCCTGTTACGAAGAGTCATGAGCGGAAACATTTCAGTGAAGTATGTTAATCTTTACTGTTTCGTGAATGTCATTGTCATATATCGTCGCACATCAGTAAGGCGGTCACAAATACTGGTCTCTTGAGTGACCACATAGGATATCCAGGAAAACAGAGGCCGTCAGAAATAGTGAACTACAGTGAAGTTGTATGTACGAAATATTCATAACAGCATAAGAGAGGATTATCAGTTGTGCATTTATGTACTGTGTCCTGCAATGAACGTGACCAGAACACAGTAACGCCAACACTGTAATGAAAGCTAGATGTGCACCACGGCGGCGATAAACGTCTCAGTGAAGTAGTGCAGAATACTGTCTACCAAGACATTTGTCCCACTAGGCTGTTTATGACGACCTGCCTACAGACAAGTCTGTTCTGCATGTGTGATTACAGAGAAGGAATTGTCGATACTAATGACAGATTACTTGAGTTACATGGCGACGCAGGAAGAGATTTCATGACAACGACGAGCAAGGCTCTAGAGAGAGAGAGAGAGAGACCATCAAGCCCTTTTTCTACAAAAAAATGTTTTGTGGGATTCATCCATGACATACACTTCCTAGCCGGCCGAAGTGGCCGTGCGGTTAAAGGCGCTGCAGTCTGGAACCGCAAGACCGCTACGGTCGCAGGTTCGAATCCTGCCTCGGGCATGGATGTTTGTGATGTCCTTAGGTTAGTTAGGTTTAACTAGTTCTAAGTTCTAGGGGACTAATGACCTAAGCAGTTGAGTCCTATAGTGCTCAGAGCCATTTGAACCATACACTTCCTCCAACAGCAATGAGTACGTAGTGATGGCAGCGTTATGTCTGTTCTGTTGATGGTGCCGGCAGATAGCCTCCTTCCCTCGAACCGGAAAGGGCATCACTGAGCTTAATACACCGTCCGATAGACTGTAAATAAAGACCGTATGCCATCATATAAGAACCGAAGGAAGGAAGTCAAGAAGATTATGGTTTAACGTTCTGTAGACATCGAGGTCATTAGAGACGGAGCACGAGTAAATTTGTGGTAAGATCTTATGGGACCAAACTGCTTAGGTCATCGATCCCTAAGCTCACACGCTAATTAATCTAACTCAAACTAACTTATGCTATGGACAACACACACACCCATGCCCGAGGGAGGACTCGAACCTCGGAAGGGGAGAGCCGCGCGGACAGTGACAAGACGCCCTAGATCGCGCGGCTTACAAAGAAGTGTGAAAGTCTTAAATCAATAATGACGAAACAGTCAGGCAAAGAAAATGAGAAAAAATCATCCATGGAGAAGTCGATGAGCAGTACAGAGGGCGAAATGGAAAATTTCGGAGAAATGAGAAAACCGTTAAGCAACAAGTTACTGTTAAAAAAGATGGTGATGCCGTTTGTATGATAAACTTTAAGCCTCAGAATATGGGCGGCTGAAACGTATTTCATTGTGTCACTAGCCAATCACAGAAAGGATCGGTTTGGGTTTTAGAGAAAAGTGGGAACACTCCAGTCAACACAAACGCCAGACAAATCCTAGAAGACACAGTGAAAATACGCGAACTTACGTTTATAGAAATTTTACACGTAGGAAAAGCTTTTGACAAAGTATACTGGAATGCACTCTTTAAAATTTTATCTTCAACTTCAACAGATACCAGACTGCAATTGCACGAGTCGATAGTAATGAAAGGGAAGCAGTACGGATGTAGTTTAACCCAGATGTTATTCATTCTACAAAATGAGCAAGCTGTGAAAGGAATTAAGGAGATATTGAGAAAGAGCTTACGAGAGCAGCTGAATGGAATACACGGTTTCTTAAAAAGGTTAAATCAGGCAATGCTGATATATTTACATTATGAAATGAGACACTAGGTAGCAGGCTAGTTTTGGTATTTAGACAGCAAAACAGCTGACGATAGACGAAGTGGTATGGATATAAAAGTAAGAGAAGCGTTTCTGTAAAGAAGAAATTTACGTGTTTGGAAGTTTTTTTTAAAACATTTGCCTCCGGCGTAGTCTCATACTGAAGTGAAACTTAGATGATAAAAACTTCACGCAAAAACACGGTGCTTCACGAGAATGTTGAAGATTCAGTGGGTAGATCGGATATCTAATGAAGAGTCACAGCATCGAATTGCCTAGAAAATAAATTTATGGCACAACCTGACAAAAGAAGGAATCGGTTGATAGCACGCGTCCTGAGGTATCAGGGAATTGCGAATATAGTAATAGAGGCAAAGGTAGGAGAGGAAAAAATTGTAGCGGATCACCAAGGCATGTCTACAGTAAACAGGTTCAAAGTGTGAAGGTTGCAAAAGTTACATACAGATGAACATGCTTGCATAGGATAGACTAGCTTCGAGAGTTGTGTGAAACCAATTTTGGGACGTATTTCTCTGAAGATTGACTAGCAAGTTTCTTGGCGGACATGGATTCATTTTCTGAACGACATGAAATCTATTCGCAGTTGCGAATGTGGATGACCACCAGCTGTGTAACAGAATGACGACATTGAAAATTTGAGGCAGATCGGAACTCGAAACCGGATTTGCGACTTATCGCGAGAAGTCACCTTACCGTCAGGCTAGCCGACCACGACTCACGGTCAGACCCAAGCCTCCATATGTCAACAACCTGCACTCTTACAGATATTGTGTACATTCCTGTACACAAGGAGGAAATTTTAACTGAATGCATGTCCGAAGGAACATTGCATCGTAATTCTGAGCAACACAGGCACTACAATATCGCGTTCTCTGAACTATTACGCTATTAAAACCTGTCAAGGCAAGAGTCGCCAGCCCCACTATACACAGCACAAAATAACTGTCTCTACTCCAAAATCATTAATTAATTCTCTGTAACTACGTAAATGCATCCAGCAACTTTTCGAGAAAAGACCAGTGGAATGAAAAACGTACGCTGCCGACAGTGAATACACGGACTCCAACTGGTCCCTATGAGCGCTCGTCGGAAATTGCCATAAAACCAGAAAGTCAAAACTGTAAAAAGATATATAAAAGTAACAAATATAATGTATTGGCTTCATTTGCACACATGTTCATTGAACGCGAGCTCCCGCTAATTTATGGCCCCACGCCCTGCTGTGAGGTCTCTTGCTATGGAGAGCGAGCTCGCTCACTGAACTGCAACAGCCGCCTGGAAAATCGCTATCCTGAATTCTGTGCTCGCAGTCGGGCACGCACTTGAGTCCTTTTATGTTTTCGATACCGAGAAAAATAATTTGGTGGATCACGAAGTTTCAACAACTCCCAACTTCGGAATTGTTAAATATTTTTGAACAATTCATCTAACGCGGAGGCCTCACGACTAGCCTCCTACACAAAGAAGGGCTGCCGGAGGACTTATCGATTTCGCCAGCTGCAAGCAACTGCACGAAATTATTTTAAGATCCAAGCCTTTCCGCCAATGAATCTTCAGGGCAGAATACAGGCTCACTTTCAGCTCTCGCTACCTGCTGCTTCTTGTCAGGAGAGTTCAAAAGTTTATTTCCAACAGGTGCTGCGAAACATCTGGCCTTCACGGTTTAGTCACTTGTCCTTAAGTCAGAATACACAAAGCACTTTATATGAATTACTAGGAGGTGAATCCATCAGTTCCAGGCCGGGCAAAAACCCCTTCCACTGGAAATCACATACTGACTCTGGCGTCCCCAAAAGCTAAGTAGAAGACTTCACGGCACGGTTGGGAATGATACGAGGCGCGTTTTTAATGTAAGTAACGTTTTAAAATAAAAAACAAAAACAATATTGCAACAATTTTTTGCACGTAAGTATCAAGCTCAATCTACTTTTCAACATAACCTACTTAGCCTGAAGAAAAAGCAAAACCCGCATGGTATGGTAATTCCTTCGCACGACTGCTGCTGGTTTACGACGGTGTGGGTTGACAAAGAAAGTTGCAGGTAGTTCACTACTTTATTTTTTAATTTAATTTACTGGCCTTTAGCTTACACTATACAGCCAGCTCTTTCTGACAAAACATATGCAGATATTGATAGAAAAATCTTAAGCGTGTCGGTTTGTGCACGACAATGTAACAATGTACGATACCAATATTTTCCAAAAACCCGCATCCGAAAATGTGATTTTTGAGGGGGTCATACCTCGGGTTCTGCTCATCACAAAAATCAGATCAGGTGTTTTGGCTAGCCCTCGACATAACGATCGTTTGCATACATTTCAGAAGAAAGGGTATGCTGTAGCTATCCTGCAGACCAATATCCTGCAGGGTCAATATTTAAACGTTACACAATTCCTCCACCACAGTCAAATTGAACAAATCGGCACGTTCTTTTGTACTGTGTCTGGTCTAGGGTAGACCTTAGGCGGCTTATAAAAGCACAATTTGTTCATCGGCGGTACCTGTGAAAGGCCCGAAAAACCATGATTTTTGAGTACGAACAGTACTAATTGTGCATATGCTCAATTCTATAATTTCAGTTCATGGCAGATGTTCTTAAGATGATATTCTCTGGATATTTTGGAACATTTTTCGATATCATTATCCGTTATCAAGTTCTAGCGGTTCAAAGTTGCGACACTTACGCATGTAATATCCGGTCTGAGGCGGAGATGTAGTTTTAACTGTCGCAGTGAACAGATGGCGAGGGTTCTGAGGTTACTAGACTATGCCTTTTGTCAACTTTGTTTCACTAATAACATTCTATGACGCGGTCTCTCTGTATAATGGACATTTCACGCGTATTCAAAGTGGTATTGCAATGACAAATAAGGGCTGAAAAGGGGCTTAACAAGCCTGAAAAGAAATTGAAATGACTGTCAAAAATTATGTTACATTGGAAAGAAAGCAATTTCACACAAATATTTGGTTCAAATGGCTCTGAGCACTATGGGACTTAACATCTATGGTCATCAGTCCCCTAGAACTTAGAACTACTTAAACCTAACTACCCTAAGGACATCACACAACACCCAGTCATAACGAGGCAGACACACAAATATTTCTAACAACATTTTTTACTCTTAAGAAACAAAGCATAAGCAGGTCGTTTGCTATGATCTGCGCTCGTTAAAGTATCGAGAAAAAATGTAGAGAAACGATTTTGTCTCAACCTTACACTATTCGTACTTATTTGTTGTCTATACGTGTAAAAGTATGTAAGCCAAAATTTTGTTGAAGAAGACAGAATAAGGACTCCGTCAGAGTCTTCACCTTTTTCCGCTGGTAATATTTGTTTGTTTGCACCCCCCCCCCCCCCCCCCCCACACACACACACACCGGCGCGTTTTGGTGTGCACTAGGTTGTTACGAAATTTGTCATCTACTCACGTTCGTTGGTCGGCTTGCAGTTGCTTCTGAACACAGAAAACCTAACTTTTGCGCCTTGGTCGTAACTCAAAACATCTGTATCGCGAGGACGTATCGCATACTGCGAGAAGGTTTTGAAAATTGTAGCGGCACTTCTTTTCGTTATTTATGTCTGTCTGTGTGTGTGTGTGTGTGTGTGTGTGTGTGTGTGACAAATGCAACTGTAAGGTGAGGAACGAACGTGAATAGGTGGCAAATGAAGCAACAACATAGTGAACACACTATCCACAACGCTACACCAATTCCAATAGTACAACGCTGAAGTATACCTAAGATCACTTTTGCACATTTCTTAATAATACCCACTCATGCAGTTGCAGATGACATGCTGTATGTCGAAGGAACGACAACAAAGACACAGAAAAACTGCCGAAAATAACAACAAACGTAAAAACCATGGTGTCAAAGTATATAAGGTACTACGAAACTATTCACAGAATACAATATCTGGAACCAAACAGTACGCAAGTAATAATATTTATAATGGTGCTACTTTTGCATGTTGTAGAATAAAGAGAAAACACGTTGATGGTGGTGGCGACATTGTCACTGAAAACAGTTTGAGAACCAAAATAAAATAAATAAAAACAATAGTGTTCTGCATCGAGGCGGATCCAGAATCCCATATTACTGCCGAATAGGAATATTGGAAAACGTGCAGACTCCGTAAGTGGTTGACTGAGACGTTTTTGAGTTTGGAGAGATTAGTTAGGAAACGCGCATGGACAGAAATATGAGCCACCTCCCAGACGATGACTGACACACACACACACACACACACACACACACACACACACACACAGCCTGCCCCGAATGAAGGCCAGTCGATGGTTAGCCCGCTGGATGCCTGGACGGCAGTAGCAGCCGGCTGATGTGAGCGATTTGCGCGCAGCGGGCGCGCCGTGTTAACGAGCCGCGGGCACCGTGCCAGGGCCGTTCTGCTGGCTTCCCCACAGCACTGCCGCATCAATGTGGCCGTCACCCTCCGGCCTGCCTGCAACCTCTCCTGCACGGTTCGTCTACTATTTACAACTTCGTACTCTTCACAATTTGGTCGCCTGTCATTTGCATGTTCCATTCACAATAATTGCAATCTCTAGCTGTGATGTTAAACAGTCACTCCGTAAATTAACCGGTCGTTTGACGGTTTTATAAACTGCTCAATGGCTCGGTATGACTATTCATCTGCTTGGTGTCGTACTGACACAGCCAACTTACCACAGAGGTACACTTATCACTGTACACTTAGGTGACGAAAGTCATGGGATACCTCCTAATATCGTGTCGGACCTGCTTTTGCCTGGCGTAGTGCAACAACTGGACGCGGCATGGACCTGTAAGTCCCTTGCAGAAATATTCAGCCATGTTGCCTCTATAGCAGTCCATAACTGCGAAAGTATTCCCGATGCAGGATTTTCTGCACGAACTGACCTCTCGATTATATCCCATAAATGATCGATGGGATTCACGTCGGCCGATCTAGATACAATGTCCTTGAAACCACTGTGACACGGTGACATGGCGCAATGTCACAGGAACATGAATGGTTGAAAATGGTCTCCAAGTAGCCGAACATAATTTCGAGTCAACAATCGGTTCAGTTGGACCACTGGACCCAGTCCATTCCACGTTAATACAACCCACACCCTTATGGAGTCACCACCAGCTTTGTATGGCGCCTTATTGACAACTTCGGTCCATGGCTTCGTTTGGTCTAAACCATCAGCTCTTACTAGCTGAAATCCGGACTTATCTAACCAGGCCACGGTTTTCCAGTCGTCTGGGGACAACCCGTATGGTCACGAGCCTAGGAGAGACGCTGCTGGCGATGTTATACTGTTAGAAAAGGCAAACATGTCGGTCATCTGCTCCCATAGCTCATTAACGCCACATGTCGCCGCAGTGTCCTAACGGATACGTTCGTCTCACGTCCCGCATTGATTTCTGCGGATATACCATGCAGTGTTGCTTGTTTGTTCGCACTGATAACTTTACGCAAAGGCCGCTGCTTTCAGTCGTTAAGTGAAGGCCGCCGGCCACTGCGTTGTCCGTGGTGAGAGGTAATTCCTCGAATACGGTATTCCCGACACAGTCTTGACACTGTGGATCTCCTAATACTGAATTCCCCAACGATATCCGAAAAGAAATGTGCAATGCGTCTAGCTCCAACTACCATCCCGCGTTCAAACACTTAATTCCCGTCGTGCGGCCACAATCACGTCGGTAATCGCTGCACATGAATCACCTAAGTATACAGGACGACACCGCCAATGCACTACCCTTTTACACCTAGTGTGCGCGATACTACCGCCATCTGTAATGTGCATATTGCTATCCCTTCACTTTTGTGTAGTAAATTAAATAGGCTTGTGCGAATGTGACACGATTCCTCTCAATTTGCTACAGAAACTCTTCAATATGATCAGTTCAATAAACATACTATGACGAAAAGGGATCTTGAAATTAAACACCGAGTTTATTGTGTTTTGGGTTTACGAAAGGATTCGAAGTCCATGCAATCAACACTCACACCATCCACTTTACAGTTGGCTTATCCATTGGCCTTTTTGATTCCGTTTAAGTTTGTTCCATATTGCACAATACGCATCTTAGAATAAATACTCCGCTACCCCACTTGGCGCCAGTATTCCGCTTCCTCATCTCGTACATGTTCCCTCCATCAGACGACCCCGTAAACTAACGGCCTACTTGCCGTTTCTGCAGGCGCAAAATGCTCACCCAGCTACCTCGCTGACTACGCATCCCCGCGTCATCTGCGATCTTTGGTCATCGGAGATAAAATTCGATACATCGGAGCGGTATTGATATCTGTACCCTCACAGTTTACAATATGGACACCTTTAAATTTGTCCATGTTACAAGGAATTGGTTTGGTTGAGGCCTGTGACGCTATTAGGAAATTTACAAAGTAACATTTTTTCCAGTTTCAGTCAAGTTTCTTTTGTTTTTTTTCAGATAATATGTTCCCACTAGCTGCAAGTAGAAATGTCTTTGGCACCACTTGAACAATACCAGATACTGAAAGGTGCACAGTAACAGAAGTTATTAATCGTTATGGACAAGTGCACAAATATTTCGGAACACGCCCTGACTGACACATCTAACAAAAACTTCTTTTGCACTTGACAAGAATGTGTAATAGAAAAACTAATGTGCGAGGTGTGATCAAAAAGTAACGGGAATTTTTGTTTTTCTTAAACAGTCTTTATTTATTCAACAACAACTTTGTTCCCTTCAAAGTAATCCCCCTTATATATAACAAGCTTTTGCCAACGCTTTTTTCAATCTTGAAAGCACTTCTGGAACTCACTAATCGTTATGGTGTTCAATTCCTTCAGCTATTCCGGTTTCATTTCATCAACGGTGGTAAAACGGCGTCCTTTCATGGTTTTCTTCAGCCTCGGGAATAGAAAGAAGTCGCAGGGCTCCGTGTCTGACGAATACCGTGGCTAAGCAACAACAGGGTTTTGTTTTTTTCCAAGCATTGAGGTATGAGCGGGAGCATTATCGTGATGCAGTTTTCAGGAGTGGTTTGGCCGCAATTCTGGTTTTCTTCGGATTGCTTCACGGAAACGGCGCATATCTTCCAGGCACTACTCCTTACTGACCGTACGACCATAAGGTAGGAACTCATGATGCACAGTGGCTCTGTAATCGAAGAAAACAGTGAGAAGAACTTCAAAATGTGATCGAACCTATCCATTTGTTTTCGTTCTTGCCTCTTCGGGTAATATTCTTTGGGGCGATTGGGCCTCGGTTTCGATGTCGTACCTGTGTGTCCATGTTTCGTCACTTGCTATAACCTTCTTTATGAGTTCAACATCGTTGTCGACTTCATTCAACAATTCTTCAGCGATGTCTTCGCGACGTCGGTGTTGGTCGGAATTCTACAATTTCGGAAAAAAACTTTGCTGCTACACGTGTCATGCCCCAACATAAAAAAAAAAAAATGCTTGGCATGAGCCAAAGGATATACCGATATCACTAGCAACTTTCCTTGTCAACTCCTGTTAACTCAGACACTGCTCTGATTGTTAAACGGCGATCTTGTCGAACAAGTTTACCGATTTTTTCAATGTTTGCATCAGTTTTTGCTGACAATGGTCTGCCAGTGCGAGTGTCATCACTGGTGTCTTCGCGGCCATCTTTAAATCGTTTAAACCACTCAAACACTTGTGTTCGTGATAAACAATCATCGCCGTACACTTGTTGTAACATTACAAATGTTTCACTTGCAGATTTTCCTAGTTTGAAACAAAATTTGATGTTAACACTCTGTTCTTTCTGTACACTCAACATTTTCCGACGCACAGACAAAACGTCAACTACTTAAAACAGACGCCACGGGCAGACTGAGTGCAGGAGGCAGATGAAACTCGAGCAGTAGGCGGAGCGAGAGTCACGTGACAGGCCACGCGACTTTCAGCCTTATTGCATTCCTTTTATTGTTTCACCAGTACTAGTCCGGTTTTTTTCTAGCCACACCTCGTACTCAGGTGATCCATGTGAAACGGTTTCCAATGTGATTATGGCCGCACCACGGGAATCAACAGAATTTGGACGCGGACTGGTAGTTGCAGCTGGACTAGTGGGGCAACCCATTCCGGAAATCGTAATGTAATTCAATATACCGAGTTCCACAGTGGCAAGAGCGTGGCGAGAACACCAAATTTCAGGCATTACTTCTCATCACGGACAACGCAGTGGCCGTCGCCCTTCCCTTGACGACCGAGAGCAGCGGCGTTTGCCTAGCATTGTCAGTACGAACAGACAAGCAACACTGCGTGAAGTAACTGCAGAAATCAGTGTGCGACGTATGAAGAAAGGATCTGTTCGGACATTGCGCCGGAATGTGGCATTATGGCTATGGCAACAGGCGACCGAGCGGGGACCCTAGACGACTGGAAAACCTCGGTCTGGTCATATGAGTCCAGATTTCTGTTGGTAAGAGGTGATGGTAGGGCTCGAGTGTGGCGCAGACTTCACGAAGCCACGAACCCAAGTTGTTAACAAGCCGCTGCGCAAGATGGTGGTGGCTCCATAATGGAGCGGGCTGTTCAAAAATGTTCAAATGGCTCTGAGCACCATGGGACTTAACATCTGAGGTCATCAGTCCCCTAGAACTTAGAACTACTTAAACCTAACTAACCTAAGGACATCACACACACCCATGCGCGAGGCAGGATTCGTAGCTGTCGCACGGTTCCAGACTGAAGGGAGCGGGCTGTGTTTACATGAAATGAACTGGGAACTGTGGCTCAGCTGAACCGATCACTGACTGGAAATGGTCATGTTCGGCTTCATGTTCCCAAGCAACGATGGCGGTCCACAACTGTTCGCGATTGGTTTGAAGAACATGCTGGACAATTCGAGCGAACGATATGGCCACCCAGATCGCCCGACACGGATCCCGTCGAATATTTGTGGGACGTAACTGAGAGGTCAATTTGTGCACAAAAAGCCGCACCGGCAACACTTTCGCAATTATGGACGGCTATAGAGGCAGCATGGCCTAATATTTCCGCAGGGACTTCCAACGACTTGTTGAGTCCATGCTACGCAGAGTTGCTGCACTACGCCGGGCAACAGGAGGTCCGACACGATATTAGGAGGTATCCAATGACTTTTGTCACCTCAGCATATTGGACTGTAAAACCGACATGGTTAGCAGCTTCTACATAAAGATTTATAAATTCATCAAGGGATCTAAAGATGAAAAGATAAAACTCAATACCTAATTCTTCTTACTATAACTTTTATTGAACGTTCTATTAAATACTTTTGTTTTGTTTGTATATACAGGGTGAAAAGTATTTAAACCGACGAACTCTGGGAGGTTGTAGGGGACATCAAAACAAATATTTTTCCATAATGTCATTTTTTCCTATGAGGATTATTTAAACAGGTGGAGGCCGTATTACGCTCTTTGTAACACCGGAAATGCATATCCTCCTATTTCCATCTATTGTACTGTAAGTTTTTTCCTTATTTTGTTACCTGAATATATGACATTTCTGTGCCTTTATATATTGTAATTGTTTTACTATTTGTATATATATATATATATATATATATATATATATATGCATTTATGTCGATGTATTTGTTTCGGAAATATTATTTGTATTTTTACGCTGGGTCTTGCCTAGCGAAAACTGCTATCGAACGATTACATCGATAGGTCGTGTGAAGAATCAAAGTGTGTAGGATCTTTGGTAGTGTGAACTCTGCCGCGTGGAGCGCGGGCAGAGAGAGAGTCTGGCGGGAGTAGCGAGTGGAGCAGGTGTGTTGTGTGACGCTCCCGCGAGTTGCCGCGCTTTCGGGGTTCAGCAGCATGTAATTGCGCTCGACTTGCGATGATAGTTTCTGACATGGTGTCGCGGACGGGAAGCATTAGCTGGCGCACATCAAGAACCCGTTTCGCCTGGTGACCGTGTCGAGAAGAAGGCGCGCCAACATCCAGCTTCTGCAACAGCGACGGCCGACAATGAGTGACTGTCGCCACCTCCTCGATCGACGGCTTCAAACCTTCAATCAACCAACAAGGAAGACTAAAAGCACGTAAAGTTTTAGAACTGTATGGCAGACCTCAGCTTTTCAAATTGTTCCATTTGCCTCGCAAAATTACAGCAACTTAGCATGAACCTTTGTTGCTCATTGTCCCAATTGCATTGCCAAGCAGGGTCCCTTCCTTTTCCGAAATGAACCCGAGTGTCGTTGAAATTCAAACGCCAGCATTAAAATAATATAATTAGATTTCACTGCTTTAATTTCAAAGTTCAGTTAAAGTATTCATAGCTGGCTACAATATTTAGATTACACTAGCACAAATTAAGAGTGCGAGTTTTGTTAGCATATTTTAGCCTTCCTGTGACTGCAGCTCAGCTTGGTACGTACTAAATTTTACTATTGTTAATTGTTCAGAATCATTTAATTCAAGTTCAAAGTTAAATCTCTTGTTTCTAAATTGCGTAGAGTCAAGTTGCTTTTGAAATGATTGTTGAGGTAGTCCAAGACTAACCGTAGTTTACTGGATTTCGATGTGCTTCAGAAAGAAAGCTCACTATTAACTTCAGTCACTAAATTAACTTTCGATTTTCCGGTTTTATTAATTCTTTTGCTAAATTAAGTCAGAGTGTAGCGAAATTTATTACTTCTGACAAACTTTCAGTTTTCACACTACACGTGTCAACCTTCAGTTGCCACGCTTCTAGTGCTAATTATATGTGTAATAACCTGTCTTTTTCAGTTACTTTAGTAATTGTCCTTAGGACTGGCGACCGTGATTTCCCCCAAATCTCAAATATCTAATTACCGCTAGTTAATTGTTAATGTAACGGCCGCACATTTACTTTCTTTATTAACTTTACCCCTTTTCAAAATTAATTTCCACCAGATTCATTTGCATTTTTCCTTTCATTTAGATGTAACCCTTTCCTCCCTCTTTACCGACAGATTAACTTCGGTGACGATTGCTTTCCCAAATTTCCATTAGGTACACGCGGTTTAATTTTTCACTGTCATTAAGGTCGATAAGTGAGGGGGAGGTTACATCTTGAGTTGTTAGAGGTCGTTTTACGATCTTCTGTTGTTAGAGGGCGTATTATGCAACTGCTGTCCACCACTGTAGTAGTGCATTTTCTCCGTTTACTAATGGAGCGATACACCTGGAGTGAGTACACTGATATGGTTGGTGCGTACTACATAGCGCTCCACAACGGACGAGGTGTACAGCGGGTTTATCAACAACAATATCCTAATCGCCGTATCCCGCATCATATGACCTTTGTTGCTGTGTACCAACGTCTGCGTGAGACCGGGTCATTTAGCAGATTACCTGGATAGGGACGCCGGCGCACGGTAAGAACGCTGCAATTTGAGGAAGCTGTCTTGCAGCATGTGGAGCTGGATGCTTCAATCAGCACTCGTCCAATTGCACGTAACACGGGGACGAATCAGACGAATGCAAGAACAGTCCTTCGAAAGCAATTGTTACGTCCAATTCACTTACAGCGTGTCCACAACCAGGAACCAGTTGATTATCCACCTAGTGCACAGTTTTCGCAGTGGTACCTGAAACAGTGTGAAATGCATCCTACATTTCCATCCTCAGTGTTGTTTACCGATGAAGCAACGTTCGGGCTTGATGGAGACTTCAACATGCACAATTCGCATGTTTGGACTTAGGATAACCCACATGCCACAGTTACTAGCGCTCATCAAGTGCGGTTCTTCGCTAATGTGTGGGTCGGTGTTGTTGGGGAATGTTTAATTGGGCCGTATCTGCTACCGGGGCCATTAAATGGCAGGCACTATTAAAATTTTCTCGCCAGAGCATTGCCAGAATTGCTGGAAGACGTCTCGCTCCCTACAAGACAACACATGTGGTTCCAACATGATGGGGCGCCGGCACATTTCAGTCGTCGTGTGCATCGATTCTTGGACCAACGGTTTGCAGAAACGTGGATTGGGAGAAGTGGTCCTGTACCATGGCCTGCTGGATCCCCAGATATATCCCCTCTGGACTTTTTTGTGTGGATAGAGACGCGCAACCTTGTTTACGCTACTCCTGTTGCATCAGAGGAGGATCTGGTTGCCCGGATAGTGGCAGCAGCAGGAACAATTCAGGATTCTCCTGGGGTTTTTGCCCGTGTCAGACAGAACATGTCCCGACGATGTAGCCTTTGTTTACATGTCAATGTAGGCATTTTTGGAAATCTACAGTAACTGAAATTGGGTTGTGTTAATGTGTTGTCTCTTGATCATAAAAAAATGGAAAAGTGTTTGTTGGTTTAGTTAATTTCCCGCCAGAGAAATCTTCCTCTACCGGTTTAAAAACTCCTCGTAGGAAAAAATTACATTAGGGAAAAATATTTGCTTTGATAACCCCCACAACCTCCCAGAGTTTGTCGGTTTAAATACTTTTCACCCTGCATGTTCCAGAACTAACAAAAAGCTACGATTTAAACCTCCATTCGTGCCGATTCCGGGCACATGGCAAAATATTTTGTCACATAGAAGTATCTATAAACTGCAGTAAGTCTTAAGAAACTACCGTCTCATCTTAGCAACACATTCGTGCTTATCGAAATAACCTGAAGTAATTTTCTACTGTCTCCAAAAGAAAACAATTTCGTTTTGCAGCAAACCTACAATTGGGGTCCAGGATCTATCAACGGCTTTTGGCGAAGTCTTATTAACATTAGACGCGGAGTCCAGTCACTAAGCAGCTGGATTCGGACGCGGCCGCCGAGAGACAAGTGGGAGCAGATAATGCGGGGTTATCTGCCGGCTAAACGGCAGCCCAGTCCAGGCATAATACGGCGGCTGCCAGCAGATAAAGGCGTATGCCTATCGCGAACACACGACTACAAAACTCTGGGCGACGTGGCCTCTAAGCGACCACGTGCTGGAGGCGCGCTTATCTCGCGACACGCGATGTCCGACGTACTTGTCTGCGATATACTGTCAGCAGTACTCCCTCCGTAGGAGCCAACCTGGCACATCCTAGGCGACATAGCCGATGCAATATTTTTCACAGATACGTTCGCAGAGCACTAACTCTTTATTACAAAACATTTTAACAAATTATAATCTTGTAGCAATATGTGCTCTCCTCAACTTATATTTTTATCTCGTAATGTATCACGTGGTTCCCAAGTCCGTGGAAGTTTTGCTTTGCATGTTGGTATTCTGGTTGCAATGTGTTTATGTATAAGCTGTCATTTTTTATTTATTGTTCACAGTTGCTATTTGAGTTTACATCTTGTCATTTGGTCGTTTGGAGATACAGTGTCCATTATTTACGCAAAAAAGCCTTACGAATGCCTGCACTATTCACTGTACCTAGCAAGTGCGAAAGTAGATTTTAATCTATATTGCTAATTAAAGCAAAATCAAGGAACCGACTGAACAATGAAATATTACATACGATATATATCGACTGACCTCAAAGCTATGTATATAAAGTAAGATATAAATTGGCAATATCAAGAGTCTCATTGGATCATCATTTCTTGGTGCTATTTTAAAAAGACCACTCAAGTTATATTTATTGAGGGTGTTTTTGCTTTGTCGTTGCAAATACATAAATGCGAGTGGAGCTGTGGACTTAAGAAAAAAAAAAATGGATTGCCAAGTGGAGAAATCGGAACATTTCCGGCATTTTCTTCGGTTTGTGTTCAGTAGAGGGGTGACAGCAACGGAGGCAGCCACAAATATTTACGCCATACAAGGTGTAATGCCAGTGGACAGAGCACAGCAAGAAAATGGTTTTCTCGTTTTGACGTTAGTGACTCTCCACGCTCAGGGAAACCTTCGGGGTTTGATGAAGATAGTTTAAACACATTAATCCACAGTGATCCACGTCAGTGTACACGAGAACTGGCAAATGTGATGAATTGCCGTCATTCCACCATTACGCGACATTTGCATGCAATGGGGAAGTTTCAAAAATGGGGTGTATGGGTACCTCATGCTCTAAGCCAGAACACAAAAATCTGGTGGCCATACTTGCATTTCTGTCAACTGGCTCGTGAACAACACCGAACATTTCTGTTCCGTATATTTATTGGTGACCAGAAATGAAGTCTTTGCGCTAACACAAAAAAATGAAATGAATGGTTGAGCCCAAACGAAGCAGCAGCTCTCTGTACACAGACCTGCTCACATCCACAGGAGATCATGTTATGCATCTTGTGGAACAGCGACGGTGAGGTGTACTACGAACCGCTCCCCCAAGGTGTAACCATCAGTGCTGATAACTACTGTCAACAACTGAGACGTCTTACAGACGCAGTCCAAGAACAACGTCCAGGGAGACTGCGCGAAGTGAGGCTACTCCAAGATAACGCCCGCCCGCATTCTGCGAGACTGACAAAAAGCACTACGGCCTACAGGGGTTAGGTTGGGAAGTCATTACGCAAAAAGCACTACGGCCTACAGGGGTTAGGTTGGGAAGTCATTACGCACTCACTTAACTCACCCCAACTTGCGCCCTCAGATTTTCGCCCTTTCTGGTCTCTATCGAGTAACTTTCAAGGAACTTGCTTTCCAAATGAAAATTAGCTCCGAATATGATTCGACAAGTTTTTCGCCTGAAAACCACGGGATTTATACAGTCACGGAATGGAAAATTTATCCCAGCGTTGGAAGTCTGTAAATAGTGAAGGAGAATACATGACTGATGACTGAAGTCTGTTATGTGTATCTGTTGTGCTAAACTTAACGGAAAAAAGCTACGCGTTTATGCAGCAACCCAATATTTTATAAACTAATTGAAGTGCTTGCCATGAGAAGTCCATTGTCTCCTACGGTGTTTTACTAGTTTATGGAAGATTCTTAGGAGAAGGCGTTGGACTCGGCAAATTTTAAGCCTGTCATATTTTGGAGTTGCGTGGTTGACACATTTTTGCAGTGGGGGCTCATGGCAAGGGGAAACCTACAACTCTCAGACCATCTTAATTATATTCATGGGAACATGAAAACGCCGAAGAAAAGGAGGCATCCGTCCTTTTGCAACTGGGTAGTAACACCCAGTTGCAAAAGGACGGATGCCTCCTTTTCTTCGGCGTTTTCATTCACCAGGAAACTGAAGACGCAATGTCTTTTGCAAGCCGACAGTAACAACCTATATGTCCCTGCGAGCGGGCAGCTGCTATTATCCGGCGTTGACCCATGGCGTCTTCAGTAAACTTGTACGCAGTGCACATATGACAAGGAACATCTACAGGAAGAACCGTATCACCTCAAAAATTTTACAAGTTCATAGCTATCCCCTACGGCATGCGAAGATCCGAAAGGCTCTGCAATTCAAACTGAAGATTGGTGTCAACATCAAGAAGCTGAAAAGGTTCAAATCTTTGGCCTTCCTATCGCCCGAAAAGAACATTCTGTAATAGGTCGCATAAACTGAATGCACTATTTTACAGTTCAAGAACGTTGCGTGGAACTATGACACTAAACCTAAGGCACGATAAATCTGCCGTGGCAACGCGCTGAAATCAGGCTGGCAATGTGACGGACTACGAAAACGTCCATATATCAAAACCTGTATCATTCTTCAGTGAATCGATTTTCACAGAATCCGTTGAAATGCCTGTGTCGAGTGATTAAAGTAACTGTCATGATATTTTTAAGCTTTTTAAAAAAAAAGTGGAATCCAGCACTGACAAAAGTTGGCACGTTCTGACGTAATACATCTATACTCCGCAAACCAGCTTACGGTGTGTGCAGGGGAGTATTTTGTGTATCAATCACTACCATTCTATCTCCCCCCCCCTCCCCCTTCCCTCCCTCTTGTGTTCCAGTCGCCAACGGTTCGCGGGAAGAACGATTATTCGTAATCCTCCGTGTGATCTCGAATATTCCCCGCGAGAACCGAACAATAAAAAAGTGTCAAGACGGCAAATGCAATTTCTCGCATTAATTTCTAAATCTGTCTACATTATACGGGGCATGGTAAAAAGTAAGTAAACTATTCATTATTTCAAAAGTAATCGCCGTAACAATTATCCCATTGTGAGACGACACAGTCAATGCCTTCACGAAATAATGTCTGCGGTTACCTACGGAACTGTGATTGTACCTAAACAGGCACTTCATCGTCCAAACCAAATCAACGGACACGAATGCCTTTCTTCAGGGTTCAAAGCGAGGGACTGTACGGAGTGTGAGGAAGGGGTTCCCAGCGAAACTTGTGTAGGGTATCCTAAACAACCTTGGCAACGTGGCGGGCATTTTGACGGTGGTTGTTCGGATTGCGCTACAGAAGTTTCACCGTGAAGGCTGTACACTTCCTCCATACAGTCCCAATCTCTTCCACGCGATTTCCATATTTTTGGAGCTCTGATTTGCTTCGGAAGAACAGGTGCACGCCTATGTACAATCATGGCTCCACAGGCAACCGCTATTACTTTTCCAGGAAGGCACTGACCGTCTTGCCTCGCAATGAGATTAATGTATTAACAGCTGTTGCGACTGCTTTTTAAGTAATAGACAGTTTACTTTCATTTTTCCATCTGTCATGTTTTCATTTGACGGCCCCTTATGCCTTATTTTTAAGAGTAGAAATAAAAATTAATGAACTGTCTATAACAATAAAATGAGTTTCAGTAAATAATTCGAAGCCTTCCTGAAAAACGAAAATTCACCTCGATTTGAATTTTTATGTTTTCACTGGACCTTCATAAAATTTTACAAAAGCATACGCATTCCAGTAAAATTTACTTGCCGGACCCTGGACTAATCTCTAGGGGTTAGCTGTTTCCAACCCGTTGCTTCCGACGAATAACGCATTAACAATGCAATGGGTTTTCAATTGTGACTTTTAGCATTTTTTGAAAACAGTATATAACAGCTTCCGATAAAAAAATGTTTATTTTCGATTATCCGTATTTTCAGTTACGTGTGCAGTCCCGAGTCCTCACTAACCCAGATAATTGAACTCTACTGTATTTGCTTTTTACTTTTATTACAACTACAGGGTGTTACAAAAAGGTACGGCGAAACTTTCAGGAAACATTCCTCACACACAAAGAAAAGATGTTATGTGGACATGTGTCCAGAAACGCTTAATTTCCATGTTAGAGCTCATTTTAGTTTCGTCAGTATGTACTGTACTTCCTCGATTCACCGCCAGTTGGCCCAATTGAAGGAAGGTAATGTTGACTTCGGTGCTTGTGTTGACATGCGACTCATTGCTCTACAGTACTAGCATCAAACACATCAGTACGTAGCATCAACAGGTTAGTGTTCATCACGAACGTGGTTTTGCAGTCAGTGCAATTTTTACAAATGCGGAGTTGGCAGATGCCCATTTGATGTATGGATTAGCACGGGTCAATAGCCGTGGCGTGGTACGTTTGTATCGAGACAGATTTCCAGAGCGAAGGTGTCCCAACAGGAAGACGTTCGAAGCAATTTATCGGCGTCTTAAGGAGCACGGAACATTCCAGTCTATGACTCGCGACTGGGGAAGACCTAGAACGACGAGGACACCTGCAATGGACGAGGCAATTCTTCGTGCAGTTGACGATAACCGTAATGTCAGCGTCAGAGAAGTTGCTGCTGTACAAGGTAACGTTGACCACGTCACTGTATGGAGAGTGCTACGGGAGAACCAGTTGTTTCCGTACCATGTACAGCGTGTGCAGGCACTATCAGCAGCTGATTGGCCTCCACGGGTACACTTCTGCGAATGGTTCATCCAACAATGTGTCAATCCTCATTTCAGTGCAAATGTTCTCTTTACGGATGAGGCTTCATTCCAACGTGATCAAATTGTAAATTTTCACAATCAACATGTGTGGGCTGACGAGAAGCCGCACGCAATTGTGCAATCACGTCAACATAGATTTTCTGTGAACGTTTGGGCAGGCATTGTTGGTGATGTCTTGATTGGGCCCCATGTTCTTCCACCTACGCTCAATGGAGCACGTTGATTTCATACGGGATACTCTACCTGTGCTGCTAGAACATGTGCCTTTAAAAGTACTACACAACATGTGGTTCATGCACGATGGAGCTCCTGCACATTTCAGTCGAAGTGTTCGTACGCTTCTCAACAACAGATTTGGTGACCGATGGATTGGTAGAGGCGGACCAATTCCATGGCCTCCACGCTCTCCTGACCTCAACCCTCTTGACTTTCATTTATGGGGGCATTTGAAAGCTCTTGTCTACGCAACCCCGGTACCAAATGTAGAGACTCTTCGTGCTCGTATTGTGGACGGCTGTGATACAATACGCCATTCTCCAGGGCTGCATCAGCGCATCAGGGATTCCATGCGACGGAGGGTGGATGCATGTATCCTCGCTAACGGAGGACATTTTGAACATTTCCTGTAACAAAGTGTTTGAAGTCACGCTGGTACGTTCTGTTGCTGTGTGTTTCCATTCCATGATTAATGTGATTTGAAGAGAAGTAATAAAATGAGCTCTAACATGGAAAGTAGACGTTTCCGGACACATGTCCACATATTTTCTTTCTTTGTGTGTGAGGAATGTTTCCTGAAAGTTTGGTCGTACCTTTTTGTAACACCCTGTATATTTTCCAAAGACTGAATTTCTAACTCTTCCCAAGCAACTATTTCTCTGTTCTGTCTCCTCGCTCAATCCGACATTGGCTTTTTATATCTCTAGTTTCGACATCGTTCAGAGATTTCCCTTCCAAGCGATCGAATGCGTGAAGTTATTAAATCTTCAAGATCATTTACTTATTTTGAGTGGAAAATATTTGTGCTGCTTCCAGCAAGCTTGCTATTTCAATATCGTTCTTTCTTAACTTGAACTCCCCACTGAGCATCCCATCTCCTTCTTTCACTGCTAATCTAAAGCACCATCTCTCAACGAGATTGCATTGCAGTGGCTTTAGCAACACTAAATTCCGATACCAATAACATATAATTTCGTCCTAGTTCCCAGACTGTAGTCGTAACTCAACAGTTACGTGCAATGAACCGATTATCAAGAAACACTATTTTGATGTTTCATTAAGAAGAAGCAGGACACACTCTTGTGTCACTTGCATCTGTGAAATCCTGCACACAACACGTAATATTCAGGCTAATTTATTCTTTACTACCAGGCATAAGTCTATGTTAAATTTATCCTTTATTACCAGACGTAAGTCTATCTTCCATCTCATGTTTCTGTGATTTGAAAAACATTTTTAGACAACGAAATCGTACAAATGGAACGTTTGCGGAATATCGTCTAAGTAAGTGTGTAGGAGACAATATACATTTATTTTTTGAACAGAAATTATACTTGATTAGGCAAAAAAAAATACCGCTGACCCCCCAACACACACACACACACACACACACACTCTACTACGAACACTTAAAGTGAACACTTGACATACTGCTAAAGCTTTGTATCTGCAACTAACTTCTACATGCTACTTCACCTGACAGCTCTCCCAGAAAATTAGCGTGAGCTTGATACACGTCGTAACGTACCTGAAACAGAAAATTTTTCTTTAATTTTCCATTTTAATGAGACAAAGACAACTGCAATTAATGTATTATATGCTTTGGAAATAATGTTCTTATACTAATTATTAGTTAATTTCTGTCATATTATTTTGGTTGATAAGAAATGGAAACAGCCTTCATACTTACACGTGACTTTTTCAAAAATGTATCTCGAGAAACACAAAACCGGAACACTATAACACAGCAATCAAACCAGAGTCATATTATAGGGTTGAAACCTTCTGAATAATTTCAAAACAAAGAATGAAAAATAATCAAGAAACTTTTAGGTCAAATATGCGCTTAAAAATGAACATACAGACTCCGAGTAAATAAGGATATTCAAAAGCATACCGACATATATTCGGACGCGACAGAAGATAGCCCAAAATTTTATGCGTATATTAAAAGAATAAAACCGTCCGGGTTAACTAGCCAAGTTTTGGGATTCTATGAAATTCGCAGTAAATCTAAAACTGAAAAAGAAAGAATTGCAGTGAAAAAGGAAGACCTGAAAGAAGCACTGGTAGGACAACAGGAAATATAAGACACAAAAAATTAGCCAACAAAATTTATGATAAGAGAGCTGATAAGGCAGGAACATCCATGAAGACAGCAACTTCTCAGAGACGGAAAGTAATATGGAGACAAGAAGTCACGCTGAAACAAAAGCTTGAAAGCGCTTGGTGGCAAATCGCATGGCCTAGTACAATAGAGAGATGATTAATAATAATAACAATAATAATACCAATTACGATATATACACTGCGCAAGTCACCGTATTGTCTGTGGCGGACGATACTCTGTCTCTCTCGCCCCCACCCTTTCCTATTCCAGTTGGTGTGACCGTGCGCGGGAAAAGTCATTCCGCATTAACTCGTATCTCTCCAATTCTACCTTCACGGTTTTTATGCGAGTAAACCACAGAGAACTGCAGAACGCCTCTCTTGCAGAGTCTGTCACTGGACTTGCTGACAAGTAAACTTAATCAAGGGATACACTTCGATTTTGATTGGCTTGGAATATGTTGTAGTGTAGAGGGAAATACGAGACATGCCCATATAGCCGTTAATGCGGTGAAACATCCCCTTGAAAAATACGGAGTTTAATTTTTCTGAACGAATACCCTCGAAACCAACTGACAAAAAAAACTTCAAATAAAAGTTGTACGGTTTTAACGTACGCTAAAAAAACTGCGTCCGAACAGTCTTTGAAGGCCCAATGGTACTGAGCGACCGCCGTGTCATCCTCAGACCATAGGCGTCACTGGATGCGGATCTCAGAAGTGCTGAGTGCACCCCGCTTGCCAACAGCGCTCGGCAGACCGGACGGTCACCCATCTAAGTGCCAGCCAAACCCGACAGCGCTTAACTTCGATGACATGACGGAAGCAGTGTTATAACTGCGGCAAGGCCGTTTGCTAGGACACACAAATTTGTCGAAAAAGTCTTTTTCCTAGATCCCCTCCCCCGATTTTTTTTTCATTTCGAGATTTGACAAGTAGTAAAACGTATTATTCAATCATATATGATGAGGTGGTATTTCGAAGACGCATTTTTCAGGAATAAGCTCATAAGCTAGAAATATCTTTGTATCGGTGTATACGCCCGCCCGATACCTGTTCACTTCGATGCCAATTGTCGTGCTGGTTGTGTAATAAGTTTTCTACAGATAAATATATTCTACGTATATATTTTCTTTTAATTTTATGAAATATAAAGTATCTCGTGATGTAATTGAACTGTGTTTTCTATTTTACATTTGGTGTATTTTTTAAGTTGCAACCTTTTCAGATTTAATTATATTATACTGTATTTGAAATTGTTCGTAAATGTTTGAAAATGTGTACAACAATGTAAAAGCTGCAGAATTGTTCCGATAAATAAAATGCTGAATGAACTTTTATATAGGGAATTTCTAGCTTGTTTCTGACAAATGCGTCTTTGGAATACCACTTCATCATTTATGATTAAAATTGGTATTAACGATGCTATGCGTTTTGCTGTTAGTCAAATGTCGAAATGAAAAACAAAATAACCGGGGAGAAGTTCCGAAAAAAAAAAATAAAGTTTTCGACAAATCTGGATGAAACACAATAATTGCGTTAAGAACTATAGAACTTTCACTTGAAACTTTCTTTTCACATGTGTAACCGCTTTAACAGTATTCACTCGGAAATATTAAAATCCTTTTTTAAGGGGGTGTTTCATCCCCTTAACGGTCGTGTGGGCATGTACAAAACATCTGTCTCTCTTATTTTGCTCTACACTACAACATATTCAAAGACGATCAAAATCGAAGTGTATGCCTTGGGTAGGTTTACTTTTATCACCGTGACGCTTTCGCGCTTACTAAATGAACCTGTAACGAAACGTGATGTTCTTTCGATCTTCTGTGTTTCCTCTATCAATCCCATCGGGTGCGCATCCTACAACAATGACCAACATTGAAGTATCGGTCGAACGAGAGTTCTGTAAGCTACCTCCTTCGCGCGTGGACTTCTTGAGGAGTCTTCCAGAGAACCTTAGTCTGGCATCTGCCTTACCTGCGTTTCATGTGGTCTTCTGCCCGTTTATGCTCAATACATTACATGTGTTCACGTTGAGGGTAGACTGCCAACCCTTACGGAAAGTGTCTTCCTGCGTTGCGCCACTACCTTCTGGTATTGCGACTTCTCTGCGTAATGGAAGTAATGCCTCTTAATTTTTTTTGTAAACTCTTACAATTTTTTATATTACACGAACCTCGTTAACATTTTATACACTTATTCTTCATCCTAAATATTTATTTCCCAGCATAGTCACTTTGGCGACGAACTCATTTCTCCCAACGAGAGACCAGTTTGTTGTTATCGTCAGTGTAGAATGTTTGACTTTGTTGACAGAGCCATGACCTCACCTCTACTTGCTCCGTTCCATCACCATTATAATGAAGTCCTCGGGAATTTTGGAAACAGATGAAAATCGGATGGGACCAAGGCGGGACTATACAGACTCTGACTATGATCGATGGTAGTGAACGCAAAGCTTGTATTGTTGCAGATGTCGCGCCGCTCGTGTGTGACCTGCACTGTCTTGCTGAAGGAGAGGGTGCCCCATGTGTGGACGAATTCTTCGAATTGTAAACTCGATCACAACACGCTTAACGCTTTTTCTCAAGCACTGACGTAGTTTTTATTATACACAGCCATGTTACACTACAGTTCGGAGCCCAACAGCGGCAGAAGGTTAACTTGCGTCAGCGACCGCGTAATATGCGTGACATAAATACCTCAACCGATACTGAAAACACTATAAAAACATTCAGAGGCATCACTTTTCAGCGCGTCCTCGTACTACGGCACCATTACACGTGGAAAGCCTCACGAAACTACCGGCTAGGTCACATAACAGTCTGCTGCGATACGTCCTAAGTTACTTTCACGTTGAATATTTCTCTCCGTTCGGAATAACATGTTGTGATCCGCCTGCTAGAAACTCTTCAATCCACTCACGCTACTGCTCTCATAATCCGTACGCTCGTATTTTGTTAATCAGGCGGCAGTGCGGAAGTGTATCTAACGCCTCCGAAGTCAACGAACGCGGCATCAATCTGGCGACGGTATGTACCGCTGTTCGGGCCTCGTGGACAAACAAGGCGATCTAAGTTTTCGCAGCCCAAGTCATTTTCGAAACCTATGTTGAACCTAGAGAGGAGATGTTCCGGTCTCCAGAAATGTCCTAATACACGAGCATAAAACATGTTCCAAAATTCTAAAATAGACCGACGTCAGAGATACAGGCCCATAATACTGTGTGTCTGTTAAACGACCATTTTTGAAATGGAATAGCTTGAGATTTTTTTGCAATGACTAGAAACACTTCGTTCCTCTACCGATTTACGATAGTGAGTGACTCTGAGGAATATCTGATGCAAATAAACTTTTAAATAACTAACAGTGATCTTTTTAACGGAGTAGTGACAAGACAGCTGGTAGTGACAGTAGTAGAAATAGTGGTAACAGTGATGGCAGTGGTGGCAGTATTAACAGTGGCAAAAGAAATATTTTCCTTTGTTTCTTAGTACTACCGTGGTTTCTATTAACATGAATGAATGTGTAAACACGACGTACTATTATAGAACACTAGACACTAGGTAATGCTTTATGATAATTTAGAGCAAAAAAAAAAACGATAATGTCGTGGCGGGACTTCAAAAAAAATACCATGGTTGCTAGATCAGTAGATTCGCTGCTTATCCAAATAAGACGTTGAATATCAGAAAAGAGTCACGTATGTTGTGGACGTTACGTGCTCTCAGAAACTACTACGTTGTTCTAGAGTGATGCACAGGAAAAGGTACGTGGCCAGGAGCTCGGTTAAGACCCTGACAGGGCAGGCGTTGGCGTTCACACCGGGCACATGTCTGCCCTCCCGAGCGAGGTGGCCCGGTGACTGGTCGCAGCACTCGTATTCCGTGGAGAGCGTGTCATCCACATTTAAGTTTTCCGTGGTTTCCCAAAACACTTACTGAAGAGGTTTACTTTGAAAGGATACAGCCGATTTACTTCCTCTGTCCGAGTATAGGAAAAATGAATGGGCACTAGAACGACTACAGACCCATACGATGAGGAAGTTTTCGGAAGATAAGAAGTCAAGGAAGCTAACTAGTGGTCTTAAGTTCTCCTTACAGGGCCAAACGAAATAAGAATAATTACGAAAGATTCACATAACAGCTTTCAGAATGAAAACTTAATGCCAGTACTGAAGGATGAAATTCGCTACTGGCACGAATACTTCCTCCATGGGCTTAAAGAAAATTAAACGATCTGTTGTGATGTGCTGCTTCGAGGAATGTAACCCACAACGACACAATAAAATTCCGTTTGTATTTCGCAACAGACCTGGGTTAGTTATAATTGTGAAAACGCGGTTTTACATTAAAATGCCGAAGTTGCAAGAGTGCCAGCCCCATAAAGAATTTAACAAAAAATAGTTTCCCCAAGATATCGAAAATGTCATCATCATCATTGTGGGCTACCAGTTAGGGGAAACGGGAAAACCCATCCGATCAAAAGTATCCGGACACCCCTTTGTAATCCGAAATTGACCACTAACTGTCACGAGTGGCGTATCGCCAGTATGGAAGAGAAGCAGTAACAGCATAATAGCTCCGTCACGGAAGCTCAGTGACTTCGAATGTAGATTAGTCATTGGAAGTCACCTGACAAGGGAACCTCCCCTTCGCACCCCCCTCAGATTTAGTTATAAGTTGGCACAGTGGATAGGCCTTGAAAAACTGAACACAGATCAATCGAGAAAACAGGAAGAAGTTCAAGATAGGCAACATCAAGGATAGCGTGAGCTCAGGAGCGCCGTGGTCCCGTGGTTACCGTGAGCAGCTGCGGAACGAGAGGTCCTTGGTTCAAGTCTTCCCTCGACTGAAAAGTTTACTTTCTTTATTTTCGGAAAGTTATGATCTGTCCGTTCGTTCATTGACGTCTCTGTTCACTGTAATAACTTTAGTGTCTGTGTTTTGCGACCGCACCGCAAAACCGTGCGATTAGCAGACGAAAGGATGTGCCTCTCCAATGGGAACCGAAACCATTTGATCGCAAGGTCATAGGTCAACCGATTCCTCCACAGGAAAACACGTCTGATATATTCTATACGACACTGGTGACGGCATGTGCGTCACATGACAGGAATATGTTGTCGACCCACCTAACTTGTACACTTGGCGAATGGGTAAAAAGATTCTTCTACCTTGCCCGATTTAGGTTTTCTTGGGGATGTTTGTCACATAAACTGCAACAAATGAATGCAACAGTTTCAGAGTCGCACAGTTTTCCCTGTGCTCTGTCAGAACATATGTTTTTGACGTTTTCAAATTTTCCCGTGTGTAGACCGTCAAATCCTGCATATGTCCAAGCAAATCTGAACATGTGCTGGAATTTTGGAGGGCGAAGGTGATTATGTGTGAGTGCCTGAACTTTGATAATTGTCTGAAAATAAAAAATAAAACTTTTCACTCGAGGGAAGACTTGAACTAAGGACCTCTCGTTCCACAGCTGCTCACGGTAACCACGGGACCACGGCGCTCCTGAGCTCACACTATCCTTGATGTTGCCTATCTTGCGCATGGACTACTCAGTTTGTATATTTTGCTTATTTTTTTCATAGTTCCACACAACTTCTTCCTGTTTTCTCGATTGATCTGTGTTCAGTTTTTCAAGGCCTATCCACTGTGCCAACTTATAACTAAATCTGAGGGGGGGGGGGGGGTGAGATGGGTAGGTTCCCTTGTGAGTAACAAATCCAAGAGGGATACTTCAACCCTTCTAAAGCTGACCTAGTCGAATATTGGCGATGTGACTGAAGTGAAAACGCGAATGAACAACCACATCTCAAACAAGACCACGCACATCTTCAAGAACTGACGGACAGAGTCCGTCAACCAAAGCGTACGGTGGTTATGAAAAATTGCATGAAATCAGCGGAAGGAATCACTTCTGAGATACAAAGCGCTACGAGCAGTCGGGCTAGCACAACGGCTGCGCGCAGGGAGCTAAGAAGAATGGGGTACAGCTTCACATCAGCCACACATTTCTGTAGCCTGTGCTAAGCGACGCTTGAGGTGGTGTCAAGAGCGACGCCACTGGACAGTGGACTGTCTAGTCTGTGGCAATCCGACGGAAAGATTTGGGCGAATGCGGAGGACATTCCCAACTTTCATGTGTTGTGCCAACAGTGAAGTACGGAGCAGACTGCTCTATTCTGAATTGCTCATGCATTCCAAACCCACTTCCCTTCCTTCTAATCATGTGACCAAATCACAGCAGTAAAAACCAGAGTGAGAAACATGGTGAACAGTGTGTGGATGGCGAAACCACAAATATAGAACAGTGATAAAAGTGGTAGTGCGACCTCCAGACCAGATGTGAGGAAACGCAGATCAGCAAATCTTAAGTAATTACATTTTTACAAAAAATAGCGAAGTGAACTGTTTGATAGTCTACAACCAACAAAACTGTATCATTATAGATCCCACTGATTATACCTTAGAACAGGAGAAGGCGAAACGCGTATGGGATAAATAAAATAACTAGCAGCAGGAAAAAGCAGTTTGATTTGCAAAACAAGTATTTATATGCTTGCTGCGGAGGAAGGCCACACAAACAAACTTGTTATAATTAACGTAGAACTATTTCAAATTTTTTTCCTGGACACGAATATTGGAATGGAACCAGGGAACGTTACACGGCAGCCAAGTGAAGTTTATCCATCAGAAGTATTCAAGCAAACCTAAGATTACCATCGTGTCGCCTGACACACTGAAGAAACAGTCATTACGTTGTTTCGGCCTACTATGTCATTTTCGGCTACTTTACCCTAAGCGTCTCACGCTCTCATCCTACCATCGCGCCATAAGCAGCCCCTCTCGCCTACACACTGTGTTGAATGGTGTACGAGTAAATGCTTCGGAATGCTGTATCTACACTCTCCGTCCGCAGCTCTGAGTTGCTCGTCTGCCGGGCACGTGCATTAGCTTTATTGCTGAGCCCGCGGGTAAAGAGTGGCAGTAATTGCGATATCGGCACAATATCGTTGAAAGCCCGCCCTTGCAGACCGACTTTACGCCGCTTTTGTGTCGCGAATAAAACTTAGCAGTTAGGCGAGGGCAGGCGGAGGAAAAAGAACGACAACCAGGAAGCCGGGGAAAATGACCGAGACGGCGTTGCGCGAGACCTGTGACGAGGGGAGGGGGCGGGGGGAGGGGCGCTGACGTCCGTGAAAACGTAAGGTCAGACAGCGCCGTGCGTAGCATAGAAGCAGCAGCAGCTACCGGACTGCCGCTCCGGGAGCAATTAGGAGCGTACACTACGGATGGTGCGTGCCACACACATCCAAGCCCGCGGTAAAACAAGCTGGCGTATGAGACTACAAGTTAAGGGCCAAACTACGCAACACCAGCTTCCCATCTACTTCCCTCCATACCTTGATCATTTCTCTAATTATATGCATTAAAACAATTTTAAACAGTCTTAGGAACACAGCAATCGATTGTTGAAACTTAAGACAGTTCTAATCGCAATTTATTTCATCTGATAACCGGTTATGGTTTTACAACCATCTTCAGAGTAATTTCGATGGTGAGGCCACAGCATCGACGTTGTACCTAATACCTATTAGGTATCAATCACTTGTGCAGAGGCAACATCATGTGATGATGATGATGTCCATGCAAGCACGAGACGCGATGTTGCCTATCTACAAGTGAATAATATCTTGAGGTATTACATCGTCGATTCTATCCGTCCACCAAGGAAATTAAATTAGTCTGTAGAGGGTTGTATAATGGTAACTTTTGTATTTAGACAAGATATCTGCATGGTAAAAAAAATGATAAAAAGAATCCGCTAAATGTCAGTTAGACGGTAAATCACAAGATCTAAAGGCTATAAACTGAACTAAATAATTAGGTATTACAATTGCGAATAACTTAAATTGGGACGATCACAATGATGATGTCGCGGGGCAAGTACACCAACGACTGACATTTACTGGCAGATCACTTAAAGAATGTAACAGGTTTAATAGAGAGACTGTGTACACTACGCTTGTCCGCCCTCTTCTGCAGTTTTGCGGTGCAAAGTGGGATCCGCATCAAATAGGATTGACGAAGGACATCGATTAAGTTCAAAGAAGGGCAGTTCGTTTTGTGTTATTGAGAAACAGGGGAGAGAGTGCCACGGATATGATACACGAATTGGGGTGGCAGTCATACGGCTTCACTAATTTTCTCCTCAGAGTGCGAAAATATTTTGCTGGCACCCACCTACATAGGGAGAAACGATCATCGTAGTAAAATAAGAGAAATCACATCCCAGAGCTCGTACGGAAAGATTTCAAGGGTTCGTTTTGCCCGTGCACTGTTCGAGAGCGGAATGGCAGACAAGCAGCTTAAAGGTGGATTGATGAACACACTGCCAGACACGAGTAATTGTGAAATGAAGAGTAATCATGTAGGTGTAGGTGTGCAAAATTAAAGCAAAAATGGTTCAAATGGCTATGAGCACAATGGGATTTAACTTCTATTGTCATCAGTCCCCTAGAACTTAGAACTACTTAAACCTAACTAACCTAAGGACATCACACACAGCCATGCCCGAGGCAGGATTCGAACCTGCGACCGTAGCGGTCACGCGGTTCCAAACTGAAGCGCTTAGAACCGCACGGTCACACCGGCCGGCTAAATTAAAGCACAAAAGTAGCTTTCGTCTGATGTGTCACATGTAAATAACATAATTCGATAGAACTAGGAACATAAAATCAGTTGCTTGAGACTGCAGTCTCGTGTGTGTGTGTGTGTGTGTGTGTGTGTGTGTGTGTGTGTGGAGGGGGGGAAGGGGTGTTTTGTGGACGAAGGCCTTAATGGCCGAAAGCTTTATTTATTTGTGACAGTCTTTTTACTGTGCCTACCTGAGACTCAGCATCTCCGCTATATGGTGAGTACCAACCTTCCTTTTCATAATATTGGAACTAGGAGCATAGAGGTGCTACAGTACAGTAAGTATCTGAAGTAACTACGCAATGACACAACAGAAATGACACTTTTTCAAGGACAATAATTACACTGACGCCATGGCGACTTTTCTCGGACCCCTGGACGTTACAAAAGGCGTGACATGGCTCTTAATAGATTGTGTGATCACCACGGACAGTAATGCACGCTCTGCAACGTGTTTCCATGCTGGCCACAAGGCTGCTAAGTGTTTTGTGGTAGGGCGGGATCTTAACTGCTGGATGAGCATACGGATGTGCTGCAGTGCGTCTCCCCAATGCATCCCAAACGTGCACGAAGGGATTTAAATCGGGGAAACGGGCAAGCCGGTCAATTCGGCAAATATCCTCTCGTTCCGAGAGCTCCTCCAACTGCGCAGTTCTATAATTTCGCGAGGTTGTCATCCATAAAAATGAACTCAGGGCCGAATGCACCCGTGAAAAGACAGACATGGGGAAGGAGTAAAGTGTCACAATAACGTTGACCGGTGAGTTTACCGTGTTCAAAGCTTTGCAGACAACACCAGGTCTACAAAACGATCATGTTCGACAGTGTGCCTGCGTGCATTGTGTGTTCGCAGCTCTCGCCATGTGAGGGTACGTCCAACCCATCAGGCCAACCTTACTTTTGTCCGTAACTTATGCACACCAGTGTACACTGCGATTAGGACGGTCTTATGATAAGTCACAAGGATTTACACATTTTTTCCAGAGTTCAACGACTTACGAATAGAGCATTAGTGACGGAACACACTGAAAAACGCCAGTTAGAGGAAGCAATAAAATAAAATACAGAAACATTTAAAGAGTGCTAGATAAAACAATGTACTGAAGTGAACTGCATGGTATTTGCGGATCATTTTACTGTACTAACGTCTCAAAACTACTGCACCTATTTCAACCAAAGTCGCCGTGGAGGTAAGAACTAACGATCTAGCAAAGGAGTGGGGGTGACAAAGAAGCGTACCCGGTAAAACGTAAACTCCCAGATTTTATTCAACCCGTATTTGAGAGTGACAGCACTTAGCGCCTTGTAACAAACTTCACACGTGATTTCAAACCTTTGCGAGACTTTCTCACTGACACACTACACGAAATGATGAAAGGAAACAAAATCATCTTTTATTATATTTTCGTTGTTCACGCCGTAAAAGTACCGTACAAGGCATGACGTTATACCGTACGAGGCATGACGTTATAGTATATTTCTTCTTTACTGCTGTGTTCACGACACATTTTACAAACAGTATGCACATATACCACTGAATGTAAGTGCAAAATTATATCATTACATGACACGTAGTTGCAGAGATAGAACGTCAAAAACAATGAGAGATGTGAAAAGCTACTGCATCCTGCATTACTTTTCACTTTATTACTTCGTTGCTACTACCTCCAAGCACAAGTTTTGCAGACAGTATCCATATGTGCCCCTTAATACACCTACAAAATATCATTGCACGACATATAGTTTAGGAGATATGATGCCATAAACATTAAACACAAGGCCAGTTGCTACGCGGTACGGGCGTGGACGCATAGCTATAAATAAATACCTGGACAATGTCAGCTTCTCCGCTAGTAATAATAATAATAATAATAATAATAATAATAATAATAATAATAATAATAATAATAATAATAATAATACATCACATACATTCAGCAACAGAAAGATTCACATTAAGCAGAAAGGAAGGAGGAAGGGGATTTATCGACATAAAAAACTTACATTATGGACAGGTAGACAATTTAAGAAAATTCTTTATCGAACGAGCAGGAACTAGCAAAATACACAAAGCAATCACTCATATAAATACATCGGCTACACCACTGCAATTTCATAACCACTTCTACAACCCTTTGGATCACATAACATCAACAGATACAAAGAAGTAAATTGGAAAAAGAAAACACTACATGGCATGCACCCGTATCATCTAACACAGCCACACATCGATCAAGACGCATCCAACACATGGCTAAGAAAAGGCAATATATACAGTGAGACGGAAGGATTCATGATTGCAATACAGGATCAAACAATAAACACCAGATATTACAGCAAGCATATTATTAAAGATCCCAATACCACAACAGATAAATGCAGACTTTGCAAACAACAAATAGAAACAGTAGATCACATCACAAGCGGATGTACAATGCAAATACAGAATACACCAGAAGACACGACAATGTAGCAAAAATAATACATCAACAACTTGCCATACAACATTAACTAATAGAACAACGCGTTCCCACATACAAGTATGCACCACAAAATGTACTGGACAATGATGAATACAAATTATACTGGAACAGAACCATTATAACAGCTAAAACACCACCACATAAACCTGACATACTCACCAATAAAAAGAAGAAATTAACACAACTAATCGAAATATCCATACCCAATACAACAAACATACAGAAGATAACAGGAGAAAAAATTGAAAAATACGTCCAACTGGCTGAGGGAGTCAAGTACATGTGGCATCAGGATAAAGTTGACATACCAATTACACTACCAACTACATGAGTCATACCACACAATATCCACCAGTACATCAATGCAATACAGCTACATCCAAACTTATATATACAACTACAGAAATCTGTAATTATTGACACTTGTTCAATTACCCGAAAGTTCCTAAATGCAATGTAACATATACCGTACAGTTAAAAGGAAGTCACGCTTGATCAAGGTCCGCTTCACTTTCCATTTTTAACCAGACGTAACGTCTGAGAAGGAAAGAAATAATAAGAATAATAGTATGATTATTACTATAGCTGTTGGCAATCCCACTGCCACTTCTCCGGAATACAGTTTTCTCAAATGCCCCTGTGTCAAAAAATGGTTCAAATGGCTCTGAGCACTATGCGACTTAACTTCTGAGGTCATCATCAGTCGCCTAGAACTTAGAACTACTTAAACCTAACTAACCTAAGGACATCACACACATCCCTGCCCGAGGCAGGATTCGAACATGCGACCGTAGCGGTCGCTCGGCTCCATACTGTAGCGCCTAGAAGCGCACGGTCACCCCGGCCGGCGCCCCTGTGTCACCCCGTTTTTAATTTATAATTACCAACGCGTAGAAGTGAAATGTACTTAGATGATGAGATGGTATTGCTTCTGAAACGTACAAACAAAGCAGGATCTTTGCTGTCAGTTGCAGAAGCCCTTCCCACACTAGCCGCCAGCCGGAGGATTGTGGCGGTGTTGTGAGACCCTGCTTCCCAGACCGTTAGCCGGCAAGACGGTCACGACAGACTCCACAGACGGCGGGCTGCGTTCCCACGGACGCCGGCCTTCGACCCGTCTGATCCAGCTTCCAGGGCACATCGCGTACCCACTCAGCTCTCCCTGATTCTTACACACCGGTCCTCCACTAGAATCTTTTTATGGCCATGAAGTAACAATTGAAAATTTGTGTCATAAAGCACTCGAACATGGCTTTCCTGCTTATCGCGAGCTGTTGCCTAAACACTAGGTTATCCAGGCGCCAAATTTTCATTGGCAATGATATTTCCATTCGAATTCCGAAAACTACTATCAGAATTCTTCCATGCATTATGTGGGAAAACTACTATTGTGGAAACGAGTGTCTGTGCAGGACGATGGCCTACTTCCAACAAAGGACATAGACTCCCTGACAAAAAATGTTAAGCACTCACGAGGAAAGGAGGAAACACATTGAAACTTAACATGGGTTGAGAGGGTCTGTGTGGTTATTTCAGTGATGAAAAAGCGAGTCAAATTTACAAAGAACTTTTCAGTATGGGGCCACTTATCAACATGTTGTACCCCCTCTACTCTAGATGCTTTGCACTGATTAGATGAGGAGGTCGTCACAAAGCTGTCGTATTCTCTCCTGAGGCTAGCTGACCCGCAACTGTTGTACCTGCTCCTTAATATCGTGTAGACTGGCACTGGGACAGACTTTACGTCCGAGGTGGTCCCACAAACATCTGGGTATCTTGCTGGCCACATCATTACCTTAACATCACGCAGACAGTTCATAGAGAAACGTACAAAGTATGGCCGAACATTGTCCAGTTGGAAAACTGGGACTACGATACTGTCGCAGAGAGGTAATACATGAGGACGGAGGATGTCCGCGAGGTTTATTTATTTATTTACACGTCAAGTTCCGTAGGACCAAATTGAGGAGCAAATCTCCAAGATCATGAAACGTGTCAATACATGAAATTACAACATAAAAGTAATAACAGATAAAAATAAATGTTCTTGAACCTGAAAAAGAGTCAGTCCATAAGTTTAAGTAAACGCTATCAGCAATACAATAAGAATCAGCTTAATTTTTCAAGGAACTCCTCGACAGAACAGGAGTGACCTATGAGGAAACTCTTCAGTTCCGACTTGAAAGCGCATGGATTACTGCTAAGATTTTTGAATTCGACTGGCAGCTTATTAAAAATGCATGCAGCAGTGTACTGCACACCTTTTTTGCGCAAGAGTTAAGTAAGTCCGATCCAAATGCAGGTTTGATTTCTGCCGAGTATTAACCGAGTGAAAGCTGTTTATTCTTGGGAATAAACTAATATTGGTAACAAGAAACGACAATAAGGAGTATTACATATTGAGAGGCCAATGTCAAAATACCCAGACTCGTGAACAGAGGTCGACAAGAGGTTCGTGAACTCACACCACTTATTGCCCGAACCGTCAAAAATATCCTTTTACAATGGGTACAGTTACCCCAAAATATAATACCATACGACATAAGCGAATGAAAATAATCAAAGTAGACTAATTTTCTTGTCGAACGATCACTCACTTCTGATACCATTCGAATAGTAAAAATGGCAGTATTAATTCTTTGAAGAAGATCCTGAACGTGGGCTTTCCACGACAGATTACTATCTATCTGAACACCTAGAAATTTGAACTGTTCAGTTTCACTAATCATATGCCGGTTCTGTGAAATTAAAACGTCAGGTTTTGTTGAATTGTGTCAGAAATTGTAAAAACCGAGTCTTACTGTGATTTAGCGTTAGTTTATTTTCTACAAGCCATGAGCTCAGGTCATGTACTGCACTATTTGTAACCGAGCCAATGTTGCACACAACATCCTTTACTACCAAGCTAGTGTCATCAGCAAACAGAAATATTTTAGAGTTACCTGTAATACTAGAGGGCATAACATTTATATAAATAAGGAACAGGAGCGGCCCAAACACTGATCCCTGGGGCATCCCCCACTTGACAGTACCCCACTCAGATCCCACATCACAGGCATTATCAACATTGTGAATGACGAAATTTTGCTGCCTGTTGCTAAAGTAAGAGGTGAACCAGTTGTGAGCTACTCCCCGTATTCCGTAATGATCCAACTTCTGGAGCAATATTTTCTGACCAACACAATCAAAAGCCTTAGTCAAATCAAAAAAATATGCCAAGCGTTAGAAACCTTTTGTTCAGCCCATCCAGTACCTTACAGAGAAAAGAGAATATAGCATTTTCAGTAGTTAAACGACTTCCAAAGCCGAAATGTACATTTGACAGCAAATCGTGTGCTATAAAAGGATCAATTATCCTTACATACACAGATTTTTCAATAACTTTTGCAAGCACTGATGGCACAGAAATAGGTCTAAAATTATCTACATTATCCCTTTCTCCCTTTTTTATAAAGCGGTTTTACTACTGAGTCATTTAATGTCTCCGGAAACTGACCATTCCTAAAGGAAAAATTACAAATATGGCTTAATACAGGGCTAACATATACAGCACAGTACTTTAATATTCTGCTAGACACTCCATCATAACCATGAGAGTCCTTAGTCTTCATTGATTTAATTATTGACTCAGTCTCCCTTTTGTCTGTATCACAGATGAGTGTTTCAGACATCAATCTCGGAAAGGCATTTGCCAAGAAAGTTATATGATTTCCTGTAGAAAATAAATTTTTATTTAATTCACCAGCAATGCTCAGAAAATGACTGTTAAATACTGAACATATATCTGATTTATCAGTAACGGAAATATTTTTACTGCGAACTGACTATTTCGTCGATCTAGTGCTGTTGACCAGACACTTCCTTCACAACTGATCATATGGTTTTAATTTTATCCTGCGAATTAGCTATTCTATTTGCATACCACATACTCTTTGCCTTTTTAATAACATTTTAAGCACCTTACAATACTGTTTGTAATGGGCTACTGTAGCCTGATTGTGACTACTTCTAACATTTTGATATAATTCCCGCTTTGTTCTACATGATATCCTTATCCCACTAGCCACCCAGGCTGCCCATTACTGCTAGTACGCCGTTTAGAATATTGTAATGGAAAGCAACTCGCAAAGAGCATGATAAATGTGAAACTTCCTGGCAGATTAAAACTGTGTGCCGGACCGAGGCTCGAACTCGGGACCTTTGCCTTTTGCGGGCAAGTGCTCTACCAACTGAGCTACCCAAGCACGACTCACGACCCGTCCTCACAGCTTTACTTCTGCCAGTACCTCGTCTCCTATGATAAATGTGTTAAGGAAATCATTGTATTTACCATCTATGTTATCGACACTATAAACATCCTGCCACTCTTGTTCCTTGACAAGGTTTAAAAACTCTCTATTGCTGTTGGATTAACTTTCCTACATAGATTGTAATTAAATATGACATTGGTATGAGTACAAAAGCCTTTTAGTGTTAAAATTTGTGCATCATGGTCTGCAAGGCCATTCACGCTTTTACTAACAGAGTTCCCATCTAGTAATGAAGAATGAATAAAAATATATTGAACTCACCACATGTAACTAGTTTCTGGTATTTCCTACAAAATGAATCAAGAACCCTCTCTATCTTGAGCAGAAATGCTCTGTTGTCGGAGTTAGGGGACCTATAAACAACAACAATTAGAAGTTTAGTTTCACTAAATTCAACTACCGCTGCACACCATTCAAATATCTGTTCAGTGCAGTGTTGTGATACGTCGAAGGACTCAAATGGAATACTGTTTTTTTTACATAGCCACTCCCCCACCCCGCAAGGAACTCCTTGAAAAACAGCCAGCTAATCTGTAACCTGGTAAAGGAAGCCTCTGAATTGTCAAACTGGTGCTCTGATATACCAATAATTTCAGAGTCGACATCTATAAGCAGTTCACTATATCTCTAATACTTCTTATATTTTGATGAAATATGCTAATTCCTTCTCTACTTGGAAACATTACACCCTCGTAAGGTGAGCCCTTAGTTAGAGGGACTTCCTTTAAGCAGGTATACCTATGAGCTGACTTCAATCTAAAAAAAGGTGCCGCTCTAACACCAACTACTACAGGAATTTTTCCATGGGGGACACCACCACCACCACCACCACCACCACCACCACCACCACCACCACCACAGATGTGTTTGAACAGCAATGTAATGAATATGCATAGACAATTTAAAATCTGTGCCAAAGCTGCGAATTTACTTGAATTTACGTGTATCGGTATTCGAACGAGGGTCACGGTGCTCCATCAAAACCGTGCTACTTCCAAATACCCCTTTCGAGACCCTATGGCTGTAGTGTTACGAGATGATTGAAGAAAACGTGTGTGGTATTTGAAGTGAGTCAGATCAAGACGCGTGTCAAGGTGGTTGAGACAACTTCTCTCGATAAGCACATCTGGGCACAAATTTTTAATGGTGACTCTCGTTCCATCTTCAATGGAACTGGTGGAAGGAATCCCTTCGTTGCTTTGTTGGACATGCGTTCTTTAAGGGTCGTTCTACGAGGATGAAATAAAAATTAGAAAAGTGAATAATTAATGTATTCGACGCCAACATCTTTCCACACTCACAATGTATTCAGCTGATCTGTTACAATAACGTGACCGAGCCACTCTTCGCGTCCGCTCAGTTCGACCTCCTCCTGACGACAAATTAGGCCTGCCTCTCCCATGTTTTTAATTTATTTCAAGGCTGCTGAGAATACGACAACAGCAGACGTAAAATTGCTCAAGCAAGCCCCTAATCAATAGTAAAGGATTTTGACGAGAAAAATAAGCTACATAAGAAGATCACGCAACTAAATGGCAGAAGTTACGTAGCAGATAGGGGAAGGTGTGATATATTATATTCAGACAATCGTTTAAGAGAAAACCTCTTCTTAACCTTAAGGAAGAACAAAGCTAAAAATTCCACAGACGCAATTTCTGAAGACGTTGAAAGTTATTTTCTAAGATTTTTTACTCGTTACCGAGTAATAATTTAACTACGTTTTATTCGGTTTTTTTTTACCTTAGTTTCTATAAAAAGGAAAAACCTTAACAATTGCGGAGACTCTTGTAATATGAAATCACGAAAACATACAACACAACAAAGACAGTAATGCAAATAACACTAAAGTCGAAAACTGCTGTGGTTGCAATAACACACGTCCTAGTGCCGCTCTCCCATTGCATTCAGTGAACCCACACACTAGGTGCATAGCGGCAACTCCACACTGCCGTGTATCACTGTTGACGAACAACACTGCAGGAACAATAAACCCGAGACAGAAGCAAGCAGTGCTTAACGCAGTAAAGCTGGCGTTACTCCTGGCAACAGGAACAGCTTTGTTTCCAAACAAAACACACAACACATGCCGTCGTCATTTTCACTGCTGTCCAGATAATTTCACTGAAATGCAAAGGTAAATGAGAATATCAGATAAAACTAGACACAAATACTCTGTAACGCAAACAGGAAAGTACGGGACCCTTTTACTTTGGAAATACCTACAAAATTTTGTCGAAGTTCAGGTTTACCCTGTGTAAGTAGACGGAGACACGGACGCTTACCAACAATCGTCTGTAATATTTATTTCCCCCTCCATCGTACCTAGGAATTAGACAGGTAATTTAGCAATATATATTAAAGAGAATATGAATGACTAGCTTCAACCTATAATTACGTCGACCACAGATGATAATTATTAATAATCTATACCTTCCTATGTTTGCCTCTTTCCGCTTACCAGTATATTGGAGACAAACAAAATATTTATTAAATTAATCAAAATAATATTAAAAAGGAAAACACTTCCTAATGTTCTGTTAAATTTTATTTATTCGGCTTCTCAGGCCATCGTCAGCTGACAACTGACTGTGGAAAACACAGATAAACATAATGTGCGACTTACATAGATATTATTTGTACAGTAAATACAAAAATTACATAGTGTTTATATAGGAAAACAGCACAATAATTGCATTGACTAAAATTGGGGGTAAACGAAGTTTTTATGTGGTGATATATTTAATAAAAGAGAAATTAGATATATGGGAGCCTTTATATTTTATGAAGTAACAGCTTTTTCATGAGATGAGAAAACATTTTATTTTCCAAGCACAGATCAAAAACTAACAAGAATAAACAACTCGTAACCAAGCCGACTACGGCAAAGATAAATATCTATCAGCTGCAGCTTTCACCCGCTGTTTTTGGCGCAGAGGATAAATGACGTCGCCACATCAGCCCCCCTCTTGAAACCGGGTGCACCAGGTATGTAGGGAAACTTGCACTTGATTTTTCTACCAGCTCTCGTGAAAACATCTGGTGCAGGCAATGGCTGCTCCTGTTCTGCACTTGCTGCTTCGTTGTCCTCTTCTGAAACCGAGGGCTCGGCGAGACTCTCTTCTGTTTCTTTGGCCTCCACGTTTGAGGGTGATTTTGCAGACCGAGGAAGGAGTGTACCCTCTTCGGTGTAAGCAGGTTTAAGCCGCTCAATTGAGACTGTCTCTTCTTTACCATCCTTATCGCTTTTGAAGCTGTGGCTTCCTCTTGTGATTACCCTGTATGGTCCAGAGTAAGACGAAACAAGCGGCGGGCGCACCGTATCATCCCTAAGCCACACGTGGGACGTTGCTTGCAGGTCTTTATGTACAAACACTCTCCGGTCTCCATGCCTGACAGGGTTAGTGGGTTTGATGTTTCTCATTCTAACGCTGAGTTGTCTCGCGAATTGCGTGCATAGCTCAGGGGCGAACGGCTGTGTAGATGCTGGAACGATAAATTCTCCAGGAACCCACAATTGCTCGCCATAAACCAATTCTGCGGAAGAGCATTGTAAGTCCTCCTTCACGGCCGTTCTCAATCCGAGTAGGACCAGCGGTAGTGCTTCAGGCCATGAAGTGGAACTACACATTAATGCAGCTTTGAGCGTGCGGTGTAGTCGTTCCACCATTCCATTACTAGATGGATGTTAGTTTGTGGTGCGTAGGTGGTTGCACCCGCATAGTAGTAAAAGTTAATTGAAAAGTTGGCTTTCAAACTGCCTTCCGCGATCTGTTGTTATGTTTTGCGGAACGCCAAACCTGGAGAACCATGAATGCAACAGTGCTTTTGCAACCGACTCCGCAGAAATGTCTTGTATTACAACTACTTCTGGCCACCTGGTAAAACGATCAATGATTGTGAGCAAATAGCGTTGTTCTGAAGAGCATGATAGCGGGGCCACAATGTCCACGTGTACATGTGAAAATCTTCAGATGGCGTCGGGTAGTCAGCAATAGGTGCAAAGACATGTCTGCTGATTTTATTACGCTGGCATGTTAGGCATGCATGCGCCCATGCACGACAATCTTTTTGTATTCCCGGCCACACTACTTTGGAGGAAACTAACTTGGCTGTAGCTCGTACTCCTGGATGTGATAGGTTATGTAGTGCACTATATTAAATTTGTCAATGTTGTTAGACACCCCACGCTGCCGAAAAATGCATTCAGCCTGCGTAAACCAAAGCTGGGGGCGCGTCGGCCAGAACGCGGAAAGCTTAACATTTCCGTGTCGCGCGTAGGTACTCCCACCTTTTGCGTTAACATCTGTCGTTCCGTTTTGCGGCGAATCAAAGGGCGTGGACCGCGATCCTTGGTCGAACAGGCTGTAGTCTTCAATCTTGATTCCACTGCCCCATGCTTTTGTCTCTGAATTCATTATTCTCGTCGGTATATATATTTTCTTTATGCTTCTGCTACGATTTTTCGGGGTCACCACTATGGGAGCCTTTATATTTTATGAAGTAACAGCTTTTTCATGAGATGAGAAAACAGTTTTTGATCTGTGCTTGGAAAATAAAATAACAAGAATAAACAACTCGTAACCAAGCCGACTACGGCAAAGATAAATATCTATCAGCTGCAGCTTTCACCCGCTGTTTTTGGCGCAGTGGATAAATGACGTCGCCACAGATACGTTTTCAGTTTGAATGTAGTATTTGTAGCGAAAATTTGGTTTAACAAAGGAGAAAACTTAACCCGAGTCTGATCATTTAATACTAGGCTGGCATTCTGTGTCATATGTTTGTTGATGTCCATTATTTCCAGTAGGATTATCTGTTTTGTGCTCTACAATGATAAGCAAAGGTCGAATCTTTATTCCTTAATTGCCTGCTTCCCTCAGGTTGACGTAGCCTGACTACCACAGCTCTGCAATACTGACCAATACTCACTTTTCCACACTGCTAGCAAGTGACTATACACACACCACTCTGTGCCACAGGTCACAATTTGTCTTTACTACTGAATAAAAGTTTTGGTATGTTGGTGGTATTATCGTTACAAATATTAGATTCACAATGTAAATTCATCATATTTCTCATTTGTTAAATGTGTCACCACGTAAAAACTTTACTTGCCCCCTTTCTTAGTTAATGCAATTATTGTGATTTTTCCTATGTAAAACACTTTGTCAGTATTGGAACTACCGTTGGAATAACATTTGTATAAGTCGCGTGTCATATTTGTCTCTGTTTGCCACATTCTGTTGTCACCTGAGAAGCCGAGTTGGGTTGATTCGGGGGAAGAGACCAAACAGCGAAGTCATCGCTCTCATTGGATTTGGGAAGGATGCGGATGGAATTCGGCAAAGCCCTTTCAAAGGAACCATCCCAGCATTTGCCTGAAGCGATTTAGGGAAATCAAGGAAAACATAAATCAAGAAGGCCGGACGCGGGATTGACGTCGTCCTCCCGAATCCAGTGTGTTAACCACTGCGCCACCTCGCTCGGGTCTGTTAAGCGGAAGACGGCTTTGTGATTACATAATTATAATTTTGCAGAGCATTAGGAAGTGTTTTTCTTTCTAATAGTATTATCATGTTCCGTCAAATACCAACGGAAAATTATGTTACTGAAATTAATCAAATGTAAGTATGATACTGTTTTCGAAGGCTTGTGAATTTTATTAGGAAAAATGGGAGATTTTGAAGTTTGTAGCACAGTCACAAGTCGCAATCAAAGTATACTTTTTTACCTGTTGCGCTACATTTAACAAAGGCATCTTAAAAAACTGTGGAATTTACAGTTCGAAGTAGTTGGCTGATAACACTGGCGCTGATTGCGACTTGTAGCTACCCTACAAACTTAATTTAAACAATTGCTGTTTCCCGCGGAGGTAATGCCTGCTCTTGCTGTGTAATAATAATTGGCTCCTTCTACTGACACCCCGGCTCAGATGATATAATAGGTGAACGGTTCAAAGAAAACTTGAATCTCATTACATATAAGACCCTACTCATACAGTTATAATTGGTGGAGACTTCAATCTACCCTCGATTTGTTGGCGAAAATACATGTTCAAAGCCGGTGGTAGACAGAAAACATCTTCCGAAATTGTAGTAAATGTTTTCTCTGAGAATTACTTTGAACAATTAGTTCATGGGCCCACACGAATTGGAAATGGTTGAGAAAACACACTTGACCTCTTAGCCACAAATAATCCTGATCCAATAGAGAGCGTCCTGACGGATACAGGGATTAGTGAACACAAGGTCATTGTAGCGAGGCTCAAAACCTTATCAACCAAAACCACTAAAAATAAACGCAAAATATATCTATTTAAAACAGCAGATAAAAATTCGCTTGATGCCTTCCTAAGAGAGTCTCTATTCCTTCCAAGCTAATTATGTAAGTGCAGACCAGATATGGCTCAAATTCAAAGATACGGTATCGACAGCAATAGACAGTTTCATACCGCATAAGTTAATAAGAGACGGGACTGATCCACCATGGTACACAAAACACGTCAGAACACTGTTGCAGAAGCAACGAAAAAAGCATGCCAAATTCAGAAGAACGCAAAATCCCCAAGACTGGCTAAGTTTCACGGAAGCTCGAAATTTAGTGCGGACGTCAATGCGAGATGCTTTTAATAGTTTCCACAATGAAACATTGTCTCAAAATATGGTAGAAAACCCAAAGAGATTCTGGTCGTATGTAAAGTACATCAGTGGCAAAAAACAGTTAATACCGCCACTGCGCGACAGCGATGGAAATGTTACCGATGATGGTGCCACTAAAGCGGAGGTACTAAATACAGTTTTCCGTAATTCCGTCACGAAAGAAGATGAAGTAAATATTCCAGAATTCTCAAACCAGAACACTGTTAGCATGAGTGACGTAAAAGTAGATATCTTAGGTGTTTCGAAACAAAGCACTTAAAAAAGGCAAATCTACCGGTCCAGATGGTATACCAATCAGGTTCCTTTCAGAGTATGCAGACACAATAGCGCCTTTCTTAGCAATCATAAGCCGGCCGTTGTGGCCGTGCGGTTCTAGGCGCGTCAGTCTGGAACCGCGAGACCGCTACGGTCGCAGGTTCGAATCCTGCCTGGGGCATGGATGTGTTTGATGTCCTTAGGTTAGTTAGGTTTAAGTAGTTCTAAGTGTAGGGGACTGATGACAGATGCTAAGCCCCATAGTGCTCAGAGCCATTTGAACCATTTGAACTTAGCAATCATATACAACCGCTCACTTGACGAAAGGTCTGTTCCTGAGGACTGGAAAGTAGCACAGGTCACACCAATATTCAAGAGAGGAAATAGGAGTAACCCATTGAACTACAGACCCATATCACTGACCTCCATATGCAGTAGGATTTTGGAGCATATAGCTTGCGCAACACAGCTAGCTCTTTATTCCCAAAAATGGTTCAAATGGTTCTGAGCACTATGGGACTCAACTGCTGAGGTCATTAGTCCCCTAGAACTTAGAACTAGTTAAACCTAACTAACCTAATGACATCACAAACATCCATGCCCGAGGCAGGATTCGAACCTGCGACCGTAGCGGTCTCGCGGTTCCAGGCTGCAGCGCCTTTAACCGCACGGCCACTTCGGCCGGCTCTTTATTCCCAAGAAGTAATGAGTGCTGTCGACAATCGATCTCTGATCGATTCCGTATTCCTAGATTTCCAGAAGTCTTTTGATACCGTTCCTCACAAGCGACTATTAATCAAATTGCGTGCATATGGAGTATCGTCTCAGTTGTATGACTAGATTCGTGATTTCCTCTCAGAGAGGTCGCAGTTCGTAGTGATAGACGGTAAATCATCGAGTAGAACAGAAGTGATATCTGGCGTTCCGCAAAGTAGTGTCATAGGCCCTCTGCTGTTCCTGATTTACATAAATGACCGAGGTGATAATCTGAGCAGCCCCCTTAGATTGTTTGCAGATGACGCTGTAATTTACCGTCTAGTAAAATCATCAGACGATAAATTTCAATTACAAAATGATCTAGAGGGAATTTCTGTATGGTGCGAAAAGTGGCAACTGACACTAAACAAAGGAAAGTGCGAGGTCATCCACATGGGTACTAAAAGAAATCCGATAAATTTTAGGTATACGATAAATCGCACGAATCTAAGGGCTGTCAATTCGACTAAATACCTAGGAATTACAACTACAAGCAACTTAAACTGGAAAGACCACATAGATAATATTGTGGGGAAGGCGAAACAAAGACTGCGCTTTGTTAGCAGGACACTTAGAAGATGCGACAAACCCACTAAAGAGACAGCCTACATTACACTTGTCCGTCTTCTGCTGGAATACTGCTGCGCGGTGTGGGATTCCTACCAGGTAGGATTGACGGATGATATCGAAAAAATGCAAAGCAGGGCAGCCCGTTTCGTGTTATCGCGCAATAGGGATGAGAGTGTCACTGATATGATACGCGAGTTGGGGTTGCAGTAACTGAAACAAAGGCTGTTTTCTTTGGGGGCGAGATCTATTTACGAAATTTCAATCACCAACTTTCTCTTCCGAATGCGAAAATATTTTGTTGACACCCACCTACCTAGGGAGAAATGATCATCATAGTAAAATAAGAGAAATCAGAGCTCGAACGGAAAGATCTAGGTGTTCCTTTTTCCCACGCGCCATTCGAGAGTGGAATGGTAGAGAAGTAGTATGAAAATGGTTCGATGAACCCTCTGCCAGGCACTGAAGTGTGAATTGCAGAGTAACCATGTAGATGTAGATTTAAGAGCTTCTTGTTCTCAGACGTCGACCGTGGACGAAATTAACTGTTTCAACATTCTGAGCCCCGAAAGAGAAAAAAAGAGGCAATGTGGTCAAAGAAATAGCTTACTGTGCACTATTAAACGAAATTTACTAAGAAATATGATTAAGAATGTCATACAAGTGTCATTCGATAAATAATACAAGTTCTTTTTCTGAAAGCAGGTTAGTTTTTTTTTCAGAATTCCAACACACCATATTATTCCTCATTCCTTCGGCTAGAAAACCATATTTTTCAACATAATCTCCGTTCAATGCGGCGGCCTTACGCCACATTACTGGGAGGGCCTGTATGCCTCCGTGGTACCACGCTACTGGTCAACGTCGGAGCCAACGTCTTGCTGCACCATCGTACACCTACTGCTTCCTGCGGAATGCATCCTGAGTACTCCAGCTGGCGGACTAGTGTGTCAGTTGAGCAGCGAGGTGTTTGGGACCCGTCGATCACCTCGAAAGAGTGTGTTGGCATATACGAACATCGCAGGAGTCACTGCTGTGTGCGTCCGGCCGGTACGCGAGAGATCGGACAGGTTTGTATTTGTATCGTCTTTCTTTATTGGTCCTGTAAATCGTGTTTTGCACAGACGATGTAGGACAAGTCAGGTTGGTACAGTATATACATCATCACACACATTGTTATTTTGAAAGGATAAATAATTAAAAATTATTCAATACATGTTGAATATTGATGACAAATTTAATATAATAAAATAAAATGGACTTATTTGAGCAATTACACTACACTTTTCTGGTACTCTAAAAATTCGGAAACAGAATAGAAGCAGTGGTTAAGCAAGCACTCTTTCAGTTTCACTTTAAACTTTTGTAAATTTTGCATATGTTTCAAATAGGATGGCATGTGATTGTACAGCATTATGCCAGTATGATACACTCCTCTCTTACAAATGTTTGTACTCACTGTATTGACATGCAAGTAATGTTTCTGCCTAGTATCATGAGGGTGGTAATCACAGTTATACTTGAAGATATTTCCATCTTTTAAAATACTTCCTTTTGTGAAATTTAATATTTCATACATATATAAGCAAGGAAGAGGCAGTATACTGAGATTTTTAAATATTGCGCTATGGTAACAGACGACTCGCCCAACGACTCACTGTGCTTTTGTCACTGCCAGGTCGCAGACATTCTGAGACCGCCTATGAATATCTGCTGTGCTCTGGTTTTCCGCTAAAAGAAACCCAATGACAGCTCTCTGCTTGGAACGCACCTCTGTTACAGACGCCATTTTGAAGGCTACGTATAGCGCAGCCATCTATCGGAACTTCATGAAACTATATGAGCTGACTTGGGGATTTTCAAGGTGTTCCACAACAAATTCCGCATTTTTGCAAAGGAAACTGGTATTGCATTACTTACTGAACGCCCCTGCTACATTTCTCCACGCATCCTTAACGACTGGAACCGGAAGAAGGGGACAGAAGTACGCAACGAACCCTCCTCCACACAATGTAATGTGATTTGCTTGGTGCGGATGTAGAATGTGTAAGCGTCGCCTCTGTGTAAAGTCCCCCCAGCTACAGCGACATTCAAGCAGAAGCACGCTTTGATAAAACGAGGATGCCCGCAACAGAGCAGCGGCAGGAGTTGTACCAGACGCTCCGCCGGTAAATTGGCGCTCCCAACTGCAGTCGGGTGGGAAATTACTGAATAAGCCAGCAGCAGCAGGTGACGAGACAACGGCACGGGCAAACACGGCGCACCACCGCTAATTGCCGTAGGCAGTCTGTTTGCCGAAGAGATCGCAACTGCGTCACAACAGAAGAACGCCAATACTGCCGCAAAGAAGCCAGTCTGCGACAGCTGCACATTAACCGATTCAGAGTGGAAACAAAGCCTCTATTGTGAGTGACAAATCAGAAGACAGTCTCCAAATATTGGTTTATCGTAGCCCAAGCTGCTACTCCTGTGTGTTTTGAGAGCTCAGCTGCGAACCGGTGAGGCAAACGTATGGTTCAACGATAATGTTTGTGTAGTTAACGGAAACGAGATGCACCATGTAGTAGTAACGAATACCGGATAATCAATACCTATTGCAGTCACTAAATATTCACAGTCCAGAATTTAATTGCTCCGCTTTCTCTGCAGATTAACCTAACCTCCAGGTTCTTTTAACGAGGACAAAATGTTTCAGGTCTTTCCGAACTTAATATTATAAATTCGAAAGTGTCATTGTATGTTACCTTTTTACGACCGAACTGCTGAACCGATTTTGATACACTATGTGATCAAAGGTATCCCGACACCCCCCAAAGCCATACGTTCTTCATATTAGATGCATTGTGCTACCACCTACTGCCAGGTACTCCACATCAGCGACCTCAGGAGTCATTTAGACATCGCGGGAGAGTAGAACGGGGCGCTCCGCGGAACTCACGGACTTCGAACGTGGTCAGATGATTGGGTGTCACTTGTGTCATAGGTCTGTACACGAGATTTCCACACTCCTAAACATCCCTAGGTCCACTATTTCCGATGTTATAGTGAACTGGAAACGTGAAGCAAAACACAAAAGTGCACAGGCCGACCTCGTCTGTTGACTGACCGAGACCGTCGACAATTGAAGAGGGTCGTAATGTGTAATAGGCAGACGTCTACCCCGACCATCACACAGGAATTCCAAACTGCATCAGGATCCACTGCAAGTACTATGACAGTTAGGCGGGAGGTGAGAAAACTTGGATTTCATGGTCGAGTGGCTGCTCGTAAGCGACACATCACGCCGGTAAATGCCAAACGACGCCTCTCCTGGTGTAAGGAGCGTCAACATTGGACGACTTACCAGTGGAAAGACGAATCACAGTACACAATGTGGCTATCCGATGGCAGGGTGTGGGTATGGTGAAAGCCCGGTGAACGTTATCTGCCAGCGTGTGTAGTCCCAACAGTAAAATTCGGAGGAGGTGGTGCTATGGTGTGGTCGTGTTTTTCATGGAGGGGGCTTCCACCCCTTGTTGTTTTGCGTGGCACTATCGTAGCACAGGTCTACATTGATATTTTAAGCACATTCTTGCTTCCCACTGTTGAAGAGCAATTACGGGATGGCGATTGCAACTTTCAACACGACCGTGCACTTGTTCATAACTCACGGCCTATGGCGGAATGGTTACACGACAATAACATCCCCGTAATGGACTGGGCTGCACAGAGTTCTGACCTGAATCTCACAGACCACCTTTGGGATGATTTGGAACGCCAACTTCAACTTCATGCCACGCCCTACCGACCGACATCGACATCTCTCCTCAGTGTAGCACTCCCGTGAGGAATGGGCTGCAGTTCCCGAAGAAACCTTCCAGCACCTGATTGAACGTATGTCTGTGAGAGTGGCAGCTGTCTTCAAGACTAAGGGTGGGCCAACACCATACTGAATTCCAGCATTACCGATGGAACTTGTACGTCTTTTTCAGCCAGATGTCCGGATACTTTTGATCAGATAGTGTAGCTTGAATCTTGAGGAATAACACAGGATACTTTACGTAATTTGCAGTACAAGGTATTTATTGATTCGAAGCATATTACGCGAATCAGGGACAAACCAATAAACTTCCATACTTTGAAGGAACTAAACTCCCATGTATAAAACAGCTTCAAACGTCTGGTTACAAATGAGTTAATATGTTAAATATTTGACGTTAAGAATGACATCTACATCTACCTGGATGCTCTTTAATCACATTGAAGTGCCTGGCAGAGGGTTCATCGAACCACCTTCAAAATAACTTATTCAAACCTCGTACAGTGTGCGAGCTCTGGTTTCCCTTATTTTATTATGATGGTCGTTTCTCCCCATGTAAGTCGGCGTCAACAAAATATTTTCGCATTCGGAGGAGAAAGCTGGTGTTCGAAATTTCGTGAGAAGATTTCGCCCAACGAAAAATGCCTTTTTTTAAAATGATGTCCACCCCTAATCCTGTATCATTTCAGTGACACTCTCTCCCATATTTCGCGATAATACAAGACGTGCTGCCCTTTTTTTAACTTCTTCGATGTACTCCGTCAGTTCTACCTGGTAAGGATCTCACACCGCGCAGCAGTATTCTAAAAGAGGACCGACAAGTGTAGTGTAGGCAGTCTTTTTAGTATGTCTGTTACATTTTCTAAGTGTCCTGCCAATAAAATGCTGTCTTTGGTTCGTCTTCCCCACTAGATTTTCCGTGTGTTCCTTTCTATTTAAGTTGTTCGTATTTGTAATTCCAAGGTATTTAGTTGAATTTACGGGCTTTAGATTTTACTGATTTATCGTGTAACCGAAGTTTAACGGATTCCTTTCAGTACTCATGTGGATGACCCTTCACTTTTCGTTATTCAGTGTCAAATGCCAATTTTTGCACTGTACGGATATCTTTTCTAAATCGTTTTGCAATTTGTTTTAATCTTCTGATGACTTTACTAATCGACAGACGACAGAATCATCTGCAAACAACCTAAGACGGCTGCTCAGATTGTCTCCTAAATCGTTTATATACAAACATCAAAAAAAGTTTTGTATCACCCTGGTTCCCAGAACTCTTGCAGATACATGTTGACTGTGGATATTGTATCCAGACACAGTCCCTTTGACTGTTCAGAGATGTCACTAAACCCACCCAAAGATGTAAACAACCATGCATGAGCAGCGCCTGTTAGATGGAGGGGGTCCGACAGCTGATCAGATACAGTCATACCACCAGGAAGGAGGTACACGGCTCGTGTTGTCTGTAGTTCAAACATACCTAGCCGGTCAATACCGCTGTTCGATCGGGTCCGCATTGTTACTTTGTGCCAGGAAGGGCTCTCAAGAAGAGAAGTGTCCAGGCGTCTCGGAGTGAACCAAAGCGATGTTGTTCGGACATGAGGAGATACTGAGAGAGAGGAACTGTCGATGACATGCCTCGCTCAGGCCGCCCTAGAGCTACTACTGCAATGGATGACCACTACCTACGGATTATGGCTCGGAAGAACCCTGAAAGCGACGCCACCATGTTCAATAATGCTTTTCGTGCACCACGGGACGTCGTGTAACGACTCAAACTGTGCGCAATAGGCTGCATGATGCACAACTTCACTTCCGACGTCCATGGCGAGGTCTATCTTTGCAACCACAACGCCATGCAGAGCGTTAAAGATTGGCCCAGCAACATGCCGAATGGATCGCTCAGGATTGTCATCACGTTCTCTTTACCGATGAGTGTCGCATATGCCTTCAACCAGATGATTGTCGAAGACGTGTCGGGAGGCAACCCGGTCAGGATGAACGCCTTAGACACACTGTCCAGCGAGTGCAGCAAGGTGGAGAGTCTCTGATTTTTTGTGTGGCATTATGTGGGGCCGACGTGCGCCGCTGGTGGTCATCGAAGGCGCCGTAACGACTGTGCGATCCTCCTACCGATAGTGCAACCATATCGGTAACATATTGGCGAAGCATTCGTCTTCGTGGACGACAATTCGCGCCCCCCATCGTGCACATCTTGTTAATGACTTCCTTAAGGACAATGACATCGCTCAACTAGAGTGGCCATTATGTTCTCCAGACATGAACCCTATCGAACATGCCTGGGATTGATTGGAAAGGGCTGTTTATGGACGACGTGACGCACCAACCACTCCGAGGGACCTACGCCGAATCGCCGTTGAGGAGTGGGACATTATAGCCCAACACTGCCTTGATGAACTTGTGGATACTATGCCACGACTAATACCGGCATGCATCAATGCAAGAAGACGTGTTACTGGATATTAGAGGCACCGGTGTGTACAGCAATCTCGACCACCGCCTCTGAAGGTCTCGTTGTATGGTGGTACAACATGCAATGTGTAGTTTTCATGAGCAATAAAAAGGGCAGAAATGATGTTTATGTTGATCTCTATTCCAGTTTTCTGTACAGGTTCCGGAACTCTCGGAACCGAGGTGATGTAAAACTTTTTGATGTGTGTAGATAAGGAACAGCAAAGGGCCTACAACAGCATTGTGGAACACCAGAAATCACTTATTCGATAACCTTCCGTCAATTACTAGAAACTGTGAGCCCTCTTACAGTAAATCATGAACCCAGACATAACTGAGGCCATATTCCATAATCACGCAATTTCACTACAAGCCACTTGTGTGGTACAGTGTCAAAAGCCTTCCGGAAATCCCGAAATACGGAATCCATTTGAAACCGATTCTCAATAGCACTCAACGCTTCGTGCAAGTAAAGAGCTAGTTGTGTTTCACAAGAACGATATTTTTATTTTCTAAATCCGTGTTGACTATGTGTCAGTAGACCATTCTCTTCGAGGCAATTCATAATGTTTGAAGACAATATATGTTCCGAAATCCTGCTGCATATCGACGTTAAATGATATGGGCCTGTAAGTTAGTGGATTACTCCTACTACCTTTCTTGAATATTGGTGTGACCTGTGCAACTTTCCGGTCTTTGGGTACGGATATTTCGTTGAGCGAACCGTTGTGTGTGTTTATAACAACGAGAAAAAGTTCAGGAAAGGTTAAAATTAGGCGAAAAGTTTTTTGGAGGTCGCTAACTGCTCTCATTATGAAACACTGAATGAATATATTCTGCTGAGTTTGCGCTCTATTTTAAGGACAAGCAAGTTTTTCACTGGTCTCAATGTTTATGACGTCATATGTCGTGAGACATGCAAGTACATTCAGTGGGTTTCGTAGATACTGCCTGCAATATGTGTTTCGAATAGAGTTACTAGTAAAGAAGTGATAAATTAAAACTTCATGCCGATGCTGCCGTTTTACAGCATAAACAGTAAAAATGCAAGAGAGAAACATTTTTTCTTTCATCGTCGAGAGAGAGAAAAATTAAGAAAGTGTGTTGTAAGTTTGTTGGAAGTCGCTAAGTGCTGTCATTCTGAAATATTGGATGAATGAAATCTGGTTTATGCTGCCTCAAGACAGACAGACAGTATCTACATGTATCTCATTTGTTAATATTTTAATCTTTTCGACAGCACTTTGAATTTTTAAATCCGGCAAATAATTACGCGAAATACTGAAAATTAAATTTTTGCTGCGTGGGGAAGCCGTTAGTCAGTCTGCAACTTGTGCTGGGTTCTAGGATAGTCTCTTCTTAATATAGATATTTCCTCTTTGAAAAGCTATCTACCCTTTGACTTTCGAACTTTATCGTACTTGTGAGACTGCTTTTATTGGTTAATATGTTCTTCAAATGGCACTAAGCACATCTGAGGTCATCAGTCCCCTAGACTTAGAACTACTTAAACCTAACTAACCTGAGGACATTACACACATCCATGTCCGAGGCAGGATTCGAAACCTGCGACCGTACCAGCAGCGCACTTCCGGACTGAAGCGCTTAGAACCGCTCGGCCACAGTGGCCGGCTAATATGTTCTACGCAATACGGTAGAACATAATGAATACACAATCCTCAACGTGTTTAATCCGTACTTGCATACTACATAATTTTAAGTGCGCAAGTAACTGTTACGTTTCAATGGCTAAACCAATGAACCGATTTAGACAAAAATTTAGTAAGGAGGTAGCTTGAATGTAATGTACATAGGCTGCTGTAGAAAGTAAAAAATCTACCCCTAAGAGGATGAAGTACGTAGTGGAACATCTTCATTTACATCTGTGAACATAAGCCATGTTAAAAAATACTAAAGTTGCTGCATGTACGCATTTTATGATGTACAGCTGCATCAACAGCATGATGTATAGATGAGCGCTCCTGCCCACGCCCCTCTGGACATTGCGTACGTGCGGGGGGGGGGGGGGGGGGGGGGGGGTGCAATAGTTTGCTTACTCACTTACCACTTTTGATTATAAAAAGCTACTGATATGCTAGTGCAGCCATGGGTGACGGCTAGTATAAAATAAATAGCTTTTTGTGACCAAAATGAAATACATATTACCCGGTAATAATGCCCCTCTTTCACTTTTTTTGGCGATCTTCAACCTACAAATTCTATAAATCAACATCTATAATCTGTGTATCACTTAAGTGCTTGCCAGCAGTGATTCCCACTACACTGCATATTAGGGATTCTTCTCATTCTATTCACGTATCGACTGCGACAAGAACGACTGCTTAATGCTTCTGTGTGCGCTCCGATTACCCGATCTTGTGCTCTCTCAGGTTTTCTCTACATGACTGATTACGGTCGTCTTCTTCGGGTGCTACGAGTTACGCTGTTGTTTTGTTGATTGTGGATTCACTGCCTGGACTGAGCCTATGTGATTACTTCGTTTCACATCTTTCGAAACTGTTGCAGCTATACGAGTTGACTGATCCCAGCTGCAACTCACTGATTTTTTCAGTCACACAATACTATGTTCTTGCGTTTTGTTAAATACATCATATTATATTCCTGTCCGCCTCTGTAGCGTAGCGGTAGCGTTATCTCGTACCACGCAGGGGACCCGGGTGTTGTGTGTCCATCGTCATTTTTATCATCATTGACTACGGCGGCCGAACTCTCCCGAACGGGGGCCTCCCGGGCAACAATGCCATACGATCATTTCAATTTTATATTTATGAACATTTAATCAAGTTGCGACAGTTTATACCACTTTGAAACCTTACCAAGATCTGACTGAATAACTGTGCAACTATTTTCAGACAATGCTTCATTATAGATGAGTGCATTGTGTGCATTATCTACAATGAGTTTATGTGATGCTAAGTCAAGAAATACTGCATTACATAACTGTCTTGATTCATGGCTTTCAGGATGTTACTTGAGAAAAAAGTGTGTGTGTGTGTGTGTGTGTGTGTGTGTGTGTGTGTGTGTGTGTGTGTGTGAATGGATGATTTCTTATTATCTGCCATCCGTTTCTTCAGAGCAGAGGACAGCTACATTACAGATGGTTGTGAAATCACTTAGGACTTACTCTTTTCTTACAACAGCTTTATTAAAATTTGCAAGGCTGCTGCCCATTTCGTACTTTTTTTCCTTAAGGGCTGTTGAGGTGACGGGCATTCGTATCTGAAATTTATTTACATGGACGCACGACGTTATATACACTTAAGATAACCACTGTGGTATCGTGCGCTATGTCCGCCCCTCGTGGTCTCGCGGTAGCGTTCTCGCTTCCCGAGCACGGGGTCCCGGGTTCGATTCCCGGCGGGGTCACGGATTTTTCCTGCCTCGAGATGACTGGGTGTTGTTGTGTCGTCTTCATCATCATCATTCATCCCCATTACGGTCGGAGGAAGGCAATGGCAAACCACCTCCATTAGGACCTTGCCTAGTAAGGCGGTGAGGGTCTCCCGCATCGTTCCCCTACGCTCTGTAAAGAAGCATGGGACCTCATTTTTTCATCGTGCGCTATCGATGCCACGCTACGCCAGTCCACGTTTAGATGTGGCAATAAGTATGTGACTTAATCGCCAATCTATGGCTGGCTCCAAGAGACAACCTTCTCAGCCCGCCACGGAGACGACTGAAAAAGGACGTTGACCGTTACTAGGCTGTGTGTCAGTTCAGTTCCATCTATCCGTGTGTTGCCACTCAGTCTCTGTTACTGCTGTGGATATACGGACTCACCCTAGCTCACGGGCTTGTACTGAATGTCACTCTGGACTGGCACTTGGAATACAAGTTAAGTAAAAGAAATTGATGAAACTCTTACGTGTGCATTTTATTATTTTGCGCTCTGCCATAGAACTCACCATCTCTTTGCCATTCACCAGGCAGGCGACCAAACAATTAAAAAAAAGAAAGATTACTAATAACTGAAAGCATTTCTGGGCTTCAGGTCCGCCTATTCCGTAAAAAGCGTTTTAATATCCAAACTTGACACATTTGTGCCGTCATCAGTGTAAACTTTGATTCAACGTGTAAAATTCAAACACGTTTTGAGTAATACGAAGGTCATTCGGAAAGTAAAGAAACTTTCTTTCTAGAGAAATTTGATATAATTACACGAAATTGTATTTTACATACAATTTGATACCAAAGCTACTTTCCTATGTAGTCCCCGTTCAAATTTAGGCACTTGTCGAACCGTTCCACCAGTTTTTCTATTCATTCCGCATGTTCAGTTGCCACCATGTTGTTGAACCACTAATTAACGGCTTATTTAAGTTCATCATTACTTCCGTAGCGTTGTCCACTCAAAAAAGTGTTAATCTCTCGGGGTAAGTGCAGACTGTATGGCGGATGTTTAAACATTACCCATTCAAACCGCTGAACCAAGTTCTGTGAACTCCGCTGCATGTGGACGTGCATTATCCTCAAGTAGGATGACTCCAAAGGTTAGCATTCCGCGCCGATCGTTTTCAGTGGAGCGACGAAGTCGTTGAGCCGTCTGACTAGAGGCCGCTGCAGTTATGGCCTCATAGTCGATGAGCAGGGCAGCCTTAAGATCCCAAAACACCGCAGCCACAACTTTTCTGGAGCTCAAAATGTTTTGTTTTTCGGTTTCGTGGGGATTGCGAATGCCACCATTCCACTGACTAGCGCTTTGTTTCTGGTGAGAAATGTGATATCCAAGTCACATCACCAGTGACATTGGGGTTCAAAAATTTATTACTATCCCTTTCATAGCAACTGAGAAATTTCAATGCAGCTGCCATTCGTTTGGTTTTGTGTTCGTCTGACAAAATTCGAGGTACCCACAAGCACCACTTTTTACAGTCCACATCTGAACTGACAATCTTGTACAACACAGTTCTTGAAATGTCTGGAAAGACTGCATGCAGTACACTAATTCTGAAACACCTATCTTCTTGGATTTCTGTTTCCATCCTTGCTTTAAGTCCCTCACTCACCACTGAGGGGCAGTTCGAGCCATCTCCTTCGTGAACATTCTTCCGTCCTCCATTAAACATGATGCACCACACCCAAACTCACGTTTCGTTCATTACACTACCGTAAACCTCAGTTATCTGTCTAGAAACATCGATGGGTCGGACCTTTTGCGCGTTTAATAAGCGGATAACGTTGCGCGTCTCACACTTGGCGGGCTCTTAATTTTTGTCACACGTTTTAAAGTCGCATAGCTATGCAGTAAGCAACGGTATTCGATCGTCGCTGTCGCCAGAGTGAAGCGGATGAGTACCAAGGTCAGTGTTCGGTCGTCGGTGGTGGTGGGGAGAAGTGGTCACGTGTCAAAAAAATGTTCAAATGTGTGTGAAATATTATGGGACTTGACTGCTAAGGTCATCAGTCCCTAAGCTTACACACTACTTAACCTAAATTATCCTAAGGACAAACACACACAGCCATACCAGAGGTAGGACTCTAACCTCCGCCGGGACCAGCCGCACAGTCCATGACTGCAGCGCCTTAGACCGCGCGGCGGTCACGCGTCAAAATGTTCTTTACTTTCCGAATGACCCTCGTAATTCTTGGTATAAAAATCAGGCCTAAAACTTTTACCTCTCTATGCGCTACATAGAATAGTTCTCAATTCGTATCTCCCGGCGGAGACTACTCAACACGTCACTGTCATCAGAAAAAACGAAACTTGTAGGGTGGGGGCACGGAATCCCGCAATCGTGTAGGCAGATTAGGAAATTTAATAAGGTAAACCAATATGTTGAAGTTAGATATAGTGGAAATTAGTGAAGAGCGGTGGCATGAAGAACAGGACTTCTCGTCCGGTGAGTACAGAACTACAAATACAAAATCAAATACAAGTAGTGGAGGAACACGGTTAATAATAAATAAGAAAATAGGAATGCGGGTAAACGACTATGGACAACAGAGTGAACGTGTTACCATAGCCAAACACCCATCAAAGAAGTACACGTTTATAATCGTCGGTAATACTTGGTTTAACAATGATAAAAGAAGGTTGTCTATATGGAAAATACCAGGAGACAACATTGGAAGGTTTCACATAGATTGTGTACTGCTAAGAAAGATACCAAGGCAATTCCTGGGGCAGAAGTCGTCTCTGATCAAAATTTATTACCAAATTGCAGAAAAGTGAGTGGGACCTGGATAATTTGAAACAACAATAGTTACTGTGAGTTTCAAAAATTGCATTAGATAACGGCTCACTGAAACAGAGGACAGGGTCACAATAGAAAACGAATTCGTAACTTTGACAAGAGTGTATACAAGCAACCCATAAGTTTGTAATACAGGGACGACTCGTTTTAGTAGCTCATTGAACATCTGGGTGACTAATGAGTATTATCTGATAATAAAATACGTACATTCGAGAAAGTAAAACATACGTTGGTGCTGCTACTACCGCATTGATTTCATAGGGGAACAGCGTAACTACAATGTGGGTGTCGTGCGTACGTGTGAGAGAGAGAGAGAGAGAGAGAGAGAGAGAGAGAGAGAGAGAGAGAAAGGGGGGGGGGGGGGGGGGTTGCGTGGCGAGGCCGAGCCATGACAGTCTCGTAAAAAAGCCACGACAGAAAAGATTAAAGCGGCAAGTGGACAAGGAAATAGTCAGTACAAGACGTCTCTCTGTAATGCACATGTTGACAAATTGGAGGCTGCTTCCATCGCATCTGGAAAATTTTATCTCGTAATATACGCAGTTCTCCGAGTCGTACGGTCTTACGAAGTCTGTCGAGTACAATGACACCTGAAAAACTGTAATGCTTACATGAGCGCGACTCTCGACGTTAATAGTTTAGGTAAGCTTGACGGACAATAAAACTTGATGAACAGATAAACTGTCTGTCTAGGGAAAAAAAAAACCGCATGTCCTGAACGCTCCATTCCCAATATGCTGGCTATGACGCAAAGATTTTCCTTTCTTTCCTACTGTAAAATCTGAAGATGGCCAATATATGGACGAAAACGCATATGACTGACTGAGTCTAAAATAACAAGAAGTACAAACTGCGAGCTGTCAGCCAACGGACTTTCCACATGAGCCCCCTCTTGAGATGGTGTCTGCTTTCCGTAGACGATATTCCCTGAATGGGAGTCCAACAGAGTGAAAAATTTTATAGCACCTAAACCAGTTCACCATTCAGTCCGTTCTGCGACTCTATCCCTTTACCCCGTTTCCTCCACTGTTAATTCAGCTCGACTACGTTCGCACACACCGGTAACAAATTGTATCGCTCAAATCTCATTAATTAACGATCTAATGAAATTGAGTAAGGGCCGTAGTATCAAAAGCATAATTTTTTTTTACTTGGCAAAAACTGGATTACGACCCCTCATTAGCGTCGCAGGTCACTTGTGGAGTGCAGAAGTCCCCGGCCTTTTTTTATTATTCTTCAAGCTTCTAATTAATCCCGCCTAAGGGGCGAAAGCCGAACTATGTACTTACAAGCTTTCGGATCCAAACAAAGAAAGAGAGAGAGAGAGAGAGAGAGAGCGGTGAAGATATATGAAAGGTGGCGGGGTTACAATAGGTACAGTTTGAATTATTTTACTCTGAAGAAGATTTTCAGCGACAAATACATCTGAACCGCGCTTTGTTGTGGGACAGTTATTTGTAAGTGGCACAAACAGATTTCCGGCCGGTGTGGCCGTGCGGTTCTAGGTGCGTCAGTCTGGAACCGCGTGACCGCTACGGTCGCAGCTTCGAATCCTGCCTCGGGCATGGATGTGTGTGATGTCCTTAGGTTAGTTAGGTTTAAGTAGTTCTAAGTTCTATGGGACTGATGACCTCAGAAGTTAAGTCCCACAGTGCTCAGAGCCATTTGAACCATTTTGAACCACAAACAGATTCATGAGTGCAGTGGTCAACCGACAACACCTGTGAACAAATTTATGCTGAGAAATGTATCCTTTGAAAGGGGGGGGGGGTAGTCTCCTAGAAAATTAAAAAAATAAGACTTTTTCCTTAAAATGTCGTCTGGGATATCTATTTTATTGTAGCGTAAAGCCCAAGTTCGCAACAAACTCCGATACCGAGTTACAAAGCAATTTGTGAAAAAGTGTCTCCGAAAAATTATTCACAGCGGTAAGATAATACTTGACTTGTAATTTCAACCACGGCCTAACAGGCATTATGGAATCTATGACGTGCTCGAATTCGAGATCGGACTAGTCTGTTATCACTTCCGCACAAAAGCGGACGAAAAGCGTATCAAGCGAGTAGAGCAGTGGGTGACAAAAGCTGTCAAAAAGGCCTGTATGACCACCATGCCGCCCCCCCCCCCCTCTCTCTCTCTCTCTCTCTCTCTCTCTCTCTCTCTCTCTCTCTCTCTCTCTCTATTGAATCTGGAAGGATTTCTGTATGGTCCGAGCATCTCTAACTAGAGGTATGTTTAACTAACTGCAAAAAATGTAACCCAAAACTTCACATTTTTCTCTAAACCAAACTTTTCAAATTGGCGCGAAAAAATAACTTGAGAACGGTTCATACGTTTTGATCGGAATTCGATGCCGGAATTCTAAGACGAAATATATCAGCGTACGTAACCGTTTTGCGATATCTTTACGAGTCTGTTTTCGGTGCACGCTTTTGTGGGTGAAGAAAATGACATTTGTTTCAACAGTCCACCATTTTGTTACAATTTACTATTCTTCAATTACACTATGAACTGCGACTGAAAATATATTAACCGTCACTTACATAAAATTATTTTGTTACAGATTCGATACGAGGGTTTCGGGAATTAACGCCGATAACGTTTCGGCTGCAAGGGGTCCTTCCAACTGGTGCAGCGGTTACAGGCAGCATTTGATGTGGATACAAAAATTATTTCTTAAAGGCAAAAGTTGTAAGGAATATAACTATTTCATCAGATTTAGCATTAATTTTATTTTACTTGCAAAAAAACAAAAAAACAAAAACACGAAAATTACTTATTTTCAATGCGTTCAAAGGAAGGTACCACCTTAATGCACCTTATTTTGGGCATTTAAAAAAAATCATATACCTTTGATTGTGCATTTTTATAGCACTATAACGCGTTATTAAGTGTGTCACTGAGCTGAGAAAAAGAACGAGGACTGCAGGTAAATGATTTTCAACTTTTGTGGTATTTTCTAGATAATATGCCATATAACATCGGTATGCTCGGAAACACCCAATCTTCAGGCGGACGACGAAGAAGGGAACACACACTTCCACTCCTCCTCCCCCTCTTCCAATCCAATACTTGCAAAACTTTAGATCTCCTGGATAACTGGTTCATAAGTCGTTGAACAGGCTATGGAACACTAATGTCAGAAACACGGGTCGTCTTTTATCTGCTTTTAGTGTTGTCTTTAAAGTAGTCACTGTGCTGAGGAGCCGAAATAAGATTACGACTCCGGAAACGATAATGTCCTGCATGTCCATTCAAACTGATGTCCTCTAAAGACTGTATCTAGGATCAAAAGCTGGGGTGGGGCTCGTATTAGTTTAGCGGTGAATATGAAAGATATTTCACGTCAAATGGCACTGGTTACCCGTGTTACTAGTCGCGGTCTATCAGGATGTCCAGAAAGTCATGCTATCATTTAACAAAATATTAACGCAAATAATATTAGAGATAGAGAATCGTGGTTTGTTGTGAAACGTTTAGCAGCTCTCAGTTTTCTCCCTTTGTCCTTTGTTGCAGATTTAACTTGGAGTGCGTGAAAGTAACAGACCAGAAACCGCGATTTATCATCTGGTATGCAAAATCCAAATGTGTACAACGGTACAGCAAGATTATCAACACCAGTATGCGAGGGCACTATCGGCGAAAAAAAGCAGCATTGGCTGGAGAGACAGGCAGTGGACGTATCGTCAGTATGGCTAAAGAAATGAGGACACACTTTGCACGACTCGAATAGCTCACAAACAGGCAGAATCCAGTAGTAGAATGAGTGTCATGAAAGACTATGTGGGCACCTCTACATATACCAAACTGAAGTGTCCTCTTTTTTATCCGTCTGTATGCGCAGGCTAATCTCAGGAACTGGTGTAGGGTTTTGACTGATGGATACACTGATTCACGAGGAAGGTTTCTGTATATAATTTATACATATGTCATAAAAATTCTCTGTATTATAATGAGTTAAATTTTAGTTGTGAAAGCGAAGCCATTGCCACCTTAACTAGCAGCTGTTATTATTCCAGAACGGAGCAGTTACTTGAGACAGCGGAAAGCCTGACAGAATTTGCATTTGGTATGGTGGTTTGCAGTAAAGCATTTGCCTAGAAACCAGAAGGCTGTAGGATCGAATCCCAGCTGGGTCACTTTTTTTACTTTGCCTTTGAACCAAGCATTCACCTCTCAACTGTGCTGAGATTCGCCAGGTACGAAACGTGGCTCGGAATCCACGTTACGCTGTAGTCCCCTTTTCCCAGTTGACCGACCGTTTGGGACATGCAAGTCACATGTCATTCAACTTATTACAATAGTTTCGGAACAACTGCATAGCGAAAATAACATGCGCATCCAAAACCTGCGGTTTTCAATCCTTTATACATAACGTAAAATACAACTTTGCTTCGTTTATATCAAGAGCGTTTTACAGCAGCGCAGCATATGACGCAGCGTTAAGCTTTCTGCTTTCCTTGACTCGAACATAGATGCAAACATGGTTCTTTGCATCACGCTTTTCATATTTGTTTATTTATTTACACACACACGAATTGTGCAGAAGACTGCTAAATGAATTCCACTGGCGACGCTTTTCGGAAAACTACGACAATTTTAGCTAGCCAATTTCGGCTTCCCTCACATAAAAAATGCCAATTTGTATTCTTAATTCACTGAAAATCCTTCGAACAAAGTGCAGTGACTTACTCAACTTTCAAGTACGTACTCTAATAAATATGACCAATAACGAAAACAAACACCTCATCTTGTGATGTGAGACTTACAAATACAATAATCGAATACTTTTAACCAATAGATTCCCTTTAAGCATTTGAGGACAACTGCGTAGGGGGAAAAAAACATACGAATCCAAAATATGTTGTTTGTTATTTATTATGCCGAAAGTAAAACTTTTTCCGCAGAACTGCTTCAGTAGCTTTGCTTCGCTTACATGCACTACGTTCTTGAAGTAGCGTGGGAGATGATTCAACTTTCAGTTTTCGTTGAATCAAACCTAGATGTGGACACGATTCTTTGCTTGGCACGGTGAAAAAGTCTGCAAAAAGGATTCCCCGACAAAAAATTCCGATAGCGAGTCCCAACAATGTATCACAATGTGTACGCGCGCGCGTTTCGTATACAATACTTACAATGGCTGTAAATATATTACTTACATCACGATGTGTTCCTATCATTACCATGAGACGTTCGCTAATTATATAGGGGACACACAAAATTCATCCCTCCGGACAACTTTCCCGTCGTGCGCTGTTTACATCGCGTAAGTTGTATGAAAGTGATGGTATTCACGTACTTTACTTTCAGTTACTTTACTTTACGTCTGAATAATTAATACGCAACGCCAGTCAAGTCGTCTGGCCTGGCGGGCCACAGACTAGCAGATTTCTGTGACGGGTCAGAAAGGCGCTCTGGCTCTGCAGATATTTTTGACAGATCCGGCCCGCCGATCTCAGGCACGTCGTTTCCGACTAACATGCAGGCACCGCCGGATCTAGTCTTTCAGATCTGCCTCGAAACCCGGTCCCTTCGAGTGTGGTGTAAAGTGGCCGGATTATCGCGTTTTATCCGCGGACCCAGGATTACGTTGTATGCTCGACAGACTACTGGCGACGGACTTCATGTGATCCGACAACGCCTCGCGGAAGTACGTTGTACAGTACGGCGTTTTAATACACGTTTGGTAGTAGTACATTTTCGGATTCTATAACTCTTTTATAATGTCGAGAAGAAGTTATCACGGACGATAGCAGGAAGAAAATTGTGGCAGCTCCCACAATTTGTACGATATTTCTCGAAAGAAAAATAGCACAAAAAAAAGACGGATCGCCCCAAAAGGCAACATTCCAGAGATACAGATCTCATTCAGTACTCCTATGAGAACAGTGTTGGTTCGTTGCACTTAGAAATGGGCGTTCTTGTTCCGTTGTGAAGTACAGCAATTCGTAATATCCGTAAAATAATGGAGATAACACAGTATGGATAATACAATAACGAACATATAGTAGTACAAACATCTTATTGGCACTCACCATAGCATAGATTTATACGATTTATTCCCCCTTCCCTCCTTCCCCCCACCCGATTATTACACTTCTTCCACGAAAGCCAACTCTATTCTGAGCTCTTTTTTGATATTATGGAAGATATTTTAATTCCAACGTTGCAACTAGAAGAAATTGCATTTTTTCCCCCGCAACGCGTTTCGTTTCAGTGGAACAAAGCGCTAGTGGTCTGTAACGAAAAACATTTACAATTTGGCTTGCTTTCTGGATATAAAAAAATGCTTTACAGAAGACGTTGATATTGCTTACCGATATTCTATGTCCGATTTTCGCTCACGTCAGAAAATGCCGTTTACCTGCACGTTCTTGAGGTATCCCTTCAATTGTCACCCTCTATAATACCGTTTTAACCATCTCTTTGTACTTTTTTTACATTCTTTTTTATGTAACGTTCGTTTGTCAACTTTCGCAAAAAAAGGTATTTCACAGAACAATTGTTTAAGTTTCTTGATCTGGTCATTGGTCCACCCCTTCAGTATACTTGCAGGAAGTAAAACTTGCTGTCACCTAAAAATCACAGGTTAACTCAGGAACTTCCTGAAAAAGGCACGTCGCAGAAATCCGCACGTGTTTGCCCAGCTGATGAGGCTGGATCGCCGCTTCCGAGAACTACGGGTAACGATGTGAAGGTCGTAACTCCACTAACACGCAGGTGGGGAACTGCAGGTGTGGAAGAATCCGTCGCAAATATTCGAGGCCCGTCGCCACAACTCGCTTGTGAGAGGCCAGCTATTCTTCTGCGCCTGGGAGCCACGCAGTTGATACGACTGACAACGAGTTCCGCACTGGAAGGTAAACTCCAGCTATGGAGATCGAAAGAGTCGCTGGTTTTCTTCGAAAACATTTCCTACCAAAGGCAGTGTTTGGTCTTTATAGTCAAGAAACCTGATCCTGATCTTCCGTCATATCTCAAAAGCAATCAGGGGAGGTACCGATCAAGCAACACAGTTGCAGACATGTTTAGCAAGATAATCATCTGTAGAGAACGGGTGATTACGGAACACGACTGACACCCTCGCATGAGATTTTTCACACAGCCAGCCCACCACTGGTGTAATGGTTTTTATTTTTGTTATTTTAGTTTCTTTTTTTGCCGCACAACTATGTGGTTTTTTTTCGCGTTCCACGCTATCTCTTCAGATCGAAATGCGGCCGCTGCCAGAATCGACATGTCACATCATGGGCAACAACAAATTTGGCAGCTCCATTATGGGCTGTGAACAAGAGCGAAGGAACTTGCCCCCTTCTTGCAGCGGTGTACCGTAGGTCTCTAGAATAGTGTAGCGTTCCGAAAGATCGGAAAAGGACACAGGTCATCCCCGTTTTTAAGAAGAGACGTCGAACAGATGTGCAGAACTATAGCCGGCCGGTGTGGCCAAGCGGTTAAAGGCGCTACAGTCTGGAACCGCGTGGCCGCTACGGTCGCAGGTTCGAATCCTGCCTCGGGCATGGATGTGTGTGATGTCCTTAGGTTAGTTAGGTTTAAGTAGTTCTAAGTTCTGGGGGACTGATGACCTCAGAAGTTAAGTCCCATAGTGCTCAGAGCCATTTGAACCATTTTTTTGCAGAACTATAGACCTATATCTCTAACGTCGATCAGTTGTAGAATTTTGGAACACTTATTATGTTCGAGTATAATGACTTTTCTGGAGACTAGAAATCTACTCTGTTGGAATCAGCATGGGTTTCGAAAAAGATGATCCTGTGAAACCCAGCTCGCGCTATTCGTCCAAGAGACTCAGAGGGCCATAGACACGGGTTTCCAGGTAGATGCCGTGTTTCTTCCGCAAGGCGTTTGATGCAGCTCCCCACAGTAGTTTAATGAACGAAGTAAGGGCGTATTGACTATCAGACCAATTGTGTGATTGGACTGAAGAGCTCCTAGATAACAGAACGCAGCATGTCATTCTCAATGGAGAGAAGTCTTCTGAAGTAAGAGTGATTTCAGGCGTGCCACAGGGGAGTGTCGTAGGACCGTTGCTATTCACAATATACATAAATGACGTTGGGGATGACATCGGAAGTTCACTGAGGATTTTTGCGGATGATGCTGTAGTATATCGAGAGGTTGTAACAATGGAAAATTGTACTGAAATGCAGGAGGATCTGCAACGAATTGACGCATGGTGCAGGGAATGGCAACTGAATCTCAATGTAGACAAGTGTAATGTGCTGCGAATACATAGAAAGAAAGATTCATTATCATTTAGCTACAATATAACAGATCAGCAACAGGAAGCAGTTAATTCCATAAATTATCTGAGTGTGGATATTAGGAGTGATCTAAAATGGAACTGAAAGCAGTTAATTCCATAAATTATCTGAGAGTAGGCATTAGGAGTGATCTAAAATGGAATGACCATATAAAATTAATCGTCGGTAAAGCAGGTGTCAGATTGAGATTCATTGAATGAATACTAGGGAAATGAGGTTCGAAAACAAAGGAAGTAGGTTACAGTATACTTGTTCGCTCACTGCTTGAATACTGCTCACCGGTGTGGGATCCGTACCACATAGGGTCGACAGAAGGGATCCAACGGAGAGCAGCGCGCTTCGTTACAGGATCATTTAGTAATCACGAAAGCGTTACAGAGATGATGGATAAACTCCAGTGGAAGACTGCAAGAGAGACGCCCAGTAGCTCGGTACGGGCTTTTGTTTAAGTTTCAAGAACATACCTTCACCGAGGAGTCGAGCAGCATATTGCTCCCTCCTACGTATATCACGCGAAGAGACCATGAGGATAAATTCAGAGAGATTAGAGCCCACACAGAAGCATACCGACAATCCTTCTTTCCACGAACAATACGAGACTGGAATAGAAGGGAGAACCGACAGAGGTACTCAAAGTACCCTCCGCCACACACCGTCAGGGGGCTTGCGGAGTAAGGATGTAGATGTAGCTAAGCGCACTGGAAAAAAGGTAGTTATCCGGAGACACGGAGACTCCACGCTAATGCCGTGTATCACCTCTTCAGTCCTTGATAACGGTCTCAATGCTATCAGGATGAAAATCTACAAATTTCTTCAGATATGCTATATACAGCTGAAGCCACTCGTCGTTGATTAGATAAAAAAACAGCTACAACACTGAGCGGATTTTGATTGCTACGTATCAAGTACTGTTCCAAATAGTCTGAGGCATTTTCCATGGGATTAAGATCGGCTGATTCATCAAGGCCGTCGAGGTTTACACCTACATCTACACACATACTTTGCGAACCACTGAAGTGCGTGGCAGAGGGTACGTCCCACTGCGTTAGATATTAGGGCTTTTTTCCGTCCCACGCACGTATGATGTGCGGGGAAAAATGGTTGTTTGAATGCCTCTGTGTTTGCTATAATCAATATAATCTCCTCACGACCTCTATGGGACAGATATTTAAGAGGCTGTAGTTTACTACTGGAGTCGTCATTTATATCCGGCTCTTGAAACTTCGTTAGCAGATTTTCTCGGGATGATCCGTCTATCTTCAAGACTCTGTCAGTTCAGTTCTTTCGACATCTCAGTGACACTGTCCCGAAGGCCAAACAAACCTGTGACCATTCGTGCTGCCCTTCTCTGTATATATTGAGCATCTCCTTGTAGTCTCATTTGGTACGTCCCACACACTTGGGCAACATTACAGGATGGGTCGCATGAGTGATTTGTAAGCAGTTTCCTTTGTACACTGGCTGCAATTCCCCTCATATACTTCCATAAATCGAAGTCTATTACCTGCTTTACCCACGACTAAGATTACGTGATCGTTCCACTTCGTGTTCCTACTGTAACACCTAAGTATCTGTATAAGTTTACTGATCCCAACTGCGACTCACTAATATTATAGTCATAGGACACTATGTTTTTTTTCCCTTTTTTCTTTCTGTGAAGTGCACCTTTATTTATGAACATTTATAGCACACTGCCAATCATTGCAACATTTTGAAATCTTATCAAGGTCTAGATGAATATTTGCACAGCTTTGTCCAGACTGTACTACGTTGTAGATAACCGCATCATCTGCGAAAAACCTGAAGTTACTTTCAATATTGTCCTAGAGATCATTAACATATAAAATGAACAGCAAGAGACCCTAAGCACTTGCCTGGGGCACACCCGAAGTTACTTCCACGTCTGTTGAAGACTCTCCGCCCAAGACAACATGCTGCGTCCTCCCTACGAAAAAATCCTCCGTCTAGCCACAAATTTCGTTTGATATCCAACACGATCGTACTTTTGAAAATAAGAGTAAATGTGGTACTGAGTCAAGTGCTTTTCGGAAATCAAGAAACGGTGTATGTCCCTGACTGCCTAGATGCAAAGCTTTCCCGCGTGCTGTTCGAGAGTGGAACGGTAGAGAGACAGCTTGAAGGTGGTTCATTGAACCCTCTGCCAGGCATTTTATTGTGAATTGCAGAGTAATCACGTAGATGTAGATGTATATCACGTGAGAAAAGTACGTGTTAGATTTCAGATGATTTATGTTTTCGAAATACATGCTCGTTGGCATGGAGGAGGTCGTTCTGTTTGAGGTACCTCATTGTGATTGAGCTCAGGATGTGTTCTAAGACTCTACAACAAACGTGTGTCAAAGATACTGGACGGTATGTATGTGTGGGCTGTGTTTTCTTCCAACTACTGGGCACAGGTTTCTTGTTCGATGGATTATAGTTAACAGAGGTGCTAACTCAGTCGCGAATTGGGTATAGACTCTGATAGCAATTCTATGCGATCCTACGGCTTTGTTCAATTTTAATGATTTCAGTTGTTTCTCAACGTCACTGAGACCAATATGTATTTCACTCGTGCCGGCCGTGGTGGCCGAGCGGTTCTAGGTGCTACAGTCTGGAACCGCGCGACCGCTAAGGTCGCAGGTTCGAATCCTGCCTTGGGCATGGATGTGTGTGATGTCCTTAGGTTAGTTAGGTTTAAGTAGTTCTAATTCTAGGGACTGATGACCTCAGATGTTAAGTCCCATAGTGCTCAGAGCCATTTGAACTATTCTATTTCACTTGTCTTTTCAGTCGTACAAGAATTGCGTTGGAGTAATACTCCTAGGTTGTCCTTTGTAAAGTAACATTTGAAAAATGAATTAAGCATTTCTGCTTGGACACTAACTCTGGTGACATTAATAGCCATTGCATGTGACCAGAATTTCTTTGGATTTTGTGAAAGTTTGATCACTAAAAGCTGCGATGAGTGACTGAGTTTTCATCAAACTCGGAACGTAAGCCGTGCGGTCCAATGAACAAAGCGGCTGTCACACTGGAAGGCTACATTACACACATCAAAGGGCGAAACTTTGTTCCAGTGAATGCTGAGGTGAATATCCTGGTTCAAGTTCGCAGAAACATGAAAGAGGGGGAGCAACTCATCGTAAAAACACACACACACACACACACACACACACACACACACACACTCACTCACTCTCTCTCTCTCTCTCTCTCTCTCTCTCTCTCTCTCTCTCTCTGGGTGAAATGCCTCACAGGCCCGTCTGTGCATTAGACACCTTGCGTCATTTGAAAAATGGTAAGTTGGTGAATCGTGGCAGTCATTACACCCCTCCAGTCTGCTAGTGTCCAGTTTTTGTGTTGTTTGGTCCACTGGTGGCGAGCAACGTTATGCGCCACTGTGAGCAATGGCCTTTCGCGATGTAAACGACCCCACTTGTCCATAGGAAGCGGCCCACTTCACACCGTTCGCTCCGTACCTGGTTACAATGGACCCCTATTCACTGACAGCAGCAATTTCGACCGGGTTTGAAACCAATTTCATTAGTAAGGCTTCATCCTCGTCTCTGTTACCTGCTGGTTTCGACCTTTTCGCGAACACTATTCTTATCGTGTGACATGGCGGCGAGTAATACTCCATTCCTTTTAGATCTTTTAGATAGTCCACGTTGATACAGCAACAAATGGGGCAACTTTATTCACGGTGAAGTCACAAGTGATAGCGTCTACAGTAAGTGTCGCAATCACCCCGTTTCGTAAACCGGTTTTCACATACCCTTTCTGGGTGGTCGCGTCACTTAAAAATTGATTCTGGAAATTCGATTCTAGTTGCCGGTTTTCCAATTCCTCAATCGAATTCCGCTCCCATGTAAACGCAACCTGTTTTGAAACTCGCTTGGTTTGTCAAGTCTTGTTTTCAGAATGTTCAGTTAATATGGACTTATTGTGCAGTAAAGGAGAAGCAGAAATATTTGACAGAGCATGAAGCTGTCTGTCTACCTGTAATATTTAAGTGAGAGAAATAGCGACTGTGTTGACTGAATCAGAAACCGGGTTACCTGTTTTCCAGACGCCATATTTAAATAGGCTATCAAATCCGCTTCAGCGTAAACGTGTCAGCGAGAAACGATTTTCCAAATTCGGTTTTCGTCTTTCGGAAGATGTGTCGCATGTAAACTTAGTCATTCAAATTAATTCACTGCCATGACTAACGTCTGTGATGGAGGGCCATGTGACCATCTGGTACCATTTCTGCACCGTCTACAACGTTCCAAAGAGACAAGTGCGTTCTTTTAAAGGGGTCCCTAAAATACTATGTGGTGAGCTTATCGTTTCAGGCTGCATTGCGTGTGGCTATGCTGTTTTCCCAAAAACAGCAGAGCGTCTATTATCCGAAGATCAACCAAACGACAGCTTAACCCAACTGTTACTCGCTAGTGCGTGCCATCTTCCTCCCCGCTACGGTCTTGCCGCACCCCTCCCCACCCAAATCACCCTTCCCGCACCAAGCACCAACACCGAATTGCCGCCAATAGTAACTGTTTGTGCTTTGTTACAATCAGTTGTGTCAACTTTGTCATGTAAAGAAAACTTGTGACATAAAACACCTAAACGTAAACTTGTTCTCCTCCCTATGAGATACAAACACTAGATTAATAAAAGATTAGAGAAAAGTGAAACTGCAACCAAGCTATGTAATGAGTACAAGGTTTTTAAGCGGACAATTATCACAAATTTTGTATCCATTGTGATTCTACCGGTGGGTCAGCAAGTCATTAAACTATGAAGCTCGCCACGAACACGGGTGTAAATTATGCTGTTCAGAAGTTGTTTATATAAAGAAAAGAAAGAAGAAAGATCACAAGGAGACCCTATCTCTGGTCCTATTCGATGGGAAAAGGTAATTTATTTTAATGAAAATCTTGGAGGACTGCCGAATTTTAAACCAAGCATGGGTTGGTGATAACACTAAGTCAAGACACAGCATTCACGAGCTTCAAATGCATGGAGAAGAACTGTGTACTGATTCTTTCAAACTCATAGTAAGGGACTTATTGATCGAAGAAGATTATGTTCTCAGACGCGTTTATAATGCTGACGAAACTGGGCTCAATTGGAAAGCCCCGCCAAGAAAAACTCATGCTTCATGTCATGAGTGAGCAGCACCTAGTCCTAAGAAAAGCAAACATTGTATTACTGCTTTAGCTTGCGGTAATGCTACTGGTATAGTTCGCGCAGGATGCCGTGGTCGGTAGATGCAGATAGGCAGGGCACGCGTGGGGAGCGCGCTGGTGGTGGGGGCTGCGGGCAAGCGCTATAGGGGAAATGCCGAGCGCTGGAGGGGAAAGTGCCTTTCTGAACTGAAGCCTACACTCTTTTTTTGTAAATATTAAGCGGAACCCCTCCATGCCCACACTTGCATTCAAAAAGATCAGTCACATCCGCTTTGGTTAGTATCTAAAAAGAATTTCGCTGAAAATGCAGCGATTTATTTTCGCCCGGCTTGTTAACGATTTGTAAGTTTCAGACGAGTGTCAATAGTGGCGAATTTTGAGTAAAATCTACATATTTCTTTTGCTGCCATGTTAAAATCTGCTTCTTTTGCCAAAACACAGCGGAGTTTACAGCCTCACCACACTACCATGTGTACATGCAATTGTGAGAGAATTCTGAAATAATGGTTTAAGTGAGAAAGTGAGGAAAAGTAGGGTTGGTATCTTATGAAAAATTACATCCTCAGCACAAAATAAACGTGTAATGCCTTCACTTATGTTGTTCCAAAACCCAAAGTGTTTCTCGTTTCACCTGCTATCGATGGCCGTTAAAAATTATATTATTTCGTCGAGAAAGTCTGTAGTTAGTGGAAAAACACCCTAGAAAATGAAGCTTTGCATAATAACCATATGACAAAATACTCACCTCTTTGCATGCTATCATTTGCCAAATTCTCATTTAGATATCTCAAATAGTTTATGGAACATGAGGAACACTGTGGAATTTCACCCTGGGTTTATCACTGGCATGGCGAGATCCCAAACGACTATGCTACGTCAGATCAATTTTCTCGAGATTGGTAACAGATTGGTTCAAATGGCTCTAAGCACTATGGGACTCAACAGCTGAGGTCATCAGTCCCCTAGACTTAGAACTACTTAAACCTAACTAACCTGAGGACATCACACACATCCATGCTGGAGGCAGGATTCGAACCTGCTACCGTAGCAGCAGCGCGGTTCCGCACTGAAGTGCCTAGAACCGCTCAGCCACAGCGGCCGGCTGGTAACAGACTGAGACCTCCATCCAAGTTTAAAGAAAAATTCGATATGTTAGCTAAATTTCATACGCAACAACATATTATGTAACATGCACCAAATGCAAACTCATAGCGACCCCTATTTTTCATTGCTAACCTTTTCGAATTTCACACAGTGTGTTACTTCTACGTAAAAATGACAATAACTATGACCATTAACGAAATGATGTGCATATCATCAAGAACCTGGCATATAAAGCTGTAAGTAGCGTAAAAATGATTCTTTTTTTACCGAATTGTTCCTGTAAAATCGCCTGAGAAAGACTGCAGGGCATGCGCCTGGATTCTGTCATCCGCCACTGGCCGAAAGGTGACAAACACTTGTTTGCCTCCTCTTTCAAACAAACGAATCAACTCTTCCACCACTTTGACCGAGAACTGGTTACTGCACATCTGCCACGGTATCCTGCATGGACTATAGCCACCAATTGTCTATGCTTTTTCACTGGTAAAAGTAAGAAACTGTGGTGCTTAAAAAATGTTAATATCTCTGCGACACCTATTGTTTGCACCTGACATACGAGCACCCATCAATTAAAGATTGGGAAAAGGGGAAAACATTACTGCTCCTTGACAACACAACAATTCATACATCACGTGTTATCTTTAACGAAAAGAAGTAGTTCACGAAAGTGATGTTTCTTCCACCTAACGTGATCTCATTATTAAGACCATGGATCAAGACGTTATTGAGACTCTGAAACGGTACTACAGAAAAATCTGCCAAGAAACCATAAAAATATTGATTTTGAAGATGCGTGCAGCATGATCGGAGCAGCAATGTGATAATGGAAACGAATATAATTTGAGAAACACCTAAAATAAAATTTTAAGTATGGCGGAAAGTTGTCAATGTTTAATTGACAATGACGAACAGAATGCTAAGTCCAAAATACATCATGTGCTAAAAGAACTCAATTGGAACTCAACTGCCATAAACGTTATGAAGAAGACGTTCAAGAATGGGTGAGTGTGGACATACTGGTCCAGGGAAACAAATCATCCAAGACAGCGAAATCGTAAACCTCGTCAATGATAAAGCTGGCGGCGCCAGCATCTCATCAACTAGTGGTTCACAAAATGAAGATGAAAATACATCAGCTGCTTCTGAAACATTTATTGTTGAGATACAGCCTAGCAATTGTTTTGAGGTTCAAGATTGAAGAGACCTGTATCAGATACCTGTCCTGAAACAAGTGCATGCCTTAGTAGCTCGTAAACAGGTAAACTTGCTTAGAAACCACAAAATTAAATATTTTTTAAAGCGTTAATTCTATGCATTGATGTACTACATACGCAAAATGCGTATTACATATTTTTTGTTTACTATGCTGTACTACATACGTTCCTACTGTACTTGCCTTTGTAAGAGAGATTCATGTTTACGTACTTTTCATCGGTACTTTGATAAAAGTATACAGCTCGATAATCCGAATTAACCAGTTTTCGGAACACCAATGTCCCCAATTACTTACGATTATCGACGTTTTACTGTGTCTCCAACTGCTTGTAAGCAAGTGCACACTAGTGTAACTTCGGCTTTGAGGCACTCAGGGACGGGATATGCTTCGTCACGGTCTATCTAAGCAGTAGCTGTCTTGCCAGTGGCTCAACACGCCACACGTTCCTGTGAATCATGTTTCTGCCACGCAGCACGATGTCAACAGCAACGCCTCTCCAGAAGTTGAGTAATCCTGATTTATCACTCACGCTCGTAGCTCACACGTCTAAGTGAACAGAAATGGCTTTGTGCTCTGCATCACGACCCAGTCACTGATTACAAATTGTTTTTGGTTGATGTAGTAACTACATTTCGACAAGAAAGGGTTTTATCTCTGATGTCTGTCGAGTGATACAGTACTTCTACCAAACAAGAAAACCAAGTCGACCACTCGTTCGTTAAGATACACATCAGTGTAAACAATATATCTATTACAACGTTTATCCTATTAGAACTAATTCTGGACGGCTACAGAAAAGGCGTGCTCACACTATGGGGAGAAGGATCATACGAAGAAGGGCTGCAAAAAACAACAGATCCCGCATTTTGTATTCCTCGCAAATTAATGCTCAATAAATGTGGAAAACATGGGAAATATTGTAATAACCAGCACACACTATTAAATACAGAAATATTACGAACAGATTACGGGTAAGACAGTAACCACTGATTATTGTTTGGATATATAAAGACGGATAACAGTACAACTTAGCGACAGTGAATTTGGTAAGCAACTACAGAGGGTTTATCCAATTCGTAGAGTTAAGTAAAATTAGGTGTCTCAGAGTTTCTCCCGAAGGTAAACAATGATTGCTCTGAAGCCGATGTTCGCGGAATTTTGTAAGAATATGCGGATCCAAAGGAGTTTTACAATCACACTGAGGACGCTATGAGGTTAACAAGTACAGAGGAACCGGATATTGTCCTTGTTGCATTGTGATATGTGTTGAGATTAGGTCGTTCTCAAACAAGTCTGCTACGTTTTCGGTGTCAGAGGCAGCAGACCTGGTTCGTATGAGCAGTAAAAACCTACCTCAGGATGTGAAAGCGGTTCTTGATCTTTATGCGTACAACATTAAAAACGCGAACTGCTACAGGCGATCTGGATGGGGTATACGGAGATTTTGTTCAAGCTCACTGACGTTTAATATGTGGCATCTCTCAGCCGACTACCAACGAAAGTGCATCTTCGCATCCAAAAGCTGGCTACCAGTCCAAAATCAGCTGTTGCATATAGATCTGCAGAAAGCCATAAGAAGCGCTACGGTTGTGAATGAACCACTCAACCTAGAAGAAGAGAAGCGGAATGATTTTGTACTCACGCAGGAGCCATATAACAGAAAAGGCAAAATCGTAAATCCACTAAATAAAGCAATAGCTCTACTGCAAAGTCAGTATTCCACGGCTGACATAATTGTGTAACAAGAATTATGGCTATGTAGAGTTCAATTACGGTGTCAGGCAGATAAACATATCGTGACTATAGCCGCCAGTGTGCGCTCTATATTGCAGAATAGTAACTGCACTGACACTAAGGGAACAGACATAGTGGACGCACCCACTGAACTCGTTTTAACGATCGTGAACATGCCCAACAACACACTAACGTACCAGAATAGAACAGGAGCTAGATCCGATATTGGCGAAACACCTGACTGAAGACAAGCGTATATCATAGAGTGATGGCCAGATGGTGAAACAACTACAAGCGATCACAGCACAATATCCATAGTCGCGGAACATAAAACAAAACGTAGGCGCTCAGGCGTATGGGATTCGTCAGTACAAAATCCAACACGTTTACTTGTCACTTTCAAGAGGAAGTTTTAACTTTCCAGAAGAGTTATAGGATGGTCTCTGTCTCGAAATTAGAGCCATAGTAGCCTACAGTGGAGGATGGCATGAACTTCAAAATTAGTAAACTTACGAAGGAAGACCGTCTTGTGTCGCAAGATGTATAGCGAGCATAAGGGGTGGGGCTGGGGGAGGGAGGAATGGAGGGAGGGGGAGAGAAGTTATAATTGATACAGCAAAGCCACAGAAACAGAAGGAAAAAAATGAAGTTTGTAATGATTGGTGTATGGATTACGTTTAAAGTGAACGGAGCCTAAATTCCCGGAGGAACACCTTTCAAATTAATGGGCACCAAAACAAGAGTATCTACACTCTTTTCATCTTTGAGAACTTAAGATGGTCAGCTAATGAAATACTGAGAAGAGTCGAACGGGCTACTTACGCAGGTGCAGCTACCAGTTGATACAGAGTAGTATGATGAAAATCGGAGCACATTGCGATAAGAAATGTACGCTGATTATGTCACACGTACTGCAGCAGTGTCCTTTGCAGAGGAGTAAGTAAAACTGTCTATATGCCTATTAACCCATTATTTACCACTGCCCCTTTTTTATATCTACATACGCAATGAAACTTATAGCTTCGATTGTTGTACCTAAAGATTGAAATGACTGCTGTAATGCCTACAAATGCAAAAGAAATAATTTTTCTCTAATTAGATAATTTTAGGAAAGGAACTAATATGCCAATTTTCTGTCTTCGCATTTGGCTGTGCTGTAAACCTGATGGTAGTTTCCTCACAACAATAAATTGTGATTTAGTTATCTGGGTGTGTTTGTTATGATGTCCATGTTAACATTCAATATATTCTCGATTTCCCGAAGAGCAACAGCAATTTATTTTCTGTATCACAATTATGGGAAAATGACATGCTACATTTGTAGATGCGCCTGTTTGTACCCATCTTATATATAAAACTTACTATTTACATTATTGAGATCCGCTTTATTTACGTTGTGTGACATTTTCTCTAGGGTTAGCAGAATGCGATATTCTGTTTCACATATTACGGTTCCAAACATGCCACATGGACTTGCAACTGAAAAAGTTGTAGTATATCTGGAGAGCTATGAAATAAGCGAAGACGATGCTGATGACTTAAGACTCATGACGATTCCACACAATATACGAAACAGATGAAGATATTGAAGAAAATGCACTGAACAATGACTTATATTGTACATGGTGTAGCAGGTAGTTCAGAACTTAATAGTAAGGGATGAAGCTAATGTTACCGATTTTCCGCCAGAAGCTAAGCGAAGAAAAGCATTAGAACAGAGCTTCCCAACGTGTGGTCCGCGGACCCCTTAGGGGTCCGCCGGCTCTTACTAGGGGGTCCGGGGCCACCCTTCACCAAATCGTGCAAAATAATGAGTAAAATTATTGAATAAAAGTGTAAAAATCAAATTCATCACTATTTTTTTCGTGTGAAAAAAATGTGTTCTTTTACTTCAGGTCGTATTCCCAAGCAGCCTTTGCGGTTTCTAAGTGAGAACGCATACACAGTTTAGTGCCGGAGAATGCGGCTTCTCTGATCGACTGTTTCGCAACAAAACGGGGGTCGTTTCTGCGCTGGCTCACGGCGGTAGATGCGCTGAAGCCTTTTACGCACGCGCGGAGCGAGCTTTGTCGACCATCACAGCACTCGCTGGCACGTATGCGGCCCCAGGCATCATTAAATGTTAAACTTGCTTTGTCAGTGCACTACCTATTTCATAAGTCAAATGTGAACCAACGTGAACAAACACTAATTAACCACGTAAGAGCAATGAAAATTATGTTGCGGAATGGTTGGCAAATACGACAGTGCGTCAGGTGTTTGAGGAATTTTTTCCTGCGGAACTAGTGAATACTATTACAGAATAAAGCAAAATCTATGATTGCCAACAGAGCAACATAATTTTTTTCTAGCCAAAGAAGCGCTAAAATCCTTTGTAGGTGTATTACTTCTGAGTGGGTATCATAAGATTCCCCATGAGAGTATTTACTGGGCACAGACGTTTATCTTGTGGTACAAGCAGATATCGCTTTATAGGACGAGGACAAGATCAAAGGAGTAATGGCGGCCATTATACATCCACATGACTGATATGTGCGTAATAAATACTTGGCGCGCGTCTCAAATTGCTAACCCAGATGAGAAGCTCTCACTTTTGGATGTACGAAGGAGAGAACAGTGACATACCTTTCAAAGAAAAGAGAATCCGTACCGAAATACAAAAGACCACAAGGAACCAAAGTGACGGGAGGACGTGTGAGCAAGGATGTTTGACTAGATACAGGAAACCACTTTATTGTGTCAAGTAAACTAGAAGAGGAGTGTGCATACTGCAAGAAAAAACGACAATTGTTCTTGTTTCATTTCATACCGAACACACTCAGTAATATCACAGTGTTTTTATTTTGTTCACGATGTTCCTGCATTGATATTAATACTGTGCATTTTGACAGAAAATTTTGTTAATGCCCCAAATATGGGATGGTCCGTAACTTTTGTACTAATATACTGAATTTTTTCAAAACAGGGTATCACATTAATGTGAAAAATTTTGAAAAAATGAAAAAGTTTTGGCAAGTAATGGTTTAAAGCAAAGTACGTCTCCCGGCCAGATGGTTCAAGCAGTCGATGAAGACGTTGCCTTATTTGACAAGTCTGTTAAACGAATGTACGTTGGAAGAGAGACTCCCAAATTCATGGACATTAGTATAGCTGGTCATCCTCACGCAACAAGATGACAAGGTCCCAAAATGAGCGACGTCTTGTCGGCCTATATGGCTATTAAATACCTTGGAAGTGCAAGTGAGGTAGCTCACCAAAAGACCAACAGACCCGGCAGAACTGAGAGGACTCACTGAAAACCACTATGGATTTAGGGATTATGGAAAACCAATGATGCCATTAATCAAGCATTAATCACTGTAGAAGGTACAGCAGATGCGTATGCCCTGGGAAAGATGGTGGACATCGAAGGAGCGTTCGATAACCTCTGCTGGCCTTCATTGTTCAGTTTTCCCTTCCTATAGGCATTTGTTTCTTGTGGGCATTCCACTTTATATCGCTCCATATAATTACTCTTAGGTATTTCACGGCAGTTACTGTTTCTAATTATTTGTCGCCAATAGTGTACTCTAACAGTAACTGGCGTCTTCCTCTAATTATGCGCATTACGTTGCACTTATTTACGTTGAAGATCAACTGCCCGTCTCTGAATCCGTCGTCAATCCTTAGGTCTTCCTGCGTTTCGCTACTGTCTTTTGGAGTAGCAAACTTCCTAAAGATATCAGAATCGTCTATGAGCAGCCCCATTGACATCACAGCAACTGTTCTACAGCACTCCCTTGGGGTACTTTCTCCCGAAGTTACTTTTCCAACAGTCAGTTATGTTCCGGTGAAATGTCGTTTGAGTTCTGACTACAATGAAGTCTAAATCCAATCACAAATCTGGTCTTATACTAGGTAAGCTCGTATTTTGTTCACTAAACAACAATGGTAAATTGTATCGAAGTCTTCCTGAAGTTAAGGAACACGGCATGTACCTGTCAGTCGTTGTCTATGGTGTATTGGGTTTGATGGACGAATAGAGTCCGATGAGTGTCCGAAGATTTCTGAGTACAGAATGCATGTTGAATTTTAGAAAGACTCCATCTCCAAAAACGTCATAACGCGTCAGCATACATCATGGGCTATAATTCAACAAGAGATCGACGTCAAATACATACCTACTACTGAGCATTAGCACATGACCAGTAATAGATTTAACTGTCGCGCGTGTCATACTGCTGATCCATGGTAAACAACGATGAGTGATGAAACAGTGCGGAATGAAGACGCTCTTCAGTTAAACAGGCGAGGCTCAAGTTGTACGCTACTGTTGAGCAAGAGCGGTAGAAGCTGACCGTGTACTGCACGATTTACTGAAAAGCGCGCAAAATAAATAACTCAACTACTCCACTTATTAATTTAGTCCATATACCACCTATACATGCAGGGGAGTGAACAAAAATATGGGAACACCAAAATACAACGTATTACCATGCCTAATACGGTTTAGGAAAAACCGTTGACATTCAAAACACCTTCCAGTCGTCCAGCAATGGATCAATATACGTCCTGTATGGTTTTCAAGGGAATCTTATACCGTTCTTCCGGAAAATAGTGGTAGCTTCCGATAACGATGAAGATGTGGACAGCGATCTCGCACCCTGCTCACCTAAGTGGATCACAAAGGCTCAATAATATCGAGTTCTGGCGACTGTGGTGGCTAGGGGAAATGCAACTTGCAAAGAACGTTGGTGAGGCTAATGGGACGGTAGCTGTCCACCTCCAGAGGGTTCTTTCCAGGTTTCAAAACGGGGATGACAATGCTTTCCCGCAATTGCGACGGAAGCTCCCCCTCGACCCAAATACGGTTGTAAAGATCGAGGAGGCGCCGCTGGCAGTCCACTGAAAGGTGTTTCAGCATCTGACAGTGGATGCCATCTGGCCCAGGAGCGGTATCAGGGCAAGCGGCTAGGGCACTGCGAAATTCCCACTCACTGAGTGGAGCATTGTAAGATTCTGGGTGGTGGGTGCAAAACGAAAGGCTCCGACGTTCCATCCGCTCTTTAATGGAGCGGAAGGCCAGTGGGTAATTGGAAGAAGCGGAACTAAGAGCAAAATGCTCTGCCAAGCTGTTGGCAATTTCGCCGGAGTCTGTACAAACTGCTCCATTCAGTGAGAGCGCAGGGACGCTGACAGGGGTCCGATAGCCATAGAGGCTTCGGATCTTGGCCCAGACCTGCGATGGAGAGACATGGAGGCCAATGGTGGACACATACCGCTCCCAGCACTCCTGCTTGCTTTGGCGGATAAGGCGGCGGGCCCGCGCACGCAGCCGTTTGAAGGTGATGAGGTGTTCAATGCAGGGATGTCGCTTGTGACGCTGTAGCGCCCGCCAGCGATCTTTAATCGCTGCAGCGATCTCAGGCGACCACCAAGGCACAGTCCGCCGCCGAGGGGACCCAGAGGAACGGGGAATGGCAGATTCGGCGGCAGTAACGATGCCGGTGGTGACCGATTGAACCACCGCATCAATGTCATCATTAGAGAGAGCCTCAATAGCGGCAGTGGAGGAGAACAAGTCCCAGTCAGCCTTATTCATAGCCCATCTGCTAGGGCGCCCAAAAGAGTGACGCCGTGGTAGTGACAGAAAGATCGGGGAGTGGTCACTACCACACAGGTCGTCATGCACACTCCATTGGACAGACGGTAAGAGGCTAGGGCTACAGATTGAAAGGTCAATGGCGGAGTATGTGCCATGCGAGATCGAGCTGCGACAATAAATGCTCAACGGTGGCGCCTTGACCTGTTGCCACTGACCCACCCCACAGAGGGTTATGGGCGTTGAAGTCGCCCAGTAACAAGAAAGGTGGCGGCAATTGGGCTATCAGCGCAGCCAGGACATGCTGCGAGACATCACCATCCGGTGGAAGGTAAAGACTGCAGACGGTAACAGCCTGTGGCGTCCACACCCGAACAGTGACAGCCTCTAAAGGTGTTTGGAGAGGGACAGACTCGCTGTGCAGAGTGTGAAGGACATATGCAGACGCCACCAGACACCCTTTCATATGCTGCCCGGTTCTTATAATAACCCCGATAGCCACGGAGGGTGGGGGTTCGCATTGCTGGAAACCAAGTTTCCTGAAGAGCAATGCAGAAGAAAGGGTGAAGGCTGATAAGTTGGCGGAGCTCAGCTAGATGGTGGAAGAAACCGCTGCAGTTCCACTGGAGGATGGTATTGTCCATTGCGGAGAAAGGCGTGAAGGGACTGGGAAGGCAGATTACGCCGCTGGGTCACCTGCTGCCTCCGATGGAGCACCCGTGCAAGTGCTATCCATTGCGTCTGAGGGATCGGCGAGATCGAGGTCCTCAGCGGGCGCAAGGATCTCCACCTCATCCTCAGACGCAGAGCTTTTAGGTAGCGGTGGAGTAGGTGCCACCGCAGGTGTCTTGGACTTACGGGTCTTCAAAGTCGTTTTCTCTCGCTGTTCCTTTGGTTGCCGTTGTTGAGAGGGCTTATTGGAGTCAGTCTCCGGGACCGAAGAGGATCGCGAAGCCCGTCGACCAGCGACCTGTGGCTTCTTCAGCCACTGGTTGGTGTCTGCTGTGCCGCTGGTAGGAACCTGGGGAGGGAGTGACCCAAGGGATCCCTTCCGAGCGAGAGAAGCCGAAGAAGACTTACGCTTCTCCGGCTTAGAAGTGGGGACTGGTGTCCCCGGTGGTTTAGTGGGTGCTGCTCCCGAGGTAGATGGTGTGGGAGCAACAGCGAGAGAAGGGGCCCCCATCGTCAAGGGGGCAGGTGAGGTCCTCTGACTCTGAGAGCTGACTGCATATCTTGCAGCTGAAGGAGCTGGAGCAGGAGTGACAGTGGAGGCATAAGATGACATCATGCGCACAGGATGTAGCCGTTCAAATTTCTGCTTAGCCTCAGTGTAAGTCAGTCGGTCCAGGGTCTTATATTCCATGATTTTGCGTTCTTTCTGTAAGATACTGCAGTCCGGCGAGCAAGGGGAATGAGGCTCTCCACAGTTGACACAGACGGGAGGCGGAGCACATGGAGTATCGGGATGAGATGGGCGTCCACAATCTCGACATGTGAGGCTAGAAGTACAGCGAGAGGACATGTGACCGAACTTCCAGCACTTAAAGCACCGCATCGGGGGAGGGATATAGGGTTTGACGTCACACCGGTAGACCATCACCTTGACCTTCTCTGGTAAGGTATCACCCTCGAAGGCCAAGATGAAGGCACCGGTAGCTACCTGATTGTCCCTCGGACCCCGATGAACACGCCGGACGAGATGTACACCTCGGCGCTCTAAATTGGCGCGCAGCTCGTCATCAGACTGCAAAAGGAGGTCCCTATGGAAAATAACACCCTGGACCATATTTAAACTCTTATGTGGGGTGATGGTAACGTTAACATCCCCCAACTTGTCACAAGCAAGTAACCTGCGTGACTGGGCAGAGGATGCCGTTTTTATCAAAACTGACCCAGAGCGCATTTTGGACAAGCCCTCCACCTCCCCAAACTTGTCCTCTAAATGCTCTACAAAGAACTGAGGCTTCACGGATAGAAACGAGTCACCATCAGCTCTGGTACAGACGAGATACCTGGGCGAATACACGTCACTGTCATTCATTGCCTTTCGTTCCTCCCATGGTGTCGCCAGGGATGGGAACGATTTGGGGTCATAAACGTTAGCTTTAAATTGAGCCCTCGAACGCTTAGAGACTGCTGGTGGCTGGCCGCCAGCGAGAAATGATGTACCACGCTTCATTGCGGGTGATCCGCCCTGATGCCACCTACTCCGACCAAGGGCCCTCCCCACGGGCGCCACCCAGCCGCAGCAATAGCCACCTGGCAGGATGGCCATTGCCGGGAGTCCTGATGCCCCAGGGAGATGGGTATCTACTCCTTGGCATACGTGGGGAGTTAACGGCGCAGGCATCAGTAGAGCGATCCCTGTGTTGTCAGGGGGCTACAACCAACAGGGTACATGGCGGCCCCACCACAACGGACTGGCTACCGTGCAGGATCTTAGGTGCAAAAATGTCCAAGGTCGTCGTCGCAGTTAAAAGCAACACTGCAGAGTGCAGCGTGGTAAGCGCACCCAGGGACGTATCCTCGCCCAAGAGATGGAAAACGAGCGGGACACCATTGCAACGACGAAAAAGCCGGCTAAAGGTCTCAATGCACGACGGATACAGTGCACCATGTAAGGCGCCCTTCCCCAATTGGCTCGCTCTTCGGAATAATTTAGAAAGATGGAGGTCAAACCCGAGAGGGGACCATCACATAAGGACGAAACATTTGAGACTCCTTTTAGTCGCCTCTTACGACAGGCAGGAATACCGCGGGCCTATTCTAACCCCCGAACCCGCAGGGTTTTACTCCATTTCACTACTCCAAATGAGTAGATCAATATTGGTATAGCGTAAGTATTTATAGCTTTTGTCTTGTTTCTTGCTGTCAATTCTGTTTTCAGTATTTTTGTTAGTCTTTGTCTATATTTTTCTTTTAGTTCTTCTTTAATATTTGTATTATCTATTCCTATTTTTTGTCTGTATCCTAGATATTTATAGGCATCTGTTTTTTCCACCGCTTCTATGCAGTCGCTGTGGTTATCCAATATGTAATCTTCTTGTTTAGTGTGTTTTCCCTTGACTATGCTATTTTTCTTACATTTGTCTGTTCCAAAAGCAATATTTATATCATTGCTGAATACTTATGTTATCTTTAGTAATTGGTTGAGTTGTTGATTTGTTGCTGCCAGTAGTTTTAGATCATCCATGTACAGCAAATGTGTGATTTTGTGTGGGTATGTTCCAGTAATATTGTATCCATAATTTGTATTATTTAGCATGTTGGATAGTGGGTTCAGAGCAAGGCAGAACCAGAAAGGACTTAATGAGTCTCCTTGGTATATTCCACGCTTAATCTGTATTGGCTGTGATGTGATATTATTAGAGTTTGTTTGGATATTAAGTGTGGTTTTCCAATTTTTCATTACTATGTTTAAGAACTGTATCAATTTAGGATCTACTTTGTATATTTCCAATATTTGTAGTAACCATGAGTGGGGTACACTATCAAAAGCTTTTTGGTAATCAATGTATGCATAGTGCAGCTACCTTTGTTTAGTTTTAGCTTGATATGTCACCTCTGTATCTATTATCAGTTGCTCTTTACATCCTCGTGCTCCTTTGCAATAGCTGTTTTGTTCTTCATTTATAATTTTGTTCTGTGTTGTATGTGTCATTAATTTCTGTGTAATGACTGAAGTTAATATTTTGTATATTGTTGGTAGGCATGTTATGGGGCGATATTTAGCTGGGTTTGCTGTGTCTGCTTGATCTTTAGGTTTCAGATAAGTTATTCCATGTGTAAGGGTATCAGGGAATGAGTATGGGTCTGCAATGTAACGGTTAAATAATTTAGTTAGATGTGAATGTGTTGAGGTGAACTTCTTTAGCCAGAAATTTGCTATTTTATCTTTTCCAGGGGCTTTCCAATTGTGAGTAGAATTAATTGCTTGGGTGACTTCATGTTGCAAAATTATCACTTCAGGCATTTGTGGTATCATCTTGTATGTGTCTGTTTCTGCTTGTATCCACCGTGCATGCCTGTTATGTTGTACCGGGTTTGACCATATGTTGCTCCAGAAGTGTTCCATGTCTGTTATGTTTGGTGGATTGTCTATTTTTATGTGTGTGTTATCTATTGTCTGGTAAAATTTCTTTTGGTTTGTGTTGAATGTTTGGTTTTGTTTCCTTCTATTTTCACTTTTTTTGTATCTTCTAAGTCGTTTGGCCAATGCTTGTAATTTCTGCTTCTTTTCATCTAATTGCTCTATCGCTTCTTGTTGTGAGATTTTACCTAACCTTTTTCGTTTCTTTTCTGACATTTCATTTCTTATAAATTGTGTTAGCTGTCCGATTTCTTTTCTCAGTTTTTCTATTCTGATCTGTAGCCTGTGTTGCCATGCTGGTTTTGTGGGTTTCTTCTGTGTGTTGGTTGGTTCTGATCTCTGCCTAGTGTGTATATTTAGTGTAGTGAGTGCTCCTATACAAAGCAGTAGTTGTAACTCTTCCATAGTTGTGTTTTCATTTATTTTGTTGTGTATGATTGTGTTGATAGGTTTTATTGTTGTTTCGACTTGTGGGTTATTTGGCGGTCTATGCAAGAACGGTCTAATGTCTGTATATGTGTCTTTGTATTCTATATATGTCAGCTGAAATTTTTCTTCTACATCTAACATGTGTGTCACTTCGTGTTCTATTTGTGCTTGTTCTGGTGGCTGTCTTAAGATTTCGTTTTCCTCTGACTGTTTAATTGATGCGTGTTGTTCTTTGTTTGTTCGCTCTGGGATGTTTGAGTCCATTACTGTATTTTCTTCTTCTGATTGCACATTATTTTGTTCCAGTATTTGTTGTTTGATGTTTTCTAATTCTGACTGGGGTATCCTGTTATTTTTGATTATTACACGGATCTGATCAGCTAGTCGTTCTGATAAAAATTTTAATTCTGGGTATCTGGTAATAAATTTTGTGTATACTTGTGATCTGTATCCAGTTGTGTTGGTTCCTAGGTTTGTTGCTTGGTAATAACAGAACATGAGGTGTCGATTAACTTCATCTGACCATCTCATCCTCTGTCTTTGTTTTCCTTCTAGGGTGGTTGCAGGAAGCATATCCTGCAAAACACCTCTATTTGGAGTTGAATCATTTTCCATTTGGCTAGCAGTGTCGTTACCATTGTGGGCGGGCATACGGTTCAAGCGTCGTCCCCGACCAAGACGGCGCTTGTCCGAGGCTTCTTTAGTTCTGTCCTGAACCAACTAATTACACTAAAAGGGGGGTTAGCCCTATTAGTGGTTTGTTCTTTTCGTCGCCTTTTACGACTGGCAGAACATACCGGAGGCGTATTCTTTTCCCGGGCCTCCACGGGATTTTTTATTATTATTATTTCTTTACTTTCTCAGACGTTAAGTCTGGTTGAGAATGGAATATGACGCGGACCTTGATCAAGCGTCACTTCCTATTAACTGTACGGTATGTGTTATATTGCATTTAGGAACTTTCGGGTAATTGAACATGTATCAATAATTACGGATTTCTGTAGTTGTATATATGTGTTTGGATGTAGCTGTATTGCATTGATGTACTGGTGGATATTGTGTGGTATGACTCCTGTAGTTGATACTATAATTGGTATGATGTCAACTTTATCCTGATGCCACATGTCTTTGACTTCCTCAGCCAGTTGGATGTATTTTTCAATTTTTTCTCCTGTTTTCTTTTGTATATTTGTTGTATTGGGTATGGATATTTCGATTAGTTGTGTCAATTTCTTCTTTTTATTGGTGAGTATGATGTCAGGTTTGTTATGTGGCGTTGTTTTATCTGTTATAATGGTTCTGTTCCAGTATAATTTGTATTCATCATTCTCCAGAACATTTTGTGGTGCATACTTGTATGTAGGGACTTGTTGTTTTAAGAGTTTATGTTGTAAGGCAAGCTGTTGATGTATTATTTTTGCGACATTGTCATGTCTTCTGGGGTATTCTGTATTTGCTAGTATTGTACATCCGCTTGTGATGTGATCTACTGTTTCTATTTGTTGTTTACAAAGTCTGCATTTATCTGTTGTGGTATTGGGATCTTTAATAATATGCTTGCTGTAATATCTGGTGTTTATTGTTTGATCCTGTATTGCAATCATGAATCCTTCTGTCTCACTGTATATATTGCCTTTTCTTAGCCATGTGTTGGATGCGTCTTGATCGATGTGTGGCTGTGTTAGATGATACGGGTGCTTGCCATGAAGTGTTTTCTTTTTCCAATTTACTTTCTTCGTATCTGTTGATGTTATGTGATCTAAAGGGTTGTAGAAGTGGTTATGAAATTGCAGTGGTGTAGCCAATGTATTTATATGAGTGATTGCCTTGTGTATTTTGCTAGTTTCTGCTCGTTCTAGAAAGAATTTTCTTAAATTGTCTACCTGTCCATAATGTAGGTTTTTTATGTCGATAAGTCCCCTTCCTCCTTCCTTTCTGCTTAATGTGAATCTTTCTGTTGCTGAATGTATGTGATGTATTCTATATTTGTGGCATTGTGATCGTGTAAGTGTATTGAGTGCTTCTAGGTCTGTGTTACTCCATTTCACTACTCCAAATGAGTAGGTCAGTATTGGTATGGCATAAGTATTTATAGCTTTGGTCTTGTTTCTTGCTGTCAATTCTGTTTTCAGTATTTTTGTTAGTCTTTGTCTATATTTTTCTTTTAGTTCTTCTTTAATATTTGTATTATCTATTCCTATTTTTTGTCTGTATCCTAGATATTTATAGGCATCCGTTTTTTCCATCGCTTCTATGCAGTCGCTGTGGTTATCCAACATGTAATCTTCTTGTTTAGTGTGTTTTCCCTTGACTATGCTATTTTTCTTACATTTGTCTGTTCCAAAAGCCATACTTATATCATTGCTGAATACTTCTGTTATCTTTAGTAATTGGTTGAGTTGTTGATTTGTTGCTGCCAGTAGTTTTAGATCATCCATGTATAGCAAATGTGTGATTTTGTGTGGGTATGTTCCAGTAATATTGTATCCATAATTTGTATTATTTAGCATGTTGGATAGTGGGTTCAGAGCAAGGAAGAACCAGAAAGGACTTAATGAGTCTCCTTGGTATATTCCACGCTTAATCTGTATTGGCTGTGATGTGATATTATCTGAATTTGTTTGGATATTAAGTGTGGTTTTCCAGTTTTTCATTACTATGTTTAGGAACTGTATCAATTTAGGATCTACTTTGTATATTTCCAATATTTGTAGTAACCATGAGTGGGGTACACTATCAAAAGCTTTTTGGTAATCAATGTATGCGTAGTGTAGCGACCTTTGTTTAGTTTTAGCTTGATAAGTCACCTCTGCATCTATTATCAGTTGCTCTTTACATCCTCGTGCTCCTTTGCAACAGCCTTTTTGTTCTTCATTTATAATTTTGTTCTGTGTTGTATGTGTCATTAATTTCTGTTTAATGATTGAAGTCAATATTTTGTATATTGTTGGTAGGCATGTTATGGGGCGATATTTAGCTGGGTTCGCTGTGTCTGCTTGATCTTTAGGTTTCAGATAAGTTATTCCATGTGTAAGTGTATCGGGGAATGTGTATGGGTCTGCAATGTAACTGTTAAATAATTTAGTTAGATGTGAATGTGCTGAGGTGAACTTCTTTAACCAGAAATTTGCTATTTTATCATTTCCAGGGGCTTTCCAATTGTGAGTAGAATTAATTGCTTGGGTGACTTCATGTTGCAAAATTATCACTTCAGGCATTTGTGGTATCATCTTGTATGTGTCTGTTTCTGCTTGTATCCACCGTGCATGCCTGTTATGTTGTACCGGGTTTGACCATATGTTGCTCCAGAAGTGTTCCATGTCTGTTATGTTTGGTGGATTGTTTATTTTAATGTGTGTGTTATCTATTGTCTGGTAAAATTTCTTTTGGTTTGTGTTGAATGTTTGGTTTTGTTTCCTTCTATTTTCACTTTTTTTGTATCTTCTGAGTCGTTTGGCTAATGCTTGTAATTTCTGCTTCTTTTCGTCTAATTGCTCTGTCGCTTCTTGTTGTGAGATTTTACCTAACCTTTTACGTTTTTTTTCCGAGATTTCATTTCTTATAAATTGTGTTAGCTGTCCGATTTCTTTTCTCAGTTTTTCTATTCTGATCTGTAGCCTGTGTTGCCATGCTGGTTTTGTGGGTTTCTTCTGTGTGTTGGTTGGTTCTGATCTCTGTCTAGTGTGTATATTTAGTGTAGTGAGTGCTCCTATATAAACCAGTAGTTGTAACTCTTCCATAGTTGTGTTTTCATTTATTTTGTTGTGTATGATTGTGTTGATAGTTTTTATTGTTGTTTCGACTTGTGGGTTATTTGGTGGTCTATGCAAGAATGGTCTTATGTCTGTATTTGTGTCTTTGTATTCTATATATGTCAGCTGAAATTTTTCTTCTATATCTAACATGTGTGTCACTTCGTGTTCTATTTGTGCTTGTTCTGGTGGCTGTCGCAAGATTTCGATTTCCTCGGATTGTTTAATTGGTGCGTGTTGTTCTTTGTTTGTTTGTTCTGGGATGTTTGAGTCCATTACTGTATTTTCTTCTTCTTCTGATTGCACATTATTTTGTTCCAGTATTTGTTGTACTTGTTGTTTGATGTTTTCTAATTCTGACTGGGGTATCCTGTTATTTTTGATTATTACACGGATCTGATCAGCTAGTCGTTGTTCTGTTAAAAATTTTAATTCTGGGTATCTGGTAATAAATGTTGTGTATACTTGTGATCTGTATCCAGTTGTGTTGGTTCCTAGGTTAGTTGCTTGGTAATAACAGAACATGAGGTGTCGATTAACTTCATCTGACCATCTCATCCTCTGTCTTTGTTTTCCTTCTAGGGTGGTTGCAGGAAGCATATCCTGCAAAACACCTCTATTTGGATTTAAATCATTTTCCAGTTGGCTAGCAGTGTCGTTACCATTGTGGGCGGGCATAGGGTTCAAGCGTCGTCCCCGACCATGACGGCGCTTGTCCGAGGCTTCTTTAGTTCTGTCCTGAACCAACTAATCACACTAAAGGGGGGTTAGCCCTATTAGTGGTTTGTTCTTTTCGTCGCCTTTTACGACTGGCAGAACATACCGGAGGCCTATTCTTTTCCCTATTATTATTATTATTATTATTATTATTATTATTATTATAGTTGTACAAAATAGATGTTTTCTGATACTACGAGTTCTGGGGAAAGGAAATTTAAGACGACTCCACCAGCTAAGAATACTGGAAAAAAAAGATGAAAGTAGAATGTACAGGGGTAAAGTATGCATATAGGAACAATGGCAGTCATCATTAATGCTTTGTAGGCATGTCATTAACTGTCTTTTGAAGCTCGAAATGTTATTCTCTAACATAAAGCGGGAGGTTATTCCGCGTCGAGTTTCTGCCATTTATGGGAGATCCCTTCATGATTTTGTGCTGACAGAGTTTGCGAGTGCGACATTCTGCTCTGCAGTGACTTTTGCAGCTGTCGACCCATTATTTTACGTCAAAATCCTCTTCGATGACTGACTCTCACTATCACTCGACAGTCTGCTGCATCGTGTCCATATACCTTAGCGAGTGTCGATGGAATTCATTCGGTGCAATTTGTTCAGCGCTGAAGAATTCAGAGATACGTTTCTGATTTATACGCACTTCAATATCACACGCAATTTTTGAACATTTACCTCCTGCTGCTGCTGCTATCTGTTGTAGGGTAGCGAAACCAACAGGATAATAACAAGTAGAATCAAAAGTTAGCACCATACCAAGATAATCTGGCCAGTTCACTTAAAGGTCACACAAAAAATAGAAAGCACCAGTTTCGGGACGATCCTCGTTTGTTAAGTAATTGTTACGTTCTTACTTTAAAAAATAAGAGTAATTTTTTGTTTAAAGCGTATAGCTGGTGGGTGTAGGAGGGGAACGGGTATTTATTTGGTATCTGACCTAGAGTGAGTGCGTTGCTAATAAAGTACAGAATTTTTCTTTAAAACGGCGTCCAACCTCATGTTTGGTGTTAGACGGATGAAACATGTATGCAGGTCTCCTTAAAGCATGCCATATTCCCGCCTCAAAACAACCGCCTTTGACGTGCAGATACGCCTGGCCCAAAGCTCTCGTGTCAAGCACTTCCGCCTCTTGTTCTCAGATATTCGTTTTCCTTTTCAATGGACGCGCTCCACACGCTCCCCGTCCTCAATCGCATGCGCCTTTGTGTAACAGAATTACGCTTCAGACACTAAAGTGGATTTCCCTTATACATAAAATTTTCTTTGTGGCATCATCTCTGCTTCTTCTCCGTGAAAGAAGAAAAAGATCTTAAAGAGGAACCAGCAATATCCTGTAATGCTGCCACAAGACAGGTGAACTTTGTGGATGACTACACTGACCATCCCCAAAAGCTGTGAAAACATTTTCCACTTAATGTTGTGTTGTTGCCAACTTTATGTACCCACTTGTACAGCGTAACGCGCAGCGCCCTAGCTTGCGAGACGTGGAGCTGAACCAGACCCAGATTAAATAAAACCGTGGGACATCAGATCGTACAGAGGAGCCGACTGCGCATCAGTTCACTTCGTCGTTATGTGTACACAAACTGATGTTCACCGACAAGTATAGGAAGTAGGACACATTAGAACCTGCTCTGAAAGTTGGAAAAATGCGTGAAAGTGCAAATAAACAACTATATGCTATAGAAACTAAAATCCGTTTTTGAGGCCCTAGAAAACCTAGAACCAAGAGAGAACGTACAGGAAAAGAGAGAAGAAATAAGGACCACGGTACTTCGTGTAACGGAGGATATGTTGGGAAGAAAGAAGGGACTATAGAAGAGAGGATGGTTTACGAGACATGCTAGAAGGCTGCACATAAGAGAAGGAACATGGGGGAGAAGTGGCTGGCTCACAGGGAGAATGAGCAAAAACGGGAACACTTTCTTAACATCAGAAGGAAGACAAAGCGAATTCTGAAAACAGAAGAGGATATATCTAACACGTTCATTAAAGATGTTGAAGCAGTGCGCCACAACAAGAATTCAAGACAATTTTTCCTATGCATCAGAAATCCCAAACGTGGATTTTAAAGCCTAACCCGTTTCATTAGCGATAAGAATGGCAGCTTGTTAAATGACGAGGAAAGAATTGTAGAAACATGGAGAGAATATTTCTCAAAACTCTTGAATCGTCCAGTCTTAGATGAGATGCTATCTGCAGACGTCACGAAGGTAAGGACAGACGAAGAAGATGTGAAGATTGCAATCAAAATGCTCAGAAACAGTAAGGTCCCAATGGAGGACAGATAACAGGAGAATTAATTAAAGAGCGAGGTGAGAGCTTGCACTTGTAAACTGATCCAATCGATATGGAAGAATGAGACATTGCCCGAAGAATCGCAGGTGACCATAATATGCCCGATACGCAAGGTGAGAAGGATGACGGAATGTGGTAACTACACAGGTATCAGCTTGCCGAATGTAGCCTGCAAGGTACTGTCAATCACTATCCTTAGAAAATTACAATCCTTCATAGAGAAAAACGTACAGGAGCACCAAGCTAGCTTTCCACCAAACCGATCGATCATCGATCACATTTTCACCCTAAGACAACTGTTTGAAAAACACTGGGAATATGATAAAAATGTCTATAGCTTGTTCGTAGATTTTCAACGAGCATGCGACAGCATCCACCTGAATAGCCTATACAACGCACTGCGCGACTTCAGAAACCCCGAGAAGCGCGAGAATTGTGCAAAATTGAATGAACGGATCAAGAGCAGTAGTGTGTTTCTGAGGAGTCACGTCAGAAATGTTCGAGGATGAAACATGTCTCAGGTAAGGGGATGCTCTCTCATGTTCTCTCTTCAACGCCAAGTAAGAGAATGTAACAAGGGAAGGTAGACAACCGGAATGGGCAGGGGTACAAATGGATGGCACTTTCAGGTAATATAGTACCGTTACGTGAATCAATCCCTGAGTTGAAAAAAATATACCATAAAACTGACAAATACGCGCAGAAGGTTGGACTAATGGTGAATTAAGACAAAACAGAGTTTATGCAAGAATACAAGAGCACCAAGAATTTCTTGAGGTAGATGGCATAAGGTTCACGAGAGTTCACCAGTTCAAATACTCAGGATCTTGGGTTACCAGCGACGTCATCACAGAAATGGACATCAACGAAAGAATAGCAATGGGAATGAAATGCATGTATTCGCTCAGGGAGACGCACATTTCAAAGACAATATCAGCGAATACTACGATGAGAATCTGTAACAGTGATATGCCCAGTGTCCAGCAGTGATATATAGTTCCCAAACTTGTAGTATGGCAAAATTCGAAAAGAAACTATAAATATTTGAAAGAAAAGTGATGAAGATATGGGGACCAATTTGCCTCTTAATGCAAACTAACAGTACCACAGAAGTCGAAGAGCAAAACAATACCGTGGCCGGGCCATTAGTCTGTATTCCAAAAGAATGACAGTCGAAGAAAGCATATGAGGCAAAACCAAACACGAGACGCCCCACAATACGACCAAGGTAGGATGACCTGGCGTAGGACCTGGGAGCCCGGGAGTGAAGACACCTGTAGGAACCGAGCACAAAACACAAAGGAATGAAAACAGGTTGTGGAAGCAGCGCGTGGTCTGCAGGGCCTGTGACCGCTGGATACATATGTATGTATGTATGGGTGGGTTGGTTTATCCGAACAGCCTGAGTTTTTTTTTTCTTCTTAGCGGTTTCTCGCGCTCGTTTAGGTAAATTCTGAGCCAGTTCCCAAATTCCGCCTCAGAGAATACTGCGATACTCAAGCAGTTGAAGTACTGTAACACACAGACACTTTCACGAAGTACACTGCAAACCAACAAAATTTCTCCAGCAATTTTCAGATCAAGCAATAAACCTTACAATACTGTAGTATCTATGAGACGCGAGCAGAAAGTCCCCATCTGAGGGCGTTGCAACAACTTACACAAATCAAAAAAAGTTTTGCATCACCCCAGTTACCAGAACTCCTGAAGATAGACGTTGACAGTGGATATTGTATCACAGACACAGTCCCTTTGACTGTTCAGAGATGTCACTAAACATGCGCAATAATGTAAACAACCATGCATGAGCAGTGCCTATTAGACGGAGGGGGTCCAACAACCGACCAGTTCCAGTCATTCCACAAGGAAGGAGGTACACGGCTCGTGTTGTCTGTAGCTCAACCATGTCTAGACGGTCAATACCGCGGTTCGAACGCGTTCCCATTGTTACTTTGTGCCAGGAAGGGCTATCAAAAAGGGAAGTGTCCAGGCCTCTCGGAGTGAACCAAAGCGATGTTGTTCAGACATGGAGGAGATACAGAGAGACAGGAACTGTCGATGACACGCCTCGTCCAAGAGCTACTACTGCGGTGGATGTCCGCTAGCTACGGATTATGGCTCGGAAGAACCCTGACAGAAACGCCACCATGTTGAATAATGCTTTTCGTGCAGCCACATGACGTCGTGTTACAACTTTGCGCAACAGGCTGCATGATGACGTTCATGGCGAGGATCCATCTTTGCAACCATGACACCATGCAGCGCGGCACAGATGGGCCCAACAACATGCCGAATGGACCGCTCAGGATTGCCATCGCGTTCTCTTCGAATGACGCATATGCCTTGAACCAGACAATCGTCGGAGACGTGTGTGGAGGCAACTCGGTCAGGCTGGACGCCTTAGACACACACTCCAGCGAGTGCAGTAAGGTGGAGGTCCCCTGCTGTTTTGGGGTGGCATTATGTGGGGCGACGTACACCGCTGGTGGTCATCGAAGGAGCCGTAACGGCTGTACGATACGTGAATGCCATCCTCCGACCGATAGTGCAACCATATCGGCAGCATATTGGCGAGACATTCGTTTTCATGGACGACAATTCGCGCCCACATCGTGCACATTTTGTGAGTGACTTCCTTCAGGATAACGGCATCGCTCGACTAGAGTGGCCACCACGTTCTCCAGACATGAACACTATCAAACATGCCTGGGATAGATTGAAAAGGGCTGTTTATGGACGACGTGACCCACCAACCACTCCGAGGGATCTACGCCATATCGCCGTTGAGGAGTGGGACAATCTGGAGTAAGAGTGCCTCGATGAACTTGTGAATAGTATGCCACGACGAATACAGGCATGCATCAATGCTAGAGGACGTGATACTGGATATTAGAGGTACCGGCGTGTACAGCAACCCGGACCACCATCTCTGAAGGTCTCCCTATATGGCGATACAACATGCAATGTGTGGTTTGCATGAGCAATAAAAAGGGCGGAAATGATGTTTATGTTGATCTCTATTCCAATTTTCTGTACAGGTTCCGGAACTCTCGGAGGTGAGGTGAGGCAAAACTTTTTTTGATGTGTGTATATGCAGCGCAGCGAGACTCCGATGCGGGTATATAAGCACCAACATGTAGCCAAGTGATTAGGGTGACACTGGTTTCTTTCCGACGTACGTCCGGCAAATGGGGAAACGTGAAATATGGCGACTTTCTTATGAAATGCGCTCAAAGTTCTGCAGTTCTTTTCTTGGCTGCCGAAGGACAAACATCGGCAGACACCCATCGGAGAAAGAAGAATTTGTGTATGTGGCAGCATGTCTATCGAAATACACCGTTGTGGAGTGGAGCGCCAAGGGGTACTGCTCCTTCATGATAACGTCAAATCCCCATATCTTAAATGTAATGCAGAAGTTACACCAACTATAGTGGGAGATCCGCCCCATAGTCCTGATCTCTCTCCCCATGCCATTTTCAAGCCTTCGGGCCTTAAAAAAGGCCTTGATGGGTGGACGATTCATGTCGAACGAGGATGTGCTGCAGGCAGTTACGGACTACTTCACACAGAAGGACACGGTGTGTTACCAAACGGGTGCATCGGTCGGATGATTGCCTCACGGCGATTTTGCCTGATTGGCATACTGATTCTAGACTACCATGCCTTCGAACGGAAACTTTTTGATCGCCCCCTTATACGATAGTCAATAAGCTTCATGGCACTAAATATTAATAAATATTAATGTGCTTCTGTCAGCACTGTTCACAATAGCAGATGAGGTGTTTAAATGGCTTCTTTTTTTTAAAAAAAAAAGCTCAAATGGCTCTGAGCACTATGGGACTTAACATCTAGGTCACCAGTCCCCTAGACCTTAGAACTACTTAAACCTCACTAACCTAAAGACATCACACACATCCATGCCCTTTGACACTAATACACCTTGAAATTATTGAGAGTTTTGTTTAAACATGATACAGATGAGTCAAAACACGTGTTGCGCGGTGGTAAATTGTTTTGTGGACAACCGAATGTGTATAATAAAACCAGTGTGTGTTTTGTGTGTGTGTGTGTGTGTGTGTGTGTGTGTGTGTGTGTGTGTGTGTGTGTGTGTGTGAGAGAGAGAGAGAGAGAGAGAGAGAGAGAGAGAGAGAGAGAGCGTGATTTAGGTTTTCCGTGACTTCCCTAAATCGCTTGGGCAAATAAGGGATGGTTCCATTGAAAGGGCACAGCCGATTTTCTTTCCCATCCTTCCCTAATCCGATGGGCCCGATGACGTCGCTGTGTGGTCCCCTCCCCCACATCAGTCACAACTGAAATTTTGATACCTTTATCACCTTCGAGTAGTTTGAACCAAACAACACACTATCACCGTCCCGGCACATTTGAATCTGCTACATTGCACAGAACGAAGGCTTGGAAGGAAGGTTAGGATTTAACGCCCCACCGACGGCTTGGTCCTAAGAGCCTGAACACAATCTGACGGGCTGATGATGGAGAACAAAATGGTTTGCGCCCATTTCAAGAGAACCACTCTCCGCTTTAATCAATTTAGCGATTGCACCGAAAATTTAAATCTGGATGGCTAGGATGGAGGTTTCAGCTAGAGTTTCCAACCGTCCCGTATTATAAGACATTTCCCGTACCTCAGAGGAACAAAAAGCGTGGACCCTCGTTTGTATGGGACGCTAAAATTCGTTATTTAATGTTTCCCCGTTCATTTATCTTATACGTGGAACTCATTTATAAAATTTCATCAACGTTAATCCTGTAAGATGTTGATCACGATATTTAAGTACAAATTTTTCTTTTATCAGGTTATGCGAAATCACGGTACGGTACATCACTTATTTATTATTTGACAGTGCATTTCAGTTTGTATTTCCCCTATCTAAACTGTAGCTTCAGTCAATTGTGAAAGTAACTTATTGCAATATGTGTATTTACGCAACAAATACTGAAGTCTAAAAACTGCGAGAACAATGAATAACGCTTTATTTAAACAAGCCAGTAGTAACTACCGCTAAGAATCAATAGCAATTAACGTGTAGACAACAGTCACTAATTGTCAACAGCCGGCAATCGATATTAGTTATTTGTTGTACGAAAACGAATAATATCGAAGTAATAACGTATAATCCATCTCGTGAGTGAGATAAACAGTTGTATGTTTATTTAGAGACTTTAGAAAAGAACTATCAATGGCGAACACGCGTCATTAACAATTCGTTGAAGCCGCATTGCATAAGTTGTAGCTTATAGTAGTTAACATTCCACGTCATTAATGCAGAATTTCACATTTTTATGGTTACTACGTTGTGCATCACCTTCCCTCATAAAAAAAGTAAAAGCTGATCGAAGTAGAAATTTGAGCTTACCATTGGTATCCCTCATTATGGTTTTGTAGATGTTGAAAACCGTAGTTTGACCTCTCCTCCCTCCGAAGATGAAATGACAGTGGTGAATGCTTTTGCCGGTATAGTCATAAGCGGGTTACATATAATGTGCTTTGCTATTAAAACCACACCACAACTTATTTCGAGCCCCTCTGAAAGAATCTGCGTTTTTTCGTTTTCGGGCGGCAGCAGGCGGAGATCCGCCGATGCACTTGGCGGGCTTCTGCCTCTTGTTTAATATCCGGCCACGCCACGTCATTACGCTGTACAGAATTTCCGCCGGGTCGTTAGTAGCCCTGTCCTCCCTTAACGACTCTGCCCTACTTCCGCCCACTCTGATCCACAAGCAGTAGAAGAAGAAATCTGCATTCTTCAAGTTCCGAATCCCTCCTCTCCATCTGGAGCTATAAAACGTTTAGTGTTTCCCACAACAGAACCCACACTCTAATACGGTTTTTATAATGGGGCATTACGGGCATTGTGGGAAATTTCTTATTTCCGTAAGGTAGTAATTTGACTGCATCCATCAATTCACCAGATGATGCATGGACAAAATAAAACAATACTCCGTCAGAACAGGCCTCGGAATGCCCACGGTAAGGACCGACCGCCGTGTCATCCTCAGTCGTCGCTGATTGCGGACATGAAAGAGGGGGGGAGGGGTTGGGTTATTTGGGAAAGGAGACCAGACAGCGAGGTCATCAGTCTCATCGGATTAGGGAAGGGCGGGGAAGGAAGTCGGCCGTGCCCTTCCAAACGAACCATCCCGCCATTTGCCTGGAGCGATTTAGGGAAATCACGATATGAACGGGCACGTGGTCAGCACACCACCCTCCCGGCCGTGGTCAGTTTTCGTGGCCGAAGTCGCTACTTCTCAATCAGATAACTCAATTGGCCACACAAGGGCTCGAGTGCACCCCGCTTGCCAACAGCGCTCTGCAGACACGGACAGTCACCCATTCAAGTGCTAGCTAAGGGCGACAGGGCTTGGCTTCGTGATCCGACGGGAACCGGTGTTACCACTGCGGCAAGGGCGTTGGCGTACAAAATAATAGATAGCTCCTCAAACGTGTACAGTGGACGATGTGGAGCGCTGCAGCAAGTGAAGCTGTGTGTATGTACGACGGGCGTCCAATAAGTAATGCAATACGTTTTTTCCTCAAAGCAGTTTTATTCGGGATTCCAATTCACAATATTATCCCCCACTCTTTTGGCTACAAACTACTTTTCACCACGATCTACGTTCAATGGCACGGCCTTACGCCACCTTACTCGAGATGGTTTGTATGCCCGCATGGTAGCACTCTACTGGTCGGCGCAGGAGCCAACGTATTGCTGCACTAGGAACTTCCTAATCATCCACATACTGCTTCCCGCGAAGTGCAGCCTTCATTGGGCGGCTGGCACGCAGGAGATCGAACTGGTTTGCGCGACCTTGTTGCGGCGTGACAGACGCCTCGCCCAATGATTTACCATGCTTCTGTTCACTGCCAGGTCTCCGTAGGCATTCAGCAATTTCCTATATCTGCGATGTTATAGTTTCCACCAAAAGAAACTAAATTGCAGCTCTATGCTTGCATCGAACCTCCGTTACAGACGCCATTTTGAAGGTTACGTACAGTGCCGCCAACTATCGGAACGTCATGAATCTTTAGGGGGCTTTGGCGCGAATATTCCACGACAATCCACAACAAATTCCGCATTTTTCAGCTGAAAGTAGTCGAGAAAAAAATGTATTACATTACTTATTGAATACCCCTCGTATGTGCCTATGAACTGTACGGAGATGCAGAGACGTGAAAGAAGATATTGTGTACAGACGTCCCCACGAACGCATCGTGAATGAAGTCGCCGCAACGTTTGTGTATCAATGCGAACTGTCCAATGCGAGTATAAAGACCGGTGTGACTTTCGCAGCCACATAATGCGGCGTAAGAACAGCGGTCATAAGAAGATCCAAACCGACAGGGACTGGAAACCAGTGTGACGCCTTGTCAATCACAATCGGTTTCAACCCCGACAGGAAATTCTATTGTCACTGAAAGCAAGTTCATTTCGACCAGTTTCCGATCGACGTTGTGAAGCGCCAACTGCTTGCAACGGACATTTGGAGTCACTAATCAAAGGGACAGACAACACGTACTGGAGGTGTATTGTATGGTCCGACTGATCGTAACATTTGCCTCGTTTTAAAGGAAGCAAGGCTTAGAGTTCACCAACAACACAGTGAAGATTTTAACCCGGAGTGTGCATAGGAAGTAGTTCAGGCCAGAGGTGGTCTCTCTCTCTCTCTCTCTCTCTCTCTCTCTCTCTCTCTCTCTGTGTGTGTGTGTGTGTGTGTGTGTGTGTGTGTGTGTGTGTGTGTGATATGACAACAGCCGTTTTACAGGGCTGCACCCGTAAGTAGCGGGCTTAAGCATACTCACTTACACTATCGCACCTTGACTTGTTTGCTAAATCGCAAGATCGTCCAGGACTGTTTGGAACAGCAGGTGAAACGTAGGAATCATCACTGCCAGAATCTGCTAGCTCTATGTTATCTATCTGTCAATTAGTGGCTGCAGCTGGGTATGACATATCTGAAGAAACTTGGGCTCTCTCTTCCTTGACGAATTGAGGCCATTATCAATTCTACAAGTCGTGTTACACGGTGTTAGCGTTTGCAGAAAGAGGAATACCATGACTACATCCGGAAGTGGGAAAGGCGTACCAATTGTGGAGGAGAGTGTTTCGAAGCAGACCATGCACAATAAGTAAAAGCTAAGAGTAGAAAAATTTTATGGTCAGAGTTTCCGAGTTTTTTGAACAGGCCCTCGTATGTTCTACAACTGTCTCTCCCCAGCCTCTCTCATTCTTCCTTTTGTCTCCTTGGCTCTTTCTACAACACAACCGCTGTCTACTTTTGCTTTTCCTTATGTACATTACTGACCTCTCATCTGTTACATTGCCAGATGCTAAGCTTGTTTTGTTTGCAGATGATACAAATATTGCACTAGTAAGTCAAGTATAGATTTAGAAATAGCTGCTAATCAAATTTTCACTGACATTAATAAGTGGTTTCAAGTTAATTCACTGTCATTAAACTTTGAGAAGACACAATATATGCAGTTCAGAACCTGTAAGAGATTTCCTTCCAACATGAGTATAACATATGAGGACATGCAGACCGAAGAGGTGTTAAATTTCTGGGATTACAACTCGATAATAAATTCAGTTGGGAATGGCACACCACAGAATTGCTTAAGCGCCTAAACAAATCTGTATTTGCCATGAGAATGATGTAAGACGTAGGAGATATAAATATAAAAAAACCTTGCATACTTTGCTTACTTTTATTCTATTATGTCATACAGGATCACATACTGGGGCAACTCGTCAAACCGAGCAAAAGTTTTTAGGATGCAAAAGGGTGTGGTGTAAATTCAAGAACATCTTGTAGAAACCTGTTCAAGGAACTTTGTATTCTAACCACTGCGTCTCAGTATATTTATTCCTTAATGAAATTGTTGCAAGTAATGCATCTCTATTTTCAACCAATAGCTCAATACATAGTATCAATACTAGGAATAAGAACAATCTACATAAAGACCTAAAATCACTTACCTTGGTCCAAAAAGGTGTCCAATATTCAGGAACACACACATTCAATAAATTACCAGCAACTATTAAAACCTTGGTTTCAGATAAAGCATGGTTTAAACATAGTTTGAAAGACTTTTTGATAGGCAACTCCTTCTACTCCATAGATGAATATCTTAACAGAGATTGTTCAGCCAGCTTAGGCAAAAATATCTGTTAGATTTAAGTTTTGACAGCACTTGGTCACAACAGTCAAGATTAGGTATTTTCTATATGATAAATTTACGAATAATGGACAACCGTGCTGGATTCTGACAGCGTGTTAATTCTATAAATATTAGCTGTTCCAGTTTACTGCATTGTATTAACCTATTTTGACAATCTCCTGACAAATGATCACGGTAGTATTATATTCAAACGTTTTATGTTATACTTTCTGACATGATCCACACCCACAGGAAGCATTTCATTTTTTGGGTCTAAGGAACGAAAACTGAATCGAATCTAATCTAATGCAATATTTACTTTTCAGTCTCTCTGCCACTGCGAGTATTTCCTCCTCGCTAACCATAAAAACGCGCGATTATGTTCGCATTGCAAAATTTTTGGGAAGATTTTAAAGATGGTGATGGATGTACAATGAGGCAATTAGCACCCCACTTTTCGGTCAGAATCTTTTACGCAGCAGCATATTCGCCTTTTATGTGCTCCGATAGGAACAACAGCAGGGCATGTCACTCAACGACTACAATTTTATGGGACATAAAAATTTTGATAGTTTACTCATGCGAAACTGAAATAACGTAAAACTAATTTTACTCCTCAGACAAGATTTTACGCACACAAAAATTTAGCAAGTGCTTCAGTGCAACAATACTTGGTTCCCAGAACCCTGTTGAGAATAACGATGGCACTTTACAGCATATTTCTCGGCGCTAAGTACCTCTGAACTTCTGATTCTCGAAACGGATAAGGATATAAAGAAAATTTTCAAAGTATTCGAGATGGAGAACTTAGGAATATATCGTAAAAGTTACAGCCGTGTGTAGTGCATAGCCGTCTTTGAATCCGCGCCTCGGTTTTGGTACCCGAAATCCATGTTTTTGGGGTTTATCTCGATAACGGATAACGATTTTTGAAAACGGGAAAGGCGCTATTTGTACAAATAAATAGCATTATCAATAGCGGCTGGTTGCCGTCGTCGTCTTTGAAAGAATCAACCTATACGCTATTTTGCACACAGCCACAGTCTCGAAGTGTCAGTTTTCGACAGAATAGCAAACGCCTCGACAATATACAGTCAAAATTCGAGCATTATTGCAGTCAGTTATTTCAATATCCGCTGCTGACGGCGAAAAAAATGGTGAAAAACCCTTTTTCGGTTTTTTCAGGAACCGCCCATGAATTGAATAGTGCCTCAATAAGCCCCTTAAGACTCACTGTAGACCACATCTAATGCAACAAGAACCAACCCATTGCTTCATTTCCTTAAGCTGGAGGAAGTGTGTAATACTCAAATTTTGACCCTATACTGTTGAATAGTTATAGTAAGACTATTCCTCTGTTGCATGTACAAATGGTCCCTAGCCCGAAGGCTATCCAGAACACTTGACTCATCTTTCTACCACACACAGAACACGAGGTATGAGGCCCGGAAAAATCACGTTTTTATGCGCTGCGTTTTGGAACATGGTCGCTGCATGCCTACCGATACGGAGAGGTCCGCTTTCTGCACCGGTTTTGAACACGATTCTGAAGATCAAATTAACTAGCGATTTGGTAACTGCTGCTCGGAGAGCCCAACGGCCAACTGCGCCATAAATTGAACAAGATGCCGTTGCTTAGCGTGAGAATGTTGGACACAGTATGCGATCCTCAAGCAGTGCACGAGCTGTGACACGACAGCAGAACATTCCATGGTCCACCGCTGTTTCGGGTAACTGTAGAGCAATATGTAGTGCGGTTCCACGCTGTCGTGGATGGAGTTGGTCTGTCTAACCGAGCAACGTTTTTAACCTGGAAAGTATACGTGGTTCGCACTTCACAAATGTTACGGTCTCACGTGGAAATTAAAATGATCTGCTTCAGTAGTTTATTCGTTATTTCTCTTACGCGCATTGCCACAAAATTTCATTTCCCTGAGCAGTGACAACCGTACTTTTACGGATCTCGCTCCGTCTGCCGCCACCAACAGCCACAATGGCGGTGATAAGCCTGAACATGATCTACGGAAAGGGCTGAAACCGGTTGCTAATAAATAAAAAAAATCTGAAAACGTGAAAGAAACTGTTTTTATTGATTTGTAACAGTTTATACCGAACGTTGTTCTCCAATCAAGAATGCTTTCTAAAATTTTTATTGTTCTGTCATGGGGGCCACCTCAAGTAGCTAAAGTTTAGTTACAACCACCCTGTACTTCCACGTCTTCTTTTAAGACGTGCCGTTTCACATCAAGACTAGAGTGTGGGGTTCCAGTAGGAAGAGCAGCCGCTCATTTCACACACGCAGGAGAGGATTCCCTGGAGGTTGAACTGGCCAAAGTGGGTGTGACAACTGTCATTAATCTCTTTGCCACTTTATTTTTACCTCTGCGCCGCAGCAGCGCTCATGTTTATCAGAGCCCTATTGACAGCGCGGAGGAAATGTTATCTCTAACCACTGATACTAGTGGGGCATCCAAGGTCAAGCCCATGGAAAAGGATACCAACGTCCAGTAGTCCTTTGTTCGACAGCGTCAGTTCTGCTATCTATTCAATTAGTTAAAGAAAGTAAAACCCAAGTCACTGTAGCCCATACAAAGCAATTAGTTTAATAAATAATTAACACAAGCGTTTCCTCCAGACCGAAGAATACGCTTACGCATCACGTAGTACCTTAGCTAAGATTCGTAGAACCCACGTCCATTTACTTAAAATGATCATCTAGACCCGATCTATCTCCGTCCTAAAGTCTTGACTCTTTTTCTAAAAACCCCTGTAGTCACTCGAAGCCTTTTGACAGCATATTCAGTAGAAAACTATGAAATGAAGATAATGAACATAAAAATGTGCTACCGGATTTTGCTTGGAGTGATGGAAGATTTACACCGGGACGCGATAAACACTTCCACAGAAGCGGCATTCATTAATAAAAAAAAATAATAAAAATGGGGTGCGATAATGGTGTAATATATCACTAACGCTTTAATTTATACCCTCAAAATGTTATTGGGGAATGGAAGATTGACCTTAACTTTTAAATTTCAGTGCAATACTTGTTGCAAATAACTTCATTTTCATTCTTTTATTAGCCAATTACCACATTATCAAATCAGATAATGAAGCCCTTATAAATTACTGAGCTTGTATCGATATGTAATCTCAGACCCTCTACACATACATTTTTGCCGCGATCAGTAAGCAACTACGTACAAGACGCTAAACAAATTGAAACACTAAAGTCTCACTAATATCACCACTAAATTCGCATCAGAAAGTAGGCTTACATGATCTAGAACCTGAATCATTGCTTTTTTAAGCTACATATACAAATTGTCTTGTCCTGCTGTGAGATTCTGTACTGTAGATTCTATTCTTTGTCAGGCAAAATATTTGCATATTGTTTCAACATTACTTTTTGGAAGCCATTGCATAACCAGACGTTAATTCACATTATAAATTCAGAATTAATTAGTGTATATGCTTTTTTCCTGAATAAACTAAAACATTTATATTTTACCGATTATTTTGATGTCTGTCTATAGTCAGTTATCGGCTACCATATGTTCTGTATATACTTAAATTTATTTTAATCATATACATACCACCCATAATGTTCTGGCTCCATGGTATGTACATAAAATGTCAATTAAAAAACCGCAAGCTTTACTACTTGTATAGTATGAAAAGAAGAAATGAAGTATTTTCAGTTACTATCTGCTGGCAGCAGAACCTACTTACAATATGGTTAGCTTACTGGCTCCGAACTGTGTAACCGAGCAAGATGACGCAGTGGTTCAGGCACTGGACTAGCATGCGAGAGAGGAACGCGGCTCTAATTCACGTCCAGCGATCCACATTTGGGTTTTCCGTGGTTCTCTTAGTCGTACGAGACAAACATAGGTCGTGGGCCCACTATTGCCTCACATTTTCCTAGATTTCTGCGGAACCCAAACTCTTCTTAACCGAGGTCGGCATCTACTTGTTTTTCCATCATTCTTTAATAACGTGCGTTAGCATTTCGCGATCACAGCTTATTAAACTGAGCCTCGATAATATTCACAATATTGATAGCACCTGCCTTCTCGAAGTCTGAAGATATCGCTAGGCCCATATCTCGAATACTAGGTGGAATAGCCATGTACTCGGGAAAAGCATCAATGAGACAAAGCCCATCCTTTGTTAGTTGTGGAGACGTCTTGGTGTGTTCTGTTCTTTCTGTCAGCACGGCGCTGGAGCAGCTCTGAAGCTCTGATACGACTGCGTGGAGGTTATCTAAAGGTCGCTCGCTTCTCACAAACAGGTCGTTCCTTACAGTGTGATCCGCCTCAAAGAACAAAACCTTCGAATAGTGAAGACCAGCATACGTAACCAAGCATATGCATATATGCTGTAAGTTGGTGTCACTGTACTGGTCACATGATGTGTCGCTTAACACTGTGCGAACCATTTTATTCTACATAGCAACGAGCGCACTCACAGTGATGCTGATTGTGACTGGATGACACTAGGAAGCGTTAACTGCCAAACCCTTGCCTACAGCGGACTTTTGCTCCAGCTGTCTTAATCAGTTCGATACCTACTTACGCTGAACTTCAATGTTGTTGTTGTGGTCTTCAGTCCTGAGACTGGTTTGATGCAGCTCTCCATGCTATTCTATCCTGTGCAAGCTTCTTCATCTCCCAGTACCTACCGCAACCTACATCCTTCTCAATCTGCTTAGTGTATTCATCTCTTGGTCTCCCTCTACGATTTTTACCCTCCACGCTGCCCTCCAATACTAAATTGGTGATCCCTTGATGCCTCAGAACATGTCCTACCAACCGGTCCCTTCTTCTAGTCAAGTTGTGCCACAAACTTCTCTTCTCCCCAATCCTATTCAACACTTCATCATTAGTTATGTGATCTACCTATCTAATCTTCAGCATTCTTCTGTAGCACCACATTTCGAAAGCTTCTATTCTCTTCTTGTCCAAACTATTTATCGTCCATGTTTCACTTCCATACATGGCTACACTTCATACTAATACTCTCAGAAACGACTTCCTGACAAATCTATACTCGATGTTAACAAATTTCTCTTCTTCAGAAACGCTTTTCTTGCCATTGCCAGTCTACATTTTATATCCTCTCTACTTCTACCATCATCAGTTATTTTGCTCCCTAAATAGCAAAACTCCTTTACTACTTTAAGTGTCTCATTTCCTAATCTAATTCCCTCAGCATCACCCGACTTAATTCGACTACATTCCATTATCCTCGTTTTGCTTTTGTTGATGTTCATCTTATACCCTCCTTTCAAGACGCTATCCATTCCATTCAACTGCTCTTCCAAGTCCTTTGCTGTCTCTGACAGAATTACAATGTCATCGACGAACCTCAAAGTTTTTACTTCTTCTCCATGAATTTTAATACCTACTCCGAATTTTTCTTTTGTTTCCTTTACTGCTTGCTCAATATACAGATTGAATAACATTGGGGAGAGGCTACAACCCTGTCTCACTCCCTTCCCAACCACTGCTACCCTTTCATGCCCCTCGACTCTTGTAACTGCCATCTGCTTTCTGTACAAATTGTAAATAGCCTTTCGCTCCCTATATTTTACCCCTGCCACCTTTAGAATTTGAAAGAGAGTATTCCAGTCAACATTGTCAAAAGCTTTCTCTAAGTCTACAAATGCTAGAAACGTAGGTTTGCCCTTCCTTAATCTTTCCTCTGAGATAAGTCTCAAGGTCAGTATTGCCTCACGTGTTCCGCTGTTTCTACGGAATCCAAACTGATCTTCCCCGAGGTCGGCCTCTACTAGTCCTTCCATTCGTCTGTAAAGAATTTCAATATGCATTCCTAATTTTTTTACGTAAGTAAATATCCATTCGTGTCGTCGTCATCATCGTCATCATAATACTGCTTTACTACCGCCAATGTAATGTACACAAGAAATTTATACCGCTTCCTGAAACGCATCTCAATGACAAACTGGTGGCTGCAAAGGAAAACACTAATTTGCAAGGGAAAGACAGAGATGTGGGTGGCCCAGGCGTTTCTTTCTCATCAATGTGTTTTCTAGACAGTGATTGCGTTCTGCTGCCATGATGGATAAAATACTGAACACGAAGTATCACGACTACACAGTGGGAAACACACAAACAATATTACTCGTAGCTGCCGTCAATGACCAATGGTCACAAAACATGCAGCAGCCTCTTTGCTAATGTATGTTATCACGAGCAGAGCGCTCACTTTAGGATCCATTACCGATTAAGAACACATTCACTACGCTAAGGTGCGTTAGCACCACAGTAACAGGTACTGTGGCCCAAGTGAACAATTTGAATCAAAATATAAACAGAATTTTTTTTACGAGCCTTTTTGTAAACTGAGAGCGGCGCGATCTCTGTTTAATGTTGATTTCGTTTCCAGTGATTGTTCTCCGCAGCTAGAATGACGTCGTACCGCTTCAATCGTCAAACTCGCAATGTCGGAGCAAGAGGCAGTGTCAGTTGTTACGAAACTGTTTCTCACAACAGAGGGCGTAAAATCGTCCAAAATTTTTAAAAGACTTGTGGTACAGTTCGGGGAAAAGATTGGTAAAAAGTCTCAAGTGCACGTATGGCACAGTTTTTACGAGGACCAGCACAACTGAGGAGAACTGATGTCATAAGGTACTACGGTAAGCACCCACACGGCGGGTGCCTCATCCTCTCACCACATAGCTCAAATTTCAACGACTCGAGGTATACAAACGACTACTGACACGCTACCAAACTGAGGCGGAACGTTTTTTGCACTGGATAGTGACTAGTGGTAAAACACGGGTGCGCCATTACACCCTGGGAGAAAAAGCAGCAGCACTGATTGACGCAAAACGGACGATTCTGCACCCGTCAAAGCTAAAACCCGTCTCTCCGCGCGAAAAGTTCTTGCAACAGTCTTATTTGATTTGAAAGGAGTTGTTCACATCGATTTCCTCCACGAACGTCGTACTGTTAAGGCTGATTGCTTGTGCACACTTTTGGATCAAAGAAAACGTGCACCATTCCTGGTTGTGATCGTTCTTCATGACAACACTCGACCCCACACAGCTGCCCCAACTCAACAAAAATTCAAGAACATTTCTGGACCACACTAGAACATAGTCCATACAATTACGTCACAAACTTGAAGCCGGCGACCGCCATCTTACATAGCTCAAAACATTAGGTTCACCGCATTTATACTTAATGGTTCACCGTGGTGATATTCCCCGTGACGCACTCTGACGTGCTCGTGCCCAGTTTCGTCCGTGATGGGTGCTTCGTTTGTGTGGACACGTAGTTGTTTCATCAAAAATGCCAACTTGCGTCGATTACGGCTGTTACTAATCGATCCGATCTTAATCTAAAGATTAAAGCAATCACTTTTCATTCGTAAGTGGAGCCGTTCAAGCAGTATTTTCTTTCATATACAAGAATTATGATTACGCTGTTTACTTTTATTGTAGTGGTTTGATTTCTGTCATTTGACTTTCGATTTCCTTTACTGAGTGTCCGATGTTTCTCTTGTTTCTTGTGCTTTTCATTGCCTTCCAAACCGCGAACGCTCCGGTATCCGCCGAGCCACACTGTATGAACGGCCTCGTCCCCGCACACAACACAGCTACGTAAGCTCGCTGATTGTTGGTCGAGCACCTCATGCTCTAAATTAAATTCCTCCCACCGATTATTTGTCATTGTTGATGTACAGTGTCAGAAGAAAAAAAATTACATTCGTTACATCATGTTAAGGTTGTCTGTAGCACAAACAGGGGTTCACAATTCTGCAACCAAAACTTCTGACCACTTACCCATTGATATAAAATGTCTGACAGACAGCAAAGTAGAATTTGACACTAAACTGGAAACGTTCCTCTTTGAGAACTCCCCCTATTCCACAGAAGACCATCTATTACCGCAACGTGTAAACGGTGAAGGGTAGGAATTACTTACATCTGTGTATTTTTAAATAAAAAACTAATGAATATTCAGCATCAACGAATATTTCCAAAAAATAATTGATGTTACTATAAAATGATTCGTTTCACATCATCACGATTTACCGTGCAAATGACACATGTAACATGAAACTAACTATTGGTATATCATTAATCATGATGTAGGCATATATACTTTGAAAACCTCAATATTAAACTCAAAAGTAAAATCAAGCAGATGATTAAGTAGTTGTACATTCCAATTGTGATATGTTTGGTTATTTCTGAAAAACTGACAGAAATACGGGCGGTAAATATTCCGGGAAAATAAGCAAATAGGCTACTGTTGGAAAGATCGGCCTCTATGTTACACACGTTAGGCAAAAAAGAAAGTTGCATACTTGTTAAGGTAATACATACATTTTAGGGGACTTCAGTATTTGAGACCGTTCCCTTGATTTATATCCTTGCACAATGAAGGAACATATTTAAAAAATTGTCATTCTTCATCCTGTTCACCACGCTCTGAATGGCGCATTATAATAAGATTTCAGATTGAGAAGATGTGTACACTACAGTGAGACGAATGCAGCGACAAACTAATAAAACAAGAACTCCATTCTGCATGGAGGTACACCTCTAGGTAGTTCTGTTTCTTCGACATTTCAATAGTCACTCACTTTGCTGACATGAAAAACATACGATAGCAGCCGGCCGGAGTGGCCGTGCGGTTCTAAGTTCTAGGGCACTGATGACCTCAGATGTTAAGTCCCATAGTGCTCAGAGCCATTTGAACCATACGATAGCATGCCTTGCTTCTTTCCTCAATGTATACGTTTATGAGCTAACAAAGAACACTTGTTGTTGTTGTCTTCAGTCCTGAGACTGGTTTGATACAGCTCTCCATGCTACTCTATCCTGTGCAAGCTTCTTCATCTCCCAGTACTTACTGCAACCTACATCCTTCTGAATCTGCTTAATGTATTCATCTCTTGGTTTCCCTATACGATTTTTACCCTCCACGCTGCCCTCCAATGCTAAATTTGTGATCCCTTGATGCCTCAGACCATGCCCTACCAACCGGTCCCTTCTTCTTGTCAAGTTGTGCCACAAACTCCTCTTCTCCCCTATTCTATTCAATACCTCCTAATTAGTTACGTGATATACCCATCTAATCTTCAGCATTCTTCTGTAGCACCACATTTAAAGAACACTTAGGAAAGGTAAATGCAAACGTGAACATTAAAAATGTTGTGCATACGAGCTGAAAGCTGAAAATATGGTGAACAAGAAGCAGTACCAGTGAGCAGACAGCTATTGGTTTTGGAGTTACAACTTCATTTCCTATCGATAGAAAGTAAAAGTGGAATTAAATGCATCACGAAAGCATTGTTATCACATCCTTCTCGTCATGGTTATTCGAAACTTTTTACATCAACGAGGCCAAATGTGTCGTATCACTAGAAGAAATACGCTTTCAAGAACAGAAAAACGTTCGAAATTGCCCTCTTTGCACTATGTTATTCATGCAAGCACTGTAATTTTGGTATTTAAAAACAGCTGTCACGTGCACACGACAGAAATAATGAACAAGAAGCAATCGTAAACAGCAGTCAATGTTTGGGCGACAGGCTCCGCCCACTCCGGCTTCAATACAACGTACAGCGGAAGTCTACAGCACCGCTTCACTTCTTTTTTCACTTCCATGCTTATCGCCCTGCTATTTCTATTATCTGAACCGCTAAAGGAAGCAGTCTGAGCACAGATCTGACGACGATGGCGCTGTCGAAGTGTCTGTGTGCAACTAGCTGCTGCCACAGCCATGTCCATTTTACGAAATCGAGGTCAAGAAACTGCCGCTTTGCAAATTTTTTTTTTCATTCTGGAGACCGTACAAAAAGTAAGTTCATGTGTATGAATTTACCTGAAGTTTAAATAAGGATACAAAATATTTCCGCTTTATATTAGATTCATCGTCGCATGATATGTGTCATCTAACGCAATCTGTGAGTACATTCGACAAATGGCGGCACGTAATCGTCGAGTTTGCTACAGCAATTCTGAAGTTCAACCATTACAAATTCAGTAGGAAAAGAAACCATGGAAAATGCTTCAATACTATTCATACAACGTCCATTTGTTATACGGTAACCATTGAGAAGTGAAGCACATGCTGAAAAAGTGTCTACACATCATAAAACGATGGCAGTAAAACAGTAATTACTAAAATGTGACACGTAGTGAGGGTTTAACAAACATTCATTTAAAAAGACTGAAATATCAAACTCTGAGCGGAGCATCCAATTTTTTTTTGCGTGAGGTGGACACATTAACTACAATTTTATTTTATTTTTTGTAAAAGACTTTAGTCCAACGACTAGCTTATCGCGTGAACATCTTTTCATATGTTCCTGTTTATTTAAAAGCCTCTGACTGAAAAATGGGGTACCAGCTGTCTCATTGTACCTTCCTCAGTAATTTAAAAATTTTCTTAAAAATTATGCCACGCAAAAATATTAGAGCTTTTTTTAACATGCAACTCACCTCAGACTCGCACAGGCTTCCCTAACTGTAACTCACTCCACACACTAGTCCATCGCTGTGTTGCTCATACCTATCTGCTCTCAATTGCCCTTTCTCACTCCTTTACCTCAACGCATTGTCATTATCTCTTTGTGTCTCTATCGTTGCCTCCTGTGTCATATGCACAGTCCCCTTCGTTCTGTCCTACTATTAGTGTCTCCTCTCACTGTCATTGTCTCCTCCTTGCTCTCTCTTACTGCTAATACGCTTACATTCCTTCCTTCCAATTGATGCTCTCTCTCTCTCTCTCTCTCTCTCTCTCTCTCTCTCCTTTTCGGTTTCTCTGCTACTGCCACTGTCTTCCTCTCTTTCAGCATAAAAACTCGTGAATACGTACGAATGCCAAAATTTTTAAAGCTACTGAGGAAGGTAGAATTAGGCAGTTGGTATGTGACTTTTCAGTCACAGTCTTTTAAATAAACAGGAATATATTCGCATTTTTTGTGCTCAGATACGAGGATTTTTCCGCTGGTTCCCTTCTTTTCCCTGCTGCAGCAGGGTACGTAACTCATATGAAAAGAAATATATTGGTCAGTAAAATTTCGATTGTTTTCTTAAGTGAAATTAAAATACCGCAAAACCAATTTTACACCTTACACAGCATTTTACGTGGGGGGAAAAAATTCCATGTGCTTCAGTATCACAACATGGGGTTCCCAGATGATAACGGAGGCAATTTACAGCATATTTCTCCGCGCTGCGTCAGTTTATAAGCTACTTTTTCGCCCTATACCGAATTTTATATGCCTATTTTACGTGTTCACGTAGAGGAATTTTGAACCTCTGTATTTTGTAAATAGACACAGATATCAAGAAAATGTTCAAGGTTGTTCGAGATCGGGATCTCAGGAAGATATCGTAAAAATTTCAGCATTTGATGCGCATAGTTGCCTTGGAATCCTCGGCTGGGATTTGGACCGCTCGTGACGATAAAATGTAGTAAAAAATCCCTTTTTGGGATTTCTAGGGAACTGCCCATAAGGTAATGGAGCCTCCATAAGTCCCATCAAGCCCACAGTAGGGCACATCAAATGTAAAAGGAACCAACCTATTTGTTCCATTTGCCTAACTAAGAGGAAGTGTTTAACATTCATACTTTGGTCCTGTACTGTAAGACAGCGACACTATGACAATACTTAAACGGCTATTATAGTACTTGATCTACCTTTTTCATCACCAAAAGAACCGAAAGTATGAGCACCGGAAAAACCATATTTTACGCCCGGTGTTTTGGAACATATTAGGTGCGCATGCTGTCGTATGCATACCGATGGAGAGAGCAGTATAGGCTGCGCGCCGGGTACCCAGTGCAGTGGGCATAGAAACGGGACGTAACGTAACGGGAGCAAGACAGCACAGGCCCACACCGCCTGGCTGCCAGAGATCCGGCATGTACGCCCCCACTTCTGCTTCTGGAGATCTCTGTAGCAGCCGGCAGCACCGCTGACACACTGGAGGCTCTCAACGCCGACCGACGGCAGTTCGCTTACCGTCATCGCTACCCTCAGCTTCTACAGAACCAGCCAAAGTTTTCCCATATTCCACCATCCTTCCCGCAGCAAAACACCTATTTTCCTCAAATTCATTTCTGCAGTGGACTAAGCCAAGTCTCAAGCAAGAGTGTGGCCCTCAGAATGGAACATTTGTGAAAAATTGGTCTCAATGCAGAATCTCGTATCAGCATTTCTGAGTGCATGGCACGCCCTTTCCTTTAAGTGACACCGTCCTCAGTATTTACATTCCTATAATTTTTGTGAATATAATTCAAATCTGACAGTTACGATTTGAAACGCTGGGAAGTCCGTTACACGTTTAGTACCAACATGCGCGTTGTGGTAGTTTTTGATGCAGTGTTTGAATCCCTCCCGTTTAAACAGCGTTTAGTGCATTGGACAAAATTACTAGAGTACCTCGCACCAATCTTTACGCGGCTGTGACCATGAAAACTTTTTAACAAGGGTTACGAAGATCATGAGGTACCCGTATCTAGGTAGGTAGCAGCAAGTTAAAACATTGGCGTGCCTTGATGTAACCTTTGTTATCAGCAGAGGCTCGGCTGGTAACCCGATAAGATCTCGTCAATGAAATTCGCCGACAAAGCCTCCATTGCCATATTCCAGTGTCTGTTTACCACGTCTCAAGCCACTAATGTAACTGCCATACGGTGATGACGTTGATTGGGGATTTCCAAGCGACTCAACAACGTGGTCATTACTTCAGTTATCCTTATAATCGACGAGCTGTGGCGCTGTCACAAGAAGTGACTTTATGGACAACTGTGAACTGAGGTAATCAGCAAGTGAGGATGCAGATCTGCGCAGGTGCCCGTACATCGCCTGGCGTCTACTCTCCGTTGCGCTCGCACTATGTTGCCGTGATTTCCGCCCAGGATGGGAGACACACTTTCTGTCGCCATTGCCTTACTATGGCGTGAGATAATGCAGTGCTTTGCCTGAGGCACATAGTGTTGACAATCACCAGCCGCTTTCAATTACAAATCAACTCGCAAACTGCGATTATGGTTCAACGTCAGCTATAGAATATTTCACAACAAATGAAAATTGGTCTGGACCGGGACTCGAATCCGGATTTCCTAAATGGAGACTTGGGTGCTGCTCGGACAGCTGAAGTGGTTGAGGTGACCGCTCGCGACAAGCGGGAAATCCGGTTAGAGTCCCGGTCCAACAACAATTTTCAATTGCTCTGACATATTCTCCAAATAACGCGGAACCCTAATCGCAATTTGCGAGTTCATTCTAAAATGGGGTATGCTACTCAAACATTTTAGTGGTAAATGCATAGCCGAACTCCTCGCCGTCCTTCGAGTCGTATGTACAGGGTGGCGCACGAAATTGTGTTACCAATGGTTTCTTTCACAATTTACGACGCACATTAGATATCCCGCTGGGATCTCTACAGCAGTACCAGCAGAGCTTGGAAAAACAAATGAGTTACGAAATGACGTGTAATTCACGCTACTGCCGCTAGGAGACTAGTAAGCAGCAATGGCTGACAATGGAAGACTGACGACACAGCAACGATCGGCAATTGTGTTACTTTTTCATGAAACGAAAAGCATTGTTGTTGTGACTCAGAGGCGTTTTCGACAACAGTTTAACACATGATCGGTCCCTTGCAAGAAGACCACCCTCAGGTTGTACGATAAATTTGTACAGGAAGGAACAGTATTGGAAGCGAAGCGACCTCGGCCTAAGCCCATTTGTTCGCCGGAGAATATTGAAGCGGTACGAGTTGCTGCACAGAGAAGTCCCGGGAAATCGTGTAGAAAGGCAGCAGTGCAACTGGCAATATCCAGACGCTCCGTTCAACGCATTCTTAAAAGTGACCTCCATATGTACCCATACAAGATGACCTGTGCACAGAAGCTCACTGAAGAACACAAGCAGCAGAGACTACTGTTTGCTCAGTGGGCGGAGGATATGGAAGAAACTCTCAACAACGTTTGGTTTTCAGACGAGGCACATTTTCATTTAGACGGTGTGGTTAACAAACAAAATGTACGCTTTTGGGCCACTGGAAACACACAAGTGCTTCATGAACGACAACATTATGCTCCGAGGATTACAGCGTGGGCAGCAATTTCCAGTCACGGACTTATTGGACCCTTTTTCTTTGAAGAAACTGTGAAAAGCGAGCGTTATCTGAGTATGCTTCGCAGTAGCCTCATTCCATAGCTTCTTGCTACTGCCTTGCCCTTCAACACGCTGTGGTTCATGCAAGCTGGAGCAAGACCACATACTGCAAACACTGTGTTGGAGTTTTTACACGAGCATTTCGACATGCAGATCATTTCACTCAGGTTTCCAGGTCGCTTCAGTGACGGACAAAATTGGCCCCCAGTAGTCGAGACCTCAATCCATGTGACTTTTTTCTTTGGGGGTACCTAAAGGGAAAAATTTTCCCGAAACGTCCACGTGATTTAATGGAGCTCAGAAGACTTATTCTTCAAGCTTGCAGTGAAATTACGGAAGACTTGTGCCGTAGGGTAATCGCTAACTTCAGTGTTCGTTTGAAGGAAGTTGGGAAACGAAATGGTAGACATATTGAGCATGTGCTGAGTTAGAACAAATCTCCATGGACGGCTCTTCATTGTAGTATATGTTCCTTTCAGATTGTATTGACAGTAAAGTTTAAATTCAAAACCAAAATGGTAACATTTCGTGCGCCACCCTGTATGTATCGGACTAAAGGTAGCGTAGACGTAGCTGACCGAATAGAACATACAGCGATGAATATTGTGATCTATGAACTGTGGTACTATACTGGATTCGTACAACACGTCGAGGAAAACACCACGGGGAATCGCAACACGAGACAGAACAAGACAGTGGAAGACAGCAAAGTGCGGTCGCGGAAATGAACAGGCGGTCTAGTTGCTCGGCGACGCATTTCCGCCAGCGACACGTCTTGCAGACTTATCTGGCCGCGGCTTCCGCCAGTGCTCTCGTGTTTAGCCTATCATGGTCGCTGCACCACAACGACCGTACGTTGGACCTTGGGAGGGAGAGGGGGAGGGGAGAGAGGGAGAGGGAGAGAGGGAGGGAGGGAGGGAGGGAGAGAGAGAGAATCAGCTAGGGTATTTAACATGCTCTTTGGTGCAATACCACGATTTTTTTCTGAATTCTCCGCTGCAAGAAGTGGAGTGGGCTGTTTTAGATCCGGCCCACTTACAGAATGACGATTCGTTTCAGCGAAACACCAGACAAGCTGGAAGTGGACAGGAGGGGTTCCCAATTGGGAATAAACCGGAGAGGCTTACAAGTCCACTATTTATCTGACAGGGATTTGAACTTTTTGCTTTTAACGCGCCAGATTATAATTAAAATTAGATGTACATTTGTTGTGTATGTGAGTGTTCGTCGTTTACGACTGTATTGTTGCACACCTTTATTACAGGCCATATTTTAGCTTTCGTTCTGTAGTTGATTTGAAAGCGAGAGTTCCTGATTAGTTTAAAACAGGTATACAAATGGTGAAATTATTTTCGGAATTGTGTCTGCCATGGGTCCGGCGCATAACTTGTGCTTACGGAATTATTAAAATTACGATTACTTCTTGTTTTTCTGAATCCAGGCTTGAAGCATACAACACACAGTTTATTTGAAATCGAAGTGAATCAACACATGATGAAATTTACATAAAACTAAACTTTTTCCATGACGTTGTTCTCTATGTTCTTTTCTGAGAGTTGTGAGTAACTCATTTCGGTTTATTTACGTACCACAGGATATACTAAAAGACCGACTGATTACATACATAATTTTCCAGACACTGTTACATAAATGATCGTCTGCGATTGCAGCATGTAGATATACAGGATGGTCCATTGATAGTGACCAGTCAAAATACCTCACGAAATTAGCATCAAACGAAAAAATAAGAACAACGAATCTGTTCGAGCGTGATGGAAGAAAAGAGATGGTTATTACATGTTCGAATAGTACGTAAACAAACATGAATGTTTGATTTGGAACATTTGTTCCGCTTTGTCATGGATGGAGCTGTAATATTCTCACAAATGCAGCAACGCACCCCATAGCATTGTATGCAATTCGTTACTTAAACTAGGTATGATAATATGCCTGTCCAGTCATAATAATTAAGCGGAAGACATAATATTGTTAGAATGGAACGTTTAACAATCGCAGAAAAGGTAGATATAGTGTTTATTTATGGGTATTGTGGTCATAATGCTTGTGCTACGTACGTTGATCGTTATCCTGACAGACAGCATCCAAGTGTTCGGGCAGATCGTCGGATAGTTAATGTATTTAAAGAAACCGGAAGTGTTCAGCCAAAGAAGAAGACGCAACCAAGAACAGCAACAAATGAAGATGTCCAAATAAGTGTTTTAGCTGCAGTTGAGGCTAATCCACACGACAGTAGCAGACAAACTGAGCGGGAATCGGGCATTACAAAAACGCCGGTTTTGAGCAATTCTACATCATCATACGTTCCACGCTTACCAGATTTCTAAGCACCAACAATTGCATGGCGATGATTTTGAACGTCGTGTCAATTTTTGCCACTGGGTACAAAGTAAATTACGAGACGATAACAGGATTTTTCTGAGAGTTCTATTTAGTGACAGGTGCCATTCACATAACGGAGGTGACGTAAACAGGCATAATATGCACTACTAGGCAACGGAAAATCCATGATGGCAGCGACAAGTGGAACATCAGCGACCCTGGCAGGTTAATATATGGTGTGGAAATCTAATTGGCATTTATTTTATCGATGAAAATCTAAATGGCGCAATGACGCCGATTTTATAAAGTTTTACCGATTCTACAACAAAACATTTCATTTCATGACAGAATGGCGATGCACTTTCAGAATGATGGACGTCCGGCACATAGCACGCATGCAGTTGAAGCGGTATTAAATAGAATATTTAATGACAGGTGGATTGGTCGTAGAAGCCTGCACGTTCAACGCATCTTACAACCCTGGACGTCTTTCTTTGCGGAAAATTGAAATATATTTGCTAACGCGATCCACCGACAACGCCTGAAAATCTGCGTCAGCGCATTGTCAATGTGGCCGCGCGGGATTAGCCGAGCGGTCTCGGGCGCTCCAGTCATGGACTGTGCGGCTGGTCCCGGCGGAGGTTCGAGTCCTCCCTCGGGTGTGTGCGTGCGTGTGCGTGTGTGTGTGTGTAAGCTTAGGGACTGATGACCTTAGCAGTTAAGTCCCATAAGATTTCACACACATTTGAACATTTTGAACACTGTCAATGCACGTGCGACAATTACTGAAGGCAATCTACGTGCTGTTGAGAGGAATTTCGTTACGCGTATTGCCAAATGCACTGAAGTTGAAGGACATCATTTTGAGCATTTATTATATTAATGAGCTTATTGCGGTTGCTCACGCAGTAACAGTATGCCTTCCCATAATTTCTAATAATGTCACAAAAGTAAATGTATCACACTGGAACAACAGAAATAAAGTCCAAATGTAGCTACTTTTGTGCTTTAATTTAAAAAACCACATCGTTACGAACTGTCCATCTAAATGGGTGAGGCATATTGTAAGTGTTGGAATATTACAGCGCCATCCATCACAAAGCGAAACAAATGTTAGAAATCCAACATTCATACTTATTTACGCACTATACGAATATGTAATAAAATGGGGGTACCTATTTTTAAAAACGCACTTTCTATCAATTTGACCTATGGCAGCGCAATCTATAAACCACAGCACCATCTGTTTTCCCCCGTCACGCTCGAACAGATTTGTCGTTCTTATTTTTTTTTGTTTGATGCTAATTTCGTGAGATATTTGGCTCGCACTATCAGTGGACCACCTGTATATGTTGCTGATACTGCTGAGAACGACGTCTTTGCCCGCTGTAATCTGGGATAATTTTCATTCTAGCTATAACTGCTACATATTGTTAGTTGGATGTTACTTCCTCGTTACTTTTCACATTAACTATTACCACCCTAAACCACATCCCTTCGTTTCGACGACATAACACTTGGCGGAGAGTTGATCAATTACCTGTTTGACCGCCGTCGTCATACGTCGCAGGTTGTGAGACATGTGATGTCACAGAAGAATGGTGGCCGCCATACGTCGCAGGTTGTGAGAAATGTGATGTCACAAAAGATTGCTGAATATCAGAGTATAGATCGAATAATTAATGAGGAGATTCTGAATCGACTTTGGGAGAAAATAAATGTATGGCATTACTTGGCTAAAAAAAGAATCGGTTGATAGGAGACATCCTAAGGCATCAACAAAAATGGTTCAAATGGCTCTAAGCACTATGGGACTTGACATCTGAGGTCATCAGTCCCCTAGACTTAAAAACTACTTAAACCTAACTACCTTAAGGACATCACACATATCATGCCCGAGGTAGGATTCGAACCTGCGACTGAAGCAGCAGCGCGGTTCCGGACTGAAGCGCCTAGAACCTCTCGGCCACAGCGGCAGGCAAGGCATCAACAAATCGTCAATTTGGTAATGGAGGGAGGCCAAAGCTTGACTACGGTACGCACGTTGAAATGGATGCTGGTTGCTGTAGTTATGCAGAGATGAAGAGGCTTGCACAGGATGAACAAGCGATGAAATCTAGATAAAAATAATCTTCAGACTGAAGACCACAATAATATCTGAAGTCGACGTTATGAAAGCATTCCTATCAAGGAAAAATCATCAGTCATATCCAAAGGATACCCAAAAGAGAATCGCCTTTGTGTGTGTGTGTGTGTGTGTGTGTATTTATTTATTAATGAAAATCAGGAGATATTTTTTCATGTAAATTTATGGCGTAGTGCATGTAACTTTGTGAAAGAGACGAAGAAAATGTGTCACAACTATCCATTTACCAGTAAAAAGTATTCATAGATTTCTGTTCCTTACATATTACTATTAGCTACTATGTGCACCGGATGTATTGATAAAAAAATTTCGTGATCAGCAGTTGAACTACAAGTGCGATACCCGCAAACCCCCCCCCCTCCCTCCGCCCCCCCCCCCCCCCCATTCTTCAAAGATTTAATCTCGCAGACAGCACCCCTTGTAGTATGATTTAAGAAGAGCTAGTTTTTCACGCTTCTCAATGTCTATAAGGTTAGGTCTCCTGAACTTTGTGTCGTACAATGATATGATTTTGCAGATGCATTCAGTGGTATATATAGATTTTTTTTTGCAAATAGAGTTAGTAATAAAGAAGTAATAAATTGAAACTCTAGCCTGAATCCGAAATTTTACTGCGAAAACAGCGGAAACGTGTAAGCGATAAACTTCTTTCATTTCATTAATTTTTATGGTGTGCAGTGATTTCGTCATCTCACGACATTGTTTAAGCCTTCCAAAACCAAGTTTCGAGATACAGACATCACACTGAAAGAATTGTTTCTAGAAATTATTCAGATTTTAAAGGTGTGTATTTCTGAGGAAAAGATAGAACGAACTGCATCAAAGTAATGGTTTTTCTATCACTCTCCGTCTTAACTGACGATTCTGCATGGTCACCTGTCTGAAAACAGCGGCGTAGAAGCACTTATGAAAACCCGTACAAACACCCATCTGCCCGAAGGAAGGAATTCTGGTTTCTTTCTGCGCCCCCAATCCCCTGAACTCTCTTAAAGAACTGAGCGACACTCTGTATGTCCGCTGCCGTGAAGGACGAAACGCAGCACGTGTCATCAAAACCAAACCGTAGCCTTGTACAACAAGGTTAATGACTGATCAGATCCATCCATCCGCGAGTTGATAATGGTTTTGCACATGGAGGTTACCATAATTATTATTTAAATTCGATCGAACTTCACATAATCGCTTCCATGTATGTTTTGGTTGCCGCTTGGATTAAACATCGCAACAGGTAAAGCTAGACGAGGAATGGATGTCGGAATGCAGCCTCTGGGTAAAATCGACACAACACGAACTCGGTAAGAATCATAGTAGGGCACGGACGCGTTCAACCATGCGGAGATATAGATATCTCTGAGTACACTAACTTGCTGAGGACTTTGCTTTGTTGTTGCAAGGAGTATTCGACTCGACAGAGAACTGGGCGCTGTTTTAAGACTTTCAAGAAAGTTAGAACAGCGTGCCGGACTGCTACTCAAACTCGACCCTCGCCTATTATGGGGAAAGATCCTATTGATAGAATGAAGGCTTTCATGATCGGATGATTTGCTGCTATTAAACCTTTCGGGGTATAAGGTCGCGGTCCACGAAACTCTTCTGTTCCTAACGTTTCGTCCAAAACTGCGCTGGACATCTTCAGAAGCGATGCTCCACCGTTGGGTCTTGTCGACTGAAGACTCAACGGAGAAGCAACGTTCTGAAGATGTCCAGCGCGGTTCTGGACGAAATGTTAGGAACAGAAGAGTTCTGTGAACCACTACCTTATACCCCTAAAGGTTTACCAGCAGCAATACTCTTATTGCTTAAGTACCGAAGCACGACCCGCTTCAGTTTTACTTTCATTTACCCCTAGTCATCCAGACTTCACCGAAGCTCCCCTGCATTCCTCAAGGGATTCGGCACTCCTGGAAGTAGGAGAGAGGTACTACCAGCGAAAAGCAGTGCTCTTGGTTCGTAGTCCCAGTCTGGCACACGGTTTAATCTACCCGGAAATGTAATGAGAGCTTTTGTTTACGAAGTATCAGACGTGTATTTCGAATAAGACTATTTAATGACGAGGCTCTGGAATGTTCTAATGCTGCTACCTCAACTATGCAAGCAGAACACCATGCCAGCCAGGTAGTTTATAGTTTCCCTCCTGATGACAGGGAAGAAAGCCATCGAAAGCTCGAAGTTTATATATGCTTCTTTTCAACGTCGAACTTATAACTGACTAAAGCAGAGTGTAGATGTTGTGGTATAGAAAATACACATTTCGTATTATTCATTTACGACTATTTTGTTAACCTTTTGTTTACCCGCCTCCGTAGCCGAAGCTGCTAGCGCACGACTGTGTGATGGCGCTTGATCTGGAGTTAGACAAAATGGCTCTGAGCACTATGGTACTTAACATCTGTGGTCATCAGTCCCCCAGAACTTAGAACTACTTAAACCTAACTAACCTAAGGACATCAAAAACATCAATGCCCGAGGCAGGATTCTAACCTGCGACCGTAGCGGTCACGCGGTTCCAGACTAAAGTGCCTAGAACCGCACGGCGGAGGTAGACAGTTCGAATCCTCGTTGTGGAAGAAATTAGCATCACTATTACTTAGACAGCAAGGGGAGAGGAGATGATGACTAAACTCCGCAGTGCACCATGGAATGAATGTATGTGAATACTGTTGACTATCCGTCCGTCGGACAGGGGTGTTAAGCTAGGCAGCCCTCTTGGTGCCATTTTAGAGGAGTTGGCTATTACCGGGTTGGTTCCCGAAGGTATGTGACACCAGAAGTCAACCACAGATCACGCAATTCCCGTAAATTACGGGTTGGTGATTTCTAAGCGCTATGCTGATGTCCCACAGTGTACCAGATGTATTTTATCGATTTCAGATCAAGCGAATTTGGTGGCCAAGACATCAATGCGAGATCACTATCAAATTCCTCACTGTAGCACGAGTCTGGCTTTGTGACTGGACAGTTACTTGCTGGGAGATGCCATCGCCACTGGGGAGGCGACTTGCATGGAAGGGTGCTCAATAATGTTCGCGTAGTTCACAGCTGTCACTGGTGCCTTTAATTACTACTACAGATCACATGGAAACTCAGGTGAATGTCCTCTAGCATAATGCTGTCCCCATCGGCCAGTGTCCACGTCGTGGTGTCAACAGTTCCCCTGGTTGACAAGGCCATCGTACTGGTGTAACAAGAAATAGCGATTCATCCGATCAGGCTACAACACGAGTCCAATGCTCCCCGGTCCAATCTGGACGACACCGTGCCCACTGCAATCGTAACTGACAATGTCACTTTGCCAACATGGAAACACATTGGGTCATATGCTGCAGAGCCGTATGTTCAACACTACGCTGAACCGTGTTCTTCGAAATACTTGTGCCTCCATCGGAAGTGTACGCTGCCGTCAAATCTGTCACAGATCGACGCCTATCCTGCTTTACAGAGTGGTTAAACCACCGACCTCTACTTTCTGTTTTGAGGCAGAGGCGTCCAACACCTTTTATCTACTTGCGACTCTACTGCCGTTCCATAATTTTCCATAGATGCTCACTACTCTAGCACAAGAACATCCAACCAATTTTGCCATTTTCTAGATGCTCATCCCTAGTCGCCGGATCATAATCTGTCCTGTGTCAAAGTCGCTGAAGTCAATGGACTTCCCCATTTGCGTTCCGTATCGTGCCTGCTCCGCTTATATAATTACCTTACTGCGTCACGTGCCTGCAGCGCCATCATGCAGTATTCACTCTCGCGGCAGGAAAGGGTCATAATGTTGGGGCCCTTATATATGCTTGTTTGTGCCACAGATGGAGGAACGTCTAATCTAGACAGTTATATACAACGATAGCACAAAAATTATTATAACGCCGAGCGGAAAAAAATGAAGACTTGAAGTATGAAAAGGAAAACATTTGCACGAAAATTTCTGAATGTAATTAAATGTAAAAGTATCGAACCGAAAACGTCTATGAGCCGCATATATCCTCTTACCGGTAAACCCTCGGGTGTTTAAAGAATCGAAATCCGATGTATAAAACAGCTTCGAACGTCTGATTAATTTACAAATGAGTTAATATATTGAATATTTGGCGTTAAGCATAAAAGCGATAAAGAAAATTTAGAAAAGGTTTGAAATTATATGCAAAGGTTATTGGAAGTCGCAAAGTGCTCTCTTTACGAAAAACTGGATGAATATAATGTGGTTAATTGGCGCTCCAGTTTAAGCAAAAGCAAGTTTTTCACGCACAAAGATATAATTCTGCAGGTACATTAAGAATTATATGAAGAGACTGACTGCGAACTGTGTTGCGAAGAGGGTTGGTAGTGAACAAGTACACAATTAAAACATGTCTGATGCTGAAGTTATGCTGCACGAACAGCGAAAATGTAAGCGATGCATTTTTTCATAATTTTGTGTGTGTGTGTGTGTGTGAAATTATGCGTAAGTTTGTTGGAACCCACGAAACACTCTCTCATTCACTAATACTGGAGAACAGTTTCTAACGGTAATACATGTCTTATTATGTACACTTTTAACATAAGATTATCTCTCTTAACGAGTAGTTATGACAGCACCTCGGATTGGTAAATTCGATCAATAATTCTGCGAAGTGTTGAAAATCAAATTTTTGTTGCCCCTGGATATCTTTAGATAGACAACCTGCAACTGGTACTGGATTCCGGGATTGCCGCTTAATGGATTACGTGTTTTTGATGCTGTTGTGTTGAATACGCCAGAATTTTATGGTTCTCAGAACAGTAACACAATTCGCTGATCCCAGAATGAGATTTTCACTCTGCAGCGGAGTGTGCGCTGATATGAAACTTCCTGGCAGATTAAAACTGTGTGGCCGACCGAGACTTCTGTAAAGTTTGGAAGGTAGGAGACGAGATACTGGCATAAGCAAAGCTGTAAGGGCCGGGCGTGAGTCGTGCTTGGGTAGCTCAGATGGTAGAGCACTTGCCCGCGAAAGGCAAAGGTCCCGAGTTCGAGTCTCGGTCGGGCACACAGTTTTAATCTGCCAGGAAGTTTCACAATTCGCTGAGTTAGAATAAACTGGATTACGCTGTACTGCCCTTCTGAGGAACTAAATGCAGTACAGTGGATTCCAATCTGTGTAGATCTGGCGTATAAGGACATAGGTCGTTTTTCATTTGCTTTATGCTACTCGAATATTTAGTGTCGTAGTACTATTAACTTGTAAATGTTTTAATAAACCTACAAAAATTTGTATTAATGACGATTTTTTTGAGTTTTTTTATTTACAAAGAGTGCACAGAGAAGCGTAAAATAATTATTCTGCAATCAAAATCCACATATTTTCATTTGAAAAAGTAAAAAAAAAATCGGTACCTGCATTTACATGTTCAATAGGGTTAAGAAAGCTTTATGTTCGCTATTTCATCAGAGCACAGCGACTATTAGACAAAATAAAAATAACAATGAAATGAATATCCCTAGCTGCATACAAGCGTTGGTATTAGTCAACGGGGACAGTTGAAAATGTGTGCCCCGGCCAGGATCTCCTGCTTGCATGGCAGACGCTCTATCCATCTGAGCCACCGAGGACACAGAGGAATAGTGCGACTGCACGGATTTATCTCTGGGACGCCTCCCGTGAGACCCACATTCGTAACTTATTGTCCCGCGCTATATTCATAGTGCCTCTGCCCATTATACTCATTATTCGCAGCTTTACTGCCGATTCCCGTAAGAGTTCGGACACTGTTTGTGCATCCGCACAGAAGAAGATGGTCAAATGGCCGGTGAGCCTTAACTATATACATGTAAAGATGGTATCTGTTCTTTCGGACATGTCCGAAAGAACAGATAGCATCTTCATATAAAATAAAAATAGATTCTCCATATATTTATCCTATCGACAGATATTTGAAGTGATACAGATGCTTCATCTTGTATGAGGAATTCGAGGAAGCGAGGTTTCCCCGGGATCAGGGACCCCATAGCACAATTCCATGGCTCCATATTCAAAAGGAGACTGCGACTGAAATGGCATGAAAGCCGCGGCCGCCCCCCCCCCCCCCCTTTTCCCACAACACCTACGAAAATACTGCTCCGTGGCCAGCGTTCTCTCTCTGCCTCTCCCCCTCTCTCACCGCTGTATGTGACAGCTGCTGGCTGCTACAGTCCGGGCCGGACCGTATCGAGCGCCGTACGTGTTTACCTGGCGCCAGCAGCCCTGCCGCTGCCAGCGGCTGCACACCCGGACCGGGATACCGTCAACACTCTCCATACTGTTCTGATACAGACAGCCAGGGGTCCACAGCCATAATCTGCGAGGCTCACTTCCCAAATAACGCACACACTTTTCCCACCACACTGATAAGCGATAACAGGACACGTGACAGAAACTAATTCTCTATACTATTGCTAAACGGCTAAAACGGCCACAAAATCTCAGTTGCTGGTTGCCTATAAACGGCTTCCAGGGGAAACAAAAATTTTATTTTCAGTATTTCATGTAATTGCTGATCGAATTTAAAAATTTAAAATACTGTCATGATCTACTCATTAAGAAGTATAATCTCACGCTGAAGGTTTAACACAGTAAGTAAAGTACGAGTTAGAAACGGTGTACGTGTCTTGAGGCAGTGTAAATCGCGCTATTAATCCAGACTATATTCATACAGTCTCTGAGAATGAGAACACTCAGCGACTTCTAACGAACTTCACACGTAATTTCAAGCCTTTGCGAAACTCTTTCTCGCTGATGGCTCCCCAAAAATTAATGGAAGGAAAAAGACGTTCGGTTTATAAGATTTTCGCTGTTTATGCATCAAAACTTCAGCATCAGGAATAACATTTTAATTTATTATTTCTTTACTACTAACTCTGTTCGTAACGCATTTCGCAGACAGTATCCACATATACAGCTGAATGTGACCCCAAAATTACGTCACTTTACGACACGTAGTTGATGAGTTATGAAGTTTTATACATAGGAGTTCGATTCTTTTAAAGAATTGGGGGGGGGGGGGCAAAGGGCAGGTCTAGTCCTCGTTTCCCCGTAAAACTTATGTTAGTTAGACGCCTTAGTCTTCTATAAGAGGGAACACATCACTTTCCATATCTACAGGACGTAACAAAAATAAGCGATAAACTTCCACGAGTTGTAGAGGCTGTTCTAAGAGCCAAATTGGCGATGCGGATCCAGATCCGGAAACGTAGTCCAATGACGTTACAGTGTGTTCCAGTTATAAATTACAGGACCCAACACCCGCCGCTAGGCGATCCCTTCGGCAGGACTCCTCAATACCCCCTGCTTGGTCTACAGTCTTCACATAGGCGTGGACGCATTCGCCGACACCTAAGTTCTCTAAATGCTGTCAAGCCTATTCCTTGCAGCTCAGCTTGCGGTCCGCGAGCGTTTGCTGTTAACTTCCATGCTCAGCAACGTTGTTGGATGAATTTCCCGGAGATTTGTTCCTATCCTCAATCTGTTCCTCAAAGCAGTATTCTCAATCGCTCAAAGTTTATCGGTACATTTTTGTTACACCCTATATAAGGAAAAATAGCTCCTACGAAATGCTGGCAGACAATTTACCTACGAAGTAATTTCATCAGGAATTTAAACTATATACAGAATGTAAAACTTAGGACACACTACCCCAAACAAATCCTGGAAAAATAAAAAAATTGGGGGTGAGGTTTCATTAAGATGTAGCAGACAATGTGGCGAATTTTTTCTGACATACAAAAGTAATATTTAACGTTTGCAGCTGCCAAATTATCACCTAAGTTGTTTTTTTTTTCCAGAGCTGTAAGGCGCAGTCAAATGAAAATGAGACAGATGAGATAATAGTATGTAAACCTTTATTATTCCAAAAATAACCGCTATGATTGTTAATACATTTATCCCACTGTGAGATAAAACGGTCAATAACTTCATAGAAAAATGTTTGAGGTTGCCTACGGAACCATAATTGCACCCAGGCGTGCAACTCATCGTCCGAAGCAACTCGGCGGCCACTAATGCCTCTCTTAAGGGCTCCAAAAATATGGAAATCCCATGGGGAGAGATCGGGACTGTATAGAGGATGTGTAAGGCCTTCCCAGCGGAACTTTTGCAGCGTAGTCTAAACAAACTTGGCAACATGTAGGGGGGCAGTATCCTGCAACAGTATGATGCCGTCCATCAACATTCCTGGACGTTTGGGCTTGTTTGTTTTATTTTGTTCTAGGGCGCAAAAACAACTGGGGTCATACACGCCCACGTCGAAACTATAGAACACGAAAATAGAGGAGTTGGAAAACTACTGAACGTCAATCCCAGTAGACATAAGAATGGCTCTGAGCACTATGGGACTCAACTGCTGTGGTCATAAGTCCCCTAGAACTTAGAACTACTTAAACCTAACTAACCTAAGGACATCACACACATCCATGCCCGAGGCAGGATTCGAACCTGCGACCGTAGCAGTCGCACGGTTCCGGACTGCGCGCCTAGAACCGCGAGACCACCGCGGCCGGCTAGACATAAGAGAAGACAGTTAAAAACATGGACGTGGAGAAAGGGCTACAAAAGCCACCATATGGAAACTGCGGTCCAAAACTAAAAATCAAATGGCCTTCGCCATACTGCTTTGACGGATAAAAAGTAAAACGCGGTCGACACCTCGCGCAGCATTTGCTAAAACGGCTGATAACTCCGACGGTAAACCCAAGTGGGAACGTAAACGGTTAAAAATTGGATATTCAGTCAGGAAGTGGCGGTCAGTTAAAACTTCGGCGCAATATGTACGAAGTGGTGGAGGAGTGCCACTTATCAAATGACGATGGCTGAAAAGGCAGTGCCCAATATGCAACCTAGTAAAAATGACCGAGAGGAGGTAGTTCAAGCCGCTGGGAGAGGCTTAATAAGCCGGAGCTTATTTCCGAAGAAGGGAAGACCAATGGCGATGTCAAAGGAACACCACCTGCTGACAGACGCCAATATAGAGATCACTGGAGGGAATATAGGAACTAGTGGGTTGAGGTGCGAGGACTACAGCCTTGGCAGCAGTATCAGCAGCCTCGTTTCCTGGCAGACCGACATGACCAGGAACCCACAGAAACATCACACTGACTCCACCAACAGCGAGCAAGCGACAGTTTTCCTGGACCCGTTGCACTAAGGGATGGGCGGTTCAAAAATGGCTCTGAGCACTATGGGACTTAACATCTGAGGTCATCAGTCCCCTAGAACTTAGAACTACTTAAACCTAACTAACCTAAGGACATCACACACATCCATGCCCGAGGCAGGATTCGAACCTGCGACCGGAGCGGTCGCGCGGTTCTAGACTGAAGCGCCTAGAACCGCTCGGCCACCTGCGGCCGGCGGGAATGGGCGGTGTACAGGACGCTGAGAGTGTCTGAGGAGAAGGCATAATTGAAAAGTCTGTGTCGCCAGATGTACTCCGTGGCCTGATACAGGGCGAAGAGCTCGGCTGTAAATACTGAGCAGTCTGCCGGAAGCCGCTATCTAAAGACGTGGGCGCCAATGGAAAAGGCACACCCGAAAAGACGGTTAGTCCGAGAGCCATCAGTGTACACAAAGGTACTATCGCGAAATTCCATGCGAAGGTCGTGAAACTGAAGGCGACAGAGCGAGGTTGGAGTAGTGTCCTTAGAAAGCGAATGAAGGCCAAGGTTAACACGGGCCACTTCACCAAGTCAAGGTGGCGAAGGGCTCATACCCACTGGGAAAGTTGCACGTAGTGTGAAGTTCAAGCAGCCGGAGCAAGCGCCAAAAGCAAACTCCAGGAAGTAACAGAGAAGAGGGACGCGCCCCATACTGGCGATCAAAGGAATCATTGAAGAAGGGGGCATAGGATGGGTGGTCACGCATGGCAGACAAACGGCATACACACCTGCTGAGGATAAAGACGGCGGTAGGACAGTAGTAGTTCAGCAGCTTCAGCATACAGACATTCAACCGGGCTAGTGTAAAAGGCGCCATTGGCCAAACGGATGCGACTATGGTGGATAATGTTGAGACGGCATAAGAGGGATGGACAGGCAGACGAATTAACAAAGCACCCATAGTCGAGTTTCGAACGGACAAGGGGCCGGTGCAAACGGGGGAGGGTGGTTCAATCGGCACCCCAGAAAGTACCATTGAGGACACGTAGGACACTGAGGGCGCCAGGTAAGATACATGGAAGCACCAACAGAGTTCCCTATCGAGCATGAGCCCAGGAATTTCATAGTTTCGACGAACGGAAGAGCAACAGGCCCAAGATGTAAAGATGGTGGGAGAAACCATTAGTGCCACCAGAAATTCATACAGACGGTTTTGTCAGTGGAAAAACGAAAGCCATTGTCTGTGATCTAGGAGTAAAGACATCGCTGAAGTCGCCGCTCAGTGAGACAGGTTGTGACGCTACAACGCAGTCCTTGCTATGAATTTTTTCGCTTACTTAACACATGAAACTGTTTGTATACGATGTATTGTCTAGTGTAAATATGCATTATAAATACTATGTGTAAATTATGTAATATTTAACACTGGCAAGTCAGGGCATATTTAGTTAACGTTGAAGCCAGAGAGATTGTTTTGTCGTGCCGATGGGCGCGGGAGCGCGCCAGCGGGCAGTAGTAGCAGTGACGCCGTACTCGGAGTAAGACGGAAGGTCGAGTGCTGCTAGTCCTGTGTTACATCTAACGGCTAGTGTGTGGATCTAAGTACGACGGGAAAGTAATGGTCGGCATTATGGATTAATGGGCACAGTGCTGAAGAAACGAGCACTTAAATGTGAAGCGCACTGTGGGCCCAAGTCGCAACAGTAAAAGCCCGTTGCTACATTGTGTCGCTGCCGTGGACTTCCGTCGATCCACCGACAACGAGGTAAGTACGAACTACGTAATTTTCGTAGGATAAAATTGTAGAAGGCTTGCCAGTGACTGTACTTTTCTCTGAAGTTGAACAATTAATAACAAGCGCTTTATAATCGAAGTGTTGCAGTTACATTCCGCCCGACAATAACACCAAGTAGGTTCCTTCCGATCCTTACCTTATTGAACCGAGTGTGTCACGCCATTATCAAGAGAAAATATGTTAATTATGGTTATCATAGTTAATTGTTGCACTTAAGCTTACGCCAACCGTAGTAACTTACTAACAGACTGAAGTAATAAATTTGATTATTAAGATTTATTTCAATGCATATTCAACTGAAGTTAGTTCAAGGATATTTCATGAAACTATAAAGCTCATTCCACCTGACAATCCCCAAATTAATGAATTATTATCATCCAAAACATAGTTAATCAATTATTGGCAATATATTTCATTATCAGTAGATTAAACTGTGCAAAGTACCTAATTTTAAAGACAGAATGACAGTCCGTTACTCAAAATCTCGATAGATAATTATCTGTGTTCTCAGCATTGCACTTAGCTGAGAAATTATGAACAAAAGAATTATCAAAATACTTATTGAAAGTTAACCATTAATGTTTAAGTGTAGTTAGATTGTTATGACATTGTTTTATATGACTACTGAGCCTGACACAGCACTTACGTAAAAGTTCCCGTTCCACCTGCTGCGCTACAAACACAAACTTTATTTTTGACACAATTATTCACGTACTTAACAGTACTGTCGCTCTTTAGTTGAGCTGGCGGCCGATTTTTTAATTGCTTTTACAACTTAATCATTTCTTTCGGCAAAATTTCCACTGGCAAAATTTCCAAATTATTTCCATTATTTCATTTACCGATCGTTATTGAATGAAATTACTCATTCAATAACGATCAAGTTAGAACGTCTCCTGTTTCCCGGGGAATAATAATTATTTACTTCGGATTCGGATGCCTTATCCCGACGCGGGTCAAAATTCATAATTCACGGTCATTGTCAACTAGTAATTTCGCAAATCCCGGGAAGCAGAGAGGTGTCATAAGGTCAATGGAGAACTGCAATAGATGGCGGGAGACAGGCAATTACAGGGTTAAAACCGACAGCAAAGAGGACGCCGCTCAGGACGGAACCGTGAAGCACACAGTTTCCCTGGATAATGGTATCTGAGAAGGCAGAACCCACATGCACCTTAAAGCCACGCTCTTTTAAAAATTCCTGAAGGAAACAGGGCAGGCGGCCACGGAAGCCCCACGTGTAACGAGTATGGAGGGTACCAGTTCTCCAGCAGGTGTCGTACGCGTTCTCCAAATCGAAAAACACGGCCACAGTCTGGCATTTCCGCAGAAAACCGTTCGTGACATTGGTGGACAAAGTAACGAGATGGACAACTGCAGAACGCCGCGTTCGAAAGCCAAACTGTGCAGTCGTTAGTAAATTGCGAGACTCGAGCCATCATACCAGCCGAGCATGAATCATACGTTCCATCACCTTGCAAACGCAGCTGGTGAGAGAGAGATGAGGCGGTAGCTAGAAGGAAGGTTTTTATCCTTACCGCGTTTAGGTATGGGTATGTTGGTGGCTTCACACCAGTGTCCGGGAAATGTGCCCTCTACCCAGATGCGCTTGTACGTGATAAGCAGAAAGTGCTTCCCAATAAGAGAAAGGTGCTGCAACATCTGAATGTGGACAGCATCTGGTCCTGATGTGGAGTATCGGGATGAACTGAGAGCATGGTCTAGCTCCCTCATTGTAAACGCGGCATTGTAGCACAATTCTGGGGAGAGACGGGTATCGTTTCCGATGGAGGAAGGCAGCGTGGTTGTGGGAAGAGCTCGAAATTTCCGCAAAATGGCGGCCCAAGGTGTTGGAGATAGCAACAGGATCCACGATAACATCGTCTGCTGTCAGGCCGGAAATATGCGAATGGATGTTGGTCCCAGAGAGCAGTCGGAAGTTGGCTCACACGACAGAGGAAGGGGTGGAACTGTTAAAAAAATCAGTGAAGGAAATACAGCTAGCTTTTTTGCTATCCTGAAGAACAAGAAGACACTTTGCACGTATCTGTTTATAACGAATGCAGATTTCCTTCGCAGTATGACAGTTAAAAACGCGGAGAGCACATCTCCGTGCGCAAAACTGCGTCGCGGCATGCCTCAGTCCACCAAGGGACTGGTACGCGGCGTGGTAAAGAGAAAGTCCGAGGAATGGAACATTCTGCAGCAATAAGGGTAATGTTTGTGAGGTATTCCACCTGGTCATCACAACTGAGGATATTCTATTCTTCAAAGGTCGCCAGTCAGCCTTAGTATGCTGCCATTTGGGTGTGCGTGCAGCTGGGGTAGGAGTCAGAAAACGGATAACACATGGCAAATGGTCGCTGGAGTAGGTGTCAGAAAGAACGCACCACTCAATACGATGAGAAAGCTGGGCAGTGCAGAAGAGTAGGTTCAAATGGGAATAGGTGTGCGAGGAGTTGGAAAGGAATGTGGGTGCTCTAGATTTAAAGTGAAGGTTGAGTTGATTAAGAAAATCAGCCATGAGGGCACACACTGACAGATTCTGGGAGAACCCCATAGTGACCACTTTGAAATTTCACATGTCTTCCTGGTTGATTTTGACCTTCCCCCTGAGGTCGGCATTCCATCTCACTGGAGCGTCTGCTGCTAATATGGGATGACGTTCATGGTCAACCGATCTCCCTGACCACCCATCTTCAAGCTGTTGCAGTTCGCCTTTTCCTTCTTCACCCGACTTTTCCTTCTGTACCATTTATGTTCCTCCGCCATTCGACGTCACCAGGGCATACTTCCTTCAGCTTATTGGGCAGCTACCTCCCCTATTTCTGCTACTTGGTGACTTTAATGCGCATCACCCAGTATGCAATTTTTTTTGCTGACGGCGGAGTACAAAGGGACGCTGCGATGCTAAAAGCAGCCACGAATCCTGTTTGTGGGACCGAAGGCCGCGAACGTTCCATTGGAGGAGAGTCATGATGACAAAGAGATGAAGGCAGTGTCACCTTGGCGGCTGAAGAGTGACAGCATGCGAAGAGTCGCTGCTACAGGGCACAGAAGCAGGAGGATCCTGCTCCATGAGGTCCACAGAAACACTGGCTTGCTTGTGCTGTCAGTCTGTGGAGTCCAACACAGAAAAACGGTTGGTGGTGCACACGGGCGACACGGAGGCCAGAACTTCTACGAACCTTCCCAGTTAGAAGAGGAAGACATGGGCGTTCTGTGGCTGGAGGGACGTAGGAAGTCTTCACGGGAGTACTACTACTGTCCTTTCTGGCCTACCGGTTGTGTTGCTGGTGGCTTAGCCCCTTGAGGCGAGAGTTTGATGGCTTGTTGCACAGTTGGACGGGAGGATGGCGATGCCACCTTGACACTGGGCGATTTCACAACCTCGGAGCCTAGTTTGAGGTTGCATGTCTGCATGGCCATGTACTTCATGGAGTGAGAGGTAACAAGAACAGAATTATAGGTGCCAGACGGGAGAATGCAGGGAGTGTGACTAGCCAATAACTTATGAGCGACCAAGTAAGACACTTTTCCTTTACTCGGATCTCCTTGACAGACCGGTCATCAAGATACAGGGAACAATCTCTAGACGCGGCGGCATGGCCGCCATTGCAGTTGATACAGCGGGGAGAATGAGGCGACAATCGTCGTCGTGTGCATCCCTACCGCAGGTTACACATTTGGCTGGATGGTAGCAGAGCATCGGGTTCGGAATGTATGTTCGGACTGTGATAAGTTCATCTCGGATGGAAGCACCACTCTATCAAAGGTGAGAAAAAGAGTGTTGGTGGGCACTAAGGACGAATCTACCTTTATACATTAGCCGATGAACGGCAATGATACCCTGATCGGAGAGCCAAGAATGGATTTCGGCCTCGGTTAGACGGTCGAGCAGCCTGGTGTAAATTACACCACAGGAAGAATTCAGAGTTCTATGGGCCTCGACGCGAATAGGGTAGCTGTGGAGAAGTGAGGCGGCAAGCAGTAGTTGTGCTTGAGAATCAGAAGTAGTCTCCAAAAGCAACGTCTCATTCCGTGAACGACAGCAGGATTTCACAGGGCCAGCAATTGCATCAACACCTGTGTGAATAATAGGTTGGTTGGTTTGTGGGATTAAAGGGACCAGACTGCTACGGTCATCGGCCCCTTGTTCCAAGTACTAAAAACACCCACAGAGAATAAAAACGAGTAACAGAATAGAGCACAGACGACACAGAACAAGAGAAACTCAGACAAAGACCAGACAAAACGAACTAAAATCACACAGAGTGTGACGGTGGTTGGCCGACCATAGAAATAAAAAAGGGAAAGCCAACCACTTGAAACACATTAAAAAAATCAGTTTAAAACCGGAGGCCAAAGGCCAGAATCAACACAAAACAATAAGATAAAACAGAAACACTTAGATTAAATGATAAAAACCCCCTGCCCGAATAAAACGTAAAACTAAGTCAGCCGTAGCAGAGTCATCTGTTAAAAGGGCAGGGAGCGTGTCAGGCAGTGCAAACGACTGCTTGAGCGCAGCTAAAAACGGACACTCCAATAAAATATGAACCACTGATAAAACGGAGCCGCAGCGACATAGAGGCGCGTGCTCACGACGCAATAAGTGGCCGTGCGTAAGCCGAGTGTGCCCAATGCGCAGCCGGCAGAGCACAACAGACTCCTTGCGAGAGACCGGCAAGGACGACCGCCACACAGTCGTCGTCACCTTGATTGGACGGAGTTTGTTGGGCGTGGGCAGATTGCGCCATTCAGCGTCCCAAACCGAAAGAACTTCACGGCGTAAGACTGCCCGCAAATCAGTCCCTGGGAGGCCAATCCCCAGAGATAATTTACTAGTGGCCTCTTTCGCCAGGCGGTCAACATTCTCATTGCCAGGTATCCCAACGTGGCCTGGGGTCCACACGAAGACCACAGAGCGGCCGCAACGCGCAAGAGTATGCAGGGACTCATGGATAGCCATCACCAGACGAGAACGAGGAAAACACTGGTCGAGAGCTCGTAAACCGCTCAGGGAATCGCTACAGATAACGAAGGACTCACCTGAGCAGGAGCGGATAGACTCTAGGGCACGAAAGATGGCAACCAGCTCAGCAGTGTAAACGCTGCAGCCATCCGGCAAGGAACGTTGTTCGGAATAGTCCCCTAGAGTTAGCGCATACACGACACGACCAGCAACCATCGAACCGTCAGTGTAAACAATTCCAGAGCCCTGATACGTGGCCAGGATGGAATAAAAGCGGCGGCGGAAGGCCTCTGGAGGGACTGAGTCCTTCGAGCCCTGTGCCAAGTCGAACCGAAGGCGAGGGCGAGGAACACACCATAGGGGTGTACGCAGAGGTGCCCGGAAAGGAGGTGGAACAGGGAAAAACCCAAGCCCAGAGAGAAGCTCCTTGACACGTACGGTGATCGGACAACCCGATCGGGGCCGATGGTCTGGCAGATGAACGACTGACTGCGGGAACAGGACACGGTAATTTGGATGCCCGGGCAAGCTAAAAACATGGGCCGCATAAGCAGCCAGTAATTGTTGGCGTCTTATCCACAGTGGAGGGACACCTGCCTCCACTAGTATGCTGTTCACAGGGCTGGTGCGGAAAGCACCAGTGGCAAGGCGTATCCCGCTATGGAGGATTGGGTCCAGCACCCGCAACGCAGATGGGGAAGCTGAGCCAAAAGCCAGGCTACCATAATCCAGACGAGACTGAATTAACGCCTGGTAGAGCCGGAACAGGGTAGATCGGTCGGCGCCCCAGCGGGTGTGGCTCAAACATCGCAGAGCATTGAGATGCCGCCAACACGCCTGTTTGAGCTGCCGGATATGAGGCAGCCAAGTCAACCGGGCATCGAAAACCACCCCCAAAAACCTGTGTGATTCCACCACTGAAAGACGTTCGCCGTTAAGAGAAAACTGCGGCTCCGGGTGGACAGTGCGTCGCCGGCAGAAATGCATAACGCAGGTCTTGGCTGCCGAAAACTGGAACCCATGAGCTACAGCCCAACACTGCGCCTTGCGGATAGCGCCCTGTAGCTGACGTTCAACAGCTGCAATGCCAGTAGAGCTGTAGTAAAGGCAGAAGTCGTCAGCATACAGGGAAGCGGAGACAGAATTCCCCACGGCCGCAGCGAGCCCGTTAATGGCTATTAAAAACAGGCAGACACTTAAAACAGAACCCTGTGGCACGCCGTTCTCCTGGACGTGGGAGGAACTATAGGAGGCTGCGACTTGCACGCGGAAGGTACGATACGACAGGAAATTGCGGATAAAAATCGGCAGAGGGACCCGAAGACCCCATCCATGAAGCGTAGAAAGGATGTGATGACGCCATGTCGTATCGTACGCCTTCCGCATGTCGAAAAAGACAGCGACCAGGTGCTGACGGCGGGAAAAGGCAGTACGGATGGCCGACTCTAGGCTCACCAGATTGTCGGCGGCGGACCGGCCTTTACGGAACCCACCCTGAGACGGAGCCAGAAGGCCCCGAGACTCCAGTACCCAATTCAAGCGCCGGCTCACCATCCGTTCGAGAAGCTTGCAAAGAACGTTGGTGAGGCTAATGGGGCGGTAGCTGTCCACCTCCAAAGGGCTCTTGCCTGGTTGCAAAACGGGGATGACAATGCCCTCCCGCCATTGCGACGGAAACTCACCCTCGACCCAGAGACGGTTGTAAAGGTCGAGGAGACGTCGCTTGCAGTCCACTGAAAGGTGTTTCAGCATCTGACAGTGGATGCGATCGGGCCCGGGTGCGGTATCAGGGCAAGCAGCAAGGGCACTGTGAAATTCCCACTCACTGACTGGAGCATTGTAGGATTCAGAAGTGTTTGTGCGAAAAGAAAGGCTCCGACGTTCCATCCGCTCTTTAATGGAGCGGAAGGCCTGGGGGTAATTCGCAGAAGCGGAACTCATAGCAAAATGCTCTGCCAAGCGGTTTGCAATGACGTCGGAGTCAGTACAAACTGCGCCATTCAGTGAGAGCGCAGGGACGCCGACAGGGGTCCGATAGCCGTAGACGCGTCGAATCTTGGCCCAGACCTGCGATGGAGTGACATGGAGGCCAATGGTGGACACATACCGCTCCCAGCACTCCTTGCCTTGGCGGATAAGGAGGCGGGCCTGCGCACGCAGCCGCTTGAAGGCGATAAGGTGGTCTATGGAGGGATGTCGCTTGTGACGCTGGAGCGCCCGCCGGCGATCTTTAATCGCTTCAGCGATCTCAGGCGACCACCAAGGCACAGCCCTCCGCCGAGGGGACCCAGAAGAACGGGGAATGGCAGATTCGGCGGCAGCAACGATGCCGGTGGTGACCGATTGAACCACCGCATCAATGTCATCATTAGAGAGAGGCTCAAGAGCGGCAGTGGAGGAGAACAAGGCCCAGTCAGCCTTATTCATAGCCCATCTGCTAGGGCGCCCAGAAGAGTGACGCTGTGGTAGTGACAGAAAGATCGGAAAGTGGTCACTACCACACAGGTCGTCATGCACACTCCATTGGACAGACGGTAAGAGGCTAGGGCTACAGATTGAAAGGTCAATGCCATGCGCCACACTGAAGTGTGTGAAGGCACCATCATTTAACAGCGAGAGATCGAGCTGCGACAATAAATGCTCAACGATGGCGCCTCGACCCGTTGCCACTGACCCACCCCACAGAGGGTTATGGGCGTTAAGTCGCCCAATAGCAAGAAAGGTGGCGGCAATTGGGCTATCAGCGCAGCCAGGACATGCTGCGAGACATCACCATCCGGTGGAAGGTAAAGACTGCAGACGGTAACAGCCTGTGGCGTCCACACCCGTACAGCGACAGCCTCTAAAGGCGTCTGGAGAGGGACAGACTCGCTTTGCAGAGTGTGAAGGACATATATGCAGACGCCACCAGACACCCTTTCATAAGCTGCTCGGTTCTTATAATAACCCCGATAGCCACGGAGGGCGGGGGTTCGCATTGCTGGAAACCAAGTTTCCTGGAGAGCAATGCAGAAGAAAGGGTGAAGGCTGATAAGTTGGCGGAGCTCAGCTAGATGGTGGAAGAAACCGCTGCAGTTCCACTGGAGGATGGTGTTCTCCATGGCTGGGAAAGGCGTCACGGGACTGGGAAGGCAGATTACGCCGCTGGGTCACCTGCTGCCTCCGATGGAGCACCCGTGCAAATGCTATCCATTGCGTCCGAGGGACCGGCGAGATCGAGGTCCTCAGCGGACGCCAGAATCTCCACCTCGGCCTCAGACGCAGAGCTGGAAGGTGGCGGTGGGGTGGCTGCCACCGCGAATTCCTTGGGCTTAGAGCTCTTCTTCTTGGATTTCTCACGCTGCTCCTTGGGTTTAACTGGCTGGGAGGGCTTCACCGATTCAGTCTCTGGGACTGAGGAGGATCGTGAAGCCCTTCGACCAAATGGTTGCGGGCACTTACGCCACTGTCGGTCGTCAGCCTTCCCACTGGTGGAAACCTGGGAAGGGAGGGGCCCAAGGGACCCCTTGCGAGCGTGAGAAGCCGAAGAAGTTGGACACTTCTCCGGCTTAGAAGCAGGGACGGACGTCCCTGATGGGGGGATGGTGTTGCCCCTGAGGTAGGAGGCGCAGGAGCAACCCGGTGGGTAGAGCCCCCCCACTGGCAAGGGGGCAGGAGGAGCTGTACCACTCAGCGATCCGGCCGGAAGTCGCGAAACTGAGGGGGCGAGCACAGGTGTTGTAGCAGCGGCGTAGGATGATGTCATTCTCCCGGGATGTAATCGGTCGTATTTCCTTTTGGCCTCAGTATAAGTCAGTCGGTCCAGGGTCTTATATTCCATGATTTTGCGTTCTTTCTGGAAGATTCTGCAGTCTGGCGAGCAAGGTGAATGGTGCTCCCCGCAGTTGACACAGATGGGAGGCGGGGCACATGGAGTATTGGGATGAGACGGGCGTCCGCAATCTCGACATGTGAGGCTGGAAGTGCAGCGGGAAGACATATGGCCGAACTTCCAGCACTTGAAGCACCGCATCGGGGGAGGAATATAGGGCCTGACGTCACATCGGTAGACCATCACCTTGACCTTTTCCGGTAATGTATCACCCTCGAAGGCCAAGATGAAGGCACCGGTAGCTATCTAATTTTCCTTCGGACCCCGATGAACGCGCCGGACGAAATGTACACCTCTGCGCTCTAAGTTGGCGCGCAGCTCGTCATCAGACTGCAAAAGAAGGTCCTTATGGTAAATAACTCCCTGGACCATATTTAAACTCTTATGCGGTGTGATCGTAACAGCAACATCCCCCAACTCGTCACAAGCAAGTAACCGTCGTGACTGGGCAGAGGATGCCGTTTGTATCAGGACTGATCCAGAGCGCATTTTTGACAAGCCCTCCACCTCCCGAAACTTGTCCTCTAAATGCTCGACGAAGAACTGAGGCTTTGTGGAGAGAAAAGTCTCCCCATCAGCTCTCGTACAAACTAAGAATCCGGGCGAATAACTGCTACTGCCATCCTGAGATTTACGTTCCTCCCACGGTGAGGCCAGGGAGGGGAACGTTTTCGGATCGTACTTCTGAGCGTTAAATTGAGCCCGAGAACGCTTAGAGACTGCTGGCGGCTGGCCACCAGCGAGAGACGATGTACCACGCTTCATTGCGGGTCATCCGCCCTGATGCCACCGACTCCGACCAAGGGCCCTCCCCACGGGCGCCACCCAGCCACAGCAAAGGCCACCTGGCAGGATGGCCATTGCCGGGAGTCCCGATACCCCAGGAGGATAGGCATCTACTCCTTGGCATACGTGGGGAGTTAACGGCGCAGGCATGAGTAGAGCGATCCCTGTGTTGTCAGGGGGCTACAACCAAGAGGGTACATGGCGGCCCCACCACAACGGACTGGCTACCGTGCTGGATGTTAGGTGACATGTGGTCCATGGTCGCCGTCAGTGCAGAAAGTGGCCCTGCACATTGCTTGGCAGAAAGGGCACGCAGGAGCGTATCCATGCCCAAGAGATGTAGAGCGGGCAGAACTGCAACGCAACGACGAATAAGCTGGCGAAAGTTCTCAACGCAAGATGGACACAATGCACCAAGTAAGGCGCCCTTCCCCAATCGGCTCGCTCTTCGGAAAAATTTTGAGTTATGGCGGTCAAACCCCGACAGGGGACCATCACGTAAGGCCGAAACGTTTGAGACTCCTTTTAGTCGCCTCTTACGACAGGCAGGAATACCGCGGGCCTATTCTAACCCCAGAAACCCGCAGGGGTGTGTGTGAATAATAAACGGACTGACCGTGGCGAAGGAATGACAGTCTTCAGTACGTGAGACCACAAAGAACCGTGGTGCTGTTGGAAGGGTCTTTGAATCGTTAGCCTCACTCCGCTTACGTTTTGTAGACATTAATTGTGAAGATGATTGGCTCATTGAGAGAAAATCCTTCATGACTACCAGAGTCTCTGGTAGCGCGTTCCTTCTACCTTCGCAAGGGGGCGCACCCACCTTAGGTTATATTGTTCACACCTCAGGTCACATCTCCTGAACACCTGACAGTGGGACCAATCGGCAGTTAGGGAAGATAGCAGCTCAGGCAATCAACCCTCCGCAGGCCTGGCCTGTACCGGGGGTACGTATGAACACTACCTGTCGACCCGGGGGTAGGAATTACGCTTTACCCAGTCATCTGTTAAGCGTTAGACGCGTGGGCCGGCCTTCAGGAGCGCACAGGGAGGAGGAAGAAAAAGAGGAACCTCAAACGCCGAAGCATATGAACGAGAGGAGAAAGGAAACAAAGAAAGGAAAATGGAGCGAAAAACAGTGGTCAGACTGTTCTTATGTCAGCGATAGACAACGCGGAACATTCTCAGTAACACCCCAGACATGTTCCCGAAGGGAGGGGGAAAGGAATAGCAAGAGGATAGACATGCAGCATGGATGGGGCACTGTTGTAGCCAAGCACGAACCCACCAAAGAATGGCGAGCCCCCTGTGGCGGCGTTTGGACTTTATGGCGCGCTTCAATTTTTGCGAAGTGTCCGAGTACTGCTGTGCGTTGATTGTGGCGCCGTGTTCCGTAAGTCAGTGAACATCAGGCTCTTGCAGAGAACGAATAAAGGCACCACGAATTTTTCGGAGCTTTCGTGCATGGGAATGAATCCACGAGCTTCCTTTGGTGGCTCTGACGCTTCCTCTCCGGCTTAAAATGACGAAATAATGTTTCATCTCTCGCGACAATACGGGGCACGGAACGATACTCTTCATCGTGATATCGTTTCAGGTGTGCAGTGATGTCGACATTCTGTTCAGATTCTGCTCGTCCGCCAAGCTGTGGAGAGCCTACTGCGCGCGGATTTTCCGGAACTTGAGATGTTGTGTCACGTTAGCGTGAGCGGTATGGTGACAGTTGACCGACATTAGCAGAATGTCGTTCGCTGTCGGTCATTTCTGGCGGCAGCACCCACTGCAGCAATGAACGATGGGGTACTGATAGGATATGTCTGTCCTCGCCGATTGCTGTCTGATACCCGACCTTCTCTACATTGTTTACTCCACGCAAAATAAACGCGCACGTGACGTACTGTGTGTGCCATTCAGAGCGAACATTCTGGCGTGAATTTTCACTTCCTGGCATTCCTTCTGCGGGCAAAAATCGCGCTACACCTTGGTTTTCCTCTTTCCCGTCCTCCATAGTGAAGCCGGACGCACACATGATGCTGACCTCACGTCGAACACGTGTAACAGGCAAGTAACATAGTGGTGAAAAGTCGCGCTGTTTCTTCCAGATTACCAATAGAGGGTACTTCTATACACAGACCTACTTGTGTTACCGACGTCCGCGAAATGCTCGTTATATAGTGTGGTTTTCCGTTGACTGTGTTTTACTGTAGCACGACAAATAGTAACACGATAAGAGCGCCACAAGCCAGTATCCCGCCTTCAGGAGGAGCGATTCCATACAAGTCTGCTCGTTTGTGCCCAACATATGCAAACACGTAACTCAGGTGCGGCCCGTGAGTTTACTTGAGCGCTTTATGCTCTGCTTTGCAGCTATCACAAAACTTGTCCATGAAGCTATTCAGAGAGTTCCAATGTATACTCTTTCAAAATTCGAGGGAAGCAGGGATAAAATACAGGGCGCATAAGGTTTTGTAACTTGTACAGAAACCAGAGTCCAATGGCAAGAATGAAGAACATGAAAAGGAAGCTGTAGTTGAGAAGGGAGTGAGAAAGGGATGTAGGCTATTCCCGAAATTACTCTATCTGCACAGTGAGCAAGTTGTTAAATAAACCACGGTTAAATTTGGAAAGGGGATTACGGTTCAAGAAAAAGAAATAAAAACTTTGTGGTTTGCCAATAACATTGTCATTCAGTCAGAAGCGGCTGAAGACTTGAAGGTATCGTTGAAGGAAATGGATAGTGTTTTGAAAAAATTTAAGATGAACATCAATAAATGCAAAAAAAGGTACTGTATTTTATGGAACTGGGGACCTAGAAACGACGGAGAGGCTTCGTCCCTGCCGCAGCCCTCAGTGGTTCACAACCCCGCAACAGGCTACAGCAATACACTCACCCCACCGCCGCCCCACAACGAACTCCGGGTTATTGTGCGGTTCGGCCCCCAGTGGACCACCTCCGGGAACGTCTCAGACCAGGCGAGTGTAACCCCCAATGTTTGCGTGGTAAAGTAATTATGGTGTACGCGTACGTAGAGAAAGTGTTTGCGCAGCAATCGCCGACATTGTGCAACTGAGGCGGAACAAGGGGAACCAGCCCGCAGTCGCCGAGGCAGATGGAAAACCGCCTTAAAAACCGTCCACACACTGGTCGGCACATCGGACCTCGACGCTAATCCGCCGGGAGGATTCGTTCCGGGCACCGGCACGCCTTCCCGCCCGGAAAGCAGTGCTTTAGAGCGTACGGCTAACCAGGTGGGCTAGAAAAAGGTAATAAAATGTATTCTTATTGAATGAGGGCGATGCTGAAAAGAATTAGATGACACACTAAAAGTAGAAGACGAATTTTCCAATTCTGGGCAGAAACAATGACAGCCGAAGTAGGGAAGATATAAAGTGCAGACAACCAATAGCAAGAAAAGCATTTATGAAAAAGAGGAACTTAAGATCTTATATAAACGCGTTAGAAATTCTTTAGTGTGTATTCATCATCATCGTCGTCGTCGTCGTCGTCGTCGTCGTCGTCGTCGTCGTGAAAAAGGGCATACTATTTTCGTTTATGGTGAAGCTTCCAAATTTTTAGGAAAAGGGTATCGTTCTGTTAGAAAATTGGTATCATAGTTGGGTAGCTTCAAACGTTAAAAAAATTGGTCAAGTACGACTAGGACTCGCGCACTGAGGATTCCGTACAAACTTAACTATGTAAATAGACGGTTTATCCAGTCTAGGACTCGAGAATCTTGAAAGTTTTTGTCAGTTGTCGACGTTGATACTGGCAAGATATTGGTCTCAGGAATTTCAAGATTTTCGAGAATGTTTCAATTTCAGTTTGACGTCGGATCACAAATAACGAAAGAAATATTTTTCGTGTGACATCATTACAAATTAACAACTTTCGGATTTTTTTCTTTACTTCTCTTGCTTCTTGCCACATTTCATGATTCTAGGTCAACGGGAAATGCCGTACACGTTTTGATGAGTGAGTCTGCGTGTATCAAAATGTGTGACATAAATGCCCGTATCTTTCGACTCCACTGACTTGGGGAAGGTTCATTTTTTTTTTCACCGCCAAGGTACCGTAGGCCTTAGCGTGTGACATAAATTTCAACTCAACATCCACCCGTTCATGATATTAGGGGGTTTTTAACAGTCTAACAGATAGGCAGATAGCCGGACAAGGAAGTGATCCTATAAGGCTTCCATTTTTATCGATTGAGGTATGGAACCTAAAAACATCTGCGTACGTCAGGAAATTCACCACATTGATGCTATAATGGCATCTGGATATATTTATTGGTTCAGGATATATTTTGGGTGGTCTGTCTTAGTTACATCATCCTACATGCATTTAAAATTCCTGATACATCGATTGTGCGGATAAACTTAGTGTTTTCTAGCATTTCGTAGATCCCATTTCCGCTTAAAGAGGCTGAGAGGAGTGGACTGCGTTTTAATACAAGCACGGTGCTGGTTTCAGCTCGTGTCTTGCCGCCTGCTGAGCGCACCTCGCCGGTCCGTCGCTGCCCCTGGTTACCCGTCAGGCCAGCCCCGTCGCCTCTGCTGCGGTACGTTCTACCTCCGACCGCAAATTGTGTATTTTCCCTCCTTTGCTGTAACTTAGATCAAATATGTAGATCTGAATGGGCTGCAATTCCAATTTAGTTTTCGTACTTCACTATAGTACCAGTTTATATGTTCATTTTACCCCCAACCACTTACAGCATTCACGCAGGTATTTCTTTTATGGTCAGAAGAGTGTATGTGACATCAATAATAGTAACAGAATATCTACAAATAGATTCTTAATTTACGAATAGTACAAATCAAGTACACACTGAGGGAATTAGAGGCATTGCATTCTATTAAGCTGGAATCACTGACAATCGTAGTGTATGAATCCACTGACTAATAGTGTATCAGTTAGTACACAAGTTAAACTCATTTTCTCTCGCTAACTTACACGAGTTTGAAGCCAGACGCCAATCGTGTTGCAGCACAGGCAACTGGCTGGAGCGGTGACTCCATAAAGGCGTGCGTCCACTAGAAAGTATCATGTGCAAGCACTCTGCTGACGTGTTTACATTAGAACAAAAACGTTCTTGAGTTTACTTCTCTAAGTCGCCTGCGCAAGTTAATTTCGGAAACTTGCTGTAAGTACTGGCGGAAGTGTTTCTACTAGAGTCGTGTCGTCAGATAGGCGCGTGAAAGTTTACAGTGTTGCGCTTACAAAACCAGAACAGCCGCCACAGTTATTCAATTACTGTTATTATTATTATTATTATTATTGAAGAAAAATCGTGATGAAAAAAACAAATGTTTGGGTAAAGAACTGGCCACACAGACGTACTTATTTAGGTTATCAAGAAATATTACTGAATGAACTGAAATCAGACCACTTCGCTCACAGCAAGACCACATGGCAATACGTTTTTCTAATTTTTTGTATTTATGGGAATTATTCTAATTTTTTTTATATTTATGGCACGTGAAGTTCAGAACCCCAACAGCGATCGGCCGAAGCAGTTCCATGCAACTCTCAAAAATTCTCGAGAAGACTGACTGCGAACTTTTCCGAGCACCTTAAAGTCACTAAAACAAGAACGGCTTTATGACGGGTCATGAGGCTCGCTGGTAGAATGTTCCCTTGCCACGTGGGATGCTTGTGTTAGAATCCCGCCTACACAAACTTTTAAGCAAAGGTGCTTATTCTAATGAGCTTTACCATGAATCATAAAAAAAAAAAAAAATTAGCGCTCGAGACTGGATCGCTGCTTCAAGTCTCATTGTCGTCATTATTTCAATTCTTCTTTTGCTATACGTAATTAATTTAAATATAAAATTCATCAAATGCATGTAAATGAGCAAGTTATATTTCTAATTTTTATGAAAAAATGCACGTCTTCTTAGATATAATTACGAGGGGGTAACCAATTAGTAAGGCAACGTTTTTCTGAAAGCATGTTTATTCAGGATTATAATACGCCATATTGCTACCCACTCTTTTAGCTACAACACCCTATTTTTAAACAGAATCTCCGTTCAATGCGACGGCCTTACACCGCCTTACTGGGCGGGCCAGTATCTCCTCACGGTACCTCTCTACTGGTCGACGTCAGAGCCAACGTCTTGCTGCAGCAGTAACATCCCCATCATCCACATACTGCTTCCCGCAGAGTGCATTCTTCATTGGATCAAACAGACGGAAGTCGGAAGATGTGAGATCCGGGCCGTAGGATGAGGAAGAAGAGTCCATTGAAGTTTTGCAAGCTGCGCTCGGTTGAGATGACAGACGCTTCGACCAACGACTCACCGTGATTTTGTTTACTGGTTTTCTGTCAGAAGAAACTCAGTGACAGCTCTCTGCTTGGAACGCACCTCAGTTACAGACGCCATTTTGAAGGTTACGTATGGCGCCGCACATATCGGAACTTCACGAAACTACACGGGCTGAAGCGGGAATATTCCACATGTCTCATAACAAATTCCGCATTTTTTCAACAGAAACTGGTCGAAAAAAGTGTTGCATTATTCATTGAACGCCCCCTCGTACATATTGAACAAAAATTGCAGTTTTTATTGTAAATATAAATTCTTAGTAACCAAACTTCTAAGATTGTTAACAAAGACTGTTTAAATTAAAAATATTACCACTTTTTAAAATCTTTATATTTTATGCTTCATGTAAAGCTCGTAGAAAATGGACTGCGCGGTCATCAGCGCCTGTACCAAGTCCCAATTTTTACACAGTCCAATTAGGTGCTATACGGTTGGGCGTCCACGGCTCTTCGCAGAACGTGGGGTTCGGAGGCCTGTCTGCTCTGCGAAGTAGGGTAGATGGTGATCTGTAGCACCTCTACCGAAAGAGCACAATGCTGGTCCACACAGGAGTGTTTCGGAGCACGCCGTTCGTTTTAAACTATTGAAGGAGGAGCTCCGCACCAGACCACCCCTCAGCGTTCACATGTTGGTCCGAAGACATCGTCAATTACGACTGCAGTCGGCACGGGACCATCGGATTCGATCAACGGAAACGTGTCGGCTCTCCGGGTGAATCACATTTTTGCTCCACTGGGTCGATGGTAGTTTCCACATACGCCGTCACCGAGGTAAACGGCAGCTCCAAATGTGCAGCCGCCTCGGACGCAGGCTGGTGGGAGCAGTATTATGCTATGGGAGACAATCTCCTGCGCTTCCAAGGGACCTGTGGTAGTAATAGAAAACACGCTGACAGCTGCGAACCACCTGCATCCCTTCATGCTTGATGTCTTCCCCGACGGCGAAGACATCTTTCAAGCAGTATGATTGTCCGTGCCTCGGACCCAGAACCGCGCTACACTGGTTTGAGGAGCGTTATAGTGAACGCATGTTTATGTCCCGCCGACCAAATTCGGCTATGGAATCCATCTGGTTCACTACCAGGCGTCTTCACCGTGTACGCAAATCAGCGGCCCGTTATTTACGCGAATTACATGATCTGTGCGTAGACATCTAATGCCACATACCTCCACAAAACCACCAACGAACTGCCAACTGATACGCAGTATCATTGATGTATTTCGTTCCAAAGACGAGTAAACATGCTATTAAGCAGGTGGTCATAATGTTTCGCCTCATCAGCGTATGTACCTTCTATGTTGAAGTCTGTAGTTTTCTGAGTTGCTGGGCGGATGGGTGGCAGTCTCGGCAGCACTAGAAGGGGTAGTAATAATCGGAAATAACTGACATTTAATAATGAATTAAGGATGAGTCTGTCTTTTTGCAAGTACACAAATTGTTGTCTTGTTTCATTGCTCAAACGTGTTTCACTACAGTTGTGGCGTCACAGAGGATTTTCTACTATTATACATTCATACAAGTTATCTTTGCGTTAAACCACATTTGTTGACCGCATAAGAGACAACCACCACCCAGTGGCACATCCAGAAAGCTACCACACAGGACAAAGAAATTATCAATGACGGAACAGTACTACGTAACAAATACTGTTCAACACTCTAAACGAATTACCCAAACACACACACACACACACACACACACACACACACACACACACAATGGAAACGTACGGGACATATTCAAAGCCCGCGGGTAAAAAAGAAAAAAAAAATATTGCAACCCGAGACACAAATATGTGCAGTGAAAACTGTGTCTAAGCCACAGCAACATAACAGGACGCAGTATTTACAAACTAACAGGATAAAACTTATTCACTGTCAAAATATGAAAGGTATTCCGTCAATAACAAAGGATAAGAAATAGTTCGCCATACCTAAGCTTCACAAAACGTTTATCGATGTCCAAAGGTTCAGCTCAAGTACACAAAACACGTTGTTGTTGTTATCTTCAGTCCTGAGACTGGTTTGATGCAGTTCTCCATGCAGCTCTATCCTGTGCAAGCTTCTTCATCTCCCAGTAATCTGCTTAGTGTATTCATCTTTTGGTCTCCCTCTACGATTTTTACCCTCCACGCTGCCCTCCAATGCTAAAATGGTGATCCCTTGATGCCTCAGAACATGTCCTACCAACCGATCCCTTTTTCTAGTCAAATTGTGCCACAAACTTCTCTTCACCCCAATTCTATTCAGTACCTCCTCATAAGTTATGTGATCTACCCATCTAATCTTCAGCATTTTTCTGTAGCACCACATTCCGAAAGCTTCTATTCTATTCTTGTCTATACTATTTATCGTCCATGTTTCACTTCCATTCATGGCTACACGCTATACAAATACTTTTAGAAACGACTTCCTGACACTTAAATCCACACTCCATGTTAACAAAACCAGACACGTCTGGTACATAAAAACAAACTTGTCATACGTAAGGACTAGCAAAATACTACAATGGTAAGGGGAAAAAAACCGCACATAGGAAACTAATTTTTCCAGAAAGTACATTTTGTAGATCAGACAATAAACAAATCGTTCAAGTTCGCAAATGACCTGGTATACTAATTTAGACCTGTGGCTTATTTTGATTGGCAGGCACAGAACACACAATGTAAAATAATATGTGAAGTGCACATACAATCTAAATGTCAACAAAATCTGATGTATCATTCTCCTTAACCTAAAAATAAGCTGTACGTATGTATTTCAGGAAAATAATAATAAACCAACTGAGGATGCCACAGCTGTGGTGAAACGTGTTTGGGTGATAAAAAAAACTTGTGTACTTGCAAAATGGCGGACCCATCCTTAATTCATTATTATTTTTTCTGCAAGCACGGCAACTGAGCTCAAAACTCCAGTATGAACTGAAAATTGTTTCATATTTTTCAAATCTAATACAACACTGCGGTGAATAAGCAACATGGCAACGCCGGGCCATCAGCTGTTGTTAAATCATTTATGTCGGCCAGTTCAACCTGCTAGCCCACTTCAGAAAGCTTACGTTTCTGTTGGGACGACACGTGGTCGTTATCTGCGTTTACGGCGACTCGTACTTGGGAGTCTGGGAGACGGCGATGAAGATTAAAAAAGAGACTGTGGACGTGCAGCAATGTACAGAAGAAGAGGACAAGAGAGAACACGCGCTCGTGTTGCGTAACGTGGTCCCATGGCAGTTCTAGTGCTTACAAGCGCATACACTATACCTCTGTCACAAACAATTTCGTTTTCAAAGCCTTCATTTCTCGCATGTAATAACACGAAAACATGTTGTTTCACGATTATGTAACTAGCGACGTATTCCCTCCTGGTACGGTGTCGTTCGCCGCCGTCTGAAGCGGACGGCGCTTCGGTCGCGTGTACGTGGCGGCCAGATGACGCACGCGGGCGCCTCTGAATGGCCTGCACAGCTGGGGGCGGGCTCGTTATTATGTAGATACATGGAGAACTGGCCAAGGTCAGCCCGTGGCCGACAACTTGCCGCTGCTACTGGCTTCCAACTGTCCGCCCGACCGGACACTGCGCGCCACTCGCCAGCCCCGCGCTATTTTCAGTTCCCTTGTGTGGGGAAACACTTGACAGACTTGTCAAAAATCGTTTTGAGCTATGGCTGGGAACCAATGACTCACTATCTCGATCCCAGTTTGGCCTTCTTAAAGGTCGTGGTAGCTAACACAGTTCCGTCCGGGGGTGTGACATTCTGTCCCTTTACAAAAATATGTTGGGGCATAAGGTCGTAGCGTTTGCAAAATGGCTCCGAGCACTATGGAACTTAACTGCTGAGGTCATCAGTCCCCTAGAGCTTAGAACTACTGAAACCTAACTAGCCTAACGACATCACACACATCCATGCCCGAGGCAGGATTCGAACCTGCGACCGTAGTGGTCGCGTGGTTCCAGACTGTAGCGCCTAGAACCGCTCGGCCACTCAGGCCGGCCGTAGTGGTTTCCCATAAGTTTAATAAACACAACAGATACTCGTACCAGAGAATTCAGTCACCGATAATATATTCTCCTTTACTATTTAGAAGAGTCTGCCAACGCTGGAGTAACTTTTCGAGTCCACGGCTGTAGAAATCACGTGGTTTTGAGGCGAAGAACTCGTCTAGCCATGTTCGCAGCGCATTTTCATCCGGAAAGAAATTTCCTTGAACGTTGTTCGATAAAGAGCGGAAAAGGTGAAAATCTGAGGGCGCAAGATGAGGTGGATAAGGTGGGTGCGGAATGACTTCCCAATCCAGCTTCTGTATAATGATTTTTGTCAGTCTAGCAGAATGCGGGCGGGTGTTATCGTGGAGTAGCGTCAGTTCACACAGTCTTCCTGGCCGTTGTTCTCGGACGGCGTCTGCTAGACGCCTCAGACGTTTACAACAAATGCCAGCAATGATGGTTACACGTCGGAGAAGCAATTCGTACTAAACCACGCCATCGCTGTTTTACCAGATGCGTAACATTATCTTTTGTGGATGCGCGCAGATCTTTGTACGAAGAGTTGCTGCTTTATTTGGATTTAACTATTCTTCTCTTTTCCTCATGTTGCCATAAAGACACCATTTCTCGTCACCAGTTACGATACAGGATAGAAATAGTGTTGTTCTCGAGCCAATCGATGGCAAACCAAGCAGAGACGCACATATGGCCACGCGCTGATTTTTGTGACTTCAGATCAGAGCATGTGGTACCCATACATCCGATTTTTGAACTTTCCCCATTGCATGCAAATGTCGCACGATGGTGGAATGATCACAGTTCATCACATGTGCCAGGTCTCGAGTACAACGACGTAGATCACTGTGGATTAAAGCGTTTAAACGACCTCCGTCAAACCCTGAAGATCTCCCTGAACTTGGAGAGTCACTAACATCAAAAAGATACTCCCTAAAAGGAGAAAACCATTTTATTGCCGTGCTGTGTCAAATAGCATTATCCCCATTCGCGGCGTAAATATTTCTGTCTCCGCTGATGTCACCCCTCTACAGAAGAATATGTCAGAAATGTTCCGATTTTTCCACTTGGCACTCCATTTTCTAGCGTCTACAGCTCCACTCCACTGGCTCCAAATAGTACAATTATAATATATAAATTTAAATAGCAACTACAAATAAAAAATGACAATCGGTAAGTAAACCCAAAGCAACCGGAATACCAAAATGGAAAACAAAAACGCTACGAACTTACATCGCGTTAGAAGGTAATGCGGGTATGTGCTTTCAGGTGCCCAAGAACTGGTCACGACGAACAGTGTAAGCTTCCGTCACCAACCTCTTCCCACACAACGGAAGCAGCGGCTATCATGAGGCCATCAAGTATTCTGAGACGACGAAAAGATTTTGACTGTTCCTGTTGGCAGTCATGAAGAGCGGGAACGGGAGGAAAACACAGAAATAAACTTGTTGCCGACATACCCCACGGAGTAGTGGAATGCTCTCAGAGAGATAAACTTACTTCCAAGCTTCGCATAAAAGCTCACGCAGGCATTTTGTATGAAGAAACAGTAGACCAGATGGCCAAGAAAGCCGCTACACCCGTTACCGTGACATCTAGTTATCATTCGCCGAATTCTTACATCAGGTAAAGCAAAAGTCAGGCCCCAATGGGAAGAGGCTTGGGGAACATTAAACACAAATAAATGAAAAATATTATGTTTGGGCTCAACCCCACGTATCTCGCTTACACTGATTTCATTACATGTCAGCACACCTTAGAGATTTCTCTATAAACATTCCGATGAGATACAATCACTGCAGCCTACCTTCTCATTTGTAACGCTTACAACTAACAAATTCAGGCAGGTGTGATTGCAGTAATTCAGACGTTGGAGAAAACATTTAATTTTCGCTTGTTCCGAGTTCCAGCAGTCCAGACAACAATTATTCACAATCTGAAAAGGTTTGGAGTAGAATTTGCTAGAAGCATTATTGCTCTTTTACTAAAGATAAGGCAGTTACTCTCTGTCTCACAAGATTTATTTTAGTAATTTTAAAATCTAGCAATATACCTATAAAGTAAGTGCAATCATAATTTTAATGAAACTTCCTGGCAGATTAAAACTGTGTGCCCGACCGAGACTCGAACTAGGGACCTTTGCCTTTCGCGGGCAAGTGCTCTACCATCTGAGCCACCGAAGCACGACTCACGCCCGGTACTCACAGATTTACTTCTGCCAGTATCTCGTCTCCTACCTTCTGAGGTCATCAGTCCCCCAGAACTAAGAACTACTTAAACCTAACTAACCTAAAGACATCACACACATCTATGCCCGAGGCAGGATTCGAACTTGCGACCGTTGCGGTCGAGCGGTTCCAGACTGTAGCGCCTAGAACCGCTCGGCCACAACGTCCGGGGAGGGTTCTCTAGCTTCTGGGTGAGTAAAAACATGTAAATTAAGAACCAGGGAGGTGTATTTCCCATCACCTACTCCTAAGGGCCACAAATCTTTCGATCACTTCTACAGCGACAGGAGGCGGCGGAACCGGAGTGAGAGGCATCTCGCCTTCAGAATGAGGGGCTGGAAGACATGTCCCGAATATAGCGGAGTTGGTAGACAACAGAGCGAGTTGTCCCTAGCGGCGCTTCTTCACCGACACACCAGGCGTACCGCACGTGACCCGCATCCAGTCCTCCCTTTGGCAGATTGGTAGCATTACGTTAAGCGCACCTCAATCAGCAGTACCATGGATGGCGTCCCAACCTCAGCATTACTGTGCGTGGGAAGGCATCCACGAGTACTGTGGGTGGATTGTGCGAGAGAAGCCGGATCCTGCTCACCCCACTGCAGTGAAAAAGAGGCAGGGCTTATAGAGAATCGAACATATAATCACAATTTTGAAGAAATAAAAAGTTATAATTCATTCTTTCATTCGTACTGCTCACCACGCACAAAAGAAAGTTTCCGGAGTGGGCTGAAATTCAGAGTATATGATATATGAGGCAACAAATGTCTACGCGGAGATGAGACAGTTCCTGTAAATTATGGATGGGTAGTTTTTGGGCATGGAGCTAGCGCCGGAGAGCGTCTCACATTTGTTCCATTGGGTTCAGACCAGGAAGTTTCATATCAGCGCACACTCCGCTGCAGAGTGAAAATCTCATTCTGGAAACATCCCCCAGGCTGTGGCTAAGCCATGTCTCCGCTATATCCTTTCTTTCAGGAGTGCTAGTTCTGCATGGTTCGCAGGAGAGCTTCTGTAAAGTTTGGAAGGTAGGAGACGAGATACTGGCAGAAGTAAATCTGTGAGTACCGGGCGTGAGTCGTGCTTCGGTAGCTCAGATGGTAGAGCACTTGCCCGCGAAACACAAAGGTCCCGAGTTCGAGTCTCGGTCGGGCACACAGTTTTAATCTGCCAGGAAGTTTCATATCAGCGCACACTCCGCTGCAGAGTGAAAATCTCATTCTGATAATTTTAATGATTAATTAAAAAACTTTATATTTCAGAGAGTAGTGACTTTACAAATCTGTTTACAAACTTTTTTTGTAAAGAGAAACTTAATTATCACTTCTGTAATTAGAAATTAAGTAGTTTTCTGCTACAGCTGAAGAATTATTGTTTACTTATTTTACACTACCACATTTTACATTTATATTTTAAATCAGTTTTTTTGTAATTGTAGATGGCTAAACAGTGCAACTATTTAAGTTTTGATGACTAAATAGTTCACTCAACGATGGAAAAAAGTGCGATTAGCCTGGTAAGGGATGCACAGGTTCAACAGGTCATCGATTTTGCCTATCTTTCGCTTATTGTAGTATACAATCATATGTAAAAAATGCTATTCCAGTACGAAGGGCTTCTCAAGCGTTATCAGAAATCGAGATTCAAAGTTATACAAACCTCTTGAGTGCTACACGAGAGCGCTAACCGACTATAGTCGATTCACTCTTGACGAAACGTAGCGCCAAAACATTCCAAAATGCATTTCAAATGACTGCGTTCACACAGACCGTCAACGTCAAGGCTTCTCAGCGAGAAAGTTTTGACACTGACGTTGGGAGGCAGACTCTGGCGGAAGTTAACCTAATCTCGCCGAGCTGACGCAAGTTGTAGTTGTGTATTCTGCACATGTGGTCTTCTTAGTTTTTATTTTATTGCTTTCTAGACTTTCGTGACATCTTGCAAAGTTTCCACGATGATTTTGATACTTTTCCTTTGAGTCTTCTTCACTAAAGAGCAGAGTTATATGAAAATGAAAAATCATTTAGGTTTTACAGACACAGAAAACACCTACACTGCGCGTGAAAAACAACACAGATTGATGAAACCATTTTCACTGAATAATCTTCTTGTAACAGTGATAACGGCAGCACTATTGGAGGAGGAAAACAGTTGTCTTTGACCTTGTATGTTACATAGAAAAGATAAAAAGGCCATACGTATTGCCTTCTAGAAAACGTTTGATGTGTTTGTTAATATATTTTTTCTCTAGCAAATAAATGTCGATGTTTTGAAATGTTTGGACAACACATTTTCTATAGATACATCAGTCAGACATTGCCAAGAACATCAATCATGCTTTAGACATTGATAAATGTTCTCACTGCTGGTACCTTAGCTCTGATACTAATTCCGACTTCTTGTATCACAGATGGCACTTCGTAAGCTCACTTCCACAGTTCGGTATTGGGCTAAGAAGGGGACCTTATAAACTTCTCCCAACTGATTTGATTCATACTGATAAGAGTGTGAAAGGCAGGGCAAAGATTTCAGCACATGTAAACAGAGAGATTAAACTCTCAACAGTTTTCGGAAAACCTAGTTTGAAAAGTTTAGGCGTGTTTAAACATTTTGTATGGTCGCTGGTATTCAAGGGATCCTCAGCGGAGTAAGTAAGCGCATAGTTTCACAATCGCAAAGTCTACGGATCGAATCTCTAATACGGTACCTTTTTTTGTTTCCCGTAATTCTAGCAACAGATATGCGTTATGCGTGGTACGCGACGAAACTGTGTGATGACCAAGAACCGTTTATGAATGTAAGCCAAGTTTGTTTTTCAATACACATACTGAAAAAAACCACGCACGTGCAAAACTTAACTTTCATTACATGTGCTATATATCGCAATAATTATTGTTTTTCATATTTCTGTAATCGATATTTCCTGATTCGTGAAGTGCTCGATGGGTGCAAATTATACTCTTCACAAATGTAGATACAATAATGTAAATAAAACGGCTGTACTGATTTTATTAAAAGTTTTTATATCCAATCTCCTTACGAAAAAAAAATTTTCTCCTTTTTTAGGTTAAAGATTATGAAAATGATACAGGAATCGTTAAATATTGATGATAAGCACAGTTGTAATAAATCTATTGTCAAATTACGTGAAAAAAAAGAAGAACCGGTAGTGAGATTTTAACCAGAGATCTCGCACTTAACGAAACTACGCGCTTACTCGTTCGGCAGCGGACTCCTTGAGTAATAGTGATCATACAAAATACAGAAGGATGCCTAAAATTTTCAGACACTCTTTCTCACAGACGATCGAAAGCTGCAAATTCCTAGTAGCGTATGTTCAAGTCCTAGTCGTGCCCTGCACACCGTGTCAATGCACATCAGACCGGTGACGCAAAATTCGTACTGTCGTACCGTAAATGCCAACGCAGCATTTAGACTGTGACATCGCCTGTCTGAATCGGGATTAAGGCGATTAAATGCAAATCTGCCCAAAGTGTGTTCGAGTCTCGTCATTTTCTTTTCTAATCTGCTACCAAACAACTGTATCGTTACAATGAATCATGTTTATTCGGAAATAAAAATAGTAACACATCTGTGGCGAGGTTTAATAATGAATCGTAATGAAATGAACATTTATTTACCGATACATACAGGCGGATATGTCAAATACTTTGCACGTCACTCAAAGCTTAGCTCTCCATTACTAACCGAATGTGTATCATGTTCGTGTTCCTTCGAGCGTGTGTAGTTTCGCGCAGCACTGCACTATTTCCGTTAGAAAGTTGGACAATTTAACCCAAGCCTGCCCTTGTCGGACTGGCAGCCTTTGTCTGGCTATCCTATCGAGTTAGCCGCGCAGTTGTCCTGACGAAACTCCACTACTACACGGCGCTTGAAAGCACGAAACTCTCAACCCGTGGCACTGATGTACGCTGGGGCGGCAGGAGAAGGCGACGAGAAACAACATCTCTTCAGTAATCACTTTCTCCAAAGCACTACACACCTAGGTGGTATCGAGATAAGCTAAAAGAACCATTGAGTGCACGCTTATCTTGGGCGGAAGTATCGACCTTCGAAACATACAAAAACGGAAAAAAGGCAGGAAAGTCGGGCTGTTTTTGTAAAGAAAATACGTTCTGCTTTACCACTGGTTAGAAAATTTATCTATAGACGTAGTAGGGGAAGGGCGGGAATAATGGCCAGTGTGGGCATACTGGTCATTTGAATTTGTGTAAGTCTTACATATAAAAAAAATAAGTTTTTCTAACTTGAAAGAGTGGTTACTTACCGACAAATTCCGATGATCACAACTGCTTCATCGGGGGCCGTTACCAACTACAAACAACTTTTGTGGAATGGCGTCTAGGAGGGCACAACGGCCAGCCAGTTGTCAAACGGCTCATGGCAACGTACTCCCCAACGCAAGGTGCATGTCAGGGAGTTTTGCGAAATAGTACTGGTGCTGCTCCATCCTATTGTACTGTATGTCTCTGAAGCTCTGAATTAAAACTATTCTTAGAGCATATGATTGACAACTGACCACTCTATGACAACGGAGTAAAAAAGTGGAGAAAGAAGAAAATGGTGTTTGAGGTTTGCAAACGACATGGTCCTCCTAGCAACATAAGAAAAAGAATCACAGGACATAGCGGATACCACTGAAGCACTGTAGCTAAAGGGCAGATTCGTGGGTTGAAAATCAATAATAATGGACAAGGAGAAAATGAAAAGCTAAAGATAATGCTGTATGGAGAAATATTAGATCATGCACAAAGTTTTAAATACCTCGGAACCAGGATAGAAACCGACTGGGAGATCAGCACAGAAATTAAAACCAGAACAGCAATGACGAAAGAGGCATTTTATGAGAAACGGAAAATTTCCTGCAGCAATATGAACAAAAATGGTTCAAATGGCTCTGAGCACTATGGGACTCAACTGCTGAGGTCATTAGTCCCCTAGAACTTAGAACTAGTTAAACCTAACTAACCTAAGGACATCACAAACATCCATGCCCGAGACAGGATTCGAACCCGCGACCGTAGCGGTCTTGCGGTTCCAGACTGCAGCGCCTTTAACCGCACGGCCACTTCGGCCGGCAGCAATATGAACACAGATTTATGGAAAAGTGTATTAAAATGTTTTGTGTGGAGTGCCATCCTGTATAGTGCTGAAACGTGGCCACTGAGGAAGATAGATAGAGCAAGGCTGGAGGCTTCTTAAATATGGACATGGAGGATGGAAAGAGTGAGTTGAATGGATAGAGTGAAAAATGAAGAGGTACTGAGAAGAGTGGGAGAGCGAAGACAATCACATGGATGTAATAATGAGGAAAAGAAACTGGATTAGACATACGTTAAGAAAGGAGGGGTTAATGAAAACAATATTATAAGGGTATGTGGAAGGAAAGGGGAGCTTTCAGATCCTGGGTGATGTGATGGACGGCAGCACATACAGCAGCATCACGAACGCAGCAAAGGATCGCAGGAAATGGAGACGCAAAGGATCTGCTAACGTAACAGAAAGCAGACTATAATGATATCATTAAGTTAGTACGGAAACCTCAAAGCGTGAGACCTACTCGCAATTCTCCGTTTTTTTTCCCCGAAAGTTAAAATCTGTTTTCTCAGTTTGTTTAGTCCTTTTTGGCTATGTGGTCACTATGCCCTGCCCCCTTGGGCAAAAAGGTCGCTTGGATACTTTTCAGATTATTGCTTATTTAGGTGTCTTCTTTTTCTCCAACGAAAATGGAAAAAAAAAATTCGGGCAAGTAGGACAGTCGACTGTTACACCCTGCGACTTCGGAGTTCCTAAATCGATTGAAACTGAGCTAAAAAATTGCCAAACCTTAGCGTCCGCCCATCCTCTACAATATTTTGTATGGAGAGTCATCAGAAGACTTTGAAGTAATACATGGTGCGCCCCCAAGAGACCGTGACAGAACCGTAAATGTTCACGTTATACTTTAATGGCTGAAAGGATACAATTAGCTGCAGACTTTACAGAGATGAAGTTATCTACGATTAAACTCTGTCTTAGAAAAATGGTAGTTTTGTTGATGAAGCCAGTCTAGCCCAAGATGAATATGGTCTTGAATATGTGATATGACGTTTACACCAGGAATATGACAAATGATAACTAAAGAAGAGTAAACAAAAACCGAACGTCTTTTAGTGGGTAGTGATAGATTCGAAATACATCTCAAAGAAGGATTCGAACCTGCGACCGTAGCGCTCGCGCGGTTCCAGACTGAAGCGCCTAGAAGCGCTCGGCCACCAGCGGCCGGCAGATTGATCTCAGATCGGTCTTAACGCCGTAAAGTTTTTCGGATCTGGGCTACTGTATGGCGCACCCTCAGTATACCAAATAAACTTCGTGTTATCAAGGAAACAACGAATGTGTGGACGTCATCCATGCGAGCCACTCACAGGGACTCAGTTGTAGTTAGCCGGCTCAGCACAGGCCACACTTGGCTGACTCCGTCACCACCTACATCGCGAGGGCCCACCTCAGTGTCGCTGTGGTTCACATCTTGTTGGACTACCCACTTTTAGCCGCACTGAGGCGGACATTCAACCTTCCCGCCACACTGCCAACGATGTTAGGACACAATGTCTCAACCGCTAATCTAGTTTTACGTTTTCTTCGAGAGGGAGGTGTATATTACTCAATCTAAGGTTGGGCCTTCTCTCCCAGGCCTTCAACCTCCGTCCCTCTTAATCCTTCCTCACTCTTTCTTTGGTAGTAGTAGAAGGGTTTGGTGGGCGCACGACAGCAAGGTCTTCAGCGCCCATTCAGTATCATAGTGAGACGGGTGTAAAAAAAAAAAACCTCAGAACATTGACATAAAACGGAACATAAAACACGGGGAACAATCATTGAAAAATAGGTGCTCACCCACACCGAAGCGTGGGATGAAGCAGGGCGTCAGCAGTAAAACATGGACAACACAGGAAGAAAACGGGAGAGGGAGCTAAAACAATGTAGCAGATTGAAGTGGCTGGCTGACCGCAAGGAAAAAAGGGAGGAGTCAGCCACTCTGCAATACACTAAAACCTCCAGCCTAAAAGTTTAGGCCAGAGTCCAGACATCACAAAACTTAAAAACCCTAGACACACACGTGTCATCGTTAGCTAAAACACAAGGCAGATCCCCATCAACTTGTGCTTCTGCCCTTGCAGCACGGTATAAAATGCAGTCTGTTAAAATGTGCTGGACAGAGATGTGCACACCACAAGCAGCACAAAACGGAGGATCCTCCCGCCGTAATAAATAGGTATGCGTCAGAGGACAGTGCCCGATCCGAAGACGTGTGAGGGCCACCTCTTCCCGCCTGAGCAACCGGCAGGAGGAACGCCACGGCCGAGTGGTTGACTTTACCGACCGCAGTTTATTGGCCGTCACCGCCAGCCATTCGTCCTCCCACAAATCCATGCACTTCCTGTGGAGTGCAGCGATGACTGACCGCAAGGGGATAGGACACTGGACCACATCCTGCTCTCTGCAGGCCTCCTTGGCAGCCCGATCAGCCTGTTCATTGCCCCATATGCCGACATGACCAGGCACCCAGCAGAAGGATACCTCTTTACCCCGCTGTTGGAGCAAGTACAGTTGGTCATGTATCAGCTGGACCATCTCCTCAGTCGGGTATAGGTTCTGCAGTGATTGTAAGGCACTAAGAGAATCGGAGCAGAGAAGAAATCGATCGCCCCGAACACGATTCATCTGCTCCAGTGCCTTCAGGATCGCGTGGAGCTCCGCTGCGAAAACGGTATATTCAGCAGGGAGGCGAATCCGGGTAACATGATCAGGGAACACCACAGAACAGCCAAGGAAAGTCTCCTGTTTGGAGCCATCAGTGTAAACGACAGTGAAACCGTGATGCACATCTAAAATGTTAAAAAACAGATTGAAACGTAAAATCAGGTGCGCCATCTTTCTTAAAATTAGTCAAATCTAAAATAAGTTTGGGTCTCCGGAGGAGCCAAGGTGGAGATCTGCTCCAACCGCGACGTAAAACACGAAGACCAGCCATAGACATCGCACCGAGGCAATCCTGTGCGCGAATCCCATAGGGCTGCGTCGCACGTTGCCGGTTATGAAACAATCGTGCCAGAGGAGGCTGAGCAACGGTATGGTATGCAGGGGTGTATGGTGTGGACAAAGTTTTATACGCCTGGCGCACTGTAAGTAGCCGTCGCCGCATATGAAGTGGCGGTTCACCAGCCTCTGCACAGAGGCTTGGTATGGGGCTAGTTCGGAACGCCCCAGTGGCCAACCGAAGCCCTTCATGGTGCACAACGTCCAACATCTTTAAGTAAGAAGGCCTCGCAGACCCATACACCGTGCACTCATAATCGAGCCGAGATCGCACAAACGCCCTGTAAAACTGGAGCAGACAAGTCCTGTCAGCTCCCCATGTACTGTGGCTAAGACATTTTAAAATACTTAAAGCCTTAAGTGACCGCCGTTTCAGGTCTTTAAGATGAGGTAACCACGTGAGCTTCGAGTCAAAAATGAGCCCCAGAAATCTCACCGTGTCTTTAAAAGACAGAATAGTGTCCCTCAAGCCCAACTCAGGAAAGGTGAAAATCGAACGAGAACGGTTAAAAAGAACACATACAGACTTCTCGGTGGAAAACTTAAAACCACTCTTCTGCGCCCAGTCATCCAAACGCCTAATCGTAAGTTGCAACTGACGAGTTGTCGTTGCAAGGCTTGAAGAAGAGCAGAACAAAGAGAAATCATCCACAAACAAAGAACACTGGGCAGGACTTTTCACTATGGACGTAATGCTACTAATAGCGATGGCAAAGAGAGTCACACTTAAAACGCTACCCTGAGGGACACCGTTCTCCTGCGCAAAGCGATCAGACAGGACATCACCAATTCGGTATCTAAAATATCGTGGCGAGAGGACAGACTGAATAAAAAGAGGAAGACAACCACGAAAACCCCATTCGTGAAGCTGCTCCAGGATGAGACGCCTCCAAGTGGTATCGTAGGCCTTCTCGATGTCGAAAAATACACCTAGAAGGTGATGACGGCGTAGGAAAGCTTGTTGTATAGCCGCCTCCAGGAGGGCAAGGTTATCGAAGGTGGAACGAAACCACCTGAACCCACACTGAAAGCGACTAAGGAGTTGCCGGGATTCTAACATCCAGACAAGGCGGCGGTTGACCATCCGCTCCAAGGTCTTCCCTATGCAACTAGTGAGGGCAATACTACGGTAGCTACTTGGGCTCGTGCGGTCTTTCCCAGGTTTTAAAAAAGGGATTAAAACTGCCTCACGCCACGCGTCAGGAAAGTGACCCGACGCCCAAATGGCATTAAAAAGTGCGAGGAGTATTTCTCTGTTGCGCATTGTGAGGTTCCATAGCATACTGTAATGGATCCTGTCGTGACCAGGGGATGTGTCACGAGCTCCAGATAATGCAGAATCCAGCTCCCACATAGAAAATGGGCAGTTGTAAACTTCATGAGAGGTGGACTGGAAGTTCAGACTACATCTCTCAGCAACCGCTCTATGGCGCTGGAAACCTGGATCCTGACTGGTTGTTGCAGTAACCGTGGCAAAATACGCTGCCATAGTCTGGGCAATGTCCCGCGGATCCGTGTGGAGAGTACCGTTAGTCATTACAGCAGCTATGGGGCACCTCCCTCCTCTGCCAGAAATTCTCCTGATGGTCTCCCACACAATGGAACTTTTGGTGGAACGATTAATGGTGTTCAGGAACGTTTGCCATGTCCTCTTCTTGCTCTCACGAATAATGCGGCGACATCTTGCCCTCGCCACCCGAAAGGCTGCAAGATTCTCAGCAGTCGGCCGACACTTGAACCGACGCAGAGCCGCACGCCTGGTCCTGATTGCAGAGCGGCATTCGGCACTTCACCAATGCACAGGTGGCCTCTCCCGGTGGCCTGTGGAATGGATGATGCAGCGGCGTGGTGGACCGTTTTGGTAATATGATCCACCCACACCTCAACATTCGCACAGTGTTTGAATTGGGCCAACTGGCTATAAAGTGTCCAGTCAGCTCCACTGAGCACCCATCGTGGTGGTCTCCTTTCGGGCCCCACGCCATCTGGCAGGTGAATCCAGATTGGGAAATGATCACTGCCGTGCAAGTCAGCAACCACTTCCCAGTGAGCACTGGCGGCAAGAGCTGGAGAGCAAAGCGAGAGATCAATGGCAGAGAACAACCCAGTCGCCGTGCAGAAATGAGTACTCTGTCCTCCATTGAGCAAGTAGGCACAGGATGACAGCAGAATCCTCTGAATTGCTCTCCCCCTGGGGCAGGTAATTGCAGAGCCCCAAACCACATTGTGGGCATTAAAATCACCACAAATAATGAATGGCTGGGGGAGCTGTGTAAGAAGGTCGGTGAGGGCCGCTTCATCAAGAGCATCATGTGGGGGGGCAAGTAAAGTGAACATACAGTCAATGGATGACGCACGTGCACGGACACAGCGACGGCCTGTAAAGTCGTCGTAAGTGAGAGAGGCGAGGAGTGGTAGTCCGTCCTGACGAAAATACCTACGCCTCCTCTAGCTCTCTCTCCACGCAGGTCGTCCTTTTTGTGGAGTGTATAGCCTCGTATCTCAGGGGAGTATGATGGATGGAAATAAGTCTCCTGGAGACATAGACACAGTGGTCTATCCTGAGATAGTAGACGAAGTTCTTCCACATGCGTCCTGAACCCTTGCAAGTTCCACTGAAGTATGGGAGCCATCTAGGATGGGGGTAGCACCTTCATCCTGTCTCTCCGACGAGGCGGCGAGACCGAAGCAGGTGGAGGAGCAGGCATGGGGCGAGATGATTGCCCCACACATACATCGTATTCCATCAACTCCGGGGAAGAGTCAGAGGAAGCCTCTCGTAAAACAACATCCGCATGGTCAGATGGTTTACCACGGGATTTGACCCGCTGTGGCTGCTGTACAGGAGCTTTCTGTGGTTTGGTGGGCTTTGGGGGAGCGGATGTGGGAGTGGTAATCGGCGCACTGGCTTGGGAACAGCCGCAGCTGTTGGAGGCGCCAGGGGCTGGCCCAAGTTCGCCACTGTACCTGTGTCTGCCAGTCGAGTAGGGGCTACTGGCTCTGAAACACTGGCTGCGTTGCAAGTGCACTGACAGCTGCAGGTGTTAGTGCCAACACTCACCAGCTCGGTCTGCGTCGAGGCATCGACTTTTGGAGTAGGCTTCTGAACCAGGGATGCAAAAGATGTAACAAATGTGGGAGGTTGCATCGACTTATAGATCTTCTTGGCCTCACCATAGGGGATACGCTTGGTTGTTTTTATTTCCTGGACTTTGCGTTCCTCTAAAAATATTCGGCAGTCCCTACTCCACGCAGGGTGGTTGCCAGAGCAATTGATACATCTAGGTGGAGACGAGCAACCAACTCCTTCATGAGCAGCCTTACCACAGTTGCCACAAGTCGCGTCGCCTTTACACCCGAAGGTGGTATGCCCAAAACGCTGGCATTTAAAACAGCGCATTGGAGACGGGAAATAAGGCCGCACACTAAAGCGAAGGAAGCCAGCTTTAATATAGTCTGGAAGTTTCGTGCTACTGAAGGTCAGAATAAAAGAGTCGGATTTCACAAGATTGCCATCAACCCTCTTCATGATATGTTGAACATCAACGATACCTTCCGGAGCCCACTCACGTTGCAGTTCGTCTTTGGGAATTTCGACTAGATCCCGGCATGTCACAACACCTTTGCTATAATTCAAGGTGCTGTGCAGTTCAGTGTCTATGGCATACTCCCCAAGGCACTGATTTTAAGGAGCCACAGATGCCCTCCAGACCCTTTTGTATATAGAAGGGCAAAACCTTCTCAAAACTACCCTCCTTCCGTTTTACAATGAGAAACACATTCTGATTACCAGAATGCATTGTGTTACTAAAGACTTGACTTGTCAAAGATGTGCTGCAGTCAGGGGGACTGACTGCACGAGCCCTCTTCAGAGACTGAGTGTTGGAACCTTCCAGCGGCCCACCCTTTCCGCTGGGAGGAGGAAAAGAGGAATTCGAAGGATCCATCTCGGTCCCACGAGCTGCTAGGGAACTAGAATTCCACCTAGACAGAGCCCCGCGTGCCTAGGTAAGCCTTATACAACTGGGGTGCGGCAGGTGCCCCAGAGGTTGCTCACTTGCGACTGTTCCACCCCAACAGTCATGCATCTTATAGGCGCGCAGCACACCGTAAGATTGAGGGGTTTTTATAGAGGTTTACCGTCCTCGCAATCCAGGCGGTCAAGCCAAGACAACCATTCCCCGCAGCACACAACATTCCACCGCCGCGCCATACGGTGGTCGCTGAAGCATGTCCGGGGGTTACGGTGACAGGAGACTGGCGGCGCTGACCAGACCCCAGCTCAGGACCCCGGGGTCGCCAAGTCCGTACTCAGCAAATGAATGCTGAGCCCCTGGGGGCTCTTTCTTTGGTGTTTGTACGCCTTGGTGTTCGTCTTTTCCCTTTTGTGTCTCTCTAGACTTGCGTTTTTCGGCTGGAGATTTTAGTATGTTGCAGAATGGCAGGCTCATCCTTTTTATTCTTGCGATCAGCCAGCCCAAGTCATGTTCTATATTATTTTAATATCTTCCACCGCTTTTTTTTCCTTTAGTGCACGTTTCCCCTTTTAGTTTGCTTCTTTCGTTCTCTCTTTCAGCGTGATTCCCATTAAGTTTTACGCCTTTTCCCTTTCCCCGACTCGTTTCGGGAAAGATTTTAACATGAGAACTGTTTGCAGGAGGAAAAAGGGACTGATGACCATGTAGGTTGGTCTCTTTACTGTCAATACCGAACAACCAATCTGACGTTCCTCCGTAAATAATTCATCTCCACAGCTTTTAATCTTCTTTTGAGGTCAGCATTCAAAAACAATAGTTCAGCTCTGTATCACAGGAAACATGCAACCGTTAGCGCATCCACTCACTTCTTATTGTTGGTGGAAATGATGTTGCCCCATCAAAAAGAGTTCATACACTCATTTTTCTGCTTTCTGCATTACCTTTTTTCTGTAGTACCTAATCCACTTTCGTCTATATAAGCCGTAGATACTGAAATTTTTCTATCGTGCCTCATAACAGTTCCTTCTTTGAGGCCGGCCGCTGTGGCGCTTCCGTCCGGAACCGCGTTGCTGCTACAGTCGCAGGTTCGAATCCTGCCTTGGGCATGGATGTGTGTGATGTCCTTAGGTTAGTTAGGTTTAAGTAGTTCTAAGTTCTAGGAGACTGATGACCTGAGATGTTAAGTCCCATAGTGCTCAGAGCCATTTGAACCATTTTTTTTAGATCAATCTCTGGTGTGCCAATCTCTAGGGTCTGTTTACCGGTAGCCTGTTTGGCTAGCCTGTTAGCTAGTTCACTGCCTAGGATCCCGACATGTCCTCGGGTCCACATGAAGGACACTGAGTGTCCACTGTTTTCGAGGGCGTAAAGAGACTCTTGGATAGCCATTACCATGGGATGGAGAGGAAAGCACTGGTCGAGATCTAGTAGGCTGCTGAAGGAGTCACTATAGATGACAAAGGACTCACCTTGGCAGGGGCGGATATGCTCAGGAGCGCGAGAGATGGCTACCAACTCTGCAGCGAAAATACTGCATCCATCCAGCAAGGAGCACTGTTCAGTATGTCCAGCACGAGCGTAAGCAAGACCAAAGTGAACATCGACTATCAGTGTAGGCTATTTCTGAGCTCTGGAATACGTCGAGAGTAGAGAAAAATTTGTGGTGGAGTGCCTCAAGAGGAACTGAGTCTTTTAGGGTTTGCTTTAAGTCCAGACGAAACTGCAGCCGAGGCATGGACCGTGGACGTGTTCTTGACTGGACCCAGAGGAAGAGTGGCAGAGTGAAAGACTCGAGTTCAGTGAGAAGAGACCGGACACAGACTGCAATGGGAATCCCTGATCTGGGCTGCCGTTGCGGTACATGGATCGCCGTGTTAGGGAAAAGGAGACGGTAATTGGGATATAATTCGCAAGCAGTTGTTACCTGATCCGCAATGGAGGAACCCCAGCTTCCACGACAAGGCTGTTGAATGGGTTCGTTCGGAAAGCTCCCGTCACAACTCGAACTCAAACAGTGGTGTATAGGGTCCAGCAGCAGCAACGCTGAGGGCGATGCTGAACCATACACCAGGCTCCCGTAGTCAAGACGTGACTGCACAACGACTTTGTACAGCTGCAACAGTGTAAGGCGACTTGTACCCCAGTGTGGCTCAGGTATCTAAGAATATGAAGATGCCACCAGCACTTTTCCGTAAGCTGACGAAGATGGGGAAGCCAAGTTAAGTGTGCGGCGAAAACTAGTCCTAAAAAGCGGTAAGTCTCCACAAGGTTCAGTAGCTGGTCATTGAGGTGGATTGCTGGATGTGGTTGGACAGTACGACGACGACAGAACTGCAGGACACAAGTCTTGGCAGCTGAAAACTGAAAGTGGTGAATGGGGGTCCATGACTGTGCCTTTCGCATGGCTCCCTGCAGTCGACTTTCCACCACACCATTAGAAGAGGAGCAGAAGGAAATACAAAAATCGTCAGCATATAAGAAGAGGGATACCGAGGACTCCAATGCTGCTGTGAGACCAATAATGGCCACTAAAAAGAGTGGTATGCTCAGTACAGAGCCCTGTGTGATCCCTTTCTCCTAGACATGGGGCGAACCGCCGCCTCGGACTCTGAAAGTGCGGAGCGACAAGAAGATCTGCACGAAAATCGGGGCTGGGCCCCGGAGACTCCACTCTGCAGAGTAGGGAGGATGTGGTGTCGCCAAGTGGTGTCCTATGCTTTCGTCAGGTCAAAAAAGACGGTAATAAGACGTTGGCGGCACAAAAGGACGTTCGGATGGCAGACGCCTGGAGTACCAAGTTGTCAATGGTGGTGCTACCTCGCCGAAAATCGCCCTGGGACGGAGCCTGAAGGACCCGAGCGAGACTCAAGGAGCCAACACAACCGCCGGCTCACCATACGTTCGAGTAGCTATCACCGAACATTGGTGAGGCTGATAGGACGATAGACATCCACATCTCGCGGGTTCTTACCAGGTTATGGTACTGGAACGATGATACTTTCTCGGTAATGCAACGGGAATTCTCCATCACTCCAGGTGCAGTTGGGGACGGCAAGGAGATGGCGCTGGTAATCCGCTGACAGATGTTTAATCATTGGGTGATAGATGCGGTCTGGCCCAGGGGATGTGTCACGACAATCAGCGAGGGCACTGAGAAATTCCCACTCACTAAATGGAGCATCATACGACTCAGGGTGGCGTGGAGCAAAGGGTAGGTGTCGTCGTTCCACCCGCTGTTTTAAGAGACGAATGGCGGGGCGGTAATTGTCAAGCGTCAGAATAATAATAATAATAATAATAATAGTAATAATAAGCCAATGGTGGAGTATGAGCTACAATGAAGACAAATGATGCAGGGATGGGTTGTGAAAGAATATCATTAAAATGTTACGGATTTTTGTTGAGAATTCCAGATCATCGGTTACCAAAGAAAATTTTTGAATGGAAACAACCTGGCAGATGGAGACACGGCAGACCAAGATATTCCCTGAAAGATGGAATTAATGGAGCATATCTGTGTACACAAAGATGATGATCTGAAGAGAGGGTACTTGGCAGATGATGATTGGTTACAGGATAATGCTATTAATTGATCTTCATATAAATTAATCCTGCACATAATAATGGTATAATCCAATTAGATCTCGGCAAAATATCAGCCTTGTCCTTCACGGCGATTCGCATAGTTGATTATCAATAAGTTGGACGAAGGATACCGTCTATTCATCATTGTACGAGGCAGGTCATAAGTTACAAAGAGGATCTTCTATATATAGCTGGAAGGGCATTGACAGGAAGGGAGAAACTTTTAACGGTTGTCTACACTGAAGCACATAGAAATTGAACACCAATCACTGAACACTAAAGTGGTTGGAGGAAGGCAACTGGCCACATGTCGAAGTAATCTCTCCAGCGTCATCCTCAAGTGATTCTGAGAATGCATTAATAAAAGAAATTCTGCGACCATGTAGCTCTTTAACTTTTCTGTATAGATAGCATAAATGCATTCCGTATTACACGTTTCGCCTCGAGCACTGACATGTATAGTGGAAAATTTCACAAAAAAGTTTGTCACAGTATATAAATAACTCACGACAGCAAACAGCTAACATCCAGCAATTAGCACAGTTGTAATGTAACAGATTAAGGTATCAGATGGTAAGAAACATGAAGACTTTCCATTATTTTGGAAAGCCGCAGAAGTCCCATAGCACGATGACCGGCTGATATTTACAACTGGAACGAACTTCCATCATACCAGGTCGTAGAATAGGTGAAAGAACAAATGTAATGGAAGGCAGGTATATCGTCATGGCACTAAAGTCACAGCTTTGACTTTGTTAGCTACCTTGATTTCGAGAATTTATATACAACTGAGCATTGGAGAGCCAATTACTTAACTTTTCAAGTACTTTTATTTTCGTGTAAAACTGAAGTGCCCAACGACATCGTAAAACTGATCTAGTGACGAATATACAATTAACTATTGTGACCGATTTCAGTTGTGATTTATAAATCCAGTACTCAAAATCAACCACAATTGTATGGTTCAAATGGCTCTGAGCACTATGGGACTCAACTGCTGTGGTCATAAGTCCCCTAGAACTTAGAACAACTTAAACCTAACTAACCTAAGGACAGCACACAACACCCAGCCATCACGAGGCAGAGAAAATCCCTGACCCCGCCGGGAATCGAACCCGGGAACTCGGGCGTGGGAAGCGAGAACGCTACCGCACGACCACGAGATGCGGGCCACAATTTTATGAATTTAATGCATTCAGCACTAAATTTATCTACAGTAAACAGTTGCTAACTACTGCACTAGTTTTTCTTCTCAGTATTAGACGGGATGTTTTAAGTTTTCAAGGCGTAAAGAATATTCCGTGAGCTATAGGAACTGCAGCCGGAAGACGTCGACATCTAGCCACACTTCGGATGACAATCCTGTTTTACACTCACCCGAAGATGACCGAGTGATTGTCAGCTGAAATTTCGTGGCAAGATGTGGACGTCATCCAGCTGTAACCCCGAAACATCATGGAATATCTGACTGGATATTTGCTCTATCTTTTCGAATAATGCTTCGTCACAGCTAATCGCGAACCGACTGAATTTGAAAATAAGTATTACTTCGTTAATGTATGAAATTAGCAGTAGCAGCCCCGTCATATTTCTCAAGTGCAGCCCAAAATGTTTTCCATATCCAGGGTCCACTCTCATTAAGGACTCTTAGTCGCGAGTCTGGTTAGATATCCAAGATTACTTTATCTTCTTTATACAGCACAAATGATGCAACAAAAGGTTTCGGAGGCAATATACACTGAGGTGACAGAAGTCATGGGACAGCGATAAGCAAATATTCAGATGGTGATATTATCGCGGAGACAAGGTATAAAAGGTCCGCACATTGGTGAAGTTGTTATTTGTACTCAGGTGATTCATGTGAAAAGGTTTCCCACGTGATTATCTTTGCACGACGGGAATTAACAGACTTTGAACGCGGTATGGTAGTTGAAGCTATAGACGCATGGGGGATTCTATTTCGGAAATAGTGGGGGACTTCATTATTCCGAGATCCGCAGTGTTAAGAGTGTGCCGAGAATACCAAATTTCTAGCATTACCTCTTCCCACAGACAACGCAGTGGACGACGGCCTTCACTTAACGACCGAGAGCAGCGGCGTTTGCGTGTAGAATTGCCAGTGTTAACAGACAGGCAACAATGCCTGAAATACCTGCAGAAATCAATTTGGGACGTGCGACGAACGTATCTCACAGGACATGCGACGAAATTTGGCGGTAATGGGCTATGGCAGCAGACGACTGACACGAGTGCCTTTGCTAACAGCACATCGCCCGCAGCGCTTCTCTTGTACTCGTGACCTGGCCTGGTCAAATGAGTCCCGATTCCAACTGATCAAGAGCTGATGGTAAAGTTAAGCCATGGACCCAAGTTGTCAACAAGGCACTGTGCAAGCTGGTGGTGGCTCCATAATGGCGTGGACTGTGTGTATATGAAATGGAATGGGTCCTCTAGTCCAACGGAACCGATCATTGATTGGAAATGGTTATGTTCAGCTACCTGGGGACCATTTGCAGTCATTCATGAATCTCACGTTCCCAAACAACGAAGGAATTTTTATTGACAATGCGCCATGTCATTTGGCAACAACTGTTCACGACTGGTTTGAACAACATTCTGGACAATTCAAGCGAATGATCTGGCGACCCAGATCGTCCAACATGAATCCCACTGAACATTTAAGGGCCATAATTGAAAAGTCAGTTCGTGCAGAAAATCCTAGACAGCCAAACATTTTTGCAATTATGAACGGCTACAGAGGGACTTCTTGAGCCCATGCCACATCGAGATGCTGTAGTATGCTGGGAAAAAGGAGATTAGACAGGATATTAAGAAGTATCCCATGACTTTTTGTCACCTCAGTGTAAATCCAGTTGCTGTTAGCAACTGCTCTCAGAATTACAATGGATTAAGTCAGCGAGATGGGTGTTGCATAATAGGCGGTTTTAGGAATCCATACTAGTTAATACCGAGAATGTTCAAACGCAGCCACACCACCAAGCGAAGTGGCGCATTGGTTAGCACACATGACTCGCATTCGGGAGGACGACATTCAAAACCGCGTCCGACCATCCTGATTTAGGTTTTCCGTAACGTCCCTAAATCGCTTCAGGCAAATGCTGCGATGGTTCCTTTGAAAGGGCACGGCCGACTTACTTCTCCATCTTCCTCTAATCTGATGGGACCGATGACCTAGGTGTTTGGTCCCCTCCCCCAAATCAACCAACTCAGTCATACTCAGGTCGGATATTATTTATTGAATGATGGCACTATTACATGAAAGTTGCATTCATTTAAGTGACTACATTATCGTCATTCGACCATGGGTTGTTTTCCTGATCGACGTATTCTTTTTTCCCATTTCTTCTCAAAATAGCAGTCACATAGAATGTAACAATAACCGGTGGTTCCCTTTCAATTGCAGATGAAAGAGCGACTACATTTTCTAATATTCTAGGTTTTCGTGAAGGTACACACTAAGATTTGATCACGTCGAAACTAATGCAGCTGAGCAGAAAAATGAGAGTGTGTTATGGATACAGGGTACTTATAAATGGTGGAAAAATCGAAATTTTTTATGACTTTATTAAATTACATTGATATACACCTTATAGGGTTTCAAATGAAAAATGACCTATATATACCTAATTTTAAAGTTACGATCATGTATGCCGCCACGCCCCCTTTATTTCTGTTACAGAAACCAGTGTTATTTTGAAAAGAACTGTGAACTTTCTGTTTCCAGCGATTATACGTAAGATACATTGTATATGTTGGTAACAGTACAGGTTTCTAGTGCCTGTAAATGATTATCTTTGCTAGTATTTACTTTTGTTTCGCTGAAGCAGTTTGTTCATGTGTTACTGAATGTTTGCTGCTCAAGTGCTACATATATTTGTGGAAGTACATATCCTTTAGTGTGAATAAATGCGAACTATGCCACACATCAACAAATTCAATAAAAGAAAAGTCTGTGGTAACCAGTTCACAAACAAAGCAAGTCACACTGTTGAAAGTAACCTATTTATCTGTTCTTCAGGGAAGAAACTCCCACATGGCATGCCCTCTGGTGATTCAAATTTTAGTGCTAACAATGACGCTGTTTGTAGTGGATTTGTTGTTGATGTGGGCATCTTATCTTCTTTGATAGAGGAAGTGGCGAAATGTAAACAACGTGATGGTGTAGGCTGTCTGGAAATAACTGAACAACAAAGTAGCAGGACGGGTTTAGCATCAAAATTAGTTGCTCTGTGTAGGTCCTGCAATAAATCTACCTGGAAAATAACTTCGAACATTGTGCATAATTCGTATGATGTGAATTTGAAGTTAGTGTATGTCATGCCTGCAATACGAAAAGGAGAGAAGGCTGCTCAAACATTTTGTGGTTTGATGGACCTTCCTCCTCCTCGCAGTACGTTCAGCAAGTACGTAAAAATGTTTTAAGTGTCTTGCCAGTTGTGTCTAAAGCATCTATGAAACGTACAGTAGATGAAACTGTAAATATTAGCGGAACCAGGGGCAGTGCTGTTGCACTTGACGGGACATCGCAACATAGAGGACATTATTCCTTGAATGGTGTTGTACGTGCTACTTCACTGGAGAATGGAAAGGTTGTTGATGTTGAGTGCTTATCTAAGTACTGCCACACCTGCCATGGTAACACTGAAGGACATATTGAACATCAGTGTTCTAAGAATTATGATGGTTACAGTGGAGGAGGTATGGAGTGTGATGGAGCTCTATATATACGAAGTACCTAGGCGATGGGGAGTCTAAAGCTTTCAATAAAATAAATAAGTGCAATGTTTATGGTGATACCTTGGTAACAACTGGAGACTAGTGGACATGTGCTAAAGAGCATGGGTACTAGATTGAGTAAAATTTGAAGAGAAATGAAAGGGAAGTTGCTGTCTGATGGGAAAGCTCTGCCTGGACAAGGCAGATTGGCAGAAACTGAAATAGACCTCCTTCAGAGTTATTATGGACTGGCAATTAGATGCACTGCACCTCTGAATGATGTTACAGCAAAGAGAAAAGCTGTATGGGCCACCCGCTTTAGTAACTTGTCCACAGATGACCACCCTATTCACGAACTCTAGGGCAAATGAACAGATTCTTGGTATGGTTACGAAAAAGCAAAAGAAAGTGGTCAAATATACCAACATAAGCATTCTCTTCCCGTTATGAGTGAAATAAAACCAATTTTACGAGACGCGAGTGACCTTGTTTTGCTTAGTAAATGTCTTCACGGGGACACTCAGAAGACAAATGAAAGTTTCAACCATTGCATATGGGAAAGATTACCCAAGAATGTTTTTGTGGGACTAAATACATTAAAGTTGGAGTACTAGATGCAGTAATATGTTTCAATGATGGAGTGATAGGTTGGAAGTCCTGAAAAATTTAGGCATGAAATGTGGCTCTAATATGGAAGATCAATTGCTTGCATGTGACAAACAACAGGTGCATTAAGCTGAAAGATTCACCCTTCAAGACACCAAACAAGCAAGAAATGCTAAAAGGAATGCCAAGAGGAAGCTTGAACATGAAGAAATGCGGCAGGATGAAGACTATGCTTCAGGAATGTTCTGAGGCACAGTTTAATTGGACTCACATCTTCATTTGCAATTTCCCACAAGTTGCACTTTTCACAATTCAGATACAAATATTTCCTAATGTTTACAAAGCATAGCTCTAATTTTTTCTGTAACGTGCAATAGTCTATACTTATGTAGCAGACCTAAGCTTTATTGCAGAATCAACGAAATTGTAGAAAAAATAGCATTCTTATTAGGAAAAAAATTTATAAAAATTAAAATGTAAGATGTGATTTTTTTACCCTTGCGATATACATAATAGGTGGAATTAAATAGGTCTAGTGCCTGATATCTGGTAAAAATTTGGTCTCCTTCTAATGTATAACATTGTATTAAATAATACCCCTATTAGAGGAAGAATTTTGGAAAAAGTTGCATCAATATCTTTGTAATTTTTTAACAACGCTAAGCAGGTTCAAAATACTTCTAATTTGTTTGGAAACTGTGCTGCGTTACCAGATATCAACAAAAAAATCCGTAAAACATAAAAAGTGCCTGAAAGAAATAGGTGTTGATTTTTTCCATTATATTGAGCCAGAAAAGTATGCCGTACCCTTAACCTGTCAAACTATCCACAGTTGTTACCCGGCTGCATTCCCTTGAGAAGCTCAAGCTTCACATGTCAACAAAACATAAACCGAACTTCATTAGGCAAAAGAGAAAATTTTCAATATGCAAACAGAACTTACGTGTCACAATGTTTAGGCCTAACTACATGTAACAGCAAACTGTATAAATATATGACAACATCCATTCATTTTAATATGTCCACGGGTGGCTAAATAAATAGAGCATGAGCATATTAATCACTGATATAATAATCAATACAAAGCAGTTCACGCCTCTGACAATACGACCTAGTTTAAAAATACCTTAATAAAAAGAGCCCATATACATCCGCGCTCTGCAAACCACTGGGAAGCGCATGACAGAAGGTATGTCGCACTGTGGCAGTTTTAAGTTTCTGCCCTTTCCATAACATATGGTAAAATAATCTCGATTGTCTTAAGGTAGCGTGCGCATATGCTACTACTGTAAAAGAGCCCAACATCAGTAAATAAAATACATTTAATTACCTTCTACATCTCATGATGCTTCAAACCACAATACTCCACAGAATCACTCATCGGAAGAGGGATAGTCTTAAACATGGTCTCAAGTCAAACTAAGTTTCGCATTTGTTTCATCGAATTTCAATAATGACAGCATCTCGTCACAACTATTTTACAAATGCCGTGTGCGAGGCGAACACAAAAACGACCCCTGGAATAAATCGTAAATTTTCCGACTGTGAAAATACAGACTGCAGGTTTTATGGATATACAAAATAAACTGTCTTCGATTCAGAGATTTCAGTTCCCGTCAAATTTCCATAAGAATTTTAAATAATCGAAGAAAATCACCACTAAAGTGCCCTAAACATGCACCAACCAACTGACCGACAAAATGGGACGTGTGTAGGCATTTTGACTGACCAAAAAACATTCCTTGTCGGGCGGGTAGTACCATACACACAATCACCGCCCACCACGGCACACAACAAATTGGGCCGCGTGTGGCGCTGTTGTGCCAACCTCCCCACTCAAGTCTGTCGTAACTCACTGCACGCGCGGACTAAAGGCTGTCCTAATATGCATGACTGAATGGAGGCGGACGAAACTTTCTAGATAAATTTTAAGACTGCAGATGTTTTGTGGAACACGCTGTGCGAGAAGTATAGCAACATAGATGCCAGGAATTACGCACTTTTTAGTTTTTTTATCTAATTCATAATGGCTAAGTGTGAGAATAAATGCCTGTCGACCTTCAGTATATCCGGGAAATGAAATCTACAACCGAAATATCGACAATCAATGGACGCTAATTCATAAAATACACTTGCTTCATCCTTGTGTTAAAAAAGCTCCAGCCTATAACCAAGCTCTCGGTTATGAAGAGCAGTGTGGGATATATATATATATATTTTTTTTTACATGTCTCACGTCTGCTAAATGCTTCATTTCTTATGTACCTATTGTTGTTGTAATTGATGATGCGCAGCACCACCGTATGTAGTCTTTCTTCTTCAAATTTGGAATGAGTTTCTTAAACATTTACATTAATTTTTGTTTTATTTCTCCAGGAATAATTTTAGTTAATCACAGTGGAGATCCTCTTAACTTCTGCCAGTAGCTAGAAATTTTAATGCAGCTAACAGCCGCTATCATTACTGTATTCTTTTTCGTTCACAATAGTCTCATGATCCATGATTCATCCATTCTGAGATATTTACGGAAATCATCGGATTCCAACAGCCATGGTAAAATCTCGTTTTTTCTTCTTCTGTGTAAACTCAAGCGGGATCTCCTACAACATACATACAATAAACCTAAGATAAACAAATCACTACAAGGAGTCGTGTATAGGCTGCCACAACGTTGGTTGCTTAGCCGATAAATTGGTGCGTGTGTCTTTCATCTTTAAAGGCAATGCGGGAAAACAAGGAAACGACATATCGAAATAAACTAGAGTTTTGCAGTATGAATCGTGGATGAATCCTGATAAGGTTATAGAGCATTTGTTTCCATGAATGATACAGATTGATTTACCTCTGTGATTAAGGCGTCTACTATAAGTAACGATGACCTGTTGAAATTTTTAAAGGTGCAACACGTTTTCATTTTCAACGCTATCCCATCTTTATTGAGAAGCATTAGAATCAGACGAAGATAAACAGCACAACAAACGCTGTTTAAGAACGTATTGTACGCATAAATAAACTGATGTTACTTCAACGTCAACATTTGACCTCAACGAAAAGGTAATCATTATTGTTCTATAAACGTCAACGTACGATCGGGCATGTTATGAATCTAACACGACAGACAAAATTATGAAAATTATGAAATTGTTCTGCAGTTAGTGAGCCATAAATTTGACCACCACTATTTCCATTTTGAACAATTGCTGAACTGCAATTTACCAATTGCACCTCTGACATACTGTCACTTCAGAATTGTCTTTACAATGTGCTTGTCCTTTCGCTTTTTATGGAGAATCTGAATGACGTATGCCATAACAGTGTACAATACTTTCACACTTTTTTTTCTGAAATAGCTGAAAATATGCTACGCTCAGAACAAATGTCTGACAACCAAAGACAAGAATATCTAGCAATGGCCACGCACCGTGCAGAACAATGATACTTTATCTGTGGAACTACAATTTTGCGGTACATTCCACGGTGTAACAGTTATTGGACATACTAATTTATTCAGAGCTAACGACCTGATATCATTCTTGGATTACCACTTGCGCAAGGGAAGAATCTAGGGTTGCACGATGACCGGTAATGTACTGGCGAATGACACCACACAATTTCGGCAGCAATTTCGAAAACAGCTGCCAAATCACAGGCCATGTTTATGAGAGTAAGAGTCGAATGTTCAGGTAACCAAAGTAAATGCATCAAGGTCTACGTTAGTTGACAGAGTGACATGAATTCGTTGTCAGCTAATACGAGTATCTGCGAAATCAGTTCGTTCTTCTGGGAAATATTTAAGTTAATATCTGCGGTTAAACACGCGTCACTAATTCATGAGCTTATCACATACATTCACACACACATAATGAAATTACAAATGTATACCCGGGGGTTCGTATGAACCTGGCAACGGTAGATTTATTTCCCAACACATATTTGTATGGGATGGAAAAATATCAAATGTCAACAGAACAACGCCGACATACCTCTTTCACTTTATTCCTTCTCTCTCGTGCAATAGGATCAGCATCTTCACCGCCAAAAGTAGCTGGATAACGATCACTAGGTGCTGGTGGAATGGTCACAATCTTCTGCTCTTTTTGTGCTGCATTTTCCTCAATGACATTTTCAACCGGTTTGTTTGTTTTTAGCGCAGCACTTACACTTACAACTGGTTCTACGAAGATGTCTGGTCTCTCCAACACTTTCTGGTTCCTCATCTTGTCTTGTTCTTCAGCTTCTTCAATTTTTGCCTGAAGTTTGGCCCTATCTTCACTTCTATGAGGGTCTTGTTGGCCCAAGTCACCATGTCTAATAATCTTGCCACCTCCTGGCAATTCGCTAACATCATCAGCATGAGGCGGAGCAGGTATCAGAAGCTCCGGTCCTGCTTTTTGCATATGTTTGTAAACACTGTTCACTGTACCCGACGCACGGCTAAATTCTGGCAGGTAAAAGAACGTACCGAAACACACAACACCAAATGTCATAAACACTAAGAGAATTAAATACTTTTCTCTCGGTCTAAACGACCGTCTAGAAAACGATGGTACAGGAACGCCGTTTACAAATCTCTGATAGGTTGGAAGTATACCGGTGGCAGTCATGGTCACAGATTTTCACAGAACCTAGTGTCACATCCTATCTCGACGACGCCATTCCCGAGACTGTGTCAAAATAAGTGGGACAAAGAGTTCAACAAGATAGCACACATTTCCAAGCGCTATCTTTGGTTTTCGAGAGCTTGATGCTTATGTTCTCTAGATAATGTTATCTGAAAAAGGTTAGAAATTACGTCTTGAGTATCACACCATGGGTTTAATTTCTGAAGTTTCGATTAAAGAGACACATTGTATTTAGGCAGGATAATTTTTGCGCGCATAGCGACATCAAGAAGGCGCGCTAGCGCGAAGTTTAAACGCTGCGAATGTTGCACATAGAATGGTACATGGTAAATGGTAATAAACAGTTTATCTTCCTGTATGATTGCGGAGAAGGCATCATGGACAACCTGCAAATTGTAAATAAGGGTATGCAATACCACTTTGAAATTTATACATATAAAATACATTTGGTTAAGTCAAAACTGGCGGAAATCCAGCGGTAAGAAGCAAATCTGCAAATATTAGTTTATTTTTGAACATCTATAATCAAACTTCAGCTTCAGCTATCTTATATCAAAAGCGGAGAAATTCCATAACTTAAAGAGTGATCCAAGATGAGTCTGTTTTTTTTTTTTTCTCTTAAGAACTGTTTTCTACAACCCTGAAAGAGGTTCTGAAATCACCAACCATACATGGACGAATGCAGATCAATACATCTTGTCTGCAAATTTTTTTTGTGTGTATTTTGACTGCAGACAAACAAAAGTATTTGGTTGAGTAAGTGTGAGGAGAGAGTTCACATACCAATTATAATAAGACCAAATGGGGCATAATCTACGTAGCTAGATTAAGCAGTGAAGTTTGCGAGCAATAGAAATAAAATGTATAGTTTTAGGTTGAGGAAATTAAATACCGGCTCTAAAAGTATAATTATCATCTGACTGAAACAAAAAGTATAATCAGTGTTTACTATCAATTACTTCTGCCTCACAGCAATGAGATATTGATCCAACACTTAAAAAAAAAGGTAGTTATCCAATAGGCAATAAAAGAAGGACATTGTAAGTAATGAGAAGGGACAATAAGGTGTTAGAGATTGCAGGTGCTTTGAGATATATGTAGCTATTGCGAAAAAAAAAAAAAAACATGTTTTAGTAACTGTACCACATATGTGGATATATGAAATGAATTTTAGATTAATGAAGTTATTCACAACCACAAATGAAATGCAGTTTGACATAATGGAAGATTGACAGAAGATATCTACAAATAAGCAAAACAAATGCCAATAAAATAAATTTGCTGATTGTACACTTCATAGAGGTATGGAAGAGATGTTTATCTAAGAGTGTATGAAAAGGTATAAGATAAACCATAGAGCTAATGGCCAGAGCCATTATCAGGTATGATCAAATTCAAAGTGTTAAATTTATCCAGTATAATACTACACTGTCATTCATCACTGACAGCAACAGTGCAATTTTACAAGTTCGCAAATCAAAACTTTTTCTGGAATTTAAGTCTGACAAAAGTGTCTAAACTGCTGATATCTTTTTATAGAACAGATTTAAAGGAGGATTTCAGATTTTTTTGTGAAAAGTGCATCTCTCTCTTGTTTTGAGTATTTTTCAGCACAGAATGTTATTATAAATATATAAAAAATCGTTCACAGTACAGAACAGCCACCAATTGACACTTACTGAAGAGCTGTGGAGTGAAACGTGTGTAAACATAATACTTAGGGAGTTCTTAGATGAAAAAAGTGATTAAAGTGTAGTCCTTGTATGGCGTGGATAGTGTTTGCTGTTACAGGTGTTCACATATGAACTGATAGTGTGGAACTAACTTTCTACATTTTAAACAGACTGGATTTATATTCAAGAGGATTTTGTCAACCCAGAATAAAGCTGCACAAATACAGTGCCATCTGTTGATTGTATATGAAGCTACAGAAGTATTTGCTTTGATTTTGTAGTCATTTTGATGTGAGTGAAAGCAAACAACAATGGTTTTCAAATTTGTTACAGCCACCAGTTGTGAACATCACACAGTAACTCAGTTATTGTGTGCAAAAGGACCTACAGCTGCTCCAATTCATCTGGAGTTGTAGCCTACTTAGTTTAAGCAACTATAGTAAAGGGTAACACAAATGTGCATGATGAAGAGCAATGTGGCAGCCCATTTTCCAGACTGATGAACCATGGTAATGTGACAATTGGATTAAAAACTTAAATCTGATCAACAACTGAGTAACTGGTGCTCTAAATGATGAATTTCTTCATTTTGCTCATGCCACTGATGACACGATTGGCTTGAAAGAGCTCAGGTGTAACAAACTGTGCTCATTCATTGACTGATAATATCCTATATATTCTACCTAGAAGAAGAACCTTCATGGACGTGAGACGAGTACCTAACACATATGTTAACAGTACACAAGTAAATCACTAAAATGTAATGCATATACTGTATTAACAATAAACTGTCACTATATTGCTTAATGTTAGTCACGGTTAAGCTAGCTAAATGTATTGAAGTAAATTAGAAAGACTGTTGGAGAACTATTACTTTGTATTAGTAATAGTACCTAATAGTAACAGTAGTAGTGCCAGTAGTTATAATCATTCATAGATCACTTTTACAAGGATACTGCACTTGTCTTGGTATTACAATTTAAGAACAACAAAAACAGTGTAATTCATATCTACAGGCATTTACATAGCTCCAGGACCTGCTTGACAAGGCTGGGACAGGTGGTCAGCTGTGGCCTTACAGTAGAAACCGTACCAGCATTTGCCTGAAGTAAGTTAGGAACACCATAGAAAACCCAAATCAGCATGACTAGTTGAAAACTAGGGTCTCCACCCTCCCGAATACAAGGCCAGTCTGGTTAAAACGATGCCACCCCATTCAGTATTTAGTGTACAATACTTTGAAAATAGTTGCTGCTTCCTCAATTTTACTAAACAGCTACTACTTACCTGTTGCTGCTGCTGTTACTATTGTGTTCTTCAGTCCAAAGGCTAGCTTGGTGCATCTCTCCGTGCTACTCTATCCTGTGCAAACCTCATCTCCGAATAAGTACTGCAACCTACATCATTCTTACTGTATTCATCTCTTGGTCTCCATCTAGAATTTTTACCCACCACACTTCTCTCCAATACTAAGTTGGTGATCCCTTGATATCTCAGAATGTGTCCTATCAAACAAACCCTTCTTTTACTCAAATTGTACCACAGATTTCTTGTCTCCCATTACTATTCAGTACCTACTCGTTAGTTATGTGATCTACCCATTTAATATTCAGCATTCTTCTGTAGCACCACATTTCAAAAAATTCTATTCTCTTTTTGTCTAAGCTGTTTATTGTCCATTTTTCACTGCCATACATGGCTACAGGCAGATACCTTCAGAAAGGGCTTCCTACGTTAGATCTATATTCAGTGTTAATGAATTCCTCTTCTTCAGATATGCTTTTCTTTCTCATTGCCACTCTGCATTAGATATCCTCTTTACTTCAGGCATCATCAGTTATTTTGCTGCCCAAATAGCAAAACCTATCTACTATTTTAAATGTCTCATTTCCTACTCTACTTTCCTGAGTATCACCTGATTTGATTTGACTACATTCCATTATCTTTGTTTTGCTTTTGATGATGATCATCTTATATCCTCCTTTCACAACACTGTCCATTTCATTCAACTGCTCTGCCCAGAGCTTTGTTCTTTATGGCAGAATTACATCATCAGCAAACAGCACTGCAGATAGGCTACGATGTTAGCTTCAGAATTTCAAAGAGAGTCTTCCGGTCAATATTGCTAAATGCTTTGTCCAAGTATCCAAATGATATAAACATAGGTTTGCCTTTCCTTAACCTATCTTCTAAGATAAGTCGTAGGGTCAGTACTGCCTTGTCTGTTCTTAAATTTCTCCAAAACCCAAACAGATCTGGGGTTGGCTTCTACCAGCTTTTTCACTCTTCTGTAAACAATTCATGTTAATATTGTGCAACTGTGACCTATTAAACTGATAGATCAGTAATTTTCACACCTCTCAGCAACTGTTTTCTTTGGAATTGGAATTATTACATGCTTCTTGAAGTGTGAGGGTATTTCACCTCTCTTAGTCATCTTGCACACCAGTTGCAGGAGTTTAGACATTGCTGGCTCCCCAAGGCTATCAGTAGTTCTTACAGTATATCATCTACTCCTGCTCCTGGTTTTGACATAGGTCTTTAAAACCTCTGTCAAATTTTTCTCACAGTATCATTTATCCCACCTCATCACCATCTATATCCACTTCCCTTTCTATAATATTGCCTTCAAGTTCATCTCCCCTGTGGAGATCCTTTATATACTCCTTCCACCTTTCAGCTTTCCATTCTTTGTGTAGGACTGGTTTTTCATCTGAGCTCTCAATATTCATTTTACAGTGGCTTCTCTTTTCCCCAAAGGCCTTTTTAATTCTCCTGTAGGCAGCATGTATCTTTCCCTTAGTCAAATATGATTCTAAATCCTTACATTTGTCCTCTAGCCGTTCCTGCTTTGTCATTTTGCGCTTCCTGTCAACCTGATTTTTTTAAACATTTGTATTCTATTTCACCTGCTTCATTTGGTGCATTTATATATTTTCTTCTTTCACAAATTCATCCAAGGATTTCTACTAGGACTTTTATCTGTTTGTCCCTCTGCTGGCTTCACTATTTTGTTTCTTAAAGTTACCTGTTCGTCTCCTACTGCAATCCTTTCTCCTGTTATAGGTGGCTATTTCCATAAGCTTCCTCTGAAACTCTCAGCATTCTCTGATTCTTTCAACTTACCCAGGTCTCATCTCCTTAATTTCCTATCTTTTTCCAATTTCTTCAGTTTAAATCTACAGTTCATAAACAATAAATTGTGGTCAGAGTCCACATCTGTCCCTGAAAATGTTTTACAAATTAAAAACTGGTTCTGAAATCTCTGTCTTGCCATTATATAATAAGTCTGAAACCTTCCGGTGTCTCCAGGAATCTTCCCCATATACAACCTTCTTTCATAGTTCCTAAACAAAGTGTTAGCAATTATTAAACTATGTTCTGTGTAGTATCTGACCAGGCGGCTTCCTCTTTCATTCTTTGCCCTGAGTCCATATATACCTACTATTTTTCTTTTCCTACTACCAATTTCCTGTTTACCTTAACTACGTGAATAATTTCTTTCATCTCATCAAATATTCCTTCAATCTCTTCATCATCTGTGGAGTTAGTTGGTATATAAATTTGTACTACTTCACTCATTCCCACTACATCTAACTTCAACCTGTCCATGCCTTGTTGAGCCTTGTGGCTTCTTCAACAACCTTCTTGCACCTTTCTCAGTTGTTTAATGTTTCCATTGCATTGTATTGATATTTCTTCCTTCTATAGCAATATCATCAGCATATATGCACATATCTGGCTAGTTATCATAAATATGGTGCCTCTTATGTTGATTTTATTCATGACATTATGAAGGGCTATGTTGAATTGGACCATAGAGAGACTATCACCTTGCTTCATGCCTTTATTAAAGTCAAAGCTTTCACTTGTTCTGCTAAGGACCTTTACTTTTTCTCTTGTCTCTGTCGTTGTCATTCTGATTAGTCTTGTAAGTTTAGCACACATGCCAACTTCTTCCGGTACTCAGTATAGTTCTTGCCAGTTTATGCTGTCAAAAGTATGTTTGAAGTCGATGAATAGGCAATGCAAATCTATGTCATGTTCATAGAACTTTTCCATCATTTGTCTTATCACAAATATTTGATCAGTTGTTGCCCTTTCTGGTCGAAAGCCACACTGACATTCCCTTAGTATGTCTTCAGTGCACTCCTGTATCCTTTTGTTTAATATACTTGTGAAGGTCTTATGATCTGTGCTTATGACTGTTATACCTCTATAGTTTTCACATGCTGTTCTGTCTCCTTTCTTATAAATGGCGATTATTATTCCAGTTATTCAATTATCTGGCATAGTTTCTGTTTCCCATATATCTGATGTTAATGTGTGTGTTTATTAATTCACAGATTATGCTGTCTTCCCCAGGTGCTTGATCGTTTTTAGACTTGTGCACAGCCTGGAAGACCTCTTGTAGTGTTGGCTTTCGTGCCTCATTGGCATCATTGTCTACTTTGAGCTCCACTCTTTCCTCCTGTGCAGCTGTCTCTTCATCTTCTAGGGTGGTGCTTAGCATATCTTTGAAATACTCTGTCCATCTTCCCATGATCTGTTCTTCCTCCCTTATCACTTTCCCATCTTTACTGGAACATGACCTTATTTTTGGCTGGAATCTTTTCTTTATTTTGCCTGCAGCGTGATAGAACTTTCTTATTTCACTCTGTTCCTCTAACTCTTCTAGTTGTTAGTCCACTCTCTTTTCTTTCTCTTGCACAGTCTGTTAGCTCTTCTCCTTAATTCTCTGTATTGTTTCACATTATTTGTGGTTTCTCTTGGCAGTACTTTCATTCTTGCCCAGTTCTTTCATCTGTTGCTGACCTGCAATCTTCATCATACCATCCTTGGTTCTTCTGTTCCTTCTTGTGCCTATTATTTCTTCTGCAGCATCTTTAATGGCTTTTTCAACCCTGCTCCACCTTTCTTCTACTCCTACTGTGGTCTCTTCATTGCTCAACTTTCTGCTTAGTGTTATTTGGTACTTTATTACTTCATCAGGTATTTTTAGTTTGTCAGTATTCCATTTCATCATTTTTCCTGTTCTGTTGCCATTTGTTAGTGACAGTTTCTCTCTCAAGACTGACTTCATCACAAAGTGCTCTGAGTCACAGTTTGGTCCTCTGCAGCTCTGTGCATCCGTAACGGATGTGGAGTGGCAATGCAATCACTAAAATATGGTCAATTTGATTGACTGCTCCATTGACTGCAGACATGCAAGTACCCAGATGGATCCTTTTGTGTGGGAAGCAGATACTTTTAATAATCATATTATTCGTTGCTGCAAATTGCCATAGTAAGTCTCCATTCTCATTGTTTTCTTCATCTAGTGAATATTTTCCAGAAACTCCATATGAATGTTCATTGCTCCTTATTTTTGCATTAAAATCTCCTATTACTAGCATCAGGTCATATTTAGGTACTGCACAGCATTCCAAGTCTTCATAGAACTTTTCTTTAATTGTATCCTCTTTTCCTCTGTTGGTGCAAGTGCATTCACTATTGATATATTCCTAAATTTCCCTCTTAGTCTGAGTCTGCACATTCTTTCATTTCAAATTCGAATAGGCTTTTTCTAACTTCCCTTGTCATTATAAACCCTGTTCCAAGTTTGCCTGTCCTTTCTTCTGGTCCACTATATACCAATGAGTACTTAAGTTTGTCTATCTGACCATTTCCTTGCCATCTTATTTCCTGTAGTCCTATAATGTCATATTTAAATTTTAAAATTTCATTGGCTGTTTCTTTCATTTTTCCAGGCTGAAGCATTGTCCTCACATTCCATGATGCTACAGTCAGATCCTTTATCCATTTCCTTTGTCAGTCACATGATACATGTTTTCCATCCAGGTTCCGAGGCTTCTGTTGATTTCCTGTAATATTCTTTTTTGTTACAGTACGAGGGTATTAGCCCCAAGCCCAACCCCCAACCTGGAAGACCAGGATTTGCATTAGGTTTACTCCTCTAGGGAAGCTGGCTTCACTATGCCTGTAGAGGGACACACTTTGTCTGGCTCCTCAGTTGAGACAAATCTGGCTTGGGTGGCCAGTAGCTACGCTGCTGCTGGCACAGCTCTCATCTTCAATGAAGTGTGCAAACCCTCCCGCCTGGCACTGAAGGTGCCTACTATAAGGCAGTGTCCCCTAGAAGGGAAACTGTCAATTTCCCTTTTGTAAATTTTCTAATCTATCTTCCTGATTCAGAGATCTAACATACCACACTCTGATCCATAGAATGCCAATTTTGTTTCTCTTGATGATGACATCTTCCTGAGCTGCCCCACCTGGAGATCCAAATTGAGGACTATTCTACTTCTGGTTGAGGACTATTCTATTTCTGGAATATTTTACCCAAGAGGATGCCATCATTTAACCATACAGGGGGAGGAAGAAGAGGAGATTAGTTTCTTATGTCACATCGACAATGGGGTCATTAGAGATGGAGCACAAGCTCAGATGGGGAAGGAAATCAGCCATGCCCTTTCAAAGGAACCATTCCAGCATTTTCCTGAAGAGATTTGGGGAAATCACTGAAAACCAAAATAAGGACTGCTGGACACATTTGAATCATCATCCTCCTGAATACGAGTACAGTGCGGTAACTGCTGTGCCATCTCGCTCGGTATTTAACCTTACAGTAGAGCTGTGTACTTTGGGGAAAAATTACTGTTATACTTTCCCCTTGCTTTCATTTGTTTGCAGTACCAGTGTAATTGGTGTTACAAGCCCAGATCAGTAGTCATCCAGACTGTTTCTCCTACAACTGCTGAAAATATTGCTGCCCCTCTTCAGGAACCACATGTATGTTAAAACATTGTAAGGGTTGTTTGTACTCATCGTAGCTCGCAATCTGTCATGTCACAGCAGAAGTCCTAGATCCTAGATTCTCAGTCACTGCAAAAAGAAAAAAAAACTATAAAGTTAATTTTTAAATAATTAATCCTGTTTTTTGTTTCCACTGAACATTTATTATAATCTCAAATTAATTAAAGGCATCTTGACAAATCTGAAGTAAGTTGTAACATACTTACAATAATGAAATAAATCAACAAGCTACATGCTTTCTGGAATTGCTCTTGCAAGTGCTCTACCAATCCTCCAAGAGGTGAATCACCTCCTCTAATTATTGCAACAGTTAACCAACAGTTACCAGATACAATTTCTGTAGTTGTACATGAAAAATTAATCTTGCATCCTACAAAAACAATCAGTCCTCCTAATAACTGTTGCTGAGCAGTATTCTTCGGTGTTAGATTGAATGTATGAATTTCGCTCGGCCGCCGCCAGGGCGCTTGGGATCGCGCTATAGTTCTAACTAAGCGTGATCCGCAGAATTGCTCGACTTCCGGCGCCGCCATTGCGGTTTATCAGGGTGGTACTTCCTGCCGCGCCCATTCTTATCAGTTACTACGTCACTGCTACTGAGGCAGCTGCACGCTCATTCCATTCGAGGCAGCCGCACAGTACAGACAGCCATGCCGTTCGGGAGGAGAAGATATGCAAGAAGGAGCAGATTACCAGTGTACAAGAATGTTTATACACTTGCCCGCAAAAGGCAAAGGTCCCGAGTTCGAGTCTCGGTCGGACACACAGTTTTAATCTGCCAGGAAGTTTCACATGCTTTCTGTCTGACATCACACAAAGTACTGACCGACTTTGCCAATATGGCTGTAACTATTTATACTTTCTTAACAATCCCGAACAATCCTCGGCATTGTTTAGAAACATATTTTGATTAATTAACAATTAAAACTCTCATCCTAAAACAAATGATATATTTCAATGATTACCTTGACTCTTATGTATTAAACACATGAGTGAATTTTAGTCTTTATATAAATTGAAGTATGTATAAATGCTTAGGTATCAAATGTTAACAATACACTTGTTATATTTACTAATTACAGAAGGTTCATATCATATAAAATGTTCCTACCAATTAACAGACTTCTACACATTAGTGTAATTAAGATTCCGTAATTGTTTTCTTCGTAACTTTTTCACAAGTACATATTTCCATACAAACCTATGTCAGAAATTACTGTTTATGATTGAAATTTACGTGTTTAAATACGTTTCAATTATACTGTTACATTTCAATGTCTGGTCTCTCAAAAGATATCCTTCTATTGTGGTTGCACCTACTGTACAGCTAACTGTCTCACTGAGGCATGCTGACCATCCCATCGGCAGCAAGGTCCATGGTTCATGGGGGTATGTAAGTGCTATTGGTAGCTTAATATTTACTTGATATTTCTCAAGAAAATAATTACCTGTTTCTGTAAATACAGATTCCCATTTACAGTACATTACTACTTGACACGTAGCTTCACTGCTATTTGCTATTTATCTAACATCACTTTGATAATGAGGCATGTTTTAATTCTCCTTTGGACTTGTGAGGTTCCCAGTTTCTTGCTGTCTGTTAGATGATAGCTTGTTGAATATCTTTGCATCAGAGTGCATGACTGACACACACACACACACACACACACACACACACACACACACACACACACACACACAAATGAAACTCACACAAAGTGACTGCAGTCTCTGGCAAGTGAAGCCACACTGAGAGCAGCAGCACCAGTGCATGATGGGAGTGGTAACTGGGTGGGGCTAAGGAGGAAGCTGGGATGGAGAGGGGGAGGGATAGTAGGGTAGGAGTGGGGGACAATGAAGTGCTGCTGGGGAGTGCACAGGGACGAGGTGGAGAGAGGGTAGGGCAGCTAGGTGCAGTTGGGAAGTTAGACGAGGGCAGGGGAGAGATTTGGGGGGGGGGGGGGAGCACCTTGCAGAAAAGGAGAGAGGTAGAAAGACTGGGTGTAATGGTGGAATGAGGGCTGTGTAGTGGTGGAATGTGAACAGGGAAGGGGCTGGATGGGTGAGGACAAGGACTCACGAAGGTTGAGGCCAGGAGGTTTATAGGAACATAAGGATATAATGCAGGGAACGATCCCACCTGCACAGTTCAGAAAAGCTGATGTTGGTGGGGAAGATCCATATGGCACAGGCTCTGAAGCAATCCTTGAAATGAAGGATGTTGTGTTGGGCAGCATGCTCAGCAACAGGGTGGTTCACTTGTTTCTTGGCCACAGTTTGTTGGTGGCCATTCATGCAGACAGACAGCTTGTTGTTTGTCATGCCCACATAGAATGCAGCACAGGCGTTGGAGCTTAGTTTGTAGATTACATGACTGGTTTCACAGTGATGTTTGTGATTGGAAGTGGTGGGAGGATGTATGGGACAGGTCTTGAATCTAAGTCTATAACAGGGATGTGAGCCATGAGGTAAGGAGTTGGGTGCAGGGGTTATGTAGGGATGGATGAGTGTATTGTGTAGGTTCAGTGGATGGTGGAATACGACGTGGGAGAAGTGGGTAGGATAATGAGCTGGACATTTCTCATTTCAAGGCTTGATGAGAGGTATTTGAAACTCAGGGGAGACTGTAATTCAGTTGCTCCAGTCCTGGGTGGTACTGAGTTATGAGGGGAATGCTCCTCTGTGGCTGGACAGTAGTACTTTGGGAGGTGGTGGGATACTGCAAAGATAAGGCATGGGAGATTTGTTTTTGCGCAAGGTTGGGAGGATAATTACGGTCTGTGAAGGCTTCAGTGAGACTCTCAGTATATTTTGAGAGGGACCACTCATCACTGCAGATGCGATGACAACAGATGGCTAGACTGTGTGGAAGGGACTTCTTGGTATGGAATGGGTGGCAGCTGTCGAAGTTGAGGTATTGCTGGTGGTTAATAGATTTGATATGGAGAGAGGTACTGATGTAGCCATCATTGAGGTGGAGGCCAACATCTAGGAAGGTGTCTTGTTGGGTTGAGTAGGACCAGGTGAAGCAAATGGGAAAGAAGCTGTTGATATTCTGGAGACATGTGGATAAGGTGTCCTCACCATTGATGCAGATTGCAAAGATGTCATCAGTGAATCTGAACCAGTTGAGGGGTTTAGGATTCTGGGTGTTCAGGAAGGATTTTTCTAGATGGCCTTGCATAGGTTGGCATAGGATGGTGACTTGGGGATGCCCATAGCCATACCTCAGATTTGTTTGTAAGTAATGCCTTCAAAGGAGAAGTAATTGTTGGTGAGGATATAGTTGGTCATGGTGACTAGGAAGGAGGTTGTGGTTTGGAATATGTCAGGTTTTGGGAAAAGTAGTGTTCAAAGTCTCACCATCCAGCCACAGAGGAGCATTCCCCTTGTAACTCAGTACCACCCAGGACTGGAGCAACTGAATTACATTCTACTCCAGGGTTTCGACTACCTCTCATCATGTCATGAAATGAGAAATGTCCTGCCCATTATCCTTCCCATCCCTCCCACACAGTATTTTACCATCCACTGAACCTACACAATACACTTGTCCATCCCTACACAACCGCTGCTCCCAACCCGTTACTCCAGGGCTCATATCCCTGTAATAGACCTAGATACAAGACCTGTCCCATACATCCTTCCACCACCACGTACTCCAGTCCAGTCACAAACATCACCTATCTCATCAGAGGCAGGACTACCTGTGTAACCAGTCATGTGATCTACAAGCTAAGCTGCAACCACTGTGCTACATTATTTGTGGGCATCACAACCAACAAACTGTCTGTCCTCATGAAAGGCCACCGAGAAACTGTGGCCAAGGAACAAGTGGACCTCCCTGTTGCTGAGCATGCTGTCCAACACAACATCCTTCATTTCAATGGCTGCTTCAGAGCCTGTGCTATGTGGATCCTTCCCAGCAATACCAGCTTTTCTGACTTGTGCAGGTGGGAACTTACCCTGCAATATATCATATGTTCCAATAACCCTCTGGTCCTAACCATCATGAGTCATTGTCCTCAACCTTCCAGCCCTTCCCTGTTTTCATTCCAGGACTACACGGCTCTCATTCCACAATTTCACCCAGTCTTTTTGTCTCTCCCCTTTTCTGCAACCCCCCACTGCCCCCCCCCCCCCCCTCGTCTAACCTCTCAACTGCACATTGCTGTCCTGCCCTCTCTCCACCACGTCCCTGCTTGCTCCCCAGCAGCACTTCACTGTCCCCCCACCCTACCCTACTATCCCTCTCCTCCCCGCCCCAGCCTCCTCCTTACCCCCACACAGTCACCACTACAATCGTGCACTGGTGCTGCTGCTCACTGTGTGGCTTCAGTTGCCAGAAACTGCAGTCGTGTGTGTGTATGTGTGTGTGTGTGTTTATTTGTGTGTGTGTGTGTGTGTTTGTTTGTGTGTGTGTGTGTGTGTGTGTCTAGTTTTGACAAAGGCCTTACTGGCCAAAAGCTAATTTCTGACGGTCTTTTTGTTGTGCCTATCTGTGACTGTGAGTAGCAAATTTCCTTTTCATAATATTGTTCCATTCCATCCTGGATTTTCCATTGTCTGATTTATCTAAAATAGTTTTGTTGTTGTCAGCAACTGTGACCATTAAGAGATAAAAGAACTGGGAAGTGAGTGTAAAAATTCCAAAGTTGTTAAAATGTATGGTTATCTACTTCATTCAGTATTCTTAATGTGTGCTGATGCCAGATACACACGTTATTTACTTTAGGTATACTATCCTAGTAAATAAGTCTGTGAGACATCAAGAAGTGAAAATATGCATAATAAGCCAACACACTTGCAGTTAAAATAATGACAGATGCTTCTAAGGGTAAAAACAGGCAGAACTGAGCTTGTTGTACTTTACATGTGTGTTGACTTGATTCAAACTTCTTATGAAACAATGGCCATTAAGATATAAATGAATTAGGAAGTGTGTGTAAAAATTCCAAAGTTTTTAAAACGTATGGCTATCTACTTCATTCAATATTCTTACTGCCCGCTGATCCCAGATACAAATTATTGGCTTTAGGCATACTACCTCAGTAAATAATTCTGTGTGCCATCAAGGAGTGAAAATATGCAGAATATGCCAACACTGTTGTAGTTTAAGATTTTGTCAGATGCTTCTAAGGAAAAAAACATGCTGAACCGAGCTTCCTGATTATTGTACATTACATATATGTTGACCCGATTCAAACTTCTTATGCAACTAGACTGAAAGGAATTTCAGTCAGTATGTTTTTTTGAGTGTATGGCCATTAAAGTCTACACTTAGTGCTAGCAGGAGATATTTACTCATTTGAAATCATTTAGTCTAAGTCTTTGTGAGATTAAGACCCAAACAGTAAGCTGTGAATGACTTGTAGGCCTGTTCAGATGTGGTCAAATCATGTCTGGTAATGATGAGTTTGATTGCTTGGTAAGTATGCTTATGTTAGCAGAAAATATTAGAGGTTTTGATCTGTTCGTTGAAGTCACTGGAAGATCATTTATTTAGGTTAGAAAGAATGGGTCCCAGTGCAAATTCTTGTGAGTTCACCCATGCAGTGTTCCCACATTTTGAAGTTAGTTGTATCAGTGAGACACTATAGTTTCTGTCATGAAAGTAGGATTTCATCAGTGTGAGAGCAGTGCCTTTAATACCATAAAACTTCAGAATTTTGTGATCCACATAATCTGCAGATTAGGCAAAGTCAAACAATGTTGTTGTTGTGCTCTTTAGTCCAAAGACTAGTTTGATACAGCTGTCCATGCTACTCTATCCTGCGCAAGCTGCTTCATCTTTGAGTAACTACTGCAACTTGTACCCTTCTGAATCTGCATACTGTATTCATTTCTTGGTCTCCCTCTACGAGTTTTACTCCTCCACTCTACCCTCCAGTACCATGTTGGTGATCCCTTGATGTCTCAGAATGTGTCCAACCAACTGATCCCTTCTTCTAGTCAGGTTGTGCCACAAATTTCTTTTCTCCCCAATTGTATTCAGTACCTCATCATTACTTGTATGATCTACCTATCTAATCTTCAGCATTCTTCTGTAGCACCTCATTTCAAAAGCTGCTATTCTCCTTTTGTCTAAGATTATTGTCATCCACATTTCACTTACATAAATAGGTCTGCCTTTCCTTAACCTGTCTTCTAAGGTAAGTGATAGGATCAGCACTGCCTTGCATGTTCCTAAATTTCTCCAAAATCCAAATAGCCCTTCCCTGATGTTGGCTTCTACAAGTTGTTTCATTTTCTGTAAAGAATTCTTGTTAGTATTTTGCAACTGTGACTTATTAAATTAATAGTTTGGTAATTTTCACATCTGTCAATACCTACTTTATTTAGAATTGGGATTATTACATTCTTCGTGAAGTCTGAGGGTATTTTGCCTGTCTCATACATCTCGTGCACTAGATGGAAGAGTTCTGAGGCTGTCAGTGGTCCTGACAGAATATTGTCTATTACAGGAGCCTTGTTTCTTCTTAGGCCATTCAGTGTTCTGTCAAATTCTTCTTGCAATATCATGTCTCCCATCTCATATTCATCTATGTCTTCTTCCATTTCTGTAACATTATCTTCAAGTTCATCTCCCTTGTATAGACCCTAGATGTATTCCTTCCACTTGTCAGCTTTCTCTTCTTTGCTTAAGACTGGTTTTCCATCTGAGCTCTTGATATTCATACACTACACCTTTTCTCCAAAGGTCTCTTTAATTTTCCTGTACATGCTTCTAAATCATAACATTTGTCCTCTAGCCATTGCTGCTCAGTCAGTTTGCACTTCCTGTCAATCTCATTTTTTAGACATTCATATTCCCTCTCGCCAGCTTCACTTACTGCATTTTTATATTTTTTTCCTTTCATCAATTAAATTCAGTATGTCTTGTATTACCCAAGGATTCCTATTAGCCCTCACCCTTTTACCTACTTATACAACCTTTCTTCATGATTCTGAAACCAAGTATTACCTATAATTAAATTATGTTCTGCACAAAATTGTACCAGGCAGCTTCCTCCTTCATTCCTTTCCCCCGTCTATATTCATCAATAATTTTTGTTCCCTTCCTTTTCCTACTGTCTAATTCCAGTCTCCCATGACTATTAAATTTTTGTACCCCTTAACTATCCGAATAATTTCTTTTATCTCACCATTCATTTCTTCAATCTCTTCATCGTCTGTGGAGCTAGCTGGTGTGTAAACTTGTACTACTGTGGTGTGTGTGCGCTTTGTGTCTATCTTGGTTACAATTTTGTGTTCACTATGCTGTTCATAATAGTTTGTCTGCATTCCTACTTTCTTATTCATTTGTAAACTTACTCCTGCATTACCCCTATTTGATTTTGTATATACAACCATGTATTCACCTGGCCAGAAGCCCTGTTCCTTCTGCCACTGAATGTCACAAACTACCACTACATCTAACTTTAAGCTATCCATTTATCTTTTTAAATTTTCTAACTGTTGTGACTTGCCGATCTTTCAAAGTGCTGCCGCGCAGTTACGCGCGTCCTCTACATGCGGCGCTGTCTGCCAGCCATGCAGCAGCAGCGCCACCGTAGCGGCCAGCCAGCCAGCCAGCCAGCCAACCAGCGGCCGCTAGACTCGGACTCAGTTCTGATTTGACTGTTAAAGTGTACACACGTCTTACTTTGTTTACTTGATCTGTGACTTACATGTATTGTGTCGTCCTTGAAATATATTTGTTCAACTTGAAGATATAACACTAACCTACCTGCCCAATTAAGGGATCTGATATTCCACACTCCAATCCATAGAACACCAGTTTTGTTTCTCCTGATAATGGCATCTTCCTGAATTGTCCTCACCCAGAGATCAGACAATATACCAACAGAATAATTTTTCTTGTTTAGAATTACCAGTACTTTATTTGAGAGATCTTGTATTACTTTCTCTATGGAGAATCCTTTACATGGGTGACACTGATGAATCACCCCTCACTCGATTATGTTGTAAACACCACAGTCCACATCTGAATTCTTCTGGTAAGAGAATACTTGCAAGGCCTATTGCCAGAAGCACCCAGTTTAATTAAAGTAGTTGGACTGTCATACTACTGATTTTCAATATGGTATCTGCACCTTCATTAGGGTAAATTCATCCAAAATGACAGAGCTGCAGAATAAATGTGGTTGCAGTTGAAACACCTAGGCCTACTAGCACAACAAAATACTGCAGATTAGACAAGGCCACGGATATTGATCAAAAAATGTTTAGTGTCTTCCATTATGGAAGGTGTTGTCAAGGAAAAAAATTCATGACTACAACTCTAGAAAGAAGGCAGTTTATGACATACCAAGGTACAGGCTAACAAAAGCTGGTAACTCACATGAAGTGAATACTTTGAAGATCTTCAATAAATATCACAAACTGCTCAGGCCATCCATTTAAAAATTCTTAAGGAGAGATTGTACAGTCAGTTATCGGACAACCATTTTACTGTATGAAAGAGTTTTATGATTTGAGTTGTGATGATATCAATTAGTAGAAGCAACAATATTCTGCTCACATAGGCCTATCAGTTATTAACAAATAAATGGTTATTAGTATGTAAGATAATAACTGTATTCACTATCTAAAGAATGTTGTCATGCATCATTTATATTAATTTATTTTTTAATCACTGTAGTTTCTGTTTCAATATATTTTGTATTTATTACCTTTGTATATTAACTGTGTTTACCAAGTTAGTAACATAATCACTGTATTTACTGTTTCAATATGAAGACTACATGGAGAAAAGGGATTAAGTCCAAATTTCTTGGCATACACTGAGAAAATGGGTCAAGTCTGTTGACACCATGGGCAGAAAGATTGAAGTCCTGCAAGTCTGGGTTTATGAGCTGTACTGATTTTTTTGACTGGTTTTATGAAAGTTTCATTGTTGGAGTTGTTAAATCCAGTGCCATTGTTGATTTTTCTTCTGTATTGACAAAGTTTGAGATTTTTGCTTAGATAGAGAAGACTTGAGATTAGCTTCTTTGCAGTGTATGTGGAGGAATTAAATTATGTGTAATATCCAGCTTCAGCCTGTGTTTTAATTAATAATGGGATGTCCAGAATAAAGCATCAGTGGTGAGTCTAGAAACAGACAGAGCTGGGGTAGACAATCTGATGTATCTAAAAAATTAAGAGCTATGTCTTATGAAACAGGAAATCATAGCAGCTGCAGGAGAGTAGTCAATCAACCAAAAATTGAGTGTTTTAGAAAACTGCTCAAAGATATGAACTGGAAAGATGTTTATAGTGCTCATGACATGAATGAAAAATATAACACATTCATGAACAATGTCAGTACCATGTTTGAAAACTGTTTTCCTCTAAAAGTTACTCAAATTAAACAGAAGTCTATAACAAAACTATGGATTACATAAGGAATAAAGATTTCCCGTAAGACAAAAAGGAAAATGTATCTGTCGACCAAGAATAGCTCCAATGCTGATGGTTTAGCTAAATACAAGGAATACTGTAAAATATTGAATAAAGTAATTCAGACATCTAAACAAATGCACTAAAAGAAGAAGATAGCAATGTCAGGGAACAAAATAAAAACAATATGGGATATATTGAAAGAGGAGACTGGTAGAACCGGAAAGGAACATGAGCAAATAGCTCTAAGGGTAGATGACACATTAGTAGCCAATGGACATAGTGTGGAAAATCTATTTAACAAGTACTTTACATCCGTTGCTGATAGAATGGGATTGTCAGGATCAGTAAATAATGCCCCTGAATATCTGAAACTAGCCTTTACAAATAGCTTCAGGTACATGAATATATCGCTCACTTCACCAAAAGAAATAACTTCCATAATAAAATCTTTAAAAACAAAGCATTCTAGTGGTTACGATGAAATATCAACAAAGTTAATTAAGGTATATTCTAGTGAGTTTGGTACAATTCTAAGTTACTTCTGTAACCAGCCAATTATAACTGGGACATTTCCTGGCTGGCTAAAATATGCAGATGTTAAGCCTCTATTCAAGAAAGGGGATAAAGAGATACAATCAAACTACAGACCAATTTCACTTTTGCCAGCATTCTCAAAAATTTTAGAAAAAGTAATGTACAGGCAGCTTCTCAACCATCTGACCACAAATAACATATTATCAAGAACACAGTTTGGGTTTCTGAAGGGTTCTGATATCTAGAAGGCTATTTACACCTACAGTGAAAATGTACTTAATTCATTAAATAACAAGTTACAAGCAGCAGGTATTTTCTGTGATTTGTCAAAGGCATTTGATTGTGTGAACCACAACACCCTTTGAAATAAATTAGAATTCTGTGGTGTCACAGGCAGTGCTGCAAAATGGTTCAAGTCATACCTCGCTAACAGGAAACAAAGGGTGTCAGTGCAAGGGACTAGTTAATTAAGTCATCAGTCATCATCAGAATGGGAAGAAATTACATGTGGTGTCCCACAAGGATCCATCTTAGGGCCATTGCTTTTTCTTGTGTACATTAATGATCTCTCATCAGTTACACAGCCACAAGCAGAGTTCGTTTTGTTTGCAGATGACACAAGTATTGCAATAAATAGTATGTCGAGTGTAGTTCTAGAAAGATCTGCTAATGATATTTTCATGGATATTAATAAATGGTTTAAAGCAAACTCACTGACATTAAACATCGAAAAGACTCACAATATGCAATTCAGAACTTGTAAGAGGTTTCCATCCAGCATAGGCATAAAGTATGAAGAAGAGCAGATAGAAGAGGTTGACAGTCTTAAATTCCTGGGATTACAACTTGATAATAAATTCAGTTGGGAGGAGCACACCACAGAACTGCAGAAACACCTTAACAAATCTGTATTTCCAATTTGAGTGTTAGCAGACATAGGCGACATAAAAATGAAAAAGCTTGCATACTTTGCCTACTTTCATTCCATAATATCATATGGTATAATATTTTGGGGTAACTCTTCAAGTCAAACAAAAGTTTACGGAGTCCAGAAGCGTGTAATACGTACTATTTGTGGAGTAAATTCATAGACGTCCTGTAGAAACCTCTTCAAAGAACTGGGTATACTAACTACTGCCTCTCAGTATACTTACTCATTAATGAAATTTGTCCTAAATAATATATCTCTTTTTTCCAACAAACAGCCCAGTTCATACATACAATACCAGGAACAAAAATGATCTGCACAAGGACTTAAAAGCACTTACTTTAGTTCAAAAAGGGGTCCACTACTCAGGAAAACTCATCTTCAATAATTTGACAGCAAACATAAAAAATTTAGTTACAAATAAAGATCAGTTTAAAAGGAGCCTGAAAGACTTACTAGTGACCAACTCCTTCTACTCCATTGATGAATTTTTTGATAGAAACAAATGATGTATTGTGTATATTCATACTATTAGTATTGTTATTTCAGCTTTTTTTTTTTTTTTTTTTTTTTTTTTTTTTACAAAAATTGACATGTTCCACATCCACAGGATCTCCTCAACACGGATCTATGGAACGAAAAACTAATCTAATCATCTAATCTAAGAAGGATTTTACTGATACGCTAATTGGCACAGAAAAGTCTAAACTCATGTTTAATTTCATTTAGCTGAAGGACTGGAATGAGCAAAATTGTCATCTGACAGGACTTTTATCTATTGATAATATTCAATGCCAAAGGCCTCACAGAGATGAGACAGTAGCTACTTTGCATTATTATATGTTCTATTATAAGGTAAGATTAATGAAAGATAATACTATGACAGAATTGACTTTTTGTCAAAAGGCATTCATATCACTCCATGATATTTGAAAGAAAAGGTTAAAAAATATTTGCAATTCTTTAAAAAATGAAATTTAGAAATGAGGGAAACACAGAAATCCAGCTCATAAACTTTTAGCAGTAAGAGAGCAAAATATCTGCACTCATATCATGTCATTTAAAGGGAGATCCAGTCATTACAGCATAAATATAACAGAGAAACTGTATTTGCCTGAAGAACTAACCATCAAAAGATGTTTCAGGAGACACATAAAACCTGTTCAGAATCATATGAGACCTATTGCACAATGTTTAATGCAAAATTTAATATCTCATTCAGTTTCCCTTGAAGTGATATATGCAGTACTTGTGATAAGTTTTCTGTAATTTTCAAAGCTCTAGAGGCACAACTCACACATGCAACAGATCAGAAGGAAAGATTAGACACTCAAAATAGTATTAAGAGAGAGAAGATTGAATATGAGCTGCACTGTCCAATATCTCATGCATTATGTCAGTGTAAAAGACAATCTTGACAGAGAAGCAGAATGTTTACAAGCACAGAGTAGATATGTATAGATTTTCAACGGAATCTTCCATGTCCAAACATAAGCATTAATATTGTCAGTTATAAACACTAGCTTCCTCTATATCTACTTAACATATATTAACCCTCAGACAGTAATGCAGTATTTTTATGTTCATCCTGAAACAATAGTGAAGAAATGAAGTAGTGTTTCCGGCATCATAATGGCACTATGACTCTGAATCCAGAATTATTAAAAATGTGGGCTCTTAATGTGACTCATTTTGGGGTTGAAACTACAAATCACACACTTTTCATCCACTATCTTGTCCATCATGAAAAGTGGTTTGAATCAATACATGAGATATTTCCAGTTAGAGGAATTTCATATCTGGAAAGTGACAAAGACTGATTGAATGGTTGACTGAATGATTGTTGGGAGTTTTATGCAAGGTGGTTTAATAAGGAAGCAAAAGTTGGGACACTAGAGTATCACAGTGACTTATTATTTGTTATAATTTACTCAAGTTCATTCAAAATCAAAACAGAAAATTAGTAAACAATATTATTCCTAAAACCCAATTAGCCATGAACACCCAATATGATGGATGACTATTTCATTGGTGAATAAAATTCTATCATGCAAATCCAGATTTTGCCTAGTATTCTCCACACAGCCTACCTTCTGTATACAGTAGTATTCAAAGAACTGTGACTGATGCCCGAACAACAGGGACTTACAGGCATTGAGAATAAAACGTAGCACATTGAGAATGGCTAGCTACTAGCTGAAATCTGGATTTGCATAATAAAATCTAAAAAGGGCGACTGATTGCTCTACTCTGTAATTTATAAGTCACATACAGTCGCTGAATGCATCCACTTTCTGAATGGAAGGTAACCTGATGTATAAAATTTTGTCATGGAATTTGCATGGAAATTAAATAGCGAGATATTGTCCCAATATCACATTTGATTCTGACTTTTGCAATCTGATTTGAGAGTCATACTAAGAAACTGAGGAGCAGACATTCAGACAAATAGAAATGTAGGGCCCAGTTTCTTAAAAAAAAAATTAATACTTTTAAAGAATACTAAAGAATGGCATTTCAGTGTGCTACATAAATTACAAAAGTGTATTCCAATAAACACTGAAACTATAATGTTTCAAACATGAAAACTGCTCTCCTGAAAAATCTATGAAATGGACTTAGTCCTTCCTTCCTGTGTAGTCTTCATATATTTTGTATTTAGTAGTTTTGTGTGTTAACTGTGTTCACCAAGTTAATAACTGAAATGTGTACTGAACACTACATTCACGATCTGCATTCACTGTCTACATTCACTTGCTTCTATATTAACTCTATCTATTCAGTGTGTGTAATGTCAGAATTTTTTATTGCTATATTTTTTTATTTAATAAAATTGCAGCCAAATAGCCATATACAGTTACTTTGCTTAACATTTTACATTTACATTTTACATTTTTGCATATTCATTTATCGATTTCACTCTTTTACTGCACAGTTCTATGTGATATCGTTCACAGGCTTCGTTACACAGTTCACATACACATGTTGCGGTTGGATCGTGATAAGTTTTGTTATTGCAGATTAGATGATGAAAGCCGTGAATAGAAAGTCTAGTTACGACATGTCGCTGTTCAAAGTTTGGTGCTGTCCATGAGCGGTTCGTCATTGCTTCGGTGCCATAAAACTCTGGCCATATTTTTTCTCGTTTGTCCTCCATGATCTTCAGTTGCTTTCTGGAAGCCCTGGTGTGTGGCATCATATATCGAAGTCTGATGTCTTCAATTAAGGATGTCTCTCTCGCTAGCAGGTACACTAGTCTAGATCTTGTTGTCTTTGAGAGACCTAGTGCTCTTTTTAGATAGGTCGATTTTACCTTTTCTAGTGTTTCTAGATTTTTTTCTGTCAGGTGGTCCCATATAACCTCCATCCCATAGGCCAGGATTGGCAAGATTTTTGTGTTGAATAATTTCATGGCTGTTTCTAGACTGAGTAGGCGGATGTTTTTGATGTCCTGTATTGCTATTATTGCTTGGGCTGCGCGTTCTGTTGTATGTTTTGTGAAGCATTTGGCTGTTGGTTGCAATGTCACTCCTAGGTATTTAAAGTCTGATGAGATTTTTATTTTTTGTCCTCTGATACTGATTTCCGCATTCTTGGGTGTTTTGCCTCCTTTTCTGAAAATTACCATTTCTGTCTTTGTTATGTTTATGTGTAGTTTGTGTTCACTGCACCATCTGTCTATTTTCTCAATGATTCTCTGTAGCTTCTGTATATCTGTTGATCCTACGGCTATGTCGTCAGCGTATGCATATACATACACATCTTCTTCATTTTCTCCAATTCGGAGTACTTCTTCAGTGGCAAGAATGTACAGCAAAGGGCTCATTGGGTCACCCTGTAAGACTCCATTCGATTGCAGAATGGGGTTCGAAAAAGAGAGGTTATCTGATATTGTAATTAAGTTGTATTCGAGGATTGACTTGACTATTCTTGCCCATACGCTATCTTCTCCCATTGTGTTTTCCAGTTTTCGGACTATGAGCTCTCTTTCCAATAGGTCAAAGGCTTTGGTAAAGTCTATGAACACTGTGTAGAACATTTGTTTCTTTTGTAGCGCATCATGGATGTTGTTTAGAAGAAGCCTGACTGCCGTAAGTGTTGATCTTCCAGATCTGAAACCCATTTGTCGTTCTGGGAGATGACTGTCCACAGAGGCTTGGATTTTTTGTGTTATTATCTTTGAAAAGTCTTGAATTGAGTATTTTCCAGGGCTATACCTCTGTACTTGTTTGGGTCCATTGGGTCTCCTCTACCTTTGTAGAGAACTTTTATTGTCGAGTGTCTCCATTGTGTCGGAATTCTTCCAAGTTCCAGGCATTTGTTAAACAGTTTGGTCCATATGTGTTGGAGGGCCTCTTTTGCATCTTTTATATGTTCATTATATATATTATCAGGTCCTGCTGCTTTCTTGTTCTTCAGTGCTTTTATTGCTTCTTTCACGTCATCTTCATTTAGGGGTTCCCATGTATTGTCTTTTTCCTTAGTTTGATGTTGTTTCTCTTTCTTTGGGGGTGTTTTGAGTCCTCGTTTGTTCAGTATCTTACTGAAGTGGTCTTCCCATTCCTTCAGGTCTATATTTGGTGTATGAGCCATTTTTCTTGGTCTTACTGCTATGTATGGGTCTTTCTCTGCTTCATCCGCTTCTCTTTTTGCCTCTCTTTCTATGTATTCTTTTTTCTTCTCTTCTATTAGTTTTTTGTAGATTCTTCTCTCTTCTGCGTACAGTTTGTGTGTTTCCTCGTCATGCTGGTTTCTTAGTCTGTAGAGGGTTCTTAGAACAGTGTTCCTTTTGCTGTAGCATTCAGCATCGAACCATCTTTTGGCCGTCCTTGTTTTGGGGATTGTTTGTATCACTGAATTTTTTAGGAGGTCTTCTATTTGGTCTGTTGCTTTTTCAAGGTCTCCTTCCTCTATGAAAGTTTCTATTTGTGTTAATTGTTCTTGCTGGTTTGTTAATTTTTCTATATCAATTTTTCTTTGTGTGATTTGGTGGGTCTTTCTTGCTGGCGGTGACGTGACGATATTTATTTTTATCTTCATTGGAATGTGCTTTCGTATAGGAGTAATGGAGTCATGCCATATTGGTTGAATACTTCCTTCTATGTCTCCTCTTGTTAATGCGATATCAATGGTGCTCTTTCCATTGTGGCATATGTATGTAGGTATCTGTCTATCGTTAAGTAGGGTGAAACCATCTTCTTCTAGGGTTTCAACAACTAGTTTTGTTTTATAGTTTTCTGTGTCTATTCTGCAGTTGAGATCGCCTGCAATAATGGTGGGTTTGCTGTTGCATTGTTTGATGAGTGTGACTATTTCGTCAATTATTTCTACAGCATTTGTGAGCGGTTGAAAATAGGCTGCAATTATATTTATGTTTGCCGCTTCTATTAGCATACTATTTTCTTGTTTTATGATTTTTTTGGTGGGCGTCATCCAGGGTTTCAGTAGGATAGATATTCCTCCCATGGGTCGTCCTCTTTCTCCCTTCTTTGCCATTAGGTGATAATTATAGAAATCTTTATGTTGCCAGCTGTCTATCAGGAAGGTTTCTGTTAGAATTGCAAGGTCCGAGTTTTGCAGAATGTCTGTTGGTGTTAGGTTAAGAGCACTTTTTACTCCCTCTGTATTCCACAAGACTGCTTTTATTTCTTGCTCTTCTGGTTTTCTTCTTAGTTTAGTTGAGCTCTGCTGCCTCTTCCATTGATCGTCTTGGGAAACGAAATCGACGTACTTTTATGTTTTCTGGCCAGAATTCTGGTTCTTGTGTGACTTGTAGCTTTTCAAACGGAATGCCTACTTTGAAGGCTTTTTTGTCGCCCAGTGTGCGCAGTTCTTCACATTCTAGTTGTCCCAGTATTCCGTTCTTGTTAAGATATTTCACTACTGTAGCAGTTGTGGTGGTTCTCTTTAAGTTACCGATGTATAGCCATGCTGTTGTTTCTGCTGCTTGCATTTCTTCGTCTTTTTTGGTACCCATTATGGTTTTATAATTACTCTGGCTTCTTCTGTACCAGCTCCTCCCTGACACAGTACTCCAAGTCGGTTCCTCTAGTTCATTAACCTGATTTCGGGTTTTATTATGTAGCTCATCTGCATTCACTTGGACTTGTAGCTGATTTTGTTGCTGGAGCAGAGGATTTCTGTATATTGTCGTTCCCTCTGGTTTAACTTTGTTGTTGTATTTAGTTTGTATGTTGTTTCCATCAGTTTTGGTTTTCTCTGCGTCTAGGTGGCTTTCCTTTTCTAGAGTTTTCTTTATTTGCTCTTGTATTAATATCCCTAGTTGGTTTTTTAGGAAATCAGTTATCTCCTCCACTTTATGCCTCAGTTCTCCCATTTCCGTCTTATTTCCGTCTTTTTTTGCTTTTTCCAGAAAGCTACCCACACCGATGTCTCCGTTGAAGTTCTTCTCAGATCCTGTAGGTGTCTCTTCCGTCTGTCTCTGTCTGCTATGTGCTGTTTCCTGCGTTTCACCAATAGATGTCGCCACGTGACTAGCAGTCCACTGTCCGCTATGTGCTGTTTCCTGTGTTTCGCCAATAGATGTCGCTAAGTGCCCAGCAGGCCACTGTCCGCTATGTGCTGTTTCCTGAGTTTCTCCAATAGATGTCGCTAGTTGTCCACCAGTGCAGCTGTCTTCTCCTGCGCTCGTCTCTTGTTGGATGTTCCTAACCTCTCTTATAGGATTCCTATTCTCCACCTTATTTGCTTTTGTTTCGTTTTTCAAAGATTGTAAACATTTTCTTATTTCACTCACCGCCTCTAGTAAGTCGTTCTTCATTTCCTTCTTCATATATCCTCCTTCTTCTGCCACTTTTCCGATCATCACAAGAGCGTTCTCAATACGATATACTGCACTGTCCGCCATCTTGAGGGAATTGCTATATGTACCACAGAAAATACCTTTGTCATCTCATATAATCAGTGGCCAGTAGAGATTCTTGAGTCCTGATCAAATCAAAAGCATTGTAAATATAAAGGAGAAACTTTTAATCATTTTGAAAATGAAAGGATAGATGGAATTTCTGCAGACTTGTTGTGCATAGTAGAATATTGGAAGGAAATCACTGAAGCTGAACAGCTTCATCGTGGTGAATGCAAGATAATATTATACTTCCCAAGAACCAACAAGAAGAAACGTGATATGGATATATATACAAAAAAAAAAAAAAAAAAAAAAAAATTAAATCCCAAGCCCTTGAGGTTAATGAGTGTTGTTTTAAATAGATTTTGAACACTGTGCCACAATAGTGGCTCAGCTTGTACTATTGACAATTTACATCCCATTAGAAGGAAATATTTTAAGTTTCATAAAGTACCAGTAGCTAAAGACAGTTGCAATAAGTAGTCTAACTACATTTTGTTGGGTCCAACCCAGGACATATTACTACAGTTTTTGGGGGTCCAACCCGGGATACATTTTTGACATTACTTGATAATCTGAACAGTTTACTGAAACATTAACCTTTATTTATTCAGTTATACATTTCACTAGACATTACTTTTTAAAAAAAACAGTTTGTTTGTCTTTATTACCTCACAAAATTCACAACAAGAAAATTCTAAAGTAATTTTAACATTTAGCAGATGTTTAACTAAATATAGAAAGTCTACCCCTTTCTCCAGACCAGATGTTCCCCATAACTGAAATAACTGTCTCAACTGGAGCAGATCTCCCAGGTGAAGACGTAGCAAACTCAACCATTTCAGATAATGGAAACTCCAGGTGGGAATAGTAACAGTCTAGGAAAAGACTGTTTGCTAATTACCATAAAGAAGACACATCAAGTTGCAGACAGCACAATTAAGAGATGTTTACATAAAGTTTTTGGCCACAGCTTTCATCACCAAAAGCGAAACACTTACCATCCGTGCACACAAACAAGCACAACCCGCAGGAATAACTTTAGGCTACTTATAGAAATATCCTATGAAAAAACCGAGTATATAGAACACAAACATAATACAGAAAAGTTTATGAAAACAAAGTATGGAAAAATTAAAAGAGTTGATAGATTCAAATACCTGGGGGAGTGGATCCAAGCCAATGGACTGGATAACACAACAAATAAAGAAAGAATAAAAAAGTTGGAATTTGCATATAAATTAACACAAAACTACTACAATAAGAAATCAATATCCATACAAGCAAAGATTAAACATTATAATTCAGTTATTAGGACACAAGCAACATATGGATCAGAGTGCCTAACATTGAATAAGAAAGGCGAATTAAGAGAACTAGAAAAAAAGAGAGAGAAAAATATTAAGAAAAATTCTAGGTCCTGAGAAAAACAAGGAAAATAGGTGGATTAAAAGGAGAAATGAAGACCTACACAAAAATACAGAAAAGATCACAGATACAATGAGGAAGAGACGGCTAAAATTTTATGGACATTTAAAAAGAATGGAAGAAACACGGATTACAAAGAAAATTTTTAATTACGTTAGTAAGCTGAAAAAAACTGTAGGATGGATAGGAGCAGTAAAGAAAGACGCCAACAAAATAGGTGTTACAGAAGAAATAATACATGACAGGAATAACTTTAGGCTACTTACAGAAAACGCAAACTATGAAGAAGATGCACCAAAACCTCGACCCAAGAGAGTGTGGACAGATGAGCAGAGACGAGCAGTTGGCGAGAAAATGAAGAAGTACTGGGAAGAACGGAAGAAAAAGAAACACCATAAGTCTTAAGTTGTATGCGGTCCATAGCTGGCCAAATTCATAAAAAAAAACCATAAGCATATTACAAAATAAAAATGTAATACATGTTACATTTATTCCTGTTTCTTAAAATTTTCCACAATGCTTTAAATTTTTTAAAAGTATTTTTCATGTTTGTTTCTGTTGTACACATACACAAATAACACATACACAAAAATAACACACACCTCCATAAAAAGGGAAGCTGTCTATACATGTAGACACTTAGATACATATTTTACATACATACATATTTTATAAGTATGGACACAGATAAAAAGAACATATACTTTCATTAAAAGAGAATGTTTGCATACACACAGAACATAAAGTAGAAAAAACAGAAAAACAAACCAATTTTAATATCTCCTACTTGTCTTCTTCATTTAAAAAATCATCTACACTATAGCAACATTTCATCATCATCATCATCTTGGACAGTTTCCAGCCACTGGCTGGGTCTGTCGGGAACACAAGCCTCTCCATCGTGTTCTGTCTTATTTTTCAGTGTTTGCTCCTGTGAATTCTAGCTTGCAGTCCTTGAGCTTTGACTGTATTTTATTGCCAAGCTTCAAAACCATGTAATATGGAGCTTTTTCAGATACAATCAGTCTATGGCAAGGTAACATGTAATCTCGTTTATGCCTTGTTTTGTAAGGATGTGAAAACGAATTTCCTTCAAAAAGATGTGGGGTTTTTTATTTCAAAGAGAAGTGTTTCATCTATAAACACAAAAGGAACTATCAATAAGTCAAGGCTTGCAAATAAAGGTTTGCATGATTGTCTATTGTTTGTTCCAGTCAAAACAATGATAATTTTTTCTGTAACTTGCCACATTCTGATGAGGTTTCCTTTTTCAACCCCACAAAAGATTATGCCTTATTTTACAACTAATATAAAATATGCATGGTACACAATGATCTTCGTAACTGCTAAGTCAGTTACTTTATTTAGAACACTCACTGTATAGACAAAGCTATTTAACCACATCAGTAAGCGGTCCTCATGATCAGTCCATGACAAGATTTTGTTTAGAGTCACTCCAAGAAATTTAATAGATTCTGCAGTAATCAGTTCTCTGTCTTCATAACTTAACTGCATTATATATTCAGCAGTTTGTTTAGTCCTGAAGAGTACAATGTGTGTTTTTCTTAGTTTTACTTTCACAACATTATTATTTATCCAGTCTTCTAGTTCTTGAAGAGTTTGTTTTGTTTCCTGAGCTAACTCTTCCATGTTTTTACATCAGACTAATGCTGTTGAGTTGTCTGCATACAGAATTGTATCTGAAATTAGCTTACCTGACATATAACAATATTATGAGAAGGAAAGTTGCTACTCACCATATAGTAGAGATGCTGAGTCGCAGATAAGCACAATGAAAAGACTTTTACAATTAAAGCTTTCAGCCATTGGCCTTTATCAACAATAGACACACATACGCACTCAATATTGTTACATTAACTTGCATTTTCCATTGCTTGATTCTTACCTGACATGTCATTTGTATAATACAGAAACAATAACAGATCTAGAATAGACCCCTGGGATATGCCTGCCTGTATTTCCTTACAACTAGAGCAGGATTTCTCATCTGTATGTTGTATATCTATCCTCTGTTTTCTATTTTTGAGATAGGATGAGATCCAACTTCTGCAAGCTTCTTCATCACTGAGCAACTACTGCATTCTACATCCTTCTGAACCTGCTTAGCGTGTTTTTCTCTTGGTCTCTCTCTATGATACAGCTGCTTATGATATACCCTATCAAATGCTTTAGAGGTTTCACAGAAAATACCGGATACACACGCCTTGTTATCGAGGCATTTGCTTATTTTAGTAATTAGTTCATTAATAGCATGTACAGTGCTTTGCCCTTTCCTAGGTCCACATTGAATTATTAAGAATAATGTTATGTTTTTTGTTATATTTTTCTAATTGGTTATACACTATTCTTTCAAATATTTTGGAAAAAATTGGTAGTATTGATACTGGATGAAAATTTTCTATTTCATCGTCTGCCCTTTTTGTGCACAGGTCAAATTTCCACGTATTAAACTGTCCAGAAAGCAGCCCTCATCAAACAATTGATTTATTGTGTGACACCGAGCGAGGTGGCGCAGTGGTTAGCACACTGGACTCGCATTCGGGAGGATGACGGTTCAATCCTGCGTCCGGCCATCCTGATTTAGGTTTTCCGTGATTTCCCTAAATCGCTCCAGGCAATTGCCGGGATGGTTCCTCTGAAAGGGCACGGCCGACTTCCTTCCCTGTCCTTCCCTAATTCGATGAGACCGATGACCTCGCTGTTTGGTCTCTTTCCCCAAAACCAACCAACCAACCATTTATTGTGTGACAGAGTTGGGATGCAATATTATCACTGCCTGCTTTTATTATTTTTGTTGGAATTTAATCCCAGCCCACAGAGTTAAGATTTTCTCTAGGGATTTTATAATGTTAGCTGCTTCATAGCAGCATACAACTGTAAATTTGAATTCTCCTGATCTGAGTCGCTATATATTGGGATTTATGTGTGGAGGAGGGAAATCATCAGTTTTGTTTGAAGCTATAAAATACCTGTTGAATTCTTCAAAAAATGGAAACTCCAACAATGTAGGAAAAGATACCATAAAGAAGACATGCCAAGTTGCAGACAAGCATGATTAGAAGAGACTCACTTATAGCTTTCGGCCACAGCCTTCGTCAGCATCTTGGGCCGGTCCCATATGCTGGAGTTGGCAGTTGTGTGTGTGTGTGCGCGATGTGTGCTTGTGTGAGAATGTTTTGTGTGTGTGTGTGTGTGTGTGTGTGTGTGTCTTTACTTATGAAGCCTGTGGCCAAAAGCTATATGTGAATGTCTTTCAATTGTGTCTGTCTGCAACTTAGCGTGTCTTCTTTACAGTAAGTAGCAATCTGCCTTTTGTACATTGTTGTTGCATTCTTTATATATATGTCTAGAGTTTATAATCATTTCCCCACAATTTCTAATTTAGGATTAAAACTTTTTGTTTTTTCAGCACCATTTTAGTCTTTTTTTCAGAGTGCATTGCAGTTCTTTGGCACAAGATTGTATAAATGCAGTCTTTTTTTATAGTCATTACACAATTTCAAAGATTGATTAGTCCTGTTGAGGGTTAACATTGGTCACACTCTTTCTTTTTTCCAATGCTGCACAAAGAGACAAAAAAGAAATAGAGATAAAATGATAAAAAAGATTGCGTAGATGAGTTATTTCACACACAGCAGCAAAACACACATTGGTCCTGTTATGTTTCCAAATGACTAAGTGAAAAGTTGTGGCGGAACTGGCCACACCTCCCCTTTGACTTGCTCCAAAGACGGCTGAGAGAGGCACGGCTGTAAGAGGATGTTTAAGAATATTATGTTGAACATATATAAGGAGCATTCAAAAAGAAACAAGCCAGAGTGTGGAATGCACATACTGATGACAGATGGGTAATATCCCGGCATGTGTAATGAGGTGTGGTTCCAACCAGAGCATGGAAGTTCACAGCCCGCCGTTAGAGGGCATGCGTGCGCAGCATGCCTTAACTGTCCAATGCTGCAAGCCGCATTGCAAACAGTGACATGGAGGCATCAACGGAAGAGCATAGAGATGTTATTCATTTTCTGACAGTGGAAGGAGTAGGAGGAATGGACATATGTCACTGACTGTCACAAGTGTACGGTGAACACTGCATGTCCCTTGCAAGGATCAAGGTGTGGCACAAGTGCTTCATGTCATTAGCCGATGATGCACAGTCTGGAGCACCACACTGCATTACTGATGACATCATCCAGCTGGTGGATGCACTCATTACCCAGGACAGCTGAGTGGCAGTGAAAGCCTTAGCCGCCGTGGTTGGATCGAGTGTCGGAAGTGTTCACACCATCATGAAGGAATGACTGCACATGCACAAAGTGTGTGCCCATTGGGTGCCCCCCAGTCTTCAACCACATGTAGAATAGCCCACTGTCTTGCTCATCTGCAACGCTATGCTCAGGAAGGGAATTTGTTCCTGGCACAATTGGTGGCTGGAGATAAGTCATGGTATCATCATTTCAAACCATAATCGAAATGACAAAGTCTCCAGTGGAAGCATCCAGAGTCACCACCACCAAAAAAAGCCAAGGTCATACATACGAGTGCAGTAAAGGTTATGCTGACATTCTTCTTCAACCAAGATGGCCCCCTTCTGATTGACTTCTTGCAGCATGGGACAACAGTGAATGTCCAGCATTACTTGCAAACCATGACCACCCTTTGCCAAGCAATCAAATCAAAATGACGAGGCAATCTCACCTGTGGGGTCATTCTGCTCCACACAATGCAAAGCCTCATACGGCCAACAGAGTCACGGCACTCCAGAAATTCAAATGGGAGGTTCTCGGCCACCCTCCATACAGTCCGGACCTCTCTCCCTGTGTCCCTGTGATTACGCCATTTCTGGTCCCCTTAAAATGGCTCTGAGCGGCAAATGATTCACCTTGGACGATGACTTCCAGCTGTACATGCGCAACTGGTTAACATCGCAGCCCTGGCAATTTTATGAGACAGCCATTCACTGCCTTGTGTCACAGTGGGGCAAGTGTCTCAACAGCCAGGATCAGTACTTCTAACATTCAGGTACTGGTTTCTGTAATTATACCTCCAGCTCTTTTCTTTTAGAACACCCCTTATAGGTCTACAATTAAAAAAAAAAAAAATCCTCTCTAGCCATAAAATTCTCAGTCCCTACACGTTTTTGCTACCCCAGACTTGACCCAAGACAGCACTAAACAAACAGTACCATCTGGGCTAATCAGAGACTTGTGGTAAGCCTAGCAATAAGGTTATGCAGATTTAACTGGGGCATCAGTGTTTGTGAAGACTTTAATGTCAATTTTCTGTCAGTGCTGACCAAGGGCACCTGGAGTTGTTGTTGTCCAGCTTTGGATTATACTCCTTTAGTAAAATTTGCCTGATAATTGAAGGACGTGGTGCAAGAGCTGTTGACAATTTGTTTTTAGATCCAACAACCTGTGGTAGCTTAGCTGTAAAATTAATAGTGAACAGTTTATCTGACCATGGTGATCAAAAGATAACAATAAAATATAGTGAACAGTTAGACACAGGTCACAGAAGGAAACTATTGTTTCACAGAGTTAAAAATCATGATCTGATCACAGTGTTTAGAGACAAACTAATTGAAGAAAGCAGGGGCGAAATTTATAAAGAATATAATTTTCATGGAATATTTTGTTCTTTCTTAACTATACTGTGGCACCATTTTGGGTCTTTGTTTTCCTCTAAAACAGATAAATGCTCTACGTAATTCAGAGAATAAGCTTGATAAGTTTTGAAACTCCATAGCCACCAGTATTGTAAAATTTTCCAGTTTGTCATTAAGAAAGCAGAACTCATGTACTATGTTCAAAAACAAAAACACTCAAAAATAGGCAAATATTGTTGGAACTTTGTTAACCAATATATGCCCAGAGGTTTGATAACGAACCTGCTGTGTACCGACAAAGTCAACTTATTATTCTCACTGGCCGGATCTGAAGATGTGCACTTTGTGAAAATAAGTGTCAAAATGTACCACAAGTGTAATGAAAAGTTGCATGACAAATGATTTACAGAGGTTATGCATAATGATGTTATTGTTATGTTTCTTACACATCAAATATCATTACTGAATAATACATAACTTGTGGTAATAACAGTAGTGTACGACCTTATGTGCCCATGAGGTCAGTGAGGACCTCTGAAAAAACCTCTTTTCAGAACTGACGACTACAAATTACTGTTGCACTTGTTGTCTGGGGTCAGTAATAGATGACATACGTGAAAATCATATAACTCCATGTTAAAACAAAAGTTCTGATCACTTATGGGTTAAACATGAAACAAACAACAGTAGTGACCCAACTGATATTGAGCTGCCAGAAAATAACTTTGACAGAAGTGTCCCACAAAATTTCAGGCTTGCAGCCACATAAATTCACTTTCTTCTTCTAATATTTTGGCTAAATACCATCCAGCCATCTTCAGAGTGAGCCGAGGTGACTAACATTCCAGCACTTGCTCTGTCCTTTTAAACTCGAGGACCGAACCACTGCTTGTGTGGCCAAGGATACACAATGTGCCAGAGATGTTGATAGGTGGCAAAGAGATATAACATATGCATGGAAATTAAATCTATGACTGCCCAGTCAATCCACACAGTGATATCAATGTGTTACGTACAGCTGTACTGTTGCGATGTCTTTGTGATTTAATTACAGAAATTGTCAGATTCCATGATTTGTCCAAGCTGAAGCCACTATCTCTATTAATTAAATTCATCTCCAACCAAATTTCAATTGCTTCTTTCACTTCTGAGTCCCAGAAGGATGAAGTCGAGGATAAAATTTCGACATTATCGTACACCATAGATTGCCCATTGTCAATACAGTGCGCTGCCACCACAGATTTATTAGGTTATAAGAGACGAGTGTACCTGTGGTGCTCTGTGCATCTCTCCTGTACTGTATGTGTCATCTGTCTGATGTCTGAACGACCGCACTCACAGGGGATCTTTTAAACTCTAGGCTTCCAAAGCACCAAATCATCTTTAATGGAACCCAGGAGTGCTGCAGTCTTTGGTTGAGGGCAAAAAATCACTTTCACTTTGTGTTTCCTGAGGATCTGTCCTATTTTTGATGAAAGGCTTGCCACATATGTCAGGGAAGCCATGGATTTAAAATTTTCTGTGTCTTCTTCCGCTTTTCTTGTGCCCACTGTTGATTTCATTTGTAGTGCCTTATGTACTTGCTGTGGAGAGTACCCGTTGGCTTCAAAAACTCTTCTCAGGTGTAGAAGCTTGTCCTCCAGACTGCTCTCGTCAGCAATGACATGTACTCTGTGTACTAGAGTTCTGAGTACACTCATCGTCTGTGAAGGATGGTGGCAGCTATTTGCATGTAAATATAAATCCATATGGGTTGGTTTTCGACACACTACGTGTCCCAAAGTGCCATAATCTTTGTGCCATACAAACACATCCAAAAATGGAAGGCATCCATCGTTTTTTATTTCCATCGTGAACTGAATTTGTCTGTGGATAGAATTCAGATGTTTTAAAACTTCTTTTAACTTGTCTTCACCCTAGGACCACACCATAAACGTGTGGTCAACATACCTCCAAAACACTGTGGTTTCAAGCTAGCAGATTCCAGCACTTTCTCCTTGAAGTCCTCTGTAAAAAAGTTGGCCACCAAGGGCGACAAAGGACTACCCATGGCGACACCGTCAGTATGTTCATAAAATTTATTATTGAATAAAAAAATATGTTGAGGTCAAAACATGTTCAAATAAAGCTGAAATTTTTTTATTGAAAGTCTTTCCAATGAGAGACAATGATTCTGAAAGAGGAACCTTTGTGAACAACGACACTACATCGAAACTGCCTAAAATATCAGAATTTTTCAGTTTGAGTGATTTCAGTTTGTGAATGAAGTCCACAGAGTTATGTATGTGATGAGTGCATTTTCCCACCAGAGGACTTAATAAGGGCACTATGTGTTTGGCACAATCATAGGCTGGAGAGCCGATGTTACTCACTATCGGACGTAGAGGAACACCATTCTTGTGGATGTTTGGAAGTCCATAAAGCCTTGGAGGAACAGCACCACTTGGTTTCAATCTTTGCACAACTTCTGATGGAAGGGGGTAGGCATTCAGAAGTGAAGCAGTCTTCCTTACCACCTGGTTGGTGGGGTTTTTACTGCTCTACAAGTATGTGCTGTCACTCAGTAAACTGTTCATTTTTTCGTGATAGTCATCACGAGACATTAAGACAGTGGCATTACCTTTATCAGCTGGAAGAAACACCATCTCAGAATCCTGGCTAAGCTTACATAGTGCAGCACTCTCTGCCACAGATATGCTACTCCTTTGTGGGCGAGCTTCCATAACTGCTCAACAAGTTTCGCATCTTAGTTCTTCTGCTGATTCCGCAGAAAGAGGACGAACAGCTTCTTCAACGGCACTGATGAAAGCTGGTATTGGTAAAACCTTTGGTGTGGGTGCAAAGTTCAGTCCTTTACTTAAGACCGTCATCGTAGTGTTGTCCAAATCTTTATCCATAATATTAATAACAGAGCGTCGAATAACAGTTTCTTGCTGTGAAGATGTCTCAAACTGGCCAAACTTTGCCATCTGTCTTGATGTGGCTACCTCACAAACCCAGTCTGACTTGGCCCACGTTATACCATCAACCCAGTTCCATGAATTGTAGGGTAACTCCACAGATATCTTTAGATGCGGGTGATAAAGTTGTTCTGAAACCAGGTCCAATTTTCAGCAGGTAAAATGGATTCTCTCCTTAACAATAGCAGCACCAGCTTTCCTTAAAATCTTATTCAAGGCAGTGCAAATGTTACACCTCTTTGCCACCTATCAATGTGTCTGGTGCCTTGTGTATCTTTGGCCGCATACGCAGTGGTTCAGTCCTCGAGTTTAGAAGGATGGAGCAAGTGCTGAAGCTTTAGTCACCTCAGCTCACTCTGAAGGTGGCTTGACAGTATTCAGCCAAAATATTAGAAGAAGAAACTGAATGTATGCAGCTGCACGCCCGAAATTTTATGGAACAGTCTTTACGCCACGAAAACATGAAGATTGACAGAAGTGGACTATCAAATTTAATGTTTATTCCTTACAGTGGCAGTAAAAATTTCAAGAAATGGGCCACCAAATTCAATTCTTATTTCCTTACAGTGGTAGTAAATTCTGCACCCAGTAGTAAACAACCAAATATAGGTTTGTTAGATTTACTTGAACAGACACTGAATGCAGCACCACCAGCAGACATTAGTTTCAAAAAATGAAACACTTAAGATGATTACAGAATTCATTGGATTACTAAAAACTAGTAATTCTGCTGGCAGTGGTGGTGATTCTGGCAGAGTATTAAAATCTTCTGCTGACTTGACAGGATTGTCCTTAATCTATCTTTGAAATTAATCAGTGACTTGGAACATATTTCCTTGCAGATATAAATGTGCTGTAGCAATACCCATCCACGGAACTTGAGATAAGGTCACCACTTCTAACTCCACACCCGTATTACTCCTACCAATCTTTTTCCAAAATGTTTGAGAAACTGGTCTATGATAGAATACGGACATATTTAGCTGAGTTGAACTTGTTAACTGCTTCACAGCATGACTTCTCTAAAAGATTCTCCACAAAGAAAGCAATACAAGGCCTCACAAATGACCGCTAGTAGAGCCTAACAAGAAAATTATCTAGTGGGTGTGTCTTGTAACCTTTGACTTTGTGGATCAGAAACATATTGTTGCATCACCCTCTCGCATGGATGGAGGCTTTTTTCCATAGTGAAAAAGCAAAGGGTCCCATTAACAGACTGTGTCACAGGCATAAAATTAACCTCAGAATGGGGAACATGTTTTATTTTTTTATTTATTTTATTTGGTATGTGTATTCCATGGATCCATACATGTGAATAATTCACTTGGATGTGGAACGTGTCAATGCAGTTATACAAATACAATTAATACTACATAATAATAATAATGTAGTAAAATAATATAAATAATAGTAAGTATCAATTTTTCTTATTTACTAGCTAACATTTATCTAGTATTGTAATTCACTGTCTAACATTAACATAGAATTGTATCTTTCATCTAATAACTAAATAACAAGATATATCTTTTTATTCAAGAAGTGCATTAAAAGACTACATGGGGACTTTTAACTATTTCTGGAAAAGAATTCATCCAAGGAGTACAGCAGATGATCAACCAGGTATTTCTTTACTGTACATCTAAATAGCATTTCATTTTCTCTTGTACATTTAATATAATCAGGCAGCACATTAAAAGTTTTAATAGCAGCATACTTTCCACCCTTCTGTACAAGTAACAAATTTTTTTAGTTCAAAATGGAGATCGTCTTTACCTCGAGTGTTATAGTTGTGGTACGAACAATTTGTTTCATACTGAACATAGTTTTTAAGGACAAAATTCATCAGAGAGTATATGTACTGATTTTTTGTTGTCAGTATTCCTGATTGTGTGAAGAGTTTTCTACATTAGGTTCATGGAGAAACCCCAAACATAATTCTGCTGCTCTCTTCTGAGCCATTAGGATTTTTTTTTTTTGAGACTGGTGGGTTACCCCAGACAATTATGCTATAAATCATTAATGAGTGAAAGTACCCAAAATTAGCTGATTTTAAAATGGTGATGTCGCCAAAATGAGCAATGATTCTTAAAGCAAAAGTTGCTGATGCCAGCCTTTTTAGAGTCAGGGACACATTATGTTCCCAGTTGAGCCTACTGTCAATATGAACCCCTAGGAATTTAGTACCTGGTTGTCGTGTGCAAGGACTATGTTTTCTGGATTTTTATTTTTAATATGGAACTGATTTTTGAATGATCCCAGACAATTATGCCGTAACTCATTAATGAGTGAAAGTACCCAAAATAAGCTGATTTTAAAATGGTGATGTCCGCAAAATGAGCAATGATTCTTAAAGCAAAAGTTGCTGATGCCAGCCTTTTTAGTCAGGGACACATTATGTTCCCAGTTGAGCCTACTGTCAGTATGAACCCCTAGGAATTTAGTACCTGGTTGTTGTGTGCAAGGGCTATGTTTTCTGGATTTTTATTTTTAATATGGAACTGAATAAAATTAGTTCTTTTAAATATTAACTGAAAGTGGATTACTTGTAAACCAAGCCATAACTTCTCTGAGTATGTCATTAACATCAGGCTCTAGATCAATAGGGAACGTACTATCTATCAGAACGCTTGTATTATCAGTAAACATTGTGAATTCACATTTTTTACTAATGAACTGGTATAGATCATTGAGATATATTAAAAACAGCAAGGGCCCAAGGACAGATCCCTGGGGAACCCCATGCTGTATTTTACCTCATTCAGAAGCCACAGTATTAAGAAATCCATTGTCATGTAGGACCACCTTTTGTTTTCTTTCTTCGAGGTGTGATTTTAACCAATTAACTATAGGCCCTTTGATTCCATAATTATAGGCCTTCTCTAAGAGTATCTTGTGGTTTACACAATCAAAAGCCTTGGAAAGGTCACCAACTGGTGGCTTCTTACTGTTAATGGACTCCAAGATATCATTTGTAAGTGAGTATATGGCTCACTCTGTCGAAACCCCTTTTTGAAAAGCAAACTGTCTGTGGTTAAAAATATTGTGGTTATGTAGGTGGGCCACAGTCCTGTTATACACTGCTTTTTTCAAGAACCTGTGAAAATGTTGTTGACAGGACGATAATTCATGACATCTGTAGCATCACTGGACTTGTAAAGAGGCCTCACAATGGCATATTTCGTCCTCTCTGGAACAACTCCTTCAGAAAGAGATGTGTTGCAAATGTGAGAAAATACTACACTTACTTCATTACTGCAGGCTTTTAACAGCTTGCTAGAGATGTTATCTATACCTGGAGATCTTTTACTTGTTAATGAGTGAATTTTTTTTTTTTTGACTTCATTGATAGTTATGGGTGATACATTTATGTCATTAGGAATTTCGGGGAGGTTAAGTTTCAGATCATACGCAGCTTTACTTAGGCCACCACTGCAATCTATTTGAGAAGTGACAGTTAAAAAATGATTGTTAAATGTGTCTGCTATCTGTTTACTATCAACTATTTTTGAATTGTTAATTTTTAGGACAGCAGCTCTTACATTGTCGGATGGTGAAGTTCCTGTTTCCCTCTTTATTATATTACAAATCGTTCTGATTTTATTATTTGAACAGCTAATCTCAGAAGTTATGCGTGGACTATTTGATTTACTAATTACTTTTGTTAAAATTTTACAATTGTCCTATAATAGTTAAGGTGGAGAGAATTATTAGATTTTCTGGATATTGTATACAGTTCTCTTTTTCACTGGCATGATATTTTTATGCCCTTGGTGAGCCATGATTTTCTGCCTGATCGCCTGTCCTGTAGTCTACAGATCTTTTTTGGAAAAACACTTTCAAATATACCTGATAAGGGACCGATGACTGTAGCAGTCTGGTCCCTTCAATCCCACAAACCAACCAACCTATACTTCATCAGTAAATACATTATATTTTTTATTAGCACCACCTGCAAGATAAACAACCTGCAGTCTCCTGAAGGCATAATTTGAACTCTTGAATATTTTCCTCATTCATGTTTCTAATGGTTTTCCATAGAGCATCAACGTTACTCTGATGTGCATCAAAGTCATTATCTGTGAATATTTGCCCATCATAATTAAAGAGACCATTTATGACTTTTTCTATTGTGGTACAATTAGCTCTTCTCATATCTCAAAAGATATTGTCAATTAAAGTTCTGGAAGTGGTAGTGATATGTTGTCCGACTCCTCCTAAAAAGTGTTGTCCCAAAAGTTCAATAGTAAATCTCTCTGTGATGCACAATGCCTCTCTTGTAACGTCTGCAAGTGGAGTTTGTTTAGCATCTCCATAACGTTCTCTCGCCACTTAACGATCGCATGATGAAACGCAGTGCTCTTCATTGGTGCTTCTCTATCTCCTCTATCAGTCCTACCTGATAGGGATCCCACATAGATGAACAATACTCAAGAATCGGGCGAACAAGTGCCTTATAAGCCCCTTGTTACATGGATGAGTTACATTTCCTTAAGATCCTTCCGATGAATTCTGGTATCTGCTTTTCCCACTATTTGTTTTATGTGGTCATTCCACTTAAGGTCACTCTAGATAGTTATGCCTTGATATTTTATGGCAGACTCTGTCTCCAGCTGTTTGTCATCAATAGTGTAGTGTACAGTTGTGGATCTCTTTTCCTATGTATGTGCAATATGTTGCATTTATTTATGTTCAGGGTCAACTGCCAGAGCCTGCACCATTCATCAATTCTCTGCAGGTTATTCTGCAAATTCTTACTATCTTCTGGTGTTGCTACTTTTGTATAGACAACTGCACCATCTGTGAATAGCCTTAAAGAGCATCCAACACTTTCTACTAGCTCATTTATATATATTGTAAACAGCAACGGTCGTATCACACTTCCCTGTGGTACTCCAGACATTACCTTTACATCTGTCGATTTAATTCCGGTAAGTGTGACATGTTGAGTTCTGTCTGGAAGAAAGTCTTGAATCCAATTGCAAGTCTGCTCTGATACTCCATAAGCTCATATTTTTTTCATTAAACTTCAATGCGGGATGGTGTCAAATGATTTACTGAAATGAAGGAACATGGCATCAACCTGAGCACCATTGTCCACTGTGCTGTGGATCTGATGGAGGCAATCCATGGTGATTCTTATAGAGGAGATGTTCATTTTCCAATGACATCATAATTCTTGAGCATAAAACATTTTCCATAATTCTACAACAGATTGACATCAACAATATAGGTCTGTAATTGTGTGGATCTGTCTTACAGCCTTTCTTAAAAATGGGAATGACCTGCACTTTTTTCCAGTTGTTAGGTACCTTTCTTTGCTCAAGCGATCTATCATAAATTACTGCTAGAAGGGGAGCAAGTTCTTTCGCATATTCTTTATAGAATATTATAGGTATTTCATCTGGTCCTGATGCCTTTCCACTAGTAAACGATTGTAGCTGCTTTTCAATTCCATGATCGGTTATCTCCATATCTGCCATTTCAACATTCATACGATGATGGATAGGAGGGATAGTGTTATGATCCTCCGCGGTGAAACAACTTCCAAAGACAGAATTCAGTATTTCGCCCTTCTCTCTGGTACCTTCTTACTTTCAAAATCATTGAACACTTCTCTCATTACTCCCCTTACTCTCACGTTCACTTCATTCAGCTTTTGTTTGTCAGCTAGGTTTATACTTCTCTTGAATCTGAGATGAAGTGCTCTGTTTTCGTAGCACTTTTATAACACGGCTATTAAACCATGTTGGACTTTGCCATCCCTTAAAACCGTACTCAGAACGTACTTGTCTAGAGCAAATTTGAATTTTTTCCGTTTGTTCTCTACATCTTCGTCTCCATCACTGGATATTTGATGCTGACTGCTGAGATATTCTGAAATTTGTACCCTGTTACCCCTCCTGATCAAATATATCTTCCTACTTTTCTTAACATTCCTTGTAGGACCCACTGTCATAAATGTTGTCACAGCCTCATGACCACTGATACCTTCCTCTACATTAACTGAATCGATTAGTCCAGGTCTGTTTGTTGTCAGGAGGCCTAAGTCATTACCCTCACAACTTTTTTCTCTATCTGCTCAAGATAATTTTCTGACAAGACATCCAGAACAAAGCCATTTCGTGGTATTGATCCCCACATCGGAGGAGAAGTTAAATCATCATCCCCTACCCCACTGTTTGAAGCTGTTCGTTTGGCAATAGTATGCGAAGATGTATCGTGCTTCTGCACTGCTGCACCGCATCCACCGGACCCAATACCGGTTCCTGCACCATCTGTCAGACTGTACACACTGTACAGTTCGGTGAAGCAATTCACCGATTTGGCAATGCGCAGCCCTGTCATATGCAAGGGAGATTGAAAGGCATCGTTCACAGTCTCCCATAAAACCTCGGAGGTGGGCGATAAAAGCCACTGACCCTGTGAGGATAAAAGGTGGAAATGGAAAGATTTTCTGGATATATGTGAAAAATCAAAAACAACCTAAGACAGAGATTCTGGTTGATCTACTCACCCAGAATGATGTTTTAGATCAGCAGTCAGTACATATAAAGAGAAGAATCTGCCGACCAGAAAGGAGACAGAAGGGTTTTGCGATACCAGTAAGTAAAGATAATTTTGATGTAAAAGATGCTGTACTACCAAAGGTTACTATTGTAGCCAGTGGACAGGAAATTTTTAAGGAAATAGGAGGAGTTGAGAGGCAGTGAGGTAAAGATGAGAAGGGACGGAGGAGAAAGAAGTGTTCGGTTAGAGAAGTGTGCTATGTCGCGTCATCATTAAGGAGTCAGTTTCCAGAGAAATTAAGTCATTTAAATATTGAGGAGAAGAAGATATTGCAGCCAGTGTTAGAGGAATTTTATTGGTTGTGTGAAGAGAGGCAATTCTTATCGGCCACGGATCTGGTTCAGCACGAAATTCTGACCGGAGAAGCTTGGCCAATTGTTCAAAAACCTTACTGTATACCATACCATTTGCAGTCTGTAGTTGAAGATACGATTCAACAGCAATTAGCTGCAGGAATCATACAGCCCTCCTCGAGTGTGTGGGCATCTCCTGTGGTCGTTGTACCAAAGAAATCAGTATATGGGGAGAAAGCCTATCGCCTATGTGTCGACATGTGAGCAGTAAACTGGGTGACAGTTCCAGATTCGTACCCCTTACTGAGAACTGATGAGACATTAGACCGTTTGGGCAACTGTAAGTATTTTACTACCCATGATTTGCATTCTGGATACCATCGGATCCCTGTTGCACCCCAGGACCGCCATAAAACTACTTTTATTGTACCTACAGGATTGTATGAATTTGTAAGAATGCCACTTGGTTTGAGAAACGCCCCCACAACTTTTCAGAGATTTGTAGATTTGCTTTTGCGTTGGTTGAAACCTACAACGTGCTTGCTGTATTTAGATGACATTATTATTTTTTTCTAAAATGGTAAAAGAACATGCAGAAAGACTGAGGGATGCTTTGGAAAGGTTGAAAGGAGCTCATTTGAGTGTAAAATTAGAAAAGTCTGCTTTCGCTCAATCACAAGTACAATATTTAGGTCATATAATAAGTGGAGGAAGGTGTCAAACTGGACCCCTGTTTGACCACAGCAGTAAGGGAATTTCCAACACCAACAAATGTCTAAGAACTACAGTCATTTTTAGGCCTCGAAAACTACTACAGACGTTTTGTGAATAATTATGCTACCATTGCTAAGCCCCTGACTAAATTATTGAAAAAAGGAGTTAGTTTTATTTGGACCAAAGAATGTGATGAAGCTATGCAACAAATTGAACATGTTTTGACTAGAGCCCCTGTACTAGATTTTGAAAAACCATTCATACTGTCAGTAGATGCCTCAGGTAATGCTGTAGGAGCCATTCTATCACAAGAGATAGGTGGCAAAGAATGCCCAGTTGGCTATGATTCTTGACAGCTTAATAAAGCAGAGTCAAATTACAGCGCAACTGAGAAGGAACTTTTAGCACTCATGTTTGGTGTAACTTATTTCGGATGTTATTTGTATGGGAGAAAATTTACTGTCATCACTGATCATGCTGCGTTACAGTGGATGCTAAGCTTAAAAGACCCTAGCAGCAGGTCAACTCGTTGGGCTTTAAAATTTAGCGAATTTTAGTATGAGGTAAAACACAAACCAGGCAAGTTACATCAAAACACCGCCGCATTAAGCCGGAAAGTCAGAATGATTGTCACTAATGATGTTTCTATTGAAAAATTGAGGGAAGCTCAGCAATGAGACGTTGAATGGCAGAAATATGGGGCTTTGCCTGAATTTTTTGTTGAAGATGGAATTTTATATCGAAAAACCCCACTTGGTAAACAAGTAGTAATCCCTAAAGAATTAATTTCCAAGATTATCACACAATGTCACGACAGCCTGCAAGCATGTCATAACGGCCTTCACACCACAAATTGCCAAATAGCTGCCCGTTATTTCTGGGAAGGAAGACATAGAGACATGCAAAAATATATTCAAAATTGTTTACCTTGCATTAAGAGGTCATTGCCACCTCGAACAAAAGTGCCTTTACAGCAGGTACCAGAAGCCACTTATCCCTGGGCCGTAGTAGCAGCAGATATTGTCGGTCCTTTCCCTGTGAGCCCCCAAAATAATCAGTATATTTTGTCCCTTATGGATCATTTTTCTAGGTTCTTGATTCTCGTTCGTATACCGAATATGTCCGCTGAAACAGTAGCTTGTGCATTTGTCACCCATTTGGTGTTACCATACAAAAGTCCTGAAGCTGTACTCGCAGATCAAGGTACGAATTTCATGTCTGCATTGTTTACAGAAGTTTGTCGGTTGTTGTGAATTAAAAAGTGGCGAATGACACCAGTCCACCCAAAAGTGAACGGCCGCCTGGAGCGAGTCCATCGCACCGTTATGCGCATGCTGTCTTACTATGTTAATAAACAACACTCTGACTGGGACAGGCACATCCAACACATTACATTCATGAAGCTACAGGATACTCACCTTACAGACCGTTACATGGGCACCCTATGAATATGCCTTCATGGAATTAAATCCAAAGATGTGAAAGGTTTAGCATGCGTCTAAAAGCAACTTGGAAAAAAGTAAGAGGGAACAACGCCCAAGCCACCGCCAAACAGTTAAAGAGAAGTAATCAAAAAGCAAAAATGCCTGAGTACAAGGTAGGAGACCTAGTTATGTTGAGCAATCCAGCAGTAAAAAAGGGAAGAACCAAGAAGCAGAGACATGCAAAAATATATTCAAAATTATTTACCTTGCATTAAGAGGTCATTGCCACCTCGAACGAAAGTGCCTTTACAGCAGGTACCAGAAGCCACTTATCCCTGGGCCGTAGTAGCAGCAGATATTGTCGGTCCTTTTCCTGTAAGCCCCCAAAATAATCAGTATATTTTGTCCCTTATAGATCATTTTTCTAGGTTCTTGATTCTCGTTCGTATACCGAATATGTCCGCTGAAACAGTAGCTCGTGCATTTGTCATCCATTTGGTGTTACCATACGGAAGCCCTGAAGTCAAGGCACGAATTTCATGTCTGCATTGTTTACAGAAGTTTGTCAGTTGTTGTGAATTAAAAAGTGGCGAGTGACACCATTCCACCCAAAAGTGAACGGTCGCCTGGAGTACAAGGTAGGAGACCTAGTTAGTTATGTTGAGCAATCCAGTAGTAAAAAAGGGAAGAACCAAGAAGTTTACACCTACTTATGAAGGACCATACCGTATCATCCGGCTTACTTCACCAGTAAATGTGGAAATTCAGTTAGCAGAATGCACAGTGATCATTCATTTTGACAGATTGAAACTGTATAAAGGACCCGAGCCACCCCAGACTGCTACATAGATATGGTCTAAAATCAAAGCACCCCTATGATTTATGATTCAGGAGTTAGATCTAAGATGGCATGTAAACAGTTGGAAAAGTCCTGCATGCAGCAAGAGAATTAATTGACGGAAAACACCATCGTTACTATACATTTATTTAAGTTGTGCATGTTAGTTGTTAGTAGACATAAGAATTGGCAACCATTTGTAATACAATTGATGATGTCACATGTTAATGGAAGTGATTGAAGTTTTGTAATCATTTTGTCTTGTGTCATTTAACGTTTCCAGTAATGTTATCATATCATTAGAGAATTGAAAACACAAATACTTATTGGTAATGGAATTAAGGGGAAAATTGTCCTAGCCAATAGGACACACTAAGCTAAGGATCAGTTAATCTTGTACATGTAGGTATATGTAGGTACTGGGAGATGAAGAAGCTTGCACAGGATAGAGTAGCTTGGAGAGCTGCATCAAACCAGTCTATGGACTGAAGACCACAAGAACAACATGTTAAATGAATTCACACTTCATCTGTTGATTTAGTGAATACTGAACAACATAGCTGTTAAAGCTTTACCCTAAAAATATGATAGGAATACGCGTTTGTAACTGCCAGTAGAACTCTGACTACATACTGTCATCTACCTGACATTTGAAATATGCCCTATTACATGTATGTTTTTGCTAAATGATCACACAACGATAATAACAAGAGTATGATCACACAACTATAATAACAAGAATAGGTACGTCCAAGTAAACAGCACATATGTTACTCTAAAAGTGAAAGGAATCTTCCTTAAGTGCTATTTTAATGTTTTCATAAGACGATGATGGAGAGTCAACAAGGTAAGTTTTTATGATAATACATGTTACTGCATATTAAATGCCACGGAAGGAGTCGCGTAAATACCACTGCTGTTGTCTACAGCTGTTCACCTGCGGTGAGTTCCGCCCCTCCCCGTCAGCTGGCGACGCGGCCCCCTTCCCTTCCCTTCCTCCTGCCTGCCGAGTAAGTGGCCATTGCAGTTCCCCCTTCCCCAGTCCGCCGCCTCAGCCTCTCATGCGGGCAGCATCTGCACCTCTCCCCTTCCCCAGCTCCATGCTTCTGCCGTAGCGCAGGTAGTGTTGGGTACTCTCCCCACCACTCCGCCCCAGCCGTACAGCTGACTGCTTACGCTTCTCCCACGCCGAGACATTTCCACTAACCTACCTCTCCCCTCGCCCCTCACTGCCACCTCACTTTGCTGTGCCCGCCCCGTGCCCCGTTACGCTAATCCAGCTCCATGCTACACCTTCATATATTCGTACATTGCAGTGTGACCAGCAAACCTAAAGGGATAGTTATAGAAATAAATTCACCAGCTTAATATTGCCCTACAGATTTTACTAGTTTTATCTGAAGATGGGAATCTATTTGTGTCATCTATTTGAGTTTTCAGTGAGGAACAAAAATCGTGAGAGAGAAGTTTTTCCTTGTACGCATTGTCTAAACCATCAGGATTAGAAAACGTTGGAATTTCAGATCGATCTCCAGCAATGTTGTATTACCACTCTTGTGGTTAATAAATGGATCTATATGGCGTCAAGGAAGCCGGTCCTTGCTGTGATATTTATTCTGTAAACGAGCACTGTGTGGGAAATGCGTTAGCCAAGGAGTTGGGTTTGGAATGCCATTGCAAAATACAGTTTATTTAGAAGCATAAAACCTACCAGTTATCCAAATTTTAGAAGAACAGAGGTTCTAAGTGAATAAATGCATCATGATAGTTTCGTGAACTTTAACGATTGAGTTATCTGGTTCCTTGAAAACGTCTTCCATGAATAACTGTCATGAACCACATAACCTAACTCTGGAAGGAAATTTTGTGACCATCCCGAGGAACTAAACTCAACACACAGCAAGAGGACGGACCCAGTGTGAACACCAGTACTGCTGCCGAGCCAGTTGAAACCATTCACAGCTGTACTGTCCGCAACTTACAATCTCACGAGTGAGACGCCCGTCGCCTCTTACCACTCCAAGCAGCGCTGGATCTCAACACAGAATTCTTAACCATTATATAACAAACCCTTTGAATAACTTTATGCACATTTCCAATACTAAGGAACTTAATTTCCTTCCTACACACTTTATATATGGAAAATAACTCTAATTTTATTAAAAACAAAAGTACCAACAGGTAATTCATATTTACATCTTTGAGATTCAACTAGCTTCGTCGAGTCGCCAATAATGATCACATGGAAGTAGGTAGGTGAGAGAGTTAACAAAGGGAACAACAACCATACCCTTGAACAATTGATTGGGAGACTGATAACCACCAATATTTGCAATTAGGAGACAAGGAGTACCAATCAACACAGGAAATATCATACAAAATGTTTAATAACTATTGGTCTGATAAATGAAGGAGACATAAAGCTACTTTAAATTAAACTTCACTGAAGAGAGTATTAAAAACACTGCATTCTTCCACAGCATTACTCATAACACTGACGTAACTCGACAACAGCTTTCCAGTAAGTAGACATACCAAAGCCGTGTCAATATGTATGGAAATATAAACAAGAACACAAAGGAATAACAGAGAATCCTTACACTTATTTTGCTACAAAACATAACTGGAGAATAGGGAAATTTTGTATAAAGGAACTAATATTTTGAACTTTTGCTCTTGTTGCGGTTTTGCCACCGCTTGTATCACTATGATGAGTTGCCAATTACTTACGTCTCTGTATTAGTTCAATTATTCATTTTGACTATATATTATTTTTGCCATTATTTATTTTGTCTATGTGTTATTATCAAATGTTTAGAGAGTTTTAGCTAGAGTTTGCCAGCACCAGTACCTTAGTATATGTGTCCATGAATCTAATGTTTCCAAATGTTACTTTGTGGCAAGAATTATGAGGAAAGCTATTCAGTTTATGAGGTTTCACATAAGCTAGCAAACATTCCCGAGTACTGCCCACCATTTTAATGTTATTAATGATGTTTTAGGTAAGAAACTATTTTGGAGGGATAGTTTAGGATGTAACCTTGTTTTATTTTCATTTGTATTTGAAAGTTTATCCAGAGGGACATGCCATATGCCTTTCCACTGTAGAAGATGTAAACAGAATAAATAACTCTCACAGTACAATGCATGAAAAGTCAAGCACAACACCCACAAGGGCACGCAACTGGCATGATGCGACTGGCAATTGCGCGGTCCCTTAGCTGTCTAAAGTCGTTCCTTCACATTTCGGTTTCGTGGCCTAGGCCTTCCTAACCACATTCATCTGTCAGCTATCAACAAAACTATTCAGTTCGTGTGGACTAACACAGTTAGACTTTAATCTTTGATGTTGAAGAAGAGTTCACGAGAACAGTGTTCCTGCTCTCTGACGACAGTTGATCAGGCACCATCAGATGCGAACCACATCTAGCCTGCAGCTAAACCGCCAGTAAGTGGAAATCTCCATTCAAAACTTGAGCCTTCTTTGACTCTGTTTTTCCATTGTATTTTCTGAAGGAATACTGAATACTGAAGTAGTATTACTTAACTGTATGACGTGTCTCAGGACACTACGGTATATCAAAGGATAGAGGATGATGTCGGGTTATGATGAAGTACATAGCAGCTATCTTGGAATCAGAGCATTGTCGTATACACAGTTAAGCAGGCGATACCATCGTGTCAATGGTGTGCCGTGCACTCTACCTTCATAAAGGAGAAATCCTTCAGAAATTACGCTCAATTTAGTAGTTTCTAATTCAATTCCTTACGCTTTCTGTTTCCACTATGTAAGTCTCTAGATTCTCATTGAGTTTTGTTTTTCTCCTCTAATTACCAACAGCATTGACATCCAATGACACGGTCTTGGTATCCAAAAATAGGAAACCAACTTTCATAGTCCCAGGCAACGAGATGCCCCATCTGCACCAAACTGGTGTCACTTTTCTTTGTCATTTTCACTTTATGGTGTTCAGCAAAGCAAATATACTAATGCATAATGTAATTTTAAACAGAACTGACTGTACCAACGCATCTAGCGTGATGTCACACGTAATCCCACTTCTGACGTGTGCCACTCTGACGTAGCACCATAATTATTGTTTTCTTAGTCATTGTTGAATAAACCATGTTGATTCCGCTCATCTATCCTTCAGTAATATTACACATCTTTTTGTAACATTTATATTCATCACTGCACATTCTGAATCACATAAACCTCTAATCAAATCCAGAAGTTTTGCGCAGCCTTGTGTTGTGTTCCTCACACAGCACAGATACACACTGCTTGCGCTCCACATTTGACAATCGGCATCGCTCCTCAGCTGCCGTGTGCAGCTCTGACATAGCATCTGCGCTGGCCTTGGAAGTTATCTACCATGCGTCATTCTGCCTTAATGCGAGATTCGGCCTTGTAGTCGGCTGCCACCCTGTCTTAGTGTAGCCTTGAAGTCACCTATAGCGTGCTGCTCTATTGCAGCCGCCACGATGACGCCCGCCTTATTAATGCTACCATGACATTACACACTAGCCTTACCTTGTTACAAGCAGTTGTTATTGTAATGTTATTACGCCATTAATAACCTTTCATGTCACTATGGCTTACTCACTTAGTATTTGAGCCTGTTTACTTACATTTTTTTTGTACCTGGAAGGTCATTCATGATTCCCTTGTCAGCTAACATGCCAGTTTTGTCTAATGTATGAACTGATAACCTCATAGCATCAATTTATGGCCTCTTAAAACGTGAAAAAGGACAAATTTCGTATGATCGCTTGTTAGCACACTTAAATGAATGGCAAAAAGCCACCAAACTACATACCACCATTATACCCTGTGCTACGATAACTCCAGCCACTGCCATTCTTATTATTGTACTAATATGGACTTTGTACAAAAAACGATTCTGCAGATGGTTACGGCCACGCCACCATGGTTCCAGAACCTCAGCCTCAGGGCAAATATCGCCCATAACTTTTAAAAAAACTAAAGTAAGCAACTAAGCAGAAAACCTATCAGGCATGTGCCCTTCCTTAGTTTTAAGAGTGTAATTGTGATATCAACTAATGTGGAAAAACTAGTGTGGCATAGTGTCTTAGTGACAACTCCGTTTTTAAATGTTTTTGAAACATGTGAACCTCCCCTTATACCCCACTGCGCTGAGTCCCAGTGAACGGACCTGGCCACAGCCACACCCCCTTCCCGCCAGCAGCCTGCACATTGCCCGCTGACGACAACACAACACCCTGCCTCGTGCCACTCACCCTTGCATGTGACATCACTGGTGATGTATTCACATTTTCAACTTATTTAAACAAAAAAGACACTTTAACTTCAGCCTAGCAACAAGAACACTTGGCATGTTTGCCTCATTCAAGCTATCGTGTTTTGTTCTAATGTGTTTCATTAATGTAATTTTGCTTTGATGTTGTATGATGATTCTTGTATACACATAATATTGTTGACGTGTGTAAGTCCCTTTGTGACCCCTAGGAGGTCTTTAGAGTCTCTACACCCTCCCATAGGTTAAGACCCCTGCCATCTTCCATGAGGGCCTTTCATATCCATCTTCCATGAGGGCCTTTCATATCCAAGTAATGTTTACGTTGTTTTGCAACCTAAAATGATCTACATCTAAATAACTCACTTTTTTAGCGAATTCACTTATGTTCTCCACTCCCATGGAAGGGGGAGGAGTGTAAAGGATGAACCAGTCCGTAGGAAAATTTTACTTTATTATATTAGCTCCCAGAGGTAACTTCATTTTTCCGTTACGGCTAACCCACAGCCGGCAGTGTCAGCTGCCTATAAATTCTTTCGTTCCATGGTCTAGTAACAGGAAGTCAGCACCAAGGAAGGGCATGTCGATCACATGCCTCTCTTGTGAGCTGACGAAGTAACGCCATCCCAGGCATCGCTGACCAAGCCAAGCTCTGGAAAGTTCCATCATTGCTGATTGCTGCCCCTGTGGGTTTATCAGTGCTGACCAATCAGGGAGGAGGAAGGCGCCCTGTAGCAGTGAACATCTTCCGCTTCTCCCGGTGCTGCGGCACTGTGGACTTAGTTTTCGCAGACACCAACCTTCACCATACTTTACCTTCTGTCTCACCCTCACATCCCTTGGCCTGACAATATATTCCCTAAAGCATAGCTTTTGCCAATAAATGGCCTTACAAAAGAAACTTTGTCCTGCTCTTTCCAAAACGCCCACCGCCGTCCCATCCGCCCATCCTGTACATCAGAGAGTGGGCGAGGAGAGGAGCAGAACGGAGAGAAGCCGGAAAGTTGCATAGATGGGCAGGTACATTGGCAGAGGGTGACACATAAAGAGGGTGAGGGAATGTTAAAAGGGTGGAGGTGACAGGACAAGGGGGTGTACACTGCTGGGTGGAGGGTGTGAGGACTGTAGGTTGAGATTGGGATTTCAACAGCAGGGAATATGTTGTAAGGAGAGCTCCAATCTGTACAGTTCAGGAAAGCTGGTGGTAGAGGGAAGGATCCAGGTGGCTCGGGTTGTGAAGCAGCCATTGAAACCAAGCATGTTTTGTTCAGCTGCATTTTATGCCTCAGGGTGGCGTACTTTGCTCCTGGCCACTGTTTGGCAGTGGCCATTCATTCTGGTGGACAGCTCGTTGGTAGCCACACCAATATTAAAAGCTGTGCAATGGCTGCAGCAGAACTGATATACAACATGGCTGCTTTCACAGGTGGCCTGGCCTTTGATTGGGTAAGATAAGTCTGTGCCAGGACTGGAACAGGAAGTGCTGGATGGGTGGATTGGGCGGATCTTGCACCTCTGTCTGCTATAGGTATATGACCACTATGGCAAGGGGTTGGGATTGGGAGTGGCATAGGGATGGACTAGGATACTGTGGAGGTTGGTTGGGTGATGGAACACCATTTAGGGAGGGTTGGGAAGGATTGTGAATAGGATGTCTCGCATTTCAGGGCATGATGATAGATAATCAAAAGATGTGGTTCAGTTGTTCCAGCCCAGAGAAATACTGGATGACGAGGGGGGCCTCCTTTGGAGCTGATTCTTGGGGTGGTAGAGGGTCAGGGGCGTGTGAGGATATGACTTGGGAAATCTCTTTGTGGAATAGGTTTTGGGGTTAATGTTTGTGAAGGCCCTCATGAGATCTTAAGAATACTGGGTAAGGGAGTTTTTGGAACTGCAGAAATCCCGTCAAAGGGTGGCCAAGCTGTACAGGACGGATTTTTTGGTGTGGAACAGATGACAGATATCTATATGCAGGCACTGTTGGTGGTTAGTGGATTTAATATGGACAAAGGTGTGGTCAAAACCATCAGAGAGGTGGAAGTCAACACCTGGGAAGGTGGCATGTTCGGCTGTGGAGGATCAGCTGAAGCAGATAGTGGAAAAGATGTTGAGGTTGTGAGGATAGGGTGTCTTGCCCTTGAGTCCAGATCATGAATATCTTCAATGATTCTGTACCAGACAAGGGGTTATGGGGTTTGGGAGATTAGGAATGTTTTCTCTAAATGACCCATAAAAAGATTGGCACAAGAGGGAGCTATGCGAGTACCCATGACTCTTCCGCAGATACCTTCACCCCAAATGAGAAACCGAGTGGGGTGGTGCAGTGGTTAGCACACTGGACTCGCATTCGGGAGGCCATCCTGATTTAGGTTTTCCATGATTTCCCCTGAAATGTCGGGATGGTTCCTTTGAAAGGGAATGGCCGATTTCATTCCCAGTCCTCCCTAATCTGAGCTTGTGCTCCATCTATAATGACCTTGTTGTCAACGGGTCATTAAACACTTATCTTCTCCTCCTCAAATGAGAAGTAGTTGTGCATCAGGATATAGTAGTAAGGTGTATGAGAAATGAAGTAGTGGTTCTGGCAACTGAAGGACACTGGGAGATGCAGTGTCCAATAGTGACAAGGGTAAGAGCATAAGAAATGTTGATGTATAGGAAGGCGACATCAACTGTGATAAATAGGGATCCAGGAGGTAAAAGGGTAGGAATAGTGGAGAGTTGGTGAAGGAAGTGCTTGGTATCTTTGATGTGAGAGACTAGGTTTTAGGCAGTTTGTTGGAGGTGTAGATTGTTGGGATTATAGATTTTAAGGTGTTGTTGCAGTGAGAGGGAGGTGGCCTTCTGTCAAGTAGTCACTGTGACTCATCACAGCATGGTGGAGCCTTCATCTGCTGGGAGTATGATTATATCAGGATCTGTTTTGAAACTATTTATGGCTGCTCTGTTGAAAGGTTACAGTTCTTGGGAATTGATTTGAGGAAGGATGGTGATGCCAAGCTGCAGGTAAGGAATTCCTGAATGTTGACCACAGAGTGGTTAGGTGGTAACAGAGGGAGGGGGGGGGGGGGAGGAGGTAGGAGGAGGAGGATCATGGCATAGCCTTTTTTGTCAGTATAACAACCTATCAGCTGTCCACCAGAATGAATGCCCACTGCCAGCCCAGTGGCACAGAATGCAGTTGAGCACAACAAGCTCAATTTAAGTGGCTGCTTCACATCTCTGGCCACCTGGATCCTTCCATACATCACCAACTTTTCTGAATTACGCAGATGGAAGTTATCACATCCTTCATTATTGTAACCCTCCTGGCCTCCATCTCCGTTAACCCACTATACCCACATTCCTCACCCAACAGTTTACCCTTCCTCTGTCCTATTACCCCCGCCCAATTCATGTCTCCAAATCATTTTTATTGCATGCTGTTCCCTGCTGGCTCTGACGCCCCTACACCAGATATGTGGCCCCTGCACCTGCTATTTTCTGCCTCCCACCTCTTTCCCTCTTCCCACCCCATTCTAACACACCAGCCAAGCTGCAATCCTAGCACTGTGCATACAGCCCACATTATGCATGGGCACAGGCAAGTGTGAGTGTGTGTGGGTACAGGCTCTATTTCAAGAAAGTATTACTCTGCAAGCTAGCAAGTTTTCTTTCTTTTTGATGTGTGCTTGTCGGCATCTCAACACTTTTGTTTGTTGGTGAGTGGTCTCCTTTACTCCGAAAGTAGGATAAAAATGAGAACAGTATTACTGAAAATAAAAAAAATACATTAGAAATAAGAAGACAGACAACCAGTAATTGTTCTATCAGTAATAAATAAAGTTTCTTTAATATGAGGAAATGGTGAAAAGCAAAACATGTTTATTGATATAAATATTGCACATAGACAAAAGACAAATGATTTTATTTTCAAAATCTGTATAGTTGTCCACAGAATGTGGAAGAAAATATAATTCATGATTCTCTGTTACAAGTATTCCAATTGTTACTGAATCACAGAGATTTTTAGAAATTGTTCTTTTTACAATAAAAAGGTGAGAGCTATGCGATGTAGACATACCCAGAAACAAATACTTGCAACAAAACAGAAATACTAACAAAATTTAAACTCTTATAACTTGGTATCAATACCAATGGCAGTAATCTTACATACCTAAAAAATACACAATAAAACAAAAAAAATCTTTGGTTTTATAACAACTTAAATAGTATCCACATTCAGTGACAAACATCATAGCTTTGATGTTTCAATACTTCTGGAAAATCTGAATTTGTTCACTTTATGGTAGAAAATTCAACCAGAATACTATAAAATATGAAAATTCCATCTTTTTGAAACACATTTAATTTATCTGGAAGAAAATGATATGGCAAAAGATTCCACCTGCTGCTCAATCTGTACTGAAACTGAAACATTTTAAGACTGGTCTGTGTTTTTCTATGTAGATACATGCTCAACTAATGGTCTGGTTATATTTTTTGTTAACACTTTTTACTTTTACCCTAATTTTATTATACCATATTTGCCTGTTATCCATATTTCTACAAAATGTGGCTTTTGATTTCATCCAGAAATTTTACAATGAATTTGGTATAGATGGTGATTTAACATCTGTCCACACACACACACACACACACACACACACACACACACACACACACACACACGATCATGAGAAAATAGGAAAGCTGTGTGTGTGTGTGGGGGGGGGGGGAGGAGGAGGAGGAGAGGGTGAGGGTGTGTGTATGAATTGTTGAAAGGCATAGTTTCAAATGACGTAAACATAAAATTGGCATGGTACACATGAAATCTTATATAACAACAACAAAGTGGTGAAGGACCAAATTCAATACTGTACTCCAGTTAATAACTTATATAGTGCAAAATGTTAGAAAGAATCAATCTCCTGACTTGTTAACAAGAAAGACTCCCAAGGATGAAGAAGTTTTATTTCTAGATTTAAGAAAGGTGATGGTACTATGCAACCAGTGTGATGTACCAATTAATGTAAAGAGGCAGGGGCAACAAAATGGTCCAGTTATAAAAGATTACGATCCAGTAAACCCCATGGGATTAAACCACCATACATAAAGAAAATTACATTGCATTTGACATATTGTTGTTAATCTGAGAAGATGGCGCAATAAATAATTTCTTTCCACTGTTTATTCACAAGGAATGTATAGATATCTTTGCCAAATACACATGCAATGTGCTTGAGAATTCTCTACTTTTAATGGTGGTAACATTTGGAACTGTTTGATGTGAGAAGCCTTGACTTAACTTTTTTGGAATGTATGTTGTGATCACCTGACACAGTAACCAGTTGCAGACTTGGTTAGTTATAAATAATGAGTAGGTAACATGATGCATGAAGGTCATTATGAGATCTGTGAACTGCCAATGACACAACAGGTACATGAAATGAAAAGGAAAAATGACAAGAAAATAGATGGTTACACTTAGTATGATAATAGTTTTCTGTATGGGCAAAATAGGTGGACACACAGGCACAGCAGCAGATTGTAGTGAATATGAATGAAGTCTATTGACTGGACAGGTGTCTTACATTACAGTTACAAGAAACTTTTAGCAACAGATTGTTGTTTGGTGTCTAATTATACATTGCTCTTTTCATTCTGTCTCCCTTCCATTGGTATCTCTCACTAGTTAACTATGTAACTTATTATCCTGCCCCAAAATGCAATAAAGAAGTTTTCTTTCTTTGTTTTCCACCTGTCCCATACATTTCAGATTCAGTATTTACTTCGTGTGTTGAGTTTTTTGCCCACCAACGCTTTTCAAATATAAAACAATAACTTGTTTTCATAACCTGTTTCAATGGACAGAAACCATTTTGTAACACTATACTGAACATGGGTAACAAATGTTTTCCAAAAATTGTAACAAATTTTTCAAATTACAATAAAATGCATTAAACATCTTACAAAAGACATTCAGTTAAGAATTATGAACATGTTTCACATAAAGAAGCAGTTATATGTCTTATCCCTTGGAGTACATGTAAAATCTGAAGTTAGTTTTTACTTCCACTACATTATACGGTAGGAAATGAAATTCACGGGTGAATCCACTTTTGAAACAGGATCCAACTTTCACATAATAATAATAATAATAATAAAATGAAAGCAAATATTATTTAGAGCTTTGTTCAACCTCGTAACCTGTAAGGCCTGTGAAATTTACAATAACAGTGTCCAATGTTCTGAAAATATTATGAGTATTAAACTTCCCTTACTTACTTACAGAAACTTTTGTGCAGTACAAAAATAGATGCAAATGTTTGTTAAAATTTTCACAAGAGTAAACATTTTTTTAAAAGAACTTCACTCCAAATACTCTTAAATATTATGACTAGAGTCACTGCTTATAAATATATGTAAAAATAAGTATGAACATGTGTCTCTCAACTCATGGCTAGGCCATATTTTTCTTTTTGAATGATATACTTCATTCATGTTTCTTCAGCTAACTCTTTTCTTCCTTCTGAGCAGCAGTTCCTTCCGGTGCTGGGACAACTTCCAAGGATTTATCCAGATCCCATGCAGAATCTGAAAGATAAAAATCTACACTGTAGAGATTAAAATCTAAAAACCTTCAACCTCTTACCTGCACACAAACTGTAGGTGGTGCATAGGTCTACAGAAAGATTAGATGATAACTTGTAGAGTTTGACGTTTCACACTTCTTCTAGTTCTGCATACACACACACACACTTGTATACAACTGGATACAGATCCCTGGCAACCCTAACCCTTGCTGAGTAATAATCCTAGGAGACGAACGGGGAGAGGGGGGAGGGGGGGGATGACAGAAGTAGGGTAACACAGAGGGGGATAGGGAACGGGAGAATGTGTTGGAAGATAAGCGAGTTAGACAAGTAGCTCTCAATGGTGAAGGCAAAGCTGTGGATTTGTAGTGATAAAAATCATGAAAGTTAGGTGGCAGAATATGAGAGAGAAGTGAACTGAATTAGAATGAGAGAGAATTAGTGGTACAGGTAGAAAAATACAAGAAAGGATGGAGAGAATGTATCCATTCACATTTCAGATTGTTACAACAGGTTCAACACTGCCAATGACAGCCTTCTGGCTTGATGTGTGCTTGTCCTGTACGGACTGTATAGTGTACTTGTGTTGATAATGAGGTACACTGAAACAACAAGCTGACACTGCATGATGCAGTACATAGGCATGAAACACTCTTCTTTTACTGACAATTGCATGCATCTACATCTATGTCTACATCTATATTCTGCCTGTCACTTTATGGTGTTTGCTAAAGAGTAATTCCACTACAATTATCAACCCTCTATCCTGTCCATTCATGAATGGTGCTCGGGAAGAATGACTGTTGGTAAAACTGTGCATGAACTATAATTTTCTCATCATGATAATTTTGTGAGATGTATGTAGGAGAAAGAAATATGTTGCCCGACTCACCCTGGAACACGTGCTCTCGAAATTTCAACAATGAATCTCTCCTTGATACATAAAATCTCTCTTGTAGCATCTGCCATCAGAGTTTGGTGAGCATTTCCATAATGCTCTCATGCTGAGTAAATGATCCCATCATGAAACAAGCCACTTTGAGTTGGACCTCTTCTTCTTTTGATCGAACTTGGCAAAGGTCCCAAACTGATGAACAGTGCTCAAGAATCAACTGAAAGAGTGTTTTGTCAGACACTTCCTTCGTGAATGCATTATGTTTTCTAATAATTCTCCCAATGACTCTCAATGTGACATCTGATTTCCTTATAATCTGTTTTATGTGGTCATTCCACTGTAGGTCATTCCAGAGGGTTATGCATAGGTACTTTGGGGTAATTATTATTTCCTGTGATTTGTCAGTAATAGTGTAATCATACTGAAGTGAATCTCTTTGTCTATTCATGTGCAATATGTTACATTTATTTACATTCAGGGTCATATGCCAGTCCCTGCATCAATCATCAATCCTCCGAAGATCTACCTGCATTTCAATACAGTCTCATTCCATAAACAACAGTATCATCTGCAGAATGCCTCTTTGAGCTTCCATTATTTTGCACTCATTAATATATAAATAGAAGCAGTCCCATAACTTTTCCTTGAGGTACTCCTGAAATTATCTTTGTGGAGTTTGTTCTATTGAAAATGATACGTTGGGTTCTGTCTGCAAGCAAGTCCTGTATCCAATCACCAGTCTGGACCAGTAATCCATAAGCCTGTATTTTGTTCAATAAACAACAGTGCAAAAATATAATGAATGCTTTACAGGAAGTAAAGGAACATGGCATCAACCTGAGTACCTTTCTTTACAGTGCCAACCACGGACCTCATGGATGAACGGAGCAAGTTATAAAACTTCCTGGCAGATTAAAACTGTGTGCCGTACCGAGACTCGAACTCAAGACCTTTGCCTTTTGTGGGCAAGTGCTCTACCATCTAAGCTACCCTAGCACGACTCACTCCCTGTCTTCACAGCTATACTTCTGCCAGTACCTGGTCTTCTACCTTCCAAACTTCACAGAAGCTCTCCAGTTTTAATCTGCCATGAAGTTTCATATCAGCGCACACTCCACTGCAGAGTGAAAATCTCATTTTGGAAGCATCCTCCAGGCTGTGGTTAAGCCATGTCTTTGCAATATCCTTTCTTCCAGGAGTGCTAGTTCTGCCAGGTTCGCAGGAGACATTCTGTGAAGTTTGGAAGGTAGGAGATGAGGTATTGGCAGAAGTAAAGCTGTGAGGACGGGGCGTGAGTTGTGCTTGGGTAGCTCAGATGGTAGAGCACTTGCCCACAAACGCAAAGGTCCCGAGTTCGAGTCTCGGTCAAGCACAAGGTTTTAATCTGCCAGGAAGTTTCATACCAGCGCACATGCTGCTGCAGAGTGAAAATCTCATTCTAGAGCAAGCTATGTTTTGCAAAATCGATATTTGCAGAATTCATGTTTATTTTTATAGGGGAGATTTTCATTCTCCACGAACATCACAATGCATGAAAATAAAACATTTTCTACATCAACATCAGCAAAATAAACCTATAATTATGTACAGTTTTTGATGACTTTTCTTGAAAGCATATATGACATGTGCTTTTTTAAAATCACTAGGTACCCTTCACTGCTCCAGTGACTGACAATAAAGTACTGCAGAAGAGGATCAAGTTCCTTTTTGTAGAGCCTCACAGGTATCTCATATGGTTGATTTGCTTTTCCACTGCTGAGCAGGTTTGGATGATTATCTATTCATGATTACTTATCCCAGTATCTGACATTTCAGCACTTGTGTAGCGATTAAAAGGAGGAACTGTATTACGACCTTCCACAGTAGAACAATATCGGAAGAACAAATTCAGTATTTTGTCATTCTCCTCTATCAACTTTGTCTCAACACTGAGGATTGAACAGATGATTTCAATCCACTCTCTAACTTAATGTAAGATCAAAAGTCTTAAGAATTTATTGTTAGATTGTTTGGTAAAATTTTGACTTTGGAACTAATTAAATGCTTTTTGCAGCCGTCAACTCATTCTCATTTTGTCTTCAGTCAGCTTCTGCTTGTCTAACAAGCTTTCAGTTCACTTAAATCTGAGATGAAGCTCTCTTTGCTTTCATAGTAACTTTCTGACACATCTGGAATGACGGTGAGTCTTTTCCATCTGAATAGCTAAAGATCAATAAAACCCCAAGATCCTGTAAGATTCTACACAGAATTTGGAACAGATTAAGCATCTCTCTTCACTATAATTTATGGAAGATCCCTTAAGCACAGAAATGGTCCCTATGACTGGAAATGAGCACAGGTCATATTTATAAATAAAAAAGGAGAAATGATATGCAGAATTAGTATACTGTTTCACTCACCTCTGCCTGAATAATCTGTCTGAGCCAGAATATTAGAAATAATTTTGAGTTCAAACGTTATGATCCACCTAGAACAAAACAACCTTCCCCACAGAAATTGTCATCATTGATTCTAGAACAAATTTTCACTCTGCAGCAAAGTGGATGCTGATATGAAACTTTCTGGTAGATTAAAACTTTGTGCCAGACTAGTAATCGAACCTGGCACAGTGTTACTCCCACAAGTACCTCATCACTTACCTCACAAACTTAACTGACATTCTCCAGCTAACTTACACTACTGGGTCCCGGTCTGGCACAGTTTTAATCTGCCAGGAAATTTCATTTCATCATTGAACATTTGAAAGTCAACTACTGGTCTTCTCACATGATACCCTCAGTGCTACAGATACACTCTTGAAAATATTTTGATGCAGTACCATACCAACACCTTCTAAAGAAAACATGTTGCTATTGTGTATCTAACCAAGTTTGTGATTGGTTATAATAGAGGGAAACATTCCACGTAGGAAAAATATATCTAAAAACAAAGATGATGTGACTTACCAAATGAAAGTGCTGGCAGGTCGACAGACACACAAACAAACACAAACACACACACAGAATTCAAGCTTTCACAACAAACTGTTGCCTCATCAGGAAAGAGGGAAGGAGAGGGAAAGACGAAAGGATGTGGGTTTTAAGGGAGTGGGTAAGGAGTCATTCCAATCCCGGGAGCGGAAAGACTTACCTTAGGGGGAAAAAAGGACGGGTATACACTCGCACACACACACATATCCATCCACACATATACAGACACAAGCAGACATTTAAATATGTCTCCTTCCTTCCAGGGATTCCCATTTGAGTTCCATAACACTTACATGTTGTTTTAATTTACCAGTAATAAATCTAGCAGCCCACCTCAGGACTGCTTTGATGTCTTTCTTCAATCTGTCGTGGCATGGATCCCAAACACTCAAGTAGTACTCAAGAATAGGTGACACGAGCATCCTATATGTGGCCTCCTTTACAAGTGAACCCCTTTTTCCTAAAATTCTCCCAATAACCTGAAGTCAACCATTAGTCTTCACTACCACAGTTCTCACATGCCTGTTCCACCTCATATCACTTTGCAGCATTATGCCCAGACATTTAAATGACTAGATTGTGTCAAGGTGGACACTAGTAATACTCTATCCATACATTACAGGTTTGACCTTGCTACTCACCTGCAATAAATTACATTTTTCCACATTTAGGGCTAGCTGCCATTCATCACACCAACTGGGAATTTTGTCTAATTCATCTTGTACCTTCCTACAGTCGGTCAACTTCAACACCTTACCATACACCACAGCATCATCAGCAAACAACTGAAGATAGATGCCCACCCTGTCTGCCAAATCTTTTGTGTGTACAGAGAACAACTGTGGTCCTATCACACTTTCCTGGGGCACTCCTGACATACCCTTGTCTTTAATGAACACTCGCCAACGAGGACAACATACTGGGTTCTATTACTTAAAAAGTATTTGAGCCACTCACGTATCTGTGAACATATTCCATATACTTGTACCTTCATTAACAGCCTGCAATGGGACACTGTCAAATTTCCGGAAATCTAGAAATATGCAATCTGCTTGTTGCCCTTATCCATTGTTGTTGTTGTTGTGGTCTTCAGTCCTGAGACTGGTTTGATGCAGCTCTCCATGCTACCCTATCCTGTGCAAGCTTCTTCATCTCCCAGTACTTACTGCAACCCACATCCTTCCTTCATCTCTTGGTCTCCCTCTACGATTTTTACCCTCCACGCTGCCCTCCAATGCTAAATTTGTGATACCTTGATGCCTCAGAACATGTCCTACCAACCGGTCCCTTCTTTTTGTCAAGTTGTGCCACATACTCCTCTTCTCCCCAATTCTATTCAATACTTCATCATTAGTTATGTGATCTACCCATCTAATCTTCAGCATTCTTCTGTAGCACCACATTTCGAAAGCTTCTATTCTCTTCTTGTCCAAACTATTTATCGTCCATGTTTCACTTCCATACATGGCTACACTCCATACACATACTTTCAGAAATGACTTCCTGACACTTAAATCTATACTTGATGTTAACAAATTTCTCTTCTTCACAAACGCTTTCCTTGCCATTGCCAGTCTACATTTTATATCTTCTCTACTTCGACCATCATCAGTTATTTTGCTCCCCAAATAGCAAAACTCCTTTACTAATCTAATTCCCTCAGCATCACCCGACTTAATTCGACTACATTCCATTATCCTCGTTTTGCTTTTGTTGATGTTCATCTTATATCCTCCTTTCAAGACACTGTCCATTCTGTTCAACTGCTCTTCCAAGTCCTTTGCTGTCTCTGATAGAATTACAATGTCATCGGCGAACCTCAACATTTTTATTTCTTCTCCATGGATTTTAATACCTACTCCGAATTATTCTTTTGTTTCCTTTATTGCTTGCTCAATATACAGATTTAATAACATCGGGGAGAGGCTACAACCCTGTCTCACTCCCTTCCCAACCACTGCTTCCCTTTCATGCCCCTCCACTCTTATAACTGCCATCTGGTTTCTGTACAAATTGTAAATAGCCTTTCACTCCCTGTATTTTACCCCTGCCACCTTCAGAATTTGAAAGAGAGTATTCCAGTCAGCATTGTCAAAAGCTTTCTCTAAGTCTACAAATGCTAGAAACGTAGGTTTGCCTTTCCTTAATCTTTCTTCTAAGGTAAGTCATAAGGTCAGTATTGCCTCACGTGTTCCAATATTTCTATGGAATCCAAACTGATCATACCCGAGGTCGGCTTCTACCAGTTTTTCCATTCATCTGTAAAGAATTCGCGTTAGTATTTTGCAGCTGTGACTTATTAAACTGATAGTTCGGTAATTTTCACATCTGCCAACACCTGCTTTCTTTGGGATTGGAATTATTATATTCTCCTTGAAGTCTGAGGGTATTTCGCCTGTCTCATACATCTTGCTCACCAGATGGTAGAGTTTTGTCAGGACTGGCTCTCCCAAGGCCATCAGTAGTTCTAATGGAATGTTGTCTACTCCCGGGGCCTTGTTTCGACTCAGGTCTTTCAGTGCTCTGTCAAACTCTTCACGCAGTATCGTGTCTCCCATTTCATCTTCATCTACATCCTCTTCCATTTCCATAATATTGTCCTCAAGTACATCGCCCTTGTATAGACCCTCTATATACTCCTTCCACCTTTCTGCTTTCCCTTCTTTGCTTAGAACTGGGTTTCCATCTGAGCTCTTGATATTCATACAAGTGGCTCTCTTTTCTCCAAAGGTCTCTTTAATTTTCCTGTAGGCAGTATCTATCTTACCCCTAGTGAGATAAGCTTCTACATTCTTACATTTGTCCTCTAGCCATCCCTGCTTAGCCATTTTGCACTTCCTGTCGATCTCATTTTTGAGACGTCTGTATTCCTTTTTGCCTGCTTCATTTACTGCATTTTTATATTTTCTCCTTTCGTCAATTAAGTTCAATATTTCTTCTGTTACCCAAGGAGTTCTACTAGCCCTCGTCTTTTTACCTACTTGATCGTCTGCTGCCTTCACTATTTCATCCCTCAATGCTACCCATTCTTCTTCTACTGTATTTCTTTCCCCAGTTCCAGTCAATTGTTCCCTTATGCTCTCCCTGAAACTCTGTACAACCTCTGGTTCTTTCAGTTTATCCAGGTCCCATCTTCTTAAATTCCCACTTTTTTGCAGTTTCTTCAGTTTTAATCTACAGTTCATAACCAATAGATTGTGGTCAGAGTCCACATCTGCCCCTGGAAATGTCTTACAATTTAAAACCTGGTTCCTAAATCTCTGTCTTACCATTATATAATCTATCTGATACCTTCTAGTATCTCCAGGATTCTTCCATGTATACAACCTTCTTTTATGATTCTTGAACCAAGTGTTAGCTATGATTAAGTTATGCTCTGTGCAAAACTCTACCAGGCGGCTTCCTCTTTCATTTCTTTCCCCCAATCCATATTCACCTACTATGTTTCCTTCTCTCCCTTTTCCTACCCTCAAATTCCAGTCACCCATGACTATTAAATTTTCGTGTCCCTTAACTACCTGAATAATTTCTTTTATCTCATCATACACTTCTTCAATTTCTTCATCATCTGCTGAGCTAGTTGGCATATAAACTTGTACTACTGTAGTAGGCATGGGCTTCGTGTCTATCTTGGCCAAAATAATGCATTCACTATGCTGTTTGTAGTAGCTTACCCACACTCCTATATTTTTATTCATTATTAAACCTACTCCTGCATTACCCCTATTTGATTTTGTGTTTATAACCCTGTATTCACCCGACCAAAAGTCTTGTTCCTCCTGCCACCGAACTTCACTAATTCCCACTATATCTAACTTTAACGTATCCATTTCCCTTTTTAAATTTTCTAATCTACCTGCCCGGTTAAGGGATCTGACATTCCACGCTCCGATCCGTAGAACGCCAGTTTTCTTTTTTGTGATAATGACGTCCTCTTGAGTAGTCCCCGCCCAGAGATCTGAATGGGGGACTATTTTACCTCCGGAATATTTTACCCAAGAGGACGCCATCATCATTTATCCATACAGTAAAGCTGCATGCCCTCGGGAAAAATTACGGCTGTAGTTTCCCCTTGCTTTCAGCCGTTCGCAGTACCAGCACAGCAAGGCCGTTTTGGTTAATGTTGCAAGGCCTGGTCAGTCAATCATCCAGACTGTTGCCCCTGCAACTACTGAAAAGGCTGCTGCCCCTCTTCAGGAACCACACGTTTGTCTGGCCTCTCAACATATACCCCTCCGTTGTGGTTGCACCTACGGTATGGCCATCTGTATTGCTGAGGCACGCAAGCCTCCCCATCAATGGCAAGGTCCATGGTTCCTGGGGAAGGCCCCTTATCCATAGTTCTCAGTATATCATGTTAGAAAAGGGCAAGCTGAGTTTTGCACAGGTGATACTTTCTAAAACCATGTTGATTTGTGGACATAAGCTTCTCAGTTTTAAGAAAGTTTATCACATTTGAACTGAGAATATGTTCAAGGATTCTGCAGCAAACAGAAGTTAGGGATATTGTTCTGTAATTCTGCATGTCTATTCTTTTATCTTCTTATATACTGGAGTCACCTGCACTTTTTTCCATTTGCTTGAGACTTCGTGCTGCATGAGATATTCACAATAAATGCAAGCTGTGTAATGGGCCAATGCCATAGAGTAATCTTTGTGAAATCGAACTGGGATTCCTTCCAGACCTGGCGATTTATTTGCTTTCAAATTTTTCAGTTGTTTCCCTATGCCAGATATGCTCATTACTATATCATCCATAGAGGAGTCTGTCCAATCATCGAATAATTGTATGTTTGTACGATTGTCCAATGTGAACAATTTCTTGAATGTGAAATTTAAAACTTTGGCTTTCGCTTTCCTATCTTCAACTGCCACACCAGACTGGTCAACAAAGAACTGAGTGGAAGCCTTACATACAACCAGAATTTTCTTGGTAGTTGTTGTATGCTTTGCACATGGACATACCTCTCCAGGCCATGATTTACAGTCTCTGTAAACTTTACCCATAATTCCTCTACATCCATCTTACTGGAACTAAGTATGCCAATTCACTGTCTAAGTAAGATGTTAATAATTGCTTATCTGCTCTATCTACAGAAACACTCTCATAGCCTTCTTGACTCATTTATTAACTGTTGTAATCATAGTTGCTATAATGACATCAGTTTTCAGAAAACATGTTCAAAAGTGTTTCGCATGACTGTCTGTCCGAACCTTCCACAATGGATCATAGACACCCCCGTCTATACTCAGCAGCTTAAAGTCACCTCCAACTAGTACTACATGATCTGGGTATTTATGTGGTATTTGCTGTAAACTTCCTTTGAATGACTCTAGAACTGTCACAGTGGAACCAGGTGTCCTGTACAAACAGTCAACAATTAATGTAGAAAAATATAAAGCTGTTCATTTCACAGAATATAAAAGTGTAATACGATGGTATACCAGCAAAATGAAGAGCAAGGCATCTCTGTTGTACATCAGTTGTGGGTCGACTGTGTTATGTACCCAGCACATCTTCACCCTGCGGGTTTGCCCTACCCTTGCCCCCACAGGCACTGCGTGTCGTTGACATGACACCTTTTACAAACAGTCTGCTGATACACTGATTGTTACAGGCGCCACCAGTCTCACTTCCGAGACGCTTGCATCAGGAAACCAGCAGTGCTGCTATCGAGAAAACTACACTGGTCCATCTCTGCGCAGCTTAACGGGATACCACATGGCACTACACCCTTATCTCCTAGAGCCACACGGGATGAGGCTGCTCGATAGAATTGGTATTACGCCAGTAGACTTTATTTCTGTTACTTTTATGTGAACAAGTACTGCTTTCAGTAGTTAGTTGAACCAAATTTATTGTGAACTTGTGGCACAAACAAAGTATTCTTAAGATGAATCTGGGAATCATCATTCACTAAAGCGTGCATCCCTCACAGGGGCCTGACAGTGGTGACAGTGTGTTACCTGCTACACTCTTGTCTCATAGGAGGCACTGCTTTATTGCTCACGTTTGATACTGTTTCATGTGATCGGCACCTTCAAGCTGCAAGTACCTTTTTTGTACTTTTGGACATGGATTACCTAGTGTTTGTTCACTATTCCTAGTATGTTTCTGGAGGTCACAGCCAGTTGTCAGACAGTGTCACATGGGATGTTTCATCACTGGTATAGCTGTCTGTAGTGAAAGAAAGTCATGAGGGATGGTTGTCAAAGGTAGCTTGTATAGCTTGAAAATGTGTCAGGGCTGATCCAACCTCAGACTTGGTTCCAGTGCCTCCTCTGGCTCCAATGCCTTCACTAGCTCCAGCACCAGCTCCTGGTCTTGTCCATCACCCAGTCCCCATCCTTCTTCTGCTCTGCCTGATGCTCCTGCAATCAGAGCTGGCACTCCTCTTGAAGGTGGTACTACGCAGTCTGAAGCAGACGACAAGGCTGCTATGTGATTCTATCATGTGACTCTCCGTATAAATAAGCACGCGCAAATGCTATGAACTCAGTCTCCGACTCGCCTTGAAGATGGCTGGGATGTTTCTAGCCGAAATATCGCAAGAAGAATTGTCTGCTGTCCCGAGTGCACGCCCGAAAGATGATGGAACGACAAGGCTGCTGTTCATACATGCTGTGCCTCATCTCATCTGCCGCTCGCCTCCACCTGTGCCTGAAGCTGCTCTACAAAATGCAGCACAGTCAGATCCTCTCTTGAGGTTGGCAAGCACGGACATTCGTCGGTGATGAGGTGCGAATCCACACTTTGAAGCTCCCGGTGTCATCAGCCGTTGTCCTGCCCACCTACCACGCCACCTCTCTTAGGCTGCACCCAACAGTGACTTGCCAATTTCTGCCTTCATCTTCAAGATGAAGCCACAGCTAGTCTTCCTCAGGATGGTGGAACAGCCCAGGATGCATCATCCTGATCCTCCACACCAATCCATTCTTGCTGCACCTGACCCCTCCTGCCATCCACTCACTACCCCCTCTGGCAGCAAGCCCATCACTGCTTCTGTTCTCCTGCGCCTTTGCCACGAGGATGCAGCTGTGGCCACTTTCCTCACAATGGTGGCATGCCATTTCTTTCCGTACCGAGATCCTTGCTTACTTTCCATCCTGGCAGCCCCGAAGTTTTGCCCACAACACCACAGTCGTGGCTGGCCACGTGCAGACAGAACCACCACTAGACTGCGGCCCAATTTCTGTCCTCGCACAGGTGCACCCAATGCTGCTCACTCCCTGCTCCTTTGCCTTGGTGCCACCACGGCTGGCCATCCTTTCCAGATTGGCAATACTCCCTCACTGATGCTGAGTGTGCAGTCTGCTGTCGCACTGTTGTCAACTGGTTCCACTAAACCAAAACCTGATACTTCTCTCCCGTGGTAGAGCCCAACATTGCACACACATAAGCACCACCACTTCCAGCTGGTGCAGTCGTGGTTGGCTCCTTTCTCTCAAGGACAGTACAGCACTATGTGCCTCTGCTTCTACGTAACACACATCCTTCTCTGTGGTGTAGATTCCTTCTGTGCCCCTGTGCAATGCCTTTCCACCACCTTCTGGTTTCTCTCTGTGCCCCTGCACATGCTGCTGTGCCACTTTTTCCACCACCCTCTGGTCTCCCTCTGTTCAGCTGTTCCCATGCTCCAGTGCATACTGTGGCCACAATTTTCCTGCCACTCTGGACCACCCTGTGGCTCACATTCATCCTGTGCTCCTGTACCTATCACAGTGACAACCTATCCACTTCCCCCTGGCCTCTCTCCAGCCAGCTTCTGGTCTCTCTACCTCCAGGCTCCATGCCACATAACTATGCTCCTGATGCACACCAATGTGCTCCTCAAATGCACATAAGTGCTCCTCTTGCACACAAATGTGCTGGTCATGTGCACCAATGCACTCCTCATGTGCACCTCACACACTCCCTATGCGCACCTATAGTGCTCCTTAATGGCGTATTGTGCTTACCACTCTCACCCCTCTCCATTCCTCTCACATCCACTGACCACTATCCACAGGTTGATCAGTGCCCACTTAAAACACTTCTGATATCGATATCACCGAGCTATTGGCATCACATGTGTAGCGCCCAGTTTCCCAGTGCCTCCAGAGCCTCTGCCACCATCACCACCACCCTGTAGCCACCAATGCTTCTCAACCTCCGGTCTTGGATTCTTGGGATTAGGTTGCAGCTATTCTGGATTCCCTGTCTCATTGGACCTTCATGTCACCCGAGCAAAGCTCAGATGCAGGATCTGTGGCTTTCCTCAAGTTTTCTTTGCTACCTTCTGTAGGGGGAAGAGGTGTTGTATATCGGTCATAGGCTGACTACATTACTCTTCCAGCACAACATCTCGACCCTAAGGGTTTGCCTACACTTGACCTGTAGGCATCTCTCCTCTCTGGAGACTATTTACAAATATCATAAGAGTGTCACCTGTTAAGGACATGGTTGTTGTTGTTGTTGTTGTTGTGGTCTTCAGTCCTGAGACTGGTTTGATGCAGCTCTCCATGCTACTCTATCCTGTGCAAGGTTCTTCATCTCCCAGTACCTACTGCAACCTACATCCTTCTGAATCTGCTTAGTGTATTCATCTCCTGGCCTCCCTCTACGATTTTTACCCTCCACGCTGCCCTCCAATACTAAATTGGTGATCCCTTGATGCCTCAGAACATGTCCTACCAACCGGTGTCTTCTTCTTGTCAAGTTGTGGCACAAACTCCTCTTCTCCCCAATTATATTCAATACCTCCTCATTAGTTATGTGATCTACCCATCTAATCTTCAGCATTCTTCTGTAGCACCACATTTCGAAAGCTTCTATTCTCTTCTTGTCCAAAGGACATGGTACTGTTTACAAACAGTCTGTTGATACACCGATTATTACAGGTGCCATCGGGGGGCACAAGCCCATGCTTCTGAACAGCACACACATCGGGAAGCTGACAGTGCTGCTGCTGAGATAACAAATTCCGGCTGCAGGTTACATGATTGCAGACATACTTCTGCCTGCTGGATATTTAAGCTTCCACCAGCAGCACTCAATTGCTCTCTCAGTTCCAGGCCAGAAGCCAACTACACCTTGTAGCCCATCAATCGGAACTTGCCGAGACCAGCCTGGATGCTCCGATCTACACTGCACCGTCTCCACCCACTGACACGTATGCCACGCAGTGCAACAGTCTACAGACATTGCTCCTACAGTCATTCAAGATGACACTTCTGTACTGAACCAGTATTACACCAGTGAACTTTGTTTCTGTTACTCTTATGTGATCACAAATGATCTTTCAGTTGTCAGTCGAACCAAACTCACTGTGGACTTATGCCATGAATAAAAGTATTCTATAGTTCAACCTGGGAATCATCATTCACTGCAGTGTGCATCACCCGCACAGATCTTAACAATCTGCAACTCCCCTGCCTCCCACCCCTCCACCCACCACCCCCTTTCCTTGGAATCTTAATTATGGTTTCTGCAAATCAGCCTCACATACTGTCCCGCCAAACAGAAAGATCTATCAATTCAGCATCAGTTTGAAGAACAGCAGAACATGAAATGGGCACTGATTAGTAGCCAGAGCACCCAGGACCATTTGCCACAAAATCTCAAAACTATTTCATCATTTACAACTGAAGGTGCCAGATGGCTCTGTGTATTAAAAGCTTTCAGTAGCATTTTACCTTCAATATCTCATGTTACCAGCCAATGACAAACACTACTAAATGTGAATATGGAAACTACACACATATATCTGATGAAGATGATGATTGGTTTGTGGGGCAATCAACTGCGCGGTCATCAGTGCCCGTACAAAGTCCCAATCTTTACACAGTCCAATTTATCCACTTTCACGAATGATGATGAGGATGATGAAATGATGAGAACAACACAAACAACCAGTCCCCAGGCAGAGAATATCCCCAACCTGGCCGGGGACCGAACCCGTGATCCCGTGATCCACAGGTAGCAATGCTAGGCCACTAGACCACGAGCTGCGGACATATGTATCTGAATGTTACCTGTCTAATAACAAAATAATATGTACAAAAATATACACTTGCAGTAAAGTGCACTGCAAGAAATAGAGATGTATTATAAAGCAGTATAATTGGTATGCCTGGTAATGAATAAAATAGTTTTCTGTAGTTTTGAGTTTTATATTGTAAGTATCTGTGTTTCACTTCCCTCATCTCTCTCTTTTTCATAAAAATAATATGAGTTGCGAGTCCTTATCTCGGATCCTAGGTACACTTATGGTGTAGTTTCCTTTGACTACAGGATTGACAACAATCAGTCACATTGAACAAATATTTAGGAGTAACAATGTGTATAAATAAGAAATGGATTGACCACATAGACTCAGTTTGTGAGAATAGCATGTGCCAGACTACAATTCATTGGTAGGATTACAGGAAAACTGCAGTTTACAAAAAAAAGAGATTATGTACCAAATACTTGTGCAGCCCATATCTAAATACTCCTGTATATTAGACTCATATCATGTCGGTCAAACAGGAGGCATAGTGTGTATACAAAAAAAAGGGCTGTGTGAATGGTCATAAGCTTGTTTGACTGACAAGAGAGTGTAAATGGATCATTGGAAAATCTTAACTTGTAGACATTTGAAGAACAGTGCTGCATATCTCATAAGAACCTGCTCAGAAAGTTTAAAGAACAATATTTCATGTCAGAAACTGTAAATATTCCTCAGTGCTATACTTGTCTATCACAAGGAAATTGTGCATATAACACCAGACAAGTAGCATCTCATATAAAGGCACAGAAACAGTAATTTTCCCACAATTCATCTGTGAATGGGAGGAGAAGAAATCTTAATACATGGGACTTACACTTCACAGTGATTTGCAGAGTGTAGGGGTAGATGGAGATGTAGAGGGGGGGCCACAGGAGCCACAATATTACTGGACAAAAAGTATCAAGAAAATAATATCATGGCTGGTGGTAACTGTTACATTCTTTCATTCATTTATCTAGTCATACTTAGTGGACAGTAAATAAGATTAAGTTTTCACTACAGTCAGGTTGTCTCTGGTAGAACATTTAGATTAGTTGCAGAAGCTCTACATTTGGAGAAATGACTAACTGCAATCTTCAAACATAAGAAAAGTAATGAACATTAAGAGAGTAAAACCATTTACACCAGACCTGGTCAAACAGTGCTCCATGAGCGCAAGCACTCCGACAGTGCTCCTGCCTTGTGCTCCGATCGCAGCAGCAATTGGGGCTAAGGGGTGAGGATGAAGAGGAAGTCCACAGCCAGACATCACTAGAGCTGGACAGTAGCCTTGTCAGATGCCAAGCGGTTGTCCAAAAAAGGAAAAGTGGAGAAGCCATTCATTCAAAGCAAATGGGAATTGCCTTACTTTTCGTATTGTTTAAAGGCCAAGCAAACGGAGTAATATGCCATCGCACTATTATGAGCTGGAAGAACATTTACTGGACTGTCATTACAACACCAGCCACAAAGATGATATGATGTACTTGTTTCCTGATGAACAACAGTGAATGCTGGCTGAACTGAAGGCGGCCATTAGAGAATAAGAGTGAGTTCACAGTAAGTAGAGTTGTGATAAATCTTTTATTGTAGACATTGAAAATTATTTGAATTCATTAAGTGTCTTAATGCAAGTGGAGAATTATTTGGTCACACATGTGGTGGTACATGACTGATGCTATCAAATAAAAATTAATCCTGTGTAGAAATCAGTTTCGAGTTGACGATGAAAATTTTCCTGTAACTCAAGGCAGTCATTTCTGGACAAGATACAACTGAATACATTTCAGTAATTGAAATATTTCATCAGGAGTTCTCATAGAAATTGCAAGACAGTGTACGACTGAAGATAGATTTCTATTTATTTGTCATACCACCTTTGCTTTATGCTTCTCATGTACTTCATTATTCCTAACTTGAGGTGATACACGTACATTGGAGCACCCAGCTCAACAACTTGTTTGTACAATCCACGAATTTTAAAGACTTTTGTAAAATGTTACCTCAAGAGCTATATCCCTGATTGCACAGATAAACTGCTACAGTTATTTCAATATTTGGCTGAACACCATTTTTTCTTCTCTTATGAAATTGATGAAGTGCTGCCAATGCTTGGGTTTAACAAATTATAATCTGTAGTTCTGCTCACTGTATTAGCACTATATAATGTATTTATTTAATCAAGTAATAAAAGTAATTGCATTGGTAAAAAAATAGAAAGCTGAAAATAGGCACACATGATAAACACCTGCTTGTAAAGGATGCTGCAATATTTTCCCACACAAGTTGCCTTCAACATATAGCCATCTAACTCACAGCTTCTCGCAAAAGTGCAGTATTGGGGGAAATTGAAACACTGAGCAGACTCGACTGCATTCCTGGACCGTGAGCATGCTCCAGAAGTGCAAATGTTGGCCAGGCCTGACTTACAACCTCTGTCCAAAAAGTTTTGAGACTGATTTTATTTCTGGCATATAAGTGAAGTCATTTCTGGCATATAAGTGAAGTCAATGCAGTAACTACAGTGGCTGCTTCAATTAACAACTGTAAACAATATAAGTGCATTTGACCAGTCGGTTGTGAGCAGGCAGCATTAAATGCTGGATGTGTGTCTTCAGGGTGTCAATGTTGTGTCACAAATCACAATGGAGCAACATCTCTAAAACAAATATTCAAGAGATTCTCCAGAATGTTCTGAAGAACAGAAACACCTGGGAAGGTTTGTACCACACACCGTGACTTCCAAAAAAGCAATGATGTGTGGATGCCTTCCACGGCTTGGTTGACATGCAAAATGTGGACACTTCTTTTTTGGAAAAAATCATCATAGCATCATGTCCGCCCCCGGTAGCTGAGTGGTCAGCGTGACAGAATGTCAATCCTAAGGGCCCGGGTTTGACTCCTGGCTGGATCAGAGATTTTCTCTGTTCAGGGACAGGGTGTTGTGTTGTCCTAATCATCATCATTTTATCCCCATCGACTCACAAGTCGCTGAAGCGGTGTCAAATCGAAAGACTTGCACCCGACGAATGGTCTACCCGACAGGAGGCCCTAGTCACACGACATTTACATTTCTTTATCATGGCATCATGGGTGACAATTCTGGAAAAAATCATCACGGGTGATGAGACAGGGTGTTATCTATACAAACTTACCGCAAGATGACAAACTGCAAAAATTCGCATAATGGGGCAAGGTTTGATGACATAACGGACACTGAAACTTTTCTGATAGTTTCATGTGGTTGTATGAGCATTCTGTGTGTGTACTCAAGGAAGGGGGAGGGGGGAGGTTGGCAGGAGATGTCATAGAACACCTGAAACATCAAAACCATGATCTTAACTTTCTTAAAACTTTCTGGACTCATGGGGTAAACAATTTTAATATACAAGGGTCACCTCAAAAGTAAGGCCTCCAATTTAAAATAATAATAATAATAAAGAAACTTTTATTTACAATAAATTGTACATAGGTGTGAAGCTTGAACATTTTTTTTTCTATTTTTCCACATAATCACCATTTTGGTCAATGCATTTTTGTAAATGCTGTAGCAGATTTTGTATGCCCATGTCATCCTAGCCTGCTACACCTCATCTTTCACCTCGCCATTGTCACTAAAGCACCTTCCAGCCAAGTGTTCTTTCAGCTTGGGAAATTGGTAGTAGTCACTGGGTGCTAAGTCCAGACAATACGGCCGATGGGTGTGGCAGAAGATACACAGTTGGACGAGCAATGTTGGGGATGAGCACTGTCGTGAGAAGGCTTACATCTTTGCTCAGTATTCCTCTTCTTCATTTCTGAATCACCCTTATGTCTGGCAACACCTGTCAGCATTTATTCTTGTCTCAGGAACTATGAAGATGACCAACAATATCCTATTTTGATCCCAAAACATTGCTGCCATGACTTTACCATGAGATTGTGTTTTTTTTAACTTTCTTGGCTTGGGTGAATTGGCATGCTGCCACATGTGTTATTGTTGTATGGTCTCAGGTATAAAGTGGAAAGCCCAGGTTTCATCACCCATGACTATTGAATCCAAAAGGTTGTCCTTTTCACCTGCATAGCATCGAAGAAATTGGCAGGAAGTTCCAATGCATTGGCCTTTGTGATCTTCAGTCAGTGTTTTTGGGACCCATCTTGCACACATCTTCTGAAATTTCAGCACTTCAATCGAAGTCTGGTGCTTCGAGAAACCTCAGGAAGAACATTGCAGTGCTCATTGAGAGTGACCAGCCAATCTCGAAGCACAATTTGTTCAACCTTTGTGAGTGTCTCTTTGGGAACTGATGGTCTCCCGCTTCTTTCCTAGTCTTGAATTTCAGCACGACCACCTGCAAACTTTCTACACCTCTTGCAAACATTTCTGACATCTGTATATGACACTCCATTCATTTCCATCAAATGTTGATGAATGTTGATTCATTTAACACCTTTTGCACACAAAAACCTAAAAATTGTGCGAACTTTGCAGCTGGTGGTAGTGGCTAATGTGAGCTCCATTACAACTAGCTGCCAAGCCAAGAATGAAAGCTCCAGAGGATGTGCGGTGGTTTCTGTAGAGCGTGGACGGAGCAACGAAAAAAACAATGTGGGCAACCATCATGCAAACAGTTTCCCTGCGGCCCCACTGCTTTGGAGGCCTTACTTTGGTATGAGGGTTCGTATCATTCGTGTTATGGCGCTGACAAGCAGCAGACATTATTGGAAGCTGTGGCTCAGGAGAAATGCATGTTGTAGCAAAAGAAGTGGAAGTAACATATTCACAGATGAATAATTACCACATCTCTTTCTTGTTTCTTGAGTCAAGTTTATTTATTTTTACTTATTCTAATTTGTACTTCACAGCTCTGTTGAAGTTGCTCCTATTTAAACGCTTGTGATCAAATACCTCCTGCCCCCTCCCCCAAACATTCTTCTCAAATAATTACCATTAACAATCATAGAATTAGGGTATTACCTCTGCTAGGAGGACGCAGCATAGGTGGCTTTGCCCATGGCTCTGTTGCGTGCCGGCCAGGCAAACGGAGTGGTGGTAACTGGAGTATTTTATCTCCACCTGAAGCAGTCACTGGACCCAGACTTGTGCTGGGAGATGCCTTTGCACTCCCACGTCTCTCACTGTTTTGCTGATCTACAGTAAAAATTTAATAAATCAGAGACTAAAGCTATATGACAATCATCCTCATTTTGTTTCTATATTAAGAGCTACAGAAGAAGATAATATCAGTGTAAAGGCAAATGGAAATGTAAAATGTAGTACAGCTCATAAAAAAATAGGGCAACATATTAAATACTACACACATCAAAAAAAGTTTTGCATCACCCCACGCCTATTAGATGGAGGGGGTCCGACAGCCGATCAGTTCCAGTCATTCCACCAGGAAGTGGGTACACAGCTCATGTTATCTGTAGTTCAACCATGCCTAGACAGTCAATGCCGCAGTTCGATTGCATCCGCAATGTTACTTTGTGCCAGGAATGGCTCTCAAGAAGGGAAGTGTCCTGGCGTCTGGGAGTGAACCACAGCGATGTTGTTCAGACGTGGAGGAGATACAGAGAAACAGGAACAGTCGATGACATGCCTCGCTCAATCCGCCCAAGGGCTACTACTGCAGTGGATGACCACTACCTATGGATTATGGCTTGGAGGAACCCTGAGAGCAATGCCACCATGTTGAATAATGCTTTTCGTGCAGCCACAGGATGTTGTGTTGCGACTCAAACTGTGCGCAGTAGGATGTATGATGTGCAACTTCACTCCCAACGTCCATGGCGAGGTCCATCTTTGCAACCTGCGTGGTACACATGGGCCCAACAACATGCTGAATGGACTGCTCAGGATTGGCATCATGTTCTCTTCACTGATCAGTGTTGCATATGCCTTCAACCAGACAATTGTCAGAGATGTGTTTGGAGGCAACCTGGTCAGGCAGAATGCCTCAGACACACTGTCCAGCGAGTGCAGCAATGTGGAGGTTCCCTGATGTTTTAGGGTAGCCGACATATGCTGCTGGTGGTCATGGAAGGCGCCGTAATGGCTGTACAATACGTGAATGCCATCCTCTGACCGATAGTGCAACCATATCGGCAGCATACTGGCGTGGCATTTGTCTTCATGGACAACAATTCACACCCCCATCATGCACATCTTGTGAATGACTTCCTTCAGGATAAGAACATTACATGACTAGAGTGACCAGCATGTTCTCCAGACATGAACCCTATCGAACATGCCTGGGATGGATGAAAAAGGGCTGTTTATAGACGACATGACCCACCAACCACTCTGAGGGATCTATGCTGCTGAATCGCCATTGAGGAATGGGACAATCTGGACCAACAGTGCCTTGATGAACTTGTGGATAGTATGCCATGATGAACATGATGAATACAGGCATGCATCAATGCAAGAGGGCATGCTACTGGGTATTAGAGGTACCGGTATGTACAGCAATCTGGACCACCACCACTGAAGGTCTCGCTGTATGGTGGTACAACAAGGAATGTGTGGTTTTCATGAGCAATAAAAAGGGCAGAAATGATGTTTATGTTGATCTCTATTCCAATTTTCTGTACAGGTTCCGGAACTCTCGGAACCGAGGTGATGCAAAACTTTTTTTGATGTGTGTAGTTTCCCAGATATGTATTAAATTTAAAGTTTGACTGCTCACAAAGAAAAAGAAAAAAAGAAAGAAAAGAAAAAAAAAGCTTACATGCTGTCAACAATTTTTCCAGTAAAATACTCATGAGACACTCTCACATAATAAGCAATTGCTCAAACAGAAACAGAAGGTATATCAGTGGAACTCTCTTTCAACCTATCGTGACAAATATTCAAATATGCATAACAACAATGGAAATTGCTGGATGTAAAGATAACCACTCAACTGTATCAGAGTAACGTGTTGCACACACACATATATCAGAAAACAGTGTTTACTAGCTTTCGAGCTCTGGCACTTTTTCTAACAAAATTACATACACCCACAGAAAATCACAGAAACACCTAAATGCACACTCTTTTGGCTATGAAAATGACTGCCCAGTTAGTGAAATTAAACAGAGTAACTAAAGATCAAGGAACTGGCTAAGAAAAGCATCCAGTTGTAACACAAAAAATGCAGGATGCATGGCACCTGCTACCAATATATAACTTTTTTTTTTTGGAATTTTATGTAAATATTTGTAATTTAAATGCTTTCTTTTAATAAGTAAGGGCATTGCGTCACTGTATGTGTACATTTAGGTAGAAGTCTGTTGCCGTTTCATTGTATTTATCTGTGTTTTACTGTGAAACTTATAAGCTCTGGAAAAAAGCCAGAGGAATTGTTATTTGCATCGACTAGCAACGATAATAGCAGTGCTTGTGTGTTGTAAAATCTTTGGGTAGGGAGTTGTTGCCGCACAGCGCGCGGAGAGAGCGAGAGATGGTTCCAGTGCTTGTAGTGTGCAGAAGTGTGGTGTTAATGCTCTCACAGTAGAAAGCACCATTTTCGGCGGCATCATCTACGCATGCCGGCCAGATGTCTGGAGCAGTAGTACGGACAGTGAACGGGCAGAAGAGGCTGTATTAATTACGACTGCCTGTTCCTATAATTAGCCGTGGCTCCACAATATGCTACCATCTTCAACAACAGCAACAGTTCCAGCAACACAGTTTCGTCGTCGGTTCTGAGTTTCGTCATATGCACAGCACTGAAGTAAGACTGTTCATTGGTAGAAAGTATTAATGGCTAGAATGAGATTTTCACTCTGCAGCGGAGTGTGCGCTGATATGAAACTTCCTGGCAGATTAAAACTGTGTGCCCGACCGAGACTCGAACTCGGGACCTTTGCCTTTCGCGGGCAAGTGCTCTACCAACTGAGCTACTGGCAGAAGTAAAGCTGTGAGGGCCGGGCGTGAGTCGTGCTTCGGTAGCTCAGTTGGTAGAGCACTTGCCCGCGAAAGGCAAAGGTCCCGAGTTCGAGTCTCGGTCGGGCACACAGTTTTAATCTGCCAGGAAGTTTCATATTAATGGCTAACCGAGCAACACAACTGAATGTGATTTGATTGATAAGATTTATTTCAATAATAATCAGTTAAACTCAGGGCGATTGTGTGCTCATTGCCCCTAGACATTGTTACCAAGCAGGATCCTTGTTCATTTTTTTTCTAATATGCTAACTGAGTGTCATAAGAAACAAATTGAATAGTTACAGCCAGTTTATTAATGAATAATTTCTCTTTTAAGAATTTTAGCCTCAGTCTACTTTCAATTAACTGTTGTACAACAGAGGCTTCAGTATATGACTAAAGTAAAGCAATTTCATTTTTCAAGTTTGAGAATCAATCACTGGAAAAGATTCAAATCTAAAGAAATGCACAAATTAAGAGTGCGGAATATTATTTATTTTACATATAGCTCGGAGCTCATGGCTGTTTGGTTTGGTACATATTGTAGTATTTAATTCTGTTTAAGTCAGTAAAAAAGGCTCAGTTGTTCAGACAATAATATGAAATCCAATTTGCAAAATAAGCAATGGCAAAGTAAAAAGTGGTTGCTTTATTTTCTAAATTTCTTTGATGACGTTATGCTGAGGTCATTGAAAGTCATTGTTCACATAACGAAGTTCAGTACTAACATACAGTTTAATTACATAACCGTTAATTACTTCCTTTTCGTTCATTAGTGTAACTTTGGATCCTTGATCAGTGTTATCCCTTTCTGTCCAGTGTTGTTCATGAGTGAATGCACAAAATAACTTTCATTTTCCAAATTATAGCCCTGTTCGGTTTAATTACTTTTATTTTTAGTAGACTTTCCATCGGAAGGGTCAGTTGTACACTTTCCTCCTACTTATCAGTATCACTTTTTCAGGAAAGATAGCCTTATACAATTAAAAAAACTCAATTATGCATACACATTATCCACGGTCATATTTTATATCACAAGCAGGATAGGCCGATTAGTAAGAGGGAGGTTACACAGTCAATTGGAAATATTTTGTGCGAGGGAAAACTGCCTCTGAAAACAAGTTGAAGTTGGAGACAGAAAGTATCTCAAGCAAATGCATAAAACTGAATGGTGAAGTAAGGGATGAAACTGGCAGAATAGATACAAATCAGATAGATAAAAAAATAGATAAAAAATTACTCACCAAGTGGCAGCAGGATAACACACATAAAACAGATATTATGTATGCCAGCTTTCGGAGCCAATGGCTCCTTCTTCTGGCAGAAGGGTTAAATGGGAAGGAAGAGGGGTGAAGGAAAGGGACTGGTGAGGTTCAGGTGAACGGGTAGAATTCAGAAAAGTCACCAAGAACCATGGGTTAGGGGAGACTTCCCATCCAATAAATAGATACAAAGGTTTCTGCTTGGAATCCCACTCTCTCCCAAGTCAAACAATAGAGGGACATGGTTAAAGCTACTTTTCTGTCCATTGGTAATTATTATTCACTATCAATATCTTCTGATGTTGGTCATCTGTGGTTGTGTGGTGGTGACAGTTGTTTACAGTGTGTGTGTGTGTGTGTGTGTGTGTGTGTGTGTGTGTTGTCTTTTTACATATGCCCCACATATCAAGATTGTAAATTTAACCTGCACAGTGATCTCTCATTGCGATCTCTTTCGAAAATGACGGGGTGTGCATCTGTCTAAATGTTAGCTGTTGTTAAAGATGTCACTTAACTGCATTCCTAAAATTTGTTTGAATATTTTAGATGCTGGAAGAAACTCAAGTTCTATGTTGTTTACTTATAAGGGGAGGAAATGTAACATTGTTTGCAGAAATTACATAAACTTCAGAGTACAAGAGTGTGACTGTAATGTTCACTTTCGTCTTTGATTTGCAGTCAAGACCATAATATTGTTTCCATGCTTGCCAAAGTTGAGCGACATATGAATTCTCCTGCCACTAATTGCAAGATTGCAATGGTTTTGCTCTTGTTCACAAAAGGATCCATTATGCCTCCTGACAGTTGGGTTTTGTTTCCACAGAATTAATTTGGCTTCATCTGGTGATTGCTTCAAATAGCTGAAGGGTACTCCTTGTCACAGTCTGACTTGGAATTTCATTCTAAAACTTCCTAGCATTCACATACGTTTGAACCTTTCCATGGCTCAGAGTCTAACATTACATCTCAATGTTTTGTGATCCATCTCACAGAGAAAGCTACGGACTATGCAGATTTGTATGAGCTAGGGAAGGGTTTAGACTTTGTGCCAGCTGTGAAGTGTTTAACATTAACTGTTGTTGATTTTATAAGTTCTGTGGAAGAGGCTGTTTTTTAACACTTTGGAGACTGGCCACTTAGAAGAATACTGGGCCAAGGAAACCGGCCATTTATGCCATCTTTTAAAGTATTACTGGCATATATGTAATTCCTGTGTCTTCAAGTGTAATACACACTAAAGAAGGCCTAAGATTCATGATTTATTTTTCGTATGCACTTTAATTCTTTGATAGATAACAAATTTTGAAATAATGAGGACAGGAAGTATAATTATCCTCCAAAGAAAAAAGTTCGAGTTGAGTTATTGTGCAATTTCTTCCTCTTGGGCCTCCAAAATTTCTTGCTCAATCAAGAAACAAGATGTATTTGTAACAGAATTACAGCAAACTATAAAACCTAATGAATACACACATGAAATTGTGTCAGTGTGGTCATACTGGTTCAGCCATTCACAATAGCAGCTGTTACGTTCACTAATGTTTCTTTTGAAATAATTTTAGAAATTGACAACAGAAGGCAGCACCAATGAAGCAGTGGATCACAAGATGTCTGTATATTGTTCTCATATGAAATGAGTCCAGTTTTCTAGCGACAAGTGGCTCACACTTTGAGAAAATTGCAGCCTGAACTATACTTGGGCACGATCTTTTTTAACACGAAGCTGCAGCCTGAGCTATGCTCAGGTTCGGTTCCTGAAGTGTTAAACTACCTCCTGATACTGCCAAGGAGGTTAGGAGAGAAGCACTCTGCATGCTGACTGGGACACAATCACCCAAGGTTAATATTACAGCAGCTGAGAGTGCTGCTTTGTGTTCACTCAGTTGAATCCATACATTATTACCTTACCTGGAGGCAAGGGCAATACCACATTTATGTTGCACAAGCAGGGAGTGCATTAAAAAGCTGTATTGTTTACAGTCTGATCCAATGTACCATAGTCTCACTGCTGACCTGACAAAAAGGGTTGAGAAAGAGACAAACAATCTCCTGAAGAAAAGAACCTTGTTGGAAAAGACTATCAAGAGTTGCCACTCTTACTGTACTCTTCCCACTAGATTATATGGCATTCTGAAGATCCACAAGCATGGGGTTCCTCTTAGGCATACTGACTGTAACATTAGTGCTCCAGCACACTGTTTAATGAAACATCTTGTAACTCTGTCGAGCCCCCTAGTAGGCGGTGAGTACACCATATTAAAAGCTCAGCAGATTTCATATGTTTATTAGTGGGGTTTGCATTTGAATTATTCTGACATTGAGTAAGTTTTAATGTGGTCTCTCCCTTCATTTCCATTCCTCTGTATGATTAGTTAAGGTTAATTCAGGGTAGATAGACGGCTGTTTGTCTGCATAGCACCACAGGAACCTATTTTGACATGTGTTGGCCTCCACTTAGTTTTATTCAGTGATCAGGTACATGAACAGACAGATGGAATTGTGATGGGTAGCTCTTCGTCACCTTTTATTGGCAATCTGTTTATGGAAGATTTTGAGACACGTACTGTGTAGTTCATTTATTTATTTCTTACTCCATTGATCCAACTGTGATAACTCACAAGGATACAAAGTGTGTCAGAAAACACTCCATACACAGGTAGTATTAAAGCAGTCAATCATACAGAAATAATACTCCATGCTTGGATTACACATATGTGGTAAGAATGACAGATTACAGCAAACATTAGACACAGAAAGTGAAAAACAAATGCAAAACCAGTGAAAATAACTATGAATATTGAATTTGTATGGTATCTCCATCACTGCTCAACTTACACTACAGTATACCATACTCAAAATTTTCCGTCCAGATCTATTAGGTTTTATCATTGTAGCCAAAAAAAACTCTTCCAAGCTGTAAAATGACATCTCCAGTACAAATTGCTTCAGATGCTCCCTAAAAGAGGAATGGTTATCAAATTTGCTTGTAATAACTGGGGGGAGAGCATTAAAATTTTTGCACCAGAGAATTGAACATCTTTTGCGCCACAGTCAGGTTTTTACAATCACTGTGGAAATCGTGCTTTCTCCTAGTATCATATCCATGGTATTCACTATTTCTTTTACAAAACCCAGTATTTTTGCTGATGAAACACATAAGAGAAAATATGTACTGGGAAGTAACAGTAAGAACTTTTATTTCCCGGAAAAGGTTTCTACAACTACAACTGGAGTCTGTGCTGCTCATTATTCTTACAACACACTTTTGGGCCAAGACTATTTCATTTGCAAGTGATTGATTTTCCCAAAATATACCACTATATGTTACAAGAGAATGAAAATATCCATAGTATGCTACTTTCATTATGTCTATATTTCTGCTCTTGGAGAAAAAGTGTAGGGCAACTTGGAGAAAAAGTGTAGTGCAAAAATCAATGAGCTGTCTCTCTTCTTAAGATTTATTATACGATGAGACCAGTTTACTCTGTAGTCAATTAGAAAATCTAAAAACTTCATTGTTTCAACTCTTTCAATTGACTCTGTGCCACACTTCACAGTCAACTCATCCTCAGTTTTAGTAGTTGCAGTGAACTGAATATAGTTAGCCTTATTAAAGTTCAGTGAGAGTCCACTGATGCTAAACCATTTAATTAAATCAATAAGAATATTCTTAACAGATCCTTGAAGATCTTCATATGTATGACCATCAATCATAATTGAGGTAGGTCATTTATAAATATGTGGAACAGTAAAGGACCAAGAATCGATCCTTGAGGCACTCCACATTTAATGGTTCTGGACTCAGATGAAACCAGGCCACTACAGATGTCATCAGTACCATTTACTACTACTTTCTATCTTTCAGATATTATTCTGATCCCTTATTTGCTACACCACTTATTCCTAATAGGTCTGCTTTCTCTAATAGGATTTGGTGGTTCACAGTGTCAACAGCTTTTGACAAGTCACAAAATAACCCTATTGTTACCATTTTTTGTCATTAATTGAATCCAGAACTTTATTTGTGAAAGCATAGATTGTTTGTTCAGTTGACAGACCCTTTTGGAAACCAAACTGACTTTTGCTGAGGAATGTTATATTTATCTAGATGTTCAAAAGTTCTCATATACATAAGCTTTTCCAGAATCTTTGAAAAAGCTGTTAGAGAGGAAACTGATCTATAATTTCTGACTTTGGTTTTGTCACCTTTCTTGAAAAGGGTTTTACAGCAGCTTATCTGAGTCTGCCAGGCACAGTTCCTTGTTGTAAGGACGCATTGAAAATGTGGCTAAGTGCATCATTAACAGAAGCACAGCTCTGTTTTAGTAAATTGTTAGAGATATTGTCTACCCCAGTGGAATATTTATTCTTGAGAGATATAATTGTTCTTTTAATTTCAGATGCTGTGACAGGTCTGATATGAATATTACCTGTATTTTTGGATATAATCTTTTGCATATGACTCAGAACTTCATTAACAGAGCCCTTGCAGCCTGTTTGTTCTGGAACTGACAAGAAGTGGTTGTTGAAAATATTGGCTATGTTTTCAGGATCATGTACTAGGTTTCCTTCATGAATATTTTTGAGTTCTTCAAAAGTTCTTATGGTTTTCCCTGTCTCCCTTCTAACAATATTCCAAATAGTCTTCATTCTGTTATGAGAGTTATCATTTTCTTGCTCATAATACAATGCTTTTGACTTTTGTATTACCTTCTTTAGTGTCTTCCAGTACATTTTATAATGGCCAGTTTTCGTTGTATCCTTAGACACTCTAACTGCAATGTAAAGTTCCCTCTTTGTTTTACATGATTGTTTAATTCCCTTTGTGATTCAGTGTTTGTTTGATGATGTATCAGTATTGCTTCTAACAAACTTTTTTTGGAAGACCTCTTCAAAGATGGCTGACAACTCATTTATGAATATATTAAATTTTGCTCTAACCTCATCCACCCTGTATATTGGGATCCAGTCAATCTGTTGCAGTTTGTCTTTAAAACTTCCAGTGCATCACTAGTCATTGACCCTACAGATTTCCAGGAGGGTATTAATTTCTAGAGGGGTGTACTGTCATGCAGAGTGAGGAGTAGTCCATCATGGTCAGATAGTCCATTCAAGGCAGGGGTGACAGTAAAGCCACGGTATGTACTTAAATCTATAAATATATTTTCTACGAAAGTCTGACTCTCAGGCTAATCCTAGTGGGAAAGTCAACTATAGGAATAAGATTATATGAACTCATCAGATGTTGGAGCTCCACTTTGTTGTTGTTTTCAATTAAAAAGTCTACATTAAAATCCCCAGAATGATAATTTCATTATTTTTAGAAAATAAAGCAGGTAACAATAATTATATTTGAACCAAAAAGACCCAGAAGCTCTACATCTACATCCATACTCTGCAAGCCACCTGACGGTGTGTGGTGGAGGGTACTTTGAGTACCTCTATCGCTTCTCCCTTCTATTCCAGTCTCGTATTGTTCGTGGAAAGAAAGAATGACGGTATGCCTCTTTGTGGTTTCTAATCTCTCTGATTTTATCTTCATGGTCTCTTCGCGAGATATACGTAGGAGGGAGCAATATACTGCTTGACTCCTCGGTGAAGGTATGTTCTCGAAACTTCAACAAAAGCCCGAACTGAGCTACTGAGTGACTCGCCTGCAGAGTCTTCCACTGGAGTTTATCTCCGTAACGCTTTTGTGATTACTAAATGATCCTGTAACGAATTGCGCTGCTCTCCGTTGGATCTTCTCTATCTCTTCTATCAACCCTATCTGGTACGGATCCCACACTGGTGGGCAATATTCAAGCAGTGGGCGAACAAGTGTACTGTAACCTACTTCCTTTGTTTTCAGATTAAATTTCCTTAGGGTTGTTCCAATGAATCTCAGTCTGACCGACGATCAACTTTATATGATCATTCCATTTTAAATCACTCCTAATGCCTACTCCCAGATAATTTATGGAATCAACTGCTTCCAGTTGCTGACCTGCTATATTGTAGCTAAATGATAAAGGATCTTTCTTTCTATGTATTCGCAGCACATTACACTTGTCTACATTGAGATTAAATTCCCATTCCCTGCACCATGCATCAATTTCTTGCGGATCCTCCTGCATTTCAGTACAATTTTCCATTGTTACAACCTCTCGATATACCACAGCGTCATCCGCAAAAAGCCTCAATGAACTTCTGATGTTATCCACAAGGTCATTTATGTATATTGTGAATAGCAATGGTCCTACGACACTCCCCTACGGCACACCTGAAATTACTCTTACTTCGGAAGACTTCTCTCCATTGAGAATGACATGCTGCGTTCTGTTATCTAGGAACCGTTCAATCCAATCACACAATTGGTCTGATAGTCCATATGCTCTTACTTTGTCCATTAAACGACTGTGGGGAACTGTATCAAATGCCTTGTGGAAGTCAAGAAACACGGCAGCTACCTGGGAACCCGTGTCTATGGTCCTCTGAGTCTCGTGGACGAATAGCGCGAGCTGGGTTTCACACGATCGTCTTTTTCGAAACCCATGCTGATTCCTACAGAGTAGATTTCTAGTCTCAAGAAAAGTCATTATACTCGAACATAATATGTGTTCCAAAATTCTACAACTGATCAATGTTAGAGATATATGTCTATAGTTCTGCACATCTGTTCGATGTCCCTTCTTGAAAACGGTGATGACCTGTGCCCTTTTCCAGTCCTTGGGAATGCTATGCTCTTCTAGAGACCTACGGTACACTGCAGCAAGAAGGGGGGCAAGTTCCTTCACATACTCTGTGTAAAATCGAACTGGTATCCCATCAGGTCCAGCGGCCTTTCCTCTTTTGACCAATTTTAATGGTTTCTCTATCCCTCTGTTGTCTATTTCGATATCTACCATTTTGTCATCTGTGTGACAATCTAGAGAAGGAACTACAGTGCAGTCTTCCTCTATGAAACAGCTTTGGGAAAAGACATTTAGTATTTCAGCCTTTGGTCTGTCATCCTCTGTTCCAAAACCATTTTTGTCACAGAGTGTCTGGACATTTTGTTTGATCCACCTACCACTTTGACATAAGACCAAAATTTCTTAGGATTTTCTGCCAAGTCAGTACATAGAACTTTACCAAGACCAGTTAGTTCCAGTTACCCTGTAAATAGCCACTACTATTACTTGGGAGCTATATACTGTAACTTGTATTGCAGTGCTTCAAACAGTTGCTCTAACCAGTATTTCCTTACATGTACAGCTCTAAATATGACATTATTTTTAACAAAAATAGCTGCACCACCTCTTTCCTTGTTGTCCCTAGAGTATTAGCTTGCAATGTTGTAGTTAGATTCTAAATGTAATAAGTTAATGCCATTTGTGACATGATGAGCATTGTTTATACAAATTCTGTCATTTATATTAACTGATAGCTGACCTACTTTGCTGCTAAGTCCCCTAATGTTTTGATGAAAGATGGACAGGTTAGACTCATTTGTAAAGGTGTCACTTATCTTGGGTGCTTCTTGCTCTCTGTATCTGTAGTTAAAAATACTTTCCGACTAGATATGTGCACTACTTTCCATCTGCTTGCTGCTCCTTGTGCAGTCTGTTTGGCTGTTGTGTTTACTTCTGTTGCTGCTGGTACTTCTTGTTCTTCTTCTTCTTCTTCTTCTTCTGCAGGTGATGTTATGCCTAAAAAATTCTTTGTGTATTTGTTGAACATGGCTTCCGCTTCCTCGTGGTGATCAAGTGGTAAAGTTATTTTTGGAGCTTGCAAAATTTGTTTCATTCACCTCCGTCCTTATTGGCTTGAACCATTGTGTAATTTACATCTATTTTAATATTTGATTGTTACTTTCTGTTTTAATATTTGATTGTTACAGTTCATAATTTGGAACTGATTGATGGCTTTACTGTCTGCTGCTCACCAAAAATGCTCTGTGATTAGCATTCAATTGGCACTTGTCCTAGTTTCTTCAATGTCCTGTGAAATACAAGTAAATATTTTATCAGCAAGTAACTCCTTTCCTGATGCATTTAAGTGAAGACCATGAGGTGTATAGAGCCTGTGTCATCATCATCATCATCATCATCATGATTTAAGACTGATTATGCCTTTCAGCGTTCAGTCTGGAGCATAGTCCCCTTATATAATTCCTCCATGATCCCCTATTCAGTACTAACATTGGTGCCTCTTCTGATGCTAAGCCCATTACTTCAAAATCATTCTTAACCGAATCCAGGTACCTTCTCCTTGGTCTACCCCGACTCCTCCTACCCTCTACTGCTGAACCCATGAGTCTCTAGGGTAACCTTGCTTCTCCCACGCTTGTAACATGACCTCACCATCTAAGCCTGTTCGCCCTGACTGCTACATCTATTGTGTTCATTCCCAGTTTTTCTTTGATTTCCTCATTGTGGACACCCTCCTGCCATTGTTCCCATCTACTAGTACCTGCAATCATCCTAGCTACTTTCATATTCATAACCTCAACCTTATTCATAAGGTAACCTGAATCCACCCAGCTTTCGCTCCCATACAACAAAGTTGGTCGAAAGACTGAACGGTGCACAGATAACTTAGTCTTGGTACTGACTTCCTTCTTGCAGAAGAGAATAGATCGTAGCTGAGTGCTCACTGCATTAGCTTTGCTATACCTCGCTTCCAGTTCTTTCACTATGGTGCCATCCTGTGAGAATATGCATCCTAAGTACTTGAAACTGTCCACCTGTTCTAACTTTGTTCCTCCTATTTGGCACTCAATCCATTTATACCTCTTTCCAACTGACATTACTTTCGTTTTGGAGATGCTAATCTTCATACCATAGTCCTTATATTTCTGATCTAGCTCTGAAATATTACTTCGCAAACTTTCAATCGAATCTGCCATCACAACTAAGTCATCCGCATATGCAAGACTGCTTATTTTGTGTTCACATATCTTAATCTCACCCAGCCAGTCTATTGTTTTCAACATATGATCCATAAATAATATGAACAACAGTGGAGACAGGTTGCAGCCTTGTCTTACCCCTGAAACTACTCGAAACTACTCTGAACCATGAACTCAATTTACTATCAACTATAACTGCTGCCTGACTATCTATGTAAAGACCTTTAATTGCTTGCAAAAGTTTGCCTCCTATTCCATAATCTCATAGAACAGACAATAACTTCCTCCTAGGAACCTGGTCATATGCCTTATCTAGATCTATAAAGCATAGATACAATTCCCTGTTCCACTCGTAACACTTCTCCATTATTTGCTGTAGGCTAAAGATCTGGTCCTGACAACCTCTAAGAGGCCTAAACCCACACTGATTTTCATCCAATTGGTCCTCAACTAATACTCGCACTTTCCTTTCAACAATACCTGAGAAGATTTTACCCACAACGCTGATTAAAGAGATACCTCTGTAGTTGTTACAATCGTTTCTGTTTCCATGTTTAAAGATTGGTATGATTACTGCTTTCATTCAGTCTGATGGAACCTGTCCTTACTCCCACACCATTTCAATTATCCTGTGTAGCCATTTAAGGCCTGACATTCCACTGTATTTGATGTGTTCCGACTTAATTTCATCCACCCCAGCCGCTTTATTGCACTGCAATCTATTGAACATTTTCTCCACTTCCTCAAATGTGATCCTATTTCCATCATCATTCCTATCCCATTGTACATCAAAATCTGAAACATTACTGATCGTATTTTCACCTACATAGAGCAACTCTTCAAAATATTCCCTCCATCTGCCCAAGGCATCAACAGGATTCACCAGCAGTTTTCCTGACCTGTCCAAAATACTTGTCATTTCCTTCTTACCTCCCTTTCGAAGACTGCTAATTACACTCCAGAATGGTTTTCCAGCAGCTTGAGCCAAAGTCTCCAACCTGTTTCCAAAGTCTTCCCGTGATTTATTCTTGGATGCTGCAACTATCTCTTTGGCTTTGTTTCTTTCTTCAACATAATTTTCTCTGTCTACCTGAGTTCTAGTATGTAGCCATTTTTGATACACCTTCTTTTTCCTTTTACAGGCTGCCTTGACTGTGTCATTCCACCAAGTTGTTTGCTTCATCCTACCTTTACACACTACTGCTCCAAGACATTCTTTAGCCACTTCTAGTACTGTGTCCCTGTACCTTGTCCATTCCTTTTCCAATGACTGTAATTGACTACATTCAACTAACTGGTACCTTTCTGAGATCACTGTTATGTACTTGTGCCTGATTTCCTTATCCTGTAGTTTCTCCACTCTTATCCTCCTACATATGGACCTGACCCCCTGCACTTTAGGCCTCACAATACCAATTTCACTGCAGATTAAATAGTGATCAGTGTCATCAAAGAATCCCCTGAATACATGTGCGTCCCTCACAGCTTTCCTGAATTCCTGATCTGTTATTATACGGTCAATGACAGATCTGGTTCCCCTGCCTTCCCACGTATATCGGTGAATGTTCTTATGTTTAAAAAAGGAGTTTGTGATTACTAAGCCCATACTGGCACAGAAATCCAAGAGTTGTTTCCCGTTCCTGTTGGCCTCCATATCCTCTCCAAATTTACCCATAACCTTTTCATACCCTTCTGTTCGATTTCCAATCCTGGCATTAAAATCATCCATGAGCAGAACACTGTCTTTGTCCTTTACTCTAACAACTACATCACTAAGTGCGTCATAAAAACTATCCATTTTATCTTGATCTGTCCCTTCACAATGTGAATATACTGACACAATCCTAATTTTCTTGCTAGATACTGTCAAATCTATCCACATCAGTCGTTCGTTTACATTCCTTATTGCAACTACGCTGGGTTCCATTTCTTTCCTGATGTAAATCCGTACACCCCATTGTGCTATTCCTGCTTTGACTCCTGACAGGTAGACCTTGTATTCTCCCACTTCCTCTTCTTTCTCACCCCTTACCCGAATGTCACTAACAGCTAAAATGTCCAACCCCATCTTACTTGCAGCCTCTGCCAGCTCTACCTTCTTCCCAGAGTAGCCCCCATACGTTGCCCGTGGTTCATGAACTAGGACGTGACAACAGGAACCCACACCATGAACCTGTGTTACAAAATATTTATGTCTATAACATCGGCATTCCAGAAATGAGCATATTTCCATGAAACAGTTGCTTACAAAACAAATTTTGTGGTTCACTGATGACCAACTCGGTAAATCATGATGCTGTGGGACATTCACAATGAGTACATTTATATGAGTTAAATTATTTACACATTTTTTCAGTTCTGTGTTAGCCTTGTATGTCTCATTTCTATAAACATTGTTGGGTCCTCCAAGCAATACAACAAAATCATCCTTAGTCAAACTAGTTACTTCACTTAATTTTGTTAGGTTTGTTAGTTCACATAATGGAGCACCAGGCTTCACAAATTCAGATGCCTTGATGATGTATTTTTCCGTTAACACTGCAGAAATTCACTGGCTGCGACTATCAGCTAACACACAGATTTTTTCATATTTTGCAATTTTCACTCTTGGAATATCAACTAGTAATTGTCTGTTTACTTTTTACAATTCATTTCCCAACTTTTTGGCTTCGGTTGGCATGGTCATTGAATCTTCAGTAGCGAACACAATAAGTTTTTATGCACTCGACATTGACTGTATATGCGCTAAAGTTGGACCGTTTTTACACACGGAAGTTTCAATGATATTTTGAAATTGTACTCCCTGGATACAGTTTTCTTCTGTTTTCCACTTGCCTGCTGAGGCTGAATCTTCTTGGTTCATCTGTGACTCACGTTTTCCAGAATAATGTTTCTTTATGTCCAGTTTTAGAGTGCCAATTATATGTTGAAAACTGGAAATATGTTCATTTAGCTGTGAAATGTTGTCCTTACAATTTACACATGTTTTATTTTTACCTTTTTCCATGGCAATACACAATTTACTTTTATGCTTGCTGCCTTGTACTTGCCACTGACACCTGTGTGCTTTTTTCAGATGTGCTGATCATACTTTTGTTGTTTGGTCTTGTGGAAGTGAGAATTTAAACAGATTTTTGAAACATCTGAATTAAATTCACCCAAATATCTGCTTCATAAAGCCCACAGAAAATGATGGCTGCCTTCCCTTCCTTGATGTGTTCGTCAAGAAGAAGGAAGATGGTACAGTAGGACATGCCATTTACAGGTAGCCAATGCACATCTATTTGTAACTTCAGACTAGTAGTTGTCGCCCTCCAGCACAGTGTGAAGGAATACTTCATACTTGGTTCATACGTATCACGCCACCTCAGATCGTGAAAGTTTGTTAGCTGAGCTGACTCGTTTCAAAATCACCTTTACCAGAAGGGTTATAATGAAAGACAGATCAGATGCACATTACACTAATGACTAACCATGAATCAGGAGAGTGATTAAAGCAACAATGTGGCACCTAAGTCTACAGCCTTTTTGCCTTACACAGTTAGCATTTCCAACAAGATTGGTCATAATCTGCAAAAGCATGGTGTGAAGTGTATTTTTTGAGATTAGAACCCTTTTATGGACTGCAAAGGATGTCCTCAGTTTACATATGTCAGGTCTCTAATGTATGTCTTGCAGTTGGGCGTGTCATACATTGGTCAGATTATCAGGCCTGTGGACAACCAGTGTATTGAGCATAAGTGTCACACACACTTACAATGTCTGAGGAGATCTACTGTTACAAAACACTGCCTATAGAATATACCAACTCAGAACTTCTGGCATGCGCTTCTAGTTATTGGGATACTGTTATTAAGGAAGCAATTGCGATTTAATTAGCAAACTGCCTTATAAATAGAGATGGAGCTTCTCCCTTGCTTCTCCCTTAATTTCTGCTTGGAATCCTGCTTTCTCACTGGTCAAATAACAGTGATACAGGGTTAATGCTAGCTGCTCACCTGTTGATAACTAATAGTCACTATTGATAACTTCTGATACTGATCATCTTTGGTTGTGTGGTGGTACTACTTGCTTATGGTGTGGGGGAGGGGGGGCAAAATGAGATTTTAAATTTTCCTGCAGAGCATTCTCTCATTGCATTTGTTCCAAAAAAAAAAAAAAAAAAAAAAAATGATGGGCTGTGTGCCCATCAAAATACTGACAGTTGTCAAAGAAACTATTCTGTTGAATTCCTGTAAATTGTTAGAATATTTATTGGTAACTTACCTCCAACAGTTTCTGAAGCCGAGGCTGTTGTTTTAACTGCCTTGTGGACTGTGGTATCTAAAGAAGTGCGTATTTTGCTAAACAGTGAGTTATCTTCTGCAAAACTAATGCTACCATTGCTAACTCGTTTTACAAATCTTTTTGTGTTGCCAGTCTCAGGCAGCACATTAGGATATCCTGTGTCATGAACCAACTCTAGAGTATCTCTCTTTGCTGCATCCTCTGCATCAATGGCCTGGAAAATAAAATCAATAATTTACTTTATTCTAACAACTACATAAACCTATTGGCAAAGAGAAACTGTTTTAGCCTTTTACCATTAGAACTGTCATCAAATGTGATAGTAAACAGATTCAATTTCTAATCTTAACAGACAGGACAGCCATTCTGCTTTTCTGGTCAAAAGTAAGATAGACATAGACGATCTGTTGAGCAAAATTGGCTATGTATTTAGCTAAGAACAGGGTTTAATGGAATCAAAGTCTAGATGAAGGTGATGAAGAAAGAACAGTGACTAGTTTAATACAAAAATTTAGAACAACACAGTAGTACAAGGCTAAAGAATTCTGCTATCTACAAAGTAAGATAACACAGGATGGCTGGGGGGGGGGAAAGGGTATGAGAAATACACATGTGCAAGCAAAGACAGCTATATTTGATAAATGAGGTCCTCTGTTAGTAAAAACTGATATGGAATTAATGAAGAAGTCCCTTAAAGTGCATGTCTGGAACATATCATTGTATGGAAGTAAGACATGTGCACTGGAAAATTTAGAGACAAAGAGAATGTAAGTGTCTGAAATATGGTGCTACTGAAGAATGTTAAACATTAAAAAGTAAGTATACCGGTCAGGTAAGAAATTAAGATGCACCAAAATGGATGAGTGGGCAAGAATCTATGTAAAACACAGGTTAGAGAGACAGGTTAGTGGGACAGCCTCTGGGCTGTGATGTGAAAATTTTAGTACAGACAAAGCATAGAACATTCAAACCAGTTTATAGACAGAGATTAGCACAGGGATAGGAAGAGATGAAGAAAGCATCAAACTGAAAGATTCACATTTAAATATTGCAAAACTCTGGTAGCAGGAAAATAATCTCTTTTTACTCTCTCACTGAAAGTACTAGTTTTATTATGTTTATTATGCACTACAGCAATGTTACACTGGCTGCCAGGTGCACCTCAGTGAAGACTAATAGACTATGGCATACTGGCAATGGCAGACAGTTTGTGTATGATGCTGGGAGTCCTGACTGGAGAAATTAAGTTCTGAGGTGTGACATGTCAGCTAACAGATAATTTTAATTACATTATAGTTTTGTTTTTCAGGGTAGTAAAGTAAAATCTATGAGTTTAGATATTAAAACTGAGAACAATCACTTAGAACAGTTAAATCCTGCTGCTTATTATTTTTCACCTTTGATAATGCTACCACTGCTAGGAGGTTCTGGTCGTATGTAAAGTATACTAGCGGCAAGACACAATCTTTGTCTTCTCTGCACAACAGCAATGGAAATTCTATTATGATAGTGCTGCTAAACAGAGTTACTAAACACAGCCTTCCAAAATTCCTTCACTAAAGAAGATGAAGCAAATATTCCTGAATTAAAATGAAGAGCAACTGCCTACATGAATAACTTAGAAGAAGACATCATCAGAATAGAGAAGCAGTTTACATTACATAATAAAGCAAGTCTTCCAGTCCAGAATGTACACCCATTATGTTCCTTTCAGAGTATGCTGATGCAATAGCTTCATAGTTAACAATCATATACAGCCATTCGCTTGACGAAAGATCCATACCCAATGACTGGAAAGATGCACACGTCGCACCAATATTCAAGAAAAGCATTAGAAGTAATCCACTACATTACAGGCCCATATCATTAACATTGATATGCAGCAGGATTTTGGAACATATATTGTGTTCAAACATTATGAATTACCTTAAAGGGAATGGTCTACAAACACTCAGTCAACACTGATTTAGAAAACATCATTCTTGTGAGACACAACTAGCTCTTCACTCACACAAAGTGTTGAGTGCTATTGACAAGGGATTCCAAATTGATTCTGTATTTCTACATTTTGACAAAGCTTTTGACACCATATCTCACAAGCAGCTTGTAATCAAATTGTGTGCTTGTTGAACATCGTCCCAGTTATGTGATTAGATTTGCGATTTCCTGTTGGAGAGCTCACAGTTCATAATACCTGACAGAAAGTCATTGGGTAAAACAGAAGTGATTTTTGTCATTCTCCAAGATAGTGTTATAGGCCCTCTGTTGTTCCTGATCTATATAAACAATTTAGGAGACAATCTGAGCAGCTGTCTTTGGATGTTTGCAGATGATCCTGTCATTTATCATAAAATAAAGTCTCATAAGACCAAAATAAACTGCAAAACAATTTAGATAAGATACCTGTAGGGTGTAAAAATTGGCAATTGACCCTAAATAATGACAATTGTGAGGTCATCCTCCACACGAGTGCTAAAAGGAATGCGTTAAACTTTGGTTACATGATAAATCAATCAAATTCAAAGACTGTAAATTCAGCTAAATAACTTGGAATTACAATTACAAACAACTTAAATAGGAAAGAACACATAAAAAATGTTCTGGAGAAAGTGTTTTACTGGCAGAGCACTTAAAAGATGCAACAGATCTACTAAAGAGACTGCCTACATTACGCTTGTCCATCCTCTTACAGACTACTGCTGCACAGTGTGGGATCCTTACCAGATAGGATTAACAGAATACATCAAGAATGTTCAAAAAGGGCAGTTCATTTTGTATTATTGAGAAATGGGGGGTGGGGGGTCACAGACATGATACAGTACTTGGAGTGGACTTTATAAAAACAAAGGCATTTCCTATTGCAGTGGGATCTTCTCACAAAATTTCAATCACCAGCCTACTAAGGGAGAAAATATCATCATAATAAAATAAAGGAAATCAGAGCTCTCACTGAAAGATGCAGTTGTTTGTTTTTTCCATGCACTGTTCAAGAGCAGAATAACAGAGAATTATTGTGAAGGTGGTTCGATGAAACCTCTGCCAGGCATTTAAGTGTGATTTGCTGAGTAGCCACACAGGTGTAGTTTAGATGTAGAACTCATTTTACAAATCTTTTTGAATAGCATGACCGCTAATTTCACTATCCATCTCTGACCATATTATGTTAAATAAACAATAAAAATGGGGAAATTGGTTTTGCCATTGGTACTTGATTTAGGTGAGATTATACTTTGACTATTCTTTCTATGCATTGTGAGTTGTTGATTTGGATTAGGGACTCCATGTAGCACAAACTGGGCACACTATTCACAAGCTTCACTTCATTTGGCAGTGAAACAATTGAGCACACTAAATGCAAAGCATCAATTCTTGATCACTAACCTGGAGTACAGAATGACCATGAACTTAATGGGGGCTTAAGAGGGAAACATATAACTACAGAAAAAGGACAAATACCTAATACTAAAATAAAAAAAATCTTGCAAGCTGAATTACATACAAAAGAAAACACAAAAATAATCTGCAGTATTATTAAAGTTCCAGGAAAGATGTATGCAAGGAGTGAAATAAAAACATAACAAGCTGAAACCATTATGAATAATGAGAGAGAGGGAGAAAGGAAACAAGAGCAGAGAGATTTCTGAGCAAAGATCTAAGGTACACATTTAAAAATTTGCAAGAACAGTAGAGATGACATTGAAGAGAGTGAAGGACTCCAACCTCTAGTTTAGTCAGAGTAATTATAGGCATGGAAATGCCACATTTGTTTATAGTTAGTAGATTTATATATGATCTTAAGCTAGTCAGTGTCAAACCTCAGACTTTCACTTCACCACTTCATAGTTGGTCACCTTGAAGCACTGTGCTGCTTCCCACATTGTGTTCATAGCAAATTTTACATTATTTCCTTTTTCCACTTTTTTTTCAATTAAAAAAAAAACAGCAATTTATGCTGTCTATAAATGATTAGTACTAAAGGAGTGTACTCACCAAATAGCTATTCAGTGTGTGGAATCCTTTAGTCCTAAATTATTTACATTCTGCCAGAAATTACATTACTAAATTTAAGTTGCATGTGAGATGTAAATTCCAACTAGTTTTTCATTATGGATATGAGCTGTGTTACTTGTTACATGGAGTACAAGTGACAGTGACTATGCAAATCAGTTTTGTTGAACTGTGCCAATCTATTATCTGGTTCTTGATATTAAGCAATGCCAACTGTAATTTAATTGCAAGTTCCGTACTTTTATTAAATGAAGAATAAAAATAGTTGAATTTAAGGAGTTTCAAAATAAGTAAAATAAAGGAAAGACAACCACTCATCTACAGCAAATCGAGGCATGGGGTACAGTAACACACAACAAAAAACAGCATTCACACTAGTTTTCAAGCACTAGCTCTTTTTCCAGCAATACATTCATACTCAAACACAAAACCACACAGACCCTGAAACTCATACTCCAGTGCCCATGGCAAGACTAATTATTGATACTTCATTAGTAAAAACAGTTGCCTGAGCTTATGGAAGTGGAAGGGGAGGGGGGGAGGATGCATGGACGGGGTAGGAAATAAGGTCACAAGGAGGGAGTAGCAGGAAAGAGGCAGATCTTTGGACAGTCACACGACAAGATGAGAAAAGAGGATGTAGGAAGTGGGAGAAGTGGGAGAGGAAGGGAACTGTGAGGGGGGGGGAGGAGAGAAAGGTGAAGATGAAGAGGGAAAGAGAGAAGGGATGAATAAGGGAGAGAGGAGAGTGAGAAAACAGAGGAAGATAGGAAGAGGGAGAGTGAGAATGCCCACTTGGGCGAGTGGGGAGGGGAGGAGTAGTGGGCGAAGGCAGTGTATGATCTGGATGGAGTGGTATGGACAAAAGAGAGAAGGGAAAAGGCAAAGTAAGGCAACGGGAAAAAGTTAGTGGAGGTTTAGGCCAGGGAGATTACAAAAGCGCAAGATGCCAACCAGCACGGATTTCGAAAACGTCGATCATGTGAAACCCAACTTGCGCTTTTCTCACATGATACACTGAAAGCTTTGGATCAAAGTAGTCAGGTAGATACTGCATTTCTTCATTTAACTCAGTACCACACCTACTCTTATTGTCAAAAGTACAATCATATGGGATATCAAGTGAAATTTGTGACTGGACTGAGGACTTTTTGGTAGAGAGGGGGCAGCATGTTATCTTGTATGGCGAGTCATCATCAGATGTAGAAGTAACTTCAAGTGTGCCAGTGAAGTGTGTTGGGAAACTTGTTGTTTATGTTGTTTATTAATGACCTTGCGGACAATATTAATAGTAAAATCAGGCTTTTAGCAGATGATACAGCTATCTATAATGAAAAACTGTCTGAAAAAAGCTGCATAAATATTCAGCCAGATCTTGATGAGATTCCAAAGTGGTGCAGAGATTGGCAACTTGCTTATATGTTCAGAGATGTAAAATTTTGCACTCCACAAAATGAAAAAAAAAAAAAACATATATCCTGTGACTATAATATCAATGAGTCACTGTTGGAATCGGCCCACTCACACAAATAACTGGGTGTAACACTTTGTAGGGAAATAAAATGGAACGATCAAGTAGGTTCATTCTTGGGTAAAACAGGTGGTAAACTTTAGTTTATTGATAAAATACAGGGAAGTGCAATCAATCTACAAAGAAAATTGTTTACATATCACTTGTGTGACCGGTTCTAGAATACTGCTCAAGTGTGTGGGACCAATACTAGATAGGACTAACAGGAGATATTGAATGTATGCACAGAAGGGCAGCACGAATGGTCACAGGTTTGTTTGATCCGTGAAAGAGTGTCACAGAGATACTGAAGGAACTTGAAGATCTACATATACTATCCAGAGAAAGTCTGTTAACAAAGTTGGACGAACCAGCTTTAAATGATGACTCTAGGAGTACGCTGCAACCCCCCTATGTCTCACTCACGTAGGGGTCATTAGAATAAAACTGGAATAATTACTGCACACACAGAGGCATTCAAACAATCATTCTTCCCATGCTCCATACATGAACAGAACAGAAAGAAACCCTAAGAACTGGTACAATGGGATGAACCCTCTGCCATGCACCCCACAGTGGTTTGCAGAGTGCAGATGTAGATGTAGATATGTCGGAGTGACAGTGCCCGTCTTCTTAGTTAGAGAAATTTGTGCAGGAAAGTAGTATCCAAACAGCCCACATTGTGAAGCAGCTGTTAAAATAATTTGTGTTGTGGTGTGTGGCATCTATATCAACATCTACATTATAACTCTGCAATTCACAATTAAGTGCCTGGCAGAGGGTTCATCAAATCACCTTCAAGCTATTTCTCTACCATTCCACTCTCAAATAGTGTGCAGGACAAACAAACACTTCAATCTTTCTGTGTGAGCTCTGATTTCTCTTATTTTATTATGAGGATAATTTCTCTCTATGTAAGAGGGCATGTCTACAATATTTTTGCATTGGAGAAGAAACCTGGTGACTAAAATTCCACAAGAAGACCCTGTTGCAATGAAAAATGTCTGTTTTATTGGTCTCCCCCCCCCCCCCCCCCCCCAGTTCACATATTATGCCCATGGCACTCTACCCCCTGTCCACAATAATGCAAAATGAGCTGCCCTTCTTTCAACTTTTTTGATATCCTACTTGAAAACTGGCAAATGTGATGAACTGTGATCATTACACCATTGTGTAACATTTGCATGCAATGGGGAAGGTCCAAATATCAAGTGAATGGATTACCCATGCTCTAAGCCACAATCACAAAAATCAGCGGGTGGCCATAAGTACATCTCTGCTTGGTCGTCATCAATTGGCTTGTGAACACCAACAATTCCTACCCTGTGTCATAACTGGTGATAAGAAATGGTGTCTTTATGCTAACATAAGGAAAAGAAAGGGCTGGTTGAACCCAAACAAAGCAGCAACTCCTCATACAAAGACATGCACATATCCACAAAACATAATATTATTTGTCTGGTGGGAAAGCAATGGTGTGGTGTACTACTAATTGCTTCCCCAAGCTGTAACCATCACTGCTGACATATATTGTTAATGACTGAGATGTCTTGCAGATGTCATCCAAGAACAATGGCCAGGAAGAGTGCGTGAAGTGATGCTACTCCACGACAATGTCTGCCCACATTCTGCTAGACTGACAAAACTCACTATACAGGACTCAAGTTGGGAAGTCATTCTGCGTCCACCTTATTCACCTTATCGCGTGCCCTCAGATTTTCACCTTTTCTGCTCTCAATCAAAAATCCTTCAGAGAACTTTCTTTCCAGATGAAAATGCATTCTGAACGTTGCTCAACAAATTCTTTGCCTAACCATGTCATTTCTACAGTCGTGAATTGAAAAGTTACTGCCGGCCGGGGTGGCCGAGCGGTTCTAGGCGCTACAGTCTGGAACTGCACGACCGCTACGGTTGCAGGTTCGAATCCTGCCTCGGGCATAGATGTATGTGATGTCTATAGGTTAGTTAGCTTTAAGTAGTTCTAAATTCTAGGGGACTGATGACCCCAGTAGTTAAGTCCCATAGTGCTCAGAGCCATTTGAACCATTTTTTTGAAAAGTTACTCCAGCATTGGGCGACTGTTGCAAATAGTGAAGGAGAATATATTATTGATGACTAAAATCTCTGTTATAGGTATGTGTTGTGTTTATTAAACTAATGGAAAAACACTAAAAACTTATACACCAACCCAATATTTTGTTTTTACAGCCTTTAGATGTGTGTGATTTATTGTGTAACTGTAACTTAGTAGATTTCTTTTAGTACTCATATTTGGCAACAGAATGGTCAAGTCAGCAGTTTGCCACAATTTGGTGATGACCATTCATGCCCACATAGAATGCTGTACAGTAACTGCAGCATAACTGACCATGGCTGGTTTCACATGTGGCCCTGCCTTTTACTGGGTAAGAAATATCTGTGGATGGACTGCAGTGGGAGGTGGTGGGTTGTATATGGGATAGGTCTTGCAACTGGGCTGATCACAAGGGAATGACCCATGGGGTGCAGGATTGGAAGTAGGATTGGAATAGGGCTGGACAAGAACATTCTGAAGGTTTAGTTGGTGACGGAACACTACTTCAGGGGATGTGGGTAGGATTTTGGATAGGATATCCATCAACTCAGGGCATGACATGAGGTAGGTGTAGTCCTGTTGAGGACATGGTGGTACTGGAGAGCTCCTGATTTCCAATGCAGATGTGGTGTCCACAGACGGTGAAGCTGTAAGGAAGAGATTTTTTGACGTGGAACAGATGACAGCTGTCGAAGTGGAGGCACTATAGGTGGTTGGCACACTTGATATGATCAGAAATATTTATGGAGCCATCTGAGAGGTGGAAAGCAACAGCTATGAATATGGCTTGATGAATTGAGAACAATCAGGTGGAGTGGATTTGGGAGTAGGTATTGAGTCTATGGAGGAAAGAGCAAATGTTGTCCTTGCTGTGAGTCCAGACCATGAAAATGTCATCGATGAATGTGAACTAGACAAGAGGTTTTAGATGTTGAATGGATACGAAGGATTCCCCCAGATGGCCTATAAATAAGTTTTAAAATGTGTCATATTTGGAACACAACTGAAAGAAGGACAAGAAGTAAAATGGTGAGCATTCTATCAATCAATGTAACTGCTGACAATTGTTGTAAGAATCTTTATATTCTTATGACAGAATGGCAATTAATTAATTAATCTTTATACTACTAGCAATACACAAAAGTTGCTATATCACAAGTCTTGCAAGTAAAACATATAACCGCTAACTGGTTCTTCATAGAAATACTCCACATCTTTTAAGTAATTCAACAAAAGAAATATGGTAGTACAAATATCAGGACTTGTGATGAAGAGAATCTGAATTTACCACAAAGTCCAGCAGTTCTGAATAGCTATATATGACGGTAGTATCTGTTCCAGAACGAACAGTTACCATGGATGACCATCCAGCTTTGCTAGAAATGAAATGATAATTAAATGGACACCCTAGCTGCAAACAGGCGTTGATGTACTTCATTGGGGACATGTTGAAAATGTGTGCCCCGACCGGGACTCAAACCCGGGATCTCCTGCTTACATGGCAGACGCTCTATCCAACTGAGCCACCGCGGGCACAGAGGATAGCGCGTCTGCAGGGACTTATCCCTTGCACGCTCCCCGTGAGATCCACATTCCCAACATGTCCACACCACTACATTCGTAGTGCACCTAATCGATGTTTGCCCATCATACTCAGTACTCGTGGCAGATTAATCTACCAAGTCCCGTACGAGTTCGGGCATAGCGTGTGCGTTCGCACAAGAAGGTCAAAAAATCATTTCATTTCTAGCAAAGCTGCACGGTCATCCACGGTAACTGTTCGTTCTGGAACAGATACTACTGTCATATATAGTTAAAAAATATGGCTTCCCGGCCATTGACCTTCTTGTGCGAACGCACACGCTATGCCCGAACTCGTACGGGACTTGGTAGATTAATCTGCCACGAGTACTGAGTATGATGGGCAAACATCGATTAGGTGCACTACGAATGTAGTGGTGTGGACATGTTGGGAATGTGGATCTCACGGGGAGCGTGCAAGGGATAAGTCCCTGCAGACGCACTATCCTCTGTGCCCGCGGTGGCTCAGTTGGATAGAGCATCTACCATGTAAGCAGGAGATCCCGGGTTCGAGTCCCGGTCGGGACACACATTTTCAACATGTCCCCAATGAAGTACATCAACGCCTGTTTGCAGCTAGGGTGTCCATTTAATTACCATTTCATTTCTAGCAAAGCCGCATGGTCATCCACCGTAACTGTTCGTTCTGGAACAGATACTACCGTCAAATATAGTTAAAAAATATGACTTCCCGGCCATTGACCTTCTTGTGCGAACGCACACGCTATGCCCGAACTCGTACGGGACTTGGTAGATTAATCTGCCACGAGTACTGAGTATGATGGGCAAACATCGATTAGGTGCACTACGAATGTAGTGGTGTGGACATGTTGGGAATGTGGATCTCACGGGAAGCGTGCAACGGATAAGTCCCTGCAGACGCACTATCCTCTGTGCCCGCGGTGGCTCAGTTGGATAGAGCGTCTGCCATGTAAGCAGGAGATCCCGGGTTCGAGTCCAGGTCGGGGCACACATTTTCAACATGTCCCCAATGAAGTACATCAACGCCTGTTTGCAGCTAGGGTGTCCATTTAATTATCATTTCAGTTCTGAATAGGCTTTTCCCAGAACAATTCTAAAAACTGAAATGCACATACTTTTGCAATTAATATTAAAGTATTGGTATAGTGTACTTTGTTGTTAGCCACACTGAAACAGTACAAAATTTTATATAGTAATATTGCTATTCAAAAAATGTATATTGTATACAATAAAGAGACAATATGTTAGCAATGAAAACATGGGAAACAGTCAAAACTTAAAATGAGTAGAAAAACTGGTGAAAGAAATGTAATGTGTATCCAGTATTTAAAAAATCACACATTTTTGTCAAAGGAAACATCATATTTACAAAAGAGTAAAATTATTAGCTATACAAAGAAATGTGCACCATATATTCTTTATTTCATCACCTATTACAGAGTAGACACAAGTATTTGCCACAAGAAAACATCTGAAATAATGAGGACATTGTCCACAATAGAAAATTAGTTCCAGAATGAGATTTTCACTCTGCAGCGGAGTGTGCGCTGATATGAAACTTCCTGGCAGATTAAAACTGTGTGCTCGACCGAGACTAGAACTCGGGACCTTTGCCTTTCGTGGGCAAGTGCTCTACCATCTGAGCTACCGAAGCACGACTCCGCCTGGTCCTCACAGCTTTACTTCTGCCAGTTTTTTAGAAAATTAGTTATAAAATAAGGATTTATAAAAACAACAGAAACTTCATAGTAAAATTAGGACCTAGAAACACAATGGAAAGTTAGTAATGAAATAATGATCAGGAAACTGTTCATGCAGTGAGCAAAGCAACTGAGTTAATAATACATAACATGATCCGAAGAGGCTTAATGGAACACGAAGGCCAACTCACCACAACTTGAGAGATTGGACGGAATGGATTTTCTATGGCCACATCACCATCACTGGACTGATGCTCCTGATGATTTACATCAAGTCCTCCATTGTCATTTGCTATTTCTCCTCTTTCTTGTCTTAGTTTCTGTACTCTTTCCAGCCTTTCTTTCTTTGCTTCATCATCTAGCATTTTTTGTTCTGTGACATCTCTCTCAACACGAGCATTTAGGTTTTGATAGTTACTTATTATACAGTTCATAAGCCATCTGCAATCACAAAAGTTCCATGTATTTATGGCCTGTTTATTGGCTGGCAATAATGAATTCAAGAAGAGTGCTGTTTTGCTAAAAACTTGAAATGGAATGAAATCAGTTCACAGCATGCTCTACTGGTAAAAGAAGACATACAGTGATTATCAAATTATGAATACTTAAATTTATATATAAATGAAAGGAAATAAACATGTCTGACTAACTCACACGCTCCTTAGTGCTACTTTCAAGTAATTTTCTAAGTAATTTTATGTTGTCACTAGACTTGGTATTCCTGAGAACTAATAAAAAAATTGAGGCATAAGGAACATATTTTAACAACAGAGAAGTGGGGTGATTAATAATTCTTTTTACTTTAAATTCAGTCTCACGTTACACAAATGGTATCATTAGCCATTTCAACTACTTAGCAAGTCATCAAAGTACAAATGAACAGAATACAGAGTCAGTCATGATGTAATGGACAGTGTGAACATTTCTCCTGACCTGTTCCGTTGTACTTTGATCCATTACTATGTAACATTCAAGTTATCTGACGGTGACTAGCAAAGAAGATGAAACTTGTACAGATACCTGTTGGATGACCTGAGGATGAAATACACAACAAAAAATCATTTACAATATATCACCATGTTCCCCTACAACAGAATGCCTAGTCTGTGTGCAGTCATTCTTGTGAATAGTTGGAGGAGAATCCTCAAGTACATAAAGAGTATTTGACAAATAATCTGCTTTTGGGGAGAAGTGCCAATAATGATGAAATCAGACAAAACTAGTGACTTTAACATGTGTGTTACTTCTAACAGCTATAGGTATATTCTTTTTACAACATAAAATGTGCACCACATATAAGAGAATATCAGAAAAAGGACTCAAAATAAAATATGTTTTGCACATTTAACTGCAAAAGTTGCACAGGGATCACGTGTGACATCCTGTCTCTCACACACTATTACGACAGCTGAAGTTGCACCCTTTGAAAGCAAATGTGTCCTGTTTATGTCCTCCATATAGAAGTGTTCTCTACTGTTTCATGACCACAAAATTTTCATTCCCTGCTTAGCTTCTTCACCATATTTTATGCCTCAGGCTTCTGTATGTGAGCTTAGTTGTTAAAGGTGAGAACTGTTGCATTTCAATGTATAGACTGAGTGCTACTAAAATAAAAGAAAATTTGAGTGATACTTGCTGACCATTAGTGGTGGCTTTCGGAGAACTGCTGCTAGACATTTTGCAGCAATTATATATTTTATATCCTTCTTGGATAACAAATACATAAAAGAACACCAAAATGAAATTATTGCAAAATAAAGGTACAAGGAATGCAATGAAGCAAGAAAAGTAGAGAAAAAGGTTGAAGGAAACAGAATTGTTTAAGAATTAAGAACAGAAGGTTCCCATGGCTTCCCATGGCTAGTGACAGGAAAGACAAAGCAAATCAGGAAGTAAATTAGATGTGGTAGACATAATGCTTTACATACAAATTAAGATGCCAATATGGCCTACACTGATATGAGCAGTTCACTCATGGGAATCATCAACACTATTATTAATATTATCAAAAGGAAAAGTCACATGAGAAAATTATAAAATTACAAGAAGGCAGAATGGCTTGCCAGTACTTACTCTTAAGTAATGTCAATAAACACATATAAAGGAAGGAAGAACTATCGTAAACAGAACTATTTGTTATTTCCTTGATACCACAACAAGTGAATCCCTCTCAACACTGATCTTCCCTAAACTATCCTCCTTTTACCCTGCAGATGGAACAGTCTGTTCTGAAAGCTAGGATGGTTTTTTCCACTTTTACATTCAGCATTTCTTAGAAAGTTGATTATTAAAACTATCATATCTATCATATCTAAACATCCAAATTAATGATATAAATTAATAGAGGGAAACATTCCACGTGGGAAAAATATATCTAAAAACAAAGATGATGTGATTTACCAAACGAAAGCGCTGGCACGTCAATAGACACACAAACAAACACAAACATACACACAAAATTCAAGCTTTTGCAACAAACTGTTGCCTCATCAGGAAAGAGGGAAGGAGAGGGAAAGACGAAAGGATGTGGGTTTTAAGGGGGAGGGTAAGGAGTCATTCCAATCCCGGGAGCGGAAAGACTTACCTTAGGGGGAAAAAAGGACGGGTATACACTCGCACACACACACATATCCATCCACACATATACAAACACAAGCAGACATATTTAAAGACAAAGAGTTTGGGCAGAGATGTCAGTCGAGGCAGAAGTGCAGAGGCAAAGATGTTGTTGAATGACAGGTGAGGTATGAGTGGCGGCAACTTGAAATTAGCGCAGATTGAGGCCTGGTGGATAACGGGAAGAGAGGATATATTGAAGAGCAAGTTCCCATCTCCGGAGTTCGGATAGGTTGGTGTTAGTGGGAAGTATCCAGATAACCCGGACGGTGTAACACTGCGCCAAATGTGCTGGCCGTGCACCAAGGCATGTTTAGCCACAGGGTGATCCTCATTACCAACAAACACTGTCTGCCTGTGTCCATTCATGCGAATGGACAGTTTGTTGCTGGTCATTCCCACATAGAATGCATCACAGTGTAGGCAGGTCAGTTGGTAGATCACGTGGGTGCTTTCACACGTGGCTCTGCCTTTGATCGTGTACACCTTCCGGGTTACAGGACTGGAGTAGGTGGTGGTGGGAGGGTGCATGGGACAGGTTTTACACCGGGGGCGGTTACAAGGGTAGGATCCAGAGGGTAGGGAAGGTGGTTTGGGGATTTCATAGGGATGAACTAAGAGGTTACGAAGGTTAGGTGGACGGCGGAAAGACACTCTTGGTGGAGTGGGGAGGATTTCATGAAGGATGGATCTCATTTCAGGGCAGGATTTGAGGAAGTCGTATCCCTGCTGGAGAGCCACATTCAGAATCTGATCCAGTCCCGGAAAGTATCCTGTCACAAGTGGGGAACTTTTGTGGTTCTTCTGTGGGAGGTTCTGGGTTTGAGAGGATGAGGAAGTGGCTCTGGTTATTTGCTTCTGTACCAGGTCGGGAGGGTAGTTGCGGGATGCGAAAGCTGTTGTCAGGTTGTTGGTGTAATGCTTCAGGGATTCCGGACTGGAGCAGATTCGTTTGCCATGAAGACCTAGGCTGTCCCATGCCACTTTCCTTGATGTTGACCTCCACCTGTCCAATGGCCAGCTTCACACGTCCGTCCACATCAAACCCACCAACAAGCAGCAGTACCTCCATTACGACAGCTGCCACCCATTCCACATCAAACGGTCCCTTCCCTACAGCCTAGGTCTTCATGGCGAATGAATCTGCTCCTACCCTTGTAACTGCCCCCGGTGTAAAACCTGTCCCATGCACCCTCCCACCACCACCTACTCCAGTCCTGTAACCCGGAAGGTGTACACGATCAAAGGCAGAGCCACGTGTGAAAGCACCCACGTGATCTACCAACTGACCTGCCTACACTGTGATGCATTCTATGTGGGAATGACCAGCAACAAACTGTCCATTCGCATGAATGGACACAGGCAGACAGTGTTTGTTGGTAATGAGGATCACCCTGTGGCTAAACATGCCTTGGTGCACGGCCAGCACATCTTGGCGCAGTGTTACACCGTCCGGGTTATCTGGATACTTCCCACTAACACCAACCTATCCAAACTCCGGAGATGGGAACTTGCTCTTCAATATATCCTCTCTTCCCGTTATCCACCAGGCCTCAATCTGCACTAATTTCAAGTTGCCGCCACTCATACCTCACCTGTCATTCAACAACATCTTTGCCTCTGCACTTCTGCCTCGACTGACATCTCTGCCCAAACTCTTTGTCTTTAAATATGTCTGCTTGTGTCTGTATATGTGTGGATGGATATGTGTGTGTGTGCGAGTGTATACCCGTCCTTTTTTCCCCCTAAGGTAAGTCTTTCCGCTCCCGGGATTGGAATGACTCCTTACCCTCCCCCTTAAAATCCACATCCTTTCGTCTTTCCCTCTCCTTCCCTCTTTCCTGATGAGGCAACAGTTTGTTGCAAAAGCTTGAATTTTGTGTGTATGTTTGTGTTTGTTTGTGTGTCTATTGACGTGCCAGCGCTGCGGTTGGTAAGTCACATCATCTTTGTTTTTAGATATATATCTAAACATCCTGTATTTATTTCTGGGTACTTATGGTGACGTGATATTGCAGCTCTCTGTGCCATCACAAAGACTCAGTAACCCTTACCCTGCTAATCCACAAATACAGTAAATGTGGTAATAGAGGCAGGAATCTTACAGTGACTTACTTCATAACTATGTAATAGAAGACAAAAGTAATTGTCTCTTCAAATGAGTGACCTGCCCGTCCTCTGTAACCCTCCCCAACCTATACTTCTCTCCTTCCCAATAAACTATTAGTTCCAAAGGTAGGTTGTGTGTTTCATTTTGTGATGTGCTATTGATGTGAATGTTCCTGTATTTCCTGTAAACCATTAAGTAGAATAGAATGCAAAGGGCTGCACAATAAGAGTTGCTCAGAGTTAAAAATGGCACATGAGTGTAAAAGTCTAGGAGGCCCCAGTAAAAGGAATACTGCTTTTATTTAGTGTTGAGAGCTGTAGAGGAGCAGCAGTGTTTTGACAGCAAGCATGAGCTATAAAGATATCAGAGGCTGATACTAGAGAAAATGGAAGGAGGAAATATGCTGACAAACTTAGGACAATGTGTGTTAAGTGGGCATGGTGATTTAATCTGCCGGTTACTTGATACTTTACACACTAAAAAATAGAAAGAGTATTACAAGTGATACAACACACATTAGAGGAAGGAGAAGGAGCAATGTATGTTATGAAAAATAGGAAAGTGGAGATTGAATGTCATCTGTTGATATACTGTGGCATTTGATGAGGGCAAATACCAGTAAAAATAGTTTTAACTTAAATGGGAGTTATAACTTAGAACTGTGTGTCAAACTGTGATATGTTGATTGTGGAGCCAAGCTCTACCATCCAAGCCATAGCCAGTCCCAAGCCCGGTTGAGAAAGGAGGAGGGGGAGGAGTAACACCTCGTTAAAAAAAAACCTTGGTTCACCAGGCCCGGGTGATAGTACCTCGTGAGGGCCCCTTGCCAGGGATACGGCAGCGAAGGCGGAGAAGATGGACTTCGGTACGGTGGAGATGGTGGAAGAGGCAGCCTCTTGTCCAAGGCCAAAATGGACAGAGGGCACGACGGTTCCACATGTTATTGGCGGCACCCTGACAGCATCTGCTCCACTTGTTAGTGGCAGCTGAGTAAATAATATTCCAGGCTAACAACCTGGTGTTACTTCGGGAATTCAGGGATGACCTTGGATTCCCTACTCTTTACAATTTACAGGTTCAAGTCGCAATATGGAAAGTTCGCACAATGGATGCTCTACCCCAGGTGGTAACTCTGATGAGGAATCCACCATTACATCATGTAATGCAATGGGACTTAGGATTCTGGGGAGTCCCAACATTTGCGGTGAAGAAAAGATGAAATATATAGAAAAGCCTTCCAAGTTTCAGTTCAAGAAAAAGTACTACTTTGGAACCTTAAATGTAAATTCTCTTCTGAAAACTGGGAAACAGAAGAAATTAGAATTATTTCTGCAGAAGAACGATATACAGATTATAGCAGTTCAGGAAACACGATTCTTAGATGAGGATGTAGTTGATACACAACATTATAGAATTTATAAAGGGAAACCACCAGTGAGAATAATTGAAAATATGCCAATGTTTGGAACAGCATTTTATGTAAACAAAAAGATGTAGATAGTGTAATAGAATTTAGCTCAAATTCAGAAAGGATATCCATGTTAACAATGAAGTGCAAGAATAAAAGTTACACCCTCATAAACTGTCATGCAGTTATAAATGCTGACAACAGAAGAAATCTGGAGAAAGTAAATAAATTCTGGAACCTTTTAGAATCTGAAATTTCTATCATACCTAAAAAGAACGTTAAAATACTTCTTGGTGACTTCAATGCGCACATTGGGAGGGAAAAGAAATTTAGAAATATTGTAGGTGAATATCCAGCACACTCAAGAACAAACAGAAATGGTGAAAGACTGATCAACATGTGTAAAATGTTCCAGTTAAAACAAATGTCCACACATTTCTGCAAACTGCCAAGAAAAGCCAAAACCTGGAGACATCCAAATCCAAACCTAGGTGAATTTCAACTGGATCACATAGCCATATCTAAAAGGTATATCACGGAAATTATGAATGTTAAAATAGTCAGAAATGGGGAATTCGATTCAGATCATTATCTCTCTAAGATTAAAATAAAATTTCTCCGATCTAAACTAAAAAAGGCAACCAAGAAAGTGATCAGATACAACACCACTACAGCTAATATTACTAAAGATAATATAGAAAAATTTAGAGAAGAAACTGAGACAAGTAAAGAAGGTGATTGGCGTGACCTCCAGATGAAAATAACTCAAGCAGCAGAGAAAACTTTAGGATTAGCCAAGAATAAAAAGAAGACATGGTGAAATGAAGAGTGTGAAGAAGCAGAGCTCAAAAATGGAGAAAATGGAGATGTTCGAAAAAAGAGGAAGACCTTGAACAATTCAGACAACAAAGAAAAGAAACGTCAAAAATAATCCGGAAAATCAAAAGGAACTTTGAAAATTTTCAGCTTATTGAAATAGAAGAAAATTTCACCAAAAATAATTCTAGAAATTTTTACCAAACCTTTAAACACATACTTAAAGGATATGAGGCACCAAGTATTTGTTTCAAAGATGAAAATGGCAAAATAGGATTAAATAATAAATAAAATTGTGAAATTTTAACAAATTTTTTTGAAAAGTTGTTAAACCATCCAATTACAATAGATAAATTAGAATTTCCAGTGTCACTTCAAAATCTAGAGGAAGATTTCCCACCAACAGAGCTAGAAATTCATGAAGCCATCAAAACACTCAAAAACAATAAAGCAAGTGGTGAAGACTCCATTACAGCAGAATTATTGAAGTCGTCAGAACCAAAAATCATAAAGGATCTACAGCTGCTTTTTGAAACATTTGGAAGACTGAAAAGATTCCAGTTGAATGGAAAACAGCATTAATCCACCCACTACATAAAAAGGGAGATGAACAAAATGTCAGTAATTACAGAGGAGTGTCACTTCTGCCAGTGGCATACAAAATGTTATCAAAAATTCTCCTCAACAGAGTGGTAGATACTTTAGACAAACAACTAGGAGAATATCAGGGTGGTTTTCGAAAGGGAAGATCCTGTGCCAAACAAATTTTTAACTTAAAGTCAATAATTCGCCATAGAATGTTAACCAGCAAACCAATACTAGTGTCATTTATAGATTTCAAGAAAGCATTTGATTGTATAGACAGAGAAATGATAGATAAGGTCATTAGAGAATTTGGTTTTAAATCGAAACTAGCAAATATAATTCATGAAACACTAACAGGTACAGTATCTAAAGTCAAATTTATGGGAGAAGTATCTCAGCCTTTTGAAATAAAAACTGGTGTTAGACAAGGTGATGGTTTATCACCTTTACTGTTTAACTGTGTTCTAGAAAAAACTGTAATGATCTGGAATTCGGAGCTAAAAAATCACAAATTGAACCAATAACTCTGGCAAGGAAAACAAATGGAATTAAGGTAAACTGCTTGGCTTTTGCGGATGATTTTGCAATACTTTCAGAAAACCTGACAGAAGCAGTTACTCAAATAAACATTCTGGAAAAATTAGCAAACAGAACTGGTCTCAAAATTTCAGCTGAAAAAACAAAATTCATGACAAATATAAAAAAAATGCACCAAAATACATAGAAACACAAATAGGTAAAATAGAGTGAGTAAATAAATTTAAATATCTTGGAGAAACTATACAACAGAATGGACTAGAAAAATCTGCAATAGATGTAAGAATTAACAAAATGGAAAGAGCATATGGTTTGACCAAAAATATTTACAACAAGAAATGTATATCTAGAAAAACAAAACTAAAACACTACACCACAGTGGTATGACCAGAATGTTTATATGGATCTGAATGCCTAACAATGAACTATAAGATGGACAAACTAGAGGTACTGGAAAGAAGAATTATTAGAAAAATAATGCGTGCAATGAAAACTGCAGATGGTTGGAAAATAAGACGTAATGAGGAGATCTACAAAAATATAGAGAAAATATCTGAAGTAATGGCCAAACGAAGATTAACCTTTTTTGGACATATCTACCGAATGGATGGAAATAGACTAACAAAACAAATACTCCTATATTTCTGGAAGAAGAAATCGACAATAGCATGGATTACAGAAGTGAAAAAAAGAGCTTGAAAGAAACAACATCAAAGAATCAGAAATAGCAGAAAGAAACCGTTTTAAAAACAAATACTAAATTTGGAAGGATTTCAAAGCAGAAGAAATAAAAAATCGGGAATAACATGGACAGAAGAAAGGAAGAGACTTCATGGGGAGAAAATGAGGGAATACTGGAAAAATAGGAAACAACAACAAAGGAAGAGAAGAGGAACTGAAGTTGTTAACGTGATCCTAGTTGGTCAATTCATTTGTAAAAAATAATAATAATAATAATTGGAGGATTGCCTCACACATAAATGAGTCTGTTATTAAATCAGCGACTGTTGTGTAAGGTCCGTTGTGACATCTGTTACTGAATTGAATCCTCTTGACACTAACTTTATGACATAGGACTTAGTCTTGCTCCAGCAGCTATAAATCAAGAAAAGATATGGGAAAGTATTCCCATATCTCTCTTCAGGCAGTCTTATCAGAGGTATTTGAGAAAGTTGTTGATATCCCCATACAAAATTTCAAATGATCAATTTGATTTCCAGCAGAAAAAAATACTGTAGATGTTGTAAATAATTTTGATAAGATCAGCACATCACAAGAAAAGAACAACACAGTTGAAGGAATCCTCTATGACCATACCAAATACATGAGTTCATTAAATCATACCTTGCTGTACACAAACTATGTAAATGTGGAATTAAAGACAGCTCTCTGTAGTGGCTAATTTTTTGCATCTGTAACAAGAGAAAAATAGTAATTGTCACTTCACACAACCGATGAACAATCAGAAAAGGTGTCCCTCAAGTTTGTGGATATATGTTTTATCTCCATTCAAATTTACAGTTGTTATAGTCCCCTGTTTCCCAAATAGCTTGCTTGACCTGGTAAATGGTTTTTCCATCCCATTGATTGCACTGCAGAAATTAACTCTTTCTGCTTCACATCACATTGATAGTTTACCCCTGCAGGGTCTTCTAAAATAAATCGACTCTATTTCTATTTGTGTGACATTATGGTATAAGTATTAGATACAAACATTCATGGCCTTCATTGCACTGTGGACTTTTACTATGCACTTAATTTTTCCCTCAAAAGTTGTGCTCAAAATTAGAATTAATTAAAATACACTACATTTCACTTTCGGTGTGCTTAGGCAATGGAGGGCGCTAACAGCTTGTTTGGGGATGGGTAGTAGATGAATATGTGACCCTCGCAACAGAGTAGTAACCGCTGATTTGGTACACATGACAATGTGAATATAATTTTTTAGCAGTTTTCCAAGCCAATTTATATGATGTTTTAATGCAGAACCATGATGGTATCTAGCCACAGAAACACTGCCACCAGCTACAGAAATCAATTATTATTACAACTGTTCTAACAAAGAACTAATATCCTGATTTATCAAATCAAAATGTACAATTAAAGTTGACAAAAAAGCAATTCGTGTACCAACTATGAACTCACTGTTTATAAATATGTATCTCTTATTAATATCTCTCTGTATAATTCCTTTAAGTCACAGCAATGCTGGTTCAAGAACATTTTTCCACACAAGCTGCATTTGGTACATCTGGTACACCTGCTCCTCCCATCCCTCAGACATTAGCTGCCTTTCCTTGGACTTAAATAAAAATCTAGAGATTGCAGAAATCAGCAGGCATTCCTCTGTAGTAGAAATAAATTTCTAAATCTTATTCCAATGTTAAATATTGAAAGAAGAAAAAATTCATCTCCGTTTAAGGTAATTCCTTTGATTTTCAAAACCCGTTAGTGAAAGCAGAAAGAACCAGACACTTAGTATTGTCCTAGCTTTGAAAAAATACAGTAGCTATTGAACTGAGTGAAAGGAATGAAAATATAAAATTTCTGTTCTATCTTTAGTTTAGTAATGGCGTTCTTTAAGTATAACAGTGGAAAGTTTATGTTGGAATATCAACAATATTATGAAAAGTATAGACTGCTACTCACCGTAAAGATGACATTGAGTTGCAAACAGGCACAACAAATGGACTGTTACACATTGAGCTTTCAGCCAAAGCCTTCTTCAGGAAGGAAAAGAAAAACACACACATTCAAACAAGCAAGAACACCACACACACACACACACACACACACACACACACACACACACATGACCGATATCTCCGGCCCCTCCAGCCAGATTCTGGCTTGCTTGTGAGAATGTGTGTGTGTATTTTCCTTTCTCGAGAAGGTTCTGGCTGAAAGCTCACTGTGTAACAGTCTTTTCATTGTGCCAGTGTGCAACTTAATGTGTTATCTTTACAGTGAGCAGCAATCTATCCTTTTCGTAATATTGTTGGTAATTCTTTAAGTCTACAATTTTTCTGTGTTACATCTAATAAAAGTGTACTTCAATCATAAGAGTGGATTCATTCTATTCAACGTCGGGCGTAGTGCATTTATACCCACATTGGTGACCCCATTTTTCCATTGATTGTGTTATTTCACCACTCTACACCATTTATCTTTGAGAGTCATTGGCATAAACAGTTACAAACAATGGACCAGTTTAATACCAATGTTCCATCAACACCGTTCATGCCAGGTAGAGTGTGTGTGACACGACCATGTCCATCTGTGCAATTGCAGCCACAAAATCATTTTGTGATGCTGCTGAACACATCAATTCATGAACTTAACCCTTGTGAGATAATACCACCACGGTGGGAACACCATGCCATGCTGCTGATTCTGGATGCCACTTTCCCCAGCTCCTATGGCCCCACATTCAGTTCGTCGCAAGGACTTGCACCAATCAAACATGAACATCACTCACTTCCAACATTCCAACCAGTATGTCATCAGCTTTTCATGCAAGAACTTTGTCATTCTGTTGAGTGATCAGTCCATTCACAGTTATGTTTTCAAATGGCTACAGCCATTGCAGCTACACCTGTCATCCCTTTGCCCTCCCCCCTCCTTCCACACCTGCCATGTCATATGGACAAACCCCCATTCTGCCCCTCCTGCATCATCTCTGAGATCTCGGGCAATGCCGCACCTCGGACACCACTCCAGCTGCACTCTGCTCACTGCACTTCGCCGCAACAAAGTGCTTCCGTGCCTCTGCTACATGGCTCCGTGGTGTGACCTGAGCATGTCAGAAATACCATAATTACTTGGTGAAAGCCCAAAGACTTGTTTTTTCCTGGTCAACAACATATTGGGCATCCACTGCATTCACAAAAATTATGATAAATTTGTGTGCCTCATCAGTCATTTGCAAGAAAACACTGACCTTATACTCTTGCCATCTGCCTCACCTAAATATGTCAGCACACAGGACGTTATTATTGAGTGCCTGTCTCACTTGCCAGAGGATGCACTTCATCAAATCACACATGAAGGGCAGCCGGGCAACAAATCACCATCACATTTCTGCTACATATTGCACACTCTTGTCGACCCTGAAGTGTCTCCAGACGTGTCCTTGTGGACATTGTGGTTGGTGCAGTTACCTTAGGACCTGCAACTACAAGTGTTATCAGACACCAAACTTCACCTCACCACCTGAGAGTACCACATAGTATGTCATCACCAGCTCCTGCCCTCTGCAAATCACCCCATGTCAAACATAGTTGACAACAGTGCTTCACCAATCCCCTCCTCCTCTCGTCCATATGACAGGGGGAATAAGAGATTATGCACGATACTAGACAGCACTGTGCTGCCACCTGGGAAAAAGCCATTAGTTCAATTGGCTCTGGGCCCCCATCCCACTCCTACCGGTATGCAATAAACTGTTAGCAGCCAGCACAGCACAGCAGATGGCACGAGCAACACTCATCATGCTCCACACCCAATCTACCCACTATGCTGGTTCCACGTGACATTTAGCATTGCTGCGAGGAACTGTCAACTTCCTTGTGCATGGCAGCTAAACAAGCCAAGTGGACTGGTCTCAGTGCCTCATTCCACGTTGCTGCAACAGGAAACCACCAACAAGATCAGTCGTCATTCCCTGCATCTTCACTCTTCGGCAGACTTCATGTGCTCAATCGAGCTAGTAATACACTGTTCCCTGTAGACATGGATGCCAATTCAAGTATCACCGCTCCCTCCATCGCCCTTCTGAGCCTTCTAATGTCATTTACAGTTCTATGAGCAACCGACAGTTTATCACCATCCATGGCACCGCTGACTTTTGGCTCTAGCTTAGGCCCAAGCATCCATTCTTTTGGACTTTCCTCATTGCCAACATTGATGGCCTGATCCTCAGGATTGATTTCCTTAGACATTTTGGTCTCTCACCACACCTTCATGCAGCTGCCTTACTTCACCACACCTTCCTGGTTGCTTCGCCTCTATCCCTACCTCACGTGTGGCTCACTGTGACCTTCTCATCCAAGTTTCCTCCAAGTGCACTCACCTGATGGCTTCTCATGTCAGCTCTCTCCACAACCTCTTAACTCAACACCAAGTCATAGATCCATTAAGTGCCAACAGCATCATCCTCCATCAGCTGATCACCAACACATCAGACAACTTGGTATGTAATCTCTGCATGGTTGACAACCTCACTGCTTTGTAGTTGCCTTCCAACGAGAGTCCTGCCAACTATCCTGCCGCATCTCCTTCACCAGCCACACTGCAAACATGCAAGGTCAGCGAGTCTCATTTCCCCAGTGTTCAGTGTGAAATTTCTCTTCCCCCCCCCCCTCCCCCCCCACCCCAACCCCACCCCACCCCACCCCATCAGGCACATATGAAACAAATGTTGTTGCAATATCTAATGGGTCTGCCCCAGGTTGACTACTGTGTAAAGCCCTCCTATCTGTTATAAAGCTAGACACCTTACTGCTAAGAAACTATTCCATGCGAAGTCCGCTGTGCAAGAACGTTTAGATGCTGGTATCATACACCTGTCTGATAGCAACTGGTCATCCGCAATCAGCTTGGTCGCTAAGAAAGACAGTACTTTTGATTATGTGGAGACTCTCATAAAGTCAACGCACTTGCTGTTATGGACAGTTATCCAATACCTCACACTCAAGACTTTGTGCATCAGCTCCATGGCATGTAGTTCTAATGGTTCAGTTCAGTGTTACTGACTGTCGCAAGGCTTACCATCAGACTCCGATTCACAAAGACAATATCTTACAGACTGCAATTCTCACACCATTCAGACTGTCTGAGTATTGCTTTATGCCATATGTCCTGAAGAACCTGGTCCAAACATGGCAACAGTTCATCATGTTTTCATTATTATTTTGCTATGCGTACTTAGATGATAATATCATCCTTCCACCTCCGCCGAGGAGCATGAGCAATGCTTATTCCATGTGTTCAAAGTTCTTTCAAGTAACAGTGTAGAGATTAACTGTGACAAGTCACAACTTCAGCGGCACAGCGTTATCTTCCTCAGCAATACTGTCATCCCTGACAAAGTCCCTCCCATGTCAGACACTGTGGCTTTTATTAATGAACTACCCAAAATGCATTGTGATCTCAGGCAGTTTCTTAATATGGTGAACTTTTTCCAAATTCACATGTCTCGTGTTGCTTCTTCAGGATCCCCTGACTGATGCCCTTGTTGGTAAAGATACCTCTGGCACATGCAAGGTACAATGGTCCGATAGCATGACTTGCATGCATGTTCAATGACCCCAAGACAACTATTACTAATGCTGTCACTCTCGTGCACCCGTGGACACTCACATCTCCTTCACTATGGACATGAGAAAATCTCCAGTTGGCAGTGTTCTGCAACAACATGTGTTGACACCTCATAGCCACTCCATTTCTTTCCCACAAGACTTTCTTCCTTGTAACGCAAATGGCTTACCTTTGATAGAGAACTGTTAGCAATCTACGAGGCTGTCCATTACTTCCGTGAGGACATAAAGGGGTGAGAGGACATTGTCACACGGATGTTATCTGTCAATATACCACCACTGTCTTCTACATGAGAGGTGCCAACAATGTCATGGCTGACTATGTGTAGCATGTGTACTGCTCCCCACTCGACTTAAATTAAGTGGATCACATGCAAGTGCAGGACCCAGACATTCAAGACTTGAATACCTCTTCCTCTTTGACCATTGAATCATGTCTGAATCGTGTCATCTCCTTTGTTCTACTTTACTGGCTGTGTTACACATCTACAGGTACAACCTGTCCGCTGGTCCCCGCACCTCTTCGACTTAAGCTTTTTTTGACCGTACATGAGCTGGCGTACCCCAGTATCATGGCTACAGCTTGCCTGGTAACCAAGCATTTTGTCTGGGCTGGAATTCAAAGAGACTGTCATACTTGGGCTTGCATGTGTTTACCCTGCCAATGCGGTCAAGTTTGCCATCATGTCCAACCTCCTCTAAGGCGTTTCGAGATCCCAAAAGGCAGGTTTCACCACATCAATCAGTCCTCTGCCCCCCTCGGATGGATTTAAGTACATCCTCTTCATGATCGTCTGCACCAGCAAATGTGTGGAAGCTGTATCTCTTATGAACATTTCAGCTGATTCAGTTGTGCAAGCCTCCAACAATACCAGTCTGACTCATTTCAGCTGTCCCTCCTGCACACTGATAAGGGGAGACAGTTTGAGTCTCTACTCCTCCCCACTCCATGTCTCATGTATTCTTACACAGTGACCTCAACCAGCACGAGTTTGTTATGCTCCACAATGAGTCTGTTTGCATGGCTTTGCAGTCCATTTACTCAGGACACACAGGGTACTCTGCTGGACTAACAGTACTACGGACGTTACCTGTAAGGCAAACACCAAGCTGTTTCACTTAACTGGGTTACTCTGGGATGGACACTGAACAAGCAAGGATCCTTTCTCACATCCCCACCCTAGATGAGCTTCCCACAAGTGGCGACTTCTTCTCTGAATGCCTAGATCTGCAGCCTTCCTCAAACTCAAATGCTGTGTGTTATGTGCCCCCCCCCCCCCCAATGCTCTCTTACTGTCACCTCCAAATGCCAAGGTTTCTACAACCTCTGCTCTGTGTGTGCCCTCTACTACAAGTGCCAAGAGTGAAGTGCTTCATATTCTGGTACTTTCTACTCAGTTGCCTCTCCCCACCCCTTCCAGCATCATCACTTTCTGTATCGACATTTTGCCCTAGTACATTGAGGATCTCTTACTCCAGCTGCACAATGGCACACTCTTTGTGGTTTACACATCCCCAATCTCCCTTGAAAACCTGACCACCTGCAGCGCATCCTACTCTGTTCCTACCAGCTTCCCACTGGTGCCGATAACAACATCTCCATGCCCATTGATGCCCATGGCTGTCTTACGGTCTCCGTTCGTCTCAACTCATAACCCTTTCCGGATCGGGATCAGATGATTTCTTTGTCCCATGTGGGTCGCCCACTTCACTCGCCATGCTGGCTACAGGATTATACTGTCTCCTCTGCCGGCATGGTCCAGCCACGCCTCCCCTCGGGACCAGCAATGGCATGACTGCTCACATCACTGTACTGACTTTCAACTGACTGCTGTCTCCTATCTCCTACGATTGCACAACATGTCTCCACTTGTCATTCTCCCCTGTGCTCTCCGCATTGCCACAGGGGAGGGGGCTTGTGGTGACTAGTAACAGCAACACCATCATTCTTCAAGCTAGCTACTTCGACTCTTATCTTAGTCAGTGGCAATATTGCTTATGTGCTTCCAGTTATTCTGTTTCGAATTATGTGTAATAAAACTGTACTTCAATCATAAATGTGGAATCATTCTACTCTCCACTAGGTGTAAAGCAAGAATACCCACACACTCTACAACTGCATAAATTGAATGTTATGTGTGAAGTAAACTCGCCAGTAAATTGTAAAATGTAATGTTCTCAAGTAGTATTGTATTTCTTATTAAGGTAGGCCTTGCCTGAAATTTGAACCTAATTAGATGGGGACTTAAACAAAAGTTTACATTATTATAATTAGGACAATATGCTTCCAGAATGAGATTTTTGCTCTGCAGCGGAGTGTGTGCTGATATGAAACTTCCTGGCAGATTAAAACTGTGTGCCAGACCGAGACTCGAACTCGGGACCTTTGCCTTTCGCGGGCAAGTGCTCTACCAACTGAGCTACCCAAGCACGACTCACGCCCCGTCCTCACAGCTCTACTTCTGCCAGTACCTCGTCTCCTACCTTCCAAACTTTACAGAAGCTCTCCTGCTAACTTTGCAGAGCTAGCACTCCTGAAAGAAAGGATACTGCAGAGACATGGCTTAGCCACAGCCTGGAGGATGCTTCCAGAATGAGATTTTCACTCTGCAGCGGAATGTGCGCTGATATAAAACTTCCTGGCAGATTAAAACTGTGTGCCGGACCGAGACTCGAACTCGGGACCTTTGCCTTTCGCAGGCAAGTCTTGGTCTGGCACACAGTTTTAATCTGCCAGGAAGTTTTATATCAGCGCACACTCCGCTGCAGAGTGAAAATCTCATTCTGGAAACATCCCCCAGGCTGTGGCTAAGTCATGTCTCCACATATCCTTTCTTTTAGGAGTGCTAGTTCTGCAAGGTTAGCAGGAGAGCTTCTGTAAAGTTTGGAAGGTAGGAGACGAGGTACTGGCAGAAGTAGAAGTGTGAGGACAGGGCATGAGTCGTGCTTGGGTAGCTCAGTTGGTAGAGCATTTGCCCGCGAAAGGCAAAGGTCCCGAGTTCGAGTCTCAGTCCGGCACACAATTTTAATCTGCCAGGAAGTTTCAGGACAATATGCTGTCTGAAGCCAGTGGCAGTTCATTACCTCAAATTTGTGATTATCTCTCAATCATCTCATTTGCAGATCCACGTTTACTCGAATGTTTTTTGCTTGTATTGCCACATACTTTCAGCCATACCAGTTTTTACTACTAATTATAACACATCTTGTATACAAATTTTGCAACTTGGACACCTTCAGCACCCCTTGCAGCTTCGTGCCCCTAGCAGCCGCTTGTGTTGCTTGGGCCTTAAACTGGCCCTGTCCACAATGTAAAAGACAATTTCCATTTTCTTCATTCCTTTGTCTTTCAGTAAACTGTCCTTTCATCTACTCTTATGTTTCCTGCCTTGGTTTTTCTAGTCTTCTGCTTGAATGGCAAGCAACAATTTTACAAAGAAACATTTAAAAAACAAAAACTCAATATTATTTCTTCTATTTCTGCTATTAACTTTACGTTGTAACATTTATGTCAAAAAATTCTAATATTCTAGTAAAGACCATGCACTAGACCAGTTTAATTACCACATTAAATCGGTAAGTCAAAGTAAGAATGCAGTTACATCAATAACATTTTGTTACTGTCTTCAGCATTATTTAATTTCATTTTTTAAGGTCTGGCAGGGGGTTAGAATCATCCCAATACCTATGTTAAAAATGCAAACAATAAAGTAAATAAACAAATAACTTCAAAAATAATTTTAGGCCTCTGAAGAACTATTTCTGATAAAAATTAAGAAACTATTATGATCAGGAAAACTAATACTGAGCAAATGATATGGGTTGGAGAACAAGGAAAATGGAACCAGGCTTGGTTGTGCACAAGAAAGAAACAGCACCCTCTCCTGATATTGAAGATTTAATTAGCAAAGAAAGCTAAATGAACCTTGTTTTGCTTTTAGAGCTTTGTGGATGCATTCATGCCACAAAGAACATTTGAAAATGGTGTAAAAAGTTCCACAATAACTGCACCTGTAAATATTTTGAGCACATAAGAATGAAGATCTTGAATAATTCCTGATTTTCCGTTCTTGATAACGATAGGATCTGCAGCCTGAAAAAGAATACTATGTGTATAAACAGTTAATTAGGACTACTAAGTCCAGTGTGTCAATAGATACTACAGTACTGAGCAACTGAATTAGACATCTGCCTCGTGGTGTGCATCACAGCACCTCCCACAATAATCCATGACTGCTCAGCCACCAGCTACAACTCAAGAAGATTGGTCAGAATTAGGTGCAAACATATCATTCTATGGCATCCCAGTTGTATTCAGTAAAAATTGCGGTCAGCTGATATGGTGGGGGTGTGGTGGTGGGGGGAGGGAATATTCACTTCAGCATGCTTATGTCCTGCGCAGTACTTCACAAAAAGTTCTGACACAATTTGGGAGTAATGGGATGATGTATTCTCATGCTGATGGTACATCTCAACCGTGGTGTGCCATAAGTGAAAAAATGCATTGAAATGATCAGACAATATGTTCCTGTACCAGTCACTGCTAGATGTTCCTGTACCAGTCACTGCTAGAGTCAATGGCAGATGTATCAAGGAACCCATTTTATTGCCTGGTCAGAGCGACCAGAGGTACCAATCAAGTGCATGAGGCATGCTTGCTTGTGTGAATGTGAGTATGTGTTTTTTTTTCCTTCCTAAAGAAGACTTTGGGTAAAGGCTCAATGTGCAACAGTATTTTTATGTTGTGTCTGTCTGCAACTCAATGTGTCATCATTACAGTGAGTAGCAATACATCCTTTTCATAATATTGTTGATACTCCAACCTGGACTTTCCAGTGTTAAGAGTATGTGACAGTCAATGGTGACATGTGTTGTTAGCATCTTATTGACTGTGGTTGATTACTCCCATAGTGGTGGTTGCCCCTAAAACAAGGTACTGATAGTATATCCTTGACACAGTAGCATATGAAAAGCCCACTGCTTGCTTGCCATTGAAGATGGAGTGACCATGTGGTAGGCTCCACATGATCTGCCTGTGATTAAATTTTCTGATAGCATGTTGAAGTGTAAAAACCAACACAGCAGTTATATCTAATTCAATTGCTCATGTGCTTTACCTTGCGAAATTCTGATTGACAGGAAAACAAATGCATTCTAATGAGGAAATGGTGGACTAAGGTTTCAAATTTGTTACAAACACACACACACAGAGAGAGAGAGAGAGAGAGAGAGAGAGAGAGAGAGAGAGAGAGAGAGAGAGAGAGACTTACGTGCAGTATATTTAATTTTGTATTATAAATCATCTAAAATATACTAGTCTCTCAGAGAAACAGATAACTAGACATTGATGATATATAACACTGACTTCTCAAGTGTAAATGTCCAGAAGAAGTCAGATCATGATTTAACAGACAGAGTGTCATTACGTATCACATCAAGAAGCAATGAAATTATATAAGTGATCCATGATAGTAATCAGCTGGGAGCTTCAAAAGCATTCCTATTAAAATCAATCCTTTAGCATACTTCCTTAAAATTGACCAGCATTTCTTCAGTATTGGCTCTACATAAAATCTGCCTGTTATAAGCAACATTATACTTTCTCATCTGGTTAATGAAACTGCAAAACAGTAAAGGAACGGTACAATGTTACACTAAGTAAAATTTGGTAGAGCTGATTTACAATTACATTCCTTTGGGAAAAAAAACTAATTTCCATTTTAAATGAAAACTATTCAACTTCAAGACTGTTGTGACTCAATGAAGATATCATTGTTTTCTTTTCACCTAAGATGTATTGCTCCTTTAGACTACATTTTTATAACAGTTGTCACAAACAGCTCTTTTAAAGTGGCAACCATAAGTCAGGTTAACTGTACTCACTAGGTTTAATTGCTGTTAACCAAATATTTGTGGATCAGAGTGTTGCCATGAGGATTTATGCAGATCTTATCTGCATGTACTTCATCTACCTGATCTCCTGTTGTCTTCTAGTATTTGTGTTGGCCAAGTGTTAACCACACTGTCACCAATACCTGTTGTATTATTGCTCAGAGCAGTTTCCAACATATACAGTACAAAAAGGTCATCACAGCCAACGAACAACAGAAATCTTATGTGATTCAGCCATGTAGCACACACTGACAAGGGAACCTCCCCATCGCACCCCCCTCAGATTTAGTTATAAGTTGGCACAGTGGATAGGCCTTGAAAAACTGAATACAGATCAATCGAGGAAACAGGAAGAAGTTGTGTGGAACTATGAAAAAAATAAGCAAAATATACAAACTGAGTAGTCCATGCGAAAGATAGGCAACATCAAGGATGGTGTGAGCTCAGGAGCGCCGTGGTCCCGTGGTTAGCGTGAGCAGCTGCGGAACGAGAGATCCTTGGTTCAAATCTTCCCGTGGGTGAAAAGTGTACTTTCTTTATTTTCGCAAAGTTATGATCTGTCCGTTCGTTCATTGACGTCTCTGTTCACTGTAACAAGTCTAGTGTTTGTCTTTTGCGACCACACCGCAAAACCGTGCGATTAGTAGACGAAAGGATGTGCCTCTCGAATGGGAACCGAAAACATTTGATCGCAAGGTCATAGGTCAAACGATTCCTCCACAGGAAAACATGCCTGATATATTCCAATACGACACTGGTGACGGCATGTGCGTCACATGACAGGAATATGTTGTCGACCCACCTAACTTGTACACTTGGTGAATGAGTAAAAAGATTCTTGTACCTTGCCCGATTTAGGTTTTCTTGTGGATGTGATAAACACTCCCAAAAAAGTGATGAAAACATAAGAGTTTGTCACATAAATTGCAACAAATGAATGCAACAGTTTCACAGTCGCACAGTTTCCCCTGTGCTCTGTCAAAACATATGTTTTTAACGTTTTCAATTTTTTCCATGTGTAGACGGACAAATCCCGCATATGTCCAAGCAAATCTGAACATGCCCTGGAATTTTGGAGAGCGAGGTTGATTATGTGTGAGTGCCTGAACTTTGATAATTGACACACAATCACGTAAACAATACTACTCGTCTGGAAACAAAAAATTAAACTTTTCACTCGAGGGAAGACTTGAACCAAGGACCTCTCGTTCTGCAGCTGCTCACGCTAACCACGGGACCACGGCGCTCCTGTGCTCACACTCTCCTTGATGTTGCCTATCTCACACATGGACTACTCAGTTTGTATATTTTGCTTATTTTTTATCATAGTTCCACACAACTTCTGCCTGTTTTCTCGAGTGATCTGTATTCAGTTTTTCAAGCCCTATCCACTGTGCCAACCTGTAACTAAATCTGAGGGGGGTGCGATGGGGAGGTTCCCTTGTGAGTGTCAATTTTCTCCATCCTGGTAGCAACAATCTTCCATATTACCTTGCATAGCCTCTAACTACAGAGCCAGGAGACAACTCTAGCTATGCCTGCGCAATACACCATATAGCAGAGATGCTAAGTCGCAGATGGGCACAACAAAAAGACTATCACAAAATAAGCTTTCGGCCAAGAAGACCTTTGTCAAAAATAGATGACACACACACACACACACACACACACACACACACACACTCAATGCAACTCACACACACATGACTGCAGTCTCTGACAGCTGAAGCCACACTCCTGCATATATATGTGTGTGTGTGTGTGTGTGTGTGTGTGTGTGTGTGTGTAACTTGGCCGAAAGCTTATTTTGTGACAGTCTTTTTGTTGCACCTCTCTGCGACTCAGCATCTTCACTACATGGTGAGTAGCAACTACCCTTTTCATAAAATTGTTACATTCCATCCTGGATTTTCCATTGTTTGATTTATTTCTGTGCAATTGTTAGTGCTGCTCAACAGCAGCCTTATTTTATGAGTACTGATTCATTCTCAAGTGTAAATTACATTCCATACTGGATTTTGCATATATGTATATAACTTCAATTACAAAAGGAGAGACTGGCCAGTGCCTGTTTATCTTCAGCAGGCAAAATTCCAAGTATCACTAATGGAAACACTTAAAAGTAGAAAACAACCATGGCTCAGAGAAACCAGCTCCTTTTTACATCCTTCCACAACTAATCCCTCTTTCCTCCAAAATAACGGAACACATAAATTTTGAAAGCTAGAAAGCTTTTTTTTTTCCTTTTTCTCCTACTTTTAAGTGGCAGTAATCTGAATTTTGCTTCATGAAAGTAAGTGCTGACAGACATTCTGTTTCCTTGTAAGTTAAAAGTTTCCTCAACTGGGGTTTCCTTTTGATGCAGTTAACTTTAACTAAGAATACATCATGGAATGCTGAGGGCAACATTGTATGTATTACAGAAATTGAGGAAGCTATGAGGAAATTAAAATTACAACAGAAGACTTAAAAAACAAAACAGACAAAATTAAGGAACTCATATAAAAACAAATCAGACTAAAAGCCGAGATAAACAAACTGGCAACAGGAAGGGTGATTTCAGATAAAGAAAGAAAAATGGGATCTGAGAGGATGAAGAATTATTGGGTCAACAGCAAACTGAAAACCCTTCTTTATAAAATCGATTAAGGCAACCCAATGAAGGCGATAAAATAATATTAGATAGACCCAAAACATGGAACAAGTACGGAGATTCCTGTTGTTACATTTCAGTGTGCTAAGCAACAGCATACTGAATTTTGCTGGGACAGATAATTTATTTGTGACCATTCATTCTGAACATGTGATGTTTGCCTTGGGAATAAAAAATACTGGAAAATAGTTAATGGTTTCCTCTGTTCTTGCTTAAGTATGTTCCCCCTGTGTTTGGGATCAAGTACATTCTAATACATGGCTGCAGACAGCTGTTCATACAGGTAACGTACATGAGGAGTAGGTATGTTTAGACTATTCATAATGCCTTATAAACATATTGATCAACTTATATCCAAGTAACCTCAAGTGTAAACAGTGTCTTAGGCAACTGTAACTCATTCCAGGTCAAATAATATCCTACTTTTTAATGCCATCTGTATGATAATCTTTTAATCAGCTGCTACACCAACGGTAAGGTTTTCATCTTCTAGCTGTGTTCTCAAATAAAATCAGTAGTATCCAAAAACTTTCCAGAGCTGAATTTTACAGCTGATCCAATCTTCATAACATACTTGTTAGGCCCTAGGGTGCCTCTATACATGTTTCTATAGCTCATGGCTCATATTCCCTGCTACCACAATAGTTTCATTCACCTTTGGATCTACGTTCTATGCCAAAGGCATCTACCTTCTTCTTTGTTATTCACATTTTGTATTCTGCTTATCAGTATAAGTACAGGTGACAGTACTTATTCATATTTTAGAATTTAAATCTCTGCTGTGTGCTAAATTGTTAATTTCTATTTCTTTCCTAGGTTTTTCTTCTCTGTTGCAGCTTTTCTTTTGTCATTGTTTTACTTGAGTTTATATCAACCTTGCACCAGATATTTCTGTTTAATTATTTTTTATTTTAGTTGAGTGTATATCAACCTTGTTCCAAATGTTTCTGTTTAATGAATTTTTTATTGGTGCTCCTCTTGTCTAATGCAGTTATTCTTATTCAATAAAATGGTTCAAATGGCTCTGAGCACTATGGGACTTAACATCTTAGGTCATCAGTCCCCTAGAACTTAGAACTACTTAAACCTAACTAACCTAAGGACATCACACACATCCATGCCCGAGGCAGGATTCGAACCTGTGACCGTAGCAGTCTCACGGTTCCGGACTGCAGCGCCTAGAACCGCAAGACCACCGCGGCCGGCTCTTATTCAATAACTATGAAAGTGACTGTGACTGCACATCACATCAGAAAATGAAAGTCGTAAAATACTTGAAAAATCATTGCTCTTTCAGTCAGAGCTTCCCATCCCCAAAGTTTTGTGTCAGTCCAGAATTTGAAAGAATAGCCATAAAGTAATCTATCATGAAAAATAAATCAATTTTGTGCCAAGCGGTCCTGCCGCACTGATGAGTTTTAAATCCAGTGCCTACTGTGGCAGCATATTATGTCAAAGTCATGCTCCCTGGCAACTGTTTGCCTGACCTGTGGCTTAAAGCAGCCAGAGACACTGTCTTCTCTCACATGGCAACGGGCAGTGTGGAACTAGAAAAGCAGTACAGGCTGCCTCAGGAAGCTGCATGAGTTTTCCTTGTAATGTCATGCATGCAGAAGCTGTTGTGACAGGTTTATGATCACACCATTATAGACAGCACAGTCCAGGTGCATGCTATATGGTGTTCTTTTAAAAGCCAAACTGGTTTGTATATTTTCCTCTGCATTTTGCTTGTTCAGTTACTAAGTGGCGAGCTGACTGAGCATCGGTTAGAGTTTCTACTTTCTACCAGCTGGAATAGGTTTGCCTTGTAGTCCCCGGCATGATGATACCTGTGTGGTTTCACAGCAGATTTAGTGTTTGTGTAGCTGTTCCTGGTCAATTATGTATCATGCTTTCGGAGCCTGTTTGGGCTCCTTGTGAGGGTTTCTGTAATGTCACATAGTTATAGATTAGGCCAGAGTTGCTTGTTTCATATGTGAACAATGTGCAGCATTACGGGGTCTGGCAATATTCGTCAGCTGGACGTTGCCACCCCCCCCCCACCTCCCCCCATCAGCATGTGTGTTCCTGGTTGCTATTGGAACAGTGATGTTCACTGGGAGTGTGAGTGAAATGTCAAGAGGTTTGGGCCTCCATGGTTATTTGCTGATGCTTCATACATTCAGCTGTACATACAGATATTTTTGTTTGTCCAATCTTAGTATAATTAAGTTCTGCTTTCTGTAGCAGTGATAGCGCATTACTCTCACCAGTTTATTGATTTACAATGAAATCTGCACTGAGTTAGCTGTCAAGCTGTATGCTCCTGGAAGCCAAAGTGCATGTATTTTGAATTATTCTCTTAGCTGTCAGATGGCTTTCTAACTTCCGTACAGGAGCTTAAAAAGGGCCTTGTACAAGAGAGAGTTAAATTCTGCTGGCTGTCTGAATTCTGAGCTAAATTCTTATACATTTTGTTAGTTGTTATTACTTTTGTTATTATTATCTTTTGCAATGTAACTGATTCTGGTGAGCTATTAAAACAATATGGTATGTCATAAACAGAATTCTTAATTTCAAAGGACATGATGCCCAATTGTTTTCACAGAGATTTGCAAAATGTTTACATGTACACAACAGAGGACATGAGTGCTGTGTATGGCTGGGTGCAGTTCTATGTTGTATAATGAATCTGGAGAGCAATAATAACAGTTTTTTTTTAAATAGCAAGATGGTGCAGCTGCTCACACTGTGCAGTGACTCTCACACAGTGCAGTAACTCTCAAATGCACGACAATGTCATTATTGACGATAATTATATGTTAACAACATATGGACTAAGGTGATTACTTTCCATTGTTAAAGGAAATTTGGCACAAATTATTGAATGCCAGAGATATTCAAATGTTTGAGGATGATGTGTGCACAAATTTTCAAGTTAATAAATGTTCGAAGAAAGACACAGCAGCTAATCATGTGTACCACATAAAGGTAGATTGTGAGAAGATAGCACTGAACTGTATCAAGGGATGAGACCTGAATTTATTTCTTTGGATCACGAGCAAGATCCAGTCTACAGAATATTGATACTTATACATGCCCAGGAAAAGATTACCCAGAAGCATGCTACTGCTTGAATCAATGTGACACAATAAACTCAGATTCGTTTACAGAATTTTCAAGGTCATCTACAATGATTTCACAGATTGAAGTAACTGTACAAGGTTTTATCATCTATACAGGTATCTACACTACTACATGAGAGAAGACATTGTTTAACATTATTACCAAAAATCTTGAGAAGTTCTTGAGTGATGGACTTCAAATTTTTGCACAATACTTAATTAAACATTCAGACAGACAGAGGCTGCATATATTTTGTGATATATAAATACACACACAATGTGCAAAGTGGAAACATTGATAGAAAAAAACTCAAAAAGGTTTTGATTGATTAACTTCAAATTTTTATACAATGCTCTAATTATCATTCAGACAGACAACAATTTATTGAGCTTTTGTATGTCCATCCTTTTAGCAGGAGGTCTCTGGGACGATGTCCGTTTACTATCATGACAAATAAATAAAAACTCCTACAGCCATCCTTATGATTTGATTTTATTTTGTCCCTACCAGCTTCAACACTTCAGTGCATCATCTTCAGGCTGTTTTTGATGTGATACAGGTTGATATGATCCCCATGCATAACACATCAGTTGCCAGCATTACTGGATATGCAGATAATGTGTCAGCACTCCAACCATCAACTGCCAACTCAAGCCTGTATCACATCAAAAACAGCCTGATGATGACACATTGCAGTGTTGAAAATGGTAGCAACAAAATAAAAAAAAAATCATAAGGACGGCTGCAGGTGTTTTTATTTATTTGTCACAATAATATATTGGTTTTCTGTTCAAACCAGCTGCAAGAAAGAAAATGCAGTGTTGTGCTGTGCTGTGAAAATGTGTGGTTTCTTTCTCACAATCAGTTTCAACTACAATAACAGACCATTTCAACCATTAGACAGAGAGTGAGAGTGAGGGGGAGAAGGAGATGGAGAGAGAGATGGGGATGAGGAGGAGATGGACAGAGAGAATGGGGAGGAGATAATGGACACAGAGAGGGGGGAGGAGGTGGAGATGGACAGAGAGATATATATTCAGTATATATTTAGTAACTGTGAAGCATTGCAGGGTTTGCCAGTTTACTGCAAAGCAAGATATCATGCACTACACAGACAAAAGTGGAACACCTGGCATTTCAAGCTGCAGAGCTGTGTACATAAAACTGTGTCTATGTGTCTGAGGAACAATAAAGTTCATAAGATGAGTTACAGATCTTTTTTTATATCACTATCAAACACGCACTACCTCCACAAAGTGGAGAGTGGTCAGTGTTTCCATTCAGTTGTTTGGCCTAGCTTATGAATGCACAAAATATCACAAAAATGGTACAGAATGGTGATGATTACTTGAAGATAGAGTCTATACAAAAACAAGCTTCTGAGTATGTTGTGTGTAAATTTAGACTAGTCTGACAGTAAAATAAATATTATTCACAATATAGCTTGTTAATTTTGGCTCTTTTTAATGCAAACAGAGTCCACTCTGAAATTATGAGATCACCTGTAAACAGTATGTTTTGCTATAGGGTTACCAACATCTTCCCTGAAGTGAGAAATGACTGGCAGTTTTGTAAAACAGGACAAAACTTGTAATTTATGAATGCTGTATGCTCCAAAATACAAAACTTTATGATGGCAAAAAAAGTGCCATGGACGCACATGACAGGATTCTGATCGAAAGTGATATTCAGACACAGTAAAACTTTCATCACGTGTTTGTCCATAATTCCATCACATAACATCTTCACTGTCCAAACCAATTGGTTTCATCAACACAGATTGTGGTAACAAAATGTTAATGTTGACTCAATAAGAGGCTGTTTAACATGGAGTCCACAGAAGGCAATATGGCACGTGTAGTTATGAGTAGCTATATATGAGTAGTTGTACAGGCTGAACCCAAAATTCATCAGCAAAATATTAGAGGTTGTTCAGTGATATTTTTTGAGTATCTCGATACAAGAGACCTATTGCTTCTGGTAGGTTGTTACAGAGTAATTGTATTTCATTTCATTCCTTACTCCCTTTTATCTTCATATCTTTACTGCAATAAATGTATCTCAACAACAATGTAAATGTCGATGGCATGTGTTATGCGTCTTATTCACTTGCTGGATAACAATAATGGCCACCTTACTCTTCACCTTCAAGCTTTTCTCCAATACTACTTAGTTCTGTCTTGGGTTTGCATTACTGGCAGCATTAGTTGTACAGTAACAGTGATTCACAGCAGTATGGATAGATTTATTAATGTAGTGTTGGTCAATTTGCATCTTGTGTGTGGGTTCACTTAATGGAACTGAAAAGCGGCACAATGATGCTGTACTCTGCTGTGGCTGCAGCGACAACAGTCACATCACAATACTTTTGAATCAACAGCTTTTCAACTCTGCATCAGCAAACCTATCCGTATTGCTGTGCAGCATTGTTGATGGACAGTTAACACTGTATACGATTCAGATTTGAAATGACCACTCAAAATGACTTACAATTGACATTAACATGATACTGGAGTTCTATGTAGAGTACAAATAATGAAAGAAGTAAAGGTAACCACTCAACATACCGTTGAGATGTTGAGAGATCAGCAAGCACATAAGAGTGAAAATGTTCCATCAATATTACCCATCTCTCCCAAAGTGGTAATCTGCCATCCATCCAATCTTTGAATTATACTGGTATCTCCTTACATGACACCTACTCTCAATGAATTACCACATGGATCAAACTCCTGTGGAAGACCCAGGTGCAACACTTGTCCTATGCAACGTCCAGCCAGGGCCGGCGCAAGCCCAAGTGCCGTCCCATGTGAGCTGCTAAATTGCCCCCTCCCCCCATTTCTTTCTTTTTTTCCCTTTTTTTTTACAAAACATTTGTGGAATTTCAGTTAAACAAATCTGTAGGGAATGTCAGCAGTCAATCGCAATTTTTGTTTTTACTTTTCAGATCTACCTAGGTTTCGGCCACTGAGTGGCCAGTCTCAAAGCTTTTAATATGTGCTTACATCCAAACCATCATATTGACAATTATGTTCAGCATGACGGTATAGATGTAAACACAAAGCATTGAGAATAGCCACACTGTGACCGAAACCTATGTAGATCTGGAAAATAAAAACAAAAATTGCAACTGATTGGTGACATTCTCTACAGATTTGTACAAAACCACCTCAAAAATGGAGTCAAACTTGATTGAAGAAATCTAGCTAATTTTAATAAGCCTTGTGAATTTACAAAAATGTTCAAATGTGTGTGCAATCTAATGGGACTTAACTGCTAAGGTCATCAGTCCCTAAGCTTAACACTACTTAACCTAAATTATCCTAAGGACAAACACACACACCCATGCCCGAGGGAGGACTCGAACCTCCACCGGGACCAGCCGCACAGTCCATGACTGCAGCGCCTTAGACTGCTCGGCTAATCCCGTGCGGCATGAACTTACAGTTAACGTAAATGGACATTATTCAATGGTTGTGAACAGATAATGTATTCACAGGAAAACAAAATATATTTACAATTTAACAATAATTTGGTTTGAAAAATAATATTTACAATAACTATTAAAAAGTTGAACAAAATAAGAAACAACACAGTAAATAACCAAGACACTGATCATAATATAAAAATTTAAAAAAAAATACCAGACAAATCGAACCTTCCTAGCTTTTGCTTGTGCAAACTCTTTCACATGATCTGTGTAATTTAAGTCTTCAGCAAGCTCGTGCTCAATCGATATTGTTGCAAGATCATGGAAACAAGTTTGGCTCATCACTGAAAGGAGGTATGTTATTATCAATTTCAGTTTTGAGAAACTCCTCTCTCCACTCGCAACTGTCACTGGGAGTGTTAGGAGAATTCTCAGAGCAATGTTAACATTAAGGCAAAAATTATTTCTTCCTATAAACTCCAGATTCTCTTTTGGACTTATTCCAGGTTTCAACAGTGTTGAAAACACTTTGAGTTCTTCCTTCAACTCCAGTGCATCAATGTCACTTGACTCATGATCTTGCAAAATCGCTCCGAGGTTTCTACACTTTGTGTCCAGGCTGTCAGAAGGTGCATTCTTCAGCTCGCCGATGTCGTAGAGAAAATAAAAATAATCACAATGAGATTTCAGTTGACTGAATCTCTCATCCAAAGATGTGGTTACTATATCTAAAAGATAATAGTAGAATTCAATCTTGTAACGTTTTGTTGGGTCATCAATTGTCTCATCCCTTCCTTCATAGGTAAAGTGTATTGGCTTCTTACTCCATCACCTGGAAACACTTATGCGTGGTAACGTTAGATCTTCTAGCTCTAATTCTGTAGCCAATTCTTTGGAAATGTCAGGAAAGACACAAACTTTTCTTCTGTTCTGCGGGTCTCAAAATATGCTTCCGTTTTTTCAAGCATTTCCACGGCCTCAGAAACATTTATGTCAATGGTCTGGAGTGTCTTACTGACTACACTGATGTGAAGCAGAACGTCGTACCAGGTTACCAGAGAAGTGAGAAAGGTCTAATTTTTTATTTGATTCGCAAATGACGTTGCTTCGTGAGCGGTCATGGCATCGAATTCTTCTCATATCTGAATGAGTGCATCATAAACGCCTCCAATTTGAAACCTCAGGGGAGTAAGTGCGTCGATGCGACTTTCCCACCTAGTATCACTCAGTGGCTTCTGCGACAGGTTAGGCAGATACTTCTTCAAGACATCCCAATGTCGAACAGAGGACGATAAGAAGTCATATAAGCTTTTCACTGTCGAAAACATGGAAACTGCATATTTAGAAGACATAGCGGCATTGTTTGCAATAAGATTCAATGAGTGACTGCTACATGGTATATAAAATGCTCTCTTGTGCATATGTGAAATTCTTTTCTGGAGACCAGACTTCTTTCCTTTCATGTTTGCTCCATTGTCATATCCTTGCCCTCTCATATTACACAATAGGATTTTTTTGTCTTCAAGAACTTGAGTACAACCTGTGTCTAAGTGCAGCTTGAATAATCGGGCACTGGAAGAAATTGCAGGAAATGCTCCCAAATTCGGACATCGTATACCCCGTCAAGTCTTGTCTCCTGGATGAAACGTACCACAACTGCCATGTGCTCAACTTTTGAAATATCTGGCGTGCAGTCCAGAATTATACTGTAATGATTTGTAGGTTTCATCATTAATAGAATGTTGTTGCTTATAGATGATCAAATAAGATGAATTATTTCATTCTGTGTTTCTTTTCCAAGATAATGATGACCCTAGTTCTCACCTTGCTTTGTTCTGTGCAGGTGTTCCATCATCACAGTGTCAAATTTTCCGAATAATTCAACGAGTTTCAAGAAGTTTCCATTGTCAGGCTGAAAGAGTGTATCTGTACTTCCTGTCAAAGGCAGACATTACCGACCCAGGAAATGAATTATTGCTATTAAGCACTCAAGAACATTTTTCCAATGTTCGCTTTCAGTATTCAGAAGCCTTTGATGATGGGCGTCGACAGTTCATGACTTTTCCAGTCCCTCAGGAAACACGATCCACTTTTTATGTGAATTCAAATGCTCGGTATACTTCCCATGACTTTCGAGATACGAAGCAAGGTGCCGCCAGTCGCTTATACCGTTCTTTGCAATTTTTACTGTAGATGACAAAAAAGTTTGCAACAAAAGCAGAACACAGGATCCTTGCTCTTTGAGTACACCAACCAATGTCAATCTGCTTCTTCTAAATTCTTCAAAGAATAGTTGTAGTGCACAGGGCTGAAATGCCGGTTGTCCGTGTTTTTAGGACATTCTTCAGCTTCCTTAATGCGCTCGGGAGGACCTCGCATGACCAAAGTCATTCAAATGCAGTTGGTAATAATTTCTGGCCATCTTATGGGATCTCAGTTAATTGTGTCTTCCAGTTTAGGCTCGCCTTCAATCCCTTCTCCGGTGGTGAGTACCTCGGCTGATGTTCCTCATGTATTTTCCAAATCGGGTCGCCTAATTTCAGTTCTGCCTGATGTTTCAATCTCGGAGCTTTCGTCACAAAGCAGTTCTTGAGTCCAGACGAGGTCTGTTGAACATGTTGTGGATGGCCGACCATTAGCATTGCTACTGTATGCGGTGGTCGCAGTACTGTTTTCGTCAACTTTCTGGTCATATCCTGAAGATAAAGATGTAGCAGCTGCAGTACCTCCCCTACCTGCTGTACTTTTAAGATCTATTTTTCCACCCTTGCCGCTGCTAGGTCATTCTCTCTTTGGCCTGAAATATCGTTGTAGTGCATCCTTTTGCTTCTTATCGTCATCTTCATTCAGAGCTCGTCTTTTCCTATATTCACTGCCAGACAGTATTTTTCTAGCACGGTAACCCTTAGAAGCAATGTTCTGTCTATGAATTTTCGTTTTAGAAGGTGGCAAAATTAATGTTTTGTTTTGTGCGAAAGAGAGGGCATTGTTGCTAAAAGACCATACTTTCTCAGGTTTTCGTCAGAATCAAAGCAACCAGTACTTCACTAAGATGAAACATGGATTCACACGCATTATACAGTAAATAAATGTTGGCAAATGATAGTGTGCGAGTAGTATTGTCAAACAAAAGTGTCGGTCAGAGTTTAATTGTTGTTCATGCACGCAGAGACAGGTGTTTCATGGCTCAAAAACCAAAACGTCCGACTATCACTCAGAAACGGATAGCAAAAATTTTCAAAAATACTACGAAACCCAACTTATGCCACACTTATTAGCAATGTCTTTATCCCTTGTAATTACTCACAGCCTATTTACCCATTCGGAATACCTATGGCCATTGTAGGTGTTGGACATGTTTGACTGCAGTAATGTTCAACCATTTTTTTCCATAATGCGGAAAGAATAAATCACTCGGAAACTGCCATTGAAGGGCTTAGCAAAACTGCTTCAGGCTTAACATGTAACTGCAGTATCAAACATTGCAGTCGAATTTCGAAATTAGATTTCATCTTCTGCAAAATTAGTTGTGAGTCAATGCACGGCGTGTAACAAGCTTGCAACGCTCCACTCATAAGAATACTGGCGTGTATGCCAGACTGCTTCCCAATCTCTGTTCCTCTGGCGTAAACACAACGGTCCTGCCACAATGGCGAGGAAGAAATTAGTCCTCCTCCCTCCCCTTGTTCTAGGCGTTACAGTCTGGAACCGCGCGACCGCTACTGTCGCAGGTTCGAATCCTGCCTCGGGCAAGGGTGTGTGTGATGTCCTTAGGTTAGTTAGGTTTAAGTAGTTCTAAGTTCCAGGGGACTGATGACCTCAGAAGTTAAGTCCCATAGTGCTCAGAGCCATTTGAACCTCCCCTTGTTCAACAGGGCTGCCGGCAGGTAGTCAAGGCGCTATGCCACAGTTCCCAATGCCGCATGAATGTTGAGTTTGTAAAAAAAAAAAAAAGGGGGGGGGGCCAGCAGATTTGCCGCCCCTCGGAAAGTGCTGCCCCGTGCGGCCGCACGTTTCGCACGTGCCTTGCGCCAGCCCTGCTCCCAGCAAAACCTATTCCTGTCCCCTCTCACACATATCCTACCCTATCAGAGGCAGAGACACCTGTGAAAGCAGTAAAGTTATGTAGCAACTATGTTGGAACTAATTACATTTATTCACCATACAACAAATAATAAAGCAATGTTAACACTCAGCTCTGGATTCTGAGAGTCATGCTACCATTATATGGCTGTCTATATTTCCATCACCCAGAGAAAGTACTTGAATAAGCTAAGTAGCAGTAATAAAATAAAGTCCTTAGGATAAAAGGTCCTTATCTTCCAGCTATTGTCTCTCTTATGTCTCATTACACTACCAGTCAATCACTAGAGTGCCTTCTTTACTTCAGCACTGTCTCCAATGTCATCCAATTCTTGTTACATCAGCTGATTTGTAGTCCAATTGTTTGTATAGTCAACACAAAGTCCACATCATCACATGAACGCAAGGACTTCTGATTCATGATTTTAATATGAAAGATGAAAAGAGCATGACTCCTGAATGTACAGCTATGAGTTAAAAACTATTTTATGGCATGTTGTATGATGAATAAATATAACATCTGACTTAATACCACACCTTTGGGCCTTGGACCCATAAGTGTGTGTATCTCTCTTGGAATGCATTTCTGGCTATATGTCCATATGACCTTGTTTCCTCCTTATCCACTCAGAGGTAATTTCCTGTAGTTTGTCCCTATTTAGCAAAAACACTCTGCAGATTTTATAGAGACAAATTTTATACGGTTAACAAATGTGTGTGGCTCCATCACATCTAAGTCACCTTTGGGACAATCTACATATTTTTGTAATAATGTAGGATTTTTATAATTAAAAGATTTTAAATTTGTAACATTGTGTATTTTATGGGGGACATTTATTGTAACTGCATTAAAACTCAAAACTTAATTTTGTAAATCAATTGCGTTGGGGATAAATATTTAACAATATTCCTTTTAAGCAGAAGTGGAGGTAAAAGTCAAAAACTTTTAGTATTTATTTGCCATAATGTATCAGCAGTGTTTACTGTTCCATCTTTGGCAAACACACATTTTTGTAAGGAAGTGAAGCGCATTTCGTGGGAGTAAGTTTCAAGTGGAGATCAGTTGCAAGTATTGTTACGAATGGGTGATGAATGAAACAAGCTGTTGCCGAAAGAAATGTATTATGATGTTCAAAATAAATGTTGTACCTAATTATTAATCTACATAGTGAAACTCTTGTTTGTGGTACAGTTACCAATCAGCTGTCAACCAGGATGAATGGTCACCACCAAATTGTGGCCAAGAGCAAAGTGAACCAGCCTGTGGCACAACATACAGCTGAACAGAACATGCTTGATTCAATGGCTGCTTCACAGCCTGTGCCATCTGGCTCCTCCCCTCCATCACCACCTTTTCTGAACAGAGCAAGAGTTATCCTTAAAACACATTCTCCACTCCCACAATTAAACCAGCCTCAGCCTATGGTAATCTACTGTCACCACACCCTCCACACAACACTTTCTGACCCCTCTCCTATCACCTCCTCCCAGCTCATGTCGCCTACCCTCACTGTGCAAACTCTCTGCCAATGCTTCTAAAGAAAAACTTTTCCTAAAACATCAGAAATGTTTTCTGTCTTGCTTCTAAAGAAAAACTTTGCCCAAAATGTCAGCAATGTTTTCTGTCTTGCTTCTAAATTGTTCAGTGCCTTAACTATACATTGAGTAGCTACCTTTGTTCTTCGATTAATTATATTTATAATATTCTACAAATTGCTGGTAACAATGCACCATTTTACAGAAAACAGTTTATTCAGATGACGCAAATTTCAGTTTAGTAAGTCATGTTAAAAGACCATATTTGGAATGCAAATGAAAAGAGGGAGATATATAGGATGCACAATGAATATTTCCTGCACAACAAACAGAACTCATTTCAATTGCACTGGACTTTTGTTGCCTTCAATTAAATATGGTGAGCTGACCTTCAAAAATGACATTGTTCACTCTTATATTGAAATAACACATTAAAAACAGAGCCCTTATTTGGACATTGTTTACATATGTATACAGTGACTGATATAAAGTTATGAAAACTCACTGGCTGTGGTGTCAGTTATCAGCAGCCAAAGCCTATATGGCGAATGTGTCTGCATATAGTCCTGGCAGAAACAGTTTGCTGGTGTCCCACCTTCAAGTCAGTGGTGATCTGATTCCCAGTAGACTGTCAGTCATCTCCTACTGCTCTTTAGAAGCTACTTAACACCATTTGCCATCTCCTGTCATCATCCTGTCTGGTAGCTCATGCACATGGAAACATTATCTTTATGGCATTGAAGATCCACCCTAGACACTGCTCACATTGGAAACACAAATTCTAATGTAATCTCCAATATGTTATGACCCATGCATTTTAAACCAATTATCATCCTCAATTCAAAGTAAGTTAATTGGAGACATGCTGCCATATTTAATACACAGTTGTGTATTGAATAGACTGTGTAAATATCGTGTCTGTAATCATCCAAAACACCGCATAAGGTCACAACATTCATACACGGTACATCTTCAAAAGGGACGACTATTCCCATGACCTTTGGCTACTCACTTTACATTTATTTTCATTTTCCCAGCTCCATAATTTTCTAAAGTTTAGCAATTCTCGGTGTCCTTCTTCCCTATATCATTTCAGTTCCACAACAAAGGACAGTGGTTTCTGAATGCTTGACTTTCAGAACAAGTTTTACCATCTAACTTTTGATATCAGTTTTATTTTACTACTGTAGTTTGAAAAGGTATTAGATTTTTTTTCTTTTAAATGCTTGTGATGTCATATTCATGCACTGATTTTGAAGCACTTCTTATGTAGCAGCTTGTAGTGATACGACATAAATAGTGACTGGCTAAGCTGTAATCCACAGCAGAAGAGTTATAGGGCAAAGCCAGTTGTTTAAGACTTTTGGCGTCCTACCACAGTCACTGCTCATATTATGTGGAAACGTAAGTTTTGAGGAAACTGTAGATGAGCAGAATAGGGCTTCACAGCTTTCTCATAATTTTGTAGAAGAATGCCGCTATTCTGCAAATGAGCCAGAAGAGGCCTTAAAGACTGATTTGAACGCTACAAGAATCTGAAATTTAGTGTTCCTTGGAATTCCCTCATGAACAAAGCTCTGTCTCAAGTATAAGTCAGACTCTCACAAAATAAAACTCCTTTAATTGATCAAGAAAGAAACATAAGATATTTGAAATGTGCATCTGACATCTGGCTAATAAAGCCACCCAATTTTGCTACTAATGATACTGATTTCTGACACAAAACAAACTACACAATGGAAAGAATGACATTATTCACTGTTATATTGAAATAACACATTCAAAATGGGTCCCTTGGACATTGTATACACACATACACAGTGACTGGTATAAAGTTATGAAAACTCACTGGCTGTGATGTCAATTACCAACAGCTGAAGCCTATATGGTGCATATGTCTCCATATAGTCCTGGCAGAAACAGTTTGCTGGTGTCCTACCTTCAAGTTAATGGTGATCTGATTCTCAGTAGACTGTCAGACTCGGGTTGGGTTGTTTTAGGGAAGGAGACCAGACAGCGAGGTCATCGGTCTAATCGGATTAGGGAAGGAAGGGGAAGGAAGTCAGCCGTGCCCTTTCAAAGGAACCATCGTGGAATTCGCCTAGAACGATTTAGGGAAATCACGGAAAACCTAAATCAGAATGGCTGGACACGGGATTGAACCATCGTCCTCCCGAATGCGAGTCCAGTGTGCTAGCCACTGCACCACCTCACTCAATGTCAGACTCGGCAGCCAGAGACAGTGGTCATGTGTGTGTGAGCTGTGTTTGTGTGAGTGTGTGTGTCAGTTGTCTAATTCGAAAGAAAATCTTTTTGGCCACAAGCTTACCTGTTTGGCAGTCTTTTTGTTGTGCCTGTCTGCGATTTAACATCTCCACTATATGGTGAGTAGCAATCTATCCTTTTCATAATACAGGCATAAAAAACTAAGTTTACTGATGCAGACAGAGTGATTTCCCCAACGGAACTCACTGACTTCAAGGGTTTAGCAGCCAAGGTGCTAACCAGATGATGTTGGAGCAAAGCACTGGACAGCAAGATACTTAGTCATCACATTGACAGTATGCAAGTGTGTGATCTAGTGGCCAGCATCACTGCCTCAAGATCGCAGGGTTGTGCATCTGATTCCCAGTCAGGTCAGAAATTTTCATTGCTTGGAGGCTGGGCATTTGTGTTGTCTAGTCATTTCATCTTATCTTCATTCAGATGCAAGTCACTAAGTTGCATAAAATAAAAATACTTGCACTTGGGAGCCAAACAACCCCAGATGGAGTCCTCTGGTCAATAATGCCATACAGTCATTTCAGTTCATCACACTGACAGGAACACTGATTGTTAGAATCAAAGCGAAAAATTGTGACATCAGTAAACATATAGGCAGCTACAGTCACCATCAGTAAGCCACTACAAAGAGCATGACAGAGAGATTCCCACTGTAACATTTATTAGGGCTTCTTCCCATTCAGTTCACTTATGGTAAACATGACAAATGACTGCTTAAATGTCTCTGTGCATGGTGTAATTCGTCTAATCTCATATTGGCAACTGCTTTGGCAGTGATATATAGCAGGCTGTAATATATTCCTAGCTACATCACTTAAAGTTGGTTCTTCAAACTCTATAAGTAGGCTTTCATGGGATAGTTTGTCTATCTTCAAGCATCTGCCAATACAGTTATTTCAGCCCCTCCATGACACATTCCCATAAGTCAAACAAACCTATAACTATTTGTACTGCTCTTATTTGAATAGATTCAATGTATCCTGTTAGTTCTATTTGGTTAGGGTCCCACACAAGAGGAGCAATATTCAAGGATGAGTCACACAACTGTTTCATAAGAAATATCCTTTGTAGACTGATTGCATTCGATAATAGACAGAATAATATTCTACCAATGAACCAAAGTCAACCACATGTTTTACCTATGACTGAGCTTATCTGCTTGTTTAATTTCATACTACTACTACTACTACTACTAATAATAATAATAATAATAATAATAATAATAATAATCCCTGGCACTACAGCCCTTGTAGGGTCTTGGCCTCCCGGACAACGGACAACCTCTGCCCACTCTTCTCTGGTGGCTGCCTTGGCTCTCCATCTTCTCACACCCCTTCTTCCCAAGTCCTCCTCCTCATTGTCTAGCCATCTGGTCCTTGGTCTGCCCCTTATATGACGCCCATCGGGTTTTCCTTTGAAAACTTTCTTGACTGTGCTGTTCTCCACCATTCTTTCTACATGTCCCAACCAACGTAGTCTATAACTCTTTATTTCAGTCATGATATGTGATTTGTTGTACAACTCTCTGATCTCCTTATTATTTCTGATTCTCCAAAAACCCCTATCATTCACAGGCCAGTAGATTTTCCTAAGTATCTTCCTTTCCCATCTCAGCAATAACTCTTCATCGTTTTGTGTCATAGTCCAGGTCTTCGAACCATATATCACCACAGGTCTAACTACTGCGCAATACACAGTCAGGTTCATATTCCTACTAGGGCTCCTTGCTTTAAACACTTTAACCACTGCTAAGTAGCTCCTGTTACCAGCTGCAATCCTTGCATGTATTTCTTCTCTCATATCATTATTCCCAGTTATCAGTGACCAAAGTTATTTAAAGCTTTCATAACGTTCATATTCTTTTCCATTCCAAGTCCTGCTTCTTTCTCCTTCACTGTATCTTTTCCTAGATGTTAACATGTACTTGGTCTTTGACTGATTAATGGTCAGCCCCATCTCCACACCATATATTTATACTTTTTCAAGCTTTTCTTCCAGGTCCCGTTTCCTCCTGGATAACAAATCAAGATCATCTGCATATGCATGCTCCTGAGTCATTCTATTAAACAGAGTTCCCCCAGGGTTGTTGCTTTGTGTCTTTTGCATTACAGCCTCCAAGGCAACATTAAACAGAATAGTGGAGAGCTCATCACTCTGCTGCAGTCCTTGGTTAACTTCAAATGCCTTTGATAAAGTGCCCTCGATCTTTACTTTGCACACTGTTCTTCTCAAAGTTATATGAACCAATCTTATCAGATTGTTAGGGATTCCTGCCTCTTACATTGCCTTCCACAGTTGATCCCTTTTGATACTATCATAAGCTTGTTTGAAGTCAATGAACAGCTGGTGGACATCGATGTTGTACTCATAACATTTTTCAAGGATCTGTCTGATAGTGAAAAGCAGGTCTGTAGCAAACCAGCTCCGGGTTCTCGATTGCTTCTTTCTGCCCAGTACAGTTTCAGCTGTCTCATGTATTATTCCTTTAACTGTTTCCCATCTTTCTTCACTATCCTCTTCAATATCCTCTCCTGACCACTCTTTGGCTTCATTAAGTCTATTTGTCAAGATAGTTTTATACTGTAGTACTATTTTCATCATTTTTTAACTTGTTATCATCATAGCTTTCTTGGTCTGTCTACAATTGGCTATCCTCTGTATCTGATTCTTACCAAATAACGATCACTATATCCATCTGCACCATGACAGCTATCCACCTCTAATATATCTGAAGCATGTCATCTATCTATGTGATCAATCTGATTTTTTTTGTGATCCCATCAGGGGAGCTCCATGTAACTTTCCTTATATCCTTCCTTTGCATCCATGTGCTTTTAATAATCATGTTATTGCTCGTGGCAATCAGTTAGTCTGATACCATTATCATTAGAAACCTCAAGCAGACTCTCCTTACCAGCTGTTTTCCTGTATGTGATTTCTTTTCCTACTTGAGCACTGAGGTCCCCCATAACCACCTTAACATCATGCTTCGCCACCCTTGCTATTTCCTGCTCCAGTTGCTCATAGAACACATCTGTTTCCATCGACTCTGCACCTTCTGTTGGTGCATATGTACATATGAAGAATATATTGAAGAAACAGGCTTTCATTCATAATATGCGGATTCTTTTGCTAACAGGCTTAAAGTTCAATGCACCAGCCTTTTGAGCATTATCAACCAGAAAACCTGTGCCTCCATATCCTCTGCTTCCACAGCTGTAAAACATTGTGTGTGTCCCAGATGCTAATATTCCACTTCCTTTCCTTTTCACTTCTTGTACTGTTGCCATAGTCACATTATATTTCTTCATTTCCTTTTTCAGATGCTGTAGCCCTCCAGGCTTGTTCAGTGTTCTCACATTCCATGTTGTTAAATACCAATTCGTGTGCCGTTTCCATTGCCAAGGCCATTTATCCATTACATCCATCTGGCTTTCTTTGTCCTTTGGTTCCGTAACAAGCTCTTTTTTCCAGGGAGAGGTTGTTAGCCTCACACCCAACCCCTATCTTGGAGGACCTGGATTTTTTTAGGGTTCACTCCCCTAGGATGGTTGGCTTCCCTACGCCCATAGAGCCCCCCTGCCCTATGTTGCAGGACACACTTCATCTGTCTCCTCCATTGAGACCAATCCGGCTTGGGTGACCCTGCCAGTAGCTACGCTACCACCAGCACAGCTCTCGGCTTCATCGGAGCACGCAAACCCTCCTACCCAGCACTGAACGTGCCTACGATAAGATGGTGTCCACTGGGAGGGTTGTTTGATTTCATACGCTTAGAAATTGTTACACCCAGTTATCTGTATGTCCTGACCAAATCCAGTCATCATTAAGTGTTATTCTCATCATAAGGTACTATTTTATTATTTTTTTCTCATTTTGAAAATTGCAAAGTTTTATATATCTGAACATTTAAAGCAAGTTTCTAATCTGTGCCACTTTGAAATCTTGTCAAGACCTAACAATATTTGTGCAGCTTTATCTTGCAGTCCTTCATTGTAGATAACCGCATGAGCTGTGAACAGTCTGAGACTACTATTAATACTGTCTGCAAGGTCATTAATATACAACATGAAGAGAAAGTTTCCTAACACCTCCCCAGGGCACACCTGAAGTTGTTTCTACATCTGTCAATGACTCTTCATCTAAGATAACATGTTGCATCCACCCTACCAAGAAATCTTCAATTCAGTCATAAAGTTTACTTGATAATCCATACAATCATATTTTCAATAATCATCACAGGTGTGGCAAGATGTCAAGTGATTTTTGGAAGTCCAAAACTGCTGCATCTATATGACTGCCTTGATACGCGGCTTTCAGAATGTCATGTGAGAAAAACTCCAGTTGGATTTCACAGGCTCAATGTTTTTGGAATTTATGCAGGTTGACATGGAGGAGGTCATTCTATTCATCACATGTGAGGTTGAATATGTTCTAAGGTACTACAACAAATGAATGTCAAGGCTGCTGGACTGTAGTTTTGTCAATCACGTCTGCTACCTTTCTAATAGACGGGTGTCACCTGTGCTTTCTACAACTACAGAGCAAGATTTTTTGTTCAAGAGATCTACAGTACATTATAGTTAAAAGAGGTGCCAACCCAATGGTATCAGTTGTTTCTCAAACCACTAACACTACTATCTATTTCAGTCAGATGTGTAGTGGTGTGAGTACTAAATCAATACACCAATCCTGTATTTTCCTTTGTAAAGGGGCATTTCAAAATAGAGTTCAGCAGTTCTGGTTTCCTGTCTCATCTATGGGTGTCTGGACACTGGCTTTGCTGCTACTAACAGACTTTACATATGACCAGAACTTCTTCGTGTTTTGTGAGGGATCATTCGATAATATTGTGGGACGGTGGTCGTTGAAGGCTTCATGAATTTCCCTCTTGACAGCTAAACATACTGCATTTAGCATCTCTCTGTTATAGCCCTATGCTTTGTTTTACACCTACTATGCAGTAGTCTCTATTTCTTCACACGTTTCTTTATAGTACTGTATATTATAGAGGGCCCTCTCATCATGAACTGTTCTACTTGGTACATATTTATTCAGTGCATCAACCATTAATCATTTCAACTCAAGCCACAGTTCTTTATATGTTCCTGCCTAGAGCTAAATGTTTCATGTTCCTCATTGAGCTATGACACAACTACCTCTTTATCTAGTTTGCTGAACATACATTTCCTTCTACTTGTTTTACTTCCCCTTTTTACTTTGGTAACCACTGTTGCTACAATTGCCTCATAGTCACTGCTACCACCTTCAATGCAGGTACCCTCAAAGATGTCATTTCTGTTTGCTGCCATTAGATTCAATACATCTCTGTCATGAGTGAGCTTCCAAACTAAATGTTCTAGATAAGTTTTCAGAGAAGGCATTTAGTAATGTTTAAGATGTAACTACCAAGTTAGAAGATCTACATAATGTAAGAATACCAGCTCTATATGGGAGTAGGCAATACACTTTTCAATTGTACTACTAGATATCTAAAGCTACATGAATATTCAATGCATCATACTTTTATTATATTTACCTGCATTTTTTAAAAATGTTTTGTACTTTAAAATATGTGTTAAATATTATTTCAAATGACTTAAAGTAATTTAATAACATAAAGACAGTAACATTCAACATCTCATTCCATTTAGTAAATCACTAAAATGTAGGGATCAAAACTTTGAATAAACATGTTTTGCTAAGATTTGTAAATTTGTATCATGGAATATACTAGAAAATAATGAAAAACAATACAACTGTTCATCCAGTATGGAAACATCTACAGTACTAATGACATTAAACACAACTTTAAAAACGATTATGCTTATGCATTAATAGTGCATTAGTCTTGAATTATCTATAAATTAAGGCAACTGGAATCTGTACATATTTCGTTGTAAAACTAGTATTTCACATTTTATTGTTTATAAACGAAATTTTACAAATTCTTAAGTGGAAATAGGTAATATCTAACAACAAATATTATCTCAGATCTTTTTTTTTACACAGAACATGTTAATATATCAAGAATTATGAGAATAGGTAATTTTCCATTCTGCATTTGTAATGGCACTGATGGCAGTAAGGTACGACGTAATTTTAACTGTTATCCAATTACTGCAGGGATAATGCAGTTCACACAAAAATTATAGTTGTCCATGATGTTTTTAAGGCATGGTTCATGTCAGTCTACACTGAGAATATAAATACGATAAACTGACACAAAAATCAGTGTTTTATTCTGCACTTTGTATAGGTGTCACCAAAATATGACAACAAAGTATTTAAAAATTTTACATACCACTCTTGTTATAACATGAAGTGCTGGTATACAGGGTAGTCAGAAACAGTCTGGAAAGCTGACACAGGTGTTTGCAGTGTAGCTTGTGCTGAGAAATAATTGTTAAGAAAAAAAATTCAGTAAGCTGTGCTGTTTCCGAGTTAATAAGCATTGAATTTAGCCAATCAGGATGTGCCTGCAAATTCAAGCAGCCCACTACAAACAGTGTCACCAAACATGTTCTTCTAAAACTGAACAAGAGAGCGATACAAAAATTGGACATGGGATGGTAGTAAGGGTCAAACCAGAGCCAATGGCTGAGCAGTCTTGTGCACCATCATCTACGCTATGAGAAAACTTACACTAATTGCATCTGGTGGGCCATTTGAATGTGTGTCCACAATTGCCTGACTGGCCAACTTCAATGTTAATTAACTCGGAAATGGCACAACATACTAATTTTTTTTCTTAACAATTAGTTTCTCAGCACAACCTATCCTTACAAGCTTTGCTGACTGTTTCTGACCATCCTGTGTATTTTTTTAATTAACAGCATTGTTCAACAACATATTATACTATGGAAGGGGAGGTATGTCAGATTTTTTTTTTTGATTTTTTTAAAAAAAGGTTATGTTGTCATGCCCGGCTCTCACAAAACTTTAACTACATTGGGTGATTGAAGTTCATTCCAATTATAACAGAATGACTGGAGAACATGTGATCTAGCAACCTGTGGTTTACCTCTCAAACTTTCAGTTCCATCTGATAGTGAGTCTGGTGGTTGACAGAAAGATCCATATAAGTTTATGTCCATCATTGATACTGAAGCTTCCCCAAATAATCTTGCAAGCTTCAATTTCAGTTTTGGTGGATCTGAGTTCATTGTATACTATGACAAATACAGCACTTCAAACAACAATATGCTATTCACCAAATTAAGGAGGCATTCAGCAGCAGGCAGGCATAATGAGAAAGATTGGTAAAATATTAAAGCTTTTGGAAAAAGTTCTTCTTCTAGAGTAGAAAACACACACACATTCACACAAACACAACTCACACACACATGGCCACAGTCTAGTGTGCTAGAGCCCGACTTCCAACGAATGTGTGTGTGCGTGTGTGTGTGTGTGTGTGTGTGTGTGTATCTGACCAGAATGGCCAGAGCTAGTGGTTACATGTGTGTGAGGTTTGCTTGCTTGTGTGAATTTGTGCATGTTTTCTTTCCTTTCTGAAGAAGGCTCTGGATGAAAGCTAAATGTGTAACAGTTTTTTCATTGGCCTATCTGCAGCTCAGTGTGTCACCTTTACAGTGAGCAGCAATCTATGCTTTTTGTAATGTTGTGTGTGTTTTCTACTGCAGAAGAAGAACGTTGTCCAAAAACTTTGATATGTCAGCAGTCTTTTCTATTGTGCCTGTCTGCAACTCAGTGCCTCCTCTATATGGTGAAATACACCACTTCCATTTCCCAATAGCCTATCCTTTTGACATACACTTAAATTTCCCCAAAACATCTCACTACTATCAATTTTGGGTTTTAAGCAGGCTTCTCTTCATTACGTGTGCTTCCCTGCTTTTTAGAAATGTTTCAAACTCAGGGTCTTTGTTGTGAATACTCTGGCAGATAATCACAAGGACTTTAATATTCTCACCTGTGGAGGGAATTTCTTCGTATTTTACGCTTATACTTCAGGGTCTTTTCAGCTATTATTATGTGAACTGGATGGAGAGTCACCTAAAAATCCCTTGGATGCAACTTTACTTAGGTTGCAGCCTCTGATTATTAGTGCACAACTGAGCCATTGAGGAAAGTCCTACAATAGCCAAACCTGTGGTGCAATTCTAGGAAGTTTCATTTTAGCTTGTAACATAACCTTCAGAGACTGCAGCTGGACCCCTCTACTCAACTCAGAACCAGGGGACCATCATCTGTTCTGGGGACAATGCTGCAAATTGTGAGCTTCATTGAAACCCAATGGGCAAGACTGATCTGCACAACCTTCTCTGCCAATCACTGGAATAATTCATAGATGATCTTGGAGCCCAGATGACAGGCACTGTTTCTTCAACATGCATAACAATTTATAGTTCGTTGAACTTTGTTCCTTCAATGGCTGCTTGTATATCCTCTTCAAGATGTTGAACAAGACTCCCACGCATCCACACTGAGTGCATCTGGTATGCCTTCCCACCCCTTGCTGCTACATTCCTAAGGGGTACCAATAATCGCCACATGTTTTAAGTGTCACTGACTAATAGATCCCTATCCTTCCGTGTTTGCCTCACTCTGACACAGACGGTTTTCCAACAGATGGTGTGAGTCTCACTGGCCCAGTTTCAGTATAAGTGGAAGATAGCACATCAGAACTGTTGGTTTGGGGTAAGGGTGTAACACACTGAGTTCTGCCTAGTGCCTGGTGCCACTGTATAGGACAATTAGACCTACTACTGGCACACCATGCACAGCTAAGTGGACTAGTAGTTATAGATCCTGTATTTCATGTAGACAAGACATTGTCCAAATAAGATACTTTCTCTCATAAGTAACATCTCAAGTGCAAGGTTGCCAAAGGCCAATGATGTTTACGGCATTTGATGCCCACACACTGTCTACCACAATATTGGTTGCTAATGGTAACAGGGGGTGGGACTGGAGGTATCCAATGGTGAGCACAGCCTGAGGCTATGTAGCGAAGTTGAACTGCTAACTCAATGAGTAACTCACAACAGTGCTACAGTGCTAGTGTTGTATTATATCTACAACAGTTACCAAAGTTGACATTTCATCAGAAAGAAATGCAAAGAGTTTTGCAGACTGAGAAAGAAGTGGCAGATGAAATATTGGCATTTCTGCAAGATGAGACAGTGGAATGTGTGGTGTCATATATGCTTGACTGTGGGAACAATGTACAGGACAAGTATAATGATGATGATACGTGCTTAACAAGTGAAAGCGAAACTGAAACAGTTGTTGAGCAATGTAGTTCAACATCCTTATCTGATAGGGAACTACAAACCCTGTCTCCAGTAGAACAAATAAAAGTACAACCGCTATCCAAGAAGTGGGTACCAAACACAATTATATACATGGAAGATCATCCACTGCACAGAAAAAACCAGTAATGAACAGATTTTGAATAAGTCCACAGCAAATGTGGCCATGTATTGCACCAAGAAAAGTTACTGATGTTCAAGGGAGGACAAGGTGCACTTGTTACAAAAACTGCTGTTTGCGCATTTTGAGGATGTGCACGATAGTGACCTACTACATTACACACATCAAGTTGCGTGTGACACAGATTATAGAGGTTTCAAGGGATGTAGTGAATGGTTGCAGAACTTCAAACAGTGCAACAGAATTGGAAGACATAAGGTAAGTAAATTTCAAATGAAGTGTCAACTTGATGATGCACAACAAACTGCGAAATTTGCCTGAAAATCTGAAGAAATACACTAACTGATTCCACCATTCAGTAAGGACTTTATTTTCATCTTTGATCAATCAGGATCTGAAGAGAAAATGCATATGAAAGGAATCCTAGAAATTAGAGGTACCCACAGAGTTGTATCTAGATCAACTAACATCAATGCCTTAATGCATTTGTATACAATTGTGCTGACTGTTAATCTGGATGGTAAATTTCCTGGAAAGTTATTTATTGTGCTATGAGAAGTTGGGGGTGCTCTACCCCCTATGATTCCTTCTCGTGTGCATGATCTTGCAAAGGCAGTAGGGAATATTTATGTCACAGCAAGCAAAAGTGGGAAAATGGGGGTAAGAGAACTACATCTATGGTGTGAGCACTGCTTCTGGTCAATAGATGTTCAAAATAACTTGCTTTTGCTTGATTCCTGTTCTGCGTATAAAAATAATACTCCTTTAGAGCAAACTATCACAGAAGTGTGTGACATCACATTTCATATCATCTGGAAGCATTGGACAAATTCGGCCGGCCGCGGTGGTCTAGCGGTTCTGGCACTGCAGTCGGGAACCGCGGGACTGCTACGGTCGCAGGTTCGAATCCTGCCTCGGGCATGGGTGTGTGTGATGTCCTTAGGTTAGTTAGGTTTAAGTAGTTCTAAGTTCTAGGGGACTTATGACCTAAGATGTTGAGTCCCATAGTGCTCAGAGCCATTTGAACCATTGGACAAATTCAGTCTCTGGATGTTTGTTTTGCGGTGCCTATAAAACATATTATCGCACTATCTGCAGCAACATCTTAAAGGATAGCCAGTTTCACAATAAGCTCCATGACAGACTGTTTCGCATTCAGTTGCATATCATCACATTCCATCAGTGCTCATCACTCCATTACATCAATATGATTCTATATGAATTCTTTAAGTGAGGATACCTAGTTGAATGTCCTGCACAGATTGTAACTCCCAGGGGTTCGCCTTCGATCTCAGTGGTGCAAACCTTTGTGATCAGTATGGCATGTCATTTTTCATTTGGTGTTCACGGTGCAAATTAATGGCTTATTTTGAACTTTTTCTTTAATGTTTACAACGTCCACTTTGCGAAGTGTCATCCATACAGACCACAGAAGGTTGGTCTCTGCACCTCCCAGACACTTACTAAGGACTGATCTTGCAACCTCACACTCAAGGGGTTCCCTGTCAGTAGCCCTCCCAACACTGACACCCATACACAGCAGCTTTCAATCACTTGACAACAGTCTGGGTGATTTCCAGCTGCTTACAAACAGCAACTAACTCATTCTGTGTCCAAGAACAGTATTCACAGTGTGGCTGCAGTTTTCCTTTAATACTTTGGTCACTATCTAATCCAGCAAATAACTCATTCAATGCCGAAGAACAGCATTCATAGTGAGGCTGCATTTTACCTTTAATACTTCGGTCATCGTCCAGTTCACCCTGTTTTGTGTCTCCACAAGTTTGCTGGTCCACAGCGGAACTAAATATCTAATTGAGTTACAGCTATAATACTCTCTTTTTCCACAAAGATGTTTGTAACTGATGAAACATCAGATCAAAAGAAAGGCTAAGGCAATGTACTGGTGACTTAAAGCAGGAAAAATCCTATCCATAGCGAGATGTTTATGTCAAGTTTTCCAAAGCACCACATAGTCTAGTACTATAAATCACTTATAAGACATCTGAAAATACAGCACATAACATGAAAATGTATGCTTGTCTGTTACTGTCACACTCAGCACATACAGCTGTCCCAATTTCATGTAAGGCATTTGAAGAACAGTTTCAAAGCCAAGATAGCAGACATAATTATCATGTTTGAGCATACCTGTAACCACTCTGTATGGCTGGGTCTATTTTCTGTTTAGAACTCCTTTCCATAGCTGCTGAACAGGTTTCCACAAGTGTGGGGCAACGCTGATCATTTACAACACTTTCCACATTTAGTCGCTCAACAATATCCAGTTCATCCAGAGCACCAATACAGTCTTGTTTATTAGCTAAGCTGGAGAAGAATTAATAATTTAGTAATATTATTTTTCTGTAAACAATAGCAAAAAGAAAAAAGCTCTAAGGGATTCATTATTATGCAACACAGCAAATGGCTAGGATATGAAATGAAGAGCTTTGTCAGCATAGCACTAACATCCCTTGAGAAACATTAGCATAAGAACAAAAATAATCTTTCAGTACTGACTAAGAGCTGTAGCCAAAAGTCATAGCTGATTTTTAGATTCAAAATCAAAGCAGAAATATGCTTTAGGGAAAGCTTAGAGACAACCATGCGCATATTCTGTTGGACATGAAGTGGGGTGTCATTTCTGTTCACTGGGAATTAATTAGTTGAGTTACACCCTTGCACCTAAGAGGAGAAGTGCCTTAAGAGCTGTATCATAAAAATACACATGACAACAAGTCAGTCTACTTGTGATAGTAAACAGTGTAAACCTCTTCTTCATTTACAGCTACATCCAAACTCGGCAGTACTCCCTCCCTCTTGCATTAATTATTTGGGTTTCTTCCAATTCCATTTATGTATGGAGCATGGAAATGATTGCTTAAACACATCTGTGTCTGCTGTAATTAGACTAACTATGTGGCAACATCCTCAAACAAAACCAAGGCAGTGTGGAACATCATAAGGAACAAAACAAATCAACAGCCATATAAACATGAAAACACTATTCTGATCCACAACACCAGAGTTACTAATCCATAAGAAATTGCAAATATTTTCAACAATTACTATGAAAACTTTGTTAAAAATCTGTTACCGAGCAACAACAAACGTACACCCAACAGACAAAACAAAATTACAACTCCTGTAGAATCTATATTCTTCTGGGAAACTACTGCTGAAGAAATTGTCCTAAGTGCATAGTGCCTCAAGAATAAATTCTCATCTGGAATTGATGATATCCCAGATTTTATCATCAAGAACTGCATAAACAAAATAGCTCTCCCATTCTCAAATGTGTAAAACTTATCACTGATGGCAGGTACATTTTCAAACTGCATGAAAGTGGCTAAAGTCATCCCAATTTTTAAGAAAGGTGAAAAACTCAATGCAGAAAATTACAGACCCATATTGCTGTTACCTATGTTTGGTAAACTTTTGGAGAGATTAGTTCACCAAAGACTAATAAATTTTCTTGATAAGAAATAGATACTATCTGATGCCCAGCACGCTTCCAGAAAAAACAAATCCATAACAACCACCATATATGAGTATTTGCACTCCACCCTAGATGCTCTAGACAAAAAACAAAAAGCAGGTGGGATCTTCCTAGATTTGTCCAAGGTATTTGATGTCATAGACCACAAGATTCTTCTCAACAAACTGGATTCATATGGCATCAGAGGCACCTCACTAAACTGGTTCAGATCATGCCTGACAAATAGGAAACAAAAAGTGTCAATAAAACATAACAATCAAGGACATATCGAAACACACTATTCTGACTATTGCAATATTACACAAGATGTGCCCCAAGGCTCAATACTTGGACCAGTGCTCTTCCTTGTGTACATAAACGACCTACCATCAAACATCAATGCCAGCACCAGTACACTCTTTGCAGATGGGATCCTCATAACAAGCAAAAAAGAACATGAACACCAAGAGGCCATACATGAAAATACAGATGAACTTGGTGATGGGTTTGAGAAAAACAAGCCCATAGTTAACACAAAGAAATCCACTTACCTAAACTTCCACCTAAGAACAAATAAAATTATGCCTGATATGAAATTACACAGTTCCCAAATATCCCCAAATACAAAAACAACATTTCTAGGCCTATGGATCCAGGGTAACCTAAAATGGCAAACACACATTAATAAAACTAATAATAAGCTAAACAAAGTGTGCTGTGCCCTATGAATCTTCACATACTGCACAAGCCCAGAAACTGTTCACACAGCCTACTATGCACAATTCCACAGTGTAATGCAGTATGGTATCATATTCTGGGGAGACTCTACACTTAGCCGAAACATTCTACTCACCCAAAAGAGAGCTATAAGAATAATGAATAAGGCAAAGCCGACTGATAGCTGCAGACTTCTCTTCCAAAAGTTGCTCATCCTACTCCTTGGCAGCCTGTATATACTAGAACTATGCAAATTTGTAAAAAGTAATATTACAAAATTTAATAAAAATGTAAAAGTCCATGGCTAACTATGGTACTAGGCAGAAAATGAAACTCCCTCCAAGAAAGGCATTAAAATACACAACAGCCTGCCATCAGAAATAAAAAAAACAGTAAGTCCCTGACTGTATTTAATAAAAAATTAAAATCATTCCTACTTGATCATTGTTTCTACAGTGCAAGTAAAGTTCTGCTCCACATGGGTGGAATGAAACATGAAAAAAAAAAAAAAAATGCAGCAAAGAATTTTGTAAAGAGTAAAACATTAATGCAAGTATGTGCAAAAATCTTGCACCTATATCATCTGCTACTAAGCAAATTAAGTGCAGAAAGAATATCCAACCAGGTACTGTTATGTATATGTGTGAGAGGAATACAGCACTAAAATACAAATGTATAAATGAGTATGTAATTTGTGTGTTCATAACTTCTCAGAAAATATTTATGTAAACTCATGTTTGTGTAAACTTTCGGCATATTACTTCATGCCAGCAAATTATCATAATGTCCAACATCAAATGTATGTTTGTGCATCACCATGTGCATGTCATGTACAGTATTGATTCAGAGGACAATAAATAAATAAATAGACAATAGCTGTACAGCTTTATCTTACAGTCCTTCATTACAGATAACCACACCAGTTGTGAACAGTCTGAGTTATTATTTATATTGTCTACAAGATCTTTAATATACAACATGAAGAGGAAGGATCCTATCACTTTCCTGGGGCACACCTGATGTTATTTCTTCATCTGTCAATGACTCTCCATCTAAGATAATACGTTGCATCCTCCCTACCAAGAAATTCTCAATTCAGTCATAAATTTTGCTTGATACATCATACAACCATACTTTCAATAACAATCACATGTGCAGCTCTGTGTCAAGAGATTCATGGAAGTCAAAAACTATTCCATCTGTGTGACTACCTTGATCCACAGCTTTCAGAATGCCACAAGTGAGAAACTTAAGTTGGGTTTCACAGGATCAATGTTTTTGGAATTAATAATGGCTGGCAAGGTGGAGGTCATTCTATTCAATATATCCCATTACATTTAAGGTTGAATATGTTCTAAGGTGCCAACAAATGTGTCAAGGCTACTGGACAGTAATTTCATGGATACTGCTGCTACCCTTTTTGTAGACAGGTGTGACACATGCCTTCTTCCAACCACTGGGCACAGTTTTTATTCTGAGAGATCTACCATATATTATGATTAAAAGAGTGGCTAACTCAACCACAGTTTCAGTTAAGAAACTGTGGACCTTGGAGTTTTGGTCAGATGTAGTATTCAGCTGTTTGTCAACACCACTGACACTCATTTTTGCAATGGTACAAGAATTAAATTGGGGCAATATTCCAAATTTTCCTCCACACACACACACACACACACACACACACACACCACACACACACATACGCACACAAATGCAACTCACATAAACATGACCACAGTCTCCGGCTAGCTGTGGTCATGCTGGAGTGATATGTATTTGCATGAGTGTGCGGCTGTGTTGTCTGTTCTCGATGACAGCCTTGTTGGCTGAAAGCTCACTTTCTGACAGTCTTTTTGTTGTGCCTATCTGCGACTCAGTTTCTCTGCTACATGATGAGTAACAATTATACTTATCATAATAATGTTACAAATTTTTCTGTGATAGATCTGTTGTAATATTTTGCTACGGTAATCACGGAAGGCTTAAAACATTATCCTCTTGACAGCCAAACACGTTCCATTCTGCATCTCTCTATCTATAGATAACTGCTAAACAATGAAAACTCCATGTAGGAATATCAACAATGTAGGAAGAGATAGATCGCTACTTACCACAGAGAAGACATGTTAAGTTGCAGATAAGCACAACTAAAAGACACTTACACAAAGCTTTCAGCCACATCCTTCATCAGCAAAACAGAAACACACGCCATTCATGCACACAATCAAGCACACCTCATGCATACATGACTGCCAACTCATGCAGCTCAGGCAAGAATACATTTCTGGCCTGAGCTGCTGCAGTTGGCAGTCATGTGTGTGTGAGGTGTGCTTTCTTGTATGTATGAATGGTGTGTGTTCTTCTGTTTCTCTACAGCATTATGTTTCATTTTATACCTTTTCTGCTGTGGTCTCTGTTACTTTAAAAATTCCTTTACAGTCACTGTATATCATGGAGGGTCCATCCCATCACAAACTGTTCTACTACACATAGCAATAGAAAAATTATCTTTCTTGTATCAAGAAACAGCTAACGACAATTCTGAATTTCTGATATTGTTCTGGTATAATAATGTATCTGCTGTAGTAGCGTGTGGAGTTTAACAAATATAATATACCCTCTAAAAATAAGTCACAAACCTCAATACGTCATTGAAATCTGCAGACCTGAACAGATATTTATCATGTTACCAGAGAATTTTTACAATATTTTTAGAACCTTTACAGATATCATCACTGATCATCTGAGAATTACCAGCAGAAACTATTACGGAACTAAAAAACTATCTATCACTTACGTACTTACATCTGACTCCTATACCTTGAAATAATTTGGCTAAAATGCAGTAATAAATCACCTATTCTGGATGGAGAAACTGTGTGAAGTGTTTTATTAAAAATCAAGTGCTGGTTTTGTTAGACAAAAGTGAACTACAATGTGATTTATTAAGAGACCCTGAAATATGATTTGCGAATGAGAAAAACACGAGTAAAACTCTTGTGCAATAGATTTATTTACATTTTTAATTGACGAAGTTTTCTGGAATCATAGCAGTTTAACAGGCTAAGAAAATGTACAAATGAGCAATGTGGTTTATGATGGAACTGTTTAATCAGGATAAAAATCTCTCACAGATATGCAATGGAATTAGATTCCTGTAAGAATGAAACTGTGTTTTCCATTAATTGGTAAAGTTATTGTACTAAATTACACTGTAGGCAACAAACTAAACCCACATACAGCTTTGCACAAAATACTTTATTTCTCCAACTCAGAAAAGAAAAACTAACTGAACTAACAGTCAAAGAGTAAAAACTTATATCTAACATCCGCTACATTTGCATGGAGTAAATGAAGCACGCATCACTGGCTACTCCCACATTCCCACACAGCCCCCACCTTAAAGTGTGGAGCACCCAAGGTAAATGGATACTTAAACTGGACTTGTCTCCCTGCTCTCATGTGGACGACTTGTTGCTGCGAGGATGAGGATGAGGGAGCTGGTGTGGGCTGTTGCATCATGATTCCACATCCTCTTACCATTGGCTCTTCTGCCATATCACGCATAGTGAGTTCCAAATTTTGGTCCTTCTCATCCTGTTGAGTGGCATCATACTCCAGTTCTGGTAAGATTCATGCTGGTTTTACCCTGTCTATGGGCACTCTAATAGTTTTGTCATTCTGTGAGATGTCCTTAGTATCGGTGTTGCGTCGTGTTCTATTAGATAAGGTCCAGTATATGGAGGTTGTAGTGGCACTCTGACTGAATCCGTGCGGAGCATGACATGTGTACAGTCAGCCGACGCCTTATGCGTGAAAACTGGTCACTCAACAAGTCTAGATACCGCAGGCCTTCTCATTGTATCCACATGCTCATTGACTTCACATATCAGTGATGAGAGGTTTATTGGCATTGGTGATGCGGCGGCAGTAAGGTAATCCGCTGGGATTCTCAATGGTTCCCTGTACACCGATTCTGCCACTGAGACACTGATGTCCATCTTGTATGCGGTCTGTAATCCATGAAGAACCAATGGTAACGCTTCTGTCCAGTTTCTCTGATGACTCACAAGAACTGCCTTCAACATAGACCAGATGTGGCTTGAATTCAGAGAAATGGTATCGGCAGCAATTGAGAGATTTATACCAAATAAATTAACAAATGACGGAGCTGATTCTCCTTGGTACACAAAATGGGTTATAACACTGTTGCAGAAAGAATGAAACACACATGCCAAATTTAAACAGATGCAAAGTCCCCAAGATAGGCGATCTTTTACAGAAGCTCGAAATTTAGCGCGGACTTCCAGGCAAGATGCTTATAACAGTTTCCACAATGAAATTTTGTCTTGAAACCTGGCAGAAAATCCACAGAGATTTTGGTCATATGTACAGTATGTTAGTGGCAAGAAACACTCAATGCCTTCTCTACGTGATAGCAATGGAGATACTATCGAAGACAGTGCTGCCAAAGCAGAGTTACTAAACACAGCCTTCCAAAATGCCTTCACAAAAGAAGACGAAGTAAATATTCCAGAATCTGAATCGAGAACAGTTGCCAACATGAGTAACGTAGAAGTAAATATCCTCAGAGTAGTGAAGTAAGTTAAATCACTTAATAAAAGCAAGTCTTCTGGTCCAGAATGTATACCAATTAGTTTCCTTTCGAAGTATGCTGATGCATTAGCTCCATACTTAACAATCATATACAACCATTCGCTCGATGAAAGATCTGTACCCAAAGACAGGAAAGTTGCACAGGTCACTCCAATATTCAAGGAAGGCAATAGGAGTAATCCACTAAATTACAGGCCCATATCGTTAATGTTGATATGCAGCCGGATTTTGGAACATATATCGTGTTCAAACCTTGAAGAAAACTGTCTATTGAAACACAGTCAACATGGGTTTAGATAACATCGTTCCTGTGAAACATGAAGTACTGATTACTATTGACATGAGATTTCAGATTGATTCCGTATTTCTGGATTTCCGGAAGGCCTTTGACATTGTACCATACAAGTGGCTTGTAGTGAAATTGCGTGCTTATGAAATATCATCTCAGTTATGTGACTGGATTTGTGACTTCCTGTCAGAGAGGTCACAGTTCATAGTAACTGATGGAAAGTTATTGAGTAAAACAGAAGTGATTTCAAGGTAGTGTTATAGGCCCTTTGCTGTTCCTAATCCATATAAACGATTTGGGAGACAATCTGAGCAGCCGTCTTAGGTTGTTTGCAGATGACGCTGTCCTTTATCAACTAATAAAGTCATCAGAAGATCAAAACAAATTGCAAAATGATTTAGAAAAGACATCTGAATGGTGCGAAAATTGGCAGTTGACCCTAAATAATGAAAATTGTGAGGTCATCCACATGAATGCTAAAAGGAATTCGTTAAACTTTGGTTACATGATAAATCATTCTAATTTAAATGGTGTAAATTCAACTAAATACCTATGTATTTCAATTACGAACAACTTAAATTGGAAGGAACACATAGAAAATGTTGTTGGGAAGGCTAACCAAAGACTGCATTTTATTGGCAGGACACTTAGGTAACGTAACAGATATACTAAGGAGACTGCCTACGCTACGCTTGTCCGTCCTATTTTAGAATACTGCTGTGTGGTGTGGGATCCTTACCAGATAGGATTGGCAGAGTACGTCGAAAAAGTTCAAAGAAGGGCAGCACGTTTTGTATTATTGCGAAAGAGTGTCACTAAAATAATACAGGATTTGGGCTGGACATCATTAAAAGAAAGGCATTTTTCGTTGTGACGGAATCTTCTCACAAAATTCCAATAACCAACTTTCTCCTCCAAATACGAAAATAATTTGTTGACATCAACCTACATAAGGAGAAATGATCACCACAATAAAATAAGGGAAATCAGAGTTCGAACGGAAAGATATAGGTGTTCGTTCTCTTCGTGCGCTATATGAGATTGGAATAATAGAGAATTGTGAAGGTGGTTCAATGAACCCTCTGCCAGGCACTTAAATGTGATTTGCAGAGTATCCATATAGATGTAGATGTGCCACCTCTTCATCATACCATTGCTCGCTGGATGGTAGCTTGTTGTATGGTGGTGCTGGAAACCACATAAATTAGCTAACTTGTTGAACAGACTAGACTCAAACTGGCAGCCTTGATCTGTTGTGATATGAAGGGGGCAGCCAAAGTGAACTAGCCACTAAGAGACAAACGCCTTTCAACAACTTCTGCCGCTATGTCAGTGATCGGAATGGCCTCCGCCCATCTCGTGCATCTGTCTACCACTGTTAAAAGGTATTTATAGCCATCTGAAACTGGGAGTGGCCCACTAAGTCCAGATGGACATGTACAAATCTTGCTGGTGATCCTGTGAAATTCCCAATTTCCGCATGAAAGTGTCGTTCTACTTTGCAGACTGACATTGTAGGCATCCTTTTTAATTGGTGGCCAGATGAAATGTGCTGTCAGTAACTTGATCATGGCATTTGCCGATGGGTGTGCCAGGCCATGAACACTGTCAAACGCCGCCTTACAAAATTGTTGTGGAATGTATGGACACAGCTTTGGCCATGATACATCGCACCATAACTAAAGCCTTCTTCCTGGTGTAAGTATCGGCTGTAAGTGTTGTGTGCTCTGTCAATAACATCTATAGATCCAGATCTGCTTCCTGCGATGCCACAAGTCCTTCGTAGTTTATTGTGCTGGTCACACCGCAAAAACGAGAAAAGTAATCTGCAACCAGATTATCCGCACCTCTGATGTGCCTTATATCCGTGGTGAATTGACTGATAAACTCTATGTGCTGGAACTGCCTTGACGAGCACTTATCACTGATGTTGCTGAAAGCTGACACTATAGGTTTACAATCAGTGAAAATTGTTACTGGCCTGGTTTCAATATACGGGCAGAAATGTTTGACACTTTCATATATTGCCAACAACTCTCTGTCATATGCACTCCATTTTGTCTGTTGGAGTTGCAGCTTCTTTGAGAAGAAACTAAGAGGTTCCCAATGTCCAGCAAACTGTTGTTTCAAGGCTGCACCAACTGCGACCTGGCTGGTGTCTACTACAATACTCAATGGTGATGCAGGTATGGGGTGCACGAGTAACACTGCTTCCTCTAAGCTTCTTTGTAAGTCGCCAAAAGCTTTGGTCATTTCTGGTGTCCATTGTAGCTTTCACTTTCCTGTAGTATTCTTGCCAGCCCATGCATTTTTATGCCTTGCCTGATTCAGCAATAATTGATAAATGACGCCAGTAAAAATTTACTGAGATAATGCCTAAGTTGCTTGCAGTCTGCAGGTTTGTGTAGGTTGCGCAACACGTTGATCTTCTCTGGTACTGGCTGTATACCGTCAGCTGAGAAAAGTTACTTTACTCTTGCCCATGACGCATTAGTGTTTATTTAACACTACTCCATATATACGAGCCTCTGTCGTACCTCCTGAATATGTCTATCATGTGATTGCATACCCTCTGAGAATACCAAAATATCCAGATATGCATAACAGAGAGGTAACCCCTGGAGCCTTCATTAATGAATCTTTGCCAGGATTGGGTCACATTTTTGAGTCTGAATGGCATGAACAGAAATTCAAATAGCACAAAGGGTGTGACCACCACCATCTTTGCCACGTTAGCCAGAGCCACAGGAATCTGACTGTATGCCTTACAACAATCCAGTACTGAGAATACTTTCGCGCCTGCTAGAGTGTAGGTAAACTCTTGAATGTTCGGTATGGGATACTTGTCCAGGATTTTTCTCATGTTCAATTAGTGGTAGTCACCACAGGGACACCATGTGCTGTCTTTCTTGCGTACTAGGTGGAGAGGGGACACCCAAGAACTGTCAGACCTTTTTATTACTCCAGCCTGGAGTATCTCCACAAATAATGCTTTTGTCTCCACTATTCAGTCTGGGGCTAATCTGCGAATGCGTCTTGATACTGGCGGACCTGGGGTGGTGCGTATATATTGCACTATATTATGTTTAACTACTGGAGTCTTTATGGCTTCTTTTTGGGGAAAGTGTATAGCTGAGCTACTGACTACTCCTAAAACAGCCTTTGCCACACTGCACCAAAAACCTTTTACCGTGCTTCTATTTGATCCGGTAGTAAGAGAGTTATTTGCCAAGTCCATGGTGATTGCAAAATGAGACAAGAAATCTGCACCTAAGATCTGCTGTAAAATATTTGCCATTATACAATTCCTCTTTTAACAGGTAGATAAACCAACATCAATCATGAGCTCTTTATAACCGTATGTGTGTATACTTGGATTGTTAACTGCTATCAATTTTAAAGGCTCCCACAAGTCCTTTTCAAAAAAACTCAGGGCTGGCAAGGTACTCACTTCCGAGCCGATGTCTATCAGGAAGTTGAGGCCTGAGAGTTTATCAACCACTTACAATCTGTGCAATGTTAGCTTATACTCGTAGGGTGACGCAAAGTGGCATTAAGGTATAGTATACAGGAAGCCTTCAAGTGCCTTACCTTGACTGTGCATGTTGCTGCCTGCAACAGTCACCTGGTTCCTCGTTCGTTTATGGTGCTGTTCGTGAGTGCCACAGCCCGTGGCACCTAGAGTGGGCTGACCTCACCATTTTTGTATTCACAAGGTTCTGTGCATCTCACAGCTTGTGGCCCGAATCATCTGTGATACCAGTAAAAATTGTCGGTGTGAGCTTGATCCTGTTTGGAGTGTAACTTCTTCTTGTTACTGGTGGACCTGGTGAACGTCTGGAGCTCTAAGTTATGTAGCCAAATAGCCATATCTTCCATTTTGTCTTGCAGTTTCCTGATCCCCTGAGCAATGCCTGGTTTTTGTCTGTAACCTGCGGCTGCACAGCTTAACTTCGATTCTTTTAATCATTCCGATGAGTCATCATCGGCTTCCGTTGCAGAGGGGGCAGTTGACGTTGCTGCAGACACTATGAGCATCGACTGTAGAGTAGCGAAAGCTCTGTGAGCAATTTGCAGTTACTTGTTGAAAGACTGTCATTCATATGCAACCAATGTCAGATGAACTTGATGAGGAAGCGATTCAATGGATATCATGCTAGCGTCGACTATAGTGCGTAAATACGAGGGCTATCCACAAAGTACATTACGTTTTGGAATTAAAAACAAATAAAGTATTGGAAATTTTTTTTATTATATACAGATGAAAGCCACACTTCAATACTACTTTTCTACATAGTTGCCATTTAAATTAAGGCACTTATCGTAGCGATGGATGAGCTTGGAAATTCCTTCGTCGTCAAATTCGGCCGCCAGCGCCTTCAACCACGTGGTTACCTCTTCTTGAAGCTGTGCGTCGTCATCAAAACGCTGCATAGCCAACCACTTCTTCATTGCTGGGAATAAGTGGAAGTCGCTCGGTGCCAGGTCGGGACTGTACGGCGGATGAGGAAACAACTCCCACTTAAAAGATTCGAGAACTTCACGAGTGGCATTTGGCGTGTGGGCCTGGGCGTTGTCGTGAATCAGCAAGATCTTTGAGCCCAACTTTCCCCTACACTTGTTTTGTATTGCTCTTCTGAGGTTGTGCAGAGTTTGGCAATACCTTTGAGAGTTTATTGTAGTGCCTCTTTCCAGGAAATCCACAAAAATCACACCTTTTCTGTCCCAAAAGACAGTCGCCACATGGTTGAAGGCGCAGGCGGCCGAATTTTACGACGAAGGAATTTCCAAGCTCGTCCATCGTTACGATAAGTGCCTTACTTTAAATGGCAACTATGAAGAAAAGTAGTATTTAAGTGTGGCTTTCATCTGTATATAATAAAAAAAATTTCCAATACTTTATTTATTTTTAATTCCAAAACGTAATGTACTTTGTGGATAGCCCTCGTATCTCCAAAATTCAGATGGACTTCTGTCCCAGCATTCCTCCTGATACATCACCTGGGAAAGTCGCTGTTCAGATAATTTCTTGCAGCGAGTAATCACTGTCATTTTAAGTGTGTTGTATGACAACTGGAGCAGCAGATGTATGATCATATCACACACTATCACTGTTGCCCTCTGATTCAGGTTGCTAACTGTGAGAGTGAATTTTTCATGGTCTTCAGTTATGCATTGCTGCTCGAAGATATTCTCTATTATCACAAACCGCACATCTGGTTGCAAGGCAGAATGGAGGCACTCTTGACTGCAACCATGGCACATCTTTAGTGAAAGTGCTGCACAGAATTAAGTTGCGAGAGCTTTCCTTATTTTTCCCGAGGTCACGAATTATGCACGAATTATGTAGGCAACAAATTAAACCCACATACAGCTTTGCACAAAATACTTTATTTCTCCAACTTTTAAAAGAAAAACTAATTGAACTAACAGTCAAAGAGTAAAAACTTATATCGAACATCCGCTGCACTTGCATGGAGTAAATGAAGCATGCATCACTGGCTACTCCTGTGTTCCCACAACACTACTAAGTGCACACATCTATTGGTATGCACAGGACAGGCAGTACATGGTGTGCACAGCAATAAACTTAAAATACTATCATGGAGATGAAAGACAGTTACATTTTTGTGTTCCAAACATGAATAGAAAAAGTTTATGATACACGCTAATACTTAATACCCTGTCAAAATTTATGTATCATCACAGATTATCAACATAGGTGCATAGCCTGACAGAAGGAAATAATTGTCATTTAAAAAACTCCTACATGTGATAGTGCCACAGATTTAAATTCCAGATGATATTGTACCTCATAGTAGTACTGTGACTGTTTTCATTAAAGAAACATGTGCTGTACAGTGAGCACCTGAATTTAACAACAAAATTTTGGAGTTTGTTCAGGTATACTTTCTGAGTATAGTTGTATAAAAGACCTGTGCTCTCTGGTGGCTCATTACTAAGTAACAATACAATTAATGAACAATGGAAAATCCAGGATGGAATAATGGCAATATTATGAAAAGGATACACTGCTACTCACCTTACAGCAGAGATATTGCGTCACAGATAGGCACAACAAAAAGACTGTCAAACACATATGCCTCTGGCCAAAAAGGCCTTATGCTGAGTAAGACAACACACACGCACACACACACACACACACACACACAGAGAGAGAGAAGTCATACACACATGACCACTGTCTCAGTCACCAACGTCAGAGGTCATGCGTATATGTGTGTGTGTGTGTGTTTTTTTTTGCGTGTGTGCACACGCGTTTGTTTAATTTGGAAGAAGACTTTTTTGGCCGAAAGCTTACTTGTTTGAAAGTCTTTTTGTTGTGTCTATTTACGAATTAACAATACAATTATGATTTATTTGGTTTGATAGCCCAATTATCTTATTTCTAGAAAAATACCTCCAGAACACCAAAACATCCCAACATAGTGTTATTGTGCCTTTCTTCCATAGCATACTTTCAACCAATATACTAAGTGCATTTCAGTTCACTCTTCATCAGTAAACCTATCCATAATGACACACATCACTGTTAACACAAAGCTAACACTTACTACAAAAACAAGCCCAAGACGGGACTAAACACTTTTGAATGCAAGACTGAGGGCAAAGAATAAAGTGGGCATTACTGTTATCAACAGCTAGTGCCATAAGACTGAATGGAACAACTACCAAACAACCCAGCATATGATATTGACATCTGCACATCAGATACAAAAATAAATGGGTAAGGAATCAAACAAAATGCAATTACTCTGTAATGACTGACCAGACACAACAGATTGCTTGTACCACAATATGAGGGGCATTTGAGAAGTCCATGCAAAGCCCGAGAGATGGCACCACCGGCGCATATCGAGGTCAATTTTAGTTAGTAGCATCTTTGGAAAGAACATACACCAAGTTTCAGCCATATTGGTCTATTTCTTTGTATTTGGCATTCATCTGAATCAAGGAACTCGAGTTATTGTCAAAAAATGAACAAAAAAGAATTTCGTGTGGTGATTAAACATTACTTTATGAAAGGCAAAACATCTCAGGAGACTAAAGAGAAGCTTGATAAACAATACGGTGACTCTGCACCTTCGATTAGAACAGTTTATAAATGGTTTCAAAATTTTCGGAGTGGCCAATGGGCACAAGTGATGCTGAACATTCTGGACACCTTGTGGAAGTTACAACTCCAGAAAACATTGATAAAATCCATGATATGGTGATGCATGACAGAAGAGTTAAGGTGTGTGAGATTCCTAGTGCTGTGGGCATCTCGAATGAATGGGTACATAATATTTTGCATAAACATTTGGACATGAGAAAGCTATCCACAAGATGGGTTCCGTGATTACTCGCGCTTGACAAAAATCAGAATCGTTGAAGTGTTGCAAGGATGGTTTGCAGCTGTTCAGGAAGAATCTGCACAACTTCAAGCATCGTTTCGTCACTGTGAATGAAACATGGATACATTACTATACTCCTGAGACCACAGAACGATCAAAACAATGGGTTACCAAGGGAGAATCTGCACCAAAAAAGGCAAAGACCATTCCTTTGGCCGGAAAGGTTATGGCGACTGTCTTTTGGGATTCGCAAGGTATAATCCTCATCGACCATCTGGAAAAGGGTAAAACTATTACAGGTGCATATTATTCATCATTATTGGACTGTTTGAAAACCGAGCTGCAAGAAAAACACCAGCGATTGGACCGCAACAAAGTCCTCTTCCATCACGACAATGCACCAGCACACACCTCAGCAGTTGTGGTCGCAAAATTAACGGAAATAGGATTCCAACTCGCTTAACATCCCCCCTACTCTCCAGACTTGCCTCTTGGACTACTATTTGTTCCCCAATTTGAAGAAATGGCTGGCAGGACAAGATTTTATTCAAACGAGGATGTGATTGCAGCAACTAATTGCTATTTTGCAGACTCGGACAAGTCCTATTATTCCGAAGGGATAAACAAATTAGAACAGCGTTGGATGAAGTGTATAAGTCTAAAAGGAGACTATATTAAAAAATAAAAAAGGTTTACCCCAAACACGTAAGTAGTTTTTATTTTTGCACAGACTTTTCAAACGTCCCTCGTACATTAAAAAAAAAAATAATAATAAATAAATAAATGAAAAACCTCTAAAATTTTGTCACTGGCATTTTGGTTCATCTGTATGAGATTGATTTTGTTGCCATTCCTTCCTCTTTGCAGAAACCCCACAGCGTTTACAACTAACTATAACCAAGCTGGATGGAATGGCCAGTTCTGTAGGGCTAAAAATAAATAGTGATAAAACAAAAACAATGTGCAGAAAAAGTTGAAATGTGTCTACTCAAACTGTAACGCAACAGAAGATACTAAAAGATGTTGACCAATTTCCATGTCTTGGCAGCCTTATCTATAATAGCAGGGATGGAAATGCAGACACCAGCAGAACTGGGTAAGCTTCTGCAGTCTTCCAACGAATGTGCTCCATGTGGCAATTTGATTCTGTAAATATGTCCACAAAGCTTTGGCTGTACTCCTCTACCATACTAGCAATGGCCACATAGACATGTGAGACCTGGAAAATGTCACAAAGATCAGCACACATGCTCAATGTTTTTCCTCAGTGATGCTTGAGGTGAATTTTGAAGATCACCTATTGTGACCACATTTCAAATGATGAAGCACTGAGAAGAAGAAGTCTATGCAGCCTGCACAAAATTGTTGTTGAAAGAAGACTGAAGCTTGTGAGGGATGTTATAAGATGAAAGATGGAAGAACCCAAAAATCAGCACTGTTGAGGAAACCAACAGATGGATAAATAAGTACAAGAAGACATTATAACTGCTGGAAATGAACATTCACAAAGGGTCTTCAGTGCGTAGACATAATCTGGCAGGAAGCTGTAAACATGGCAGGTGATAGAGTTCACTGGATGCAACTTGTTACCTGATATGCTACCTAGTATTGGAGGAACTAAGTCTAAGTCTCAGTCCTTTTCCTTGTTTCAGTTACATTCAAGTAACTGGCGATGATACAACTCAGTAAGTTAAGAACTTATGGCGAATAATACCACAGAGAACTCCGTCAGTGAAACATGTGATAAGTATAAATGGAAAACAGTTTCCTATAATAAGGACAACCGTAAAAGTGCAACGAACAAAGAAGCTGACAAAAACGATTTTCTGTTAATTGGTGATTCTATAGTAAAAAATGTTATTGTGCCGGACTGCAAGATCGATGTTCGACCTGGAATTCGATCGCATCAACTCAACAAACATTTTAAGAATGTATTGTATACGAAAAGAAACACAGGCGAAACTGGTAACAAAACTTTAAGTACTGACGATTACAGAGGTGTCTTAATCCACGTGGGCACAAACTCCATCAGCAGAAACAGTGAGGAAGAAATTGTGAATGAAACACGGAATCTGATTAGATCATCAAAAACTGTATACCCAACATCTAGGCTGGTAATTAGTGGAATTATTCACCGAAGATTGGTAAGTGATACTTACATCAACAGGATAAATACCAGCATTAGGGAACAGTGCAACAGACTCGGTGCAGTATTCATTGACCCAAACAAGTTCTTAAACTATCAGTGTCTGGGCAAAGATGGCCTGCATTTAAATAGATTAGGCTCTGCGAGCCTTAGTAAAATGTTCATAGACGTGTGTCCAATCCAAAGAAGCAAGGGAAACTAATTCATTCTGAAAGGGGTGACAAAGAAAAAACTGAAACTGAAAATAAAAAGTTTAGGTACCAAACAAAGGATGCACATGAAATAACCGAAAGCAAAAATGATCTGTTGATGCATTGGAATATAAATGTCTTAGGGGCAAACTACCAAATTGTAAATACTCAAAAATCGACAAACTAAAAATTCTGTTTTCAGACTCGGTAAATATCAAAATAATCTGCCTAAACGAACACTGGTTAACACTAGATAGTATAAAAGTATTAAATAGTATTAATAATTTTTGTAGAATAAGTAAATCTCGTGGAGGCTCCTGCATTCTTGTCAATTCTTCTATAAGTCATACAGTAAGAGATAGTTTTAATTATTTAAATGAAGAGAGCGTGTTTAAAAGTTGCTCTGTAGAACTAAGTGATCTGAACACACTGGTTATAGCAATCTACAGAATTCCTGGAGGTGCGGTAACAAAACTGTTTTTAGCCAAATTTGAATGCCTCCTAGAAAAACTCCAGAAAGAAAGTAAGAAAAAAGTTGTTATAGCAGCAGACTTCAACTTACATGTCTTATCTGAAAGCAATGATTCCACAAAATTTCATGACTTAATTCAGAAATCTGGTTTCAAGCTAAATTTTTCTGAAGGCACTAGGGAAAACAGCAGATCAGTGACCTGCAATGATAATATTATTACTAACTACAAATTTGACAGTGGAAATAAGCTGAAATACTGCTTAGACTTGGGTATTTCAGATCACTCAGCTCTGTTTATTGAGCTCCGAAAAGCAAATAACCTACAGCCTCCAGAAGTGTATATAAAAAGGGATCTCAGTAAAAATAAAATGGATTTATTCTGCAGTAAATTAAGTGTAATAAGCTGGCCAGTAGACCACAATAGTTCAAGCTCGATAAACTATGACAAATTCTTAAATTGTTTCTTAGAGGTATTTAATGAATCATTTCCTCATAGATATAAGCAAAAGAAAGTAAATGGTAAACTCAAATGGATTACAACAGGAATAAAAGTTTCTAGTGACAGAAAGAGAGAGCTCCACAATGCGTTAAAATCAAACAGAAATCCAGATTTTGTTACTTATGTCAAACAGTATAAAGCTGTTTTTACAAAAGTTGTAGTGGCAGCTAAAAAAATGGCAAATAATAAATTCATATGAGAACACAGAAATAAGACAAAAGCAGTGTGGTCATTTGTTCAGTCTGAATTAGGGGTCAAAGTAAAAATTCATGAGATTTTGAAAATTAGACATGAAAATGAAATTATAGTAAACCCTGTTCAGATGTCAAGTTGTTTCAATGAATTCTTCCTCAATGTAGTAAGAGCAGATGTGGATATGACATTCTATCAGGGCATCACAAATTTGGAAAATAGCCAGAACACATCTTTTAAGGGGGTTAGGATATCAAACGGGTCGACTTGGAGCAGGAGAGGCACCACAGGACATTTTAATTTCCACTGTGTATACTTTCACAAATAAATTCTTACAACTATGTCAGCATGACCAGGGAGGATTCAAGATTCACATTCATAGCAATGAAAGTTCAAAAACATAACCAAATTAATTTTTTTTACATGTGAAATTTCATAATTTTTCACTTACTATTGGCTTCATTTGTTGCTATAGGTACACTTTTCTTCATAAGTAAGAGAGATTCTTACATGAATTTTGCACTGCTTGTTAATGCAAAACTAGAATTTTCCAAATCTATTAAAATCTGTGGTAAAAGATGAGATAAATAATTATAAAATTTGAATTTCTTCTAAACATGAAAACAGCTCATTCATATTTCCATAAATTAAATAAATTCTAGAGTTTCATGCACCTGTAAGTATGGTTTGTATGCTGTGCAAAATTCATCGAAGAATCTCTCTTACTTATGAAGAAAAGTGTACCTAAAGCAACAAATGCAGCCAATAGCAAGTGAAACAATTATGAAATTTCGCTTGTAAAAAAAATTTATTTGGTTATGTTTTTGAACTTTCATTGCTATGAATGTGAATCTTGAATCCTTCCTGGTCATGCTGACATAGTTCTAAGAATTTATTTGTGAAAGTATACACAGTGGAAATTAAAATGTCCTGTGGTGCCTCTCCTGCTCCAAGTCGATCCGTTTGATGTCTTGCCCCCCTTAAACAATTTGAAAAAATCACCCAAAGGGATGTGAAAAAGGAAATATTGTCTCTAAAAAATAAAACCTCACATGGGTGGGGTCAAATAATATCATCTGTAATCAAGTGTGTGTACGATATTATTTCTCAACCACTGTCAATTATTATAAATCAGTCTTTTGAACAGGGATGCTTTCCAAATGTATTGAAATATGCTGAGATCAAACCTCTATTCAAGAAAGGATCGACTGAAGATATGCGGAATTACCGCCCTATCTCTCTCTTGCTGGTCTTCTCTAAAGTGTTTGAAAAGATTGCAGCAAAACACATTAATAAATTTCTTACTGTAAATGATATAATTTTTAAAAACCAGTTCGGATTCCAACAGGGTAAAAGCACTGTGAATGCTATAAATGAGTTTATCCACAAAATATGCTCCACGTTAGATAAAGGTAGAAAGGTCACAGGAATATTCTGTGATCTAACTAAAGCTTTCGATTCAGTGATCTATGCATTACTATTCCACAAATTACAGATGTATGGTATCAGGGACACTGCTTTATTTAGCTCTTACCTGTCAGGTAGGAAACAGAGAGTAATTTTAACTTCAAATGCAACCAATTATTCCTCAGGCAGGAAAACAGTTCTCCTAGGAGTCCCACAAGTTTCGATATTGGGTCCCTATCTATTTCTTTTTTATGTAAATGACCTACCACTTGCTATTGACGTTCATTCAGTATTATTTGCTGATGATACATCAGTTCTAATTGAAAATGAGGTATCTGAAAATATTCCAGAAAAAGCCAAAAATACTTTAGAAAAACTCGAATCTTGGTTCTATCAAAATGGACTAAAACTAAATGTAACTAAAACCAAAATGATGCAATTTGAAGCTAAATCAGTAGAAAGAACAGAAATAAAGATAACTTGCAATGATCAGGATATCACAGAAGCAAACCACGTGAAGTTCTTAGGCCTAAATCTTGACAAAAATTTACATTGGAAGGTACACATAGATTACTTAGCAAATGAATTGAACAACTTAGTATTTTGTCAGGTGCCACAAACACGGATACCAGAAAGATAGTTTATCACTGCTACTTTGAGTCAGTTATTCATTATGGCATAATCTTCTGGGGAAATACAGCAAACGTCACTAGGCTCCTAGTATTACAAAAGAAAGTAATTAGAAACATATTTGTTAAAAAATTTAAAAATACTATATATCCCCTCACTTTACATATATGAGATAGTGGTGTTCCTATATAAAAATCAACATACACTAGACACTTTCCGTTTTGACCACAACTACAGCACTCGCCACAGAGATAACTTCAAACTTCCAACACATGGTTTAAAACCTTATGCCCAAACGCCAGAGTATAGGGGGTTAAAAATTTTCAATAAAATAAAAGGCAGTAATATATTTAAGATGGAGCTTGGTTCACTGAAAAGACTGCTCTTTACTCTTCTGGTGGAAAAGTGTTATTATTCTGTCGATGAATTCATTGAGGACAGCTTCACAGTCTGAACACAGGGATTGTATTACATGTATTATTTTATGTACATGTGTAGCTGTAACTTAGAAATGTAAAATATAATGTAATCTTTTGTATTTCTCTTTAAAAAGTGAAAAAGGTTTTTTTGTAAACCTTGACATGTCTCCTGTACATCAAATCAAATGATTTCAAAACTGTACATGCTGTTGTTGTTGTGGTCTTCAGTCCTGAGACTGGTTTGATGCAGCTCTCCATGCTGCTCTATCCTGTGCAAGCTTCTTCATCACCCAGTACCTACTGCAACCTACATCCTTCTGAATCAGTTTAGTGTATTCATCTCCCTGTACGATTTTTACCCTCCACACTGCCCTCCAATACTAAATTGGTGATCCCTCGATGTCTCAGAACATGTCCTACCAACCGATCCCTTCTTCTAGTCAAGTTGTGCCACAAGCTCCTCTTCTCCCCAATTCTATTCAATACCTCATCATTAGTTATGTGATCAACCCATCTAATCTTCAGCATTCTTCTGTAGCACCACATTTCGAAAGCTTCTATTCTCTTCTTGTCTAAGCTATTTATCATCCACGTTTCACTTCCATACATGGCTACACTCCATACAAATACTTTCAGAAACGACTTCCTGACACTTAAATCTATACTCGATGTTAACAAATTTCTCTTCTTCAGAAACGATTTCTTTGCCATTGCCAGTCTACATTTTATATCCTCTCTACTTCGACCATCATCAGTTATCATGCTCCCCAAATAGCAAAACTCCTTTACTACTTTAAGTGTCTCATTTCCTAATCTAATTCCCTCAGCATCACCCGACTTAATTCGACTACATTCCATTATCCTCATTTTGCTTTTGTTGATGTTCATCTTATACCCTCCTTTCAAGACACTGTCCATTCCGTTCAACTGCTCTTCAAAAGTCCTTTGCTGTCTCTGACAGAATTACAATGTCATCGGCGAACCTCAAAGTTTTTATTTCTTCTCCATGGATTTTAATACCTACTCTGAACTTTCCTTTTGTTTCCTTTATTGCTTGCTCAATATACAGATTGAATAACATTGGGGATACGCTACAACCCTGTCTCACTCCCTTCCCAACCACTGCTTCTCTTTCATACCCCTCGACTCTTGCCATCTGCTTTCTGTACAAATTGTAAATAGCCTTTCGCACTCTGTATTTTACCCCTGCCACCTTCAGAATTTGAAAGAGAGTATTCCAATCAACATTGTCAAAAGCTTTCTCTAAGTCTACAAATGCTAGAAACGTAGGTTTGCCTTTCCTAAATCTTTCTTCTAAGATAAGTCGTAGGGTCAGTATTGCCTCACGTGTGCCAACATTTCTACGGAATCCAAACTGATCTTCCCCGAGGTCGGCTTCTATCAGTTGTTCCATTTGTCTGTAAAGAATTCGCGTTAGTATTTTGCAGCTGTGACTTATTAAACTGATAGTTCGGTAATTTTCACATCTGCCAACACCTGCTTTCTTTGGGATTGTGATTGAAGTCTGAGGGTATTTCCCCTGTCTCATACATCTTGCTCACCAGATGGTAGAGTTTTGTCAGGACTGGCTCTCCCAAGGGTGTCAGTAGTTCTAATGGAATGTTGTCTACTCCCAGGGCCTTGTTTCGACTCAGGTCTTTCAGTGTTCTGTCAAACTCTTCACGCAATATCATATCTCCCATTTCATCTTCATCTACATCCTCTTCCATTTCCATAATATTGTCCTCAAGTACATCGCCCTTGTATAGACCCTCTATATACTCCTTCCACATTTCTGCTTTCCCTTCTTTGCTTAGAACTGGGTTTCCATCTGAGCTCTTGATATTCATGCAAGTGGTTCTCCTTTCTCCAAAGGTCTCTTTAATTTTCCTGTAGGCAGTATCTATCTTACCCCTAGTGAGATAAGCCTGAACATCCTTACATTTGTCCTCTAGCCATCCCTGCTTAGCCATTTTGCACTTCCTGTCGATATCATTTTTGAGACGTTTGTATTCCTTTTTGCCTGCTTCATTTACTGCATTTTTATATTTTCTCCTTTCATCAATTGAATTCAATATTTCTTCTATTACCCAAGGGTTTCTACTAGCCCTCGTCTTTTTACCTATTTGATCCTCTGCTGCCTTCACTATTTCATCCCTCAAAGCTACCCATTCTTCTTCTACTGTATTTCTTTCCCCCATTCCTGTCAATTGTTCCCTTATGCTCTCCCTGAAACTCTCTACAATCTCTGGTTCTTTCAGTTTATCCAGGTCCCATCTCCTTAAATTCCCACCTTTTTGCAGTTTCTTCAGTTTTAATCTACAGTTCATAACCAATAGATTGTGGTCAGAGTCCACATCTGCCCCTGGAAATGTCTTACAATTTAAAACCTGGTTCCTAAATCTCTGTCTTACCATTATATAATCTATCTGAAACCTTTTAGTATCTCCAGGGTTCTTCCATGTATACAGCCTTCTTTTATGATTCTTAAACCAAGTATTAGCTATGATTAAGTTATGCTCTGCGCAAAATTCTACCAGGCGGCTTCCTCTTTCATTTCTTAGCCCCAATCCATATTCACCTACTATGTTTCCTTCTCTCCCTTTTCCTACTGATGAATTCCAGTCACCCATGACTATTAAATTTTCGTCTCCCTTCACTACCTGAATAATTTCTTTTATCTCATCATACATTTCCTCAATTTCTTCGTCATCTGCAGAGCTAGTTGGCATCTAAACTTGTACTACTGTAGTACGTGTGGGCTTCGTGTCTATCTTGGCCACAAAAATGCGTTCACTAAGCTGTTTGTAGTAGCTTACCTGTACACCTATTTTTTTATTCATTATTAAACCCACTCCTGCATTACCCCTATTTGATTTTGTATTTATAACCCTGTATTCACCTGACCAGAAGTCTTGTTCCTCCTGCGACCGAACTTCACTAATTCCCACTGTATCTAACTTTAACCTATCCATTTCCCTTTTCAAATTTTCTAACCTACCTGCCCGATTAAGGGATCTGACATTCCATGCTCCGATCCGTAGAACGCCAGTTTTCTTTCTCCTGATAACAACGTCCTCTTGAATAGTCCCCGCCCGGAGATCCGAATGGGGGACTATTTTACCTCCGGAATATTTTACCCAAGAGGACGCCATCATCATTTAATCATACAGTAAACCTGCATGCCCTCGGGAAAAATTACGGCTGTAGTTTCCCCTTGCTTTCAGCCGTTCGCAGTACCAGAACAGCAAGGCCATTATGGTTAATGTTACAAGGCCAAATCAGTCAGTCATCCAGTCTGTTGCCCCTGCAACTACTGAAAAGGCTGCTGCCCCTCTTCAGGAACCACATGTTTGTCTGGCCTCTCAACAGATACCCCTCCGTTGTGGTTGCACCTACGGTACGGCTATCTGTATCGTTGAGGCACGCAAGCCTCCCCACCAACAGCAAGGTCCATGGTTCATGGGGGGAAACTGTACATAAATGAGATGAATAAATCACATATCACTTCTGGGTATTTTCATTCAATACTGTCATATGGAATAATATTCTAGAGTAGCTCAACTTTAAAAAGCTTTCACTGCTCAAAAATATTCTGTAAGAAAAATATGTGGTGCTCATCCATAATTCATCTTGTAGAAATCTGTTTAAGGAGTTACTTAATTAGATAGATAAAAAATCTACTCACCAAGTGGTGGCAGAACACACGGCTCCGAAAGCTTGCCAATTACAACCGTCTTTTATGTGTGTGCTCCGCTGCTGCTTGGTGAGTAGATTTTTTATCTGTCTAATTAAATAATTTTGTCAATAATTGATCATTTAATTGTTATGTTTAAAGAGTTAGGCATTTTGACCACTGCTTCACAGCATATCTATTCCCTCATGAAGTTAGTTGTTAATAACCCATTAAATTTCACTATATCCACTGCATTTGGTGAACTGCAACTGTTATTTAAGCTAGAAGTTTATTCGGATATAATGTGCGACCTGTCACTTTTTAAAATTTTTGATGTCATTTATTTTCTGTACCATTAACTAGTTTTCAAACCACTGCATGCTTATCATCAGATGGATAGTTTTACAAGAACATTATTTGGATCATATGCAGGTAGACACTGTGGCCATGGAGGTGGTGGGCATATCGGAAATTTAGTTACTGTAATGAAAAGTTTATAAAACAGGAGTTGTGATAATGGAAAAGTGGTAAAGAAAAGTGCATGAAACGAAAGAGTTTTTAGCAGTTTGCCTACTTTGTTTCTTCATTTGTTGCCCTTAGTGTCGACATACTGGCTGAAAAATGGGTTGTAGAAGTACAACACAAACTACTTTAAATAATGAAGCTGACAAATGCACAGTTGCATTTCACTGTCTTTTACTTTCACTGTTCACAACCCCCCAATTTTATGGCCAGTGCACTGTTGTTTAACTTTCGATAAGCCTCATTAATAGTTTCCAGGCAAACCTCCACGTACTGCTACAATAGTTTACTATTGAACATCTACGAGCAGTAAAAACCTAACCACAAGGCTCACAGTTCTTGAAGAACAGAAAGGTATGTATGGAGCAGACACTGTCATTTTAACACATGGTCTAATTGTGTAACACTTATCTCACAGTTAAGTCGAAGCATTGTTGTTGTTCTAACCAACACAGGTTTCTCATCAGAAGCTCGGCTGTGGACTGACTGTCTCGTGACCAAAAACCAGGCACTTACATATCCTCACAATAAAAGGTGCTGAAACTACACATTGTTTGAAGTTAAATTTACAGAAATTACAATTAAAACTTAACTCATTAAATTAACTGAATACACCGGAAACTTCTGTCTTTTTAACCGTTTCTTCTACTGTAAGGTTTAGGCCAAATTATTTGTTTAAATGATGAAATTAACATACATAGTTATGCAAACAATACTTTTGACAAAACTGTTAATTACTTTGGAATTAATTAAGGGCTGGCTTTGCAAACATGTTTTCGAATAGAGCCAAATAGATCCTTTAAGATTGTTAGTATTTCATCTTCCAGGTGTTTATAATTAGTACAGAACTTATATTTGTTAAAAAGTCAACAATAGAATTCAATTTATGAAACAATTACTGATTTTACCCTATATTGAAAGATACTAATTATGAACTGTCAAAATAAATTAGAAAATGAATTACATACCTAAAACTAAGCACAAAATTAGATCTGGTGCTAAATTCTTTAAAACTGAGGGCCAACCTTTCTCTTTTATGAAAATGTAGATTATATTCACATATGTTAATGGTAATTAGTTAAGAACAAAATGAATTTTGAGGAGGCAGATGGCAAAACAAGAGGGGAAGTAAAAATAATGCAGCTTGCTGCGTCACAAGTTGTTATAACAACTCCTTCATTTCATAAACTTTTCATTATCACAACTCTTTCATTTCATAAACTTTTCATTACCAATAACTAAATTTCTGTTATTTCTGCCAGCACCATGACCTGCACGTAGTCCAGGTAATGTTCCTGTTATAACTTTACCTGATGATGAGCCTGCAAATGTTTGAAAACTAGCTAATGGTACAGAAAATAAATCCTATCAAAAATTAAAAAATTAAAAATACCCTAATACACCATCAATAACTACCTACTGTAAAAAAGAACGGTAATGTACATAATTACAATACCAGAAGAAAAACTGACATTAATTATTCCAATTGCACGAGTGTGTGTGTGTGTGTGTGTGTGTGTATTGCTGATGAAGGCCAATGGCCGAAACCTTTAATTGTGAGAGTCTTTTTGTTGTGCCTATCTGCGACTCAGCATCTACAATATATGGTGAGTAGCAACTTTGCTTCTCATAATATTGTTAAATTCCATGCAGGATTTTCCATTGTTTGATTAACACTGACTTAACCTTGTAGGAGAGAACTTGAGATTGTCAATGACAAAAACTTTTTCGAATTCATTCTCGTGTCTACCTCATTCCTGTCTGACAGTAATTACTATGAACAAACCAACATAGTGGCAATGGGTTGCCCACTATTACCAATCATAGCCAATATGTTTTGAAGAAAAAGCCCTTAACTCAGCACTCCATGAACCATCCTGATTCTTCAGAAAGGGGGATGATACGTTCATCATCTTGACACGAATACAACAGCACCTACAAGACTTTTTGAATCATGTGAATTCACTGAGCCAAAATATCATATTCATGATGGAGACTGAAGAAAACAATCAACTTATGTTCCTGGATGTGTCAGTCAAGCAAAGACCAGATGCACGCGAAGATACAGTGTGTGCAGAAAATTAACACAAACAAATTTATACTTCTATGCCACCAGCTGCCATGCTGCCTTATGAGAAGGCATCCGCAGTACACTAGTCAAAAAGCTCATGGAATTTCTGAGCAAGACAGTTTTGCTGCAGAAATGCAGTGCAACTGTGCAGTTTCTGGAAGAATGGTTACAGCCAACACCAGCTCCAGGAGGAAGAGAAACCTGCTGTGACAATGTCTGTTTATCCCAGGTGTGAGTGACACATCAGTAAAAATTGAGAGGATCCAGAAATATAATTTGAAGTGTGTATTTCGTTCACCATTTGTTGAGGTCTGTTAAGGTCAACTTATAACTCCGAAAATTAGGAGTCTGCCACATCCCATGCCTATGCAACAAAAAGTATACATGCCAGACATTCTGGACCATGGAGAAAAGATGCATAGATTACAGACACCAGATAGAAAAAGATCAACCAAGTCACTTATCTGTCACACAGTGCTGTATCAAAAAATGTGTGAATATGATTGTTCTAAGTTTTTAAAACAGGCAAACAGATTCTGAGACTGCACTTACAGAGATCTGATAACACAATAACTAATACATAAAGACAGGGTTCCCAACTAAGCATGGCCTGGGAGCCAGCCTTCAGCATGCTCAAAGCACAATGGCAGTCCGTGGGAAGACCCATTCTTGCCATGCCAACTGAAGAGCTGAGATCACACCACATAGAAGAGCTTACACTCCAACAGTAATGTGAGCTCTGTGGCATCAGCACCTAGACTAAGGGCTGCAGCTTGGGTCCCACTAGGGCCCTATCCCCACCACATCGGCAGTGGACCTGCACCCAGGTACCAAGGCCTCACGATTAACAGAAGGAGGGACAGGAGGGGGTATGTAAGATGGTGCCCAACAGGACTATCTGAAGACACCGACAAGTGAGTTTACCAAAATGTAACAGCATTTGGATGATGCCACCTGGCTGAATTTCAAAATAATCGCACAACAAGGAAGATCAAAATCACACATCAAGGGAAAAAAATGTTCATCACACAGACATGTGAATAAGAATAAAAATGTGATGACTTTTCTAAAGCCTCTTGTAGACAATGTAGACAACTCTTTAAACATCTGGGCATGCGGACAAGAGCCTCATGTTACTTCTACTCCCTTATGAAGGCTGTTGTCAACAATCAACCACACTTCAAAAACAACAATAACATTCATGAATATGACACTAGAAGGGGAAATGACTTACCCTACACATCATTCGGCCTTTGTGTGGCAAGAGAGGCATTCATCCATAAAAGTAGTGTGTGTGTGTGTGTGTGTGTGTGTTGTAGAGAGAGAGAGACTGAATTAGTTAAGTATAAATCACTGAAGAAAACTAGCTTAAGACAATAATGTTGCCACATTTCTCACTGAGAAGGTGTAATACAATTATAAAATTGACTCATTTCACATCATACCAAGAAGTCACGTTTATGATCCATGGAACACGCAGTTAACAAAACTAAACTAAACTAATGACCTGAAAAAAATATGTTTTCGTTAATGTGTAACACTTACAGTAAAACAGGTTTCCCCGTCAACTTTTCATGGGAAAGGAGACCTTCAAATGCTAATTTACATTCTTCAAGTCTTGCGATATCACTTGCATCAACAACAAATATCACACCATGAGCCTGTAAATGTAAACAACTGTTTAATTGAAATATACACATTTACAGAATATAAAAAGTTGTGAAAATGTTAAATATGTAATTTCACCAAAGGATTAACACATCTTCATGAAAGTTCATTTTTAAATATAATAACTGGTGATATTTTCTTTGAATATAATCTCAAAAATTACTTCTTTTAACTCATTCATTCATTTTATCCAGTTCCCTGAAAACAACTGTATTAGAACAGGTCCCGTAAAATAACTGCAATATTTACAATACAAGAAAAAATGTTTTGTGTATAAATAGCTCCAATGATTTATAAACACTATTCAACACCCAAGATTGCATAAAAATTTTTTTTAATTTAAGACACCTGGTTTCAACAATCTATGATGTCATCTTCAGGTCTGTAAGGAAGTCCATACACATGGAATATGACTCATAAGTAAAGGTGTAGCTGTTGATATTAGAGTTTTACATTGGTATTATAAAAACTGGAAGTGGACCTGTACATTTACATACCTTAAAATCTTTTGTTGTAAACCACGTTCATTTTATGCTGACCTCGCACATTACAAAAGGTTTGTCATCGTTAAAATATTTAAAAACATAAAGAACCTTGTGCAACTGGCTGTATCCATATACATATGGCTCACTGTTGCTTGTTGCTTCATATAAACACGGCACACAATAGCACAACTGTTCCCACATGCTGGACATATTCTAAACAGTGCGAATCCACTTTAAATGGTATACAAGATACAACTGACAGGTATTATTGCAAATAAACCTTAGTATAGTGTGCTGCAGCCATTAGATAGCTTTCACATTGGAACCTTGTAACAAACCATAAATAATTCTCTTTTCATATTTAAAATTAACTACTTTAGTGAGTCATCTTTAAGAATACTAAAGATTACAAAATTGTACTAACAAACAACTGAAACATATTCAATTCTCACAATCCACTTTACATATTCTTATTACTGCAATAGGAAAATTAAGGTATTTACTCTACAATAGTTTATTACATTGTTGTTATGGCACTTATCCACTGCAAACGCAACAGGCGCACAAGCACACCACCGCAAAATGAAAACACTCAATTTATAAACAATATCTTTGTCCAATAACAACAGAAAATGGTGTGCCAATACCAGAAAAGTAATGAGAATAATCCAGAATTTTTGTTTTTACATCAGCAGTGTCTACACAGTTATGAAACTTCCTGAAAAGATCAAAACCCTGTGTCAGACCAAGACTCATATCTGGATCCAGCCTAGTACATGGAGATTTTAACATTAATTTTCTTTAATGTAATGACAACCAGAAACTACTGGATTATCCACTTTCAATTTACTCCCCATGGTCTCATTCTCAAGAAGTTGGAGCCAACAAGAACACTACTGATAATCTATTCCTGAACCCCACAAGTGAAACAAAAATCCAGGCTGTACTAAATGGCCTATTTGATCATGATGGAAATGATATACCTAAAAAGAAGTATGTTAATATCAAGTTAAATTTGTTAGAATAATAAATACTGAATCCACTAGCATGTTTATAAATGGTTCCCAAGAGCAACAATGGGAGGAAATATATGAGCCAGACACAATGAGAACAAGAAATTCTTCTCTCATATACTGTGAAGCCTGCTTCCCCTAAACACAGATAAAAATCAAATCAACCTTAAGTGGAAGGACAGAGTGCTTAACCGGTACGATCACATTTTTAAAAACAGGGCTCTGTAAACAGAACAGAGTGCTAGTATGGATCTATCATTGAAGTTAGATTACAAGAAATATTATAAAATCTTTACATTACGATGACTCACTAAGGCCAAAATCTATTATATACAAAAAATTGCAAATGAAACAGAAAGGTAAAAACCATATGCAACACCAAATAAATGAGACAAATAGGAACACAATATCAGGACCACTACAGATATCATGGGTATCTTGTAATGGCACAGATATCTTTCTCTTTGAAACCACATTAGTCTCTCACGAAAGACACAGAATTGCTTAATCAAATGCAAACTACACCCAAAATGCACTTCCCTTCAATAGCACGAGTCCTACAGAAAATTTGAAAATCATAAAATTATTTAAAAATACACAGTCTTCAGAACATGATGGTGTGTGAAGTAAGATTTTAAAATGAAGTGCAGGCTTGGTGTGCTATCTGTATAACCAGTCAATAAAGACAGGGGTATTTTCGGATACATTAAAACATGTGGTTCATGGTGTGGGTTCCTGTAGTCATGTCCTAGTTCATGAACCACGGGCAACGTATGAGTGGCCAAGTAAGTGGTCCCGACAGTCGGGATACCAGTTACTTTGGAAGAAGGCTGGGCATCTCGGACATATTCTGAGTCATGGTCACCTTTGTGCTCATACAGCAAAGACTACCAAATCGACCGGTTAGTCCCTCAACCATTAGGGGTAAAACCCAATGGGACTCGGGGCAAGTAAGGCTAGAAACCTGCTTCCCTGGTACTTTAAATATGATGCTGGCAACAATCAGATCAAAATGCCTCGGACCTTTGGAGGTGACGGAGTCCCACCTCTAACTGACAAACCAGGGACTCCTAAGATACGACTTGGCAAACAAATGGTAATGAGATGGCAAGCTATTAATATCAATGGGGGCTACTCTGGGAAGAAGGTAGAGCTGGCAGAGGCTGCTAGTAAGATGGGGCTGGACGTTTTAGCTGTTAGTGACATTCGGGTAAGGGGTGAGAAAGAAGAGGAAGTGGGAGAATACAAGGTCTACCTGTCAGGAGTCAAAGCAGGAATGGGGTGTAGGGCTTTACATCAGGAAAAAAATGGAACCCAGCGTAGTTGCAATAAGGTATGTAAACGAACGACTGATGTGGATAGATTTGACAGTGTCTAGCAAGAAAATTAGGATTGTGTCAGTATATTCGCATTGTGAAGGGACAGATCAAGATAAGATGGATAGTTTTTATGAGGCACTCAGTGATGTGGTTGTTAGAGTAAAGGACAAGGACAGTGTTCTGCTCATGGGGGATTTTAATGCCAGGATTGGAAATTGAACAGAAGGGTATGAAAAGGTTATGGGTAAATTTGGAGAGGATATGGAGGCCAACAGGAATGGGAAACAACTCTTGGATTTCTGTGCCAGTATGGGCTTAGTAATCACAAACTCCTTTTTTAAACATAAGAACATTCACCGGTATACTTGGGAAGGCAGGGGAACCAGATCTGTCATTGACTATATAATAACAGATCAGGAATTCAGGAAGGCTGTGAGGGACACACGTGTATTCAGGGGATTCTTTGATGACATTGATCATTATTTAATCTGCAGTCAAATTGGGATTGTGAGGCCGAAAGTGCCAGAGGTCAGGTCCATATGTAGGAGGATAAGAGTGGAGAAACTTCAGGATAAGGAAATCAGGCACAAGAACATAACAGCGATCTCAGAAAGGTACCAGTTAGTTGAATGTAGTCAATTACAGTCATTGGAAAAGGAATGGACAAGGTACAGGGACACAGTACTAGAAGTGGCTAAAGAACGTCTTGGAACAGTAGTGTGTAAAAGTAGGATGAAGCAAACAGCTTGGTAGAATGACACAGTCAAGGCAGCCTGTAAAAGGAAAAAGAAGTCGTATCAAAAATGGCTACATACTAGAACTCAGGTAGACAGAGAAAGTTATGTTGAAGAAAGAAACAAAGCCAAACAGATAATTGCAGCATCCAAGAAGAAATCTTGGGAAGACTTTGGAAACAAGTTGGAGACTATGGGTCAAGCTGCTGGAAAACCATTCTGGAGTGTAATTAGCAGTCTTCGAAAGGGAGGTAAGAAGGAAATGACAAGTATTTTGGAAAGGTCAGGAAAACTGCTGGTGAATCCTGTGGGTGCCTTGGGCAGATGGAGGGAATATTTTGAAGAGTTGCTCAATGTAGGTGAAAATACGATCAGTAATGTTTCAGATTTGGATGTACAATGGGATAGGAATGATGATGGAAATAGGATCACATTTGAGGAAGTGGAGAAAATGGTCAATAGATTGCAGTGCAATAAAGCAGCTGGGGTGGATGAAATTAAGTCGGAACTCATCAAATACAGTGGAATGTCAGGTCTTAAATGGCTACACAGGATAATTGAAATGGCCTGGGAGTCGGGACAGGTTCCATTAGACTGGGCAAAAGCAGTAGTCACACCAATCTTTAAACATGGAAACAGAAAATATTGTAACAACTACAGAGGTATCTCTTTAATCAGTGTTGTGGGTAAAATCTTCTCAGGTATTGTTGAAAGGAAAGTGCGAGTATTAGTTGAGGACCAATTGGATGAAAATCAGTGTGGGTTTAGGCCTCTTAAGAGGTTGTCAGGACCAGATCTTTAGCTTACGGCAAATAATGGAGAAGTGTTATGAGTGGAACAGGGAATTGTATCTATGCTTTATAGATCTAGAAAAGGCATATGACTGGGTACTTAGGAGGAAGTTATTGTCTGTTCTACGAGATTATGGAATAGGAGGCAAACTTTTGCATCAATTAAAGGTCTTTACATGGATAGTCAGGCAGCAGTTAGAGTTGACGGTAAATTGAGTTCATGGTTCAGAGTAGTTTCAGGGATAAGACAAGGATGCAACCTGTCGCCACTGTTGTTCATATTACACTCCTGGAAATGGAAAAAAGAACACATTGACACCGGTGTGTCAGACCCACCATACTTGCTCCGGACACTGCGAGAGGGCTGTACAAGCAATGATCACACGCATGGCACAGCGGACACACCAGGAACCGCGGTGTTGGCCGTCGAATGGCGCTAGCTGTGCAGCATTTGTGCACCGCCGCCGTCAGTGTCAGCCAGTTTGCCGTGGCATACGGAGCTCCATCGCAGTCTTTAACACTGGTAGCATGCCGCGACAGCGTGGACGTGAACCGTATGTGCAGTTGACGGACTTTGAGCGAGGGCGTATAGTGGGCATGCGGGAGGCCGGGTGGACGTACCGCCGAATTGCTCAACACGTGGGGTGTGAGGTCTCCACAGTACATCGATGTTGTCGCCAGTGGTCGGCGGAAGGTGCACGTGCCCGTTGACCTGGGACCGGACCGCAGCGACGCACGGATGCACGCCAAGACCGTAGGATCCTACGCAGTGCCGTAGGGGACCGCACCGCCACTTCCCAGCAAATTAGGGACACTGTTGCTCCTGGGGTATCGGCGAGGACCATTCGCAACCGTCTCCATGAAGCTGGGCTACGGTCCCGCACACCGTTAGGCCATCTTCCGCTCACGCCCCAACATCGTGCAGCCCGCCTCCAGTGGTGTCGCGACAGGCGTGAATGGAGGGACGAATGGAGACGTGTCGTCTTCAGCGATGAGAGTCGCTTCTGCCTTGGTGCCAATGATGGTCGTATGCGTGTTTGGCGCCGTGCAGGTGAGCGCCACAATCAGGACTGCATACGACCGAGGCACACAGGGCCAACACCCGGCATCATGGTGTGGGGAGCGATCTCCTACACTGGCCGTACACCACTGGTGATCGTCGAGGGGACACTGAATAGTGCACGGTACATCCAAACCGTCATCGAACCCATCGTTCTACCATTCCTAGACCGGCAAGGGAACTTGCTGTTCCAACAGGACAATGCACGTCCGCATGTATCCCGTGCCACCCAACGTGCTCTAGAAGGTGTAAGTCAACTACCCTGGCCAGCAAGATCTCCGGATCTGTCCCCCATTGAGCATGTTTGGGACTGGATGAAGCGTCGTCTTACGTGGTCTGCACGTCCAGCACGAACGCTGGTCCAACTGAGACACCAGGTGGAAATGGCATGGCAAGCCGTTCCACAGGACTACATCCAGCATCTCTACGATCGTCTCCATGGGAGAATAGCAGCCTGCATTGCTGCGAAAGGTGGATATACACTGTACTAGTGCCGACATTGTGCATGCTCTGTTGCCTGTGTCTATGTGCCTGTGGTTCTGTCAGTGTGATCATGTGATGTATCTGACCCCAGGAATGTGTCAATAAAGTTTCCCCTTCCTGGGACAATGAATTCACGGTGTTCTTATTTCAATTTCCAGGAGTGTATTTATGGATCATATGCTGTAAACAATAGACTGGCTGGGTGAGATTAAGATATGTGAACACAAAATAAGCAGTCTTGCATATGCGGATGACTTAGTTGTGATGGCAGATTCGATTGAAAGTTTGCAAAGTAATATTTCAGAGCTACATCAGAAATATAAGGACTATGGTATGAAGATTAGCATCTCCAAAACGAAAGTAATGTCAGTGGGAAAGAAATATAAACGGATTGAGTGCCAATTAGGAGGAACAAAGTTAGAACAGGTGGATGGTTTCAAGTACTTAGGATGCATATTCTCACAGGATGGCAACATAGTGAAAGAACTGGAAGCAAGGTGTAGCAAAGCTAATGCAGTGAGCGCTCAGCTACGATCTACTCTCTTCTGCAAGAAGGAAGTCAGTACCAAGACTAAGTTATCTGTGCACCATTCAATCTTTCGACCAACTTCGTTGTATGGGAGCGAAAGCTGGGTGGATTCAGGTTACCTTATCAACAAGGTTGAGTTTACGGATATGAAAGTAGCTAGGATGATTGCAGGTACTAGTAGATGGGAACAATGGCAGGTCAGGGCGAACAGGCTTAGATGGTGGGGTCATGTTACACGCATGGGAGAAGCAAGGTTACCCAAGAGACTCATGGGTTCAGCAGTAGAGGGTAGGAGGAGTCGGGGCGGACCAAGGAGAAGGTACCTGGATTCGGTTAAGAATGATTTTGAAGTAATAGGTTTAACATCAGAAGAGGCACCAATGTTAGCACTGAATAGGGGATCATGGAGGAATTGTATAAGGGGGCTATGCTCCAGACTGAACGCTGAAAGGCATAATCAGTCTTAAATGATGATGATGATGATGATGATGATGATGATGATTAAAACATGTAGTAGTGATGCCAATCCAGAAAAGTGGACACATGATCGCCCTATCTCTCTGCTATTATTATTCTCAAAGATATTTGAGAGAATAGTGTAAAGGTTGTATTTATAGCCACACCACATGAAATGTACCATTAATGCCTTCATAGTTTGACTTTAGTAAAGGGCACTCCATGGAGAGATCATATTTAGTCCAGCTCTAACAAATTAAATTCTAGGTGAACTAAATTTCAGAAGTTATCAAGGTGAACTTTTGTGACATTGCTATGGTATTTGACTCCACACTATGGCATCAAACATTGGACTATGGGTTTTCAAGTTTTACATTAATGACCTTAAAATTAATAATGGGCAAAAATAATGATATTTGCTGATACAATTATTCTGATCAAAGGGCCGAATTGCACAATACAGAGTACAGCTCACACAGTCACTAACGAAATATACAAATGGTTCACAGAAAACAACCTTGTTCCTCAAATGGACACAAACAGTCACAAAATTAGTGAAACACCACGTAAAAAATTCCTAGGTATCCAGATGGACAATCACTTAAGATAGAATGAGCAAATTGTACAGCTCCTCCAGAACCTGGGTTCAGCATCCTTTGCACTAAGAACAATTTCTCATTCTGACAGAGAAATAATGCTACTGTAACATTTTGCAATTTTTCACAGTATGATCTCCTGTGGGGAAATGTTGCAGTGGTTGAGAAAGTTTATAAACTCCAGATATGCGCAATGACATTAATATGTGGGGTAACTCAAAGAATATCCTACAAGGGTCTTTTTCAAATCTCTCAGGATACTTATGCTTATAGGTCAATAAGCAAGGCTTTGCAAAACTCACTGTATTATATGCTGGGCTGAGCCCCTGCATATGCAGCCACCACACTCATGCATATGCTTTGTGAGCCAGGCACAGCCCCCGAAAGCTGTCACTGACAGAAGAGTCACTGAGCTGTTTAACCGCAAGCCTTTGGCAGCTACCACAGCATCTGGATGTGCAAGCAGTGTTGATACGATGTATGCAGGTCGCAGTGAACAGTGCTGCAGTCACGAGTCCCTATTCGCATCCGTGCAATCACCGTGTCCACAAGCCACTGCAACTGTATTCCTCTGCTGATGAGTATTTATGTCGCCAAACCACCTGCCAACCACCCTCGAGACTACACTTCGGACCACAAAGCCTGCTACTGCTGCTAACCAGCAGTCGTGTCATCTCGCACCTTCACTAGGATCACAGCTGCTGGCCATACGTCACATGTTCTGGAAGGCCCCACTACACTGGATCTGCAGCCTTCACCAGGATCACAGCTATTGCCATGCAACAGCTGCTCTAGAAGGCCCACTTCTCAGGTCATCGCCACTACCGACAATCGTGGCTCTGTCGTAGTGGTCTCTGCTACACAATGTTACAGAAGGACATTTCAGTTGTACTCGTGTGTGGATCCTTGTCCTACAAATCTGTACTGAGTTTAATTCTTGGTCAATAAACAAACAGTTATCACTCCAACACATGAATTTCAGTCAAAACTGGGGCACAGCATGTCGCCAAGCTTTGCTGCAACTGGCAGCGAGGATAATGATTTCATGTTCAGGGCTTTTCCTATATCTGCCATATACTATAGTTGGTGGTGATGATCATGGTTTCATAATATATGTGACAATTATAGTCTGTGTGGTTTTTCAGTGCAGTGCTTGCTCAAGATTTGCCCACTTCAGTGCCTGCTCACAGTTCACTAGCTACTGCGCCAGCTCCTGGTCTCGTCCATCACCCACCTGCCTCCCCTCCACCATGCTGAGCCCTATGCTTCCATGCCATGTCGCATTTTGTCCAGACAAGGCAGCCATGGTGGGTCCTCTTCCCATGGTTGGCAGGGTGTGGACATGTTAACAATGATGAGGCTGGGTCTTCAAATGTGTTTCAGTTTTTCTTGAAGCATTCTCATTTATTTCATTGCAGTCATGTATCACCCTTCTCAACTGTTCATATGTTTTTCAACAACATCACTCTCATTTGTGTGCTAATCGTTTCAATGTGGCAGCATACTCATGTCCTTGTACGGTGCCAGTCTATATTCAAATCCTATTACAGTGTGCGTATGTCCAACTATGTGATGGAACAGGTCTGTTCATGCCTTACTACAGTGTGTGTGTGTGTGTGTGTGTGTGTGTGTGTGTGTGTATACACCAAGTACAAGACATCAACTATTCAATTCTTGGATTCTGTACCGGTGTTCAATTGTTTGTTTGTCTCAATTCTGGTAAGCATTCTGTTGACATACATGTTCATGTTTCTCAGCAATTGAAACTTCTTAACAGTATCATGAAAAGAATAGATTGTTTCTCACCGTATAATGGAAACGTTGAGTCGAAGACAGGTGCAACAAAAAGACTGCTAAACAAGTAAGCTTTTGGCCAAACAGCCTTCTTCTGAATTAGAAAACACACACACACACACATAAGCAACACACAGTCATGCAGCTCACACACATGACCACTGTCTCTTTGTGTGTGTGTGTGTGTGTGTGTGTGTGTGTGTGTGTGTTTGTACATGCAAGCGCAGATGAGCGTGTGTGTTTTCTTAGATTGGATGCAGTTTTTGTTCCATAGACGCAAAAATGAGATGATTCTCGTAGGTGTGGAACATGTCAGAGGGAATAATATAAAAATCATAAAACATTTAAATACAATACCCTGATCATTTGCCAGGAGATTGTCAAAACAGGTGAATACATTACAGTAAACTGGAACTGCTAATGTGCAGTTTCAACTTTTCATGGCGTAATGAATAGCACATTAAATTTTGGGCATGCAGCCACGCTAATAAAATGTCCTCCACTGATTTTTCGACTTTGTATCATCCGGCCATCCTCAGAGTGAGTCACATGTCTTGCGACTCACCCTGAGGATAGCCGGATGATAAGCAGCTGAAATATCAGAGGAAAAAATTTTATTTACACAGCTGCATGCCTGAAATTTAATGGACTGGAACTGCTAATATTTACAGAATGAAACAATGATACGCACTTTTAATACATTTATAATACACAAAATACCTAATCTTGGCTGTCCTTACCAAGTTCTGTTGACATTTTTGCTAAAGTTGGTCTAACAGTCCCTGTTAGATATTCATCTATAGAGTAGGTGGACTTGTCTATCAAAAAGTCTTTTGAACTATGTTTAAACCGTGCTTTCTAAGAAACCAAGTTTTTAATGGTTGCCGGCAATTTAATGAAAATGTGTGTTCCTGAATATTGGACCCCTTTTTGGCCCAAGATAAGTCATTTTAGGTCTTTATGTACATTGTTCTTATTTCTAGTATTGATACTATGTATTGAACCAGTGAGGAGCAGTGGTTAGAATACAAAGTTCCTTGAATAGGTTTCTACATGATGTTCTCTAATTTACAACACAAATGATTCTCATTACATGCTTTTGCATAAACTTCTGCTCTGTTTGATGAGTTACCACAGAATATGATGAATAGTAGTGGGTGAATATGGATTGGGGAAGAGAAATGAAAGAGGGAGCTGTCTGGTAGAATTTTGCACAGAGCATAATTTAATCATAGCTAACACTTGGTTTAAGAATCATGAAAGAAGGTTGTATACATGGAAGAACCCTGGAGATACTAAAAGGTATCAGATAGATTATATAATGGTAAGACAGAGATTTAGGAACCAGGTTTTAAATTGTAAGACATTTCCAGGGGCAGATGTGGACTCTGACCACAATCTATTGGTTATGACCTGTAGATTAAAACTGAAGACACTGCAAAAGGTGGGAAGCTAAGGAGATGGGACCTGGATAAACTGAAAGAACCAGAGGTTGTACAGAGTTTCAGGGAGAGCATAAGGGAACAATTGACAGGAATGGGGGAAAGAAATACAGTAGAAGAAGAATGGGTAGCTTTGAGGGATGAAGTAGTGAAGGCAGCAGAGGATCAAGTAGGTAAAAAGACAAGGGCTAGTAGAAATCCTTGGGTAACAGAAGAAATATTGAATTTAATTGATGAAAGGAGAAAATATAAAAATGCAGTAAATGAAGCAGGCAAAAAGGAATACAAATGTCTCAAAAATCAGATCGACAGGAAGTGCAAAATGGCTAAGCAGGGATGGCTAGAGGACAAATGTAAGGATGTAGAGTCTTATCTCACTACGGGTAAGGTAGATACTACCTACAGGAAAATTAAAGAGACCTTTGGAGATAAGAGAACCACTTGTATGAACATCAAGAGCTCAGATGGAAACCCAGTTCTAAGCAAAGAAGGGAAAGCAGGAAGGTGGAAGGAGTATATAGAGGGTCTATACAAGGGCGATGTACTTGAGGACAATATTATGGAAATGGAAGAGGATGTAGATGAAGATGAAATGGGAGATACGATACTGCGTGAAGAGTTTGACAGAGCACTGAAAGACCTGAGTCGAAACAAGGCCCCCGGAGTAGACAACATTCCATTGGAACTACTGACGGCCTTGGGAGAGCCAGTCATGACAAACCTCTACCATCTGGTGAGCAAGATGTATGAGACAGGTGAAATACCCTCAGACATCAAGAAGAATATAATAATTCCAATCCCAAAGAAAGCAGGTGTTGACAGATGTGAAAATTACCGAACAGTCAGTTTAATAAGCCACAGCTGCAAAATACTAACATGAATTCTTTACAGACGAATGGAAAAACTAGTAGAAGCCGACCTCGGGGAAGATCAGTTTGGATTCCGTAGAAATACTGGAACACGTGAGGCAATACTGACCTTACGACTTATCTTAGAAGAAAGATTAAGGGAAGGCAAACCTACGTTTCTAGCATTTGTAGACTTAGAGAAAGCTTTTGACAATGTTGACTGGAATACTCTCTTTCAGATTATGAAGGTGGCAGGGGTAAAATACAGGGAGCGACAGGCTATTTACAATTTGTACAGAAACCAGATGGCAGTTATAAGAGTCAAGGGACATGAAAGGGAAGCAGTTGTTGGGAAGGGAGTAAGACAGGGTTGTAGCCTCTCCCCGACGTTATTCAATCTGTATATTGAGCAAGCAGTAAAGGAAACAAAAGAAAAATTCGGAGTAGGTATTAAAATCCATGGAGAAGAAATAAAAACTTTGAGGTTCGCCGATGACATTGTAATTCTGTCAGAGACAGCAAAGGACTTGGAAGAGCAGTTGAACGGAATGGATAGCGTCTTGAAAGGAGGATATAAGATGAACATCAACAAAAGCAAAACAAGGATAATGGAATGTAGTCGAATTAAGTCGGGTGATGCTGAGGGAATTAGATTAGGAAATGAGACACTTAAAGTAGTAAAGGAGTTTTGCTATTTGGGGAGCAAAATAACTGATGATGGTCGAAGTAGAGAGGATATAAAATGTAGACTGGCAATGGCAAGGAAAGCGTTTCTGAAGAAGAGAAATTTGTTAACATCGAGCATAGATTTAAGTGTCAGGAAGTCTTTTCTGAAAGTATTTGTATGGAGTGTAGCCATGTATGGAAGTGAAACATGGACGATAAATAGTTTGGACAAGAAGAGAATAGAAGCTTTCGAAATGTGGTGCTACAGAAGAATGCTGAAGATTAGATGGGTAGATCACATAACTAATGAGGAAGTATTGAATAGGATTAGGGAGAAGAGAAGTTTGTAGCACAACTTGACCAGAAGAAGGGACCGGTTGGTAGGACATGTTCTGAGGCATCAAGGGATCACCAATTTAGTATTGGAGGGCAGCGTGGAGGGTAAAAATCATAGAGGGAGACCAAGAGATGAATACACTAAGCAGATTCAGAAGGATGTAGGTTGCAGTAGGTACTGGGAGATGAAGAAGCTTGCACAGGATAGAGTAGCATGGAGAGCTGCATCAAACCAGTCTCAGGACTGAAGACCACAACAACAACATGACACAATACAATGAAAGTAAGCAAAGTATGCAATTTTTTTATATATATATTTACGTGTTCTACATCTGATATCATTCTCACTGCAAATACAGACATGTTTAGCTGCTTCAGCAATTCTGTGGTATGCCCTTACCAACTGAATTTATTATCAAGTTGTAATAGCACAAATGTTAACACTCTCTACTTCTTCGATCTGCATGTCTTCATATGTTATAAAGATGCTGGAAGGAAATCTCTTACAGATTCTGAACTGCATATAATGGGCATTTTCAAAGTTTAATGACAATGAATTAGTTTTAAACCATTTATTAATGTCAGTAAAAATTTGATTAGCAGCTATTTCTAAATCTATACTTGACTTGCTACTTATTGTGTTTGTATCATCTGCAAAAGGAACAGCACATGTAGTTAATTCTTAATCAGATGAAGACTGACTGTTTACTGCACAGGTATTTCACAGCAACATCCTTTGTTTCCTGTTAGTTAGATAAGACCCAAACCATTTCGCGACAAGAACACCATAACATTCTATTTTACTTATCAGAATGTTGTGGTTCATACAATCAAAGGCTTTTGACAGCTCACAGAAAATGCCAGTACCCTCTAATTTATATCTAATGAATTATGTACATTCTCACTGTAAGTGTAAATAGCTTTCTCTATATCAGAACTTTAAGAAACCCAAGCTGTGACTTGCACAATATACGAGGGTAAGTCAATTATTATCCGCAATTTAGTTATATTTTTGTTTATTTTGGTAGTACTGTCATTTTACTTTGATGATGCTTTGTTTTTTTGTTGTTATATCTTTGCAAATTTTCAAGCTGCTAGTTTAGTTCCGTTATTGCTGCCATACTGATAATCATGGCTGCTCTGCTGTCTATTTGCACCAAAGAAGAGCAATGCTCAGTGATCTGTTTTTTTGTGGTCAGAAGGTGTGTCAGGGGCCAAAATACATCAAAGACTTTCAGTACAGTACAGGAACAGTGTTTTGCCCCAACGGAGTCTCTACGAATGGATTGAAAAATTCCGAAATCGTCGAACAAGTGTTACGCACAATGAAGGAGCTGGAGGACCATTTACCACCACAAATGAAGTAACCATTGAGCATTTACGTGAAATGATTCTCTTGGACAGACAATTAACTATTGGTAAAGTGGCACATCATCTGAAAATTAGTCATGGTTCTGCCTACAAAATAATCCACAAAAGACTTGGGTTTCATAAAGTTTGTGCAAGATGGGTCCCAAAACAACTCACACAGTTGCATAAACAAATGTGCTTGGACATCTGCAGAAAACATTTGGATTGCTATGGAAATGAAAGGGACAACTTCTTAGACTGCACAGTGATTACAGTTAATTTTATAGATCACTTGATCACTTTCAAAGGTGGCACCTGCCTTTGATGGAATACGAGATGGCTGTGATACGATTGGACTAGTAAGTAGTGGAAGGATGTATGGAAAAGATCTCGCATCTCATCTACTGCACGGATATGAGGTATGAAGCACGGAGCTGGTACCAGAGGTGGAATAGCGACAGACAAGAATATTGTGAAGGTTTAGAGGGTGATAAAATACCACTGTGTGAGGGGCAAGAAGGACAGTTGGGAGACTATCCTTATTTCAGGGCTAGATGAGAGGGAGTGGAAACATGGGCAGAAGAATGTGATTCTGTTGCTTCAGTCTTGGATGGTACTAAGTCACAAGGAGGGTATTCTGGGATGATTTCATTTTATTTATAAAAAAAGATCCCAACAACAGTAACATTAAAATCCTTATACTATGTATGTGATGATGACATATACACTCCTGGAAATGGAAAAAAGAACACATTGACACCGGTGTGTCAGACCCACCATACTTGCTCCGGACACTGCGAGAGGGCTGTACAAGCAATGATAACACGCACGGCATAGCGGACACACCAGGAACCGCGGTGTTGGCCGTCGAATGGCGCTAGCTGCGCAGCAATTGTGCACTGCCGCCGTCAGTGTCAGCCAGTTTGCCGTGGCATACGGAGCTCCATCGCAGTCTTTAACACTGGTAGCATGCCGCGACAGCGTGGACGTGAACCGTATGTGCAGCTGACGGACTTTGAGCGAGGGCGTATAGTGGGCATGCGGGAGGCCGGGTGGACGTACCGCCGAATTGCTCAACACGTGGGGCGTGAGGTCTCCACAGTACATCGATGTTGTCGCCAGTGGTCGGCGGAAGGTGCACGTGCCCGTCGACCTGGGACCGGACCGCAGCGACGCACGGATGCACGCCAAGACCGTAGGATCCTACGCAGTGCCGTAGGGGACCACACCACCACTTCCCAGCAAATTAGGGACACTGTTGCTCCTGGGGTATCGGCGAGGACCATTCGCAACCGTCTCCATGAAGCTGGGCTACGGTCCCGCACACCGATAGGCCGTCTTCCGCTCACGCCCCAACATCGTGCAGCCCGCCTCCAGTGGTGTCGCGACAGGCGTGAATGGAGGGACGAATGGAGACGTGTCGTCTTCAGCGATGAGAGTCGCTTCTGCCTTGGTGCCAATGATGGTCGTATGCATGTTTGGCGCCGTGCAGGTGAGCGCCACAATCAGGACTGCATACGACCGAGGCACACAGGGCCAACACCCGGCATCATGGTGTGGGGAGCGATCTCCTACACTGGCCGTACACCACTGGTGATCGTCGAGGGGACACTGAATAGTGCACGGTACATCCAAACCGTCATCGAACCCATCGTTCTACCGTTCCTAGACCGGCGAGGGAACTTGCTGTTCCAACAGGACAATGCACGTCCGCATGTATCCCGTGCCACCCAACGTGCTCTAGAAGGTGTAAGTCAACTACCCTGGCCAGCAAGATCTCCGGATCTGTCCCCCATTGAGCATGTTTGGGACTGGATGAAGCGTCGTCTCACGCGGTCTGCACGTCCAGCACAAACGCTGGTCCAACTGAGGCGCCAGGTGGAAATGGCATGGCAAGCCGTTCCACAGGACTACATCCAGCATCTCTACGATCGTCTCCATGGGAGAATAGCAGCCTGCATTGCTGCGAAAGGTGGATATACACTGTACTAGTGCCGACATTGTGCATGCTCTGTTGCCTGTGTCTATGTGCCTGTGGTTCTGTCAATGTGATCATGTGATGTATCTGACCCCAGGAATGTGTCAATAAAGTTTCCCCTTCCTGGGACAATGAATTCACGGTGTTCTTATTTCAATTTCCAGGAGTGTATATGCATTAAATACTTTAAAATTTTGAAATGCGCTAGAACAAAATTTTTGCTATATTCCACTTGGAAATGCTTAAACAGCCAAAACTGCAATAACGGATTTCGTGACTAAGTAGCTTTAACAGACAAAGAAGATGATTAAGTCTTCCAAAAAGGCATGGCCTGGTTTGATGAGATGATTGCTAATGATGAGAAAGACATCCAGATTCAAATCCTGGTCTGGTAAAAATTGTCTGCTATCATGACAGATAAGCTTCTTGGCAGTTTAAAACAATATGCCAAATAGGGACTCAAACCCAGAATCTTGCCTTTCAAAGGCAATCTTCCTAAAAATAAGCTCTCCAGGCATGATTCATAATGTGTCCCCAAAGCACACAGTTTCAATCAGCCAGGAAGTTGAAAATAGTGCACACTGCAGAGTGAAATATTCATTCTAGGAAAAATGCTTATCTATGAGCCTTGAAATAAACACAACAGTGAAACCAGAATGCCTACATGCAAGTGAATGCCTAATAATGAACTATAAGATATATAAAAAATGAACCACTTTCATTATTACAATAATATTGTCATGCTCTGTTAAGCACTGACAGAGTATACATGCAAAAACTATGTTACATAAAATACAAATATTAGAAATAAGAAATGTAATGAAAAGACTTGGCCTATTAAAAGTGCCAGACTTTTGGAAATTGAGAAGTAATACTGAAATACATTAACAGAAGAAAAAATCACAACAACACGAAGGAGTTGTGCAACATAAACGAATGTTGATAGGCATGTTTTAACATCTGAAAGATGATGTCTCTTCAGATCTTATGCCAGTGCCATAACTAGTCGTGCCACTATGAGGATGCAAATTAGGTTTACTTTAACTACATGCTGTAATGGTCATGAGCATTAAGCTACCTTTGATAGTGGACACGGTGAGTCGTCATTAGTCAAAAACGCATTTAAGGCAATGAAGACGTCATGATCAACATTTCACTGAGTTTGACAGAGGTCATCTAATTGGGCTATGAGAAGCTGGATGTTCTTTCTGTGATATTGCAGAAAGACTTGGCAGGAATGTAGCTACTGTGCATGATTGCTGCCAGCAGTGGTCAAAATAATGTATAGTCTTAAAAAGGCCAGAACCTGGATGGCATATAAGACTATCGTGTTCAGCATATGGCTCTGGTGCAGTGTACAGCACCTGCAGCAGCAATCTGAGTGGCAGTTGGCACCACAGTGAAAAACGAACTGTTAAAAATCGATTACTTCAAGGACAGCTCCGAGACAGGTGCCCTGTAGCGTTCATTCCACTGACCCCAAACCACTGCAGTTTGCAACTTCAGTGGTGTCAAGCAAGATCTCACTGGAGGGCAGGGTGGAGGTCTGTTGTGTTTTCTGATAAAATGTTGCTTCGACGACCGATCCACCTGTCATGAAATATGCTATTCCATACTGCTTCAACCACATGTGAGCTATATGCCAGACATCCATCATGTTGGAAGTACATCGCCATTCTGTCATGCAGTGAAACATCTTGTAGTAAAATCAGTACAACATTACGTAGGAAATCAGTATACACTGTACCATTTAGATTGCCATCGATAAAATGGAGGCCAATTATCCTTCCTCCCGAAATGCAGCACCATACCTTAACCCGCCAAGGTCGCTTATGTTCCACTTGTCGCAGCCCTCATGGATTTTCTGTTGCCCAGTGGTGCATATTATGCCGGTTTGCGTTACCGCTGTTGGTGAATGACGCTTTGTCGCTAAATAGAACACGTGCAAAAAATCTGTCATTGTCCCATAATTTCTCTTGTGTCCAGTGGCAGAACTGTACGCAACATTCAAAGTCGTCGCCATGCAATTCCTGGTGCATAGGAATATGGTACGGGTGCAATCGATGTTGATTTAACATTCTCAACAACGACGTTTTTGAGATTCCCGATTCTTGTGCAATTTGTCTGCTACTGACGTGCGGATTAGCCGTGACAGCAGCTAAAACACCTACTTGGGCATCATCATTTGTTGCAGGTCAGGGTTGACATTTCACATGTGGCTGAACAATTCCTGTTTCCTTAAATAACGTAACTATCCGGAGAACAGTCCGGACACTTCAATGATGTCGTCCAGGATACCGAGCAGCAGACATAGCACACGCCTGTTGGGCATTTTGATCACAATAGCCACACATCAACACGATATTGACCTTTTCCACAATTGGTAAACAGTCCATTTTAACGTGGGTAATGTTGTTGTTTATTTTTTTTTATTTATTTATTTATTGTTCCGTGGGACCACATTTAGGAGAAGTCTCCATGGTCATGGAACGAGTCAATACATGAAATTATAACACGATTGTAGAAACAGAATGAAATGAAATATAAGAAACATATTCAGGCGACAAGTCGTTAGTTTAAATAAAGAAAATCAAGAATGTAACACTGGAATTTGCTTAATTTTTTAGCTCTTCCAGGAGCTCCTCGACAGAATAGAAGGAGTGAGCCATGAGGAAACTCTTCAGTTTAGACTTAAAAGTGTTTGGGCTACTGGTAAGGTTTTTGAGTTCTTGTGGTAGCTTATTGAAAATGGATGCAGCAGAATACTGCACTCCTTTCTGCACAAGAGTCAAGGTAGTGCATTCCACATGCAGATTTGATTTCTGCCTAGTATTAACTGAGTGAAAGCTGCTAACTCTTGGGAATAAGCTAATATTGCTAACAACAAACGACATTAAAGAAAATACATACTGTGAGGGCAATGTCAAAATTCCCAGACTATTGAATAGGGGTCGACAAGAGGTTTTCGAACTTACACCATAAATAGCTCGAACAGCCCGTTTTTGAGCCAAAAATACCCTTTTTGAATCAGAAGAATTACCCCAAAAAATAATACCATATGACATAAGCGTATGAAAATACGCGAAGTATACTACTTTTCGTGTTGAAATGTCACTTATTTCAGATACCGTTCTAATGGTAAATAAAGCGGCATTTAGTTTCTGAACAAGATCCTGAACATGGGCTTTCCACAACAACTTACTATCTATCCATACGCCTAGGAACTTGAACTGTTCCGTCTCGCTTATAACATGCCCATTCTGTCTGATTAAAATGTCAGTTCTTGTTGAATTGTGAGTTAGAAACTGTAAAAACTGAGTCTTACTGTGATTTAGCATCAAATTATTTTCCACAAGCCACGAACTTATATCATGAACTACATTATTTGATAATGTTTCAATATTACACACAAGATTCTTCACTACCAAGGTGGTGTCATCAGCAAACAGAAATATTTTTGAATCACCTGTAATACTAGAAGGCATATCATTTATATAAATAAGAAACAGCAGTGGCCCCAGCACCGACCCTTGGGGAACGCCCCATTTAACAGTGCCCCATTGGGACTGAACATCATTACCACTCTCAATATTGCGGAGGATTACCTTCTGCTTTCTGTTCTTAAAGTAGGAGGCGAACCAATTGTAAGCTACTCCCCTTACTCCATAATGTTCCAACTTCTGCAGTAATATTTTGTGGTCAACACAGTCAAAAGCCTTCGTTAAATCAAAGAAAACACCTAACGTTCGCAACCTTTTATTTAATCCGTCCAAAACCTCACAGAGAAAAGAGACTATAGCATTTTCAGTTGTTAAGCCATTTCTAAAACCAAACTGTACATTTGACAGCAAATTATGTGAATTTAAATGCTGCAGTAACCTTGTATATACAACCTTCTCGATAACTTTAGCAAACACCGATGGCATAGAAATAGGTCTATAGTTGTCAACATTATCCCTGTCTCCCTTTTTATAAAGTGGCTTCACTACCGAGTACTTTAATCGGTCAGGAAACCGACCACTCCTAAAGGAAAAGTTACAGATATGGCTAAGTACTGAGCTAACATACGTGGAACAATACTTCAGTATTCTGCTAGATACCCCGTCATATCCATGAGAGTTCTTGGTCTTTAGTGATTTAATTATTAACTCAATCTCCCTCTTGTCAGTATCATGGAGGAGCATTTCAGGTAACAGTCTCGGAACACTTTTTTCTAAGAGCGCTATATGATTCCCTGTTGGGACTAGGTTTCTATTTAGTTCACCTGCTATATTCAGAAAGTGATTATTAAGTACTGTACATATATGCGACTTATCAGTAACACGGACATCCCCACTACGCACTGATTCTATATTCTCGACCTGTCTCTGCAGACCAGCCACTTCCTTTACGACTGACCATATGGTTTTAATTTTATCCTGAGACTTAGCTATTCTATCTGCATACCACATACTTTTTGCCTTCCTAATAACTTTTTTAAGCACCTTACAATACTGTTTGTAATGGGCTGCTGCATTTAGATTGTGACTGTTTCTTACGTTTTGATATAATTGCCACTTTGTTCTACAAGATATTCTTATCCCTTTAGTCAGCCACCCAGGCTGCCTGTTTGTGCTAGTACCCTGTTTTGAACGTTCTAACGGAAAGCAACTTTCAAAGAGCACGAGAAAAGTCTTGAGGAAAGCATTATATTTATCGTCTACTGTATCAGCACTATAAACATCTTGCCACTCTTGTTCCTTGATAAGGTTTACAAAAGTCTGTACAGCAACTGGATCAGCTTTCCTAAAAAGTTGGTAACTATATTTAACATGTGTTGCAGCACAAAAATCTTTTAGACTTAAAATTTGTGCATCATGATCTGAAAGGCCATTCACCTTTTTGCTAACAGAATGCCCTTCTAATAATGACGAATGAACAAAAATATTGTCTATGGTTGTTCTACTGTTCCCTTGCACTCCCGTTGGAAAGAATACGGTTTGCATAAGATTATATGAATTAAGGAGGTCTACCAGCATCCTTTTCCTTGCACAATCACTTATACAATTAATATTGAATTCACCACATATAACTAACTTTTTGTATTTCCTATAAAGTGAACCAAGAACCTCCTCTAGCTTTAGCAAAAATGTTGTGAAATCGGAGTCTGGGGATCTATAAATAACAACAGTAAGAAGTTTAGCTCCACTAAATTTAACCACACCTGCACAACATTCAAACACCTTTTCAGTGCAGTACTTTGAAACATCAATTGACTCAAATGGGATACCGTTTTTCACATACATGGCTACTCCCCCACACCGCAAAGAGCTCCTAGAAAAGCTGCCAGCCAACCTGTATCCTTGTAAGGGAAACCTCTGAATTATCTCCTTATTTAAGAAGTGTTCAGATATACCAATAATTTCAGAGTCAACATCTATAAGCAGTTCACTAACTTTATCTCTAATACCTTGTATATTTTGATGAAATATACTAATTCCCTCATTAATCGGATACCCAAGCTTTGTAGAAAGTGGTTTCTTTGTTAGAGAGACTTCCCTTAAGCAGGAATACCTATCAGCTGACTTCAATCTAAAAAAGGTACAGCTCTAACACCCACAACTACCGGAATTTTCCCATGAGTGATCCCACCACCCCCACCTATGCTGTCACCTATAAGTTTTGCCAACCTCCCCTTCCCATACCTGTTGAGGTGTAGGCCATGTCTAGTGAAACCCGTCCTGCCGATAGACTCCACCGACACCACTGAAATGTGACTCATGCCTTCTGTCATCAGCGCACCCCCAAGTCTCATGTTATTACGCCTGACGGCTGTATTAAGATGAGGCCGATCGTGACGCTGAAACAGTTCCACGAAATGCACATTCGTGTTGCCAGTCTGAGTGGCTATCTTTTCCAGGTCACCATCTATGTCATACTCCCCATCCCTATCAATACTATTACCAGCCCCACCCACAATCACTACCTGATCCTCTTTAGTAAAATCCCTACATAACCCCCCTATGTTAAAAGTCACCTGAGCCAATCCTGCATTAGGCTTCACAATGCTGGTGACCTGGTACTCACTCCCCAAAACTTCCTGCAACTGCTGGCCTACACCTCTACCATGAGAACTACCTAACAGCAGAACCTTCTTCTTTCTCTTAGACTTTGCAACTGTCCTGTTGTTGTGGTCTTCAGTCCTGAGACTGGTTTGATGCAGCTCTCCATGCTACTCTATCCTGTGCAAGCTTCTTCATCTCCCAGTACCTACTGCAACCTACATCCTTCTGAATCTGCTTAGTGTATTCATCTCTTGGTCTCCCCCTACTATTTTTACCCTCCACGCTGCCCTCCAATACTAAATTGGTGATCCCCTGATGCCTCAGAACATGTCCTACCAACCGATCCCTTCTTCTGGTCAAGTTGTGCCACAAACTCCTCTTCTCCCCAATCCTATTCAGTACCTCCTCATTAGTTATGTGATCTACCCATCTAATCTTCAGCATTCTTCTGTAGCACCACATTTCGAAAGCTTCTATTCTCTTCCTGTCCAAACTATTTATCGTCCATGTTTCACTTCCATACATGGCTACACTCCATACAAATACTTTCAGAAATGACTTCCTGACACTTAAATCTATACTCAATGTTAACAAATTTCTCTTCTTCAGAAACGCTTTCCTTGCCATTGCCAGTCTACATTTTATATCCTCTCTACTTCGACCATCATCGGTTATTTTGCTCCCCAAATAGCAAAACTCCTTTACTACTTTAAGTGTCTCATTTCCTAATCTAATACCCTCAACATCACCCGACTTAATTCGACTACATTCCATTATCCTCGTTTTGCTTTTGTTGATGTTCATCTTATATCCTCCCTTCAAGACACCATCCATTCCGTTCAACTGCTCTTCCAAGTCCTTTGCTGTCTCTGACAGAATTACAATGTCATCGGCGTCCTCAAAGTTTTTATTTCTTCTCCATGGATTTTAATACCTACTCCGAATTTTTCTTTTGTTTCCTTTACTGCTTGCTCAATATACAGATTGAATAACATCGGGGAGAGGCTACAACCCTGTCTTACTCCCTTCCCAACAAATGCTTCCCTTTCATGTCCCTCGACTCTTATAACTGCCATCTGGTTTCTGTACAAATTGTAAATAGCCTTTCGCTCCCTGTATTTTACCCCTGCCACCTTTAGAATTTGAAAGAGAGTATTCCAGTCAACATTGTCAAAAGCTTTCTCTAAGTCTACAAATGCTAGAAACATAGGTTTGCCTTTCCTTAATCATTCTTCTAAGGTAAGTCATAAGGTCAGTATTGCCTCACGTGTTCCAGTATTTCTACGGAATCCAAACTGATCTTCCCCAAGGCCGGCTTCTACTAGTTTTTCCATTCGTCTGTAAAGAATTCGTGTTAGTATTTTGCAGCTGTGGCTTATTAAACTGATTGTCCGGTAATTTTCACATCTGTCAACACCTGCTTTCTTTGGGATTGGAATTATTATATTCTTCTTGAAGTCTGAGGGTATTTCACCTGTTTCATACATCTTGCTCACCAGATGGTAGAGTTTTGTCAGGACTGGCTCTCCCAAGGCCGTCAGTAGTTCCAATGGAATGTTGTCTACTCCGGGGGCCTTGTTTCGACTCAGGTCTTTCAGTGTTCTGTCAAACTCTTCACGCAGTATCGTATCTCCCATTTCATCTTCATCTACATCCTCTTCCATTTCCATAATATTGTCCTCAAGTACATCGCCCTTGTATAGACCCTCTATATACTCCTTCCACCTTTCTGCTTTCCCTTCTTTGCTTAGAACTGGGTTTCCATCTGAGCTCTTGATGTTCATACAAGTGGTTCTCTTATCTCCAAAGGTCTCTTTAATTTTCCTGTAGGCAGTATCTATCTTACCCCTAGTGAGATAAGCCTGTACATCCTTACATTTGTCGTCAAGCCATCCGTGCTTAGCCATTTTGCATTTCCTGTCAATCTCGTTTTTGAGACGTTTGTATTCCTTTTTGCCTGGTTTATTTACTGCATTTTTTTATTTTCTCCTTTCATCAATTAAATTCAATATTTCTTCTGTTACCCAAGGATTTATACTAGCCCTTGGCTTTTTACCTACTTGATCCTCTGCCGCCTTCACTACTTCATCCCTCAGAGCTACCCATTCTTCTTCTACTGTATTTCTTTCCCCCATTCCTGTCAATTGTTCCCTTATGCTCTCCCTGAAACTCTGTACAACCTCTGGTTTAGTCAGTTTATCCAGGTCCCATCTCCTTAAATTCCCACCTTTTTGCAGTTTCTTCAGTTTTAATCTACAGTTCATAACCAATTGATTGTGGTCAGAGTCCACATCTGCCCCTGGAAATGTCTTACAATTTAAAACCTGGTTCCTAAATCTCTGTCTTACCATTATATAATCTATCTGATACCTGATGGGTAATGTATCATGAAGCAAATACCGTCCGCACTGGCGGAATGTTACATGATACCACATACTTATACATTTGTGACTATTACAGCGCCATCTATCACAAAGCGAAAAAAGTGCTCCAACTAAAACATTCATATTTCTTTATGTACTACACGAATATGCAATAAAAATGGGGGTTTCTACTTAAAAAACATAGTCGATATCCGTTTGACCTATGCCAGCGCCATCTAGTGGGCCAACCACAGCGCCATCTGGTTTCCCCCTTAAAACTAGACGAGTTTTGATCTTTGTAGTTTTTTTGTTTGATTCTTATTTCATGAGATATTTGGCCCAGTCACTATCAATGGTCCACCCTGTATATTAAGAATAATAAGGGACCCAATACTGAACCCTGTGGGACACCATTCTGGGTACCTCCCCAGTTAGAGGTGTTATGACTCGCCGATCTTTCAAAGTGCCGCCGCACAGTTACGTGTGTCCTCTACATGCGGCGCTGTCTGCCAGCCATGCAGCAGCAGCGCCACCTAAGCAGCCAGTGGCCACTAGACTCAGACTCAGTTATGATTTGACTGTTAAAGTGTACACACGTCTTACTTTGTTTACTTCATCTGTGACTTTCATGTATTGCGTCGTCCTTGAAATATATTTGTTCAACTTGAAGTTATAACAATTGGCGAAGAGGTAGTGGATTTTTCTTTTTCATCGTTGACCCACGTGTTTTCATGGCTACTTTAGAGCAACTATTGCAAGGTCTCATAGAACAGCAAACGCTTCACACAAATGCGATTCGTGATTTCGTCGCGGCATCCAATGTGGGGCGTCTCTCGCCGTTGTCTCTACCTCCTTTTCCTCCTTACGACAAGACGGCGGAAGACTGGTCTGATTACGAAAAACGTCTTCGACAGCACTTCTTGGCCTTTCATGTCGTGGACGACCAAACATGTAAGTCTCTGTTCCTTTCATGGATTTCACTTCAAATTTATCGGTTGTTGTTGCAATTGGCTCCTTTGAAAGATCCTGCGTCTTTGTCCTTTGCTGAAATATGCTCACTTCTGTCCACCTATTTTCAAAAGCATATGCATGTGGTAGCCTCTCGTGTTGCCTTTCATCGTTGTCAAAAACAACCGAATCAATCATATCGCACTTGGGCTGCTGAACTTCACGGCCTGAGTAGAAAGTGTCAATTTGCTACTGAAGTTCACCAAGAATCCTACGCTGATTCCATGGTACGGGATGCTATTATCCGGTCGGCTCCCAACAAAGAAGTTAGGAAACGTGCCCTTCAGTTGGCAAATCCGACTCTAGATGAAGTCCTATCCATCGCTCAGTCTTTTGAAATTTCTTGTGCTGTTGGAGCGCAAATTGAGGCATGGGGTGATGTCGGGGAAATAACCTCTCTGCACTGTTGACGACCGAGCGAGGTGGCGCAGTGGTTAGCACACTGGACTCGCATTTGGGAGTACGACGGTTCAATCCCGCGTCCGGCCATCCTGATTTAGGTTTTCCGTGATTTCCCTAGATCACTTCAGGCAAATGCTGGGATGGTACCTTTGTAAGGGCACGGCCAATTTCCTTCCCCATCCTTCCATAATCCGAGCTTGTGCTCCGTCTCTCATGACCTCGTTGTCGACAGGACATTAAACACTACTCTCCTCCTCTCTCCTCCACTGTTGACGAAGCATGTGGCATATCCCCGCCGGCCGACACAGCCACAGTACGCTCCCAAGCGCAGCCTCGGCCAACTGTAAACAAACCTCTAAGAAACTGCAGCAAAACCCACGGCAACTTCCTTCATGTCCGCGGTGTTTTACAAAACATTCACAAGAGGATTGTCCACAACATTGGGCCGTGTGTCACAAATGCAAAAAAAAAAGAGTCATGTGTCATCTGTTTGCAAATCCGACCACATACATGATGTTCATGAACATGGCGCTGATTCTGATTCTGTGTTGTCTGTAAATTGTACTTCTTCCCTTTCAGGGAAGTTATTCCGAACTGTCCAAATACTTGGTCGAGATGTTCGCATGCAGGTGGATACTGGTTCTGCTGCCACTATCATCAATTCTCAGACGTATCTTCAGTTGGGTTCTCCAATCCTGTCACCTGTCACTAAGCAATTACGGACTTACAATAAACAGAAGATTTCTCTCTTAAGACAATTTGATGATGAGGTATCTTAGAAATCTGTCATTCGCACTGTTCCCATATTTGTGGTCGACCATAGTAATGCGGAGAATCTTTTTGGTTTCGATGCCTTTCGCGTTTTTGGGTTCTCCATAGATGACTCTGTCAATATCATCTGTGATGCTATTCCTTATGCTCAATCAGATTCCTTGTTGACATTATTTTCGTCCCTTTTTTTCTCCTGGGTTAGGCCGTGCAAACGACTTTGAAGCTCATATCACTCTCAAACCCACTGCTCGGCCTAAGTTTTTTCGGGCTCAGCCCATTCCTGTGGCCCTTTGTGATCAGGTAAAATGGGAGCTGGATCGTCTCACTGCTTCAGGGGTCTTGCTTGCTGTCACTTCCAGTGAGCAGTCCTCTCCTGTCGTTGTCATTGCTAAGCCAAATGGTGATATTCGTCTCTGTGGCGATTTCAAAGCCACTGTAAATGCTCAATACCTTATCGACACTTACCCTATGCCTCAACCTGAAGAATTGTTCACTAAACTTGCTGGAGGCCAGTAATTTTCTGAACTTGACCTGTCAGGAGCTTATCATCAACTTCCTCTCAACGCTGCTTCCCAGCAGTTTCTGGTCCTTAACACGCCTTTCGGCCTCTATCAATACCAACGATTGCCATTCGGGGTTGCCAGCGCCCCAGCTCTCTTTCAGCGATTATTGGAACAATTATTGCTCACTGTCCCAGGGTGTATAAATTACATGGACAACATTGTTGTCACTGGCTCCACCACTGAAGAACATCTGCAGAATCTCTGCGCACTTTTTCATGTCTTACAGACTGCCAGTCTTAAGTGTAATCTTCAGAAATCAAAATTTTTTCAGGCATCTATCACATACTTGGGGTTTCAACTCTCTCGGGATGGTATTCGTCCGCTTCAGCAAACTGTCGCTGCGATCGATGCCCTTCTTCGCCCTACATCTGTTAAGGAACTGCAGGCCTTCTTGGGGAAAATAGCATACTATCACAGGTTTTTACCATCTGCTGCTTCGGTGGCTCAGCCGTTGCATCGCCTGTTGCATAAAAACATGCTGTTTCACTGGTCCGCGTCATGCGATGCGGCTTTCCAGAAATTGAAGACTATGCTGAAACAGGCCCCGTGCCTGGCTACTTATCGACCTGGCCACCACCTTGTTCTTGCCACGGACGCCTCTCAATACGGGGTTGGTGCAGTCCTTAGGCACCATTTTTCTGATGGTTCTGAACAACCCATTGCTTATGCCTCCAAAACGCTCACGGATGCCCAACAAAAGTATTCTCAAATTGAAAAAGAAACTTTGGCCATTATTTATGCTCTTCATAGGTTTGGTGTTTTTCTCTATGGATCCAAATTCATCTTGTTACGGATCACACACCACTTCTTTCCTTGTTTCATCCATCCAAGTCACTTCCCGACAAGGCTACACACCGCCTCCAGTGTTGGGCTGTTTACTTGTCTCGTTTCAATTATGAGATTCATTTCCGGCCGACAGCTCAACATGCTGATGCACTGTCTCGCCTTCCCATGGGTCCTGATCTGGCATTTGATAGGGACGAACTTTTGTGTTTCCACCTGGATGTTGCCGAACAACGGGTTGTGGACTGGTTCTCCATCACCGGGGACCGGCTGGTGGCTGCTACAGGTTCTGACCCTACCCTCTCCCGGGTTTTACACTGTATTCAGAAGGGTTGGCCAGATCGTCCGTCCGCTAAGACTTCTGATCCGTTGCGGAACTACTACACTTTGTGTTACCGCCTCATGGCTAGGGATGGTGTTATCCTCCTTTCCACCGAAAATGATTCACTGCGTGTTGTGGTACCTGCGTCTTCACGTGCTTCGGTCTTGCACCTCCCTCACCAAGGGCACTGGGGTGTCTCTCGCACAAAATCTCTGGCGCGCAGTCATGTCTACTGGCCCGGCATCGACTCTGAAACCGCACACATGTTCGCTGCCTGCGGCCCTTGTGCGTCACAGGCTGTCCCCCCGAAGTCATCTTTGTCACTGTGGCCTTCACCTGAGAAGCCCTGGGAGCGTATTCATGCTGACTTCGCGGGACGTTTTTAAGGTACTTATTGGCTTCTCGTTATTGACGCCTACTCTAACTTTCCTTTCATTGTCCGTTGCACGTCGCCTACCACCGCGGCAACCACCAATGCTCTAGCTCAAATTTTCTCTTTGGAAGGCCTTCCCTCTACTCTCGTTGCTGATAATGGTCCACAATTTGCCCCTTCGATTTTGCGGATTTTTGTGCCTGTCACGGCGTCATGCATGTCACGGCCCCTCCATTCCATCCACAGTCAAACGGTGAGACTGAATGACTGGTCTGCACATTTAAGGCTCAGATGAGGAAACTCCTGACTTCTTCTGCTGCTGATGATGCACTTCTCCAATTTCTGGCTTCTTACTGTTTCACCTCTATGGGCGACCACAGCCCGGCTGAGCTCTTACATGGCCGACAGCCCCGCACTCTACTACATCTTCTGCGGCCTTCCACCTCATCGCCACAGGTGGCTTCGCTTGGCCGGTTCACCGCCAGCGACCTTGTCTGGGTACGGGGATATGGCAGGCGGCCAAAATGGAGTCCTGGCCACATCTTACGACACCGTGGCCGATCCCTGTATGAAATCCAGATGGACACAGGTGTTGCAGTGTGTCATTCGGACCAGCTTCGGCATCGTGTGTCGGCAACACCTGTTCCGGATGCTGCTACACCACCTTCGACTCTACCGGACACTCGGGATACTGGGATCTCTCATTACTCACAAGGCAGTCCTCTCACCATCATATCGGTGCCAACACAAGCACTCACGCCACCAGGAGACGTGCCCATGCAGGAACCAGATGACCATCATCTGTCGGAGCAACACTACTCGCCTCCTTCTCCTACGGATGCGGACACAGTGCCCATGTCTCCTGTTATAACAACCGGACTTGCCGCAAAAGCCTTTGCGAGATCACAAAATATCCCAATAGGTGATGTTCGGTTATTCAATGCATTTAATATTTGATGAGTGAAAGCATATATAGCATATTCTGTTGAAAAGCCTTTCTAAAAACCAAATTGACATTTTATTAGAACTTCATTTTTACAAATATGTGATGCTACTCTTGAATACATTACATTTTCAAGAATTTTGGATAAATCTGTCAGAAGTGGGATTGGATGGTAGTTGTTAGCATCAGACCTATCCCCTTTTTTATGCAGAATCCCACTTATTTCTTGGGAACAAGCTTTTAGTACTCTGTTGGAAATGCTATCAATTCCATGTGAGCTTTTACTTTTGAGTGAATTTATTATTTTCCTAATTTCAGTAGGAGAGGTGGGTTGAATTTCAATTTTATCAAATTGCATAGGTACTGCCTCTTCAACATACTGCCTTGCATTTTCTAATGAATAGCTGGATCCTATTTTCTCTACAACACTCAAAAAATGATTATTAAAAATGCTTTTTACTTCTGACTTCTTGTTAAGAAACTTTTCATTGTGTCTGACGGAAATACTGTCTTTTCCTGTGCTCTCGGTTGCTCTGTTTCCCTTTTAACAATATTTCAAATTGTTTTAATTTTATTATCAGATGTGCTAATCTCAGATGCAATACACATACTTCTGGACTTTTAATAACTTTTCTTAATACACTGCAGTAGTTTTAATAATGAAACTTCCTGGCAGATTAAAACTGTGTGCAGGACCGAGACTCGAACTCGGGACCTTCGCCTTTCACGGGCAAGTGCTCTACCAACTGAGCTACCCAAGCACAACTCATGCCCCATCCTTAAAGCTTTACTTCTGCCAGTACCTCATCTCCTACCTTCCAAACTTTACAGAAGCTCTCCTGCGAACCTTGCAGAACTAGCATTCCTGAAAGAAAGGATATTGCGGAGACATGGCTTAGCAACAGCCTGGAGGATGTTTTCAGAATGGTTTGCAGGAGAGCTTCTGTAAAGTTTGGAAGGTAGGAGAAGAGGTACTGGCAGAAGTAAAGCCGTGAGGATGGGGTGGGTAGCTCAGTTGGTAGAGCACTTGCCCGTGAAAGGCAAAGGTCCCGAGTTCGAGTCTCAGTCCAGCATACAGTTTTAATCTGCCAGGAAGTTTTATATCAGTGCACACTCCGCTGTTGAGTGAAAATCTCATTCTGGAAAGATCCCCCAGGCTGTGGCTAAGCCATGTCTCCGCAATATCCTTTCTTTCAGGAGTGCTAGTTCAACAAGGTTCGCAGGAGAGCTTCTGTAAAGTTTGGAAGGTAGGAGACAAGGTACTGGCAGAAGTGAAGATGTGAGGATGGGGCGTGAGTCATGCTTGGGTAGCTCAGTTGGTAGAGCACTTGCCTGCGAGAGGCAAAGGTCCTGAGTTTGAGTCTCGGTCCTGCACACAGTTTTAATCTGCCAGGAAGTTTCATATCAGCGCACACTCCACTGCAGAGTGAAAATTTCATTCTAGTTTTTATAATGTTTCGCTGTTTTGGGATCATTACTTTTCTGTTTACAAGATATTTTTATCCCTTTAGTAAGCCATGGTTTTTTACATGGTTTCTTACAATTATATTTCACTGTTTTCTTAGAGAAATTGTTTTCAAATATACTCACAAAGGTATCATGAAATAGGTTAAATTTTAAATTAGCATCATGTACCCTGTACACCTCATCCCAGTCTAACTGTTTCAAGCTTTCCCTAAAATTACGCATTGTTAAATTGTTAATTGAACACACTACTTTGGAGAACTGTTTTGCATTACTGTATGTATCTATATCATATACTTTAACTAGCTGTGCATCATGATCAGACAGACCATTCTTAACAAGAAAAGTTTTTATTTGATTAAATTTATCTTGGCCTATGAAAATATTATCTATCAGTATGCTGCTTTCCTGTACCACCTGAGTAGGAAAATCAATAACTGATGCCAAAACCAAGTAATACTCAAGGTCAAGCTTTCTATCGCATTCTTTCAGAAAATCTACATTGAAATCCCTGGAAACAATAAGCTGCTTTCCTCTGTCTGACAGATAGCACAACAAAGAATCCAAGTTCTTCAAAAAGAGTTGCAAATTTCCCAGTAGGGACCTATACATAGCTACAATTATAAAAGTGCCATTGTTTAGTTTAAGCTCACATGCACATGCTTCTATATGTTGCTCTATGCAAATTTTTTTTAATTTCCAAATTTTTCATACTATGACAGATTTTAACATATATGGCAACTCCTCCTCTCTCCACAGTGTTTCTACTTAAATGTGCTGAAAGCTTATATCCAACTACAATTACCGTTTCCATACCTGTGACTATATGATGTTCAGACAGGCATAGTCCATCTATTCCACCCTCAGTTTTTAAATCTTCCTAACAAACAAGACGCTCATCTACTTCGTTTTTTAATCCCCTGATGTTCTGATGCAATATATTAACATTATTTTTCACTATTCTTTTATGTGAATCTTATGACTACTAACATTATTTTTCACTGTACTGTTATGAGAATTTTGTGATATTTTAATGTCTCTAGTACTTGCCTGTCTGAACTTCTCATTAAGCTTAATTTCAATCAATGTAAGATGATTGGACACTAATCTTAGACTAAAAAAGTACTCTCATGAGTTTCAGTGCCCCCCCCAAAGATTCTGCTATCATTCCAGCCAGTTAACCATTCCCTTTCCTATCGAGATGCAGGGCATGTCTTGTGAAGTCCCACCTACTAACACCATCAACAGGAGCCAAACCTATGCCTGACAAGGTAGCTGCCCGAAGCAGCTGATCTAGCTCCATATTGACCCTCCTGACAGAGCCATTCAATTGGAGCCAATCATACTGTATGAAAGCAGGAACCAAGCCCGCATTTGTATGGTTTGTTGCTGACAACAATTCCAGCATCATCCACAAACTGCATTAACTGTCCCTGTATTGACTGACCAAGTGCAACAGGCATGGAACTCCAACCCACAAACTGATATCTGGCACCTATGCAACACAATGCATGCTTGCATTCCTGCATTCAACATTCTGGTGGTTACACTAGTTATTAATGTACCAGAATTTCATATTTGCAATGGTTTATCTCACACACTTACATTAATCTGTAATCTTGCGATGTTAATCACCTAATATGTTACATAGACAAACATATTTCCAAAATTTCATTACTCTACATTAATTTTGTTTTGGTGTTGCAATTTTTTTGTCAGTGTATTAGCAAACATCAAGCTAGGTCAAGAGACAGAGAAAGATTTACAAAGAAAGAACATAAGAGAAGCTGAACCAATACATAAAGATAATTTAAGAACAAAAGTCTTTCAAATGAAAGTACATTAAGGCAGAAATAAAAGAACACTGGCTTTAAGTGGTCTAAGAAAAGGAGAAAGAAACTCAGTGAAAGGATGAAGGAATATTGAAGTGAAATGAATAGAATGTGAAGAACTGATATTGGCAAATCCCCTGATGATGATGAAACTTGAATCACTAGCAACAACAAGGTTCTAATATTCGGTATCACATATTTTGTGATGTTAACAAATATTCTGTAATCAGCTACATTTCAGCATATTTTCCTTACTACCTGAAATGTATGCACATATCTCACTTACATCCATGAAATATTTCGGCCATATCCCTCTTATTTGTCGACCTCCTCCCAAATCATAAATTTTGACATTATAGCCTTTGTACTTCAGAGAAGCAGAGGAGAATCCAACTGTAGGTAAGACCGTTTTCACTGGTTCTGGAACAAAATAACAATATTATCTTATTCTCAAACACCACTGGTGTTGTAACAGAAAAAAGCAACAAGTGATAAAAGTATTGTTCTCAAAATTCTTACCTCCTGTAAGTCTTTTGACAACTGTAGTTTTCCCTGCATTGTCAAGTCCAACAAGAATTAAAACAATTTTCCTGTAAAAGAAAATAGAAGCTGTAAATGTAGTAGACTGTAAACAAAAGAATAATAAAATCAAGTTTATAGTCTGAGTATATTTAAATGTATATACACATGGCAGAACAAATAAAATAAAAACATAAGTAAGTTCTGAGACACACTCAGAACTTAACAGAAACCTTTAACAGACTGTTTATGATGCTCTAATTATTAATACTAATAGCTTCAACACCAAAACATTGTGCATTTTTGTCTGAATCACAAATATACTTGCTTCACTTGCTATGTAGGTCTGTGTATTATGTCCCTATGAAAACAATAGAATGCTGAAGATTTTATACCACTGTTGTGAATGAGGATGAAAGTGAAATGACAGAGGGACAGGAAGACACATAACTGTTATTGGTCAGATGTTATTTAAAGATTAAAAATTTACTGAAATAATCAATATATGAATAACTCTTGGGAATATGTTATGCTTCAGTTCATAAGACAGTGCAAAGGATATCAAGGTCCAGCTGCAGAAGCTACTAAAAATGTTTACCGAAAGACAAAAACAATAATAGAGTTATTCAGTTCAGACTTGAAGATTCTGATACAAATTTTTTTGCCTTATATACATCACTGGTTTTTGGCATTCTGTCTGATGGTGTTCTAGAGCTTATACAATAGTTCATTAGTACTAAGCTGCCAACTTTAGGTACCAGAACATATTTGACAGATGTGGCATGTATGAGAAGTATTGTACACTGCCTGACAAAAAAAGTAAAGTGCCCAGAGGGGGCAGAAAAACATTTGAAACTTCAGGGGTTGAGAGAGTATGTGATGTAGATAGAGTGATTACAAGACCAATTCAAACTTACAAAGAACTTGCAGTATGAGTCCACTTATCAGTTTGATGTTGCACCCTTCTGGTCAGGATGGATGCATTTATTCAGCGGGGAAGGGTGCCATAAAGACAGTGCATCCACTACCAAGGAAAATTGGCTCACAACTGTTGTAACTGATCTTTGATATCCTACATACTGGAAATGAGGCAAAGTTGACAGCTGAGTTGGTTCCATACATTCTATCGGGGACAGATCTGGGGCTCTTTCTGCCCACAGAAGTACCTCAACATCACACATATGGTTGACAGAGACATGTGCATGATTCTATTGAAAAATGGTACCACGATATGACAGCATGAGAGGTAACACATGAGGGAACAGGATGCCCATGACGTGCGGTTCTGCTATCACAGTTTTCTCAGTCACTACCAGCTGTGACCTGATGACATACTCGATGGCTCGCCACACCGTGATGCCAGAAGTAACACCACTGGGCATATCCAAAACACTGGAAGAATGGGACCGCTCCAGAAGTCACAAACATACTCAGCAACGATGGTCATCTGAAATAGTTCAGAACAAAATTAATCACTGAACACAATACAAGAATATTCATCGGCAATTCCCGGTCAGAGTACCATTCCAAAAGCAGCTGTATGTATTGTGGTGTTAATGGCAGCTTATGCATGTGACAGTAATTCCCTAATCCAACAGTTGCTACTCTATGACCAATGCTACATGCTACAGTATGACACAGAATGTTATGAGGAGACCATTAATTTTTTTTCAGGTGGGAGGCACAGGGTTGTGATGCACTAAGTGCACAATGACATGATCATCCTCTTTCATCTATATCTACATTTATACTCCACAAGCCACCCAACGATGTGTGGCGGAGGGCACTTTACGTGCCACTGTCATTACCTCTCTTTCCTGTTCCAGTCACGTATGGTTCCCGGGAAGAGCGACTGCCAGAAAGCCTCAGTGTGCGCTCAAATCTCTCTAATTTTACATTCGTGACCTCCTCGGGGGGTATAAGTAGGGGGAAGCAATATATTCAATACCTCATCCAGAAACGCACCATCTCGAAACCTGGACAGCAAGCTACACTGTGATGCAGAGCGCCTCTCTTGCAGAGTCTGCCACTTGAGTTTGCTAAACATCTCCGTAACGCTATCATGCTTACCAAATAACCCTGTGACGAAAAGCGCCGCTCTTCTTTGGATCTTCTCTATCTCCTCTGTCAACTCGATCTGGTATGGATCCCACACTATGAGCAATACTCAAGTATAGGTCAAACGAGTGTTTTGTAAGCCACCTCCTTTGTTGATGGACTACATTTTCTAAGGACTCTCCCAATGAATCTCAACATGGTACCCACCTTACCAACAATTAATTTTATGTGATCATTCCACTTCAAATCGTTCCACACGCATACTCCCAGATATTTTACAGAAGTAACTGCTACCAGTGTTTGTTCCGCTATCATATAATCATACAATAAAGGATCCTTCTTTCTATGTATTCGCAATACATTACATTTGTCTATGTTAAGGGTCAGTTGCCACTCCCTGCACCAAGTGCCTATCCACTGCAGATCTTCCTGCATTTCGCTGCAATTTTCTAATGCTGCAACTTCTCTGTGTACTACAGCATCATCTGCGAAAAGCCGCATGAACTTCCGACACTATCTACTAGGTCATTTATATATATTGTGAAAAGCAATGGTCCCATAGCACTCCCCTGTGGCACACCAGAGGTTACTTTAACGTCTGTAGACGTCTCTCCATTGAGAACAACAGCCGGCCGAAGTGGCCGTGCGGTTAAAGGCGTTGCAGTCTGGAACCGCAAGACCGCTACGGTCGCAGGTTCGAATCCTGCCTCGGGCATGGATGTTTGAGATGTCCTTAGGTTAGTTAGGTTTAACTAGTTCTAAGTTCTAGGGGACTAATGACCTCAGCAGTTGAGTCCCATAGCGCTCAGAGCCATTTGAACCATTTGAGAACAACATGCTGTGTTCTGTTTTCTAAAAACTCTTCAATCCAGCCACACAGCCGGTCTGATATTCCGTAGGTTCTTACTTTGTTTATCAGGCGACAGTGCGGAACTGTATCGAACGCCTTCTGGAAGTCAAGGAGAATAGCATCTACCTGGGAGCCTGTATCTAATATTTTCTGGGTCTCATGAACAAATAAAGTGAGTTGGGTCTCACACAATCACTGCTTCCGGAATCCATGTTGATTCCTACAGAGTAGATTCTGGGTTTCCAGAAACAACATGATACGCGAGCAAAAAACATGTTCTAAAATTCTACAACAGATCGACGTCAGAGATATAGGTCTATAGTTTTGCGCATCTGCTCGACGATCCTTCTTGAAGACTAGGACTACCTGTGTTCTTTTCCAATCATTTGGAACCTTCCGTTCCTCTAGGGACTTGTGGTACACGGCTGTTAGAAGGGGGGCAAGTTCTTTCACGTACTCTGTGTAGAATCGAATTGGTATCCCGTCAGGTCCAGTGGACTTTCCTCTGTTGAGTGATTCCAGTTGCTTTTCTATTCCTTGGACACTTATTTCGATGTCAGCCATTTTTTCGTTTGTACGAGGATTTAGATAAGGAACTGCAGTGCGGTCTTCCTCCGTGAAACAGCTTTGGAAAAAGGTGTTTAGTATTTCAGCTTTACGCATGTCATCCTCTGTTTCAGTGCCATCATCATCCCAGAGTGTCTGGATATGCTGTTTCGAGCCATTTACTGATTTAACGTAAGACCAGAACTTCCTAGGATTTTTTGTCAAGTCGGTACATAGAATTTTACTTTCGAATTCACTGAATGCTTCACGCATAGCCCTCCTTACGCAACTTTGACATCGTTTAGCTTCTGTTTGTCTGAGAGGTTTTGGCTGTGTTTAAACTTGCAGTGAAGCTCTCTTTGCTTTCGCAGTAGTTTCCTAACTTTGTTGTTGAACCACAGTGGGTGTTTCCCGTCCCTCACAGTTTTACTTGGCACGTATCTGTCTAAAACGCATTTTACGATTGCCTTGAACTTTTTCCATAAACACTCAATACTGTCAGTGTTGGAACAGATCTGTTAGGTAGTCTGAAATCTGCCTTCTATTACTCTTGCTAAACAGATAAACCTTCCTCCCTTTTTTTATATTCCTATTTACTTCCATATTCAGGGATGCAGCAATGGCCTTATGATCACTGATTCCCTGTTCTGCGCGTACAGTCGAAAAGTTCGGGTCTGTTTGTTATCAGTAGGTCCAAGATGTTATCTCCACGAGTCAGTTCTCTGTTTAATTGCTCGAGGTAATTTTCAGATAGTGCATTCAGTATAATGTCACTCAATGCTCTGTCCCTACACCCATCCTAAACATCTGAGTGTCCTAGTCTATATCTGGTAAATTGAAATCTCCACCAAAGACTATAACATGCTGAGAAAATTTATGTGAAATGTATTCCAGATTTTCTCTCAGTTGTTCTGCCACTAATGCTGCTGAGTCGGGAGGTCGGTAAAAGGAGCCAATTATTAACCTAGCTCGATTGTTGAGTGTAACCTCCACCCATAATAATTCACGGGAACTATCCACTTCTACTTCACTACAGGATAAACTACTTTGTGGTGGTCAGATGTAGTTGACTGGAACAACGATTATGAATATGCCTGCCCTCATGCTCCCATGCTGTTTGACATGGGTACACTTTCATATCCAAATTCCTGACAAATCAGGTTATTGTACAATTCGATCAGTTGGCCAAATGGAGAACCACAATGAGGCCGCTTTCAAGCTGTCAGGTGCTGATAGCACTGTCTCACATGAGTAGCCACCATCTCCAAGTCCTTTACAGTTCTCATGCAACATCTGTGACTGTTCATGCTCCTTATAAACCCTATCAAGCCAGGTGCTGATAGCACAGTCTCACACGAGTAGACACCATCTCCATGTCCTTCACAGTTATCACTCAACGTCTGTGACTCTTCGTGCGCCTTATAAACCATATCAAGCCATGTAACCACAATAAACATGAACAACACATCAATAGTCTGTATAGTCTGTACATGTATGAAGCTGCATTGGCATCCAACCATGAAATCTGGGTGTTTCAGTACTGTTGTCAAGCATGTACATCAATGCAGCAAAAGGTGGGAATTTAAAACACTTTGGGTCCATGCATTTGTGGAATAGGATGCTGTGGAGTGAGAAGAGAGAAGGGGATAGATGGGTGAACGACAATGACTAATGAAGGTTGAGACCAGGAGGGTTACGGGAATGTAGGATATGTTACAGGGAGAGTTCCCACCTGTGCAGTTGAGAAAAGTTGGTGTTGATAGGAAGGATCTAGATGGCACAGGCTGTGAAGCATTCATTAAAGAGAAGAATCTTGTGTTGGGCAGCATGCTCAGCAACCGAGTGGTCCATCTGTTTCTTGGCCAGTTTGTTGGTGGCCATTCATGGGAAAGCAATTTGTTGGTCGTCCTGCCCACGTAGAATGAAGCACAGTGGTTGCAGCTTAGATTGCAGATCACATGACTGGTTTCACAGGTAGTCCTGCCGCTGATGAGATAGATTATACTTGTGTCCGTATTGGAGTAGGTGGAGAAGGGAGGATGTATGGGACAGGTCTTGCATCTAGGTCTATTACAGGGATATGGGCAATGAAGCATGAAGTTGGGAGCAGGGGTTGTATGGACAAGAAAATTGTGTAGGTCCAATGGGTGGCAGAATACCACTGAGGTAGGGTTTGGGAAGATAGTGGACTTATTAAAGACCTTCTCTCCTTCTCCCAGTCTCTACAGTGGAAACATTTTTCGCCACCAACCCTACCAATCAGACTCAATCTAATACCAATGTTGAATGTTGACTGACTCAGTTCACTCCTACTTACAACTGTGATCCACTCCCACTGTCCCCAAATCACCCCCTGTTAACTTTCCAGAATTTCTTAACCTCAAATCTTACCTCACCATCATTCAGCAAATCAATCAACATGCAAGCTAAACTTACACCCACAGAAAGAACTGCAATCCACCACCTAAAATCTGGTCCCAACCTTATTATTCTACCAGCTAACTGCAAGGATTATCTGGCAGAAGGACTCTGCCAGCTGTCAGATTCATCTGCCTACAAACCCTCTCACAGTGACTCCATTCCAGAAATCCAGTAGGAACTCCAGCCTCTCCTCAAATCCTTAGGCCCATCCCAGAACTCCGCAGAGTCTGTCTCTCTCCCCATCCCTATCACTCACCACACTTCTATCTTCTACATGCTTCCCAAAATCCATAAACCTAGTGACCCAGGACGCCCCATTGTGGCCGGTTACTGTGGTCCCACTGCTCTTGGAGACCAACACCTTCAGCCTATCACCCACAACCTACCCTCCTATATAAATGATAGCAACCATTTCCTCCACCGACTCTCCAAAGCTACTATTGCTTTACCACAAAATGCCCAGCTCATCACTACTGTTTCCACCTCCCTTTAAACTAAGATCTCTAATGCTCATGGCTTAGCCACTATTGAACATTAACTTTCTCAATGCTTGATGGAATCTAGACCCACAGCTTCCTCCCTGGTTACCGTGACCAACTACATACCCACCCACAATTACTTCTCCTCTGGACATTACCTACAAACAAACCAGGGTTATGGCAGTAAGCACAAGCATGGCAAGCAGCATCCTATGCCAACCTATTCATGGGCCATCTATAGGAATCCTTCCTAAACACCCAGAACCGCAAACCCCACACCTGGTCCAGATTCACTGATGACATCATGATCTGGATTGAGGATGAGTGCACCCTAACTACATTCCTCCAGAACCTCAACACCTTCTCACTCATTCACTTCACCTGGGCATCCTCAACTCAACAAGCCACCTTCCTCAATGCTTACATCCATCTCAGAGATGGCTACATCAGTACCTCTATCCATATCAAATCTCACCAGCAGTACCTCCACTTCAACAGCTGCCACCCATTTTATGCAAAGAAGTCCTTTCCATATAGTCCAGCCACCCGTGGCTGTTGCATCTATAGTGAGAAGCAGTCCTTCTCAAAATATACCAACCGTCTCACTGAGGCTTTCAAAGACCATAATTGCCTTGCCAACCTTGTACAGGAACAGATCTCCTGTGCTTTATCTCTCCAGTCACTCACCACCTCCCAAAGTCCCACTGTCCAGCCACAGAGGAGCATTCCCCTCATGACTCAGTACCACCCAGTTCTGGAGCAACTGAATCATATTCCTTGCCAGGGTTTCAATTACCTCTCATTGTTCCCCGAAATGAGGAATGTCCTACCCACAATCCTCCCCACACCTCCCACAGTGGCATTCTGCTGCCCACTGAACCTACACAATGTCCTCGTCATTCTTGCACAATCCCTGTTCACAACCCCTTGCCTCGTTGCTCATATCCCTAGATGCAAGACCTGTGCCATACGACCTCCCACCACAGCCAACTCCAGTAAATTCGCAAGCATCACCTATCCACCAAAGGCAGGGCTACCTGTGAAACCAGTCATGTGAACTACAAGCTAAGCTGCAACTACTGTGCTTCATTCTAAAAGGGCAAGGCAGCCATCAAGCTGCCTGTCCGCATGAATGGCCACTGACAAACTGTGGTCAAGAAACAGCTGGACCACCCAGTTGTTGAGCCCATAACCCAACACCATGCTCTTCACTTTAATAACTGCTCCAAAGCCTGTGCCATCTGGATTCTTCCTATCAACACCAGCTTTTCTGAATTGCACAGTGGGGAACTCTCCCTGTAATACATTTTACATTCCTGTAACTCTCCTGGCATCAATCTTCATTAGTAATTGTCTTTCACCCACCTATCCCCTTCCCTGTTTCCACTTCACAGTCTCCTATTCCACAAGTGCACCCACAGTGTTTTTACTTCTCTCTTTCTCCGCCCCCCCCTCCCCCCTCCATCTAACCTCACAACTGCACCTAGTTGCCCTACCCTCTCCCTACCTCATCCTGTATGCTCCCACGAACTGCACTTCACCATCCCCGACCCTTACTGTGCTCTCCCTGCCCCAGCCTACTTCTGACCCCCACCACCCAGATTGCTTCTCTCATCACACGCTGTTGCTCACAGTCTGGTCTTGGCAGCCAGAGACAGTGGTCATGTGTGTGTGAGCTGCATTTGTAAGTATGTGTGTGCTTACATTGTCTATTTCAGAGGAGCTCTTCTGGTCAAAAGCTTATGTGTTTAGTAATCTTTTTGTTGTGCCTGTCTGTGATTCAACATCTCAGCTATATGGTGAGTAGCAAACTATCCTTTTTATAATATTGTCACTATTTCATCCTGGATTTTCCATTGACTGATTAGTACTACTCATACCGTACACATTTTAGGTATCCAGTCTATTGGTCTTAATGTTAAGTCAGAGTTCTTGTGCTCAAGTCATGATACACAGGACTCATAATTAATCATAATGAACACAAACTATTAAATCGATAATATTTTTTATCTTTAAGTGCTAATGTCATTACACATTGTTAATCAGTTTCCAACTGAACTGAATCTAGTTACAGTGGGAGGGTATACCACTCTCCACGAGCAAAACCATTTACAGCATTGATACCAACCTCTATACTGAACATAAGAGAACATTAATTTGACAGGTACATTGAGATGAAATGAAAACAATTTTATGCCCAATAGGCTATACAGGCAGAACATGAAATCAGGTTACTATCAAACAAGGGGAACATCATATAATACACTAAAAGTTGCTAAAATGTTATAATTATCTAGTTTGACCCATGATGTTATCATTCATAGTGTAAGTAAAATTATAACTACAAAAGCATTTTTTATCTTACATGCATTCTCTAGATACGTAAGGGTGAGAGTCAGAGGTAAATCAATAGTTATTAGAATCACAAGGAATCATTAATACTGCACAGTATAGCTATTCCTTGTCACATGCTCAATCCAGTTTATCACAAGTGGATGTGCACTTAGATGACTATGAATCAGAAAGGTGCCATTATGTCACACCTCTGAGGCAATGTCATGGTGGTTCTCTTGGCATACAATGAACACAACTACTTCTGCTACACCTGTCTGGTGACCTACTACCTGTGCCACATGGCTCAGTATGTCACCAGACAGGTGGAGGTGGCATGAGAAACAAACAAGTCAAGGAAGTACTGCAAAGAGAGTAACCAAAGACATAGGGAAATGGAAGAACACGAACTACTGTGGTTTAGGTCTAGCGGTATGAGTGTGAGGCAAATTCACCACTGAAGGCAGAAATGTGGTGTAGTTAGCTTTACTGTATGACTACAACTGCTAATTTGTCAGCAAGACAGGCATGGTTCTGTGGCAAAGAGCATCCAGAGATTTGTCGCAGCCCGTTGGATGTTTGCGATATCTTGATGAGGCTTTCCTTTCAGTCGCCTCTTCACTCATGGAAAAAAGAAGAAGTCGCAAGGGCACAGGATGGACAAATATGGTGGATGTGCGATGGCAATAACAGAATGTCTTGTCAGATACTTTGTAACAGATAAAGCAGTATGGGGTCTTGCAGTGTCATCCATTACGAACCAGCCCTGAGAATGCCACAGATCAGTGCAGCAATGTCAAATTGCTTGTCACAAACATTTCAAGACTTTGATGTAATGAGTTTGGTTCACTATTTGACCTGGAGGAACATACTCATCATGAATTAATCCTATACTATCGAAGAATGCGATCAACATTGTCTTTGTTCTCAAAGGCTGTCATCTGACTTTTGTCTTGTGTTTTTATGGTGTCCCTATTTGCAACAGCTGTGATCATGGATACAGATAAAAGGCAGAAAAACTATTTCTGTGGCCATAGAGTGCAAAGCAATGAAACATGAACCAACATTAAGTGCACAGATTTTTTCAAGATTAAAACTGCACCAGGAAAATAATACTAAACTCAGAGAGGAAGAACATCAAATATGGCACAATGTCAAGGAGTATCCTTGCTCCTGACTTACTTTTATAACTTATAAGGGATATTATACATCATATAAAAGAGAAAATTGTCTCAAATGAAACTACAGCAAAATAAAGGCAGCAAAATTTCCTCTTTCCACACACAAGAAGCCTGACAGATATGTCTAACAGCTGGTGGATTTGACAAATTGCAGAGTTTTGGCTTCTTTGATTCAGAATAACAGAAAAGACAAGGCATTACTAAATTGAATTTGACAAGTATTAAACAGGAATGCTGTGCTGGATACTGGTGAAGATATAACAAAAAAACCAAATGGGAGGACAATTACATTTAAAAATAAGGAGAGGTAAAGAGTGACCAGCATTGGGAGAACTGATTGAGATTGAGGAAGGAGTGAAGCTGAAGTATGCAACAACTGAAGAGAGATCAAAGGGAAGACACAGATGGGTGGTGGATTACAAGCATGTCATAGACATCAGGAGCCTGCCTGCACTGTTACATAGAAGCAGCAATTTAGGTCATTATGGCTGGGATGAAAAGAATACACAGAAACAGTTACAAAACCTGTCCAACCGTTACAGGTTTTTCTTAGAATTTTCTCTCCTGAAGGTAAGTACTGATTTCTTGACAGATTTTTCCTGCTGTTCAACTATTATGTCAGCTGTGTTGGATATGACATGTCTACATCATCAATCAATTACATACCTTTCTCATCCAAGAACTATGCTATATGAAAATGTCTTAAGCAGGTTAAATATAAGAAAGAAGCAAACACTGAATTATGAGGATGCAATATTATGTTGATCATGACTAGGGAACAGACTTTTATGTACATATTTTTTTTATTTTTTTTTTATTTTTTTTTTTGCTCACAGGTAAAAAAACTTTAAGGAATTCCCAAAACAGCACACTTTGATCGTGTACAAAATTCTATTTCACATAAAAATACATAATTTGTCATTTTGCTGTGTTATAATGTTTTAAAAAGTCTCATGTATTGTCATTTTACGATAAAGAAGTTTGAATGAAGTGCTCTGATAAATGTACTGAGTAGAGAGTGACTTCCATTACATGTGCAGCCTTGTTACCTGAAAAGGGAATCACTTATTTATGATGCGGACGGCTGACACAATGTACACAACAGTCTTCAGCCATTGCCCTTGTCTTGTTTAATGCACAGTGATTATACGCCATGGTATCTTAAATAAAGTGACTGGCGATATAATCCCAAAAGTAAAGTCAAATTTTCACTCTTCTTTGCAACATGTCGCTGAATTTAGTGAATTCTTTACAATTGGTGAAAGAATTCCATACTGTCAAAAATGTGTCTTGCAACATTTAGCACATAGTAAACACAGAATGGGCATTTCATATACAACTTCTAGACAAGGAAAAATACAATAGGGCCAAGCAATCTTTTAAAACTGATATTGTTAACCTAAGGAAGCAGATTAATAGAAAAACAATAGAACAGTCTGACAGCATAAGCAAAGCATATTGGAAGCTCATTGACAAATACCGAAAAGGTCCCAACAAGATGAACGTGGAACCACTCAGCATAAGACATGATGGAAACATTACAAAAAAACTCAGATACTATATATAATATTTTTAATAACTACTACATTTCTGGTGAACAATCAACCCGTATTATAGATTCACAGGTAGAGACCCAATTCCATCTCACCCAGTGGACCTAATTTGAATTTGTGGAAGTGAATGAGCAGGAGGTTCACAGGGCAAGATACACGCTAAAGAAAAAATTTTCATCTGGATGGGATGCCATATCCAGAGCTATTACAAAACCGTGCTTAAAAGAAATCTCTAAACCTCTTACTCACCTCATTAATTGCAGCATTAGAGAAAACATGTATCCAACAGTTCTAAAAATGAGTGTAGTGAAACCAATGTATAAAAAGGAAAGTAAGGAAGATGTCTCCAACTATAGACCAATATCATTAATTCCCACTTTCAGTAAGATATTCAAAAGCATTATCCTTTCTCAGCTAAGTGCCTTTTTCACAAAAGATAAACTGCTTGTAGGTTCGCAGCATGGCTTCAGAAAAGAGCTAAGTACAATCACAGCAGTTACACAGTTCATCCATGAAGTTAACTGTCTGTTGGACCAGAAGATGCAGATTTCAGGTATATTTTTGGACCTGACATGAGCATTTGATACGGTAAACCATAGCGTACTTCTTAAAAAGCTAAAATCTTTTAGTATTGGGGATCAAGCCATGAATCTTCTAACCGCATACCTGCTGAATTGTAAGCAAAGCACTAAACTGTCATACAAACTATATAATAAAACCATGAACTCCCAGTCCACCAGTGAACCTGTATTACAAGGTGTACCACAGGGCTCCATCCTTGGATCCTTTCTCTTCCTTGTTGTTTGTTGTTGTTGTGGTCTTCAGTCCTGAGACTGGTTTGATGCAGCTCTCCATGCTACTCTATCCTGCGCAAGCTTCTTCATCTCCCAGTACCTACTGCAACCTACATCCTTCTGAATCTGCTTAGTGTATTCATCTCTTGGTCTTCCCCTACGATTTTTACCCTCCACGCTGCCCTCCAATACTAAATTGGTGATCCCTTGATGCCTCAGAACATGTCCTACCAACCGATCCCTTCTTCTGGTCAAGTTGTGCCACAAACTCCTCTTCTCCCCAATCCTACTCAGTACCTCCTCATTAGTTATGTGATCTACCCGTCTAATCTTCAGCATTCTTCTGTAGCACCACATTTCGAAAGCTTCTATTCTCTTCTTTTCCAAACTATTTACCGTCCACGTTTCACTTCCATACATGGCTACACTCCATACAAATACTTTCAGAAATGACTTCCTGACACTTAAATCTATACTTGATGTTAACAGATTTCTCTTCTTCAGAAACGCTTTCCTTGATATTGCCAGTCTACATTTTATATCCTCTCTACTTCGACCATCATCAGTTATTTTGCTCCCCAAATAGCAAAACTCCTTTACTACTTTAAGAGTCTCATTTCCTAACCTAATACCCTCAACATCACCTGACATAATTCGACTACATTCCATTATCCTCGTTTTGCTTTTGTTGATGTTCATCTTATATCCTCCCTTTAAGACACCATCCATTCCGTTCAACTGCTCTTCCAAGTCCTTTGCTGTCTCTGATAGAATTACACTGTCATCGGCGAACCTCAAAATTTTTATTTCTTCTCCATGGATTTTAATACCTATTCCGAATTTTTCTTTTCTTTCCTTTACTGCTTGCTCAATATACAGATTGAATAACATCGGGGAGAGGCTACAACCCTGTCTTACTCCCTTCCCAACCACTGCTTCCCTTTCATGTCCCTCGACTCTTATAACTGCCATCTGGTTTCTGTACAAATTGTAAATAGCCTTTCGCTCCCTGTATTTTACCCCTGCCACCTTCAGAATTTGAAAGAGAGTATTCCAGTCAACATTGTCAAAAGCTTTCTCTAAGTCTACAAATGCTAGAAACGTAGGTTTGCCTTTCCTTAATCTTTCTTCTAAGATAAGTCGTAAGGTCAGTATTGCCTCACGTGTTCCAGTATTTCTACGGAATCCAAACTGATCTTCCCCGAGGTTCCTTACCAAATGGGAAAGCGCTGGTAGATAGGCACAATAAAAAAGCACACACACAAAATTTCAAGCTTTCGCAACCCGCGGTTGCTTTGTCAGGAAAGAGGGAAGGAGAGGGAAAGATGAAAGGATGTGGGTTTTAAGGGAGAGGGTAAGGAGTCATTCCAATCCCGGGAGCGGAAAGACTTACCTTAGACGGAAAAAAGGACAGGTATACACTCGCGCATACACACACACACACACACACACACACACACATATATCCATCCACACATATACAGACACAAGCAGACATATTTAAAGGCAAGTATACGTGTGGATGAATATGTGTGTGTGTGTGTGTGTGCGAGTGTATACCTGTCCTTTTTTCCCCCTAAGGTAAGTCTTCCCGCTCCCGGGATTGGAATGACTCCTTATCCTCTCCCTTAAAACCCACATCCTTTCATCTTTCCCTCTCCTTCCCTCTTTCCTGACGAAGCAACCGTGGGTTGCGAAAGCTTGAAATTTTGTGTGTGTGTTTGTGTGTTTTTTTATTGTGCCTATCTACCAGCGCTTTCCCATTTGGTAAGTCGTGGAATCTTTGTTTTTAATATATATATATATATATATATATATATATATATATATATATATATATATATATATATATATATATATATATAACAGAGGGAAACATTCCACGTGGAAAAAATATATCTAAAAAGAAAGATGATGAGACTTACCAAACAAAAGCGCTGGCAGGTCGATAGACACACAAACAAACACAAATATACACAAAAAATTCAAGCTTTCGCAACAAACTGTTGCCTCATCAGGAAAGAGGGAAGGAGAGGGAAAGACGAAAGGATGTGGGTTTTAAGGGAGAGGGTAAGGAGTCATTCCAATCCCGGGAGTGGAAAGACTTACCTTAGGGGGAAAAAAGGACAGGTATACACTCGCACACACACACACATCCATCCACACATACAGACACAAGCAGACATGCTTTCCGCTCCCGGGATTGGAATGACTCCTTACCCTCTCCCTTAAAACCCACATCCTTTCGTCTTTCCCTCTCCTTCCCTCTTTCCTGATGAGGCAACAGTTTGTTGCGAAAGCTTGAATTTTGTGTGTATATTTGTGTTTGTTTGTGTGTCTATCGACCTGCCAGCGCTTTTGTTTGGTAAGTCTCATCATCTTTCTTTATATATATATATATATATATATATATATATATATATATAAGATGATGTGACTTACCAAATGAAAGTGCTGGCAGGTCAACAGACACACAAACGAACACAAACATACACACAAAATTCAAGCTTTCGCAACAAACTGTTGCCTCATCAGGAAAGAGGGAAGGAGAGGGAAAGACGAAAGGATGTGGGTTTTAAGGGAGAGGGTAAGGAGTCATTCCAATCCCGGGAGCGGAAAGACTTACCTTAGGGCGAAAAAAGGACAGGTATACACTCGCACACACACACATATCCATCCACACATATACAGACACAAGCAGACATATTTAAAGTTTGGGCAGAGATGTCAGTCGAGGCGGAAGTGAAGAGGCAAAGATGATGTTGAATGACAGGTGAGGTATGAGTGGCGGCAACTTGAAATTAGCGGAGATTGAGGCCTGGTGGGTGACGGGAAGAGAGGATATATTGAAGAGCAAGTTCCCATCTCCGGAGTTCGGATAGGTTGCTGTTAGTGGGAAGTATCCAGATAACCCAGACGGTGTAACACTGTGCCAAGATGTGCTGGCCGTGCACCAAGGCATGTTTAGCCACAGGGTGATCCTCATTACCAACAAACACTGTCTGCCTGTGTCCATTCATGCGAATGGACAGTTTGTTGCTGATCATTCCCACATAGAATGCGTCACAGTGTAGGCAGGTCAGTTGGTAAATCACGTGGGTGCTTTCACACGTGGCTCTGCCTTTGATCGTGTACACCTTCTGGGTAACAGGACTGGAGTAGGTGGTGGTGAGAGGGTGCATGGGACAGGTTTTACACCGGGGGCGGTTACAAGGGTAGGAGCCAGAGGGTAGGGAAAGTGGTTTGGGGATTTCATAGGGATGAACTAACAGGTTACGAAGGTTAGGTGGACGGCGGAAAGACACTCTTGGTGGAGTGGGGACGATTTCATGAAGGATGGATCTCATTTCAGGGCAGGATTTGAGGAAGTCGTATCCCTGCTGGAGAGCCACATTCAGAGTCTGATCCAGTCCCGTAAAGTATCCTGTCACAAGTGGGGCACTTTTGTGGTTCTTCTGTGGGAGGTTCTGGGTTTGAGGGGATGAGGAAGTGGCTCTGGTTATTTGCTTCTGTACCAGGTCGGGAGGGTAGTTGCGGGATGCGAAAGCTGTTTTCAGGTTGTTGGTGTAATGGTTCAGGGATTCGGGACTGGAGCAGATTCGTTTGCCACGAAGACCTAGGCTGTAGGGAAGGGACCGTTTGATGTGGAATGGGTGGCAGCTGTCATAATGGAGGTACTGTTGCTTAATGGTGGGTTTGATGTGGACGTTGACCTCCATCTGGCCAATGGCCAGCTTCACACGTCCGAGTGTATACCTGTCCTTTTTTCCCCCAAGGTAAGTCTTTCCGCTCCCGGGATTGGAATGACTCCTTACCCTCTCCCTTAAAACCCACATCCTTTCATCTTTCCCTCTCCTTCCCTCTTTCCTGACGAAGCAACCGTTGGTTGCGAAAGCTAGAATTTTGTGTTTATGTTTGTGTTTGTTTGTGTGTCTGTCGACCTGCCAGCACTTTCATTTGGCAAGTCACATCATCTTTGTTTTTAGATATATTTTTCCTAAGTGGAATGTTTCCCTCTATTTTATATGACATTGCACAACCCATTAGCTCCCATGTTGTAAGCTATGCAGATGACATGTCAATCTTATTCTATGGGAGTGAATCTAATGAGCTAGAATCTCTTGCTACTAGTGGTGTAACAGAAGTAACAAAATACTTCAATGATCAGGGACTCAAGGTGAATGTCACCAAATCTCAACTACTGACATTTAAAACAGGCAGTTCTCACCACAACAATATGAATAGTGTGTGTAGTATCTCTGAAACAGAAAATGGTAACTGTAAATTCCTAGGTGTGTATGTTGATGAAAATTTGTGATGGACATACCACATTAATTTCGTGTGTGGAAAAGTCAGTAGTGCCATATATCTCCTCAGCCAGCTCGCAAAGATAGTTCCCAGCCAAGCACTGAAACTAGTATATTATGGAACACTTTACCCCTTTCTCAATTACGGAATTGAACTATGTGGCTCTGCAGCTGACGTACATTTAAAAAGAATACTACTGCTACAGAAAAGAGCAATAAGACATATACATGGGATGGTACATAGAGATTCATGTCGTGAAGTGTTTGTGCAGCACAAATATCTGACAATACATTCTCGGTACATCTTCAAAATAGTTGTATTTTTTATGAGTCAACCAACAGAAGCTATCAAGGGCAGTGATGTACATGATCACAACACTAGAACAAAGTGTAACTATTTCCATAACAGAACAATGTTAAAAATGACTGATAGAAGTCCGTATATCAGTGGTTTGATTTGATATAACAAGCTACCAAACGCTCTAAGAACGTACATGGGAAATGTTTTTAAAACAAAATTAAAATCTTTTCTGATAGAAAAATGTTTATATTCTTTCAATGAATTTTAAGATAGTGATTGTAACATGAGGCATTAGCATATCAGTTGTAATGAGATAAATGTAATGAATAGACATAAGAAGCAACAGCTACAGAATATAGTGTATTTTATAAGCGTAAATATAACTATAGTATTAAGTCTTACATTTGCAAAAGCCATCATTATGATGGCTCCATGCAAAGAAAATGTAAATAAATAAAAAATAAATAAATAAACAAGTTCTTTTAGATGAAGCGGCTTCTTCTTCACATATCGTAGTTTCAAAAAGTTCTGAATATCAGGTAGTTTTATGTAATACTTTTATTTTGTGTGTCACTCCTTTATATAAATTGAGAAGTCCAGTGCTCAGAAATTTTCTTATGAAATGCAAAAATTTTGAAAAACCAGAAGTCAACATTAAGAAAATTGAAGGGGCAATTGTTACAAGGAAATTAAAGAAAGATCAGAGCAGAATGTCAAAGTAAAAAATAAAAAACTGTGTAAGCATTGATGAATTACCAGACTCTAGCAGCAGGAAAAGGGGAAATGTGGTAGGTGTGCTAGGAAATGATGAAATAGTTACCAACTGGTTTATTTGATTAATAAGTAAAGAAATTATGTAATAATGGCTCACTTATTCAATGAATCTCTCAGCTATTATGCCTGAATGGGGTAAAATTTGTACTTAAGGATGCTGCTTCATATATATAGAGGGCAACCAAAAGCCTTTCTGAAAGATACCCACACATGATATATGAAATTTGTATAGAACGTGGATTACACAGAGTATGATAGCAGATACATACAGTATCATACAGTAGACAAATTGATCTCATATGGCAAAAAGGTGTTTGTGAAAGTGCCAACAATAATTGATTTGTTCAAAGCCAAAAATCCAGATCTTGCAATTACATGTAAATCCATAGCTATTTGTTGGGGGACAAGGTTGGAAGCAGCAGTGTATTGTGCAAACAATACAGAAAATTTTAAATCAATGATTGATGAACTAAATGAGAATTACACTTCTTCAGTTGAACTTTTCAGAACTTACTCATCATCAGCACAATAAAGAAATTAATTGTCTTACACATCTGCAAATATGAGTTCTTTGTTTCACTATATAAAAAAATTAGAAACATCAACCAGCTTGTTTACCAGGCAGCTAATGAATTGTGTGATACTGAAAAAAAAATTAATTCACCCAAAGGTCCAACAGTAGGAGTCATTAAACAGAAATTTAGAAGTGTATCCAAAGAAAATGGTGGATTTCATACTACGTGTAAAACTGCCAATATTTTGGAAGGAGAAGTAGACATTAGTGAAATTAAAAATGTGTTAGCCAGTAACATTCCTCTGACGAAATATGCAAGACTCTTCATCATGTGATGCTGAAAGGTCCGTTATGTAGTATCATGCATTGTTTTGATACAACCAACATCAACCTGTGATGGAAAACTTGAAGAAAGTTTTCATGCTTCAGTGCGACAGCAAGTTGTTTCAATCCACCAGTATGTCAGCATGATTAGTGAGTGATTTTTTTAACACAGGCATTTAGAATTTTTATAATATTGAAACACAATATTTTTAACATATTTTTATATTTTTCCTAAATACAAAATTAATTTTTTTAAAAAAAATTAGATCATAAAATCCATTTCCTAACCATAAGTCTCAAACTTGAAACCTTGTGCCGGAGTCTTGGAACTTGCCTTGTTAGGCTTTTATTAGAAGCAAGGAGTACACTCACATGTAACTGTGAAGGAATATACATCAAGTATTGGATCAAGTCAGGATGAAACAAGGAACATTACACTATTTTAATAGTTCAATGGCAGTATAAATAATAAAATTTATTACATAAAAATGTGGGTGGAATGCACAGAGATCAGAAGTCACTAGTTTCCTTATAATTTTTGTTTCTCCTCTACGTAGTACACCTCTCAAGAGCCGACCCCCCCCCCCCCCCCCTCTGTCTCTCCCTTTCTCTCTCACCAGTAACCAAAGGAATAAATAACAAAAAGGACACAATAATTAATAAACTTAAATCAAATTGTATTGCATAAGATTTCTATAACATTCTTTCAGTTGTAAACCATCATATCATAAAGTGAACCAATGTTTTAGCTATTATTGCAAATAGTTCTTATCATGGTATATATAGGGCGAACCAAAAATTCACTGACAAACTTTCAGAGATGGTAGTATGGAGCAAAATGAGAAAAAAAGTGTAGTAAACATCACTCTAAAATTAATACCTTCAGAGTTATGAGTTCTTGTATCGTAGAAAAGATACCTTTCACAGTAGCGAAGATGAACAGATGCCCGTAGCTCTTATGTTTGCACTTTAGAGCCCATGTTTACTAGACTTTTTTTCCTTGTTTTGTCCTAACTATGGACAGCAAAGGGCTTTCAGTAGAAGTGGGTCTAACAGTAGCGAAAATGAACAAGTGTTTAATAGATCTTATGGTATGCATTTATAGCCCATGTTTACCCAATCTTTTTTTCTTGTTTTGGTCGATACTGCCACCTCTGAAAGTTTGTCGGTGAAGTTCTGCATATACTGAGATAGCTTGATGGGTGCTTGCAACAGTGGCCAAAACGTTTTGTTACCTTTACAATGTGACCTGTTCTGTAAGCCACAAGAATATTTTTGAACATTATACATAGTACTGAAAAACTGACTTTCATAACTAGTGCCACTTATCCTCCACATTTTCACTGCAGTTTTTTTGTAAGGAAAGCATATGAGTATTTTCCTGTCCATTTAGTGTAAGATATCTGGTAACCTGGGAAAGACATTCAAGTGTGAAATACTTCCTGGGTAAAATGCATTTTCATTTCAGTATTTCAAAAACTTCTGTAAGATCTTATATACAGTGTGTGTTTTGCATTCTATGTGTTCCTTTCATTCACAAGATTTACTTCCACTCCACATCTTTGAGAAGCTCTGGAAATACACACAAGCTGTCAGCACATTATAGCTGGATTCCCAGTTAGCACCAGGGACAGTGATGGCTGTTGTTAAGAACCAAGTGTTAGCAAACGCTCTCCCAGCTGCATTCCAGACTTCTACAAGTCAATCACATTCCCTACACCAGTACAGTAGTAAGAATGATGTGCACGTGACATTTTCATTTCCATACAGTTAAGTACTTTTGAGATTCGCAAAGATGGGTGGCAAATGAGGAAGAAAACCTTTCAGGAGTGGAGAAACTGCAAAATGTATGGAAGTATGTTGAAAAAAAGATAGTGCCTATATGTGATGTGGCAAGGGATTCTTAGCAAATGAAATGATCTTGAAGATACTGCTCCTGAAGTAGCAACACTGGGAAAAAATGAAAACCTGGGCAGCATGCTGAGCTGGGACATTTTATATCAGCAGATACATCAAGATATTGCTGTTCCAATTTCTCCTAATGAGCCAGCAATTCAAGTAAATTATCTAGGAATTGTAAGATGGAGGTAGAAGCTTTAACTGCTCCCACAGGTTGTTTCCAATGGTTTAAAGGACATGTTGAAACTGTTTAATGAAAGTGAAAAAATTAATGAAATAATCAGATGTTATTGCCTCCAAAAATAATGTTGCAGCAGGCCTGATACAAAAAAAAGAAATAAATAAATTAATAAAAAAGCTGCATTTCTAGTACAGACTTTCCCAGCAATTTGTTGACATCTTGAGGCGCTGGGTATTCTGTGAGATATCAGCATCATTTATGACAATTTATAACTGGAATTCAAGAGTAGGAAAAGGGAGAGAAGGAAACATAGTGGTGAATATGGATTGGGGGAGAGAAATGAAAGAGGAAGCTGTCTGGTAGAATTTTGCACAGAGCATAACTTAATCATAGCTAACACTTGGTTCAAAAATCATAAAAGAAGGTTGTATACATGAAAGAATCCTGGAGATACTAGAAGGTATCAGATAGATTATATACTGGTAAGACAGAGATTTAGGAACCAGGTTTTAAATTGTAAGACATTTCCAGGGGCAGATGTGGACTCTGACCACAATCAATTGGTTATGAACTGTAGATTAAAACTGAAGAAACTGCAAAAAGGTGGGAATTTAAGGAGATGGGACCTGGATAAACTGACTAAACCAGAGGTTGTACAGAGTTTCAGGGAGAGCATAAGGGAACAATTGACAGGAATGGGGGAAAGAAATACAGTAGAAGAAGAATGGGTAGCTCTGAGGGATGAAGTAGTGAAGGCGGCAGAGGATCAAGTAGGTAAAAAGACAAGGGCTAGTATAAATCCTTGGGTAACAGAAGAAATATTGAATTTAATTGATGAAAGGAGAAAATAAAAAAAATGCAGTAAATGAACCAGGCCAAAAGGAATACAAACGTCTCAAAAACGAGATTGACAGGAAATGCAAAATGGCTAAGCAGGGATGGCTTGACGACAAATGTACGGATGTACAGGCTTATCTCACTAGGGGTAAGATAGATACTGCCTACAGGAAAATTAAAGATACCTTTGGAGAAAAGAGAGCCACTTGTATGAATATCAATAGCTCAGATGGAAATCCAGTTCTAAGCAAAGAAGGGAAAGCAGAAAGGTGGAAGGAGTATATAGAGGGTCTATACAAGGGCGATGTACTTGAGGACAATATTATGGAAATTGAAGAGGATGTAGATGAAGATGCAATGGGAGACACGATACTGCTTGAAGAGTTTGACAGAGCACTGAAAGACCTGAGTCGAAACAAGGCCCCGGGAGTAGACAACATTCCATTGGAACTACTGACGGCCTAGGGAGACCCAGTCATGACAAACCTCTACCATCTGGTGAGCAAGATGTATGAGACAGGTGAAATACCCTCAGATATCAAGAAGAATATAATAATTCCAATCCCAAAGAAACCAGGTGTTGACAAATGTGAAAATTACCGAACTATCAGTTTAATAAGTCACTGCTGCAAAATACTAATGCGAATTATTTACAGACGAATGGAAAAACTGGTAGAAGCCGACCTCGGGTATGATCAGTTTGGATTCCATAGAAATGTTGGAACACGTGAGGCAATACTGACCCTACGACTTATCTTAGAAAATAGATTAAGGAAAGGCAAACCTATGTCTCTAGCATTTATAGACTTACAGAAAGCTTTTGACAATGTTGACTGGAATACTCTCTTTCAAATTCTAAAGATGGCAGGGGTAAAATACAGGGAGCTAAAGGCTATTTACAATTTGTACAGAAACCAGATGGCAGTTATAAGAGTCGAGGGGCATGAAAGGGAAGCAGCAGTTGGGAAGGGAGTGAGGCAGGGTTGTAGCCTCTCCCCGATGTTATTCAATCTCTATATTGAGCAAGCAGTAAAGGAAACAAAAGAAAAATTCGGAGTAGGTATTAAAATCCATGGAGAAGAAATAAAAATGTTGAGGTTCGCCGATGACATCGTAATTCTGTCAGAGACAGCAAAGGACTTGGAAGAGCAGTTGAACGGAATGGACAGTGTCTTGAAAGAAGGATATACGATGAACATCAACAAAAGCAAAACGAGGATAATGGAATGTAGTGGAATTAAGTCGGGTGATGCTAAAGGAATTAGCGTAGATTAGGAAATGAGACACTTAAAGTAGTAAAGGAGTTTTGCTATTTGGGGAGCAAAATAACTGATGATGGTCGAAGTTGACAGGATATAAAATGTAGACTGGCAATGGCAAGGAAAGCGTTTCTGAAGAGAAATTTGTTAACATAGAGTATAAATTTAATAGTCAGGAAGTCGTTTCTGAAAGTATTTGTGTGGAGTGTAGCCATGTATGGAAGTGAAACATGGACGATAAATAGTTTGGACAAGAAGAGAATAGAAGCTTTTGAAATGTGGTGCTACAGAAGAATGCTGACGATTAGATGGGTAGATCACGTAACTAATGAGGTATTGAATAGAAATGGGGAGAAGAGGAGTTTGTGGCACAACTTGACAAGAAGAAGGGACCGGTTGGTAGGACATGTTCTGAGGCATCGAGGGATCACAAATTTAGCATGCTAGAAACGTAGGTTTGCCTTTCCTTAAACTTCCTTCTACGATAAGGCGTAAGGTCAGTATTGCCTCACGTGTGCCAACATTTCTACGGAATCCAAACTGATCTTCTCAGAGGTCAGCTTCTACCAGTTTTTCCACTCGTCTGTAAAGAATTCGCATTAGTATTTTGCAGCTGTGACTTATTAAACTAATAGTTTGGTAATTTTCACATCTGTCGACACCTGCTTTCTTTGGGATTGTAATTATTATATTCTTCTTGAAGTCTGAGGGAATTTCACCTGTCTCATACATCTTGTTCAACAGATGGCAGAGTTTTGTCATGACTGGCTCTCCCAAGGCCGTCAGTAGTTCTAATGGAATGTTGTCTACTCCTGGGGCCTTGTTTCGACTCAGGTCTTTCAGTGTTCTGTCAAACTCTTCTCGCAGTATCGTAACTCCTATTTCATCTTCATCTACATCCTCTCCCATTTCCATAATATTGTCCTCAAGTACATCGCCCTTGTATAGACCCTCTATATACTCCATCCACCTTTCTGCTTTCCCTTCTTTGCTTAGAACTGGGTTTCCATCTGAGCTCTTGATATTCATACAAGTGGTTCTCTTTTCTGCAAAGGTCTTTTTAATTTTCCTGTAGGCAGTATCTACACTCCTGGAAATTGAAATAAGAACACCGTGAATTCATTGTCCCAGGAAGGGGAAACTTTATTGACACATTCCTGGGGTCAGATACATCACATGATCACACTGACAGAACCACAGGCACATAGACACAGGCAACAGAGCATGCACAATGTCGGCACTAGTACAGTGTATATCCACCTTTCGCAGCAATGCAGGCTGCTATTCTCCCATGGAGATGATCGTAGAGATGCTGGATGTAGTCCTGTGGAACGGCTTGCCATGCCATTTCCACCTGGCGCCTCAGTTGGACCAGCGTTCGTGCTGGACGTGCAGACCGCGTGAGACGACGCTTCATCCAGTCCCAAACATGCTCAATGGGGGACAGATCCGGAGATCTTGCTGGCCAGGGTAGTTGACTTACACCTTCTAGAGCACGCTGGGTGGCACGGGATACATGCGGACGTGCATTGTCCTGTTGGAACAGCAAGTTCCCTTGCCGGTCTAGGAATGGTAGAACGATGGGTTCGATGACGGTTTGGATGTACCGTGCACTATTCAGTGTCCCCTCGACGATCACCAGTGGTGTACGGCCAGTGTAGGAGATCGCTCCCCACACCATGATGCTGGGTGTTGGCCCTGTGTGCCTCGGTCGTATGCAGTCCTGATTGTGGCGCTCACCTGCACGGTGCCTAACACGCATACGACCATCATTGGCATGAAGACAGAAGCGACTCTCATCGCTGAAGACGACACGTCTCCATTCGTCCCTCCATTCACGCCTGTCGCGACACCACTGGAGGCGGGCTGCACGATGTTGGGGTGTGAGCGGAAGACGGCCCAACGGTGTGCGGGACCGTAGCCCAGATTCATGGAGACGGTTGCGAATGGTCCTCGCCGATACCCCAGGAGCAACAGTGTCCCTAATTTGCTGGGAAGTGGCGGTGCGGTCCCCTACGGCACTGCGTAGGATCCTACGGTCTTGGCGTGCATCCGTGCGTCGCTGCGGTCCGGTCCCAGGTCGACGGGCACGTGCACCTTCCGCCGACCACTGGCGACAACATCGATGTACTGTGGAGACCTCACGCCCCACGTGTTGAGCAATTCGGCGGTACGTCCACCCGGCCTCCCGCATGCCCACTATACGCCCTCGCTCAAAGTCCGTCAACTGCACATACGGTTCACGTCCACGCTGTCGCGGAATGCTACCAGTGTTAAAAACTGCAATGGAGCTCTGTATGCCACGGCAAACTGGCTGACACTGACGGCGGCGGTGCACAAATGCTGCGCAGCTAGCGCCATTCGACGGCCAACACCGCGGTTCCTGGTGTGTCCGCTGTGCCGTGTGTGTGATCATTGCTTGTACAGCCCTCTCGCAGTGTCCGGAGCAAGTATGGTGGGTCTGGCACACCGGTGTCAATGTGTTCTTTTTTCCATTTCCAGGAGTGTATCTTACCCCTAGTGAGATAAGCCTCTACATCTACATCTCATTTTTGAGACGTTTGTATTCCTTTTTTTCCTGCTTCATTTACTGCATTTTTTTTATTTTCTCCTTTCATCAATTAAATTCAATATTCCTTCTGTTACCCAAGGATTTATACTAGCCCTTGTCTTTTTACCTACTTGATCCTCTGCCGCCTTCACTGTTTCATTCCTCAAAGCTACCCATTCTTCTTCTACTGTATTTCTTTCCCCCATTCCTGTCAATTGTTCCCTTATGCTCTCCCTGAAACTCTCTACAACCTCTGGTTTAGTCAGTTTGTCCAGGTCCCATCTCCTAAAATTCCCACCTTTTTGCAGTTTCTTCAGTTTTAATCTACAGTTCATAACCAATAGATTGTGGTCAGAGTCCACATCTGCCCCTGGAAATGTCTTACAATTTAAAACCTGGTTCCTAAATCTCTGTCTTACCATTACATAATCTATCTGATACCTTCTAGTATCCCCAGGGTTCTTCCGTGTATACAACCTTCTTTCATGATTCTTGAACCAAGTGTTAGCTATGATTAAGTTATGCTCTGTGCAAAATTCTACCAGACAGCTTCCTCTTTCATTTCTTACCCCCAATCCATATTCACCTACTATGTTTCCTTCTCTCCCTTTTCCTACTCAAATTCCAGTCACCCATGACTATTAAATTTTCGTCCCCTTCACTACCTGAATAATTTCATTTATCTCATCATACATTTCATCAATTTCTTCATCTGCAGAGCCAGTTGGCATATAAACTTGTACTACTGTAGTAGGCGTGGGCTGTGTGTCCATCTTGGCCATAATAATGCGTTCATTATGCTGTTTGTAGTAGCTAACCCGCACTCCTACTCCTGCATTACCCCTATTTGATTTTGTATTTATAACCCTGTATTCACCTGACCAAAAGTCTTGTTCCTCCTGCCACCGAACTTCACTAATTCCCACTATATCTAACTTTAACCTACCCATTTCCCTTTTTAAATTTTCTACCCTACCTGCCCGATTAAGGGATCTGACATTCCACGCTCCGATCCGTAGAACACCAGTTTTCTTTCTCCTGATAACGATGTCCTCCTGAGTAGTCCCCGGCCTGTAGCAGACATTTCCAGGTGATGACATTTTCCCACTTAACGTGCACTTGACTTTATGGCACTTTAAGAGTTTCTGAACAAGATTTTATTTCAGTTTCACCATTTAAGAAAGCTGCTCACTGTGTTCAGTGCTACTTACTGTGATATATTGTGAGCACTGGTTGGTTGGTTTGGGGGATTAAAGGGACCAGACTGCTATGGTCATCGGTCCCTGTGAGCACTGGTTTACTTATTAATATGATGGTCCATAGCATTTTTGTTTCTCATGTTGGTATTCCTGCTGCTGTGGGTTTATTTGTTGATTGTCATTTTTTATTTGTAATTCACTGTCGCTATTTGAGTTTACACACAGTCATCTTGTCACTTGGAGATAGTGAGTGGAGCTGTGTATGCTAGAAAATGGTGTGCCAAGTGGAGAAATCAGAAGATTTCCAACATATTATTCTGTTTGAGTTCAGTAGAGAGTAGACAGCAGTGTTGGCAAACATTTGTGCAGTGTATGGGGATAAAGCCAGTGGATACAGCACAGCAAGGAAATGGTTTTCTCATTTTACGGAGGTTTGTTTTGACTTTAGTGACTCTCCGCTTTCAGGAAGACCTTCGGGGTTTGATGAAGATCGTTTAAATGCATAGTCCACAGTGATTCACATCAGTATACTTGAGCACTGGCAAATGTGACAAATTATGATCATTCCACCATCATGTGACATTTTTGTGCAATAGAGAAGGTTCAAACATCAAGTGTACAGGTACTGTATGCTCTAAGCTAAAATCACAAAAAAACAGCAGGTGGCCATATGTGCATCTCTGTTTGCTTGTCATCAATTGGCTTGGGAACAACACCGTCCACTCTGATCATCTATCATTACTGGTGATCAGAAATGGCGTCTTATGCTAACATAAGTTAAATAAAAGAGTAGTTCAGCACAAGCAAAGCTACAACTCCCCATACAAACACGTGCGTGCATCCACAAATGATAATGTTGTGCATCTGCTGGGACAGCGATGATGTGGTGTACTACAAATTGCTTCCCCGAGGTGTAACCACCACTGCTGACATCTATTGTCAACAGCGCAGACAGATTTTCACCTTTCCCACACATTATCGAACAACCTTCAAAGAACTTCCTTACCGAATGAAAATGTGCTCTGAACATGGCTTGATGAGTTCTTAGCCTCAAAATCACATGATTTCTACAGTTATGGAATCTAAAAGTTACCCAGCATTGGCAGACTGTTGTAAATAGTCAAGGAGAATGTATAGTTGATGCGTAAATTCTCTGTTATGTTTATCTGATGTGTTTATTAAACTTATGAAAAAATGCTGCAAATTTATGTACCAGCCCAATACCACTGGTTTGTACCTGGGTTTCTTCGTTATATTATTTTCCACCTTCTTTTGTACAGTCCTTCCTAACCTTTTCATCTATTTCTGCCCTTGTCCTCACTACAGAAGGGTCAGTCAGTCTCTCTCTCTCTCGCTCGCTCGCTCGCTCGCTCACTCACTCACTCACTCACTCACTCACTCACGACTCCTTTTTAACTTTTTGCTGGCAAATAGTCTCACTTCAACTATCCTTTCTCATATTGTTTACCTTCAGTATCATAAGCTCTAACACACATCTTGTTACATGCACTGCAGTCAGTCAAATCACTTGTCTTTCCTGGGCAGACTTAATTATCCAACTACTTGTTGACAGCTTAAGAGATAATTATCCTTTAGTAGTATATACAGGGTATCCCAGGAGGAAAGGTCAATATCCAGGGATATGACAGGAATGATAATTCAAAGTAACAAAGTCTAGCAAACATGGGCTCTAAAATCCATATCTTTAGAGCTTTGAGTACTTGTTCATCTTTGATGCTGCGAAACACATCTCTTCCACTCCAAGTTCTTTGATTTCCATATTTTTGAAAGTGGTTCTATGCACAAAAAACAAAAAAATCCAGCAAACATGGGATCTAAAATGCATACCTTAAGAGCTATGAGTGCTTGTTCAGTACGGGACGTGTTTCACAGCAGCGTAGATGAACATGTGCTCACAGCTCTTCAGATATGCTCTTTAAAGCTGATAGTTAATGGTCTTTTTTCCTTGTTTCGGTGCATATCTCGCAAAATATGAGAAGTAAAGAACTTGCAGTAGAAGAGATTTGTTTCACAATCAAAGATGAAGTGCTCACTGCTCTTAAGGTACAGATTTTAGAGTCGATGTTTACAGAACCAATTTAGGACCAAAAGGACACAAGCTGCAACTTGGGGCACCAAGCTGAGGGGAGCAACAGAGGCACCACAACTGCAAGAGTTTTCTGTACAGTGCATATCACAATTAGTAGCAAAGATTACAAGGAAAAGGTGGGAGGGAGGGTGGGTAGGTAGGGCGGAGCGGGGGGAGCACCAAACGATAAATCACTTGTGTGAAAAAAATGTTCGTTTAAATTAGTAAAAGTTCTGGTAATTATGGTTATGAATAGTGTTCAGATCAGTAATACAAAATTATTTTTATTAATAATTTTCATTAAATACTTATCAGTTGCACCAACTTAAATTTGCTTCTCACAAACAGAATGAGAAAGTTATACAAAAGTTTGCAGGGTGCATAATAAACTTAAAACAACAGGCTTCAGCATCACTTTATTTGATTGAAAGTACATTATCTTGTAATTGTACAAAGAGTGATACAGAGTAACAATGCTCATAATAACCTCTTTATAACACAAGATTACAATATAATCTCTTAAATGTCTTCAACAGAATCACATAAAAATTATTTCAACCGCAAATTCAGGTTGGGGAATGAGTATCAACACAGAATTATGCATATAAGAAAGACAATTGAGAATTAACTTGGGTTTATTGAGTAAATTAGAACCACTAACTCATTGCTAAACAGAAACATCAGCTTGATATATTCGGCTCCAAAATCATTTCAGAAGACTCAAATGAAAGCTGGTTTGCCAAATTGTCACTTACAATAAAGCTGATGATTAAAAGCTTTCCATACCAGAGAAACATATCATGACCATCTTTAATTCAGAGTTTACAGAGAGCTACTTTTTCTTCTAATTTATTAGAGAAATGATTATGATATCTGCCCAGAACTTTGATATTTATTTAATATGATTAATGAAGCAAGTTATTTATATATTGTAACAGCACAGTTTGGAAAAAAATATTAGCAAACACTCAGTTGCAGATTTTTCCTCCCCACTACCCCACAACAAAATCGCATTACGTGCCAGCGACTGCACCACTGTTTACTGTGACCTACATGCTACATATCGGCGTGACCTGCACCCCAAGACACCGGTGAGAATGCAGCACACTTGGCAGTAAATGCTTCAGCAACTCTTCTGTTGACAAAAAGCTTGTGGAGACCATGCCTGGCACATGAAGCAAACACGTAATTGTAGGGACCAAATATGCAGAGGTTGAGCTCTGCATAAATTACACTCCTCCCTCCTTGAGGTAGGTGGTGCAACCATCTCAGAAAAGTGCATCAACCAGGGGAGGCGGAGGGGGACAGGAGAGGCACTGGGCAGCCATGAGAGTGGGCTGGAACAAGACAACAAGAATGAAATTAGTGTGGCATAGCCACATGGGGGAACTATGTGGTGACAAGGAATGGTTGGGTGGAGGTGGGGCTAACAGTTAATAGTCCAAAAAGGTGCAATCCAGGACCACAAGAACACATTATGGGATCAACAATGCCAGTGGAGACAAATGGCTGGATGCAGGGATGGCCGTGAAGGAGGCGGAGGCAGGTGTGGTCACAGAGGCTGTCGGAAACGGTATCACAAAGGCCAGCTGAAACAGAGCCAATGTTGACTTTGCAGATGGCTACACAGTCAGCTGCAGAGGTGACCATGACAGCAGTGATGGCTGGATACAATGCCATGAGGAGACTGGCCATGATAAGTTTGCTGATGGCTGTAGAGCTCACCATGACTGGGCCAGTGTGAGAATGAGCATATCAGCTTCGACAGGGCTGGCAAGGACAGAAAGGCTGGCCTCGCCAGAGCCGGCAATGATAGGAGGGTCTTCCGCGACAGGGCCAGTAATGTAAGGATCATCATCTGACAGGGTCATGTGCAAAGGCTGGCACAGTACCATAAGGATGTCCAGCATATAACACTGTGAACAAGAATGGAATGCCACATGACACAAGAACCATGCAACAAACGTGACGGCATGTAAAACACCTTGCCGCACATTCTGGATGCTCTGTTCAAATGCTGCGGGAAAAAAACAGGAATGTGGGTGAGCCGAAAGATGCTCTGCAGTAGGCCCTGAGCTGCCCCACCGCTGAGTGATGGGCTAGAGGCAACAAGATCTCTGGTGATTGAGAATACACAGCAAGGGAACAGTAACCTGAGCATACACAGAAACACAAGAAATAAGTAGAAAAATGCACTGAGGAACAATGCAGCAACAGACTACCTGAACTACACACAAGAGAGAACATCGCCAAGAACAAGCATCTGATGAGAAAAATGAACACGAACTGCAAAGGAAACCCTTCCACAATTGAGAAAGCAAATAACTGAATACAAGTACATAATCCAAGAAGTGAACAATGCACACCCAGGACATGGTGGAAACATACTGTAGTAATGCATGATCAGTCCTGGTCAGGTATGGTTGGACACACGCACTATAGCGCAATGTGAATACATAGTGGCACAACGCAAGAACTTGAGTAAGCTGCCCCATCAAGACGACTAGCACACAAACAAGATCAGTGTGGTTGAAACACATCGAACAACTGAGAAGGATGAAACCCAGCTCCAGCAAAACAAATGAAGAGACACCATGCCTCACAAGTGGCTTGCAATCAAACTGCATGCTTATGGAATATGTTCTCAGTTATGCAACTTGATTCGTGATTCCCGGTCAACCAAGGTAGTGTTACAGGCCCTCTGCTGTTCCTTACCTGTATAAACGATTTAGTAGACAATCAGAGCAACTGTCTTAGGTTATTTGCAGATGAAAACAAATTGAAAAATGATATAGAAAAGATGTCTGTATGGTGCAAATGGCAGCTGACTCTAAATAATGAACAGTGTGGGGTCATCCACACAAGTGCAAAAACAAATCCGTTCAACATTGGTTACACAATAAATCAGTCAAATCTAAAGACGATAAATTCAACTGAATGCCTAGTAATTACAATTACAAACAACTTAAAGGATCATATAGAAAATGTTGTGGGGAAGGGGAATCAAATATTGTGTTTTACAGGCAAAACGGTTAGCATATGCAACAGATCTATTAAAGAGACTGCCTACACTATGCTTTTTCATCCTCTTTTGGAGTACTGCTGCATGGTGTGAGATTCTAACCAGATAGGATTAGGGACTGATGACCCTGTAGATTAGTCCCCTTACTCCCCAAACCAACCAACCAGATAGGAGTACATCAAGAAAGTTCAAAGAAGAGCAGCATGTTTTGTATCACTGAGAAATAGGGGAGAGAGTGTCATGGATATAATACAGGATTTGGTGTGGACATAAAATTAAACAAATGCATTTCTTGTTACAGTGGGATCTTCTAACAAAATTTTAATTACCAACTTTCCCCTCCCAATGTGAAAATATTTTCTTGACGCTGCCAACAAAGGGAAAAATGACCATTCTATAGCAAGAACAAACACAATTTATGGAACAAAGTACTTTATAGAGTAACACACAAAATACAGGTTGTGCGTAGCACAGAACACATCGACTGAACATATTATAATACATGGTACAGACTGGGCCAAGCACTTGTTTGCGATCGCTTAAATAATACTGTTTCCTTGGCAGTTCACTGGGGCACACCAGGGACCTCTATAAGCAGGCCTGTGAACTGTATGAGCACACGATCTCTGAGATCACATACGTCATGGGTGAAGGTACATCAGATCATCATAGTAAAATGAGGGAAATCAGAGCTTGCAAGGAAAGATATAGGTGTTTGTTTTTTCTGCAAGCTGTATAAGAGTGGAATAACAGAAAATTATTGTGAATATGGTGCGATGAAACATATGCCAGACACTTAAATGTGATTTGCAGAGTATCCTTGTAGATAGATAGATAGATAGATAGATAGATATGAAGAAACACTGAAACACTTGTGAAGATGCAGTCTCATTGATTTTAAAATTAACAGAAAAAGCAGCCCTCGGTCGCAAAAAAGGAGTCTTTTGACCTAGGTTTCAGCACTGCTATGAGTGCCTTCATTGGAAATAAAACTCTCAATTTGGCTTGTAACATAATTACAAAATTACAGTAAAGAAAAATTTTTGAGTGTAAGTACTGGCAAGTAGTACAAAGAAGAAACAGTATTTACATGTGATGTGTTAAACTAAAAATCAAGCGATAAAGCTATAGTCACAAAATTTATAAAACAGAATACATAAAAGACAAGCCACTATGGCTGCTCACATGTGTTGAGATATGGTTAAAAAAAACACTGGTTTTATCCTGTTCAAGCACTGCCATCCATGGGAAGAGCGCTGGCCATGGCTGCTTCATCTGTGACACGACTTGGCAGCTTTGGCCTCCACGTGGTGGGCAGGTGGCGGCCACGTGACGGACGAGACAAGGAGCTGGTGCATCAGTCAGCAAACCATGAGCAGGTGCTTGAATGTGTGAATCCTGAGCAAGTGCTGCACTGAGAAACCACATGAGCTACGAGTGTCACAAATATAACAAAAACATTATGCACATTCGGCAACTGAAGTATATTGCAGACAAGAGGAGAGCACTGGATCACAGAATCAATCATCCTTGCTGCCAGCTATGGTAACCCTTGGCTGAGTGATGTGCCAAGGGTGTGATTGATAAGCACATATCGGAATAACTGTTTGTTTAATGACTATTACTAATCAGTACAGCTTGGTGGACAAAGGCCCAGACATGATTACAACTGAAATGTACTTCTGTAACAATGTGTAGCAGAGGCCTTTCTGAAGAAGCAGCTTTCTGGAGTGGCTATGATCTTGGCGAAGGGCACAGTTTCAGTGCAGTGGGGTCTTCCACAGCGGCTAACATATGGACAGTAACTGTAACACTGGCAAAGACACAAGACAGCATGTCTGACACGCAGTGGCAGGCATTGTAGTCTGAAGTACAGGATCATGGATGGCTGGTGGTCAGTCTAGAGCCTGGACCTGAACTGGATATCATGAGACTGAGCCATAACCTACGTACCTGTCAGTGGAGGAATACCGGTACAGCATCATCACGTGGACACATGACTGTACAGATGCAATCAGATGTCTGCTACTGCAGTGCTGTTTATTGTGAACTGCAAGCCATGTATGACTATGACTAATCAGCACTGCTTGGTGGACAAAGGTCCAAACATGATTACAATTGAAATGTACTTCTGTAACAATGTGTAGCATTGTGCCCCCCAGACAGTGTGGCGGCTGCAGGACATGCTTGGCAGTAAAGAGCTCAACAACTCTTCTGTTGACAAACAACTTGCAGGAGTCATGCTTGGCCCTTGAAGCATATCCTCACACGTGGTGGCAAATGTGCAGGACCCAACCCTGCATATACTGTTACAATTCTCTGCAATTGTCTAAACCACTCTCTTATCCTTAAACAACCTCTAGCATTTACTGACAGACTACCCCAATGAAACCACCTTCTTCTACCATTTATTTATCAATCCTTTAATATTCCTACTTCTCAAACAATATTTCATTGTTGCTATTTACTTTTAATGTACATGTGCTTTGACTTTTCTCTAAAGATAGGTAGCTTTGTTCATTCTGCCAATCCCAGTACATAAAATGCTATCCCATATGAGCTTTTCAAAATCATTTCTTTCCCGTGCCATAAACAGCATCAATCCAACAGATTAGAACATGTAATTTCCAACAACAGGAACAATTTTTTGATCATCATATGGTAAGACAGCTGTATCTGCTCATTCCTGTTTGGCTCTGCCTCCAATCTACCATATATATTGTCTCCTTGCCTGCTCCAACTTCCATTGTGATTTACTCCACTTACCTCATTCCTAGAAACTTATTTTCCATTTGCTGCAAAATTTTGGTGCCCATTTGTCAGCTCAGCTTTCTAAATGTTGTCATTGGGTTATCTGATGCTTTCCTTGAATCTGTTTCTTACAGAAACATGAGATGCAACACACATTATACCACTGCACTTCAGATTACTACATCCATCAAGACACTTACTGTGGGTGTTCCATTTCTTATCCAGCTATCTTATTCGCAAACAAAATGTTGAATGCATTAGTATTACATACATAGTGTTCAAACACATGCCTCAGTGTTGTGGAAGAATGTTCATTTTTTGTTGAAGGTATAGTCCTTCTCTAACTGAGGAAGAAATAGGTTATGCGTTACAGCAGAGTATTTATCATCACCCAAAGCATCCGACATACTAGTTATTTTGAGACTCCAAATGCCTTCACAGAAAAATATGGTAACCACGCCACAAGCAAACACACTGTCAAGCAGCTGCAGAAGTTCAGAAGGCCAGAAATATGGCAGATACATGCACTGTTGGCCTCAGTCACACAGCTTGAGGCTGTTGCCAATGGGCATCACTGTAGGAGGCCAGACGGGCAATCTGAGGGTCGTCCAGCATGACCCACGTGTTCCCTGATCGGTCCACTATTGTGGCGACGCCTGATACCACCTGCATTGAGGTTGATCCGTCACCCGTGGTCGAGTAGGAGGTCATTCTAAGGTGTGGTCGGGAGTGAAAGACTTTTTGAGAGACTGATCAACATGTGTCCCTGGTTTATCTGGCGAACACACTACCTGTGCCTGACAAAGTCCCTGAGCCAGATGAAGTCACTCACTATGTTTCAGAGGAATCCTCTTGGCCTGCAAGGTCTAGGCATTCATGGAGGGTGTGATTATTGGTACTTGGGAGCTCCAATGTTAGGTGTGTAATGGGGCCCCTTAGGGATATGGCTGCAAGGGAAACAATCCAGTGTGCAATCTGAGTGCATACTAGAAGGAGTCATTCCAGATGTGGAACAGTGCTTCAGAATGCCACGGAAGAGATTCTCTCTGGTTTCAGGCAGCTAACTGAAGCAGTAAAGACTGCCAGTATTGCTTGCAATATGAAGCCAGAGTCCACCATCCACATAGTATCACTGACAGAACCGACTGTGGTCCTTTGGTACAGAACTGAGTGGAGGGTCTGAATCAGAGGCTCAGATGGTTCTGCGAATGTCTGTGTTGCCGATTCCTAGACTTGCAGCATAGGGTGATGGGTTTCCATGTTCTACTAAATGGGTCAAAAGTCCACTCCGTGCAGGAAGCAGCTATAGGGATAGCATGGGCTGTGTGGAGGTGAATGGGCAGTTTTTTAGTTTGAGGGTCTCAGGAAAGTGCAAAAGGGCTTCATTTGACAAGATGCAGGATGAACACAGGAAGCGAGTAGACATAGGAACAATCAATATTACAGTTGAAAAGTGTCTCAGCTGTGTTGGAAAAAGACCAGACCTCCAAGTGCTAATAGAAAGCATTGAATTTCAAATCATTATAGGTATGGAAAGTTGGTAAAGTCAGAAGTAAGTTCAGCCAAAAGTTTTAAAAAGGACCTAACTGTGATCAGGAAGGACAGCTTAAATTCAGTTCATTGTGGACTGTTTAACACTGTCAGAAGTAGTTTACCTAGTAGTGAAATTGAAGCAGATAGTTCCTGTTAGTTAGTCTGGGCAGACATCATACTTGACAACTGGAGCAAATTAATAATTGGTTCCTTTTACCGAACCCGACCCACCCCCAATTCAAAAGATAAAGTTGCTGAACAGCAAAAATACATGTTTATCATCAGTGGCAGGCATAAAACATCATTCGAAATCATACTGAATGCCTTCTCAGAAAATTATTTTGAACAGCTAGTTCAGGAGCCCACCTGAAGTGTAAATGGTTTCGAAAATGTACTTGATCTCTTAGCAACAGATAATACTGACCAAATAGGTAGCATCATGATAGATACAGGGATTAGTGACCATGAGATTGTTGTAGCTATACTGAATACCGTAACATCCAAACCTATCAAAAATAAATGCAGATAAAAATTTGCTTGACACCTTCCAAATAGAAAGTCTCCACACCTTCCAATCTGACTATGTAAGTTCAGATCAGATGTGGTTTAGATTCGAAGAAATAGTATTGATGGCAACTGGAGATATATATGAAATAAGTTAATAAGAGATGGTACTGGTCCTCCCATGGTACACACAACAGGTCACAACACTATTGTTAAGCAACAAAAAAACATGCCATATTTAAAAGAATGCAAAATCGTCAAGAAGTTTCACAGAAGCTTGAAATTTAGCGCCAACTTCAATGGGAGATGCTTTTAATAGTTTCCACAATGTACTCTGTCTTGAAATCTGGCAGAAAACCCAAAGAGATTCTGGTAGTATATAAACTATACCAGTGGCAAAATGCAGTCAGTACCTTCACTGCACAATAACAATGGTGATGTTATTGGCAACAATGTCAACTTTAGCACAGTTGCTAAACACAGTTTTCTGAAATTTCTTCACAAAAGAAGACAAAGTAAGTACTCCAAAATTCAAATCAAGAACAACTGGCAGCACAAGTAACTTAGAAGCACATATGCTCGGTGTAGCGAAGCAACTTAAAACACTTATGAAAGGCAAGGATTGTGATCCAGATTGTATACCAGTCAGATTCCTTCCAGAGTATGCTGATACAATAATGCCATACATACAATCATATACAACTGCTCGCTCATAGGAAGATCTGTACCTAGCTACTGGGAAGAGCACAAGTCAGACCAATACCCAAGAAAGGAAATAGGAGTAATCTGCTGAATTACAGACCCATATCACTAACATCGATTTGCAGTAGGATTTTGGAACATATACTGTGCTCGAATATTATTAATCATTCTTGGAAAACACAACTAGCTCTTTGTGCTCATGAAATAATGAGTTCTGTTGACAGAGGACATCAATTGATTCCATATCTTTAGATTTCCAGAAGACTTTCGACACTGTTCTTCACAAGTGACTTCTAATTAAATTGCTTGACTGTAGAGTATCATCTCATTTGTGTGACTGGATTCATGATTTTCTGTCAGAAAGGTCACAGTTATTAACAACTGGCAGAAGGTCATCGAGTGAAACAGAATTAATATCTGGAGTTCCCTAAGGAGATGTTATAGGCCCTCTGTTGTTCTTGATCTACACAAACAATTTAGGAGACAATCTGAGCAGCACTCTTAGACCGTTTACAGATAATACTGTCATTTACCATCATGTAAAATCACCAGATGACAAAATGAATTGCAAAATTAATTATACTATATATCTGTAGGTTACAAAAAGTGACAATTGACTCTAAATCATGAAAAGTGTGAAGTCATCGAAATGAGCACTAAAAAGAATCAGCTAAATGTCAGTTACAAGATAAATCACACTAATCTAAACGGTGTAAATTCAACTAAATAATTAAGGATTACAATTACAAATAATTTATCTTGGAACAATCACATAGATAATGTTATGGGTGAAGCAAACCAAAGATTACATTTACTGGCAGAACATGGAGAAAATGTACTACAGATACTGCCTATATTGCACTTGGTCCTCTTCTGGAGAACTGCTGTGCAGTGTGGATCCACATAAGATAGGAGGAACAGGAACAGCAGCTTGTTTTGCATTATTTTAAAATAAGGAAGACAGTTCCTTGGATATGATACACAATTTATGGTGTCAAACATCAAAACAAAGACGTTTTCGCCGTAGCAGGATCTTCTCATGAAATTTCAATCATCAACTTTCTCCTCAGAGGGTGAAAATATTTTGTTGGTGTCCATGTTCATACAGAGAAATGATAATCATTATAAAATAAGTAAGACCTTGCAAGGAAAGATTTAAGTGTTCATTTTCCCCACACACTGTTCGAGAGTGCAATGGTAGAGTAGTAGCTTAAAGGTGATACAATAAAAACTCTGCCAGGCACTTAATTATGAATTGCACAGTAACCATGTAAAAGTCGGTGTAGGTGCAGATGCAGGTGAAGTGGTTGACCAAAATCGATACCACCACAAAAGATGATTGATGGCTCAAGCTCCATATCCTTTGTGTCCCATGAAGCCTGTGTGATGCCTGTCTTGCCAGTCTGGTCTGCCTGTTGGTTGTGCCCATATGGTTCAGCACAAGTGACTGATCATGCATCTTTATGGGTTCACGTCTTTCATGAATTGTTACCAGAAGACACTAGAAAATGAGAAGCTTTCTGTCAGTTTTTCATGTTGTATGTAACAACTGAGGGTATCACGCAAATCACCTTGATGGATACGTAAATTAATGCATTTGAACTATAGAAAATCCACTTAAGCTGTGCAGGAATATTGCGCACACACAAAAAGTGGCCCAGGGAACAATAAATGCTACATGTAGGTATTCTAACTCTGAATGCAATAAAAGACAAAGTTATAAGAAATTAACTATTTATTAGGGCATGATGTGCAGTATAAGCATAAGTAATATAATACAGTTTAGTGACACATACAAGACTGCCAGCCAGAGCCAGTGCATGGCAGTATAAAGAGCATTTGCCCACCAGGGGCTATCAACCACAGGCAAATGAGGTGCCGATTAGTCAGCAACCTCTGGTGGGGGCCTGGAGCAGGCGAACAGGTGTGAGTCAAATGCATTATGTGCACCACGGTAGTGATGGTGGAGGTGTAGTAATGTGCATGTTATTACATCCCTCCTTACTTGGGGGGCAGGAGGGGTGGTGGGGGGGGAGAGGGGGGGGGGAGCAGGAGACCAGATGCTGGCTTCTCCCCGATGCTCATATGATTGACACATCCACAGTGTCTGAAGCAGGTGTTCTGGGCATGAACAGTTTGCGGTCTGTGTGATGCAGGGAGTAGAGGCACAAGTGGCACAAGCATGGGCATGTGCAGCATTCTCCCCCTCCAGGAGAGCAGGTGGACAAACCCAACACTCCACACACAAAGGCCATGTTGACAATGAATTGGAGTCATTATGTGAGAACTGAGAAAAATGTAAGGGCCTCTTCCACTGGAAATTCCATGACATATTTGCACATTTGCATTTTGAAAATCTGCATGAGATATTTTGCCTCGCTGATGGATTGTGGATGAAAGGGTGGCACCATGATGTGGCAGACATCACTGCATGAGCAGAAATCTTTACAGGATCGAGCCAAAAGCTGAGGGCCATTGTCTGAGACCACCAAGCAACGTACACCTTGAAGAGAAAAAATTTTGACAGTGCCTTGGTCGGCACTTCTGCTGTGGAAGATTGTCAATGAACAACAATAGGAAACCTGGACAAGTCATCAGCAGCCAAAAATGTCTAAAGAAAGTCCAGCAAACCAATATGGATTACATGAATGCGTGGTGCCTTTTCTTTCCGACAAGTCCGAAAGAACAGACACCACATGGAATCTGCAGCTGTGATACATATTATGTAAATTGAGGGTGAAGGAGGTAGAAAAGAAATTGAAGGAAGGGGTAGGGACAGGAAGGAACTACTGATGTCAGCTGCATCGGGCTTCATACAGAATCAGTGGCGACAAGTGGAAACGTGTACCAGAACGAGATTCGAACCCGGGATCTCCTGCTTAATAGGCAATTGCACCACACAGACTTAACGTTTATCTTATTTTCATGGACTATCTTGGCACGCTCCTCGGCCGACCCACATTCCCACCTAGCACCACCTATCCACAGTCCCCATCCTGTCCTCCATGCTTACGAATTTTAAATTCCTACCAGAGGTCAAACTTTGTTCTGCAACTGCACTGATGGTTGATTTCCATCAAGGTAAATCATTTATATGAATGTGTGGTGCCTGTTCTTTTGGACACATCCGAATGAACAGATATGATGTGGAATCTGGTGCTGTGATACATATCATATACATTAGGGGTGGAGGGGGGGGAGAAAGGAATGGAGAGGAAATCAATGGAAAGGAGAGGAAATTGAAGTAGCTACTGATGTCAGCTGCATCAGGACTTTACATAGAATCAGCAGCAGCAATTGAAAATGTGTGCCGGACCAGGATTCAAACCCGGGATCTCTGTTCACTATGCAGTTGCATTAACCCAAGAAGGTATGTAAGCAAAAGTTACTTTTATTTGGAGACACACATATTGAGAAGAGCACCTTAATAGAAAAAGTAGTTGGAAGGCACCAAGACATTTTCATGCAGTTTTGTTCAGAGTTCGGTTTTGATGGGTGCAATACACGTGTGCATGAAGTTATACGGTTGGAAGAATTTGAATATGCCCTTTGGTGATATTATTCATACTTATATTAAATGCAGCTGCCTAGTAAGCATGTGATCCCAGACTCAAAATCTGGTCCAGCACATTTTCAATTATTGCCGCTGATTCCACATAAATTCATGATGCAGCTGATGTCAATAGCTCCTTCCCCCCCCCCCCCCCTCCCATCCACCCTCAGTTTACATAATCAATATGGATTCTTTCCCAAGGTTGTGTAGGCACTGGCCAAGGGGGAAAAAACAGTGTGCGGTGCCACCTGTTGATTTGAACACTTGTGGCAGGTCATGAGCCGGTGCTCCAACTTGCAATCAATACCAGGCCAGATCATGTGTTGAAATGCCGATTGTTTAGTGTTGGAGGATCCCCAATGACTTTGACCTAACAAGTTGAGAGCCTCGCAATGCAGTGTTGCTAGAATTACAACACTGGGAGTACCCCCTTCTGTCGACAAGAGAATGACACCACCTCACAGGGAAAGATGATGATGGAAAGCATTGAAGTCCCACAATGCATCAGACGCCCGGCCCAGTCTACAGTCAGGCTACACACGTCATCATGCACGCAACTTTCAGCACTGGGTTTGCAACCACTGCTGATGCTCCCAGAGATGGTAATGGGGAAGCCAGTAATAGTCTGTCTTACTTCTGTGAAACTGAAAACACAACAGTTCTTTCTGATCAAACACCCAAATGGACCCCATGGGCAGATATGGATCTCACAATTATATCTCGACAAAAATAAGGCCCAACACTGAAGGCTTTGTCAGCTAATTCAGCTGAATGGCGAAACAATAAAACCAGAAGTTTAGGATCTGTAAGTGGAATTTCCTACCGTATAATAATACATAAAATTATTTTAAAGTACAAACAATCTCAGGGTCTCCTTTTTCGACTCGTGGATAGTGCTGCTGAGCTGCATTGAGCATTTTGAATGCACAAGGGATAGGTCACTCAGAGCCACTGCCTTCATTACAATGGGCTGGAACCACCCCCACTCAATGCTGGGATGCATCTGTGGCCAAGACTAAATGTTTAGCATGCTGGAAGACTGCAAGACAAGGCACAGTCTGTACATTGTTTTTAAGGCACACACATGCATGCCCATAGGCTGTGACTATGTGAAGGTACATTTTTATGAAGCAGCTGGTGCAGAGGGAGAGCCAGAGTGGCTGCAGCAGCAAGAAATCTGTGATAATATGCATTTTATTAAGGAATACCTGTGCTTCCCAGAAACTGGTCAGATCAAACAAAGACGTAATAGTGACGATCTGCTGTTCCAGGGAAAGTTCATGACCTAGATACACAACAGAGCGTGAAAAAGTTGTGACTTAATAAGATTACACTTAAAGCCAGCAGTTTGCAAAACCATAAAGAGAGAACAGAGTTAGAGAAGTGTTCTCCGCCATAGCGCCCATTACTACAGTATCATCTCGATAGTCGATGCAGCAAGGAACCTCTGCGTGAATTGCTGCAAAAAGCGTTGGAAAATGGATGCAGCACTAGTCCACACCCAATATTAAACATCAATATTAGTAAAGACCAAAGGGCCTGTTCATAACAGCAACTGTTTGGATTTTTCATGTAACATATCCTGCAGGTAACCCTCATCTTAGTCAGTTTTGGGAAAGAATTGGCCCCCAGCCAATTTTTCAAGTAATTCATCAGTTCCAAGGAGACAATATGTGTCAATAAGAGATTGTATACTGATAGTAACTTTAAAGTCTACACCAAGTTGGAGCAGGTCTGATAATTTTTTGACAGTTGCCAATGGTGTAACCCACTCACTTATGTAAATCAGTCAAACAATGCCTAGGGGCATTAAGTGATCCAATTCCAGCTTAACTTGTTCACGTAAGGACACAGGCACAGGCTGTGCCCAGAAAAAAATGTGGCTGCGTCAAAGGTTTAAGTGTGATACATACTGTGAAGTTGTTCATGCAGCCTAATCCCTCAGGAAACAATTCCAAAAATTCAGAGCACAATATCTTGATAAGGAACCTCATCCAATACAAAATATACAGTCTCAGCAATATAAAATTCAAAATCAAAGCAACTAACACAAACAAATTCTCTCTTTGGGGGTCATTAACAACCAAGTAAGTGAGAGGATGGACCACATATTTGTAAGCCATGGCAGCTGTAAATTGGCCAAGAACAGTAATACGAGGGGCTACAAAAAAATAATTATTTTTTAAAAGCTATATATTTTCAAATTGTTTCCAAAACCTTATCCCCTTCAAAATACTCACCACTATAACTAACACATTTGTCCCACCAGTACTTCCACTGTTCTAAACATTTTTTGTAGTCATCTTTAGAAATGGCTGACAGCTCCTCCTCATTTTTTTCTTGACTTCTTCAAAGTTGTCAACTCAGAGTCCTTTCATACCTATTTCATGCGTGGGAATAAGAAAAAGATGCACAGAGCCAGGACAGGCAAGTAAGGTGTGTGGGGCATCAGAGTCACGCCATTTTTTGCCAAAAACTGTCCAACAGACAGCTGTGTGTGCAGGTGCATTGTCATGGTGGAACTCCTGTCTGCCACAAATCTTGTCTTTTTTTATGAACACTGCTGCGCAATCTTCTTAAAACTTTCAAATAAAAGGTTTGATTGATGGTCTGGCTTGGGGGAGCAAACTCTGAATGAACTATACCCTTGGCACCAAAAAAGCAAATCAGTATTGTTTTGATGTTTGATATAACTGGATGGGGTAACGATGATGTCTTCCCTTGGCTTTACTGTTGCTTTGTTTCTGGGTCATAACCTAGTGCCGTGACTCATCACCAGTAATGACCTTTGGCAGAAAATCTTGATTAAGCTGTTGTTTCAAAGTACAACGTTTTAACTCGACGTTCCTTTTGATTGTTAGTCAGAATCCGAGGAACGAACTTGGCAACAACTCTTTTCATTCCCAAATCTTCTGTTAAAATCCGCTGAACTGAGCACCAAAATAGCCCCCAATTCTTTGACAGTTGATCAATTGTCCGTCGAGGGTCTGTGAGCATAAGCTCTCAAATTTTTTCAATACTTGTGTTGATTCGGGCAGTTGATGGACGTCCAGAATGAGGTTTGTAATCATCAACAAGCCATTTTTAAATCGAGCAAACCACTTGTATGCTTCAGTTTTTCCCATAGCATCATCTTCTTACACTGTTTTTAACATTAAAACAGTTTCAGATTTTTTACCAAGTATAAAACCAAATTTCAAACTTGCCACCATAAGAAATGATACAAGAACAAAACAGCATTAGCAAAAACAATCATTGCAGATAAACAGAACAAGCCAAGCCGACAACACAGGCGGCACTGGCAATGAGTTGCGTTATTACACGCCTAGCGCCAGAAATGCGTACTACACAACCTCCACCCACGGAAATGTTATTCCGTGGTTTTTTTAACCCCCTCATATGCTGTTTATTGTAGCTTATCACTGTCCGATGGGAGCCAAATGTGAGGAGTCCAGACATGAGTACATTTGCAAGTTGAGGAGTGAAACAGCCACTCCCGTGTCCGCTTGCAGCAACAATGGTTTGTTCAGCACAGACATTACAAAAAAAAGTTTATTCTGACCTGCAGACAATGATGAAACAGAGTGAATGCCAATGTCCAATTGTTCTGAGGAAGGCAAAAAACAAAAAACTAATGCAATGTGGCCTTTCTTGTGACACTCATGGCATGATGCCCACTGCCTCTTTCACGTTGCCCAAAGCAAGAGGGCCATGACGCAAATGCCACACAGCGCCCCTGGCTATGTGGTTCTCCACAGCAGCTAGGTTTCCTGGTTAGAATGCCATCAACTTCCTTTTCTTTTGATGAGCCTGTCACTATGTGTCAATGTGGTTCACTATCAATAACAGCGACATTCTCCATGCTTCAATTTGGTGGACCGCAGCACAGAAAACTTCAAAGGACTGGGCAAGACTTAAAATTCCTTCCAAGAACGGATCCTCACACTGATGGGCTTTCTGATGAACTTCCGTAAGAGGTGCTATGCGAATGACTGCATCCCCAACCATGAAGCCAGCATATAATTCCTTGGAGGTTTTAGTAATAAAGCAACACTTATGCCTCAAAACCTGTAGCTCTACCACCTAATACCAATAAGACTGATGTGGCTGCTTGCAACGCTAGTAGAATTCTACAAGTGTGGCAACGATGTGTATGCGCTTGTGATGATAATAAGACAACAAACTACACGTGACATCAAAAGAGTACAGGGCCAGTTCATGCAAAGAGGCTAACTTACACAATATCTGGTACATGCAAGGTGGACACAAACAAAGCCTCAAAAGTGTCTGCATCAATCACCTTAAATGCAATGTAGTGCTGGAGAAGCCATTTTGACAAGCCTTCTTATCTTCAGCAGAATCGTCATTTGGTAGGAACGGTGGCAAGCGCATCTGAGATGGTGGAGCCAGAACCACCAACATAGCCATGCCTTTTTCCAAGGTGGTCACAGTAAGTTGCTGCTGGTGGAGAAGTGATTGAAGCACCGCCTTCACGGAGAAGTTACACGAAAAAAAGCAGCCATTGAAGTTGAGCATGCAAAAGGTCTACATGTCGTCACTTGTGTTCCAACTCCAGACACAATAAAAGACACGGTTATAAGCAATCCACAGTTTATTAGATAATGGCATGACAGCACAAGCATAAGCAGTACAATACATTTTACTGACAAGTGCAAGACTGCTGGTCAGAGCCAGTGCACAGCAATATAAAGAGCATTTGCTTGCAGTGGCCACTAGCTATCAGCTACAGGTGACTGAGGCAACATTCACCGTCAGTGGCCTCTGGTGGCGGCCTGAAGTAGCCGAATGGTGCACTACTCAAATGTGTGACATGTGCCATGTTAGTGGTGGGGGAGGTGTAGTAATGTGCAGATTACTACGGTAGGTGCTGCAATTTGTGGGTTACTATTGTAGATGTTGCAACAATATGTAAACACTACACCTGAAGACCACCTACAGTACACATGGTTTCAGTCTGACAATGCTGTGGTTCATACAGTCATCAACACCACGTTTCCTGGATCAGGGTTTTTACCAATGAATTATTTTGAAGGGGTTGTGGACCCACGGTCTATGATTTTCCCCCACCTGAGTCTTTGTTGTAGGAATATCTTAAAGATTTTCTTACAAAACTGACTCCCACACTATTTCTGAATTGTACCAAGGAACTGAACAACGGGTTGCCAACAAATTTTACAACTTTTGTAACTTAAAGACATTTAACTGTACAGGTGCATAACTTTTGGAATATTCTGTACATCATCGAAACAGACTGTTCTTTGCTGAGATGTTATACACAATTCATAATCATAAGTATATAGCATTGTTAAATTTATAGTATGTAAGTGTGGCTCGTGCATAACCAGCTGCCATTCATCAGTAGGCCTATCTAGAATGTCAGAATCTGTCTTTATTTGTGCAGCCATTGTCTTTCAACTAATAAATTCCAGCCTTTATTAGTTGGTTGTACCTTCCACATACACAATCAAGATACATGTGAAGCTTCAAGTCACACAGATTTTGTGGTACCTATGTGCCCATATATATTTGCTTGTCTACTTGTGCACAGTATACCTAAAGTAAGAGCTATCAAGAACATTTTAATCATGCTACAAAGTTATTTGTCTTTCCCTAACCAGATTATGGAAATAATGGTTGGCTGGACACCTCAGTCCTTTTTGAGATAAAGCAAATTCAGCACAAGTTCTGAAAAATCATTTCTCCTTCTAGTGTTGTATCAGAGTTATTTTTAAACTGGAGTGGATACACACACACAACTACACACATTTTTTTAAGCAGTGAACATGTAGCACCAAACTATGATGGTTCCATAAATTGAGTAAACATTACACACAGGAAAAAATTACAAAAAAACATTAATTGGGAAAGCAGAGCAAATGACATTACATTGAGTGTGTCACTGAGTGTATTGGTCACCAACAGACCTGCATAAAACTATAACATGCTGACCATCAGCACTGCTTTGATTACGTGAAATCTATACATAACGGACAACTGTTTGTCGGATACAATGCCACAACATTGTTCTTCGGGATAAAATAAGGACACAGCTGTGATGCAAGTTGGTGAAGTAGTGTCTAAGCACTGCCAGGATAAGTATAAAATAAAAGTAAAGTATTACATAACATCAGAATTTTGAATAGAATCTACATCTACATCAATACTCCGCAAGCCACTGTATGATGTGTGGTGGAGAGTATCCTGTACCACTACTAGTCATTCCCTTTCCTGTTCCATTCGCAAATACAGCGAGGGAAAAATGACTGGCTGTATGCCTCCATACGAGCCTTAATTTCTTGTATCTTATCTTTGTGGTCCTTACACGCAATGTATGTTGGAAGCAGTATAATCGTTCAGCAATCATCTTCAAATGCTGGTTCCCTAAATTTTCTCAGCAGTGTTTCTAAAAAAAAAACATAGTTGCCTTCCCTCGAGGGATTCCCACTTGAGTTTCTGAAGCAACTCCATAACACTTACATGTTGTTCAAACCTACCGGAAACAAATGTAGCTTCCCGCCTCTGAATTGCTTCGATGTCTTCCTTCAGTCCAACCTGGTATGGATCCAAAACACTCAAGCAGTACTCAAAAACAGGTCGGTTTCTTTTACAGGTGAACCACTCTTTCCTAAAATTCTCCCAATAAAACAAAGCCGACCACCTGAGTTCCCTACCACAGTTCTCACCTGCTCGTTCCATCTCATATCGCTTTGCAATGTTATGTCCAGATATTTGAATGATTTGATGGTGTCAAGTAAGGAACCAGCAATATTCTATCTGAACTTTACAGATTTGATCTTCCTACTCATCCACATTAACTTACATTTTTCCACATTTAGCACTATCTACCATTCATCACACCAACTGGAAATTTTGTCTAACAAGGAGACGGCACAAGCGTGGGGTCGGGGATTTTTCCGAAATTTTGTGTGGTGAAAGAGGACCCCTAACACCTCACGTGGTTAAAATATTAGGATGCACTACCCGGAAAATACTGGGAAAAATCGATCCAAAGTTTCTTAGGTGCCTTATGAGTGTAAAATGTTAGTCCATTGCTGAGCCACCGTCTGGCCTAGATGTTTAGGGCTCGGACTGTTATGCCAGAGGTCTCAGGTTCTATTCCTCCTCTGGCGCTTTTTTTTTCTTCTTTTTCATTTTCTTTTGTTATTCCACCAAGTATTCAGAAAGTTTCCCAAACCTACATTATCTTTAACAAATTAGTTACATTATTGAATAAAAATTATTTTCTTTTTGTCCAACAACACAATTCATGGCGGTGGGTTTTCCATTTTTCATTGTAAAGTATATGAGGAAAATCGTTGGGTTTTTAATCAGAATAACAAATTCGACTGGGAAACATTCAGTTTTTATACTTATAATAATTATGAACAAGAACCGCAGTGGTAATTATCGTAAAAACAAACAAAGCAATAATTTTTGCGACATCTTGCGCAACATATAAAAGCGGATTTTTTACAATCACAGGGCGTTTGCAATAAATCTGTGCAAAAATATGCCCCATTAACATTTAAGAAAATGTTTTGAGTTTCTGATAATTTTGAGGCAAACCAGGCATATTTAATCATGCCCCGGAATATTGGCGACGATAACTGATGGTGAATTATAGAATGAATTTTTATACATTCTTCCCGGGAATTAATTTCACGATTCTCCTGTAACAATGCACTGCAATTTTGCAAGCAACAGAAGAAAAAAAAGAAAGTGCCGGAGGAGGAATCAAACCCAAGACCTCTGGCATAAGAGTCCAAGCCCTAAACATCTAGGCCAGACGGTGGCTCGGCAATGGACTAACATTTTATACTCATAACGCACTAAGAAACTTTGGATCGATTTTTCTTAGGATTTTCCGAGTAGTGAGTCCTAATATTTTAACTGTGTGAGGTGTTAGGGGTCCTCTTTCACCACACAAAATTTCGGACAAATCCCGGACCCCACGGTCGTGCCGTCTCCTTGTAAGTCACCTTGTATCTTTCTGCAGTCATTCATCTTTGACACCTTACCGTACACCATGGCATTATCAGCAAACAAATGCAGACTGCTGCCCACCCTGTCCACCAAATCGTTTATGTATGTAGGGAACAACAGCGGTCCTATCACATTTCCCTTGGGCACTCCTGATGATACTCTTGTCTCTGATGAACACTTGCTGTGGAGAACTTGACAACGTGTTCTATTATTTAAGAAATCTCTGAGACACTAACATATCTGTGAACTTATTTCATATGTTCGTACCTTCGTTAACAGCCTGCAATGGGGCACCATGTCAAATGCTTTCCAGAAATACAGAAATATGCACTCTGCCTATTGCCCTTCATCCATAGTTCTCAGTATATCATAAGAGAAAAGGGTAAGTCAAATTTCGCATGAGCAATGCTTTCTAAAACCATGCTGATTCGTGCTCATAAGCTACTCAGTCTCAAGGAAGAATACGTTCAAGGATTCTGCAGCAAATCAAAGTGACAGATACTGGTCTGTAATTTTGCAGATCCGTTCTTTTATCCTTCTTATATACTGGAGTCACCTGTGCCTTTTTCCAGTCACTTGGCGCTTTGTGATGGAGAACAGATTCACAATAAATGCAATCTAGGTAAGGAGCCAGTGCCATAGAGTACTCTTTGTAAAATCGAACTAGGATTCCATCCAGACCTAGTGATTTATTTCTTTCAACTCTTTCAGTTGTTTCTCTATGCCAAGGATGCTTATTACTATGTTGTCCATAAGGGATCTGTCCAATGGTCAAATAATGGTATGTTCGTACGATTCTCCATTGTGAATGATTTTTGGAATGTGAAATTTATAACTTCAGGTTTTGTTTTGCTATCTTCAGCTCCACACCACATTGGTCAACAAGGGACTGAATGGAAGCCTTAGATCCACTTAGCAATTTCAAATAAAATCAGAATTTCCTCGGGTTCTCTGCCAGGTCTTTTCCTAGGGTGTGATGGTGGAAGTTGTTGTATGCCTCATGCATACATCTTTTCACAGACGCCTGAATCTCTTCTAACCTTCGCATGCCGTCATTTGTGCCTTCCCTTTTGAACCAAACTGCAACAGCCTCTGCTTCCTCAGTATCCTCCAAATCTCATTGTTAAGCCATGGTGGGTCTTTTCCATCCTTTATCCACTTAAATCTATTTATCCACTGAACTCTCCACACCATGATTCACAATCTGCTTAAACTTTGCCCATAATTCCTCTACCTCCATCTGACTGAAACTATGTGGTGCCAGTTCAGTTCAGTGAGATGCTAATAACTGATCATCTGTTCTATCTAGCAGAAACACTATCCCAGCCTTCTAACTGATTTGTTAACTTTTGTCGTCATCATTGCTATAGTGATATCATGATCACTAATCCCGATTTCTATACTGACATTTTCAGTAAGGTCTGGCCAATTTGTAGCCAAAATGCCTTAGATATTTCCATTGCCTGTGGGCTGCTGAGCTAGCTGCTCAAGACAGTTTTCAGAAAACATGTTCAAAAGTATTTTGCATGACTGTCCCCCACCCCCGACCATGAATCCATAGACTTCCCTATCTATACTCAATAGGTTAAAAAAACTCAATAGGTTAAAAAGTCACCTCCAATTAGTACTGCATGATCTAGGTATTTACCCATTATTGCCCCTAAACTGTCTTTGAATGACTCTAGAATTGTTACAGCAGAATCGAGTAGACGGTAAAAATATCCAACAATTAACTTGGTTTCACTTACAACTGTTATACGCAACTAGACAACTTCACTGTCACACTCAACCTCAACCTCACTAGAGACAATATTTTTGTCAACTGCAATAAACACTCTCCCTCCTATGGCTTCTAATCTGTCTTTCCTTACACGTTCTATAACCTGCTAAAAATGTCAGAGCATTCCACTATGGGTTTCAGCCAGCTCTCGGTCCCAAGAAAAATTTGAGCGTGAGAGCTTTCCTGGAGGGCTGTAAATCTGGGAGCTTGATTATGAGTACTTTGACAGTTTACTGATAAAATTGTAATAGTTGAAGAGTCTTTATTCCGGAACACCACTTGACTTGCCCATATTAAGATATAAATTATGCTACTGGTGCTGTCTGACTCAAGAAAGGGTTCTATCTCCAAGATCATGAACACAGCTGCATCTCCTTAAAAATAGTTTTTAAGCACAGGTGACTAAACATCCTAGTGTAATCAAGTTATTTGATGGAAATGTAGGTTGCCTGAAAGTCCCACAATGTTGAACAAAATTGAATGAAACTGTTATTTACATTGAACTTAAGAATAAAACTACTACTACTACTACTACTAGATCTTCATTTAAAGTCATATTTTCTTTTTGTCAGTTACACACAATGGAAAATACAAATTAATTTATTTGACCACAGACAAATTTAAAAACAATATTTAGCACCTCAAAAAACATAACTGCTAAGAAAAGCAAAGAAAAATATAGCTGCATAAAAGTAAGGGGGCAGAGCACATATTACAAAGATGTGGAAGCAATGAACATACAGTAAACAAATGATCTGATGAAAACTAGTGATGTAACAGCAACTGCAAGATCAGGATTACAAAGAGCTTGATTTCTGATAAATTAATTAATTCATTCATTTGTTCAAAATAAAAAGCACAGATAATGAATATAAGAAAATGAAGCAACACTCAAAGTGAATATCAGAAAGCAGTGAAGTATAACATCCAGCAGAGATCTGTATTGAACACAGACATAATAGCAGGGTGGATGGTGGAAAAGATAATAATCATAGTTGAAAGATAACAATGACACATCAAATAGAAATTAAGAACAAACCAATATGAGAGGAAAAAACAAAAATGAAAGATTTGGCTCACTTCACATTCCTGAGAGTACGTATTAGTTCTGTAACATATAGCGTACAGAAGAAAGAGAGGGGATGAAAAGAAAAATTAGTAAAAATAAAGAGAAGACAGAAAAATGGAAAACCACATAGCTAAGAGGCAGACTGAAAAAATTACAAAAAAAATGTCTTCAGGACACTAACTTCGTTGTGTGACAAGAATAATGTCCGTAAAACAATGTATTTTAGAAATGAGTGCAGAAAGAAATGTTGAGATGCATCATGTAGCTTCAAATATTATATGCTGAGGCAGTTTTTTCTGTTTTAGTCACTTGAATGTATCAAGTATTTAGATTTTGAGGGTTCAACTCAAGCACACAATACCATTCCTCTGCTCCGAGCTGTGACGTCACGCGTATACAATGTGAACCATGTAAGCATCCAGAGATTAAACTTTATCTATGGTTGCCTTAGTACCTGGCATTAGCTGAGGTCCCTATTTACATTAAGTGTTTATTATTTCTGTAATTGATTGTTATTTTTAACTGTAAGTAAACAATTTGTTGTTTCAGTAATTTAAATTTTGTTCAGTGTAGTAATTCCTTGTGTTAGGTATATACAGGCCTATATCTTTCCAAGGCCTCTGCTGGAACTAATCTTATCTCAAAACAGGCAAAAAATGAAGTGGGTATCAGATGCTAAGAGAGTGGAAAAAGGAGTCCTACAGGGCAGTGTTCTTGGTCCCCTATTATTCTCGATCTATATAAATACTAACAAAGAGATAGAGGGGCTGGCCAGTACTTACCTCAGCTCAGTACAGCTGATAGATACACAAAACAGAACAGAAAATTTACAGTGTGTGTGTGTGTTGGGGTTTATGGGCGCTCAACATCGAGGTCATCAGCGCCCTGACACACATGAAAAGGAACGAATGTGGAGAGACCTAATAAAACTGAAAAAACACACTCAAGGAAAGCAGAAAAAGAGGGAAAATACTACAGAAGAATGTAAAACCTAAGGAAAGGGAAAATATAGCAACAAGAATGACACAGGAAATTGTCATTGGCTGGCCACTTACATAAAATATGGGCGAGCTTGTCACACAGTGAGCAAATTAAAATCCTCTCCCTAAAATCTTTGTAAAAACGGTTGACATGGCACAGAACTTTAAAACTTTATCCACATTCGTCCGAGTGTTGCCTAAAAGAGTTGGCAGGTCCGCTGGCAAGTCAGCCGCGGCCCGCTGGTCAGAAAATAAAACGCAATCCAGTAAAACGTGGCGCACAGTGACCTGGACGCCGCAAGCACCACACAATGGAGGGTCTTCTCGCCGGAGCAGGAAGCCATGCGTCATAGGGCTGTGGCCTATTCGAAGCCGAGTGAGGAGAACCTCGTCCCGTCGATGGGGCTGAAAGGAAGTACACCACACACGCGTTGTGGGCTTGACTAGACGGAGCTTATTGTCAGTCACTTCCAGCCACTCGTCCTCCCACCGACACATGACTCGGGAGCTCAACAGCGAGGTGAGTGCGTGCACGGGGATAGCACATTGTGATACGTGTGGATCAAGACACGCCGCCTTGGCTGCGAGATCTGCCCTTTCATTCCCAGCAATGCCAACATGCCCCGGAACCCAGCAGAAAGCTACAACCTTCCCCAGTCGCTGTAGTCGGAGGAGGGCATCCTGGATGGTTTGGACTACTTTATCTGCCGGATACAAATGGTGCAATGATTGAAGGGCACTGAGGGAATCGGAACAGACAAGAAATTTAGGAGAGGAAGAACGTCTCATCTGCTCCAGCGCCCGCAAGATCGCAGACAATTCTGCATCAAAGACCGTAAAAGTCTGAGGCAGTCGGACCTTAAGGACACGATCCGGAAAAACAACTGAGCAACCAACGGAATCCCCTTGTTTCGACCCATCCGTAAAAACCGCTACATAGTCGTGGTGCTCAGATAAAACAGCAGAAAATGCTGCATGAAAAACGATGGCAGGAGTGCAACCTCTCTTGTACTGCAATAAATCTAAAATCACTCTGGGCCTCTTCAGTAACCAGGGTGGCAGGCGGTTAAAACCCTGGATTTGGGGTTGTACAGACTCCACACCGAGCGACTCTAGAACACGTTGCACACGGATCCCAAATGGCAACGTAGCCCGGGGACGGTGGGAAAAAAGGCGGTCCAGAGGTGGATGGGCAACAAGGCGGTGAGCAGGCGAGCTGGGAACCGCAAGAAACTTACAAGCCTGGCGCACCAGAAGGAGCAGCCGCCGGATGGTAAGTGGCGGCTCGCCAGCCTCAGCACAGAGACTGGGTATGGGACTGGTCCGATAAGCACCCGTGGCCAGTCGAATCCCAGCATGGTGGACAGCGTCAAGGATCCGCAAATAAGACTGCCTCGCTGACCCATATACTGTGCACCCATAGTCCAGCCGTGAACGCACGAAAGCCCGATAAAACTGAAGGAGACGCGCCCTGTCCGCTCCCCAAGACCTGTGGCTGAGGCACTTGAGGATGTTCAGTGCCTTCAGGGATCTGGCTTTCAAGTCACGTAGGTGTGGCAGCCATGACAACCTGGAGTCAAAAATTAGGCCCAGAAACCGCACTGCGTCTCTAAAATGTAGGACAGCATCCCCCAAATGCAAGGCAGGCAAAGTAAAAAGACGACGAGAACGATTAAAATGAACACCAACACACTTATCGGCAGAAAACCGAAAACCTGTCTTTGCAGCCCACTCCTCTAACCGCCGCACTGTTAGCTGCAACTGACGGCTCACGGTTGCAACACTGGAGGAGGAACAGAAAACAGCAAAGTCGTCCACAAACAAGGAGCACTGTACCGGACTCCTCACTGTAGACGTTATACTGTTGATGGCTATGGCAAAGAGGGTAACGCTTAAAACACTGCCCTGGGGGACACCGTTCTCTTGCTCAAAGCGATCAGACAGCGTGTTACCAACGCGGGTCCGAAAAAACCGCTGAGACAGGAAAGACCGAATGAAAATGGGGAGGCGGCCACGAAAGCCCCATTGATGCAGTTGTGCAAGAATACAGTGTCTCCAAGCAGTATCATATGCCTTACTGATATCAAAGAAGATACCGATACAGTGATGCTGACGGAGGAAAGCCTGCTGAATAGCCGCCTCGAGGAGTGTCAGGTTGTCGACTGTGGACCGAAATTTTCGGAATCCACACTGAAAGCGGCTAAGGAGCTGCCTGGTCTCTAGCAGCCAGACCAGACGACGGTTAACCATCCGTTCCAGGGTCTTTCCGACACAGCTTGTCAAGGCGATACTACGATAACTACTGGGACATGTGCGGTCCTTTCCTGGTTTGAGGAGAGGGATGAGGATTGCCTCCCTCCACGAGGTGGGGAACACTCCTGTCTGCCATATGAGATTAAAACATTCGAGGAGGATTTCCTTTGACACCGCTGGCAGATGGCGAAGCATGGAGTACCGGATGCGGTCGTAACCTGGGGCAGTGTCAGAAGTCGCAGTAAGTGCCGATTCAAGTTCCCACATGGAGAAAGGGGAGTTGTAGGCCTCAGAACTGTTCGACCGAAAGTCCAACTTCGCTCGTTCGACAGTCGCACGGTAGCGACGAAATGCTGGATCCTGGGTTGCAGTGGCAGTACTTTGTGCAAAATGCTCTGCCAGCGTCTGAGCAATGGCGCTGGGTGTTGTTTGGAGGCATCCCTGGTTCAGGACTGCAGCTATTGGTAGACGGCTGCGTTTACCGGAAATCCTCCGGATGGCTTCCCATACTTTTGTGGAACAAGTGGAACGGTTTATGGAGTCCAGGAACTCCTGCCATGACCTTTTCTTGCTCTCTTTAATGACACGGCGCGCCCTGGCTCTCGCGATGCGAAAGGCGGTAAGATTGACTGCTGTTGGGCGGCATTTAAATCGGCGAAGAGCCGCACGCCTGTCCCGGATGGCTGAACGGCACTCTTCCGTCCACCAAGGCACAAGGCGCCGCTTAGGAGGGCCAGAAGACTGTGGTATGGACAGGTCAGCAGCATGATGGATCACAAGTGTGATGTGATCCACCCATTCCTGTACGCTGTTGTGGCGTTCAAAGACAGCCAATCGAGTGAACAGAGGCCAGTTAGCCCTGCCAATCATCCACGATGGCGGCCTCTGCTCCAGCAATACACCATCCAGGAGATGAATGCGGATGGGGAAGTGATCGCTGGAATGAAGGTCGTCAATGACCTCCCAGTGAACAGAGTCGGTGAGGGCGGGAGAGCAGAAAGATAGGTCAATGGCTGAGAATGACCCAGTAGCAGCAGAGAAATGAGTTGGAGTACCTGTGTTGAGGATGCACAACACTTGAGATGTTAGGAGGCTCTCCAAAATTCGACCTCGAGTGCAAAGAGAAGTGGAGCCCCACAGCACATGATGGGCATTGAAGTCTCCCAGGAGGAGAAAGGGGCGGGGGAGTTGTTCGATAAGACCTGTGAGAGCGTCTAAGGTCATTGCATCCAGAGGGGGTAAATAAAGGGAGCAAACAGTAAGCCTTCGACGGGAATGAATTTCAACTGCAACTGCTTGCAGGTCAGTATCCAGGGGGAGAGCAGAGGAGTGGTGGTCATTATTGACAAACACGGCGACTCCGCCTTTGGCTCTGTCTCCAGTCAGGTCATCTTTACGATACAACGTATAGCCCCTGAGTACAGGAGCATCAGATTGTTTTAGATGTGTTTCCTGTAAACACAAGCACAGGGGGCGTTGCCGTGCTAGGAGGTGCAGTTCCTCCACATGTGCCCGGAATCCATTCATGTTCCACTGTATAATGGGAGCCATTGATCAGGGTGGGAGTACCTTCATTCTCACTTTCTGTCGGGGAGGAGAGCCCACAACAGGTGGAGGCTCAGGTTTGGGGCGAGATGATTGCCCCAGTCTGACATCAACCTCCATCGCCTCTGAAGAGGAGTCGAGAGAGACGTCAGAAAGAATGACGTCAACATCAGCAGACTGTAGAACTTCAGTCTCCTTGAGCGGTCGAGTCTTCACCTTTGGTTTGGGCTTCGATTTTCGGGCCTGAGGTGGCAGTGGAGCCAAAACCTCAGAAGCAGTAGGGGGTGTAGCAGCGCTGGGCATTGCACAAGATTGGACCTGGGAAGGGGCAGGAAGTTCCACGACGTCACCTACCACGGCCTGGTCAGAAGGCCGGGGAGGAGCAGCAGGCTTCACAGGAACAGCAGCAGCACACGTACATTGACAAACGCAGGTGCTAGTGCTGACAGTAGCAACCTCCGTTTGTGTAGCGGCATCAGTTTTCAAGACTGGCTGTTTCAGAACGGAAGAAAAGGAAGCAGCGAACGTGGGCGGCTGCAGGGACTTGTAAATTTTCTTTGCCTCACCGTACGGGATGCGTTTGGTGGTTTTAAGTTCCTGGATCTTCCGTTCCTCAAGGAAAACTCTACATTCCCTACTCCACACAGGGTGATCCCCAGAGCAGTTGACACACTTGGGAGGAGAGGAGCAACCAACTCCCTCATGGGCAGCTTTACCACAGTTCCCACAAGTGGCTTCCCCTTTACAGCCGAGAGTAGTGTGTCCAAAGCGTTGGCATTTAAAACACCGCATGGGGTTGGGGTAATAAGGCCGTACACTGAGACGCAGGAAACCTGCCTTCACATGCTCGGGCAATTTGGTGCTGTTAAACGTAAGGATGAACGAGTCAGATTTCAGGAGAGCACCATCCACCCGTTTCATAACGTGTTGCACGTCGACAATTCCTTCCCGGGACCATTCAGCCTTCAGTTCGTCTAGGGGAATATCAACGAGATCTCTGCAAGTCACAACACCCTTGCTGTAGTTCAAGGTGTTGTGAAATTCAGTCTCAATCGCAAACTCCCCAAGAAATTGTGCCTTCTGAAGGTTCTGGACTTGCTGGAAGCTAGATGTTTCAACCAACAAGGTGCCATTTCGCAAGCGCTTTACAGATTTTAATGTACCAGCAATACCTTCTAAGCCTTTCTGGATGTAAAATGGCGAAACTTTTTCGAAACTCCCATCTTTTCTTTTAATTATAAGAAACACATTCTGCGAAGCAGCATGCATTCTGTTACTACCTGAATCAGGAGGACTGGCTACACGAGCCCTCTTGTGAGATTGGGTGTTAGAACCTACCAGCGGCCCACCCTTTCCGCTGGGAGGAGAAGAAGAAAACTTCGAGGGTTCCATCTCGGTCCCACGAGCAGCTAGGGAACTAGGAGTCCACCTAGACAGAGCCCCGCGTGCCTAGGTAAGCCTTATACAACTGAGGTGCGGCAGGCTCCCCAGAGGTTGCCCGCTAACGACTGTTCCACCTCAACAGCCATGCATCTCATCGGCGCGCAGCACACCTTGAGATTGAGGGGTTTTTTAGAGAGGTTTATTCCGTCCTCGCGATCCGGGCGGTCAAGCCAAGATCCCCATTCCCTGAGACACACAACGTTCCACCGCCGCGCCACACGGTGGTCGCTGAAGTATGCTCAGAGCTTACGGTGACAGGGGACTGGCGGCGCTTACCAGTCCCCAGCTCAGGAACCCCGGGGTCGCCAAGCCCGTACCCAGCAAATGAATGCTGAGCCCCTGGGGGGAGAAAATTTACATTCCTAGCTTTCGGAACTTTGTTCCTTCATCAGGGGGGAGAGAGAGCAAAAAAGGGAAGAAGGGAAAGTGGATATAGTTACTCACAACCCAGGTTATGAAGCAACAGGGAAAGGTAAATGGAGGGAAGCAAGGATGGAGGCATGGTTGTCAGAGGGCTTCCCTCTGTCATCCTTGCTTCCCTCCCTGTTTACCTTTCCCTGTTGCTTCATAACCTGGGTTGTGAGTAACTGAATCCACTTTCCACCTTCCCTTCTTCCCTTCTCCCCCCCCCCCCCTCCCCCAAATGAAGGAACAAAGTTCCGACAGCTAGGAATGTAAATCTTCTGTTCTGTTTTTTGTTTCTATTGACTGTACTGAGCTGAGGTAAGTACTGGCCAGCCCCTCTATCTCTTTGTTAGTATTTGTTTCACATCTTTATATGAGATTTTCCATTAATCATTTTGTCTATATAAATGACATTAAAAGCCCCAACAGTTCATCCAAAATTATGTTATTTGCAGATGATATAACCATAATTATAAGCGAGGACAGAGAATCCTTATCCACTACAGATGAGAAGCTCTGAAGTGTGTGTAGCAATGGTTTCATGCTAGTAAGTGCACACTGAATTCAAATAAAACAAATTACATACAGTACAGTAAAGCAAATGAGGATGATGATCTTCATTTATTATTGAGTGACCATGATCTAGAGAAAGCACTGTCTACAAAATTTTTGTTCACACACATTGATCATGACTTGAGCTGGAAAGACTGTGTCATATACATACCCAAAAAAACTCAACACTGCATATTTTGCACTAAGAATAATTTCTGGGTTAGGTTAGGTTAGTAGTGTTTAACGTCCCGTCGACAACGAGGTCATTAGAGACGGAGTGCAAGCTCTGTTTAGGGAAGGATGGGGAAGGAAATCGGCCGTGCCCTTTCAAAGGAACCATCCCGGCATTTGCCTGAAACGATTTAAGGAAATCACGGAAAACCTAAATCAGGATGGCCGGAGACGGGATTGAACCGTCGTCCTCCCGAATGCGAGTCCAGTGTGCTAACCACTGCGCCACCTCGCTCGGTGATAATTTCTGGAGTTTTCATCACAGAATATGCAAGATTAGTGTAATTTCCTTATTTCCATTCTATTGTATCTTATAGAATAATGTTCTGAGGTATAACAAAATCTCACTAGACAGACATTTTTAAATTATGGAAAATAGTCATTAGAATTATTACACGCAGCTTTCCACAAACACGCTGCAAGCTCTTATTCACACAGTTAAAAATACTTACAGTATCATGTTTTTATATATTCAAAAGGACCATTGACCTTGCTGCTTGGTCCCCTCCCCCAAATCAACCAACCCTATCCAAAAGTTTACTGTATACAAGAACACATTTAGTAGTTTATGTATGAATTCAGATTTATGTAATTACAATACACATATATGCATGTAGAAAGAGCTAGAGAAACATGAACTCATAAACATATGAGCCATTATTGAAAAAAAGCTGTATAATGCTCTGCCAATTTGTATCAAGGGAATTGAAGTTGAGAGAAAATTTAAGTCAGAATCAAAAAATTACCTGTTAAATAAAGATTTTTATAAAAAAGATGAATATTTTGAATCCCTGAATTACTAACAGACACTTGTATTCTTCATTGTCATTCAGTCATGCTGTTATCGAAAATTTAATATCTTGTTTGTATATTCTTTTAACTGTAGATGTGATAAATGTGTTCCTCGAATTACTAACAGACACTTGTATTCTTCATTGTCATTCAGTCATGCTGTCATCGAAAATTTAATATCTTGTTTGTATATTCTTTTAACTGTAGATGTGATAAATGTGTTCCTCAACGTGTACTGCACATATGTCAAAATCATCAGAGAGCATGTATGAGGCCAATGCATTAGTTCATTGTGAAATTTCTTAATACGTTGTAAATTTTAATTTTAAATTCATTATATGTTAATTTTATATGTATTACTGTGTAGAACTGTTCTGTGCACATGCTGTACGGTGTTATGACTACTCCTATATCAATATGCTAATCAATATGCCAACAAACTTAACCAAACTAAACATGTATCCACTCTTTTATGTTGTCTGTAGTATAAGGTTGATTAGATGGTTGTTTGATTTTGATTGAGCTGTTTTTCCTTGTGTATCAAAGATTAGAAAAGTCATTTTCAACAGTCTAATGTTGGGGAGCTGGTTGCAGGACCTTGAATCCACTACTAAGTTTCTGCAAAAGTGGCTGTTACTGGGGCACTGTAAATGCCACATATGTGGTAATGATATGAAACTGACTAGGTGTCCTCTCAACAATCTTCCAATAGCTACATGTAGTAGTCCATCAGATGTGGATCGTGGTTTGAGATATTGAGACTCAGTCCATAAGTTACTATTATGTTGTTGACGCACTATTTTTGTTATGAGTAATCTGTTAAGCATACCAAGCATGAATATGGGGTTTGTGAAAGGACAGTAGTTGATGCATTTTCATTCTATAGAGGTGAGTGTGGGGAATTTATACGGTATACTTGATAATCAGGGGGCTGGGGGTAATAGTTCAAGTAGATGAGTGGACATTTTGGATGAGGAAGATTGATTGGGGGCACAAAGTAGTTGGTCTTTGGGTTTTTGGGGCAGTTGTTTCTGGTGGAGTATTCTGATAATTTAGTTTTCTGGGTGGTTGAAAATGATAGCAAGAGGGTTTTGAATTTTTTAATGGTGTATGTAGCAGAGGGGGTACCATTAAGCCTGACATGTATGCTTCATATCAGGGGGTTGGGTAGTAGCAGATATAATCAATTGGTTGTGGATGATAACACTGAATTGAAAGACTATGAGACTGGGGCCTGTATAAATACTAAAATACTGCTGAGGGATATATGGAAGATCAGAGGGGGGGGGGGGGGGGGGGAGAGAGGAGAAAGGCATTATCCTATTCTACAGGCTACGTCAATGAGTACTGTTGGTGAAAAAGTATGAAAAGTGTTCTGTAGAGTAGCATGGAGAGCTGCATCAAACCAGTCTCTGAACTGGAGACAACAACAACAACAGGGGTAAAGTATTTTTCATATTTTATGTAGCTGGGAAAAATGTAAGTGCTCTGGATTGTTAGTGAAATGGGAGTGGGTGGCCGGATTTATTTCTTTCTGGCTAGTGGGGTGGGGTGGGTTGGTAGGGTTGTAATGCAATGAAGTTTTTCTTGGAAGCTTAGGACAGGGATGGGAGGTTGGGATGGGGGTTGTTTCATATATAACAGTGTGTTCTGTTGATTGTGATGCGTCTTCTTATTGTCTGGGTGTTTCTAAATTGGTTTGTCAAATGTGTTATTTTGGTATTGTTCACTGTTTGTTCCTTGTGTTTGTGCTGTACATATTTGTGAGGTTCTATCTTTTCTTCATGTGGAATTTAATCAGGTTTTTTTTACCTATATTGTCAGTGTTTTAAGTTGTGTTACACGGCACAACTCAGGTTGTAGATGTGGTGTTTCATCACTTTTTCGTGATTTTTCACTATATCTTGTTTTTGTCTTTTTTGCGCTTTGTATTTGACTATTTGCATGATTTTTTGCTCACTGCCCAAAACCACCATTTGCCTTGGGTGCATTATTGTACTTCATGATCATATTTTGGTATCAAGGAAATGGTTATGAGTATTCATCACAATTTTGAAATCTGGTATGTGTTGCATTTTGGGGTGTGGTATGACATCACTGGTCAAAGATGACTGGCAGCATCATATGCCTTAATTTATCCACTTTGAGTTAAGTGCAGTGGTGCAATAGATAAAACATATCATCTTTAATTGCAAATAATAGCGATATTATGATGGTCCAAATGTATGGAATAGAAGCCATGATTAGTAAACATGTTTACGACTGGTTCAAATGCTGCTCGAATGAAAACGGAAATGGATCAACCACAAACAAGCATGACAATTGACAACACCGAATACATAAGACACATTATTACACAAAACTGTTAACTGTCTTTGATAGTGCTCCTGGATAAATTATAGGTGAGTAAGAAAATGTCACAATATTTCTGAGTGCAGAGATACACTGATAAGCCAAAACATTATGACCACTTGTGTTATATCTTATTTGTCCATCTTTTGAACAAAATACATCATGGATTCTGCATATCAGGGATCCGACAGTTTGTTGGTAGGTTTGTGAAGGTATGTGGCATCAGATGTCTATGCACAGGACATGTAATTCATGTAAATAATGGACCATTGATTTGTGTATGCAGTGACAGTGCTCGATAGTGACCCAAATGGGTTCCATAGGATTTAGATCAGGCGAATTTGGTGTCGCCGAGACATCAACTTAAGTTCACTATAATGCTCCCCAAACCACTGTAGCACTGTTCTCACTCTGAGACACTGACAGTTATACCGCTGAAAGATGACACTGCCATTGGGGAATACATCAAACATGAAGGGAGGCAGGTGGTTCGCAGCTGTCAATTTGTCTTCCATTACTACCACATGCCCCATACAAGCAGAAGAGAATGTCTCCTGTAGCATAATACTGCTCTCAACAGCCTGCGTCCGTGGCGTGCCACATGTTTCAAGCTGCCGTTCACTTCGATAATAGTGTTTGTGGTTACGACCATCGACCCAGTGTGGCAAAAATGTGATTCACCCAAAGTGCCAACATATTTCCATTGATTGACAGTGAAATTCCGATGGTCTTTACTGCAATCATAACTGATGATGATGATGTTGGGTCAACACGTCTGCTGCGGAGCTCCATGTTAAAACAATGGTGCGCTCCAGAAAATTCATGCATCCAACAGCATTGTGCTCTTCTGGCAGAGATGCCACGGATCACCATCTATCCTACTTTACAGAGCAGCCAAGCACCCAAACCCCCCATTCTGTGAAGAGTTGTGGAATCCCACCTTTGAGCACCTAGTGGTAGTTTCACTGTCATTCTACCTCTTTCCATAGATGCCCAAGACAGTAGCACGTGAACATCTCTTTTTAAGATACTTGTTCACAGACTCTGTGTAATAATAATCCACCTTCTGACAAAATAACTTAATGGATTTCTCCATTTGCATCCCGCATCTTCACCAGGGTGATCCCCCATCCATGTCTGCTCCACTAACTTTCTTCTGTTACTGCATCACATGCCCACAACGCCACCAGAGTGCATCCAACATCACGGTGAGCTGTGGTCTTGACGTTTTTGGCTTGTCAGTGTAATTCGTTCTCGATTTACACCACAAGACGTCAATTTGGCTGAAAACTGCTGGAGACTTCATTGAGAGGTGCAAGCACAATGCATCTTTTCTCCAAATCACTGCAGGAATGATTCCTGGTACTACCAATATCTGGTGTAGTGATGGAGCATAAAGACTTGAATTATATAAACTGAATTCAAAAGAAGCCTTTGCTGACAGTTTCTAGCAGATTTATTAACATAAACAAAAGTTTACTTTGAAGATAAAGTCAGGTACTCTGTTTTCTTTGTTTTACCAAATGACTTACTGAACTTCCTAGGTGCATAGATGATTCTGTGATGAAGTTACAAACTTTCAGGGATGGTGGACAAGGGTAAATACATCAATTTGAGATAAGGGACCTAGGCCTGGAAACAACCAAGTCAAAAGTTTTAAACAAAAACCATTCAGAAACCTCTGACAGTGGAATACATGTACAAGTACTGTTGTTGCTAAGACTGCAGGCTAGGCAATTTTAAGAGGAAACATGAAAAAAGTCTATTTAACGTGGGGTTTAAAATGTGTATCGTAAGAGCTATGAGCACTTGTTCATCTTCGATATTGTGAAACACATCTCTTCTACTGAACAACAACACACAGCTCTTAAGCTGCGCATTTTAGACCCCTGTTTACTACAATTTTTTTTTTTTTCTCTTGTTTTGGTCAATATTATCACCTTTGACAGTTGGCTACTCTACAATATTAGCCACAGAAGTACCAGTACAAGTATTCCACAGTAAGAGGTATCAGAACAATTTTTGCTTATAACTTTTGATTTGGTCATTCTGGACCAGAGTCCCTTACCTCAAAGTTATGCATTTATGCTTGTCCACTATAAGTGAAAGTTAGTATTATCATGGAATCATCCTGTATAGGAAATAGTAAGCAGCCATAAAACAAACATTTAATTTGTCAAGATAGTTTTTTGATGTTATACAATCTTTATATTAATCACAGTAGGTTTCACATTTGATTAGCGTGCACAGAAATCCCATCCACACCCAAAAAATGGCACATGATGGTGGCAAATGACATTCTATCTAGTTGATAAGGAGTTTAAATATTTCATCATAAATCCAAAGATCAAAACTTGTCATCTCCCAATTACAGGCCACTGCCAATACATCATTCCTCTTTCCAGCTCCACACAATATCCAATCCCATCTTCAAATGGGCTCTGCTTTCCAACTAGGAGTGTGCACTCACATGTACCCGACATACCTACAATATCCTTAATACCCAAATCCTTTCCTTAGAGTCTTCCATAGCCTTTCTAGCCTTCTGATCACTATAAATCCAACCTTTATCCTTCCTTTGGCAGACCCCACTTATCAATTACACTTCTTAGCCCACCATTATTCCCTCCTTCCCCCCCCCCCCCCCCCCCAACAGCTCACTCCGACACACTGTTCCATCGTTCTTGTCCTTCACTCTCCTGTCCTCCTCCACTAACCTCACTGCACTTATTGGGAGCTTACATCAATGGACTTGCCAGAAACAGCATTTTCAGCTCCACCATAGCACCAGTCTCACCATTGCCATCTGTTCCTTTTTCTTAAGATACAGCAAATATTTCCTCCTATTACTTTGTTTATTTTAATTGTAAAGAAACTGTATGTACTTTCATTCCTTTCACATGAGTGAAGGACAAAAACATGGCTGTTATCTTCATCACCATTATGTAATGGGCTGGCATGAAAGGTTCATTGGCAGAAGGTGCTTCCTGTTTAGACAGCAAGCGTTTACATTAGGGTAGTAGAATTTCCTCCTCGACCTATCACAGAGTTGCAGTGATCTTAATAGGTCGCTCTACTAATTTATACACACAGTAATACCCCCCCCCCCCCTGCCAAATCCCATGGTCGTCACCATTTGTTCGGAATCTGTGAATTCGGGAACAATGATGTGCCCTGTAATTGGCAGTGTAACAGTAATAGTTTGGAGAAATGTAGTGCTCCAATCATAAAGCCATATAAGAAGTTATTAAATAGTAAGGCATTAATATGAAAACATACTAATCGAGGAGAAACTTGCATCTAAAGCGACACACACACACACACACATATATATATATATATATATATATATATATATATATATATATATATATATATCACTGTTTGACATAGGCTAAATATAAGCATCTGTTTCCTTGGGAAACGGCAATTGAGAGGCCTTAAATTATTCTAAATTTGTTTAAGAGCGTCTCTTCATGAGAAATCAATAAAACTTTTTTACTCCTAAGTCTTTTCGTAAAATTAAATTAGAAAACAGCAAATTGGATTGATAAATCTGTGTATCAGGCATCTAAACATTTGGCACAATGAAGAGAAGAAACAAAAATTAGAGCGTCCTTAGGTATATGAGGACGCACAATATATTGCATCAAATGTGAATCAGAAAATATGCTATGTTGCTCCTAATATAGGAAAGCAGTGGCGGTGCAGATATCAGGATGAAAACAGTGCGTGCACTTATTCAAGAAATGAACGTATATTCGTTAATGAAAGGATTTGTACACAATTATCAACGAGACATTTGTGCCGGTCGAAATATGTAACGCAAAATTATGATTCATTGCAGAAAAACAATGTAAAGACGTGCATTTTCGTCTGTCATGACAGGCAAGGGATTACATCTGTTTCAATTACTTGTGACTCTCGCTTGAAGGCCCAACTTTATTGCTCCTCCGACAGCATGAACAGTTTCCCATGTTATACGGCGAGCGTGAGGACGCATCTGGGTTAACTTTAAACCATAAAAACAAGAATATGAACCACATACACACGTCTCACAACACATTCAACAGCTCTTCGTCCGCCATAACATAAACAATGTCACCGCCTACTATATTGCATGTATCGCTATCGCAGCATACTCACACGTGTTTTGCAGTGCCAAAAACGAAACAGAAGAATTTTCGGAATGGTAACTACCTGTATTGCATGAAAAGGAAAAATGAAATGGCGATTTAGAAAAGATCGCAGACTCTTTACTAAATACATGCAGTCCTTCAAACACTTCTGTAATGTAAAAAAATTCGATCGTAAAGCAAATCCAGTCCACAATCATAAATTTTGTTTTACTATCTGTGACGCGTTACAAGTTTCTGAAAAGCTTGCTATAACACACTTCCAACATTTACTATTCTCCTGTAAAGTAATTTCATTTTCATTGGGTCGGAAATCATTACCAGAAGAGCGACTGATAATTTCCGATAGCTTATACGCAGAACCAGTCCTAAAAATGTTTTACTCGATTATGTCGTTAGCACAAAATTGTTTCGTAAGAAGATTGCAGCCTCAACTCAAAAAGATTACATTATTTGCTGAGTCACCAGGCCTTCTTGGAGAAAGCCACTTTTTCTCCAACACTTATAACTTATTCTTCTTTTTGGCTTGTATTTTAGTTTTGGAAAGCAACTTATCTCAATATTGAGGTGACTGTTAAGCGTTTATATAATTACGCAGGAAACCATGGTCATACATTACGCCCGCTAAACGACTTGACTGAGCTTTCCTCTCAATCACCCCGTACACTGATCTACCGTCTAACCCAGATTAATTTCAGTGCAGATCTTCCGCGCTCTTGCGGTCGTTCCGCGAAAGTAGTGACATCTTACGGTCATTATCAGAACCAAGTTGCGCAGTAGGGCACAGATGGCTTGAATGTCTACGGACTCGTAAATCAATGTAGGCAGTCAGCTAAACATGGCTGAGGAGTTGATGGTAGTGCTACGGAGGAGTGATTCTTGTGGTTTAGGTTTTTCACTTTTAGGCACAGCTGGATTACCACCTATAATTTATGACATCATTGAAAACTCCCCCGCTGCAGAGAGTGGTGAGGTATGCTCTACAACTAATTTCACTCAGTAAATAAACTTGTGTGCATGTGGTGGCGTTCATAACAGCCTATGCTTGACATTTGTGTTTTGGATTGGAATTACCGCATTGACAGGTCTTGCCAAAATGTAAATACAGGGAACTGCTAAGCATTATTTCGTATGATAATGAGTCGATGTCTGTTGTTCAGAGTGAGCCGCTGCGTCTTGTAACATACTCTACTGGAATGTTCATTCAGAATTGTGAAATATAACCGTTACACTACTGTAACAGTGAAGTATGCTGTATAGCTATTATATTGTACGGAAAAGTAAATCATTTGATACCGAGCAATACAGGGAACTTGTTTTATCGCTGACTGTTTCAGATCTATTATTTGTTCTATGAAAGTCTCTTGTTTGTAATCATGTATGTAGACTTACTTTCTTGACATTTTATGAATTTAAAACGAAATTAGAATGATGAAACAAATATCTAACTTTCAGTATTAGATTGAATAATTTATGTTAATTTTTTTAACACTGACAGTGAAGATCAGATTGTTTGTAACGCTAGGGAATAGAACGTAATTTAACAGTAGATAACAAGCCTAATTTGATATATAAATTCACCTGTACTTCTCGTATGATTTAGTACCAGGTTATTAAATGTGTTTGCAACATACGGGTTGTTATAAGGGTGTTATAGGCAACATCCCTTGCTGACTATGGCAGCTGTTTAATTACTGGTTTAAAATGTGATGCAGTGTATGTTGTTGACATTATGTGGACGTTTTTTCAGAAGCAAAAAAGCATATAAGATAGAGCGTTGTTATAGTTTCGAACCGTCGTGTAATTGTAAGTTATATTTACAATATCGTAAAGAACCGTAAATACTTGCGACGTGTTTCCATAAAAATTTTAACCACGATATTGCGTATGTCTTTTTTTGCAGGTAGCGTAACATCGCAAAAATGTTTTATTGATACTCCAATGAAAGTTTGAAACAGTGTGTGGGACATGTTAATCCCAGTTTTGTTTTTCGTGAGTGATATTTACATACCGAATAGGCAGGTATTATTGTGCATGTGCCGAGCCGGGTGGGAGTGGCGCTCGCATACGGTTTTGGGTCTGGCCTTTTCAGTGACGATGGGCTAATTTTAGCTATCCAGGTTATAGTGTCAGTAACACTGATGCTTTATAAGCTGATTTTTAAATATTTTGAGGCAGCAACAGTAAATATATGCTCGTATTCGACTATTTCTTCATTAGTTCTAATCCAGCAATGCATCTGACCCCGGCGAAACGTGTTAGCGCAAAACAATATGCGCAACCTCGTTCTGTGTGGTTAAGAGTCCCTCAATTGTCTTTTACTAGCTTCTATAGAATTTGCCCCCAATATCGTAATTCGCGTGTAAAATAAAAGTAGATGAGTGTTTGCTCTTTGTACTAATAGCAGCGTTCTCTCTCTCTCTCTCTGTGTGTGTGTGTGTGTGTGTGTGTGTGTGTGTGTGTGTGTTTTGTTGAGAGGTGCAGACAGATTGATGAAATATGACCCAGTTGAATGCTGTAGAACAATTGTTTATCGATGTGCTTTTAACGTTTCTCTACAAATTTCTCCATCGATTGTGACAGCGTATCTAATACAATTATGTGTAGAGGTTACCATAACGAGATTATCGGTATTCATGTTCAAACTCGTGTTGCTCTAGTGCCTTGATCAAAGGCAACCACGAAGCTGGCGATGAAGGGTGCTTTTCGCGCATGGTTTGGCTACAGAAGTCTGCGGAATTTCGGCGGGAAGGGAACACCTTGCTTCCAACATCTCGTGCCACAGATGGAAACGAAGAAGAAAAGGAGGAGATAGAGAGGGGGAAATAAAACAACGGCGGCAGCATCGCAGCAGCTTGGCGCGGCGCGTCGGGCTGTAACCGGTTTGTTGCGTGCGCAGACTGCGTCGGTGCACCGGCACAGCACAGCCCATGTGATATCAGAGTAGGCTACAGCGCTGAGCGCTGCGCAAATCTGTCTGCGCTTATATGCGTCGCTCTGTCGACGCAGGCTCTCGATCAACAGGTAGAAATTACAGAAACCATGCCACTTGCTGCCAAACTAGTGAACAAAATTTTGATAATACACCATCTATCCAGCAACGATAATTTTCCGTCGTGTAGTTGAGAGCGGTCCCTGGACGAACTGTTGTCTCGCAAAGTCTGTTGCAGTATCCATTTCCACTGATCGTTACATAAAGATCTAATTTTACACTCGTGGGTGTTCACGAAACTCCCAGACTTAAGGAAAAAAATAGTCGAGTAAATGCAGAAACTATTGTGCAGCGTCAGTATTTGAAGCGCTTGGAACCGTAAGGGCCAAAAACACACCGTCGCATACTTTGAAATTGTAGCACTCATGCATGCTCTTTACGTCCATTAATCTTACGGTGAACCAGCGTTATCCGTGCTGTAGGACCACATGGTATATATCAATCAGTTGTCTCAGCACAAAGCATAGTTTCGTTGCTGTGGTGTTATCTAGGATTACCACCTAGAGGTGGACTTGGATTGGCAGTACCAAGCCACAGAACGTGCATAATGAAAATAACAAGGACCATGAAAATTATATCAAGGACTATGAAATGTTGGAACCGTATATAACTGTGTGTGTGTGTGTGTGTGTGTGTGTGTGTGTGTTATAATTTCACATTAATTACAGATTTTTCAACTGTCAAAAAGGTACTATTGTCACTAGCCTATATATTTAAATGTGAATTAACATTAATGGTAAAAATAAGCCTAAATTTTAATTAAAATTCCATGGCATAAAGTGGGTGTATAACTTTTTAAAAGGAAGTGTGGTATGTTGAGACATGGTTAAAAATCAAGTCGCACCTATGAGACTGGTGGTATGGTTTTCAGTGCCCCAAGTCGTTCATGTGTTAGGATTTATATAATCTAAGTAGGTTAAGGTGCATGATATTGAATCTTTTATTTCACAGCGCTAACTTTATCACAGCTGACATGTTTGCGTTGCAGCCTCTTGTTTCACCAATTTCAAATACGTGTAAACCTTTAATTCAAACGAAATATTACTTGACAAATCAGTGTGGTTCTGCTGCGTCTCCATTAAAATATTGGGCAAGGACGTTTTCATGAATATTGCTATATAGGTGTCAGACTGACAAGGGCAGGTGAGACTCTATGAATCTCGAAATAAATTCGCTGAATGAGAATAACCTGGCGTACTGATGTTACACGTCTTGATGACATGAAAATTTGTGCTGGACCTGGTTTCGAGTCCTGGTCCGGCACAAACTTTAATATGTCACTAACTGGTAGAACATGTGTACCAAATATACCTGACACTAAGTTATTCGAAGTCGGCGAATTTATTCCGATCTTATTTCGAATTTCATCAATGTTAATTAAAAATGTTTTTTAGGTCTGAAGATTGCATGTAATGAGTGGAATTGGTCACGATCTCTGATATAAAAAGTAGTATCCGATGATTACAATATCAGTGAGTCATAGTTGGAATCAGTAACCCCATACAAATACCTGGATGTAACAGTTTGAAGGGATATGAAATGAAATGATCAGAGCTTGTGTCTTAGCTAAAGCACGTGGTAGACAGGGGAAGATGCAATCTGCTAAGGCAGCTGCTTACTGAAAATTCGTGCGACCTATCGTAGAGTATTGCTGAAGCGTGTTGGACCCACACCAAATAAGATCTACTAGAGGTAAAACAGTGAACTATTGGCTGCTAGACCCCGAAGGACAGGTTCAGCCGCCTAATTTGAAAGGTTTTTGTGTCCTTCGCCTACCATGGTATCTTTCCTTCGCGAAGTGTGAAAGTTGTGTGTTGTAGTGTGTCTGACCAGTGTAGGTGACTAATGGATGTATTTAGTGTGGTGTTATGTTTTTGTTGGAGGATGACGACGACGACAATTGAAATGAAAGGATGAAACCCGGTGGCGGCACACAGTCTACTCCTCTCGCGTAGCATCAAGGGGCCGACGAGGTTTATGTCTGCATCTGACGGACGCGTCACCATCAGCAGTGTCCCATGTCATGAGATGTATGGAATTTAATCCAGGACATTGGCGCAAAGTCTGGTTATCAAAAACATTACGCCACCACCTCTCCTCTCATTTGCCGAAAGGCAAAGGGAAAGCAATCGACAGCAAGTGGCGTACCCAGGCATTTACCCATCCTAGTACTATAGTACTGGCATGCCCGACGTTGCTTAATTTCGTTGATCTGACGAGAACCTGTTCATTCAACGAGGCACGATCATTTTCACTTACTGGCGGTGTTGAAGGTGTATATGAGGAAGGACAATACGAATGGTCACGGATTTGATTCCCAGAAAGGAGCTGCCTATATGCTGAGGGAAAAACTCTGAATCGGCAGATACATGAATATAGACGCCACGATCCTGCAAAAGCCTGTTTATGAAGTTTTAAGAACTAATGTTAAGTGGAAAATCTTATAGTGCAGTCTCCTCATAGGGACCGCGAAGATGAGCTTAGAGCAGTTACAGAGTGCACAGAGGCGTTTAAGAAACGCCGTAATATCTGGAAGTATCCTCTGTCGTGCACTTCGTAGTGGTTTGCAGAGTATGGATGCCGTTACGTTGAATATGTATTCTCGTACTACGGGCGTAGCTTGTGACGTAAGGCAGTGGTTAGCACGTAGGACTCCCATATGCAAAGCGTGGAGCACAAATCCCCATCTGGCCATCCAGATCCGCGGATTTCGTGGTATCCCATTGTCGGTGGAAATAGAATGCCAGGATGGTTCCTTAGACCTAACACGGTTGATATCGTTTCTCATCCTTCCCAAGCCTGAGGCTATGCATGGTACATAGCGACCTACGCGTCGACAGTAATTTGAATTTGACATTTTTCCTTCTGGGCTTGGTATGAGCGTGGTTCTGAAGTGACTAGTGTACTGCGGAAAATAAGGGATGCAACTTCTTATTGGTGGCGTTTGCCGTGAGGACCATGCAGCCATCTGTCATTGTTTTAGGGATTTTTATTTAAAAAACTTCATAAATAGTTGTAAAAAGAAAGTATTATTTTTGCGAAGGAGAGCTACTATATTAGTTGGTAAGGATCGGTGAGATAATTCACTGTTGTATGAAATCAGTTTATTGGTTTGCATACAGTTTACATTCGGAAAAAAATTGATTGATATCTGATGTTTCTTTCGTGAGAAAACACTCATATCCTGCTATTATTCCATCACATTCGCAGTAAAGATTATCTTGAAAGTGTACTCGATGTAGATGGTTGGCAAATGATCGATGATTAAATCTCGCCGGCCGAAGTGGCCATGCGGTTCTAGGCACTGCAGTCTGGAACCGCGAGACCGCTACGGTCGCAGGTTCGAATCCCGCCTCGGGCATGGATGTGTGTGATGTCCTTAGGTTAGTTAGGTTTAACTAGTTCTAAGTTCTAGGGGACTAATGACCTCAGCAGTTGAGTCCCATAGTGGTCAGAGCCATTTTTTTATTAAATCTCATGCGACTTATAAATTTTTTATTTGCCATAATTGTATCTAATATTTTTATTTATCCACAATATTTTCGCCAACACTGTTGTTTACAGTACGGCCTCTGGTAATTTGAGTGTGCGGCGTCTCCTTGGATCACCATATTCGCCTGCTGACGGCGAAGTTTAATCCTTTCTCGTAGCCGTTGCGCAATTGGGGCGCGATAGAGTCGGACGTTATGGAGAACGATCTTGATAAAGTCGACAAGCAGCCGTGAGGTTCGCCATACAGAAGGATCACGTCGTTGTATTTTGCAGACTTGTACTGAACGATGTTGCTCTAACACCCACAGGCACGTGAATGAAGCTTGAACCAGAACAGAGGTAGGGTAGACGTCAAGCTACATCAGCCGATCCGACGTAATCGCACCCCACCATAACTAGCCTGTTGACTACCTGCCTAGCAAACATGTTTTCAACGAACATGGGTTCCAGCTTAAAATATTGTCTACTGAGTCCCCTCTACAAGCCCTAGAAGTTTGTAACAGGAATTTCCGAACCCCCTGTATGTAATGTAGCCGTCAGGTATGACGGCGCTTATAGAATGTTTTTAAATCAGCAGTTTTAAGCGACGCTCTTCGCAAATTCATCGACTATTCCATTATACGGATGCAATTAGCATCGTATCAGCTTAGCAATGTTTTTGAAGACATGCGTTTCAATCAGTTGGTTCACCGAGAGATCAGTGACATTAAAGCGTTGTGCTCGGGATGTAGTACGTCACTCCCATTTCTGATGTGATTCGTCGGCCGTTACGGACGAAGCAGAGCATCCGTGTTTGAACGCCGGGCTGTATTTCGCGACCGGGAGCCAGAAGCAGAAGCAGGCCACCGGGATCAGGAGGCGACCTCGCCACAACCCAGTTGCGAGCAGGATGCCTGTCTGCCCTGGCTGGCCGCTACGCCTTATTGGGAATGTATGCTTTCCTGCTGTACCGGCCGCAATGAGGGCTGTCCGGGGGTTTTTGTTTTCCCTCTCGTACTGGCATTCGGCCAACGCCATAGGCCATCCGACACACTTACCTAGTACCACTCGTTAAACGTATTGTGCAGTGAAGGAACCAAGGGGCTCTGTGGAAACTGGAGTCGCATTCGGGAGCACAGCAGATCAGACACTTCTACGGCCATCTAGAGGTACATTTACCGTGTTTTCCGTATATCGGTTGAAGCTGGAATGTTTGAATAAATGCAAAGGACATAGGCGATTTCCTTACCCAATCCATCGGTGCCCATGGTCGCAAATGACATCGTTATCGACGGTACATTAAACCCTAATCTTCTTTCCTTTATTCTGCTAAGCATTATATAGTTTGAAAGATACGAGTAAATGGCTCCTGCATGGCCTCACTAGGACAGAGAGAAATACACCGAGTGACCCACAGTCGTGGGAAGGGACTGTGTTTGTTCTGCACGAGCACTCAAAGCAGCAGTAACGCGTCAAGGCATGGACACTATGAGGTGTTGCAGTCGTTTTAGAGAGAGATTAATGCACGCGTATTGCAGCGCTACTCACGTTTGTTCACACAGAGATGGACAAAGATAATCGAAATACAAAGAGTGCTCCGTCTTCAGGCCACGAGTGGCCTACCGGGACCATCCGACCGCCGTGTCATCCTCTGAGGAGAATGCGGATAGGAGGGGCGTGGGATCAGCACACCGCTCTCCCGGTCGTTATGGTGGTATTCTTGACCGAAGCCGATACTATTCGGTCGAGTAGCTCCTCAATTGTCATCACGAGGCTAAGTGCATCCCGAAAAATGGCAACAGCGCATGGCGGCTGGATGGTCACCCATCCAAGTGCCGGCCACGCCCAACAGTGCTTAACTTCGGTGATTTCACGGGAACCGGTGTATCCACTGACGGTGTATCCAAGGCCGTTGCCGCAGGAAACACAAAGAGTACAACATATTATCATGCCTAACAAGGTGTACGAAAACCATTGGTATTCAAAACACCGTTTAGTCGTTTCGGAATGGATAAATACGGATCCTGTATGGTTTTCAATGAAATCTTATACCACTTTTCCTGCAAAATAGCCTCAAGTTCACGTAACGACGATGGAGGTGGGTAGCGACCACGCGCCATTCTCTCCAGAGTAGACCGCAAAGACTCCATGATACTGAGATCTGGTGACTGTGATACCCAGGGAAGACGCAACACTTCACCCACGTAGTCAAAAAACCAGTTGTCAACTATGCGAGCTGTGTGAACAGAGATATTTGGGAAGAAACATTGTACCGTGGGATAGAACGGATCAGCCAAAATGGTTACATGATCCTTAGCAGTAATGCGATCTTGCAGAGAATCCATGGAGCCCACGTTGCAGAATTCAACATATTCTCAGCTCGACTACAATAAATTTCCTTGAAACAGGAAAGCTCCGGTGCACAACTAAGAACGGTTTTAGAAAGCATCGCTCGTCCGAATCTTAGCTTGCCCATTTCTTACGTGATACTCTGTAAACTGTGTATGGATGAAGGGCAACATGTAGTAACCATATTCCCAAATTTCCAAACAGCATTTGACATGGTTCCTCGTTGCAGACCGTCAACGAAGGTACGAGCTTACACAGTAAGGTCCCAGATATGTGAGTGGCTCGAAAACCTCTTTAAGTGACAAAACCCAGTACAATGTCCTCGACGGCGAGAGTTCATCAGAGACAAGTGTGTCCTTAGGAGTGCCCCAGGGAAGTGTGATAGGACACTCTTACTCTCTGTATGCAGAAACTATCTGACGGATAGGGTGAATAGCAATCTGAGGCTGTTTGTTGATGATGCTGTGATGTGCGGGAAGGAGTCGTCGTTCACTGACTTGGGGGATATAAGATGACTTAGACAAAATTTCTAGTTGATGTGATGAATGACAGCTTGTTCTAAATGTGGGAAATGTAAGTCAATGCAGATGAGTGAGACATGCAACCCCTTAATGTTCAGATACAATATTAGTGATGCGCTGCTTGACATACGTCGATTAAATATCTGCGTGGAACGTTGCGCAGCGATTTGAGGTATAACGAACGTGTAAAGATTGTAGCAGGGTTTATTGGGAGAATTTTAGGAAAGTGTGTTTAATCTGTAAAGAAGACCGCATATAGAACACGAGTGCGGCCCATTCTTGAATACTGCCCGAGTATTTGGGATCCCCGCCGGCTCAGATTAAAGTAAGACATGGAAACCATTCAGAGCTGGGCTGCCAGATTTGTTACGGGTAGATTCGAACAACATATAGGTATTACGAAGATGCTTCGGGCACTCAAATAGGAACGTCTGGAGGGAAGGCGACGTCCTTTCGAGGAACATTAGAAAATTTAAAGGTTGGACGTGAACTCTGCCAAAAAATGGAAACAGTGTGAAACGAGAGGTTTTATGGGCTCGGCACCACGTTTTCCTGTTACAGGTATTCGCGTCACTGGTGCGTGGTTTTGGAATTTCAACTCGCCTTGCAGTTTTCTCATACGGGGCTCACTTAGAGTGGTTTTGATGCTAATAGGGTACACGAATGCAACATTCAGTTCTTCAGTGACCTTTGCAACCGTCATCATCTTATTTTTCGTCACAATCCTCGTCAGTGACCACCTGTCACGAAAACTCGACACACATTTCGTCCGCTCTTTGACTTGGCGGATGGTGCTTTTCCGCTTTCCCAGTAAGTGGTATAAATCTTAGATATGGTGCCTCATGAAACTCCGAATACTTCTGCTCTTTTGGTTACTCGACATACGAGCGCCAACAATTTTCCCATTTTCGAATTCACTTAATTCCGACATGATGGCACTCACAACTACACATAACACTGTTCTAAATGGCTCTGAGCACTATGGGACTTAACATCTGAGGTCATCAGTCCCCTAGAACTTAGAACTACTTAAACCTAACTGACGGAAGGACATCACAAACACCCATGCCCGAGGCAGGATTCGAACCTGCGACCGTAGCGGTCGCGCGGTTCCAGATTGAAGCGCCTAGAACCGCTCGGCCACAGCGGCCGGCTAACACTGTTCTGACCATGACTGATACTTGCAACGTGTTGACGACATTGCACCAGTCCCGTTCATGGTCAAATACAATATGCAACGTACCGGCTTGGCCAGCATCTGCATTTGTGTTCAAGCATGCGTTTATCACTTTATTCCCATATTATTGTCCAACCGCTATATGCAGATGGTGTTTTGTTTCACAGAATGTACTCTGGTATCGACAGCTTCCGATCAATGCGCGGTTTCCGTATTAACAGTTGATCTAACCATGGTCGAGAATCCACGTTATTATCACAACCCCAATAGAGGGCTGGTGGTTCTTATCCCCACAGTATTTCTTTCCAGATCGTAACTTGGTTGAAATCACTCCAGGGGTTTAGATTGAGCTTTTTACCTATGGCCTTGCCCACGTACGCATATGTCAGATATATATTTCACATCTATTTATCATATTTCATAGGTGTTTGTGTACGTATTTCATGAATATTCTTTCTTTCTTTCGCTTGTGCCTTTTTCCCGCAATGACGCAGGGTCGGCATGGTTAATAGGATTTGGCAAGGTTAATTTAAGGGGGTGGCCGGATGCCCTTCCTGCTGCCACCCCGTACTCTCTGGGACGGAATTAGTGTACCCCAGATGTCTTGTGTAATCCATGGAATAGTGCGAAAGTGTTTATATGACTGCAAGCCGTGTAACTGAGGCGGGACGTGGGGACCAGCCCGTTATTCACCTAGTGGGATGTGGAAAACTGCCTAAAACCACATCCAGGCTGGCCAGTACACCGGCCTCCGTCGTTAAGCCGCCGGGCGGATTCTATCCGGGGCCAGCACGCCTGGCGGATACGTATTTCATGAACATCTCTAGCGAATTTCGCCCTGCAGTTTCATTTTCACGCATTTCGATATTTATGGCTTCGTATCTCCTGAACTGTGTGTCTTACAATTATATAATTGTGTAGTTACTTGCCGGCCAGGGTGGCCGAGCGGTTCTAGGCGCTACAGTCTGGAACCGCGCGACCGCTACGGTCGCAGGTTCGAAACGTGCCTCGGGCATGGATGTGTGTGATGTCCTTAGGTTAGTTAGGTTTAAGTAGTTCTAAGTTCTAGGGGACTAATGACCTCAGATATTAAGTCCCATAGTGCTCAGAGCCATTTGAACCATTTGCAGTTACTTCCAGTGGTATTGCGGCTACTGCAAACGAAATGTGTTGTGAATAGAGTTAGTAATAAAGAAGTAATAAATTAAAACGGCATGCATGATGCTGCATATTTTTTCACACAAGTCAGTATTATAGATGATACCTCCTGAACTACGTGTCGTACAATGATACATTTTTGTAGTTACATTCAGCAACGTGTGTGGACAATGTCTGCAAAATGTGTATCGAACGGAGGTAAGAGTAAAGAAGTAATAAATAAAACGTCATGCTTCGTGCGGCAGTTTTACTGCATGAACGGCGAAAATGAAGTAATTGGTCAACTTCTTTCCCTTCATTATTTTGAGGGGTTGTCAGCGAGGTCTAGTGTGGTAAAGGTTTGATATTATGTGTAAAATGTGTTGCAAGTCACTCTCAAACGCTGGATGAGTAAAATATGGGTATTCGTGCCTCGTGGCAAAAAAGCTACCGTCATTCCAAATTTCAACTAAATCCGTCCAGCCCTCTCGACTTGGAGGAGTGAAACACACACTGTCTCTTTAGCGTTTTTAATATATACAAGGTAAGAGAGGTTATGGCGCGTACAGTGTTATTCAGGCAGTCATTTTGCCCCTTGCGCAATACGCGAATGAGATAGAACAGAAATACACTGATAATGATACGCAGTCCCTGCCATTCAGTGTGCATTGGCTCATGGAGTATACATGTAGATGTAGATCTATTGGTACTTAAATGAGAAATCTTCAGATGATTAAACAGCACTTCCTATGCCCAAAACACAATCCATTTGCGTCCGCTTCGTTTCAAGACAGTAGGTTGGGCATAGAAGTTTGACATTGAGGAGCGGCATTCCTCGCCCTCCAGAACACTTCATTTCGTCACATATTGTCGGGAAACTGTTGACGTGTTAAAAAAAAATGGATCAAATGGCTCTGAGCACATGGGACTTGACATCTGAGGTCATCAGTCCCCTAGACTTAGAACTACTTAAACCTAACTAACCTAAGGGCATCACACACATCCATGCCAGAGGCAGGATTCGAACCTGCGGCCGTAGCGGTCGCGCCATTCCAGACTGGAGCGCCTAGAACCGCTCAGCCGCATCGGCCGGCGACGTGTTAAAATTATTTCATATTGGAACTATCTGAATTTATCATGATTATATCTGTCACTCGCCCCTCACCGTGTTGGGGACTTTCCGTTGCTGAGTAAAATTGAGAAGGTTGAGAGGGTGTTTGAGAAGCGGGGCTAGAGGAGGGGAACAGATTTCCCCGCCCCCCCCCTCTCTCTCTCTCTCTCTCTCTCTCTCTCTCTCTCTCTCTCTCTCTCGCCCCCTGCCCTCTGCCGGATTTGGTCTGGAAGGGCTGCCGCGTGTTCGTGTAACATCTGTTATATACTTTCTGATGAAGACCATTCATTTCACTTCTGATCCTCCGAAACGCATTACTGAAGAATAATAGATGTGGTTGGTAAAAGTAAATTGTATTTTCAATTGATAATCATCACGGCCAAAGTCAAACCTAACCTAAACCTAGAACGTTCACATTTAGTCTTGTTCATCAGGGGCGCTGATAGACGAGCTGTTGAGCGCTACTTCATAACAACCACCACCATCACCATCATCGTCATCCAAGAGAACTCCAGTTGGAGCGGTAGTGTGCTGGGTGATCAAAGGGAAAGAAGCCAAGAGTTGAACGAACAGCAAGAGTGATAGTGTTATTTTGTTCCGTTAGTGTTGATCACTAGAAAGGGAGAGGGAGGAGGGGGGTACGTGCTTGCTTAGGGCTGCCATAAGTCCGTATTTCCCCGGAAATGTAGTAGTTTTGAGGGCGTCCTAATCGGGTGTGTGTGTGTGGGGGGGGGGGGGGGGGGGGTATTTGAAGAATTGTCTGGAGTAAATGGAAATGGCGTGTGGCTAGGGCCTCCCGTCGGGTAGACCATTTGCCTGGTCTTAAGAGTTGACGCCACTTCGGCGACTTGCGTGTCGATGGGAATGAAGTGATGATGATAAGGACAACAAAACACCCAGTCCCTGAGAGGAGAAAAATCTCGGACCCAGCCGGGGATCGAACCCTGGCCGTTTGGTATGAAATTCCGTCGCTCTGTCCACTCAGTTACCAGGGGCGGACAGTCCGCGGTAACACCGGACATTTTTTTGTGCCTGGAGAAATTCGGCTGATTGGAAATAAATACAGGGTGGTTATAATTAAACTTTCACTACTTGAGCCAATGTAGACGGAATACTATTTGCCTAATGGGTACCCAACTTTATAGGATTGATGTTCAGGCTGTGTGTACCTGCAGGTTTGCGTGGTTATTAGTGCTAGTTCCTTGACTTAACAGTTCGGCACCAGTGCTTGTAAGACGATGCAGGGTGAAATACGAACATCACTGTGCATCGGAGTTACAGACAGTCAACATGCATCTGGACACGGCGGGCAGGGCTTTACTCGTAAGCTGTTGTATCCAAACAGCAATAATGCTGCTGCTCTTCGCGAGTACCGACACATTAAAGGAATACGGAGAGGTCCACTTTCCGCACAGAGCTTGAAGAACGTGATCCGAAAATTCGAATTAACAGGCGATTTGGGAACTGCTTCTGAGAGAGGCCGACGGCCAATTGCGCGACACATATCTGAAGAAGTTACTGTTGGTATGGCTGAGAAAGTTAGACACAATGTGCAACCGTCAAGCAGTGCACGAACTGTGTTACGACAGTTGAATATTTCATGGTGCATCGTTCGAAAATTGGGGCAGCAGAAGAGAAATTTCTAATGGGGTACCAGACTGTCGTGGATGCAGATGGACGTCACAAAGAGTAACGTTTGTGGCCTGGAACGTAAACATGGGATGGAGTTAACAAACGTTACCCTCTCATGTGGAAATTAAAATGTTTCCTTCAATGGTTTATTCGTTATTTCTCAGCCACATGTCCTTACAAACGTTTCCACAAATTTGGATTATTCTACAGTCACTCATTTTTCACGAAGACACTCTCAAGTAGCAAAAGTTTAATTATAACCACCCCACAGATTTAAGATTAACAAGTGACGACTGGAGTGTAAGAAGTTTTGTTTTATATTAAAAAAACCTGCGGCAAGCACGCTTAGACCTTATCGTATACACCCATTTTACATACTACTTTGTTGAGACCAGTGAGGTGCCGCCAACAATCGATGATCGCATGCAAACCCACTGTCCAAGTGAACGTTTCACTCCACATGCCCGAACCGCAAACGTAATATCTCGATACTGCGGTATGCTGACGTAGTAAGTTCGCATTGTTGATATTCGTTAAGATTTTTTAACTTGTCATTGACCAACTTATCGTCGACAGACTGTGTCCGGGAAAGTAATCTGATTTGACGCAGAGATGTCCGCGGTTTGCGAAATCTGTGTACGGTGTCATGCATTTGAGTGATGGCAATCCAAGGTTGGCCCAGAGTAGGGGAAAAAAAATGAAGCTTACGACGTAGAACATACAGAGATAGCAACTTGAAGTCTTGAAGCGTCGGGATGAATTATTTGTCTTTATACAGGAAGAAAAGAGTTCGTCTAAGTATAGTAAACAGAACTAAATCTTATTTTTGTTTTCCCCTCTGCCCGTACACAAGGCTTCCAGCTGCGTAACGATATATTGCGAAGCTGTAAAGGAAAAAACAATTTCGATCCTTTGCACAAACAACATGGTAAATGACAAGATTCACCTGACGTTTCGCTGGCGACTGGCTAATATCCTCAGAGGTTAGCGATCTTTTGCAATAGCTTGTTTCCGTTAGCAACTGACGCTTTCGCTGCGGAAGGACGCTGTTGTAACGTAGAGAGCTATTGTCAGCGTCTATTGTGTTTACGAGTTATTGTATGGAGCGTAAAAGGCGTTTGGCGTTAACGGCCGAGACCGACGCACCGTTTATTGTCTGTCTTTGTTGCGTTCTGTTGTAACAGTTGGCTTACTTCCGAATTTCAGAAGCTCGGGATAAACTGGCGTGCTTATTGTCCATTTCAGTTAGAACTAGCGTGTCGCATCAAGAGAGCAAATAACTGTGAAGTGGATGGCAGAGGGTACATGTTAATTTGGTAGGCTTTTTCCCGGTCCATTCACGGACGATGCATTCGAAGAATGACTGCCATGTGAACCGTTATTCGCCAAATTTTATCTGCATGGTCTCTGCGGGATGTATATGTACTTGTCTAAAGAATACCAACGGATTCTTATTTGTTTTGCCATATATTCCCCGTAAAGAAACAGATTACATTCATGACGATGCGTCAGTGCTTAATTAATTAATGGTAAGAGAATGTCGGAATGATGAAACTATCAGATCTTGAATGCTTAGTGCTCCGCAGCTTGTTAATTTTTATTAAAGGATATCTTCTAAATATCACGAACTGCGATTTAAAATGGTTCAAATGGCTCTGAGCACTATGGGACTTAACATCGGAGGTCATCAGTCCCCTAGAACTTAGAACTACTTGAACCTGACTAACCTAAGGACATCACACATATCCATGCCCGAGGCAGGATTCGAACGTGCGACCGTATCAGTCGCGCGGTTCCGGACTGAAATGCCTAGAACCGCTCGGCCACCGCGGCCGGCAACTGCAATTTAAATTTTTAATAGCTAAACTAGGTATATAATCGATCGTCATTGGCATATTATATATCTCTATCAATCAGATACGTTGAAACACGTATGTTGTGCGGCAGCGATGCTGAGACATTGTAGAATCTCTGACCAGAGCAGTTGCGCTCGACTCGCAGTAGCGAGCAGTCAGTCAGTCTGTAGTAGTCAGTCCTAAGTAGTACTTGGAGTCGGTTGCTAGCAGTAGTGGAGAGCAGTCGGCGGGCGTCGGCATCGCAATGGTCGAGATTCAGGACGAGGTATAATTTATTTAAATAAATAATCATGCAGCTTTGCGCTCATCAGATAATGTAACGAACACTCATTGTAATTTAACTTTCAAAAAATCGCCCCCAATAATAATTTTGATTTAAAAGCAATTTTAGAGACAATCATTGAAATTTCCTTCCATTTCCTTTTAACAAAGATTTTCAAAAGGTACTTCCAATGCTTTTCGTGCAAGCCCCAGAGAATAATAAGAGCAGAATTTTGACATGCAGTTTCACTAAGGTAAGAAATTTATTCTCGTTTCGCACAGGGCAAACACCGACTTTTCGGTTGAATTGAGTTTAGGTTATCATTACAGTTTCATTATCATGGGATTAGCGTTCATTATTTAATGGGAACTTGTACTTGAGTCAGATAGCGAGCTTTCATTTAATTGTCTTTGCCATTAATATTCTTGTGGGAAGGTCACACTTAGCTGTGGCTCCATTACTAATAAATATATATTATTTTTAAATTTTCCGTGGGGAGGTTACACTTGGCGACACCCGGTCCAGGATCGTATTTCGTGAGAATCTTTTGAAAAACAGTCAGATATCTGCTCTTATTTCTTAGATATAATTAGGATTTGGCGCAACGCTTTTACTAATCTTGTGACTTTCTTTCTACAGGTCAACGGCAATTCGTTGCTCTGTTGAATTTGTGTGTTGTTTTTGCATTGTGATTATTTCTTTTGTGAATATTTTGTCTGTTGTAAAAATGCCGCGAAAGACTGTGAATAGTGTATCGCGAGGTATTGTGAATGAAATTACCGATTCGAACAACTCTACCGATAGGACAAGTGACACGCAGTGTAATGATGACAATCCTGCGTTCACTAACAGTCAGTGCGTTCCAATCACTAATGATGACTTTTGTCTCAATGATGAACAAACGAACTCGGTTATGTCCTCTGTTGATTTGACGACAATCAATGACGCGGGACGCTCTATTGTAATGAGCGCTGCCCAGCTTAACACACCCGGTTTGGAAAATTCAAATAACGTACAGACAAATTTCTCTAATGAAAATGAGCAGGATACACAAAGTACGCCGGATTTATTTAATTCCGAAATAGTGTCTGACAGTGTACATCCGACTGATAAACCTTTTTGTAAATCTCAGAATAACCAATTGGTTACAGAAAGCGAGACAATTCCAGATCGACCATTAAACAGCACAGAGAATAGAAATGCTGACTTTGAGTCGAATCCAATTATGGCATTTTTGCTACAAATGAATAAACAGTTTAACGAAAAACAAGACAAACTTAGTGAGCAGGTCCAGCAACAGAATGAAAAACAAGACAAACTTAGTGAACAGGTCAGACAACAGAGTGAAGATAATAAACAATTTAATGAAAACTTCAAACAGCTTAGTGAACAGGCCAGACAACAGAGAGAAGATTTCAGACAACTTAATGAACAGAACAAACAGCTAAATGAAAAATTAGACAACAATTCGAGACAGCTTAGTGAACAAATTAAAGCCGTTGCCGCGCAGTGTCACGACACTAAGGAACAGTTACGCGAAGAAATTGAGGCTGTTGCTCAGGAATTAAGGGAATTGCAAACAGCTGCAACAGAAACACTCAGAGACGAAATTAGCGGAGTCGCTAAACAATGCTCTGAAAAGGCTACACAATTACGCGACGAGTTTAAAGCAATGACAGCAGAACTTTCGCGCACAGTGGATGAAAAGATTGACGCAAAATTCGAACAACAGAACACTCAAATTAACGAACGTCTTAGTCTTCATATAGAAAACAATGATACGCGTTTCCGCAAATTTATTGATGATCAAAATAAAGTAAAACGTCAAGTAATGGAAACAATCACTGCTCAGAGACAGGAAGACAAACGTAAAATGTTTGCGAAAGCCAAAACATACGTAGACAACAATATTGCTACAATGTCCGATAAAATTAATACCATGGAACAGTTGAACGCGGAATTACGCGATGAAATTTCTGATCTTAAATCAAAAACAGATACACACGCAGTAGATATTCAAACAGTGACAGATAGATTTGAACAATTAGAACTAACACAGGATTCTGATGTTGTCAAGGCTGACGTTAGAAAACTGAACGAAACTACACGCAAGTTGGAAAAACAGATTAATTCCACCGATTCTAAAACCGATGATCAGGCAAAAATACTGACTGAAAAATATGATGAATTGGCCAGTCGTATTGATGCTATTGAAACCACTAATGACAATAAATCAGACGATACTTCACCGGTTTCATTTAATCAAACACCGGAATTTCAAAATCTACAGCAGACGATTAATGAGATCGATTCGTCTAATAACACATTGCGTCGAAAACTGTCAAGTTTACAGCAAGAAGTAGCAGAGATAAAAAATATTTCGGTTAATAACACATCACAGCAGACCCCGCTTTTCGAACATTTGTCAGACTCGCGCAGCGCGCATAATTTGGGTAATCAACAGAGAGTACGGGACTTAGATTCAGAAATGACACAGACAAACAGATTCTCACACAAACCTGAACGTTTTCTTAAATTCAGTGACGAGAACGTACATTACGAGCAATTTTTATTTGTAAGAAAATCTAAGGAACATAATAATGACAGAGCACAGATACACGTTTTGCACCGTATACGACAATTTATTTTTGTATTTTCATCAACATTGCCTATTTTACAAAAACTGCAATTAGCATGGATACAGCAATTTGCTATTGGATTTTTACCGCTATTGCCTGTAACGCTAAAGCTAAAATTTATTTGCAGTGCGTAATGGACCTCAGGGGATTCATTACGCTTTAATGAATATGTGCCGTAGCGAGCATAGGGCCCCGAGCTGCTGTAGTGCTGTTTCATCTTTAGTTTTCTGCACTGCTGCCTTCTCTTCTACTATCCTTTATATCTATCAAAACAGCTCTTTAACTTTTGCTCTAGTTAGAATTAAGAAATGAGTAATGAGAACCCGATAAGACAAAATTTATACCGAATGTGACAATTTTCATTAGGCACTCCAGAACTACCAGCGTAATTTTAATATCAGATAAAATTTTAATCATCAGTACGTACAAAATTTTCATTGACAGCAAACGCATTTTTTTGGTAACAATAGACGATTTCCACCACAACGGCATGAAAGTCAACCGGTTAGAATACCTAACCAACAATGGAATGCACAAGGTCTACCAGGCTTTAATGTTTCGCCGCGTGCACGTATAGTCCCTGATACAACAAATGGTAACGCACGGCAGCAAAGAAACAACTACGTATAGAAACACACTATTTCAATTCCTATCGCAAATGCACCGTATAGAAGTGACTATCATGACAAACGTAAAAATAATGAGCTCAATTTTCAGCGTACATTTAATAACAGTCGATCCTTTCAGCAGCAAGAACATCAGCAACAACATATTATAACGAATGAAACAGACAATAGGTGTCATCCATAGCGTAAGATGTCAGGAAGAAATAATAGTACAGTTTAAATAGTCAAAATACCACAGCATCGTCCCGTAAATAACAGCACGTACGACAGAATTTGACCAGACACAGTACAGGTAGCCTATTCCAGTAACGTAAGCAATACTTATTGACACGCAGAATTTTGTTCACGAGAATGTTATTTGAAATATGCTTTGTTGAATGCACCACTTTTATCGCACCCAGACCTTACTAGAAATTTTTCTATTGCCACCGACAGTTCCAACACAGCTTTAGGCGTACACATTTTTCAGGAAATTGAAGAAGATGGCTCAATAGTAATTAAAAACATCGCATTTGCAAGCCGCATTTTGACACCTGCTGAACGAAATTATTCCGTCACAGAATTGGAAACGTTGTGTGTTGTATGGGCTTTTACGAGATTTAGACACTTTCTTTATGGCAGACATACGACTGTTTACACGGATCACAGAGCTATACAATTTTTACTTTCAGCTAAATTTACTCACGACAGATTAAGCAGATGGAAACTGTATTTACAGGAATTTAATTTTACGATTGTTCACATTCCCGGTACACGAAATGTTATAGCAGACGCACTTTCTCGTTCTCTCAGCAACAATCAGCAAGACGTAGCAACCAACTTCTGCAGAGCAAATTTCAGCGTCATGTACATTCAACAAGTTGCATTTGAAAATTTTATTTCATCGTCATTACAGGACATAGCAAAAGAGCAAAGCAAAGACAATGTGTGGAAAGAAATTAAACACCTTTGGCAAGATAAGAATAATGTTACGATTAGAAACCACTACACTGTACGCAATGACATTCTGTTTCGCCGCTCTCATCCAGACAGTAACAATTGGTTATTATGCATTCCTGACGAACTGGTTAACAAATTAATTTGGTACACGCATTTAAGCTACGCACATTATGGAGCAAGAAAATGTTTTCTTATATTGAGACAGAACTGTTATTTTTCAAACATGGAAAAACGTATACGACGAGTTTTAGCGTCATGTAAAATTTGCCAGAAAGCTAAATCAGACACCACTTCACACATTCCTCCATTATATCCCATTGTACCTGTTAAATTAAGACATATGGCCGCAGTAGACATTTTTGGTCCAATTCCGAGAACTAATAGAGGTTTTTGCTACATCTTTGTCGCTGTTGAACTCACTTCAAAATTTGTTACCTTCACTCCGTTACGCAAAGCTACTGCTAAAACTGTTTCGAAAGCATTTGTAAAGCATTTCTTATTTCATGTAGGGCATGTGATGAAAGTAATTTCTGACAATGGATCACAATTTCGTTCTGTTATATGGACACGCATGTTACGAGCTAGAAACATTTCTCCGATTTATATATCCAAGTACCACGCCTCTTCGAACCCTTGTGAACGATTAATGAAAGAAATTGGTAAACTGTGTAGAATATACTGCCACAAAAGACATGTTAATTGGGACACACACGTACACTCATTCCAAGATGTAATTAATTCCATTCCAAATGAATCCACTATGCTACCTCCGTCTGTTATACTGAAAAACGTTGAACCACCCAACAAAATCAAAGAGTTAGTAACATTTCCTACATCTCGTCGATTACGACACCACGAAATAATTGACATTGCGCTGAACAACATCAAACGTGCCGCAGAGCGCCGGAGAAGACAGCAAAAACAGGTTTGTAGACGTCGAGACTTTCACATTGGACAGAAGATACTAGTACGTACACATTATTTATCCAGCAAATTAAAAGGTAAGTGCAGTAAATTTGAACTTCTATACGCAGGTCCATATCGGATTCGCAGCATTCCTCACCCCAATGTTGTACACGTCGAAACTCTGAGAACCAGAAAATCGAAAGGCAACCATCATGTGTCAAACATTAAACCCTTTATCGAATGAAACCACTTTACGATGTAACATGCTATGAGGCCGTTTACACATTTTATGACCACTTATGCAATTATATTCACATGACTAATTACTGATGATTATCGTATTTTTTCTTGGCAAGTGCCCGGCAAGGTAAGGTTAGCAGGTCGCTTTTCTTGTCGTTACACATCAGACCGTGCATATTTTCCAGATGAACTTACACATTTTGTGACCACTTATGCAATTACATTTATGTGACTACCTATTGATGATTATCGTATTTTTTCTTGGCAAGTGCCCGGCAAGGTAAGGTTAGCAGGTCGCTCTTCTTGTCGTTACACACTAGACCGTGCATTTTTTTCAGATGAACTTACGCATTTTATGAATAATTATGCAATTCTCTATAATGACGCATTAATTTTATCAAATTCTCTCTCCATTGAAGTCTTTAATTATCGCATCTATTAACTACACTACATATAAGCTGAACACAACGAATGTCACATTTTGTCTTTCTTATGTATGTACGATTGTTTTCATGTTCTGTTTGTATGCACTGTGAACTAGTTAAGGTATAACACACACCATTTGACTTTGACATTTTGCCTTGTGATATCTCAACATCGTGACTGTTTTACATTTTCCTTTTTTGCTGCTGCATTACGATATTCTCTGTACACTTTTTGCCTTTAAACACTGTCTGTGCTTTGAGATATTACGTTTTCTGTCATGTTATGTTGTATGCTTAATTGAGTCACCATTAACCAGTCACTATTTAATGGGTATATGATTTAAATGCAAGATATTAATCTTTGTTCATCAATTTCAGAAATAAATGATGCGTACAGGAAATGAATTAAACAGAAGTGGGAATTTCACCTATGGAATAAACGAAAGAAGATGCAATAAGCTAATGAGGACGAGTAAATGGATCAGAATTAACAAGCATTAACCAGAATATATTATACACATCACAGAATAGCAGTCTTAACTAATTTTTTCTTTCAGAATACAAAGCGATTGATGCAAGCTGTCAGACAGAACTACACATTTTAGTTTTAAGTGATGAAATATGCTAGGGATTAGGAATAGTTGTGTGATGAATAATGAAATGATTTTTGCAGATGATAATGAATGCTGATAATGAACAATGATGAAGAATATGGTACTATGAATAATGAAGTTTTTGTTTACAGGTGATGATAATGATGGAGTTATGATGATATGAATAATGAAGTTTTTCTTTACAGATGAGGATAATGTTGAAGTTATGTATTTATGCTATGTAGTTATTTAAGTATTTGTTGCAGTTTATTTTGACAGCAGGTGTTATATTGCGTAGTAGGATGACTGAAGGTTTTGGAAAGGACAGCTATGGAACACATTTTTTATACACATTTCACTACCTGTTAATTCGAAGTTCACTACTTTTCAGCATAGTCTGCGTTTCTTCTTTCAGCTCAATAATCCATTTTGTATTTTTCTTTCAGGAGAAGCTTTTTATGATACTTACTAAACTTGTTACTTATTATACCTGTTCTAGTACTTGCATTTTTTTTTTTTACCCATTTGTGTCTATCATTTATAAATGTGATAACCTTGCTACAGCTGACTCATGACGAATGACGTTACACAATCTTTTCATTTATAGGAACAACCTAGAAGCAATTTTTTCTCTTATTTCTTCTTGCTTTCCCTTCTAATTACCCAAAGCAATGCATTGCTAGCAAAAAAAAAAAAAAAAAAAAAAAAAAAAAAAAAAAAAAAAACAAAATGTATTAACAGTCCCAGATAATGTCACTAGTTTATGATAATTCTGAATAACACTGATCAGCTCTGAATAGTATGTCACTTGAATAATAACTTCTTAATGATACCAAAACATAATTGCCACTATCTATTGTAATGAGAGTACTTATTATGCCCATGCTTATTAATGCTATTAATGTTTTGTACTATTCAGTACTTGCTGGCCACTGAGTGCCCATAATTAATGTAACTTATAATGCCCATGCTTATTAATGCTACTAATGTTTTGTACTATTCAATACTTGCTGGCCACTGAGTGCCCATAATTAATGTAACTTATAATGCCCATGCTTATTAATGCTACTAATGTTTTGTACTATTCAGTACTTGCTGGCCACTGAGTGCCCATAATTAATGTAACTTATTATGCCCATGCTTATTAATGCTACTAATGTTTTGTACTATTCAATACTTGCTGGCCACTGAGTGCCCATAATTAATGTAACTTATAATGCCCATGCTTATTAATGCTACTAATGTTTTGTACTATTCAATACTTGCTGGCCACTGAGTGCCCATAATTAATGTAACTTATAATGCCCATGCTTATTAATGCTACTAATGTTTTGTACTATTCAATACTTGCTGGCCACTGAGTGCCCATAATTAATGTAATTACTTATAATGCCCATGCTTATTAATGCTATGACTGCAATTAACTGATTTTTCTAATAATGATTTCTTAATGATATGAAGAATACTGAATGATGAATAATGTTTTATACTATTCAATACTTGCTGGCCACTGAGTGCCAATAATTAATGTAACTTAACGTTTTGTTAGTGTTTTCAATGATGATTTCCCATATTAATACTGAATGATGATAAATATTTTGTACTAATCGAAAGTTGCTAGGCCACTGAATGTTAATAGTTACTTGTAAATATGTCATTTGAATGAGGAAAAATGTTTTGTAATACTCAATACTTGATGGCGATTGATTACCACTCTTGTCTTTAAATTAATTAATGAACATTTTTCTGTAATACTACATTCATGGTACAGAAATGTTCAATGACTAGAGTATGGATACCGCAAACTACTTATGTAATCACTAATCAAGACTTGTGTGTTAGTTAATGTCCTTCACCTTCTGACCTAACTACCTGAAATTATTGTAACATCCATTTGTCTTGTCCATCCTCATTATCATGGAGCACTATATTTGGTTTTTGCACTAATTCTACGTTGGTGTGCCGCCTCTTAAAAGCGTGGTGTTGACACGACATGCTATCCACCACTGTAGGCGAAGAAACTACTTATGTAATCACTAATCAAGACTTTGTTATGGAGCACTGTGTGCCGCCTCTTAAGAGCGTGGTGTTGACACGACATGCTGTCCACCACCGTAACCGATGAAGACGTTATTCTGGTCCCACTGTTTGGTGTACCTGATGTACTGCCAAATGATAGCATGGAATGATACTACGACGTTTCACTGTCTTGATACGCTGATAAATACTTCTGGGAACGGAACTGCAGATTGTATCACTTAGTTGTGATTCTGTGGAAAGATATGGACTTTCAGTGCAGCTATGTGCAAACTAAAGTGCTACAACCATGATGCAATCCTTTCTTTTCCTATCCTAATAGTGAAAATCAATTTTTACTAACACCATTTATGTTAATGGCCTATACATTTTTTCTCGATTTGTTGAACTCTAGTGCGAGTACGCTTGTGTCACTTGTCGACATGATTTTTGCCATTTGTTGTCAAAATACTAAAGACATTTTCGATTTGTTTTGAAGTGCAGTATGTGTGCACTCTTGTCATCTATATTGTATATACTTTTTGTGATTTGATGATTTTTTTTCTACTCTTGCGTTTATTTGTTATAAAAATGTTCAAAAGTTTTCAGTGCATGTGCACTTATGTGAATATGTTTTCAACTGAACTACAGTGCCTGTGCACTCTTCTCAATTTTCGATATGATTTGTGTTCATTCTGTATACTTTTTATGATTTATGTCATTTGTTACTCATTGTATATCCATTTCGTCTTTTACTGATATGTTCTCCACTGCAGTGCATGTGCACTCATGACACTTGTCAACATGATGAAACTGCTAAAGAATTTTTCAGTGTGTGTATACTTTCTTATCTGTCAAATAATTTGTATATACATCTTTCCTGATTTGTTTTGTACTTATGTTTTGTCTTGTCTGTAATGTTTTGTAATCGGTGCATGCGCACAACATTTAATTCATGTGATACATCTAAATATTTTGTTAATTAAAGGAAAAATTTGTTACGATGGCAAGTCCAAATGACTCACCATCGCTGCCAAATTTTTGCCCCCCCAGTGGAGGGTTATGAAACACGTATGTTGTGCGGCAGCGATGCTGAGACATTGTAGAATCTCTGACCAGAGCTGTTGCGCTCGACTCGCAGTAGCAGTCAGTCAGTCAGTCTGCAGTAGTCAGTCCTCAGTAGTGCTTGGAGTCGGTTGCTAGCAGTAGCGGAGAGCAGTCGGCGGGCGCCGGCATCGCAATGGTCGAGATTCAGGACGAGGTATAATTTATTTAAATAAATAATCATGCAGCTTTGCGCTCATCAGATAATGTAACGAACAGTCATTGTAATTTAACTTTCATAAATCGCCCCCAATAATAATTTTGATTTAAAAGCATTTTTAGAGACAATCATTCAAATTTCCTTCCATTTCCCTTTAACAAAATTTTTTTTAAAAAAAAAAAAAAAAAAAAAAAAAAAGGCAATTGCAATGTTTTTCCTCCAAGCCGCAGCCAACAATAAGAGCAGAATTTTGACATGCAGTTTTAATAAGGTAAGAAATTTATTCTGAATTCGCACAGGGCAAAGACCGACATTTCGGTTAAATTGAGTTTTGATTAACACTGTAGGTCAGATTGCTAATTATTATTTAATTGTCTTTGTCATTTAAATATTTTTGCGGGAAGGTTACGCTTGGCTCAATTTCTATTAAATATTGTCCTTTTAAATTTTCCGTGGGGAGGTTACAACGTGTCAATTATAAATTCTTTGTATGTTCAACTTGATGTTCGCTTCACAGTACACTGGTTGTCGTGTATGTTACTGTTGTCACTTAGTACACAGTGACATGTCTTAGTCACATGTGACGTAACAGTCATATAATGCAAACAAAGAATTAAAAGATAGGCCAATGTCATTACCAAAAATTGACTGCAGTAATGCGTGACCTGTGTACTCAGAGATGAACATCAAGTTGAACATCACAAAGAATTGATAACAGACACGCGTGTCACTGATATAGAGGTACATAAAACGAGTATGCCATGACCATGGGCTATACACCCAAAACAGGCTTGGCTATTTAACAATTATAAGTGCAGCTCAGCTCATGGTGTTTAACCCTTAACTCGCGAGGTGACTTTCCTGTAACATACACCACGAGGTGGGGTCTCTCGGCCCCCTATGTTTAAACCGAGATGTAAGGCAAAATCATTTGAAATTTTTAATTTATCTTACATAACATTTATTTTTACGATTATTTAAGTGTTGTTTAAATGCTTCTAGTTTATTTTATTGCACTAAACAAAGCCTGCAGCATTTTGGTATTCATCAAAAAAATCACATAATTTTGTGTTGTTCTTTTAAATAGTACACATAAATAGACTGTTAGCGTACTGAATTTTACATTTTGAAAAATTATACAATCTCTGTAGCAAATAAATTCCCAAATAAAACTAAATTCTAGGGTTTAATTTTGCGTCTTGCGATAAAAAATCCACCCGATGGGTACGAAAAGAAAGTCTGTCAAATTGACACTCATTTCTGGGAACTACAGTTCTATCACCACTCAAAACACATTCGATTTTAACAGACACTTTAAGTATTTCATTGAAGAAACAGACAGATCCCATCACAACTTTCCTGAAGTTCTTCCTCGGAATGATACTTTTTCTCGATAGCAGAACTGTGATCACTGGCTAACGTAAAGTTGTAAGCCAGCCCGGTTAGCCGAGCGGTCTAACGCACGGCTTTTCGGAGCGGGAAGGAGCGCCTGGCCCCCGGCACGAATCCGCCCGGACTTGTGTCGAGGTCCGGTGAGCCGGCCAGTCTGTGGATGGTTTTTAGGCGGTTTTTCATCTGCCTCGGCGAATGCGGGCTGGTTTCCCTTATTCCGCCGTAGCTACACTATGTCGGCGATTGCTGCGCAAGCAAGTTCTACACGTACGCGTACACCACCATTACTCTACCACACAAACATGGGGGTTACACTCGTCTGGTGTGACATTACTCTACCTCACAAACATGGGGGTTACACTCGTCTGGTGTGAGACGTTCCCTGGGGGGAGGGGGGGGGAGCGAACCGCACGATAACCCTCGGTTCGATGTGGGGCGGCGGAGGGGTGAAGTGGACTGCTGTAGTCGTCGTGGGGTTGTGGACTACTGCGGCGGGGACGGAACCTCTCCGTCGTTTCTAGATCCCCGGTTAACATACAACGTAAAGTCGTCGTTCGTTTCGTTTATCTCTTGATCTATATCATTTACACCTAACAATTTCATCAAACTCGGGAAAGTTAAAAATGGCACATTCGTGTCAACACATTTTGAGCAATAGAGTACCGTAGTGAAGAAAACAAGTACGTAGTTCACGAGGCGCGGTCTAGGAGACTCCATCAGCTATCAGTAACATGTGTCAGCAAAATAAACACAGAAGGCGATAACGCGACCGACAACAAAACATCGTAGGCATGGCAATTTAAGGAGGGTAGGGGGAGTACAGAAGCATTCCACCACAACAGGCCTTGGGAGCTAGTTCGAAAATTTTCGCGCGGCCTGAGAGAGCACACCTCGTGAGTTACGGGTTAGATGTCCTTCAACAAGTGATACGAAACGATACGCGCTGTGGTTATATAGAACCACATAGTATGTTATTTTCAGCTGTATTATTATAGTATCCTGTAATTATTGCACAAAGCAATCTTGAGTTTCATTAAACACTTGTAATTATCAACGAGAAAAAAATAAATGTAAAGTGCGTGAATTTGACTCATGACGTCGTGGTCGGTAACTAATCGCTCTGTTCGCTGCGCCAACTCTTCAGTCGAAAGTCGCACAGCGCTCGCTCATACGTCATGATTGCTGTCCTCCGTCATTTCCGAAACCTGGCCCATGATCTAATTTTAAAAGCTCAAGTGGTGGAAAGTATGAAGCGTCTGACCGGCACATTTTACAATGTGGATCATGTGATCGTTTTTGTATAGGCGAGGCTGGTCGTAATTTTAACACATTTAAGAAAATATTAGTCTGAACAACGAGCCTGTTTTTTGGTCATCATTTACGAAGTACAAAACATGTAGCAGGTAGTACGGGAAATACTATGTAAATTCTACACATAATACGTAAGGAACCTAAACTGGACTTACTAGCGGAATAGGAATACGAAGGAGCCGGACAAATTAATGAATGGACATTCAGAATTTAAATGTAGGTTTTTTGCTCTATTTAAAGAAACAACATGATCCAAGCTACTGTAGCAATACGCATAGCTCCACGGGCCGTAAACAACTACGACAGTGCGTGTGGCTGTAGTCAGTATGAAGTAGCGTTTGTGAAAGTAATTTAATAAGTTTTTTAAACCAAATGAAAATTGTTACAATAAATTTCAGGTAGTTTTTAGAGTATTTAAAGGAACGTAATGGATGCTGGGCAAAATATTTTATCTACTGTCGTACTATACACTGATTGATGGAATCCTATGTAAGAATAAAAAATACTAAGTAAAATATATCTATACAAATGTTATTGTCAAATATCGGAAGATACGCACGCACATACAGGTACTACGAAAAATTAGCAAATACATACTAGTGTTGTGCCATGGCGACACCGTTCAAGAATTTAAACTAAAGTAGTTAGTAGCATCAATAACACGGACTGTGAAAGTGTGAACTGTTGAGAACTGTTCGAAATTAATAAGTTTTGTACTATGAAATTATTTTGTTTACATGAGAATGTCTCCAGTATATTATAACAACTGTGATGTGTACAAACTGAGTGCTGGGAAACTATTTATATTCTTTCATATTTTATATTTTATAATTTGGCTAACGACGTGCTTTTAACGAAGGCAATGGCTTGGAAATGAACAAATGTGTTCTTAACTCAGATGCAAACAAAACTAATAATACAGGAAATTAAAGAAATAGTAATTCAGATACTTCTTGTTGTTGTTCCACCGTTGACTCCATCTAACGACGTAGTGTCTTTTCCACGTCTGAAACCGTAGAAATGAGGCGGAGTTGATTTTCTTTTTTGTTTTTAGAGGGTTTGCGCTTTTGCTGAGTGTCAACAGGGCGTACCTTCCTCAATTGCACTCACAGTTTTAAGTGCGCTCTACGATGAGCAGTATTGTACTCTCTGTAATATGCTAGGTCCCTGCTGTCATTTGACCATATTCTGCAAAGTGCGTTAAGGCCCGTGGCAGAGGCGAGGGCAGCTGCCGATCATACCCCTCCCCCCAGAAAACAAATTAATTTCGCAGTCATAACTAGTATCCTCCCTCGCCACACCACTTCACAGTAAGTTTTATAAAGCCAGGACATGTTATTGATATTGACAATTAGCAAGTGCACTCGATGGTGTTTGTCGTGTAACCTCAACACTATTTAGCCAATATTCTCCGCGCAAGTGAAAATGCCAGATAGCTCTAGATGATAAACGCTTCCAGTAGTGTTGGTCCTTCAGTTTACGACGTTTTTTTCTCGTTATCGGTCAATTACAAAAAACTATGTAATTGTGGACGTAGAAAGTATTCGCATATGTCTGAACGTTTCCTGCGTGACAGCGAAATAACATATACCAATCTCATACAAACTTTACTCTCTCAGTAAGGAACACTGTATTATAGAAGTGGTATCATGACTGTTAAACACCCTTATTAACATTATTCCTATTTATTATGCTGTGGTCGGATGAACTCCATCCCATATACAGGGGACAGTTTGAAGGGGGACTATAGCTTTTTCGAATGTTCGATGCACACCGTGTGTCGCTACCTGATGGAAGTAAAATTCTGTCTCCGTGTACTCCCGCGCAGAGGCGTGATGTCATATAGTTGCAGCTTTGTTCCATGGTTGTGTTCATTATTAATTCTTAAGTGACAATCCTTTTGAAGTATACATTTATATTTTTTGTTTTGTTCAATAGTTTACATATTCGTCCCAGTATTGTACTTCCCTATATAGTCATGTAAGAAGTTGAATGATCCGTGTATATGTTATAGAGTTCCATTAGCCATACTTTCCTTTTTATTTGGCAGCTCTGATGCAATTGTTTATTTAGATTACATAAGAGGCATGTGCAGCTGTTCTTATAATCATTTCTGGTGTAGCTAGTTGCTAAAAATTATTAAATGACTAATATATCATTAAAATGATTTGTTCTGGCAGTACTTGTGCATTTCTTATAGAAAAGGTGTAGTATTTGGAAAGCTGATCAATTTTTATTGAAAGTTTGTTGAGAGTGCTTGTAAAGTCACTGCACAACATAAGTCATTTAATAGGACAAATTTGTTTCCACAGTAAAATACATGATACTGAATGTTTTGAAAACTCGACGCGGTTTGTCGTTAGTATGAAGGTGAATGCCGCTGCTGTTGTATCGAAAACTAAAGTAGACAAGATACACTCGTGAACCGTGAAAAATGGATTGCACGTAAATAGGTTCCATGTAAAACCGCATCTGGACTATTAACGTGACTTCCACAGAAAGATAAATAAAACTGTTGGCTTTGATGACGTATTCGAGAGTTCATTGTAGCCATTGGACCAAAAACAAAATTATGGCTCATTGAATTTTGCAATGAGATAGCGAGAACTGGAAAATTACCAAAGCTTTGCTAAGATAACAACCATAATAGAACGAGGCAAAGACGGAACTGATTCATCTCACTGTCAACCATTATCGCTACTCGGTATGACCTGTAAGCTAGTATAAATCCTTATTCCAAATAGCTCGAGAGAGGCCATTGATAAAAATTATTCCTGTCGAACTAGGTGGCATCAGGAAACATCGGAGCACCTGCGCTCGGGTCCTAGCATTGACAACTCTAGTAGAAGCTGGATTTCAGTGAGGTCTCAAATCAGATGCACTTTTTGTGGGTTTTAATGGCACTCTGTGGAAGGAGGGATTGATGTCGCAAACACCAATGTTATTGCTTTGTACAGCCACAATTGCTTCACTTACCTGCTTAATCTAATATGTAAAATCTTACCTGTTTGTAGTATTGGACCTGTTAAAGAAAAGATGTCTTGTTCAGATAACCCCTCTTAACATATCACCAAAGTTTATTGTTCAGTTTATTTTCTTCTCATAACAATTGTTATAATTTGTTATTCAGTTCATTATTTAATGTCTGACCTATTTTACCTGACTTAAATACATTAACATCGTACTTTCACTTAAATATTACTCTCGTTTTAGTGCTAAAACACACATTAACAGTTGTCACTTTCGGGAACCAACCGAGATATCCTACGGACACACTAATTCAGAATCGCTGATCCTACGCAAATTTGACAGACGCGCATATTTAGCTTTTCGCGTGACGATGGCGTAACACCAGAAAGAGGCTTGTAAAAGAAGGTAATAAATATTACGTGTGTGTGTGTGTGTGTGTGTGTGTGTGTGTGTGTGTGTGTGTGTGTGTGTGTGTGTGTGTGTATGTTCCGTCTGTTTTTGTTTGGTAGCATATTTTATGCATTATGAATGACACACACACACACACACACACACACACACACACACACACACACACACACACAGTCTTGTCTTCATCGGTGAGTCGTGTATATATACACGATTCAGCGATGAGGACACTACAGACTACAGTAACTATTGGAACTTCAGGTGCAGCCGGCCGCGGTGACCGAGCGCTTCTAGGCGCTTCGGTCCGGAACCGCGCTGCTGCTACGGTCGCAGGTTCAAATCCTGCCTCGGGCATGGATGTGTGTGATGTCCTTAGGTTAGTTAGGTTTAAGTAGTTCTAAGTCTAGGGGGATGTTAAGTCTCATAGTGCTTAGAGCCATTTCGAACCTTCAGGTGCAAAACAGGAACAAGAGTCGCTAACGCCGCTCCGCTTCCGGGCATGGCCTTTTTGATACACAGAAATGTAATCAACTCGGTCAGAGAAATATCTCCCATAAACAACGGCCTCATGACACTGATCATTGTATGTGCGCCCACTAACCTAGAGAACAGAAAGGACCCACAAGATAAACGAAAACTATTGGGCCAAACTCGAGGAAGTTTTGGAAAAAATTTCCAGAGGTGCGAAGATTCTGCTGGCTGACTTCAGTGCGCAAATCGGTAAAGAAACAAAATACCAGAAGAGAGTACAGATATGTATACTACTTTTCTTCCTTAGTGTCCCACAATGAAACGGCGTCTGCACTTTTGACACTGTCTCCATTTGATGTGATCTTGTACTTGGGCAGGGTGTAGGCTCCATAGCTTTAAGTCTATATGGAGGGTATCTAGCCAACGTTGCCTTGGGCCCAATAATCCTTTTACCATCGATTTTCAACGAAAACCATCGTTTTGCTACTGTTTCTTGATCTATTCGAAGTACATGTCTATACCACCTTAGGCGACTTTCCTTTATCTTCTCAACGATTGTTGCCAAATCCCCAGCGAATTTCATCGTTGGTCACACGGTAGCGGTGTGTCAGATCTGGTGTCCACCGAAACATTTTGGTTTCGATTACAGTAAGTCGTTGCTGTGCTTCGTTTCTTTTACACAGTACAACGCTGATTGCAGAGCGGGACATTCGCGACTTGAGTCGGTCCGGGATCTTCTTACCACAGAGCACACAAGCCATTATCGGCCATTTAAACCATACGCTGCTAACTCAGTGTTTGATTTCGGGAACGAGTAAGCGGTCGCCATCGATTTTTGAGCCAAGTTACTTCTTGATTTGTCTTTGGCAGATACGTACCGTCGATCGTGATGGAATCTGTATTAATTGAATCTGTTGATAGGTATTAAGTTTGTCTTCTTTATATTGAGGAATAGTTCTGAATGTTCGAAGCTGTTCTTTCATGCTTGGACTTGTCTTTCAAAGTCGTTACTGTCTTCAGCAGCCAGAACAACATCGGCAGCGGTGTCCAAGGTGCTAATTTATGAAGATCCCTCTCGATCATGTCCATTATTATTATGAAGGGGAGGGATGAAAGAGCAGATATCTGATGGACAACCAAGGAAACAGTGAAATCACTTGATACCCAGCAGCATATAGTACTAGAGTTTGAGGATTGTGATACAGTGGCTGCACAGTTCGATTAGTTTTCAGTTACTTCATGATATCAGAGGAGAAATCAAATGTGATCATATGGTACCCGTCCAAAAGTCTTTTCTAGATCCAGATGAGCGAAGTGCAAATGCGTAGATTAGATCCCTCACATAGTTTCTCTGTAAGTTGCGTGGATAGCATCGGTGTTCATACAACCTTTCATGAAATCACACTGAGTCTTAGTACTATTGACAACCATGAATAGTCTGCTCTCTATGGTATGCTCTAAAATATTCGTTGTATTTCGTAGGAGGTGTACAGGACGTTAGGTGGAACATTCAGCTGGGAGATTTATATCATACATCTAGCCTACTTAAGATTGTCGACATGATTTTGTTGCACATGGACTGTAAAGAGATTTTCTGTCGCCGCGGACGGCTGAGCACAGAGGGAAGGTTGGAGTTGAAACATGAGGTACCAAGTAATTTAAATCAGCTACCATAAGGGAGGTGTCCCGTTGCTGTGGCTGTCCAGGATCCGCCCCACTGTCCTCTCTGCCCCTTCCAGTGGCGCAGCATCTTTTTCCGGCACAGCACACGTCTGCCGTATCTATTATTAGGGCGTGACCGTTCCGTCGAGAGTGAGTCCACTCCAGTAGAATGCCAGTGCCGTCACGCCAGAACCCTTTACGGTGCCGTGTCGTGTCGTTCGTACAACCTGAACCGCCTTATTTTTGAAAACGGCACGCAGCTAGCTTATTCGGCAGTCGCCCCCTATCAAACAATATTATGGAAGAGTGCTCGCGTCACAGCCGTTGCTGACAGACTTACTTCGTTCGTTGCGTTGCGCATTCTGTACTAACACACGATTAATGAATCAGTTGGCTGCCTTATTGAGGCTGCTTTCACACTGCAACTACAACTACTACTTACCACCCCAACACGGGCTTCGACACGGTTGGGCGACTTCCCATCAACACCAGGCTTACCAGCTGCGGGCGCTCTCCAGTACGTCGTGTGTCTGTGTCGGAAACGGACCAACTGAAAGTGGTTGGGAGAGATTCATTTTCTTTATCGAGACCTGTTAGACGATTCACATTAAAGGTCAACAACACTGAGCAACAAAATTAAAGAATCGCTTTTTCGAAACGCCGTAATTCACTCCCATTGACAGCATAGGTTCCAAATGAGGCTCAAAGGTGCCTGCAACCTTGAGCAGTAAGTGCTGGGTGACGCTTCAGACAGCAAGGTGTTAACACATGTGAAAAAAAAGGCCATAGATCAGAAGTTCATGTGAGCTCTAAGGTGGATTAATGATGCCCCATTGGCCCCGAACCTCACCACCGTGGACGAAGAGGTCATCACAGCGCCTCTTGGCCACATTTCATTCCATCTTTTGACGTCTATGCGACGGAGGCCACAAACGTGACACTAGCATTGCAATCATGCACTTTTCTTGTGGGTGGCCGATGAAAAAGTTTCAGACACACCGCCGCTCATAATAGACACGAAAAGGCGTCAGGAGATGGCATAAAAGGGGAGGTGGCATAAAGGGTGTCAATGAAATGACTCCTTTCCCAGGGCCGATACTCCCACGCACGTCACGCTCGAAAGCGGCTTTCGCAGTGCGATTAGCAACAGGAAGATTTCTTGCCAAACTTCGACACAGCTGGCACCCTCTGACGTTTCACGCTGCACTAAAGACGTTGTGGGGCTGCATCCACATTGAACGTGACAACACCCCTCTGGAGTGCAGAGCGACCTCAACTATTGTTCTCGTGTGCAGCTTGGAATCTCTAGGGACCGTTCGAAACCTTTCAGCGAAATTCGCATTTGATCCGAAGCACGAGGGTCGTTCAATAAATAACGCCCCACATTTTTTTTCTCGGGACACATTTATTTGTTAAGAGTCAGAATTTGATGACAATATGCATCGACATGTCTTGTTCATGTCCTATTTTTCTACGTAGTCCCCATCACATTCTATGGCCGTACGCCAACGTTGTGGAAGGGCATGTATTCCCTGCTGGTCAAAGCTCTTGCCCTGTACGCGTAGCTATGTTTTCACTGCATGTCTGACATTCTCGTCCTCTTCAAAGTGTGTTTCGCGTAGAGAATATTTAAGCGGCCCAAAGAGATGGAACTCCGAGGGTGCCAGGTCTGGACTGTAGGTGGATGAGGCAGTGATGGCCTACTCAATTTGGCGATGGGTTCCCGGGTTCTCAGACTTGTGTGTGGGCGTGCATTGTCGTGTTGGAGCAAGATTTCTTCTGGATTCTTGTCCGATCGCACACGTCAGAAACGGTTCTTGAATTTATTCAGAGTCTTCACGTATGGCTCTGAATTGATGGTTGACCCTCTAGGCATCACATCCACGAGAATGACGCCATCACAATCTCAGGAGACTGTCATCATAACTTTTCCAGCAGAGGGGGTTGTCCTGAATTTTTTCTTTTGCGGTGAATGAGGATGATGTCACTCCATGGGCTGCTTTTTTGTTTCCGGCGCAAAGTGGTGCACCCAGATCCGTGACAGAAAGGCTTCTCCGTCGGTCTCAAAACGCTCCAACAATTAAGATGAAATGGCCTTTTTTTGAATCTTGTAGACCGCTGTGAGCTTTCGTGGAACTCATCGTGAGCATCTCTTTGAATATCCGAGAGTCTCGATCGTTGCAGACGCACTTCCAATGCTGACCGCAACTGTAGAGCCAATTGTCGAGTTGTAATGCGCCGATCGGCACGAATAGTGGCATCCGCAGGATGTGACAGAACGTCCCGAGCGTGGCTGATCATGAAGCTCTGTTTCTGCATTTCGTGAGGCTGTAACTTTCTTTACCCACCGCCCAAATGTACTACTATCAACTGCAGCATCGCCGTTCACTGCACACAGACGTCTATGGATGTTCACCTCGGTTTGTTTTTCTGTACACAAGAATTCAATAACAGCACGCTGCTTGTAATGTGAGTCGTATGCAGATACCATACGCTGTAACACCGCTCTGCCATCTGCCAGAACGGTTCGAAACTTCACCGGCGCACAGAACAAACATGAAATGTGAAGCATCAACAGAGACGTTTCTCTATGTATATTAATTGCTTGTTTAAAAAAAAATGCAGGGCATTACGTATTGAACGACCCTCGTAACAAATGGTACATCTCTTTTTTCAGCCGTCTTGTTTCTCGCCTTTCTGTGCTGTAATCGCGCGAAAGTGCAACATTAATATGTGCATGAATGAAACGGCAGAGGGTCACTCTTAAGACCCTCCAGTTTGGCAACAGCCACGGTACCACCCGCGCAACTTTGTTGCACACTTTACAAATGTGCCAGTCAGAAACTTTGACACCAATTAAGCCGGGCGGCTGCCGTAGCGCCTAAGGATACGCAAACCCCACGCGAAGGCTGTCGAAGAAATTGCTTTCCCACAGGCGCTAAAGCAGCCGCCAGGCTGATTTGGTGTCGAAATTTGTGATGCTACATTTGTAACGTGCTCAACGAAGATGCCTGGGTTGCACCGAGGGTTTTGCAAACTGAGAGGGGCCCTCTGCCGTTTTATTCACGCACATGTTAATGTTGCACTCCCTCGTGATCACGCCACAGGAGGGATGAAAAAGCATACGTATTCTTTGCTGCTTGAGATCACGTTCAGATTACATCGAATGGTTTCTGCTGGTTCCAACTTGCACAGGAGAGCAAACATTGCGATCGCTCTACTCTCCAAAGGGGTGCTATCACTTTCAATGAGAATGCAGCCTCACAGTGTCCTTGGAGAGTGGATGAAACGTCAGTGAGTGTCAGCAGTGTCAATGGTTGTCAGGAACATCGTTTTTGACCACGAAATGTGTGGCTTTCAACGCCCGAGGGAAGGGGGGTAGCTTCATTGACGCGTCACCGAACCCGAGGATGACGTCGTAGGATGCCACGCTTTTCCACCATTACAGAGGAATTATGTAGGGCAGATGTGAGCCAAATTTCAAACTTATGCATCGCAATGGGAAGCAGTTAAGGGGTTTCGAAAAAGGATCCTTTAATCCTGTTGCGCAGTGTTACCGGATATTCGGAACCCACTTTGAACGATGTATTCAGTATGCAGAACAGCGTACTACTATGAGAAAAGCTGTAATTAACTGTAATTTTTCCTCCTATCTATGTAATTATGTAGTTATGTAGTTCTCAGTTCGTTCGAGCAATCAATCATTCATAATAGGAAACTTAGTCATAACTCAGTCACTCAAAATGATTCAGAAATTTTACTTGTTAGAATGAAATCAGGCGATGATTCTTCTTGTCTGCACGCTCTTGCTTTGCGGCAGTCTGCTAATCTGTACAAATAAAATGCCTCGTATTTTTGGGAGCGTCATATATAATGTCGGGAAACCTCAGATCAAGCGGATATTTGGCTTTGATGAAGTTTTAACCTTCCGAAGAAGTAATGGAGCTCTTGGATTATTAAATGCAGGTTCGTATCCAGTCCTTCGGAAGTTCCCTTCTGATTAACAACTACGCAATATATCGATGAATATAATTAATTTTCAAATGTCACGTAATGTAAATTGTTACACACCGTTTGTATGAAGGAGCAATATATATATTTCCCTTTTAATCGTACAATTTCGTATCAGTTATCATTTGTCATAAATCTCAATATTCAGATTAAAATTCTTCAAACAATGCTCAGGCTAATCAGCAAGAAGACAATCTCTGAAGCCATTTTTCACCAACTACTACCAGAGAGAGTACTACAAAGAATAATTATGCGCTCATGGCATAGCTATTGTATGAAACTACTTTGCGCATGGATTATGCGAGTATGAAGATCGAAAATTAGTAAACGTCATTCAATGGTAGAATTATACGAGAATAATTCATCGAATATAAAGAGATATTACATAACCCTCGCAAGAGAAGCAAATACCCAAGAAAAACCCTTGTTATACCTCTGCTCGAATACAGCACTATAATAATAATAATAATAATTATTATTATTATTATTATTATTATTTCTTTCTTTTCTCAGACGTTATGTCTGGTCAAAAAAATGGAAAGTGACGCGGACCTTGATCAAGCGTGACTTCCTTTTAACTGTACGGTATATGTTATATTGCATTTAGGAACTTTCGGGTAATTGAACATGTATCAATAATTACGGATTTCTGTAGTTGTATATATAAGTTTGGATGTAGCTGTATTGCATTGATGTACTGGTGGATATTGTGTGGTATGACTCCTGTAGTTGATAGTATAATTGGTATGTCAACTTTATCCTGATGCCACATGTCCTTGACTTCCTCAGCCAGTTGGATGTATTTTTCAATTTTTTCTCCTGTTTTCTTTTGTATATTTGTTGTATTGGGTATGGATATTTCGATTAGTTGTGATAATTTCTTCTTTTTATTGGTGAGTATGAGGTCAGGTTTGTTATGTGGTGTTGTTTTATCTGTTATAATGGCTCTGTTCCAGTATAATTTGTATTCATCATTCTCCAGTACATTTTGTTGTGCATACTTGTATGTGGGAACGTGTTGTTTTATAAGTTTATGTTGTAAGGCAAGCTGTTGATTTATTATTTTTGCTACATTGTCATGTCTTCTGGGGTATTCTGGATTTGCTAGTATTGTACATCCGCTTGTGATGTCATCTACTGTTTCTATTTGTTGTTTGCAAAGTCTGCTTTTATCTGTTGTGGTATTGGGATCTTTAATAATATACTTGCTGTAATATCTAGTGTTTATTGTTTGATCCTGTATTGCAATCATGAATCCTTCCGTCTCACTGTATATATTGCCTTTTCTTAGCCATGTGTCTTGATCAATATGTGGCTGTGTTAGATGATACGGGTGCTTGCCATGTAGTGTTTTCTTTTTCCAATTTACTTTCTTCGTATCTGTTGATGTTATGTGATCTAAAGGGTTGTAGAGGTGGTTATGAAATTGCAGTGGTGTAGCCGATGTATTTATATGAGTGATTGCTTTGTGTATTTTGCTAGTTTCTGCTCGTTCTATAAAGAATTTTCTTAAATTGTCTACCTGTCCATAATGTAGGTTTTTTATGTCGATAAATCCACTTCCTCCTTCCTTTCTGCTTAATGTTAATCTTTCTGTTTCTGAATGTATGTGATGTATTCTATATTTGTGGCATCGTGATCGTGTAAGTGTATTGAGTGCTTCTAGGTCTGTGTTACTCCATTTCACTACTCCAAATGAGTAGGTCAGTATTGGTATAGCATAAGTATTTATAGCTTTTGTCTTATTTCTTGCTGTCAATTCTGTTTTCAGTGTTTTTGTTAGTCTTTGTCTATATTTTTCTTTTAGTTCTTCTTCAATATTTGTATTATCTATTCCTATTTTTTATCTGTATCCTATATATTTATAGGCATCTATTTTTTCCATCGCTTCTATGCAGTCGCTGTGGTTATCCAATATGTAATCTTCTTGTTTAGTGTGTTTTCCCTTGACTATGCTATTTTTCTTACATTTGTCTGTTCCAAAAGCCATATTTATATCATTGCTGAATACTTCTGTTATATTTAGTAATTGGTTGAGTTGTTGATTTGTTGCTGCCAGTAGTTTTAGATCATCCATGTATAGCAAATGTGTGATTTTGTGTGTGGGTATGTTCCAGTAATATTGTATCCATAATTTGTATTATTTAGCATGTTGGATAGTGTGTTCAGAGCAAGGCAGAACCAGAAAGATGAGTCTCCTTGGTATATTCCACGCTTAATCTGTATTGGCTGTGATGTGATATTATTTGAATTTGTTTGGATATTAAGTGTGGTTTTTCCAATTTTTCATTACTATGTTTACGAACTGTATCACTTTAGGATCTACTTTGTATATTTCCTTATTTGTAGTAACCATGAGTGGGGTATGCTATCAAAAGCTTTTTGGTAATCAATGTATGCATAGTGTAGCGACCTTTGTTTAGTTTTAGCTTAATATGTCACCTCTGCATCTATTATCAGTTGCTCTTTACATCCTCGTGCTCCTTTGCAACAGACTTTTTGTCCTTAATTTATAATTTTGTTCTGTGTTGTATGTGTCATTAATTTCTGTGTAATGACTGAAGTTAATATTTTGTATATTGTTGGTAGGCATGTTATGGGGCGATATTTAGCTGGGTTTGCTGTGTCTGCTTGATCTTTAGGTTTCAGATAAGTTATTCCATGTGTAAGGGTATCAGGGAATGAGTATGGGTCTGCAATGTAACGGTTAAATAATTTAGTTAGATGTGAATGTGTTGAGGTGAACTTCTTTAGCCAGAAATTTGCTATTTTATCTTTTCCAGGGGCTTTCCAATTGTGAGTAGAATTAATTGATTGGGTGACTTCATGTTGCAAAATTATCACTTCAGGCAATTGTGGTATCATCTTGTATGTGTCTGCTTCTGCTTGTATCCACCGTGCATGCCTGTTATGTTGTACCGGGTTTGACCATATGTTGCTCCAGAAGTGTTCCATGTCTGTTATGTTTGGTGGATTGTCTATTTTAATGTGTGTGTGTGTTATCTATTGTCTGATAAAATTTCTTGAATGTTTGGTTTTGTTTCCTTCTATTTTCACTTTTTTTGTATCTTCTAAGTTTGGCCAATGCTTGTAATTCTGCTTCTTTTCATCTAATTGCTCTATCGCTTCTTGTTGTGAGATTTTACCTAACCTTTTTCGTTTCTTTTCTGACATTTCATTTCTTATAAATTGTGTTAGCTGTCCGATGTCTTTTCTCAGTTTTTCTATTCTGATCTGTAGCCTGTGTTGCCATGCTGGTTTTGTTTGTTTCTTCTGTGTGTTGGTTGGTTCTGATCTCTGCCTAGTGTGTATATTTAGTGTAGTGAGTGCTCCTATATAAACCAGTAGTTGTAACTCTTCCATAGTTGTTTTCATTTATTTTGTTGTGTATGATTGTGTTCATAGTTTTTATTGTTGTTTCGACTTGTGGGTTATTTGGCAGTCTATGCAAGAATGGTCTAATGTCTGTATTTGTGTCTTTGTATTCTATATATGTCAGCTGAAATTTTTCTTCTGTATCTAACATGTGTGTCACTTCGTGTTCTATTTGTGCTTGTTCTGGTGGCTGTCTTAAGATTTCGTTTTCCTCTGATTGTTTAATTGATGCGTGTTGTTCTTTGTTTGTTTACTCTGGGATGTTTGAGTCCATTACTGTATTTTCTTCTTCTTCTGATTGCACATTATTTTGTTCCAGTATTTGTTGTACTTGTTGTTTGATGTTTTCTAATTCTGACTGGGGTATCCTGTTATTTTTGATTATTATATGAATCTGATCAGCTAGTCGTTGTTCTGTTAAAAATTTTAATTCTGTGTATCTGGTAATAAATGTTGTGTATACTTGTGATCTGTATCCAGTTGTGTTGGTTCCTAGGTTTGTTGCTTGGTAATAACAGAACATGAGGTGTCGATTAACTTCATCTGACCATCTCATCCTCTGTCTTTGTTTTCCTTCTAGGGATGTTGCAGGAAGCATATCCTGCAAAACACCTCTATTTGGATTTAAATCATTTTCCAGTTGGCTAGCAGTGTTGTTACCATTGTGGGCGGGCATAGGGTTCAAGCGTCGTCCCCGACCATGAAGGCGCTTGTCCGAGGCGTCTTTAGTTCTGTCATGAACCAACTAATTACACTAAAAGGGGGGTTAGCCCTATTAGTGGTTTGTTCTTTTCGTCGCCTTTTACGACTGGCAGAACATACCGGAGGCCTATTCTTTTTCAGGTCCTCCACCGTGTTTATTATTATTATTGTGGTTGTTGTACCTTTCCAAAGCACGTGATTATTTGTAACGATAGAAATGTTTGCTGGAAGATTAGGAAAAATGAACTACGTGGCTCTAACGCGTTACGGGCGTACTTGCAATTAGCCAGCTCTGACAGTTCAGCTGACGCTGCTGCTTGGCTAACTTTCGTATATTTCATCACGCTTGTGTAACTTTGTACTCGCATTTTTTTCGAAAATGCATTAGAAGCAGCATTCGTTGCATATAAGAACCTACTACAATCAAACTGTTAACCCCTGGGTGCGCGCTTTCCTTGTCAGGTAAGACCAATAAGTAAAACGCAATAACGTGTGCCCTCTGCCTCCTTTTGTGGGTGCAAGCAAACATTTAACAAGGTAACACAAGAAATCTCAAGATACTTTGATTATAGTGCACTGGCAGGGCGTAGTTTTCCCATACATTACTGTCTTGTACCGAAGCAACTGTATATTCGAATAAATTCCCATAGGGGACCTACAGAATTTTTTAATGAAGCAGTAACCCCATAAGTTTGCTGCCCTTTTAAAACGAAAGTGCGTTATCTGGAATCCTGTTTGCTCTGATGATTCGCAACGCACAGTAATGTAATTCAACATGGCGTACGATTGTTCCGTCGTGCAAGGAGTATCACGTGTTAACAAACCATATTAGTCGTGAACGGTGGGGAATGCAACTTTTTGTCCGAGCTGAAAAGTAATTGAAATATGTTAGCTACATTTCATACACAGCAATGTATTTCATAAAATGCGTCAAATGTAAAGTGTTGACGCAGGATGGCAAACGACGCAAAATCACAAGTCTTTTGCAACTGCTCAGTCTTAAATATATAGCGAATAATGAAAAGATAATTTGAATCAGTTATTATGAGACTATATAAAGTAAAACTATAAAGTTTGCCATTTGTCGTTTCCTAAAAGTCGATCGAGTAACCTTGAGAAAGAGAGAGAGAGAGAGAGAGAGAGAGAGAGCTTGGTCTTGATTTTAACAATAGATTTCAGTCAATATATGTGATTAAAGCAGCTAATTTCAGGCAGTACATTGGAGAATCTTCAAGCTGTTAAGCAAATATCATAATTATCGTATATGTAAATCTTAAAATAATACTCAGCTAAGATATTTTCTCTTGTAACCGAAACAAGTCTCACGTACTAACTTTTTTAATGCAAAGGCTGTAGAATAACTGTGCGACACATATATCATGATATATCATTTCTTGAAATGTAAAAATTGATATTTTGAATTAAAAGAAGCAAGTAAACTAGAGAATTCCATATTTCCATTGCTAGTATTGTCTAACTGTAATGCTCAATTTTTGGTTACTTTGATGTACATGAAACGTTAGTTTCTCCAGCAACGGAGAGCACTACTTGTAACACGAAATCTTTTCTGGGTATGGTACCACGTCACATTCTAACAAACTATTACTCGTGAAGCTTCTTGGCAGATTAAAACTGTGTGCCGGACCGAGACTCAAACTCGGGACCTTTGCCTTTCGCGGCCGAGTGCTCTACCAACTGAGCACAACTCACGCTCTGTCCTCAGAGCTATACTTTTCGCAGTGCCTCGTGTCCTACCTTCCAAAATTCACAGAAGCTCTCTTGCTAATCTTGCAAGACTAGCACTCTGTGAACTCCACTGCAGAGTGAAAGTCTTATACTGGAAACAACCCCCAGGTCTGTGGCTAAATCATGTCTCCGTTGTATCCTGTCTTTCAGGAGTGTTAGTTCCGCAAGTTTCTCAAGAGAGCGTCCGTGAATTCCGGAAGGTAGGAGATGGGGTACTGGCGGAAGGTAAGTTGTGACGACAGAGCGTGAGTCGTACTGGGGTAGCTCACTCGGTAAAACACTTGTCCGCGATAGTCTAAGTCTCGAGTTCGAGTATCGGCCTGGCACACAGTCATAATCTGCAAGGATGTTGCATATCAGCGTATACTCCATTGCAGAGTGAAAAAAACTCATTCTGGACTATCTGTGAAACCAACGGTTCGGCCACGATTACAGTGGTCTTCTTGTGAGTGTACTGTAACCGTGGCAGAAACATTGGTTTCACAAAAAATTGTTTCTTATATTATGACGCGGTACCGAACCCAGAAAACTTTTGTGTCATCCGACTTTGGCCGCGGAAGCCAATCTAGCTATAGTGCTGCTTGTGGTTTTTCATTATTGGGCAATGCTATATATAAGGGGAGTCTGTGGCGGTGATAAGTTTCAGGAAGGATGGGAAAGGATAAATGTATAAATTTGATGTAAGGGACCCTAGCCTGGAAACGACGGAGTCGAAAGTTATAAGCGAAAATCTGTTTGATACCTCTGGCAATGGGCCTTTTATACTGCAACCTCTTTGCTTTCCATATATTGGGAAGAGGTAATATGGACCAAAAAAAGAAAAAAAGTTCATTCAACATGGGCTCTAAAATGCATACCTTAAGAGTAAGGAGCACTTGTTCAGTAGAAATATTTCACAGCTGCGAAGACGTAGTAATGGTCATAGCTATTAAGGCGTGCATTTTAGAGGCCTTGTTTACTAGACTTTTTTTCTTGGTTTGATTCACACTACTGCATCTCAAAATACGGAAGGCAGAGCGCCTGTAGTAGAAGAGGTCCACTGTCAGAGGTATAAGAACGATTTTTGCTTGTAACTTTAGACTCGGTCATTTCCGAACCAGGATCCCTTATTTCAAATTCATACATTTACCTTTCCCATCGTCCCTCAAAGTTTGTAGTATCATCGTAGAATCACCCTGTTTATCGGTATTGGCAATCGTTGAGAGGAAATTTTACACTGGAAAGGAGGTGGTGGTGTTAAAGTAAGTGACTTGTCATAGATCTCGAAAAGGAACATGACACAGTACCACCGAAGAAACTGAGAGTGAGTGCGCTTGAAAAGACATGCATTAGAAGTATATGCAACCTAGACAAGTTTGCAGCCTGTGAAATTAAAGTGTGAAAAAAATTTTGTCGCAGCCTCTGAAAATTACAATATGATTGAAGCAGGGATACTGCTTGTCTCTTGCATTAAAACATGTATTCAGACTGCCTTAGACTTGTGCAGTAGGTAGGAACTGAACAGGGATGTGTATGCATCCATGGATCCAGTGGAGCTCGTTCAAGGCACCGTGAAGGCCAAGGAGTATCGTACACTGGTTGCAGAAAACGTACACCACTTCATGACGATCATATTTTCCGACGGAAGTGGCATTTTTCGGCAACATAATGCGCCGTGTCACAAGGCCGGGAGTGTGATGGAGTGGTTCGAGGAACACAGTGGCGAGTTCACATTACTGTGCTGCAACCCCCCCCCCCCCCTCCCGCAGGTCGCCAAATCTGAACCCTATGGAACACATCCGGGGTGCGATCGAACGTGGCGTCACTGCTCAACGCTCCACTCCCCTCAATTGGGTGCAAGTGTGCCAACTCCCTCGAGCGACCTACCAAGTCCTCATTGCTTCCATGCCACGACGCGTCGCCACTGTTATCCGTGCAAAAAGTGGACATAACCGGTTATTAGGTAGGTCATCATAATGTTTTAGCTGATCAGTATATGTGGGATGCGGCGACAGTCGTAGGAACTCCACAGAAAGAGAAGTGACTACCAGGATGCAGTCTGCTGGAACAGCTGTTGCGCGATTCATGACATCCGTTCTCGCGTAGCTTCAAGGTCAGCAGACATTCTTGACGGGCCGTTGCCAAACAAAAGTACGGTAATTGTGCCAAAGCTGTAGAGAGAGAACAAAAGTCTCCCACTGCCGTACATAATAGCATACGTAGCGGCAACACACCTGGGTAGCGATCTCGCTACGACGACACACTAGCGATTGTTAATTTTAGAGCGTACACACGTTGCGGTGACAGTGACCATCTCATTTTGCCTGTGATATTGATCTCGGCGGACGCGCCGCCTGCCAGAGATACGCCTGTTATGGTGTCGTTTCCGGAATTATCGCGTGAGCTTATCACTAGGCGCCAGCTTGCCCTACACAGCACAGCCGTGTAATGAAAATTGCAGATAAAGCAAAGAGGCTACGTGCCTGCTTTTTGCTCTGCACTTTCCCGGAGCGAGCGGTGGTGCTAGTTCAACTCTCGACTACGTCGTCATTGCTTCGTCATCTGGCATGTAAGCAGCGAGACCGTCTAGACCTTCGTTCGAACCTTTGTGATGAGACATTACGGAATATCGAGATAGGGACCAAAATCAGTTCTTCACTGCAGTGAATTTCGTAACAATTACGGAAATAGAAAGTTGCATAAATTTGTTCCCCGAAATTTGAAAATAGAGAAGTCGCGATCCCAGAAAATTGCAGTGAAATGCAGAAAGTACTGCGTAGGTCGACGCTTGACGCGGAGACTGACTGCTGATCCTCCTAATTAAGCTATTGCGTCAAGGCGGAAAGACCGATAGTGTAATTACATGATTCGCAATTAGTCATTGGTAGTAGTAACATTTGGAACGAGTCCAAGATTATTCGTGTTGTCTCCTTTAGTATCTTGCCGCCGCAACCCCCCCCCCCTCTCTCTCTCTCTCTCCCTCCCCCTCCCTCCCTCCCTCCCTCCATCCCTCCGCAGGTGGAAGGGAAGATGAAACTGGGATGCGGTAGAAGAGCCCAAATTAAATATAGTTTTACAAAACGCCTAGTCATGAAGATTGCTCGGCGGTTTGTCGAAGTCTTAGCAGGTAAGATTAATAGGAGAAGCAAAGCGGAGCGCCACGTTTTGTCACGGCTTCGCTTAGTAAGCGCGCAATCGTCACGAACACTACCAAACTGCACTGGCTGACGCTAAAAAAGAGCTTTCTGCATCAGGGATATATACTGTTGGAAATTCGAGAGGGTACTGACCAAGGGAAGTCAAGCAACGTATTTTCTCTCTCTTAATTTTCACGTAACGATTATGAAGGTAAAGTCTCAGAAATTCTGGCTTACCGACAACATTTTTTCCCCCGTACGTCACTCATGAATAGCAATAGAAAGAGGGGAATAATCAAGTACCCTCCGCTTCAAACCACGATGAGGTGGCCTGCACATTACACGCCCCCCCCCCCCCCCCCCTGCGGGTTCGGGGGTTAGAATAGGCCCGCGGTATTCCTGCCTGTCGTAAGAGGCGACTAAAAGGAGTCTCAAATGTTTCGGCCTTATGTGATGGTCCCCTCTCGGGTTTGACCTCCATCTTTCTAAATTATTCCGAAGAGCGAGCCAATTGGGGAAGGGCGCCTTACATGGTGCACTGTATCCGTCGTGCATTGAGACCTTTAGCCGGCTTTTTCGTCGTTGCAATGGTGTCCCGCTCGTTTTCCATCTCTTGGGCGAGGATACGTCCCTGGGTGCGATTACCACGCTGCACTCTGCGTTGTTGCTTTTAACTGCGACGACGACCTTGGACATTTTTGCACCTAAGATCCAGCACGGTAGCCAGTCCGTTGTGGTGGGGCCGCCATGTACCGTGTTGGTTGTAGCCCCCTGACAACACAGGGATCGCTCTACTGATGCCTGCGCCGTTAACTCCCCACGTATGCCAAGGAGTAGATGCCCATCTCCCTGGGGCATCAGGACTCCCGGCAATGGCCATCCTGCCAGGTGGCTATTGCTGCGGCTGGGTGGCGCCCGTGGGGAGGGCCCTTGGTCGGAGTAGGTGGCATCAGGGCGGATGACCCGCAATGAAGCGTGGTACATCATTTCTCGCTGGCGGCCAGCCACCAGCAGTCTCTAAGCGTTCGAGGGCTCATTTTAAAGCTAACGTTCATGACCCCAAATCGTTCCCATCCCTGGCCACACCATGGGAGGAACGAAAGGCAATGAATGACAGTAACGTGTATTCGCCCAGGTATCTCGTCTGTACCAGAGCTGATGGTGACTCGTTTCTATCCGTGAAGCCTCAGTTCTTTGTAGAGCATTTAGAGGACAAGTTTGGGGAGGTGGAGGGCTTGTCCAAAATGCGCTCTGGGTCAGTTTTGATAAAAAGGCATCCTCTGCCCAGTCATGCAGGTTACTTGCTTGTGACAAGTTGGGGGATGTTAACATTACCATCACCCCACATAAGAGTTCAAATATGCTCCAGGGTATTATTTTCCATCGAGACCTACTTTTGCAGTCTGATGACGAGCTGCGCGCCAATTTAGAGCGCCGAGGTGTACATTTCGTCCGGCGCGTTCATCGGGGTCCGAGGGACAATCAGGTAGCTACCGGTGCCTTCATCTTGGCCTTCGAAGGTGATACATTACCAGAGAAGGTCAAGGTGATGGTCTACCGATGTCACGTCAAACCGTATATCCCTCCCCCGATGCGGTGCTTTAAGTGCTGGAAATTCGGTCACATGTCCTCTCGCTGTACTTCTAGCCTCACATGTCGAGATTGTGGACGCCCATCTCATCCCGATACTCCATGTGCTCCGCCTCCCGTCTGTGTCAACTGTGGAGAGCCTCATTCCCCTTGCTCGCCGGACTGCAGTATCTTACAGAAAGAACGCAAAATCATGGAATATAAGACCCTGGACCGACTGACGTACACTGAGGCTAAGCGGAAATTTGAACGGCTACATCCCGTGCGCATGATGTCATCTTATGCCTCCACTGTCACTCCTGCTCCAGCTCCTTCAGCTGCAAGACATACAGTCAGCTCTCAGTCAGAGGACCTCACCTGCCCCCTTGACGATGGGGGCCCCTTCTCTCGCTGTTGCTCCCACACCATCTACCTCGGGAGCAGCACCCACTAAACCACTGGGGACACCAGTCCCCACTTCTAAGCCGGAGAAGCGTAAGTCTTCTTCGGCTTCTCTCGCTCGGAAGGGATCCCTTTGGTCACTCCCTTCCCAGGCTCCTACCAGCGGCACAGCAGACACCAACCAGTGGCTGACGAAGCCACAGGTCGCTGGTCGACGGGCTTCGCGATCCTCTTCAGTCTCGGGGACTGACTCCAATAAGCCCTTCAACAACGGCAACCAAAGGAACAGCGAGAAAAACGACTTTGAAGACCCGTAAGACCTAGACACCTGCGGTGGCACCTACTCCACCGCTACCTAAAAGCTCTGCGTCTGAGGATGAGGTGGAGATCCTTGCGTCCGTTGAGGACCACGATCTTGCCGGTCCCTCAGACGCAATGGATAGCACTTGCACGGGTGCTCCATCGGAGGCAGCAGGTGACCCAGCGGCGTAATCTGCCTTCCCAGTCCCGTCACGCCTTTCTCCGCCATGGACAATACCATCCTCCAGTGGAACTGCAGCGGTTTCTTCCACCACCTAGCTGAGCTCCGCCAACTTATCAGCCTTCACCCTTTCTTCTGCATTGCTCTTCAGGAAACTTGGTTTCCAGCAATGCGAACCCCCGCCCTCCGTGGCTATCGGGGTTATTATAAGAACCGGGCAGCATATGAAAGGGTGTCTGGTGGCGTCTGCCTCTATGTCCTTCACACTCTGCACAGCGAGTCTGTCCCTCTCCAAACACCTTTAGAGGCTGTCGCTGTTCGGGTGTGGACGCCACAGGCTGTTACCGTCTGCAGTCTTTACCTTCCACCGGATGGTGATGTCGCGCAGCATGTCCTGGCTGCGCTGATAGCCCAATTGCCGCCACCTTTCTTGTTACTGGGCGACTTCAACACCCATAACCCTCTGTGGGGTGGGTCAGTGGCAACAGGTCAAGGCGCCACCGTTGAGTATTTATTGTCGCAGCTCGATCTCGCATGGCACATACTCCGCCATTGACCTTTCAATCTGTAGCTGTAGCCTCTTACCGTCTGTCCAATGGAGTGTGCATGACGACCTGTGTGGTAGTGACCACTTTCCGATCTTTCTGTCACTACCACAGCGTCACTCTTCTGGGCGCCCTAGCAGATGGGCTATGAATAAGGCTGACTGGGACTTGGTCTCCTCCACTGCCGCTATTGAGCCTCTCTCTAATGATGACATTGATGCGGTGGTTCAATCGGTCACCACCGGCATCGTTACTGCCGCCGAATCTGCCATTCCCCGTTCCTCTGGGTCCCCTCGGCGGCGGACTGTGCCTTGGTGGTCGCCTGAGATCGCTGCAGCGATTAAAGATCGCCGGCGGGCGCTACAGCGTCACAAGCGACATCCCTGCATTGAACACCTCATCACCTTCAAACGGCTGCGTGCGCGGGCCCGCCGCCTTATCCGCCAAAGCAAGCAGGAGTGCTGGGAGCGGTATGTGTCCACCATTGGCCTCCATGTCTCTCCATCGCAGGTCTGGGCCAAGATCCGACGCCTCTATGGCTATCGGACCCCTGTCAGCGTCCCTGCGCTCTCACTGAAAGGAGCAGTTTGTACAGACTCCGACGAAATTGCCAACAGCTTGGCAGAGCATTTTGCTCTTAGTTCCTCTTCTTCTAATTACCCGCTCCATTAAAGAGCGGATTGAAGGTCGGAGCCTTTCGTTTCGCACCCACCACCCAGAATCTTACAATGCTCCATTCAGTGAGTGGGAATTTCGCAGTGCCGTAGCCGCTTGCCCTGATACCGCTTCTGGGCCAGATGGCATCCACTGTCAGATGCTGAAACACCTTTCAGTGGACTGCCAGCGGCGCCTCCTCGATCTTTACAACCGTCTTTTGGTCGATGGGAGTTGCCGTCGCAAAGGCGGGAAAGCATTGTCATCCCCGTTTTGAAACCTGGAAAGAGCCCTCTGGAGGTGGACAGCTACCGTCCCATTAGCCTCACCAACGTTCTTTGCAAGTTGCTTGAACGGATGGTGAGCCGGCGCTTGAATTAGGTACTGGAGTCTCGGGGCCTTCTGGCTCCGTCTCAGGGTGGGTTCCGTAAAGGCCGCTCCGCCACCGACAATCTGGTGAGCCTGGAGTCTGCCATCCGTACTGCCTTTGCCCGCCGTCAGCACCTGGTCGCTGTCTTTTTCGACATGCGGAAGGCGTACGATACGACATGGCGTCATCACGTCCTTTCTACGCTACGTGGATGGGGTCTTCGGTGTCCTCTGCCGCTTTTTATCCGCAATTTTCTGTCGTATCGTACCTTCCGCGTGCAAGTCGCGGCCTCATATAGTTCCTCCCACTTCCAGGAGAACGGTGTGCCACAGGGTTCTGTTTTAAGTGTCTGCCTGTTTTTAAAAGCCATTAACGGGCTCGCTGCGGCCGTGGGGAATTCTGTCTCCGCTTCCCTGTATGCTGACGACTTCTACCTTTACTATAGCTCTATTGGCATTGCAGCTGCTGAACGTCAGCTACAGGGCGCAATCCGCAAGGCGCAGTCTTGGGCTGTAGCGCGTGGTTTTCAGTTTTCGGCTGCCAAGACCCGCGTTATGCATTTCTGCCGGCGCCGAACGGTCCATCCTGCGCCGCGGCTTTATCTTGACGGCGAACTTCTTGCTGTGGTGGAGACCCACAGGTTTTTGGGTGTACTTCTTGATGCCCGGTTGACTTGGCTGCCTCATATTCGGCAGCTTAAACAGGCGTGTTGGCGGCATCTCAATGCTCTGCGATGCTTGAGCCACACCAGCTGGGGCGCCGACCGATCTACCTTGTTACGGCTCTACCAGGCGTTAATCCAGTCCCGTCTGGATTATGGGAGCCTGGCTTATGGCTCCGCTTCCCCATCTGCGTTGCGGGTACTGGACCCAATACTACACAGAGGGATACGACTTGCCACTGGTGCCTTCCGCACCAGCCCTGTGGACAGCGTACTAGTGGAGTCAGGTGTCCCTCCCCTGCGGTTACGGCGCCAACGTTTGCTGGCCGCTTATGCTGCCCATGTTTTTAGCTTGCCCGGGCATCCAAACTATCGTCTCCTGTTCCCGCAATCGGTCGTCCATCTGCCAGAACGTCGGCCCCGGTCTGGTTGTACGATGGCGGTCCGCGTCAAAGAGCTTCTCTCCGGGCTTAGGGTTTTCACTGTTCCACCTCCTTTCCGGGCCACTTTGCGTACTCTCCCATGGTGTGTTCCCCGCCCTTGCCTTCGGCTCGACTTGGCACTGGGCCCGAAGGACTCCGTCCCTCCAGAGGCCTTCCGCCGCCGCTTTTATTCCATCCTGGCCACGTATCAGGGCTCTGGCATTGTTTACACTGACGGTTCGATGGTTGCTGGTCGTGTCGGGTATGCGCTAACTCTAGGGGACCATTCCGAACAACGTTCCTTGCAGGATGGCTGCAGCGTTTACACTGCTGAGCTGGTTGCCATATTTCGCGCCCTAGAGTATATCCGCTCCTGCTCAGGTGAGTCCTTCGTTATCTGTAGCGATTCCGTGAGCGGTTTACGAGCTCTCGACCAGTGTTTCCCTCGTTCTCGTCTGGTGATGGCTATCCATGAGTCCCTGCATACTCTTGCCCGTTGGGGCCGCTCTGTGGTCTTTGTGTGGACCCCCGGTCATGTCGGTATCCCGGGCAATGAACGTGTTGACCGCCTGGCCAAACAGGCCACCAGTGAACCCACTCTAGACATTGGCCTTCCGGAGACTGATTTGAGGGAGGTCTTACGCCGCAAAGTTATCTCGCTCTGGGACGCTGAATGGCGCGGTCTGACCACCCGTAACAAACTCCGTGCCGTCAAGGAGACGAAGACTGTGTGGCACTCCTCCTTGCGCGTCTCTCGTAAGGAGTCTGTGGTCCTATGCCGACTGCGCATTGGGCACACACGGATGACCTACGGCCACTTATTGCGCCGTGAGGACCCACCTCTATGTCGCTGCGGCTCCATTATATCTGTGGTCTACATTGTCTTGGAGTGTCCGCTTTTAGCTGTGCTCAGGCAGACGTTCGCACTGCCTGACACGCTCCCTGCCCTTTTAACTGATGACCCTGCTATGGCTGGCTTAGTTTTACGTTTTATTCGGGCGGGGGGTTTTTATCACTTAATCTGAGTGTTTCTGTTTTTTAGTGTTGATTCTGGCTTTTGGCCTCCGATTTTAAACTGAGTTTTTAATGTGTTCTCGGTGGTTGGCTTTTCCTTTTTTTTCTCTATGGTCGGCCAACCACCGTCACACTCTGTGTGATTTTAATTTGTTTTGTCTGATCTCTGTCGGCGTATTTCTTGTCCCGTGTCGTCTGACGTCTTTCCTGCTGTTCGTTTTTATTCTCTTTGGGTGGTTTTAATTTTTTGGACAAAGGGACCGGTGACCGTTGCAGTCTGGTCCCTTTAATCCCACAAACCAACCAACCAACCTGCACATTACACGAATGAAGCCTGCTGCTGTCACGTCGTCTACCTCCGTCCCGAAGCATCTGTGGGTGGGGAGAGTTGATTAATTTTATGGTAGCCTATTGCCTGTCAAAATTTCCTCCAACACCGAGTTTAGGAATGGCTGTAACATTATTTTCTCCACGTGAGTAGGAATTCGTTATCGGTGGAATAATTATTCGATCTGGATTCCAGTGGGGAGTATAGTTTTTGTTCTATCATTGTTTCATTACAGTCTACTATCGCTCGACGATAGACCGCAGTAAAAGACATTATAATAATTGTTATCGCAAATTTTCCCCACTTGACAGTGCGCCAAGCTGTGGTTCATGTACTGTATGACGAGTGCTGCCAGCGACCGCCAGAATCGCCGATTCTAGCATAAGCGTGCACATGTTCCTTTTGTACGGGACTACTATAAATGATTCATTCATTTTCGAAACTCTATATTTTCCTAGGAATTACATGCGCAAATATAAACGAGGCACGAATAGAACCGTAAACTCATAAAATTTGCATTTTGCACTAAATGTTCTATGACTGCCCATCTGGTCACACCACTCACGTCCGTCGAAGCTGTAGGAAAGTTTGTTCCATATCTTACGTAGCAACAACCACTCAGTAGTGATGGTAGTAACATTGTGCCTTCTTTGAGCGGTTCCGTTGTTCTTGGCAATGTGGGTACGTAAACACGCTTCTGAATCTACCCCCAAAGCAAAACTTCACAGTGTTTTAGGTCAAGCGTTCTGGGTGGGCCGCTGGTAGGTTCTAACACCCAATCTAACAAGAGGGCTCGTGTAGCCAGTCCTGATTCAGGTAGTAGTAACAGAACGCATGCTGCTTCGCAGAATGTGTTTCTTATAATTAAAAGAAAAGATGGGAGTTTCGAAAAAGTTTTACCATTTTATATCCAGAAGGGCTTAGAAGGTTTTGCTGGCACATTAAAATCTGTAAAGCGCTTGCGAAATGACACCTTGTTGGTTGAAACATCTAGCTTCCAGCAAGTCCAGAACCTTCAGAAGGCACAATTGCTTGGCGAGTTTGCGATAGAGACTGAATTTCACTACACCTTGAACTACAGCAAGGGTGTTGTGACTTGCAGAGATCTCGTTGACATTCCCCAAGACGAACTGAAGGCTGAATGGTCCCGGGAAGGAATTGTAGACGTGCAACACGTTATGAAACGGGTGGATGGTGATCTCATGAAATCTGACTCGTCTATCCTTACGTTTAACAGCACCACATTGCCAGAGCATGTGAAGGCAGGTTTCCTACGTCTCAGTGTACGGCCTTATTACCCCAACCCCATGCGGTGTTTTAAATGCCAACACTTTGGACACACTACTCTCGGCTGTAAAGGGGAAGCCACTTGCGGGAAATGTGGTAAAGCCGCCCATGAGGGAGTTGGTTGCTCCTCTCCTCCCAAGTGTGTCAACCGCTCTGGGGATCACCCTGTGAGGAGTAGGGAATGTCGAGTTTTCCTTGAGGAACGGAAGATCCAGGAACTTAAAACCACCAAACGCATCCCGTATGGTGAGGCAAAAAAAAATTACAAGCCCATGCAGCCGCCCACGTTCGCTGCTTCCTTTTCTTCCGTTCTGAAACAGCCAGTCTTGAAAACCGATGCCGCTACACAAACGGAGGTTGCTACTGTCAGCACTAGTACCTGCGTTTGTCAATGTACGTGTGCTGCTGCCGTTCCTGTGAAGCCTGCTGGTCCCCCCCCCCCCCCCCCCTCGGCCTTCTGACCAGGCCGTGGTAGCTGACATCATGGAACTTCCTGCCACTTCCCGGGTCCAGTCTTGTGCACTGCCCAGCGCTGCTACACCCCCTACTGCTTCTGTTTTGGCTCCTATGCCACCTCAGGCCAAAAAATCTAAGCCAAAGGTAAAGACTCGCCCGCTAAAGGAGACTGAAGTTATACAGTCCGCTGATGTTGATGTCATTCTCTCTGACGTGTCTCTCGACTCCTCTTCAGAGGCGATGGAGGTTGATGTCAGACTGGGGCAATCATCTCGCCCCAAAACTGAGCCTCCACCTGTTGTGGGCTTTCCTCCCCGACAGAAAGTGAGAATGAAGGTACTCCCACCCTGATAGATGGCTCCCATTATACAGTGGAACATGAATGGATTCCGGGCACATGTGGAGGAACTGAACCTCCTAGCACGGCAACGCCCCCTGTGCTTGTGTTTACAGGAAACGCATTTAAAACCATCTGATGCTCCTGTACTAAGGGGCTATACGTTGTATCGCAAAGATGACCTGACTGGAGAAAGGGCCAAAGGCGGAGTCGCCGTGTTTGTCAATAATGACCACCACTCCTCTGCTCTCCTCATGGATACTGACCTGCAAGCAGTTGCAGTTGAAATTCATTCACGTCGGAGCCTTATCGTTTGCTCCCTTTATTTACCCCCTCTGGATGCAATGACCTCAGACGCTCTCACAGATTTTATCGACCAACTTTCCCGCCCATTTCTCCTCCTGGGAGACTTCAATGCCCATCATGTCCTGTGGGGCTCCACTTCTCTCTGCACTCGAGGTCGAATTTTGGAGAGCCTCCTAACATCTCAAGTGTTGTGCATCCTCAACACAGGTACTCAAACTCATTTCTCTACTGCTACTGGCTCATTCTCAGCCATTGACCTATCTTTCTGCTCTCCAACCCTCACCGACTCTGTTCACTGGGAGGTCATTGACGACCTTCATTCCAGCGATCACTTCCCCATCCGCATTCATCTCCTGGATGGTGTATTGCTGGAGCAGAGGTCGCCATCGTGGATGATGGGCAGGGCTAACTGGCCACTGTTCACTCGGTTGGCTGTCTTTGAACGCCACACCAGCGTACTGGAATGGGTGGATCACATCACACTTGTGATCCATCATGCTGCTGACCTGTCCATACCACAGTCTTCTGGCCCTTTTAAGCGGCGCCTTGTGCCTTGGTGGACAGAAGAGTGCCGTTCAGCCATCCGGGACAGGCGTGCGGCTCTTCGCCGATTTAAATGCCTCCCAACAGCGGTCAATCTTACCTCCTTTCGAATCGCGAGAGCCAGGGCACGCCGTGTCATTAAAGAGAGCAAGAAAAGGTCATGGCAGGAGTTCCTGGACTCCATCAACCGTTCCACTTGTTCCACAAAAGTATGGGAAGCCATCCGGAGGATTTCAGGTGAACGCAGCCGTTTACCAATAGCTGCAGTCCTGAACCAGGGATGCCTCCAAACGACACCCAAAGCCATTGCTCAGACGCTGGCAGAGCATTTTGCACAAAGTACTGCCGCTGCAACACAGGATCCAGCGTTTCGTCGCTACCGTGCGACTGTCGAAAGAGCGAACTTGGACTTCCGGTCGAACAGTTCTGAGGCCTACAACTCCCCTTTCTCCATGTGGGAACTTGAATCGGCACTTACTGAGACTTCTGACACTGCACCAGGTTACGACCGCATCCGGTACTCCATGCTTAGACATCTGCCAGCGGCGTCAAAGGAAATCCTCCTCGAATGTTTTAATCTCATATGGCAGACAGGAGTGTTCCCTCTTGGAGGGAGGCAATCCTCATCCCTCTCCTCAAACCAGGAAAGGACCGTACATGTCCCAGTAGTTATCGTAGTATCGCCTTGACAAGCTGTGTCGGCAAGATCCTGGAACGGATGGTTAACCGTCGTCTGGTCTGGCTGTTAGAGACCAGACAGCTCCTTAGCCGCTTTCAGTGTGGCTTCCGAAAATTTCGGTCCACGGTCGACAACCTGACCCTCCTAGAGGCGGCTATTCAGCAGGTTTTCCTCCGTCAGCACCACTGTATCGGTATCTTCTTTGATATCAGTAAGGCATATGATACTACTCGGAGACACTGTATTCTTGCACAACTGCATCAATGGGGCTTTCGTGGCCACCTTCCCAATTTCATTCAGTCTTTCCTGTCTCAGCGGTTTTTTCAAAATGGTTCAAATGGCTCTGAGCACTATGGGACTCAACTGCTGAGGTCATTAGTCCCCTAGAACTTAGAACTAGTTAAACCGAACTAACCTAAGGACATCACACACATCCATGCCCGAGGCAGGATTCGAACCTGCGACCGTAGCGGTCTCGCGGTTCCAGACTGCAGCGCCCGCGTTGGTAACACACTGTCTGATCGCTTTGAGCAAGAGAACGGTGTCCCCCAGGGCAGTGTTTTAAGTGTTACCCTCTTTGACATAGCCATCAACAGTATAACGTCTACACTGCGGAGTCCAGTACAGTGCTCCTTGTTTGTGGACGACTTTGCTGTTTTCTGTTCCTCCTCCAGTGTTGCAACCGTGAGCCGTCAGTTGCAGCTAACAGTGCGGCGGTTTGAGGAGTGGGCTGCAAAGACGGGTTTTCGGTTTTCTGCCGATAAGTGTGTTTGTGTTCGTTTTAATCGTTCTCGTCGTCTTTTTACTTTGCCTGCCTTGCGTATGGGGGATACTGTCCTACATTTTAGAGACACGGTTCGGTTTCTGGGCCTAATTTTTGACTCCAGGTTGTCATGGCTGCCGCACCTACGTGACTTGAAAGCCAGAACCCTGAAGGCACTGGACATCCTCAAGTGCCTCAACCACAGCTCTTGGGGAGCGGACAGGGCGCGTCTCCTTCAGTTTTATGGAGCTTTTGTGCGTTCACGGCTGGACTATGGGTGCACAGTGTATGGGTCAGCGAGGCCGTCTTATTTGCAGATCCTTGACGCTGTTCACCATGCTGGGATTCGACTGGCCACGGGTGCTTATTGGACCAGTCCCGTACCCAGCCTCTGTGCTGAGGCTGGCGAACCGCCACTTACCATCCGGCGACAGCGCCTGCTGGTGCGCCAGGCTTGTAAGTTTCTTTCAGCTCCCAGCTCGCCTGCTCACCATCTTGTTGCCCATCCACCTCTGGACCGCCTTTTTTCCCACCGTCCCCGGGCTACGTTGCCATTTGGGATCCGTGTGCAAAGTTTGCTAGAGTCGCTCGGTGTGGAGTCTGTACAACCCCAAATCCAGGGTTTTAACTGACTGCCACCTTGGTTACTGAAGAGGCCCGGAGTGATTTTAGATTTATTGCAGTACAAGAGAGATTGCACTTCTGCCACCGTTTTTAATGCAGCATTTTCTGCCATTTTATGTGAGCACCACGACTATGTAGCTGTTTTCACGGATGGGTCGAAACAAGGGGATTCTGTTGGTTGCTCAGTTGTTTTTCCGGATCGTGTCCTCAAGGTCCGACTGCCTCAGACTTCTACTGTCTTTGATGCAGAATTGGTTGCAATGGCTCTGAGCACTATGCGACTTAACTTCTGAGGTCATCAGTAGCCTAGAACTTAGAACTACTTAAACCTAACTAACCTAAAGACATCACACACATCCATGCCCGAGGCAGGATTCGAACCTGCGACCGTAGCGGTCGCTCGGCTCCTGACTGTAGCGCCTAGAACCGCACGGCAACTCCGGCCGGCCGATGCAGAATTGTCTGCGATCTTGCGGGCACTGGAGCAGATGAGACCTTCCTCCTCTCCTAAGTTTCTTGTCTGTTCCGATTCACTCAGTGCCCTTCACTCATTGCATCGTTTGTATCCGGCAGACAAAATAGTCCAGACCATCCAGGATGCCCTCCTCCGCCTACAGCGACTGGGGAAGGTTGTAGCTTTCTGCTGGGTTCCGGGGCATGTCGGCATTGCTGGGAATGAAAGGGCAGATCTCGCAGCCAAGGAGGCGTGTCTCGATCCACAAGTATCTCAGTGTGCTATCCCCCTGCACGCACTCAGCTCGCTGTTGAGCTCACGAGTCATGCGTCGGTGGGAGGATGAGTGGCTGGAAGTGACTGACAATAAGCTCCGTATAGTCAAGCCCACAATGCGTGTGTGGTGTACTTCCTTTCAGCCCCGTCGACGGGACGAGGTTCTCCTCACTCGGCTTCGAATAGGCCACAGCCCTATGACGCATGGCTTCCTGCTCCGGCGAGAGGACCCTCCAATGTGTGGTGCTTGCGGCGTCCAAGTCACTGTGCGCCACGTTTTATTGGATTGCGTTTCATTTTCTGACCAGCGGGCCGCGGCTGACTTGCCAGCGGACCTGCCATCTCTTTTAGGCAACACTCGGACGAATGTGGTTAAAGTTTTAAAGTTCTGTGCCATGTCAAATGTTTTTACAAACATTTTAGGGAAATACACTCCTGGAAATGGAAAAAAGAACACATTGACACCGGTGTGTCACACCCACCATACTTGCTCCGGACACTGCGAGAGGGCTGTACAAGCAATGATCACACGCACGGCACAGCGGACACACCAGGACCCGCGGTGTTGGCCGTCGAATGGCGCTAGCTGCGCAGCATTTGTGCACGGCCGCCGTCAGTGTCAGCCAGTTTGCCGTGGCATACGGAGCTCCATCGCAGTCTTTAACACTGGTAGCATGCCGCGACAGCGTGGACGTGAACCGTATGTGCAGTTGACGGACTTTGAGCGAGGGCGTACAGTGGGCATGCGGGAGGCCGGGTGGACGTACCGCCGAATTGCTCAACACGTGGGGCGTGAGGTCTCCACAGTACATCGATGTTGTCGCCAGTGGTCGGCGGAAGGTGCACGTGCCCGTCGACCTGGGACCGGACCGCAGCGACGCACGGATGCACGCCAAGACCGTAGGATCCTACGCAGTGCCGTAGGGGACCGCACCGCCACTTCCCAGCAAATTAGGGACACTGTTGCTCCTGGGGTATCGGCGAGGACCATTCGCAACCGTCTCCATGAAGCTGGGCTACGGTCCCGCACACCGTTAGGCCGTCTTCCGCTCACGCCCCAACATCGTGCAGCCCGCCTCTCCAGTGGTGTCGCGACAGGCGTGAATGGAGGGACGAATGGAGACGTGTCGTCTTCAGCTATGAGAGTCGCTTCTGCCTTGGTGCCAATGATGGTCGTATGCGTGTTTGGCGCCGTGCAGGTGAGCGCCACAATCAGGGCTGCATACGACCGAGGCACACAGGGCCAACACCCGGCATCATGGTGTGGGGAGTGATCTCCTACACTGGCCGTACACCACTGGTGATCGTCGAGGGGACACTGAATAGTGCACGCTACATCCAAACCGTCATCGAACCCATCGTTCTACCATTCCTAGACCGGCAAGGGAACTTGCTGTTCCAACAGGACAATGCACGTCCGCATGTATCCCGTGCCACCCAACGTGCTCTAGAAGGTGTAAGTCAACTACCCTGGCCAGCAAGATCTCCGGATCTGTCCCCCATTGAGCATGTTTGGGACTGGATGAAGCGTCGTCTCACGCGGTCTGCACGTCCAGCACGAACGCTGGTCCAACTGAGGCGCCAGGTGGAAATGGCATGGCAAGCCGTTCCACAGGACTACATCCAGCATCTCTACGATCGTCTCCATGGGAGAATAGCAGCCTGCATTGCTGCCAAAGGTGGATATACACTGTACTAGTGCCGACATTGTGCATGCTCTGTTGCCTGTGTCTATGTGCCTGTGGTTCTGTCAGTGTGATCATGTGATGTATCTGACCCCAGGAATGTGTCAATAAAGTTTCCCCATCCTGGGACGATGAATTCACGGTGTTCTTATTTCAATTTCCAGGAGTGTACTTACAAGGAGAGACAGCATTGGTCGTATTTTTTTTGTTTTATTAACCGCAAAATCGATTTTCGGTCACTTAGTGACCATCCTCAGTGCTGTAATATACAATTTTAATTGGTAGGCACTGGTGTCAACAAGCGTAGAGCGATCTGTAGATTATTTCATTGCAATAGAACAGTAAAACCACGCTAAAACATGTCACTAAGATGCCACATCCAATTCTTAGTTCTGTATGTTCTGAAGATAAAAGCTGTAAAAGCCCTCAGTGATTAGAGCTTTTCCAGTATGCTACCTGAAACACTCTTAATAGTTTCACTGTCAGTTGGTGCACACGAAACTTGACTGACATAAATTTGACTGGCTCCGTCAAAAGTGACTCTGTTTTTTGATTTTATTTATTGGTAGGCACCGCTCCGAGCGTTGCGTAAATTGTGTGAGGAGTTTCACACGGAATGAGCACACCTGCTTCATCAGTAACATAAACACATTTTGCTGCATATGATCCCCTTGTATGGTGTCGCTTAACTACCAAAGCCAAGGTACGAGTAACAATGGAATCCTGTGTTGACGTGCCGAAAACGTATGCGGTTAAGTACACGGAAGAACACGCACGATGCAAACAGCAGGATCGAAAATACTATCGGAACGTCCATTACGCGAAATAACTTTAAAATCTGATACAGACGCTGTACTGTAAAGCTAAATGTTGAAAAAAATGAACGACAGAGTGGCGAAGGTGAACAAATCATGCCGACGTATGCCGCTTAAGAAACGCAGCTAGAATATAGCTTGAAGGCACTAGGCAATCGTTCATATCATTGGACCCATAGGAATTCGGAGATACGAATGAAATGGGGGGTGGGGGATTGTAGTATTACACGAAGCACGTATCGCCACACGTCGTCAGGTAGCTTACAGAGTGCATAAAACTAGAATATCGTCTGGCGTCAGAAAAAAACTGTCAGAGAGGCGGTGAATAAAATTGAAAAGATTTGTGTTACTACTTTTTATAAGCAGCGTGTTGCCTGCCAGCTTGTATCTTTGAATGATGAAACAACTGTATCTTCGCTGTGGTCTTTCGTGGCTATTGCTTTTAAGGGAGTTAAGTTTTATGCCAGTATTAATATTCCGTCTTAAGTCGCATTTTTTCTACTGAAATAAAACACTGTTCGAAGCTAGAAGTCTATTTTCAAATAGAAAAATCTAACATCTTTAGTACCTAGCAGTGAAGGAGCGGCGCAATAGCTGCACAGCAAAAATTTGAGTCTGGAAGGTCTTTGTAACTAGTCAACTGGGTTTAACATTCGGCAAGTGGCTTGCCCAGTGTCGGCAGATAAATACGATGGTGCAGTGACTGAGTTAATCCGAATTAAGATGCAGTGTTCTTTCGGACATGTGTACGGGCACTGCAATATCGTAAATTCCTTCTTTTCTTCCGTCAAATAATCAATTGCTGATATTCTTCGTGACGGCTACCTTTGCCATGACCAATAATGATACTTGTATTTCGGTTGTAATTCCTGATTTCGTCCATGACTTGTGATAAACTGTGTACTACCCAGCATTAGTTGTTCTTCGGTCCTCTAAAGCCGCGTCCACAGTTGACGCAGAATGGAGCACAGTGTTCGTAGGTGCGGAGCAATGTGGCTGTGTGTCTGCGCACACGCCGGTGAAAGTGAAAACGGGAAAGGGCCTCTTCCCTTGCTTTTGCGCGGCACGGCCGGAGTGAACACGGCTAAACAGAAGTGGTTGCTACATTTCCAGAGAAACCAAAGCAAAAAGCTATCTGTTTTTTGGAAGTGCTTCGATTCAACACACAAACGTTTGATTGCCAAACTGAATGTTCTGCAGTCTCTGATCTTGGCCGTCATGGTGCCTTGCACGAGCTCCACTGGACCCAAGGATGCCCACGTGAATGTTCCGCAGATCATGATGGAGCCGCCGCCAGCTTGTCTCCGCCTCGCAGTACAGGTGCAGGTGTCGAGGAGCTGTTACCCTGGAAGATTCTCGCCCTCCCATCGGCATGATGATGAAGGTATCGGGACTCATCAGACCATGCAGCGCTCTGCCACTGCTTCAACGTCTGACATCGTCTGCGGAGGCCCAACTTTAGATGTGTTAAAGGTGCACTGTGAATTCAGACACACTTTTACTCTGTCCAGCATTAAAGTCTGATGTAATTTCCGCCGCAGTTCGTCGCCTGTCCTGTTTTATCAGTCTGCTCAGCCTACGACGTCCGATATCTGTAATGAGGTGACCGCCCAACCCGACGACTCTGGACGAGGTTTCACCTTGGTTTCGCCGCGTGTTGAAAACAATCATCACAGCACTCCTCGAATACCGGACAACTCGTGCGGTTTCCTAAATAGTCGTGCCGAGCCACCGGGCCATCACAAGCTGCCCTCGGTCGAACTCAGATGGATGGCGCGCCTTCCCCATTCTACACACAAACAGCACGCTCACTGATGCTGCGTACACCGCGCGCGTGCCTGACCAGCAGTCATTCCTCACCAGTGATGCTGCTATCGCGTTGATGGATTTATATCGATAGTAGTCGGTGATTATAATGTTCTGGATAATCATTGTAAATGTCACCATGTAGTGGTGGTTTGCAGAAACTAGAGTGGCGAAGCTCCGCTGATTATATATGTGTGTGTGTGTGTGTGTGTGTGTGTGTGTGTGTGTGTGTGTGTGTTGCTTGCTTTTTCCTTGCGCACGCTGCCGCAGGCGCGATGCGTTGTCTCAGACGCCTTCCGGGGCAGACCTCATCTAATTCACGACTCGCGGCCGCCTCTCGTTTCCCTCGTTGACCGCTGGCGCCAAACATAGACTCATTGGCCTTAACACGAACGCCCAGTGATTACTCGGAATGGCAACCACGCCCCCTCTCCCTCTCCCTCTCCCTCTCCCTCTCCCTCTCCCTCTCCCTCTCCCTCTCCCTCTCCCTCTCCCTCTCCCTCTCCCTCTCCCTCTCCCTCTCCCTCTCCCTCTCCCTCTCCCTCTCCCTCTCCCTCTCTCTCTCTCTCTCTCTGTGTGTGTGTGTGTAGGGGAATTGGGTTAATGGGTTAAACCACACACACACACACACTCTCTCTCACACACTCACGAGTTGATAGCCGCCATCACCTTTTGTGGTCGTATATGAAGTATTAAAAGGGGAAGCTGTCTGGTGTTTAATTCAAACAATGCATGTAACACGGAAGACGTTGGTTACAAGCTCGGAACAAATATGTTCCTTATTGAGAATTAGCTGCAGTGCCTGGCGTTCCCCATGATGTTTAATATCCTCCACAGAAAGTGACTGGCTCTGTACTTTGTTGATATTCATAGGGAATGCAAGCTGCATGGAAAACTGCAATCACTAAATCGGAGGGCGTATTTGAATGTGACTTAATGTCAACGAAATGAGGCGAATGAATACGTCTTCACCCGCAGCATTTATAAAAATCGGTTTCTAGGTTTCAGGTTCTGACATGTGCAAATACACACCGGTTTCAAAGATGATTAGTTGCCCTATCTGTTGTTACGTTATGCGATAAGTATCTCGTTGTATTTGTGGAAAGTCCATCGTCTATTGTTTCAGCTCAGCGACAAATAGGGCAGTGTTTGAGCATGACTTACTGTTCCAACAGTTTACGTCACAGTTCGGGAAATCACCTGTTTGACCTTCGTTAGTGTTTTGTATATCACTGTAGATTTTAATAATAAAAACAACTATGAAACACGAACTAAATATCTTCTGGGGTATATGTCATACGTTACAACGGGAATGGTCAAATTCTCGATTTCCCCCGTATATATTACATACATACATGTTTCAAGTGATCTTCCTGTTGTCTTGATGTTAAAGTTACAACATTTCATCAAGGGCGGATTAAAACCGTAGATTTGTGTGAATTACAAACAAACGGACACTACGTTCTATGTGCACACTGATGAGACAAACCATTATGACCGTCTGCTTAATAGCTGTTTTCTCCGTCTTCGGTACGAAATACATCACTGACTTTGCGTATCAGGGATCCGACGGTTTGTTGGCAAGTTTATAGAGGTATATGGCTTCAGGTATCCACGCACAGGTCATGTAATTCTCGTAAATAACGTGCCGCTGATTTGCGTACACGTGAAGGCGCCCGATAGCGACCCAGGCGGGTTCCATAGGATTTACATGAGGTGAATGTGGTCGCCGAGACATCAACGTGAGTTCACTATAATGCTCCTCAAGCCACTGTAGCGCAGTTCTGGCTCCGAGACACGGACAGTTATACTGCTGAAAGATGATATCGCCGTCGGTTAATACATCAAGCATGAAGGGATGCTGGTGATTCGCAGCTGCCAGCGTGTCGTAGATTACAACCGCAGGCCTCATGCAAGCTCAGGAGCATGTCCCCCGTAGCATAATACTGCATCCACCAGCCTGTGTCCGTGGAGCGCTGCATGTTTCGAGTCACCAATCACTTCGATGACGGCGTCTTTTCGGAAAGCATTTGTGTGGAGTGTAGCCACGTATGAAAGTGAAACATGGATGATAAGCAGTTTAGACAAGAAGAGAATAGTACATTTTGAAATGTGGTGCTTCAGAAGAATGCTGAAGATTAGGTGGGTAAATGACGTAAATAATGAGGTGGTACTGAATAGAATTGGGAGACAAGAAATTTGTGACTCAACCTGACTAGAAGAAGGAATCAGTTGAGTACACAATCTGAGACATCAAGAGATCACCAGTTTAGTATTGAAGGGATGTGTGGCCGGTAAAAATTGTAGAGGGAAACGAAGAGATGAGTAGACTTAACAGTTTCAGAAAGATGTAAGTTGCAGTAGTTATTCGGAGATGAAGAAGCTTGCGCAAGATAGAAAAGCTTGGAGAGCTGCACCAGCTAGTCTTCGGATTGAAGACTTCAACAAAAACAAAAGCAGCTGGTAATATCTGCCTCACGACGCCATTGCTCGAAGTGTAAGTTAGTTCTGTCTCCTTGCGGCAGGACACATCGCAGGCGGACTTGGTTTCTGTCGCTGATACATGTTGACTGATTGTATACCTCTGAATGGTTCTGTATACCCAGGGAATTTCTGTCGAGATACATTATGACCCAAAACATTGCGATCATTGCCCGTCACGAGACTGAATGCTGTCTGTCCTGTTGCAGGCATGTGCCACGGGACTTGAGAGTATATAAGGAGGGCAGAGGCTGCTGGAGAGTCATTCCTGCGACGATACATGCCGCAAATGTGGAAGTCTACTGACATAAGCGACTTTGACAAACTGAGGGTTATTATGGCCCAGCCTCTTGGCGAAAGTTGTTGTCCGTTCGCGTTCTACCGTCGCCAGCTTGTATGGAAAGTAATTGAAGGGCGGTGAAACCACAAGTAGACTACAAGCTACTGGACATCTAAACCTCATCACAGAACTTGTAGGTAGGGGGCTTACCATCTGTATAAAGCGTGATAGACGGCGATCTGTTGCAGATCTGACGACAGAGTACAATGCACGACGCAGATGTTTCGTAGCACAATGCTCAGTGCTCATTGTCCGCAGCTCGTGGTCTTGCGGTTCGTTCTCGCTTCCCGCGCACGGGGTTCCGGGTTCGATTTCCGGCGGGATCAGGGATTTTCTCTGCCACAAGATGACTGGATATTGTGTGTCATTCATCATCATTGACTCACAAGTCGCCGAAGTGGCGTAACTAAAAAGGACCTGCAATACGGCGGCCGAACTCCCCCGTATGGGGCCTCCCGGCTAACAATGCCATACTACCATTTCATTTCAGTGCACATTAATGGACACGGGGTTTCGCAGCAGACACTCCCTACGTGTTTCCATAGTGGAATAAGACTGCAATGAGTATGAGGTGGTCGAGATTGGACTGTGGTTCAATGGACACGTTTCGGTTGCTCAGATGAGTCATTAACACCTGGACCACAATCATGTTAGACAGTGCTTTACATAGCCTGATATGGCGAAAGGTGAGAATACCTAATCCATCCAGGAACATTGCCAAACCTGTTTATTTTGCTGGTCCAGCTTTTACTGTGTGGGGAAGCATATGTTGCCTGGGCGTACTGACCTCTAAGTCTTTGAATAAGGTAGAGTCACCGGTCAACTTTAATGTGACACTGTTCGCCTTCCCCATGTACATCTTTGCAGGGGTCCGTTCGGCCATGACTTCATTTTTATGGATGACAGTGTGGACCGCGTGGAGTAGCACAGGTTGAGGAGCTCTCGGCACGTGAGGATATTCGGGGAATGGACTCCTCTGCCCGTTCCCCTGACTTAAATCCCATCGAGCACTTGCGGGCTGCGTTGGCGAGACGTATTGCAACACGTCCGCATGCACCAGGGACAATACAGCAGTTGCCAAGGGCGCCGGTGGAAGAAAGGAATTCCCTACCACAAGAACTCCTTACCAACCTTGTTGCCCACATGGGAGCACGTTGAAGAGCATGCATCGCCCTCCTTGGTGATCACACACCCTGCGTTTGTAATGTCCAGGTGATCATCATCTCTCGCTCTGACTTCAGATTAATTATTGTCTTTGAATAAGAGTGTCATTTCTGTTCGTGTCATTGCATATTTCTTTGTTACTTTCTGTACTTTACTGTACCAGTTCTTTCTATACATGGTCCAAGTTTAACCGAACTATGTTTTTTGGCAGTGACACATCATGAGAAAGTTACTTTCGCCCTTTGGTTTTGCACACCAGTGATTTGCAGCCCTGAGCAATAGACTCGTAATCACACTGTCTCTGATCTGTACAAGGGCCGGCCGCGATGGCCGAGCGGTTCTAGGCGCTTTAGTCCGGAACCGCGCGACTGCTACTGTCGCAGGTTCGAATCCTGCCTCGGGCATGGATGTGTGTGATGTCCTTTGGTTAGTTAGGTTTAAGTAGCTCTTAGTTTTAGGGGACTGATGTCCTCAGATGTCAAGTCCCATAGTGCTCAGAGCCGTTTGAACCATATCTACAAGAAACACATCGTCTGAAGTAGTTAGTTACAGAGTAAGTAAAGTAAGTGCATTTCCTTTTATTTCGCGCCACCATTTATCTTTGTCAGTGAAACTATCTGCGTAAAAATGGATGTCCGAGATATGCGCCGGGTGCCTTGTTTGGAAACGAACTTGTTACTTTTATCCGTTGCAGCAGAATGGCGAAGGACATTAAATCTTTATTCAGTACCTCCGTTGTCTATATACGTATTTTATGGCCCTTTCTCCAAGAGCAAGTCGCTGTCCATTGGATGTCTGCAATATCTTGATGAAGCTTCCGTTTCAGTCGCGTTTTCACTCGGGGAAAGAAGGAAAAAATCACAAGGCGAGAGCTCAAGCGAATTGCATGTGTGGGATGGCAATAACGGAATGTCTGGCCAGATACTCGGTAGCAAAAAAAGCAGTATGTGGGGTCTTGCATTGTCATGCAGTAAGAACCAGTCCTGAGAATGTCAGTAATCTGGGCGGCAATGTCGAATTGCTTGTCACAAACGTTCCAAGACTTTGATGTAATGAGTTTCGTTCACTGTTTGACCTGGAGGAACGTACTCGTGATGAACTAATCCTGCACTGTCGAAGAATGCGATGAACAATGTCTTTGTTCTCAAAGGTTGTCTGACGTTTTTCAAGGCTGGTGATCTAGGACGCTTCGTGCGAGGGTTATACTGGTAGCATCAGCATTTATCTCCACCAGAAATATTTGACAGAAATGGAGATCCCATCTTTCTGTTCGTCTCTTAGTGTGTGAGGGACGAGTTTTGCATTAAGTTTCCGTTTCCTTAAATCTTCGCGTAAAATCTCGTGACCCACATCACGATTCAAATTAAGTTCTTCTGATGTCGCACGTCCAGTTACAGGACGGTCTTCTTGCAATAACTACCTAAAGCCGTCAGCGCTCGGGCGTTCTTCTGCACGTCGACGTTGAGCGAGCCGACTTGAAAGGGCTGCAGAACTCTCAGAAATGATGCGACTTGTGCATACGGTACATGGGCCCGATCGTGGAATAAGCGATCGCGACGCCCCCGGCTGTGTCTAGCTCGAAAATCACACCGTTTACGAAGTGGGAGCTCGTAAAATTTCTGCGTTAGCTGTCTTAAAACGCACATTTTCTCCCTTATCCGTATGCTAGATAGGTTGTTCTGTCCGTAGTGCACATAATTTTATGGGCGTGTTTTAAGGCAAAAAGGAAAGTACCATGTGGAGTCAGTAAGGACATCCGCTTATAAAAGTTCCATTACTAATAGTGTGATACAACTTTACAATAGTTCTCCAAATGAGGTAAAAATTATTACAGAATTCACACTCTATATTAAAACCCTATGGTCATTTTTACTTAATCACTGTTCCTATTCAGGAGCAGAATCATCACAACATGTGAATTACAAAACTTGAAAGAAAAAGGGCGTATTATCTTACTGCTAGTAGTGCAAGCTGCCCTGCATATTAAGCCAATCGAACGAACTCACTCCTCAAAAGCCGGCCGTTGTGACCGAGCGGTTCTAGGCGCTTCAGTCCGGGACCACGCCGCTGGTACGGTCGCAGGTTCGAATCCTGCCTCGGGCATGGATGTGTGTGATGTCCTTAGGTTAGTTAGGTTTAAGTAGTTCTAAGTCTAGGGGACTATTGACCTCAGATGTTAAGTACCATAGTGCTTAGAGCCATTTGAACCACTTCTCAAAAAGAGCGCACTTATATTTACATAACATCGAATATTACAGTATATACTTCTATTAAACTAATAAGAAAGTATCAGAACCTATTGAAAATCAAAGGTCAGAAAAAAAGTAGATGTAATAGCCGTTAGCATCAAATATTCGGCGATGAGGACTAATATGTGGACAACAAATGGAAAAAATTCAAAGACGCCGTTCAATATGCCCCAGACAAGTATGTTTCGAGTAAGGTTCTTAACGAATAGGAAAGATCCACCAAGGTTTAATAGCCGTGTTAGAAAAGCGCTACATAAACAAAGACCACCCATCTCAGATTCAAGAGAACTAAAAACCTAGCTGTCAAACAAAAGCTGAACGAAGCGAAAATGCGCGTAAGGAGAGCAATGAGAGAAGCTGTCAATGATTTTGAAAGTAAGACGTTGTCAACCGACCTGAGTAAAAACACTAAGAGATTTTGGTCTTATGTAAAATCATTAATTGGATCAAAATCATCTATTCATTCTCTCAGCGACCATACCGGCACCGAAACTGAAAATAACACAGAGAAAGTCGAAATACTGAATTTGGTCTTCCGAAGTTGTTTCACCGCGAAAGATCGTAACACTCTGTCCTTTCAGTCGTCGTACGAACATCGAAATGGCAGATATTGAGATAAGCGATCGCGGAATTGAAAAGAAGGTACAATTGCTTAGTAGTGAAAAGGCTTCAGGACCAGGTGAGATACTTACAAGGTTCTATCACTATTATGCGAAACAACTTGCCCCCTCCCCCCTTTCTAGCAGTAATTTATCGTAGATCGCTTGAGCAACGAGAGATACCTAACGACTGGAAGAAAGCGCAAGTCATTCCCGTTTTTAAGAAAGGCCGTGAGACAGATCCACATAATTATAGACCTATATCGTTGACGTCAATCTGTTGTAGAACTATGGAACATATTTTATGCTCAAGAATTATGACGTTCTTGGAAAATGTGAACATCTCCTCTATAGAAATAAACATGGGCACCGCAAACAGAGATCCTTCGAAACACAGCTTGCTCTGTTCCTCCGTGAGATCCACGGCGCACTGCACAACGGCGCTCAGGTTGATGCCGTGTTCCTTGATTTCAGTAAGGCATTTGACACCGTCCCGCATTGCTGTTTAATGAAAAAAATACGAGCTTGCGGAATATCGGAGCAGACCTGCGATTGGATTCAAGACTTTCTTGCAGATAGAACTCAACACGGCGCTCTTAACGGAACTGAAATGAAATGTCGTGTGGCTAGGGCCTCCCGTCGGGTAGACCGTTCGCCGGGTGCAGGTCTTTCGATTTGACGCCACTTCGGCGACCTGCGCGTCGATGGGGATGAAATGATGATGATTAGGACAACACAACACCCAATCCCTGAGCGGAGAAAATCTCCGACCCGGCCGGGAATCGAACCCGGGCCCTGAGGATGGACAGTCTGTCACGCTGACCACTCAGCTACCGGGGGCGGACCTTAACGGAACTAAATCGACAGATATAAAGGTAATATCCGGAGTGCCACAGAGAAGTGTGATAGGAACGTTACTGTTTACAATATATAAATGATCTAGTAAAAAGCGTCGGGTGCTCTTTACAGCTATTCGCAGATGATGCAATTGTCTGTACCAATGTAGCAACGCCAGAAGACAGAATTTGCAAAAATACCTGCAGAGAATTGATGAATGGTGCAGACTCTGGCAATTGACCCTGAACATAAATAAATGTGTATAAAATGGGGGAGAAGCAGACACCAGACTCAGATTCATCGGAAGAATCTTACGAAAATGAAACTGATCCACGAAAGAAGTGGCTTATAAGGCGCTTGTTCATCCAATTCTTGAGTATTGTTCATCTATCTGGGATCTCTATCAGGTAGGACTGATAGAGGAGATAGAGAAGGTCCAACGAAGAGCGGCGCATTTCGTCACGGGATCGTTTAGCTGGCGAGAGAGCATTACGGAGATGATAAACTCCACTGGCAGACGTTACAAGAGAGGCGTTGTGCATCATGAAGAGATTTACTATTGAAATTTCGTGCGCAGCTCTTGGTGTAGGGGCTAACGTTGCTGCCTCTGGATCACGGAGTCCCGGGTTCGATTCCCGACGGGGTTGGGAATTTTCTTTGCCCGTGGACTCGGTGTTTGTGTTGTCATCATCATTTCATCATTATTTGCGAGAGTGACTAGATTGAATTGTGAAAAGACAATGGAGTGTGTAAAAGTTGGAACTTTGTACAGGCGCTGATGACCGCACAGTTAGCGCCCCAAAAACCAAGGATGCGAATCTCCAATACTTATTACGTTCCTTACGAATCTGTGACGCTACCCATTACACTAAACGGACCACGCTCTATTCGTGTCCGTACCTATCGTCTTACCGTCTCCTGGAATTTATTTATGACAAATTATACCAAGAGGAATGCGTTTTTGGTGGATCATGAATGTGCCGTTTCCTTCAAACGGCATACTGTCATAATACATAAGTTACAATAATGCTATAGCCTCGAATATCTTCTCTTGTCATTTTATTACAGTGAATCATACAATTAACTTCGAGTTGTCGAGAGATCCTCAGCTTGTTGGTGCTCAGAAATGGCATATATACATACGGGTTTCAACTGAAACCCAATATGGCACTTCGTGACTCTGTACTGAAGGGAGGTGGCGTACATATGACGTAGATGGCATCGTGCCATCTCAATGGTCAACGTTCTAACCCACATTCAGAATATCTGACATGCTAGCTATTGCTCTGCACGTCCGAGAAGACTCCTCAACATGCTATTCCACGCCGTGACGTCAGAAACTCGGTACGCTCAGCGCTCAACGTCTGGTTGCATGGTCCGTGTGCCGACGGCTTTACACGCTACACGTTTGCATCGGTATGTGCTGTAGACGGGCGAACAGCTCTTCGGTCGTCTTGCACTGAACCTCTGCCTTGACAAAACCTTCTACGCCACTCCGTAACACTGCTTCTCAGAAGAGCATCGTCTGCATGTACTTACTTAATCACTGTTCACATCTCACTAGGGGTTTCCCGAGCTTAAAGCAGAACTTCTCGTTCACCCTTTGCTCACAATCAGCATTAATTGTGTCACCGTAACTTATATGTCAAGAACACCGTAACTTATATGCCAAGCACAGATCTACCACATAGTGAGTCCGTGTGGAGACATGGTCAAGATCATTTCAAGGACGCACAAATACCAGGTAACATGAAAAAAAAAAACATCTATTCCTTTTGAGTAGTACAAACACAGTAATTAAAAAAAACTGTCCTGCGACTTTTCTGACAAAGGGAATATACAAACATGGATGAAACCCTAACAGTGAAAAACGGTGTAATATGCAGACTTTGTGCGTACCATGAAAGCCTTGATTAGCACTATAAGTGTGAGCTCACTGCAGCTCCCCATTGCAAAAATGTGTACACGGAGGTGACAAAAGGCGTGGGATGGCGATATGCACATATACAGACGGCGGTACTATTGCGTACACAACGTATAAAAGGACAGTGCGTTGGCGGAGGTGTCATTTGCACTTAGGTGATCCGTGTGAAAAGGTTTTCGACGTGATTATGGTCGCACGATGGGAATTAATAGATTTTGAACGCGGAAAGATAATTGGAGCTAGACGCATGGAACATTCCGTTTCGGAAATCGTTAGGGAATTCAATATTCCGAGATCTCCACCGTCAGGAGTGTGCCGAGAATACCAAATTTCAGGCATTACCTCTCACCACGGACAACACAGTGGCCGACGGCCTTTCCTTAACGACCGAGAGTTGCGGCGATTGCGTAGAGTTGTCAGTGCTAACAGACAAGCAACATTGCTTGAATTAACCGCAGAAATCAATGAGGGACGTATGATGAACGTATCCGTTATGATAGTGCGGCGAAATATGGCGTTAATGAGCCACGGGAGCAGACGACCGATTGAAGCCTTTGTTAACAGCATCACATCGTCAGCGGCACCTCTCCTGGGCCCGTGACTATCGGTTGGACACTAAACCACCGGAAAGCCGTGGCCTGGTCAGGTAAGTCCAGATTTCAGTTTATAAGAGCTGATGGCAGGGTTAGTGTGGGGCGCAGACCCGCGAAGCCGTGGACCCAAGCTAGTAGTGGATCTGTAATGGCGTGGACTGTGTTTACGTGAATCGGACTGAGTCCTCTGACCCAACTGAAATGATCATTTACCGGAAACGTTTATGTTCGGCTACTTGGAGACCATTTGCAGGCCATCCATGGATTTCATGTTCTCAAACAACTATGGAATTTTTATGGATGACACTTCACCATGTCACCGGGCCGCAGTTGGTTCGTGATTGGTTTGAGGAACATTCTGGACAATTCGAGCGAATGATTTGGCCACCCATCGAACATATGTGGGTCATAATCGAGAGGTCAGTCTGTGCACGAAATCCTACACCCGCAACACTTTCGCGATTGTGAACTCGTACAGAGGCAGCATGTCCCTGCACTCGTATTTCTGCGAGGAACTTGCAACAGTTTTTTGAGTAGATGACCCGTCGAGTTGCTGCACTATGCCGGGCAGGAGGAGGTCCGGCACGATAGTAGGAGGCGTCCCATTACTTTTGTCACCTCAGTACACGTCATATCTGAACTTTTTATTTTTTCGTGATTTTTGTAGCAAATGGAGCCTTTAAACTTCATACAGATTTCAACTTCATCAGTAACAAAATTGTCAAAAAACGCTATTTTACGAAGATTGTACGTAGGAAACTAGATTCGTTTCAAAACTTCGGAGATATCCGATGCCGAAAGAGTTACTTTGCTAGTCAAGGAAAGAAATTGTATTTCAGTGCCGCGCTGGTTTAGCCGAGCGGTCTGAGGCGCTGGAGTCATGGACTGTGTGGCTGATCCCGGCTGAGGTTCGAGTCCTCCCTCGGGCATGGGTGTGTGTGTTTGTCCTTAGGGTAATTTAGGTTAAGTATTGTGTAAGCTTAGGGACTGATGACCTTAGCAGTTAAGTCCCATAAGGTTTCACACACATCTGAACATCTGTATTTCAGTTTTCAAGGTATAGGATGATAAATTTCAATTTGTTTCCCAGACGAGAAAGAATCATCAGTTTCCAAGATATCAACCTAAGTGCACTCTGAATTAATCACATGTTTGTGGCGTGCTTAGACAAGGTATTAAGATTTTCACAGTACGTAGATTTCAGGTATTTGACTCATTTCTTGTACGACGTAAAGACTTCAAAGAGATTTTCAGTCGATGCTGACATCAGAGTGCTGTGGCGGATACTCGCAGTCAGTATTCGCATTTTTTTGCAACTGCGGACGCTAAGCTCGTTTTACACAAAAGACTTTATGTCTAAAATAGCCTACTCATCGCGGGCTTTGCTTGCGTGCAAATCAGCCGCCAACCACGCCGCGAGCGCTTCAGTGCTTTCAGTGATCAGTTGACTGTCAAGCGAGAAATTCTAAAATCTTGATCACGTTGCATTCTACGGATGCACAGGAACAGGGGACTGTGGCGTCGTCTGCTGAAGTAGGAAGTTAACAACCTATTCTCACAGAGTTCACTCCTGTCATAGTAATGGATTTTCCGCTTCACTAATCTGTATTTTGTTGTTCGCTTTGTTTTCGTGACATATTGTGAATGTTACAAGGATTTTTGTCGCTAGTAAACTCTGTTATTAGTCTTGTCGCTAAATTTTGTTAGCATATTTCGATTTTTTCGCGAAAAGGACGGCGCTCGTTACCTAATGTTCCCGTTCATGTGCGAAACTGTATAGCAGTCAACTGTAATAACATACGCAATTTGTACGCTGCCGTCAGACGAGACAGTACAGGAATAATACGAGGGGCGCTGCAGTAGACATACCACAAGAAGTCGACCGAGACGAGAAAGCTGTTCGTGTAAAAGGGACTTTAGGCTCGATGCACACGAGCGATTTCCTATCGCGAGCTCGCAGCGTCGTTACCTCGCGCGTTTTAGCAGTTCATGTGGAGCAATGGAACCACTCACACTATGGTAGCAGAACTGAAAAGTCTCAGCAAGGTGGGGGGAGAGGTGAGATTTGTCATAGCTAGCCACTGATCCTTCGCAGCAATCACGCCCGTCGCCTCGAAGCTATTGTAGTAGTAGTAGTAAAAGTAGTAGTAGTAGTAGTAGTATGCACGTCTCGGATTTGGAATCGTTTATTGAACAAGGGAAGAAATACACAAAATAAGGGACACGTCTCGCAAGGAGTACCAAGATACGAATGAGAACCGCATGGTTTCACGTGTGTGAAATTCGACAGGGTTTTGCAGCGCAACTAAACTTCCATCTGAAATCTATAAGCAATATAACGGACGCTCCTTTAAGCAACCATACTAACCAGCGAGTGAGTCAGTCAGTCAGTCCAAAAACATGCTGTTGCGTTTTGCGTTTCTTAATGTTTAAGGCGTGTAAGCTCTAGACCAACGAACGATAGTCAGTGGATTCGGCCAAACGTACGTCGTCAACACATTGGCGTTCGGCTACAGCAGACTAAAGGCAAACGTGCCAACTTTTACGGTTTTCCTTAAAATTTACGGAATTACAGCATTTTACGGTTTTATGGATAGACTGTGTCATTTTACGACTTCGCGGACACAAAAATTTGAAACGTTAACTGTCGATAATCACCCCACTTCCACACAACCGGTGTTTGCGTGGGTCGAAGGCAAGTCTACGGTAGTCGATAACTAATTCTTTGGTATGATTGGTGCTTTTAACAGTGTGATGTTTGTGTTACCTTTGGCATTGACTTTAAAGCCGGGATAACAGTTCTTCCATGTGAATCTTACGTGTCGACAGGCTGTGCCCCGCAAATTCTTTATTCCGCTCCGTTCGTTTGTTGTCATTTAACCCATATTACCTGACTACGTGTGGACTAATTACATTCGTTCCACGTGTATGTGTATGTGTGTTTTTTACCATGTACATATTCTTTGTTCACGAGGTTGGCGTCGTGTTCATTTAATGTTTTAAGAGTTTGTGGGCTTAGAGTATTTCAGTGAAGCGTTTGACTGCCTGGAGTGTTTGTTATAATTTCATATGACATTCAGCGATCCAGGTTCCTGTCGATATTTTAGTACATATCGAGACATTTGTTCTCGGACATTTTCATACGCTATATTCCTATTGTGGGAATCATGAATGAATCCAACAAGAAACAGTACTTCCAGACACTTAAACAATCATGTTCTGTTGATTTTCCGTGCATACTAAAATCGAGAGTAGGGGAAAAATTTGCCTTTTGCACGGGTGCAGCCGATCATTCTGGTGCTTTATTTAAAATGTTTCCCACAACAGAACTTGCAAAGAAATACGGCTTTGCTCGCATGAAAAAGACATGCATTGTAAAGAAAATGACAAAAAATTCATAATTTGAAGTTAAGTGCCTTCAAAGCGGGTCATTTTCCTTGGCAACGGATGGAAGCAATGATACAAATACCAAATTGTATCCTGTTGTGCCGGCCGCGGTGGCCGAGCGGTTCTAGGCGCTTCAGTCCGGAACCGCGCGACTGCTACGACCGCAGGTTCGAATCCTGCCTCGGGCATGGATGTGTGTGATGTCCTTAGGTTAGTTAGGTTCAAGTAGTTCTAAGTTCTAGGGGACTGATGACCTCAGATGATAAGTCCCATAGTGTTCAGAGCCATTTGAACCATACTCGCGTAACAGACAAGGCAGATCGCTACTTAACCAACGAACACTCGACCCGGCGTCGTTCACACTAGGATAGAGGTCCCAATGCCAACCCACTGCCAACGCTTTCATGTTACCGCCGGCTGTCCGAATCACAACCAAGGCTTCGTTGGCTCCGATTTGCCGTGACGACACACAAGCCGTAGGCACACGGACCGTGCTTTCGAGCATTAAGCGTACCGAGTTTCTGATGTTATAGCGTGGAGCAGCAGGTTGGGCATGTCAAGCATGTCGGATATTCTGAGCGTGCGGTTGAACGTTAACCACTGAAATGGCAAAACGGCACCTACGTAACACGCACGTTGACTCCCTGGATTACAGAGTCACGAGGGACGATATTGACTTTTGTTGAAGCCTGTATGTATATATGCCGTTCTGAGCAGCAGGAAAATGAGCATATGTAGTAAGCTCGTCATTAATTGTATGACTCGTTGGAATAAAATGACGAGAAACATCAATTCGTGTTTAAAGAATTATTGCAACTTGCGTATTGAGAGAATGCCGTTTGAAGGTAAATTGAGGGTCCATCAACAAAGCATTCCTCATGGTACAGCTTGTCAAAATTATTTCAGTTAATAACAGCTACGATTAAAGCTTTCAGGATGTAACATGCTGGGTATAGCCATTAAACACTTGTGTTCGTTTTAGCGCATCGAGTAGCGTCACAGGTTCCTGTGATATGTTGGGGGTTCGCGTGTCACTACATACAAAAATTTTTTAGTAACTTTCACGCTATTAATAGGTTCTGATACTTTTTTATTAGTTTGATAAAAGTATGCACCATAATATTCTACGTTATGTAACTATAAGTCATCTCTTTTTGAAACATGCGTTCGTTCGATTGGCTCAACCTACCGGTCAGCTTTCACTACTTGCAGTAAGATATTTTGCGCTGTATTAAGTTTTGTATTTCATATATTGTAAAGGTTCTGATGCGGAATAGGAACAGTGAACAAATAAGAATGACCTTATGGTTTTACTAAAAAGTGAGAACGATGAAATAATTTTTACCTCATATCGAGAACTATCGTGAAGTTGCATCGCACTATTAGTAATGGAACTTTCGTAAGCCGATGTCCGTATTGACTAGTCCTCATACTTTCTTTTTTGCCTTATAACATGTATATAGATATTGAAGTGTTCATTTATGTTACTACAGACAGAACAACCTGACTAGCTTATGGACAGGGGGGGGGGGGGGGGGAGGGGAATGTAAGTTTTAACAGAGCTACTATAGGAACTTAACGCCTGTACGTTTCGTAAACAATGTGATTTACGCGCCAGACACAGCCGACAACTGGCGCTGGAGCAGGTTGCGATCGTATATACCACGTTTGGGCCCCCACGTATTGTATGCACAAGTAGCATCGTTTCTGAGCGTTCAGCTGTAAGTTGAACTCGCCACGCGTAACGTTCACGTTCGAAAGCGCGGTCCGTGTGCCGGCGTCTTACGCAAATCGTCCAACGAAGCCGTCGGTGGCCGTTCGTTGGCTTAGTGTGTACCCGCCTTAAAATGAGCGAACATGTCCTGCTTCTCTCTGCCTGTGTCCATCTGTTTAAAGTTGATACTGCTTTGTCATTATCCCTACGACGTCGCCGTGTGTGTACTGGAATGATTTGGGAAGCTGTGAGCACGCGCGGCTCTTGCTCGCTCGCATGCATCGATCCTGAAACGTCAGGTGACAACTTGAGGCGGCTGGTTTCGTAACGGCGACTATAATTCGAACGTGCGAGTTGCTCGCGGCTGCTGCGGCAGTGGGAGTCACTCCCTCCCCCTAGCCACACGCTACGCGACACGCTGCGCCCGCTGTTCTGTGCGGCGCGCCGCTCTTGGTCCGGCGGCTCTTGGCTATCGATTAGCGGCACCAGAGGGCGGCGCCCCGCGTGCCGGCCGGGAGCGGCGGGGGCGGCGGTGGCGGCCGCAGCTTAAGGCGCGTGCTGCGCTCATTAGGCGCCGCGCCTGCACAGAGGCCATGTGCGTCGAGCACTCTGCCGGAGTCGCTCGTGTCAGACACGTGGCCTGCGGCGGCGTGGAACTATGAAGAAGCTAAACTGAGGTTACGAGTCATTGGATTCCTCCTGATATCGTGTCGGACCATCTTTTGCCGGCTTAGAGCAGCAGTTGAACGTGGCATAACCTGTGCACTACTAGTTGAAGGTTCCCTGCAGAAATATTGAGCCACGCTGCCTCTACAGCCGTCCATAATTGCGAAAGTGTTGACAGTGCATGATTTTGTGCACAAACTGACTTGTCGATTATGTCCCATAAACGGTCGATGGGTGATCACATCTTTCGCTCGAATTGTCCACAATGTTTTTCAAACCAATCGGGAACAATTGTAGCCCATTGACATGGCGCATTGTAATCCTAAAAAATTCCATCTTTGTAGGGGAAATCACCAAATGGCAGCAAATGGTCTTCAAGTAGCCGAACTCAACCATTTCCAGTCAATGATCAGTTAAGTTTAACAAGACGACCCAGTACGTTCCACGTAAACATAGCCAACTCCATTATGGAACCACCACCATCTTGCTTAGTGACTTGTTGAAACTTGGGTCCATGGATCCGTAGTGTCTGCGCCACACTCGAGCCCTACCATTAGCTCTTATCAACTGAAATCGGTACTCATCTGACCAGGCTACGGTTTTCCAGTTGGCTTTGATCCAACAGAAATGGTTACAAGCCCAGGAGACGAGTTGCAGGCGATGTGGTGCTGTTAACAAGGCAATCCCGTCAGTCGTCTGCTGCCTTAGCCCATTAACGCCAAATGTAGCCACCGTGTCCTAACGAGTATGTTCGCCGTACGTCACACGAATCGTTCCTGCTTATCAAGTAGGCATGACAGCAGGCATGGAACTAACTCAGTGACGCTCTGCTACCATCGCAAGAATTGTGTGTAACTCATACTAAACTGCAAGACAAATGATCGGCGAACTTAAATAGGAATTGTTGGAAGAAGAAAGACGCCACAGTCCTCTCTAAATATTGTAGGCAAATTTGGAGATCATGTACTAAACGAAGACTGTGCCACCATTCTACTGCTATCGTCGTGCATCTCGTGTAGGTATAATGTTAGCTACCGATGAGAGCCATATTTTCATTTCTCCCTTGCTCAAAACGCTACTGAAACAGGTAAAAAAATGTACTGTACAGTAGCTTGCTGGGTATATTTGTAGATTTGGTTCAGATGGTTCTGGGAAACACGAGAAAAAATAAACACAACATTACATCACCTCCGCCCCCCCCCCCCCCCCCCCCCCGCAGTGAGTAGCGCGCTGAGTGCAGCTCGTTTGTCTGCGAGACGACAGGGCACCAACAGCTGCAGCCCAGTGCGTTTGTCAGCGGGTGACCTTGAAATGGCGCCGCCTGAGTTGGGCTCCCCAACGGCCGGAGTCCGTACTTCTGGCGGGAACGGACGCTGGAACCGCCGTCCGAATACGCTCTTAACGGCTGCTGCCTTCTCGTCCGCAATCCAGGCTAAAGGGTGTGGAGGAGCGTATTTGCATTCCACAATGCATTCAGTGTTTGTGTACGTTACATTAACAGATGGACTTTGTAATACACAGCATGTTTAAGGAAGAATAATAAATATTATTCGTAGGTGGCAGTATAGCACGAATTGAAAAAAAGAACGAAAAAACACCATTCCATAAAACAGGTGGCCATTTTTTATTGGTTACGAGGATAAGTTTTCATGTCGCGAATGGGTACTCCTGTTGCTATGGGTCTTTTATCGAATGCCATTTTTGTAATTTACTAATTAGCATTTCCGTCAGAGTTGCAAATAATATTTTCATCAGTGGCTAATTTAGAACTTTTTCATTCATTCTCAAACCATTACCTATACTAAGAAATTCAATGTAATTAATAAAACACGAAATATAACATTTTCAGACATTTTGTGTGCAGTGACATACCTGCATTTGTAAAGTTTCATTATACATAATACATTTGTTTTCACATCAGCTCAATAAACCGAAAGTTACCTGACTGTAGTACGGTTGTGTTGATGCATTCAGAATTAGAATGCAGTCTTTAGTTGTTGAGAAATAAAAATTTGACAGGTGCTTTAGTTGTTTGTGTGCCCATATGCTCTGACAGAGATCATCATGTCACAACTGTCCGCTCCGATAGCTGACTGGTCGAGCCGGCACGGTAGCTCAGCGTGTTCGGTCAAAGGGTTAGCTGCCCTCTGTTGTTTTTTTTTTTAAAAAAAACTGAGTTAATCTATCAACGACGAACTTAAACGGGTGTCTTACGACGTCCGGCCTGAGCAGATGCAACGAACGAAATACAACAAAATGAGATTAAAAAAAAAAAAAGTGGTCAGCATGACGGATCGCAGTCCTACGGGCCCGGGTTCGATTCCCGGCTGGTTCGGGGATTTTCTCCGCCCAGGGACTGGGTGTTGTGTTGTTTTCATCATCATTTCATCCCCATCCGGCGCACAGGTCGCCCAATGTGGCGTCGAATGTAATGAAGACCAGCACCAAGGCGGCCGGACCTGCCCCGTAAGGGGCCTCCAGGCCAATGACACCAAACGCTCATTTCCATTTTCATGTTACAACTAAATACGTAGATACTGTATTGGTAAAGGTCTCAGACACTGTCCCACAGTAATCCGATTGAAAATGTTGTTTGCAATGTTTTGTCAATACCATTGCATCTTCTAATATAGATAATGGTTTGAGAATGAACTAAAAGTTCTAAACTAGTCAGTAATAAAAATATTACTTGCAGTTCTGACGGAAACCTCAATCAATAAATTACAAACGTATTGAGCTGCTAATGATGACACCAACACAATGTTGGAATTACGAAAATGTCATTTTTGTTTTGAAGAAAAAAGCGGTTAAGTTGGGCTTGCGTTTACACAACTGGAATTTTTCCACCTGTAATTTGCTGGTAATCCTCCTGTATCGTTTGAGTATCGCAGATGCATGTACACAGCTGAGTATGGCGATGTGGTATTTGTGTACTGGTTTTGTAATGGAAACGCTGCTACTGCTTGTGAACTGTGAGAGAGTGCTGCAATAGCCAGCAGTCGTATCTCATAAACAGATAGTGGACGACGAAGAAGACATTCAGTGTGTGTAGAACATAGTCCTTCAACAAGCACACACAGAACTTGTGTGTGTACCCGTGTTCTACATACAGTAGTACGGCGGACAACACATATGCGCGTATTCAAAAACTTTGAGGAGATGATGGTAGACGATCGGAATTTTGTAATTAACTAATTTCAAATCGCTATTAGTCCCATTAATACTTGTTACTGATTAAGCCACACGCCTCTGTGGAGTAACATTTTCAAGTATGCTTTTCTGTAAATACGTGGTGTGGTGTGGTATCATGGACAGCTCGTGGACCTGTTGTGTTACGGTATCGGCTTACAGGATCTCGTTATCTATTTTTCTACAGAACATGGTGGCAGCATTTTTGGAAGAGGTTCCTTTGGCTGCGAGGAAATGTATGTTCTTCTAGCATGACGAGGCCACAGCACATTGTAGACTTCTAGTGACACACAAACTAAACGTAAAACTCTCAGATAATGGCTCGGAAGAAATGGTCACGTTTGTGGGCCATCAAGGTCCCCGGACCTTACCGCTTAAATTTTTTGTTTGTTGGATGATTGAAAGACGAAATTTACAAAGAAAATGTAAACACAAAAGACTAAGTGATCGTTCAGATCATGAATAATGGTGCCCTCATAAAAAATGCCAATACGATCTCAGAAGAGCTACATGTAGCATTGTAAAGAGAAATCGAAAGCGCGCTAAAGTTAAGAGATGGATTTATGAAAATTAACTTAAAACATAATTATCTGCTCCTGCCTAATACCTTCTGTTGTATTTGTGTTACCTTCTACGAAGTGTATCTTTGTAACCAATAAAGGCTATACATGTTGTTTCTGAACGAGTTATTAATGGCCAAAATCACATGAGGGAATGTGTGTACAGGGATGGAAGAGTTTGAATTAAGTGACGCTTGAATGCGCAGTTGTCCCGAGATATTGTACTACGTTACACGGGGGGAGGGGTCCGCGAAAAATACTTACCTTTTTCAAGGCTTCAGTGTTCAAAATACTGAAATTTACAGAAAAATATGATTATTGCTTTCTAATAACCAAATAAATAACTGTCAACATTTTTTGTAACGTGTCAGCTACATCAGAAATTTAATAACTGGCATAGGTATTTAGTATCAAACGTTTGACAAAAACTACATTTTGGAATTAATTAAATATTCTTGTCAGATTTGTCTGGTGATCTCGAAGCTGCAAGCTAAAATTAAACATGTAATCATATTTTGGGGAGCGTTGTGACTGCGAAAGGTAATTTCAACAACATATCGAGTAATTTTCAAAAAACGAATACTGAAGATACCGCTTGTTCTTAAGAAAATTAGGAATTGCAAATCTTCCAAAGTCATCTCCTGTACGCTCTCTCTGTTCGCGGTTACTAAATATGTGCCAGTAAAATTAATTTCGCTCCCAATCGTATCCACAAATAATGAAATCGCAAATACAGAGTTAGAGGTCTCGGTCTCGACGAGATAAGTTCAATATAACTGATATGTACATCTGACTACAAATTGCACAGTATTGTATGTTAACCGGGGACCTAGAAACGACGGAGAGGCTCCGTCCCCGCCGCAGCCGGAGTGGTCCACAACCCCACGACGACTACCGCAGTCCACTTCACCCCTCCGCCGCCCCACACCGAACCCAGGGTTATTGTGCGGTTCGGCCCCCGGTGGACCACCCAGGGAACGTCTCACACCAGACAAGTCTAACCCCTATGTTTTGCGTGGCATAGTAATGGTGGTGTACGCGTACGTGTAAAACTTGTTTGCGCAGCAATCGCCGACATTGTGTAACTGAGGCGGAATAATGGGAACCAGCCCGCATTCGCCGAGGCAGATGGAAAACCGCCTAAAAACCATCCACAGATTGGCCGGTTCACCGGACCTCGACACAAATCCGCCGGGCGGATTCGTGCCGAGGACCAGGCGCTCCTTCCCGTCCGGAAAGCCGTGTGTTAGACCGCACGGCCAACCGGGCAGGCTAATTGTACAGTACAAATGTTTCTGCAACTGAGATCTATGATCTTGACTGGAGTATGACGACGCACCACCGAGCAGTTTATGCCTTCAGAAAGGTGAAACGCATCGTCAGAATAGCTCATTGATCAAATTGTGTATTGCACTACAGTGGAGTTGAACGAGTTGCAATCATATCAACGTTTACATGAATCATATTATAAAATTTGTCTACCATGACTTGCACTCCTGCTACCCTCGCCTCCCCCCTCCACTCGTTACCAACTTACGGGTGCCCCACTGTTGATAATAAGAGTGAAAATAGGCCAAGAAAGCGAGGGTTTGCTTTTCGTTCAGTTTCTACACAAGATGCTGAAAGTAATACAGAGAAATTTTCCAACTATTGCCGATCCTAAGAACATAACTGCTTATTTGGTCGCCTCGTGGTAATATTATGTGGCTTTTACGAGACAAACTGCGTGCTCTGTTTTTCAATTAGCTCTCTGATACATGAAACGCTGTCTTTAACAAATTGGAAATTCTAGAAACAAATAATACGGGCATCTGTGTGGGACAGATAATGAAATACATAAAAACGTATTCGGTTAGATACAATTATGTCTACGAGTAGAAATATACTCTGTTGTGTTAAAACAAACTTCGTTCTCGTAGTAGCACTTAAGTTGTCTTCATCGTTGCCTTAATGTCGGATGGACCCACCATTTATTTCCTCAGTTATCGACGTTTTCTTGTAGCGGAAATGCGGGAAAATGCAAGCGCCGCAGTTACGTTAAATGGAATTCCGATCGTAATTCGCTAAAGGTGCGATGATAGGGTTATTGCTCCGGCACGTGCCGATGCTCAACAAACTGTGAACGGTCCGCCTCTCACCGAGGTCAGTGGCACGGTGCACACACTGGACTCGTGTATTAAGGAGGGCGGTGGTTAAAATCCCCATCCAGGTTTAGCCTTACTGCGGGCCTGTATAGCTTAATGTGAATGCCGGGACGGTGCCGATTTCCTTCCCTGCCCTTACCCAATCCGACCTCGTGGCTCGCTCGTCTCTAGTGACCTTGTCGGCGGCGGGGTGTTGTGCGGCAATCTTCGTTACTTCGCTGTGTGGCCTGCTCGCTGTGAGACGCACACAGATTAAGCCAGTCCTCACACGGGACGCAAAACCGAACATGGACGTGGATATAGGAGATTTCTGACGTCACAGCGTGAAAATTCATGTTGCGGGGGCGGGGTCAGAAATAACCGTCACATTCTTGCTTTGTGGGGAGGAACGTGTCCAGTGAAATGTAAGAGGGCTTTGTCTCACACAAACAGAATTTACGAGAAAGCATATTGGATTACTTCGTTGGCAGTTGAAGTCCGTGTTTGAAGATTTTTATGTTATAATTTACGCGCTTTGAATATATGCTATTTCAAAGAGCCGGCCGAAGTGGCTGTGCGGTTAAAGGCGCTGCAGTCTGGAACCGCAAGACCGCTACGGTCGCAGGTTCGAATCCTGCCTCGGGCATGGATGTTTGTGATGTCCTTAGGTTAGTTAGGTTTAATTAGTTCTAAGTTCTAGGGGACTAATGACCTCAGCAGTTGAGTCCCATAGTGCTCAGAGCCATTTGAACCATTTTTTTTTATTTCAATGAACCGCCACACTGAAGTTCTCCTGAAAACGGTTAATTTTTGCTACGGTATATAATGTTAAAATAACGGGAACGACATACTGGCCGTTAAAGACTTCTTGTATTAAAACCTCAGTGCTATGAAAGTATGACGTTTCAAGGCACCGGCGCACTGAAGATTTAGCAAAAACTCGTTTTTGGCGAGATCTGTTACAACTGTCAATTAAAAACATGTCGGTACTTAAGGCGTTGAGAGGGAGTGGTAAAATCAGACATAGACTTCAATAGTGCTGTACCTCTCAGCTGTAATGTAATGGGTAGAGCTCCAGATAGCGATTCGAAAGGTTTCAGGTTTATGTCCTGCGTTACGCAAATATTTTATATTTACTTCGTGTTTCTAAAAGTTGCTGAGACTTACCAGTTTAACAGAAGTGCGTTCTGTAATATTCGCTGATGTAAATAAATAAACGTGCTCTCCGTTCAGGAGTGAGCTTGTTAGATTTTTGTTAAGATGACAGTGGGGGCGGTCTCATGAATCGCAAGACTGCTGCTCACGTCACTGATCCCTTGCAATTGGGTACGGTGTACATAGCTGACATGTGGACAAGAGAACAAATGTACGTTTTAATAGCCACGGTGGGGGAGAAGCAGTGTCTGTATAATTTTAAACGTGAAAATTGCCACAATAAATGTCGTACCCAAGTGTTTTCTGCGTATTGGAAAAAGTAAAATGCGGTTGACAACTGTTAATGACGCCAAAAGATTTCCGATTCATATTTTTAAATATGCGTAACATTTCGTTGTTCCGTCCATCAACGTGTCACAAATTTCTTCGCAATATTCTGCGCAAATCTCTCGACTATTGTAAACAGCGCCAACGTAGCTACACTCATGCTCATAAATTAATGACAATTGCAGAATGTGGTGCCACACAACGTGGCACTACACAGAACTGGCGCTAATAGCATACGCACGTAGGGAAAACACACGACACAGATCTGTAAGTCCACGGTATTGGTGATAAGTTGAGAAAACCGTCCCGAAACACAAATGTTACAAAACGCCACTGTTTCCTGCGCATGTATCCCGACATCAATATGGGATACGATCACGATGCACACGTACACAGGCCGCACAACGGGTTGGCATACTCTAGTTCAGATGGTCGAGCAGCTGCAGGGGGAAAGCCTCCCATTCTTGAACCAGTGCCTGTCGGAGCTCCTGAAGTCTAGTAGGGGTTTGAATATGTGCAGCGATACTTCGACCGAGAGCATCCCAGACGTGCTCTATGGGGTTTAGGTCTGGAGAACAGGCAGGCCACTCCAGTCGCCTTGATATCTTCTGTTTCAAGGTACTCCTCCACGGTGGCAGCTCTGTGGGGCCGTGCGTTGTCATCCATCAGGAGGAAGGTGGGACCCACTGCACCCCTGAAAAGTCGGACATTCCTGGTGAATAATAACGTCCTGGTACACTTGACCTGTTACAGTTCCTCTGTCCTAGACATGCAGGGGTGTACGTGCACCAATCATAATCCCACCCCACCCCACACCATCCAACCACGACCTTCATACAGGTCCCTCTTAAGGACATTAAGGGGTTGGTATCGGGTTCCTTGTTCACGCCAGATGAAACCCCGGCGAGAATCATTGTTCACACTATTCCTGGACTCGTCCGTGAACATAACCTGGGACCGCTGTTCCAGTGACCATGTACTGTGTTCTTGACACCAGGCTTTATGGGCTCTCCTGTGACCGGGGGTCAGTGGAATGCACCTTGTAGGTCCCCCCTGCGGGTTCGGGGGTTAGAATAGGCTCGCGGTATTCCTGCCTGTCGTAAGAGGCGACTAAAAGGAGTCTCAAATGTTTCGGCCTTAGGTGATGGTCCCCTCTCGGGTTTGACCTCCATCTTTCTAAATTATTCCGAAGAGCGAGCCAATTGGGGAAGGGCGCCTTACATGGTGCACTGTATCCGTCGTGCATTGAGACCTTTAGCCGGCTTTTTCGTCGTTGCAATGGTGTCCCGCTCGTTTTCCATCTCTTGGGCGAGGATACGTCCCTGGGTGCGATTACCACGCTGCACTCTGCAGTGTTGCTTTTCACTGCGACGACGACCTTAGACATTTTTGCACCTATGATCCAGCACGGTAGCCAGTCCGTTGTGGTGGGGCCGCCATGTACCCTGTTGGTTGTAGCCCCCTGACAACACAGGGATCGCTCTACAGATGCCTGCGCCGTTAACTCCCCACGTATACCAAGGAGTAGATGCCCATCTCCCTGGGGCATCAGGACTCCCGGCAATGGCCATCCTGCCAGGTGGCTATTGCTGCGGCTGGGTGGCGCCCGTGGGGAGGGCCCTTGGTCGGAGTAGGTGGCATCAGGGCGGATGACCCGCAATGAAGCGTGGTACATCATCTCTCGATGGCGGCCAGCCACCAGCAGTCTCTAAGCGTTCGAGGGCTCAATTTAAAGCTAACGTTTATGACCCCAAATCGTTCCCATCCCTGGCCACACCATGGGAGGAACGAAAGGCAATGAATGACAGTGACGTGTATTCGCCCAGGTATCTCGTCTGTACCAGAGCTGATGGTGACTCGTTTCTATCCGTGAAGCCTCAGTTCTTTGTAGAGCATTTAGAGGACAAGTTTGGGGAGGTGGAGGGCTTGTCCAAAATGCGCTCTGGGTCAGTTTTGATAAAAACGGCATCCTCTGCCCAGTCACGCAGGTTACTTGCTTGTGCAAGTTGGGGTATGTTAACGTTACCATCACCCCACATAAGAGTTTAAATATGCTCCAGGGTATTATTTTCCATCGGGACCTACTTTTGCAGTCTGATGACGAGCTGCGCGCCAGTTTAGAGCGCCGAGGTGTACATTTCGTCCGGCGCGTTCATCGGGGTCCGAGGGACAATCAGGTAGCTACCGGTGCCTTCATCTTGGCCTTCAAGGGTGATACATTACCAGAAAAGGTCAAGGTGATGGTCTACCGATGTGACGTCAAACCCTATATCCCTCCCCCGATGCGGTGCTTTAAGTGCTGGAAGTTCGGTCACATGTCCTCTCTCTGTACTTCTAGCCTCACATGTCGAGATTGTGGACGCCCATCTCATCCCGATACTCCATGTGCTCCGCCTCCCGTCTGTGTCAACTGTGGAGAGCCTCATTCCCCTTGCTCGCCGGACAGCAGTATCTTACAGAAAGAACGCAAAATCATGGCCTATAAGACCCTGGACCGACTGACCTACACTGAGGCTAAGCGGAAATTTGAACGACTACATCCCGTGCGCATGATGTCATCTTATGCCTCCACTGTCGCTCCTGCTCCAGCTCCTTCAGCTGCAAGACATACAGTCAGCTCTCAGTCAGACGACCTCACCTGCACCCTTGACGATGGGGGCCCCTTCTCTCGCTGTTGCTCCCACACCATCTACCTCGGGAGCAGCACCCACTAAACCACTGGGGACACCAGTCCCCACTTCTAAGCCGGAGAAGCGTAAGTCTTCTTCGGCTTCTCTCGCTCGGAAGGGATCCCTTTGGTCACTCCCTTCCCAGGTTCCTACCAGCGGCACAGCAGACACCAACCAGTGGCTGAAGAAGTCACAGGTCGCTGGTCGACGGGCTTCGCGATCCTCTTCGGTCTCGGAGACTGACTCCAATAAGCCCTCTCAACAACGGCAACCAAAGGAACAGCGAGAAAAACGACTTTGAAGACCCGTAAGACCAAGACACCTGCGGTGGCACCTACTCCACCGCTACCTAAAAGCTCTGCGTCTGAGGATGAGGTGGAGATCCTTGCGTCCGTTGAGGACCTCGATCTCGCCGGTCCCTCAGACGCAATGGATAGCACTTGCACGGGTGCTCCATCGGAGGCAGCAGGTGACCCAGCGGCGTAATCTGCCTTCCCAGTCCCGTCACGCCTTTCTCCGCCATGGACAATACCATCCTCCAGTGGAACTGCAGCGGTTTCTTCCACCATCTAGCTGAGCTCCGCCAACTTATCAGCCTTCACCCTTTCTTCTGCATTGCTCTTCAGGAAACTTGGTTTCCAGCAATGCGAACCCCCGCCCTCCGTGGCTATCGGGGTTATTATAAGAACCGGGCAGCATATGAAAGGGTGTCTGGTGGCGTCTGCCTCTATGTCCTTCACACTCTGCACAGCGAGTCTGTCCCTCTCCAAACACCTTTAGAGGCTGTCGCTGTTCGGGTGTGGACGCCACAGGCTGTTACCGTCTGCAGTCTTTACCTTCCACCGGATGGTGATGTCGCGCAGCATGTCCTGGTTGCGCTGATAGCCCAATTGCCGCCACCTTTCTTGTTACTGGGCGACTTCAACGCCCATAACCCTCTGTGGGGTGGGTCAGTGGCAACAGGTCAAGGCCCCACCGTTGAGCATTTATTGTCGCAGCTCGATCTCGCATGGCACATACTCCGCCATTGACCTTTCAATCTGTAGCCCTAGCCTCTTACCGTCTGTCCAATGGAGTGTGCATGACGACCTGTGTGCTAGTGACCACTTTCCGATCTTTCTGTCACTACCACGGCGTCACTCTTCTGGGCGCCCTAGCAGATGGGCTATGAATACGGCTGACCGGGACTTGTTCTCCTCCACTGCCGCTATTGAGCCTCTCTCTAATGATGACATTGATGCGGTGGTTCAATCGGTCACCACCGGCATCGTTACTGCCGCCGAATCTGCCATTCCTCGTTCCTCTGGGTCCCCTCGGCGGCGGACTGTGCCTTGGTGGTCGCCTGAGATCGCTGCAGCGATTAAAGATCGCCGGCGGGCGCTACAGCGTCACAAGCGACATCCCTGCATTGAACACCTCATCACCTTCAAACGGCTGCGTGCGCGGGCCCGCCGCCTTATCCGCCAAAGCAAGCAGGAGTGCTGGGAGCGGTATGTGTCCACCATTGGCCTCCATGTCTCTCCATCGCAGGTCTGGGCCAAGATCCGACGCCTCTATGGCTATCGGACCCCTGTCAGCGTCCCTGCGCTCTCACTGAATGGAGCAGTTTGTACAGACTCCGACGAAATTGCCAACAGCTTGGCAGAGCATTTTGCTCTTAGTTCCGCTTCTTCTAATTACCCACTGGCCTTCCGTTCCATTAAAGACCGGATTGAACGTCGGAGCCTTTCGTTTCACACCCACCACCCAGAATCTTACATGAATTTCGCAGTGCCCTAGCCGCTTGCCCTGATACCGCTCCTGGGCCAGAAGGCATCCACTGTCAGATGCTAAACCACCTTTCAGTGGACTGCCAGCGGCGCCTCCTCGATCTTTACAACCGTCTTTGGGTCGAGGGGGAGTTTCCGTCGCAAAGGCGGGAAAGCATTGTCATCCCCGTTTTGAAACCTGGAAAGAGCCCTCTGGAGGTGGACAGCTACCGTCCCATTAGCCTCACCAACGTTCTTTGCAAGTTGCTTGAACGGATGGTGTGCCGGCGCTTGAATTAGGTACTGGAGTCTCGGGGCCTTCTGGCTCCGTCTCAGGGTGGGTTCCGTAAAGGCCACTCCGCCACCGACAATCTGGTGAGCCTGGAGTCGGCCATCCGTACTGCCTTTGCCCGCCGTCAGCACCTGGTCGCTGTCTTTTTCGACATGCGGAAGGCGTACGATACGACATGGCGTCATCACATCCTTTCTACGCTACATGGATGGGGTCTTCGGGGTCCTCTGCCGCTTTTTATCAGCAATTTTCTGTCGTATCGTACCTTCCGAGTGCAAGTCGCGGCCTCATATAGTTCCTCCCACGTCCAGGAGAACGGTGTGCCACAGGGTTCTGTTTTAAGTGTCTGCCTGTTTTTAATAGCCATTAACGGGCTCGCTGCGGCCGTGGGCAATTCTGTCTCCGCTTCCCTGTATGCTGACGACTTCTGCCTTTACTATAGCTCTGTTGGCATTGCAGCTGCTGAACGTCAGCTACAGGGCGCAATCCGCAAGGCGCAGTCTTGGGCTGTAGCGCGTGGTTTTCAGTTTTCGGCTGCCAAGACCCGCGTTATGCATTTCTGCCGGCGCCGAACGGTCCATCCTGCGCCGCGGCTTTATCTTGACGGCGAACTTCTTGCTGTGGTGGAGACCCACAGGTTTTTGGGTGTACTTTTTGATGCCCGGTTGACTTGGCTGCCTCATATTCGGCAGCTTAAGCAGGCGTGTTGGCGGCATCTCAATGCTCTGCGATGCTTGAGCCACACCAGCTGGGGCGCCGACCGATCTATCTTGTTACGGCTCTACCAGGCGTTAATCCAATCCCGTCTGGCTTATGGGAGCCTGGCTTATGGCTCCGCTTCCCAATCTGCGTTGCGGGTGCTGGACCCAATACTACACAGCGGGATACGACTTGCCACTGGTGCCTTCCGCACCAGCCCTGTGGACAGCGTACTAGTGGAGGCAGGTGTCCCTCCCCTGCGGTTACGGCGCCAACGTTTGCTGGCCGCTTATGCTGCCCATGTTTTTAGCTTGCCCGGGCATCCAAACTATCGTCTCCTGTTCCCGCAATCGGTCGTCCATCTGCCAGAACGTCGGCCCCGGTCTGGTTGTACGATCGCGGTCCGCGTCAAAGAGCTTCTCTCCGGGCTTAGGGTTTTCACTGTTCCACCTCCTTTCCGGGCCACTTTGCGTACTCCCCCATGGTGTGTTCCTCGCCCTTGCCTTCGGCTCGACTTGGCACTGGGCCCGAAGGACTCCGTCCCTCCAGAGGCCTTCCGCCGCCGCTTTTATTCCATCCTGGCCACGTATCAGGGCTCTGGCATTGTTTACACTGACGGTTCGATGGTTGCTGGTCGTGTCGGGTATGCGCTAACTCTAGGGGACCATTCCGAACAACGTTCCTTGCAGGATGGCTGCAGCGTTTACACTGCTGAGCTGGTTGCCATCTTTCGTGCCCTAGAGTATATCCGCTCCTGCTCAGGTGAGTCCTTCGTTATCTGTAGCGATTCCGTGAGCGGTTTACGAGCTCTCGACCAGTGTTTCCCTCGTTCTCGTCTGGTGATGGCTATCCATGAGTCCCTGCATACTCTTGCCCGTTGCGGCCGCTCTGTCGTCTTTGTGTGGACCCCCGGTCATGTCGGTATCCCGGGCAATGAACGTGTTGACCGCCTGGCCAAACAGGCCACCAGTGAACCCACCCTAGACATTGGCCTTCCGGAGACTGATTTGAGGGCGGTCTTACGCCGCAAAGTTATCTCGCTCTGGGACGCTGAATGGCGCGGTCTGACCACCCGTAACAAACTCCGTGCCGTCAAGGAGACGACTGTGTGGCACTCCTCCTTGCGCGTCTCTCGCAAGGAGTCTGTGGTCCTATGCCGACTGCGCATTGGGCACACACGGATGACCTACGGCCACTTATTGCGCCGTGAGGACCCACCTCTATGTCGCTGCGGCTCCATTTTATCTGTGGTCCACATTTTCTTGGAGTGTCCGCTTTTAGCTGTGCTCAGGCAGACGTTCGCACTGCCTGACACGCTCCCTGCCCTTTTAACTGATGACCCTGCTATGGCTGGCTTACTTTTACGTTTTATTCGGGCAGGGGGTTTTTATCACTTAATCTGAGTGTTTCTGTTTTTTAGTGTTGATTCTGGCTTTTGGCCTCCGATTTTAAACTGAGTTTTTAATGTGTTCTCGGTGGTTGGCTTTTCCTTTTTTTTCTCTATGGTCGGCCAACCACCGTCACACTCTGTGTGATTTTAATTTGTTTTGTCTGATCTCTGTCGGCGTATTTCTTGTCCCGTGTCGTCTGACGTCTTTCCTGCTGTTCGTTTTTATTCTCTTTGGGTGGTTTTAATTTTTTGGACAAAGGGACCGATGACCGTTGCAGTCTGGTCCCTTTAATCCCACAAACCAACCAACCAACCACCTAGTAGGTCTCCGGGCGAATAAACTATGTCTGTTCAGTCGTCTGTAGACTGTGTGCCTGGAGACAACTGTTCTAGTGGCTGCAGTAATGTCCTGAGGAAGGCTACATGCAGTACTCCGTGGCGATCTTCGGGTACTAATGGTGAGATATCGGTCTTCTTGTGGTGTTGTACACTGTGAACGTCCCGTATTGTAGCGCCTGGACACGATTCCTGTCTGCTGGAATCGTTGCCATAATCTTGAGATCACACTTTGTGGCACACTTAGGGCCCGGGCTACGACCTGCTATGTTTGACCAGCCTCCAGTCGCCTTAGTATTCTACCCTTCATAACGTCAGCAATTATGTGTTCTGTGAGCCATTTTGAACACACAGTTACCATTAGCACGTCTGAAAACGTCTGCACACTTACTTGCTGCTCGGTACACTGACATGCACCAACACACATCTGCGTATGTGGACTGCTGCCAGCGCCACTGTGCGACGACCGCAGGTCAAATGCACCGGATGGTCGTACCCCATGGTGATTTAAACCTGCAAACCGCCCACCAGAGCATTGTTTCACCATATATCAGCATTATCCTTAATTTATGAACATGAGTGTATTCTACGAGTCTATATTAGCAAACAAACTTCGTGGTTTGTGTGCAAGATAGAGCCGACAACTGCCTCTGGAGAGCAGTGTGGTGTCCAGTCACATTGAGGAGAATGTTCATTGTGATGTGCCAGCTCGTTTATGAGCGCCAACCACTGTGCCGACACGGAAGTCGTCACTGTTCCGATGCATTTGAACTCAATGAGCACCTGTGCTGTGGCGCCGCGGAGTGACAGCACGAGTTCCCTTCCGCCACCGGTTGGAAACCTGCAGCGTTTCGCGTTTATGACACCTGGTGTGCCTCGTTGTACGCACAAAAGTGTTTATCCAGAAAGGCTCTGGTCGCGATTCCGGAAACAGTGTTGTTGGCCAAAGGAAAGTTGGCTGTCGTAAAGCGTGATTGTTGCTGTATTTAACCGGAGTTCAGTTGGAAGACAGGTTATTACAGATTTTATAGACTGTGTTCATAGAAGTGGATCATCGTTTATGTAAAGGAAAATGATTTTTTTTTAACTTACTGAGACTTAATGCCATTCATGCCACAGCAGTATGATTCCATGCATGGATAATTGGGGATTTGTATATTTGTTTATTGAAGTTGTTCTAGTATCGTGTCTTTCACAAATTATTGTATTAGCATTTTGTAATTTCTGAGTAAGCTGATGAAGTAAATCCATTATTTTCTTTTAATTGCAATTTGGGAAATAAAATTATACTGTGTTTTGCTGAAAAGTCCCACCTCAACCTAGCACTTCCACTCACTTATTCCGAAACAACCACCACAATGAAAAACTTGTTTCGCCTGCTTTACGACGAGGAAAAGGAGTGCTTTTGGTGGCTGTAGTGTGGCGAAAAAGGTTTGTTGTGGCGCTCGTGAAATAAACTGAATGGTCAAAATGTTGCAGCTAGAGGCGGCGTATTGCGCGGGTGTATACATAGTATGTTAGCAGTCTCTTACATATGAGTAGTGGACGTGGCAGTACATCGCAGGTTAACTGATTTGAAACGTAGAATTAGAATCGGTGAATGATGCATATGCCGTACTGTATCGGAGATTACACAAGAATTAGTGTTTTCGTGATAAAGTGTCTCGGGTTCGCCTTCCTTATCGCAGAGACAATTTTAGAAACGCGTAAACCATCGCAATGTATGACCAAAGGTTTGTGACGAACAGACATCATGTCGCCTCCGCAGTCATACGGGTCGCTTGATGGCTTACTGTGAGTCAGGCCGCTGCAGATTTGAAGTGTAGGGTGTCAGGAACCCGTTACTAACAGGACATCATGGAGGCAAATGCACCGCACAGGCTTCAGCACTCGACTACCGACTCGTGTCCCTTAGCTGGTAAGTCGACACAGAGCTCATTGACTGGCGTCTTGCCTGTAAACGTGGTCATTGGACCTGGAACATTGGCGTCGTGTAGCATGGTCCGATAAAACCCGGCTTCATTTCTATCGAGCTGATGTGTGCATGAAAATGTGGCGTTTGCCCTACTCATGCGTGTCAACGAGGCTGTGTCCATGTAGGAGGTGGCTTAGTGATGTGGACATTCTTGCTAGCCATCTGGATCTCTTTCTGGCATTGGGGTGCCCTCTTGGAGCTGCCCCATTTCAACTGGACAGTCAGACAAGTCAGCGCTCTTTGGTTGAACGGAAGTGATTTTATAAACACTTCAGTTATTTCACGAGCTTGACTTCGCCTACCCCGCTCCCAAGTTGTTTGAGGACTCGGGAGGAGCGACTCGTTGTTAACATAATGTCGATCTCAGTAGCCGCTGCAGCAGTGCGCCCTTCATGGGTAGTCCCGTAAAAAAATTGACGTCAAGATGTCGAGGTGAAAAAGAGCAAAATTTTGAGCCATGGCATGAGGAAACTTGGCTCCTCAGTGCCCGTCTCTTCTCGAAGTGAGGGAGCGCCTGCTGGTTTCGTTAAATTTTCATTTGTGAAGTTCCGCTCGCTTGGAACGCCCAAGAGCGCTGTTAGCGACTAAATGCGCCGTCGAAGAAAGTTCCCACGGCCTGTGTCATTAATTCTGATTCCATAGTCTCTCTCTCTCTCTCTCTCTCTCTCTCTCTCTCTCTCTGCGGAGTTGCATAGGCAGTCCTATTAATATTTGTTTTCTTCAAAGTAGTTATTACGTTCGTCAGACGCAGGAGTTTGCTGACTTAATCTAGCGTCCGTTTCCCACACCGCCTTCGGTAATGGCATACTTTTGTTTTTTTCTCGCATAGTAATCATTGATGATACAGGTTCTTCGTTTATTGGCATACTGACCTATAGGCCGATTAAAATTACATGGTGGTCGATGTCTGTCAGTTGCCGCTGCAATGTTGCCAAAGCGGTTGTCTACTTCCGCTCGGTTATAAGCGACCTCAAACACGGCCGGCCACTTCACAAGTGCTGTTGCTCAACGTAAAACGTGAAGCAATGTTGGAAATGGTCGCCGTGAGGTATTCCGGGAACGCACAGTTCTCTGCCGACAACTGATTTTAAGTCACCAATGACAAAACAGCGGAAGAATATGTGTTTTATAGCCCTGAATCTAGGCTCATGTCCTAACCTAGCCGCAACCTCGTGATGTGCAAGTTGTGTGGGAAGAGAAAAAAAACAAAGGTTACAAATATGTGGTAGAACTATTAATCACGTTAGCCTTGTTCATGTCTATTAAAGCTAACCTCTAAGAGCAAACTCAAGACAGAAAGAATTTGGTTTAAACGCTAAAAGCAGACTGTAATTTCTGGCTCTCATTGTTACCTGAAACCGTCCTCACTCTGGGCTTCATGAGCTGGTGCGTTAGCAGTCGATGAGTAGTCCTGGTTACAGGTTATAGATGACATGCAAATTTCAAACGAAAAAGGCGGCCTCACGAAGCTTACCTAGTGCGTACTGTGTGATGGTGATGGTTGTAATTGCACACATAACGCGAGTTCCGTCTTGTGCGGAAGGATTCTGTAGTGTTTGCTTGGTGCTGTGTATCAAAGGTATGTATTTCGTTATCATTGTTGTGTGCTATCGTGTCTAATGAAATACGAAATAAAAGGTGCAGGCCCAGAAACCGGGATTCAAAATCCCGAACACATCAGCCAAGAAAGCCGGACAAGGAATCTGAAGTGAACTGGCCAGTCGTGGCAGTTTGGTAACGGCGGACAGTTCGGTCGTGACGTGAAGCTGTCTGATGGAAGGAAACCATTACCAACGCGAGAAGTGTCAACCAGCAAGTAATTTAAATCAGATTACAGGCGGCGCCGTTGTTGAGGCACCTAAGGCGAATGCCGGAGGGTGTTGCACTAAAATGTAAATGGCCATTTTCTTTCTCCATCAGACGCTCTGTTTCTGATGACCTCAACGTACAAGGAATGTTTAACCCGAATCTTGATTTCTTCTTTATTGTCATAATCACAACTTCTACGGAACGTCTAAAATTTTATACAGCGTGATAAAAAAAAGGTTACACACTCAGAAGACATGGTCGCATGTTAATGTAACTTCGTTCACATACACAACATAGGTGGGGTGTGTTGAAATGAAGTGATCGTATGGCATTGTTGGCGGGAGGCCCCATTCGGGGAGTTCGGCCGCCATATTGCAAGTCCATTTTAGTTGACGCCACTTCGGCGACTTGCGAGTCAGTGGTGATGAAACTGATCTTGAAGGACACACACAACCCAGTCCCCTGCCGGGAATGGAACCCGGGCCTCTGCGTGGTAGGCGGTAACACTACCGCTACGCTACGAGCGCGGACATGGTGGGTGTGTTAATGAATAGAGTTGCAGTTGTCTGTGACAGGTAGAGCGTCGTTCGTGTGTAATATTGATACCGGGAATGGCAGGGTATATAAGGGACGTGTACAGCGATAGATGTTGAATGATCACTGTGAAGGACACGGAGATTTCGTGTACTTCAGTAAGACAGCGTTATCGTACCCGGACAAAGCTTAAAAAGGGGGCCTCATTGTGGGTCTCCATTTGGCCTACTGATCAACACAAGGGAGGATCGCCGTATATTGCACATCAAACACATCGTAACTCCTTTACTCCTTTACATCTACGCTTGCCGTCCAAGAACAAGTAATAGACTCCCTGCAAGATCCTGTCATCCCGCATGATTGGACGAAGACTAGCAGCAGGCGTCCCACTCGAACACTGCGTTTGGAGCGGTGCCGTGACCAGGACGCACGGAGACTGCTGATGAGTGTCGTTGCGTTGTGTTCAGCGATAAATCGTTGTTCTGCACTACACTTAATGATCATCATCGGCGAGTATGGCGGTAACTTGGGAAGAAGAAACATCTTCCAATGTTTTGGAGTGGCACTTCGGCGTTACTCCAGGCGTCACGGTTTGGGGGTAGCCGTCGGATATGACTTCAGGTCATGGCTGCTAGTGATTTTCGATCTCTGACAGCCAAACGGTATGTCACTGACTTCTGACGACCTCATGCGACATTATCGTAGTGTTATTTTTCACGGGACAATGATCGCCGACCCATGGCACTTCTCTGTGACCTATCTGCGTGATGGTGATGTACTGCCGTGGCCAGCAAGAGCACCAGATCGATCCCCGATAGAACAAGTGCTGGACCAGCTCGGACGTCAACTCTGTCCCAGTGCGACTACAAAGGATATCAATGACCAGTATCGATATTTGTGGGCCATCTTACCTCTGGAGAGGATGCGACTTTGAAATCCTTCTCAACCGAATTAGTGGATGCATCCAGGCCGGAAGGGCTGCTGCGTCGTACTGATAAGTGGGTTCATACTGCCGTGTTCATCGTAAATTTGACTCGATTTTGTAGTAACGAAAATAACATCAAATGTACTTTCGACATGTGAAGTTTCATTATGTTTCCCCCTACCGTTTTGATGCTTCACTGAATGTAAGTAAACGTATATATTTTACGGGAATTCGTTAAGAATTAATCTTATAACTGAAATCGATAGGGTAACAGCGAGACAAGTCGTGGATATGGTGGAAACAAGCTAGAGCAGAAACCGAGATTTCTTGACGAGGCCTAGTTTCCTGAGCTGTGACGTAAACAGCTCGAGCCGCTAAGTTGTGCTAAAGCGCGGCGCTACCAGACGGTGGCGATACGTTGCGGCTGCCTGTCAGTCATCCCGGGCCACTAGGAGAGCTGTTTGCACGTCACCCGCGCGTAGTAAACACCGTCTTGTGGCCGCTGCCAGAAATACTGCAGCGCGCGGTGAGCGGCGCGGTTGCGCAACGTGCTTAGTTAAACACCGCGAGAACTCAGCCACGCAACGAGGGCTGCGGCGCCTCGTGGTTCGTCAGCAGTGAACGTACATTCTCGCCTTCCCGTCGCCGCCCCCTATGGCTCCACCAGCCGCGAAGAAAACACATTCCGCACACTGGTAAATCAGACAGGTAGCTAATGATAGAGAAGTGTCGATCTGACAGCGTGTGATAAACGTACGTACTTAGGCACTGCTACGGTACTCCTAACTAGCGAGAGCGTGTGACAAGTTTCTGATTATTTGTAAACCATCTCGCAACCTCCAAAATTGTATTGATGTTACAAAAGGGTTTGGAGGGAATTTGTGGCTCCTTAAAATCGGTGAAACGCTTGCGCAATGGGTCCATGCTAGTGGAAACTTCCAATTACCAGCAAGCAGCTAACTTCCAAAATGCTAAATACCTTGGAGAGTATGCAATAGTCACTGAACTGCACAGCACCTTGAATTATAGCAAAGGTGTAGTGACATCCCTTGGTCTAGTCGACGTTCCCAGCGACGAACTGCAATGTGAGTGGGCTCTGGAAGGTATAGTTGACGTGCAACATATCATGAAGAGGGGTGATGGCAATGTTATCAAATCTGACTCCTTTATCCTGACCTTCAGTAGCCCGAAACTTCCTGAGCATGTTAAGGCTGGCTTCGTTCACCTTAGTGTAAGGCCTATTTCCCGACTCCAATTCGCTGTTTTAAATGCCAGCGTTTTGGGCATACCACCTTAGGGTGCACAAGCGAAGCGACTTGTGGCAGCTAGTTGCTCGTCTCCAGCCAAATGTATAAGTTGCTCTGGAAACCTGTTTTGGGTAGGGACTGTCGAATCTTTTTAGAGGAACGCAAAGTACAGGAAATGAAAACAACCAAGCGTATCCCCAATGGTGAGGCCAAAAAGATCTAAAAGTCCATACAGCCTCCCACATTTGCTACACCTTTTGCGTCAGCGTCTTAGAAGCCTAATCCAAAAGCAGATGCCTCTACACAGATGGAGGTGGCGAGTATTAGCACTAACACTTGTAAATGTCAGTGCACGTGCAAGGCAGCAAGTGTTTCGGAGCCTGTAGACTCTACTCGAACAGCAGACAAAGGTACAGTGGCCAACTTGGGCCAGCCCCTGGCGCCTCCAACAGCTGAGGCTGTTCATTACCATTACCACTCCCACGTCGGCTCCACCAAAGCCCATAAAACTGGGAAAACCTACTATAAAGCACCAACGGCTGGTAAAATCAAGTGGTAAACCGTCTGACCATGTCGAGCTGATTTTACCTGTACTTCATCTAAGCCTTCCCCAGAGCTGATGGAGTGCTAGGTATGCGTGGAGTAATCATCTCGCCCCCACGGCTGCCACTCCGCCTGCTGCAGTCTCCCCACCCCGTTGGAAAGACAGGTGGAGTGCCGAATGGCGCTCTGCAATCAGGACCAGGCGTGCGGCTCTGCGTAGCTTCCAGCGTTGGCCAACTGCCGAGAATCTTGCAGGCTTTTGGGTGGCGAGGGCGAAGTGTCGCCGAATTATTCGAGAGAGCAAGAAGAGGTCGTGGCAACAGTTCCTGAACACCATTAATCGTTCCACCAAAAGTTCCAATGTGTGGGAGACCATCAGGCGAATTTTTGGGAGAGGAGGTAGGTGCCCCATGGTTGTTGTAATGAATAACGGCACTCTCCAGGCCGATCGGGCTGCCAAGGAGGCCTGCAGAGAGCAGGATGTGGCACAGAGTCCTATTCCCTTGCAGGCTGTCGTTCCTGCACTGCTTGCAGTTGTGGGAGGAAGAATGACTGACGGTGACGGCAAATAAGCTGGGTGGGTGAAGTCAATGACTCAGCCGTGGCGTTCCTCCTACCTGTTGCTCAGGCGGGATGAAGTGACAAATCACGAATCTTCGGATTGGGCACTGTCCTCTCACACACAGCTTTCTATTAGGGCGGGAGGATTCCCCGTTTTGTGATGCTTGGGATGAGCACATTTCTGTCCGCCACATTTTAACGGAGTGCATTTTATACCGTGATGCAAGGGCAGAATAAAAAATTGGTGAGGATCTGCCCTGATGATGAGACGAGTGTAACTCGGGTTTTAAAGTTTTGCGCTGTGTCTGGACTCTGGTCTAAACTTTTAGGCCGAAAATTTAGTGTGTTGCAGAGTAGCTGGCTCGTCCCTTTTTTCCTTGCGGTCAGCCAGCCACTTCCATCTGCTATATTGCTTTACGTCCTTCTACAACTTTGTTCCTGTGCCATTGATGTTTTACTACTGACGCAATGCTTCTTCCCATGTTTCGGTGTGGGTACGCATATAGTTTTCCAACCTTTGTGTTTTACGTTCTGTTTTGTCTTCCTGTTGTGGATATTTTCCTGACATCCGCCTCAACCTTTTTTTGTGCGGGCGCTGAAGACCTTGCCGTCGTGCGCGCATCCAGACCTATCCATCCATCCATCCATCCATCCATCCAGCCATCCATCCTTCAGCGATAACCGTCATTTCTAGATCAGAATGAGCTGGGGCGTTGTTGTGGAGCAGAACCCAGCGGGTGGCGATCTTCATCATGTCCAAAATGTCGTGCAATATATTGAAAACTGATGTACAAATGATTCTCACTTTTTTCTCTATCACCTCGACAGTAAAACGCGGGTCATCGAGCATCACCGCTTCCGCTTCTCATGGGAATCCCTGTACTTGACAGATGTACTCCCTGTCAGATTTTATATTGAATATGCGGCTGAATAAGCCCCTCTTCTAGCTGTAATCTGTCATAAATCCCTCGAACAAAAAACCGTCCCAGTAGCACAGTAACACTCGTCTACAAGAAGGGTAGTAGAAATGATCCACAAAAGTACTGTCCATTATCCTTAACATCGATTCGTTGTAGAATCTTGTAACATATTCTGAGCTCAAACATAAAGAGATGTCTTGAGCAAAATGACCACCTCAGTGCCAACCAGCATGGATTTTGAAAACATAGATCATGTGAAATCCAACCCGCAGTTTTGTCGCATGACGTACTGAAAGCTTTGGATCAAGGCAGTCAGGTAGATGCGGCATTCCTTGATTTCCGGAAAGCATTTGATTCACTATCGCACCTACATTTACTGCCAAAAGTTAGATCATATGGGGTACGAAGTGAAATTTGTGACTGGATGAGGACTTTTTGTTAGTGAGGACACGACGTGTTATCTTGGATGGAGAATTATCATCAGATGTAGAGGTAACTTCGGGTGTGCTCCATGGAAGTTATGATGGGACCCTTGCTGTTCATGTTGACCTTGCAGTCAATATTAATAGTAACCTCAGACAGTTTGTAGATGATGCGGTTATCTGTAGTGAAGTAGTCTGAAAGAAGCTGCATAAATATTCAGTCAGTTCATGGTAAGGTTTCAAAATGGTGCAAAGATTGGCAACGTGCTCTAAATATACAGAAATGTTAAATGTTTGCACTTCACAAAACGAAAAAAACTCAGTATCCTTTGACTGTCTTATCAATGAGTCACTGTCGCAGTCGGCCAACTCTTACAAATACCTGGGTGTAACACTCTGTAGGGATATGAAATGGAATGATCACAAAGGCTCATTCGTGGGTAACGCAAGTGGTAGACTTCGGTTTATTGGTAGAATACTGGGAAATGCAATCAGTCTATAAAGGAGATTGCTTACAAATCATTCGTGCGACTAGTTCTAGAATACTGCTAAAGTGTGTGGGAGCCGTTCCGGATATAGGGGATACTGATCGCGTACAGAGTAAGGCAGCACTAATGGTCCTAGATTTCTTTGGCCAGTTGGATTTAAGTAATGCCGAAGAAACTGAACTGGCAGACTCTTGAAGATCCCTATTCTGAGTAAGTCTGTTAACAAAGTTCGAAGAACCGGCTTTAAGTGATTAGGAATACACTACAACACCCCTGTATCGCTCACATAGGGATCGTGACGATAAAGAATTACAGAATAATTACAGCATGCACAGAGACATTCAGACAGTCATTCTTACCGTGCTCCGTACGTGAATTGAACGGGAAAAATCCCTGAGCTCGGATTATGGAAGGATAGGGAAGGAAGTGGGCTGTGGCCTACACAAAGGAACCATCCTGGCGTCTACCGGGGGCAGTCTAGGGAAACCACGGGAAATTTAATCAGGATGGTCGGACGGGGATTTTAACCGTTTATTATTCAGTAAGTTGTCACGTTTACACATTCGCAGAAGTTAGTGAACATTACAAAAATGTATTAGTTAAAGGCAAATGTATATTGTGTTCTATCTCGGAAATCATTCGGAACAGAGCATACATCAATGAGAAGTTTTCTGATTCAAATGAGCTTTCCTATTATATCCCTGAATGTTGGCCATTCCTTTCGGGACACCCTGTATTAAAAACCAGTGGCAAGCATGCTTGGACATTCTCTATACACACATTTTCCATATGTCTTTATTGAGAACAGTGAGAAACCGCCGACCATCGAAGATAGTATGCAGTGTGCCACCTCTGTGTATATCCGGGGAAGTTATCCGATTTGATCAAAATATCCGGCATTTTCGAAGCCTTTGTCCGGGGTCGGAAATTTAAATGTTGGCCTGCCTGCCTATTTTCTCCGCGGGTCACGATAGACGACTTCCGTCCATCTGCTGCTTTCCGATTGTGGCTTTTGAGGCGAAAACACACACACACACACACACACACACACACAAACACACACACACACACACACACTCACTGCCAGAATCGTAGTGCCTACGGCCCAGCAGTAACAGCAGCAGCGCACTACTCTCTCTCTCTCTCTCTCTCTCTCTCTCTCTCTCTCTGTGTGTGTGTGTGTGTGTGTGTGTGTGTGTGTGTGTGTGTGTGTGTGTGTGTGTGTGTGTTTGGGGGGGGGGGGAGTGTGTATAAAAGCTTGTGACTAAAGAAGGAAACTGATTTGTACATCATCGTGTCTCAATACTACATTCAGGACATATCCGCGTGGAGGAATCTGAATGAGCGACCTAAACTATATTGCTGTGGAATTTAATATCCACAAGCACCGACCCTTTATTGCATTATTTCTCTCTGCTGCACGCAGTGCATGCAACGTCGGCATCTAGCGTGGTTGAGCGCCAGACCAGTAATACAGACGTAGCACGTTTGCAGCCCTAGATGATCACAGGGCGTATTTGCTGCGCCCCTGCCCAGCCATGTCAGCGTTACGTCACATTGTTTCCGCCTGTCTTATATGTTTTGCAATCCATTAATCTTTGTTTCCCTCTCTCTCATTTTTTCCTACTCTTGATCCAAATTTTTGCCCCTTCTTCTCGCAACCTCTGCCTCGGCCATGGATGTGTGTGATGTCCTTAGGTTAGTTAGGTTTAAGCAGTTCTAAGTCTAGGGGACTGATGACCTCAGATGTTAAGCCCCATTGTGCTTAGAGCCATTTGAACCATTTTCTCCTTTCTGTCGGAGCATCGCTGGCCACGCCAATGAGACGGAAGCAGGGAAACACTCCCACAGAAGTTTTTCAGGAAACATCCCCCAGGCTGTGGCTAAGTCATGTCTCCGCAATCTCCTTTCTTTCATGAGTGCTAGTTCTGCAAGGTTCGCAGGAGAGCTTCTGTAAAGTTTGGAAGGTAGGAGACGAGGTACTGGCAGAAGTAAAACTGTGAGGACGGGGCGTGAGTTGTGCGTGGGTAGCTCAGATGGTAGAGCACTTGTGTTCCATCTTTTTGTCAAAGAACCAGCATTATGCTAGCAATAATGATGTAACTTCCTGAAACCATCTGAAGATGAACCTGAAAATGTTCGAAATTCGGTTCATGGAATAAAACATAATATCCAGAATGAGATTTTCACTCTACAGCGGAGTGTGCGCTGATATGAAACTTCCTGGCAGATTAAAATTGTGTGCCGAACCGAGACTCGAACTCGGGACCTTTGCCTTTCGCGGGCAAGTGCTCTACCGTCTGAGCTACCCACGCACGACTAACGCCCCGTCCTCACAGCTTTACTTCTGCCAGTACCTCGTCTCCTACCTTCCAAACTTTACAGAAGCTCTCCTGCGAACCTTGCAGAAACATAATTATTCCAAAAACAGTGACTGGTTGCAGTTTTGTGTATCTTATTTATGTTGTTGTTGTTGTGGTCTTCAGTCCTGAGACTGGTTTGATGCAGCTCTCCATGCTACTCTATCCTGTGCAAGCTTCTTCATCTCCCAGTACCTACTGCAACCTACATCCTTCTGAATCTGCTTAGTGTATTCATCTCTTGGTCTCCCTCTACGATTTTTACCCTACACGCTGCCCTCCAATGCTAAATTTGTGATCCCTTGATGCCTCAAAACATGTCCTACCAACCGATCCCTTCTTCTAGTCAAGTTGTGCCACAAACTTCTCCCTATTCAATACCTCCTCATTAGTAACGTGATCTACTCATCTAATCCTCGGCATTCTTCTGTAGCACCACATTTCGAAAGCTTCTATTCTCTTCTTGTCCAAACTAGTTATCGTCCATGTTTCACTTCCATACATGGCTACACTCCATACAAATACTTTCAGAAACGACTTCCTGACACTTAAATCTATACTCGATGTTAACAGATTTCTCTTCTTCAGAAACTATTTCCTTGCCATTGCCAGTCTACATTTTATATCCTCTCTACTCCGACCATCATCAGGTATTTTGCTCCCCAAATAGCAAAACTCCTTTACTACTTTAAGTGTCTCATTTCCTAATCTAATACCCTCAACATCACCCGACTTAATTCGACTACATTCCATTATCCTCGTTTTGCTTTTGTTGATGTTCACCTTATATCCTCCTTTCAAGACACTGACCATTCCATTCAACTGCTCTTCCAGGACCTTTACTGCCTCTGACAGAATTACAATGTCATCAGCGAAGATTTTAATTCCTTCTCCAAATTTTTCTTTTGTTTCCTTTACTGCTTGCTCAATATACAGATTGAATAACATCGGGGAGAGGCTACAACCCTGTCTCACTCCCTTCCCAACCACTGCTTCCCTTTCATACCTCTCGACTCTTATAACTGCCATCTAGTTTCTGTACAAATTGTAAATAGCCTGTCGCTCCCTGTATTTTACCCCTGCCACCTTCAGAATCTGAAAGAGAGTATTCCAGTCAACATTGTCAAAAGCTTTCTCTAAGTCTACAAATGCTAGAAACGTAGGTTTGCCTTAATCTTTCTTCTAAGATAAGTCGTAAGGTTAGCATTGCCTCACGTGTTCCAACATTTCTACGGAATCCAAACTGATCTTCCCCGACGTCCGTTTCTACCAGTTTTTCCATTCCTCTGTAAAGAATTCGCGTTAGTATTTTGCAGCTGTGACTTATTAAACTGATAGTTCGGTAATTTTCACATCTGTCAACACCTGCTTTCTTTGGGATTGGAATTATTATATTCTTCTTGAAGTCTGAGCCCAGTTAAAATTCGAGTCGTAAAGTTCATCTTCAGAACATTCGTCCCTACAGCCTCAGAAATGATACTTTACACGCCGTTAGTTGTGAATTTGTACCATCATTCACGTGTGCCGACAGTGACGGGAAAACATTTCCCCGTTTTGTAGCGGAGATGAGGCCGTTACGACTTTCCCTCCCTTTTGTTTGTTCTCTGTCATTTGCAAATTTTCCTTGGAGGCCTAGCGACAGCGACGATGTATAATTAAGAGGAGGAGGGAGTGGTGGTGGTGGTGGTGGTGGTGGTGGTGGTGGTATGGCTGTCGACAACCCCCGCCCCCCCGCTCCCCCGCCCGCAGAGCTGAGCAGATGCCTCCTTCTCTTCTCTCCTCCCCTTGGCCTCCCGCTACTCTTAGCTTCCCCCTTCCCCTCCTCCTAGTCCTTATTTTATCATCCTTCAGAGCGCGGCAGAGAATTGCGCTGCAAGTTTGATGCGGCCGCGCCCCACCTGGTGAAGACCGCCACAGCCTGGCGCACGCAGCCTTCCTCATAATGCCTGTGCCACACGCTCCATTGCTGACTCGTGCTTCCCGCATGCCACAGCGTCTATTATCAGAGCCTTCACTGTTTTATTAGAGTTCTTCATCCTACAACTTCGTTAGACAAAATGTTAACCACTTCCTTACGGGCCCACATTGGTCTCTTGCGAGCACTGTAAATGAAGGGTAGTCAACCTTTTTTATTTACCACCCACTTTTATATCTCTGGTAGTAGTAAATTTTCTAATCGCCACTGGTTCCACAGTAATGATTGTTTGTAAAGTATGGAAGTAACTTTCCTTTATAAAATTTATAAAGCAGAGATACAGCAAATTAAAGCATATTTATTTCAAAATTTTATAGAAGTGTGTTCAAAATTTTTTTGAAATGCCTACCGCCTACCTCTCACCATTAAAGTTGGAACACCCACTAGTGGACGGTAGGGACCACGTTGTACATGGTGTACCAGGAATATCAGGCTGACATATTGCTATCAACCGCTAACGCAGGTCGTAGCAGTGGAGTGGTGTATATGTGACAACCGGTTGTATAGAACTGAATCGACTACTAGACGTCACGCAGTGCTCGAAAGGAGATATCGTGTTGGACTTCGTCATGAACGAAGTTGTCTGATTTGTTGCTATATTAACGCAGCCTGTCCAATGGGTCTGCAAGGAATGGTGTAAAATTTGCAGCCATGTAACTCGCCGCTAGAATAGTGGCCGTAAAAACAAAAACGTAGCCTGCTTACCTACCGAGGAAGGAGGCAAGAGTTATGTCTCCTCAGTGACAATTGTGTGGTGCAAAAATTGGCAATCTACCCTAAATAACGAAAAGTGAGGTCATCCACGTAAGTGCTAAAAGCTATCCGTTAAACTTCGATTACACGATAAATCAGTCAAATCTAAAGGCCGAAAATTCAACTACATACCTAGGAATTACAATTGGTAGTAACACACAGCAAATGTTGTGGGGAAGGCTAACATAAGACTGCTTTTTATTGGCGGGACACTTTGGAAGTTTAACAGATCTACAAAGGAGGCTGCCTACACTACGCTTGGCCGTCCTCTTTTTATAATACTGCTGCGCGGGGTGGGATCTTTATCTTATAGGACTGACGGAGTACATCGAGAAAGTTCAAAGAAACGCAGCACGTTTTGTTTTGTCGCGAAATATGGGAGAGTATGTCACTGAAATGATATAGCATTTGGGGTGGACATCATTAAAACAAAGGCGTTTGTCGTTGCGGCGGCATCTTTTCAAGAAATTTCGATCACTAACTTTCTCTTCAGAGTGCGAAAACATTTTGTTGACGCCGACCTACACAGGGAGAAATGATCATCATAATAAAATAAGGGAAATCGGAGCTCGCACGGAAACGTATAGATGTTCGTTTTTTCTGCGCGATGTACAAGATTGGAATAATAGAGGTCATGGAATGTGGTTCGATAAATCCTCTGCCAGGCACTTAAATGCGATTTGCGGAGTATTGATGTAGATTAGTTTCATGCACCAAAAGAATCGATACTGTCACTGAATGTAGATCCATATTGACCAGTTTCCATGCAAACAATGCAAAAGGATTAGCATGCGCTGGGTATTTGGAGTCGAGTACCTCGCAAATGACCATTGCTCGCAGCAGTACAAAAGCTACACGTCTTCAGTACACTTAAAGTACATTGTAATAATTCCAATTCCAAAGAAAGCAGGTGCTGACAGCTGTGAAAATTACCAAAGTATCAGTTTAATAAGTCATGGTTGCAAAGTACTAACACGAATACTTTACTAAAGAATGGAAAACACTGGTAGAAGCCGACTGCTGGGCGAAGCAATACTTGACCCTGCGACCAACCTTAGAAGATAGGCCAAGGAAAGGCAAACCTGCGATTATAGTATTTGTAGACTTCAGGGTTATTGTCTATCCCCGATGTTATTCAATCTGTATATTGAGCAAGCAGTAAAGGAAACAAAAGAAAAATTTGGAGTAGGACTTAAAGTTCAGGGAGAAGAAATAAAAACTTTTGAGGTTTGCCGACGACATTGTAATTCTGTGAGTGACAGCAAAAGACGTGGAAGAGCAGTTGAATGGAATGGACAGTGGCTTAAAGGAGACTATGAGATGAACATCAACAAATGCAAAACAAGATACTGGAATGTAGTCGAATTAAATCAGGTGAAGCCGGACGGGGGTGGCCGAGCGGTTCTAGGTGCTACAGTCTGGAAACGCGCGACCGCTACGGTCGCAGGTTCGAATCCTGCCTCGGGCATGGGTGTGTGTGATGTCCTTACGTTAGTTAGGTTTAAGTAGTTCTAAGTTCTAGGGCACTGATGACCTCAGATGTTAAGTCCCATAGTGCTCAGAGCCATTTGAACCATAAATCAGGTGATGCAGAGGGAATTAGATTAGGAAATGAGACATTTATAGTAGTAGATGAGTTTTGCTATTTCGGCAGCAAAATAACTGACGATGCTGGAAATAGAGAGGATATAAAATGTAGACTAGCAATTTCTGAAGTAGAGGAATTTATTAACAGCTAATATACGAGGTGTGGCTAGAAAAAAACCGGACTAGTACTGGTGAAACAATAAAACGAATGCAATAAGGCTGAAAGTCGCGTGGCCTGTCACGTGACTCTCGCTCCGCCTACAGCTCGAGTTTCATCTGCCTCCTGCACTCAGTCTGCCCGTGGCGTCTGTTTTAAGTAGTTGACGTTTTGTCTGTGCGTTGGAAAATGTTGAGTGTACAGAAAGAACAGCGTGTTAACATCAAATTTCGTTTCAAACTAGGAAAATCTGCAAGTGAAACGTTTGTAATGTTACAACAAGTGTATGGCGATGATTGTTTATCGCGAACACAAGTGTTTGAGTGGTTTAAACGATTTAAAGATGGCCGCGAAGACACCAGTGATGACACTCGCACTGGCAGACCATTGTCAGCAAAAACTGATGCAAACATTGAAAAAATCGGTAAACTTGTTCGACACTTTCCTTGTCAACTCCTGTTAACTCAGACACTGCTCTGATTGTTAAACGGCGATCTTGTCGAACAAGTTTACCGATTTTTTCAATGTTTGCATCAGTTTTTGCTGACAATGGTCTGCCAGTGCGAGTGTCATCACTGGTGTCTTCGCGGCCATCTTTAAATCGTTTAAACCACTCAAACACTTGTGTTCGCGATAAACAATCATCGCCGTAAACTTGTTGTAACATTACAAACGTTTCACTTGCAGATTTTCCTATTTTGAAACGAAATTTGATGTTAACACGCTGTTCTTTCTGTACACTCAACATTTTCCGACGCACAGACAAAACGTCAACTACTTAAAACAGACGCCACGGGCAGACTGAGTGCAGGAGGCAGATGAAACTCGAGCAGTAGGCGGAGCGAGAGTCACGTGACAGGCCACGCGACTTTCAGCCTTATTGCATTCGTTTTATTGTTTCACCAGTACTAGTCCGGTTTTTTTCTAGCCACACCTCGTACATTTGTCAGGAAGTCCTTTCTGAAAGGATTTATATGGAGTGTAGGCAGTTATAGAAGTGACTAAAACATGTACGACAAACAGTTTAGATGAGAAGCGAATAGAAGCTTTTGAAATGAGGTGCTCCAGGAGAATACTGAATATGTATAAATCATGTAACTAATGAGGTGTTGCTGAACAGAAAAGAAAAGGAAATTGTGGCACAACCTGAATAGAAGAAGGGATCGGTTGATAGTACACATTCTGAGTAATCAAGGGTTCACCAATTTAATATTGGAGGGAAATGGGCACTGTGGGACTTATCATCTGAGGTCATCAGTCCCCTAGAGCTTATAATTACTTAAACCTAACTAACCTAAGGACATCACACACATCTTCGGACTGAAGATCACAATAAACAAACTCAGGATCTAATCAGCAGCGGAGTGGCTTCAGCTGGACAACGCATACCTAAAAAAAATCTGGATTCTTTTGGTCGCCATTACCAAGACTAGAGGCCATTTTAAAAGCCATTAGCGTGTTTTCTCATGGAGGTCACAGATTTTTTGTTCTGCAATAGCTTTATGGCATCATTTTAAACGATTGTGAAGATCAGACATTCCTCTCCATCCCTGACAAAAAGACCACCCATGCAAGTTACATAAACCAGGTTTTTTGTCCTCGCTGTTTCAAAAGATTGCCACACAAGCTATCTTCGTTTTGGCATACCAAAAAATATTTATTTTCTTATCGAAAATATAATATTATTCTCAAATAAATCTAATTTCTGTGTACTTCCTTTGTATGACACGGAAAGCATGTTATAGTATGGTTATCATTTAAACAAGAAAAAATGTTAACCGTTTTTTGCAGTTGAATGTTTATTTCGTTTTTAACCAAACATGTTTCACCTATTCATACAAGGCATCCTCAGTAGTCTGTAAAATAAAATAATTTATGTGCACAAACACTTTTTGATCAGGAGATCACACAGCATGTGATCTTGGATGGAGAGTCATCAGATGTAGAAGTAACTTCGGGTGTGCCCCAGGGAAATTTGTTGTGACCCATGTTGTTCATATTGTATATTAATGAGCTTGTAGACAATATTAATAGTAAAATTAGGTGTTTTGCAGATGACGCAGTTATCTATAATGAATTATTATCAGAAAGAAGCTGCTTAAATATTAAGTCAGATCTTGATAAGATTTGAAAGAGGTGCAAACTTGCTTTAAATGTTTAGAATTGTAAAACTGTGCACTTCATAGTACCCTATGACTGTAGTATTCAGTGAGTGACTGTTGGAATCGGCCAACTCGTGCAAATACCTGGGTGTAACGCTTTGTAGGGATATGAAGTCATATGATTAGATATGTTCAGCTGTGGGTAAATCAGGTTGTAGACTTTGGTTTATTTTTGGAATACTGGGGAAATCAGTTTACAAAGGAGATTGCTTAAAAATCACTCGTAACCGGTTCTATAATATTGCTAAAGAGTGTGGAACCCATAAGAGATAGAACTAACAGGATATATTGAAGGTATACACAGAAGGGCAGCACTAATGGTCACTGGTTTGTTCAATCCGTGGTAGTGGCTCACAAAGATACCGACTCTTGAAGACAGTCATAAACTGTTACTCGCCGTTTGACCGGCTCTAGAATGAATCCATCCCTCGTTGTGCGGGCCTACTGACCGCGTGTTGACAAAATCGCAGCACGCGCCATGCTACTGGTTGCTTACACCTAAGCCAGCAGGCTAGACGACCTTGACCCACAGGCAGACATTGTGTCGTTTCGTTGTGCGGGGCAGTGACAGCCTAATGGGGCCGCGCCGAGTGGACTGGAGCTGCGTGCTTTTGCCTCGGCTGTCAGCAGCGGTGCGGCCACGGTTACGCTAACGAGGCGCCGCTATGCGGCCACCTGCGGGGTACCGGGCACTGTAAAAGCTGCTTCTAGATCCCAGACCGGGTACTGAAGTCCGCCAAATGCATGTAATCCACGAGAAACTTAACTTCACTCCATCAGTCATCTCTGGCTGGAGTCACTTGGAAACATATCATTCCTCTTCTCGTTGATCTGTTCACTGGCCACAACCGACGAGGAAAGAACAGGGGTGGGAAAATTTCTCCGCAATTCAATGCACGGAATGCTGCCTGAAGATAATAGACTGTTGTCCCGGGAGCTTCTTTATTCACCAGACCAAGGAAAGGTGGATACGCAAGGAACGGGACACTTCGTAAAACGGGGTGGTGAGAGGTTATTGGGCGTGGGGGGACTGACACAGTCGCAACGGACAACAGGCGGAGAAGAAAGCTGGTCTTCACACTTCCGCTACCTCCGGAAACTCCACCGACTCCATCAGAGGGGCTGATTATGCCAATTCGTATAGTGTCATCATATCCCACAAGAAAACTAAAAAAGTTTTCCAGACATTTAAAACAATCTTACGACATGTTTCTAGAACTGTCCTTTCTGATACACTTTGCTTTACGACACTTGTAAGTGGAAGTGGCGTTTTTTTAAGAATTCTAATGATATTTTCTGCATTGTATTTTCTAAAATTGGCCATTGCGTAGCCGAAAGTGGTCAGCATAAAACGTGTTCTGTAAATATATCAAGAACCTGTATACGTGAAATAGTGTAAAATTATCGCCTAGTTTTATGGAAATAGCATGAAGCCCAAATTTATATCAACCTCCACAAAATGCCGTCACATAATAATGATTTTCAGATAGTGTACATAAAAGTATCACAACAGATAGCACAGAAAATGAAGAAACCTGTATGGATAAAGCCAAAATATACAAACCATGTGGAATTTCTCTCCAGCTTTTCTTTGTAAGCACGGACTGTAAAGAAAAGCAGTAAATCATTAGCGTTCTGTATTGTAATTTTCGTACGCTTTCTTTGTTTTTGTTAACATCAGACTAAATAAATCATATTAAAGGACCTGTGTAGATGCTATACAAACTAGAGCACATAAATATTGATCAACAGGGTGCGGGGTGTCATAATGCATAAAATTACGTGTGTCTGTGGTCTGAATTCATATTCATTCATCGGAGCTACTGCAGTTATTGTGTTCCTCCGCTCGTGATAGATGAGCTTTAGTCAGTTCCACATTGCTAGACGTGTTTCAATCACGCGGAACGATGAATTGCAGCAGCGCCCTCTGCAAGAAGCGGCCATAAGTGGGGCCCATTTGATTTTCGTTCTCAGCGAGAGAGATGGCGTCATAATGGTTAACTCGTCTGTGGCAACATCCACGACTGTGAGCCGCAAGATTTGGTTTCCGCGAAATAGCTCAGATAGTACTGCTAATTCTCGAGTGCACATCTAACTGCATATTCTTCTTCTTTTCATGGCAGACCATCTTGCTGCATTCTCCCTAAATGTTTACAACAGCTGATTATAAATTTTTAATTTTGATGTTCAAATCGAAAATCTGTACCTCTTCTTCTGTTTCTATGTTCCTTATTAAGTCCATTGATGTGCAGCCTTTGGCTGCTCTGAGAAATTTCCTTCTGTCTTTCGTCGACAGTAAGCACGTCTAACTAAAGTATATTACACTGCTGTGCAAAACGTAAGTGGGCAAGTAACTTTCGCGCCATACGTCACCCAAGTAACATAGCTCAATGAAAGCTTGGACCATACACAGAAAGAACTGCTACTGTATGGTACAGAAGGTAAGTGAAAAAATACGCAGTGAGAGAACAGATATTTCACTTTTATTCAAGGACAATAAATACACTGAAGCCATTTCAATCTATGATGGTCCCCTGGACATCACAAAACGCGGGCAATGTCCTTAATATGATGGTTGAATAAGACGGTCGCCAGCATATGTTCTGCAGTGTGATCCCTTGTCGGCCACAAGATTGACGAGTTCTTGTGGTAGGTAGCCTCCACTATCGCGTTTGAAAACAGTTGGATGCTCGTTCGTGCGTCTGGACGTGTTGCAATAAGTTTTTTTTATTTATTTGCGACATGCACCATTATAATATCCGCATCCGACGAACGGATCACCATCAACAGTGTCACATGCTCTCACTTCATGAGGCTCTGCCGAGAGGTTTGGTTTTTAAACTGGAACACCGGCGCAAAGCATGGTGATCAGGAACTTCACCACCTCTCCTCCGCTTGCCAGCCAAATACTGGCAGTGGAAATTTTTTCCACCACCAGGTCAAACGCCACTGCACAAGCGTGCATTAGCGACCACGGCCACGGAGGTGAGTTGTTGCAATGTGTGTTCTCAACGCGTCCCACACATGTTCGACGAGATTTAACCTGGGAAGGGTCGACAGACCAGTCAATTCGCTAAGTATACTCGCTTTCCAAGAGTCCTCCACCAGCGCAGTTCAAAGCGGCCGCGCATTTTCAGCCATAAAAATGAAGTCAGGATCAAATGCATCCCAAAGAAAGGCACACGTGGAGAAGGAGTAGAGTCACAATAACGTTGACCGATGATAGTTCCATGTTCAAAAATTTTTAGGTCAGTATGCCCATGCGACATTCTCTCCCCCACAACACGTGGATCACCAAAACGATTACAGCTGTTACGGCACAATGTCTCTGAATTCGTTCCCTATGTGCGTCTTTTCAAGGGTGCATTAGGCCCTTACTTAATTTTTATAGATGATAATGCGCGACCGCATCGAGCAGTGCAGGCGGAGCAGCTCGTGGAATGACGTGATATTCGGCAAATGGACTGGCCTGGCCGTCTCACCGACTTCAGTCCCATCGAAGACGTGTGGGACGCCTGTTGACAGGCATTGCAACACGTCTACGTGTCCCAACGACCATCTTGCAGTTAACCGCGATTGTGGAAGACTGGAACGTCCTCCCACAAGAACTCCTTGCCACTCTGGTTGTCACCTTGGGAGCGCATTGCAGAGCATGCAGTGCCGTCTATTAAGAACCGTGCCCCGCGTTTTGTAATGTCCAGGGACCATCACGAATCGCGGTGACCTCCGTGTGATTCCCTTCTTGGAACAAAAATGTCATTTTTGTTCGTCTCATTACGCATTTCTTTCAATTATCTTCTGTGCTACACTGTAGTAGTTCAGTTCTTTCAATGTTCAACTTTTAATGGTTCAACTATCATCGAGCTGTGTTACTTGGCAGTGACGCATCTTGCGAAAATTACTTTCGTCCTTAAGTTTCGCACATCAGTGTACCACAGGTACCATCATAGTTTTAAAAGCTTTAGTTCCGTGCCTGGTTTTGTATTTCACAGTTATATGAATTGTTCCACGTATATGTTAAGATTTACAGGTTTTTGTTTCAATGAAGCGTTTTATTGTACCGGCTATTTCACGTGAGAAATGCCATTACTTTTATTTATGCGAAGATATCAGTACATGTTCTGTTACATTTGCTAAGACTTATAGTTCCCATTGTACTCGTAAATTGTCTGTCTCTTGCCATTAACAAAATCGCCCGCGTGTAAAATAATACTGAACATTACATTAAACTTGAAAATTCGTTTCCATTTTACTGTGACCTCGTCCACACATATTAAACAATGTTGGAGAGAGACAGCGAGCTTGTTTTTACTGGTACTGTTAGTCGCTTACCTGTGTCAATAAACGCGATAGTATTTTGATGTAGACTTACGATGGCTGTTACTATCTGGGAAACGATTTCGGATCAAAATTCCTCAGTTTACGTCTGTATTCAGCTATCAAAAGCATTTTGAAATGAAGGCATTTCAATTCCCCTCTTTTCAGTCATTTGTTTCACTACGAAAATGGCAACAACCGTAGAGAAGCCCCGTCTACACTCTGTTCTTCGGTGGTGATGGTGTCTATTCCATGAAGCATACAATTGATTATTCTGGAGGATATTTTACTGGCACTGCCCAGCAAACTGATACTCCTATACTGTTCGCATTCATTCATGTCATCTTTCTTATAAATCGGAATGATCCTCTCTTTTAGCCAGTTCGAAGATATTTTTTGCCTTGTCTCCAGTACTTATTCAGCAGATGAATGTAAGAATCTTCGTCCATATTTCCGGCACTCAGAATTAATCTCATCTATTCTTGTTTTTTTTTTTTTTTTTTTTTAAAGGCTTTGATCTCGTCTATAACCACCTCACAATAGATGATGTCCAATCGCTGAGGTTCATCTGTATGTCTCCTCCTCAGAGTTCTTATCTTTCTACCAAAGATTTCCTGGGTATGAACGCCAGGATTCCCCGTCAGTCACACTTACTTTAACAGTGTTCTCCTGTTGTCTATATGGCAATTCAGTGTCTCGTGTGTGTGTGTTTTTTGGAATGAATCTTGATGGCTCTTCTTTACTAGGTTCTTTGCTACATATTTGTACTTTTGCATAGAGCCGCCATTTAAGATTTTTACAGAAACACTAAAAGAAAAGCGTTGTTTGATACAAATCCTTTTGTACAGATTTGCATGTGTTAGGAGAAGTTCGGAAAAAACATTGTTTTCCTTGATATTGGTGCCTCCAACGTGGTTTCGGAGGGATTCTTCAGCTTCTTTTGCCAAAGAAAATCGCTGTCCACGCATTTTTGTTTGACGTTAAGAGAAAAGGCGATAAATCGGTTGAATACGGGCATTGCGACTTCATTTCGTTTCCAGAATGAGATTTTCACTCTGCAGCGGAGTGTGCGCTGATATGAAACTTCCTGGCAGATTAAAACTGTGTGCCCGACCGAGACTCGAACTCGGGACCTTTGCCTTTCGCGGGCAAGTGCTCTACCAGCTGAGCTACCGAAGCACGACTCACGCCCGGTACTCACAGCTTTACTTCTGCCAGTACCTCGTTTCATATCAGCGCACACTCCGCTGCAGAGTGAAAATCTCATTCTGGAAACATCCCCCAGGCTGTGGCTAAGCCATGTCTCCGCAATATCCTTTCTTTCAGGAGTGCTAGTTCTGCAAGGTTCGCAGGAGAGCTTCTGTAAAGTTTGGAAGGTAGGAGACGAGGTACTGGCAGAAGTAAAGCTGTGAGTACCGGGCGTGAGTCGTGCTTCGGTAGCTCAGCTGGTAGAGCACTTGCCCGCGAAAGGCAAAGGTCCCGAGTTCGAGTCTCGGTCCTGCACACAGTTTTAATCTGCCAGGAAGTTTCATTTCGTTTGTTCATCTCAGCTAACTAATCATCTGTTTGAGTTGCTGCGTAACAGAGCTCATTGTCATGAACAGTCATGCGAAGTTCTCGGCTTTTTTTATTACATCTGTGAGTTGTGGCAAATTGTTCAACACAATTTGGAATTATTTGTCTCCGATCCTGTAAAGCAGTAGTCGCAACATGCCGAGTGTCAGCGAATAAACAAGCAAAGAAACCACTCCCATTGGTTTCTATTCAATATAGAACACTCAGAACCAGCGATAGTTGCACAGTTTCCGACACGTACGAAAATATCAAAGTTTAGTCTCCATTTGCGGTTTGTTTACGGATTTTACATTTCCTCGGTCGAATTGTTTGAACATTTCTTTTCAAAAATTGATAGGAGCCTGTTTCCTGCGAAATCTGTCTGGAACAGTTCTTTTCCATAGCTAAATGTTTTGGCGACTCCCTTTTGCATAAATTTTGAACAGAGTTGGTTCAAATGACTCTGAGCACTGTGGGACTTAACATCTGAGGTCATCAGTCCCGTAGAACTTAGAACTACTTAAACTTAACTAACCTAAGGACATCACACACATCCATGCCCGATGCAGGATTGAACCTGCAACCGTAGCGGTCACGCGGTTCCGGACTGAAGCGCCTAGAACCGGCCGGCTTATAGCCCTGTTTGTAACTAGAAGTTGTATATAGTTTAACTCGCCGCCGCTACGGGCCATAACATAAAATGTTCCTGAAAATATTAATGAACCAGCACAGAAATTGTCACTGGAGCCCTAGAGTACGCAGCTGACTGTGCACCCGACCCTTTCAGCGGTAATATACAAGCTTATGTGAATACACATTTTCGAATAGGCAATTGACCTTGGTTATTGTTTCGCCTCCCATCATTTAGTAAACTTATTATATTTGTTAGTGTAGGCAAAAAATCAGGAATGTTCGCAAAACAGAGTCAAAAGCATACGAGATTGCTCATATTTGCACTATTTCCTCTGATATTAACCGCAGTAGTCGTAGCTTCGCGCAAACGTACGAGGGTTGTTTTTTTAAGTAAGGGCCGTTCGCGCGTATAGTCCCGTAGTTCGCGCGGACGCCGCAACAAGCCATCGCGCCACTTGCCGGCATCGTTCCCGTTCACACTGATGCAAGTTGCAGCTCTGTAGCTGACGTGTACGCATCGCTGTGCTACTTTGTAATGTTTACGATTATTGAATCGCCCGCCGCGTGTGAGATACGGTCAGTGATACCTTTTTTGGCCGCGAGAAGACTATCAGCTGCAGAAATTCATCGTCAGTTAACAGAAGTTTATGGCTTGAATGCAATGAGTGAAGGTAAAGTGCGTCAATGGGTTAGAGAGTTTAAAAATGGCCGTCAAAACGTTCATGACGTAGAACGCTCAGGCCGGCCCTCTGTGATCACTGATGATTTGGTGCCTGCAGTCGAAACAAAGATTCGTGAGGACAGAAGATTCACAATTTCCACTCTTTCCTTGGAATTTCCACAAGTTTCAAGATCGGTTTTGCACAAAATTGTGTCTGAAAACCTAAACTTTAAGAAACTGTGTTCTCGGTGGGTACCCAGACTCCTCACAGAGGACCACAAAGGAAAGAGATTTGCCACTTCATTGGACTTCTTAATTCGGTACGAGGAAGAAGGGGATGACATGTTGAGTCAAATTGTCACTGGAGATGAAACATGGGTATCCCATATCACTCCCGAAAGCAAGCGACAATCGATGGAATGGCGACACACAATCTCACCCGTCAAGGTCAAAGCCAAACAGACGCTGTCAAAGCACAAGATTATGGCAACTGTGTTCTGGGACCGGCGCGGTGTTTTGCTAGTGGACTTTATGCCACGAGGAACGACAATCAACTCAGATGCCTACTGTGCAACTCTAAAGAAGCTCCGCAGAGCAATTCAAAACAAAAGGCGCGGCATGCTGACAAAAGGAGTTTTGCTCCTGCACGATAACGCTAGGCCTCACACCTCTCAGAAGACTCGGGATTTGATTGATTCTTTTGGCTGGGAAGTTTTGGACCATGCGCCATACAGCCCCGTCCTTGCTCCTAGCGATTTTCACCTTTTCCGGTACCTGAAACACCATATTGGCGGGCAGCGCTTCAATGACGACGATGAAGTGAAAGCGGCCGTGAACTCTTGGCTGTCGGAGCAGGCGGCCGAATTCTTTGAAGAGGGAATTAAAAACTTAGTTGTACTGTATGATAAGTGCTTAAATAAACAAGGCAACTATGTAGAAAAATAGGTAAAAGTGTGTAGAATCAGAAAATAAAAGTTTTTTTACAAAAGTATTTGTATCTTTTTTAAAAATAAAAACGGCCCTTACTTAAAAAACAACCCTCGTAAGTACGCGTGCCCGGTATGGTGATTATTCCTACTCTCCCCGGCTTTCGCATCCTCATCCACGTACTGCGTTCCCCGGAGCTCAAAGCTTGGTATGGTCCGCAGCTCACGGTCTAGTGGCTGGCGTTGCTACCTCTGGCTCACGGGGTCCCGGGTTCGATTCCCGGCCGGTTGGGAATTTTCTCTGCCCTGGGACTGGGTGTTTGTGTTGTTCTCATCATCATCATTCGCGACAGTGGCTAGATTGGACTGTGAAAAAAATTGGACTGTGTACAGATTAGGCCTTCGTACGGACGCTGATGACCGCGCAGTTTAGCGCCTCACAAACCAATCATCATCAAAGCTGGGTGGCGGCTCAGAAACTCTTCACGACGGTGAAACAGATCTTTTTTCCACAATTATAATTAAAAGATTTTTTTTCCACTTGCCGCCCTTCGCCACTCAGTCTGCAGCAGTTTTAAATTGTCTTACCTCGCTCATATTTTAAATTAGTATTTTGGAGGGAAACAAAAATGAAATATGTAACTGTACCATTACAAAGTTACTACAGAATCCAATGTGCTGTAGAGTTTGATGTACCTGAAGATGCCTAGACCTCACGGTGGGTCACATGCCTGTCGTCCTCGATCATGATCCTCTCAGAACCCAAGGTTTCTCTAACGACAATCGATTTTTGGTTGGCCACTACGATAATCATGACTGACTGGCGGAATTAGAAAGACGACGAAATTGTACAAAGCAATTGTAAACAGTTTTTTTCTCAAGGCGATTGCTTATCAATAGTTGAATGAAGCGATTCGAGGAACTGTTATGGTGTTAGGCCTTGTAAAGTTACTGTCGCTATCATGGCGACAGATGTAAAGCTCCTCGTCTCGATATTAAATGTCTTATTTTTTCGTCATCGGACTGAAGTGTTGGAGCTTTACTTAAAGAATACATTTCGCTTACCATGTGCCTAATCCGAAAATGTTTCTCTTATACTTTTCAAATATTAACCCCTCCAGACCGGAATTTTTTCCAGAGAAAGGGAAATTTTTCTTTATGTGGTAATGATCGTAGGAGATTTTTCTAACGATTTCACATGGAAATCTTATGCAAGTAAATGTACCCGTTTTCAAAACAAACTTTGTACACATGGCTTAATTTGATGGAATAAAATAACTAACTACGAAATATTCTCTAATTTAATAAATAGTAAAAAGCTCATTCAATAATTATCATGCAAAATAACAACAATATTAGGTTATACAGTAGAATATAGCGTATCATTCACACCCCTGTATTCTGATGGTCACGAGCTGCTGCGCATCACATTGACTTGCTCGTATTTTCATGGAGATGCCCAACAATTGGCAGGACTTGCACATGATAAAATGGCTGAACATTCACAAATGTTTACATGAGGTTTCCATTGGAAAAAGTACTTCTGTTGTAGCTAAGATACTGTAAATGCACACAATTGTAGCACACAACAGGGTTTGAATGGCTTAAAAGCCGGCCGAAGTGGCCGTGCGGTTCTAGGCGCTTCAATCTGCAACCGCGAGACCGCTACGGTCGCGGGTTCGAATCCTGCCTCGGGCATGGATGTGTGTGATGTCCTTAGGTTAGTTAGGTTTAAGTAGTTCTAAGTTCTAGGGGACTGATGACCTCAGAAGTTAAGTACCATAGTGCTCAGAGCCATTTGAACCATTTGAATGGCTTAAAATTACTCAGTTAAAGAATGGAAAAAGTCACCTTGAGATAATAACAGTTAAAGTCAAATTACTTCTTTTATTGCCCCTTTTGCACGTAATACACTTCGCTAGCAATGACTACGCCCATCCAGTCTCTATTCACATCGACACAAGTAACAATTGCTACGTTGCGTTTCTACTTTAATTAAACAGGCAATCACTGATCAGAGAAGCTCTTTAGTTTACGTTCTACTAAAAATATGATTCTCCACAACTACTGATGCTCAAGACGACACTATATCAACCATAAATCTACACTACTGGCCATTAAAATTGCTATACCAAGAAGAAATGCAGATGATAAACGGGTATTCATTGGACAAATATATTATACTAGAACTGACATTTGATTACATTTTCACGCAATTTCGGTGCATAGATCCTGAGAAGTACCCAGAACAACCACCTCTGGCCGTAAAAACGGCCTTGATACGCCTGGGCATTGAGTCAAACAGAGCTTGGATGACGCGCACAGGTACAGCTGCCCATGCAGCTTCAGCACGATACCACAGTTCATCAAGAGTAGTGACTGGCGTATTGTGACGAGCCAGTTGCTCGGCCACCATTGACCAGATGTTTTCAATTGGTGAGAGATCTGGAGAATGTGCTGGCCAGGACAGCAGTCACACATTTTCTGCATCCAGAAAGGCCCGTACAGGACCTGCAACATGCCGTCGTGCATTATCCTGCTGAAATGTAGGGTTTCGCAGGGATCCAATGAAGAGCAAAGCCACGGGTCGTAACACATCTGAAATATAACGTCCACTGTTCAAAGTGCCGTCAATGAGAACAAGAGGTGACCGAGAGGTGTAACCAATGGCACCCCATACCATCACGCCGGGTGATACGCCAGTATGGCGATGACGAATACACGCTTCCAATGTGCGTTCACCGCGATGTCGCCAAACACGGATGTAACCATCGTGATGCTGTAAACAGAACCTGGATTCACCAGAAAAAATGACGTTTTGCCATTCGTGCACCCAGGTTCGTCGTTGAGTACAACATCGCAGGCGCTCCTGTGTGTGATGCAGCGTCAAGGGCAACCGCAGCCGTGGTCTCCGAGCTGATAGTCCATGCTGCTGTAAACGTCGTCGAACTGTTCGTGCAGATGGTTGTTGTCTTGAAAACGTCCCCATCTGTTGATTCAGGGATCGAGATGTGGCTGCACGATCCGTTACAGCCATGCGGATAAGATGCCTGTCATCTCGACTGCTAGTGATACGAGGCCGTTGGGATCCACCACGGCGTTCCGTATTACCCACCTGAACTCACAGATTCCATATTCTGCTAACAGTCATTGGATCTCGAATAACGCGAGCAGCAATGTCACGATACGATAAACTTCAATCGCGATAGGCTACAATCCGACCATTATCCTTACACGAGGCATCACAACAACGTTTCACCAGACAATGCCGGTCAACTGCTGTTTGTGTATCAGAAATCGATTGGAAACTTTCCTCATGTCAGCACGTTGTAGGTGTCGCCACCGGCGTGCGCCTTTCTGCGAAATAACTGAATTACTGATATATTTTTCTTACACAAACCGACGTACCACTTTGAACGATAAATCCCACTTTCTGTCAAATTTTACACATTTTTCCGCGGCGCGGCAGCGGGCGACCACTCCGTACGGCAGCTCAGCACCGACTGCCTTTCTTGGCCATACCAAGACGGTACGTGACCACTAGCGTTGCGGCGTTGTAGTAGTAGAGCGAGATTGTGCCTTCTCTGGGGAATGGCGCGCTCGGCTGTGAAAGTTCCAGAAACCAGCTACAAGTAAGGAGTACCGTATCTATATCTGTTTGTAATGACATCAAGGATAGCAGTACCCCTGACAGCATTATGAAAACCGTGAAATATCCTCTATACTAGGCTCGTGAAATTTGCATTTTTCAAGAGCTCTATTTCTGAACTGTCTCTGTTTTGACAATAACAAGTGACAAATTTTTAAAACAATAGTAATGCAACATCTCAGTAGTGCCAGATCGAAGCGATTTGTAAAAAACGTTTCTCCATCAACAAGATCCAAGACAGCGATGTCTTCCGGCGAGACGCGATTAGAAACTAGTAACGAATACTTTAAGAAGTATTCGGGTTGGTGGCTCAGCAGTCTCGGATATCTGAATGTCGTTCTTTAATTTTAAAGGCCTGCGTCTAAGAGGAACACTGTGCGCATTATGATGGAGAGCCCGGCGCCAGACGCCGAACCAGAGACGCAGTTGGTGTGCCCGCGCTATCGAGGGGTGCCTTCCCCTGCCCTAACGACCGCAGTGATGAATTGGCTCGCCCACCGTCTGACAGCCACCCGCGGGCTCCTGTGGCATGTCGTGGGGGGCGTTACGGAGTAAAACTGAACGCCACAAACTTTGTTACGTCACATATACAACTGCTCAGTATTCGCGTGGTAGATACATCCGCAGATCCACAGTGAGGAGATCTTTCATTGATGTAGAACACGCAGTAAAAACAAATACATTTTTTCTTTGTTATTGAACTTTGAATTCATGGAAAAATAATTTGTGTATATTCACAATAATTGTTATGAGTGTTACGTACTACAATGACAGTCTAACAGAGACTAAAGAGGAAAAAGCGTAAATTAAAATGTAGATACAGGAAGCAGTCTAATTTCGAAATTATGTAGTAAAATTCTCTGTAAGTATCGATTGCAGTGTGTATATCCGTTTCGTCTACCGTGGTTTTTGGTAACTGTATTGGCCTGTAATTATCACCTCGAAACAAAATTTTTCCTAGTATGCAGTCCCGATACGCACTGCAATCCCAGTGCCACTGTACCATATCCTGCCGCTAGAGGAAATTACGCATCCCATTGAAAAAGTGATGTGGAGAACCTCGCGATAGCAGCGGAAACGCGGCCAATCCAGACGGCCAAAGACAGCTGGATTGGTCAGAAAAGTATGCACATTTCTGCTGCTGCTGAAAAAAGTACTCCACTGTGTGTGTACCACGTGGATGATGTACCTGCAAACGAACATAAAAAAGCCTGCATATTTTGGACGTGGTAATTAAAACTTTATAACTACCTGTTGTACAGAAGAGATAGGCTAATGTTCCTTCCCTTCTTGGGTCGTCATGGAAGTGGAATAAGTAAAAAAAATCTGAATCATGTTTTCGTATACCGAACTTTGCACAGACATGTTATTTTATATACGTTGAAGTGCGATAGATAACTTTACAACAATTACTTATGCGGGTGCAAACCGTAATACTGACTGCACTTCAGATGTACAGAACTTTATAACACACTTTGTTTCGTATTAGTAATAGTAGATACATCAGTTCATGCTACTAATTAATAGGTCAGTGGGATAGAAAGAATTGGCCTTCAGATTTCTGTTAAATTGTACTTTTAAAGTAGGTCAACATTTTTGTGGTGGTTGGCAGGCTATTTAAATGTGAAACCTGTATAACTGCTATCTATCTGGACCAAAGTAAGGATCTCTGCGTAGATTAGTCGTACTGCTAGTATTGGTTCCACGAACTGAGCTGTTGCTTTGAAAAAGATGCATTTGTGACAAATTTCAGTTACAGGGATTATTAAACCCTCGTAAAATTTACAGTTTCAGTTGAATATAAAACAGGACATTTTGTATTTAATTTGGTATTTGACATACCATTGGAGATCTAATAATTATAATTAACTAATACATAACCTATAAATTATGACTTCCTTTGACTAATATAGAGAGTTGTAGATTTTACGATTGTTTAGTAGTAATGTAACATTTCCCCCGTTTGGTGTTGTAGAGTTAAGGAAAATATAAGCAGTTGTTAGCATTCCCAGTTTCTTGACAGGCCCCTGCAAAACGTTCTTGAATTCCCATCGCAAGTAACTGTTAATTGTAAAGTATGAGTGGTGCTGGTTATGTCCATTCACCACGTATTTATCAGTACTGTACAAAATACACTCCTGGAAATTGAAATAAGAACACCGTGAATTCATTGTCCCAGGAAGGGGAAACTTTATTGACACATTCCTGGGGTCAGATACATCACATGATCACACTGACAGAACCACAGGCACATAGACACAGGCAACAGAGCATGCACAATGTCGGCACTAATACAGTGTATATCCACCTTTCGCAGCAATGCAGGCTGCTATTCTCCCATGGAGACGATCGTAGAGATGCTGGATGTAGTCCTGTGGAACGGCTTGCCATGCCATTTCCACCTGGCGCCTCAGTTGGACCAGCGTTCGTGCTGGACGTGCAGACCGCGTGAGACGACGCTTCATCCAGTCCCAAACATGCTCAATGGGGGACAGATCCGGAGATCTTGCTGGCCAGGGTAGTTGACTTACACCTTCTAGAGCACGTTGGGTGGCACGGGATACATGCGGACGTGCATTGTCCTGTTGGAACAGCAAGTTCCCTTGCCGGTCTAGGAATGGTAGAACGATGGGTTCGATGACGGTTTGGATGTACCGTGCACTATTCAGTGTCCCCTCGACGATCACCAGTGGTGTACGGCCAGTGTAGGAGATCGCTCCCCACACCATGATGCCGGGTGTTGGCCCTGTGTGCCTCGGTCGTATGCAGTCCTGATTGTGGCGCTCACCTGCACGGCGCCAAACACGCATACGACCATCATTGGCACCAAGGCAGAAGCGACTCTCATCGCTGAAGACGACACGTCTCCATTCGTCCCTCCATTCACGCCTGTCGCGACACCACTGGAGGCGGGCTGCACGATGTTGGGGCGTGAGCGGAAGACGGCCAAACGGTGTGCGGGACCGTAGCCCAGCTTCATGGAGACGGTTGCGAATGGTCCTCGCCGATACCCCAGGAGCAACAGTGTCCCTAATTTGCTGGGAAGTGGCGGTGCGGTCCCCTACGGCACTGCGTAGGATCCTACGGTCTTGGCGTGCATCCGTGCGTCGCTGCGGTCCGGTCCCAGGTCGACGGGCACGTGCACCTTCCGCCGACCACTGGCGACAACATCGATGTACTGTGGAGACCTCACGCCCCACGTGTTGAGCAATTCGGCGGTACGTCCACCCGGCCTCCCGCATGCCCACTATACGCCCTCGCTCAAAGTCCGTCAACTGCACATACGGTTCACGTCCACGCTGTCGCGGCATGCTACCAGTGTTAAAGACTGCGATGGAGCTCCGTATGCCACGGCAAACTGGCTGACACTGACGGCGGCGGTGCACAAATGCTGCGCAGCTAGCGCCATTCGACGGCCAACACCGCGGTTCCTGGTGTGTCCGCTGTGCCGTGCGTGTGATCATTGCTTGTACAGCCCTCTCGCAGTGTCCGGAGCAAGTATGGTGGGTCTGACACACCGGTGTCAATGTGTTCTTTTTTCCATTTCCAGGAGTGTATGTGGCAACATAAAACAGAACTGAAAAAAGACTATCTTAAAGAACCACGTTTAACAAATGAACATACGCTTAAGATCAAAAAGTTTGAATACTTACGAAAATTACTTTGGGAAAAATGACTTTGCCATGAAGGTAATGTCCCTTCTCTTTGTATTCTTAATATTTTCCTAGACGCAATCACAGAAAACGTTTTATCTCGTTACCCAGTATCTGTCACCATGAATATGACCAGAACGATCGAAAGCAGCATCGGATGAGTATCAGATAATGCTCTGTGAGCGTCATTGCGTGGAAGACAACATTAAATCCACGGTATTTGGTCCTTTATAATAGCAACCAGTCGTTTTTATGAGCTTGCATTTGAATTAATAGCAGTAGAGGTTTCAGTGTAACTACCGTGTAATGAAGGCATATGTCTTCAGCTTTCGCAGACGGGGGGAGTCTGTGCCAGAACACAAATTGAAATTCTTCTAGAAGCAGCAGAAGAAGTATGTCTGCAAATTAAATTTAAAAAATCAGTTTGTAAATAGTAATTGTCCATCAGAATTGCTAAACTAAATTTTGAAATCTCTATAGAGGTTCTTTCTTCAACTATTTAGTCGAAAACATTCAAATGACTGGCCTAAAAAAATTGGTTATGGAATTCGTTGTCACAAAACGGAAAGAAACATACACTTGTAACAAAAATTTACAGAAGAAAACGCATTTCCGCATACACAAAACTGAGCATTACAACATGGCCCTCAGCACTGAAACTCTCAATTAAGCAGAAGTACAGACTTTAAATAAATCTAAAACAAAGAACGAAAATTAATCGGGAAAATTCGGTAAAAAAAAAGAACTAACAGACTAGAGCAAATAAGGAAATTGAAGAATCCCAACATTTATTAGGATATAAAGAAACGCATGCTAAAATTCTATGGACGTAGGAGGAGGAGCAGGAGGAAGAGGAGGAGGGAACCAACCAGATTAACGGGACAAGTTATGGAGTCAAACAAAGAAACTGAGGCAGTAAAGAAATCGGAGCAACGAAAGAAGACCTTAAAGAAGTGGGGCAACACAGCAAGAAATTGAAGTGAAGACAAGATACATTTTAAGGCAAAATATAATTTGACAAATGATCAGACAGGAAAAAAAAAACAATAAGACCGACAGCACTTGGCCATGGTAGGGAGACCGCCCGTTCTCAGAGAATGAAAGCATTTAATTGCAACAGGATCCACAGCCGTGACGAACCTCTGGAAAGAAATGTTTCCTGCAACGGCTGTTATTTATTTCCATTTTATTTTTATTTTGCGCCGACTACGTTTCGGCTGTGTAGCCATTCTCATCTAAAATCTTTAACGTGGTAACTACAGTCATTTTCATTGGCAGTCGGGCTTGAAAGCAGTAGCCATGGTATTTGGTACACCCAACTACGCTGTTTACGCCTGCTATTGTTCACCTTACCTGGCAATAGTAAGTGGCGTAGCTGTGTGCTTCCGTTTATACTCTACTGAATATCTTGTCTGTAGCTTTCAAGCGCGAACAACCAATGTCTATCCACGAAAATTGACTGTTCCCGAAGACATATGCAGTTAAGGGAAGCAGTTAAGGGAAGATTCAGAAATTAGTGCTACAGCAACAGGACATTAAGGGAAGATTCAGAAATTAGTGCTACAGCAACATATACTGGGTCGGATACACAGAAGTCAAAACAGAAAAGTAGGGGAGATTTGCTTGTGAATGACCCCTCTTTTGACGGTGACGTTCAGAACACAGCTGTAGATACAGTTACTTGTGCAGACTACGTGGGATGTTCATTTCAACTAGTTCGCCCTCATACTGCCGCTACCGCGAGGTGTTCGCGGAATGCTACCCAGTTTGTCATATCGTGCGTGTCAGCAGGCACTGCCCGCTACACACAGTGATTCATGCGGTATGCCCGCTTCAGTTCTACGAACGCTGACTTCTCATGTGACTGCCCCCTGAGTTCTTTCAACGTACTCCACAACTTAGCCTGTCGAGAACTTGGTCTGTTAGACACTTGCAGAAACGTCGTTCGTGTGAAATATAAACATATGCAATCACTAGTTCTGCCGAACAACCACTATTGCGATGTGATCCAGCACGGCACAAGTAGCGAAAACTCCAGACAGCTAGAACTAACTAGAAATTCTTGTGCGCGTTATGTTCAAAAAATGTGTGTGAAATCTTATGGGACTTAACTGCTAAGGTCATCAGTCCCTAAGCTTACCTAAATTATCCTAAGGACAAACACACACACCCATGCAGGGAGGACTCGAACCTCCGCCGGGACCAGTGCGCGTTATTTTTTCGCTTCTAAGTATAACCCTGGGAGAACGCTTGCTGGTCTGATTTAGGTACTGGCACGACATACACTACAGGCCATTGAAATTGCTATACCAGGAAGATGACGTACTACAGTCGCGACATTTAACCGACAGGAAGAAGATGCTGTGATATGCAAATGATTAGCTTTTCAGATCATTCACACTAGGTTGGCGCCGTTGGCGACACCTACAACGTGCTGACATGAGGAAACTTTCCAACCGATTTCTCATACACAAACACCAGTTGACCGGCGTTGCCTGGTAAAACGTTGTTGTGATGCCTCGTGTAAGGGAGAAATACGGTACCATCACGTTTCCGACTTCGATAAAGGTCGGATTGTAGCCTATCGCGATTGCGGTTGATCGTATAGCGACATTCCTGCTCGCGTTGGTTGAGATCCAATGACTGTTAGCAGAATATGGAATCGGTGGGTTCAGGTGGGTAATACGGAACCCCATGCTGGATCCCAACGGCCTCGTATCAATAGCAGTCGAGATGTCAGGCATCTTATCCGCATGGCTGTAACGGATCGTGCAGCCACATCTCGATCCCTGAGTCAACAGATGGGGACGTTTGCAAGACGACAACCATCTGCACGAACAGTTCGACGACGTTTGCAGCAGCATGGACCATCAGCTCGGAGACCATGGCTGCGGTTACGCTTGACGCTGCATCACAGACAGGAGCGCCTGCGATGGTGTACGCAACGACGAACCTGGGTGCACGAATGGCAAAACGTCATTTTTTCGGATGAATTCAGGCTCTGTTTACAGCATCATGATGGTCGCATCCGTGTTTGGCGACATCGCGGTGAACGCACATTGGAAGCGTGTATTCGTCATCGCCATACTGGCGTATCACCCGGCGTGATGGTATGGGGTGCCATTGGTTACACCTCTCGGTCACCTCTTGTTCTCATTGACGGCACTTTGAACAGTGGACGTTATATTTCAGATGTGTTACGACCCGTGGCTTTGCTCTTCATTGGATCCCTGCGAAACCCTACATTTCAGCAGGATAATGCACGACGGCATGTTGCAGGTCCTGTACGGGCCTTTCTGGATGCAGAAAATGTTCGTCTGCTGCCCTGGCCAGCATATTGTCCAGATCTCTCACCAATTGAAAACTTCTGGTCAATGGTGGCCTATCAACTGGCTCGTCACAATACGCCAGTCACTACTCTTGATGAACTGTGGCATCGTGTTGAAGCTGCATGGGCAGCTGTACCTGTGCACACCATCCAAGCTCTGTTTGACTCAACGCCCAGGCGTATCAAGGCCGTTATTATGGTCAGAGGTGGCTGTTCTGGGTACTGATTTCTCAAGATCTATGCACCCAAATTGCGTGAAAATGTAATCACATGTCAGTTCTAGTATAATATATTTGTCCAATGAATACCCGTTTATCAGCTGCATTTCTTCTTGGTGTAGCAATTTTAATGGCCAGTAGTGTATATACACAGATAAGCCAAAACATTATGACCACTGCCCACCGCAACGTTGGATGCCGCCTGGTGACATTGCGGGGACGTTACGAGCTATGAAAAGTATGTACGCGCAGCAGCGACGCATGGGATAGCATCCTAACGAGGATACGGGCTTCAGGTGGGGAAATCCACTCAGATAAGCTTCTTTGTCAAAGGAGTTCGCAAAGCCTGTGAACGAGTATCTCGCAGACGGTGAAGCTGGTCGAATGTTCTCATGCTTCTGTCGTGAGCATCAACGGAGGGAGGTAGGACAGTGAAACTACCACTACGCGCTAAAAGGTTGGACGTCGACTACTTTTAACAGAACGTGGGGTTTGGATGCTTGCCTGCTCTGTATAGTAGGATAGATGGTGGGCTGTGGCATTTCTAGCGAAGGAGCACTGTGCTGGTGCACGCACAATTGTTTCGGAGCACCGTTCTCGTACAGTGTTGAACATAAAACTCCGCAGCAGACCAACCCTGCTTGTTCACATGTTGATCCAACGCCTGCGTCAGTTACAGTGGGCACTGGACCATCAGGATTCGACCGTCGATCAATGGAACGTGTCGGCTCTTCGGTTGAATCACATGTTTGCTGCACTAGTACGATGGTTGTTTCCACAAACGCCGTCATCGAGGTGATCGGCGGCTCAAAATGTGCAGCGAGCCATGGACGCAGGCTGGTGGGATGAGTATTATGAGCGACAACCTCCTTGGACACGTGGAAGTAATCGAATACAAGTTGACAGCTGCGAACCACGTTACACCCCTTCGTGCTTGATGTCTTCCCCGAAGACGATGTCATCTTTCAGCAGTATAATTGTCCGTGTCTCGGAGCCAGAAACATGCTAGTGGACTCCGAAACACAATCACCAGTATCAGTTAACAGTATTGAATTTTCGTGCTCCCGTTTTAGTATTCTTTCTCAAGCCTTCATCAGTCTTCCTTTCAATCAGATCCCACCGATCTACAACCATGTGACAACACATCCTTAAATTAATTTACTTCAAAACTACTACGTTAACGTAATCTGAACGAACTTGCGAGTCATACTTTCGGTGCTTCTCGGCCCACATCCTAACAAGTGAAGCATACAACCGACAGTCATCAATTTTGCTCGCCTTCCGCACGTTTGTATAACGTAAATAGACGTAACAAGTGTTGCTCTTGTAACATGCGCATTTCAAGAGTTTCCAAGAAATCGAGGTCTGAAGCTTGAGTAGCCTGTCATACGATGCGAAGCACCAGCTGTCGAACAGCGTCGGCTAAGGAAGACTTGCAAGTCTGCCCGCACTGATTTCGAGTCATAATTTTCTTTTTTTGTAAGCGTCCACCAAACATTTGTTTTGTTACGAATCATGTTTCTTGGGAAAGGAACAAGAGCAATAATAATTATACTCATTGTGGTAATCTCGTGGTGAGTTATAATAAGGAACCGTCATGAAATGAACGTTTATTATCGATACATTCATGCTTATATCGCAGTGAAGTTATACCAGGCTGCTTAGAATAATGTGCTCTGTATCTGTATTGCTTTGGGAGCATCTGTAAAAAGGAGCTATGTTCCTGGAATGGACCGGACTTGACAGCTTTCCTACCTGCTGTCGATACTAGAAGTGACAGAGTTGTTAGTCAATAGATGGTAACCGCGAAAGAATGTTCGTTCGTTTCTGCAGAGATACGAGTGTTTGGTGGAAGATTACCAATTGAAAATAAGAAGAGTCGAACGCGGAACGAATGCAGTCTGCGCCAACTCCACCGCTCGACCGCCGGCACCCTCTCATGGTGTTCAAAAGGCTCGGGTAACTTTGAACCTCGATGTCGCGGAAACGCTTGAGAAGTGTATCGTTGTACAGCAGCGTTTGTTACATATGAGTGAGTGCTACAGTCGTGCGAAAGATGAACAGATTGGTTGTATGTTTTCCTTGTAAGATTTGTGTGTGGTGCAGACAGGATGTACGCAGTCAATCGCGTATCGTGTGGACCGGCGTTTGCACCTGTGTGCCTCTGGCGGGCCGGAACGGCAGTAGCAGAGGCCGATCCTGTTTTGACAGGCTCTTCCCTGGCGGCTTTCCGCTGCCAAATCCTCCGGCACCCTACCCGTTAACTTTGCCCGTCCCCTCAAGTTACCGTAATCCTCCGCAGGGAGAAACGAACGGGACGGGACAGGTAGGTACTGGAGGATTTAGTTGACAAAGCCGTCGACACTAACGGTGCCCTCCGGCGCAAGGTTCAGAGGAGCACTGCTCCACCCGCGTTTCATGGGAGACTGCAGGGTGACACGAGGAAAAAACGTTGCAGAACTAGAAGAAATCTTAGGGAAAACGTGTTACTGCGGAAAAAATGGAATCATTTACGCCTGCTTTTAAGAAACGGTAATCGAAAATATAACCACGCGATCTTTATTGATAAAGGTCAGACAACTTTTTGTATTTGGGTTCGGTACTGAAGCAGTGAAGTGTTTCGAAAGTTCCAGTCAGCTCTCACAAGTTAGTTACGACTCACCATTTCTTCTCGGTAACGTGTTTAACCGCACGTACGATCTCTCTCTCTCTCTCTCTCTCTCTCTCTCTCTCTCTCTCTCTCTCACACACACACACACACTTAACCCATTCGCCGGCCGTTGTGGCCGTGCGGTTCTAGGCGCTTCAGTCTGGAACCACGTGACCGCTACGGTCGCAGGTTCGAATCCTGCCTCGGGCATGGATGTGTGTGATGTCCTTAGGTTAGTTAGGTTTAAGTAGTTCTAAGTTCTAGGGGACTGATGACCACAGGTGTTAAGTCCCATAGTGCTCAGAGCCATTTGAACCGTTTTTTTGAACTGAACCCATTCACGGTAATATTGGACGGTCTGTTTTCAAGCACTTTCATTCGGTTCTTAATACCCATTGTAAAGACGAAAGCAGAGAAAAAGTCTTTAGTAAAACGGTTTGCAGAAATGGTGACTAGTTTATTTTGGAAGTAACAGGAAACGATAACTACAAAGAACTACCGTAGATGAGAATGCTTAGATTATTTTAAGTGTCGAGAACTGTGCCGTGCTCTCGGTATCTTTCATTTATGGCATTTTTGAGTTATTGTGTGTTTATATTTGTTGTGATCGGCTGCGGCAGAGCGGTCATTAGTGTGGAACCTAGAACTGATCACAGATTTCGCAATTTATTTTATTGTAACCCGATTGTGCTGCGTTTGTGTTATTTGATTTACAAAGTGCTAAAGGTCATAGAAAGGGAAGCGGAAACTGAGAAGCGAGTGAGATAGGGTTGCAGCATATCTCCTATGTTATTCGATCTCAGCACCGAGCAGAGAGGCCAAGGAGAAATATGGAACAGGAAAAAATGAACTTCAAGGTAAAGAAATAAATATTTCAAGGTTTACCGGTGCCATTGTCATTCTGTCAGAGACGGAAAAGGACTTGGAAGATCAATTAACGAAATGGATAGTGTCTTGAAAAGCAGTTATAACATAAATTTTCTGAAAGAATTTGAACGTATTGTAGGGTGACAAAGTTATTTTCGGTGAAAACCGGGACACATTCACCCGGGTGCCAATAGACACCTCATTCCACATGTACCCAGGTTTCTTAATTTTAAATATTAATGTTTTGTTGATACATTTTGTTAACCCGATTATTATAACTAATAAGAGCATACAAAAGATTGATATAATCTAGATTATCTTTATAATTAATGACATTTTATAAACCTATACAGTAATAAAGAAATGTATTATGATTTTACAAAATTTTACAGCCATTCAACTTTTAATCAATTAATATTAACATGAGCTTCAATATTACTGAGCACTTGTAGATGGAATTGACTGTTCTTGGAGAAAAGGGTATTTTTCACTGCCTCCAGCTTCTTGATCATGTCTTTGTTCTTTGAGACAGTGATAAAACTCGGCACAATCCATTTTGTAGTTGTACAGGATCTGCAGGATTGCTTCAAGAGAGTCCACCTCCATTCTGTTTCTTTCATCAGTCCACTGGATATTCATGAACGAAAATATTCTTTCCACATTGGCATTATGGGCTGGGATTGCAAATAAATACCTTGCAATTATTACCAACTCAGAGTAATGCTGAAGACAGTCACAGCTTTTAAAAAAACTCACCCACTTCTCATGACATTCCAATGGTGTTTTTTTTTTTCATCATTCCACTTGTGAAGACTTTCGTCAACAAATTTGTCAGTATGCCGAACTGATCAAAGAGAATGGAATCATCGATTTCAATCTCTTTACTCTTCAAATAAGAAACTGTCTCTTCAACAGTTTCTCATTTTGGCACTCTCTTCAGTAATACCCAATCAAACACCGGCGATGAGGGTAAATATGAGGCGCTCCACTTGCTGAGATATTCGACACAAGTCTCATAAAACTTGTTAACTTCTTCTCTAAAACTCCTTTCCGCTGCTTCTGATACTTCTGCTCTTTTAAGGACAGATTTAACATTAAAAGAAATGAACTGCTGTTCTCTCCTTTTAGTAACAGTTTCCAGAGTATTTTTCAAAACATCATTTACCTATATTACACTTTTCGTGCTTCCCTCAATTGCCTTCATCCCATGCTGCAAAGTGCTGAGCTGACTGTGAATGAACCATAAGTAGGCTTCACTTAAAGGGTTACTGAAAAACTGAACCAATATTTTGGGGGCTTTGTCTTCATTTAGGAAAGAATCTTTTAACGGTTCAAACAGGCGGATTACTCTTCCAACTGCTGGAAACAGTCATAACCAGCGAGTTTTCGAGTGACACATTATGTTCATATATTCAGTTCCCACATAATCACAGAACTCCTTAAGCCTCTCTGTTCTAACAGTATATATGTAAAAGTGTGAGTATACCTTCATGACGATAGTTTCAAAATCACACCTTAAACCGTCAGCAGATGTCTGCACGCTATTGTGTAAAACATGTGCAGGGCACCCTATGCCTTCGATGTTTTCATGCAATGTTGCCTTTAATTTGGTAAATACGTTGCATTTGCCTTGTCTTTTTAAATCACCAAAGTTTGTGTTGGTGTTGTCTCCACAAAATGCCACACATTTATTTTTCTCAAGATCAAACATTTCGATAGTATTCATACAAAATCTTGAAATTTCGTCAGATGTTTCATTAGGTAGGGAACTCACCTTCAAAAGTTTGGTCTGAATTCCCTGATTAATATCGAAAAACTGAACAACAAACGGAAATATTTTAGTGGCCTTATGATTGCTGGCATCAGTGGATATCCGGTAGAAAGAAGGATTTTTGATGCATTCAAGGCTTTCTTTTACACTCTGGGGAGCAATAACTCCTTTCACTAAGGCTGACGCTGTAGTTCTTGCTGTACTAAACTTCTTTGCAATGGAAGAATCATCAAACATAATGCTGTTAAGCTTATTAGTACAATCACTAGATCTATAAGTTTGGTGATGTTTTACCGTGTGGTAGGCTAGTGTAAGCTCGGCTGCTCGAACTTTTGTCTCTTCACTTGACTGATGTTTCACAAAATAATTCTGTAGAGTTTTACTGCAGCTTGGTGCACTGTATCTGTTAATGTGTTTCTTTGACCTGATGTGATCAACTATGTCGGAACGTCCACCATGACTTACACTAATAAAACAGTTACATACGGAACACACTGCTTCGTAATCAAAACGACCTTCCTTAATGAAATTCCATTCCTTGGAATAACAGTTACTGAACTTGCAGGTACGTTTCGGCATTGCGTTTCACAGTACTGCAGCAATAATACCACTAATATGAGAAAAAAACTATTGGAGTTTGTCTGACAAAACATCAACTACTACACTGCTCTGATAATGAGTGTGTGAGTAAGTGGCGCGACAATCGGACGGTTTCATAGCTCTGTTACAATAATACAACTTACTACTTGTCGGCCAAAGTACCGCTCAAAGTAAATTATTGCCTGAGTGTATCAGTACTGATACTGTGATTACTAGTATCGGACAATGGAAATTTTAGACAAATAAGCTAAAATATATTATTTGCTTGTGTTGTATTTCCTTTAATATAGCGAAATCCCAAAAATTTGAGAAAATTTCACGAAATGTATTTAAAAACCGAATTCCGGGATTTTTGAGCGTCCCGAAACAAATTTTCGGGACACCGGAACACAGGGATGAAAACCGGGACGATCCCGGTTTTCCGGGACGTTTGGACACCCTAACGTATTGTCATCGAATGAAACAAACAATGGAAAATCCAGGATGGAATGTAACAATATTGTGAAACGGATCGTTGGTGCAGTACGGTTTGTAAGGCGACGAGGTTGCAGTGCGGTTTGTAAGCATTATCCATTTAATAATATCGCTATCGAATAAAAATTCAGAAGACGGAGTGCTCAGCGAAAAGCTAACACGGCACACACTGAAAAAATTAAAACTTCATGTCTACTGAAAAAGTTAGTGAATTTTTAGGCCTTAAATGTGTTTGTGTGTTTAGTGTAGTTAGAACCTTAAGGAATACTCGAGCAGTGGATTTGCTAAAATATACCCCTGAGCCATGAACCATGGACCTTTCCGTTGGTGGGGAGGCTTGCGTGCCTCAACGATACAGATAGCCGTACCGTAGGTGCAACCACAACGGAGGGGTATCTGTTGAGAGGCCAGACAAACGTGTGGTTCCTGAATAGGGGCAGCAGCCTTTTCAGTAGTTGCAGGGGCAACAGTCTGGATGATTGACTGATCTGGCCTTGTAACATTAACCAAAACGGCCTTGCTGTGCTGATACTGCGAACGGCTGAAAGCAAGGGGAAACTACAGCCGTAATTTTTCCCGAGGGCATGCAGCTTTACTGTATGGTTAAATGACGATGGCGTCCTCTTGGGTAAAATATTCCGGAGGTAAAATAGTCCCCCATTCCGATCTCCGGGCGGGGACTACTCAAGAGGACGTCGTTATCAGGAGAAAGAAAACTGGCATTCTACGGATCGGAGCGTGGAATGTCAGATCCCTTAATCGGGCAGGTAGGTTAGAAAATTTAAAAAGGGAAATGGATAGGTTAAAGTTAGATATAGTGGGAATTAGTGAAGTTCGGTGGCAGGAGGAACAAGACTTCTGGACAGGTGAATACAGGGTTATAAACACAAAATCAAATAGGGGTAATGCAGGAGTATGTTTAATAATGAATAAAAAAATAGGAGTACGGGTAAGCTACTACAAACAGCATAGTGAACGCATTATTTTGGCCAAGATAGACACGAAGCCCATGCCTAGTACAGTAGTACAAGTTTAGATGCCAACTAGCTCTGCAGATGACGAAGAAATTGAAGAAATGTATGATGAGATAAAAGAAATTATTCAGACAGTGAAGGGAGACGAAAATTTAATAGTCATGGGTGACTGGAATTCGTCAGTAGGAAAAGAGAGAGAAGGAAACGTAGTAGGTGAATATGGATTGGGGGAGAGAAATGAAAGAGGAAGCCGTCTGGTAGAATTTTGCACAGAGCACAACTTAATCATAGGTAACACTTGGTTCAAGAATCATGAAAGAAGGTTGTATACATGGAAGAATCCTGAAGATACTAAAAGGTATCATATAGATTATGTAATGGTAAGACAGAGATTTATGAACCAGGTTTTAAATTGTAAGACATTTCCAGGGGCAGATGTGGACTCTGACCACAATCTGTTGGTTATGACCTGTAGGTTAAAACTGAAGAAACTGCAAAGGTGGGAATTTAAGGAGATGGGACCTGGATAAACTGACTAAACCAGAGGTTGTACAGAGTTTCAGGGAGAGCATAAGGGAACAATTGAGAGGAATGGGGGAAAGAAATACAGTAGAAGACGAATGGGTAGCTCTGAGGGATGAAGTAGTGAAGGCAGCAGAGGATCAAGTAGGTAAAAAGACTAGGGCTAGTAGAAATCCTTGGGTAACAGAAGAAATATTGAATTTAATTGATGAAAGGAGAAAATATAAAAATGCAGTAAATGAAGCAGGCAAAAAGGAATACAAACGTCTCAAAAATGAGATAGACAGGAAGTGCAAAATGGCTAAGCAGGGATGGCTAGAGGACAAATGTAAGGATGTAGAGGCTTATCTCACTAGTGGTAAGATAGATACAGCCTACAGGAAAATTAAAAAGACCTTTGGAGAAAAGAGAACCACTTGTATGAATATCAAGAGTTCAGATGGAAACCCAGTTCTAAGCAAAGAGGGGAAAGCAGAAAGGTGGAGGGAGTATATAGAGGGTTGATACAAGGGCGATGTACTTAAGGACAATATTATGGAAATGAAGAGGATGTAGATGAAGACGAAATGGGAGATATGATACTGCGTGAAGAGTTTGACAGAGCACTGAAAGACCTGAGTCGAAACAAGGCCCCGGGAGTAGACAACATTCCATTAGAACTACTGACGGCCTTGGGAGAGCCAGTCCTGACAAAACTCTACCATCTGGTGAGCAAGATGTACGAGACAGGCGAAATACCCTCAGACTTCAAGAAGAATATAATAATTCCAATCCCAAAGAAAGCAGGTGTTGACAGATGTGAAAATTACCGAACAATCAGTTTAATAAGCCACAGCTGCAAAATACTTACACGAATTCTTTACAGGCGAATAGAAAAACTGGTAGAAGCCGACCTCGGGGAAGATCAGTTTGGATTCCGTAGAAATGTTGGAACACGTGGGGCAATACTGATCCTACGACTTATCTTAGAAAATAGATTAAGGAAGGGCAAACCTACGTTTCTAGCGTTTTTAGACTTAGAGAAAGCTTTTGACAATGTTGACTGGAATACTCTTTCAAGTTCTGAAGGTGGCAGGGGTAAAATACAGGGAGCGAATGGCTATTTACAATTTGTACAGAAGCCAGATGGCAGTTATAAGAGTCGAGGGGCATGAAAGGTAGGCACTGGTTGGGAAAGGAGGGAGACAGGGTTGTAGCCTCTCCCCGATGTTATTCAATCTGTATATTGAGCAAGCAGTAAAGGAAACAAAAGAAAAATTAGGAGTAGTTATTAAAATCCATGGAGAAGAAATAAAAACTTTGAGGGTCGCCGCTGACATTGTAATTCTGTCAGAGACAGCAAAGGACGTGGAAGAGCAGTTGAACGGAATGGACAGTGTCTTGAACGAAGGACATAAAATGAACATCAACAAAAGCAAAACGAGGAGAATGGAATGTAGTCGAATTAAATCGGGTGAAGCTGAGGGTATTAGATTAGGAAATGAGACACTTAAAGTAGTAAAGGAACTTCGCTATTTGGGGAGCAAAATAACTGATGATGATCGAAGTAGAGAGGATATAAAATGTAGACTGGCAATGGCAAGGAAACCGTTTCTGAAGAAGATAAATTTGTTAACATAGAGTATAGATTTAAGTGTCAGGAAGTCGTTTCTGAAAGTATTTGTATGGAGTGTAGCCATGTATGGAAATGAAACGTGGACGATAAATAGTTTGGACAAGAATAGAATACAAGTTTTCGAAATGTGGTGCTACAGAAGAATGCTGAAGATTAGATGGGGTGATCATGTAACTAATGAGGAGGTACTGAATAGAACTGGGGAGTAGAGAAATTTGTGGCTCCACTTCGGTTGGTAGGACATGTTCTGAGGCATGAAGGGATCACCAATTTAGTATTGGAGGGCAGCGTGGAGGGTAAAAATCGTAGAGGGAGACCAAGAGATGAACACACTAAACAGATTCAGAAGGATGTAGGTTGCAGTAGGTACTGGGAGATGAAGTTTGCACAGGCTAGAGTAGCATGGAGAGCTGCTCTCTGGACTGAAGACAACAACAACAGGTTCGAACAAAACGTGTTACGGAGATGCTTTGGGAACTCAAATGGGAATCCCTGGAGGAAAGGCGGCGTTCTTTTCGGGAAGCACTATTAAGAAAATTTGGAGATGGAGCATTTGCGGCTGACTGCCGAACGATTCTACTGCCACTAGCATACATTGCGCGTAAGGACCACGATGATAAATACGAGAAGTTAGGGCCCATACGGAGGCTTACAGACGGTCGTTTTTCCCTCGCTCTATTTGCGAGTGGAACAGGGGGAGAAATGACAGGTAGTCGTACAGGGTACCCTCCGCCACGCACCTTACGGTGGCATGCGGAGTAGCTGTGTAGATGTAGATATGTTGTTGTTGTTGTGGTCTTCAGTCCTGAGACTGGTTTGATGCAGCTCTCCATGCTACTCTATCCTGTGCAAGCTTTTTCATCTCCCAGTACCTACTGCAACCTACATCCTTCTGAATCTGCTTAGTGTATTCATCTCTTGGTCTCCCTCTACGATTTTTACCCTCCACGCTGCCCTCCAATACTAAATTGGTGATCCCTTGATGCCTCAGAACATGTCCTACCAACCGATCCCTTCTTGTGGTCAAGTTGTCCCACAAACTCCTCTTCTCCCCAATTCTATTCAATACCTCCTCATTAGTTATGTGATCTGCCCACCTTATCTTCAGCATTCTTCTGTAGCACCACATTTCGAAAGCTTCTATTCTCTTCTTGTCCAAACTAGTTATCGTCCATGTTTCACTTCCATACATGGCTACACTCCATACAAATACTTTCAGAAACGACTTCCTGACACTTAAATCTATACTCGATGTTAACAAATTTATCTTCTTCAGAAACGCTTTCCTTGCCATTGCCAGTCTACATTTTATATCCTCTCTACTTCGACCATCATCAGTTATTTTGCTCCCCAAATAGCAAAACTCCTTTACTACTTTAAGTGTCTCATTTCCTAATCTAATTCCCTCAGCATCACCCGACTTAATTAGACTACATTCCATTATCCTTGTTTTGCTTTTGTTGATGTTCATCTTATATCCTCCTTTCAAGACACTGTCCATTCCATTCAACTGCTCTTCCAAGTCCTTTGCTGTCTCTGACAGAATTACAATGTCATCGGCGAACCTCAAAGTTTTTATTTCTTCTCCATGAATTTTAATACCTACTCCGAATTTTTCTTTTGTTTCCTTTACTGCTTGCTCAATATACAGATTGAATAACATCGGGGAGAGGCTACAACCCTGTCTTACTCCCTTCCCAACCACTGCTTCCCTTTCATGTCCCTCGACTCTTATAACTGCCATCTGGTTTCTATACAAATTGTAAATAGCCTTTCGCTCCCTGTATTTTACCCCTGCCACCTTTAGAATTTGAAAGAGAGTATTCCAGTCAACATTGTCAAAAGCTTTCTCTAAGTCTACAAATGCTATAAACGTAGGTTTGCCTTTCCTTAATCTTTCTTCTAAGATAAGTCGTAAGATCAGTATTGCCTCACGTGTTCCAGTGTTTCTACCGAATCCAAACTGATCTTCCCCGAGGTTGGCTTCTACTAGTTTTTCCATTCGTCTGTAAAGAATTCGTGTTAGTATTTTGCAGCTGTGACTTATTAAACTGATAGTTCGGTAATTTTCACATCTGTCAACACCTGCTTTCTTTGGGATTGGAATTATTATATTCTTCTTAAAGTCTGAGGGTATTTCGCCTGTCTCGTACATCTTGCTCACCAGATGGTAGAGTTTTGTCAGGACTGGCTCTCCCAAGGCCGTCAGTAGTTCCAATGGAATGTTGTCTACTCCGGGGGCCTTGTTTCGACTCAGGTCTTTCAGTGTTCTGTCAAACTCTTCACGCAGTATCATATCTCCCATTTCATCTTCATCTACATCCTCTTCCATTTCCATAAAATTGTCCTCAAGTACATCGCCCTTGTATAGACCCTCTATATACTCCTTCCACCTTTCTGCTTTCCCTTCTTTGCTTAGAACTGGGTATCCATCTGAGCTCTTGATATTCATACAAGTCGTTCTCTTATCTCCAAAGGTCTCTTTAATTTTCCTGTAGGCAGTATCTATCTTACCCCTAGTGAGGTAGGCCTCTACATCCTTACATTTGTCCTCTAGCCATCCCTGCTTAGCCATTTTGCACTTCCTGTCGATCTCATTTTTGAGACGTTTGTATTCCTTTTTGCCTGCTTCATTTACTGCATTTTTATATTTTCTCCTTTCATCAATTAAATTCAATATTTCTTCTGTTACCCAAGGATTTCTACTAGTCCTCGTCTTTTTACCTACTTGATCCTCTGCTGCCTTCGCTACTTCATCCCTCAAAGCTACCCATTCTTCTTCTACTGTATTTCTTTCCCCCATTCCTGTCAATTGTTCCCTTATGCTCTCCCTGAAACTCTGTACAACCTCTGGTTTAGTCAGTTTATCCAGGTCCCATCTCCTTAAATTCCCACCTTTTTGCAGTTTCTTCAGTTTTAATCTACAGTTCATAACCAATAGATTGTGGTCAGAGTCCACACTGCCCCTGGAAATAACTTACAATTTAAAACCTGGTTCCTAAATCTCTGTCTTACCATTATATAATCTATCTGATACCTTTTAGTATCTCCAGGGTTCTTCCATGTATACAATCTTCTTTCATGATTCTTAAACCAAGTGTTAGCTATGATTATGTTGTGCTCTGTGCAAAATTCTACCAGACGGCTTCCTCTTTCATTTCTTAGCCCCAATCCATATTCACCTACTATGTTTCCTTCTCTCCCTTTTCCTACACTCGATTTCCAGTCACCCATGACTATTAAATTTTCGTCTCCCTTCACAATCTGAATAATTTCTTTTATTTCATCATACATTTCTTCAATTTCTTCGTCATCTGCAGAGCTAGTTGGCATATAAATTTGTAATACTGTAGTAGGTGTACATCTACTGTAGTAGATGTAGATATGGAGACCTCATAATATCTTTTCGTATTTCCTTCCGCCTGGCATGGTGCAGCATCTCGACGTGGCATGGACACAACAAGTCATTGAATATTTCTGCAGGGGACTTCCAGCCATATTTCCTCTATAGCCGTCAATAATTGCGGAAGAGATGCCGGTGCATGATTTTGTGCACGAACTGTCCCCACAATTATGTCCCATAAATGTTCAGTGGGATTCCTTTATGGCGATCTGGGTGGCTAGATCATTCACTGGAATAATCCAGAATGATCTTCAAACCAATCACGAAGAACTGTGGCTCGGTGACTTGGCGCATTGTCACCCATTAGCATTCCATCTTTATTTGGGAACATGAAGGTAATGTATAGCTGCAGTGGGAGTATGAAGGCCATGAATAGCTGCTGATAGTCTCAGTGGTCAAACAGAACCATTACCAGTCAGTGATGGGTTCAGTTGAACAGAGTATCCAGTCTATTCCATGTAAACGCAGCCTACAGTATTATAGAGCCACCACCCAGCTTGCACATTGCCTTGTTGACAACTTGGGCCCATGGCTTCGTGTGGTCAGCATCTCACTGGAACTGTACCATCTGCTCTTACCAACTGAAATCGGAACTCATCTTACCAGGCCATGGTTTTACAGTGTGCAATAGATGGTCGTTTGCTGCCATAGCCTATTGACGCCAAATTTCGACGCACTCTCCTAAAGGAATCTTTCGTCGTACGACCGTCATCGATTGCTGCGGCGACTTCACGCAGTGTTTCTTATGTGCTAGCGTGACAACATGCGAATGGCCATGCTGACGGTCGTTAAGTGAAGGCGGTGGGCTACTGCGTTGTCCGTGGTGAGAGGTTATGCCTGAAATTTGGTATTCTCATCACACTCTCGGCACTGTGGATCTCGAAATATTGAATTCCGTACCGATTTCCGAAATGGGATGTCCTATACATCTAATTCCAACTAACGTTCCGCGTTCCTAGTGTGTTAATTCCCGTCGTGCAGCCATCTTCACGTCGGACACCCGTTCATGTGAATCACCTGAGAACAAATGACGGCCCCGCTGAAGCGCTGCCCTACCTTGTGTACGCGATACTACCGCCATCTATATATGTGTGCATATCGCTGTTGCATGACTTTTGTTACCTCAGTGTAAAATGAGGTGGGTAGTATTGTGTTGTCAGCAGAGAAGGAGTAACAGTAGAAGAGTCAAGAGAGCTCAGGGGCTTCGAACGTGGACTAAATGACGCTTGACTAACAAATCCGTCAGGGACATGTAACTCTATCTAAAGCTGCCCAAGTCTACTGTTAATGATGTGACTTTGAAGGGGAATTGCGAAAGAACAACCACAGCTAAAACAAGGCCATGTACCGACAGAAATGGAACGCCGATCATTGTGGAAGGTGGTTGCAAAAAATCGCATGAAATCAGCGGAAGGAATCACGCGGACTTACAAAGTGATACCAGCAGACAAAATAGCACAATGACGGTGCTTAGGAAGATAAAAAGAATGGTGTACAATGATTAAGCAGCTCCTCATAAGCCGTACATTCGTGTACTGGACTTGGCATGGTGTAAACAGCAACACTACTGGGCAGTGAGTGACTGGAAACTAGTGGTTTGGAGTGATGAACCACGCGGTGCCCTGCGACAATCCAGTGGAAGGGTTTGGGGTCGGCGCATGCCTGGAGAACTTTATCTGCTAACAGTGCTCAAGGAAACATTAAATGTTAAAGGAAAATGTTCATTTTGTACAGTAGAGGAACAGTTCGGAGGTGATTATCGTAGCAGCATGACAATGCAGGCTGTCATAAAGCAGCATTTGTTAGACAATGACTGATGATGAGTAACATTCCTAAAATAAACTGACCTGCCCAGACTTCCGTTCTGAGCGCGATGGAATATCTTTGGGATGAGATAGAATGTCGACTTCGATCCAGACCCCACCGTCTTAATGTTATTACGTTTTCTGGTTTCGGCTCTTGGGGAAGAATGGACTGCCATTCCGCCATAGACAATTAGGCACTTCATTGAAAGTTTCCTAGCAGAGTTCAAGCTGTCAAAAGGCAAAGGGTGGAATATTATCTACTTGTAGAAGTACAGATACTTCCGATCAAATAGTGTAGGTAAGAGAACGGCCGGTGAGGCGGGCTGCGAACAGATCAGTCAGTGGTAGGCCCGATCTGTGCATCCCTGTCCTAGAGGCCGGTTTACCGTGTAAATCAGCTCATATTTTATTAAGAAAGACGACCATGGTTCCACCATGGTTATAAAACACAGCCAGTCAATTTCGGTCCCAGAGGGCAATTTCATGTCGATGGGTGTTGAAGACACAGTTATAACAGCCGTCGCGTTTGGACACGAATTTGACATACGTTTTGTGTCCTGTCTGCGGATATTATTAAAGCTGATTTATTTGGCTACTTCTTAGAATATTTTGAAAATGATCCCAGCGCCCGAAAGTGGATCGCTGTGAGGCACCAGTAAATTCTAAGTTCTGAAGAAAGCTGACAGTCCTATCAGAAGCATGATTTAACGATATTAACAAGCTCATTGCTGCTCGGGAACCTAACTTGAAGAAGTTGATGATTATAAAGAATCCTCCTCGATTGCAGATAGAAACCGGATGTTGACCTAGGTTTCGGCGCGGATAGCCACGCCTTCTTCGGTACACACTAAAACTACAAACTGCCTAAAGAGGCATGGTCCAACAATAATACAGAACGCCCAAAAGGGGGGATGGGGGCAAAAGACTCTCATAAAATGTAAAATAAACGGTACGTGTGTACCATGTCAATAGCTGTACTTCTGTGTTAATGTTGGAATATGTCTCTTTAGGCAGTTTGTAGTTTTAGTGTGTTCCGAAGACGGCGTGGTTAACCGTTCCGAAACCTAGATCAACATCCGGTTTCTGTTTGCAATCGAGGCGGATTCTTTATAATCATTAAATTATTCACGATTGCTGACGCGCTGCAATGTTAAAAGTTCTTAAAGAAGTTGATTTACATGTTACATTGTATTTTTCAGATAGTTTTTGTTGCGACGAATGGCTTGCATGAGAGTGTTCAGATTATTAAAAATGGTCACTGGAGGATTCAAGGTAAGGAGGCCAACCAAGGTATCCCAAGTGGCCGTCCAAATGGGATTTTGAGAAACGCAAACGAATGAACCACGCACGTCTTGGACGACTTTCAGTGACCACGGTCTTATCATTCGGTCGATTTTGTATAGCTGAACATATATATCTCCTGATATGAGTTGTACAAGAGGTTAGCATAAATGTTGCATTGGCTCTCAGATACGGTGCTACTGGTCCAGAGATGAACTGGTGATCCAAGGAAACGTTTGGTTGGTTTGAAGGACATTACTTTCAGCTGTGCTTGTTAATCTGTAGTTAAGCCGGTACGAACCAGATGCGATAAGGGCTCTTAAACTGTGCGTATGCCGTTGCGCACACGCTGCTGGTGGAAGAAGGTGATGTCGAGTTCCGGCTTGGCTTTGCTCAATAAAATTGCTCCCGTGGCAGCGTGATACGGTGTTTGACCCATCACAGCCGTACCACAGAAGGAGCGGTTGCGCGAAGACAAATGTGGTCGTGGAATCTATGCGTGATGGCTTTGCAATAAAGTATCCATCCTAGGCGCTATTACTAACAAAGTGCAACATAGTAGTCTGTCGAAGGACGCCTTCTACAGTTTGCTTCTTTACTAAACATGTGACTGCATACTACGGGATTAAGACATTTCTTACTGACGTGCAACAAATGCTAAACGTTTTTCCGTAGACACAATTCCTCGCATTTTTTTCCGGTTTACCACAAGAACGTAAAGATAATTTTAAATAAATTGTTGTTTAATTGTCGCTAAAGAGAGGCAGTCTACAAAAGCTGCAACTGATTTTGGTTCTCTGTTCTTTCAAAACGTAAACACACATCCGATCTCCATTTTGACATAGCTAAAACAAAATAAAAAAGGTTTTCGGTAACAACTGTAATAATATTCTCAGCACAAAATAACTGAAAACCTGAGAGCATAAATTAAAGTGGAGAATGTAACTACAAAAAACCCACTGAAAATAGCACACATTGCATAAAGTGTTAACGCTCTCCGATTTTTGTTTGCAAGCAAAAAAGTAAGAACAGCTACAATATCCAGAAGAATATCGGACATGGACTGAGTCATTCTCGGTGATGGTTTTTTCTTGTCCAGCCAAGCAGGTTGCAGGTAGTTAGCCGCCCCTCAGATAAATCCCAGCTCAGACACAGGCGCCGCCGACTTGTTTACATAGTGCAGCTCGTGGCGTGGCGCTGCGTGCGCGTGTTGACTGCGCCCAGCTGTCTGCACACCTGCGCTATTATACGTGGCTCTCGCATTCCACGCAAGGCCGCGACCTCAGTCTGCTGGTGACTGGCGTCAGTGCCGCGTCAATGCAGACTACTTCAAGCCCGGCGTTAACTTCACCTTGACGCCGAGGCACACCAGAAGTGACTGGAACGGTCACCTATTGGCATCGTCCCGTCAAATGATAATAGCTTCTCCCCAGAGGGAAGCCACCGTCGCACCGCATTACACTGCTCCGTACGAGGGGTAGATTTATTATTTTTTCTTTGATTTTTTTTTCTTTGCAGGTACATGTCTGCAGTCGAGGTACACATTGAAATTTCCGCGATCAGTACCGCAGTACAACTTCAGCTACACCTACATCTGCACGTACATGATTACTGTGCAATTCACAGTTAAGAGCCTAGCAGAGGGTTCGTCGAACCACCTTTAGATCACTTCTTTTCCATTCCACTCTCGAACAGCGAGCGGTTAAAACAAACACACAAATTTTTTCGTGCGAGCTCTTATTTCTCTTGTTTTTATGATGATCCTTTCTCCCTATGTATGTGGGCGCCAACAAAATATTTTCACACGCTGAGAAGTTGGTGAATGAAATTTCATGAGAAGGTATATTATGTACGTGGCAGTCTCATATTTCGCGACAATGCAAAACGCGCTGCCCGTCCTGAACTTTTTCGATGTCCCCCATTACTCCTGTCTGATGCGGATCCCACATCGCACAGCAATACTCCAGAAGAGGGTGGACAAGCGTGGTGTAAGCAGTGTCCTCAGTAAATCTGTTAAATTTTCTTTGTTTTCTGTAGCCGGCCGCGGTGGCCCAGCCGTTCTAGGCGCTTCAGTCCGGAACCGCGCGCCTGCTACGGTCGCAGATTCGAATCCTGCCTCGGGCATGGATGTGTGTGATGTCCTTAGGTTAGTTAAGTTTAAATAGTTTCTAAGTCTAGGTGACTGATGACCCGTAGTGCTTACAAGGGAACCTCCCCATCGCACCCCTCCCCCCCCCCTCAGATTTAGTTATAAGTTGGCACAGTGGATAGGCCTTGAAAAACTGAACACAGATCAATCGAGAAAACAGGAAGAAGTTGTGTGGAACTATGAAAAAAAAGCAAAATATACAAACTGAATAGTCCATGCGCATGATAGGCAACATCAAGGAATATGTGAGCTCAGGAGCGCCGTGGTTAGCGTGAGCACCTGCGGAACGAGAGGTCCTTGGTTAAAATATTCCCTCAAGTGAAAATTTTAATTTCTTTATTTTCGCAAAGTTATGATCTGTCCGTTCATTCATTGACGTCTCTGTTCACTGTAATAAGTTTAGTGTCTGTGTTTTGCGATCGCACCGCAAAACCGTGCGATTAGTAGACGAAAGGACGTGCCTCTCCAATGGGAACCGAAAACATTTGATCGCAAGGTCATAGGTCAACCGATTCCTCGACAGGAAAACACTTCTGATATATTCTATACGACACTGGTGACGGCTTGTGCGTCACATGACAGGAATATGTTGTCGACCCACCTAACTTGTACACTTGGCGATTGGGTAAAAAGATTCTTCTACCTTGCCCGATTTAGGTTTTCTTGTGGATGTGATAATCACTCCCAAAAAAGTGATGAAGACATAAGAGTTTGTCACATAAACTGCAACAAATGAATGCAACAGTTTCACAGCAGCACAGTTTTCCCTGTGCTCTGTCAAAACATATGTTTTTAACGTTTTCAAATTATTCCGTGTGTAGACCGTCAAATCCTGCATATGTCCAAGCAAATCTGAACATGTCCTGGAATTTTGGAGAGCGAAGTTGATTATGTGTGAGTGCCTGAACTTTGATAATTGTCTGAAAACAAAAAATTAAACTTTTCACTTGAGGGAATATTTTAACCAAGGACCTCTCGTTCCGCAGGTGTTCACGCTAACCACGGGACCACGGCGCTCCTGAGCTCACATATTCCTTGATGTTGCCTATCATGCGCATGGACTATTCAGTTTGTATATTTTGCTTTTTTTTTCATAGTTCCACACAACTTCTTCCTGTTTTCTCGACTGATCTGTGTTCAGTTTTTCAAGACCTATCCACTATGTCAACTTATAACTAAATCTGAGGGGGGTGCGATGGGGAGGTTCCCTTGTTAGAGCCATTTGACCCATTCTTTTTTTCTATGTGTTCTGCCAATAAGTTGCAGCTCTTGCGTTGCTTTCCCTGTAGCATGATCTATGTAATCATTCCAGTTTAAGTTATTCGTAATTGTAATCTCAGGTAGATCACGTAAAACAAATTGGGGCAGCCCATTGACACAATGGAGTATCGTGCGGTAATTGGTTTTCAGCAGCAGCGGAAATGCTAAGCTATATCAAATTAATATAGACGACTAAAGAAGTTTTGTAGACTGACTTGCACAGATGCAAGAATCTGCTGTTGCCGAAAACGAAAAACCTCAAGATACACCACCATATCAGTGGGCTGCTCCATTTTGTGTTACGTCACCTGGCGGAGTGATACTGTACTGCGTCGCGGATATTCAGTGTGAATCTCGACTGCAGACATGTACTTATAAACAAATAATTAGTTTTACATTTTTATTTTTTCGTGGTAATTTGAAGGAGTTGTGTGAGGTTTCATGCCTGGTTAATCCATCGCTTTACCGTGGATGTTTCGTACAACGGCTGCTGGTCCCGGTTGTGGCCGGTAGCCTAACTGTTGTTATTCCTCTCTGTTACATCTACATCTATACTCCGCGAGCCACCTTACGGTGTGTGGCGGAGGGTACTTATTGTACCACTATCTGATCCCCCCTTCCCTGTTCCATTCACGAATTGTGCGTGGGAAGAACGACTGCTTGTAAGTCTCCGTATTTGCTCTAATTTCTCGGATCTTTTCGTTGTGATCATTACGCGAGATATACGTGGGCGGTAGTAATATGTTGCCCATCTCTTCCCGGAATGTGCTCTCTCGTAATTTCGATAATAAACCTCTCCGTATTGCGTAACGCCTTTCTTGAAGTGTCCGCCACTGGAGCTTGTTCAGCATCTCCGTAACGCTCTCGCGCTGACTAAATGTCCCCATGACGAATCGCGCTGCTTTTCGCTGGATCATGTCTATCTCTTCTATTAATCCAACCTGGTAAGGGTCCCATACTGATGAGCAATACTCAAGAATCGGACGAACAAGCGTTTTGTAAGCTACTTCTTTCGTCGATGAGTCACATTTTCTTAGAATTCTTCCTATGAATCTCAACCTGGCGCCTGCTTTTCCCACTATTTGCTTTATGTGATCATTCCACTTCAGATCGCTCCGGATAGTAACTCCTAAGTATTTTACGGTCGTTACCGCTTCCAATGATTTACCACCTATGGCATAATCGTACTGGAATGGATTTCTGCCCCTATGTATGCGCATTATATTACATTTATCTACGTTTAGGGAAAGCTGCCAGCTGTCGCACCATTCATTAATCCTCTGCAGGTCTTCCTGGAGTACGTACGAGTCTTCTGATGTTGCTACTTTCTTGTAGACAACCGTGTCATCTGCAAATAGCCTCACGGAGCTACCGATGTTGTCAACTAAGTCATTTATGTATATTGTAAACAATAAAGGTCCTATCACGCTTCCTTGCGGTACTCCCGAAATTACCTCTACATCTGCAGATTTTGAACCGTTAAGAATGACATGTTGTGTTCTTTCTTCTAGGAAATCCTGAATCCAATCACAAACCTGGTCCGATATTCCGTAAGCTCGTATTTTTTTCACTAAACGTAAGTGCGGAACCGTATCAAATGCCTTCCTGAAGTCCAGGAATACGGCATCAATCTGCTCGCCAGTGTCTACGGCACTGTGAATTTCTTGGACAAATAGGGCGAGCTGAGTTTCACATGATCTCTGTTTGCGGAATCCATGTTGGTTATGATGAAGGAGATTTGTATTATCTAAGAACGTCATAATACGAGAACATAAAACATGTTCCATTATTCTACAACAGATTGACGTAAGCGAAATAGGCCTATAATTATTCGCATCTGATTTATGACCCTTCTTGAAAATGGGAACGACCTGCGCTTTCTTCCAGTCGCTAGGTACTTTACGTTCTTCCAGAGATCTACGATAAATTACTGATAGAAAGGGGGCAAGTTCTTTAGCATAATCGCTGTAGAATCTTAAGGGTATCTCGTCTGGTCCGGATGCTTTTCCGCTACTAAGTGATAGCAGTTGTTTTTCAATTCCGATATCGTTTATTTCAATATTTTCCATTTTGGCGTCCGTGCGACGGCTGAAGTCAGGGACCGTGTTACGATTTTCCGCAGTGAAACAGTTTCGGAACACTGAATTCAGTATTTCTGCCTTTCTTCGGTCGTCCTCTGTTTCGGTGCCATCGTGGTCAACGAGTGACTGAATAGGGGATTTAGATCCGCTTACCGATTTTACATATGACCAAAACTTTTTAGGGTTCTTGTTTAGATTGTTTGCCAATGTTTTATGTTCGAATTCGTTGAATGCTTGTCTCATTGCTCTCTTTACGCTCTTTTTCGCTTCGTTCAGCTTTTCCTTATCAGCTATGATTCGACTACTCTTAAACCTATGATGAAGCTTTCTTTGTTTCCGTAGTACCTTTCGTACATGATTGTTATACCACGGTGGATCTTTCCCCTCGCTTTGGACCTTAGTCGGTACGAACTTATCTAAGGCGTACTGGACGATGTTTCTGAATTTTTTCCATTTTTGTTCCACATCCTCTTCCTCAGAAATGAACGTTTGATGGTGGTCACTCAGATATTCTGCGATTTGTGCCCTATCACTCTTGTTAAGCAAATATATTTTCCTTCCTTTCTTGGCATTTCTTATTACACTTGTAGTCATTGATGCAACCACTGACTTATGATCACTGATACCCTCTTCTACATTCACGGAGTCGAAAAGTTCCGGTCTATTTGTTGCTATGAGGTCTAAAACGTTAGCTTCACGAGTTGGTTCTCTAACTATCTGCTCGAAGTAATTCTCGGACAAGGCAGTCAAGATAATGTCACAAGAGTCTCTGTCCCTGGCTCCAGTTCTGATTGTGTGACTATCCCATTCTATACCTGGTAGATTGAAGTCTCCCCCTATTACAATAGTATGATCACGAAACTTCTTCACGACGTTCTGCAGGTTCTCTCTGAGGCGCTCAACTACTACGGTTGCTGATGCAGGTGGTCTATAGAAGCATCCGACTATCATATCTGACCCACCTTTGATACTTAACTTAACCCAGATTATTTCACATTCGCATTCGCTAATAACTTCACTGGATATTATTGAATTCTTTACTGCTATAAATACTCCTCCACCATTGGCGTTTATCCTATCCTTGCGGTATATATTCCATTCTGTGTCTAGGATTTCGTTACTGTTCACTTCCGGTTTTAACCAACTTTCCGTTCCTAATACGATATGCGCACTATTTCCTTCAATAAGAGATACTAATTCAGGAACCTTGCCCTGGATACTCCTGCAGTTTACCAATATTACGTTAACTTTTCCTGTTTTTTGGTCTCTGAGGACGGACGTTCTTTATCAACGATGATAATGTTCTCTCTGGTAAGCCGTCAGGTATTTTATCGTTTCGCCCAAGGGGGGTCCCTCTAACCTAAAAAACCCCCGTGTGCACGCCACACGTACTCTGCTACCCTAGTAGCTGCTTCCGGTGTGTAGTGCACGCCTGACCTGTCTAGGGGGGCCCTACAGTTCTCCACCCAATAACGGAGGTCGATGAATTTGCAACCATTATAGTCGCAGAGTCGTCTGAGCCTCTGGTTTAGACCCTCCACACGGCTCCAAACCAGAGGACCGCGATCGACTCTGGGCACTATGCTGCAGATATTAAGCTCAGCTTGCACTCCGCGTGCGATGCTGGTTGTCTTCACCAAATCAGCCAGCCGCCGGAAGGAACCAAGGATGGCCTCAGAACCCAAGCGGCAGGCGTCATTCGTTCCGACATGTGCTACTATCTGCAGCCGGTCACACCCAGTGCGTTCAATAGCTGCCGGAAGGGCCTCCTCCACATTACGGACGAGACCCCCCGGCAAGCACACCGAGTGCACACTGGCATTCTTCCCCGACCTACCCGCTATTTTCCTGAGGGGCTCCATAACCCGCCTAACGTTGGAGCTCCCTATAACTAATAGGCCCGCCCTCTGTGACTGTCGGGACCTTGCCGGAGAATCGGCCACTGGCCCAACAGGCGAGGCATCCTGTGGTGGCTCGGAAACGATGTCATCACCACTAGGAAGCACCCCGTACCTGTTGGAAAGGGGTAAGGCAGCTGCCACGCGGCCAGATCCCACCTTCGCCTTTCGGCCAGGCACGCGCGAGCCCACCACTGTCCGCCATTCACCCTGGAGTGATGGCTGACCGGTAAGATGCTCACTGCCGGAAGACGCAGCGACATCAGGGGTTCCGTGTGATTCCAAGACCACCGAAGTAGGCATGGGTCTCACCACAGTTGCCCCAACGCCACTACGAGCCGACGCCTGCGCCTCGAGCTCGATGAGCCTAACAGACAAAGCCTCCACCTGCCCCCGAAGAGTGGCCAATTCTCCTTGCGTCCGCTCACAACCACCACAGTCCCTACACATGACTATGTTTACCCTACTCTATACGGTGACAAATTCCCAAGATAATCTTCTGATGAGCTACTCTGATAATCAAGAAACACTCACTGAAATACGAGACGCGAAAACTACGCTAGGTTTTCCCAGAAAAACTATTTAAAGGCTAAGCGCAGCAAATAAGTACAAAAACGCTTTATACAAACAGTACTCGCTGCTGCTGGTGCTCTCGCTCTGGCTGTCACAGGACAACTGCTGATTCAAGTGACTAGTGGCTAACGGCCGCGAAACAAACAAAAGACGGTTTTAGGGCGCTTTCTGTTCTAAACGATCAAGAAAACACTAAGAAATCTAACACGAAAACTACGTAAAGTTTTATCAAGAACTGTTAGCTACTATGCAGAGCAGATAAACACAAATAGAATCCCTTCCTTAGTGGAAGGTCGTAAACAAAATGCAAAATAAACGCTTTATACAAACAGTACTCGCTGCTGCTGGTGCTCTCGCTCTGGCTGTCACAAGACCTGCGAATTCGGTATCGTACGTTAAGGGGGACGTCGTCAACGTTTTACTATATCTACAGTGGTTCACAAATTGCGTTCTCCGTGAAAAAATTTACCAGTATAACTTCCGGTTGGTCACGTAAACCCTCCAAAATTGATATTGGAACTAAGAGATTGGCTGCCCGATTTTTAGCTCCCATAGTCGATTTTAGTTCCATTTACACGTACGAGTCAAGGTTGGGTTCTCAGTTGGCGATTTCCTTCTTAAAATACTTGTTATTGTGACGAAGTAATTTTGTGTAGCAGTGAAGAAAGAGTAGTACTACTGGACTCGCCAGGAAATTTTTCAGTCCCCTTATCGAAACGAAGAGCTGCGTATTTTGACTTTGAAAGATGGAAGGAGATGTTTAAAGTCTGGTGTACTTTTTGAATTGCAAACTCGAACTGATGGAGAACAACCCTGCATTCACTACGGCTGGCCAGTTTCTAAACTGCTATATCTACTATCCTTATAACTGGCGATGTCTCGCGTACACAACAGTGGTTGGTGTCAAAAAATTCGGTAATTTTTCGCACGCAAGTAGAGGTGCGTCTATAGTTCTTCGTAACTTTCATAGCCATTCATGCTGTACAATAATAATGTACCACTAGTGATCCTATCGCACTTTTTTCCACAATGTACGTGAACTACTTACTGAATAATCTCCTCCTGCTTCTCACTGATATCCGCAAGGAATTCATACTATATTTCCGTTAATAATACAACGAAAGCACTGATACCCTCACTTCATTTTGAGCACGATATCGGAACAGTTGGTTTGCAGGCGCCATTTGTGAAAGAAAAGAGCAAGACAGGGAAAATGGGTTTCAGAGATTTGACTCGCTTGTAACTGCCAACCGACAACACAGCTGCCTTCCGTTCTCAACTGACAATCGCATGGTTATTTAGATCCACGTGTAGTTGCGTAATTGAGGGAAGAAACAAAATTCGTAATATATTTTTACTTTGTAGTAGATTCAACATACTACAGTGACATTTATGCTTAGTTACAGCTGCATACGTGAGGGGTATAGGTCGAGTCACAGTTGACGCCACGAAACGTGGAAACGTCCGCACTTAAGTTTTTAAGATGGCAGCATTTACACAAAGAGCTAATGGAACAAAAAAAAATCTCCGTCGAGGATTCTCGGGAAAAAATTTTTTCGTTAATGTCGTCTGTTAACATCGGGAGTTACCTATTCTCACAGCGCCTCTCATGTTATAGTGGTACATTTTATGTTCTTGTGTCTTCTTAATCATAGTTTTATAATTGATGGTGCTTTTGTGGCATGTTTGGAAGATTGCATGGAGATATAAACTTTTCGCTTCTAGTATTCTCTCGCAAAAGACAGTCAATATCAGGGAGGATTTTCTTAATACCTGGACATGGCAAAAGCTTACAATATCCATAAATTGAAATACACAAAACGATTTTAGTGGTAACTGTTGATCGTTGGAAAGTAAGTTTTTTAGTGCTGTTCGGCACTTTGACGCTTAGCTCATGACATGGGGTCACTCAGGCCACGCGAAAATGTTCGAACTCTCCAGGAACGTGTAAGTCTCAACGATTCTAAGTTTGATGAAATCGTTAGTCGGTGGATGGTGGAAGACATCTCTGAAATAGATCGAGAAATAGGATAACTATTTTACATAGTCAGTGATCACACTTCTGCTAGGGGATGATCATCCAGAGGAAGAGCTTCAGAACTCACTGTGACGGGGCCTTTATGTTTCTCCGATACCATACTTACAGTAGTAGTTAAAATAAAATGCGCTCAGTTAAAATCCAGTGTGTTCTGAGTGGTGATAAAAATGTACACTGCAGCATTGACTGTGAACGTTGCAGACATTCTTTTTGTACCTATCGAGGGCAGTTTTTATGTGCAAGTTTAAACCTCGAAATTTAGTGTTATGTAAAATTTACGGGTCGACAGAAGCATCCGATTCCACGCGTCGGCTTTGACCCGTGACGTAAGGGTGTTGTCGTGTGTGACGTCATGACGGCGCGGAGTTTGGTTTGAGTGTGGCTGTCTCCAGTTCTGTTTTATCTTATCTTATTTACTTTTCTTATCTGTTCGTTCTATTTCGTGAGATTTTTTAAATTTAAAAACACTTATTACTTATTTTAATTATCTGTTTCCTCCAATTTCTGTTTTAGTTTATTATATTTATCTTTCTGATCTGTTCGTTCTATCCCGTGAGATTTTTTTTTAAAAAAGACAAACACTAATAAGCTACTGAAGCATCTTTATCTTCTATGGGTTGCAGGGGTTACGACCCCTTGGGAGGTGGGTGGGTATTCATGCATGGCTGTCTTCATTTACACGTTGTAGCTACGCAAGGCGTCTAAATTTGTCTATATTTAGTTTGCCCCCCACCCAAAACACCCCATTTCCCGCGCTTGTCCCGTTAGTGTCATTAGGCTTCTCGTGGAAAGTGTGTGTGTTTGTTTTTGTTTCCGCCATATTTGTGACGTCATGGGTCAAAGCAGACGGGCGGGATCGGACGCTTCCGTATTTACAAATTTACTTACTACAGAAATAAGACGATTTTTCAGAATATAAAATTCAGTTCTCTAACAGTACGTTTATTTGTAGTATTAAAAAAACCGCACTTGGTGATTGTTCGATAAAAAATAAAATACTGCCGACTTTGTTTAGTGCAACAGATCAGCGAGGAGTATTTAAACAACGCTTAAATAAATGTAAAAATAAATGCGATGTAAGTTAAAATTTTCATACGCATTACGCCTTGAATCTCGGTTTAAACATAGGAGAGTCAGAGACCACCACCTCGTGAGTTACGTGTTAACGCTGACAGTATTTCGACATTTTATGAGACGATCGGGCCATCTTAATCTCACATTTCCCGTTGAGCACCGATGTGAGCGACATAACGGCGTGTTGACTTCGCGCTTAACGTGAACACACCTCTGTTAACGACGACGTTCTATTGTGAACGTCGGGTGGGAATCGAATTCGAAGTGTAGTCTCGATTTAGTTGTTTTCGTGTTAGGAACAGGGGACTCGGGAGGGAGACAGTGGACGCCTTTGTTGGCAGCCGGGGGGAGCTAATGTTTGCAGCTGTAGTGGAGCGGCGCTTATTTAGCCGGCAAATGTTTCCCTTATCGCGTCGGCCCGTGGCAGGTGTTTGCTTGTGTTGGCTAGCGACGAGCGCCGGCCGGAGCTTTTGAAGCCGCGGCTGCAGCGGGCGCAATCGTCTGGCTCCTGCCGACCCATTTTCTATTTCTCGTGCGCCACGCGGGGACCCGCGACCCACTTGCTGTGTGCGTTTAATTGAGACAGTGGAGAAGGCCAGGCGCGGAGAGTAATGCACTTGTGGGGCTTCCGGCGCGGTAACCCAGTTATTGCTGCGCAATTCGATAAGGCTGCGGGGCGGGATGATGGGATGCCGGCGCGTCTGCAGGTGGGGCGCCGGTGCCGCCCGCCCCCGCACAGTCACAGACGGGCGACGGAGAATTCATACCGGGACTCTGTCGTGACTGTTAAGACGATCGTGTGTGCGTTAAACCCTGAGCTCGGTTTGCAGCAGTACGCCATTCCCCTCTTCTGCATGCCTTCCTCTTCATTTCCGCGTTTGTAGTGGATGCCACATCATTCATTAACTGCTTCATGTATTACATTCTTGGTCGTCCCCGGCGAGTCTTTCCCTTCAGTAGCTCCTTCTGTTAAGTTGCAGTAATGTTATTGTATCTTAGAATATGTCCTACGAGTTTGTCTCTTCTTCCTTGGATGTGTGTCCACAGAGATCTGGTTTCCTGTACGCTACTCTTTGTCTCTTCTTTGGTTGCTCTGTCTCTCCAGCTGCTTTAGATCATCCTCGATTGGTTGATTGATTTGGGTGAGGGGACCAAACGGCGAGGCCTTCAGTCCCATCGGATAAGGGAAGGACGTGGAAGGAAGTCCGCCGTGCTCTTTCAAAGGAACCATCCCGGTATTTGCCTGAAGCCATTTAGAGAAATCACGGAAAACCTAAAATAGGGTGGCCGGACGCTCGTTTGAACCGTCGTCCTCCCGAAAGCGAGTTCAGTGTGCTAAACACTGCGCCACCTCTCTCTGTATATCATCCTTCCGTAGCACCAAATTTCAAGGGATTCGGGCTGTCTTTTCCTTTGTTTTCCTACTGTCTAAGTTTCACACCCGTATAGGGCAACCCTCTAAATGAATTGTTTCGTAATCGGTTGCCTTATTTCCAGACTGATGGTCTCGCTGGTGAATAAGTTCTTTCTAAGATTAAATGCAGTTTTGGCCTGATGGAAGGAGTACATAGAGGGTCTATACAAGGGCGATGTTCTTAAGGACAATATTATACAAATGGAAGAGAATGTAGATGAAGATGAAATGGGAGATACGATACTGGGTGAAGAGTTTGACATAGCACTGAAAGACCTGAGTCGAAACAAGGCCCCGGGAGTAGACAACATTCCATTAGAACTACTGACAGCCTTGGGGGAGCCAGTCGTGACAAAACTCTACAATCTGGTGAGCAACATATATGAGACAGGCGAAATACCCTCAGACTTCAAGAAGAATATAATAATTCCAATCCCAAAGAAAGCAGGTGTTGACAGATGTGAAAATTACTGAACAATCAGTTTAATAAGCCACAGCTGCAAAATACTTACACGAATTCTTTACAGGCGAATAGAAAAACTGGTAGAAGCCGACCTCGGGGAAGATCAGTTTGGATTCCGTAGAAATGTTGGAACACGTGAGGCAATACTGACCCTACGACTTATCTTAGAAAATAGATTAAGGAAGGGCAAACCTACGTTTCTAGCGTTTTTAGACTTAGAGAAAGCTTTTGACAATGTTGACTGGAATACTCTTTCAAGTTCTGAAGGTGGCAGGGGTAAAATACAGGGAGCGAATGGCTATTTACAATTTGTACAGAAGCCAGATGGCAGTTATAAGAGTCGAGGGGCATGAAAGGTAGGCAGTGGTTGGGAAAGGAGGGAGACAGGGTTGTAGCCTCTCCCCGATGTTATTCAATCTGTATATTGAGCAAGCAGTAAAGGAAACAAAAGAAAAATTTGGAGTAGGTATTAAAATCCATGGAGAAGAAATAAAAACTTTGAGGTTCGCCGATGACATTGTAATTCTGTCAGAGGCAGCAAAGTACCTGGAAGAGCAGTTGAACGGAATGGACAGTGTCTTGAAAGGAGGATATAAGATGAACATCAACAAAAGTAAAACGAGGATAGTGGAATGTAGGCGAATTAAGTCAGGTGATGCTGAGGGAATTGGATTAGGAAATGAGACACTTAAGGTAGTAAATGAGTTTTGCTATTTCGGGAGCAAAATAACTGATGGTGGTCGAAGTAGAGAGGATATAAAATGTAGGCTGGCAATGGCAAGGAAAGCATTTCTGAAAAAGAGAAATTTGTTAACATCGAGTATAGATTTAAGTGTCAGGAAGTCGTTTCTGAAAGTATTTGTATGGAGTGTAGCCATGTATGGAAGTGAAACGTGGACGATAAATAGTTTGAACAAGAAGAGAATAGAAACTTTCGAAATGTGGTACTATAGAAGAATGCTGAAGATTAGATGGGCAGATCACATGACTAAGGAGGAAGTATTGAATAGGATTCGGGAGAAGAGAAATTTGTGGCACAACTTGACTAGAAGAAGGGATCGGTTGGTAGGGCATATTCTGAGGCATCAAGGGATCACCAATTTAGTATTGGAGGGCAGCGTGGAGGATAAAAATCGCAGAGGGAGACCAAGAGATGAATACACTAAATAGATTCAGAAGGATGTAGGTTGCAGTAGGTACTGGGAGATGAAGAAGCTTGCACAGGATAGCGTATCATGGAGAGCTGCATCAGACCAGTCTGTGGACTGAAGACCACAACAGCAACACACTTACGGTTTCGAGAAACTTCTACTTTCTCAACTAGGAGTGTTGACTGTGGTGGTGGTCCAGTGACACATGGCACTTCATAGACTTTGAGGAGGGCGTCCTTCGATATGTAGAAGGGAACACGACGATGAGTGCTCGAAACATTGCCCGTGCGACGCTCACCTGTAGAGGGCGCAGGTCAGAGCTCATTCTCCTAGGTCAACATGATATACAGATGCTGCAAAGAACTTCTGACGTCACACTATCAGGCTTGTCCACCACAGTTCCCGAACGCTCGGCTCCGTGCAGGGTCCACGGGAAATTAATATTTAATTGGAAAGATACAAACTACAGGTGTCAGTTTTTTTGTGTTCTGTCGAGAACCTATATGCATTTAAACGCGCAGTTAATTATTAGTAAACTCGTCTGAAATAGCTACTTGCTCCCCGCCGGAGAGGCTGCTGGAACTCGTAAGTCCAGCAGTGTGACGTGCTGTGACGTACGCGGCACTGCCTGTCCTTCTCGTGGGCCTCATCGTTTTCTCCTCTGTGTGCATACCGTGAAGCGGGAAATTTTGATAATGACACCATCTTAAACCTATTTTATATCAAAACGGTACATTTCCGGACGAAGGTTCCTTGTCCAAACTTTATCTATTGAGTCCCTTCTACAATTCCTAGAAACCTGTACTAGAAATTGGGAAACAGCGTGTATAACGCCATCGGCTGGAGCACGGGAGGTGTTTGCACACAGCTGGCTGATAGTCTTATCTGTCGGCCGCTGCTGCTCTGTTGTCGCCGCCTGTTGCTCACGCGCTTCAGCTGTGCGCCTGAGACTGTCGACGTGCTGCTTCTCTTCGCTTGCCCTCTGTTATCTCCTGATGAGGCCTGGAAAGACACAGCCAGCAGTCTTACGGTGATGTATGAGTAACAGTAAAGCGCGTGGCATAGGTTGAGTTCTCTTATTGTGTATAAAGTTTCCCAGCCCATTCAGGGAAGTAACGCAGAAGTAGCAGAGGGAAAGCGTTAACCCTTTAGGTAACGTACTCTTTGGGAATAGTAAGGAATTATACTCCCAATTTATTGTTTATTTTTAGCTTCACTATGAGATACGGGCGGAGAAAATAATTGTACATGGCAGTTAAAGTGTATATCTTTACCTGTGTATTCAGTTCTTACTTGGCCGGCCGCGGTGGTCTCGCGGTTCTAGGCGCGCAGTCCGGAACCGTGCGACTGCTACGGTCGCAGGTTCGAATCCTGCCTCGGGCATGGATGTGTGTGATGTCCTTAGGTTAGTTATGTTTAAGTAGTTCTAAGTTCTAGGGGACTGATGACCACAGCAGTTGAGTCCCATAGTGCTCAGAGCCATTCTTAAGCCATTCAGTTCTTACTTGCTGCTAAGCCAGCAGCGTGTCTCATTTTATTTTGAATCTCTAGACGGGAACGATACTTAGGGACTGTAGACTATTAGGATATTCTGCGCCCGAAAGTCATTTATCGAACTTGCCGAAGTAGGCTTTCGAGAAACTTGTGGCATCTCAGTACGTGCCAGCCAAGCTTGTGACCGTTGGTACTGCTGTTTTTGTATACCTCGAAATTCCATGTTCTTCACCTACTCCTGTGCTCTTCTAGCCACCCTCAGTCTGTGGTAGAAGATTCACATTGTACCAGATTTATACTTCTCCTAAATGGTTCAAATGGCTCTAAGCACTATGGGACTTAACATCTGAGGCCATCAGTCCCCTAGACTTAGAACTACCTAAACATAACTAACCTAAGGACATCGTACACATCCATGCCCGAGGCAGGATTCGAACCTGCGATCGTAGCAGCAGCGCGGTTCCAGACGGAAGCGCCTAGAAACGCTTGGTCACAGCGGCCGGCTATAGTTCTCCTCCTTCCCCTCGTTATCTGTTTCATTCGCGGATGGTGCGCGGGTAGAAACATTCTCCGCATCCCTCTCCACATCCCGCAGTTTCTCTAATATTATCATCTTTGTCATTACGCGAAATGTATATTGGAGCAAGAAACATGTTTGTGGACTTCTTTTGCAACGTGGGCACACGTAATAGTGTGATACACAACACCTTTCTTGCAGCGTGTCTCCCACAGTAGTTCTCAATGTTACCCTCGCGCAAATAAACGAACCTATGACAGACTCTCAGTTCTTCGTTTGATCTTTTCCATCTCTTCTGTTTATTCAACTTCTTAAGGGTCTCAGACTGCGAACAGTATTTAACAGTTTGTCAATAGATATCTCTTCACCCTTCGTTAGGTTTGACCCAGTGAAACTGTCTGTCATCCCCACCACTAGCCAACCCGCTCCACCTTACATATTTCGGACAGACTATTCCTCGGTATTTGACGGCTACGATTGGTTTCATTATCTGTCTATACCACATTAACTAATAATAAAAGTTGAGGGTCTAGAAGTGGAGGAAGAAATGGAACGAAACTTGACACGGTGAGGAATAATATGAGTGTAATTCAATGGTTATAGGATCGTTGTACGAACAATGAAATAATTACGCCCCTTCGGGCGTGGATGGGTGCGCTGATTTGGTTGTTAAAGATGCGGAGCCAACATATTCTCTGCTGAGGTAAGTTGACTCTTTATGTCCACGATATTGGTACTGGGACGAAGTTGCCGTCCGCGATGGTCCAGCACAAATTCTCTTGGGGACAGACCGGGTCTTCATGCTGGTCGAGGAGCACCTAAACATCATTGCTATCATTTCATATAGGTGCGCCCCGCCTGATGACAAGCCCTGTCCTGTTGACAGATAGTAGGCCACCGGGTGCTGTAGCGCTCCTGCCGCGGATTGCAGGCGATCCCACAACTCTCACGCCCCGGGCCCACTGGAACCGCAGCGAGTAGAACATCAGAGAGCGACGCCGGCGGCTGCGCCAAAATCTCAGTCGTCGACCACAGCTGCGTGCACGGAGGAAGTCTTCAGTTCCGCTTCCGCGATCCAACCGTGCAGCCAATCAGAGAGATGTATATTCTGTTCACCGTAAGAATAAATCTCATGTAACCATTACACTATGTATTCTTCCGCGGTTTCTGAAACGCCGTCGGATTTCATTTCACGTGGAGCGGAAGTCAGCTGTCACGTGTACAGTCAAGTAAGATAATGAGGATAAGTTTTATGGCATACATCTACATCTACATACATACTCCGCAATCCACCATACGGTTCGTGGCGGAGGGTACCTCGTACCACCACTAGCATCTTCTCTCCCTGTTCCACTCCGCCCGCATCTCGTGGTCGTGCGGTAGCGTTCTCGCTTCCCACGCCCGGGTTCCCGGGTTCGATTCCCGGCGGGGTCAGGGATTTTCTCTGCCTCGTGATGGCTGGGTGTTGTGTGCTGTCCTTAGGTTAGTTAGGTTTAAGTAGTTCTAAGTTCTAGGGGACTTATGACCACAGCAGTTGAGTCCCATAGTGCTCAGAGCCATTTGAACCATTTTTTGTTCCACTCCCAAACAGAACGAGGGAAAAATGACTGCCTATATGCCTCTGTACGAGCCATAATCTCTCTTCTCTTATCTTTGTGGTCTTTCCGCGAAATGTAAGTTGCCGGCAGTAAAATTGTACTGCAGTCAGCCTCAAATGCTGGTTCTCTAAATTTCCTCAGTGGCGATTCACGAGAAGAACGCCTCCTTTCCTCTAGAGACTCCCAACCGAGTTACAGAAGCAGTTCCGTAACACTCGCGTGATGATCAAACCTACCAGTAACAAATCTAGCCGCCTCTGAATTTCTTCTATGTCCTCCATCAATCCGACCTGATAGGGATCCCAAACGCTCGAGCAGTACTCAAGAATAGGTCGTATTAGTGTTTTATAAGCGGTCTCCTTTACAGATGATCCACATCTTCCCAAAATTCTAACAATGAACAGAAGACGACTATCCGCCTTCCCCACAACTGCCATTACCTGCTTCTCCCACATCATATCGCTCTGCAATGTTACGCCCAAATATTTAATCGACGTGACTGTGTCAAGCGCTACACTACTAATGTAGTATTCAAACATTACGGTATTCTTTTTCCTATTCATCTGCATTAATTTACATTTATCGATATTTAGAGTTAGCTGCCGTTCTTTATACCATTCACAAATCCTGTCCAAGTCATCTTGTCTCCTCCTACAGTCACTCAACGACGACGCCTTCCCGTACACCACAGCATCATCAGCAAACAGCCGCACATTGCTATCCACCCTATCTAAAAGATCATTTATGTAGAGAGAAAACAACAGCGGACCTACCACACATCCCTGGGGCACTCCTGATGATACCCTCACCTCCGATGAACACTCACCATCGAGGACAACGTACTGGGTTCTATTACTTAAGAAGTCTTCGAGCGACTCACATACTGTGGAACCAATCCCATATGCTCGTACCGAGGACAACGTACTGGGTTCTATTACTTAAGAAGTCTTCGAGCGACTCACATACTGTGGAACCAATCCCATATGCTCGTACCTTAGTTAGGAGTCTGCAATGGGGCACCGAGTCAAACGTTCTCCGGAAGTCAAGGAATATGGTATCCGTCTGATACCCTTCATCCATGGTTCGCAAGATATCATGTGAAAAGAGGGCGAGTTGCGCTTCGCAGGAGCGATGCTTTCTAAAGCCGTGCTGATGCATGGACAGCAACTTCTCTGTGTTAAGGAAATTCATTATATTCGAACTGAAAATGCCGGCCGACGTGGCCGTGCGGTTCTAGACGCTGCAGTCTGGAACCGCGAGACCGCTACGGTCGCAGGTTCGAATCCTGCCTCGGGCATGGATGTGTGTGCTGTCCTTAGGTTAGTTAGGTTCAACTAGTTCTAAGTTCTAGGGGACTAATGACCTGAGAAGTTGAGTCCCATAGTGCTCACAGCCATTTGAACCATTTTTGAACTGAGAATATGTTCGAGAATCCTGCAACAAACCGATGTGAAGGATATTGGTCTGTAATTTTGAGGATCCGTCCTTCTACCCTTCTTATATACAGGCGTCACCTGCTCTTTTTACCAGTCGCTCGGGACTTTACGTTGGGCAAGAGATTCGCGATAAATGCAAGCTAAGTAATAGAGTCCTGCATGACCGAGTAAGCGAGCACAAAATACGGGATGGGGCGAGCACACCCTAACTGGATAGGCTGCCCGCACTAGTTCTAGTGACCGAGCACGTAGCACGTAACTACAAACACATTACACGTGTCATTATCCGTGTGAGACTGCAGCCAGTACGGGCTTCTCATTTGTGGTCTCTCTCTCTCTCTCTCTCTCTCTCTCTCTCTCTCTCTGTGTGTGATCATGCAGTGCGAGGAAGCCAGTGCAGTAAGACGTAAGATTGAAACCAATGTTTATACATTGAAGAGACGGGAAGGTCTAAAAAGCCAAGTATGGAGCACATTTTTGTTGGTTGTAGACGAAAACAGTGCGTCTGCTGGGTACGTATCGTGCATAAACTGCTCCACATTATTGTGTTTCCAATCGGGAAGCACTCATTTAAAGAAACACAGTTGCAAGAAACCTCACAAAGATACAGCTCCTTCATGGATACAGGCAGTAATAAAAAACAGTATTACAGCAAAGTGTGTTGCAGTGTGTGCGAAAGATATGAGACCTTTTAATGCTGTTTGCGGTGAAGGTTTCAGAGAACTAGGCCAAGCATTAATACATCTAGGTGCGCATTATGGAGAAGTTAACGTGGCAGATGTAATGCCACATCCCTCTACTATAAGCAGACATATCAAAGAACAAGCTGATGTAATACGAAACAGCATAATGCCTTCTGTTATTGCAGAAGTTATTAATAAAACATGTGCTGCGACAGTTGATATGTGGACTGATTCGCATAATCAGGTGCACTATTTGACGGTTACAACACATTACATTAACACAGATTGGTCTCTTGTGATCAATGCTTTATTTACAACAAAATTCTCGGACGTTAGGTAGTGCTCTATGAATTTAGCTGTGTTACGCACCCGCTCTTGGAAACGTTACTTTTGTATTAAAAGAGAGAGACAGAGATAAATACATTGTGTGTGTGTGTGTGTGAGAGAGAGAGAGAGAGAGAGAGAGAGAGAGAGAGAGATGCTTTGGATTTGTACAGTACAGTACAGTACAGTACAGTGCAGCGAGCCTGGGCGAGGCGAGGTGAGACGTCAGCGGTGACCGGTCATGCTCGGTTATCCGCGTGTCCGGAATCCGGACATCAGACTTGGGGCGAGTTCGTGACCGAGCCGAGTCGTATGGGGCCAGACACTAGCGGCTCGGTCCCCCCGTCAACAGACGAGCTGTGACCGGTCAAACATTGAGCTTTGCAGCACTCTACTAAGTAAGGAGCCAATGCAGTAGAGTACTCTCTGTAAAACCGAATTGGAATCCCATCAGGACATTGACTCTAGCGATGGTACGGCGCAACAGCTTTACCGGCGCATGTAACTTGGACAGCACTGGCCAGGCAAGTGATCCAACTAACCTGCAGTGATGTAAACAGTTGCAGTAAAGACATAAAACGAGAAGAGCAGAGAAATAATATAGCTTTGAATGTCATTCAGGAAGTAAAACATGGCAAAACTGGGGCGATATGCTTCTTTGGTGACTGGACGGAAAACGTGACATGCTTTCGATCTTAGCTAACATAGTATTTTAATCCCGAAGATTGGCTAAAATTTACAGACGCGCGAAATTTGGCACGGGCTTCAATGCGAGATTCCTTTAATAGGTTCCACAACGAAACATTGTCTCGAAATTTGGTAGAAAATCCGAAGAAATTCTGGTCGTATGTAAAGGACACAAGCGGCAAGACGCAGTCAATACCTTCGCTGCGCAGTGCTGATGGTACGGTCACCGACGACTGTGCCGCTAAAGCAGAGTTATTGAATGCAGTTTTCCGAAATTCCTTCACCAGGAAGACGAATGGAATATTCCAGAATTTGAAACACGAACAGCTGCTAGCATGAGTTTCTTAGAAGTAGATACCTTAGGGGTTGCGAAGCAACTCAAATCGCTTGATACGGGCAAGTCTTCAGGTCCAGATTGTATACCGATTAGGTTCCTTTCAGATTACGCTGATACAATAGTTCCCTACTTAGCACTCATATACAACCGCTCGCTCACCGATAGATCTGTACCTACAGATTGGAAAATTGCGCATGTCGCACCAGTGTTTAAGAAGGGTAGTAGGAGTAATCCATCTAACGACAGACCTGTATCATTGACGTCCGTTTGCAGTAGGGTTTTGGAGCATATACTGTATTCAAACATTATGAATCACCTCGAAGGGAACGATCTATTGATACGTAATCAGCATGGTTTCAGAAAACATCGTTCTTGTGCAACGCAGCTAGCTCTTTATTCGCACGAAGTAATGGCCGCTATCGACAGGGGATCTCAAGTTGATTCCGTATTTCTAGATTTCCGGAAAGCTTTTGACACCGTTCCTCACAAGCGACTTCTAAGCTGCGGGCCTATGGGGTATCGTCTCAGCTGTGCGACTGGATTCATGATTTCCTGCCAGGAAGGTCGCAGTTCGTAGTAATATACGGCAAATCATCGAGTAAAACTGAATTGATATCAGGTGTTCCCCAGGGAAGCGTCCTGGGACCTCTGCTGTTCCTGATCTATATAAATGACCTGGGTGACAATCTGAGCAGTTCTCTTAGGTTGTTAGCAGATGATGCTGTAATTTACCGTCTAGTAAGGTCATCCGAAGACCAGTATCAGTTGCAAAGCGATTTAGAAAAGATTGCTGTATGGTGTGGCAGGTGGCAGTTGACGCTAAATAACGAAAAGTGTGAGGTGATCCACATGAGTTCCAAAAGAAATCCGTTGGAATTGGATTACTCGATAAATAGTACAATTCTCAAGGCTGTCAATTACAACTAAGTACCTGGGTGTAAAAATTACGAACAACTTCAGTTGGAAAGACCACATAGATAATATTGTGGGGAAGGCGAGCCAAAGATTGCGTTTCATTGGCAGGACACTTAGAAGATGCAACAAGTCTACTAAAGAGACAGCTTACACTACACTCGTTCGTCCTCTGTTAGAATATTGCTGCGCGGTGTGGGATCCTTACCAGGTGGGATTGACGGAGGACATCGAAAGGGTGCAAAAAAGGGCAGCTCGTTTTGTATTATCACGTAGTAGAGGAGAGAGTGTGGCAGATATGATACGCGAATTGGGATGGAAGTCATTGAAGCAAAGACGTTTTTCGTCGCGGCGAGATCTATTTACGAAATTTCAGTCACCAACTTTCTCTTCCGAATGCGAAAATATTTTGTTGAGCCCAACCTACATAGGTAGGAATGATCATCAAAATAAAATAAGAGAAATCAGAGCTCGAACAGAAAGGTTTAGGTGTTCGTTTTTCCCGCACGCTGTTCGGGAGTGGAATGGTAGAGAGATTGTATGATTGTGGTTCGACGAACCCACTGCCAAGCACTTAAATGTGAATTGCAGAGTAGTCATGTAGATGTAGAAAAACAAGGGTGATGAAAATTCCTGACTTTAACAACAGTAATTTTTGTGCTTGACCTATGTATGGCGTAAAAGTGCACGGCTGATTTCCCATGTAGTTGAGAAATACTACGTTTATAACGAGGCGATCAGCAACAGAATTCAAAGCCACCAAAAAAACCAGATTTCCTCCTTTTCTTTTACGACGTGGTGGTGTGCGTTCGGCATTGACGTGTCACTTCGTGCATTAGTTCCAGCAAGTTTGGCAGCTTAAATGTCTTGTTACTTCTCGCGACAAATACCTTAACTTGGCGCCAGATCAGTTCTGTATGGTTCAGATTGAAGTGTTACGGTGACAACCATAAAAATGTCGCATTTGTTCAGTGTGCTCGAAGGCGCGAAAACTGTTTTCCACGTTTCTACGACGCTTACCACTCTGGCTCGTGTGAAACCACATCTGTCCTACAAAGCAATGGGCATATTCAAATATAAGAGTATTTGATTTTTCATTTTTCTCCAAAAAACTTGCGTAATGTTTTCCTAACTTTTATAAAACATCGATGATTAAGAATGTATATTTGCGATGAAAACAGGGCGATATGTAATTAGAAACTAGAAGACGTGCATTTGTCTTGAAAGGTGATGGTTAAGTATGCGTTAATTAACATATATTTGATGAATTTCATATTTAAATGATTTAGGTATTCAGACCGCACAAAGAAAAAGTAAGGACCAAAATGTCTTTCGAACCGCCGGCCGCCAGCATACACGACTGTAATTTTACGACGCTACCGTTTACGCCACACATATAATTCCAATGTCCACATTTGTAATGTGTTTCCCGAAAAGCATCAGAGCTAGATTTCTCTGCAATCTTGTGTAAAATATTAAGAACAACTTTTTGCCGGCTACAGTCTGGAACCGCGTGACCGCTACGCCCGCAGGTTCGAATCCTGCCTCGGGCATGGATGTGTGTGATGTCCTTAGGTTAGTTAGGTTTAAGTAGTTCTAAGTTCTAGGGGACTGATGACCTTAGAAGTTCAGTCCCGTAGTGCTCAGAGCCATTTGAACCATTTTGAACAACTTGTTTTTCGCCATTAAGGGTGTTCCGCGGGCGTGTTTGACTACGGAACTGGAAGCAGTGTCATCCATTCTCATAGTACGTGTTAACAGCGAGACAGTCGAAGCACAAGCAGCGTTTACAGAGACTGTGACTGTACACGAGTTTTGAAATAAAAATTACATAGCTAAAATATGATTAAGAAAAACATTGATGGCTGTTAGTACATCAGAATGTCTTACAGTTTCTTTTACAGTGACATAATAATGAGATATCTAATACATAAGTTGGACCTACTTATAAGAGCGGAATAACACCCTTGTACGAGAGCTACGACTGCTGACCAATCATCGCCTTTGTGTTTGTTTACATCAGGTTTTTTTCTTACGATGAACGTAGTACCTTGCGCATTGAGGATCTAAATCTGGCGCCGGGGCAGCAGAAGGCAGTGACATCGCCTACCCGGAACCGATCAACATCAGAGCCGCCGCCCACCGCTGCTTCTCAAGCAAGACGTCGCACACCCGGCGGCCGTAACAGCTCGGCGTGTCTTGACTTTGTCATCGTTTCGGTCATTGTAGCTAGAATCATCAACTTCTTCATTATTCCTGCTCCGCACGGACTTGACGTTCACGACGAGTCGTTCACGACGATTGTGATACAGAGTGGCTAGTTTGAACTTCAACTTTTATTCTACCAGTTATGTCGCCCAGCAAGGGACTTATTTGTTTTCCAATTATTGCAAGACTGCGTTCTTTATCTCTACTCACCACAGTAAATTTTCTGAAGGAGTATTTAATGCCTATGGCTTTAGTTGATTTAGTTTTGGAATTCGGCCTCCATAGCTGAGTGCTCAGCCCGGCTGAATGCCACGCAAGGGACCCGGGCCCGAGTTCGATTCCCGGGTGGGTCGGAGATTTTTCTCCGCTCGGGGGGACTGAATGTTGTGTTGTCTTCATCTTCATTTCATCCCCATCGACAAGCAGATCGCCGACGTGGCGTCAACTCAAAAGACGTTCACCAGGCGACAGGAGGCCCTCGTCACAAGACTTTTCATTTCATTACATTTTCGTTAGTTTTGGAAGACACTTCAAGAAGCATTTTTGTGTGTTGTTGTTGAAGCTCATCAGCAGCTGCTGTTGAACAAAAGATAGGCCACGGCAGCAGCAAACACTTTCATGTAATAAATGAAGTTAGGATAGGATTTATTTCATCTTACACAGTAAATAATCAATATAATAACGCATAAATTGATGGCAGAAAGCCAGAAACACATAGTGGTACGATTCAATCACAAAAAACATAATAATTAATAACATTTATATTTACTACGTAAATAACAAAACCAACTAATTTCAAATGCAGTGACTCGGAGAATTGACAATGAAGTTAATTATAACTAAGACGGCAGACTGATTTCTGAATAATGCGCCCGATTTTTTTTCTAATTGGGTTGTTCATTTTTGGATTTCTATGATAAGTATGTGGGTGGTGGTTTTATCATGAGGTCGTACTAATAAGAACTGTGATTTTCCGTCACCGTTCCTGCAAGTATTGAAGTCCCAACTTTTCGCGTTGACCAACAGTGCTGGGAACTGAACACTATTTCTCTATTAAGTATGGAAATGGAAGTAAAGTTCCATGCTCCTTGACAAATCGTAGGGGAACGATGCGGGAAACCCGCACCGCCGTACTAGGCAAGGCCCTAATTGAGGTGGTTTGCCGTTGTCTTCCTCCGATCGTCATGGGGATGAAAAATGATGATGATAAAGACACAGACAACACCCAGTCATCTCGGGGCAGGTGAAAATCCCTGACTCCGCTGGGCATCGAACTCGGGACTCCAGGCTCGGGAAGCGAGAATGCTACCGCGAGACCACGAGCTGCGGACCTGTTAAGTAGAGTTAGAAAATAAAGGATATGGTTGGGTTGCCGTGTTATTCGTTCGTGTCGCCCTCGGTCCCTTTTCCCATACCTGTTGCGCAATGCGTTCCTCCAATTCAGCTACGTTCATAATTGAGCACTGAACACGACATCTTTCAGATAAACCCACAGCCAAGAGCCACACGGATTAAAATCAGGTTACCTGAACGGCCAGGCTCTAGGGAAATGACGGCTGATAATTGTAGAATTTCAGAAATGCCTCTGCAGCAGCGGCTTCACTGGCTGTGCACTGTACGGAGGGGGGCGTCTCTCAGCAGGCCAGTGCAGCGTGTCGCACAGCTCGCAGCGTACTCCCTGGTTAAAACCCAATCGAGAATATGTGGGACCACCTCGATCAGACTGCTCGCTCCATGGGTCCTCACCCGAGAAACCTAAAGCAGCTGTCAATGGCAGTGGAGTCGGCATGACGGTGGTGCTGACATTTTTATATACAAATCGGCTGTTCTCCCGTCATTCAGTAAGACACTGTATTACACACTACCTGCAGTTCCGTCGTCTCCTTCAGGTTTTCGATGTCTTATCATCTATTAAAAGTGTCCGCGGCTGAACAGCGAGACGGAGTCAATTACGTGAGCGTGTGGAATTACGGTTTCTCAAGGATAATAGTGTAAATATGCCAGTGGAGTGCGAAGTCCAAGCCACTTGAATTTTAGCTTCAAAGTATAGAAGAAGAATTAAATTTCGAAAGTATACCAACCAATCGAATAAAATTCTTTTTGGTTTTAGGAAGTACCATTATGAAATACTAGAACAATTAAACCAACGTTTCAGTACACATCACACACAGCTCGAAATGGACTGCACAAAAGCAAAGAAATACACCACGTAAAAAGCAGAAGAAATAGAGCGAAACAGCGTGGCACTTTGCAGAAAATGAGACAGCATGCACTTAGGAAAAACATTCTAGGTTTGAACGTACTACATACACAGTAGAGTGAGGTCTTCAGGGAGATATTCCGGTGCAGTCGTTCGTAAGCGACTCCAGAAAGTTCCACAAACGTTGTTCTCCTCCACAATAACACATTTTGGTCTGTTTCGCCGAGCCGTCGTGAATTCTTAAAAATCGGACCGCTACTTCTCGCGCAGTAAAGCACCAGCTTCTTATGCCATGTGTTGCACATCATTTGCAACTCCTAGAACCTCTTTCATATAGGATACTGATACACACACTTTTCAGTCCTTAACGAGGATATTCTCAAGGATTCAGAAAATTTCATTAAAATAAAAATACAGAACTTAAATTTACAAAATTACAGATTCGCTAAATCCACTTCCACAGATCGTGAGGGAATTGGTCGCAAGGAATGTGGAATGGGTCACAATTATGAAACATATTTTCACTTAAAAATGTTACTACAAGACGTGTCACAAACTGGTAAATGTTTATGCAGTGTCTATAATTAAAGATCCAACTTCAAAATGGTGCAGAAAGAGAACTACTACTGAGAACTGACTTCGAAGTTGAACACCTTATTACTGACGCAGGGGGAAACGTCGTGGAACAAAAAATAATTAACTAAAACTTGACCAATAGATGGCGCTGGAAGCGTCAGAATATGCACTCCAATAGACGCGCGGCAGAAGGCCAACTTGGTCCAAGACGCCCAATAAAACAATTTCCACGAAAGTTCGCACGCTGCTGGTGAAGCTCTTTTAGAAGAACGGTGACTGTGCGCCAGTGTGTGTCTTCAGAAAATGATTATAAAACCCGAAAAGACTGGTTCTTTTTTCCTTGAGCATCCCAACTTCTGTGACCTTTTCTCTGAAAGGTAGCTCCATCTCCTAGAATGGCGACTCAGAACTGGGTTGACAATTGCTGAACGTCTCCAGTGTCTGTTTGGAATTGCAACTTCCTCCACTGTCACCACTCTGGTCAGGGAGACGTCGCATGTACCCACATGGCTTGTGTCCCGACCTCGGATTTGCCTCAAAGTCCCTTTTTGTCCAAAAGATTTCGTTGACCCCTCAATTTTTCGCCGCCTTTTCTTGGCTGTCGTTGAGAAGTATCCGGGTTCGGAAGCAGTATTCACCAATAGCTCGTCAATTGACGGACTAACAGGCTTTGCATACACACATGCACTGTGTAGTGAACACTCTATACCCAATGGGTGCAATGTCTTCACTGCTGACTTGATGCCTATTACATAAACTCTTAGCGATGTTCGTTCTTGCACTGGTAAGAGTATCCTACCCTGTAGTGACTCCCTTACCAGCCTTCAGGCTATAGACCAGTGCTACTCTCCTCTCACACTGGTTACGACTATCCAGGATCTTGTCTCAGAACTCCAGCAAGCAGGGCGGCCAGTCGTTTCCGTTTGGATACACTGTCATTTTGGGATTTCGGTAAATGAACGAGCTAACTCGTTGGCCAAGCTGGCCATCAGGACGACGACTCTGGAAATGGGGGTTCCAGAACCGGACCTTCGATCGTTTATAACCATCGATTGCTGGAAGTCGGAAACAGAATGATCGACCCAGAACTCCCCAAACAAACTGGTGAGAATTACGGAGATCATGACTATGTGGCAGTGCTGCTCGCTGGGTATCCATCGTCCTCCGTAGGCTCCATCTTGGCCACACTTGGCTGATCCATGGCAAAATTCTGAGAGGTGAGAATCCCACTCACTGCCGATGCGGAGCCCGCCTGACGGTGGTCAACTTACTCATAGACTGCCGTAATTTGGCTGTCTCGAGATGGCATCTTAATCTTCCCTTTGGTGCTAGAAGGCGAAGCCAACTCGGCTGACCTGGTGTTACGTTTTGCCCGTGAAGGTAGTTGCTTTTCATCCCTGTTAGGCAGGGCTTTTTGGCATCATTGTCTGCCTGTGGGGTTGGTGGGGCACCACTCTCCGTCCCCCACCTTTCTATTCTCTTCTCTTTATTCTTTTTCGTTTCTTGGTTTTAATGCCTCGTCTTGACTGATCTTTTAACGTCTTGTTTGTGATATCTTTCTTCTGGGTTTTTTACTTAGTTGCTCTTAGACTTTCCAGTATTTGCCTCTCGTAGAGCTGACCCTTTCACTCCAAATCAACCAACGAAATAATTCCACGATCGTTATGAAGATTTGCGATACAGGGCGGAGAAAAATTGTCATGAAATTTTAATCCTGGATAGCTGATGCCAGCAGGAACCAAAATTGCTAATGATGTGTAGGTTGACAACGCACCATTTTTAAACTACGGAAACTTAGTGCCACGCGTTCCGATTTGCAGGCGGATTGCCCTGTTGCTGGATGCTCTGGACAACGCATGATCGTGAATGCGTTGTCTGCCGAAGATCGCGATGTATCCAAGGCGGGCTCGCACGCTCGGTGGTAGCGCGCCAGCCTTCCACTCTGGAGGTCTGGGGGCGAATCTGCCGGGGTCCCAACACATCCATTGTAGTAGTCTCGTTGTTCTTCAAGCGGATACTGTGCCGCCATGCTTACTGTGTGACTAAATCGCAGGTGACGTGAGTGTGCTCCGAAGCAAAGCTTACGTGGAATGCCTCTGACGTGAGGTGGAGACAAGCAGCAAGACACGTGTGCGTATCACGTTGGGGCAGTGACGGGGCGAGGGACGTTGTTATGTGTGAACCGACAACCATAGCGCTGCCCTCAACCGACGAACAGCAACAGGGCAATCCCACAGCCAATCGGAGCACGTGGCGCCAAGTTTCCGTTGTGTAAAAATGGTGCGTTGTCGACCCACACAACATTAGTAATTTTGGTTCCTATTGGCATCAGCTATCCAGGGTTAAAATTTCGTGACACAATTTTCTATCACCCTATATATAATGTGTGTGTGTGTGGGGGGGGGGGGGGGGGGAAGATATCAAAGTCGTTTATTGGAGGTATGTACGATCGTTGTGGCATGGGAGTAGGTTCCTCATTGGCGTTCTAATTCAGTTTACGTTATTTTATTAGCTCACCAGACAAAATATTTGTCACACGTTTAAAGCAGGTCATGAGCCGCTTTAGAACGCTGCAAATGGTGTACAGATGACCCTCCGCCGCTGGTGTAAAAAGAATGACAGTGAAGTGAAGCCTATATTTTTGTGCCATTCGTTTGTATGCAATTAGAGTAGTAAGGTGAATGGACATGAAGACTTGACGGAATGGCAGAAATCTGCTGTCGCGGTGACCATAACCGCACCGTGATTGTTACTGCCAGTTAACGTAGATCCACCTAACCAGTTTCCGAGCAAACATTGGAATGTATGACGCATTTGGTGTCTTTCACCTCACAGCTCCGCACAAAGCTGCACGTCTACGGCGCGCCAGACAACACTGAAACTAGACAGTAGCTGCCTTGATGCGTGTACTGTGCGATTTTGCCTCTGCTGAAATGGTAGGGGGCGTCGAGTACACCAGTGGCCCAATGAGACGTATATCTCGCAGTGTGCGGAGGGTGTAGTGGAGGCCAGAGGGGTTTATGCGATATTTTGCGGGTGTTTTTTATTCCACGATTTGGGCGCTCGCATTCAGTTTACCGTTCGTATGGCTCTGAGCACTATGGGACTCAACATCTTAGGTCATAAGTCCCCTAGAACTTAGAACTACTTAAACCTAACTAACCTAAGGACATCAAACACATCCATGCCCGAGGCAGGATTCGAACCTGCGACCGTAACCGTTCGTATGACTCAGGATGTTTGTTTCAGTATTCTGGCTGACCAACCGCTGCTGTTTCTTCTACATTTTCACGATAGGTATGTTGTGGACCGCCTGTCATCCAAGATGACAACAGCCATAAGAGTTTCACGCATCCCTTTCTGCTTTCACGAACAGTCTCAGGCGCCTTATAGCATCTAGACGGACCCTTGAAATCATCTGATCATAATCCCATAAAAAAGGTCTGGGATTATCTGCAACAGCGGGTGAGACCTAGCGAGCACATCTCCCCAATGTGTTAGCTCTACTGGATGTGGCCATCAGTGTGTGGCGTCAGCTGGATATGGCATAGCTGAAGAACTCTGTCGTCGAATTGAGGGCATTATCAAGGCTGGAGGCGTTGTTAAGTCGTGATATTGGCGTTACGTCTGTTCGGGGTGCGTACTAGCGTGTACGTTAATGTTCTATTTAATGTTTTACGTTGGTCTTAGTTCATTTCATTGTTGTTGCTTTCGGCTATGAGCCGACCTGCTTTCTCATGGCGTGGTACGATAGGTGGCCGAACCCGCTCGCCCGAGACGACTCGAAAAACCTGCTGGCTACCTGGCATAGCTCAAGGTCAAGTGTCTTGGTCACATATTATTTACGTGAATTTTGTTTAAATTAGAGCTGTCATTTTTTGTGAAAATCGTTAAATAGTAAAAGAAAGCAGAGCTGGCATCGGCATACGCTAGCTGTGGTTTTATCAAAGGTGGTATGCGTAAGCATTCCTTCATGTCCGTGATCTAACTTTTGCAGCCAGTTAAAGGGCTGCAGTCTGGCATTTTTTCCAAGAATACAATCCATTTTGTAGAGTTAAAGAAGATACAACTGACAGCAAAAAATTGTAGAATCAACAGAGTATTGAAGGCAGTAATCTGACACTCACTGAGGCAACGAGCCGCAGTTTGCTAAAACAAACGATTGACTATAGGACAGCTATCACCATTAAGCTACCCAAACATGTACGGAGGTGGCAGGGAGATTCCAGGGATATCTAATGTAGAGCGGTTCTTATCAAACGCCAGACGTTCCAAGGCCGAGTTCACTTGCAGACTACCATGTGGGGGCGGACATATTTATTAATGTTGGTAGTGTGGTTAGGTTTCTTTCTTTATCATACAGTGAAGGTCCACCATTATATATCTCACTTGTTGACAACTTTGTTAGCAGTAGATGCAAACTTCTGTACACAAGTGTAGTTTATTTTGGCTACCAAAGCAGCAGGCCTTTCGACTATAAATGTTGGGAGATGTCTCACTACTGTCGGCGTCACTCAGATGTGCCGCGGTCGGAACCACAAGGAGCGCGAAGGAGGCGCTTCTAGAATTCACGACGTCGAGCAACAGATGGCCCCAGTAAGCCACTGTCGGTAATTGCTGAGAGGTGTATATGGGGCCTGATTATGGAATAATGAATAGCCGAAACTGGTAGCGAAAACAAAATAACTTCTCAATTTGCACGGCTGTTTGGCGAATCTGTTAAATATTTGACCAGCCGCTGTCCCACATCCACAATGGATAAACGGAGATACTCCACAAATTGTGTGCCGTTCAGGTGCTCTAATGAGTAGTTATGGTGCTCGTTTGATGGCTTTAGAAGGGACATAGACGCATTGTCCGTCTTACAAAGTTAAAGAAGTAATATCTTCCGGAACATTTAAGAACACCGCCTTGTAGACGCTTAGGCATAGATAGCGTCAAATGTGATAACGCGCTCTGCTAGTTACCTCCGTTCGTTCTGCTTCCGGTGTTAGGGCCCTCGCTGCATACCTTTTGTAACCGGGCAGCGTTAACGAGCTATAAAGCCAGAAGATCAACATCCCAACGACCGCCGTTTATATTTTTTTTTGGAGGTGGAGTGGCAAAATTTCAGTAGTGTTCAACGGTAACAGCAGAAACAATGAGGTACTGCGCTAGTGGTAACAGTCTCCATAGAAGAGATTTATGCAGATGCGTTGTGTGTGGGATGTGGCCGTAAATCGCGACACGTTTTGTCTTTTCTAACGTAATTGCACGGCGTCAAAAATTGGATATCTGACGATTGACTCTGGAATTTTACACAGGGTAACTGTTGCAGCCCACGCATTTTATCTCAATAAATTCTTACAAAGCAGTACCAGAAACTACCACGTTTCTGTAATTTGATATCGCTCCCTTCACCATGCCTGTGTTATCAGACGTCTGTCCGGAATTCATAAATAAAGAACTCTATGCTTTGATGAAAGAAATGAAGGGAAAAAAGAATAATATAGTGCGCAGCGAATATGTTTCACAAACTGTCATCCAAAAAGAGAATAGTACTCTTAGCATCATCAGTACACTAAAACAAACCATACTCTCAAACTTCCTTTAAAAAAGTAGTACAATTCACCAAAGGTGATTCTGACATTTCAGATCAATTGGTATACGTATTACCATGCTAAGGGAAACGGAGTTGACCGTTGAGGTTATTTTACACATTTTTGAAACTGCTGAAATAATTTCTTTCTTAACATTGAATGCATCGCAAGACACTATGAAGGAGAAAATAGTTAATGCGCGATTGACACTTTCTGGGGATTCTTTCAAGGGTCCAAACCTAGCTCCTACTTGGCCTCAGGGCTCCGCCTTAAATCGCTCCGGATAGATAACTCATTGGTAACAGTCGGCTATGGCTGACAGTGTAAAGGTAGTTCCTGATAGCCGATCCAGTAGCGAAACAGTGTCGGATTCTTTCGTCTGTTTGACGCATTACAATAAACAAATTTGAATTAGTAGCCAATCTCTGCACTGGGCACTTACTATCTGCATGTGTCTCTGCATTTTGTGGCAAGTGTCTAAACAACGTCGCGTGACTATCCACAGCTGCATCGCCTGTGAAACAGCTACGGCTACAGACGTGTACCAGGTTATTTACGTTTATCGTGAACAGCAGCGGCCCTGTGCTAGGTATGCCAGGAGCTGTTAACATCTACATTAGTGCGAGTAAACGGCTATCCGCTTCATGCTTCGTGGCTCCGGTCTTAGAGGCACGTTGCCCATCCAACGGTTTCCAAGGGCAACAAAAATTTGATTTAACCTTCATGCGACATTTGCATTCAACAGGCAAAGTTCAGAAGTCTGGTGTAGTAGTACTGCATGCTCTAATTCGAAACAACAAAAATCAACAGAGTGACAATTATTTAACGTCATCAGGTCGCTCATTAAGCATTCCTATGCAATACTGTTACTGGTGACGAGTTATGATGCCTTTATCGTTAACTTCCTAAGAACAAGTGAAAGGCTGAGCCCCACCAAAAGACGTAAACTCGAGCAAATAATAGTGTGAACATAATATTTTAAATCTCATAGCTCCAAAAATGTGTTTAGCGCTACGAATTCTCCCCCAAGGGTGTGTGCATCACAGCTGGAATTTGTTACCAACAACTGAGACACCTTGCGGTCGCAGTGTAAGAAAATCGACCGACAAAACTACATCACGTGTGCTACTGCATGATAAGGCACTCTGTTGATCTGAGAAACAAAACTATCCAGGAGATTGATAGGAAAGTCATCTCTCAGGCACTTGTCTCTCTCATCATATACTAGCAAATTTTTACCTTTCCTACTCTCGATCAATCAACCGTCAAGGCAATTCGTTTCTAGACGAAAATACTCTTCAAACTACACTGGTTTAATGACATCGTTAGAATCAGTAGGTTTTTACAGGTGTAGAAATTGTAAACTATTTTAGCATTGTCAGATTGTTTTAGATATCGTGAAACAAAATCCTGCTGCTGATTAATTTATCTTTGATGATTACTGTTGCGTTCAGTAAACTAATGGAAAACGCAGTACTAAAAGTAGCAAGACGAATTTTGCTCGAGCGTTGTCTTACGATTCTTTTATTGAGTTTGTATCTGCTTGCTTATAGCTCTGCTACAAAAGAATTAAAAATCTGACTTTCAGCGAGCCTCGAAAGGCGTACAAAAGCAGCCTGGACCTGGTAGCCAAGCATGTTACCTGGGAACTTGTTTTTTATCCTAAAGTGGGTAGACATCATTTTGAGGTTGAATTGTTGGCAAATGTCAGTCAGACGTGTGCCTTTGGTGTAAGTGTTTCGGTGTGTTGAATTTGTACTAATGATTTATCTGTAGGTTTTTTTCTGTCCCAAATTGAGAGTTGATGTTTCCCATTAGTATTTTCACGTCATCTTGATGAATTTTGCTCATGGTTTTTTCGAGTGTGTCCCAGAATTTTTCGACATTTTTGATGTTTTTCTTATTTTCGATGTTGTTGGGTGCATGTGCATTGATGAGTAAATTTTTTATTGGGGCTCTGAATGAGCATAGTCATAAGTCGATTGTTGATGGGTGTGATTTCTTTGACAGAGTTGATGATAGATCTGTGTTCGAGAAATGCCATGCCGAAGATTGGTGCGCCTTTCGCTACCTTTTGTTGTGTTTTGCTCTTGAAGATGCGATAGTTTCCGTAATGCAAGGTGTCATTGTCAGTTAGTCGTGGTTCTTCAAGAGCAAGAATGAGATTTTTTTGTCGGTCGATTTCTTATTTGAGATTATTTAGTTTTCGTGTTTGGATCAATGTATCGATATTTAGTTTTCAAATGCATGTTTTCTGCTTGTAGGAAAATGTACCAGAGATCGATATTCTCTACCGTGCTAGCCTGGACTCCCCCGAATCCGAAAATCCAGCTGCCGCCTGTCGACGGGCGGGTTGTGTACCACCTGGGTGAAAGTTGACTTCGCTTGCACAGTTCGTTTGCTTGTGGTTCATTGGTTTGGCCCGGGTGATACCAGGACCGGACAGGAGCAGAGGGTGTTGAAGCCTTTGGAAGCAAATATTTTCAGCCGAGCACAGTGAGCTAACAGACGGTGACCAGAGTACCGGTGATTTTCACTCAGACGTGTCTGGATTTTGCGTTCAACGGGTTGAATATCTGTTCATGACTGTGTTAGTATTTGGTTCACTCCAAGTATTTGATTTCCTCGGTACCGCCCATATGTGGGAGGCTTTACCCTATCCGCCACACGGGATTATTATTATTATTATTATTATTATTATTATTATTATCATCATGTCATCAGCAAATCCGATATGGTGTGTCTTCCCACCACTGAAATAGATGTGTGTTGTTCGATTCGCCGGCCGTAGTGGCCGAGCGGTTCTAGGCGCTATAGTCTGGAACAGCGCGACCGCTACGGTCGCAGGTTCGAATCCTACCTCGGGCATGGATGTGTGTGATGTCCTTAGGTTAATTAGGTTTAAGTAGTTCTAAGTTCTAGGGGACTGATGACCTCAGAAGTTAAGTCCCATAGTGCTCAGAGCCATTTGGACCATTTGTTCGATTCAATATTTCCATAACATAAATATGGGTTATAATTACGTTACGTTGCTGCTAGTAGATGCATTCCTCACTTTTTCTTAGACAGTTGCTACCTGTTACTCTTTCAAAGGAATTTACGTGCGCAGCATTGTTGCAATACAGATGTTCAAATTATCCGATTTCTGTAATTTCATTTCGATACCAGATCGTTCTAATCGGATTCAGCCAGTCAGGCTTAATGCGGATATCTGACTACGGCTCTCATCATACAGTAGACTGGATAAACCACATTCTTAATAGGACTGTTGAATCTAGATCACTTATCTACGACAGGGCCTGAATTCTTAAACACTATGGAAATTACTAATACATTGTTCTTATAACAAACACGTTATTTAAATATAAATATGTGAAGTAAGGAGATAAGTTTATTTACAGGAGCAGAGCTCCGTCCATCAGAGCAGAGCATTGCAAAATGGTTTAAATGGCTCAGACCACTATGGGACTTAACATCTGAGGTCATCAGTCCCCTAGAACTACTTAAACCTAACTAACCTAAGGCCATCACACATCCATGCCCGAGGCAGGATTCGAACCTGCGACCGTAGCGGTCTCGCGGTTCCAGACCGAAGCGCCTAGAACCGTCGGCCGCAGAGCAGTGCAAGATTGGTTCCAGGGCCAAGAGAGGAATAAAGCTGTTGCCGTTTGTTCCACGATCACCGAACATCAACCAGATATTGAATACGTGGGCAGAGGTAACAAGGTCATTGCCATGTGGACCTACAAATGCAAGCGACCTTTGGACGAATATGGAAAACGTATGGTGGGAAGTAAACCACCACGCTACACTATCGATGACTTAATGAAATCAATGCCCCTACGCCTTCGAGAAATCTTACGTAATGATGGTGGGTGGATTGGTTACTAAAAGTATACTCGTCCACAAAACCCATGTGGACAATTATCTGATAATCGGTCAAGCTTTGCTTTGTCGCAGCTCTTCAGCATACAGTTCCATTTACTTTCAGTCTCTTCCTTACAATTCTTGCAATGCAAGGTAACTGAAAAATCTCATCCACTCGACGCCAACTGAAGAATTGATTGGTGCATGTGTTGTTCAACACACAGCAGTCGTCACCCTCACTGGAATCAGTGACTGTGTGTGTGTGTGTGTGTGTGTGTGTGTGTGTGTGTGTGTTTTCGTGTTCACGCACAATCCGAATCAATACTATTAACACTAGAGAGGCGACCAACGGACTGTAAAGTATTTTAATGCGATGGAAAGTTACAAACTGAATTTTTACCCAACCCACGTCCTGCATATTACGTTAAGTAAGATGTATTAACTCCATAATATCTTTAGGAGAGACAATGCGCTCTTGTTGTCGCGGCTCGCAACCGGTGCAGCGATTAGCAGTGCCCAATGCCCCCGCGATTTGTTTAAGTTGGCTGAGCGTGGACACTGCAGCAAGCGCTTCGCCATAAACGGAAAGAAATCACGTTGGCTCTGACTGCAGTGGGCGGACATCACTGCCTGTATGTTCTTATAGTAACAAACTTCAGACTCTACTCACAGATGCCATGGAGGAATTGGAACGGATATCATGTCATTAGTTATCAGAATATTAACCAGAGATGAACTGTCCACTCTATTTGAATCCCAAGAAAATAGGAACTTTCTCACAAAGGAATTTGAGGTGATATCAAAATTTATCCAACATCCTCTGGCCTAGGTGTGTGTGTGTGTGTGTGTGTGTGTTGTTCTTAACACAAGTTAGTTGAAGTAGTGGGTAAGTCCAGAGACCGATGACCTCAGCAGTTTTGTCCCATAGGAATTCACACACATTTGAACATTTGTGACTCAGCATCATCGAAAAAATAATAATAGTAATAATTTTGAGAGTTCGCTGGTTCCAGTTGTTACACACTGCTGCCAGTGCACAGTTTTAGAGTACTAAAACTTCTAGTGAGTCGCCATCTTTCCACTTTGAAACCGTATCAAGATTTGAATGAACCTTTTTTCAGGTAGTACTTCCGTAATGCAAACTTCAACTGTTATAAAGATTATCACGAGTGCGATGGGTGTATACTTCAGCGCGTCGGTCTCGGGCGCCTTCAGGGCACAGCGGAGTGCCGTGAGACAAAGTACCGGTGTGCCGTTTCGGTGCGCTGGCTGCTGAAAGGTGGCGGCTGGGGGCGGTATTTAGCAGCGGCGCGGTCTGCAGGCGGCTGCGAGCACAATACCTAGTCGCCAGGGATGGGGAGGAGAAGGAAGCGCAGCAAAGCGCGGCCGGGCCACCTGCAGCCCGTAATGACCGGCTACTGGCTACTGCTGGGTCTCCCCACCTCCCGTACGTTGCGCGCCCTCTCTCCTGCACTCTCTTGAGCAGCCTTATTGATTTCCTGGTTTTTACAAGTACTAGCCTTGCGGCTCCACCTTCGCAATAAGAATTAACGGGGTGAGGGGTGCTGGAATATGGAATCACCGCGAGAAATGCGTGCTTGAACATAAATGCAGATGCTAACCAAGCCTGCAGGACAGTTCGTATTTGACTACGAACGGCACCCGTGCAACAGGCGCGCTCACACGGACACACCTAAACACGCAGTTTAAGATCAGCCACGCAGATGAGCGCGCAAGAATGTCGGCGTGAATGCAGTGTCGGTAAGAACGCAGGTGTGCGGTAAAGCCGCCTGGCAGATGCGCCACGTACCTCTGCCCGCCAGCGCATTTAGGCGCACACGACAGGTCTGTGGCTTCACGCATAATCGTGTGCGCGCCCTCGCAGATTTTTCTTGTCAGTTGCCTACAGTACGCGTGTACTCTTTCGTAGATTCTTATCAGTAACCTACAGTACGCGAATTTATAAATTATATTGTACAAAGAGCCAACAGTGCTTGTGGAAATATAAAATTTATTTTCCGTTCTACAATGTTACATTTCTGGAAATGGAAAGCTTAAAGTCCAATTGGAAAAATAAATGTACTTGGTAAATGTGATCAACGTTCAAACTAGTGGCCTTCAGCATCAATACATTTCTGAGTACGAGTCACCACTGATTCCGTACATCGTACAAAAGTGTCCAATGAGATTTCTGCGCACACCGCCTGAATCTCATTCCAAAGTGTGTCCAGGTTACGTGGTTTACGTTTGTACACCTTATCTTTTACTGTGCCCCATAAGAAGAAATCTAGCGGCGTGAGGTCTGGAGAGAGTGCAGGAAACTCGATTGGTCCTCTGTGTCATATCCACTGGCCTTGCACATTGTGATTCAGGTATGCTCTTACGCCCCTGTGATAATGCGGCGGGGCGCCATCTTGTTGGAAATAAAACTCATCATTTCCAAATAATGCACGAATGGCAGGGAATGTGGAGTCAGCAAGCATTGTTAGGTACGTTTCTCCAGTAACAGTACCTTCAAAGCGGAAAGGCCCAATGAGTCCCCTTGCAGACAAACCACACCACACTATTACACCAGGCAAATTCACAGCCTTTTCAACTGTAATGTGAGGATTATCTTCAGCCCATTACACACAATTGTGGCTATTGACAGTTCCATTGAGTTTGAATTGGGCTTCATCCGACCAAATTATGCTACCCATAAATCCCGGTTCACGTCTCACCATCTCCTGAACCCATTCACAAAATTCTAACCTTCGATCTGGACCAGCCTTGGAATGTACACACGAAACTTGCCTTTCTTCAGAATGAGTAGCACACTACTAGCACTTACATTACTCTCACGTGCCGCTTGCCTTGAAGATTTTTGAGGCGAACGCTGAAACAGTTCCAAGACCGCAGTTGTGGAATCATCACTTGTAGCTGTACGAGGTCTCCCTGATCGACCTTTATGCACATCACACACTGTTCCATGAATTTCGAATTTGTCTCGTAGACGTGTAATTGTTAACTTTGAAGGTGGTTCTGTACCATACTGACTTCTCAACTGTCTTCGAACCGCAGCTACATTCTCAAACTTCCAGTACCATTTAATTATCTGCTTCCGCGCTTCAAAGCTCAAACGCACGTCCGCCATGTTGTAGTTACTTCCTTGCCACTGCTGCCACCTGTTGAAGAAACATAACATTACTTTCTCACAGATATTTGACCTTGTAGAACGGGAAATAAATTGTCTATAACAGTTCAAAGTGTGTATACATTTTTTTGACGCGCCCTATATGTATATAAAACTGAAGCTTAAGATAAATTGACTGCGTTTTACAAACCAGGTTTTCCTCGAAGCGAACCGTGATTTCGTTGGTAAAAAAAAGCATCCTGGTACAACGCCTTGCTTTAATTCACTGTGCATCAATAGCGGTCGAGGCTTTCTGAAAACGTTGACTACACATACCGAATTGAATGACAATAATATGTCTAAAGCCAGGCTGTTGCCAGCTCCGGTCGCTTCAACAACTTTTTCTCCTTCTCCATCTCCAGGGTCACGACCTATATCCATTAACACATTTTACGACCAATGCCGTACTGCAGAGTAGTAACGGTAGCGAGTCTTTTCACTCGTTTTAAGTGACATCACTAAAAAAAATTATTTGTATGTCTGTGCGAACTTTCGTCCATGTAATTTTCGACAATTTCTTAAAATGGAAAGCATTAATACAATAACTAATACTTTTATCGTTTACCTTCAGGGCCTTTGACCATAGTACATCAGTAGTACATCAAAAAGTAACTGGTGTGACTTGGGGAGTTCTATTATACAGCGACGTTGTGGAAATGGCTGTCGCAAATATAACTTTCGAGAAGTGACATGTTGCTAAAAATCTGAGAGCAATTGTAACACACATCCTTGGAAAAAAGCCCTTCGTCATAAGTTCTGTCATGGCAGATGATTTTGTCCTTGTCGATGTCCGGCGGTATATGAGTTCTAAATGGTTTCGATAATGGGTAATTATCTTGTAGCTCTTTAATCGAAGAAATACAGTGTGACAATTATTGAACTATATGAAATAAAATCGTCATAACTTCTGAATGGTTTGTGTGAGGACGTTCAAAATGCACGGTTGGCCGCGGGCCGTGACGGGAATTAGTATGCACATGTTGGTATGGTTAAGCGATGAAGCGCACTTCCATTTGGACAGGTTCTTCAGTAAGCAAAACTGGGTCATTTGGGGGACCGAGAATCCTCATTTCGCGATCGAGAAGTCTCTTCATCCTCAACGGGTGACTATGTGATGTGCGAGTGATACCAGCCTTACATATCATGTGAAACGTTTCAAGTTTCTTGTTTGAAGTCTTCAAAAATAACAGAATATTTGTGTAAAACACACGAATTAATTTGATTTATTTCTCTCTTCCAGGTGAGTTCATGGCGCCTTTTTACGAAGTTACTGGGTGAGTTTCCGTAATTGTTCACTGACTTTGCAGTTATGATAGTTCTTCCTGTTTTTACGTGCCTGTGATATTAACTTTGTCAGTTGTTAAATTAAAAGCCTGGACTGCCTGCCACATTATCAAAGTTAGTTAAACTCGAGACATACTGAGTGACAGTTACTGAACTATATGAAAGAAAAATCGTCATAACTTCTCAACGGTTTGCGTTAGGACGTTCAAACTGAACGGTTGTCGGCGGGGAATGTTGGAAATTAGTATGCGCTTGTTGGTTTGGTTTAGCCACGAAGCCCACTTTCATTTGAATGGGATCATCGATAAGCAAAATTGGTGCATTTGGGGGACTGAGAATCAGCGTTTCGCGATCGAGAAGTCTCTTCACCCTCAGTGTGGTGTGCAGTGTCCAGTCACGGACTAATCGGTGCTATATTCCTTGATGGCACGGTGACTCCCGAAAGATTCGTAAGGGTTTTGGAAGATTATTTCATCCCCATTATCCAAAGTGACCCGGGTTTCTACAAGATGTGGTTCATGCAAGACGGAACTCGACCCCATCGAAGCAGGAGAGTGTTTGATGTCCTGGAGGATCACTTTGGGGGACGACATTCTGGCTCTGGCGTACCCAGAGACCCCTGGCATGACCCTCGATTGGCCGCCATTTTCTCCGGATCTGAACACATGCGACTCCTTTTTGTCGGGCTGTATTAAAGACAAGATGCACAGCAATAGCCCCCAAACCAAGTGATAGCGCTGCATTAGTCAAATCGAATAAATATTATATAACACGAACCTACCCATGGTTGATCCTTTCCTTGGTATCTGGCTGGTCGTCTGGTTACTTCATCGCTAACAACATGAGTGTGGACGATAAAGTGCGACTTAGGTTCGTCTGCGGTGAAAGATATTTCTTTTAAATCCTGGCTATGAAATTCCAAAAATATTTCGCGCGATGGTGAGGTCACAGGACGAAAAATTACCGCTCCTATGCCCACGTTCTTGTATCGTCGTCATTGTTTGCGACGTGACGATCGGGTACTGTTCTGATTCGGAAGGGATGTATTGAATGAAAAATATTGTATGCTATGTAAGCGGTTTGTGGAACAGTTAGTACACCTGACCATGATCTATTATAATGTCCGATTTATAAGTGCATGGTGTTAGAAGGGGCTTCAGGGCACTCATGTCTACGAGGCATTGTGTAACGAATGGAAACTGGCTACTTAAATGCTGCAGCTGAACATTTTCTCGCGGACGCCCAGAAGAGACGATTCTGACTTACTAAAGTTGTTACTTTTTTATCATTAGGACTAAAAATTTTTATTACCATATGATTATTGATTGTTTAAGTGAGCGGGGTTAGTTTAAAGTAGTAAATTTGTAACAGTTAAGTAAGTGGCATAGATTTCTTAAGAAAGAAATTGCAGATGAGATTGGTTGTTCACCGGTGGGGAAAAATATCGCGGCAATACAGTGGGTACTTCAAAAGTAAAAACTATTATTTGTAACTTGTTTCAGTGATTGGGGTGTAAAAGCATACGGTCCATATTAATTTCCTCGGTGAGCGACCGTGAATAAGTAAGGATAAGTAACTAAATTAATCAATGTATCCTTGACAAATAGTAACTTTTGTGTGGTTTTCCCAACGGTTACAAAAAAAGATGTTGTCGTGAACATGATCCTGGGTGCAAAAGTAAAAGTGATTCTACCAAATATAATTTCTCCAGTTGCTTTACGTGACATGGAGGGGCATACTCGTAGTTATAGGAGCAGTGTGCGGCAGTTTTGGTGGATCTGCTGGAGTAGGAAAAACCAGAGCACGTAGGGGGCTGCATCTGCTGTTTTGAGGCGGCACGAGCTGTTACTTCGGTGCTAGTCTACAAAGATTTCTGTACTGCTTTTCCGTTTACGACTTCTCCGTTTAGTTGCGTGCTAGCTTTGTATTCCGAAGGTCAGCGCTTCAATTGCCGCCGATTTTTATGATTTTTGTCTCTCACGTTTCGTAACTTTCACTTGTGACAGAAATGTGCATGAAAAGTTCAAAATGTATTGTTCTGAATGTTGCAGTGATCTGTTAACGGGAACTACAACCGCATATATCGGAGCAGTAACACAGCCTCACCTGTCGCCTTGTGTAAATTCCCTCAAATATTGCCAGAGAAGGCCGGTGTTGTGTGTCCAGCAAGCGTACGCGCAGCGTCCTATGCCGCGGCGCCTGCCGGCTGACTGGCGGTTGCTGACAAAACAAGGCGCCGAGTTATTAGAGGCCGACCGTAGCGCGCCCGTGACGCAGCCGTCTCTCCTCCTGCCATCTGCGGGGCTCTCGTCCTACTCTGCTGGACCACTCGGTGAGAAGCTAAGCTAGGCACCGAGTGACGCGTTGCTGCAGTATTTCTGGCAATGACACGAGCGTTTTTATTAAAGCTCCTCGCGTACTTCGGGCACTCTGCGAGCCCGTCCCTCAGATAGCATCTGAGATACGTAAGCCAAGAGGTGACACAGAAAAATAGTATTTGCCGCATAAAATTAAACTGTCTGTTGCGCGGTCGTTGTAAGTGCTGTCGTGGGAGAACGCTTGCTGCAGTCGTTAATGGTCCGGATGATACGCAGCGCACGCAAAAGCGTCAAGTAGTTCCCACACTGTCGCAGTTAAGTCATTTTATTGACTTACCCAGATCCGACTCCATAAAAATTGCTTAATCAAGGATCTCCAGATCACTTTGACTCGCTAGCTTCTTGCACTTTGGATTGATTTCAGTCCTGTCGCTATTCGGTTGCATAAGAAAAACCAACCGCTCTGACCGCTGTACCAGAAGCTAAGTCGATTATCGTCTCAACTTGGCTACCCACTGGTTTCAGTTAGTCAATCTTAAACTCCCAGGAGAAAAAGTCTCAGGTTAATAGGTGAAAAGACGAGACTCCACAGTCACTCGAATGTCAACAGTTTCTACAAGAACATTGTTCACTCTGTTTAACAACACCTTACAGGTTCGTTCCCTTAATCAAAACCTTGTTTCCATTGGCAAGAGCTTCACAGCGAAACTCGTGGATGCCACTTCGCGGTCTACGGCGCTGCAGTCATGGACTGTGCGGCTGGTCCCGGCGGAGGTTCGAGTCCTCCCTCGGGCATGGGTATGTGTGTTTGTCCTTATGACAATTTAGGTTAAGTAGTGTCTAAGCTTAGAGACTGATGACCTTAGCAGTTAAGTACCATAAGATTTAACACACATTTGAACACATTTTTTGCCACTTCGCATTGCCACTACGCACATGAGAGCTACTTGGTCAGCCCCTCTGGACCGCGACTGTAGCTTCTGGGAGAGGACTGAAGATACGCATCCCACGAAGTCAAAACGCTCTTGATAGATAAAAACGTGTTTTACTCGAAAAAAAAATCCTTCTACCTTCTTAGAGGAAGGGGTCGGGTAGGGGCAGTAACAGTATAAAACATAAAAATAAAATTTTAGAACAAAAAAGGAGTAACTTTTTTTCAAATTCAGTAAAAGTTTATTCTATTGGATGAAATTCCGTCTGAAACAGTGGTAACAATGATACAGATGGTGTTACAACGGAGATGAGGGAGCTGTTTGTGGTCGCAGATTGGTGAAGTAAGTGTGGTGAAAAGGGAGCTGGGAAGGGAAGCTGAAGGAATTGAGAACGATATGATCGGCTAGATCACTGTGACTAATTGGAGTCGAAATTCGGGTGCTCGTTATGCGCGATAGTTACGTTCTGCGGATCGCCGCGCATATACCGAATTCGCTTAAATCGAACTTCAATGTATATGTAAAATATGGGGTAACGGTCTCGTTTACTCACACATTACGTTTAAAATAGTAGTGTTTCTTAGTATTTTTACCAAAAAACTATCATTTTAGCGAAACTAATTTTAATGCTGTTTTTATACACTTATAAATTTAGCACCGAAATATACAATAATTCAGCGAAGCTGTTATTCCATCTCCAACTCTTTAGTGACGTAGGATTCTGATAGTGGTAGATAATAAGGGGTTTTAATTTTGCAGTTCGCTGCAGCGTTTCCTCGGAAAAGAATGTTGCATCGGTCCTGGGCAGCCTTAAATCCAGGTGATTTTTTCTTGAATAGAGATGACGTACGGCTAGGCATTCGTTTCTGAAATAGCCCACTTCATCAAAGTAGAAAACCTGCCTCGCAGCATAGTTTTTCTGCCACAATTCCTTTAAACCTCTGTTTAAATTTCTCAGCTCCAACTTAGTATGCCGCTGTTGCCTCTCCTGTCATTTTAATTTTCTGGAAGCCAAAACGCTGCTCGAAGCAGTCAAACCAGCATGAGCTCGCCGCGAAATGTGCTGTATCGCCCTTTGGTTAAATCTGCACACATGCTCTTGGCTTTAGCTTGAATAGCTGCTCCGGAGAGAGGCATGGGCTGTTGGTTGTGGTGCTCAATCCAATGGCTTAGCATTTTTTTCCTTTCTTTCCATCGCCTCCGTCCGAGATTTGGTCACTAAACATGCTTGAGTCAGTGGAGCAGTGAACAGTTTCTCGAAATCATTCCGAACTGTCACGAACAGTTCTCTCAGTGGCTTCACTAACTTGCAGAGCACGCTGAATGTCAACAATACGCTTTTCTTTCCCTTAGCGATCTGAATTTCTCAGTTTGTTTCTAATGAATACGAACTTGTTGCACACTTCCTGTGAAGTGAAACGTCACAGCTCTTTTGACCTCAGCTGACGATTCGCTTCTCGACAAACACGACACAAGATGCTAACGCATTACTGCTATCGCGTACTGTTAACAGATATCACTGTACTTAAAATTAAAATTGCATATAGGCAAAAATGCAGATAAAAATCTACGTTTAATGTGGTATACCTGTATCCGATCCGATGACTGCTTGTCGGCGCAGCAATCGGAATGAAGGACCCTGTTATTCCCATGGTACAGAGCAGAGGTCGGCAACATTTTTAGAACCCACGGGAAACATTGCCAAAGTTATGGTCCGTAGATTAAAAATTAGTTAAAATCAAACATGTAGTGAAGAAGCATACCGAGTGTTTCAAAATACAATTTCTTTTGAGGAAAGTAAGTTCAAGTACAGTATACATACATACATACATACACTGATGAACCAGAACATTATGACCACCTACCTAATGGCCTATGTCCACCTTTGACACGGATAACAGCAGCAACGCGTCGTGGCATGGAAGCAATGAGACCTTGGCAGGTCGCTAGAGGGAGTAGGTGCCACAGTTCAACACGCAAGTCCCGTAAATTCCGGGGAGGGGGCCGATAAGCTCTGACGCCACGTTCAGTCACATCGCGGATGTGTTCGATCGGGTTTAGATCTGGCGAATTGGGGGACCAGCACAAATTGGAACTCGCCATTATTTTCCTCCATTCCATCACACTCCTGGCCTTGTCAAATGGCGCATTATCTTGTTTAAAAATTCCCCTGCCGTCTGGAAACATGACCATTGTGAAGGGTTTTACGCGGTCTGCAACTAGTGTACGATATTTCTTGGCCGCCAAGGTGCCTTGCACGAGGCTGCACTGAACCCATGGATGCACACATGAATGTTTCAAAGCATAATGGAGCCTCCGCCAACTTATCTCCTCTTGTCGAGGAGCCATTCCCTTGGAAGACGACGATTGCCCCCTCCTCCTCCCCAATCGGCATGATGATGGAGGTATCGGGATTAATCAGACCATGCAACGCTGTGCCACTGCGCCCAAGTCCAGTGCCGTTGGTCACGTTTCCATTTCAGTCGTAGTTGCCGATGTCGTGGTGTTAACATTGGCACTTGCGGGGATCGTCGGATGCGGAGGCCCACCGTCAGGAGTGTTCAGTGCACTGTGCGTTCAGACATGCTTGTACTCTGCCCAGAAGTAAACTCGGATGTTAGTTCTGCCACAGTTCGCCGCCTGTCCTGCTTTACGATGCTGCCCAGCCTACGGCGTCCGACATGTGTCGTGGCCTCGCAACCCCACGACGTCTGGACGTGGTTTCACCTTGGTTTCGCCACGTGTTGAAGACACTCACCACAGCAGTCCCCGAACATCCGACTAGTCGTGCAGTTTCGGAAATGGTCGTGCCGAGCCTCAGGGTCATCACAATCTGCCGTCGGTTAAACTGAGATAGGTAGCGCGCATTCCCCATTCTACACACGGAAAGCACACTCACTGATACTACATGCACCGTGCCCGTGTCTGACTAGCAGTCATTCCTCGTTAGATGGCGCTGCTGTAGCCTGGACGGGTTTATATCGATAGTATGTTGTTGGTCATTATATTCTGACTGTTCAGTATATGTCAGACGTAGTCACTGTTCATTGTAACTTTCAGATATAATGAAAATAGTGACGATTAAAACTAACTAGAATTTTCTACAGCTGCAGGGCAGTTGGAAAGACACCGTGGGTAGACACTGCTACCAAAATAATAGGCAATTCTTTAGGTGTCTTTATGGAGAACCACGTATACTGCATGACAAACGTCAAATTCTGAGCGGGGCTAACTTCTATAGTCGTGTCGTTGTGCTCGTGTTGGTGGACGTAATGTAAACATATCTTCACTGTGAACAACGCTGACCTTGTTGGAATTAGCGATTCTTGGTCCGACCTGTTGTTTTGAAATGTAGTTCATATACGAAAAATACTCAAAATGCCATTAGTTTTGTTTTGTGTATTATGACCACATCACTGCTTGTTGCACGAAGTCATTTTTGCGGCATGGTGGCCACTAGAATTGTGCGCACGTGAAAAAGTGGGGGATTGGGCGATGCGCTGTAGCAAGGGGCAGCACAACATGACACCACAGTCATAGCGTCACTTTGTTGCGTCTGTAGTTGGTGACGTTAGTTGGTAACAGTAATGTTCATTGTAGTTGGCATAAAGAAGACGTGTTAAGTATTGCGTTAACAAACTGCAACGATAGTTTTCCGAGAATATAAATTCTTTTAGGGAGCGTCGTCTCTCTCTGAACAGAACTCATCACGCAGCCCAGCCGTATTCTAGCTTGCACAGCATACGTTGTCGAGGGCCTACTCATTGGATGTCAGGGGAGGGCGACTGTCGCCCTCTAAAGACTTCGAAATCTGAACTACTCGTATCCTTCCCGGCACAACAGCCAGACGTTAGTTTGAAAAAGACGGAACACTTAATGGATATCGAATACTAGCAGGTATTCCCTAGAGCCATTTGTGGTCAAATGTCTCAAAATTACACTGTCGGAAAAGAAATTAGTGCGCCGTTTTAGAGGTCATCAGTTCACTCAAGATTTATTGTTGCAGCAGTGCATATGGAATGCATGAAAATATATTTACAAATCAGTAATAGAAGCGGTTCTGAGGTACTAGATATCAACCCATGCTGAAACGCCCATATTAGTATGCGGTGTAAGTCTCCACGGGAGGCAATGCAGGCGCTGACTGTGGCATCCAGTCGATCGTACAGATGACAAATACTGTTCTGGGATACATTATGACACGTCTGCTCGACCTGTTCATGTAGTTCTGTAAGAGTTGTTGGTTGACGAGTCTCTTCTCGTCCCATCATATCTCCAGTTGAGCACGTGTGGGATAAGTCCGGAGATGGTGCTGGCCAGGGAAGTTGTTGCACGTCTTGTAGAACACGTTGAGTTTCAAGGGCAGTATGTGGACGAGCATTATCCTGTTGTAACAACACACCACCTTCCTGTTGCAAGCACGTTAAAAGAGCTGGTCTAACAACATTCTGCACGTACCGAGCGCTGGTTAGCGTACTCTTCATAAACACCAAAGGTGAACGAGAGCTTTAGCTTATCGCACCCCACACCATAAGGCATGGGACGGGACCAACGTGTCTTGGACGAATACAGTCTACGAGACAGCGCACACCAAGCCTACGTCGTACGCACAAACGACCTTCACTTGTGTGCAGGCACAATCTGCTTTCTTTGATGAAGACCGTCTCATGTTCCAAATGATCGGCTGATGGCACCAGTCGATTCTTCCACGTCGATGACGCGCCGTGTGTGGAAGACGGGCTAGAGATTTGCGTGTCTGCAGTCCCACTGATAACATAGTTTGTGTTGACACGTCTGGGTTCACAAGCCCTCTTATCTGTGCTGTGGTAGGTGTACGATCAGTCACTGCCGTCCTTACAATGTGACGATCCATCCGCAATCTGGACTACGGATGTGAAAATGTTCACGTGACCACTGATACCATCATCGTGGCACAACTGACACGGCTCGTCCAACTAGTGTGACAGTTCTCCGACAGAAGCATCCCGCCACTGAGGAAGCCACAATTTGCTCCTATTGAAACTCGCTCAGTTGGCTGTAGGAAACACGATGCGTCTCCGTGACGTGGCTGCATGCTTGCTTCCCACGTTTGCACCACACTGAGCCTCGTGGCTGTGAGCGTTCCCTATGAAGGGGTAGACATACATGGCGCTCTGCTAACTATGCCATTATGCTATCTGTTGGTGAGAGCTGTTGAAACGAGTATACTACCTCTCAGGTGGCATATGGCGTCGTCGGATTCCAGGTGTGCTAATACTTTTTTTTTTTTCCAGCAGTCCATTTCGTCACTCACTACGAAATTAACATGAGTTGCCCCTTGCCCACTGCTACTCTGCGTACTCTGTTGCCAGAGGTATAGGATGTGGACGGGGAGATCAGTGGAAGGTTGTGGGTGTAGTCACAGCAGCTTAAGCGATCAAAGGTTGGAAAGTATGCCGAACACAGGGCGGTTTTGTTCTTTTTGTTTACGAGAAGCATAGGATTTTCATAGACAGTTTTGTAATCATAGAAAATGGAGATAATGTAATATCTCGTATGCTTTCCACTTTCCATCGTGGTTAGAAATTATGTGGTAATTTTTTAATAAAATGTTAACGGAGTAATTCGATGAATAACCTCGATCTGATGTAAAGCAAAATGACAGATGAAGAATCAAATATACAGGGTGACACAGAATAACGGGAATGTTTGAAATGAGTAGTGGCAGCTATGGGAGGTGGCAGCACTGCAGCTTCGTGACAGCGAGTAAACAGTCCGCCGTTTCAGTAATCATGGACCAGTGGAACGGACAACAGCGTGCGTTATTCATAAAAATGTTTTATAAAAACGATGACAGTTTGGTAGCGGCGCAGAGGGAGTTTCGACGTTTTTATAATTTAGTACGTCATGACGCCGTTCCGTCGAAACGTGCGATAAAATGTTGGGTTAATAACTTTGAAGAGACCGGACCTGCCCTCAAGAAGAAACCAACAGGACGACAAAGAAATGTCTTCTCCAGCAAACATTGATATTGTACTCTTGTCTATCTTACGGAGCCCATGGCGTTCAATTCGTAAGCAAGCACCAGTGCTCGGAATGTCCCGCGAGAGTGTGCGCAGAATTCTTCATCTCGATTTAAAATTTCATCCGTGCAAACTACAGATGGTGCAACAATTGAATGACAAATATTACCGATTACGATTAGGATTCTGTCAACAAATGATAACAAAAATAAGCAATGACGATGAATTACTAAACAAGTTGTGGATGTCAGATGAGGCACATTTTCATCTCATACGTTTACGTGAATAAACAGAACTACCGTAACTGGGCACACACAAATCCTAATGTCATTCATGAGCGCCCTTTACAAGCCAGTAAAGTGACAGTATGGTGTGGTGTTTCATCACATGGGATTATCGGACCGTATTTTTTCGCAAATGTACGGGGAAACACAATAACTGTCAATGCCGATCGTTACGTGAAGATGTTACGAACCTGCATTGAACAACTTTCCAAACGTTCAAGAAGCCTAGTTTCATAAGGACGGAGCGACATCACACACTGGACGCCAATCAATGGCATATGTGCGAGAATTGTTTGGCAACCGTGGGATCTCACGATTCCCTGCCCCCCTAGATTGCCAGATTTTCCGTTCGTGATTTTTTTTCTTGTGGAGCTACATCAAGAGCAAAGTCTACACGACTCGACCAAGAACCCTGGATGAGACAAAACAGAGAATTCGGAATGCAATTCACAGTATCCCAGCTGAGATGTTGCAGCGTTCAACGAGGATTCTCAACAGCAGATTTCACGAATGTAGTCGTACACGAGGACTCCATCTGAAGGACGTAATTTAAAAAAAAATGATAAATACCATAAATGTTTCGAAAATGGCAAAGTTGTAGGTTTCAATTACCATAAATGCAATTTCTTTCCTTCATCACTACTAGTTTTATTGGATTTTGGAAATGTTCCCGTTTTTCTATGTCACCCTGTACATACCTGCCTACTCGGTTTTCGCTTCCGTGTAGGAAGACTTTGTGTCCAATATTTTTTTAGAAAGAGTACCATCCCGCCGTTAGAGAGAAGCACGCGCAAATTGTTTATAGCAGCATACTTAATGTATATTAATTACAGTGGATTGTTTTGAAGTGTTGAAAGATTAGACAACGTATACTCAAACGTTATTCTGCGACTCTCGGAAAAAGAATGAAGAAAAAATTTATATAACAAAATATTTGTTATTTTACAGGCGATACTAACCTCGTTTAAAGCTGTTCCCAGGTCCTGTCTCAACTCAACAGTCCAAATTATTTTTTGCGAGATATGCTCAACATTTAATTTGACTTTCCTGAGACACAGAGAACGTAAACTAGAAAAGCAGCTGTGTATCTGGTGAATGATATGTTTGGAGGAGAGAAGGCTGCGTAGAAAAACGAGGCGGAACGCATGGTGTTTCAGGATCAGTTAGGAGTATTAATGCGGAGAGATGTAAGGAGACGTGGGGTAGGCGAGAGGAGAAGGAGCAGACGCAATCGCGGCAGGCAGTGAGGGGGCGTGCGTTAGGCGTGGCTTGCCGTGGGTCGATGCGTGCCTCGTGGTTGGCAGGGCAGTCGTGACGCGCGTCGCACGCAACACGGGGGCCGCAGGCAAATGCCACGCCACACCGCGACCACGAGAGGCCGGGCTGTCGGGGAAGCCGCGTTTTCCTCGGAGCAGGAATTTGTGCGCCGCACGTTTTGCGTCGGCAGGGACGCAAAACCTAAGTACGTTGCACATTTGCGCCTTCCACAAAATGAAGCCCCGTGTGCGTTAACTACTCAGTGTACACGTTCTGTCTGGGAAGAGTGTTGAAAGTGGAGTTACTGTAACCAAAGTTGTAATATACTGTGTTATACACGAACACCTCTGAATGGTTGCTTTGCAAGTGGAAGGACCGAGCAGTGTGGAAACTGAACATCAATCGTTAACACGCAATTTATTATACTCCAGTGCTGCGCTAAATAGATAACAAAGCTCCAGGTTTGGCAAAACAATTAGAATGGCCAGCTGTTTCAAAAAAAGAGTCTCGACGCGCCTCAGAACCACACAGGTCAGGTAACACAAGCACCGGGCACCTCTAAAACACACATGTAAATATATATTAAGATACTTACATCAAAGGTAAAAACGCGGTCCATCTCCCTGTTAGTAAAGTAAAAGAAGAAATCCGCATTATTACAGTGATGACATGTATTGAAATCAAAGTCCGTCCTTAAAATAGCACTAGTCAATAGAGTTGAAGTAACTGACAAGGTAAGGTACCAACCCTACTGTTAAGTGAATGAACACTAAGACTCCAGTAACGTCCGGGATGGTTTACAATTGAGCAACTACTTCTTAATGCGTGCATTTTTAACTTCTTGCGGCGTAGTGAATAATCCATTAAATGTCGGGTATGCAGCCGTGCAAATACTACTTGTTCAACTGATATTTCGACCGCGTATATTCCGATCATCCTCAGAGTGGGGCGTAAAATTGATGACAAGGTGCCAAGAGCGGACTTATATGCCGTAGCGCGGCGGTACTGCGCACACAGGTCACAGATGCTTGTCGGCGGCGAAGAGGTACACTTACACATCACCTGTGATGAAAGCGTTAGATTCACTTATCGATATATATCCGGCGGCGGTAACACCTAGGCCCCCACTGGGGGCCGAACCGCACAATAAACCTGGGTTCGGTGTGAGGCGGCGTTGGGGTGAGTGAACTGCTGTAGCCTGTTGTGGGGTTGTGAACCGCTGAGGGCTACGGTGGGGACGAAGCCTCTCCGTCGTTTCTGGGTCCCCAGTTCCATACAGTACAATACAACCATTAGACTCGTCCAGAACCAGTTGGCCCGTTGCCTGAGGGCACTGTGTATTTCATTCTATCGAAAAATGCATTCACTGTTACGTCATTGGCGAAGAGACGACCCTCTGCAACGGGCGTATTACGTGGCACGAAATTCCTTCTCCTAGTAAAACCCGGCTGAAAGTATGGACAGTACAGCAAAGACTCGGAAAGTATGAGTCTTACCACATACGAAAGTGGAGTACAGTTAACAGTCAGTACTGATGTGCCGTTCACCTTAAGGACCGCTTTAATGCAGCTCTCCACACTAATCTGTCGTGTGCAAGCCTCTTCACCTCTGCGTTAATTGCTGCAACCTCCATCCACTTCACCTGCCTACTGTAACGAAGTCATGGTCCCTCTCGACAATTTTTCATTAAATCCGTACAGTACCTCATTAATTATTCGATCTATCCATCGTTTTTCTGTTCCACTACATCCCAAAACTTCCTATTCTTTCCTTGTCCGAACTGTTTACTATTGCCTACACATAATTTCTCTACAAGGCTACCCTTCACATCATCAAAGACTTCTTAGCCATCTGGATTTCTGTATATAAATTTGTGTGTGTGTGTGCGTGTGTTCGGGATCTCCTAAGCACCTGGATCGATTTCAACCAAATTTGGAACACAAACAGCAAACTTCCGTAGCACCACTATTACGGGACTTACAACCTCCTGGCTCCAATAGGAGCCGAGAAACAGGCACGGAACAGTTTTCAGCCCCGATTTGGTGGCTGGCTTGCAAAAACGACGTATAGTGTTAGAATATCATCGGCCTGGTTTAACGACCTGCATTGCATGGCAGCCGATACACTGAGGTGACAAAAGTCATGGGATACCTCCTAATATCTTATCAGACATCCCAGTGTAGTGCAGCACCTTGACGTGGCATGGACTGAACGATTCGTTGGAAGTCCGCTGCAGAAGTATTGAGCCATGCTGCCTCCATAGCCGTCCATAGTTGCAAAAGTATTTCAAGTGGAGGATGTTGTGCATGAGCTGATCTCTCGATTATGTCCCATAAATTTTCGATGGGATTCACATCGGACAATCGGTGTGGCCAAATCATTCACTCGAATTACCGATAAAATTCCTCAAACCAATCGCAAACAATTGTGGCCCAGTTACATAACATCGTTGTTTTCGAATATCAAGTCCATGAATCGCTGCAAGTGGTCTCCCAGTAGCTGAACATAACCATTTCCTGTCAGTGATCGTTTCAGTTGGACCAGAGGCCCCAGTCCATTCTATTTAAACACGGCCCGCAACATTATGGAGCTATCACCAGCTTACAGAGGGTCTTGTTGACAGCTTGAGTCCATGACTTCTTGGGATCTGCGCCACACTCGAACCCTACCGTCAGCTCTTACCAACTGAAATCGGGACTCATCTGACCTGACCACGGTTTTTCAGTCATCTAGGATCCAAACAGATATGGTCACGAACCCAGGAGAGGCGTTGCAAGCGACGTGGTACTGTTGCAAAGGCAATTGCGTCGGTCATCTGCTGTCATAACCCATTAACGCCAGATTTGCGTCACTGTCCTAAGGGATACGTTAGTCGTACGTGACACATGGATTTCTGCTGTTATTTCACACTGTTTTGCTTGTCTGCTAGCAGTGACTACTGTTGATCGGTAAATGAAGGCCATCAGTCACTGCCTTGTCCGTGGTGAGAGGTAATGCCTGATATTTGGTATTCTTGCCACATTCCTGACACTGTGGATCTTGGAATACTGAATCCCGTAACAATTTCCAAAATGGAATGTCCTTTGCATCTAACTCCAGTTACTATTTCCCATTCAAAGTCTACCAATTCGCGTCGTGCTGCCTCAATCACCAAGGAAACCTTTTTACATGAATCATTTGAGTACAAATGACGGTTCTGCCAATGCAGTGTTGTTTTATACCTCGTATACGTGATACTACTGCCATCTGTATATCGCTATCCCATGACTTTTGTCGCTTCAGTGTAGGTCAGTGGCAAGAAAACTGTCGTCAAACCCCTGATGTGTAGGCTACCTAAATGACCATTATGTTGTGGTGGCTTGCTTCAACAATCTGTTTTGCAGGACTGTATATGAATAGAGGAGGGGATGTTAAGAGAGGGGGCAGTAGGGATGAATAGGGAGTGTGTGGGGTGAGGAACAGGTGGAAGGATGGGAAGGACAAGGAGAAGGGGAAAGGAAGGCAAGGATTTGGAGAGGGATTGGATGGGCAGGACTGGGTGAAGGGAGAATGGGAGGGACAGCTAGAGATTGAGGGTGAGGAGAAGATGAACAGGAAGATGTGTATAGGAGAAAATAAATAAGGAGAGTAGGAAGGTGGAGGAGGCGGACAGGATGATGATGAGGAGGTGGACGGTAAAATGGGAGGGGGGACAGGGAGAGATGGGGCAGAACGAGGTGGACAAGGAGAGGGGAAGAAGGTGCTTGACTGAGAGGGGGAGCAGATGGACAGTAATGGAGAAGACTAGATGGACAGAGAGGCAGAAGAGAGGAAGGGCTGAGGGAGAAGAGGAGATGCAGTAGGAAGGTAGAAGGTGTTGAGGGGTTGTGAGCGGGTGAAAAAATGAGAGCGGGAGGATGAAATGGGTGAAGTGTGAGGAGGGAGGAGGAGATGAACAAATAGAGATGGGAGGATGTGGTGGACAGAGAGATGGGGACGAAGAAACGTGTGCAATAGATGTGCTGAACACACACGCAAGCAAAAGCTGCAAGGAAAAGGCGTGTGTGTGTGTGTGTGTGTGTGTGTGTGTGTGTGTGTGTGTGTGTGTGTGTGTGTGTGTGTGTGGAGAGAGAGAGAGAGAGAGAGAGAGAGAGAGAGAGAGAGAGAGGGGGGGGGGGGGCTTGATCTCCTCCCAAATGCCTGGATCAATTTCAACCAATTTTTTTCAGCCCTGACGTGTAGAGTGCTCTGCCCAGCAGGTGTGTTGTGTGGATATAGTATCAGCATCCCTTATCGACCTGCTTTGCAGGACAGGCTCCACATAAGGACCAAAAAATGGTTTTAAAGTCATTGCTTGTTGTTGTAGTAGTATCGGCGTGTTTTATCGACTTGTTTTGCAGAGGCTACCTACACAGATGGGCACAGCTGAGAGGGAGGGGGAAAGTTGCGATGAGTAGAGGGGTGGATGGACAGAGAAAGGCGGGCGGGATGGTAGATAGGGGTAGGAGGAGATGGACGGAGAGGGAGGGATGATGATGAGGAGGAGCAGCAGCAGCAGCATTAGATGGACAGAGGGCAGTGGGAGGATTGGGTGGAGAGGGTGGACAGAGTGGAGGGAGGAGTTGAAGGACGAGAAGGGAGTGGGCAGAGATGGAAAGAGAATGGGGAAGGAGAAGATGGATAGAGAGATTGGGTAAGAAAGAAATGGAAAGAGTAAGGGAGGTGGAGGTAACAGACGAAGAGAAGGAAAGGGGCAAATGTGATCAGTACCTGTGCTGCACGTTCACCATTTCAAATCTGTTTGTAACAGGAGCTACAAGTGTGGGTGTGCATGACAGCCGAGAGAAGAGCTGGGTTTTATAGTGCGCGAGAGAGAGAAATGATGTGGCCACAGAAATTGGCGAGGAGCAGGTAGTGAACTGAAAGAGAGGGGAGGAAGAGTGTAGTAAGGGTAATTTCGGCATGCTTCAAAGGGCTACGTATTCAGATGGTCATGGCTGAGCAGAGAGAGGTCGGAGATGGGTAGTGAGAGAGGAGAAAGTAGGAGCTGGGGACAGAGTGGGTAGCAGGAAGTAGAGAGAGAGAGAGAGAGAGAGAGAGAGAGAGAGAGAGAATGAAATGGGCGGATGGGAGGGCGAGAGAGGGAGGGGGGAGGGGGAGAGGTTGGTTGGCGGGAGATTGATAGGAAAGAGGAGGAGGTGGATATGGACAGAGGGAGGGAGAAGGAAGATACGGTTGGAGAGAGAGGGAGCATAGGTGATGGTCAAAGAGAGGGTCGAGGATATGGAGTGACGGGGAAGTTCAAATGGCTCTAAGCACTATGGGACTTAACATCTGTGGTCATCAGTCCCCTAGACTTAGAGCTACTTAAAACTAACTAACCTAAGGACATCTCACACATCCATGCCCGAGGCAGGATTCGAACCTGCGACCTTAGCAGCAGCGCGGTTCCGGACTGAAGCGCCTAGAACCGCTCGGCCACAGTGGCCGGCTACAGAGGGAGTGGAGAGTAGAATATGGACAGATAGAAGCGTGAGGATGAGGTGGACGAAGAGACCTGGGGGGGGGGGGGGGGGGGGGAGATGGTGGACGAGATGTATGCAATATACATAGTGATTCAGAAGTCATACCTTATGAGCTTTGAGCACTTCCTCATCTTCGCTACTGTGAAACTCATCTCCTCTATTGAATAAGTGCTCTTAGCTATTAATGTGTGCGTTTTAGAGTCCATGTTCATTAAGCTTTTTTTTTTGTTTTGTCGGTGGAGTTCTGGTTCACCTTATTTGTCCTATGGAACACGACTTGTGAATCACGCTGTGTGCGTCGAACGACTACTTAGCGCAAGCAATGCCATGGGGAAAAAGCTAGTCAGTAGTCGATATTAACAAATTTCTCTTTTTCCAGGCGCGCTTTTCCTGATGTTACATCTGCATTTTATTTCCTCTCAACTTCGTCTATCATTTGTTATTTTACTGCGCAAATAGTAAAAATTATCTACTTCTTTCACTCCCTCATTTCCTAATTTAAGTCCGTCGGCATAGAATTGTAGATTCTGTTACCCTAGTTTTACTTTTATTGATATTCATCTGATAATGTCTTTTAAGACACCATCCATTACACAATATGTAAATATAATACAAGTGTGGCGCGCCTTTTACTGTCTTAACTATTTTGGTATTTAAATCTGTGTTTTTTTCCAGAAAGGTGCCGAAGATAATGTAATTTATCAAAGAGTAACAGTGACGAAAAAATATCTGTTTGGTAATGTTAACACTTTCGCTGCGGCTGACGCTTATAAGCGTCACAACAAGCCACGAGCCAGTGCGGCTGACGCTTATAAGCGTCCGCGCTCACTGTCGGATTACGCAGTCTAGTTGCAGCTTCTAAGCTAGCATAAAAGCGTGTACACCTTTGTTTGGTCAGTTATCGAACATATATTGTTCGTAATGGAGACTAATGAACAGACACCTGGACCTCTAATGCGACAAGGAGCAGGAAATGTGTTAAATTGACAGAGGAACAGTTACTTATTGTACTAGACGACAGTGATTTTCTGTATAGTGAGGACGAGTCATACCACGGAGATTATCATTTAGAGGCTGCAGAAGAACTGCAGAGTGATGATAGCGTGGAAGCACAGCTTTCGAATCTGTTTCATGACAGTTTCAGAGTGTTACCGGCCCGCACTCGCACATTGCCGGGCCGCACTGGAGAGTTGCGCGCCTGCACCGATGCCGCAGCGAAAGTGTTAATAACATTAACATTTCCAAAATATATAAAAACAAATTTTACAAATTTCTGCCAGTTAACTTACGGCAAACACACACGCTCGCCAGGTAGGACTTGCGAACTTTTACAACATTCTCCTTTCAAGGCAACAATTTCTACCCGTAATGAAATGGCAAACTTTTGCATGGCAAGAAAACACATTAATAACCAACTACCTGTATAAAACACATAAGCACGTTGATTAAAAACCTTTAAAAGGTATTGAATTGGAAAAACACAGAATAGTTTTTGCTGACTAGAAAAAATATAAAAAAATCCACTACGGCGTACATTAACAACCTTGCTTATTACAGCCAAATACACATAAACACAAATTTACGTAAGTTACAGCTTCCAGGCGAGCAGGAATTCGTTATGCAATTGACTAGTTCTTACCACGAGGCAAAAGGAATTTTTTCCTTCTTCCTTACAGTACCTTTTATACGTCAGTCTAGTAATGCTAGTAATGGCAGGCGAGAGAATGGATCAGGTCTTAGTGCCCTGTATTTTAAACAGAACAGTCATTGGTGCCTTAGACTTTCACAGACATGGCAGAGGCTAACAGTCGAATAAACCCGAAGGTAAGCTGGGAGGGGATGGAAGCAATCCGAACCACAGATTTACTCTGACTCCCCCCCCCCTCCCCCTTTCGTCCTCAAAAGGGACAAACGGACCACCCTTTCTAATATTAACACCTTCCTGCGGGTGGGCAGACGTGAATGAATGGCGGAAAACCCCCAAAAAATACGGGTGGTACAATTAACAAGAATAAGTAAATTGAATTCAATTAAACTTCATGAAACCTGTTAATAATCAATACTCAACTTCTGTTGCCTTACGACTCCCAGGACTGAACCAACGCAGCACCTCCAAATGCTCTGCCGAGCCGCCCGCTGCCAGCCGTTTCAACGGACGAAGGCGCGCTGATTTTCAGAACCTCCTCGCCAGTCAACAGCATACGGCCGAACTGCAGATCAGGCCCCCTGCGGACCCACGCTCAGGAAGATTCGTTTCGCGACGAACAGTTAAACACCCCATACCACCCCCCCAGGGGATCCACAACTCTTTTGTGGATACGTGCGTAGCGAGCACGGGACCCCGAGCTGATGTGGCCTTCCTTCCTTTCCGGGCTGCATACCTTCCCTTTCCGCATCCTTCCCCATCCCCCATCTTCGCCCCCCCCCCTCACCTCTGGCTCTTTCCTTCCTTTTCTCCCCCTCTGGGGGAATGGTTTGTGCCTACGTCCGGAGACGGACGCTTGTAAATGTACCACATTCTTCGCCTTCCTTACTTGTAAGTCTTCGTTCTTCCTTTGTCCTTCTCTTTTCCTTACCTCTTCTCTCTACCCTTTTCTCCGCTGCGGCGTTTGAGACCTCTTTTTTCCTTTCCCTTTCTCTTTCTTCCTCCCTGTGCGTGTCTGAAGGCCGACCCACGCACTTCCATGCGTAGCCGGTGACGGGGTAACGCGTAATTCCCCGCCCCGGGTAGACAGGTAGGACACGTACGTACCCCCTGGTAACGGCCAGGCCCAGGGAGGGGTGATTATCCGAGCTGATACCTTCCGAAAGTGCCGATTGGTCCCTCCGTCCGTTTGTCGGGAGGTGTGACCTGAGGTGTGAACAATCACCTAAGGCGGGAGTGCCCTCAGAGAGGGCCCCCACAAGGGAGGAGCGCGCCATCGGAGACGCCGGTAATCATGGGGGATTCTTCCGCAATGGTTTCCTCACCTTCCACTATGTCTGCTCACAAACGTAAGTTCACTGAGTCTCAACCACAGTCAGTTCTTCCATCGTTGCCACAGTTCCTTGTTGTTTCTCGGTCTGATGAAGGTCACGACTTCTCCACGGTCAACCCTTTCATTATTCAGAAAGGTGTCGACGCAATTGCAGGTCCTGTAAAGTCTTGTTCCAGATTACGGAATGGCACCCTGTTGCTAGAAACACACAGTGCCCTCCAGGCACAAAAATTGCTGCGTACCTCACTCCTACACACTTTCCCTGTCCGGGTGGAACCGCACCGTACCTTAAATTCCTCGCGTGGAGTCGTTTATACACGCTCCCTCGATGGACTGTCTGACGAAGAAATTCAGCACTACCTGTCAGACCAGGGCGTAACGGCTGTTCATAGGGTTATGAAAAGGGTTGACACGAACATCATTCCAACCCGCACTGTCTTTTTGACATTTGACAAAGTGCAACTCCCATCGAAAGTCAAAGCAGGCTATGAGATAATTTCCGTTCGTCCTTACGTCCCAAACCCTACGCGTTGCTATCGGTGCCAGCGATTCAATCACACCAGCCAGTCCTGTTCTAATCCGGCCAAATGTGTTACGTGTGGCAGGGATGCCCATGAGGGTGCTTGTCCACCTCCATCCCCTCGCTGCATCAACTGTATGGGTGACCACGCTGCTTCCTCTAGAGATTGCCCAGTTTTTAAGGACGAAAAGCTCATCCAGGAAATAAGAGTGAAGGAAAAGGTGTCGACCTTTGCTGCTCGGAAATTATTCGCCAGTCGACAGCCCACCGTGCCTCAGACAGGCAAATACAGCACTGTCCTTGCTTCTCCTCGGCCAACAAAGGAGGCGGCCACGCAGACTTGCGACCTCACCTTTAGTGCCACGGTCGTCAGATCGGCCAGCGCAAAGATCGCCCGTTCAACTTCACCACTTTCGCCTGCCCACTCTTTGGCTCACCCTTCGTCGGGTTCTGCTAAATCTCGAGCCCAAAAGTCAGACACCAAGTCTTCGAAGAAAGAGCATACTCGTGAAGAGTTTTTACGTACGGCAACTTCACCACCATCGGTTCCTCCTTCCTCTAAACCTCATACTTCCAAGAAGGCTACAAAGAAACCCAGTTCCTCTCCTTCTCCGCCAAGGCGTGCCCCATCCACAGCGCCACCTGGCGGAAATCGCCCTCGGCCGTCTTCTGTGTCGCCGAGGCGCACTGCTGGTGGCCGGTCAACCGGCCGATCGCTGGTGGCAGGAGCTGCTCCTGACCAACCTATGGATCAGGATCTTCTACCTTCGGCTGAATGCCATTCCATGCTGTCGGTCGCAAGCTCTGAGCAGTCGTTGAGTTGACAGCACCCTTGGTCACATTCCTCCATTTTCTGTTCACCCTATGTCCATTATCCACTGGAATATCCGCGGCATTCGAGCCAATCGGGATGAATTGTCGATCCTCTTACGATCCTACTCGCCGGTCATCTTCTGTCTTCAGGAAACAAAGCTGCGTCCTAATGACCGCTTTGTTCTCCCTCATTTTCAGTCCGTCCGATATGACCTCCCCTCTGTGGAAGGCACTCCAGCCCATGGAGGACTCATGATTCTTCTCCATGATACTCTCCATTATCATCCAATCCCCTTAGACAGTTCCTTCCAAGCTGTCGCCGTCCGTCTTTCCCTTTCTGGATACACGTTCTCTCTTTGTACTGTATACATTCCATCATCCACACCGATGGCACGAGCTGATCTCCTTCATCTTCTTGGTCAGCTTCCAACCCCCTATTTGCTGGTTGGGGACTTCAATGCCCACCACCCGCTTTGGGGATCTCCACATCCTTGTCCACGTGGCTCCCTATTGCTAGACGTCTTCCACCAAGCGGATCTAGTTTGCCTCAACACTGGGGTCCCCACGTTTTTGTCTGCCTCCACGACAAATTTATCTCATTTGGACCTTGCGATCGGTACTGTTCCCCTTGCTCGGCGCTTCGAATGGTTCGCCCTTGATGATACACACTCGAGTGACCACTTTCCATGTGTCCTTAGGCTGCAGCCTCAACTGCCATATATGCGCCCGCGACGCTGGAAGTTTGCCCAAGCCGATTGGACACTTTTTTCGTCTCTAGCGACATTCGATGACCGTCGCTTTCCCAGCGTCGACGATGAGGTCACACATTTTACCGACGTTATTCTTACAGCTGCGGACCGTTCAATACCACGCACCTCCGAATTGCCCCGACGCCCCCCAGTTCCTTGGTGGACCGAGGCATGCCGTGACGCAATCCGTGAGCGGCGACGTGCTCTTCGCATTTTCCGTCACCATCCTACTTTGGCAAACTGTATCCGCTATAAGCAGCTACGAGCGCGATGCCGTCGTGTCATCCGCGATAGCAAGAAGGCAAGCTGGAAATTCTTTATTAGCTCATTTAACACCTTCACTCCCTCCTCGGAAGTTTGGAGTCGGCTTCGACGGTTCTCAGGCGCGCCTAGTTTCTCCCCGGTCTCTGGGCTCACTGTCGCGCATGATACCTTAGTGGACCCCGTCGCAATTTCTAACTCATTGGGTCAGCACTTTGCTGAGATTTCGAGCTCTTCACATTACCCGCCAGCGTTTCTCCCGAAGAAACGTGCAGCGGAAGTGCGACCTCTTGCTTTCTCCTCTCAAAATCGCGAAAGCTACAATACTGTTTTCTCCATGCGGGAACTCCAACATGCCCTCTCTTCTTCTCGCTCCTCCGCCCCTGGATCGGATGGTATCCATGTCCAAATGTTGCTGCATTTATCAACCCATAGTCTGCGTTACCTCCTTCGCCTTTATAATCGAATTTGGACCGACAGTACCTTTCCCAGACGATGGCGGGAAGCTATCGTCGTTCCCATTCCGAAACCTGGAAAGGACAAACATCTCCCCTCTAGCTATCGCCCCATTTCTCTCACGAGTAGTGTCTGTAAGATTTTGGAGCGTATGGTGAATTACCGTTTAGCTTGGTGGCTGGAATCACGCGATCTTTTAACACCTGCCCAATGCGGATTCCGAAAGCATCGTTTTGCCGTTGACCATCTTGTTGCTCTCTCCACTTATATCATGAACAATTTTCTCCGGAAACGCCAAACGGTAGCAATATTTTTTGATCTGGAGAGAGCATACGATACCTGTTGGAGGACAGGCATCCTCCGCACACTGTTCTCTTGGGGCTTTCGAGGCCGGCTGCCCCTTTTTCTTCGCGAATTTATGGCAGAGCGAACATTTAGGGTGCGGGTGAACACTACTCTCTCCCGTACTTTCTCTCAAGAAAACGGGGTACCCCAGGGCTCCGTGCTGAGTGTTGTACTGTTTGCCATCGCTATAAATCCAATTATGGATTTTCTCCTTCCTGACGTCTCGGGCTCCCTCTTTATGGACGATTTTGCGATCTACTACAGCTCTCAACGGACCAGCCTTCTTGAACGCCGTCTTCAAGGATGTCTCGATCGCCTCCACTCTTGGAGCCTCGAAACCGGCTTCCGTTTTTCTCCCAGTAAGACCGTTTGTATTAATTTTTGGCGACGTAAGGAGTTTCTTCCGCCCTCCTTACATCTAGGTCCTGTCAACCTTCCGTTTTCAGACGTCACTAAATTCTTGGGTCTTATGTTTGACAGAAAACTGTGCTGGTCCTCCCACGTTTCCTATCTTTCGGCTCGCTGTCTGCGAACGCTCAACACCCTCCGTGTCCTGAATGGTACCTCCTGGGGAGCGGACCGAGTGGTCCTTCTCCGCCTCTATCGCGCCTTAGTGCGCTCGAAATTGGACTATGGAAGCATAGTCTACTCCTCTGCTCGGCCGTCTATTCTTCGGCGTCTCGACTCTATCCACCACCGTGGATTACGTTTAGCGTCTGGAGCTTTTTACACTAGCCCTGTGGAAAGCCTTTATGCTGAGACTGCTGAACCTCCGCTGTCCAACCGGCGAGCGGTCCTTCTGAGCCGTTACGCTAGCCATCTGTCTTCCATGCCTGCTAATCCAGCCCATGACCTTTTTTTCGACGCCTCCTTTGATGTAGGGTATGCAGGCCGCTCCTCCTCCCTACTACCCCCGGGAGTCCGCTTCCGTCAACTGCTCCATTCTTTCCTTCCACTTTCCTAAAACCTTCTTGACAACTTGGGGTACAGCACCGCCTTGGCTCCGTCCCCGGATCTGTCTGCTCCGTGATCTTTGTCAATTTCCCAAGGAAGGTACACCTTCACTTGTTTATCGTCGGGCATTTGCTGCTCTATGTGCACAAATGACGGACGCCACCTTTATTTACACCGACGGCTCGAAAACATCGTTGGGTGTAGGGAGTGCCTATATTGTTGGCGACGCCCCAAATCACTTTCGGCTTCCCGACCAGTGTTCGGTTTATACTGCGGAGCTTTTCGCTGTTCTCCAGGCTGTCCACTACATCCGCCGCCATCAGTGTATACAGTACGTAATCTGCTCGGATTCTCTCAGCTCTCTCCTCAGTCTCCAAGCTCTTTATCCTGTGCACCCTCTGGTCCACCGGATTCAGGACTGTCTGCGCTCGCTCCACCTGGGGGGCGTCTCGGTGGCGTTCCTCTGGCTCCCGGGACACGCTGGTATCTGTGGGAATGAGGCGGCCGATATAGCGGCCAAGGCTGCAGTCTCTCTTCCTCGGCCAGCTATTCAGTCGCTTCCCTTCACCGATCTACAGAGCGGTTTATGTCGCAAAGTTGCTCACTTATGGCTTGAACATTGGTCAACACTTCCCCGAAATAAATTGCGGGAAGTGAAAGCCCTTCCTTGCGCTTGGACCTCTTCCTCCCGAACGCGTCGTCGGGAGGAGGTGATTTTAGCTAGACTCCGGATAGGGCACTGTCTTTTTAGCCATCGACATCTTTTAAGCGGCGATCCTCCCCCACTCTGTCCCCACTGCTCTCAGCTGTGGACGGTAAGACACCTTTTAATTGAATGCCCCTATTTTAATCCGTTACGCTCCCGTCTCCAGCTATCGCCTGATCTATCGTCGATTTTAGCAGATGACACGCGCTCAGCCGACCGCATTCTCCAGTTTATTAGTGACAGTGAAATGACGTCAGTCATTTGAAGTTTTATCGGGGACCATCAACCCCTCTCTGTAGTGGACTTTTAAGCCTTGTTTCTGCTTTTAGTGTCTCCAATTATTTAAGTTTCGTTCCCATTTTTGCTGTTTTCCATTTTCAGTTTTTATTATTTCCTCAGTCACGGACCGGGCGCTAATGACCATAGCAGTTTTGCGCCCTAAAACCACAAAAAAAAAAAAAAAAACCATACCACGGAGCCGCTGCTCGCGTCGCTTACGCTGATCCCGCGGTCTGTGTGCTGTCCCTGTAGCACCGGCAGAGAAGTCACTCCTTGATGCCCCGACTGCCAACTCTCTCCGAGAGTCCATACAGCCACTTCTTAAACCCACGCGAACAGCTCACTTTTCCCCCTTCCCGCTAGAGAGAGACACCGAAGCCTTCAACTGCGACAAAGGCGCCACCGCCAGAAAACGGAGGGCAACTGCTACACGCTACGCGCTGCGGCGCGCTTTTCATAGCTAACTTTACTACGGCTCAGTCCTGATTCAAATACCAAGGTTCTTCGCAGCGTCTCATGAAGTGAGGGCAAAATATGGTTCAAATGGCTCTGAGCACTATGGGAGTTAACTTCTGAGGTCATCAGTCCCATAGAACATAGAACTACTGAAGCCTAACTAACCTAAGGACATCACACACATCCATGCCCGAGGCAGGATTCGTACCCGCGACCATGGCTGTCGTGCGGTTCCCGACTGTAGCGCCTAGAACCGCTTTGCCACTCTGGCCGACGAGTGAGGGCATGTAACAGTGTTGATGCTGATCCTTCCATCGGGTGGCGAGTTTAAGCTTGGCAGCCCCTTGGTTATATGCAGGCACAGGTTTCACCATCTCCCTTCTATGATCGTGGTCATCATCATGCAACACAAACATTATTCAACACTCCACACAGACAATACGTACATGTTAAATTACAAATATTTTAATGGAGCATATTGTAAATAAATATAGAAAAAATCAGCATTTTTTTTTTCAATCAAAATTGGCCGAGAGAAAATTATTGCCTTAGGTTGAATTACTTCTGTTTCATCGACCACCACCACCACCACTATTGATGATGTTACCTCCTCCCTATCGACACTGATCCATAACACAAATAAGTAATACTTTCGAATAAACACATCCTAGCCAACCGTACGATACCATTATATCGTCGACGTGCCATAACGCACCAGAGGAACCAATCAGTGGCCATTGTAATCAAGAGACAGTGTGATCTTCTGCAGAATCTCGTAAGATGTTGATTCTTGTAGAGCTGATGTGTCCTGCTCCTCTCTTTAGACAACACCGTGGACCGTAAAAACTGACGTCTCCTTACTGTCCGCGATAAGCCATTTACTATTGTACGGCTCACTGCTTTTGCGCAACAAATGAGTGACACGGTTTTTGAATCATTTTGCTGCCGCGCAGTTTGCCGTTTAGTGTTGGAGTTGCGCTACTGCCCCGTTAGAATCTCAGTGTATGCTCGGGGACGGCGACCCACACTGCGCCGATGAAGTGCTCGATAAATATAGTAATCCAGCCCATCGGCTATCTGGGCCGGTCGATGGGCGAGATCGGCGCTCGTTTCCTGCGAGCGGTGAAATATGAGGCCGGTCCTGGAACTGTAACCAGGCCGCAGCCCAGCCCAGCCCTTAATCTGGCGCACCCGCTACCCGCTCGCGGACAGGCCCGTTATTACGCCACTGGCGGCCGGGAGCGGGAGCGCCAGGGTGCCCCGCCTCTTGTCTTACGGGACGGCGAAACCCTGCACTTGACGGCGCCAACGCCATGCGCGGACATGTAGCTCAGTAACACATATACAGTAAAGAATGAAACATATATTTGGTGGCCTATTATCAAGAATTGAGGGAGAAATATCCTGCGAACAGTAATGAAGTTACTTTTATCGTGCTGTGTTACATACCAGTTGCGTTCCGCTGAAACGTGCAGGTTACCCTCCCCACCCCCACCCCCACCCCCACCCCACCCAGGGAAATTTTTTTCAGCAGTCTTCTACATCTACATACATACTCCGCAATCCACCATACGGTGCGTGGCGGAGGGTACCTCGTACCACTACTAGCATCTTCTCTCCCTGTTCCACTCCCAAACAGAACGAGGGAAAAATGACTGCCTATATGCCTCTGTACGAGACCTAATCTCTCTTATCTTATCTTTGTGGTCTTTCCGCGAAATGTAAGTTGCCGGCAGTAAAATTGTACTGCAGTCAGCCTCAAATGCTGGTTCTCTAAATTTCCTCAGTAGCGATTCACGAAAAGAACGCCTCCTTTCCTCTAGAGACTCCCAACCGAGTTACAGAAGCAGTTCCGTAACACTCGCGTGATGATCAAACCTACCAGTAACAAATCTAGCAGGCCGCCTCTGAATTGCTTCTATGTCCTCCCTCAATCCGACCTGATAGGGATCCCAAACGCTCGAGCAGTACTGAAGAATATGTCGTATTAGTGTTTTATAAGCGGTCTCCTTCACAGATGAACCACATCTTCCCAAAATTCTACCAATGAGCCGAAGACGACTATCCGCCTTCCCCACAACTGCCATTACCTGCTTCTCCCACATCATATCGCTCTGCAATGTTACGCCCAAATATTTAATCGACGTGACTGTGTCAAGCGCTACACTACTAATTGAGTATTCAAACATTACGGTATTCTTTTTCCTATTCATCTGCATTAATTTACATTTATCTATATTTAGAGCCAGCTGCCATTCTTTACACCAGTCACAAATCCTGTCCAAGTCATCTTGTATCCTCCTACAGTCACTCAACGACGACACCTTCCCGTACACCACAGCATCATCAGCAAACAGCCGCACATTGCTATCCACCCTATCCAAAAGATCATTTATGTAGATAGAAAACAACAGCGGACCTACCACACTTCCCTGGGGCACTCCAGACGATACCCTCACCTCCGATGAACACTCACCATCGAGGACAACGTACTGGGTTCTATTACTTAAGAAGTCTTCGAGCCACTCACATACTTGGGAACCAATCCCATATGCTCGTACCTTAGTTAGGAGTCTGCAGTGGGGCACCGAGTCAAACGCTTTCCGGAAGTCAAGGAATATGGCATCTGTCTGATACCCTTCATCCATGGTTCGCAAGATATCATATGAAAAAAAGGGCGAGTTGCGTTTCGCAGCAGCGATGCTTTCTAAAGCCGTGCTGATGCATGGACAGCAACTTCTCTGTCTCAAGGAAATTCATTATATTCGAACTGAGAATATGTGCGAGAATCCTGCAACAAACCGATGTTAAGGATATTGGCCTGTAATTTTGGGGATCCGTCCTTTTACCCTTCTTATATACAGGCGTCACCTGCGATTTTTTCCAGTCGCTCGGGACTTTACGTTGGGCAAGAGATTCGCGATACATGCAAGCTAAGTAAGGAGCCATTTTCGCAGGTTCGAATCCTGCCTCGGGCATGGATGTTTGTGATGTCCTTAGGTTAGTTAGGTTTAACTAGTTCTAAGTTCTAGGGGACTAATGACCTCAGCAGTTGAGTCCCATAGTGCTCAGAGCCATTTGAACCATTTTTTAAGGAGCCAATGTAGTAGAGTACTCTCTGTAAAACCGAATTGGAATCTCATCGGGACCTGGCGATTTATTTATTTTCAACCCATTCAGCTGCTTCACAACCCCAGGGGTGTCCATCACTATGTCCTCCATACGGGAATCTGTACGAGACTCAAACGGCGGCATGTTTGTACGATCCTCCTGCGTGAAAGATTTCTCAAATGCTAAATTTAAAATGTCAGCTTTCCTTTTGCTGTCTTCCGTTGCCAGGCCAGACTGATCAGTGAGTGACTGGATGGAAGCCTTCGACCCGCTTACCGATTTTACGTAAGACCAGAATTTCCTTGGGTTTTTCAGCAAGATCTTTTGCTAAGGTATGACGGTGGTAGTGGTTGAATGCTTCGCGGATCGCTCTTTTTACAGCAGCACGAATCTCTACTAACTTTTGCCTGTCCTTATTCTCCGGATCTTTCTTGTGCCGCGAGTGCAACTGCCTTTGCTTCCTGAGCATTCTCGGAGTTGCTCTGTTAAACCACGGTGTGTCTTTTCTGTCCGTAACCCACTTTTTCGGCACATACTTGTCCATTGCGTGATTTACAGTGTGTTTAAAATTTGCCCATAATTTTTCCACGTCATCGTACCGGAAGTAAATGAAGTCGATTCATTTACTAATTGGGATGCTAACAACTGCTTATCTGCTCTTTCTAGTAAGAATACTCTCCTAGCCTTCTTGACCGACTTTTTAACTTTCGTAACCATAGTCGTAATGACAACATCATGATCACTAATCCCTGTCTCAACACTGTCACCGTCGATGAGGTCTGGTCTGTTCGTGGCTACCAGATCTAAAATATTTCCATTACGCGTTGGCTGTCGATTTAGCTGCTCAAGACAGTTTTCGGATAATGTGTTCAAAAGTAATTCACACGACGGCTTGTCTGTACCACCTGTAATGAATCCATAGACATCCCAGTCTATACTAGGTAGGTTGAAGTCGCCTCCAACTAATATAGCATGATCCGGGTACTTCTGTGATACAGCATGTAGACTGGTTTGATCCGGCCCCCAACGAATTCCTCTCCTGTCCCAACCTCTTCATCTCAGAGTAACACTTGCAACCTACGTACTCAGTTATTTGCAGGATATGTTCCAATCTCTGTCTCCCTCTGCACTTTTTCCCTCTACAGCTCCCTCTAGTACCATGGAAGTCATTCGCTAATATCTTAACAGATTGCCATGATCCTGCCACTTCTAGTTTTCAGTGTTTTCCACTTATGTCTTTCCTCTCCGATTCAGTGCTGAACTTACTCATTCCTTATCAGCCCACCTAATTTTCAACATTCGTCTGTAGCACCACATCTCAAATGCTTCGATTCTCTTCTGTTCCGGTTTTCCCACAGTCCATGTTTCACTACCATACAATGCTGTCCTCCAAGCGTACATTATCAAAAATTTCTTCCTCAAATTAAGGCCTACATTTGATACCTGTAGACTTCTCTTGGCCGGGAATGCCCTTTTTGCCACTGCTAGTCTGCTTTCGATGCCCTCCTTGCTCCGTCCGTTATTGGTTATTTTGCTGCCTAGGTAGCAGAATTCCTTAGCTTCATCTACTTTTGACCATCAGTCCTGATGTTCAGTATCTCACTGTTCTCATTTCTGCAACTTCTCATTACTTTAGGCTTTCTTCGATTTAATCTCGGTCCATAATCTGTACTCATTAGATTGTTCATTCCATTCAGCAGATGATATAATTCTTCTTCACTTTCACTCAGGATAGCAATTTCATCAGCGTATCGTATCACTGATATGCTTTAACCTTGAATTTTAATTCCACTCCTGAATCTTTGTTTCATTGCCAGCATTGCTTCTTCGATGTACAGATTGAACAGTGAAACTTCATGGCAAATTAAAGCTGTGTGCCGGACCGAGACTCAACCTCAGGACCTTTGCCTTTCGCGGGCAAGTGCTCTACTGGCGGAAGTAAAGCTGTGAGGACAGCTCGTGAGTCGTGCTTGGGCAGCTCAGATGGTAGAACACTTGCTCGCGAGGGGCAAAGGCCCCGAATACGAGTCTCGGTCCGGCACACAGTTTTAATCTGCCAGGAAGTTTCATATCAGCTGCAGAGTTAAAATTTCATTCCAGATTGAACAGTAGTGGTGAAAGACTACATCATTGTCTTACACCCTCTTTAATCCAAGCACTTCGTTCTTGGTCGTCCACTCTCATTATTCCCTCTTGGCTCTTGCACACATCGTATATTACCATTCTCTCCGTATAACTTACCCCTATTTGTGTCAGAGTTTCGAACATCTTGCTTCACTTGACATTGTGGAACGCTTTCTCCAGGACTACGAATCCTATGAACATGTGTTGATTTTTCTTGAGTCTTGCTTCCAGTATCAACCGCAATTTCAAAATTGCCTTCCTGGTGCCTTTACCTTTCTTAAAGCCAAACTGAGCATAACCTAACACTTCCTCAATTTTCTTTTGCATTCTTTTATATATTATGCTTGTAAGCAACTTGGTTGCCCGAGCTGTCAAGCTGATTGTGCGATAATTCTCGCACTTGTCAGCTCTTGCAGTCTTCAGAATTGTGTGGATGGCATTTTTCGGAAAGTCAAATGGTGCGTCGCCAGACTCATACATTCTACACACCAATGTAAATAGTCGTTTTGTTGCCACATCCCCGAATGATTTCAGAAGTTCTGATGGAATGTTATCTATCCCTTCTGCCTTATTTGCTCTTGCGTCCTCCAAGGCTCTCTTAAATTCTGATTCCAATAATGCATCACCTATCTCTTCTAAATCGACTCCTGTGTCTTCTTCTCTCACATTAGACAAATCTTCCCCCTCATAGAGGCCTTCAAGGTACTCTTTCCACCTATCCACTCTCTCCTCTATATTTAACAGTGGAATTCCCATTGCACTCTTAATGTTTCCATACGTTTAATTGTACCGAAAGTTGTTTTGACTTTTCTATATGCTGAGTCAGTACTTCCGACAGTGATCTTTTTTTGAGTTGTTCACATTCCTTTGGATTTCCTATTTATTTCATTCTTAAGTTACTTTTGTTTCTGTATTCCTGAATTTCCCTGAACATTTATGCACTTCCTTCTTTCATCTGTCAACTGAAGTATTTCTTCTGTTACCGATGGTTTCTTCTCGGATGTTTTCTTCATACCTCTGTTTATTTTTCCAACTTCTATGATTGTCCTTCTTAGAGACGTCCATTGCTCTTAAACTGTACTTCCTGCTGAGCTATTCCTTATTGCTGTATCTATAGCCCTAGAGAACTTCAAGCGTATCTCTTGACTCTTCCTGATTTATCTCTTAAACTTCAGCCTACTCTTCATCACTACTACATTGTGTTCTGAGTGTATATCTGCTCCTGGTACACCTTACAATCCAGTATCTGATTTCAGGATCTCTGTGTGACCATGATGTAGTCTAATTGAAATTTTTCTGTATCACCCGCCCTTTTCCAAGTATACCTCATCCTCTTGTGGTTCTTGAACAGGATATTCGCTGTACTAGCTGAATTTTATTACAAAACCCAACTAGTCTCTCCAATCTCTCATTCCTTGTCCAAAGCCCATATTCTCCTGTAACCTTTTGTTCTACCCCTTCCCCTATAGCTGCATTGCACTGCCCCATGACTATTAGATTTTCATTTATACTTTCTCTCTCTCTTTCTCTCTCATCTTCAGCTTACGACGTCAGCATGTTTACCTGAGCTGTGATTGTCTCTGCTGGCTTGCTGTCGATTCTGATAAGAACAACCCTGTCACTGAACTGTTCACAGTAACATACTCTTTGCTCTACCTCGCTGCTTATACTCCCGTTATACCATTTCATGCTGCTGTTGATATTACCTTATACGCATCCGACCAAAAATCCTTGTCTTCTTTCCATTTCTCTTCACTGACTGGTACTCGATCTAGAGTGAGCCTTTCCATTTCCCTTTCCAGATTTTCTAGCTTTCCTACCACCTTCAAGCTTCTGACATTCCACGCCCGCCTCGTAGAACGTTATCCTTTCGTTCGTTCATAGTCACCTCCCCCTTGGCAATCCCGTCCTGGAGATCCGAGTGGGGGCATTTCCGGAATCTTTTGCCGATGGCGAGATCATCATGACACTTTTGGCCACATGTCCTGTGGATACAAGTTATGTGTCTTTAATGCAGTGGTTTCCATTGCCTTCTGCATCCTCATGCCGTTGATCATTGCTGATTCTTCCGCCTTTAGGGGCAGTTTCCCACCCCGAGGACAAGAGTGTTCTGAACCTCTGTCTGCTCCTCCGCCCTCTTCGAGAAGGCCGCTGGGAGAGTGAGGGTGACTTCTTATGCCGCAAGTCGTCGGCTGCCAGTATTTAAGCGGTGGCGGGTTTCGAACCGGAGACCGATAACGTTTTGATTACTAATCGAAGCCGTTACCCCTAGGCCACGGGTGCTAAACCAAGGGATACGCTTCGATTTGTTCGGCTTTGAATATGTTACAGAGCACAGCAAAATAAGAGACACACATTTTTTTTTGTACTTGCCGAAATGATAGTACGTACCCAACCACTATCTTTTTAATTTCGACACTAATACGAAAACGTACAGCATCGTTAATAACAAATTCAGTCCTGTGTGATGAAGTGGTATTCCAAAGACGCATTTGTCAGAGCTAAAGCTAGAAATATATATCTATCGCTGTACACGCGCCCGATATGTTCTAAAAAAAGTTCTACAGTTTTTTATCCAACTCGGAATGGAGATGAGACACAGCAAAATGTTTTAGATAACAGTTTTAGTTGGGAGGGAGGGTCACACATTGCTACTAATGGCCATGACCTTGAACGTGATTTTCAGGTGATTTGGAGGTTAAGGTGATTTTCTAAAAATGGAAACTCGAATGTTTGATTCAAGATTTAAAAAGAGCGGCAACCTTCAAGTATAAAGTTATACATTATTCAAGGTCATGGCTAACTCCTTCGAGGTCAAATAAGCAAACATGTTTTTAGTTCTAGGAGGGACTAATTTGAAATAGAGGAGGGATGAAGTGAAATAAAATGTTAGATATAAACTGGAAGGGGCATCCCGAGGATTGAGAGGCGATGGGACTCATTCACCGACTTGTAAATGAGTGATCTACGTTTTATTTATGTTTTTTTCTGTCTTGCAAATGCCACAGTAACATTTATGCGTTGTGATGTATTTATTTTTGCCAATATACACGGTAATGCAAACTTAAAGTTCAAATTTCTGCTTCGTCTTTCCAAATCCGAAGTTACAAATAGGGCTTACCATGAAACAAAACTCAAGTCTTTGATTGACTTTCGATAATTACCTTTAAAACCATGATTGTTGGCAATGATACATAACCCCTTATGCCTCTTCCAGCCTGCATCTAACATCGTATTTTGCTGTAGCCCTCCCCTATTTCAAGTTAGTTGGTACTAGAACGAAAAAGATATGTGCTTATTTGACCCTGACAGAACCCTGCCGTGATCTTGAATGAAGTATCATTTTAGACCTAAAACTTGCAGCCATTTTCAAATATTGAACCCAATATTTGGGTTCCCATTAAAAAAAAATCACTTTAACCTCAAAATCATCTAGGAAATCACGTTCAAGGTCCTGGCCATTAGCCGCAATGCGTGACCCTCTGTCCCACCTACAACTTTTGTCTAAAACATTGTACTGTATCTCAGCTCTTATCCCGATATATTCCCCATTATGAAACTGGTTCACTCTGTATATTAGCTTTTAATTTTATGGAGTATAAAATATCATGGGTTTGTGTGTGTGTGTGTGTGTGTTTTACATTTGGCGTATTTTTGTTTCCGTTTCAACCTTTACAGATTTAATTATTTTTCAAATAGTTTGTACATTATTGTTATAACATTGTTGTAAAACTGTTCAGCAATGAGAAAGGCACAGAACTGTTCGCGCCAAAAAATACTGAATGCACCTTGATATAAAGAATTTCTAGAATATTTCTGGCAAACGCGCATTTGGAATACCACTTCATCATATTCCATTGAATTTGGTGTTAACGATACTATACGTTTCGCTATGTCGAAATGAAAAAATAACTGAGGAGAAGGGATAATGCAAAAAAGACTTTATCGACACATCTGGATGTACCGCTACAACTTAAATTAAAAACCATAGAACTTCTGTTTGAAGCTTTTTTTTTTTTTTAAATATCTGATACCTTTTCGAGGGCATTCATTCGAGGGAGTTTCATCCCATATGGACACGTATAAAAAAATCTGTGTCTATTATTTTGCTCTACTCCACAACATATTCAAAGCTGATCAAAATCGAAGTGTACCATTGGGTAGGTTTACTCGTTAGTATTGGTCAATCTTTTCTGGGAAAATCAGACTTCTCAACATACAAACTCTTATTTTAATTCGCGTTGCGAAAGTAAGGTTGGCTTTTGTAATTCTACAAACCACACATTTTCTCTGTCGAATGATTTGAGATGCGTAACAGTTACAAAGGATTCTTAGTATTACAATGAAATTGCACACAGTTATCGTAAAATGCAAAAAATATAAACATTTTTGTGTTTTGTCCCAAAACCCACTATAGAGCTATTATATTGTCATCCAACTCATACTTGCAACATTTTTTATGTGAACCCTAATTGTTTATAAATTATGCGTTTCGATGTTGGAAGCTTGTCTTCAGACTGTGCGCACATTTTTGTGGTGAAGTAAAAATTGGGACAACGCGGAAAGTATCGCATGCAGTCCTTTGACACGTGATACGCCTCCCGGTAATTTCCCAATAAATCAGTGTATTGTAGTGTTGTCTTCTTTCCGTCATATATTTATAATGGGTTTCGCTTTTGTGTTACTTCCGCTGTGTATGTATATTGGGCTCACTAGAATTCAGGCGATTATCAAATGCTGTTTCTCATGCTGTTCGTGTGTATCTTTATGTCCATGTGTCCTCATGTGGAGTGCAGTATCAGAGAGGAAGCGGACCAACTGCATCTGCTATTATCAGGACATCCTGTGTGAACTGCATGTGCTGTATTACACACCAGTGACGCTTTAGGCGGACGTTAGACTTTCTCTGTAGATTTGTTCGGCTGTTCATTTGCCTTGCCTTTTCGATGTAGCCTACGCGGTATGTTACACTGCTACTTTTCTGTACGCACGAACTACTGTGTTCTTTGCTAATCATTTGAAACTGTACGCTGCGCTGGTAGTTGAGTGTCACACGAAGTAGCGACGAAATAGCTATAGGCACGTTGACGATCATTTCTTCTATGTCATCAAGAAGCTCTTCTGGTAGAGCACTTGTGTTCGAGTCTCGGTCCGGCACACAGTTTTAATCTGCCAGGAAGCTCCATATCAACGCACACTCCGCTGCAGAGTGAGAATCTCATTCCAGTATTAATTATTTGAAAGTGTTCATAAAATACTGGAACAAAACACTTGACAATCTTCAACATCTCTGGTGGTAATAATCTGAAGAAATCTGCGATCATCTGGTCGGAACGCTGCACAATTTCGGGTTCGACTTTAGCCTAGAGTTAAACAGTATGTAACAACCGTTATACATGTCCTCCTGGAAGAACTGCGGGGCCGGCCGCGATGGTCTCGCGGTTCTAGGCGCTCAGTCCGGAACCGCGCGACTGCTACGGTCGCAGGTTCGAATCCTGCCTCGGGCATGGATGTGTGTGATGTCCTTAGGTTAGTTAGGTTTAAGTAGATCTAAGTTCTAGGGGACTGATGACCACAGATGTTAGGTCCCATAGTGCTCAGAGCCATTTGAGCCAAGAACTGCGGGGAGTGAAGAAGTAAATAAGTGCACTTTTATCTGTGAACCTTATTTTGCTGCCGCGAGGGATTAGCCGAGAGGTCTAAGGCGCTGCAGTCATAGACTGTGCGGCTGGTCCCGGCGGAGGTTCGAGTCCTCCCTCGGACATGGGTGTGTGTGTTTGTCCTTAGGATAATTTAGGTTAAGTAGTGTGTTAGGTTAGGGACTAATGACCTTAGCAGTTAAGTCCCATAAGATTTCACATACTACTACTACTACTACTACTACTACTACTACTACTACTACTTGTTTTGCTTTTATAGTTCGGAGAAAACAGTATAATTGCCGTAAGAAAAGCAATCCTGAAAGAACCTTAGCATCCATGCGTAGAGTAAAAGTGCAGCAATAAGTAATTTACGGCAAATAACGAACTGCGAAAATGTCTCTCAGCGTGATATCTGGTCACTTTAATTGAGGTAACAACAGAAGGCGAAAATATTTGTGGTTTCCGTTACGGATAGTGCCTTGTCTGTTTTACTTTAAATGAGATTCGCGAAAGACGTAAGACGTTTCTGGATGACACTTTGGTACGTGGAGTGTCATTGCAAGGCGAAAGATTCGAGAAGGTGCTCGCCCCCCAGTCATCCCACACGAGTCTGCATCGACCGTCCCGCGCGGCGAGGCGCGCAGCTGTGCCGCATTTGAACGCATGAACAGGGCCTGGGGAGAGCGTGTCAGTGGAACAGCTTTGTGTGTGAACTCATCGATCAGGCTCCGTGCTCTGACCACAGGCGCCGCTGCTGATGCGTTCGCAAGCTCAATAAAAGTCTCTAGCTAGCCTCAACATCTTTAGTAACGTGTTTCCTTCGACTTGTTTTGGCTACTTCGCTCGAGAACATCACACACTAAGGACGAAAAACTATTTTTCTTCAAATGAAAGTGGCTTTCGCTTGCGGGTTTTAATGTGCTCGAATCCTATGGTGCTATGGTGACATGAAGGAAGACCTTTCGTATGCTTTTTTTTTTTTTTCAATTGATATCCAAGTACCTAAAAATGAGGACTTGTCAGTGATTTTGCTCTTAAATATTTCATGTATTTCATACACTAACTAAATTAATAGTTTGAAATTCAAACTGTAGCAGTGCTTAGAATATATCGTAAGCGCTATGACGTGGTCTTTGGCTATTCTTCTTGTTTATCATGCTGTAAGCGAAATTGAAAGAAAGCACGTTTTTCGGTACCGACAGTGGCAATAGATGTGGAGTTCCGTCTTTGAGTAAAAAAATAACTGAGTGAGAGGCAGACTTGAGTATAATTTAATTATGTTGTTACTAAGATCTCAGGCAGTAAAATAGCCCACATTATATTTCTGTTGCATTGAGCACGCTAGAAAAGTTGGAGCTAGGTTGTTTGGTAATCTTCGGGATTGTTACCCGATTTTTCTCTTTGAGAATTTGAGTAACGTCAGTGAGGAATAAGCTGGGCAGTTTCATCAAGTGATGAAAAGACGTCAGGGCCGCTGGAATACCAATATGGTGGGAGATTACTGTTGGTCGCTTCAGCTTAACGTACAATAAGTAGTTCTTCAGAGAAAAAGCTATGTTAGACGAAAGGAGAAGAAAGAAAGGAAGTAAAGAATGTTTTAAAACGAGTGTCTCACGTTCGTACAAGACGTATTATTACTCAAAACTAGAAGAAAAGTTCCTATAATGATCTGTCCGGAACTAATACTTGTAGCATTAAGATATGGCGCAATCTATGGGCACCATAGATCACGGAGTCTCTGAAATATACCTGTGTCCTTTCGGACTGCGTCACATGCATTGGTCACACTCTCCTGTAACGTCCGCACATTGTCGATAAGTCGTGCATATGCCAGGGCGTTGAAATGTCCCTATAGCAAGAAATCCAACGGATTCAGGTCCGAAGATCGGGGAGCCATGCTATCGGACCTCAATCTGACCAATCCATCGCCCATGAAACGTTGTGGTGGGCTACTGTTGCACGAACCGTAGAAGATGAGGTGGTGACCTATCGTGCAAATACCACAGTTGACGTCTTTCAGCAACGATAACGTTCTCAAATAGCTCTGGTAATTCACCGCGCAAAAATCTGTAATTCGCAGTACCTACATCTACACCTACATCTACATTTATACTCCGCAAGCCACCCAACGGTGTGTGGCGGAGGGCACTTTACGTGCCACTGTCATTACCTCCCTTTTCTGTTCCAGTCGCGTATGGTTCGCGGGAAGAACGACTGTCTGAAAGCCTCCGTGAGCGCTCGAATCTCTCTAAGTTTACATTCGTGATCTCCTCGGGAGGTATAAGTACGGGGAAGCAATATATTCGATACCTCATCCAGAAACGCACCCTCTCGAAACCTGGCGAGCAAGCTACACCGCGATGCAGAGCGCCTCTCTTGCAGAGTCTGCCACTTGAGTTTGCTAAACATCTCCGTAACGCTATCACGGTTACCAAATAACCCTGTGACGAAACGCGCCGCTCTTCTTTGGATCTTCTCTATCTCCTCCGTCAACCCGATCTGGTACGGATCCCACACTGATGAGCAATACTCAAGTATAGGTCGAACGAGTGTTTTGTAAGCCACCTCCTTTGTTGATGGACTACATTTTCTAAGGACTCTCCCAATGAATCTCAACCTGGTACCCGCCTTACCAACAATTAATTTTATATGATCATTCCACTTCCACCTATTAATCTGTTCGGTAAAATGTGTGGTCCTTTGAGCCTGTTACCGACAATTCACACACACACACACACACACACACACACACACACACACACACACACACACACGTGCGCGCGCGCGCTACTGAAATTGAAGCGATGCTGTTGCATTATCTTCATGATTGCTGTATGAGTTGCATGGGCCCACACGGGAATATTGTAGAAACTTACTACGCCCATTTCTTATGCGTAGGAGTACTACACATTACTTGTCACAAGTAAAACGGCTCGTACCTCAACAGGTATTTGTTTCCAGACATTTCATTACAGGAATTTGTCTTCTCGTGTTGACCAATACTACGTCCTGTAGGAATAGGCGACACTATTTTTAGACACTCTGCATATATGTCATTGCGCACACAATTCCTATGCAATAAAGAGGTGTTTTCGTGTTTACTCTTATATAAAACCTTCGGAACAAAAGGTAATTCAGTTTTTCAAAAGGAAAAATTAAACTTGATGTGCTAATTTTCTAGTTTATGAAGAGGAACTGTACGTGGTAGACAAAAACACTTAGGCCAAATATTGATTCAGATTTTAACAAAGCTTGGGTAATCCATCAAAAAGGAAAGAAAAATCTTTAGATCGCCATCGTAGTCTAATGTTTCCCAAGTTCAGTACGTTGCCTAGGTTCCTCGGCTGTGCCGAATACTTATTCTGTGCAGTAAGACACTTGAGGCATACATATTTAAAGACGTTTCATTCATACCATCACCTTTTATGATGTATGTGGAAACCAATACCTGTAGAAATATGGGACGTTTTCCTTCTGACATCATTACACTCTCTCCTGAAGGATTAGAATAAGTGCATTAACATACAGTAAGGTACGTTGTATGCGTACCTGTTAGTTTAAATATGCAGGAATGGAATCATTTTCTGCTACCAAGGATTTAACTAACTGAATGCGAAGTTCTTTACAAACAACATTTTCAAAGAATTGGTGTTCTCTGGAATATTAGCACGAATTATGTTCGCTAACTCGAACTCATGTGTTAATATAAAATCCAATCAAAAATCAATACAGGAAGGGAAATTACACATCCGATGTGTCGAAAAACTTAGTAAGCAAATTTCGACTGTAAAATCAATTTTTCTCGGTATTCTGGACCTGCCGATGTGTTGCTAAAGTACAGAACGACTGCACGTCAAGTTTAAAATAACTGTAACACCCACGCGGGTGGCACGTACACAATTATTTCCAGTTGCAGGCAAAATATGTTTCGTAGATTGACAACACTGGGAAAACGTAAGAGCGAGCGCCAGGTCTATTACTGCTGGTTTGGCTGTTATTAAATTTACGTACACTTACGACTATTTATTGAAGGGTAGGGACGTTGTGTCAGTAGAATGATGCCAAAGAGGTAACCAGATTAAATAGTGGAATACTATTGATGGTGACTATCAGACATGCTTCCCTAACTCCAACTCCTTCCCCTACCAATCTCCCTGATCGTGGTAGCATCGGAGATCGAGCATACAGCATGAATCCCGGGCAGAAAAAGTTGCAAAATAAGGACCAGGGAGAAAGCTGCAAATAAGTAACGGAGGCAGCGCACCAGTTGATCTTTTTGTACGACTAATATCCCACTAGACTAATCTGAGACCGCTCTTTCGAACGGGTACGTAAAATTCTGCTTTAAAAATCATTTTGTTTGTAACAGGAAATAAACGAAACTTTCCATTGATACTGGGCGTAGCACAAAGATATGATCAGCAGTATTTGTTTGGGATGACTCCTGCTACACATTCCAAAATTGAAATTACAGATATTTGCCGAAACGCCAGACACAATGTGCTTGACAACATTTTATGACGGACACCGTATATATGTAAAATATATTTAGCCGTTAATTACAATAAAATGCAAGACATCCTGTACGGAATGGGACACCACCACTCCATAGTGCCGGATTTTCGGTAAGACTCAATTTATAAGTGAAAATTAACAAAGATAAATGAAAGGTTCGTCAAGCCCCCAGTTAGATCTAAATAGCAAAACTCGTGGGAAAGAGTCCTGAGAGGAGGATGGGAGATATTGTTGACCGTGAGAAAAAACTAGATTTTAAGACCAATAGCGGCATGTGTGGAATGATAACAGTATTGGAAAGGCTATAAGGAAAAGAATACAAGCAGGAAACAGAGCTTACTTTGCAAATATGCAGCTTTTCAAAAATAGCCTTCTTACAAGAAAAACTAAACTACTAATATATAATTCCCTAGTCCGCCCAGTTATCACATACGGCTCAGAGGTATGGACGTTGACAGAACACGATAAAAACGCTCTAAGAAGCATTGAGCGGAAAATACTACGCAAAATCTATGGGCCAATAAGGGAGGAAGAAGGCTGAAGAATACGCTACAATGCCGAATTACAAGAGTTAATACAAGGCAGGGACATAGTAAAATTTGTGAAATCACAGCGAATACGATGGCTAGGACACTTGGAGAGAATGGCAGAGGATAGAATTCCAAAGAAAATGATGAAAGGTATGATCCATTCAGGGAGACCTAGAAGAAGATGGATCGATGAGGTAATAATGGATATCAGCAATATGGGAGTCCGGGGGTGGAAAAGAGCAGCAAATAACCGAGAAGTGTGGAGGGAGATGGTTGAAGAAGCCAAGGCTCACCAAGGGCTGTAGAGCTACTGAAGAAGAAGAAGAAGAAGAAGAAGAAGAAGCGGCATGTGTGGCAGCTCTTACCCAACTAACGTGGGCATGTCGTATTCAGCCATCACGCGGGCCAGTACATGTTAAGCAAAGATTGTGGCGAACTTCTGTGCTAATTCTTAGAAGCAATCTAAAAACCAAACGCCATTGAGGGCAAGTCTCCGTTTTATTGTCTCGGTGGTGTGTCTCCAACAGCCAACCTTACAGAGGAAGCTGCGCTGACCTATCGTACTGCTTTTTAGGCAGTGGGGGAGAGGCGACTCCGCGGCTCGGGCAGTTCAGATGTAGCACCACGAGAAAAAAATGGTCGTCCTCCGCGACGGTGCGGCCGCGAACCCAATTTGAATTGAATTGCTCTTTTTCTTCAACGATCCACGCCACTTGGGACTTTTTAAATTTGTCCCGCGTGGGTGTTACAGTTATTTTAAACTTGACGTGCAGTCGTTCTGTACTTTAGCAACACATCGGCAGGTCCAGAATACCGAGAAAAATTGATTTTACAGTCGAAATTTGCTTACTAAGTTTTTCGACACATCGGATGTGTAATTTCCCTTCCTGTATTGATTTTTGATTTGATTTTATATTAACTGAATAATTTGGTAATCTTTCTTTATAGCGGCTGGACGAGAGAGACGCTATGCTCTCCCCATGTGTGACAAACACCGAAGTAAAAGCCTCAGGTTTACAACTAGACTAATATTACATTACTGGCCATTAAAATTGTTACACCAAGAAGAAATGCAGATGACAAACGGGTATTCATTGGACAAATATATTATACTAGAACTGACATGTGATCACATTATCACGCAATTTGGGTACATAGATCCTGAGAAATCAGTAACCAGAACAACCACCTCTGGCCGTAATAACGGCCTTGGTACGCCTGGGCATTGAGTCCAACAGAGCTTGTATGGCGTGTAGGTACAGCTGCCCATGCAGCTTCAACACGATACCACAGTTCATTAAGAGTAGTGACTGGCGTATTGTGACGAGCCAGTTGCTCGGGCACCGTTCACCAGACGTTTCCAGTTGGTGAGCGAGCTGGAGAATGTGCTGGCCAGGGCAGCAGTCGAACATTTTCTGTATCCAGAAAGGCACGTACAGGACCTGCAACATGCGGTCGTGCATTATCCTGCTGAAATGTATAGTTTCGCAGGGATCGAATGAAGGGTAGAGACTAGGGTCGTAACAGATCTGAAATGTAACGTCCACTGTTCAAAGTGCCGTCAACGCTAACATGAGGTGACCGAGACGTGTAACCAATGGCACCCCATACCATCACGCCGGGTGATACGCCAGTATCGCGATGACGAATATACGCTTCCAGTGTGCGTTCACCGCGATGTCGCCAAACACGGATGCGACCATCATGATGCTGTGAACAGAACCTGGATTTATCCGAAAAAATGACGTTTTGCCATTCGTGCACCCAGGTTCGTCGTTGAGTACACCATCGCAGGCGCTCCTGTCTGTGATGCAGCGTCAAGGATAACCGCAACCGTGGTCTCCGAGCTGATAGTCCATGCTGCTGCAAAACGTCGTCGAACTGTTCGTGCAGATGGTTGTCTTGCAAACGTCCCCATCTGTTGACTCAGGGATCGAGACATGGCTGCACGATCCGGTTCAGCCATGAGGATAAGATGCCTGTCATCTCGACTGCTAGTGATACTAGGCCGTTGGTATCCAGCACGGCGTTCCGTATTACCCTCCTGAACCCACCGATTCCATATTCTGCTAATAGTCATTGGATCTCGAGCAACGCGAGCAGCAATGTCACGATACGATAAACCGCAATCGCGATAGGCTACAATCCGACTTTTATCAAAGTGGGGAACGTGATGGTACGCATTTCTCCTCCTCACACGAGGCATCACAACAACGTTTCACCCTGCAACGCCGGTCAACTGCTGTTTGTGTATGAGAAATCGGTTGGAAACTATCCTCATGTCAGCACGTTGTAGGTGTCGCCACCGGCGCCAACCTTGTGTGAATGCTCTGGAAAGCTAATCATTTGCATATCACAGCATCTTCTTCCTGTCGGTTAAATGTCGCGTCTGTAGCACGTCATCTTCCTGGTGTAGCAATTTTAATGGCCAGTAGTGTAAAAAGTGTGTTGGGCATGTTCAGTTTAGGAGTGTGCGCGTTCTGTAACATTTGAAATTGGAGTGAAGGTATGCTATTCTACCTCAATTTTAAGTCTGAAAGCTGGCAATCATGTTTGAATAATACATGAATAATTCGCTTAATAGGTTAATTTGCACCTAACACTGATCTCATTTTAGAAACAATACTTGTTGCCGCCAGAAATAGACTCCTGACCCGCCATTCTCTCGTAAGGCTTTCACCCCCCCCCCCCAGATGATGTCACACGCATCTAGAACATTTACTAGCCTACTGTAATTCAAAATCGCGTTGTCTGGGGCGCCTTGCCACGGTTCGCGCGGCTCGCCCCGTCGGAGGTTCGAGTCCTCCCTCGGCCATGTGTGTGTGTGTGTGTGTGTGTGTGTGTGTGTGTGTGTGTGTGTTCCTTAGCGTAGGTTAGATTAAGTAGTGTGTAAGCCTAGGTACCGATGACCTCAGCAGTTTGGTCCCATGAGACCTTACCACGAATTTCCAAATTTAATTTAAAGTGTATGACTAACTTGACGCGTGTTAACAACTGATGAACATGAAGGCTGTGCCTTGCATTTTCATAAACTGGCCTAATCTTGCTTAAGACTCGTGAAACTTTTCACATAAATGTTTGGTACTGAATGTAGTTGTCATTTTGGAAGATCAGAAGGCGCAAAGCCTTTGATCCTCTTTTACTTAGGGCGGGCAGTGCATGTGTGTCATGCGGTCGATATCTCAGTTGTAGTATCTACATAAAGCGGTGTTCTGAATCCAGAAGGTTTTTGATGATGTGGTGTACGTGGCTAATAACACATTCCTATTCGGCTACGAACATCTTGAACTGCATAAACAAAACCGTCATGGTGAGGTAGTCAGTTGTTGATCCAGCTGCAATGCTAGAAAATACGAGTAATAGATTTCAAATTTTTGATATCCTTGATATCAAATCGTTTATTCGACCCTGCGCACATATTCCTGTTTACATTACTAAAATTTGAGCTTACATTAATGGTAAGCAGTTAATGCTATTTTGAAAGAACACCCGTTGTGCCCCGTGCTACTTGTTGTTCAATATTATAACAAGTTGTAGTTACAGAAACAGACTTGTAAATGTTCAACAAGATAGCCTGTATCCCAAAGATTAGGTAATTAAAAATGTGTCTAGCTATTACAGTTCTAAAATGCCTGGCAGAGATTTTTTTTACCCAATTTATTATTTATTCGTCTAAAGGTGTAAAGCACGCGTGCTAGCCATAACACTATTGAGTATCTAGCACAGCGTATGGATTTGTGGCTTTCTGGCAAGCATGTAGTTGCATGCATACAGCGTATCATATATGCTGAAATATATCTCCGTCAGTATGGGACATTGTCATTTGAAGCGTCTGTGATAAGAGGCCTGGGAGTGGGCAGGGTCAGATAACGTATTGTGTATCCGGTAAATGGCTCTGGTCATTCTGAGCTGCGTCTGTGCGTTTCGCAGATTCCAGCAGCTACTGAAGGCATCCCTACCGTTTGTTATTGTCTCACCTCCTCCTTACGATACGAATCTATCCAGACGACATGCAAAGCTGATGTAATAGGTAAATAAGTAAACTACTTTGGTTTTAATGAGATTAGTAAATAGACCTACATTTATGCTCTGCAAACCATTGTGAAGTGCATGGCAACGGGTACGTCCTGTTGTACCAGTTATTAGGCTTTTTTCCGTTCTATTCAAGTGTGGATTGCGGGAAGAAACGTTAGTTTAGTATCCCTGTGCGTGCGTGCGTAATTAGTCTGATCTAATCTTCGCGGTCCCTTTGGGAGTGATACGTAAGGGTTTGTAATATATTCCTAGCAAGTCGGTTTCCACGAGATAATTTTCCTCTACCTTCTAGTTTCTGCCAGTTCAGTTCAGTTCTTTCCGCGTCAGCGTGACTCTCTCCCATGCGTCGGACTTAACCTATGGCCATTCACGCTGCTCTTATTTGTACTCATTGAATATCCCCATTAGTCCTTTTTGCTAGCGTTGCCACACACGTGAGTAATATTCTAGGTCGAGTCGCAGGAGTGTTTTATGTACAGTCTCCGTTGTAAACTCGCTCCATTCCCCTATTACTCTACCAAGGAACCTCCCTCGCTCTTTCTGCGTATGAGGGCCTCTGGCTGCTCCCTGAACGGGGCACCTTGCCCGCCTTTCTTCCTTTCCCCCTTCTCTTCTTCCTTGTTCCTTTCTGTCGGGTTCGTTGACCTTCGGTAGACCTTGGTGTTTTCTTTCCTTGGATTTCGCGCACTAGGCCCTTCTTTGGTGTGTAGGTTTTTTGATTCGCCTGTTCTTGGTAAGAGGGACTGATGACCTCGTAGTTTCGTCCCTTTAATCACCAAACCAATCTACCAATGAACTGCAGTTTGCCACCTACCTTACCTACGACTGAGAGTATGTGATCTTTCCATTTCATATCCCTAAAAATAGTTAAATCCAAGTATGTGTTTGAGTTGACCGATTCCAACTCTGACTCTCTGATATTGTAGTCATATTTTGCGCAGTTCTTTCAGATATTACTTCATTATAGATAACTGCATCGTATTCGGATAATATGAGGTTACTATCAATACTGGTTGTTAAGACATAACATGAACAGAAGGATCCCAACATAACTTCCCTGTGGCATATCCGAAGTTACTTCCGCATCTGTCGATGACTTTCCATCAAAGATAACTCTGTGTGTGTCCTCCTTATCAGGAAATCCTAAATCCAGTCACAAATTCCGCTTGATACCCCATACGATCGTACTATTGATAATATGCGTAGATGTTGAACGGGGTAAAATGCAAATCGGAAATCGAGGAATAGAGCATCTACCCGACTGCCTTGACTCACGGCTTTCAGTACGCCATGTGAGAAGAGTGCGAATTGGGGTTGACATGATATATTTTTCCGTAACCCATGCTGTTTGGCATGGAGGAGGTCATTCTGTTCGGGTTGCGTCATTACGTTTTAGTTCAGAATATGTTCTAAGATCCTACAAGAAGTCGTTCTCAGGGATACTGGACGGTAGTTGTGTGGATCACTTCTGGTGTCTCTCTGATAGAGAGGTGTGACTTGCTTTCGTCTAACTAATGGGCGGAGTTTTCGTTCGAGAGATATACAGTAGTTTATAGCTAAGAGGGACCGACTCAGCGGGAAATTCAGTATAAAATCTAATAGGGATTCCATCCGGTCCTGGAGCTTTGTTAGTTTTAACGATTTCAGCTGTAACACCATTGACACTAGTACTGATTTCAGTCATCTTTCCAGTGGCACGAGAATGAAATTGGGACAGTTCTCCCGGGTTTTCTTTGTAAAGGAACATTTGAAAACGGAGTTACAGATTTTTGTTTTTGCTGTTATCTTCAGTAACTTCCTGTCTCGTCCGTGAGTGACTGGTTACTAACTTGGGTGTCGCCACTAACAGTCTTTGCATAAGATCAGAATTTCTTTGGGTTTTGTACGAGATAATTCGACGTTATTATGCTGCTGAAGTCATTGAACCCTTCATGCTTTGCCCTCTCGACTGCCAAACTCGTTTCATTCAGCATCTCTCTATCTTTGTGTTATACAGTAGACTGACTGTAAGTTCTTCGTGTTGATGTGATACTACTGCCTGTTTATTTAGGTTTTTGAACATATAAATATTTCAACTTTTTTTAAATTGCCATTTTTTGTTACAACTGCCTCGTGGTCACTAATAGCAGTGTCAACAAGGAGTCCTCAGAGCGTCCTGGTTTATTTGTTGCGATTAGATCCAACCTATTTCTATGATCCAACAATTTGTCCAAAGTAGTTTCCAGAGGAGGCATTTAGTGATGTTTCCCACCATGTCTTGTCACTCAACTTACAAAACTCTAGTAATTCCAGATTATTGATGAACGATTAAAATCTTCCAGTGATTGGGAAACTTATTTTCTAGGGATCTGAGGTTTTCTCTATAGTTTTTCGTTGCATCACGAGACAAGTCTGATGCTCGATAGAAGAATTAAATTATAATTTTATGGGCACCTCTGATACTAAGTCTCGTCCAGACACTTTCGCGTGCAGCTTCGATTTCTATCTCGGTGGATTTGAGTTTTCTGCGACCATTTCCCATTAGCCTATCCCTTCGATATATGCGTAAATTTTATCCCAAAATCTCACTGCTGTCAACTTCGGGTTTTAACCAGCTTTCTGTATTACGTGAGCTTAATTGCTTGTTAGGAGTGCTTCAGACTCTGGCACTTTGTGCGAACACTTCAGCCCTTAACCACTAGGATTTTAATATTCGCGTGGGGGGATGAGGGGTGGAGGGGAGGTGGGCATTTCGTTCTATCTTAACAGTGATACTTCCGGAGTCTCCCACAGCTATAATTATTTAAATAGATTTGTGTGTGTCGCCTAATTTAAAGAAACTTTCTGTGCACCGGACAGAGCTACCCAGGTAGCAGTCTCTGATGTGTAGTGCACAACTGACCTTGCAAGTCTTTCTCTCGACTCAGCAGCTGGGGGCCACGATCTTTTGCGAAGACCATGCTGCATATTGTGGGCTTCGTTGAAACTCTGTGATAAAGGATGGTCTTCTGAACATTCTCTACCTGTCGCTGGAATGTTAAAAGTACGACCTCGCAGCCCAGGCGACAGCCGTTATTCCAAATGAGTGTCACATACTGCAGTTGGTTACTCCCTGTTCCATCCGCGACCGTTGCAGTACCAACATGTTCAGTGAAGTCTCCTGTCATACGCACTGAGTATACATGGTGTTGACAAACTGCCTATTGGCTTCTGTCTCGGGTTCTTCGGCCGACGTTCATCTAATGATTTTTCTGACGCTTCGCCAGCACGAGTGGCTGGCATTGTCAAAGCTTCACCCTCCACTGCCGGTGGTGATGGAGGGTGAAGCTTTGACAATGCCAGCCACTCGTGCTGGCGAAGCGTCAGAAAAATCATTAGATGAACGTCGGCCGAAGAACCCGAGACAGAAGCCAATAGGCAGTTTGTCAACAAGTGGCCACGAAAGCCTTAACAATTTTGTATACATGGTGTTCCTTACCATCCCTTACTGCCATTTCCATAAGGGTTACCATTATTCGTCTACTGCCAACGATTAATAGACCCGTACACCCGTTTGTATTTGCCTCCCATTGATAAGGGACTAGGCACGTTTTCCAACTAGTGAAGTGAGTCTCACCGGCTCAGTAGTTTAGGGGAATGCGCGTGACATCCTGAATTCTCCCTGATCCGTGTCTCCCCTATACAGGACATCTACACGTACTATTGACACGCCACTCACGGTTAATTGGACTAGTTGTGAAAGATCCTGTAATTTCTGCAGAAAAGATTATATCCGTAGGAGAGGATGGTACTTCAGGTACATTCGGTATTTCTGGTATCTCCCAACACACACATTCGCAGCTGCTTCCAACGGCTTAACAGTTGTCTAGGTGATTTCTAGCCGCTTACGAACAGCAATTAACCAATCCTGTGTGAGAGCAGCAACACAGTGGGGGTGAATTAAGCCTGATGCAGTATCTTACACAACGGTAAACAAATAAACTTTAAACTAAGCATGTTACCTGTGTTTTAATGTATGGGTCTGATACCCTACAAATGTTCCAGTAGCATTTTAGAACTGGAGTGATTACCAGCTAAAACGAGATGTCTGTTACAATTGGAAAACTTGGTAGAAAGTTTACTGTGTCTTTGAAACTTTCCAGGTTATGGTCGCTAACAAACCTGCCATTATTGTTAATTTACGCGGACAATAAACGCTCCTATTAAGAAAGAAAACGAATGTAACTCGATATGATAGTTATTTACAGTAACTATGAATTTAAAACGCCGATTTACTACGAAACAGGTTGTGCACAACGGTCGCAGCTTAAAAAATTTTTGAAAATATTCGTTTTCAAACATCCAAAACTTTTCACAATACAGAATCAATGGAATATTATGCGAATGTTAGGAGTCTAGAATTTCGAATCGGACATGTCTGGCACACACGGTTTCTCACAAAGGAAGATTAGGGAGTCGGTGTATGTATGTAAATAAACGTGTGAGTGAGGCCGGTTTTTTTATTTTTGTGGCACTTTCTACATTGGCTTGCGAAAAATGAATACTTTAGTCTCAGTTTATCACAGTCTAAGTTTCGAAAATTGTGAAGCACCAACGAAGCCCCGGTTTACGGCGGCTGACAGAGCCTTCATTGTTCCAAATTAACCTTCAGATGTAACTTTCTCTCTCTCTCTCTCTGTGTGTGTGTTTTCTGTTATTTTTTTTCGTGCACATTTCTTTCAAATTTTTTTTTTCGTGCACATTTCTTTCAATTTTTTTAGTGTGAATCTTGGCGCCCTTCTAGTAGTAGTAGTGGTAGAGGGGTTTTGTGGGCGCACGACAGCAAGGTCTTCAGCGCCCGTTCAGTATCCTAGTGAGACGGGTGTCAAGAAAAAAAAAAAGGCTCAGAACATTTACATAAAACGGAACATAAAACACGGGGAACAATCATTGGAAAATATGTGCTCACCCACACCGAAGCGTGGGATGAAGCAGGGCGTCAGCAGTAAAACATGGACAACACAGGAAGAAAAGGAGAGAGGGAGCTAAAACAATGTAGCAGATGGAAGTGGCTGGCTGACCGCAAGGAAAAAAAGGGAGGAGTCAGCCACTCTGCAATACACTAAAACCTCCAGCCTAAAAGTTTAGGCCAGAGTCCAGACACATCACAAAACTTAAAAACCCTAGACACACACGTCTCATCGTTTGCTAAAACACAAGGCAGATCCCCATCAACTTGTGCTTCTGCCCTTACATCACGGTATAAAATGCAGTCTGTTAAAATGTGCCGGACAGAGATGTGCACACCACAGGCATCACAAAACGGAGGATCCTCCCGCCGTAATAAATAGCTATGCGTCAGGGGACAGTGCCCGATCCGAAGACGTGTGAGGGCCACCTCCTCCCGCCTCAGCAACCGGCAGGAGGAACGCCACGGCCGAGTGGTTGACTTTACCAACCGCAGTTTATTGGCCGTCACCGCCAGCCATTCGTCCTCCCACAACTCCATGCACTTCCTGTGGAGTGCAGCGATGACTGACTGCAAGGGGATAGGACACTGGACCACATCCTGCTCTCTGCAGGCCTCCTTGGCAGCCCGATCAGCCTGTTCAGTGCTCCATATGCCGACATGACCAGGCACCCAGCAGAAGGATACCTCTTTACCCCGCTGTTGGAGCAAGTACAGTTGGCCATGTATCAGCTGGACCATCTCCTCAGTCGGGTATAGGTTCTGCAGTGATTGTAAGGCACTCAAACTGCATAACGTCGTTAGAAAACTAGTATTTTTCACCGGATTATTGTTGTTGTTGTTGTTGTCTTCAGTCCTGTGACTGGTTTGATGCAGCTCTCCATGCTACTCTATTCTGTGCAAGCTTATTCATCTCCCAGTACTTACTGCAACCTACATCCTTCTGAATCTGCTTAGTGTATTCATCTCTTCGTCTCCCTCTACGATTTTTACCCTCCACGCTGCCCTCCAATGCTAAATTTGTGATCCCTTGATGCCTTAGAACATGCCCTACCAACCGATCCCTTCTTCTGGTCAAGTTGTGCTACAAACTCCTCTTCTCCCCAATTCTATTCAATACCTCCTCATTAGTTATGTGATCTACCCATCTAATCTTCAGCATTCTTCTGTAGCACCACATTTCGAAAGCTTCTATTCTCTTCTTGTCCAAACTAGATATCGTCCATGTTTCACTTCCATACATGGCTACACTCCATACAAATAATTTCAGAAACGACTTCCTGACACTTAAGTCTACACTGGATGTTAACAAATTTCTCTTCTTCAGAAACGCTTTCCTTTGCCATTGCCAGTCTACATTTTATATCCTCTCTACTTCGACCATCATCAGTTATTTTGCTTCCCAAATAGCAAAACTCCTTTACTACCTTAAGTGTCTCATTTCCTAATTTAATTCCCTCAGCATTACCCGACTTAATTCGACTACATTCCATTATCCTCGTTTTGCTTTTGTTGATGTTCATCTTATATCCTCCTTTCAAGACACTGTCCATTCCGTTCAACTGCTCTTCCAAGTCCTTTGCTGTCTCTGACGGAATTTCAATGTCATCGGCGAACCTCAACGTTTTTATTTCTTCTCCATGGACTTTAATACGTACTCCGAATTTTTCTTTTGTTTCCTTTACTGCTTGCTCAATACACAGATCGAATAACATCGAGGAGAGGCTACAACCCTGTCTCACTCCTTTCCCAACCACTGCTTCCCTTTCATGTCCCTCGACTCTTATAACTGCCATCTGGTTTCTGTACAAATTGTAAATAGCCTTTCGCTCCCTGTATTTTACCCCTGCCACCTACAGAATTTGAAAGAGAGTATTCCAGTCAACATTGTCAAAAGCTTTCTCTAAGTCTACAAATGATAGAAATGTAGGTTTGCCTTTCCTTAATCTATTTTCTGAGATAAGTCGTAGGGTCAGTATTGCCTCACGTGTTCCAACATTTCTGCGGAATCCAAACTGATCTTCACCGAGCTACCAGTTTTTCCATTCGTCTGTATAGAATTCGCGTTAGTATTTTGCAGCTGTGACTTATTAAACGGATAGTTCGGTAATTTTCACATCTGTCAACACCTGCTTTCTTTGGGATTGGAATTATTATATTCTTCTTGATGTTTGAGGGTATTTCACCTGTCTCATACATCTTGCTCACCAGATGGTAGAGGTTTGTCATGACTGGCTCTCCCTAGGCCGTCAGTAGTTCCAATGGAATGTTGTCTACTCCCGGGGCCTTGTTTCGACTCAGGTCTTTCAGTGCTCTGTCAAACTCTTCACGCAGTATCGTATCTCCCATCTCATGTTCATCTACGTCCTCTTCCATTTCCATAATGTTGCCCTCAAGTACATCACCCTCTGTATACCACTTCTACGTTTCTGCTTTCCCTTCTTTTCTTAGAACTGGGTTTCCATCTGAGCTCTTAATATTCATACAGGTGGCTCTCTTTCTCTGAACGTCTGTTTGATGTTTTTGTAGGCGGCATCTATCTTTCCCCCTAGTGATATATGCTTCTATAACCTTTCATTTGCCCTCTAGCCATTCCCGCTTAGCCGTTTCGCCCTTCCTGTCGATATCATTTTTGAGACGTTTGTATTCCATTTTGCCTGCTTCATTTACTGCATTTATATATTTTCTCCTTTCATCATTTACATTCAATATCTTTACTGTTACCCAAGAATTTCTACTAGCCCTCGTCTTGATATGTACTTGATCCTCTGCTGCCTTCCCTATTCCATCACTCAAAGCTACCCATTCTTCTTCTACTGTATTCCTTTCCCCTGTTCTTGTGAACGTTCCCTAATACTCCATCTGAAACTCTCTACAACGTCGCTCCTTCATTCCTTTCCCCCAGTCCCTATTCAACTACTACTTTTGCCTCTCTTCCTTTCCTTCTAGCGATTTCCAGTCCCCCATGACTATTAAATTTTCGCTTCCTTTAACTATTTTAATTATTTCTATTGTCTCATCATACATTTCTTCAATCTCTTCATCATTTGCGGAGCTAGTTGGCATATAAACTTGTACAACTGTGGTAGGCATGGACGTGGCTGCAATAATGCGTTCACTATGCTGTTCCCTCGCGCTGCTATTTTTTTATTCATTGTTAAACCTTCTCCTGCACAACCCCTATTTGATTTTGTATTTATAACTTTCTGTTCACCTGACCAGAAGTCTTGTTCCTCCTGCCACCGAACTTCACTGACTCCCACTATATCTAACTTTAACCTGTCCATTTCCCTTTTTAAATTTTCTAACCTACTTGCCCGATTAAGGGATCTGACATTCCACGTTCCGATCCGTAGAACGTCAGTTTTGTTTCTCCTGATAACGACGTCCTCCTGAGTAGTCCCCGCCCGAAGATCCGAGTGGGAGACTTGTTTTACCCCCGGAATATTTTACCCATGAGGAGGCCGTTGTCATTTATCCATACAGTAAAGTTGCATGCCCTCGGGAAAAATTATGTCTGTAGTCTCCCCTTGCTTTCAGCTGTTCGCAGTACCAGCACGGCAATGCTGTTTTGGTTGATGTTATAAGGTCAGTTCTGTCAATCATTCAGACTGTTGCCCCTGAAACTATTGAAATGCCTGCTGCCCCTCTTCAGAAACCATGCGTTTGTCTGGCCTCTCAACAGCTACCCATCCGTCTGGTCCTGCATCGCTGAGGCACGCAAGCCTCCTCACCAACGGCAAGGTCCATGGTTCATGGGGGGGGGGGGGGGGAATCCCTTTCTTATCTTTTCCGATCTGCTTTCTTTCCATTGTCTCTCTTACACTATTATTATTATTAGTTATATTTTATTGTTTTTCTTTGGTAATATTAGGTGGAGGCTGTGAAAATTTTAATATTAAATTGTCGAACAATTCGTAGCAAAGTTCCTGAATTAGTTGTCCAGGAAAGTTGTTGCACTCGAATTATTCTCTGAACCAAAGCTGGCTGAAATTCGAAGTAGGCAGCTCAGAAATATTTAGCGACACACAGAATGTATATCGAAGAGACAGAGTAGACGCCGCAGTATAGGGAGTGCTCACTGCAGTCGACAAAAATATTGTGTGTATCGAGATCTGAATTGAGTTTTTGAAGTTATCTGGACACGGGTAACTGACGTAGGTGAACTCTTAATTACTGGATGTTTTTAAAGGCCGCCCGATTCCGCTGTGACAGTTTTAGAATCATTCAAAGAAAGTCTGCACTCACTAGCGCGGATTAGAGCATCCAGTAGTAGTTGGAGTACCGGGTAAGGACTGGAACGTCTATGGATTCATTGAAGGTTGTACAGACATACGCCTGTGAAGTAGTTTTGAATGTAGTTTTCTAACAACCATTATTTGATGTTTCCAAATATTTCGGTAGGCGGCGCAGCTATTCGTACACTGGAGTCACATTCAGGACGACGACGGTTCAAATGGCTCTGAGCACTATGGGACTTAACTTCTGAGGTCATCAGTCCCCTAGAACTTAGAACTACTTAAACCTAACTAACCTAAGGACATCACACACATCCATGCCCGAGGCAGGATTCGAACCTGCGACCGTAGCGCTCACGCGGTTCCAGACTGACGCGCCTAGAACCGCACGGCCACACCGGCCGGCACGACGGTTCAAATCCGCGTCCGGTCATCCAGATTTAGGTTTTGAGTGATATATCTAAATCACTCCAGGCAAGTACCGGGATTGCTCATTTGACAAGGCATGTCCGATTTCCTTTTCCATACTTCCTTAATCCGAGCTTCCTCTCCGTATTTGGTTACCATGTTGCTGACGGGACGTTGAACTCTCATCTTCGTACCCTCTCAGTAAGAGGACTGGCCTACATATAGCACAACAGGTAACACTCATAATCGTTGCTTTTTCTCTCGCGTAGAGCATAGGAAGGCACGCGTAACATGAAATGTTAGTGAAATTGCTAGTATAAAGAAAATTTTAGTCATAGTGTGAAACTGTTTGCACCCAATAATAGCGCCACGCTTATGTACGGCGTTGTAGCAGACATACTCGAGGACATTGAAAGTGCTGTAGCTCACCTTAAGGTGCGGCTGTTGTGGCTCAAGGTGCGGCTGTTGTGGCTCAGTGTCTGACGATGCTCTGGCGCCTGCCAGTGCTGCAACCCGGTGAACGCTGGGCCTCCGCTTCAGAACTGCACTCAGCATCGCATCCCTAGTGATATGAAAAATTGGCAGTTGTTGGAAAACATTCTATTGCATTCGGCTATAGTTTTACGTATCTCTTGGACTGTTCATTCGTTCTTTTAGCGAAACCAGTCTGTGGAGACAACCGAATGATAACAGTTGACTGAGTCGGTTGTAGGTTATACGTATCCGTACTTTTATTATTCCTCCATTTCTTTCGAGTGAAGCCAAGTGAAAACAGTCGGCCAGTCCAGCGGTTTCAGTTCAGAGCGGAAACGTGATGCTTTTGCCATTGTTCAATCTTTCCTGTTGATTCTGTTGGTTACACTCTGTTGTTGCCTGTCGTTGCCGTTTCGATACTTCTTTGTGTCTGGAAACGCTCGGCGTCGTGGGAAAGAAGGAAATCATATGACTGGATAAAAAGTGATCCTTAAGATGAATTCAATACGATATACGGTATATGCATGGGTGGTTCATGCTGTGGGATATTAGTTAAAAGAATTCAAATAAAATTAAGGAATGATTTTTTTCGGAAAAAATTATTCAAGTAAATGACAGTATATGCTTAAAAAGTAATTAAGTCACCAAAAAATAAAACAAAATGTATCTTAGATGCTTTCTGTTCATGTCGTCTCAGCATTACCGAAACAGAATTAGCGGTTATGGATGGATAAAGACACAGAACTTCAATAAAGTTAAATAAAAAGTAATTATTTATGTAAACATAAATATATGGTGTATTACCACTTATTAATCTTTTATAACTAACCAAAAATCCATATTTGATGCCAAAAGTACGAAAAATTCGTTTTTAATTAAATGAGTGCATAAATTTGAAATATACTTTTCATTCACCTCTCGGTGGAATAAGATATGTTATTTGTCTGTAAAAAAAAAAAAAAAAAAGTGGCAACCCCAGTCATGGGTGACGTATTAGTTGAAAAGTAGAAAAAATACGTAAATGAAATCTCACAAACCTCTAGACTGAGCGAAAAAATTCATATAATTGCTGTAACTGTCACAGACTTGTCAGTCGATTGTCTCACATTAAGTTAATCCACTCAATAGACAATGGTGCGTTTATAATTAGCTGCGACTTTTGACATGTGACTCAGCGGAAGGGGAAGTGACACTGTTGCGAGGTAACACTACCATGTGGTGTCGCGCATCAGGTAAGTCCACGTTGGTCAGTTCTGTAAAGTTGTATTTTCTGGCGGGAAGTGATCTGTATTCATCAGATATTGGGAACAAGCGTTTTGTGTTTGCGATGCATTAACAATAACAGTGCAGCACGTCTGAACAAAAAATTCTCAATAAAAGTGGTCGTCCGAGAACACGTTCACCGGCTGTGAAGATAATGTTCTGTTGCAAAACATTCTTCCGAACTCGATAATAATAATCGACAATGTGCCGTTGTGACGCATAAAGCTACAAGAGTGCAGTGCAGGAGAGCGGATTTTTGGTATGGATACAAAGGGATAAGGTTGAACCTAGAATGAATAAATAAGTCGAAGCTAACGGAACTTGTAGTGCTGTAGAAGCCAAAAACTTAACGCTGCCGGGTCGACAAACTGGTTGACGCTAAAAAGACATAGTTTAAACCAGGCTTCCTCCGTATCGCGCTCGCTTAAATCCGACTGAGACGTTGCAATGCTCACAATAGAAGCAATTGCAAAGTTACATCACAGGGAACGCCTAGAGTTGTAAGCCATACCAAGAAGGTAGTTAAAGAGACATGAAATCATGGAGGTCTATGATTAATTTTGAGTAATAAGTAACTTCTCTTAGTGGCGTGTTAAAAGCTGCCAAAATACAGCAGAGTACAAATTCATTTCACTAATATTCTAATGCAGTTGAAATTGCGACAAAATCCTGAAACATGTTGATTAAGCTGGCAACTGAGGGCAAAAAAGGTCAGCAGTTCATGGAAAAAAATAGACGTGTAACTTCAGTTACATTTTTGCAAAAACCATAGCATTTCTCGTATCACCAGCTAGCGACGGTCCTCAGAAATCACATTATTTAGTTGAAAAAAAATCTGTAGTTGCTTGAATATCGTGGTCGATATGGAAGTTTCGCATATTAATCGTATGACAAATTTCTCTCCTCTTCGTGTGCTGTCACTTGCCAGAATTTTGATGCGATATCTCAAACCATTTATGAGATACGAGGAATTTATGAATATTTAATTTGCTGGCTCTTGCGTTTGTGGTGAAGCAGTTTACATACATTCCATTTTCCCGAGATCGGAGACAGAAAGCGATAACATTCCAAGTTCAGAGAAACATGTGACCTACCATGCACCAAACGTAAATGCATAGCGACCCCTATCTATCACTGCAAAAATTTTTAAGAATTTCCTGCTGTAGTTTACCGAATATCGAAATATCACAATATCTGTGATCGTTAACGAAATGATAAGCAATTCATCATGAAGCTGACGAATTAAGATGTAAAATATGCGACAATCAGAGTTTATTACTGAGTCCTGTCTTTAAAATCGTTTGAGGAAGATTACAAATCGGCCGGCTTGAGCGACTGGCGTTTCACTCAGTCGAGTTAGCGTGCTAGATAGGTCCGCCATTATCGTCACTGCTGACACGCTCAGCTCACGCTGTCATTCATTCTCTCTCTCTCTCTCTCACACACACACACACACACACACACACACACACACACACACACACACATACTAAATATCATTCATGTTTCATTATTTTAAACATAAAAGTGTTCTGAGAAAACTCTTTCATTGTACAGTTTCGTTAGGTGCTAAAGCTGGTTATAATGTGGGGGAGGGTACTAGCTAATGTCCGGTTGCACTCTGGGGTAGTGAATGGTCTAAGAAAAGTTGGGAACCGCTGCACTCTAGTGATGGGACAACCAACTGTTTTTAACAGCCTATTGGCTAGTTGATAGCCCCGTTTTCCACTCACGTTCCGCGTTTGAGTGGTTTCATTTAATTTGTGAGACAAACGAGTGACAGAAACGTAACGTGGGTTAAATGAATGTTTTCATTGAGTCTCTGGGTTTGAGTGATTTCACTTGTTTTTCCAGCTTTGTCCGACGGGGGGCGATAACAGGGTCGTCTCCGTAAGAAGCGCGTGGCGCTGCCGCCGTAGCCTCCTCCTGCTGCTGCCAGGGTCACAGCCCGCGCGAGGTGGTGGCTCAGTCGCAGTATTGCCGGGAGCTACACTAGCGGTGACTGGCTACCTCCTACCGTCGGCTGTCGCCCTGGCTCTGGCGGCAGCAGCAGGAAGCTGACGTGGAGCGTGCGGGACGCGGCGGAATCAATCAATCCAAATCCAGTCGCTAAAATTTAGTAGTGTTTTTTTCGTCTTCACTTATTCCTAAAGCTAACTTTTATGCTTGCTCAACTTTGGACTCCCAATGAGCGGATACTAAGCTTTATTAGTTACGTGTTAATTGCACCTGAAACAGCTTAATAAGGCGTAGCAGTGTATTCATGAGATTTAAATAAAGAAAGGAAGCATTAGTGTATTTAGTGCAAAATTAAACGAATATGCATAATGCTTATTTTAACTTTGGTTCAAATGGCTCTGAGCACTATGGGACTTAACATCTTAGGTCATCAGTCCCCTAGAACTTAGAACTACTTAAACCTAACTAACCTAAGGACATCACACACATCCATGCCCGAGGCAGGATTCGAACCTGCGACCGCAGCAGTCCCGCGGTTCCGGACTGCAGCGCCTAGAACCGCACGACCAAACTTTGGTGTACCCGTTGAGATGTATCCACGTACACTGGGCAGTGGGAGAGGACGCCTGTTTGTATTGTATACCACTGCTTTAGTACAACTAATGAAAATACTTCAATTTGGTTTCACTCAGAAGAATAAGTAGATAACTCGGTCAACAAAACTACTAAACAGTGGTTTCTCTTGAATGACTGAATGAAATATCTTCTTCACCCGACAGAACGACCTAAGACTCTTTCCAATTGAAAAAAATGAAATGAAATGATCGTATGGCATTGTTGGCCGGGAGGCCCCATGCGGGGAAGTTCGGCCGCCGTATTGCAAGTCCTTTTTAGTTGACGCCACTTCGGCGACTTGCAAGTCAATGATGATGAAATTATGATGGAGAACACACAACACCCAGTCATCACGAGGTAGAGAAAATCCCTGACCCCGCCGGGAATCGAACCCGGGACCCCGTGCGCAGAAAGCGAGAACGCTACCGCAAGACCACGAGCTGCGGACAAGAAATAATGAATAACTCAGTATGCAAAACACCATCACCAGATTGTGTCGACTGTTATCATTCAGCTGCTCCGACAGACTTGATTCATACGAAACGAATGAATGAATAACAATCCAACCGATACGTAAATCTACAACCGAGTGATTCGATTGTTTCCATTCGGCTGCCCCCGTGGACTTTTATCATTCAAAAGCATTAATCAATAACTCAACCGTGTGTAAAGCTAAAACCGAATGAGTCAATTGTTTTAATTCTTTTGTTGCCGTCACTAGCAGGCTAGTTTCATTCATTCGATTGGAAAAAGAGACTCAAAAAAATAACAGTCGACTGACCAGTTGGTTGTTAAAGCTAGTCCTTTATCTCATCACTAAAATTCAGCCACGGTGCCAGAATTGTGTCTGTAGGCTGTTTGTCGGGCCACAGTAGCAGCAGTACTTTGGAAGCGGTATTCGTCGATATCCCAGGACCTGAGCTGAAGCAGGAGCGCACGCAAGATCTCAACATTGCCTTTTCGTCACAATCTTATCATCTAGTGTGGAACAATCTTTCAGATTCAGAAATAAAATAACTCTTAACATGACACTTGCACTCAAGACGCTGTTTGTCCTCAGGACTACTGACAACGAATAGGCGACGGTGTGTGTGTGGGGGGGGGGGGGGGGGGGTGCGGTGGTAGGGGGTGAGAGGGGGGGGGTGAGCCCGGAACTACTTGTTGAACCTTTTACTGGAGCGGTTGCATTACTAGGTCATTGGTTGCCAACATGAGGTTTAGTCATGTCTGTATTAAATTCTTACGATGACAGGTTGTATATCTGCTAGGGATGATGATTTGCTACTAACCAGAGAGTAAAGCAGAATAAAACGCGCAATAAATGTGACCAAGGGTCATTTTTGTTAATTATTCGGCTCATTAAATGTCCTGTCAGACTTCACCCTAGCGACGTTGTGTTGGTTGGCACAAAGCATCTTCCACAACTTACTTTAAAAAAAAATTATTAGGGCCAGTTACCGACACCGCCCTGAATAATGCGAGTATGTAGTTTCTGTCGCAGGTATTCAGGCCCCCAATAAACACTCTGAGTAGAATGCCTGAAGTCTGGGTGTCTTGGTAGGGGAAAGGGGGAGAGAGAAAGGCGTTCAGATAGTTGAAAATCTTTATTGCTGTTTTCAGAAATCTATCATATACATACTTATAAATATTATGGTTCGTCCACAATTTTGGAATGGTTACAATAGTATTATTTGCATGCTGTAAAATCCGGTGTCATTCGCCTGCAGCAAAGACTGGCAACTGGAGATTTGATATGTTGTGCACTCCATGACATGTAAAAGCTTGCTGTCCTTTGATTCCAGTTGTGACTCATTAACCCGGTAGTCAGTCGTGCCGCACAAATATTTATCAGTAAAAGTAAAAGGGACATGATTGGCAACGACCACGTAGACCCAGTTGTAAGTAAACCAACTGTCAGGCTGTGAGTCATTGACTGGGTGCTAAGAAATTGCAGTTTGTCTAAAAAATAGTCGGCACACTAAACACTTGTCCGTCCGTACTTGAATACCACTCTGTTGCGTTTGACGATTACAAAAGGGTGTTTCTGCAGCATTTCGCGTAGGCTGTGGAAACCTCACTGCACAGCGTACCTACACACACAACGTTAACAGAGAAGCGATGGAAATACTGTCTCTTGAGTAGAAAATCTGGTATTGCTACTCCATAGCAACCGCTTATAAAATGGTTTTTGATCTGTATCATTCTTTCGCTCGTGATTTCCATTAAGTTAATGAGAAACTTAAGAAACAAGAATTGAAAATAAAAGAAAGCTCGAAATTTTCAGTTTAGGTAGTTCAGAGAAATGCTGCACAACAAATTTTCTGCTATCGATCCAGATAAGTTAATCTGCATCGTAGACTGTTCAACATATCGGTAAACTTGGCGTTCTCTTTTCGCGTGACTGCGCCCTTGGGAAATCTGGTGTCCCGTATCCGCCTACACACATACATGAGAGCGCGGGCGCGCACACACACACACACACACACACACACACACACACACACACACCAGAGAAACCATAAAATGGCAAGCTAACGACGTGAATAACGCTGTCGGTCGTGTAAATACGACCGCCCGGCGCCGCGGTCACAAGTTGCGCCAGCCGTACTTGGCTGAAGCCCGGGGAGGAAACTCGATAGCAGCCCTGCTCCAGAGGCCTGGTGGGCGGCGGCGTGCTCTCTCTGCTACTCACCTTTATAACTGCACTTGCCGGAGACAATGCTTGTGGTGTTCTTTCTCCCGGGTCCGCTAAACTGCGAAGCAAATCCACTAATAACTAAACAACACCAGTTAATGTTTTCCGTGATGGATCTAAGGCATTTGACTGTGTGAATTACAATAAATACCCTCCTAGATAAACTGACGTTTTATAGAATTGATGGTATAGCCAACCAATGCATAATGCTATACCTAATCAAAACATGCATAAAGTTTATATAAAAATTCAGCCAGTGCAAAAAGCATATTATTCTGACTGAGGCGAAATCACTTATGGGGTTCCACAAGGCTCAACCTTACATGAACTTTTGTTTCCTACATGTAAACGAACTTCCGTCAAGTATACAAGCAGAATTTTTGGAGATGACAGTAGTATTGTAATCAATCCAAACACGCATACATCAACAGAAGAAATGGTAAATGATGTTTTTACAGGTATTATTGAGCTGCTTTCTACAAATGGTATGGTCTCACTCTCAGTTTCGTAAACATTCGATATATTCAGTTCTGCACATCTAGGGGTATTTCATTAACGTCATATGTAACATATGGGGATGAGATAATAAGTAGGGTGGAAATTTCAAAAATTTTAGATGCCTATATTGATATTTTAAATTTAAAAAGCACATTTTGAGCACCTAAAACAACACCGTTCACCTGCATTTGCACTTCTAATAATTGCAGATGTTGAGGAGAGAAAAATCAATTATGCTAACTTATTTTGCATATTTTTATTCGATAATGTCATATAGGATAATTTTCTATAGGTGGCTCATCTTTAGAAAAGAAAATTTTCATTGCTCGAACACGTGCAGTAAGAACATTATGTTAAGCTCAGCAGCGATCGCCGTCTGTTTCGAAAGTTTGGCATTTTGGCTAATGCCACACAATATATTAATTCCCTCGTGAGATTTGTTGTAAATAGCCGTCTACAGTTCAAAACAATGATATATATAATAAGAAAATAATATTCAGTTTTCCACATTATGGATGCTTCTGGATGTCTTACCCAATGATACAATCTGTCTGACGGCAACATAAATTTGAAAATCAACTGAAAAAAAGTTGCTCCTTGACAGTTCTCTTATTCCGTTGAAGAATTTCTTTCATTATATGTAAAATGTGCTGGTAGGATTTACTAGTTCACATCCGCACTTGCAAATGGGCAGCATGTAGCCATATTTATATATGATTGCAAAGTGACTCTTTCCACAGTATTACCGTTGATCGTACAAATTACTCATGGAACGCAACACTGACTACCGTCCACTTCACCAAGCGACTTAGCTATACCGCACTAATAGTGAAGTGAATGAAAAATTTTATTTAACGATCCACACAACCTCCTCCAGTCCCAAATAGCGCGCGCGCGCACGCACGCACGCACGCGCACGCACGCACGCGCGCGCGCACACACACACACACACACACACACACACACACACACACACACCTCCTACGTAGCCAATTTTCGGCCCATTCGATGTCTGCTGACTCTTAACACTACCCCAGATCCAACCATTGTGCTGAAACTTCCTAGCAGCATTCTCGGCTTTCAGGAAAAAGATATTGGTATTGTAGTCAGTTAGTCCTGCAACAACACTTCATTCACCTCAGTCAAAAAGAGCTCCCCCTCCGCCTCTCTCCACCCGAAAAAGATGGAGATGATAACCTAGTGCAACTGGGTTGTAGATGTCATTAAGAAAACGTGCAGGAGTGATATGAACGCAAGTAGCTCAACATAGTTAACGAACTATTAAAATAATACTTTGTGCTGGTCCTGTTAAATTTTTAACGGGATAGAATTCAACAGAGAGAAGCTAGTTTTCGCCATTCATATCGTTTTCCGGTAGCAATGATAAAACTATTCAGTTCGTGTTACAGTGGTTTTCTTCTTGCTGCTAACAGTTCAGTAATTTTAAATGAATCAATACCATTCGCACCATGTCACTGTAATATGCAGCTACGCGCAGATAGCGACGTGCGATCGAGATGTTTTGCGTTCCTTTATTGTATTCGTTCTTTCGGAACTTTTCATCGCAGCCGGTCCGCGCTGCAGCCGTCACTCACTAATAGTTCCACGGGGTCAGGGTGTTATTCACGGGGGGAACATGTTCGTTTCTTCGGTAAAGCCGTCGGCACACGGACCGTGCATCCGAGCGTTGAGTGTGCCGAGTTTCTGAGGTCAGAGCGTGGAATAGCACGTTGGGGAGTCTTTCCGAACGTGCAGAGCAATATCTAGAATGTCCGATATTCTGAACTTGCGTTTGAACGTTGACCAATGAGATGCCACATACACGCCATCTCCCTTCGGTGCAGAGTTGTGAGGCGACATATTGGCTTTCAGTTGAAGCTCCTATGTGTATATGCCGCTTCTGAGCACCAGCAGTCCAAGGAGCTCTCGAAAACAGCCGTTAATTGTATGATTCATTGTAATGAAATGACGAGAAACGTCATGCTCACAGTAAAATAACTACAGTAACTTGCGTATTATGAGAGTATGCCGTTTGAGGGCAACTGCATGTTGACGATCCATTAAAAACGCATTGTTCTTGGTACAATTTGTTATAATAAAATTCAGTTAGTAATATAGGCACGATTGAAGTTTTCAGGAGATAGTAACAAAGTAGGTGTGAGGACTCAAAATGAATGGTCAGTTTAGCGCAATGAATAGCATCACGGATTCGTAATTAGATAACTTTGCGTGTTTGTGGTTCGCGTCACCCTGCATACATTTCTTTTTCTAACCTTCGCGTTTTAATAGGTTCTGATGCTTGTTTCATTAGTTTAATATAAGTATACAGTATAATATGCGATGCTATGTAAGTATAAGTGCACTCCTTTTGAGGTGTGAGTTTGTTCCATTGGCGTAATCTACCTGCACTAAGATAATTTGCCTTTTTTTAGTAATTCAAATGTTGTGGAGATTCTGCTACTAAGTAGGGACAGTGATCAAGTAAGAATGACCTTACAATTTTACAAAAAAGTGAGAATGGTGAAGTAATTTTTGTCTTGCGTGCAGAAATATTGTAAATTTGTATCGCACAATTTGTAATAGAAATTTTATAAGCCAGTGTCTTTATTGACTGCTCATGGTACTTTCCTTTTTGCCATATAAAATTTTCACGGATATCGAAGTTTTTATTTATGAATACCACAGATAGAACTGCTGTCTAGCATATGGACAAGGGAGAAAATTACATTTTAATAGGGCTAATATAGGAATTTTAAGCCCGTCCATTTAGTAAACATTGTGATTTACGAGCAAGATATAGCCGACAATTACCGCTGGAGCGCGTTGCAATCGCGTATACCACGTTGGGGACCACGTACCGTATGCGCAAGTCACATCGTTTCTGGACGTTCAGCAGCGCGTTGAACGTTGACGTTCGACTGCAAGGTCCGTGGGCCGACGGCTTAACTGTTAAGGGGGCGAGCTGCCAGGTGCGGAGTCGTACTGCGGAGGCTGTGGCGCGCTACAGTTCCGAGAGTGTTGTTCGTTCGTGACTCCAACTACTGTACTCACGTATCATGCAAACTGTGAAATACTGTACAGAAGTGAAGTGTAGAAATATTACATTCATTTTTGTGTGTAGTTACTTTGCTTACCAACAATCAATAAAAGGTAGAAATCTGTTTCTGTACCGTCTTCGGACAGCATTTCCGTGCAAGGTTTGCTGCCCTCAATTTGTTCAAGATACTCTCTACAGCCCCTCAAATTTTGTTGATTATTGATAGTCGAAGTAGAGAGGATATAAAAAGTAGACTGGCAATGGCAAGGAAATCGTTTCTGAAGAAGAGAAATTTGTTAACATCGAGTATAGATTTAAGTGTCAGGAAGTCGTTTCTGAAAGTATTTGTATGGAGTGTAGCCATGTATGGAAGTGAAACATGGACGATAACCAGTTTGGACAAGAAGAGAATAGAAGCTTTTGAAATGTGGTGCTACAGAAGAATGCTGAAGATAAGGTGGGTAGATCACGTAACTAATGAGGAGGTATTGAATAGGATTGGGGAGAAGAGAAGTTTGTGGCACAACTTGACTAGAAGAAGGGATCGGTTGGTAGGACATGTTTTGAGGCATCAAGGGATCACAAATTTAGCATTGGAGGGCAGCGTGGAGGGTAAAAATCGTAGAGGGAGACCAAGAGATCAATACACTAAGCAGATTCAGAAGGATGTAGGTTGCAGTAGATACTGGGAGATGAAGAAGCTTGCACAGGATAGAGTAGCATGGAGAGCTGCATCAAACCAGTCTCAGGACTGAAGACCACAACAACAAACAATTTTGCACACGCTGTATATGTAACGGTGCTGCTGTGCTTTGGCTGTTAATACACTAACATCACAGTGTTGGACTTTCAGACCAAATTGAGGCGCAACTGTAGTTTACCGATAGTGATAAATGGAATTATCCTGCTTCGCACATATTTATTTCATAATCTTTTACGGAAAATTTTTAGGCAGTTCTCTCACGAAACCCTATGACTATTTTGCAAAAATATGTAAGGTAGGAGTAACATGGTACATGCACACAGAAATTTAGAAACAACTTTTAATTACTCATATTGAAAGACATATTACCATGTATTTACGACCAAAACAGTTCGATAAATAGTAGCTACTATAAACACGGCACTTAGGGTTAGTTATGACTTCATCATTCACTTCTTAATCTTTCTGGGCGCAACATGCAGTCGAGAACACAACGTTGATAATCATCGAACAACGCACGAAGTCAGTCAGAGTTCCCAAATAAATAATTTGAAGAGTAAATTGAGGACTTGCTGGTCGCAGAGGCGTGGTGTTACATAGAAGTATTAGTAAATTGATGGTATCACAATGTATTATTATGGTTGAATATATGTGTTATTGAACTAGTGCAATGTATATGTGCTTCTAGAACGGAGATGTTAATGGCTAGCTCTTGGCAACGCGAACGGTGTCTGAATCTGCGGCTTTGGGCATTAACCATCCCATTTCGCATAATACCGAGTTAAGAACGAGGCACACAACCAACTATTGAATGTGGGTAAACGACAACAACGCTGAGCTGTTAAACTCGATAAATGATTACATTAGTGTGTGTACTGCAGAGCTGCCCAGACGATCGTTACGATGAACCTCTTCTTCATGGACACTGCTGCAAATAGCGTACGTTACAGACGACGTTAGTGGAATCTGCCATGGAGCCTAGGACGCTGAAATGTAACGGTTTGCGAGACCTGGGCTGGAATAGGGAAGTACAACAGCAAGGGTTAAAAATACCATTGCATGGATGATATAGGGAGCACTGTATTATCTCTGGAGTCTATTAAACTTGGTGCGTATACAATCCACGTACCGTATTATTTTGGTTAACCCGCTCGGAGTTAAATGACAGTAGACAGGAACTGGAGAGCCGTGACTACTGCGTTTTGTAAGGTACCTCGACCGATGTGGCGCAGTGTTTACGACGCTGAGCTGTCGTTTGGGGTTTGCAGGGTTCAAATCCCCGTTCGTTCATCTGAATATAGGTTTTCCGTTTGTTTTCCTGTCTCTAATGCTGGAGTTATGCCTCCTGCCTTCGGTTTTATTACCGAATAACATGCCAGTCACCAATGTTTCACGAGCGTTCGAAGATATCATGAGTGTTTTCTGCAAATGATACCACTCAGAAAGTGTTGCTTGATTAATAGCTGGAGCGTTTCATCAGTGGAGACATAGAAGCATGGCTTAATGGAAGATGTCCTTGTTTTACTGTATTCTAAAGCTCGTAGAAGGACCAGCACTGTCATTGTTCTTAATGAGACTTCTCAAATATTTTTTTCGTCGTGTGTGTGTGTGTGTGTGTGTGTGTGTGTGTGTGTGTGTGTGTGTGTGTGTGCGCGCGCTCTCTTTATTTCTTGTGCAGGCATTATCAGACAGTTTGCCTGACCAGACCTCTGCCGAATTCCCGTTATTTAGTGCTCTGCCCCGCCTATTGATTATGTGAGCTGAATGCGTTGATATGGAACAGATACGGTTTGATTGATGGCCTGACTAACACAGTTCGTGCAATGCGAGGGCCCGCATCTCGTGGTCGTGCGGTAGCAATCTCGCTTCCCACGCCCGGGTTCCCGGGTTCGATTCCCGGCGGGGTCAGGGATTTTCTCTGCCTCGTGATGGCTGGGTGTTGTGTACTGTCCTTAGGTTAGTTAGGTTTAAGTAGTTCTAAGTTCTAGGGGACTTATGACCACAGCAGTTGAGTCCCATAGTGCTCAGAGCCATTTGAACCATTTTTTGCAATGCGAGGTTGCCGTGAAGTGAACGCTATGGTTTGCCGCATAAACGGAAGGGGGCAGCAATCCTAACGTTGAACTGATCATCATAGTGCTTAAGGCATGGACCTGCTGGATATATTGATTGTATGCTGCTCTCTCGTATCTCCCCGATGAGTTCGCCATTCGATCATTCATTGGGGCTACTGCGTTTTAAAATCATGTGCGAAACAAGGCAAATTTGGAGCTGCCTAGTGGCCACGGAGAGTCCCACGGACTACTTTTCTTCTTCCTGTTCATCCTAGACATGCCCCGTAGGGCTTAGATCCGGAGATATCGATAGTCGGACCATGAAAGACTGCGGATGTTGTTCATGGAAAGGTACTGCACAAGTGACCCTGTACTTCATCTCTGAATCTGCGTCAAGTGTCCCCTCCAGCTACCGACAGAGTTGTGACAAAGTCTCACCGCACTAGGACACGACCACCACCGCACTGACCACTTTCTACGATGTTATACATATACAAGGTGGTCGGGGTATAGGTACAGATATAGTGCTAATTGCTATCTAAATATGTACCCACTGCAGTGCGTAAGTTTTTTCTCTGTGACAAACAGTTTTCGCGCTTACAGTGACATACTGTATTACAGCAGAGCTCTTCGCGTTGTTTGGACTGTGACTGCTTCTACATAGGCCAGACAGGCAGATCATTTGAGTGAGATTAGGTTCAAGGAACACAGGGCAGCACTAAAAAACAAAAAATACCACGCATCAGCAATAGCTACCCACCTGCATGAAACAAAACACCATGTTAACAACACAGGTATTAGCATCCTACACATCCAACCAAAAGGCAGAAAACTAGACATCCTTGAAACACTCCAAATATACAAACACCAGGTGAAACAACCAGAATCCATCTTAAATGACAAAAATGACAATATTTACAATAGTATCATCTCTGTTTTCAGCAACTGCCTACACTCTTAAAAATGCGCACGCGCGCGTGCACACACACACACACACACATATATACACTCCTGGAAATTGAAATAAGAACACCGTGAATTCATTGTCCCAGGAAGGGGAAACTTTATTGACACATTCCTGGGGTCAGATACATCACATGATCACACTGACAGAACCACAGACACATAGACACAGGCAACAGAGCATGCACAATGTCGGCACTAGTACAGTGTATATCCACCTTTCGCAGCAATGCAGGCTGCTATTCTCCCATGGAGATGATCGTAGAGATGCTGGATGTAGTCCTGTGGAACGGCTTGCCATGCCATTTCCACCTGGCGCCTCAGTTGGACCAGCGTTCGTGCTGGACGTGCAGACCGCGTAAGACGACGCTTCATCCAGTCCCAAACATGCTCAATGGGGGACAGATCCGGAGATCTTGCTGGCCAGGGTAGTTGACTTACACCTTCTAGAGCACGTTGGGTGGCACGGGATACATGCGGGCGTGCATTGTCCTGTTGGAACAGCAAGTTCCCTTGCCGGTCTAGGAATGGTAGAACGATGGGTTCGATGACGGTTTGGATGTACCGTGCACTATTCAGCGTCCCCTCGACGATCACCAGTGGTGTACGGCCAGTGTAGGAGATCGCTCCCCACACCATGATGCCGGGTGTTGGCCCTGTGTGCCTCGGTCGTATGCAGTCCTGATTGTGGCGCTCACCTGCACGGCGCCAAACACGCATACGACCATCATTGGCACCAAGGCAGAAGCGACTCTCATCGCTGAAGACGACACGTCTCCATTCGTCCCTCCATTCACGCCTGTCGCGACACCACTGGAGGCGGGCTGCACGATGTTGGGGCGTGAGCGGAAGACGGCCTAACGGTGTGCGGGACCGTAGCCCAGTTTCATGGAGACGGTTGCGAATGGTCCTCGCCGATACCCCAGGAGCAACAGTGTCCCTAATTTGCTGGGAAGTGGCGGTGCGGTCCCCTACGGCACTGCGTAGGATCCTACGGTCTTGGCGTGCATCCGTGCGTCGCTGCGGTCCGGTCCCAGGTCGACGGGCACGTGCACCTTCCGCCGACCACTGGCGACAACATCGATGTACTGTGGAGACCTCACGCCCCACGTGTTGAGCAATTCGGCGGTACGTCCACCCGGCCTCCCGCATGCCCACTATACGCCCTCGCTCAAAGTCCGTCAACTGCACATACGGTTCACGTCCACGCTGTCACGGCATGCTACCAGTGTTAAAGACTGCGATGGAGCTCCGTATGCCACGGCAAACTGGCTGACACTGACGGCGGCGGTGCACAAATGCTGCGCAGCTAGCGCCATTCGACGGCCAACACCGCGGTTCCTGGTGTGTCCGCTGTGCCGTGCGTGTGATCATTGCTTGTACAGCCCTCTCGCAGTGTCCGGAGCAAGTATGGTGGGTCTGACACACCGGTGTCAATGTGTTCTTGTAATACTAACTAATGTAAATCCACCCGATGATGGAGGTTTAAACCTTCGAAACGCGTCGTGTAAATAAATAAAACGGTGAATGGTAACAGTGAACTAGTTGTTTCATTTAATCTTCGCGTTGTATCAGGCCACGCAGTACATCTGGGGACAGAGTCTTTTCAATTGCATCATCTGCTCAGAATCTCTGTGCCTTTCAAAGCCGTTGTGCGCTGTACTCCGTCCATCTCTTAGTGCAGTGGGTCCAGGAAAGTTGTCACTTGCTCACTGTTGATGGAGCCACTGTGATCTTTGTGTGGGTTCCTGGTCACGCCGGTGTTGCAGAAAACGAGGCCGCTGACTCTGCTGCCAAGGCTACAGTCCTCGGCCCTCTCGCCCCGAGGAGATCGTTTTAACTGGGTTGCGTATTGGGCACTGTGTTTTTAGCCATCGCCATTTATTAAGTGGTGCTCCCGCACCACTTTGTGCTCAACTTTTGACGGTCCGCCATTTCCTGACGGAATGCCCTTTTTTTAACCGCTAACGTTCTCGTTTGTGTTTGCCATCTGAGTTATCGGTCGTTTTAGCAAACGACGTGTGGGCTGTCAACCGCGTTTTACTTTTTATCCGTCTTAGCAATATGTCCAAGGCCATTTAATTTTTAGTCCTGGACCTCCGTTTTTCTATGGAGTATTTTATACACCTTTCTCCACGTTCCTGTTTTTAGCTGTCTTCCGTCGATTGGGATTGACGTGTAGTCGTTTTTAACTCCTCCCTTTGTCTTCGTGTTATATAGTTTTGACATGGGCACGTATGACCCTAGTTGTTTTTGCGCCCTAAAACAAAACAAAACATAGTTTTTTTACTTGATGTTTCCTGCGCAGTTGTAACTGCGCCGTGAGGTGGATTACTGCTGCCGGTATAGACTACCCGTTTTGCGTCCACTCTTCTGCTGTCAGGAGAGAAAATACATTATCACTTGGTTATGCCACGCGTACTTAGAGGTACTCTAACCAACCTAAAAACACACTACCCCAAATAGCTGTAATTATTAGTCTGCAAAGGAAGTATTCCTGATGTAATGTTGCTCAGTACACTGTCCTCGGTCATCAGCAGAAATATCTGCACTTATATCCCTCACACGGTGTATATATAAACTGTGCGGATCACTATCAACTACTGAGAAGAGGGTAATTTCATATCGTATCATATATTAAGATTTGTTTCCGTTGGATTCAGTGGTGGAGTATGGGAAGAATGATCGCTTGTACACATTTGTTAGACACAAAAAACCACAGACATTGGCTGCGATCGAACATTGATTGAAATCAGTGAGGGAAGTCGAAAATTTCTGCCGAACGGGATTTGAACACAGGTCTCCTGCTTACAAGACAGATGCTCTGACCACTGAGCCATGCGGACACAGTGGTCATTACAACTGCATGGACTACCCTAGCACGCCCCCATCGCACCCAGATTCTCAACTTATCCACACCTTACTGATGTAATGTCCCTTGTCCATTATCCTCATTGCTCGCAACATTTCCCCGATTACTGTAAGTTCGAACCTGGTGTGCATCTGCACTGAAGGAATCATTGGCCGTCTTCGCCTTAATAATATATGTATGTATATGGCGTCTCTTCTTTCGGACGTTTGTTAGTGGTATTATTTGCCCAACTTTCTCTGCGCGTAGATGCGTAGAGGCTGAAGACTATTAGTAGTGTCTGACCTAAGGCGATTCTTGAAGTCCTGTAAGCAGATTTTCGCGAGATGTCCGGCGTCCTCTACGAGCGTTGGTCAGTTAAGGAGTTAAAGGGTTTCATCAATCTGTCGCCAACTTAACGGACTAGTTGCCATTCGCTCCACCCTTCTTTACATACGCTCGATGCTCCCTCTTGGTTCCACTTGATGTGAATCGCACACACTTCCGGGGGATTAAAGTTTGGGCCATGCAAGTGGTCTTTATGAAATATCTTTTGTTGACAAGTAGCAGTTTCCCAGTATCGCATCAGTCTATCGTTTTAGTCCTGTGTACCAACTTGTTCTGTCGTACTTTTGATATAACCACAAGAGGAGATTTTGCTCTTCGGCACCCTCAACTGTTTATAGTAAGCTGAGGGAAACGCTGTTAGAGGAGAACGAAGAGAACACTGAAGCACTGGAACACTGACAATGATTAGTGACAGGAACACACACATTTGTTGACGAATGCTCAGCTTTGTACAGATCGGCTCAGGCAGCAGATCCTGAAGTTGAACTGCTATTCCAGAGGCTAAGTCTTGATATTAAGCCGTTCTTGTCCCACTAGAATGTTCACTGAAGACGGACTGGTGTGGACTCGCTAGATGCAGACGATTCGGCGCGAAATACACAAGTAGAAGGCGATCTTCTCGCTGAATGACTTGGAACTGCCCGCTATGTTGTGACACCGGCGGTGGTGCGTGCCGTGCCTATGACACAAAACATATAAATATGCGACTCAAATCATTCTGTAAACGTGAGGGTTTTTTTGGGCAGGGAACATTCCACACAGACAGCGGCCGAAGTTGTGTGTCATATGGGGAACAGGATCCTAATGGCGTATTTGTGGCGTTACGGTTCTCTCCTCCTCTCCCCCCCCCCCCCCCGTCTCTCTCTTTCACGAACAGCCTACACTACTCACAACGAACCCGCCAGGATAGCCGAGAGCGCTAACGCGCTGCTTCCTGGACTCGGCCCCGGATCGAATCCGCCCGGCGGATTGACGACGAGGGCCGGTGTGCCAGCCAGCCTGCCTGGATGTGGTTTTTAGGCGGTTTTCCTCATCCCGCTAGGTGAATACCGGGCTGGTCCCCACATTCTGCCTCAGTTACACGACTCGCCGACATCTGAACACGTTCGCACTAATCCATGAATTACACTAGACGAAGACAGCTGCGGTACACTAATTCCGTCCCTGGGGGTACGGGGTGGCGGCAGGAAGGGCATTCGGCCACCCCTTCATACTAACCTTGCCAAATCCTTTCCTAACAATGCCGACCCTGCGTCAGTGCGGGACATGGCACCAGTGAAAGAAAGAAAGAAAGACTACACTACTCACAACCCCCCCAGGGGGTCCACAACTCTTTTGTGGATACGTGCATGGCGAGCACGGGGCCCCGAGCCATTGCAGCCTTCTTTCTCTCCCGGGCTGCATTTCCTTTCCCTTCCCCTCCTTTCCCCTCCATGCTCCTTTCCCCTCACCCTCTCCTCTCCCACTATTGGTGTCCTTGCTTATGTTGGCCCCGCTATCCTCCTGGTTCTGTTGGTTTTACACTCCGGCTTTGTTGCGTCATCGTCTCCTCCTTTTGGCATTCCTTGGTCCCCCTCTGGGGTTTGACCTCCATTCCAAAAATTTCTCTTCCGTAGTGTGAGCCATTTGGGGAAGAGCACCTTACCTAGTGTCTCCGACGTGCGCCCTCCTAGTACATTCCACCTTTTCTTTCACGTCGTGGTCTGATGCTAGGGTGCATAGCCAGCACGGTAGCCAGCCCGTGTGGTGGGGTCGCTATGTACCCTTTTGGTTGAGCCCCCTGAACACACAGGGATCACACTTCTGATACCTGAGCTGTGACCTCCTCATGCATGCCTTGGAGTGGTTGCTCGTCATCCTGGAGCATCGGAACTCCCGGCAATGGCCGCCGTGCCAGACGGCCCTTGCTGTGGCTGGGTGGCGCCCGTGAGGAGAGCCCCTGATCGGAGTGGGTGGTATCAGGGCGGACGCTATGCAGATGAAACGCATAAGGGTCCAAAACTCTGGCCGTTCTGCGGCCGTCTCTCTGCGTGGTACTGATTCCTCAAGTGCTGCTTCTCTTGCCCCTTCGGCCTTCCCTTCCATGGCTACCCCCTGGGAAGAGGGTCAGGCCCGTCGTCTAGGGGCAAAACCTTTCCCCCGTTATCTAGTTTGCACCAGGACTGATGGAGATACTTTCACCAGTGTCAAGCCTTTATTCTTTGTGGAACACATTGAAGACAAGTTTGGCGAAGTGGACTCCCTGAGCAAGATGCGGTCGGGTTCGTTGCTGATTAAAACTACTTCAGCTGCCCAATCTGCGGCCCTTCGTGCCTGTACCCATCTTGGCACAATTCCTGTGTCTATTACCCCTCACCAGTCTCTAAATATGGTCCAAGGTGTGATTTTCCACAGGGACACCATCCTTCAAACTGATGAGGAACTTCGGGACAATCTCGCACGGCGGGGTGTTCACTTTGTTCGGCGTGTTCAGAAGGGTCCTAAAGATAACCGTATTGATACTGGTGCCTTTATCCTGGCCTTTGAAGGGGATACCCTTCCTGAGAAAGTTAAGATTATGGTCTATCGCTGTGATGTGAAGCCGTACATCCCACCTCCTATGCGGTGTTTTAAGTGCTTGCGTTTTGGCCACATGTCTTCTCGCTGTTCCCAGGACCCTCTCTGTGGTGACTGTGGACGTCCACTCCATGAGGGGAGTCCCTGTGTTCCCCCTCCCGTATGTGTAAATTGTCGTGGTAGTCATTCTCCACGTTCACCAGATTGCCCAGTTTATAAGAAAGAAAAAAAGATCCAAGAGTATAAGTCCCTCGATCGTTTAAGCTACACAGAGGCCCGTAAGAAATATGCACGACTGCACCCTGTGTCTATGACATCAAGTTACGCCTTGGTTACATCTTCCCCCCTTCCCCCCCCTTCCTTACCCCCATCCCGGACCCCACTCCTCCCCCCCTCCCCTGCGGCTCCCACACCTTCTCCTCTGGGTGCTGCTCCCCCTCCCCAGCCGGAGAAGTGTCCCACTCCTTCGGCGTCTGCCGGTCAAGGGCGCCTCTCCCGGGATGCCCCTTCCCGGCACCTTCCAGGTCAAAGGTCTGCTGCCGCGCGGCGACCGCGAGAGCCGCGGTCTGTCGGCCCCCAGGTCGCCCGGTCTCTTTCTGTTCCTGATCTTGCTGCAGCTGGCTCCTTTATGCCACACAGCCCTCCTCGATCTCAGCCTGAAAAGAAGAAGAAACATAAGTCCCGGGACAAAGAGCCTCTGGTGTCACCAGAGGTCCCTTCCCCGACTTCACAACCGGATTCTGACCTGTCGTTTATGGATGTCGCCCCCTCCTTGTCTGTGACGGGTGGGGACCCGGCAGTATGACTGGATTTAGCGTGTTCAGCCCTCATTTAAACCATCGTTCTGTGGTTCTCCAATGGAATTGTAATGGCTACTATCGACACCTTCCGGAATTGAAATCCCTTCTTTCGTCCTACTCTGCAGCTTGTGTGGTTCTCCAGGAATCCCATTTTACTGATGCTCACTCACCGACCCTCCGTGGGTTCCGTGTTTTCTGTCGCAATCGGGTCGGACCCTTGCGGGCTTCTGGTGGCGTTTGTACGTTGGTCCGTACCGACATTGCTTGCACGTGGATTCCTCTCCAAACTACATTGGAAGCGGTTGCTGTTAGGGTCCACTTAGACTCTGCAGTCACCGTTTGCAATCTTTATCTCCCTCCTGACAGGGCTCTTACACCTGCTGCCTTAACCACCCTTCTTCAGCAACTTCCTCCTCCCTTCCTCCTCCTTGGGGATTTTAATGCTCATCATCCTTTGTGGGGCAGTGCCTTTCCATCTAGACGAGGTCTTCTTATAGACCAATTTATTGCAGACCACGACCTGTGCCTTCTTAATGATGGCTCCCCTACTCATTTCAGTGCTGGTCATGGTACCTTTTCTGCCATTGATCTTTCTCTTTCTTCTCCCTCTCTCCTCCCTTCATTACACTGGTCGCCACACGACGACCTTTGTGATAGTGACCATTTCCCGTTGATTCTCACGCTCCCTTCGCGCTCCCCGATGGACAGGTTACCTCGTTGGTCTTTCCACCGCGCCGATTGGCCTCTATACACTGCACAGGTCGAGTTTTCTCCCTCTTTGTCGGGTTGTATTGATGACGTCCTACGTGACGTGTCTGACGCGATTGTTCGCGCTGCTAACGTTGCTGTCCCGCGCTCATCTGGACTATTTCGTCACCGGCAAGTCCCGTGGTGGAGTCCGGCCATTGCCATTGCCATCCGTGATCGCCGTCGAGCTTTGCAACACTTCAAGAGGCACCCATCCGTAGCCAGCCTTAATACTTTTAAACGCCTTCGCGCTAAAGCCCGTTATTTAATCAAACAGAGCAAGCGGATATGTTGGGAACGATTCGTTTCTTCCCTTGGTTCCACTGTCCCTCTGTCGCGGGTATGGGCTACACTTCGTTCTCTCCAAGGTTGCCATCGGCAGTCCACCCTACCAGGCCTTCACCTCCCAGATGGCATTTGTACGGACCCATTAGTTATCGCCGAACATCTTGCGACCCATTTTGCAGTGGCATCGGCGTCAGCCTCCTATCCCGCTGCTTTCCTTCATCACAAACAGCAGGCTGAAGCTCTCACCTTATGTTTCACCACTTGTGAGTCAGAATCTTATAACGCACCTTTTACTGAATGGGAATTTCTTTCTGCTCTATCTTCTTCTCATGATACGGCCCCTGGCCCAGATTCCATTCATAACCAACTGCTTGAACATCTCAGTGCTCCACAACGGCAACATCTTCTTCGGGTGTTTAACCGTATCTGGCTCCAGGGTGACTTCCCTTCTCAGTGGAGGGATAGCATTGTGGTTCCTGTCCTTAAGCCTGGTAAGAACCCCCTATCTGTTGACAGCTATCGGCCAATTAGTTTGACCAATGTTGTTTGTAAGTTACTTGAACGGATGGTAGCCCGTCGGCTCACTTGGGTCCTCGAATCTCGGGGTCTATTGTCCCCTTACCAGTGTGGCTTTCGAGAGGGACGATCTCCAATCGATCATTTACTTCGCTTGGAATCCGCAGTTCGGCAGGCTTTTTCCCAGCGCCGCCATTTGGTTGCAGTGTTTTTTGACCTTCGCAAGGCCTATGACACGGCCTGGCGCTATCACATCTTACTAACCCTTCATCAGTGGGGTCTTCGGGGCCCACTCCCGAATTTTATCCGCCAGTTCCTGATCCATCGGTCATTCAGAGTTAGAGTTGGTACTGCTTTTAGTTCTCCACGGACCCAGGAGACGGGCATCCCACAGGGTTCTGTCTTGAGCGTCCTTCTTTTCCTCATTGCTATCAATGGACTTGTGGCCTCTGTCGGTCCCTTGGTCGCCCCTGCCCTGTATGTGGATGATTTCTGCATTTGGGTTAGTTCCTCCTCGATGGCATCTGCAGAACGGCAGCTCCAGGTGGCTATACGGCGTGCCTCTGCATGGACCCTCTCACACGGGTTTCAATTCTCTCCATTAAAATCGCGGGTGGTCCACTTCTGTCGCCGTACTACGGTCCACCCTGATCCAGAGCTCTATCTCGCAGCACAACGATTGCCTGTGGTTTCACAGTTTCGTTTCCTGGGTCTTCTTTTCGACAACAAGCTCACTTGGTTGCCCCATATCAGACTCCTGAAGGTAGGATGTTTACGTAAACTCAATGTCCTTCGCTTCCTTGCCCACTCCTCTTGGGGTGCGGACCGTTCTCTCCTCCTCCGTCTTTATCGTGCTCTAGTTCTGTCTCGTTTGGACTATGGTTGTCAAGTTTATGGTTCAGCTGCTCCTTCCACACTGCACGTGCTGGATCCAGTCCACCATCGTGGTATCCGTTTGGCCACCGGTGCCTTCCCTACTAGCCCTGTTGATAGTCTCCTGGTTGAAGCTGGGATCCCACCCCTTTCTGTTCGGCGGTCCCAGCTTCTGGTGTCTTATGCCCTCACTATCCGTTCTTCTCCCTCTCATCCTTCCTATTCTATCCTGTTCCCAGACCATGGACGTCGCCCACCCGACTCCCGCCCTCGGGCGGGTTTACCGGTTGGGCTGCGCCTTGCGTCTCTTTACCGTGATTTTCAACTTCCTTCTTTGTCCTGTCTTCCTCGCTCCCTCCCCTCCACCCCTCCTTGGTTAGTTCCTCGGCCTCGAATTCGGATGGATCTCCGCCGCGGTCCGAAAGATTCCATCCCCCCGGTGGTGTTTCGTTCCTTTTTCCGCAAAATTTTATGGGAGTTTCGGGATGCTGTTGTTTTTTACACTGATGGCTCTAAATCTGCTGATCATGTTGGGTATGCCTTCACGTCCTCTGTTGGAACGGAAAATCATCTGCTGCCACCTGCATGTGGGGTGTTTACTGCGGAATTGATGGCAATTTCCCGGGCCCTTACCTTTATTAAACAATCCCAACACAACCGCGGTTTGTTATGTACGGACTCGATGAGTGGCCTTCTTGCTATTGACCGGTGTTTTTCGCGCCATCCCTTGGTCTCTGCCATCCATGACCATCTCGCTGATATTCACCGTGCTGCTTGTTCCATTGACTTCCTTTGGGTCCCTGGCCATGTGGGTATCCCGGGAAATGAGCTCGCTGATCGTTTGGCTGGGGGAGCAGTTACTTACCCCCCGTTTCCTGTAACCCCTCCTGCAGCGGATTTACGGCTTCACATCAACTCCCACTTCGCGCAGTCATGGGCCAATTCTTGGGAGGCTACTCCACTGTCTAATAAACTTCGTGCAATTAAGGTGACACCAGGCCCATGGCGTTCTTCCTTTCGCCTCTCCCGAAAGGACTCGACCACACTGTGTCGTCTCCGCATTGGTCATACCAGGCTGACCCATGGTTTCCTTTTGCGTGATGAGCCACCCCCGCTATGTGGTTGTGGAGCCTTCCAGTCAGTGGCCCACATTTTGGTTGAATGCCCCCTTCTTTTGGCTCTGCGTACTAAGTACAGACTCCCCCACACTTTACCTTTGATGTTGGCTGACGATTCCCGGATGGTCTCTCTGGTTCTCGGTTTCCTCCGGGAGAGTGGTTTTTATTCTCAGTTTTAAGGTTTTTAATCTCTCTGGTGTTGGGGCAGGGCGGTGAGTGTTTGGGTGTCTCCCACTGTAGGCAGTGTTTAGAGATTCCCGATTCACCTCCCTGACCGGAATCCTCTTTTCTTCCCCTTTTACTCTTTTTACCCTTTTTTAAGGCTTTGTTAGTCTTTTTATTCCCATACGTATTTTCTGCATTCTAGCAGTTGTACCTTTTAAGTCACAGGTGGTCTTGCCTATGCTGCTTCAGCATAGTGTTGGGTTCGTTCTCTTGCCGACTTCCCTCATTTGTTTTTACCAATGACAACGTGACTGCCCTTTACGTTTTTTCCCTTTTTCCGTTTTATTGTTCTGACTTTTCTGAGATGTCCCGTTAGCAGAATGGAGTATATTTGAAACAAGGGACTGATGACCTCGCTGTTTGGTCCCTTAAACCTCAAACAACCAACCAACCAACTACTCACAACGATAATACAAAGCGGAATTAGACATTGGGGGTCTAAAGCATTGACTTTCGTCATCTCTGAAGTATGTGTTTGTTGATAACATGGAGTATCTTCACCATTTTTATACAGATTGTGCAACTCTTGTTTGTGAGCCAACTGTGACTGTATTTTACAGTGATTAGTCACCTATTCGCTTCCTCTTTTCCATGTTATGCCCAACATTACAGCGCTAATGCCAACGATGGATTCCATCAGGTAAATTTAGCTGTTATTTGTGACTGACCGTACTAGTAGACCGGTGATTCAGGAAGTGGGAGAAGCGGGCTAGCAGCAGACTGAGAGCTGTGGCCTGGTCAGCTGTTTGTTTGCTCGGTTGCAGCCAGACCTCATAAAGCAGTCCCGCTCTGCTCTGCAGGGCGTGTGACTCAGTCTGTCTGCCGAGCGCCCGCGCCAGTAGTTTAGCGCAAATGTTTGTGGCGCTAGTGGCAATGCTGCTACCTCGTGCAGTCGCCTTCTCCACATCTCTGTGGCTGCAGCAGTTTGTAGGCAAACCCTTACGGATTTTAAACGTACCATTTCCTGTGTACTTTCCATGTTCATCATTATGGAAGGTGGGGTCAGTTACCGGTGACCGCGGGAAAGGGGTTGTGTTCAGTCTGGAGGTAATAGGTCGGTCTTTATCTAATCATCCTAAGTGGGCATACTTGGCTGATTTCAGGCGCGAGTAATTTCCCCATGATGGCTGATATTTTCCACACCGAATGGAAATAAATTTCAAAAGATCACTACAGGAAACAGTGCTTTCTAGAGCTACTAGTTTTGTGAATGGGAACAGGCTAGTCAAAGTTCCACATTCTGCTTTGGAATTTGGTTAGCTGAAAGGCCTGAATGTTATGACCGTTTCGTGGAGTGGTTTGGAACTCGCGAATTCGGGCTATCGGTCGACGGCCCCCAGCGAGTTTAAGAGACGAAGACTTGGCTCCTATGGGTCATAAGTTGTGTTCATCATTTCGTAAGTCGGAACTTATTATACCTTCGCGGTCAACGAGGTTAATTGTGCAGTACGTAAATCTTGCATGAATAAGAAAAATTGTCTCCCGCTGGCGCTAAATTCCTGTAAAGAACTTAAAGGCGAGTACTGCAGCTTTGTAAACTAGCACGTGCTCGGCAGGCCAGAGACGTTACATCGGATCGCGGAAGTTATAACTAAATAAGATTGGTGATTGAATAGGTCACACACTTAACGAGATATACAGAGGTTGAATACAAACATGGAAACACTTCAAGAAACGCATGCTTGAACATGAACGCAGATGCTATCCAACCCTGCAGGCTACGCTGTTGTATTTGACCGCAAGCGGAATCAGTGCAATGTCCTCAATACGTTGCAAGTGTCTGTCGTGGGTAGTTGTGAGTGCACAAGTGAATTAGAACGTGGGTAAATTGTTGATGCTCGCATGGTGGGTGCTTCCGTAACCAAGATAGCTGAAGTGTTTCGTGTTTCAAGAGGCACGGTAAAGTTTATATCCCGTTCAGGGAGAGCGGAAAAACATCATCCGCTAATTCACAACGCGGACTAAAGTGTGGTTGCACCGTTGTGACAGACGGTCATTGAAGAGAATTGTGACGAAAAATAAAGAGGGCGGCAGCTGAAAAAGTCACAGCAGAAATGAATGTCGTAGTAGCGAGCCCTGTCAGCGCCCAGACAACGCAACGGGAGCTGCATATGATGGAAATTGCAGGGCGTTATTGAATTCTAAAACCTCTCATAAGTGATGCGTACGGGAAAACTTGGTGCCGAGGGCTTGCTTGGACTGTGGAGCAATGGAAGAATGTCATTTGGTCGTATATATCATGTTTCACATTGTTTCTAACAGCCGATTTTACGTCCCAAGAATGAAACAAGACGGAGGTTCGGAATGATTTGGGCATATCGTGATATTCCATTGGCCCTGTGGTTAATTTGCAAGGTCGCATCCCTATCAAGCATTATGTGTCAATTTTGGCTGATGGTATAGTGCACTGTTCGTTCCCCAGTGGTTACGCTGTGTTCCAAGACCACATGGCCCATGTTCACACAGCTCACGTCGCGTCGTCCAGGACTAGTTTTGCGACCGCAAGGATGAATTGTCGCGTCTCTCCAGGCCACCCCAGTTACCAGTTCTCAGTATTATGGAGCTTTTATGCTCTACTTCAGAGAGAAGAGTGTGTGATCGCTAGCCAGCTCCATAACCGTTACCTGACCTTGTCACTACTTTGCAACAATAGTGTTGTAAGATTCCTTGAAACCATACAGAACCTGAATTCATCCATTCCGAGACCACAGGAAGCTGTTTTGAATGCCAACGAGTTTCCTATAGCGTATTAGGCAAGGTAATGGGTTTTCGGTTTTTGCATATCTTTGTACAACGTCTGTAACTGAAGCAAATAAATTCCATATGTTTCAGTGGCTGTTTGAGTGTGGTGTTCTGTGCGAGTATTTGCTTTTTTATTTAAAAATTATATTCCCATATGAAGTAAACGACTCCATCTCCGCCGTTTAATGCTCTTTTAATATTCCGTGAGGCGCTACATGTTTCGGGCGTTACGCCAATTTTCAAGCACATTTGGTTTTAATAGGTAAGAGTACATGTATGAAAAAATTTATCAGGTGTATCGTATGTATCAAAGCAAGACAAGTCTAAGTACAGTATATAAACATTACACTCTTCCGTTATTGCGTTCCTCAAATTCAATAGTAAAACATAACATTAAAATTCAAAGTGAGTTGTCACACATATCATACTGCAAAACATTAATTAATATCAAAAATATTAAATGTACAATTACTGGAACAGACGTAGTACGTAACGTGTCGGTCAGAACAAATTCCAGTACTGTCAGTTATCAGTAAAATACCAGTCATGATATGCATGAGGCAGTCACCCACATCTCCATGTGTCGAGTGTGAACCTGTCTTTGTGTCTTCTTCTATATATGTATAAATTAAAGTCGCCCAATGCTCTTACTGTCTGTATTTTCGGGCGAATCTCAGGAACTACTGTGGGGATTTTGATTCACGAGAAACCTTTGTGTAGACAATTTATTACCGCTACGCCAGAGAAGTCATCCAGATATGTAGTGCTGCACGCGTTAAGCTAGAGGGCGGGGGTCGTCGGTGATTAAGATTAACCTTCGTTTGCATTGTGCAAGTAATAGACAAATATGACTACGTATCGTAAGAACTTGAAAAATAAATGGCACGACCACTTAGAAGCTGCAGTGAGATTATTTTACGCAACGACTGTTTTCTGTAGCATTATCATTATCATCTGGTCGAACTTAACTGAGTCATATTGGCTGTGGCGAGCCATTGTCATCATATACAATGAATCACTAACGATTTTATGTGCTTTATGTACCTGTAAACAGTAAAAAAGGCTCTTGTTGTATTTTTATTCTTAAAGATCAATCTGTTCATTTGAAGTTCACGTATTCCATGGATACGCCTATTATACAGGTACACAAACAACTGCTTATAATGATGAATTATTCAAGTCACGTGATAATAACGTGGGTAATAGTTAGCCAGTATGACTGAATTACGTTCGGCTATACGGTAATGCTATCGAACTGGCAATAGCTTAGAATATTCATTTTGCAGCTTCCCCGAAGCATATGAAACGCTTTAAAAGTGTTACAACAGAAAGATGGAAAACTAAGACAGGCCAACGCAAAGCATTGTAGTTTTTTAGAATGTCAGAAGAAACATTTAGAAAGTTATTGACGATTTCATGGACTCAAGAGGAATTACACATTTAAATCAACTGAGTGGCCATTTTCCACGCCCTAGCCCTGTCCTCGTACACTGTACAAGGCCAAGAGTTTGTCGACCGATTGGTGTAAATACCGTCCTATCCGGAATTTTAGCAGCGAACGAGAGCCCGAAGGACTGCCCCGAAACTCTGTAACAAAGAAATGGAACTACGTGGCCGCATCATTAGCAGCAGGGCAAAGATATTACTACCGAACACGACTTCTTCGGCTTCCATTGAGAGTGTGGTCACCAAAAACACTAAATATGCAAATATGCATGTATTAATAAAGGTATTGCTATTGTTGCATACATAAGTCGTGACAGGGAGCGAGAAATTGTTTGCAACTCGTACAGAAACCAGACTGCAGTCTAAGGACATGAAAGGGAAGCATTAGTTGAGATTGGAAATGGAGATACTTACGGAGAAAAAATAGCAACTTCATTGTTCGCCGTAGCCATTCTGATTCTTGAGAGACGGCAATTGACCAGGATGACCAGTTTGACAGAATAAGTAGTATATTGAGAAGATGTTATAAGATGAACACCAACAAAGCTATAACAAACGTCGTGCACTGCAGCCTTAAACCAAAGGATGCCGACGGAAGTAGCTAAGAAGGTGAGGCATTAAAAGAGGTAGGTGAGTTTTGCTGTATGGGCAGCAAAATAACTGATGACCGAAGTAGGGAAATTATAAAATGCAGACAGGCAATAGCAATAAAATCCTTTCTGAAAAAGAGGAACTTATGAAGATCTAAATTGAATAAAGTATTAGGAAGACTTTTCTGAAGGTATTTGTTTGAAATGAAAAACGTTGTTCGGAAGTATAATGTGGGTAAAAGGTAGGAAAGACAAGAAGAGAATAGAAGCTTCTGAAATGTGATGCTACTGAAGAATACTGAAGATTAGATCGAATAACTAATGAAGACCTCTGAATGGAATTGGAGAGAAAAATAGCTCTTTGGAAGAACTTGATTGAAAGAAGGGATTTAGTTAAGGCATCAAGGAATGCCGATTTCATTGTGGGGGAAAGTGGAGTGAGGCAAACATTGTGAAAGAAGGCCAAGGTTGGTTGAAGGTTTCAATAATTACACTACACGCAGTTGGAGTCGCTTGTGCAGGGTAGACTATCATGGAGAGCGGCATCAAGCCAATCTTCGGACTGAAGACCACGACATCGTGGCTTGGTCCAGAATCTTAAGTAAACATGCCTACCGAAAGCAGCACGCGAGCGAACTTTCTATCGTTTAGACGTCATCAAAAGAGCGTGCTGAAAGAAGGGCGGAAGCGAGGAAACAGAGGCAACTAACTGCGAACTAAAGGCGGCTCTGCCACCGTCTGGTTGTCATTTGCAGAACGGATGTCGGTAGCCATGCTAGACAGTTACTGTATGTTTCTCATCAGAAAATAGATTGGTCGCTTGTAAAAAAATATGATGAAATTGATGTATACCACGTGGGCTTTCATGCAATAGGTCGTGTATTTTCTTGGTCACATGTGTACGGAGTTATACTTAAATCGTATATTCTTCGATGACTTCATTTCATTCAGAATACGTTGGTGATATGACGTACTAATACACGTAACACTAACATATTGCCGGCCGAAGTGGCCGTGCGGTTAAAGGCGCTGCAGTTTGGAACCGCAAGACCGCTACGGTCGCAGGTTCGAATCCTGCCTCGGGCATGGATGTTTGTGATGTCCTTAGGTTAGTTAGGTTTAACTAGTTCTAAGTTCTAGGGGACTAATGACCTCAGAAGTTGAGTCCCATAGTGCTCAGAGCCATTTGAACCACTAACATATTAGGTCCGCTCCGCCCTTGTCCGGCAGATGTTAAGGTGTCACCGTATCGAGGACGCGCAACCGTACCGGTTTCACATTTATCTTATCCATCTTTCTGTTGTGCTCACACTTTATTTTCATACACTATTAAACTTGAGTTTTGATTTTTCTGTTGGCACAGAAAAGCCTGTACCGTCTTACACCTACAGTTCAAAAACAGTCTAAGAATGCAGTGAGGCTAAAGCTTCCTGGCACGTGAAAACTGTGTGCCGGACCGAGATTCGGACTCGGCACCTTTGCCTGTCACGGACAAGTGCTCTACCGACTGAGCTACCCAAGCACGACTCACGACCGTCCTCATAGCTTTACTTCCGCCAGTATCTCGTCTCCTACCACCAAAACCTCACAGAAGCTCTCCTGCGAAACTTGCAAGAGTAGCACTCCTGGTAGAAAGGATATTGCGGAGACATGGATTAGCCATAGCCTGGGGAGGTTTGGAAGGTAAGAGACGAGGTACTGGCGGAAGTAAGGCCGTGAGGACGAATCGTGAGTGGTATTCCCAGCTATCAACGGGGACAGGTGAAAATGTGTGCCCCGACCGGGACTCGAACCCAGGGTCTCCAGCTTATATGGTAGGCGATCTATCCATCTGAGAACATTTTAAGTTTGTTCTTGTAGTAATTTTTTATTTATTAAATTTTGGGCTTTGATGTTAACGCCAGTTCTTATAAAAGTATTTGCGATACATAGACTTTAATTCATGAAAATGAAAACAAATTCTGTCTATGAGCTAAGTAGGTCTACAAATAATATCTATGAGCAAAGTGCGCCTTTGCCAGCACACAGCATGTGGCATACAACTGTTACTTGGTATAAAGATCTTCACACAAAGCAATGACAAAGTTTCGTTATCACGGTGTATATGCATACATATTCTGTAAAAGTGAGTGATATACCACCTGGCGATCACGATGGAAGCAGACAGATAGATATTAACAAACAAAAAAACAAAACAAAAAAACCTGGCCATACTGTCGCAGTAAGCACAAAACTAAATTTTGGATCCAAATGAGCAGATAAATAACACAAAAAACCGATTCGTGGAACGAATAAATAACTATTTCAAAAAGGGACTGGTTGCAGTATCATGTATTTGCATCAAATATTTTAAATGCCTTATCAGAAAGATGACACAGAAGTGTCTAAAGAAAAGAAATTGTGCAATAATGAGCTTCAATTTGAAGTACTTTTATTCCAAAGATACTTCCAAGCTAACAGTAACTTCTACAAAACGCCCTTTGGGAAGCGCAAAATATCCGTTTCACCCTTTTGTATTCCATATTTTTTTCTGTATAGATACTAGCCATTCTTCGGTTTTCTTTGCAATTTTTGGTACAGAAGCTGAGCTGGCATAATTTAGCCGCATGTGAAGCCCATTCATGCTCTTCCCAAGTTAGCCACAGAATGTAAATTTCTGATTGAGGCGTTCGAAAGATATGGCTTAAATGAAAACGAAACACTTTCCACATATTCGTCTGCCCAGATACAAAGAAGAAAAGAGGCATTTCACTCATGACGTTTAAGGTCGTGTTGGTCTACCTTTGGAACGCATCACGGATGCAGTTGTGCGTCTCATGGATTAGACAATTCCGTGGTAGGTTTCCAGAGGTACGTGGTGGCACCAGATGTCTACGCACAGGTAACGCACTTCCCATAAGTACGGGCCCGTGCCTCGTGGGCTCGGAACTGGCGCCACACAGCGTCCCACATGTGTTCCGTCGGTTCAGATGAGGCGAGTTGGGTGGCCAAGACATCGTGAGTTCACTGTCCTGTTTCTCAAACCATTGTAGCATTATTCTGACCTTGTGACACAGACAGCTATCCTGCTGGAAGTTCACGTAATCGTCGGGGGAGACGCAAAGCAAGAAGAGATGCGGTTAGTTCACAATAATGTACACATGGCAAGCAGCTGTCGTGGTGACGTCCATGGAAACACATGTGAATGTACTCGAAAGCATAATACCCTGCGTCTTATGCGCGGTACATGTTTCGAGCAGCCTTTGATCTGATGTAACAAGAAACGTGATTCATCCGACCAACCGGTGCGCTTCAGTTGATTAAGGACCAATGTTTGTGATCCCGCGCCAACTAAAATCGTAATTGACGACGTCGTTGGATATACATGGGAACATGTAGAGGTCATCTGCTGCTGAGCCTCATGTTCAACAATGCACGTTGAACGGTTTGCTGCTAAACACTTGTTCCTGTACCAGCACTGCGATAAGTCGTCATATCTGCACAGATCGCTGCCTCTGCCGCTCTTTACGGAGCGGCAAGCGTACGACCTCCACATTCTGTATTGAGGCATAGACTTCCAACGCGTCGTCGCCTACTCGTGGTTTCACAGTCCTTCAACCACTTTCCATCGATACTCACAACAGTAGCATGCTAACAGCCGACCATGTTTGCCATTTCCAAGATGCTCGATCCCTGGCGCCTGGCCATAACAACGTGCGCTTTGTCAAAGTCGCGTACGTCTGTGGTTTGGCCCATTTGTGGCACATGCCGTCGCTGATGATTCCCATTCGTGTCTATCTACTCTGCTTACGTACTTCCTTACGGCGTCACGTGCCGGAAACGCCATGTTTGGTTCAACAGTGCAATTTTCTATGAAGTACGCAGCGAAATGGGCGAGTAATAGAATCTTCTGATGCGATGCTCATTAAATCACAAAGTATACTTCAAGTTTCAATCAAGTTTGAGAGAAGCAGTATAAAACCACTTCCTTTTTCGCACTCGCTTTCCTTTCTTTTACATTGCATTTATTACTTTTTTTATAATAAATGAAAAGCATGTTGTTCTACCAAGAACCGACGGAAGATTAACATATTTCCGATGTCCTGCTTATCTCTGTTACCATTGATGGATTACGAATGTGATAGCACACGAGCCTAGAGAGGAACTATAGTGGGTTCCAGAAATTACTGCAGTCATTCGCCTTTTGTAATTCTATTTGTATTAACCATCGCCGCTTTTTAATCGCCTAGCGTTTCATCAGCAGATGGCACAGCTCCTGGGCTGAGCGATTTGAATGCTTAACACTTTGCCGTCCGCACGTCTCGTACAAATTTATTCGCTTGGCGCCGACAGCGCTAATTCGGATTACTTGGAGTGTCGCCGGCTGTTCTTGACATTATCGGGAGATTATAAATTGTTACGTTTTACTAATCTCATCGTTAGTTCTCATGAGTTCTCAACCCTGTTCCCCTATTTTCATGAAATTTCGAAGATACACATACGTAAATAAATACAAAATTTGTTTGTTTCATATATTTGTTTATTTGCATTGTCTTTCGTACTTAGTATTTCTCTTTCATTTGATATGGAGCAAAACAGTCTCCAAGATGTAACGCGTTTCCACAAGACTTGCACATTTTGTTGCTCTTTTTTGTTTTTGGAACATACATGGCAGTTCCCTCCTTTTCGTTTATTAGTTGCGGAAATTTGTTGGCTTATTAGTTGGTGTTGCTTTATGTGACCGGAAAGTCTGTCAACCGGATCATGATGAGACGTACGCGATGTAGTAGCAACCTCAAAGGTTTGCTCCACGCATTCGTCGTAAATAATCGTATCGTCTCTTTCGTCTGCCACGATGAAAGGGCACAAGTACTCATAAAAACAAAAAACTTGTTGACGTTTGTAACTTATTGTCACCTAAACAAAACAACAACAGAATGCGAAAGATACTAAAGTGCTGTGACCGGCCACTGTGCACTATGCTCACGACATTACCGTGGTGTCGCCGGCCACTGAGCGACACTATGCTCACGACACCACTGTGGTGTCGCCGGCTGTTGACCGCTATTTCACGGACGACGCCACTGTGGTGTCGCCGGACGGCAGAGTGTTAATAGGGTCCCCCGCCCCCGCCCCACGGTCCCCTCCATTCCGGGCGACATGTGTTACTTCCAGTGCTAGGGCTGTGGGCAGAGTCCTCAAGGCGAGTCCACATCGAACCACAAGATGCGCGGCGAGCGCAGCGCATTTGGTGTGGACTCACCTTGATGGACGGCGCGAATCTGTGGTGCCTTTATGCAACTTTAGTCAGACGACATCTTCCAAAATGGTTACTATGTTCTTTGTTTAAATTAGAGGTAGCATTTGCTAAGAAAATTCTTCGACATTCAATGTTGCTAAAATAACGAATAGTTTTTTGCTTCCTATTTCGCCAAATAGAACTTTTTAATTCAGCTATATTTATTAATAAGATTCATTCCATATGATCCAGTCAGATGTCATTCTTGCTGTTCAAAGTTTGTTAGTGATTTCAGAGTTCACTCAAGTCTTAACACATCTGTATGACTGTCCATTCAGTCGATACTGGAATTCAGCGGGCAAATTAAAGTGCGCACACATTGAACACAAATTGTGCAAGCCAATTTTACACGCATATGGGTAAACAAGAGTTTACCGGCTGGTATTTTGATGTCGAGATACAGACGGCCGCCTGCGAAACTGACGTTGTTACGACATATTTAAGTCAAAATATGTCAGTGTAAAATGGCTCTGAGCGCTATGGGACTTAACTTCTGAGGTCATCAGTCCCCTAGAACTTAGAACTACCTAAACCTAACTAACCTAAGGACATCACACACATCCATGTCCGAGGCAGGATTCGAACCTGCGACCGTAGCGGTCGCGCGGTTACATACTGAAGCGCCTAGAACCGCTCGGCCACAACAACCGGGCGTCAGTGTAAAAAGCTATGTTAATGTCGAGACACGTAGTCCTGTCTGGCACAGATTGTCCTTGCTATCACATGACACAGCTTGGTGCATTTTGTGAACATTGTCGTAGCAGTAGGCTCTGCTAATCTAGTTCTTCTGAGACGACTTGCTACTGAGGGCAGTCGAAGGCAAACGAAATTCCATACGAGCGGACTCCATGGAACGAACGTTGAAGCCGTCGCAACACCTTCAGAAATTCCCTCTTTGCTCTTCATTCCGCACTCGAATTATTAAAAAGCGTCACGTCTTCTGACTTCACAGGATGCTGCTGCATGCTCATTTCTCCGTTTTTATACATTTTCGAAAAGAAGTATTTCCTTGTAGATTGCTTTGCTTATACGAAGTGTTGGAAGCAGACAGTGAGTAATGTGACTCTATTTATAGTATCCCCGACACTGCCGCAGTAGGCGTACAATGCGAAAAACACCAGTTCCGCCTACATTCGATGTGAGCCAGCGCATACCGGCCCGCTCTGGCTGATTAGATACCGGCGCCCGTGCCGTCGTCCCGTCTCTCTCTCTCTCTCTCTCTCTCTCTCTGTGTGTGTTTGTGTGTGTGTGTGTGTTATCATGTGACGTTAGCCGAGAAAGCGTTTTCTGCGGGGATAAACCACTACTTTCGTTAAAATGTAGATGGCAAATGAGCTTGAGAAAGAGCAAAAAATGTCGGGCTTGCCGAATGTAGCAGACTCAGTAGTGCTGACCCGGTGCGGTGATTCGATATGGGTCTGGCTCGCCTCCCTAGCGCACTGTGCGCTGAAATGCTTGGCGGAAAGTTCACTAATTTAATTGGACGCATTATGTTACCAATGCATTTTTATCGGACGTCTTTCCAGTTTCGTATCAGAGAGGCACCAAATTTATTTGGGTTCGAATTGTTCTCTTGTGATACAAGATCGTTGATTGTTGGGTGACTTGTTGAAATAGCTACCATAGTGCAACGTTTCAGCTCAGATAAGCTTGTAAGCGAGCCTTCCTGTACGGGTGCTGTGTGGAATGACTAATCTAAGAGCTCACTTATCGCTGCATGTTATCCCCTCCGTCCGTGTTTTCGTTTTCTCTCTCACTCCGCCACTAGTTGTACAGATTAATGTTGTTCCCCGCCCCGAAACTCGTACGTCTGCTACTGCGTAGTGCTGTTGAAACCGAATCTGGCCGCTTTGGTACTCCAGCGCGAATACAAGGCAGTCCGGTCACGTTCCTGTGTTGTGGCGCTTTTCTGCGGAAGTTCGCAGTATTTCAGAGGCGTCTTATCGCAGAGGGCGTTTGTCAGGGCGGCCCGGCAGCTCGCCGCCGGCGCCACCCCTGAAGACTCCAGGCCGCGCCGAAACACACGCCCTGTTGTAAAGCATCTTACAGGGGAATCCCGGGCGAAGGCGCTGAAGAATAAACAATTGGAGCAGCTGAATTACAAGCAGCTGCCGCCGGGTAGCGTGTGACAGAGGGGATGGAACCTAATGTGACATCGGAAAGCTCCTGCTAGCCACATTCATCCATGATGGCATGACCGCTGCGCAGGGAGAGTGCTGAAAGCTTGGTACAAGGAAAGCGTGTGTCGCTAGATGGCTGTGGATTGTGGCCACTTGAACTGTTGGGAGAGAGAGAGAGAGAGAGAGAGAGAGAGAGAGAGAGAGAGAGAGAGAGAGAGAGGGGGGGGGGGAGAATGGAGGGAGACTAGACGCAGGGGCAGCAAACTGATGTATGTAGAATGATTTTCAAACCATTCTGACACCGTTCCGGTGATGGAGGTGGCACATGGTGTTGGTAAAAGTTCAAGTGAGATTTCATGTTCTTTTGTCCTGGTTGATCATTTGTAAAGGTGAATGGTGTACTTCCGGAAGCTCAACTCAGTTATTGGTTCCTCTTTTATGAACAGCAGTTAGAGGACTAAACCAGTCGTCTTCTTCAGGGGCCGTTTTGCGTACTCGCTGCCTGAACCGCAACCAACTTTCAAGTGTTTCTGGTGCCGGATGCTACTAAATCAATGCAGCAAAACGCAGAGTACTGTCTCGAATATAATCATAACATTAAACACTATGGGACCAGTATTGTGGTACAAACGCCCAAGTTTTTGGGACATCGTAGGAGTCTATCAAAACAAGGTTTCAATTTAACGAGATTTTCTGTCCGGAATTTAGTTTGTTCAGATCTCTCCGGCCATCTCATACAGCGATACCGGAAAACACCAAGAGAATGTGCGTTTCATGGAGTAACACTGCGGGCTCTGAACAACAAATGAATATCAAAGGGAGTACTGGGCGCTGAATGTCGAACACGACACCAAAAATGCTTCGCGCCACCGGCTGCGAACGGGGAACACTGTATGTGTGCCGAGCAATTCATCGACGTTGCTCTGTGTACTAGGCTTCGCTGGTTTTGCCTGGGACCAGAAACCCCTCCCAAGAACTCCCAATTGGGACTCCCTCAGGCCTCTTTGGTAATTGGCTGAAAAGTCACTGATTCTCGTTGCTTTAATAGCCCGCTATACCTAGAAAATGAGAAGTATGAGATTCATTCAAATGAAGTCCGCCACCGGTAGCTGAATGGTCAGCGTGACGGATTGTCAATCCTCTGAGCCCAGGTTCGATTCCCGGCTGGGTCGGAGAATTTTCTCCGCCCAGAGACTGGGTGTTGTGTTGTCATCGTCATCATCATCATCATTCTTCTTCTTCCATCCTCATTGACTACAGGTCGCCGAAGTGGCGTCAAATTGAAAGACCGGCACACGGCGAACGGTCTGCCCGACGGGGGGCCATAGCCATAAGAATGAAAACATAAATTCAAATTAAGCCTGGTCAATGCTTCTACCGTTGCTGCACGCGTAAGGTGGCACCACGTAACTGCACTATGGTGGCGCCATCTATTGGTAGAGAGACTGACGCGTGCACACGCACGCCGTTTGATATGGAATAGCGCCAGTTTGGTTTCACGCCGAGTAGAAAGTGGTCACACAAGTTATCGTCCACTACCGAACACGCCGGCGAGTAAGCAGAAACAACGGGGAGCGATTCGATTTTTGGCCTCGGAGGAAGTTGGAGGTCGTGAAATGTATCGATGGGTGATGGCTGTGTACGGTGAATACAGTGTGAGTCGTTAAAGTGTTGTGGAATGGCGCAAACGATTCCTTGAGGGGCGAAAGTTACTGGAAGACGCTGCTCGTCCTGGATAGGCTCATCGTGTTATCACACCGGAAATGGTTGACGAAGTGAATGCTTCAGTCTTGGACAGCAGCAGAATCACCGTGGACGAGATCCGTCGGTTACTGGGTATTAGCATGGGCAACGCCCACACCATAATGCATCAACACTTGAACTTTCGAAAAATTGTGCGCAGTGGGTTCACACCAACTGACCGCCGAACAACGCAATACTCGAATGGCGCTGTCTTTGAGTCGTCTGCAACGTTATCATGAAGGAGGAATACGACTTTCTGTCGCGTATTGTCACAGGTGACGAAACGTGGTGTCACCGTTTTGAACCGGAAAACAAGCGTCAGAGCAAGCAGTGGAAACATGCGACTTCACCAACTCCAAAGAAATCAAAGGCCATGCACACCAGTTCGGGTAAGGTGGTGATGTCCTTTTTTTACCACAAGGGACCACTGCTTGTCTAGTTCCTGGAACGGGGAATGCCATCAACGCACAGCGTTATCAAGCCACTTTAGAGAACATTAAAAGAGACATAAAGTCGAAACGCAGAGGCATATTGTCGAAAGGCGTTATCCTCCTGCATGATTATGCCCGCCCACACACGGCGAATACGGTGAAGGCGATATTGCAGCAGTTTCGGTGGGAAACGCTGGAACATCCACCGTACAGTCCCGACCTTTCACCGTATGACTTTCATGTGTTTGGATCTCTAAAACAAGCTATTCGCGGACATCGATTCACAACGGACGACGAAGTATGTGACTGGGTCCAGGCCTGGGTCCGACAGAAACATACTAGCGTCTTCAGGGATGGGATCGACCGGCTAGTGTCGCAATGGGATAAGTGTGCCAACAGTTTTGGTGACTGTGATTCTTGAGTTTCTCCCGGCGTATTTGATAATCAAAATATCCACGGGTGTGCTGCCGGTCTATAGTGTCCAACGGGCACAATATTTCGGCGATCATACGTGTCGCCATCATCAGGTGAACTGACGGACTGAGCTCCTGTGAACGTGCCGGCACGGAGATCCGTACGCTAAGGCTGCTCAGAGGGAACTGGGTTCGGTCGCGGCGGCGGCCGATTTAAATACCCTCCGCCCGCGGCGCGCTCCCTCCGCCGTCCGCGCCCCGCGCCACGGTCGCGCGGTGGAACAGATTGCGACGGCGTCTGAGATGACGTCGGTGTGATGGCTCTGTCCGCCGTGGTCGTCACAACTATACGTTTGCTCGATGTACTCTTGATTAATCCGATCGCTGGTTCCCAAGCCTTGCTAAGATTATAGCCACAGTCGCGGTTTATGAGGTCGTCATTGGTGCGAATTTCGATGGCCTCTCTAACAACGCTGTCCCAGTTTCTCGACGTCTGTACCAGAATCCTCGTGCGGTCATACTCCATGGCGTGATTTTCCGACAAACAATGTTCAGCGACCGCCGACTTGCTCGGATACATCAGTCGAGTGTGCCTCTGGTGTTCACGGCATCGATCCTCGACGGTACGCATCGTCTGACCAATATACGACTTGCCACATTGACACGGAATCTGGTACACGCCGGCCTTCCTCAAACCGAGGTCATCCTTGGCGCTCCCCACCAGTGCACGAGTTTTATTTGGAGGACAAAACACAGTTCCGACCCGGTATTTCTTCAGAATGCGGGCGATTTTCCCCGAGAGTGCGCCTGTGTATGGAATAAATGCAGTGCCTACCTCCTCCCTCGTGACTTCATCCATCTCAACAGGTTGTGCTGCAGTGGTTGGGCGGAGAGCACGTTGAATCTGCCACTCTGAGTACCCATTTTTTCGAAAAACAGTTCTCAGATGTTCTAATTCCTGGGGTAGACTCTCTGCGTCAGAGATAGTGCGCGCCCTATGTACTAGAGTTTTAAGCACCCCATTCCTCTGTGAAGGGTGGTGGCAGCTGTCTGCGGGCAAATACAGATCAGTGTGCATAGTCTTCCGATACACCCCATGACCTAGTGTGCCGTCAGCCCTTCTCTTGACCAAGACGTCAAGGAAAGGTAATTTACCCTCCGTTTCAGTCTCCATAGTGAATTTGATGTTGGGGTGTATGGAGTTTAGATGTGTAAGGAAGTCAAGGAGTTTATCCATACCATGTGGCCAGATGACGAACGTGTCGTCCACGTAACGGAAAAAGCAAGTAGGTTTCCATACGGATGACGACAGGGCTTCCTCCTCGAAGTTCTCCATGTACAAATTCGCTACCACCGGTGAGAGTGGGCTACCCATGGCGACTCCCTCCGTTTGTTTGTAGTATTCTCCATTAAAAAGAAAATACGTGGAAGTCAAGACATGCCTCACATCTGAGAACTGTTTTTCGAAAAAATGGGTACTCAGAGTGGCAGATTCAACGTGCTCTCCGCCCAACCACTGCAGCACAACCTGTTGAGATGGATGAAGTCACGAGGGAGGAGGTAGGCACTGCATTTATTCCATACACAGGCGCACTCTCGGGGAAAATCGCCCGCATTCTGAAGAAATACCGGGTCGGAACTGTGTTTTGTCCTCCAAATAAAACTCGTGCACTGGTGGGGAGCGCCAAGGATGACCTCGGTTTGAGGAAGGCCGGCGTGTACCAGATTCCGTGTCAATGTGGCAAGTCGTATATTGGTCAGACGATGCGTACCGTCGAGGATCGATGCCGTGAACACCAGAGGCACACTCGACTGATGTATCCGAGCAAGTCGGCGGTCGCTGAACATTGTTTGTCGGAAAATCACGCCATGGAGTATGACCGCACGAGGATTCTGGTACAGACGTCGAGAAACTGGGACAGCATTGTTAGAGAGGCCATCGAAATTCGCACCAATGACGACCTCATAAACCGCGACTGTGGCTATAATCTTAGCAAGGCTTGGGAACCAGCGATCGGGTTAATCAAGAGTACATCGAGCAAACGTATAGTTGTGACGACCACGGCGGACAGAGCCATCACACCGACGTCATCTCAGACGCCGTCGCAATCTGTTCCACCGCGCGACCGTGGCGCGGGGCGCGGACGGCGGAGGGAGCGCGCCGCGGGCGGAGGATATTTAAATAGGCCGCCGCCGCGACCGAACCCAGTTCCCTCTGAGCAGCCTTAGCGTACGGATCTCCGTGCCGGCACGTTCACAGGAGCTCAGTCCGTCAGTTCACCTGATGATGGCGACATGTATGATCGCCGAAATATTGTGCCCGTTGGACACTATAGACCGGCAGCACACCCGTGGATATTTTGATTAGTTTTGGTGACTATTTTTGAGTATGTGTACTGTGTATAATTACATTTTTGAGTTAATAAAATCGTAACCTTTACTTTACACTAGTGACCGGGTTTCATATATATCGGTTGCAATCCAGTTAAGAATACGCATAAGAGGTTGCAGCATCTGAAGCCGATGATTGGGTCGGTCTTCAGTGTATTGTGCGTAGAAATGGAAACAACAGCTCGGCTAAATACCCGAAACCATTAAATACACCAGTGTCGAAAATTAAAGCAACAAACCATTTCCCCGTCCAGTGTCTAATTACGGTATAATCAGACAGACTGTCAACCAGATGTCCGTACGATCGTGTTCTGCACGGAAGATGGCATTCCTGTCAACGAACAAGCATGCCAACGATGACGTCAGGGCACCTGTGAAACGAGGTAGTGTTTGCCGGGTAGCCCCACATCCACAATCTTTGTGCACTTAGTCACAGATGGTGCATTACGGCACAGAGGAGATACCTACAAGACTCTCTGAGGAGGAAAGCCATAGACAGAAAGGAAGCAGGACAGAATGATATGGCCCGATAACATAATGTGAATCGTTCTGTTGTTCAAATAGCTCTAAGGACTATGGGACTTAACATCTGAGTTCATCAGTCCCGTAGAATTAGAACTACGTAAACCTAACTAACCTGAGGACATCACACACATCCATGCCCGAGGCAGGATTCGAACCTGCGACCGTAGCAGCCGCGTGGTTACGGACTGAAGCGCCTAGAACCGATCGGCCACCGCGCCCGGCGTTTTGTTGTTTCCCAGGTATGTCGATAGTTTATAGAGACCGAAACCGTATCTCGAAGACGAAGGCAAGGCCGACCATATATGATTTCAGAACAGAAGACCTTTATTTAGCTGTAAGAGCCCGACAATACCGCCTTAGTACTGCTCGGCAACTGACGTGTGAGGTCGTAGCACCCACTGGACGTGTTGTATCGAGGTAACGGTGCATGGAAAGCTTCGACATAGTGGCCTTCATTGTGGGAGACCTACTTTATGTGCATCTCTGACGCTTCTTCCAGAAGGGAACGTCTAGAGTGGAGTCGTCAACATTCCACCTGGATGCTCAAACAGTGGGCCAATTTTCTTTTCACAGATCAGTCACAATTTAGTCTGGAGAGTGGTTCTCGATGGATTCGTTTCTGGAGTGAACGTGGAACACGATTTAGGGGCGCAAACATTGTGGAAAGAGACCGATATCGAGGAGGATTTCTAATGGTGAGGGCAGGGATTATGTTTACCATTCGAACCCCTGTTTATGAAATTGTACGGGTGAATCGGCAAGGTTTTACTTGCGTCAGGTATCGTGACGAGATCTTGAGACCACCTTCTGCGATTGTTGTGAGGTGGTGTGGACCCAGACTTCGTATTGATGTACGATAACCACCGGTTCTCCGTGAGGCGGAGCGTTAGCTCCACCTCATAGAGAACAGGGTGGTTAATGTTTTCTTGGGAACGGGTGATATTGCGCGCATGACGTGGCCTGCTCGCTCTCCCGATTTAGGTTCCATATACCATGCCTGGGATGCTCTAGGGAGACGGCTTGCATCACGCCAGCATCCACCAACCACTTTCCAAGACTGCGCGCTGCTCGGCAGGAAGAATGGGAGTTATTGCATCAGCATGAGACTGATGACATCATTCGTAGCATGCCCCGTTATTGTCAGGCCTGTATTACTGCTAGAAGAGGTCACATCCCATACTGAACATATTAACCGGTTGTTGGAATGTGTGTCTAAATCCGTTAAGCTGAAAAAAGAAAGAATATTTTTGTCTATCGTTATGGATGTTGCAGTTGTTCACGTTCTGTATTCTTCACATTGTTTCTACTTTACTATCACCTGTTTATACACTTTTGTGGCAAAATAAAAGCAACCGTGCAACATGTCCGTTTGTTGCTTTAATTTAGGACACCAGAGTATGTGCATAATCGGAAGCACAAAAGGAGGCAGCTACACGGGTGGCAGAGTGCGTGTGGCGCACACATCGGGTTTTCTTTTTGTGATACCCCTCCGCCGGCCGTTGTGGCCGTGCGGTTCTATGCGCTTCAGTCTGGAACCGCGTGACCGCTACGGTCGCAGGTTCGAATCCTGCCTCGGGCATGGATGCGTGTGATGTCCTTAGGTTAGTTAGGTTCAATTAGTCCTAAGTTCTAGGCGACTGATGACCTCAGAAGTTAAGTCGCATAGTGCTCAGACCCATTTGATTCTTTGAAACCCCTCCGTAGAGTGAGTATTGAGTTACCTACCATAATCAGAAAAGATCATCCACGTTCCTCTCTAAGAAGAACTTAAGTCTTGGCTATCAGAAAGAAAATATTACTGAGTGTTTTAAATTCCGGGTAGTAGTGAACTGTAAGGTCATAGAAAAATGGTTCAAATGGCTCTAAGCACTATGGGACTTAACATCTGAGGTCATCAGTCGCCTAGAGCTTAGAACTACTTAAACCTAACTAACCTAAGGACATCACACATATCCATGCCGGAGGCAGGATTCGAACCTGCGACCGTAGCAGTCGCGCGGTTCCGGACTGAAGCGCCTAGAACCGCTCGGCCACCGTGACCGGAAAGGTCATAAAAATAGTCTTGCTCAATAAAGGTATCAGCGCCCACAAAGTAATAGGAACAGAAAGCTGGCTGGAAACTGAAAGTGAATAACGGCGAAATCGTACCTTCAAATTCTGTTATACGAGTACAAATCTAAAGGATAGTCAGAGGCAAGTGTCCGTATCTTGGCAACGGAGGGTCGCCGAGTACATAATCGACCAGCACGGGCGGCATCTGCCGAGTGCAGTCGAGTGCTGCGATTGTAAAAACTACTTTTGTGCGACTTCTGTTCTTTGTGGTTTTATTTAACTCACCTTCTGCACCTCTTCATGAACTCTACTATTTTAGTAGCAGTACCGTTTATGGTTGATGATCCTTGCGTTATTTTATGATTTCACTGAAATCAACACCATGAGATTAAACTGTTCATATTTTTATTGTTGAATACAACGAGCCTCCCTTTGCGAATCAATCAGCTGCTAGATTAATTATTGTTTTTGCTTTTCTCATTCGGAAGTTCTCGGATATGTATGTAATAGTGGTGGAAGCTACTCAAACCTGCGCGCCAACAAGCAGGTCCCTGATCCTATGTTAGTGCGCGAGGTTTGCAAGGCATTTAGTATGGCAAGTTGTGATGTAGCGAACTGACGATTGTATGGTACGTTGTGTGATTTTTAGCCTATTATGGTATTTTAAACCACCGATCTTTTCAGATTATATCTCTTTGTGTGTTATTAGGCCTGAAGATGACCGCCAAGTGCGGTTGAAATACTCGTATGTTGCCTTATGTAAAGGAAGCTTAGAGTACTGCTCACAGTAGAGGCATAGTTCGGAGACGATAATTGTCTGTATTATAATAACAACGCTTCCTCTCATTTTTGGCACGCTCTGTGAGGCAGTGGTTTGTGGACAGTAACGTTCTTGAAATGGACTGGCCTGATCTGAACAAAAAGGAACACCTGTGGGATAAGTTAGAACGTCGAGTCCGCTCCAGGTTCCAGCATCCAACATTATTTTCTTCTCTCGTTTCGGCTCTTGAGGAAGAATGTGCCGCCATTCCTCCACCAGCATTAAGACACCTCATTGAAAATGTGCCCAACAATGTTTAAGCCGTCATAAACACGAAGGGTGAACACGCCACATATTAAAGGTGTCGAGATAATTGTGATCGAGTAGTGTATGTGGCTTGTGTATCCATATAGCGAGGTGGTGAGTTGCCCCCCTTCCCCTACTCCTTCTCTCCCTCGCTCCCTCCCCCGTCTTATCTGCTAGCACACGGGACTCCTCCATCCCGAATTAAGTTTCCGTTATTTTCCTAAATCGCTTCAGGCAGATGCCGGGTTGGTTCATTTGATATGGCACGCCCGATTTCCTTCTTTAATCCGATCTCATGCTCAATCTCTGATTACCTCATTGTTGACGGGGCATTAAACTCTAATCTTCCTTCTTACCTTTCTTCATTTGGTATATTTTTTTACATGTCTGTCTTGTATGCTTCTTGCATTGCACTGTAGTACTATGCTTCTTTTACGGTTCTTAATATTCTTGCTTGACATATCCATTGTCTCTGTGTGGAGACGATATAATAACTGGAGGTGGTGTGGCTGCTGTAGAGGCGGTATTAAACAGGAAAAAAAATTGATGGTCCATAAAAAGACAGGAAAGCGTTTATGGCAGCAGTAAATGTTTTAGGAGCGTGTCGTGCGTGGACGCAACAAAGAATATGTGCGTCATTTGATCCATTTTCGTAGGAAAACACCGCAGCTGTTTTCGTAAATTACGCTATTGGAAATACTGCGATCAGTCACAAGTATTGATGAAATGATTTTATTTACTATTCCGAATTTCCGGTCTGAACTCATTGTCTGATGGTAGCGTTGACTTCTTGCAAGATTTGCATTTGTGTATTAAAATATAAATTTTTTTTGTTATGTGTAGTTTACAGAAGATTTTACATTTGCGTCCTAAAATTTAACAAAGATTTTGTGCTTACTTAGTTTACACTTATGGGTGCACTGTACATTGTACTTACTTCCTGAAAAGCCCATAGAGCAGTGGTTCTCAACCTTTCGTGTGTGTGTGTGTGTGTGTGTGTGTGTGTGTGTGTGTGTGTGTGTGTGAATGAATGACGAAGGAATTCTGGGTTCATCGCAAGTGCTACCCACAACTCCTTCTCCGATAAGAACGCTATCTATCCACAGGGAGGGCTAACACTTCTTACGAAACATACTTCCCCTGCATTACTCCTCTCCATTAAGGCACTTGCTTGTCCTGTACTATGCAACTCCATTTAAAAACAACCAAGTTAAAATGTGTGCACTATACTTATTGTTCGTAAATCACTTAATTGCTGCACTCCTATTTTCTGGAATGTTTTTAAAGAAGTCTGCTAGTAAATGAATAGTTACGTTTGTCCCTATAAGGAGTATACATGCAGTGTCTGACGTAACTGATAAGAGTTGTCACAGTTAGAAGACACCGCACTCGATTCAGGAGGACAGCGATTCAAATTCCCGTCCGACCATCCAGATTTAGAATTTTCTGTGTTTCCCCAAGATCGATTAAGCTGAATTGTGAGATGATTCTGTTGAAAATGACACCATCGATTTCCTTCTTCAACCTTGTCAAACGCAATGGTGTGCTTTAATGACCTTGTCTTTGAAGGACCGTTAGTAATCTTTCTTTCTTTCTTTCTTCCTTCCTTCCTTCCTTCCTTTCTAATATTACGTCGACGTTGTTGAAAGCGAATCCAGATTTTTTAATGACTGCATGGGAAACGTTTTGTGCGTCTAGTAATCATAATGTTTTCACGGGTGGAGATTTTTACGCTATCATTATTTGCAACGTACGGATTTATCTGTTTGAACTGCGAATTGCGTTCTGAAGCAGTTGATAAACGTGTTTCCACCAGTTTAAAAAAATGTGGGGTTAAACATAGCGAAGACCCGGCTGTATTGATATGGAATAGGTACTTAAAATAGTACGGTGGACAGATGTTGTACACCCACACATTCCTGCAGAGATTAGTGGACGTACATCATTCCAATTAATACATATTTTCGATTTAAAAACTCTCGAATTGAAACGCGAAGAAGATTTACAATGCAGAAAAATGCAAAGTGCTAAACTAATTTCTGTATTCTCTCTGTTGACATTTATGAAAATTTTCCGTATTAACTGAAGTGTCCTAACAGACCGTAGTATTTTTATCGAAAAAAACCTCTCTGGCCGCGAATGTCGCCACCACAGGTACTGTAGCTGGTCCATCCCGGATCCTACGTCGGTATCCTGCACCAGAGACGAGATCTCCAGCTGACGTCTGCATGTAATGTAGGCGCCGAGCCGTACGTCATGTGCCGGCTGAAAAAACATCTGCCTGTCTGGCGACGCGACGAAAATAGAAGGGGCTGGCGACTGCGTGGAGCAGGTGCCCGCCTGGCCCGCCCTGTCCGCTCTCTCACTCCCAAGCACTAATTCTACCACACTGCGTCAAAGATTCATCTCCCCAAATTAGATACTCTTCAATACAGAGCCATTCGTACCTGTCTTGGAGCCATGCGATCGACGCCCACCAACGCCCTTTTAATAGAAGCAGGGGAGATGCCCTTGAGCATTAGGCGCCAAATGTTATCGGACAAATTCTACATTGAAGGCATGGCCATTATGGACAGTTCTGTCTATCAAAGTAGAAACTGCATTTAACGACTGTGGATTGCATCCCACAGGAGGAATTAAGTGCCAGCCGTTTGTGCCAGCTTTGACACTTGGTCACCTGTCATACATTCTATACGGCGTTCAGCGCATCTACCTGTTTTTGAATATGATCTTCAAACGCTCTGTTCCCAGATCACAGTCCATTATTCAAGTACGACCTGGCTGGACAGTACTAATGTCAACGTTGGCTTCAATCGTCTCGTTCAAACACAATGGCCGGGTTTTCTCTGTGTATATACCGATGGCTCCAAAACTCCGCAAGAAGAGTGTACAGGATGCGCTTTTTTCTGCCCTCAGATCCAGATCGGCAAAGCCTTCAAACTGCCTACGAGCACTTCTGTTTTTACGGCGGAGACAGTGGCAGTTTTGGAAGCACTTAAGTTTGGCTCTAGCACTTCCTTCCCCAAGGCTGCCGCTTCTTTGGCTAATGCATCAACTTCATCATTATAGAGGATACCAGAGTGGGAAGGTACCCACAACAAATGGATCGTCCGGCCCGTGCGTGTGCTGCAAATATATTCAGATATCACATCCAAGATATAACTGTTGGTTGTTTTGTTCCATCGACTGTACTGAATGTTTTTAAGAACGCTTTGCGAGTCAGATACTATCAATATAGTATCTGACTCGCAAAGCGTTCTTAAAAACATTCAGTACAGTCGATGGAACAAAACAACCAACAGTTATATCTTGGATGTGATATCTGAATATATTCGCAGCACACGCACGGGCCGGACGATCCATTTGTTGTGGGTACCTTCCCACTCTGGTATCCTCTATAATGATGAAGTTGACGCATTAGCCAAAGAAGCGGCAGCCTTAGGCATCGTCCTGGATCTGCACCTTCCTTATACAGACTACTTACGTCAAGGATCACGCAAGACAACAATCGCAGGAAATGTGGAACGTTTCTCAACAGACAAAAGGCAGTTATTACGCAGTGCTACAACCTCGGATTCCTTCACAGCCGTGGTTCATGAGGACACATCTGGACCGATCCACGATTTCTACCATCATAAGACTCCGCTTTAATCATGCCTCTTTCCCACAACATCTACATCGGATCACCGTTTACAGTTCACCAGCATGTGAGTGTGATCCTGAGTCAGAAGCTGATGTCAACCACATCTTATTTATGTGCCCCAAATTTGACCGTGAACGGTTGGTCTTTCTGAAGACATTGCTGAGTATGGGCTACCATCTTCCTCAATCAGCTTCTTCTCTTTTGTGTACTACAGACGTTCGTCTATATAAAGTGATAGTTAACTTCATCAAGAGTACTGGTCACAATCTGTAGGTTTTAATGGTGTACGTAAATTATAAATATGTCTTGCTGATGAAGATATTTCAGAATTGGTGTGAATTGTAAGCCAAGACACTTTTAATTACTTTCCAATTCAATTCAAATTTTTGAAACATTATGTACAAAACTGTAACAGCTAAGCTTTTTATTCTTGTAAATATACATTTCTGTATTTGTTTATTCAATTATGTGTACATTGTTACTATGTGTTGCCGATGGCTACATTGAGTACTCACTCAAAGGCCAAATTAAAAAAAAAAAAAACACTACAGGGGTGTCCAGCCGCTAAAATGCTACGGTTAAGTGTGCGTTTCGTGCTGCCAAATCATGCGGCTTCTTATCAGCAATCTTGTTTTCTTCCTCTGTGCCTGGAAAACGAAAGTTCAGTAGCATCGCTGGATAAGTAAGGCTTCTCCCAGTTTCACGTCCCTAATAAGTCCACTATAACATTTTATTGGCTTTTTGTTGGAAACAATTCATAAGTTTGCAAATTCCATTGTAACAGTACATGATCGTTCACAGTTTAACACCAGTCCATGTTCGGCAATTTTTTGTGTTAGTTGTGACAGTTAGAGAACACAATTGTTTTATACCTGTTTAACACGTTGTAATAGGGAAACTAATTACCGTACGAGTGCGAAACTTCGTAGTATTAATGCCAAGGGTAATGTAGAACCAGTCCAATTGAAATGGTTTTAATGTGCTGTTACGGTACGTCATACCACTACATACCGGTACCATTACTGCTACAAAATGGGCTCAATATGGCGCCCCTCAGTGCCCAGTAAAGCGAGAAAAGGCAGGATTGCATTCTGCACAGCAGGAGGAAACATGTCCGTAGATATGCTGGCTACTTCTCTTCATATGATGCGCTTCAGATCAGCACGTGTGTGAATGTTCCCCTGGTAAACTCTGTCCTTCACGTAGCCCCACAACCAGAAATCAGTGGGAGTGAGATCAGGTGATCGTGCCGGCCAAGTATTTGGAAACGATCGGCTGATAATGCGATCGTTTCCAAATGTGTTTCGGAGAAGCGGGTGAACTTCACGAGCGATGTGCAGTGGGGCCCCATCGTGCGTGAAAACTGTTGAGTTCTGTGTGTCTCTCTCCTGCAGGGCGGATATGACACGCTGGCGAAACCATATCACAGTAACGCTGGCCAGTCACACTGCACTTATTTTGTCCTTGAGCGCCAGACTGTTCAAAAAAAGAGTGGGCCAATGAAGAACGTAGCCGTACGATGACACGTATACAGAGGAACCTCATGCGAAGTGACTGGAGGTGAAGATTCCCACACTCGGCAGTTCTGTGTGTTCACCTCACCCGTCAGGGAATAATGGGCTTTATCTGTCCATAGGATGGTCCAGAGCCAGCCCTCTTCAACTTCAATCTTTGTTAGAAGGTGGAGAGAGAAGTCAACACTTCGTTGTGCGTCCTGTGGTGCAAGCTGCTGTACGATATGGATCTTGTACGGATACCATTTGAGACTGGTTTGAAGCACTTTCCGTACAGTGGATCACGGGATGTTAAACTGTCGTGACACACTACGCACGCTACCTGACGGTCGGGAATTTCGCGGAGCGTTGTCTGCCATAGCAACAGCGATTTGTGAGTTAACGAGCACTGCGCTCTAATTTAAACATATGGCCGAAAGAGTCAGCTTTCAGGAAATGTGAAACGAACCCTGTTGCCCAGGACCGGATGCACACAAAGGGCGCAGATTCACCACGAGATGGGGAAACTCACAGGCATCTATTGTCTATTGAGACCTAAGCGCTGTAGTGTGCGAGTGAGACAGACGAGAACCTACATCACAGGGAAACCCAGTAGAAGGCTCTTGTGGCCGAGGAGACTTAGCAGTGTTAAATATGGCGGACCTAAGATCGGCGATAAAGGGAAACATTTATGGGAATTATTTAATTCTGTAGTAATCAAGGAATGAAGCCACAGTAATTTTAATCTGCCATCCTCCATAAATTATCGTGATGATTCCAATAAAACTGAAATATTGATCATATCTATAATAGTTTAGGACTTACTGTTAAAGTGAAATTAACAAGTTTTGTACCAAAGGCTTGAACGCTAAAATCTGAAAGCTTTGGTCGATCTTAACGATCGACATTTCGTATGTAAGTGCATCATTAAAATGACAAACGTTCCAAATATCAACTCTGTAACTTCATTTGTTTAAAAGATATCGTAAATTTAAACTATCAGTATTTTCAGTTAAGCATCAGATCATCATTTCCTCCACACAAAGCACAGTGAACGATGACAGCATGACACCTTATTCAATCATTAGGTAATATAATATTTGTTGTAAAGTTCAGTGCATAATACTTACTTTGTTCTTTATTTATTTACCAGAAAGCACATTAGTGCAAGGCTACTGGCCGTGACATTCAAAGTTAAGAAGGAAATTGTATTGGTTTTATGTAAAAGAATTTAACAGTGGATATTATTGTTACTTTATTTAGGACGTGAAAGTGCTCAAGCTTTGGTTATTTAAATATGTTAAAATGTAAAATAATGTAGAATAAGCTGTAACCAATCAGATGGACGGCTTCAGGAAACGGAACTGCGCTAGTCAGTTGAGCGTAGATGTTAGGCACGCGGGATACGCAGTCGAAGACGGGCGGAGGGCAGTTCTTGTCTAGACACCAAAGGGTGCAGTGCTGGTGCAGACGCAAAAGCGGACAGTTCGGCTGGAGACACCAAAGGCTACAGTTTGGATTGAGACGCGAAAGCGGACAGTCTGTCTTTAGCCAGCTAGGAAGCGAAACGACTTAGAAAATGTCGCGTTATGTGGTATCGCGGGACTTAGTCTGAGCGGTGAGCAGCCGCACGCCTAGTGTGAACTCTTAACTTTTCGCATAGTTAACGAGGTGGAATATCGAACTAGTAATTCGCGATGAGATTGTGAATAATCGAACTGTGTCAAATGGATATGCGCTCGAGTGTAACAGTAACTCTAAATACGACCACTTTGTATTAGTTTCCTTTCTGAATAAACATTATTCTAACAAAATCGCAACTTTGTGGCCCACACCATTTATTGGTCGTTAATTTAGTTCCCGATATTATTATTATTACAGTTATTATGTGTTATGTTAACTTCTATTTCGCAAACTTGCCCTCAGCTAGAAAATTTAACCAAAGGGTCACAAGTGACTAATTTAGGACGTGCTGTCCAACCCCTAGACGAGTTTGAGCCAAAACATTTCGACGAAGAGGAACCGCATGTGTGCCCGATTATCTTTGGGATGTTGGCTAGCAGGTTTCATCAACCACCTGTGATGTAACCGGTCGTCGGTCTCTTCCCGGAGCGACGCTCCATTCTCCAGTTGATTCGAACTTCCTCATGCTCCGCACAGCAGGTGGAGAAAGAGGACCCTTCCGTAATCCTTTCAGCCGACGATATTCTCGAAGTGCTGCTGCATCATTACTGTTGCTTTGGTAATAGACCCTTCGTACACCCCATACTGTGGACATTAATGCTACTAAGTTTGGTTCTCGTAGGGTAACTAGTTTCCGTATTTTGAATGGTGGGCTCCATGTTTATGTTCGACCTCTGGTTCAAATGGCTCTGAGCACTATGGGACTTAACATCTGAGGTCATCAGTCTGCTAGAACTACTTAAACCTAACTAGCCTAAGGACATCACACACATTCATGACCGAGGCAGGATTCGAACCTGCGACCGTAGCGGTCGCGCGGTTCCAGCCTGTAGCGCCTAGAACCGCTCGGCCACCCAGGCCGGCGTTTGACCTCTGCTTAAGGCAGTGTTTCTACTCAGGGCACATATTGGTTGAAAGCACCGATGATGGCTGTTAATCAGTTGGAATCGATTTGCAAAAGTGAATAAATAAAACATTATTTTGTGACTGGTTGCTGCATATTTGGTAATTTTATAGTTTCCGTATTGGAACGTGTTAAATAGGGAAAGTTTAATTGTAACCACCTGGTTCATATATAAATTTACGAACTACAGTATTCGAGTCTTCTGAGATTTATGTCGTTTTTTTTTGCAGAAAACGTTGTAATAGTTCATTAATTTTGATTATGAAACGCTATTGCTCCCTGCCGCCGTTGGATAAGCAGCTGCAGCAGCAAGTCGTATACTCCTAGCTCACTCATTTGTTACATAGTTTAATTCTTAATTTCTTTGCGTGTTCTTGGTACTTGCATTGTTTAATTCATACATTTCGGGCGTATTATAGTATTTGAGAGTTGTAGCATCGCGTTTTAGTACCTGAATAGTGTAAAATCGCGTAGTCTCCTTCCGCCGCCGAGCAGTGTGTCAGCAGTGCGCAAGTAGCAGCATTACTGCATCTATTAGGCATTCTTGTATTTTAATAACCGTTTAAATTTTGTGTCGAATTGTTTGTGCTCTCTGTCGATTAGTTCAGACGTTCTTTGCACAACAGTTTTTCGCCTGGGTAGGGACTGCAACTGCTGTGTTCGGACGCAGGATGAGTTGGCATCCCTTCGCTCCCAGCTTCAGGCAGTGTTGGCTTCGGTCACACAGCTTGAGGCTGTTGCCAATGGGCATCACTGTGGGGGTCCGGATGGGGGTTTGTCGGGGACGGCCAGCTCGTCCCATGCATCCCCCGATCGGACTACGACTGTGGCTGCCCGGGATACTGCCCACATTGAGGCTGATCCCTCACCTGTGGTAGAGTGGGAGGTCGTCTCGAGGTGTGGCAGGGGGCGAAAGACATTCCGGAGGGCTGAACGGAAGGCCTCTCCAGTTCGTCTGACGAACCGGTTTCAGGCTCTGTCTCAGGCTGATACTGATCTTCGGCCGGACATGGCTGCTTGTCCTGTTCCAGAGGTTGCCCCTCGGTCTGCAAGATCCGGGCGGTCGCAGAGGGTGGGCTTACTGGTAGTTGGGAGCTCCAACGTCAGGCGCGTAATGGGGCCCCTTAGGGATATGGCAGCAAGAGAGGGGAAGAAAACCAATGTGCACTCCGTGTGCATACCGGGGGAGTCATTCCAGATGTGGAAAGGGTCCTTCCGGATGCCATGAAGGGTACAGGGGGCACCCATCTGCAGGTGGTCGCTCATGTCGGTACCAATGATGCGTGTCGCTGTGGATCGGAGGAAATCCTTTCTGGCTTCCGGCGGCTATCTGATTTGGTGAAGACTGCCAGTCTTGCAAGCGGAATGAAAGCAGAGCTCACCATCTGCACCATCTTCGACAGGACTGACTGCGGACCTTTGGTACAGAGCCGAGTGGAGGGTCTGAATCAGAGGCTGAGACGGTTGTGCGACCGTGTGGGCTGCAGATTCCTCGACTTGCGCCATAGGGTGGTGGGGTTTCCGGTTCCGCTGAATAGGTCAGGAGTCAACAATACGCAGCAAGCGGCTACACGGATAGCAGGGGTTGTGTGGCGTGGACTGGGCGGTTTTTTAGGTTAGATGGCCTCGGGCAAGTGCAGAAAGGGCAACAGCATCAAAGGGTACGGGGCAAAGTCAGGACATGCGGGGACCAAGCAGCAATCGGTATTGTAATTGTAAACTGTCGAAGCTGCATTGGTAAAGTACCAGAACTTCAAGCGCTGATAGGAAGCACAGAAGCGGAAATCGTTATAGGTACAGAAAGCTGGCTGAAGCCAGAGATAAATTCTGCCGAAATTTTTACAAAGGCACAGACGGTGTTTAGAAAGGATAGATTGCATACAACTGGTGGTGGCGTGTTTGTCGCTGTTAGTAGTAGTTTATCCTGTAGTGAAGTAGAAGTGGATAGTTCCTGTGAATTATTATGGGTGGAGGTTACGCTCAACAACCGAGCTAGGTTAATAGTTAGCGCCTTTTACCGACCTCCCGACTCAGCAGCATTAGTGGCAGAACAACTGAGAGAAAATTTGGAATACATTTCACATAAATTTTCTCAGCATGTTATAGTCTTAGGTGGAGATTCCAATTTACCAGATATAGACTGGGACACTCAGATGTTTAGGACGGGTGGTAGGGACAGAGCATCGAGTGACATTATACTGAGTGCACTATCCGAAAATTACCTCGAGCAATTAAACAGAGAACCGACTCGTGGAGATAACATCTTGGACCTACTGATAACAAACAGACCCGAACTTTTCGACTCTGTAAGTGCATAACAGGGAATCAGTGATCATAAGGCCGTTGCAGCATCCCTGAATATGGAAGTTAATAGGAATATAAAAAAAGGGAGGAAGATTTATCTGTTTAGCAAGAGTAATAGAAGGCAGATTTCAGACTACCTAACAGATCAAAACGAAACTTTCTGTTCCGACACTGACAATGTTGAGTGTTTATGGAAAAAGTTCAAGGCAATCGTAAAATGCGTTTTAGACAGGTACGTGCCGAGTAAAACTGTGAGGGACGGGAAAAATCCACCGTGGTTCAACAACAAATTTAGGAAACTACTGCGAAAGCAAAGAGAGCTTCACTCCAAGTTTAAACGCAGCCAAAACCTCTCAGACAAACAGAAGCTAAACGATGTCAAAGTTAGAGGGCTATGCGTGAAGCGTTCAGCGAATTCGAAAGTAAAATTCTATGTACCGACTTGACAGAAAATCCTAGGAAGTTCTGGTCTTACGTTAAATCAGTAAGTGGCTCAAAACAGCATATCCAGACACTCCGGGATGATGATGGCATTGAAACAGAGGATGACACGCGTAAAGCGGAAATACTAAACACCTTTTTCCAAAGCTGTTTCACGGAGGAAGACCGCACTGCAGTTACTTATCTAAATCCTCGCACAAACGAAAAAATGGCTGACATCGAAACAAGTGTCCAAGGAATAGAAAAGCAACTGGAATCACTCAACAGAGGAAAGTCCACTGGACCTGACGGGATAACAATTCGATTCTACACAGAGTACGCGAAAGAACTTGCCCCCTTCTAACAACCGTGTACCGCAAGTCTCTAGAGGAACGGAAGGTTCCAAATGATTGGAAAAGAGCACAGATAGTCCCAGTCTTCAAGAAGGATCGTCGAGCAGATGGGCAAAACTATAGACGTCGATCTGTTGTAGAATTTTAGAACATGTTTTTTGCTCGAGTGTCATGTCGTTTTTGGAAACCCAGAATCTACTCAGTAGGAATCAACACGGATTCCGGAAACAGCGATCGTGTGAGACCCAACTCACTTTATTTGTTCATGAGACCCAGAAAATAGGCTCCCAGGTAGATGCTATTCTCCTTGACTTCCGGAAGGCGTTAGATACAGATCCGCACTGTCGCCTGATAAACAAAGTAAGAGCCTACGGAATATCAGACCCGCTGTGTGGCTGGATTGAAGAGTTTTTAGCAAACAGAACACAGCATGTTGTTATCAATGGAGAGACGACTACAGACGTTAAAGTAATCTCTGGCGTGCCACAGGGGAGTGTTATGGGACCATTGCTTTTCACAATATATATAAATGACCTAGTAGATAGTGTCGGAAGTTCCATGCGGCTTTTCGCGGATGATGCTGTAGTATACAGAGAAGTTGCAGCATTAGAAAATTGTAGTGAAATGCAGGAATATCTGCAGCGGATGGGCATTTGGTGCAGGGAGTGGCAACTGACCCTTAACATAGACAAATGTAATGTATTGCGAATACATAGAAAGAAGGATCCTTTATTGTATGATTATATGATAGCGGAACAAACACTGGTAGCAGTTACTTCTGTAAAATATCTGGGTGTATGCGTGCGGAACGATTTGAAGTGGAATGTTCATATAAAATTAATTGTTGGTAAGGCGGGTACCAGGTTGAGATTCATTGGGAGAGTCCTTAGAAAATGTAGTCCACCAACAAAGGGGGTGGCTTACAAAACACTCGTTCGACCTATGCTTGAGTATTGCTCATCAGTGTGGGATCCGTACCAGATCGGGTTGACGGAGGAGATAGAGAAGATCCAAAGAAGAGCGGCGCGTTTCGTCACAGGGTTATTTGGTAACCGTGATAGCGTTACGGAGATGTTTAACAAACTCAAGTGGCAGACTCTGCAAGAGAGGAGCTCTGCATAGCGGTGTAGCTTGCTGGCCAGGTTTCGAGAGGGTGCGTTTCTGGATGAGGTATCGAATATATTGCTTCCCCGTACTTATACCTCCCGAGGAGATCACGAATGTAAAATTAGAGAGATTCGAGCACTCGCGGAGGCTTTCAGACAGTCGTTCTTCCCGCGAACCATACGCGACTGGAACAGAAAACGGAGGTAATGACAGTGGCACGTAAAGTGCCCTCCGCCACACACCGTTGGGAGGCTTGCGGAGTGTAAATGTAGATGTAGATATTGTCTTACATTATTAAAATCCCTCTTGATAAGTTTCCGCGTCACATCCCTCGAAACTACCTAAGTTTCGCCAGTTATTGCAGGCAACATGCATCATGGCTGACGGAATATTGGTAGTTCTATCGCGTGTGATGTGGTCAGAGTCTTAGATTTTGTTGGAAAGGACTCCAACGGTGAAAGTGAAAGCGAAAGCTACGCTCGTATATATAAATTTTTTTGCTCGTTGTACAGAAGAGGTGTTACCGAAGCCCCTCTTGCCTACAGGAATGTTTACTTGCAGTGTCACGATAAGCTCATTTTTGCCTTGCTGTATTCCACAAGTATTTCACATTTCGGCGGCGACTTTTTATTTTACGTAGGATGCTGTCTAATGACTAAAAGTTGTTCAGTCTCGTTGCTAAAGTTTTGTGTAGTAAGTAGGTACAAATATAACTGCGAACATGCTACATCGTTTACACTAATTTATTATACAGCAAGAATACCATCTGAAAATTACTCGAGACACAGAAATGACGACAGGATAATTTTTTTTCTGTAAACCCATAACGATTCACAGAAGCAAAGCACAGCATAGCAGAGTACAGAGGTAGAGGTCTCGCAGATCACGCCGTCGCCGCCCCAAGTTATTAATGCTACGAGTGCCTCCCACTCTTAATTGTCGCCGTACATTCTGTCGTGTGCTTCATACCTCATTAGGTATTTCGGTACTAAGTTCTTTCCTCTTCTGGCGCCATTACGTCACCGTCACAAATGTGTTCCGCCTCGCCTCGAGTTTTGTTATTGGACGGTGAATTCATCCTCAACTGCGTCTTGTGCAGTTCCAATCCTCCGCCTCCGCGGAAAGAGATTTATTTACTTATCACTGCAGGGAGGACAGTGGTCGGTAGTTGCCGCAGATCGTACAGAGCCCCGCCAGCGGCGCGACATCCGGTCGTGTGAGGCCGCCACAGGTGTGTACACAATGCGCCGGCCGGTGACTCAGCCGCGTGACTTCCGCCGTCATTCGCGCCACCGCCGCCGCACTGCTGATGTCTGGCGTGTAACGCCTGGCGTCACACACTCACCGCGGCGCCACCAGCAACCACCACCGTATAACATCCACTGCGAGACGGTCTTCAGCTGTATGTATCACGTTCCTGCCGTTTTCTTATCTGGCCATTTTCCGCCAGGCGAATACCGGAACTGGATATCCCCTCTCACAAGGGAACCTCCCCATCGCACCCTCCTCAGATTTAGTTATAAGTTGGCACAGTGGATAGACCTTGAAAAACTGAACACAGATCAATCGAGAAAACAGGGAGAAGTTCTGTGGAACTATGAAAAAAATAAGCAAAATGTACAAACTGAGTAGTCCATGAGCAAGATAGGCAACATCAAGGATGCTATGAGCTCTGCAGCGCCGTGGTCCCGTGGTTAGCGTGAGCAGCTAAGGAACGAGAGGTCCTTGGTTCAATTCTTCCCTCGAGTGAAAATTTTACTATCTTCATTTTCGCAAAGTTATGATCTGTCCGTTTTTTCATTGACGTCTCTGTTCACTGTGTTTTGCGACCGCACCGCAAAACCGTGCGATTAGTAGACGAAAGGTCGTGCCTCTCCAATGGGATCCGAAAACATTTGATCGCAAGTTCAGAGGTCAACCGATTCCTCCACAGGAAAACACGTCTGAAATATTATATACGACACTGGTGACCGCATGTGCGTCACATGACAGGAATATGTTGTCGACCCACCTAACTTGTACACTTGACGAATGGGTAAAAAGATTCTTCTACCTTTCCCGATTTAGGTTTTCTTGTGGATGTGATAATCACTCCCAAAAAAGTGATGAAGACATAAGAGTTTGTGACATAAACTGCAACAAATGAATGCAACAGTTTCACAGTCACACAGTTTTCCCTGTGCTCTGTCAAAACATATGTTTTTAACGTTTTCAAATTTTTCCGTGTGTAGACCGTCAAATCGTGCATATGTCCAAGCAAATCTAAACATGTCCTGGAATTTTGTAGAGCGAAGTTGATTATGTGTGAGTGCCTGAACTTTGATAATTGTCTGAAAATAAAAAATTAAACTTTTCACTCGAGGGAAGACTTGAACCAAGGACCTCTCGCTCCGTAGCTGCTCACGCTAACCACGGGACCACGGCTCTCCTTGGCTCACGTTCTCCTTGATGTTGCCTATCTTGCGCATGGAATACTCAGTTTGTATATTTTGCTTATTTCTTCATAGTTCCACACAACTTCTTCCTGTTTTCTCGATTGATCTGTGTTCAGGTTTTCAAGGCCTATCCACTGTGCCAATTTATAACTAAATCTAAGGGGGGTGCGATGGGGAGGTTCCCTTGTCAGTTATTTCCAGTTGGAATCCCCTAATGCCCCATTACCATCTGACTGGGATATTTGTGTAGAAAGACCAAAGTTCTACAACACAGCCTCCCCCCCCCCCCCGCTCCTCTCTAATGAATAGAGAGTAAAAAATGCAATTTTTTTCTGAATGGTGATATGCTTATACAACTTGTAACAGAGCATACAAGCACGTTGAGAAAACTTCACTGATAGACACTCGGTGAAAGAGGCAGTGCATTCTCTCGAGCACCTGCTTAGGAAGCTTCAAGAAGCGTTCACCAGGGCAGATACTACGATTATTCTTGCGTGGCTGCTTACCTGTGTTCTAGATTTTGTACAGATAAAGTTAAGCGGACGACAGCCGCCAGAAAAGCACACTAGGAGGCGTTCTTCTTACCATCCGTTCTTGAATTGAATGGGAAGAAACATTACTGTACGGTACTATTAAAAACACACACTGTCACGCATTTCGCAATGATCAATATATAACACAACACCTTTTTTTCTCGGGCAATTTAGGTTGAAAAAAAAATGCAGATTTGTTGTGGGACTCCGTGCAATATTGTCGCTTCAGCCTCTACTGTTTCATGGCCTTCTGGTAGGTGGCGGCGCTTTTGCGTAGCCTTCAAAACTGTGTCTGCAATGAAGCTGCGTTCTAAGCTAAGAGTTGTCATCGAGTTTCTTCTGGCGGAAAGCCAGAGCATCGTAAATATTCATAGACGCTTGCAGGATGTCCACGAAAACGTGGCAGTTAACAATAGCACGGTGTGTCTTTGGGCGAGGCGTCTGCCATCATGGCAACAAGGTGGCGCAAACCTGTACATCCTCCCGCACACAGCTGTCACTCCAGCAATGTCGGAACGTTCGGTCATTTTCATCCGAGGTGATCGACGGATCACAAACAAACATCTCGCTGCCCAGTTGGACAGAAGGTGTGTGCCCGTTGAGTTTTTTGCCCTCTAATAGAAGACGAAGGACCATCTGTGCGGAATTGCTTGCGCGTTACGAGGATGATCTTGAAACATGAGTTCATCACTTCGAAGCCGGAAACCAAACTGCAATCCATGGAGTGGTGCCGCATCAACTTTCCTCCGAGCAGAAAGTACGAAGCCGCTTCCTCAGTCGGTAAAATTACGGCGATCGTCTCTGACTCTGAAAGGGTTATTCTGTTTGATGCCCTCATTAATGCTGTAATGATCGGCAATGAACTGTATAATAGTAACCTTAAGAAACGGAAGAAACGACTTCAGCGTTTTCGTCGTGACAAAACGCTAACGAATTTCTACTTCTCCATGACAAGGCAAGGTCTCACGCAAGTCTGCGCACACGAAAGGCGCTCGCAAAACTTTATTGTACTGTTCTTCCTCATCCACCCTATAGTCCAGATCTCCCACTACCGACTTCTATCTGTTTGGCCCTATGAAGGGTGCATTCTGTGGGAAGCAGTAGGCCTATGTCGAGGATGGGGAAATTATTGATGCAGCAAGACTATGGCTCCGACATCTACCTGTAGAGTGGTACCACGCGGGCATACAGGCCGTCCTAGTGATGTGGCGAAGGGCCGTCGCATTGAACGGAAATTATGTTGAAAAATAGGGTTTTATCACAAAAGACTGGGCAATAATATGGTGTATTTGAATCCTAAATAAAACCATCCGGCTTTCAGAGAAAGTGGTGACTCCAATTTACCCTCGATATGTTGGCGAAAATACATTTTTAATTCCGGAGGTATCCATAAAACATCATCCGAAATTGTGCTAAATGCATTGTCTGAAAATTATTTCGAGCATTTGACCTCTTAGCAACAAATAATCCTTAGTCAATAACGAGCCTCAAAACGGATACAGGGATTAGTGAACACAGGGTCGTCGTAACGAGAGTGAATTTTGTAACCCCCAAATCATCCAAAAATAAACGAAAAATATACCTATTCATAAAAGCAGATAAAAATTCACTTGACGCCTTCGTGAGAGACAATCTCCACTTATTCCAAATTAACAGTATAAGTGTAGACCAGATGTGGTTTGAATTCAAGGAAATAGTATCGGCAGCAATTGAGAGATTTATACCAAGTAAATTAACAAATGACGGAGCTGATCCCCCATAGTACACAAAACGGGTCAAAACTCTGTTTCAGAAACAACGAAAAAACATGCCAAATTTAAATAGATGCAAAATCTCGAAGATTGGTGATCTTTTACAGAAGCTCGAAATTTAGCGCGGACTTCAATGCGAGATGTTTATAATAGATTCCATAACGAAACTTTGTCTCGAAATCTTGCAGAAAATCCAAAGTGATTCTGGTCGTATGTGAAGTATGCTAGCGGCAAGACACAATCAATGCCTTCTCTGAGCCTTCCGAAATTCCTTCCCCAAAGACGACGAATATTTACTTCCAATATTCCAGAAATTCGAATCAAGAACAGTTGCCAACATCAGTAGCAATGAAGTAGATGTCCTCCGAATAGTGAAGTAACTTAAATCACTTAATTAAAGCAAGTCGTCTGGTCCAGACTGTATACCAATTAGGTTCCTTTCGGAGTATGCTGATGCATTAGCCCCATACGTAACAATCATGTACAACCGTTCGCTCGACGAAACATCCGTACCCAAAGACTGGAAGGTTGCCCAGGTCACACCAATATTCAAGAAAAGCGGTAGGAGTAATCCACTAAGTTACAGGCCCATATCATTAACGTCGATATGTAGCAGGATTCTGAAACTGATATTGCGTTTGAACATTATTAATTATCTCGAACAAAACGGTCTATTGACACACATTCAACACGGATTTATAAAACATCGTTCTTGTGAAACACAACTAGTTCTTTACTCGCACGAAGTGTTGAGTGCTATTGACAAGGGATTTCAACTGGGTTCCGTATCTCTGGATTTCCGGAAGGCTTTTGATACTGAACCACACAAGCGGCTTATAGTGAAATTACGTGCTTATGGAATATCGTGTCAGTTATGTGACTGGATTTGTGATTTCCTATCAGAGATGTGACAGTTCGTAGTAATTGATGGAAAGTAATCGAGTAAAACAGAAGGTATTGTAATAGGCCCTTTGCTGTTCCTTTTTTATATAAGCGATTTGGGAGACAATCTGAGCAACTGTTTTAGGTTGTTTGCAGATGACTGTCGTTATCGACTATTGAAGTCATCAGAAGATGAAAACAAATTGCAAAACTATTGAGAAAAGATGTCTATATGGTGCGAAAATTGGCGAATGAGCCTAATAACGAAAAGTATGAGTTCATCCACATGAGGGCTAAAAGGAATCCGTTAAACTTCGGTTACACGATAAATCAGTCAAATCTAAAGGCCGTAAATTCAACTAAATATCTAGGAATTATAATTACGAAGAGCTTATATTGGAAGGAACACACAGAAAATGTTGTGGGGAAGGCAAACAAAAGACCTACTTTTCCTGGCGGGGTACTCAGAAGATGTAATAGACCTGCTAAAGAGACTGCCTACTACACTACGCTTGTCCGTCTTCTTGAAGTGGGATCCTTACCAGATACGATTGACGGAGTACATAGAAAAAGTTCAAAGAAGGGCAGCACGTTTTGTGTTATTGCGAAATATGGGAGAGAGTGTCACTGTAATGATACAGGATTTGGGCTGGAAATCATTAAAACAAATCCGTTTTTCGCTGCGGAGGAATCTTTTCAGGCAATTCCAATCACCAACTTTCTCCAAAAAAATTGTTCAAATGGCTCTGAGCACTATGGGACTTAACTTCTGAGGTCATCAGTCCCCTAGAACTTAGAACTACTTAAACCTAACTAACCTAAGGACATCACACACATCCATGCCCGAGGCAGGATTCGAACCTGCGACCGTAGCGAACACGCGGTTCCAGACTGTAGCGCCTAGAACCGCTCGGCCACTTCGGCCGGCCAACAACTTTCTCCTCCGAGTGCGAAAATATTTTGTTGACGCCGACATACATAGTGATTAACGATCACCATGAGTCAGAGCTCGCACGGAAATATATAGGTGTTCGTTCTTTCCGCGCGCTATACGAGACTGGAATAACAGAGAATTGTGAAGGTGGTTCGATGAATTCTCTGCCAGGCACTTAAATTTGATTTGCAGAGTATCCATGTAGATGAAGAATGTGTTGCATTACTTATTGAAATGTATAAATAAAGAATCAAGGGACGGCTTCTACCCTATAGCAAATATGATGCGTTAAATAGTCCTTTCGTCAGCGCCATACAATCTGCACATGACAGCATTGTCCCGCTATACAGACGTGAGCGCCTACAGTTCTGCGGGAGTACATGTAAGCTAAATAACCACAGTAGACTATTTGACGCTGTTAGGAAGCTGGACGAGCTGATCATTGGTTGGGCCTAATCCCTCGAAGAACCACATGGTCTTATTCAAGAACCACACTAACTATAGGCTTCCATACAACCAACCTAACTATAAATAGCCAAACTCGATTGAACGCGTTAAGGTCATCTTCGCACCTCAAACGTCATAGCCAAATCGAGAAAGTGGGGGAACCTCATGATACACATCCAATTGAAATTTCAAGGAAAAATCACTCAGCCCATATATAAAACGTTCGCCAGACCAGTTTTTCGGAAAAAACGCCATGACTCAAGTCTACCTAGTCTTACATAAATGCAACGTATAGAAGCCCTCCGATTAGAAAACTCTGCCATAAGTCTCGGAATTGCACCCGAGGACAGAAGAGAATACCGTCCTAACAGTAACTGACATGTCACCTCTAACAGAATGCTGTGAAGTTGATAGCGCAGTACACACAAAAAGGGAACAGCCATTCATTAACGCTTCACAAAATTTTGATTTTCCGCAGTGTACGAGTAAATACTGCAATCCTCCAGCTAGGTAACAGCTGTGTTGGTGAATACTGCAGAATTCAAAGAACCGCTTGGACATAGCTAACTTAAAAATACAATGATACATTTTCCACCAACAAGAATTCAGGATTCAGCAAACGTACACTATCATTATGATGCTTCCCACCCCCACCCCCCTCCCCTCTCTCTCTCTGTTTTTATTTTTTTCAGGTGATGAATACCGTAATGTATTGATACCCACTAACCATTAAACAACTTAAAAGAATACATCTGTGTGTGAACATACAACCCTATCTTGTAATTAACTGTGTTCCAACAGCATAACCTTCTTACTAATTCCTAAAATAGAGAACTCTCCTTAACGCGGCCGCGCTTCTCCCTTCTCCCCTTTCCACCCTTCTCAGCTAGAGGCCTGTGGAAAATAAAAATCTGTACTTAGATCTGTATCAGTTCTGGAGTTCCTTTTCGTTTGCAGAAGCATACTCCAGGAAAAATTTCATTACTGATCGACTGATCGCTGATCGTCGGGTGAGAGAGAGAGAGAGAGAGAGAGAGAGAGAGAGAGAGAGAGAGAGAGACTGGAATTGGAAAATTGGAATTTCATGTGGTCTGTAGAACTCGTCGGTTCTTAATGAAACATTGCGAGTGTTTGGGTGAGCGTGTTTACAGCGGTCGGCTGCTAATGGGTTTACTTGGCTGCCGGCCAGGTCGCGATGTCAGGATTTGCTACGGACTGCGGCTGCTAGCGGCCTGTGGCACAACCAAAGCTCAAGAACTCGCTGCTCTCGTTCCCACGTGTCTGTTTCGACGTGGTATTTTTTTTATCTTCGTGTCACCATTACGTAGAAATGCACATGAACTTGTTTATCTCTAAGGGCATCGACCTTTCCACTTCAACTTTCTGACTTTTCGCACCGCATACTAAAATAGTGACTAACGATACTGGGCCATCAACTTTATATGGCAAACACAGAAGTATCGAATGATGAAGATCCGCACAAAGCATCATTCAGCGTATGAGCAATACAAAAGCCAATGCGCATTTTGGGGGAAAGGCGGCGTGTAATTCGAAAGGTGACGTTTCCTCCGCGAATCGTCTACCTTCAGTGCACCCAACTGTAAAATGGTGCAGCATAACATTTCCAGATTAACTTTATAAAATTGTCAGTGAGAGATGTAATCTACCCCCTCCTTCCTACTTCCATCTATAGCCCACATTGCATAATGTCTTTTATGAAAGTTTGAGAGGAGCTAAGGTTACAATACATTTTCTAGTTTACTTAGCTTGTCATGTTGAGTTGGCTTCAGTTGTTCTTGTCTAATGGTTTGTCACATCAGGTCCTCACGGTTAAGTTGAACTAAAGAAATCTGAAGATTGTTGTTGCAGCATTTTTTTACGTAAATATATTTTCTCACATTTTAGTGTATCATACAGTACTTTGATTTTTCACTTTAACAAAGTCGAAATTACAGTGTTTGTACAAAAATACGTCCGATCACATCAGAGGCATGTTTACAACGGTCACATTCTGAGGAAATTCCAAAGGGTCTACAATTTTTCTCGACAAATGAATTTCTAATAGTTTCTGTTCCATCATTAATTTCTATTATCATTTCATAAATGAATACAGAAATAAACATAGTAAACAGTACGTGATTGCATAATTAACAATAGAAATTTTAAGTGTGCCAATAAATCGTAATTTCAAGTTTTTCTAAAAGGAAGTAATTTTAACTGTACATTCTGAACTAGTACTTATCAATTATAACATCGAGACTACAGAATTGTATAGAGTAATTCTTTTTCATACCTTTAACATACTGTGTATAAAATCACACGACAATTTTTCGAAAAGCGATTGCGATAATTTTGACCTGTCCAAAGTTCGAAAAATAATACCATATCGACAACTATTGTTGAGGAAATGTAATGCTAGAGGAGGATGTCTCATGATAGAGAGCACATAATAATTGCCACTTCTGAGAACTAGCGATCGTCGAAGTGCACGCTGAGTACAGCACTTAAATATGGTTAAGCCGTCTGTAACAGACGAGAACGATATGGACTGATCAAGAACGTAGTGGTTTAATTTCCCGCCGACATAAGTGCCATTAGAGACTGGACAACAGTTATGTCGAACAAGTCACATGCCGTCTTGTGACACACACACTAACTAGCAGCAGTCGCGCGTAACTCACCCCCACCTCCACCCCGCTAGAGGTTTAGCACGTCCTTTTAACCAAAGAAGTAATGACGAGAAAGAAGACCGTCTGTGTGCATCTTTGGATACCGGTGGGATCCCTGTGAAGTAGTTCCAGGGAAGACACTCTGATCCGACCCTGTCGTTATGTTTAGCCTCTGGTCGCGGATTCGATACCAATCGGCATTCAGTACCGGTAATAAGGTGTTAAAAATACTCCCAGTCTGCAATTAGCTCACAATGAAAATAATTCAGTGATTTCATGCATAGGCGAAAACATTCATTAACTGTTAGATTCTCCTACTGGCGATACGTTGCTGGAAACAGATTGATTCTGATACCCTCAGCAATGTCTGATTTAGTGTGTATTCCATTACCTTTTCTTTACTTTTATAGATATTCATTCTTTGCTGGACATTTCAGATTCTGTTCACTTCCAAGGCCTTTGCTGCCTCTGACAGAGTTAAAGTGTTATCGGTAAATCTCAATTATTTTGTTTCTTCTCCCTGAACTTTAACTCCATTTCCAAATATCTTGCTCATGTACAGATTGAATAACATTTGTGTGTGTATATGGGTGGAGGGGGGTTGTAGAGGCTGCAATCGTGTCCCATTGCCTTCTCAAGTAGTGCTTCCATTTCAAGGTTTTTTTTTTTCTCGAATAGCTCCAGCCTGGCTTCTGTTCTGTAAATAAGCTTCTGCTTTGTAAATAACCTTTCGCTGCTTGTATGTCATCCCTACTACTTTGAGAATTAACAGAACATTGCTGTGAGCATTGTCAGAAACGTTCTCTAAATCTGCAAAAGCTGTAAAAATACGTGCGCCGTTTTTCAACGTATCTTACAAGATAAGTCGTAAAGTCAGTATTACCTCACGTTTTTCTGTAGATGTCAGGAACCCATTCTGAACCTCCCCGTAGGTTTTCCATTCTTCTGCAAATAATTGTGTCATGATGGGTCGGTAGTAGTTACACCTGTGAGCATGTGCCTTCTTTGGATGTGGATTATTACATTGTTCTTGAAGTTTGATGAGGGTAGTCAGCCTGTGTTATATATCTTGAATACCTGTTGGAACAGTTCGGTCGTAGCTAACGCTCCCAAATATAATAATTCTGAGGTAATGCTGTCTTCTCTAGGGGCCTTTCTTCGACTTAGGTTTTTCAGTACCTTGTCAAATTCTCGCAGTATCAGATCTTCCACGTCACCTTCAATTCCCTTCCACGTACATCTCGCAAAGTGACCACGAGAATGAAATAGGTGAACTTATTTTTCATACAGGGACATGCCCACAGTCGCTCCATTCTCCTTTCTCTAAAGATACAAGGAAAGGGGAGTGGTGAGTGTTACCCTTCGCCACGCACCGCAAGTGGCTGGCCGACGATAGATGGGAATACCAAGTCTGTTCAAAATATTCCGAAACATTCGTAATTTCGCGCCAGTGGTATGTTGGAGCGAAATGCGGTTATATCCCGCGCACGCCTGCTTTTAATGAGTAATTGACGGATGTTTCATTGTTGTATGTATGTTAGTAGTTATTGTTCAGTGCTGTATTGAGTAGAACGTTGTGTCGCACGGTTTTCGAATTTCGAGATAGCAGAGTTGAAGGAGCAACGCATATGCACTAAATTCTGCGTGAAACCGAAGAAAACCTGTTCAGAGACGCACCAAATGATGCAGGAAGCCTACGGTTATGAGTGCTTAATCCGTACTCGGTATTACGATATGATTCTCTCGGTTTGAAAATGGCCGGACGGAAGTTAAAGATGACCCTCTTTCAGGACGCCCGTCGACGTCTACCGATGACGCTCATGTCAAGACCGTCAACGAAATTTTGCGTGCTAATGGAAGACTGACTGTCCGAGAGATTGCAGACATTTTACTTGGATCAGCTCATGAAATCCTCACACAGCATCTTTGAATGAATGCGTCTTGCTTCCGCCAGAAAGACCTTCGCCTCGCAATCTGTGAAGAGCTTTTGGATCGCGCAAATGAGAACGAGATGTTCCTTAAGAGAATAATAACTGCTGATGGGACGTGGGTCTACGGTTACGATGTTGAGACCAAGGTTCAATCTTCACAGTGGATCGGGAAAGGTTCTCCAAGGCCAACAAAAGCTCGTCAAGTCAGATCAAATGTCGAAGCCATGCAGATAGTTTTCGTAGATTTTGAAGGATTAGTTCATCATGAACAAGTGTAACACGTGACCATAGTTTGTGGCAGCTGAAGCTATTCTGGTTTCAGTTGCCAGACACTGTGGTCATGTGTGCTGAGTTGCTCGTGTGTGTGTGTGTGTGTGTGTGTGTGTGTGTGTGTGTGTGTGTGTGTGTGTGTTTTTTTTCCGACAAAAGCCGTGTTGGCCGATAGTTCATTTTGTGACAGTCTTTTTTGTTGTGCGTATCTGCGACTCAGCATCTCCGCTATATGGTGAGTAGCAACTATCCTTTTCGTAATATTGTTTCGTTCCATCCTGAATTTTTCATTGCTTGAATTTGAAAGAATAGAAGAGATAAACGAAAATTTGCAGACGGCGCATTGTGCGATCCAGCAAGAGGGGTACCAAAACTGCTTCTGGAAGTGCAAACGGCGCGGGGCGCGTTGTATCAGTTGTGGAGGAGAGTATTTCGTAGGAGACAGTGCAAATAAGTAAAAAATAAACGTAGAAAAAATGTATGGACAAAGTTCCGAGATTTATTAACTGACTTGCTATACCGGGTAGTTATAATTAAACTGACGGTGTCCCAGTTGCTGTATTGCGGTCTGTATTAGGACTATATATATTTTTAAAAATATCAGGAATCCTATTAATCGATATTTAAAAAGATACCATCGTCATCCCACGAGGTATGGAAAAAAACTATCCAGATATCGTCAGAGAAATGTCGCCAGACCAAAAAATAAATCGGCTGCAAATTGTAAATGTACAGCCAGTTTTAGAGCTGTACGTTTAAGTATTGGTTTATTATTAGATATTGTGTACATCAACAAGCTAGCAGCCTGCTAGCCTCTCTGGGAGCAAGAACTGAAAGGAAAACGATGCACGTTCGTGCTTGGCAATAACCACTTTGGTAACTGCATATAAGCGGCACAATGAAAGGTGTCCAATGGGTTCGTCGTTCGGTTTCGTCACATGTCGACTTCCCTACCCCCCCCCCTTTTTTTTTTTAAATGCCAGGAAACTAGCAGTCCTGGTGTCAGAATTGCGCGGTGAAGTTAAACGGTGCAATTTCTGTTGGTAGCGCCGATTAGGTCAGCATTTCCCCTCACACTTCTCTGCCCCCCGCAAAGACCAATCTTGTCATTTAAAATTTAGTTCACCAGTTTCAGCAAACGTTTTTGCAGAATGCCGATATGAATAAATAGCACATAAGCTGCGTTAAAAATTGTTTTCTGACACAACTGGTGTGCAATTTCTTCACATCGCATATCTTGTTATTCCGTTCATACTGCCAAACCCCCCTCCCCCCACCCCACCATGCAGTCGAAGTACTACTGTGTGCCATATATACTCTATACTTGCTTCATACGGTCAAAGAGATTGGACATGACGAAAGCTCAGAAAGTAATAAGACTCCTTTATACATTGAAACTAAGATCATATTCTAATACTGTTTGAAAAGAACAATTTCAAATATTTACCGAAAATTGCAAAAAAAAGAAAGATAAAAAATATCGGCTTTCGATACCTTTCTTTGAAAAAATATCGTCAATATATATAGATATTTCATGAAAGGATACCGTTATTTTATCAACTGCCTTAGTCTTGTATACATCGCAGGTATGTTCGTTAATCAGTGCGCTTGCAGAGTGCGCTGAAAAAAAGAAAAAAAATAGTAGTAGTTCCAATACCCAGAATGTGGTTTGGGTGCAGGCACAGACAGGGGGATGGTGGTGGTGGTAGTTGTTAGTTTGTGGGGGCTCTCAACTGCGCGGTTATCAGCGCCCGTGCAAAGTCCCAATTTTTACACAATCCAGTCTAACCACTGTCACGAATGATGATGATGAAATGATGAGGACAACACAAACACCCAGCCCCGGGCAGAGAAAATTCCAACTCGGCCGAGAATCGAACCCGGGACCCCGTGATGTAGACAGGCAGAGAGGAGGAAAGATGAAACACATGATAATAGTGGTTCTGGCACATTTATTAGGATTTGGTCACAAGTTACAACATCGATTTAATAAGGACTCCCGACTCGGCAACATGATGCATCCTTCGCACGGCATGGTCGACAGTTGCTCGCAACGTATCCAATGTACTCAGACCAATATGGGTTGTCTTATACTATCCTTCAGATGAGTAACAGCCCGAATAACGTGCAGATGCCACCCTACACCTAACAAGCACGCGAGGCGTCATCTTCTCGAAGCAAGGCGGACCAAGAACGAAGGAGATTGTGAAACCACACCTCATTCACGTCAGCTGAGTGCAGTGGGTGTCGTGTTCAACATGTGGTGGGGTGGAACTCATATGCGACAGTTCTGTCATTCGTGGCACTGTGTGAAGTAAAATGTGCCTCGTCCGTCCCAAGAACATTCCCCAGTCACGTGCCATCTATTTCCATTCGCGCCAAAAAACGACGAACAAAGTCACAGCGTTGTAACGTATCATGAGGTTTCATTAGGCGCACATTCTGGATCTTGTAGAGACACCAATGTAAACTGCACCGTAAAATCTTCTGTTGACCAGGGGAGGCTCGGCTAAAGCTACAGGAACAACAACTGCCATGGGTTCAAAAAATGGCTCTGAGCACTATGGGACTTAACATCTATGGTCATCAGTCCCATAGAACCCAGAACTACTTAAACCTAACTAACCTAAGGACATCACACAACACCCAGTCATCACGAGGCAGAGAAAATCCCTGACCCCGCCGGGAATCGAACCCGGGAACCCAGCCGCGGGAAGCGAGAACGCAACTGCCATGGGGGTTTGGCCACCTTCCTCTCCCTGCTGCACCATCTAATTCACCAGTTTCTCCCGCTGCATCGCCTAACTCACATGTTTAAGATTTATTGATCATATTCTTTAGCCCATTTATTGACATGGGGCTGTTTGTGTCGACGACATTCGCGCAATGTAGCGCTGCTATTGCTGCCTTTCTGATAAAACAATTTTATCAGCACTGCACGGTCTTATTTCTCAATAGCCATTGCGTTTCGTACGGAAAACAACCGCTTACAGTTTACACCAACAGTCACTTCACAAAAGAAATAAACATACGCAGTAAAGCGACAAGCAGTATACTGACGTCAAAACAGGAAATATTTCTCATTCTGTTGCTTATAGCGCCATATTTTCATCTAGTGGCTGAAAGTGGAACTATTACTTTTTTCTGCATACTGCGTGGGCCCACAGATTAATGAACATGCCTCCGATGTTTTGACGTCCTGCAATGTATACAGTCCGCACTGCAGCACTCTTAACACAGTCAGTTCAATTATAACGACTCTTTCCATTATGGTGCACAGTTAGTTGTAGTCATAGAAGGCGGTAAGGCGGGTGGAGTTTGAGCGGTGTCAGCACGCTGCTACTGGGGTGGTGTGCGGCTTGTCCCGCGCCCGGTGACGTCATTAACTGAGCAGTGCGCTCGCTGCCCGTCGCATCGAGGGCCGCCGTTAATTAGTGACCAGCACGCGAGCCCTCCTGTCTCAATGGAGCCAGCGGAGAGCTCTGCCAAGCGGCCACGCCACGCTACCACTTGTCTAATGCGCCGAGTGGCGGCGCCCATTCTTCTGTTTGTCTCGGTGGACGACTGAGAAATCTGCCTTGTAATGGTAATCATCTGCACTCCACAAGGACGCAGCATTCAGTGGAGACTCCAATAATCCCCAGTGTCGTTTCGCCAGTGTTACGAGGAGAAAACGGCAAGTGCCATAACCCGATTTTTCAGAAACTTCGCTCAGTGGAAGAGGGGCCAGAATAAGCGAACCCGTGTCTCGGCTTATCGGTAAATATTCGGGCTTTGTGAGAAAAAGACGGTTAAAGTTTCCGAGTTACAATCTGTGCCTTATACCGAGCAAATAGTTCAGCCGATGTGGTAGCGCAATGGCTAGCTTTCTGGCGTCACAATTTCGTGCGCCGCGTTCGAAACACAGTATTTTCTTTTATTTTTGTTTTCCTTTATCTACCCATGTCCGTAGAAGGTAAGTAAACAAATGTTTTCCTATGTCTGTTGAAAAACGTTGGCCTTATTCGTCTACTAATGGTATGCCCGCTGAATGTATTTTAAAAAAACAGAACAGTAAATGAATGGGAAAATCGTTTGAAATTGTTTTTGGTGAAATTACTTTAGTGCATCTTGATTCATAATCAATTGCAAGCCAAAAATTTCGGAAATGTGGTCAGCTGTGCGTGGTTCGCCGCGAAATTATTGCCACTGCGTGAAATCTTCAGCAATATTAACATTTCTTTCCCATGTGAGATTCATACGAAAAAATGTCGCTGTGGCTACCCTGCCTTGGCGCGATACTCGTACTACACGGAATTTCTGTGTGTATGATGTTTCTACGATCGGTATTATCCAAATGAATGCACCAAATCATCCTGAAGAATAAATATAAGAATTTAAGAGTGAAACATAAGAATAATAAAATTAAAAGAGATTTTAACACTGAAATACCATACACACACGTATAATATGTAATCAATGTATGACATTTATTGCGAAACTGAGTTAAAATTGTACAGTTTATATAACGCTCGTGTGTCCCTTGTCTTGGTAAGAAACATTCGTGTAGTAACCTCCTACGGATATGAGCTATAAATGAAAACAGTGACCGGATTTCGAACACGGGACGCGAAAGTGAAAGGCCGCTAGATGTGCTGATCTTATTGCGTGCTAAAAGGCCTATAGATTACCTCGAAAACGTTGACGGTTGTTTTCTCACACACGGTCGAGTATCTACGAATAAGCCGAGACACGTGTTCGCTTATTTTTAGTTCCTCTTCCACTGGGAAATCCGGTTATGGCACCTGCCGTGTTCTCGTTAGTAACGAGGATTTTGCCAACTCTGTATTCAAGTACAAAGTTCTTGGTTCGGATTGGCAGTTAGTAATCTTCTTGATATAACGTACAGTGTATTAGAGACTGGCTCTTAGCTTGTTCCAGAACACGTACAGACGATGGTGTTGTAGCCTACATGTACATGGACACTGAGTTTGATGTGAAGATGGCCGTGCAGTAACTGAAATTAGAATCAGTAAATTGTAAATAAAAGTATTATTGCAATCAGTACGACGTAAAAACTTTTAATTTATACTGTGCATGATGTTTGTCAGCGGAAAGCAGTAATGATTTTGTGCACCAGAATGCAAAGTGGCCAAAAGGTTGTGTGTTGATAATTTACTGAATTAACTCCCCAGAATTTGCAGCCATAACTTAGCAGATGGTTTAAACATACTGAAAGTACTTAAAATGCAAGTGGAGCAGTATTTATGATGAATTCTGCTGATGAAACTCGTAGCTGCTTCCCACTCTACATCGTTGGCTCCATTGGGAGGCAAATCGAGAATGGCGACAAACCAACCGTGAAGAGGTGGAAGTTTAGCCGTGCAGATCCAGGTGAATGTGGAAGTTGTTAATTTCTGTACACATGTAAAGTGCACTGAATGCTCAGATAGAGAGAGCAGAGCAGACACGGAAGCGTACGGAGAGTCGTTTTCCAGCTCTATCACCATTAGTTTGGTGAGAGTGAAGGACAAGACCATTCGATGCCTTGTAAACTAAGATACGGCCGAAGATTTTCGCATCTCCTTAACGAAACGTCAGGATCGGTTTGCTGATCAGATAACGCGTATCTGAACGACAGAGTGCATTATTCCAGTAGCTAGTAATCAGATTAACTTGTCTGTTTAGGCGAAAGAGTACACATCAGCATACATACACTATTGGCCATTAAAATTGCTAGACCAAGAAGAAATGCAGATGATAAAAGGGTATTCATTGGACAAATATACTAGAACTGACATGTGATTACATTTTCACGCAATTTCGGTGCATAGATCCTGAGAAATAGTACCCAGAACAACCACCCCTGGCCGTAATAACGGCCTTGACACGCCTGGGCATTGAGTCAAACAGAGCTTGGATGGCGTGTACAGGTACAGTTGCCCATGCAGCTTCGCCGGACCGAGTGGCCGAGCGGTTCTAGGCGCTACAGTATGGCGCCGCGCGACCGCTACGGTCGCAGGTTCGAATCCTGCCTCGGGCATGGATGTGTGTGATGTCCTTAGGTTAGTTAGGTTTAAGTAGTTCTAAGTTTTAGGGGACTGATGACCTCAGAAGTTAAGTCCCATAGTTCTCAGAGCCATTTGAACCATTTGAACCCATGCAGCTTCAACACGATACCATAGTTCATCAAGAGTAGTGACTGGCGTATTGTGACGAGCCAGTTGCTCGGCCACCATTGACCAGACGTTTTCAATTGGTGAGAGATCTGGAGAATGTGCTGGCCAGGGCAGCAGTCGAACATTTTCTGTACATGACTTGCAACAAGCGGTCGTGCATTATCCTGCTGAAATGTATAGTTTCACAGGAATCGAATTAAGTGTAGAGCCACGGGTCGTAACAGATCTGAAATGTAACGTCCACTGTTCAAAGTCCCGTCAACGCTAACATGAGGTGACCGAGACGTGTAACCAATGACACCCCATACCATCACGCCAGGTGATACGCCAGTATGACGATGACGAATACACGCTTCCAATGTGCGTTCACCGCGATGTCGCCAAACACGGATGCGACCATCATGATGCTGTAAATAGAACCTGGATTCATCCAAAAAAAATGACGTTTTGCCATTCGTGCACCCAAGTTCGTCGTCAAGCACACCATCGCAGGCGCTCCTGTCTGTGATGCAGCGTCAAGGATAACCGCAGCCATCGTCTCCAAGCTGATAGTCCATGCTGCTGCAAACGTCGTCGAACTGTTTGTGCAGATGGTTGTTGTCCTGCAAACGTCCCCATGTGTTGACTCAGGGATCGAGACGTGGCAGCACGATCTGTTACAGCCATGCGGATAAGATGCCTGTCATCTCGAGTGCTAGTGATACGTGGCCGTTGGGATCCAGCACGGCGTTCCGTATTACCCTCCTGAACCCACCGATTCCATATTCTGCTAACAGTCATTGGATCTCGACCAACGCGAGGAACAATGTCGCGATACGATTAACCGCAATCGCGATAGGCTACAATCCGACCTTTATCAAAGTCGGAAACGTGATGGTACGCGTTTCTCCTCCTTAAACGAGGCATCACACCGACGTTTCACCTGGCAACGCCGGTCAACAGCTGTTTGTGTATGAGAAATCGGTTGGAAACTATCCTCATGTCAGCACGTTGTAGGTGTCGCCATAGGCGCCAACCTTGTGTGAATGCTCTGAAAAGCTAATCTTTTGCATATAACAGCATCTTCTTCCTTTCGCGTCAGTAGCACGTCATCTTCGTGGCGTAGCAATTTTAATGGCGAGTAGTGTATTTTAGTCAAGGGAATTAGTGCTACATTATGTTCTCCGCCATTTTTTCCTATACTAGAATGACACCTTTGGCAGCAATGGGAAGAAAAAGGAAGCTGGGCTTAATGCCGGTTCCTTGTTAACGCGAAGTTTGCCAATATTAGCGATAGGTAAGCGAGCCAGGAACAGTGAGGCGTGGTATCGCTCACCACGGAACCCATCAGAAGCCCCGAGGGCCGGTGCGGAACCTTTTCGGCGGCCGAAAGTTATTATTGGAAACTAATTAGTCGGGCAGCAGGAATTAGTGGGCCCGCGGGCTAACTGGTCGATAGGGCCACCTGCCGCTCGCCGCCCTGCACTTTTTCTCTGACGAGGGATTTGTGCTGACTGCACTCATTACCCGAGGGCCGTCTCCGCCGTCCACTCGGCCGAACACTTGGCACGGCCTCTGTCTGCGGCGCCGCAGACACCTGTCCTCCGTCCGAGCGTCGAATTTTCTGCCCGGAGCTGGGCAGCGAATATTCATTTAATGAGTGTATCTTCTCTCCTGTCGCCCGAGTCAGTCAGATCAAGGAAATAGTAGCGGGTCGCATTACACTAGTCACGATACGCCCCTCCTAAAAGTGCGAAATCGCACAGTATCCACATAGGAACAACAAATATAGCTAAAGAATCTTTACATTACACCAACAAAAGACAAAGCAGAGTACAAAAAGTGAGCAGAGTTTGGGGAGCAAAAGCGTGTGTGTTATTTCATAAACCCACTATACTAGCCCGTATAAAATCGTAAGATGGCATCGTATATTTTAGTATCTTTTTTTTTTTCTCTACACAATAAAAGAGAATTTTATTTTCCCGAGGGTTTGCGATACGCGATTTTGCTGTTCGTCGAAGATACCGCCGGAAAAAAAAAAGTTATTTCTTCTGACAGTCGCCGAATGAGTTTGTGTATCTAACACGAAGAGCGTAATAAGATACGGCTTCAGTAGCGTGATGCATAAACGGATTCCAAACGTGGAACATGCGATCTTCCATGCGACTACCTTGAAGGGAATTTGCGAAACATTTCCTTTTTCCGAAAATGTTCGCTGTGTGAAACTACATGATGCTTGCAAAAACTTCCTCCCTATGTCTTGATGTAATAAGATAGAACAGACTCGAATGTTTAGAACTGTAGTATTCCATCCTAGGATTGACATATAAGCCATCTCTCTATTACTTTAATTGGAATTTGACAACTGGCTGTGAAGTGATGAAGGCAGAAAGCGAACTCTGCTGTAGTAATAATGGAGTAGCAGGCGACCTGGGATGTTCGGAATGACTTTCTTCTTGAATATGGGGGAAAATCAAGATTTTTAGGGTCGATCCTGTCCATCGTAATCGTATGTAAATGTTTAACTGGTGTTTCATAGTCAGCGAAGTCGCTTGCTATACAACAGTAGCTCAACTGGACGAGGGTGAGAGAAGGAAACGTCAGTGGAGACCTTAATCCCGCTGACAACTGTGTCAATTTGACAGTGGCTGTAAACGTTGAGACAGCGTCTCATTTGCTGTTGAGAAGGATCGAAGTGATGGCTACTGCAAGCGGACACTATGTGGAGAATGTCGACTTTGTCCGGGTTAGCTTGGCTTGCTTATTATCGTTGTTCATCTGGAAAGTACTTGTGTGGATTATACTTTGTTCCTGAATAGGGGATCGACCTGTGCGACATCTCGCAGTTTTGTTTAGTCAGTGCAAAGTGTCTCGTGTTGTTGGCTGTCGCGTATCGAGCGTGCGGGCGCGAGGAGATGCGTGGACCGCCGGTTTACTGAAGTATTCAATAAAATCGTGTGCTTTTAGCTTTAGAAGTAATAGGTTTCTAGTCATGCATGTGAACAGAAGTAGGGCTTTTTGCTACGGGACCAAACTACAGCCATAGAATGGTTAAACATAGGCAGTGTCGTCAGATGACATTGGATTTTAAATTGTCAATTTGTGAATTACGATATATGGCTGATAAAATACAATATCGAGATTAAAGAAAGCGTGTAAGCATCTACAATTGGAAATGTGAACTCAATAAATGCCGCAACCACCTTGTGTTGAATAATATTTTCAGTAATAGTAATAAAAACTTCATCAGTACTGTAACTGAAGGTCATATATTACGTACAATGAATTAAGCTTTGCTATCCTTTCAAGTAACCCAAAATCTATGTCGCGACCCTATTATCAGTAAGACGAATGATAAAGTTAAAGCGTATTTCACTGCTCGTCTTGATATTCATTCCGCATTCTATGTCAAACACCTGTATTTGTGTCATACTTTTAGTTGAGATTTTGCTATTTAGAGTTACTCGTATAGATAATTATCTTAATACTCATGACATTATGGCATCTGATGTTTAAAGTTTTGTAAAAAGTTCTAACCGATGTGATATGAGAAGAGCTGATAAGATGTGGGAGTGCAGTAATAATTGTTCTCTTCACGTCATCAGATTTTACGCTTTCCCGCTGGGCACACTTCAACCACATTGGACAACCAGATCGTACATTATGATAGATCTGCGCAGTAGGTATCATAACGAGGCATTCTCATTGGGAAAGTAGAGTGGATGTTGCGTCATGGCAGAAGGAGCCTTGTGCACAAGTTATTAACTAGATACGTAAAACAAAAGTCGGTTGTTGTGTCAACGAACGGCTACCTAATGACACTTTTAACTGTGATAGTTTAAGCAGGCTGGGCAAACGGGAATTCAGTCCCCGCTCCACCGCTATCGTATAAGATACGCACAACCTTGAAGGACAACAGAACGTTTTTGACGCAGCAGATATCAGTGATCAATAATTCTTGCTACAACGACCTCTACGGGTCAGAAGTATTCTATGGATACCATCCATAGTTGTTGCACGTCGATAAAAGCGTCCAGAGTTTTCCGTGGGATAAAATATTAGTCACCTCAGTAAAAGAGGACACTGGTCGCGTTGGAGCACTGTAGATGGTGTGGAACTGGTACCAGGGGATACAATTGCTGATGGGCATCATAGCAATGAAGTATTGTGTATATGCCATTAGTATGTGAGTCGATCTCGAGACTTGATTGAATGGCAGAATGAGCTTTCGTGTCTGGACGTGTCCACGATATGTCTCCCGATTTACTGGACTGCCCAACCTGTCTACAACGAATGAACACTACTCGCAGTCACTTAACACGGCGAAAGAACAGTGGTCGTAAAATATCCTGGCGAACAGGTGCTAGAGACGAGTGTCAATGAGAATAGGTTTCAAATAAGACAGAAATTGGGCATTTGGAATCGAGTACCTGGTACAAGGCTCCTGAACCGAGCGCCACATACAACTGCATGTCTTTAAATGGCCAACCAACACAAAAACTGGACTGTAGCAGTGTGTGGTCCGACGAGTCGGAATCTTTTTCTTTTTCCAAATGATGTCGAGTACGCCGATGGCTAAATCAGACATCTAATCAAAAGTGTGACACAGTGTTATCTTTTTTCTACGTCGCAGAGTCCGCGCAGGATATGGTGGCTGATGCGTAGAGACCAGTTTTTGTCCAAAGCGCTGGGCGAGTTCATTCGTTTGTTTATTAGGGGAGTCTGCCAGTATTTGCCACCTTTCTGCCGGTCGGCGATGACAGAATCGAGGCGCACATCCTGCAATCTTCCTCAAATGATTTTGCGGAAATTTTACTGTAAAAAAATTTCATTGTCGTTTTACTTGTAGCTTTACATATGCCCCCCATTTCGTTAATGGTCACAGTTATTGTGATATGTGCGTGAAAGAAAGGCACTCGCGAAATTCGAAAAAGATTGCAGTGAAAAATAGGGGAGCTATAATTTTGCTTTTCGTGCGTATTACGTTATATGTTGCTGCGTATGAAATTTAGCTTTAGACTTGGGTGGAGGTCTCAATCTAAGTCGCCAATCTAGAGAAAATTGATGTGCTGCAGCACACTCATTTGCGATCGCGCCGCGCCAGCGATAAAACCAGAGTGAAATGCCCACAACATTCCTCCTACTTCATAAGTGGTGATGTGTGATATTGAAAAGAGATTTTGGCAAATGATGGCGTGCAAAGAGGATAGTATTTTGCCATATGTTTATGATGCAGAACTCTACCGTGTTACTCCAGTAACTACAGACTTTATAAATGAAAGAATTTAATTTTTAAGGGTCATAGATAGTTGGTGAAACGAGAAATTATATGGATTTGGAAGCAACATAACTGAAGAAGACATTACACGTTTATTTTGAACGAACAATGTGTTCCTCACTTAATAAACCACTATTTCAGAATTCTCTCGCAAGTGTGTCAGCGCAACATGTTAGTGAGGTGAGAATGCGTAAACTCCGCTGTGTTTTGGCAAAAGAAGCAAATTTTAACACGGTAACAGGAGAAATATTTAATTTTTATTCTAAATTTGCCGCTTAAAATGCGTCTTTGAAAGCTGTAAATGATTAACAAGCCAAGCGAAAATAAATCGTTACATTTTCAGCGGAATTCTTTTGTAGTTACTAACCAAAGCAGAGGTGATAGATCTTTTTGAATGTTTACCATTCAAGTGTTGATGTGGAAGGGCTCCACTTAATGTTTACAAAAAAATACGACAGTTCAGAACAGCACTTCCCCTTGCACATCTACGGGTCACAACATTTAGAGCAGACTCTACTGCTAAGTTTACCGAAATCCCTACTCGGTCCCACGAGCTATTCTTGAGTGATGGGGTATGATTGATTCGTGGTCTTGCGGTAGCGTTCTCGCTTCCCGCGCACGGGGTCTCGGGTTCGATCGCCGGCGGGGTCAGGATATTTCTCTGCCTGGAGATGACTGGGTGTTGTGTGTCTTTCATCATCATTCTATCCTCATTCACTCGCAAGACGCCGTAGTGGCAGTAAAGAACTTGTGGAGCGGCGGCCGAACCGGCCCGCGAGGGGTCTCCCGGCCACCAATGCCATACGCTCATCATTATTATTATTGATTCCTTATACGATTTTTAAACACTATCTAGCGAAAAGTCAGGGACCAGAAGCATCAACCAACTAGAGCAGTTAAGCTACACACCAGTTACAGCTCTGCAAGACATGGCAGTATACGTGTTTTACAGTGTATTTAAATGTGACCTCGGTCTGCCTCATATGCTGAAGTATCATCTTACATGGACACCAACTACTAAATACAGCAAGTGAGCCGCTTTAACCAACGTAAGATAATTTCTGTCATTAGCTCCACTATAATTTAGAAATGTCTTAAGGCCCCTAAACATGAAATGTAAAAGAAAAAAAAGACAGGGTAAAAAAGAGAGAAACAATCACAATAACATTAATACTACGACAGACTTGATCTCCAGCTGGACACCGCAGTGTCTGCCCAACTTAAAAAACCGGTGACCCTCTGGTAAACCCAATCTCGGAACCCACTGAAGCACAAGCAGTTACTCGAACTTAGTGGGACAACAACAAATGTGAGCATCAACACCTAGCGACGCACTGGAAAAGTTTAGGGAAATAAGCCCACTCTACTGCGGATGCGCTGCCATATAACCACGAGCAACGTAACCCTATTACTGTTTACTAATACGCAATTGAAGGAAATACTTGCAACCAAGGGCACGGATATGCTTATGGGGGAATCAAATCCGCTCCTCATGACTATTACTAACACCGACAGCCTTGCTCACAGTAAAATGAGACCTATTATGAGCACATCAGATATAATAGGTAGCACGCTAATCGGCGCAGCACTTACAACCACATAAATAAAGAAAAACTAGAGCTATGCTAACCACAGCATAAAGTCAAACGAATTCCTCTCAGAGAAGAGTAACACTAGCTGTGAAACACATCTTGCAAACATCGACGGCCGCAAGCTAATCGAGGTAATCAGCTATCTCTATCATCGCAGTTCTTCGTAGCACATCGACCAAAAACACATCAACAAACACCTTCGCAGCACCTCTCAGAGACAACTTGTCGAAGGCCCATCGCACACAGCAGTGGCCGCTCGCCGGGCCGCCGCCGACGCTCCCCAGGCGAACGCTAGGGGGCGTTCATTACCCCCGCTTGCCCAACACGCAAGAGTTAGAAGCAGCGGGGGTTTTTAAATTAACACTGTAGCCCACCACAGCCGAAGGCAAAAGAAAAACACGCGAGAAGTGTCATGCTACGCACTCTCGGATTCCAGGATTATAACAGCTGTGTTCACAGGGCTGCAAGGCTTCTTTCCTCGTCTGACGAACGCTCTATCTCATGTCGAGGCTCGCGGAATCGTCCGATCGTAATCTCTAAGAAAATGTCTAGCACAGCAGGTGGAACGTAGCAGTCAACGTCCCCGCAGTTCGGTAGCCCTACGAGAGGTAGCCATCGCCGAGTGGCTTCGGATGGACAGGCAATAAAGAAGAGAAACTTGTGTATTCTCATCTTTGCCGAATTGAGGCTGTTGTCGAGGCAGTTTGCGGTCCTAACGCGGATTAGCATAATGGGTGATTAATGTTTTGCCCCGCGTGCTTGCCAGGTCACGTGCTGAGTCAGTCAACGTGTCACAATGCCACTAAATGATCCTCGTGTAACACAGTCGCAGTTCCCACCGAAGCGGGCACGATGTGTTTGGACAGCACGACGCTGGGGAGCTACTGGAGGCGATTGGTCGCGCTGCCTCACGTCGTGACTAGTGCAGCGCCAACTGGCGACGCTCTCGCGCAGTGTGTTGGTGCAACGCAGCAGCTGTTACGCCGCCGTAACGCGATCTCTGCTGGGCTTTGCGCCCATTGCTGCTCTTGCAGGTGGCTGCCGCAGGTGTCGAGTGGAGGGCGTGGCGCCTTCTCCTGCCGCGGAGACAGCTGGCAGTAGAGTGGCCCCGTGCTCTTGTGGGCGGTCGACTAACTGCAAGTTACCACGTCATTCCGGTCCGTACAGGCTCATTCCGTAGCTTCGTATCGTGTTGCTGCGTGGCCAAATAAGTGAGACATATTACCTCTGTAAAACGAAACGAGAGGAAGTATGTACGTTGTCTGCTTAAACTATGCAATGACTGTCTTAAGGTTTGTCATTAGTCCAAGAAACTCGACAGCGTAGAGGGTTACACTATTTGATTGAATTCCAGTCATTTTCTAGTAGTTATCGGTCTTTTAATTGGACAAAAGCTTGCGAAATAAGTTACCGAAAGGGAGGTCTTGGATTTGCGCAGTTTTGACAGTGAATGTTTGGTGTAAAAGCTTCCATCTCGTATCAGATGTGAACGAATCGGGGAGAAGGTAGTGAGCGGGGGAGGGGAGAGGAGAGCAGAGGAGAGGTTGTGTGCTTTTACGTAGTAACCACATTTTTATAGAAGATATTTAAACCATACGTCGGCATTTCAAATGGCTCTGAGCACTATGGGACTTAACATCTATGGTCATCAGTCCCCTAGAACTTAGAACTACTTAAACCTAACTAACCTAAGGACAGCACACAACACCCAGTCATCACGAGGCAGAGAAAATCCCTGACCCCGCCGGGAATCGAACCCGGGCGTGGGAAGCGAGAACGCTACCGCTCGGCATTTCAGTTACGCCACATATAATAAATTGCAATTAGCGTAAAGCCATAACTTGTCTATGAAATATCTTGTAAAACGTTATCCATGTATTGCTATCGTGCAATTGCTTACAATAACGCCTTCTGACGAGAATGTTACAGCGCTTCTTGGTGCTGGCTAGCTATGCAAGCGCCACATGAATAAAAATTTCGCGTTTCACTTGCCTTAAATTCATGTTGTCTGGGAGATGATGTAGTGTACAGATTTGGGAGTGCAAAGTTACTGCGTTCATATTTTTTAATGTTGCTCACTGCACCGAAGAACTGAAAGACCATAACCAGCATCATGTATCTAGTCTCCCCCCTCCCTCCCCCCAAACCTGCACTGCTTACGTATGTCCAACAATACAGAAAGTAGGTACTAGAGATGGGTCGAACTCGTTCATTCCCGTGAACTACATTCATTTCACTCTTTGCCGTGAAGAGTTCAAATGAAGTAGTTCATTCATGAAGTACGGAAGCCTGGCGAAGTTGCCCAGTTCGCTGCTCAGCTGCGGCTACGCTCGCTTCGCCTAGCTCGTACAATAAAGCTTCGTAGTACTTCATAATTTTGCCGAACTATGCGGTAACGTGCACGCAACGTTTTGCGCTCTTATAGCGTCTGAGTTAAATAGGGCATGGTCGAAGGGGACAAAGGAAAGAAACAGAGAAGCCTGTCACATATAAAGAAGGCATTACATTTAATCTTGCTCGACGTTTTCTCATGAAGCGCCCAAAAAGCTTTTATCTGCCAAATGAAACATTATTTGTCGTATTCATGGACTGAAAACTAGGACTATCAACGAAAGGCAGTCCAATTTTATGTTCCTTTTAAAATTTAATCCAAAATAGAATGAGTGTGTTTACCACTGTCACAAAGCCTATATACCTACGTTAAGTAATTATTCAGAAGTTTTCCTGTAGATTTTATTTTTGTTGAGAATATAACCCTCCAGATTCAAAACGTAAACTGTCACCTGTAGTCATTGGTACGATTTCATGTAAAATCCCTCTATCAGTGTTATTAACAAACATTTATTTTCATGTTGTCTGTGCGTGCTCACACAGCCAGCCTCTCGTTTGTATCTTTAATATTCATTTGTCTGCAAGCGCTGCCAACGGTAGGCTACCCGTAGACGCGAAGTTTAACTGAACAAATAGTCACGGGTAATGAAGTCAGCACTGCAGGAAGCAACTGACGCTGCTTTCCCCTCGCCCCTCATTTCCACAAGCCCTCATAACCTATCGTTCCCAACAAACACCGCGCGATTCGTCGACAGGCAGTAGAGGGAGGACTGAAGTGAAGGGAGGATGAGTGACGTAGCGCCGATGCAGTGGGAGACGGAGAGGGGAAGAGAGTGAGTGAACTAGAAAAAAGTGTGGAGTGTGCTATCTGCGAAGAGTTTGAAGTACCAGTGCATTGAAATTGAGTGGTTAGTTCACACTTCACTGGAGTGAAGCGTTCATTTGAACGACTCATTCACGAGCTCCCCATCACTAGTAGGTACCGCATTGAACAAGTTTACCATTTTCGGACACTCTGGCACTGTAAAATTAAACTATTATCTTTAAATCCTCTTTTAAGTCTGTCTTGATAAATATGATAAATCTATTCTACTCATCAGAGAAAATTCTCCACAGTATTTAGCGCAATGCCTAAGAGCTACCAGTTTCCGGTGGAGATACTTGACGAGCGTAAAGAATAACGGGCAGTCAATGAAACCGAACCACTGTGAGGCAAGAATCTTAGTGCTTTCATAAAAAAATTTGCGGTTGCGTATGGATGCAGGATGTGCACCTCTTGTTCCGAAGCAAATTGACGACCACGAATGTCTTTCTTCAGGGCCCCCACCCACATGTTAGCAAGGTTGTATCGACTACGCTGCAGATGTTTGGCTGGGAAGCGCGTACACGTCCTCTATACAGTAGCAATCTCTCCCCATGCAACTTCCAATGTTTTGGAGCCCCGAATAAAGACATTCGTGGCTGTCGATTTGCTTTGGACAAAGAGATTCCCGGCTTGGTAGACTCATGGTTCCATAAGCGGCCGTGAACATTGTTCAGCGAGGTTACGGATTTTCTGGTCTCACAGTGCGGTCAATGTATTTGCAGTTCTGGCGATCGCTTTTGAAATGATAATAGTTTACTTTTTTCCCACCTGGCTCGTTTTCATTTTACTGTCCCCTTATAGCATCTCTCTGGCATGGAGGTCTGGTGGAAGTGGGTAACGTAACGTTGCGTTCTGTGCGTTTCAGGAACCAGAAAACTGCAGATGTTCAGTAGCAATGAATGCTACATTTCAGTATTTCACCAGCGGGAAAACGGTCAGTGGCGCTACAGACTGTTTCGATTTTGAAGGCCTTCAGCCTGATTCTTATCCAGTCACAATAATTTTCCGGAAATTCATCTCGGTGAATTAGCTGGCCTGTCGTTCAGGTACCACATTTTTGCACCGGTCTGTTCTAGCTCGCAGTTTATACTTGATCTGGTGGTAAGATGCAGCCTTTAAATATGCCTGCAGCGTTACGGGCTTATATACTGGAGGAATCCAGGCGTCTGCGTCCCACTTTTGCCACGACCTATTGCTCATCCTCCTACTTTTGGTTCGAAGCTTGCCTCGGTAAGAAGGTTGGAGCGGTTTCTCTCCTTAATATGTAAGCCTAAAGATGGAGCACACCTAGCAGTATAGAGTAGCCTCTTGTAGAAAGTGAACACGCATGCCCTCCAGCCGAGTGTGGGACTGCCCAGAACTCGGTGTGGCACAGGAGACCGCTGCGGCCGGCGGTCGTCGGCGAGCGCTCATTGGCTGAGTGGTGGGCAAACACGCGGTCTGTGTACTGCGCCGACCGCGAAATCCGGCACAAACTGCCGCCCGCGCGGTTGCCAAACACCGCAGCTGCGGCTCGTCACTGTCAAGAGACGCCACGATCAGTGGATGTGGTCAGCGGGGCTGCTTTCTGAAAGAAATCGTCATTTGTGTGAAAGGTACCACTAAATACTGCAATTACTACGGCGTCCTCCTGGGTTAGGTTTGCGAAGGGTGTGGTCTGCCCTCCAACGGTGTTGGCGATCTACAAAGACGACACAATACGAAACATATCCGTTTGTATCGATACTGGAAATCCCTAGCGATGTAGGCAACTGTACGGCACTGTTAATCAGCAGCTAACAAAGGCGTACCCAAGGTAAGGCCATAAAAGGGAGCACTCACAAGGGAACCTCCCCATCGCACCCCCTCAGATTTAGTTATAAGTTGGCACAGTGGATAGACCTTGAAAAACTGAACACAGATCAATCGAGTAAACAGGACGAAGTTGTGTGGAACTACGAAAAAAATAAGCAAAATATACAAGTTGAGTAGTCCATGCGCAAGATAGGCAACATCAAGGACTGTATGAGCTCAGGAGCGCCGTGGTCCCGTGGTTAGCGTGAGCAGCTTGGAACGAGAGTTTCCTGGTTCAAGTCATCCTTCGAGTGAAAAGTTTACTTTCTTTATTTTCGCAAAGTTATGATGTCCGTTCGTTCATTGACGTCTCTGTTCACTGTAATAAGTTTAGTGTCTGTATTTTGCGACCGCACTGCAAAATCGTGCGATTAGTAGACGAAAGGACGCGCCTCTCCAATGGGAACCGAAAACGGTTGATCGCAAGGTCATAGGTCAACCGATTCCTCGACAGGAAAACACTTCTGATATATTCTATACGACACTGGTGACGGCTTGTGCGTCACATGACAGAATATGTTGTCGACCCACCTAACTTGTATACTTGGCGAATGGGTAAAAAGATTCTTCTACCTTGCCCGATTTAGGTTTTCTTGTGGATGTGATAATCACTCCCAAAAAAGTGATGAAGACATAAGAGTTTGTCACATAAACTGCAACAAATGAATGCAACACTTTCACAGTCGCACAGTTTTCCCTTTTAACGTTTTCAAATTTTTCCGTGTGTAGACCGTCAAATCCTGCATATGTCCAAGGAAATTTGAAGAAGTCCTGCAATTTTGGAGAGCGAAGTTGATTATGTGTGAGTGCCTGAACTTTGATAATTGGCTGAAAATAAAAAATTAAACTTTTCACTCGAGGGAAGATTTGAACCTTTTTTTTGTAACCATAAATATTTATTTAAATATTTTAACAACGATACATTTTAAAAAAAGACATTTTATTCTATTAATCTATTATCCTAGTGATGATTAATATTATTGTCATTTTATATGTTTTCGTTTTTATATTTTCCTTTTTCGTTTTTCTCTTATTGTTTGTTCCTTAAACCCTTTTACATGGCCATTTGTCGTCCCTTTTTTTTATTTTTACTTTTTTTATTTTTTTTTATTTTTTGAGGGGTGTAGACACCGCAGGACAGGCATAACAGTTTATATTTGGCATCGTTGCATTGATTTGAGTTTATGTTTCTGTATGTGATGCACTTGTGATGACACAGGCACATTGTGTATTCTGGTTTGATCTTTTCCTCTAGTTACACTGTTTAGTGGGACAGTATGAAGGAAACGTCACCATGATAGGTGGAGCAGAAGTGGAAGAAACTTTTTTCTTTTTTTTTTTTACATATACTACAGAATATACCTAATTGAAGAGGAGAGAAAATTTTGTCATATTACATAAGAGAAGCAGAAGGGATAGTGTGATTAATCAATAGAATTTTATAGGCACAAAGTAAAGGAAATCAAATATCTAATAATAATGAGTAGTTGGCACTTTCCACTAAGGAGCACTTTGTGTCACTGATTCCACTAGGAAGAAACACTTTATACTACTATACTTCACTATTTGATGCGAGAAGAGAAAGCACTTTATCTTTTTTGTTGCACTTGTTCACTATCACTGCACACGTTATTCTTGTGGTGAGTGTGGTGACGTGGCTGGTGGCGGTGCTGAGGGTCACAGGCTGGGAAGAACCAAGGACCTGTCGTTCCGCAGCTGCTCACGCTAACCACGGGACCACGGCGCTCCTGAGCTCAGACTGTCCTTGATGTTGCATATGTTGCCCATGGACTACTCAGTTTGTATATTTTGCTTTTTTTTTTTCATAGTTCCACACAACTTCTTCCTGTTTTCTCGATTGATCTGTGTTCAGTTTTTCAAGGCCTATCCACTGTCCCAACTTATAACTAAATCTGAGGGGGGTGCGATGGGGAAGTTCCCATGTCAGAAGGGGGTGAGACACGGTTGTAGTCTCTCGCCGATGTTATTCAAGATGTACTTTGAGCTAGTTGTGGAGGAACCGAGGAAAAATTTGGGAAGCTGATTTAAGTTCAGGGAAAAGAAATAAGATCTTAAGACAGAATTATGTCATCGGCAAACGTCAGACCACAAAGAACTTTCAAGAGAAGTCGAACAGCATGGACAGTGTCTCGAGAAGTGGTTGTAAAGCACGAATCAGGTAAAACGAGGGTAACGGAGTGTAATCGATTTCAGTTAGACGCTTATAAGGGAACTGCATTAGGGAATGATAGACTAAAACTAGTAGGTGAGTTTTGTTATTTGAGCAGAAAAATTACGGACTATTGCCGAAGTAGAGAGGATATACATTGGGGTGACAAAAGTCAAGGGGTACTTCCTAATGTCGTGTCGGACCTCGTTTTGCCCGGCGTAGTGCAGCAACTCGACCTGGCATGGACTCAACAAGTCGTTGGAAGAGCCCTGCAGAAATATTGAGCCACGCTATCTCTGTAGCGGTCCTAAATTGCGAAAGTGTTGCCGATGCTTGATTTCGTGAACGGACTGACCTCTCGATTACGTTCCACAAATATTCAAAGGGATTCACGGCGGGCGATCTGGGTGGCTAAATCATTCGCTCGAATTGTCCGGGATGTGTCTCAAACCAGTGGGAACAATTTTGCCCCGGTGATATGGCGCTTTGTCATCCATAAAATTCCTCCGTTATTTGGGAACATGAAGTCCATGAATGGCTGCAAATGGTATCCAAGTAGCCGAACATAACAATTTCCGGTCAGTGATCGGTTTAGTTGGAGCAGAGGAACAAGGACATTCCATGTAAACACAGTCCGCACCATTATGGAGCCACCACCAGCTTGAACAGTGCCTTGTTGACAACTTGGGTCCATGACTTCGTGAGGTCTGTGCCTTACTCGAAACCCTACCATCAGCTCTTACCAACTGAAATCGGGGCTCATCTGACAAGGCCACGGGCACTGTTGCCGAAGGCCATTAACACCAAATTTCGCCGCACTGTCCTAATGGATATGTTCATCGTACGCCGCTCATTGATTTGTGCGGTTATTTCACGCAGTGTTGCGCATCTGCTAGTACTGATACCTCTACGCAAACGCCGCTGCTCTTGTTCGTTAAGTGAAGGCGTCGCCGACTGCATTACCCGTGGTGGGACGTAATGCCTGAAATTTGGTATTCTCGGCACACTCTTGACAATGTGTATCTCGAAATATTGTATTCTCTAACGATGTCCGAAATGTAGTGTCCCATGCGTCTAGCTCCAACTACCAAACCGCGTTGAGTCTGTTAAACCCGACGTGCTACAATGAACACGTCGGAAACCTTTTCACATGTATGACATGAGTACAGATGAAAGCTCCGTCAGTGCACTGACCTTTTATACCTAGTGTACACGATACTACGGTGTCCTGTGAATGTGCATAATGGTATCCCATGACTTTCGTTACCCCAGTGTAAAATGCAGACTTCTTGTAACAAGAATAATATTTCTGAAGAAGAGAACTTTTTTAACATCTGATTTAGATTTGTTAGAATGCTTTTCTAAAGGTATTTGCCTGGAGTGTAGCCTCGTACGAAAGTGAAACTTGAACGACAAGAAGAGAATAGATGCTTTTGAAACGTGGTACCACCGAAGAATGAAATGAAATGAGATGCCGTGTGGCTAGTCTCCCGTCGGGTAGGCCGGTTGCCTGGTGCAAGTCGTTTCAGTTGATACGACTTCGGCGCCATGCGTGTCGATGGGGGTGAGATGATCATGATGATTAGGACAACAAAACATCTAGTCGCTGAGCGGAGAAAATCTCCGACCGAGCCGGGAGTCGAACCCGGGTCCGTCGCGCTGACCACTTAGCTATCGGGGCGGACACCACAGAAGAATGCTTGAGATCAGATGTCTAAATTAGATAAATAATGTGGAGCTACTGGCTCGAATTGCGGAGGTTTATCGCACAACGTGAGGAAAAGATGTGATTTCTGTGTGTGTGTGTGTGTGTGTGTGTGTGTGTGTGTGTGTGTGTGTGTGTGTGTGTGTGTGTGTGTGTGCGCGCGCGCTCGCATCTTGGGGGAGGGGGCAATTGTAGAGGGAGATTATAGGCCTGTCTACAGGATGCAAGTTCAAATGAATACAGATTACAGTAGCTTTGCAGAGGCGAAGAGTCTTGCACAGGATTTGCTACCATAAAGGGCTACGGCAAAGGTGTCTTCGGACTGAAGACAACACCGTCGTGGAACTGTCTATGTTCTCTGCGTATACAAGCTGTTCATCTAGAAGGGCTAGTTGTGTTCTGAGATGGCTCACTGACAATGGTGCCGTATAACAGTACTGAACTTGTGAAGTGATTAACAGCTGTTTGTTAGGTCAAGACGTCAAGTGATGTACGAGGTGCATTCAGGTTCTAAGGCCTCCGATTTTTTTTCTAATTAACTACTCACCCGAAATCGATGAAACTGGCGTTACTTCTCGACGTAATCGCCCTGCAGACGTACACATTTTTCACAACGCTGACGCCATGATTCCATGGCAGCGGCGAAGGCTTCTTTAGGAGTCTGTTTTGACCACTGGAAAATCGCTGAGGCAATAGCAGCACGGCTGGTGAATGTGCGGCCACGGAGAGTGTCTTTCATTGTTGGAAAAAGCCAAAAGTCACTAGGAGCTAGGTCAGGTGAGTAGGGAGCATGAGGAATCACTTCAAAGTTGTTATCACGAAGAAACTGTTGCGTAACGTTAGCTCGATGTGCGGGTGCGTTGTCTTGGTGAAACAGCACATGCGCAGCCCTTCCCGGACGTTTTTGTTGCAGTGCAGGAAGGAATTTGTTCTTCACAACATTTTCGTAGGATGCACCTGTTACTGTAGTGCCCTTTGGAACGCAGTGGGTAAGGATTACGCCCTCGCTGTCCCAGAACGTGGACACCATTTTTTCAGCACTGGCGGTTAGCCGAAATTGTTTTGGTGGCGGTGAATCTGTGCGCTTCCATTGAGCTGACTGGCGCTTTGTTTCTGGATTGAAAAATGGCATCCACGTCTCATCCATTGTCACAACCGACGAAAAGAAAGTCCCATTCGTGCTGTCATTGCGCGTCAACATTGCTTGGCAACATGCCACACGGGCAGCCATGTGGTCGTCCGTCAGCATTCGTGGCACCCACCTGGATGACACTTTTCGCATTTTCAGGTCGTCATGTAGGATTTTGTGCACAGAACCCACAGAAATGCCAACTCTGGAGGCGATCTGTTCAACAGTCATTCGGCGATCCCCCAAAACAATTATCTCCACTTTCTCGATCATGTCGTCAGACCGGCTTGTGCGAGCCCGAGGTTGTTTCGGTTTGTTGTCACACGATGTTCTGCGTTCATTAAACTGTCGTACCCACGAACGCACTTTCGACACATCCATAACTCCATCACCACATGTCTCCTTCAACTGCCGATGAATTTCAATTGGTTTCACACCACGCAAATTCAGAAAACGAATGATTGCACGCTGTTCAAGTAAGGAAAACGTCGCCATTTTAAGTATTTAAAACAGTTCTCATTCTCGCCGCTGGCGGTAAAATTCCATCTGCCGTACGGTGCTGCCATCTCTGGGACGTATCGACAATGAACGCGGCCTCATTTTAAAACAATGCACCTGTTTCTATCTCTTTCCAGTCCGGAGAAAAAAAATCGGAGGCCTTAGAACTTGAATGCACCTCGTACATGGGGTTCTAGTTGGAAGCAGCGTTAATATTTCATGAACAGTTTAGTATATTGACAAAAGTTTTTCCTCTGCAAGTGATACCCAAATGAGGAAGTAGTTTATGCTATCGTTTCATCTACCGAGATAATGAAGTTCAAGTTTGTAACTAAACGAGGCACAGTTTTGGTGAATTTCGGAAACCATTGCAATGAAGAGTGCAGCTACATCGCCGTTGTTCATGTCTCGCTAAAACGGGCGGGAAATGTACAAAACGTGCTCGGCGAGCGGAGTTCCCAATCTGTGCAGGTGTTTTACCTCTCAGTGGTGGTGCAACAGCGGTGTTGCTTCCGCATTTTAGAAACTCGTCCAGGCACCCAAACACGGAATCCCTCCAAAGAGGCTAATTCCAGGAAGTTGCTGGTGTTCAATCGAAACGAAACGAGCACGTTCTCTCTAGAGTCCGAATGAAGAGCTAATGGCGGTAAATGTAGAATGAAACCTTTCTTGAAAGGTGTGCTATGGTAAACAACTTTGAAACTAAAAGGATGCTTTCATTACAGTTCATCTGCCGCACATTATATACCAAGCGAATTTTTTGCCTGGAACGGTAGTGTTGGATTTTAAAAACTCTTCAGATACTGTATGCCTAGGTTTTTTTTTTTTTTTTTTTTTTTTTTTTTTTTTTTTTTTTTTTTTGCAGGAGACGAGAAAAGAATAATATATGCTCTAAAAATTTGCTTCCGTTTCCCATTTGATGCCGTGCGATGTGTCCCGACGATTAAGACTCGTATTCAGGAGTACCAGAGTTCATTTCTCCGGACGGACTTCCAGATTTGGATTTTCCTTGTTTTCTCTACTTGACTAAAGGCAAATAACGGGATTGGTCCTGTGAGGAGGATCTGTGCGATTTTTTTCCTCCAGTCCCAGTTTCTGACCGTATCTAACGAGCTCATTGTTCACGTTAAATCATTGTCTTTCTTTTATACTTAATGTCCGTGCTCAAATAGCTCCGTACGTTTCCTTCTGAATCATTGTACTGAACGCTGGTGACATCTTCGTCAGTTTCACATCTGGCTGCGATAGAATATGACCACTATGACCACGGTAGACGTCGTACGTAACACTGCTGTACCTTTGTGCTCTCTGTCTTACACGGCAGGGGAGGATGAACAGTTGGCAGCGGCAGCCAGGAAGCTCTTGCTCCGGACAGCGGTTATGCCCGGGATGTGGCCGGGGGGGGGGGGGGGGGGACGCTGGCGAAAGCAAGTGCTGGCAGCGGAAGTCCGGCGGCGCGGCAGCAGGCAGCACGGATTAGCGCCGCCTTTATGGCGGGACAGCGGCAACGGGGATGGGGAGAGAAGCCACGGCGACACAATAGCGGGAACCCTCTCTCCCCAGTAGCTGCTCCCCTCTTTGCTGCGCTCTTTACGAGTGCTTTGTAGATCACCCAGGCTGCTTATATGGCTCCGAGCAAATCGTAATTCTGTCTACGCGATTCGTACAGCGACAGTGTACGTGGGACTCTTGGTCGAGCGCGCGCATGCTTGTGTGTGTGTGTGTTTCCAGATTCGCCATACCGTCGACGGAGAGGTCATTGGGCGTAGGGTGGAAGCTCGAACTGCGGAAGGATGGGTACGACGTGGGTCATGTTATTTGTAAATAAACTATTTCGACGTGATCCTTAACTGATTTAAGCCACGAAAAGCAAAATCTGGTTAGTGTTATCACGAACACGAGTCCAGTGTTGTAACTACTGCGTTAATTTCTTTATGTTTTTTAGTCCAGCCTTTACTATATGAACTGTGGTGTCCCACTGATGAAATGAAACTTTCTTCAGGAACGTTTGCCATCTTACACGAAGAGCACGGAGTGTCACAAGAGTAGCCATGAACAATGGGAGGCTGATTCTACATGAGACTTCACTGCCTGCTCTTAGTGACATTGGTCGCATTAATGCCTATTGAGAATTTACGAAAATTTTCCATAAACGAGAGCAGAATTGCCCCTGCCATTATCGAAAATTGCTATGGGGTTAATCATAAATTTAAAAAGAGAAATTTTATCGATTCGGAGAGTATGTACAGAAGGATGACTTACAGTTTGCTGTGAAATAAAGACCGCTACTGCCTGGTAAAAATAAATATTACCTCGAATCATTTTATTTCATTGTACACGTTGACGTTGCCTCCAACGCTGACAGAGGTCAACTGCTTATTGTGAAAACTCACATGAAAACTGCGTAGTCATGATATGCTATTTGTGATACAGCCTCCCTGAAAGAAAGGAGGTGAGACGTGCTGCTGTCTCACTCTTGTATGTGTACAGGGTGCTTACAATTAAACTTCCGCTGCATGGGAGGGCGAGGAATCGTGGGACAGTGAAAGTTTGGGAAAGTCCGCAGCTCGTGGTCGTGCGGTAGCGTTCTCGCTTCCCGCGCCCGGGTTCCCGGGTTCGATTCCCGGCGGGGTCAGGGATTTTCTCTGCCTCGTGATGACTGGATGTTGTGTGCTGTCCTTAGGTTAGTTAGGTTTAAGTAGTTCTAAGTTCTAGTGGACTGATGACCATAGCTGTTAAGTCCCATAGTGCTCAGAGCCATTTGAACGGAAGTGTGCGAAAACATTTCTAAGGACGCGCGGAAGAGAAATAACGAATAACCATGAAAAGACACACATTGTAATTTCACATGAGAAGGTAACATTTGTGGATGGCGTATCATGTTTACGTTAGACGTTAAAAACGTTGCTCAATGTGACGGCTACCTGCATCCATGACAGCCTGGAAGCGCACTACAGACACCGCTTCACAGTTGTTCGCAGTACTTTTCGAACGGTGGACCGTGGAATGTTAAGCTGCTGTGGTACAGCTAGTGCGCTGTTTAGAGATCGCTCATGGCGTCCAGCATTCGCACCTGTGACTTGACCAATCTGTGCCGCAATCAGCCGCCGGCCTCTTCCAGTTAATTCGGACCTCAGAATCGTGTTCTTCAACCCTGGTGCGGAAAGAGGAGCTGTTAGTATTCGTTTAATGCGTCGACACTAGCGAAAAGCAGCAGCATTATTGCTGCTGTTATCGTAAAACAACTACATGACGAAGGCTCATTCCACCTTGTCCGTACCCGTGTTGACTGTCTGCAGCTGCAGTTTACGTAAGTGGAGGGGGGGATAGGATACTACATTACACCTTCCGTATTTTCATTTTTAATTTGTCCCAAATTGACTATGATTTCTGTATATTTCTATATATTATTTTTATATATTTATCATCACTCTAAACTGTATAAACTACTATCTTTAGTGTCGCATTAACAGAGGTATGAATTTAAAAAAAAAATTATATAGAGCAGTGGTCGTCAAAATATGGCCCGAATCAAGTATTAGAGCGGCCCACGGTTCTGAGCTGTATTTTACAATAATATGCTTTTAGCAGCTAACAGCAGAAACCAAAACAGTCAACTAATGTTAAGAGCTTCTTAAGAACTCCGTCTCTCCAGGCCACAAGTGGCCCATCGGGACCATCCGAACGCCGTGTCATCCTTAGATGAGGTTGCGGATAGGAGGGGCGTGTGGCCAGCACACCGCTCTCCCGGTCGTTGCGATGGTTTTCTTTGACCGGAGCCGCTATTATTCGGTCGAGTAGCTCCTCAATTTCTCATCACGAGGCTGAGTCCACCCCGAAAAATGGCAACAGTGGATGGCGACCTGGAAGGTCACCCATCCAAGTGTCGGCCACGCCCGACAGCGCGTAACTTCGCTGATCTGACGGGAACCAGTGTATCCACTGCGGCAAGGACGTTGCCAAGAGCTTCTTAAGAGTGTACTTTTCTCACCCAGTAAGAAACAAAAATACAGTTAAAGTAAAATTTTAAGTTTTACTTTTAACTGACGTTGGCGAGTTCCCTCGTGTACTAGATAAACTTCGCCGCTTAGCGTGGCCACTGCAGGGTTGAAAGAGGGGTGGGTGGTGGGCGGGGTGTTTGTCTCTCAGTACTGACACCTCGCGATCGTGGTCAACTTTACCGATCAGCTTTATGGCATAAATTTCGAACGGAAGAAACATAGATTCGTGAATGCGCGGTATAAGGATGGGTATCTTGAAATGTGGTACCTGTTTATAACAGGTATTAAGAAATCAAAGGAAGGCTGCTGTGATACAACACACTGACTACAAGAAAAATGACATTAACAACGTACGGTGAAATCTGTGGTGGTGTCTTACGTAGTTTCTGTTATTATTTAATGCAGTGTATTGGTTTATGTACGTTGCCCATTAATTGTATCAGATGGTACATAGCATCATTGTTGTCAGTGAGTTTGACAGAGGAGACGCGTTCTGTTACTTTTTAGTAAACCGTTTTTTTGATTTCGAGTCATCTGATGTAAGGTAAATTACCTACATTATTCTGGTTAGCCCAGAGGTTGAAAATACCGCTCCAGGTGTAAAGTTCTTTTATTATCACACGACCGGTTTCGGTCTCTTACAAGCCCATCTTCAAGTGTCGTAAGTTGGTGGTACCTATAGGTAGCACACCGTGCCTAGTACGGCAAGAAAGGAAGAATGAATTGATTGTTGGTGTTAATAACGATCCTCCTCCTCTGCATTACTGCAGATGACGTGTCACTGAGCACATTTGTTCTGTGCATGCAGTACACTGCGACGGTTCTGCTATAGTTCACTAACCTGCTGTCTTCAAGTTGATGTCCCCAGCGCAGAAAACAGCACGCAGGTCGTAGGTTCTGTATCTTCAGGCTGGAACTGACTTTTAGCGAGGTTCTGTTCTGAAATAATGTATCACTTCTTTGGGATGCCACTCGCGTATTTTAATATAGCCACACGAGAAGACTACATGATCTTAATACAACACCTTCTGATACAGCAAAGTACATGATCAAACACAATGTTTACGAAAATGTATCTTTACATTATTTGTGGCACGTGTCTGTGCCTCATGACTACCGGAGTGAATCTTTTAATACTGAATACTGGCAAACACATCCTGCCCCAGACAACATTACTGTACATCTCGACTGCCCAATCCAGAGTGACGAACAGGAACTTAAATAAAAACTGGAAACACACCCTACGACAGACAACATCTCTGTCCTTCTCGACTGCCTAATCCAGAGTGACGAACAGCCCGAAACATTTCGCGGGCCAAACCAGAAAAGGCGTGACCCGAACGCTTCCGAAGTGCTTCGTCTGCAATTTCGTCAGTCTTTTGTTTTTGATTTAAATTTTTTTTAATAATTCTAAAATGACTGACTGATAGTCAGCTGTTGAGAGATATTTATATTAAAAAGTGAAGTCATTCCAATGAGTAGTTTGACTAATAATAATAACTATACTTTAACGTTTTGGCGCCCTTGCTCCGAACACAGCAGCCAATCACAGACCAGTAGCATTATGCAGGCGGTCTTTCTCACGGGAATGGTGCCGAATCCAACATACGTCACAGGTACCTCACACCACATTTCGTCATCTATATGCTTCTTGCATCTCCACTGCTCTGGGAACAGCTTCTTGGAGCCTAATAAGATGGCTGACTAAGCCAGAAATATTACACTAGTACACGTCCACCGCGACTCTCTGGATGCCACAGCACCAAGTTACGACACCTAAAGATGGGCTTACAAGAGCCCGAAACCGGTCGTGTGATAATAAAAGAACTTTACAACTGAAGCGGTATTTTCAGTCTCTGGTATAATGCTCAGTTGCGGATGTTCCCCCAACAGGATTTCTTGTTAGTTTCATTGTATCAATGTTTAAACAACTTTTCTCAGTCAAAAATAGAGTACCTTGTTAGTTCTTTGAGACTGAAAGTTGCTTCTGTGCGTCACTAATGCCGAAAATTGCATTCGGTCGGGGAAAGTGACCGAAGTGTTAACCACGATAAGATTTAGTTATTTTCAAAAAGTACGCGTAATACTACAGGTAAAACTGACTTCTAAACCCTTTTGTAAACAAAGCCGTCATCCGCCATTCTAGCCCTTTGTGATAATGTTGGATTAATAAAGTTATATCGGTTAAAATCGTCTCTGTCCTATTATGTATGGGCTAAGGTAAAAGTCCGATTGAAAACGGTCTGCAGCTGGTACTTGGTGTTCTCTCAGATGCGAGGGTAATCCCAAAAGTAAGGTCTCCTATTTTTTTTATAAGTACATAGACCTCTTTAATTCTACAATGGTTTACATCAGTTTACAGCTTGAACATTTAGCTATTTTTCGACATAATCACCATTTCTGTCGATGCACTTTGTAGACGCTGTGGAAGTTTTTGTATACCCATGTCACACCAGCTCGCCGCCATGCTGTTCAGAATGTTATGAACCTCTTCTTTCACCTCGTCGTCGGAGCTGAATCGCTTTCCGGCCAAATGTTCTCTTAATTTAGGGAACAGGTGCTAGTCACTGGGCGCCAAGTCAGGACTATAGGGTGGGTGGGTGATTATCGTACACTGAAACTGTTGCAGGAGAACAACGGTTTGCCGAGCGATGCGTGGGCGAGCGTTGTCATGGAGAATGTGTACGCTCTTGCTCAAGATTCCTCTTCTCCGGTTCTGAATTGCCCGTTTGAGTTTTTTCAGAGTCTCACAGTACCTTTCAGCGTTAATTGTGGTCCCAGCGATTCAGCTCAGACGATGAGGTGAAAGAAGAGATTCATAACTTTCTGAACAGCATGGCGGCGAGCTGGTATGGCATGAGTATATGAAAACTGCCACAGCGTCTACAAAAATATGTCGACAGAAATGGTGATTATGTCGAAAAATAGCTAAATGTTCAAGCTGTAAACTGATGTAAACCATTGTAGAAATATACAGGTCTATGTACTTATAAAAGAATAGAAGACCTTACTTTTGGGATTACCTTCGTACAAGGGCATGGCGATGTACAAAAATGCGTCTGAAATCAGAAAAGAAAATACGATCCTGTTGCGATGGCGCTGGCGACAGTACACGCTTAGGTCCGTAAAATTGGTCACTATTTAAGACACTAGCAAAACGCATGTAGTTTCTATTCATTACTTTCTTTTTCACTTAAAAATATTTGGTGTAATACCTTGTAATAAGGTATGTAGATTCGAAGTGGTAAACTTCAATCAATAATCATGGTTTGGTGAAAATCCAATTTCTCGTTGAGCGACCATTTTACCACCCTCCTTCCATACCTATACGGCCTGAGGTGTCGCCCTACAGTGCCAGTATTGGCTCCTGAGCTACAAAGTTTGACGACCGCTGATATAGAGGATATTCAATACAGATGCTTTAGATGGGGAAGATCTCAGATTTTCAGGAAGCAGTAAACAAACTAATGTGACTAGATGTGTAGTCTAGCCAGTTGATCTAGGTTACGTGGAGCAGACGCTATCGCGGCTACCTGCATTTCCATTGTTGGTGCAGTAACGGTGAAGCATCTCTTCTCCGGGCGCGCCAGCAAACCGAGATTAATGGGCCACCTCGCGCGGTTCTTTATTCCACTTTACTCGCAGAAAAATCGCCGCGACTGGCAGCGCCTCCGGCCATTTTTCTCGCTCCGCTGACAAGGGTGGAGGGTGGGGTGCATTTCATCTCGGCGGGCCTGCTCGTGTAAACTCGCGGTCGATAGCGCTGCTTATTAAGGGGCCGGCCCCGGCTCGCAGCGGGGATAAGACTCCGCGAAGCAATCAGCGGCGTGGCGCCGGCGAAGCACTGGGCGCTGGCGGCGGGGCGAATCAGGCAGCACTGCAGCCGTTTAAGTCGTACCGAGCGAGCCAGCAGGTGGCAACAGGGTCTCCTTGAGGTCAGAAGTATGTCCGTGGAAAGCTCTGTGGGTGGGAAACACTGACAACGGGGCAAGCGGAAATGAAATGAAAAGATAAGAAATCTCTGATATGTGGTTCTACAGTATGCTATTAAATCACAGATGGGTTGACGGAGTAAAGACGGAAGACGACGTGCAAGGAGTCAACGAGAAAAAGTGCTTCAAAAATAACATAATCAAAGGAGACGGAATGGTTGGACACACATTCCGTCAATCATTGCTGACAACTAGTTGAAGAGATGATACACTACTGGCCATTAAAATTGCTACACCAAGAAGAAATGCAGATGATAAACGGGTATTCATTGGACAAATATATTATACTAGAACTGACATGTGATTACATTTTCACGCAATTTTGGTACATAGATCCTGAGAAATCAGCACCCAGAACAACCACCTCTGACCGTAATAACGGCCTTGATACGCCTGGGCATTGAGTCAAACAGAGCTTGGATGGCGTGTACAGGTACAGCTGCCCATGCAGCTTCAACACGATGCCATAGTTCATCAAGAGTAGTGACTGGCGTATTGTGACGAGCCAGTTGCTCGGCCACCATTGACATGACGAAAAAATGGTTCAAATGGTTCTGAGCACTATGCGACTTAACTTCTGAGGTGATCAGTCGCCCAAAACTTGGAACTAATTAAACCTAACGAACCTAAGGACATCACACACATCCATGACCGAGGCAGGATTCGAACCTGCGACCGTAGCGGTCGCTCGGCTCCAGACTGCAGCGCCTAGAACCGCACGGCCACTCCGGCCGGCTATTGACAAGACGTTTTCAATTGGTGAGAGATGTGGAGAATGTGCTGGCCAGGGCAGCAGTCGAACATTTTCTGCATCCAGAAAGGCCCAAAACGACCTGCAACATGCGGTCGTGCATTATCCTGCTGAAATGTATAGTTTCACAGGAATCGAATGAAGGGTAGAGCCACGGGTCGTAACAAATCTGAAATGTAACGTCCACTATTCAAAGTCCCGTCAACGCTAACATGAGGTGACCGATACGTGTAACCAATGACACCCCATACCATCACGCCAGGTGATATGCCAGTATGGCGATGACGAATACACGCTTCCAATGTGCGTTCACCGCGATGTCGCCAAACACGGATGCCACCATCATGATGCTGTAAACAGAACCTGGATTCATCCGAAAAAATGACTTTTGCCATTCGTTCTCCCAGGTTCGTCGTTAAGTACACCATCGCAGGCGCTCCTGTTTGTGATGCAGCGTCAAGGGCAACCGCATCCATGGTCTCCGAGCTGATAGTCCATGCTGCTGCAAACGTCGTCGAACTGTTCGTGCAGAAGGTTGTTGTCTTGCAAACGTCCCCATCTGTTGACTCAGGGATCGAGACGTGGCAGCACAATCTGTTACAGCCATGCGGATAAGATGCCTGTAATCTCGATTACTAGTGATACGAGGCCGTTGGGATCCAGCACGGCGTTACGTATTACCCTCCTGAACCCACCGATTCCATATTCTGCTAACAGTCGTTGGATCTCGACCAACGCGAGCAGCAATCTCGCGATACGATAAACCACACTCGCGATAGGCTACAGTCCGACCTTTATCAAAGTCGTAAACGTGATGGCACGCATTTATCTTCCTTACACGAGGCATCACAACAACGTTTCACCAGGCAACGCCGGTGAACTGCTGTTTGTGTATGAGAAATCGGTTGGAAACTTTCCTCGAGTCAGCACGTTGTAGATGTCGCCACCGGCGCCAACCTTGTGTGAATGCTCTGAAAAGCTAATGATTTGCATATCACAGCATCTTGTTCCTGTCGGTTAAATTTCGCGTCTGTAGCACGTCATCTTCGTGGTGTAGCAAATTCAATGGCCAGTAGTGTAGAAGGAAAGAATCACAAGGGTGGGATTTAAGGCGGGACATTATGCTGGATGTGGCAGTTCTGTCGAAATGAAGAGGATAACTGGTTAGCGTGTGGAACGTAGAGCTGCATCAAAACAACTCCCAATGTAGAGCAGTCTGTTTCTTGGTCTCCACTTAGCAGTTTGTCCTGTAAGGTATATCTGTTACTGGTGAAATCAATAGCTTTGTTACGGAAGCAAACTATATTGAGATACAGAGACATTGGCTGTCATTTGGTGTAGCTAGTTCCTCTGTGACTGTTCTCCGTCACAGGCCATAAATCTTTTGATCATTATTTGCTACTTCTGGGCTTTTCGAATTATCGTCCATTCGCAAGCAAGAATGTTTTGACGGTACCCACGCGAGCTTAAACTACGCTACTGTTTATCTTAATCTCGAGACCGTCTTATTTTATTTTTTTCTTTCATTACGTGTGTGCTAGAGATTGCATAGCATGAAATAAGAAAGGAAATGTAATGTTTAACGTCCCGTCGACACCGAGGTCACTAGAGACAGAGCACACGCTCAGATTAAGGAAGGATGGGGAAGGAAATCGGCAGTGCCCTCTCAAAGCAACTATTCGGTATTTGCCGTAAACGATTCAGGGAAAACACACAAAACTTAAATCTGAAAGGCCGAACGGGGATTTGATCCGTCGTCCTCTGAAATGTCGGTCCAGTGTGGTAACCACTGCGCTACCTCGCTCGGTTTGCATAGCCTAAATCTAGATTATCAATTCAAGCTGTAATTAATTACCCGTGGTCTAGGGGTAGCGTCTTTGATTCATAATCAAAACGTCTTCGGTCCCGGGTTCGATCCCCGCCACTGCCTAAATTTTGATAAATAATCAGCATTGGCGGCCGAAGGGCACTCTCTTGCCCTAGGGGTGGGAAATTGGCCCTAAAGGCGGAAGAATCAGCAATGATCAACGACATGAGGATGCAGAAGGCAATGGAAAACACTGCATTAAAGACACGTAACGTGTATCCACAGGACATGTGGCCTGTAACTGAAGAAGTGTCATGATGATCTCTCCATTGGCAAAAGATTCCGGAATAGTCCCCCATTCGGATCTCCGGGAGGGTACTGCCAAGGGGGAGGTTACCATGAGAAAAAGATTGAATAATCAACGAAAGGATAACGTTCTACGAGTCGGGGCGTGGAATGTCAGAAGCTTGGGCGTGGTAGGGAAATTAGAAAATCTGAAAAGGGAAATGCAAAGGCTCAATCTAGATATAGTAGGGGTCAGTGAAGTGAAGTGGAAGGAAGACAAGGATTTCTGGTCAGATGAGTATCGGGTAATATCAACAGCAGCAGAAAATGGTATAACAGGTGTAGGATTCGTTATGAATAGGAAGGTAGGGCAGAGGGTGTGTTACTGTGAACATTTCAGTGACCGGGTTGTTCTAATCAGAATCGACAGCAGACCAACACCGACAACGATAGTTCAGGTATACATGCCGACGTCGCAAGCTGAAGATGAACAGATAGAGAAAGTGTATGAGGATATTGAAAGGGTAATGCAGTATGTAAAGGGGGACGAAAATCTAATAGTCATGGGCGACTGGAATGCAGTTGTAGGGGAAGGAGTAGAAGAAAAGGTTACAGGAGAATATGGGCTTGGGACAAGGAATGAAAGAGGAGAAAGACTAATTGAGTTCTGTAACAAGTTTCAGCTAGTAATAGCGAATACCCTGTTCAAGAATCACAAGAGGAGGAGGTATACTTGGAAAAGGCCGGGAGATACGGGAAGATTTCAATTAGATTACATCATGGTCAGATAGAGATTCCGAAATCAGATACTGGATTGTAAGGCGTACCCAGGAGCAGATATAGACTCAGGTCACAATATAATAGTGATGAAGAGTAGGCTGAAGTTCAAGACATCAGTCAGGAAGAATCAATACGCAAAGAAGTGGGATACGGAAGTACTAAGGAATGACGAGATACGTTTGAAGTTCTCTAACGCTGTAGATACAGCAATAAGGAATAGCGCAGTAGGCAGTACAAAAAATGGTTCAAATGGCTCTGAGCACTAGGGGACTCAACTGCTGTGGTCATCAGTCCCCTAGAACTTAGAACTACTTAAACCTAACTAACCTAAGGACATCACACACAGCCATGCCCGAGGCAGGATTCGAACCTGCGACCGTAGCAGTCGCACGGTTCCGGACTGCGCGCCTAGAACCGCGAGACCACCGCGGCCGGCCAGTAGGCAGTACAGTTGAAGAGGAATGGACATCTCTAAAAAGGGCCATCACAGAAGTTGGGAAGGAAAACATAGGTACAAAGAAGGTAGCTGCGAAGAAACCATGGGTAACAGAAGAAATACTTCAGTTGATTGATGAAAGGAGGAAGCACTAACATGTTCCGGGAAAATCAGGAATACAGAAATACAAGTCGCTGAGGAATGAAATAAATAGGAAGTGCAGGGAAGCTAAGACGAAATGGCTGCAGGAAAAATGTGAAGACATCGAAAAAGAAATGATTGTCAGAAGGACTGACTCAGCATACAGGAAAGTCAAAACAACCTTTGGTGACATTAAAAGCAACGGTGGTACCATTAAGAGTGCAACGGGAATTCCACTGTTAAATGCAGAGGAGAGAGCAGATAGGTGGAAAGAATACATTGAAAGCCTTTATGAGGGTGAAGATTTGTCTGATGTGATAGAAGAAACGGGAGTCGATTTAGAAGAGATAGGGGATCCAGTATTAGAATCGGAATTTAAAAGAGCTTTGGAGGACTTAAGGTCAAATAAGGCAGAAGGGATAGATAACATTCCATCAGAATTTCTAAAATCATTGGGGGAAGTGGCAACAAAACGACTATTCACGTTGGTGTGTAGAATATATGAGTCTGGCGACATACCATCTGACTTTCGGAAAAGCATCATCCACACAATTCCGAAGATGGCAAGAGCTGACAAGTGCGAGACTTATCGCACAATCAGCTTAACAGCTCATGCATCAAAGCTGCTTACAAGAACAATATACAGAAGAGTGGAAAAGAAAATTGAGAATGCGCTAGGTGACGATCAGTTTGGCTTTAGGAAAAGTAAAGGGACGAGAGAGGCAATTCTGACGTTACGGCTAATAATGGAAGCAAGGCTAAAGAAAAATCAAGACACTTTCATAGGATTTGTCGACCTTGAAAAAGCGTTCGACAATATAAAATGGTGCAAGCTGTTCGAGATTCTGAAAAAAGTAGGGGTAAGCTATAGGGAGAGACGGGTCATATACAACATGTACAACAACCAAGAGGGAATAATAAGAGTGGACGATCAAGAACGAAGTGCTCGTATTAAGAAGGGTGTAAGACAAGGCTGTAGCCTTTCGCCCCCTACTCTTCAATCTGTACATCGAGGAAGCAATGATGGAAATAAAAGAAAGGTTCAGGAGTGGAATTAAAATAAAAGGTGAAAGGATATCAATGATACGATTCGCTGATGACATTGCTATCCTGAGTGAACGTGAAGAAGAATTAAATGATCTGCTGAACGGAATGAACAGTCTAATGAATACACAGTATGGTTTGAGAGTAAATCGGAGAAAGACGAAGGTAATGAGAAGTAGTAGAAGTGAGAACAGCGAGAAACTTAACATCAGGATTGATGGTCACGAAGTCAATGAAGTTAAGGAATTCTGCTACCTAGGCAGTAAAATAACCAATGACGGACGGAGCAAGGAGGACATCAAAAGCAGACTCGCTATGGCAAAAAAGGCATTTCTGGCCAAGAGAAGTCTAGTAATATCAAATGCCGGCCTTAATTTGAGGAAGAAATTTCTGAGGATGTACGTCTGGAGTACAGCATTGTATGGTAGTGAAACATGGACTGTGGGAAAACCGGAACAGAAGAGAATCGAAGCATTTGAGATGTGGTGCTATAGACGAATGTTGAAAATTGGGTGGACTGATAAGGTAAGGAATGAGGTGGTTCTACGCAGAATCTGAGAGGAAAGGAATATGTGGAAAACACTGATAAGGAGAAGGGACAGGATGATAGGACATCTGCTAAGACATGAGGGAATGACTTCCATGGTACTAGAGGGAGCGGTAGAGGGCAAAAACTGTAGAGGAAGACAGAGATTGGAATACGTCAAGCAAATAATTGAGAACGTAGGTTGCAAGTGCTACTCTGAGATGAAGAGGTTAGCACAGGAAAGGAATTCGTGGCGGGCCGCATCAAACCAGTCAGTAGACTGATGACCAAAAACAAAAAATTTAATTACACTGTGTAAACATGGATTTACATTAGTAGTACATAAATTTCTTGTGAAAAATGCACTGAAATTATCTTCAGACAACATAACTTGTCCGAAAATCAATATATGATGCTGTTCCCATGTCGTACTGTATGCGCACTTCGATGGTCCATAGATTTACCATAACCGCCAATATTGACAGGAAATTTAAGGTAGATACTCAGTAATTTATTTGTCTATGGATCATTTCTGGTGGATCGCTTTTATTGACAGTGATTGGAGGAAGACAATAGCTACTTGGCACGTACTGGCTTGTTGGCGCTTTTTGCGGAGTTTGATCCCTCGGCGGCCGAACTTCCACTAATGGGGAACTCCCGGCCCACAAGCCGTACGCTCATTTCTATTTTGCGGAGTCGGATGACATGTAAACGCAGCAAAATGGTTGAAGAATCTTCGAGGATTCCAGAGGACGAAGTTGACAGGTACAAAACTTGGTGAGTAATAATTACGTGCGAGATTCAATGTGTAAATGCAGTTCACATACCAGTAGCAACTGTCATACTGGGTAGCAGTAAGTATTGGAGCGTGCTTTCACATTGTCTGACATGAGTTGCGATGTGAATTTGGTGACTCCCAGGACAGAGAAAGTCACCTGTTTGCCTCAGAACAGACAGAGGGAGAGGGAGAGAGAGCGCCGGTGTCCAATCACATGTCGAAGTGCGAGTCATTTCTCCGTAGTGTTACCACAGGAGCGGCAGGTTTCTCACACTGATCATTCTGCCAAAACATTGTTTGTCTGGCGTGACTGTGCTGTCAGTGCGGATACAGTGTCACTTCATCTCAACACAAGTTATTTAACTCCCGTCGCCGTTTCTTAGTGCGACACATTTTTAAGTGTGTGTGTGTGTGTGTGTGTGTGAGAGAGAGAGAGAGAGAGAGAGAGAGAGAGAGAGAGAGAGAGAGAGAGTTTGTCGCCCGCAGGCCGCCAGTGATTTCGGAACTCGGGCCACTACAGCTGAGGTGGACTGACGAGCCTGCACTGACGTCAAGTGCATCTCAATTAATTAATCCGCGAGCCATGGCGGCCGAGTTTATCGGGATGTGCGCCGGAGCGAGGGCGCGTAAAATCCTTGTTTGGCGGCTCGCGCGGCCGTGAAGCGCGCTTAACGCTCCGCGGGGCGGAGGCGATCGCACACAGGCCGCCTGCGGGTTTGGACGACCCGCGACCGTCCTCTGGCCCCCGCTACCAAACAAGTGTTTCTCCTCGCGAAACGTCACGGATACACCTCTGGCCTGAACTGTACCCTACACACTGCGGATTAAACGACTGTCTGGACCGTCGGTGCACTCCGTGTCTTGCATTATCTGAAAAGAGTCGAATTTGCGATTCATTGGATCACAGTAAGCTATTGCCCAACTGCTGTTTTGTCCGGCCTATTGAAGAAGAGCAGCTTTATGTGCCGCTGCGAGCCGTAACCTTTTGCGTGATACCCGATCCAAAATGTCCATTACATGCAGTATTCGCTCGGAAACTGGTTGAGATGAATGAACCGTGGATTGATTTTGAAAGAATATTCGTAAGAATTTATTTACTGTTAATGTTCATCAAGAATATTAACACATTTAATCACACTATGTAAGAATGGAAGTAGTTGCCAGGGAGTACCTGATGAAATCATAAACAAATTCCTTTTTAACAAATGGTAATTTATTCACTTTAATGGTGCCTAAAGCATTTTTTTTAAAGAAACAAATTTAAAATTATAATCACAAAGCACCCTCTAAATATCAAGTTACAATTTATTCAGAGGCAGAAAGAAACAAATTTTTGACTGTATGGGCTTTTGGGCTGAGAACCTTGCCGCTCCCTTTTGACACGTACGTAGTTACGACCCCTCACAACAACCTCTGAAAGACTACACTGGTGCAAATCTGCAACACACCAGATTACTTTAAATTAAAAGTTTTAAAAATTCATACAATCACACAAACTATGCACCCCGTAGGAGGCATGGAAATGGTACAAAACACTAAAATTAAAATATTAACTTTACCACCGAAGGTGCAACTTGATTTTAATTTCTAAGAAAAGTGTTCGGTGAAAGCGTGGCAACTTTATCTACTAAAATTACAATTTAAATAAAAGCTCATGAAATGCAATCTTATATAAAATTAGACAAGGTTGGCCAAACAAGTTAACATGCTCTACAGTACACAGATACGGCATCTCAAGATGATAGGCAAGATCAAAACAAATTTCAGGCATTAGGCCGTTACACTCGAAGTTATAAATTCGTTAACACACCAAATCCGACAAACATGACAGAGGCTGCTCCGAACGACAGACAGGCACTAACTGCCTAACAAATGCGGACGAGAGACAGACGAGCAAGCTGGGGACGAGACTGACCAAGAAAACAAGTAGATTTTAACAAGAATAAATCACAGAACGTATCACTAATCACTTAACTTCTAATAAACTGCGATTTCTCGAGAAGACCTGGCGAAGCCCCCCAAATCGCTCTCCCGAACCGCTCGCTGCTAGCCGCTTCAACGGACGCAGGAAGGCGCGCCGATCTCCCGTCTCACGGCGTCGCAGCTCGCACCGGCCAGACCGATGTCGTGGGTTGACTCCTGTTGTTCTCGTGTCGACCGCGAAGCCACTACCCCTCGCTATAAGGCGCGGCCCACTTGACTCACGTGGAGACCTCAGATGTGCCGACGCTCAAGACGGACAAGTCACCTTGTGTCTCTGCTTCACACTACGCGCTGCGGCGCGCTCTTCAAAACAGCAATTTTTACAACGGCTCAATGAACATGCAGTCGCCGGCAGCAACGATTCCTGTCTAGTTGAATATCGTTGATAAGGCGTGGCACTAGACTACAGTCCCTGTCTGTTCGGATCTTTTTTCTGCCATTGCTCATAAAGTCATAACCGTCTTTCATTGCTGCGCGTAGTACACCTTTTCTCGTAAATAGACTATAAGAAACAGTAAAAAAAAAAAAAAAAAAAAAAACACGAAGGCATTATCGGAATGGTACGGAAATCGGTAGATGTGATGTCATGTACAGACAAACAGATGATTACAATTTCAGAAAAATTGGATCGTCTGGAGACGCTGCGGAGACAGCGGTGGGATATCAACCTGACTGTCGCCCTCCATACGGCCCGACAACCGGGTGTGGTGGTCTGGGGTGCCTTTTCATTTCATAGCAGGATCTCTCTGTTCGTTATCTGCGGCACCATTACAGCACAGCGGTACGTTGATGATGTTGCCCTTCATAACAAGCCAGCCTGGGCACACACTTCAGCAAGATAATGCTTTTCCGCACTTGGCGAGAGTTTCTACTGCTTTCTTCATGCTTGCCACATCGTGCCTTGGCCGGGTCTCTCCTTATTTGAGAACGTTTGGAGCGTAATGGGCAGAGCCATCCAACCAGCTCTGGTTTGTGACGATCTAACGCACTAATTGAACAGAATTTGGCACTATCCCTCAGGAGGCCATCCAACTACTCTGTCAGTGCCAAGCCGAATATCTGCTTGCATAAGGGCCAGAGGTAGACAATCGCGCTACTGACGTGCTCAATTTGTGCAGCTCTTTCTCTCGAATAAACTGACCAGTTTTTCTGAAATTATAATCATTTGTTTTTCTTTACATGAACATCATATATACCGATTTCCGTCCCATTCAGATAATTTTCGTAGTCCCTCGTTTATTTTATTTATTTATTTAGCTTTTTTTCTTAGAGTGTACGTTGGACAGCCCTGGTTGATACACCAACACGGTGTAGTCATGGACACGTTCAAACACGAAAGTTCCATTGTCATCTCTTACCTACGATTTTAGAGTTCTGCGCCCAGATGTTCTCCCGCTGGGTATGTCTTCGAAAGAATGTCAACATAAAGTTTTGTTGCCGTCCCGTCTTCAGTTGCGCGTGATGATATGTTGATGTTTTATGTCAGGTCAGTCCGTGTACAAACAAATTTTATCATGACATACGCGTAACCGTGTCGCCTTTTTTAAACGCGTCATCAGTGGCAAAGTGTTCAGATGCTGCTTTACACATGTTCTCGCTCTAGTTTCAGCTGTTTTTCTGCCTTCTGTCATTTGAAATTTCATTAGCACAGCACTAAGAATGTGAACCCTCTGTTGCCGGCCGCTGTGGACGAGCGGTTCTAGGCGCTTCAGTCTGGAACCACGCTGCTACAATGTCGCAGGTTCGAATCCTGCCTCGGGCATGGATGCGTGTGATGTCTTTAGGTTAGTTATGTTTAAGTAGTTATAAGTCTAGGGGACTGATGACCTCAGATGTTAAGTCCCAAAGAGCTCAGAGCCATTTGAACCACTGTTGCTGAGAGGTTGTATCGGCCCGTACCCATATAGAAGAGGTTCAACACCCGCCATATTTCCGAGATTTTTTCACAAATTAAGGGAAACAGGGCAAGTTGTAGTACAGTTCAACAATTGAGGTGCTGGATCCCTAACCTGGACGAGGCAATGCTCGCTTCAATCAGTACTCAATTATTGCAGGAAAGTAACACGAGGACAGCATCTACAGCTCTACAGTCTCGAACAGTCAGAGGGTACAGAAGATAAGGAAGACGTTCGTATGAAAAAGGATTTATAACAACTATGCCTAAAAAGGAAAGTTCAGGAAAACAGCCGAAGGTGTATAAAGAACAATACAAGAACGAATAACGATAAGCTACTAATGAAAATTGTAAGGTATGAAACAAGAGGGGCGAGTATCGAAGCAGATAAAGAAGGCGATGGGTAACCCAAACTGAAATGTTGCCAGAGGTGATTGTGAAAATTGAAACACTCTTCTAACCACAGACTGAAATTTATTCTAACGAAATTTTGCACTGCAGTGCCTGACCATAACAGAGAGGAATTGTATTATTACAAAAAACTACTGGTCATAAATTTTGAAGCGGATATAATGCGCCACTGGATACACAACCAAATGACAATGTCCTCTATCGCAGTCTTTAAACGTTGAAAGTACATACCCAAACTGCTGTATAAACTAACAACCGACATGAAGTTGCCTGTATAGTTAACATACGAAATGCAATAGATTAACTAAAGTAACTACAGATAAATGTGTTAACAGAGTTTCTCCCTGTCTACATATCAAAAATGGTTCAAATGGCTCTGAGAACTATAGGACTCAATAGCTGTGGTCATCAGTCCCTTAGAACTTAGAACTACTTAAACCTAACTAACCTAAGGACATCACACACACCCATGCCCGAGGCAGGATTCAAATCTGCGACCGTAGCAGCAGCGCGGCTCCGGACTGGAGCGCTTAGAACCGTCTACATATCCCCCGCGAAGGCATTTTCTGTAGCAGTTATTGATGCAGTATTGGATAACGCTGTACAAGAGCCTAGAAGCGAGTAGTCCATCCTGCCTCCTAATTTCCATAGCCGTTAGTACATGTCAAGAGGGGAAATTGGATTTCGCTTAGTTGACTAGTATTGTCGTGCCTGCGAGTTCTGTAAGTGCAGGCGATAGCGGTAGTCATGTTATATGTAACACTGGTATTTGCGTGTACTGAAGTGAAGACATGTTTTTCTTTCTTTGTTTTCAGGTAAGCGTCCCTGGACCAAACGTGTGCGCTCTCCCCGGTCTTTTGACAGCAGCGATGCTGCGCCCATGTGTGAGTGGCTGCAATACTCCATCATTTCACCAGTAACTTGATTAAAGAAAAAAAAACCGCTAACTGCACACGGATAATTTTTTTTTTTACAATTTCAACATTACCTTTCAGTAACTAGTTCAATATTTGAAAATACAATATTTTTAAAAGTAGTACACCAAAACCCGCCTTGACAAAACCCCCACAACCCATCACTTACTGAGTTATCCGCGTACGTGAGTGAGCGACAATTAACGACTTTGAGAAAAAATTGCGGAAGTCGCTAGAATTTGAATAGTTTTCAAATGTCATTAATTTGTAAAATAAAAAAAAATAATATGAGTAAAAATAATATACATTCTCCTACTATTTTGGACATACATGTAAACATATTTTCCATAATTTCGCGCAGTCGCTGTTAGGCTTCACCATGTCTGCATAAAGGTACGCTTTCAGATACTCGCACACTCATAAGGCCTCCATCTACTAAGACGCATTGTGCCAAAAATAAATTAAAAATAGCTCCAATCTCCCAGGTTCCGACCACGATTTTCAGATCTTCCCCTGGAACTTTCATCCCTATATATTCCCACTTACCTCTAGAATGAACCGAGTTCTCAAATTGCGCCCTGTATTACGACAAAGGATGGTGAAATGCAATAACTGTTGAATGTATAATATCATTTATTTGTTCAGCTCTGTGCCAGAACATCACTGCTTCTGTTTATCATTATTGAATGCGGAACTTTACTTTTGTTATGTTGCCTACTGAAACACACAATACTGTCGTTCTGCTACTGTATGTTCTTACTAGATAACGAAAGAAACTAATGAAATATAATTTATATATGTCCTAGATAGAAAAAAGAAGCTAATGAAATAATCAATTACTAAAATATATGTTGAATAATAAAGTAAAGAATTACGAGAACTGTGTGAAAAGAATGATGTTGTTCTAATTTTGTTTTTATTTTGTTAAACGTATACTCTTAAAGTGTATATAATTTCGTCAAATATTATCCTGAAGTGGTCGCTGAGTAGTCGTAATTAGAGGCATTGAGAGTCACGAAATTTCGTCAGCGACGCATGCTGTATCAGAATTCTGTGTAAGGGACCCAGAAGTAACTGAAGTGTTTCCTGTTCAGGGTAATTTTGTTGTTGCTCTTCTGAGGAACTATCAACATCGAACTGAGAAAGTATGAGGTTAAACAGGATATCAAGATGATTATAAATGACAGCAGTTATTGAGTTGGAATCACTTGAGAAAATTTAGAGAACGGGTATTTGCAGTTGACTGCAAAACGTACATTTTGCGTAAGGACCCCGAAGAAAAATTAGGTCCCTTGTAGACGCCTATAGACAGTCGTTTTTCCTTCAATCCATTTGCGAGTGGATTACAAGACGTAATGACTAGTAGTTCTACATTGTACCTTCCACCATACACCATACCGTGGCTTGTGCAGTGTAATGTATATGTAGAATTCATTTGATACTCATATTATGTTACACGAAGTACGAAAAATTATAATGGCAGAGCCTCCAAACAATTTTGATACGGTCTCATGAAAGTACACTTACTCTGTGTGTTACAAAAGAAAAAGTCACGTGGTCAAAAACTTATGTTTTTAAGAAATGAAGGCAGTGAAAGTAAATAAGCTAAATCTTTGAACAATTTTTTTAAAACATTTCAGCCGAGAAAGATAGCTAATTGTCCATATTAAAATCAGACAAAGCATAATAGTGCCTTGTAATAAAGACCTGGAAGATGAGTGTATGAAGCAAATACAAGCAATATCTAACTGCAGTACATATGTGACCATTGTGTTGGTAGTGCTTCCTGTACTTAGATTTGGCCACTGGTGAGATATTCCTTAGTTACTTGTGCATGCATTTCCATCAGTTTGTGCACGATGTAGCAGTGCAAACTTTTTCAGTGCAAGTCTCCATTACGTTAATACGTACAAATCTCGAATTAGAATTGATCTGGGACACGTCAGACTCTGCCTTGTGTGCTTTATTCTCAGTTAAGAGGATCAGAATCAGGGTCCGTGTAAGTGGCGCTACTTTATATCGTTGCAAGAACGTGATCTGGATCGACCCACGAGCCACAGATACACCGTGCCCTGCTTTCGAAAAACCGGAGCAGTCTGAGTGCTGCAGTGGAGAAATTGGTGACGAATAGGAATCTGTGACAAATCTCTAACATACGACCTATATGGCAAATACGTAAACGTTGCTGTGGAAAAAGAACACCCGCCGTCACGCTCTTACCTCTCGCTTCTAGCAACGACAGCTGCCTCGGGTCCCTACAATGTCTATTTCATGCTGCGGTCACGCTTGTTTGCAACTCTTTCCTACACATCTATCGCAACCGAGCGAGGTGGCGCAGTGGTCAGACACTGGACTCGCATTCGGGAGGACGACGGTTCAATCCCGCGTCCGGCCATCCTGATTTAGGTTTTCCGTGATTTCTCTAAATCACTGCAGGCAAATGCCGGGATGGTTCCTCTGAAAGGGCACGGCCGACTTCCTTCCCTAATCCGATGAGACCGATGACCACGCTGTCTGGTCTCCTTCCCCAAACCAACCAACCAACAACTATCGCACTAGCGACGATCGGCGCCGCCTCATTGTGTTAAACAGCCTATGATACATGTGTCTGGACTGTTTAGAGACCTCGAGTGTTCTGTGGGTGAGTAAATATTTAGTCAGGAAGTGGCTGTGTAGCTCGATTTTGAAGTGCCAGATTACAGATCCAAAGGTCTCGTGTCCTAGGTTTCTTTCACCTCTGTTGTCCACCACCGTAGCTGAGTGGACAGCGCGCCGGCTTGTCATGCCGAGGGACCCGAGTTCGATTCCCGGCGGGGTTGGAGATTTTCTGTGCTCAGGGACTGGGTTTTGTGTCGTCTCCATCATCGTCATTTCATCCTCATCGACGCGCAAGTCACCGAAGTGGCGTCACCTCAAAAGACTTGCACCAGGCGATCAGGTCTACTCGCCGGGAGGCCCTCGCCACACGACATTTCATTTCACCTCAGTTAATGTGAAAAACAAGTAGTTGTACCAAGTTTCGGAGTCCACATTACAGTGTTTGTCTCGCCCCCTCCCCCGTAATTGGCTATAGACTACATACCACCTCCAAAAATTACACCGTGCATAGTAAAGCAATGTTGTGGTGAAACCATCCTTCTAGTTGATGACTGGTGAATACCTTTCAAATTTGTATAAAATGATTGATGTATAAAGCTCTATTGAGTTTTTGGTTGAAAACTGATGGTGGTGGTGGTGGTGGTGGTGGTGGTGGTGGTGGTGGTGGTGGGGGGGGGGGGAGAGGAGGAGGAGGAGGAGGAGCATTGAGACCAATTACTTAATTTCAATCAGTTTTTGAAGAGAAAGTATCATCGTTTCGAAATTTAAATTGTAATGATAAGTGGGTTAAATATTTCATTTACAACAAACATGAAAGCTTTCAATTCAGAACCGCGTTTTCCTTGACCGACTGTCGGTGTATGTCTTAGACGTGCCTTTTACTAACTGCAACCCAACGGTCAAATGAAATGTAACATATTAAATATTGGCTTAGTGATGGGCATTATGTTACTTGAATTCGCCGGCCGGAGTGGCCAAGCGGTTCTAGGCGCTACAGTCTGGAATCACGCGACCGCTACGGTCGCAGGTTCGAATCCTGCCTCGGGCATGGATGTGTGTGATGTCGGTTTAAGTAGTTCTAAGTTCTAGGGGACTGATGACGTCAGAAGTCAAGTCCCATAGTGCTCAGAGCCATTTGAACCATTTGTTACTTGAATTCAATTTTAAGAATGTAATTTGCTCAGCAATTTATTATCATGTTCAAAAGCAAGTGCAGAGGTATCGAATGAGGTTAATTAGTCACATAAATATGACCAAAATTCTGAGAAAATTAGTGATATTTGCCTTTACAAAATGGTTCAAATGGCTCTGAGCAATATGGGACTTAACATCTATGGTCATCAGTCACCTAGAACTTAGAACTACTTAAGCCTAACTAACCTAAGGATATCACACAACACCCAGTCATCACGAGGCAGAGAAAATCCCTGACCCCGCCGGGAATCGAACCCGGGAACCCGGGCGCGGGAAGCGAGAACGCTACCGCACAACCACGAGCTGCGGACTTTGCCTTTACATTTAATGAAAACAGTTGACCTCTAAACTTCGCGAACCGCAAACTTACGGAAGTGATTCTGAGAGAGACGCATTGTTTGGAGACTAATAGTTGAACAGTAGTAACAGGTCTAGCAACGGACATTTGGTCAGCGGTTTTCTTCCAGAATCTAAACACATCTTCTGCAATATCCTTCTTTATAAATTCACCCTCCGTGTAACGTTTCTTTCGTAGTGTAACATTTAAAGTCCGGACGAAGTCAGCCTAAATTATTAAATGTTTTCTGCGTTAACATGGACGCACATCGTCTGCCCAAAAAGATCGGAGACTGATTTTATTCGTGGCACGTTAGCGACGTCGACGCGGGAACTACGGTGGCAGCTTTAACTAACACCTGTAAAGAGCGGATATCCAATCGAAAAAATGTTCAGATGTGTGTGAAATCTTATGAGACCTAACTGCTAAGGTCATCAGTCCCTAAGCTTACACACTACTTAGCCTAAATTATCCTACGGACAAACACACACACCCATGCCCGAGGGAGGACTCGAACCTCCGCCGGGACCAGCCGCACAGTCCATGACTGTTGCGCCTCAGACCGCTCGGCTAATCCGCGCATATCCAGTCGACTGAACAGTGTTAAGTAGTGGACATACGTCCGTAGTGTGTCAACGTCGTTGTCACAGATCACAATGGAGTAAGTGTTCAAGGCATCCCCTAGAAGAAGTTTGTCCGTCACACCTTGACTCCCGAACAAAAACGACCCGTGGACGCCTGCCGCGTCTTGATTGAAATATAAAACGCGGACACGTCTTCTCCCGAAAAGTCGAGACTTAAGGTTATTAAGACAAACCTACCACAAAACGACAAAGTGCAGAAATTCACATGCAGGGTCGACGCTTTGACGACGTAACAGACATCCCAGCCAATGTGACGCACGAATTGAACAGAATCCCAAAGGACTCACGTGACAGTTTCACACGGTTCTAAAACTACAAATATGTTACTTGCTACGCAAGTGAGTAAATGATTGCTAACTGCCGTTTGTGGCATAGTCAAAGCGAAGAATCTTGCGTACGTGTAGCATTTCAAAATTTACAAGAACCCCGCACTAGAACGAGGCAAGAGCCAAATACGGTTCGCGAGCTGCATCGTGGCTACCCCTGTTATATAAAATACATCACTTTCATATTCTTCTTCATGCTTCAGGGCCTTCGACCTTGGTGATGTAGCCATCTTCTCTTTGGTGTTTCCACTCTGCAGAACAGAACACCGTAGGAGTCAAGGCTCATAGCTCTAGACCGTGCGGCTGTGCTAGAATCGTAGTTAGAGGCATGCGCGGTTGTTGCTTTGAGTCAAGAGGGAGTGGCACCATTTTGAGTTTACAGCGTGTTGCGTATGCTGTTAGCGCTTCCTTAAAGCGGCGAAGTTGATTGAAAATCCCGCTGCTTGTGAGATTAAATATGTAATACATTCTTCTGAATTAGAAGAATACTAAACCATTCTGTGTTCATCGATACATTTGCGAGGTTTACGTAGAAAATGTGATGAACGATTCATTGGTGAAGAGGGGGGTCAGACGGTTCAGTGAAGGATGTGATGAAGTGCACGATGATGAACGAAATGTTGTCTATGTTTGGTTAATGTTGTGTTGGTTCGTGTAGTGGAGGAACTCGTAAAGTAAAACTGTAAGTTTGCAATATACTGTGGTTCTAAGAACTTTCCACGAATTTCAAAACAGTTCTTCATGAAATTGTTTGGAAAAAAACCGAGTTTTCGGAAAAAGGTGTTCACGTTGGGTGCCAAAAGCTCTTATAGAGCAACACAAAAACGGTTCTGAACAATGTATTTTACTTTGACATTTTACAACAAAGATGGTGATTCCCTCAGCAAGGCCGAAGACGAGACTTTTGCACGCGTATGAAACCTCTCAACCGAACGGACAAGCGATGAAATGAAGGCGCGTTGCATCAGCAATAAAGACTAAAGCCAAACAAATGACATCTAGAAAAGTCATGCGCACAGTGTTTCGGGATAGACAGGACATTCTACTAGCGCGTTCTTTTTTACCGCGATATGAAACTGTTAATACAAATTTTTACTGTTAGACGCTTATGAAATACAGCCGACCTCGCACTGCGGACAGAGTACGTCAGTTCTTGGAGGATTTCGGCTGGAGCCGATTTTGACCACCTTCCGTGCAGCCCTGGACTCGCCGTTAGCGAGTTCGATTTCTGTTTGCACGTGGAAACATCGCTTGCTGGTAAAAAATTCAGCGACGATGATGATTTCAAAAAATGTTACCACGTGGTTGAAAACACAGATGATAATATTCCACGAGGGAGGTATACAGCAACTTAAGCCGCGATATGACAAGCGTCTACAAAATGGTGGGAGCTATCTAGATAGATAGTTTAAGATTTGTAGTTTTCCTGTATTTGTACCCGTTTTGTTTTTATTACCAAACAGAACCTCCTTTCTGGACTCACCTCATATACAAGAGCTGCAGTTGTAACGGTATTCTTCTATTTTGTCATTTAAGCTGTAATTTATGATTGACTCCCTTATGTCATCTCTCTTCCTGTCCTAATTGTTACCCACCCACAACTGGTGGAAGAAATCTCGTTTCGGGATCTTGGACAGCACTGTTGTCCTTTTTCGGGATGATCCACGCTTCAGCCATGTATAAACCGGCTCGTACCGCCGCATTATTTCCTTCGTTACTTTTTTTCCGTACCACACGTTCTTTTGAATGTGTTAAATTTTTTTCCAATTTTTCTTCAAAAGGTGAGAGTGCGCAACCAAAGAAAGTAAATTGACTGACCTGTTTAGTTGCCTTGTCCTGATCTTGATGACCACAAACGGGCATGGTTTGCGTGTAAAATTTCAAAAATGCGCTGTTCTGTTACAATATTCAGTTTAGGCCGAGCTCGCTATAGTGTATGATTTGGAGTTGATTGGCAGCAAACGAGAGTATCAAGATATGAGCAGAGAGGTCTGCGGGAATAACAGAAATGAGATCCACATGTGCAAGTCCTTTATTCGCATCCGCGTATGTTATAATATTGTAGACCACTTTAACCCATTCGGTACACCAAAGTTCTGACGCTAGGTTGTCACACTGCCTGAATCTGCTGAAGCTTGACAGCATAACTTTCAATCAACTGATTAAGAAGGCAGAGACCAACGATGGTCACATGTTAATACAACTTATCCCGTCATATTCTTCATAAATCCTGCAATTTAAAACTTTATAACAGTTACTTAAACGGATTTTAATGAAATTTTCTGTTGAATACTTACGCAAAATTGGGAAGTCAGGTGAAGTCGAGCGACAAGTAGTCGTTACATATTGAATACTGTTACACGCTAGACAGGTAGTTCATCTGTCAAATTTACGTTAATTCACAAAAATGTTAAATCATGTTAAGGTGCTACAGCTCTCAGTACAGTAAGTGTTGTGCTACATACTTGTTAACAGATTCACTGTTTTTGTACCGATCATTATACAAAATACTGAATGCGCTAGCTTACCAAACTGCCTTCATTGATAACACACACACACACACACACACACACGCGCGCGCGTGCGCGCGCGCGCGCGCGTTATACAAAATAAATTGAAAATTTACTTTCTGTAGCTAACTGCCAGGAAGTTTCATATCAGCGCACACTCCACTGCAGAGTGAAAACCTCATTCTTGATCTATTCTGTTCCGAAATAGCCCAGACGAAGCCACGCTGCTCCTACATTTTTTCCTTCTATGCCAAATTGTGGCTTTGAGACTCGAGACAAAGGAAGATAATTACCTCAATTCTGCCCTTGGGTGATCTATTTTCAACTACATACAAAATCTTTGCGCAAATACATATTTAGTAATGTTATGAAACTGTATAACATCTACTCCGATTTACAAGAGTCGAAGCCTCATATAGTTTCGTGAATCTTTCTCTGCTGTTTTTCATCAACTTCTTTACACCTGAAACATCTTTCACTTCACATTCAGTCATAATCAAGAATGAATAATATTAAGAAAACATTTTGGTTCTAGACAATTTCCATTGCATCTAGTAAAAGCCCAAACAATCGTGGGAAGGGGGGGAGGGGATAAAAAACTCCTGACTTCCCCGACCCCGTCCTCCTCCCTGCAAGTAGACGTCGACACGGATATGACGAAAACCGGACAAGGATGGAACATTAGGAAGAAGGACTTGCCACCATCTTTAGTCCTTGGGGATGTCAGCAGCACATTTACTCTCTCCAGGACACTCGGATTCAAGCCAAAGTTGACTACGTTACGAATGGCTAACAATAATAACTTAAAAGAATAATTATTGGTATAGATCGCATGTAATTAGTAGACGAGAATTGTAAATTGACGCTATTCTTTAACTTGTAGCTACGAAGTAATTATTACTGCGGACTTTCACATATATGGTATACCCATGCACATACGCATCGGCGCAGGCTTTTATCCGCTTAGTAGTTATAAATGCGTATCTATCCATAGACAGCAGCATTCCCGCAGGCATCTAGATATAAGAAAAGGCTTAAAATAATGAAACCTCAAAATCTAGCAGTGCATTCGTAGAGCTGTCTCTCGGGGTGGTTCACGTGAAAAGGTTTCAGACGTGATTACGGCCGCACGACGGGAATTAACAGGCTGGAATGGTAGTTGGAGCTAATTGACTCGTGCCACTAATAACTGGGCCACCCGATGTAACATGCCAAATTTCAGACATTACCTTTCACCGTGGACAACGCAATGGCCGACGGCTTTCACTTAACGACAGAGAGCAGCGGCGTTTGCGTAGAGGTGTCAGTGCTAACAGACAAGCAACACTCCATGAAATAACCGCAGAAATCGACGTGGGACGATCGTATCTGTCAGGACAGTGCGGCGAAATTCTGACCATATCGGTTGGACTCTAGATGATTGGAAAACCTTGGCATGGTCAGATAAGTCCCGATAAGGCGATGGTAGGCCTTAGAGTATGGCGCAGACCGCACGAAGACATAGACCCAAGTTGTCAACAACGCACTGTGTAAGCTGGTAATGGCTGCATCATGTTGTGGGCTGTGTTTACATAGAATGGATTGGGTCCTCTGGTCCCACTGAACCGATCATTGACTGGAAATGGCTATTTTCGGCTACTTAGAACCCATTAGCAGGCATTCGTCGACTTCATGTTCCCAGAAACCGATGGAATTTTTATGGTTGACAACGTTCCATGTCATCGAGCCACAGCTGATCGCGATTGCTTTGAAGAACATTCCTGATAGTTGCAGAGAATGGTTTCACCACCCAGATCGGCCGACATGAATCCCATGGAATATTTATGGTACGTAATAGAGATGTTAGTTCGTGTACAAAATCCTGCACTGGCAATACTTTCGCATTTATGTGCGTCTATAGAGGCAGCATGGCTCAGTATTTCTGTAAGGGACTGCTGACAACTTTTGAGTCCATGCCAGGTCGAGTTGCTGCACTACGTCATGCAGGAGGAGGTCCGACACGATATTAGAAGGTATCCCGTGTCTGTTGTCACCTCAGTGTATTGCGGACCTTCATGTCCTACACTTCGCTTTAATGCTCTGCTGCTTACACCTCCATGCCCCACATTTCATTAAAATCATCTGGTTATCTTACTTTTGGTCAACCACGCGAACAGCGACATTGCAGTGTAATTAGCAAGGTGGGGCGGCGTCAAAGTGCTGTCCTGCAAATATCGAGCTCGACATCTCGCCGCGTTAGCACAGCTAAGGTGTGTAAGCCCGGATGTCAGAGGCGGGCGTCGAGATAAATTCCGCAAATCTGTCCCAAGATCTCTGCCCGTTTCATTCGCGCGCGCAGTGCCCGGTTTTGCGGACGAAGCGCACGACCGTTTTTGTGCGTGGCGTACGATGGGAACGCGCCCGCACGCGACCGGGTCGTTACGCTAATTACGCACCGTCAGCTACAGCCAGAGCAGCAGCCAGAAGGTCAGCGCGGCCGCAGTGTCGCCGGCTCTCATGACGTCACGGCACGTGACGTGTCGCGCACACCGTGCTCGCGACTCGCATGCGTCTCCACACGCCCGCTGCTCCACGCTAACAGGGGAACGGCCTATTAAGGCACAAGTGACTACTAGAGGCACTGCGCCACCAAGTGAAACAATTGTGCACAAAGTGTGTCATAATTAGTAGCCAAAACTCGCATAGGTGAAAGTATACGGCAATGTAAGCAAAAGCTTGTAGTTAAAACAGATCCGCAGGGCAAGGCATTTGCGAGATAATTGGGAATGTTTGATGTAAAGTTTACGATTAAGGCCCTCTTTGATGTGGCTCAACTTTTACCCATGGCCTACCGTCACAATAAATACAGAATTACATGTCATTCTCACACAACTTTATTATTACAATATTTCTCTTTCGTATCACACACAAATTTGTGTTTTGTTTCTCAGTGGCAAGGATAGAAATTTCAATCACATTTATTAGTTTTCAAATACTTTCATGGCGAATTTTTTGAAATTTTAAGTATTTAGTGGGAAGTTATTTTTGACATGTAACGTGAAACTTATCCAGTTAAGCACGCCAGTACAAAATTAGATGTGATTAAATAGTTACATAATTGATCTAAAAAAATTCATCCTTTCCACTCAGTTTAATAGAAAGTGCATTTTTGTTTACGCTAGAACAATACTATAGGTCTAGCAATTTCTGCTTTCAATAAAATTGTTTAAAGATCTCAGTAATTATCTTCAGTGGAATTTGTTTTTTTCTTTTATCACAGGCTGAATCAGAAAGAATGCCAGTTTTCAGTTGGCTATTGTGACTGCGGATGCATATGCAAGTAGTCAGTGAAAGGCCATCAGCAATGCAAGGGAGTGGGAAATTCAGTTACTTTGAGGTGGAGTGTGCAAGAGCTGTCCGTCAATCTGGTAGAGATTTACGTTGGAGAGATGCCAGTAGCAGTGCCACAACGAGCTTTCCGCAGGTTAGACGATCGCAGCCATACCATATGGCGTTGGATAGCTAACAGTAAGTGACACAGGAATGGATTAGCGTGTGATAGCGATTCTCCTGGATTACCCCGAAGTGTGCGGACATGGTTCAACATCGACCCTGCACGGCCATTAATTCAAACAATTTCTGGATGATCGTTCCGTCCCAGATCTCAGACTGTAAACATGAGCTATGACAATGTACGGCGCATTTTACAACTAGATTTGTATGCACAGCCCTGCAAGATGCAAGTAGTGCAACACCTAAGGCCCATCGACAAGATCGCACGTGTTCGGTTTGGCGATATGTTTCTTTAATTGTGTGCGGCTAATCTGGGAGTTGTTGCAAGCTTGATGATGACTGACGAGGCACACTTATTATTGTGAAGGGCAGTTAACAAGCAAAAGTACCGTTTTTGGGACACTGAGAACCAAAGGCAAGTCCACAGGCACTACAAAGCCCGAATTAACGGCGTGGTGTGGGCTCACAAAACAACTGGGATCGTCGGTCCATATTTCTTTCGGGGCGACAATGGTGCAACATGTACTGTGGCTTCCGAGCGATGTGTGTCCATGATTCGGAATTTTGTCGTCCCTGCGCTACAGTAGCGTCACCGTTCAATCACGTGGCATCAACATGGTGCCGCCAGTCGGTCAGTGGACGAACGCGAGCAGTTTCCGGGACATCTCATCTCTTCATTTCATGATGTGGTTTGGCCGGCACGTTCAAGCTGTCTGACGGCTCCCGTTTTGTTCTTCTGAGGGTATCTTAAGTACGGAGTGTTCGAAAATCGCCCTGCTAACCTCCAGGTGCTAGAGTGCAACATGCGCAGTGAAGTCGCCGGTATACCTCTACTGGAGAGTACTTTCCGTAGGAGCTTCACAGCTCGTCTACTTTGGTGCTCCGATAAAGGCGGTAATTGTCTGAGTTATATGACCTTAAAGAAGAGAGTGCTATACACCGCAGCAAACTCCAAAGACACACTAACACCTGAATTTGTAAATTATGAATACCTGTGTTGATACAGTTTTTGTAAACAGTTGAAGAGGGGCGTTCTTTCTGGATCACCATATATTATCACTGAAATAAGATTAAGAAATTTATAAATCTGCTAAAAAGAATTGTTTGTGCAGTACTTATTTTATTTTTTATTATCTGGTACAAGATAAAAATAATTGCACGTTGATATCTCGTACATCCACAATCTAGCCGTTTCAAGCAACTGCGAATCGAAACTGCTGCCAGTGTCATCGAGAAACTCTATGCTATTAGGACTGTGTCACAAATTTTTGGTCTAGTGAGCTTACCTTATACGATTTCTAGTACAAATTATTCCGCATGCCGCCACCTGACACAAAACTATACATTAAACGTCATACAGTACGTCTACGTAACTCTAGAAAAATTTGTCTTACACTAATACCGGTGAAAAAAAAAAAAAGTACCTGTGGCTACGTACTGCTCACGAGCTCCCTTTTCCATAGAGCTCAATCAGAAACGAGTGTCAGTCACCAACATACGTCATCTGCAGAAATTTAACACTTTTTTATGTTCACACCTTTGTGTTCTTCGATGTATGGGGAAAAGGTCACGGGTCAATGTAAACTGAGAACTACCGTCGACAATGCCAAAGGTCCAGCCATCAAAAACCTGTTAGCAGTCCGTCACAGGGAAGGAAGTGTCATAAGTCAGGCTTATTTCTGGAAACTGTCCGTTGGAACCTCGCTTACGCATCACGTGGTGTGGTGGTTCAGTAGACAGTATGAGAGCATCACAAGCTAACGGGCGTGTATTTACTAAGGACAGCTCTGGTACACCTGAAGGACTTCCGTATGTTCTTGCAGACTATGGCTAGCATTTTAACTGGCCGCTGTTGTGTGGTATCCTATAGAATTTTCTATGGAGAGGACTGTAACTTGCAGTCTGATTTCATCATTGATTGTAAGACATTAGTTTGCAATGTTATGTATTCAACATTCGTCTCTAAGTTTACTTGGGGAAAAAGTGGTACAGATTATCGTCTTGTGAATGATGCATGTCTTCTAATTTCCGTGCTCGCAATAAAAAACTGAAAGGAATTCTCGCTTTATGCAAGACACTGTTTTATTTTCATCCAGACATTTTACAGCACTTTTTGTGCTTGCTTCTTTTCGTCACAACGCAGGTAGGTCGGACGACAACGAAGGCAACGGCACTTCCTCTTATACATTGACATTCTAGAACAATAAAATTACCAATAAATATTACAATGTAGTAAACCAAACCCTTCGCCCGCCTCCCCCCTCCCTTTATTTCGTTTATGAATGGTGCATGGAAAGAAAGATTCCTGAAAGTAGTCTGTGTGACCCCATATTTTTTTCCATTACGTAAGATTCTTGTCACGTCTGCCACTGAAGTTTGCCGAGTGTCTCTGTGGCTCTTTCACGCTGACTGAAAAAATGCGTGACGGAAGCTCGTCTCCTAAACTTTTCTCTCTTTTTCGTTAATCCAACTTAGTAATGGGCAGTACTCAAGAACTGGTCGAACGAGAGGTTTCTAAGTGTTAAGCCATGTCTCTCATTGGTACGAGGAGACATTAAAAAGTAAGTTACAGTCGTCGTCCCACGCTAAGACTATAGTGCAGCAAGACGTGTGTATTACCGGAAGAGAGTACGTGTTATGGGATTCCTGCAGAGGCAACTCTGGAGTACGTTTGCAGTTGCCTCGCCATTGATGCACCTACTAGCCGTACCACATCAAAGTACGATTCTTGTGGGCAAAGCATCTATCTAAACTGGTCACAGATTCACCGTAAAATTTTGGCGGCGTATGGACAAAATGCAAATCGTGTCAAGCTGTAGTGAAATGGTACCAGCAATTTTACCAAGGTCACATACACGGGGGAGTGCTGATCGGGAAGAAAGGTTATCGACATCGACCCCAACAGAGGAAATATTTCAATATGACAAACAGCCGAAGTTCCAAAATAGCTCTTGTTATTACTTGATAATGACTAGTTTCTGTTGTTTTCATAATGTATTTTCAGATAATGCATCCAGTCAGAATAAATGTGACTCCACGCAGCAAAAATCATGACAGTCGTTATCCAAAGGAGTGTAATGCAAGTGACCATTTTTTTATGTGGAGTAACATTTATTCTGATTGGATGGATGATTTGACAGTGGGTTATGAATAAAAACCTGAAACCAGTCATAATCAAGTAATAGAAAGAGCTGTTTTGCTACTCTGGCTGTTTGTCGTATTGCTGACCCTTAAGCATCTCAGCGTGTTGGAAGTTCGTAAACTGAGGAATTGATTCGCAGCAGTTGTAGATTTTCCGAAGATACGGACTTTCACATGGCGGCTCTCGAATAGCCTCGTGACCAAAAACGGATTTCTCGTCGACGAACTGAACGATTGGTAACCGCTCCGACCGTCGGTTACAGAGACACGATAATTAGGTTGAAAAATATTGTCACGCATCTGTGTGACTTAATAGTATAGTGCTGCATTTAACAGCAGTTACTGTCATACCATAATTATGTGAAACCCACATTTCGAAATTCGTTCGTAAATTACACTTTCTTGGATTTATTCCAATAAATGGGACTGGAATCTGCTTGTGTGTTTGTTCGATCGTAAATGTCTTCAGCAGAAAGTCTTTGATACGTGATGTTTTTAGAGTGATTCCAGTGATTGCTCGCCGATCGCATTTATCGGATCTTTTAGTCAAAATATGCGCGTTACAATACTTTCATTTCTCAGCTTAGAGTTTGCTCATCAAGCGCTGATCATCTGCAAGTCTCTCAGAATTTCGTAACAATTTCCTACCGATTTCAAGTTCTTGTATACAACTGCACTGTTTGCAACAGCATCATAGAGCTACAGGCATAAGCCTGTATGGCTGCGTAGGCAGTATATTTCCTGTACCCGTAAGGAAGAGCGTAAAAGTAGCAGTAAACCTGAGCCTTCCTTTGGCGCAGTTCGCTAGTGTTTCCTCTCGTCACGTTCATCCGCGCACTGGCCGGATTCCAGGTTCCGCACCGGCCGCCAGCTGAGCTGTGGTTTCTGTGTCGCGGTTGAAGCCCTCTCTCTGACGGGCTTCTGCAGCCGCGGTTCTCCACTCATAGTCGATTGGGAAAGCTAATGCCACCCTTGCTGTTGCAAGACATTGATATAGAAAACTTGTTAATCCGTTCTCGCCGGCTGTTGTGGCCAAGCGGTTCTAGGTGCTTCAGTGTGGAACCGCGCGATCGCTACGGTCGCAGGTTCGAATCCTGCCTCGGGCATGGTTGTGTGTGATGTCCTTAGGTTAGTTAGGTTTAAGTAGTTCTAAGTCCAGGGAACTGATGACCTCAGATGTTAAGTCCCATAGTGCTCAGAGCCATTTGAAACATAATCCCTTCTCTCACATTTCGTGACAATCTCAACACTTCGCAAGCAGTCCTTTGCAGGACTTTTCGTTAGATTGGTCACTAATTATTCGTACATGGCTCTCCTAGCCAATTTATTTCATTAAAAAACAACAACGGCAGGAGCCTACAAGCAGCTACATCTTAAATTTACGCAACGTGATTTACCACCTCCAGCTCAGTTGCTGCCAGTTGGAGCTGGATATGTAACCAAGGCTTTCTAATCGTGTTAAGACAGTAAAGACCAGACAGCAGAGATAACTGAGTTGAACACTGACAGGTAGCCCCGTGGCAGATGTGGTTCATTGAAACCATCCCCAGAAGTCACGGGAAGGTTTTATCACATTTAATGATTTTTCGCTATTGCAACCAAGTGTGTAGTGAAAATGGCAGCACGTCACAAGTTAACTGACTTGGGAAACGTGGTATGGTAATCGGTACGTGTTGCATGGATGATAGCACATCGAAATAAAACAGAAAACGTCTTGCAGAGGTCAAGAGTGTGTAGGGTCGATCTTCAGCATCGCAGAGACGATGTTTCAACACCTGCAGACCGCCGCAAGAGACGACCACCAGTGTCGAACGGAAACGTCACGCCACCTCCGCAGAGCCACAAAGGTCAATCTACGGCCTGCTGGTCGCAGCCGAGTTGAATGTGGGTTGTCAGGAACTCACTTCTACGGGGATTGTGCGCAAATTCACCGCGTGACTTCAGCAAAGACACACTTCTCAGCGACTGACGTCTGCCCACTAAAATTGTCACTGGACCAAGAAACATTTGCACCTTGAAGCATGGTCCGATGAACCGAGCGAGGTGGCGCAGTGGTTAGACACTGGACTCGCATTCGGGAGGACGACGGTTCAATCCCGCGTCCGGCCATCCTGATTTAGGTTTTCCGTGATTTCCCTAAATCATTCCAGGCAAATGCCGGGATGGTTCCTCTGAAAGGGCACGGCCGACTTCCTTCCCCATCCTTCCCTAATCCGATGAGACCGATGACCACGCTGTCTGGTCTCCTTCCCCAAACAACCAACCATGGTCCGATGAATCCCGGTTTCACTTCTATCGAGCTAGTACGTGCTCGGGAGCATGGTATTGTGTCCATGAAGCTGTGGATTCTGCGAGTCAACAACGGCTCAGCAAAGGTCTGGGGTATGTTCAAAAGGTCTCAAGTAAGTTAAAGGAACAAATCACAGGTGCACCTTATGTGGACGTTTTACATACCACCAGCATCCATGAGTACCCCACCCTGGTAGATATGCCATATTTCAGTATTACAATGCGACGTACTATTACCGCCCTTTTGAGGAGAGGTTGTATAATCACAGTTTCAGGTAGCAAATATTTGTTTATTCAGTTACCCGTTTCAAACATTATGATAATCTTTACATTGATGTGTTTACCGCTCTTTGAACGCAAGTGGCCTGATATACTCCATAGTCAATCCCCAACGATGGTGTGGCCACGTGCATGAACCCGTTTTAAAACCAAACGAGGATTTAAAGGATGCTGCCGATACTCCTGTCTACGCGCTCAAACCAACATCAACTATACAACAACAGCTGTTGGTAACACTGCAAGATCCTTGATCAGTAGATCTCGAGAATAATTCCAATGCGTCGTAGAGCCACCCCAATTGAATCACATACTGGAAGAGTTGGATTAAAACACCCGTCCGGACATTCCGATAGTTTTCCGGTATCCCTTAGTCGCTTGAGGGTAATGACTAGACGGTTCGTTTGAAAAGGAGGACCCCGCTACCCCAATTTTGAATATGGTCACTTTTCCCTCTGACAGGCCGTGAAAAAGTTATCGGTGTTTTGTTGATGCGCCCTGTGTTTTAATGCTTAAAATCCACTCAGAACAAAGAGATTACCATAAATGTTTGGGTAAGTTATGAAAAGGTGAGTGTATAAATTTGCAGTAAAATTAAACGCTCTCGTTGACTAGTTTCAACTTATCGCGCAGCGGCCCAGAGGCTAACGACCATCAAACTATTAGCGAGTCAGAAGTCGCAATTGCTTGTAGGCGTGACAACTGGCGCCAGCGTACAGCCTAACTACCAACACTTCCCATTTGCCACACTAAACAGTGAGGCGGCTGGCGTTAGCTGATGTGTGCCATTGTCCTGTTGTTCACGACAAGACCTGCGGCACAGTGTAAGTGAAGCAGGCAGGTGTCCTTGGTCACGCCAGAGGCTCAGAGGTAACAGCAAGTCGCGCGCTTCTCTGCCCCTTGTGTGTGTGTTGCCTGGTCTACACGCTGTGCCTCAAGCGGCTGGCATGGCCCCGTTACGTATCGAGTGGAGTTACAGACTTACTGCAAACTTTCGCTTCTGTTTCACATACCGCAACACCAGAAGAAAAGCCCATTGTCTGCTGTGCAGTGCAGTGCTCATCTGGCGTCTGCTTGTTCCTCCAGATAGAGCGAACCATCACGTGTTCCGTAGTTTTCGATCTGTGGAACGACTGTCTCTTTCCTCTGTTGGAGGGAAAGTTCCAGTCCATTTTACAGAACATTTCGATATTAATTTCTCTGGTAACGGAGCAGCCAGTTTAAAAATTTTGTGAAACCTGCTCCACGTGTTCCGCAAGTGACTGCACAAGTCTGGCGCGTATCGTGCTTGTTTAAATTAACATAGTCACCGTTTGTCGCAAATCGTGAAACCCTGTAAAGACGAAACATCCTGTTTCACCACTGTACTTGTCACCTTTTTACATCTGCTACATTTCGTGTGTCCCAAAGAGATTGGAAGGAGGTTAAAGATATAGATTTTGCTTAAAGTTCAATAGATTGAAATGATTTACCGTTACAAAAGGCTGTTGTACTACAAAATAACCTAAAACATTAAATTTAAGAGTTTCCTTGGAGATGCTCTTCAGTGGATTAGAAGCTGCCCAACAGAAAGTCTTCATTTTATCTGATTCGAACTCCACCCCTTTACCTGCATGACAGTATGCTCTGGTAGTTCGTTGAAACCCTTTTAGAGACTGTTTGTAGTCTTGGTGTTATATTCACACTTTCTACTCTTTTTTAATATAGAAGAAAACATTATTGTTAACGATAAAGTCCGTTTCTGTAAGAGGACTGGTATTACCTAAAAACTTTTGTTCGAAAGGATGACTGTACGTCCTCTTGCGATTTGTAGCATCTGGTCGGATAATTTTGACTTTACACGTGCATATGCAGTTGGAGGAAGAATAAGTATTGTGTGCCATAGATAATCGACAACGGAACTACTGCAATTCAGTCCATCGAAAAGAGTGCCATTATAAACCTGTTACATCTGTCGTGTAAGTTGTGTGGTCCAGTATAGAGAATTTATCCTTCGGTGTAGAACGGACGAGTGAATCTAGACAAGAGCGGACACTGGGTTTTGTAACTGTGATATTTTATTCATGCACTTCTGTCTCACTCGCTGTGATATATTTTGAGAGGATTACGTGTTATTCATGGTGCATCAGTGTATCTCACAAGTATGGAGAATAGAGATTGGCAGGAGGACTACTGGCACAGTAATAATATTTTTACATGAGAAGATTGCTGCTTCGAAGCTCATTATGCATTATTCATACAATTAAAAATGTAGCACCTACATTTTTTAACTAACATCGCGGTTGTACGATGATGAAATTAAGAACATAATGCGTGTAGTAATATTTCGTTCCTGATAAACCTGTTTGTTTAAGGTGGCGTCGTGACGTTTGTCCAGAATCATTAGTCGAGCGTCATTCCTTTCCATTCCATAGACGTCTCCATCCTGCACGAATTTTTCCGTCTTCTTTTGCACATTCCGGTTGTCACGGACAACTTGAGAAGGTTTTACGACTACAAAAGAATCGATGAAACTTGTTTGAACTGTATAATTGCATCACACCACAACACAAGAAAATAAATTATCCGTGCTCGTTTTTCTCAGTATGTAGTCTAGAAAAAGATTGAAACAACTCTTAATAGCGCAGCCCTGTAACAGTGGTTGTATACATAAGTTTGCTTCTTATGGTACCGTATGTCGTGAGAAATACCAAAAAGAAACGCTGTCTCTGAAAACTGGAAGGAATGATATGTTGTTGTTGTGGTCTTCAGTCCTGAGACTGGTTTGATGCAGCTCTCCATGCTACTCTATCCTGTGCAAGCTTCTTCATCTCCCAGTACCTACTGCAACCTACATCCTTCTGAATCTGCTTAGTGTATTCATCTCTTGGTCTCCCTCTACGATTTTTACCCTCCACGCTGCCCTCCAGTACTATATTGGTGATCCCTTGATGTCTCAGAACATGTCCTACCAACTGATCCCTTCTTCTAGTCAAGTTGTGCCACAAACTCCTCTTCTCCCCAATTCTATTCAATACCTCCTCATTAGATATGTGATCTACCCATCTAATCTTCAGCATTCTTCTGTAGCACCACATTTCGAGGAGCTTCTATTCTCTTCTTGTCCAAACTGGTTATCGTCCATGTTTCACTTCCATACATGGCTACACTCCATACAAATACTTTCAGAAACGACTTCCTGACACTTAAATCTATACTCGATGTTAACAAATTTCTCTTCTTCAGAAACGCTTTCCTTGCCATTGCCAGTCTACATTTTATATCCTCTCTACTTCGACCGTCATCAGTTATTTTACTCCCTAAATAGCAAAACTCCTTTACTACTTTCAGTGTCTCATTTCCTAATCTAATCCCCTCAGCATCACCCGATTTAATTTGACTACATTCCATTATCCTCGTGGAAACGTAATTCAGGTTACACGGAGAGGAATTCCATTCAACTACACCTCTATTTCACACGGCTTAAAGCGGTCAGTTAATCAAAGACTGATACTCGGACCGGGTGCAGTTGCTGTTCCAGTACTTTCTAATAATAGCAATTGTAGTTTTATTCATCCATGGACCATTTTTACGAGGATATACGTATCATATTGTGTTTTAAGAACTAGAAACATAATTCATATATTCAGGCGGGTGCATACTCACAAGGATGGGTGGGCTGTACGATCGTTTCCTTGTAGTAGAAGTCATACCGGCGTTTACCTGGAGTAATTTGGGGAAACAACGAAAAACCAATATCAACATGGCCTCCGTTTACCCTCGCACAAGGCCATTCTGTTTAAAGGAGCACAGCCTCATTTGATTTGTCCCTAATGTACAATACTGTTTAGTTTTATACATTCTGCCAAAGAAGCAATTTCGTAATGCGCAAAAAAAAAAAGAAAAGAAAAAAGCTAGCGTTACATTGCTCATTCATTCTCACTAGCACTAGGTGATCGATACACTCACAGAAAATGATTAATATAATTTTGATGAAAGCCCTGTTGATCCAGTACCTGGTATTTCGAAATGTTTTGTAAGATCATGTCTCGATTTAAACTGTTTTCCTTTCCTGGCGTAATGGATAGTGCCAGCACGATCTCGCACTACCAACCAGCCTGGTGCGTTGAAATCGCACACTTATTATCGATCCTGCGCTCGACTGTCACGTAGTACGAGGTCTAACGACGTGCCAGTCGCGTGATTGGGCTAGAAGATCGTACTCTGTTCAAAATGGCAGCTAGTGTCAAATTCAGTTGTCCGTGAGTCTAGACTTTAAAAATACACTCGATTCGCTCCTGGTACCGAATAAACAGTGAAATTCAGGACCAACGTAACGTGCCGTCAGAGGTAATTGTGAAACTTCCTGGCAAGTTAAAACCGTGTGCCCGACCGAGACTCGAACTCGGGACCTTTGCCTTTCGCGGGCAAGTGCTCTACCATCTGAGCTACCGAAGCACGACTCACGCCCGGTCCTCACAGCTTTACTTCTGCCAGTATCTCGTCTCCTACCTTCCAAACTTTACAGAAGCTCTCCTGCGAACCTTGCAGAACTAGCACTCCTGAAAGAAAGGATACTGCGGAGACATGGCTTAGCCACAGCCTGGGGGATGTTTCCAGAATGAGATTTTCACTCTGCAGCGGAGTGTGCGCTGATATGAAGATAGGTGGAGCACTTGCCCGCGAAAAGCAAATGTCCCGAGTTCGAGTCTCGGTCGGGCACACAGTTTTAATCTGCCAGGAAGTTTCATATCAGCGCACACTCCGCTGCAGAGTGAAAATCTCATTCTAGAGATAATTGTAATAGACATAACACCGTCTGTAATTTGAAGAGCAACCACCACTCGTGGTGGAGAAAGTGGGCTTTTCCGGAGGAATGCCACAACTACCTTACTGGCATACTTAACAATTTACTTCCCTCTTAACAGTGTAGTGCGGCGTGTGGTGATTTACGCAGTGTGTGCTGAGCACTTATTGTGTTAAATTCTAAGTTACTAGCTTTCATTAGTTCATTAGTGTTTTCTCCAGTAGAACGTGTTCATTCATGGAAAATCTTTGCCGCTAATGGAACACATAGCGTCGTTTCGAAATTGGAGAAATAGATCCCAGGAACTGTGAGAGAGAACACTTCTGAACGCATTCTACCACTAAATCTGTGCCTCTGCTTCTAGTTTTTCGATTATTAGAAATATAGCTTGAAACACTTGCGCAGCAGCTAAGCTGTGCAGTGCTAGGAACATAGAAATGCGTATACTGATTCTGATGTTTTATGCGAAAATGGATGAGACGTTGTGAGAACTATTTATCGGCTGAATAAACTACAATGTAACTTTCTTTGGAATAATTGCGCTATACACTGTAGAAAACGCTAGAAACAACGCAGTACCTACCATTCTGTTTTTAATGAAAAGTTAACATTTCCTGGACGTCTCTGCGTACTGCGCTGCGGATGATTTAAAAGTGGAACCGCCTGTAGTTGCTCCAAGTGACGTAACCGGTTAAAGAGATAACGGATTCACGTGTTGGCGACAGATTTCCAGAAACAGAATGCCTCATTAAAAAGTAATTTCACAGAGTTCAATAGCTTACGAAAAACCCCATAGCGTCGGTTTGCAGTAACATAAGGGAAGATAATTCATATTTATGTTCAAACTAAGAAACTCTTGTTTCGCTAGCTGTCGATAACTCTTAAAAAAATCACAGCCACTGGAGAGAAAAATAATAAAAGTATAAATACTGATATATCCCCATAGATAAGAAAGTTCCGTGTGTTAACGAATTGGCAAAATAATCTCCACCTTGTGTGTTGTCATTCGCTAAACTTTCGTTTCGATGTCTCGAGCGGTTTAGGAGATATGAGAGATGTCGCGAGTATTTCATTCTCGCGGGTGTGAGATCGGAAGTGAGCGCGCTGCATACGATCCATTTTCTCGAGATCGGAGGCAGATAAAGACTTTCTCCCAAGTCTAAACAAAACTTCCACATGTTAGCTAAATTTCATTCGCAGCAACGTATGGTGTAATGCGCACCAAACTCAAAATAATAGCGACCAGTATTTTTAATTGCAAACTTTTCGAGTTTTGCGTAGAATCGTACGTAAAATGTGTGTACCACAGTAAGTATGACCATTAGCGAGATGATGGACACTTCGCCAAGAAGCTAACATATAACGCTACAAGAAAGGCAAAAATCAAATATTTTCACTGAATAGTTTCTGTAAAATGGTTTGAGAAAGATTACAGTGTGCGTGCGCGCGCTTCGTTTCTGTCTGCGCAGGGGTCGTTAATCGGCGCGTGCAAATACGTGTACGCGTCTCAATATGCGCTGGACCCGCGCGACATGTGCTGAACGCGCGCGTCGCGCTGTAGGGTCGTGTCGCGTCTCACGTGCTATACGCGTCTCAATTTGCGCTTAACCTTAGATCTGAACAGCTATACAGATAATCCGAAAGCTACCATACAATATCTGGAGGAGGGTACCTTGTACCACTGCCGGACATGCCCTTTCCATTGCTCGTGCGTGTTGAGCGAGGGAAAAACTATTGTCTATATGCTTCCGTACGAGTCCTGATTTCTCGTATTTTCTCTTCCCTGTCCTTACGCGAGATTACGTTGGCGGCAGTAAATCCTTTGCAGGCATCGCAAAGGCTAGTACTCTAAACTTTCTCAATTGTGTTTCTTCCCTCCAGGGATTGCCATTTGTGTTCACGGAGCATTTCCGTAATACTCGCGTGTTAATCGAACCTACCGGTAACAAATCTAGCAGCAGGCTGCTGAATTGCATCGATGTCTTCCTTTAATCCGACCTAATAGGAATCCCAAACACTTGAGCAGTACTCACGAGTGGATCGCACAAGTATTCTATACCCGGTCAACTTTGTGGAGGAGCTAAACCTTTTTCGTAAAACTCTCCCAATGAACCGCAGTCGACCACTCGCCTTCCCTACAACCTACCTTACGTGCTTGGTCCATTTCACCCCGCCTTGCAACGCTAAGCCTAGATATTTAATCTGGGTGCCTGCACACCACTAATACTGTATTTGATAATTTGGGGTTAGTTTCTGCTACTAGTCTGCCTTGAGTTACATTTTTTTCACATTCCACCTGCCATTCATCACACCAGGTAGAAATTCTGTACAGTGAAAGGGTCCTGTAGTCCCCTTTCATTATCATTTCATTTGCTTTCCAGTGATACAGAACTGTCTGGCATGCGTGAGTGACTGAATGTGGGTGTGTTTCATTTTGCTATACGGTGGTTTAGTCTGCTGCAGAGAATCAGGGGTAGTCATACAGAATGGCCAACCATTGTAGTTTTTAGGTAGGCAAAGAGGTTTGCTCCCCTTGCGTGGAAGTTACCGGTGTTAGGTTGGTGGCGGAAGCCTCATCCTTGGGTTTTCGTGGCCACGGGGTCGCGTGGGAGACGTTGGAGTGTGTGAGACGGTCAGTCTGCTTCCAGCTCGCCGAGGGTCTGCAGCCGAGTTCTCTTCAAAGAAGGGTGAGTTGACTTAACCGCGTGGCGCATTGTGTCATAGAAAGAGGGGAGCTGTTATGTTTTGGCCTCCCGTTTCATCTTATAAAGATTGTTTTGCTGGGTCGCAGCAAGGAATGTAAGGCTTTTGCAGACTTTGTTTGATTCATAATGCAGACTTTGATCCATAAAAAGAACGTAGCACAAAGGTGTTGCATATGTTGAAGCGCCCTCGGTTCAGTGTGAATGTGTACCCGCAACTGCGCCTTTATACATTCTAATCTTTTCCTAACCTTGATAATTTTTGCCTCTTGGATTTTCTTTGTCTCATTTCTTTATGTCCGGTGGAAACCATCCATCTGGGTTAATATTAGATTTTGTTGGCCCTCTGCCATTATCATGTGTCCTCGTAAAATGTTAATGGTTCGCGACTGCGTGGTTTGATGTTACTAAAATTTGGTCTCGGTACGTAGAAATTGTGTCTGTACGAACCACGGGGACACATGAGTCTGTTGTGAAACGTATAGCGTTTCACAAGCAATTGTACTTAGTTACCAGGCAACGGCAGTTCTATAGATGCATTACATCAATGTTTTAAGGAATAAATAATTTTGCCTCCAATCTTATCCTGTGTACAGATGTTACGTCTCCGCTACCTACGCCATTTACCTTGTAGTTTTTCTTGTTAGCCCATCCATAGCGTTTCCATGCGCACAGGTCCAATAATTACTGTTCCATTTTTATTTTAAACAAATGCCTTATAATAGATCTTGTTTTCAGGAATGTTCCTGCAAGCTGTTGTTTTTGTTTTTGTTGTTGTTGTTGTTGTTGTGGTCTTCAGTCCTGAGACTGGTTTGATGCAGCTCTCCGTGCTACTCTATCCTGTGCAAGCTTCTTCATCTCCCAGTACCTACTGCAGCCTACATCCTTCTGAATCTGCTTAGTGTATTCATCTCTTGGTCTCCCTCTACGATTTTTGTCCTCCACGCCGCCCTCCAATACTAAATTGGTGATCCCTTGATGCCTCAGAACATGTCCTACCAACCGATCCCTTCTTCTGGTCAAGTTGTGCCAAAAACTCCTCTTCTCCCTAATCCTATTCAGTACCTCCTCATTAGTTATGTGATCTACTCATCTAATCTTCAGCATTCTTCTGTAGCACCACATTTCGAAAGCTTCTATTCTCTTCTTGTCCAAACTATTTACCGTCCATGTTTCACTTCCATACATGACTACACTCCATACAGATACTTTCAGAAACGACTTCCTGGCACTTTAATCTATACTCGATGTTAACAAATTTCTCTTCTTCAAAAACGCTTTCCTTGCCATTGCCACGCTACATTTTATATTCTCTCTACTTCGACCATCATCAGTTATTTTGCTCCCCAAATAGTAAAACTCCTTTTACTATTTTAAGTGTCTCATTTCCTAATCTAATTCCCTCGGCATCACTCCATTCCATTATCCTCGTTTTGCTTTTGTTAATGTTCATCTTATACCCTCCTTTCAAAACACTGTCCATTCCGTTCAACTGCTCTTCCAAGTCCTTTGCTGTCTCTGTCTTTGTCTCTGTCTCTGTCATCGGCGAACCTCAAAGTTTTTATTTCTTCTCCATGGATTTTAATACCTACTTCGAACTTTTCTTGTGTTTCCTTTAGTACTTGCTCAATATACAGATCGAATAACATCGAGGAAAGGCTACAACCCTGTCTCACTCCCTTCCCAACCACTGCTTCCTTTTCATGTCCCTCGACTCTTACGACTGCCATCTGGTTTCTGTATAAATTGTAAATAGCCTTTCGCTCCCTGTATTTTACTCCTGCTACCTTCAGAATTTGAACGAGAGTATTCCAGTCAATATTGTCAAAAGCTTTCTCTAAGTCTACAAAAGGCTAGAAAGTCTTAGGGTCAGTATTGCCTCACGTGTTCCAATATTTCTACGGAATCCAAACTGATCTTCCCCGAGGGCGGCTTCTACCAGTTTTTCCATTCACCTGTAAAGAATTCGCGTTAGCATTTTGCAGCTGTGACTTATTAAACTGATAGTTCGGTAATTTTCACATCTGTCAACACCTGGTTCCTTTGGGATTGGAATTATTATATTCTTCTTGAAGTCTGAGGGAATTTCGCCTGTCTCATACATCTTGCTTACCAGATGGTAGAGTTTTGTCAGGACTGGCTCTCCCTAGGCTATCAGTAGTTATAATGGAATGTTGTCTACTCCGGAGGCCTTGTTTCGACTCAGGTCTTTCAGTGCTCTGTCAAACTCTTCACGCAGTATCCTATCTCCCATTTCATCTTCATCTACATTCTCTTCTATTTCCATAATATAATCCTCAAGTACATCGCCCTTGTATAGACCCTCTATATACTCCTTCCACCTTTCTGCTTTCCCTTCTTTGCTTAGAACTGGGTTTCCATCTGAGCTCTTGATATTCATACAAGTGGTTCTGTTTTCTCCAAAGGTCTCTGTAATTTTCCTGTAGGCAGTATCTATCTTACTCCTAGTGAGATAAGCCTCTACATCCTTACATTTGTCCCCTAGCCATCTGTGCTTAGCCATTTTGCACTTCCTGTCGATCTCATTTTTGAGACGTTTGTATTTCTTTTTGCCTGCTTCATTTACTGCATTTTTGTCTTTTCTCCTTTCATCAATTAAATTCGATATTTGTTCTGTTACCCAATGGTTTCTACTACTAGCTCTCGTCTTTTTACCTACTTGATCCTGTGCTGCCTTCACTATTTCATCCCTCAAAGCTACCCATTCTTCTTCTACCGTATTTCTTTCCCCCATTCCTCTCAATTGTTCCCTTATGCTCTCCCTGAAATTCTGTACAACCTCTGGTTCTTTCAATTTATCCAAGTCCCATCTCCTTAAATTCCCACCTTTTTGCAGTTTCTTCATTTTTAATCTACAGTTAATAACCAGTGGAATGTGGTCAGAGTCCACATCTGCCCCTGGAATTGTTTTACAATTTAAAACCTTGTCCCTAAATCTGTGTCTTACCATTATATAATCTATCTAAAACCTTTTAGTATCTCCAGGGTTCTTCCATGTATACAACCTTCTTTTATGATTCTTGAACCAAGTGTTAGCTATGATTAAGTTATGCTCTGTGCAAAATTCTACCAAGCGCCTTCCTCTTACATTTCTTAGCCCCAATCCATATTCACCTACTATGTTTCCTTCTCTCCCTTTTCCTACTCTTGAATTCCAGTCACCCATGACTATTAAATTTTCGTCTCCCTTCACTACCTGAATAATTTCTTTTATCTCTTCATACATTTCATCAATTTCTTCGTCATCTGGAGAGCTAGTTGGCATATAAACTTGCACTACTGTAGTAGGCGTGGGCTTCGTGTCAACCTTGGTCACAATAATGCGTTCACTATGCTGTTTGTAGTAGCTTACCCGCACTCCTATTTTCCTATTCATTATTAAACCTACTCCTGCATTACCCCTATTTGATTTTGTATTTATAACCCTGTATTCAACTGACCAAAAGTCTTGTTCCTCCTGCCACCGAACTTCGCTAATTCCCACTATATCTAACTTTAACCTATCCATTTCCCTTTTTAAATTTTCTAACCTACCGCCCGATTAAGGGATCTGACATTCCACGCTCCGATACGTAGAACGCCAGTTTTCTTTCTCCTGATAACGACGTCCTCTTGAGTAGTCCCCGCCCGGAGATACGAATGGGGAACTATTTTACCTCCGGAATATTTTACCCAAGAGGACGCCATCATCATTTAATCATACAGTAAAGCTGCATGCCCTCGGGAAAAATTACGGCCGTAGTTTCCCCTTGCTTTCAGCCGTTCGCAGTACCAGCACAGCAAGGCCGTTTTGGTTAATGTTACAAGGCCAGATCAGTCAATCATCCAGACTGTTGCCCCTGCAACTACTGAAAAGGCTGCTGCCCCTCTTCAGGAACCACATGTTTGTCTGGCCTCTCAACAGATACCCCTCCGTTGTGGTTGCACCTACGGTACGGCCATCTGTAACGTTGAGGCACGCAAGCCTCCCCAGCAACGGCAAGGTCCATGGTTCATGGGGGGCCTGCAAGCTGCTCTTATGCAAAGTATCCACGCACTCTTTGCTTTATTTTAATATTTGATTCACGTTAACAATGCCGGGATCGTATTAGTAATTACATACCATTCTTCATGAGTGACTTTATAATGAATGTTCTTTGATGAGTTTTTCTTATGAATAAAACAAGTAATTTCTGACTCAGCCTAACCTCTCATTTGTCGTGTGGCTAGAGTTGGTGGCGACCCAATCTTTTACGTTGAATTCAATGTCAGATAGCATTTACCTTACACATAGCGACCCTTTACTCACGCTACTTACAACAGCTCACCCTGTATCTTTCTGTACTCACTCAACGACGACACGTTCCCGTACACTACAGTGTCGTCAGCAAGTAGTTGCAGATTGTTGCTCACCCTACGTGTCAGATCGTTATGTATACATAAAACGAGAGCGGTTCTATCACGCTTCCCTGGCGCATTCATACCTTTTTGTCTGATAAACATCCATTTTCGAGCCAAACACATATATGAGAAACTATTTAGTATGCTCGGACCTTTGTTAGTAGTCTGCAGTGTGGCGCTGTGTCAGACGCTTTCTGGATACTTCAGATGGTAACCGTTTGAAGAAATTTTCCAATTTTCTCGCGTATAACTTTGGTTAAGTAATTAACAGCGCTTCTAGACAGTCCTAGTGCCTCCAAGTTGGAATTAAAGATGAGTTTATGAGCCTGTACGGAAATATACAGTCACCGATTTTTCTCTCGTCTCAGCAGGAAAGGGAGCATCTGATCACACTCACTGCACAGAAACTCGCGTCAGTTAACTCGGAAGGCCCATTGTTGCTTACTTCTCCGCAAAGCCAGCCCCTTTCCGTATTCTGAGCACAATTTCGCAGTAAACGGATTTTTCGTTCTTTTTTGGATTGGGTTAGGTGGAGTGAGTCTAAGGTAGACTTTTTTCTGTTTGTAAGACTTTTTTCTGAAGTTGTTTCTTAAGAACAGGCTCCTGGCAATACCTAGCGTTGTCGCATCGCATTAAATCGTGATGGTTTCGTTATACAGTAGAACTTGTTCTGGAAGTGAAGCCTCCGATGTCTACCCCCCTCGAACAAAGGTGCCTAATGTTTTGTATACAGTTGAATATTGTGTATTTATAATTGAAGGCACTAAGCGTAATAAATATCGTGTTATTTACAAGGCTTGCATTTTGCGATTAACGGCGAAAGTAACCCGCAAAGTTCTCAAGTTTTCGAGCGAGCAAGCGTGCCGACGTTGCTGGTGGTTTCAGTGAAGCCGCTACTTACGCACTTCGCCAGAAGGTGACGTATGTGGCGTTGGTCGGCATTTTGCCTGGAATGACACAGCAATTGCTCGTTAAGAAACGTTGAGAACTCTTACTCACTTCAGGAAGGAAGCGCATGCTTTCAGCTAAATGAAACGAGGACGGATTGATCGCATCACCGAAATTTTTCCCACGCTTTGCGCTAGAAATTTGGCACTGACTACTTGTTAAGGTGGGCGTGTTTTCTTACACCAGGCGCACGGTCGCCGGGTGGGGAGGGAGGGGGGGCAGTACTGTATTACGCGATGGAGGACATAAAGCAGGGCTACAAACGACAAAACATCCTCTAACGCCGCAGCGGTTGCCCACTTACCTCTCTGCCTATGAACTAAGCGGCCAACTTTAATTAGCTCGCCACCAAATTAAGCAACGTGAATCAAAATTAAGTTCAAAAATGGCTTTGAGCACTATGGGACTTAACTTCTGAGGTCATCAGTCGCCTAGAACTTAGAACTACTTAAACCTAACTAACCTAAGGACATCACACACACCCACGCCCGAGGCAGGATTCGAGCTTGCGACCGTAGCGGTCGCGCAGTTCCAGACTGTAGCGCCTAGAATCGCTCGGCCAGCCGGCCGGCTAAAATTAAGTACGTCCTAAAATATTACTATCTCTGTAAGTATTTTCGTTTGACACTGCAGTGGGAAGCTACACTCTTAAGTACCTCTTAACTTTATTTGACTCTTTTGGTTTCGGCTGTTAGTTGCTAGATGTATATTATTATAAAATGTGGCGGAGGGCCGCGGGCTGAAAGAATATTTAATTCGACCCGTATGCGGGCCACAGGTCGCAGTTTGACCACCACTGCTGTAGGGTATCGAAGAACAGTTAATGCTGGACGGCATACAAGAATATGTTTGCCCCAAGTCACATCAGGAAAAAAAAACAACCGACAACTTATGATGACGATGCGAGAGCTGTCTCACAGCACGGCAAACAGACGACTTGAACGTGCCTTTCGTCCTCGCCGTGGAGCTTGTGTGCAAGTCGCACGAAAACACTCGCAGCCGCAATCTATGCATTGTTGGTGATGTGCGGCGCGCGAGACAAATTACACGATATACTGCTCCGCGGATTTAGTCGGGATCATTAATTGCCGGACACGGATTAATTCTCTGCGCTGTTACACATGTAACAGCACCTAACAGAAGTGTCGCCAGATTTGATTTCACCCACGAGATGGAGTTATTTCGCTACTCCAAAATCAATCGTACAAATCCTTTCGCAGTTTTGCTAATTCGATAAAGATTCCAAGATCTGGGCTCTGAACTGGAATACACAGACTCCACTTGGCTTCTAACAACGTCCGTCGATAATCCCCACATAACAGAAATAAATTGAATATTAGCAAGGGAAAAACACACACGGAGACATCACTTTCAAATTTTCACACAAACTGGCATAATTTATTACCTACTATGAAATCTCGCCAAGTCCATCTCGAACACTTAAACACCACCATCCAGCTAGCTATCGGTTCTGTGATGTTATCTGGTGTGAGACCTCAGACCATCGGGTACGTACACACTCACGTGACCCCCTTCATTATGCTTCTTTTTTATCGCAGTCAGAAGTAACAATTTGAAATAAGTATTTCCCACTGTTTCGTTTTCCGGTTTCAGAAGGCGACTGTACAGAAACTAAAAAAAAGAAAACAGACGCGCAATAGTGTATAGAGCATCTCTTTTAGTTTGTAACTCTTATTACCGGCGCTCAATGTGGGGACCGTTTGCGAGGCGGCAAATGTCAGTCCGTACGTGCTGTTCCGTGACACGAATCATCAGGGAAGGCACAGCAGCAGCCCGCTTTGTAAATCTGTTCGTTGCCCATCTCCAAGGCGCGCACTAATTCTATACAAGGGCGAGCAGTGGTTCCGAACCTTTCAGAGACCATTACCCCTGAGTGGTATCAGAAATTAGCTGGCAGCCTCCATCCCCTTCTACCATGACGAGCATTAGCGCTTTCGTAAGCTTCAGAATGAAAACCAAAGTTCTTTGTCCACAGAACTTTGGTTTCTATATTGACGGAAAACAAATGAATCCATTTTTTGTTGCTATTTTATTAAAACAAGAACTAGTGAGTAAGCGAGACAGTTGATTACTGCTTGTTTGTAACAACCTGTTTTATATTTGTTCTCAGTCAGTTCACATTATAAGTTATACTACAAGGGCATTCATTTCTATTTGGTTTTCATTACTATCATAGTCAAAACTCTACTTCCACATTAACAAATAATGAATACACGTTGTTCTTTCCCAAGTGCTGTTTTCAAACAGTTGTGCTTGTGTTTTTTAGAATGAATGATGAAGTATTCTTCAGTACATTGAGTGCGTGTTTTATTTTCATAAATACGCAGTACAAAGCACAAAGTACGTGTTTAGGAGGTAGATACGTGAGAAAGATGATGATGATCGTATATTCGTTTCATAAGCTGTAACCTCCACCGCATCATGTCACGTATTAAAGCTAGTACTTCAAAAGGAACTTTTGCAATCGATATTAGTGTCTTACAGTACTTACGATGATAATAAGTTATATTTTAAAATAGTTTAATTACTGAGACAGAATCGAACCTATTCGGTTTTTAACGCAGAACAAATTTCATTTTACCCTTGAGCAGGTTATCATCTCAGGCTGGGAACCACTGATAAAGCGCAAAGGGTTAACAAACTTGAAGACAGCACACCCTACAGGTGCAATTCGTAATTATAACAATCCTGCAAACCATATGCAGGGTTCTCTTCACCAGTTGGAAATTTATACGTGCCAAAACATTTAGCAAATTCCTACTGGTTCATTGATAACCTACCTTGGATTGTTCAAAGTAGCACTCGCCCATAAAATAGGAAAGTGCGTAAAAGAATTCAAAGCCGGCTCGCGGAAACGCACTTTTGATTCTTGTATAATTTCCCTACTGGGAAAATGGTTGGTTGATCACTCAGGATCCCCAAATAGTATCAGAAAACCACTTTAGAGCATTGCTTCCGCCCGTGAGGCCAGCGGACTGACTTCGCGTTCTCAAAACAGTTCCACGCAGTTTATTTAACATTGACGTTTTCCAGCCAACCCGAATGAGGAGCAGAATGTAGGCATTTTCATTGGCTGTTTCCTGCTCCCGGTTCTAGCACTTCTATAAGGTACTGCTTCCTGGTACGACTCTCTGAATTTGGTCACGAATGTTGAAGAACACAGGTCATCAAGAGAGAACTACTCGCCCTTAAAATCAACCTAGTCGGCTCCGACCATCGTCCAGTAGGCTTAGGGAAAGACTGGCACACTATCTTTAGGTCAGAAAAAAAAACCTCCCATCTGCGGCCGGAAACTGGACTAGGTGACTGCAGTAGCGAATATGACTAATACATACGGGCGGCCAGTAAGTGGTACGTTACAGACTATCAGAGAAAAACCTCATTTATTACATAACGACTTCCTTTTGTTCCCCTATGTCAAAGAAATAAATGAACGAACCTCTATAATGCTGGAATAGCTGTAGGTCAGGAACTTACGTTAATCAATACACGAAAAACCAGCCAAAGTTTCAAAATTTCACGTTTTTTATTCATTTGACGACTAGTTTCGCGCCGGAACTCGTTTTCAGATCATCGTAACATAGTATAGTATTTTTGAAAATGCATAAATGTACAAACGAACAGTTACAGCGCATACAGATAACGTTATCAGAAACTAGTCATCGAGTGAGTAAAAAAAAGTTAAAATTGCAACTTTGGCTCGTTTTCGCTGTCCTAAAAAAGTGTGAAGAGTGACTTTCATCGCCCAAAGAAGCTTGTTCTTGAGTTACGAAATGTTAGTCAGGTATTTTGAGAAACAGTGAAACGACTTACACAGAAAATTATTTTCTTTTCACGGTTTTTGTAGAGACTAGGAACGGGGCTCCCATGTTGTAGCAGAGGATTGAGGGTCCCGTTCAACTTGAAACTGGCGGTTGTTTGTTTGCTTGCGACGCAGTAGGGGCTGGTCAGTGTACTTACTCCTCCCCTTGCAGGTGAGCGCATCGTGAGAAGTTCAGTGCTGCCCGGCCCCTGTGGTGATCTGCATGCGCTGGCGTTGCTGCATGTAGCAATGTGCTTGCTGGTGGCTGGGCGCGCCCGCGGCAGCGCGCGAAACCGCCGCCACCTGTCCGTCTTCTGCCGGTCGCCACCTTCTGCCTAGCTGCACTTCCCTTCACGCTGCCTTCATTGTGGGATGTGCCCGAAAATCTCGGATGATTCGCGGCAGTTGCGATTCCCAGCTCTACACCGACTGTACCGTTAATAATTAAAACACATACTTTTCTTAATGAGTGGTGAGTGCTATACTTGACGTAATAAACCCTTTATCCTGCATTTCTTGTCATATCGCCACACAGTCATTCATGGACCAAAATTAGACAGACGTTCATTTAAGCGCGTCAACCACTTATCAGTAGCACAACATATCAGGGAACCGATACCCTAACCCTCGTTAACGCCGTGTTCACCTTAGCTAAACACTGCACTCATCACAGTTGGAATTGCTTCATTGGTTTCCATATTTTTTTATCTATCTACTTTGTAAATAAACCAGAACTCCACTCAGTGTTACTTAATGATGCGATGTTGGCGAAATGAAGATGAATTTCTTCACTTGTTCACTTCACTTTTTGCTGTTGCTTGAAATTTCCTCATCGCTGCTTCTCGCTCTTCACTTAAGAAATTAACTTCTTCCATCGTAGAATAAAAAACCAAACCTAATTAGCCTATTGATATAGATTCCTGTTTATACAAACAAAACTTGAACGCCACATTTCAAATTTCACGGTGCCTCTAATATTTACATTTCCAAACACCCTGTTGAAGTAGGGTTCGAAAATTCCAGATCTCAGGTGTCGCGCTACGTCTTACCACCGGGAAATTTATCCTCGCGTCTTGGTAACAAACTCATCCCGGACCCTACAAGGTCCCGAGAACCAAATCGCGGACAGTCCAAACCCCACAAGCAAAATGTTCAAATGTGTGTGAATTCCTAAGGGACCAAACTGCTGAGGTCATCGGTCCCTAGACTTACACACTACTTAGACTAACTTAACGCTAAGGACAACACTCACACCCATGCCGAAGGGAGGACTCGAACTTCCGGCGGCAGGGGCCGCACGATTAGTGACATGGCGCCTCTAACAGCGCGGCCACTCCGCCCGGCAAATCCCACTAGCATATAGAAAGTAAACCGAATATAAAATAATAATAGACCCCCATGTCGTTACACTCAATGCTTATTCTCAGTTGAAAACTATCTCACCGAGCCAATTATGATTCAGACCTCCATCTGCTATCCATTTTCGCCTATTGTCATAGCTTCTGCTATATGCATAATGATATCACCGATGGGCTGTTCAACCAAAATCTTCCCTTTTTTCCTTACTATTACCCACACAAAACATGTTTATATCCCAACAATTTGTTGTTATAAGGCGACCCACCAGCGTTACTAACCCAAAATTTCTTTGAGGCGGAATGGCCACTTTAAAATACACTCCTGGAAATTGAAATAAGAACACCGTGAATTCATTGTCCCAGGAAGGGGAAACTTTGACACATTCCTGGGGTCAGATACATCACATGATCACACTGACAGAACCACAGGCACATAGACACAGGCAACAGAGCATGCACAATGTCGGCACTATTACAGTGTATATCCACCTTTCGCAGCAATGCAGGCTGCTATTCTCCCATGGAGACGATCGTAGAGATGCTGGATGTAGTCCTGTGGAACGGCTTGCCATGCCATTTCCACCTGGCGCCTCAGTTGGACCAGCGTTCGTGCTGGACGTGCAGACCGCGTGAGACGACGCTTCATCCAGTCCCAAACATGCTCAATGGGGGACAGATCCGGAGATCTTGCTGGCCAGGGTAGTTGACTTACACCTTCTAGAGCACATTGGGTGGCACGGGATACATGCGGACGTGCATTGTCCTGTTGGAACAGCAAGTTCCCTTGCCGGTCTAGGAATGGTAGAACGATGGGTTCGATGACGGTTTGGATGTACCGTGCACTATTCAGTGTCCCCTCGACGATCACCAGTGGTGTACGGCCAGTGTAGGAGATCGCTCGCCACACCATGATGCCGGGTGTTGGCCCTGTGTGCCTCGGTCGTATGCAGTCCTGATTGTGGCGCTCACCTGCACGGCGCCAAACACGCATACGACCATCATTGGCACCAAGGCAGAAGCGACTCTCATCGCTGAAGACGACACGTCTCCATTCGTCCCTCCATTCACGCCTGTCGCGACACCACTGGAGGCGGGCTGCACGATGTTGGGGCGTGAGCGGAAGACGGCCTAACGGTGTGCGGGACCGTAGCCCAGCTTCATGGAGACGGTTGCGAATGGTCCTCGCCGATACCCCAGGAGCAACAGTGTCCCTAATTTGCTGGGAAGTGGTGGTGCGGTCCCCTACGGCACTGCGTAGGATCCTACGGTCTTGGCGTGCATCCGTGCGTCGCTGCGGTCCGGTCCCAGGTCGACGGGCACGTGCACCTTCCGCCGACCACTGGCGACAACATCGATGTACTGTGGAGACCTCACGCCTCACGTGTTGAGCAATTCGGCGGTACGTCCACCCGGCCTCCCGCATGCCCACTATACGCCCTCGCTCAAAGTCCGTCAACTGCACATACGGTTCACGTCCACGCTGTCGCGGCATGCTACCAGTGTTAAAGACTGCGATGGAGCTCCGTATGCCACGGCAAACTGGCTGACACTGACGGCGGCGGTGCACAAATGCTAGCCGGCCGAAGTGGCCGTGCGGTTAAAGGCGCTGCAGTCTGGAACCGCAAGACCGCTACGGTCGCAGGTTCGAATCCTGCCTCGGGCATGGATGTTTGTGATGTCCTTAGGTTAGTTAGGTTTAACTAGTTCTAAGTTCTAGGGGACTAATGACCTCAGCAGTTGAGTCCCATAGTGCTCAGAGCCATTTTGCACAAATGCTGCGCAGCTAGCGCCATTCGACGGCCAACACCGCGGTTCCTGGTGTGTCCGCTGTGCCGTGCGTGTGATCATTGCTTGTACAGCCCTCTCGCAGTGTCCGGAGCAAGTATGGTGGGTCTGACACACCGGTGTCAATGTGTTCTTTTTTCCATTTCCAGGAGTGTAGTTATTAGAGATATCGCCGCATACAAGAAGTGCCTCAGTTTGATGAGCTTATAACTACGGTAGCTCGTATGCAGATGATGTATTAATTCTACGTGTCGCACCATATTCCTTGTAGAGAGACAACAATGAGGGCTGATATAACAACAACCGCCCATAAAATTAGTTACAGTGAGTCCAAAAAGTATTCGTCTACCTCTATCTTTTTTTAAAAAAAAAGGTGAGTGCACGTGAAAAGAATACAAAATCTGAAGAGCCAGTACCTGTGGAAAGCACCTCATTAAAACATTTATATAAAAAACAGGGAACACAATACATTCATAGCGATAACAATGTTAGCAAAACAGAAAAATGAGTTGTCGAATACTTTATGTAATAGTTTTCGTATCAAATTTCATTGGGTCGGTGCGTAAATTCGTAGTATTTTTCCATAAGTGTTAATAAAAACAACAGATACGAATAACAGTGACTTTGCCGGCCGCTGAGGCAGAGCGGTTCTAGGCGCTTCAGTCCGGAACCGCGCGGCCGCTATGGTCGCAGGTTCGAATCCTGCCTCGGGCATGGATGTGTGTGATGTCCTTAGGTTAGTTAGGTTTAAGTAGTTCTAAGTCTAAGGGACTGATGACCTCGTAAGTTAAGTCCCATAGTTCTCGGAGCCATTTGAAACTTTTTTAACGGTGACTTTAATCATCAATAATATATTCTCCTTCACTATTTATACAAGTCTGCCAACGCTGGGGTAACTTTTCGATTCCGCGACTGTAGAAATCACGTGGTTTTGAGGCGAAAAACTTGTTGAGCCACGTTCGAAGCGCATTTTCTTCTGGAAAGAAAATTCCTTGCGGGTTGATCGATAGAGAGCGGAAAAGATGAAAACTTGAGGGCACGCGGTCGGGTGAATAATGTGGGTGTGGAATGACTTCACTACCCAAATCCTATGTATCATTTTTTGTCAGTCTAGCAGAATGTGAGCGGGCTTTGTCGTGGAGTAGCATTACTTCGGACTCGCTTTCTGGTTTTTGTTCTTAGATTGCATCTGCAAGACATCTCAGTTGTTAGCAGTAAATGTCATAGTGATGGACCTTGGTGAAGCAATTCGTAATACACCACACCGTCGCTGTTCCACCAGATGCGTAACATTACCTTTTGTGGATGATCGCAGATCTGTGTTGGGGGAGTTGCTGCTTTGTTTGGGCTAAACCATTCCTTTCCTTCCCATATGCCAGCATAAAGACACCATTCCTCGTCACCAGTAACGATACTGGATATGAATGGTCGTTGTTGTTCATCAACCAATTGATGACGCGCAAGCAGTGATGCACATTTCGCAACACGCTGATTTTTGTGATTTTAGCATTCCGTACCCATACACCCAATTTTCGAACCTTCCCCATTGCATGCAAATGTCACAGGGGGATGGAATAATCACAGTTCATCACACGTGCAGTTCTCGAGTTAATAGCGTGGATCATTGTGGATTAATACGTTTGAACGATCTTCATCAAACCCCGAAGATTTCCCTGAAAGTGGAGAGTCACTGATATCCTGATATCTAAAGCGATCCTCGTTTTCTTGCCGTGCTGTGGCCAATGCCATAATCCCCATAAAGGGCGCAAATGTTTCTGACTGCCTACGCCATGTCACTCTCTATTGAACTGACTCAGAAGAATATGTCGTAAATGTTCCGATTTCTCGTGGTGGCACTCCATTTTATAGTGTCTACAGCTCCACTCACCATCTCCAAATGTCGAAAAATAAAAAATGACAGTCGATGACTAAACCTATAGCAACCGGAATCTTTCTTTCTTTCTTTCTTTCATTGGTGCCATGTCCCGCACTGACGCAGGGTCGGCATTGTTAGGAACGGATTCGGCAAGGTTAGGATGAAGGGGTGGCCGGATGCCCTTCCTGCCGCCACCCCGTAACCCCTCCCCCTCCCCTCGGGACGGAATTAGTGTACCCCAGCTGTCTGCGTCTAATGTAATTCATGGAATAGTGCAAACGTGTTCAGATGTCGGCGAGTAGTGTAACTGAGGCGGAACGTGGGTACAAGCCCAGTATTCACCTAGCGGAATGTGGAAAACCGCCTGAAAACCACATCCAGGCAGGCCGGCACACCGGTCCTCGTCGTTAATCCGCGGGGCGGATTCGATCCGGGGCCGGCGCGCCTACCCGAGTCCAGGAAGCAGCACGTCAGCGTTCTCGGCTGTCCTGGCGGGTCCATAGCAACCGGAATACCAACATGTAAAGGAAAAACACTTCGAACGTATACACCAGTCTAATATACAGGGTGTTACAAAAAGGTACGGCCAAACTTTCAGGAAACATTCCTCACACACAAACAAAGAAAAGATGTTATGTGGACCTGTGTCCGGAAACGCTTAATTTCCATGTTAGAGCTCATTTTAGTTTGTTCTTCCATCTACGCTCAATGAAGCACGTTATCATGATTTCGTACTGGATAGTCTACCTGTGCTGCTAGAACATGTGCCTTTACAAGTACGACACAACATGTGGTTCATGCACGATGGAGCTCCTGCACATTTCAGTCGAAATGTTCGTATGCTTCTCAACAACAGATTCGGTGACCAACGGATTGGTAGAAGCGGACCAATTCCATGGCCTCCACGCTCTCCTGACCTCAACGCTCTTGACTTTCATTTATGGGAGCATTTGAAAGCTCTTGTCTACGCAACTCCGGTACCAAATGTAGAGACTCTTCGTGCTCGTATTGTGTACGGCTGTGATACAATACGCCATTCTCCAGGGCTGCATCAGCGCATCAGGGATTCCATGCGACGGGGGGTGGATGCATGTGTCCTCGCTAACGGAGCACATTTTGAAAATTTCCTGTAACAAAGTGTTTGAAGTCACGCTGGTACGTTCTGTTGCTGTGTGTTTCCATTCCATGATTAATGTGATTTGAAGAGAAGTAATAAAATGAGTTCTAACATGGAAAGTAAGCGTTTCCGGACACATGTCCACATAACATCTTTTCTTTATTTGTGTGTGAGGAATGTTTCCTGAAAGTTTGGCCGTACCTTTTTGTAACACCCTGTATTTCTTTAACGTTGTTATCGCTATGAATGTATTGTGTTCCTAGCTTTTCAATGAAAATGGTTTATTGCAGTGCTTTCTACGCTATCGGATTTCAAATTTTTTATTCGCCTCTTTTTCACAAGCTACATTTTTTTTACTATAAATATACAGCTAGATGCATCCTTTCTGGACTTACTGTAGGCGCCATGGCGTAACTACAGGAGGTGGTTTTTTGCTGGTGAATGGTACATCCAGCCAGCCAGCTGCAGGACAGCGGCGTCGACAGAGCAGCGCCTGCGAGAGGCGGCGAAGTTCTCCGGCGGCCAGCCGCAGCAGCTGCCCCGTTCCACCGCAGCAGACGCGCCCGCCCGCCTCCCGGCACCTTCGATACAGCGCAGCACGTGGCAGAGTAGTGTGCGGACCGTGTTTAACGACCGATGCAGGCCTCCACAGCTGCTGATCACTGCCGCGTGGACCTGTGAACTGTGCCCCACTCAAACTTGCTAGTTACACAGTTCCTGCTCAGTGTGGCCTACAGTAACTGGGTCATCTCATTTTTAAAATGACACCACATACTGTGGACTATTGCTGCTCTATCTTTTGCCTTTGCTAGTAGCTGAATCGTTATGTATACTTAGGAATTATGACATTCGAAGACCTGACGTCAAAGATATGCCAGCTCGTCGGTTGCCTTCAATTCTACGCCTTAGTACCATCTGTAGAATTTCCAACTTTTCGCCCTTCACGTAGTATAGGTACGCTATTTTTCCAAGTTCAGCTTTTTTTCCTTAGTTCTTTATTCATTTTGATCCCTTTCGAATTCTTCTTAAGGTTTCGTAACGATCTTCTGTATAGCAACAAATCGGCCGGTAGAAAAACTCTCAGGCGACCCGCAGATGCGCAGTATTATTGACGCAGTAATGTATCAATATATTGCGTTGAAGTGCGAAACTAAGAACGGCACCATAATAGTATCATTTGGTGAGCTTCCGATACTTTTATTATGTTACGGTTTTATCCTAATGTTTAACTAGTTGTTCCATTTCTCAATAACTGAAAAATTACTTTTTCTTCGAAGCCATCAATGAAAATTTGGTAGTTCCTAATCGATGCATCCCTAGAATAAACTTTTAAAAACCATCTTCGTTTATCGCTTTTTGAAAGGCTGAGCAACTGTTCTGTGGAATATCTCCTCTCCATTTTTTAAACGAAATAATGCAAACATAAAGTCCTTGTTGTAGTCTTTATCACAAAAAAGGTAGAAAATGCATATCCCGTTTCAAATGTCGAGGACAGCAACGGTGGTGTTAACCTTTCCCAGTTCAAAAGACAGTTATATATATCACCTTTGGAATTTTGACACCAAAACGAAAGACAGGCTGGGATTTACATACCCGTACTGTTGACGGCAAGTTCATTAAACACGAGTGCAAGCTAGAGCACAGGGTTGGAAATCGGCCGTTTCCTTTCAAAGGAACAGTCACGTCATTCGCCGCAAATGGTTTAATGTAATCACGGAAAACTTTCATCTGGATGGCCAGGCGGAGATTTGAACCGGTGTCTTCCCGAATACGGGCCCACCGAGTAACGTCACTCCGTCCTCGCATATGAAATATCGCAGTTACTTAAACTGCGAAAATAAGTGCGCAACTCGACATTTCTTTTATATTCAAGTTTATTAATTACATATGAAAGTCGCGTTGAACTAGGGAAAGTCCTTGTCCGGCAATGCGTCTAACAATGAAACTCTGTAACAATTGTGCGACAACTCTCTCTCTATGTGTGAAAAAAGTACCGAGTTTGGTGGTGCAGTGTTCAAAATAGTGAACTCTCTTTAAGGTGTAGCGAGATTTAAATTTATGTGCTACTATCCAGCTTTAAACAGTTTTTGATGTTGCTGAGAAGCAGTCACAAATAATTTTCAGAACAACACACCGCCGGCCGCGATGGCCCCGCGGTTCTAGGCGCTCAGTCCGGAACCGCGCGACTGCTACGGTCGCAGGTTCGAATCCTGCCTCGGGCATGGATGTGTATGATGTCCTTAGGTTAGTTAGGTTTAAGTAGTTCTAAGTTCTAGGGGACTGGTGACCACAGATGTTAAGTCCCATAGTGCTCAGAGCCATTTGAACCATTTTTGAAGAACAACACACCGCCATTTGACTGTATTGTTGTTTATTTAATTACGACCCAGGTCGAAACCTGGGTCGTAATTAATTAAATAAACAACATACAGTTGGATGGCGGTGTATTCATTCAGAAAAATAAAGATTTAGGTTTTTCTTGGACACTAAACATCTGTTACGGTAAAGTTCGGGATGGCTCCTCATAAAGGGACACGGTCGATTATTTTCCTTCCCCTTCTATGTCCCATCAGAACTTGTGCTGCGTCTCGTGGTCGACTACGCGTCAAACCGTAGTCTTCCTTCTATAGAGAAGACGTTTAGATTACTCCAGCGCCGCGTAGTGATTGCTTTCAGTGTTATCCCCGTCGCTGTTTGATGCAGGCGCGCTGTGGAGCCGAGATGGCTTTGGCTCTCGCCTGAGCCACAAGGCTGCCGGCGTGTTGCAGTTAATTCGGGCAGCGGCGCTTCTTTGCCCACTCGGGAGGAGCCGTGCTGCGCCTTGAGGAAGTTTAATTTCCGCGGCAGCTCTTTTCTGTACCCGCGATCCGCCTATAGCGGGCGGCTTTCCATACCGAGCGCAATAGGGCCGGGCCCAACAGGTAGCTCCTGTATGGCTGCGCGCCGCTTTCTTCTGCGAGCCCGCAACCGCTGTTTGAATACCCACATACCTCCTCCTCTGCATTATCTCTCACCGTCTCTTCTCTTCTGCCAGCGCCAGATGTGAAAAAGTTTTGCTGTTCCTTCCAGATGTTCGGAAGTAGTTCTTTCAGAGGGAAGCTCCATATCTGTTGCAGCGATTCTGACGCAGAATCACACTGATCTTCGTGACGCCCCTCTGTATTGTAAATCTTCGAGGACGTCTTTAGATTCTAACCGATCTCTGAGGCGTGGGTTACACTGAGGCGATACCGTATGCGATGCGACATGCGTTACGACGCAGAAGCAAACCGCATAGGCAGAGCGCACAGAAACGAAGTGGAAGCGACTTAACTGGTTCACACGACAGCGAAACCACACCGATACGATCTCTGTCGTGTTGCCCAGCGGAACGTGCACTGCTGGTCGCTGTCGTACGATACACGGGGAGGGAAATTTCGAGACATCCGATGTGCCTATACACTCGCCTATATAGCTAGTTTCTCGGTAGAACCTTGAATTTTCGCGTAAAGAACTGTTCATCTACATCATACTCCGCAAGCCAACTAATGGTGCGTGGCGGAGGGTACTTTTGGTATCACTACCTGATCCCTCGACCCTGTTCCCCTCGCGAATAGTGCGTGGGAAGAATGATTGTCGGTAAGCCTCTGTGTTGGCTCTAATTTCTGAAATTTTCTCCTCGTGGTCAATACACGAGATGTATGTGGGGGGGAGTAATATGTTGTTTGACTCCTCCTGAAAAGTGCTGTCCCGAAGTTTCTTTATTAAATCTGAGCATGATGCACAACGAATCTCTTGTAACGTCTGCCAGTGGAGTTTGTTCAGCATCTCCGTAACGCGCTCTCACCAGCTAAACGATCCCGCCTGGAAACGCTCCTCTCATCGTTGGATCTTCTCTATCTCCTCTATCAGCACTACCTGATAGGGATCCCAGATAGATGAACAATACTCAAGAATCGGGCGAACAAGCGCCTTATACGCTACTAAATGTTTTGAGATTAGGCCGGCCGGTGTGGCCGATGTAATTTAATTGTAGCCATTTTTGTTACTTTTTTATGGAATAAATAAATTAAAAAACAGCGGTTGTAGGCGCTTCAGTCCGGAACCGCGCGACCGCTACGGTCGCCGGTCCGAATCCTGCCTCGGGCATGGATGTGTGTGATGTTCTTAGGTTAGTTAGGTTTAAGTAGTTCTAAGTCTATGATGACCTCAGATGGTTCAAATTCAAATGGCTCTGAGCACTATGGGACTCAACTGCTGTGGTCATAAGTCCTCTAGAACTTAGAACTACTTAAACCTAACTAACCTAAGGACAGCACACAACACCCAGCCATCACGAGGCAGAGAAAATCCCTGACCCCGCCGGGAATCGAACCCGGGAACCCGGGCGTGGGAAGCTAGAACGCTACCGCACGACCACGAGATGCGGGCAAACCTCAGATGTTAAGTCCCATAGTGCTCAGAGCCATTTGAACTTTTTTAGATTAGCGCTTTTTCTCCGCCGTGTAATCTGTCTCATTCGATTCTGATGAAACCATTCGGTAGAAAAAAGTCTCCTAGAGAGATATCACGGCTTGATAAGAAGTAAAGTAAAACAAAGTGCATGTTTCGAAAAGTTTATAACTTTGTAGAAATGTAGTCGCTGACCAGTTTACGTTCAGTGCGTTTTAGGGCATATATTGTTGTGTAAGAAATGTGGTTAACACGTCTAAGTTGTTTTTAACGCCAGAAAATGAGCCGTACGTCATTTGTCTGCAGTAAATACGTGACACATTTTGACGTTTGGCCGCGACGAGCAACGACGTGCCCCACTAAAACGCTGTGGTCGCGGGTAGCGGTATGCGGAGCAGGCTCGTGTTACTCTTGTTCGTTTGCTGCCGATACCAGCCGAAGCTGCAAATGGAAAAACATAGTAAATGGAAAGACACTGTGACTCATCAGCTGACTATGCAGACTGGATGTTTTTTCGGTCTACCTGTGTGCTTTCTGCTTTCAGGAAACTTTGTGACAGGCGTAAAAGAGATTAGAAAGCAAAATTCTTGTTCCTTCTGAATGAGCAGCCGGATGAAGCCGAGGAGGACACGTCGTGATTTTCTTATCGTGGGCTCCTTCCATGTATTACAACACATTGTCTACGCGTAAGCAGAATTCACCACCCACTGCTGTACCATCGATGGTAACTGATCTGTCTCCAAATCCAGCAGCTTTTCTTCTGGATACTCCCCAAGCCGAATCATATATTACTCTGCGAAACTATAGAAATGGTATCCTAGCTTTATTAATTTGTAGCCATTATTTCTGATGTACCTACGTTGAATAAAGAACCATACTAGATGATCTTACAAAAAATAAACTTTTCTTGGTGGCATTTTAACGTCACTCACACTTTTCACCAAGTTATTTATTGTAATGTGGAGCTTCTCAGCAAGAGAAATAGCAGGTAGAAAATTTGTGTTCTGCTTTGTCAGAGTAGCTTATACTACATGCTCCAAAATAGCGAAAACTGTGTGGACGTATTCTGTGGGATTAGTGGCATTTCTGTTCGTCTTGGGAGAGCTCACGAGAAACCACAGCTGCACAGTGTTTCATTTTCACAACGATGTACGGATACACCCAGCACTTACATTCCTTGTCCAGTCTTTTGAGCTTTAAATAACAGTAAGCCAGAATGACGTACTCTACCTCTACGTCCATACTCCGCAAGCCACCTGACGGTGTGTGGCGGAGGGTACCTTGAGTACCTCTATCGGTTCTCCCTTCTATTCCAGTCTCGTATTGTTCGTGGAAAGAAGGATTGTCGGTATGCCCCTGTGTGGGCTCTAATTTCTCTGATTTTATCCTCATGGTCTCTTCGCGATATATACATAGGAGGGAGCAATATACTGCTTGACTCCTCAGTGAAGGTATGTTCTCGAAACTTCAACAAAAGCCCGTACCGAGCTACTGAGCGTCTCTCCTGCAGAGTCTTACACTGGAGTTTATCTATCATCTCCGTAACGCTTTCGCGATTACTAAATGATCCTTTAACGAAGCGCGCTGCTCTCCGTTGGATCTTCTCTATCTCTTCTAGCAACACTATCTGGTACGGATCCCACACCGCTGAGCAGTATTCAAGTAGTGGGTGAACAAGCGTGCTGTAACCTACTTCCTTTGTTTTCGGATTGCATTTCCTTAGGATTCTTCCAATGAATCTCAGTCTGGCATCTGCTTTACCGACGATCAACTTTATATGATTATACCATTTTAAATCACTCCTAATGCGTACTCCCAGATAATTAACCGCTTCCAGTTGCTGACCTGCTATATTGTAGCTAAATGATAAGGGATCTTTCTTTCTATGTATTCGCAGCACATTACACTTGTCTACATTGAGATTCAATTGCACCATGCGTCAATTCGTTGCAGATGCTCCTGCATTTCAGTACAATTTTCCATTGTTACAACCTCTCGATATACCACAGCATCATCCGCAAAAAGCCTCAGTGAACTTCCGATGTCATGCACAAGGTCATTTATGTATATTGTGAATAGCAACGGTCCTACGACACTCCTCTGCTGCTCACCTGAAATCACTCTTACTTCGGAAGACTTCTATCCATTGAGAATGACATGCTGCGTTCTGTTATCTAGGAGCTCTTCAATCCAATCACACAATTGGTCTGATAGTCCATATGCTCTTACTTTGTTCATTAAATTCTTCAGAAACAGAAACTGAAAACAGAAACAGAATCGCGATTCGCGCTGTCTTACTGTTTCTCGTACGGCGTGTCGCATCGTGCAACGGGTCGCTTATCCAGTGCCGCATGGAAGCGTCGCGTCCAGCGACCTTGATGGCAACATGGCGTATCGCCCCAGTGTGAACTGCGCCGTACTCCACAACAGCTCAACAGGGTTCGCGAAAAGGCCAGTGCGAGACGCCGTTCCATCTCTTTCCCATGTGCGCTACTTTGGGTACAACCCGCTGGTAGATTCCCCTATAATATTGTATGTTTCAAAACGATTAATCCGATTTCACAGGTCTATAATATTTTGCACATGAATGAAGGTAGAAATCTGGCGTGAATTTTAACTACAACTTTACCTTGGCGCCACTTCCTGTGGTTGCCTTAAGCGTCTACCTGCAGTTCGCTCGACTGCTCGCTCGTTACTAGTCGTGCGTCACTCTAAACGGTCATAACACTGCAAAACAAGGCTCAAAAATGGCTCTGAGCACTATGGGACTCACCTGCTGTGGTCATTAGTCCCCTAGAACTTAGAACTACTTAAACCTAACTAACCTAAGGACATCACACACATCCATGCCCGAGGCAGGATTCGAACCTGCGACCGTAGCAGTCGCACGGTTCCGGACTGCGCGCCTAGAACCGCGAGACCACCGCGGCCGGCTGCAAAACAAGGGTTAGCGTCTCTGTTTCAGCAGATACAGTTTATTTACAATTGTGCAACGTGATCTTCGTTGAAACTGCGGCACTGTACTTCGTTCAGCTCAGGCTTTCGTTAGGGAGTATTTTTCTTCTAGAAAGCTTTTTCCAAAATTCGATAGCGAAATTTATGTTTCCGTGCTGTTTGTCCTCTTTCATTTCCAGTAGCTCCAACTCTACAGTTGCTGAATCATTTATAACGGGTGGTCAAATGGGACAGCCGTTCCCGCCAGTCAGGAGCGAACGGTCTTTCCACGAATAAAAAAAAAACAAAAAAAAAAAAAAACTTATACCTGTCATACCAAATTAAGATTTTTTCCGGAAAGACCGTGACAATAATAAAGAATTTACTCGTTACAAATATCAGCAGAGAGGTAGTGAAAAGTTTTTTGAAGTTCATTTAGAAACGGAATTTTATTTGAAATGTATTACTCGCTGGAGAAATAAACGATTTAGTAATTTGAAGACATTTAAGTTTTAAGTGCCTTAAAATCACTAATCCGCCTTATATTTCTTGAGCGAGTAAAACATTTTACATAAATAATATTTTATTTTCTTATGAGCCCCAAGAAGGTTTTCACGGCCTTTCTTCCGGCACTTGTAATGAGCGAAAGCTCTATTAGTGTGAAAGTCCTTCCGAAAAAGGTCTTAATTTTTATCAAAAGTAGACGCAATCCGCGATAAAGCAGAATATAATTTTTCTGCTGTCATCTGATGGTACGTTAGCGTTTATAAATGCTAAACAATATCTGTAAATAAAAGAAAATAAAGAAAAAAAAGAGAAAAAAGTTGATCAAGTGGAGAGCAATATGTTCCTTTTTCTTGGAAAAATTATCCCATTAGACCCAGTAATTGAGAAAACAACTTGTGGGTTAAGTTGAGCGACAGATATTTCTTTTCCTAGCAATACGTCTACAACATAGGCTTCGAATAGTTATGTCACTGAGCAGTATTAAAATGGATCACAATGCTGTCATTCTACATGAGTTGTCTTCATATGTGAAATATTTGGTCGATGTGTTCTAGCATTTGGACGGATGACGGTAACAGTTTTGGAACTACTTGAATGAAACATGCATAATAGATAATATCTGTTGTGAACGGCGTTTAAAAGCGACGAGGAAGTGGCTCCCGCACTGAACTGAGAAGTCTACAGAAGCCGCAGTAGTTCCACGCAAGAGTCGCATGGGACTATTGAAGTGCATTGTGGACTACCCCGGTAAATAGTGAATATTCGGAGTGGTGTACGTCAGCAAATAATACTAAAAATCCTAACATTGAACCACATACGGTCAGAGATGCCGCGAAAGAATATATAGCAATGGAGGTATCTTCATTACGCACGTTCTACTAACGGTATTTATTCTGTACGCCGGCCGTAGGCCCGTGCGGTTCTAGGCGCTACAGTCTGGAGCCGAGCGACCGCTACGGTCGCAGTTTCGAATCCTGCCTCGGGCATGGATGTGTGTGATGTCCTTAGGTTAGTTAGGTTTAATTAGTTCTAAGTTCTAGGCGACTGATGACCTCCGAAGTTAAGTCGCATAGTGCTCAGAGCCATTTGAACCATTTTTGAATCTGTACTGCCTTACACAACTGTAGTTGCCGCAGAGCCTGCCTAATGTCGCGAGCTTCCGCGCTTCACCTTTGGCAGAATCTCAGTAAAGTGTTCTGTTTCGCGATCCTTTCGGTTTCGCACCGATCGAGCCGCTTACAGCTGTGTACAGTTTGAAAACGAACGAGGACTTTCTTGGACTTGCTAGGTGTAGTGAAAGGAAACCTAGTTGGAAACTGTGTCGATAGACTGGACGAAACAAGTGATCAGATATAGTGACGGCAAATCCGCGCGTGGGAGCGACAGGCCGCACCGGGAGACTGCGCGCTTGTGGCCGAGCCTCTCAGTGACAGCAGTGCTGGTGGTGGGGGCTCTTATCAGCAGCGGGCAAGGTCGATGACATCGCAAGGCTGCGTCCTGCAGCTGACGGCTCGCGTTCGCGGCGTCGCGTCTTTAGATGTAACGCGGTGCTCCCGCCCACAGCCAAGCAGTGGAGGCTTAGGCCACAGGTTATGCGGATCAAGAACTGATGAAGCCAATGACATATACGAGGGGCGTTTAATAAACAACGAAACACATGTTTTTCTCGGCTAGTTTCGGTTGAAAACGTGTGGAATTTGTTGTGGGACATCCTGCAGTATTCCCACTTCAGCCCCTATAGTTTCAAGAAGTATAGATAGGTGCGTCTGTAACGTAGGTGCGTTCCAAGCAGACGGCTGTCACTCAGTTTCGTTAGACGGAAAACCAGTGTATAGCAGAATGTCTACGGAGTCCTGGCAGTGAACAAAAGCACGGTGAGTCGTTGGGCGAGGAGCCTGTCATCATCGCAACAAGGTCACGCAAACCCGTCCGATCCGCCGCGTGCCTGCCAGCCGCACACAGCTGTGACTTCTGCCGTGTTGGAACGTGCGGACACACTGTAGGTGGTCGACGGACCACAATCAGACACCTCGCTGCACAACTGGGCATCTCTGTTGGTGGTGCTGACACACTCGTCCATCAGTTGGGGTACTCAAAGCCGTGCGCCCGCTGGTTTCTTCGGCGCCTAATGGAAGCCGTAAGCAACAACGAAGGACCATATGTGTGCAATTGCTTGTGAGTTTCGAGACTGATCGTGACAACTTCTTATCGGACTTGTCACAGGCGATGAAACATGGATTCATCCCTTGAACCGCCACACTTCTCCTCCGAAGACAAAGTTAAAAGCTGCACCCTCTGTCGGTGAAGTAATAGCGACGGTTTCTGGGACTCTGAAGGGGTTATTCTGTTTGATGCCCTCGCTAATGATGGAACGATAAACTGTACAGTACATTGTGGTTCCCTCAGCAAATTGAAGAAACGACTTCAGTGTTTTCGTCGCGACAGAATTCAAACGAACTTCTCCTTCTCCAAGAGAACGCAAGGCCTCACCCAAGTCCGTGGACCGGAGAGGAGCTCACAAAACTTTATTGTACTATTCTTCCTCATCCACCCTACAGTACGGATCTCGCACCTTCCGACTTCCATCTGCGTGGCCCAATGAAGGATGCAGTACGTGGATAATGGGGAGGTTAATGATGCAGCAAGACGTTGGCTCCGACGTCGACGTCGACTGGTACCAAGCGGGCATACAACCCCTCCCAGTGGCGTAAGACCGTCACATTGAGCGGAGATTACGTTGAAACCTAGGGTTTTGTGCCAAAAGAGTTGGGAACAATATGGTGTATTGGAATCCTAAATAAAACAACCGTGCTTTTGGAAAAAAATTGATTGCATTATTTATTGAACGCCCCTCGTAATTTATCATTACGAAATAGGATGATCAACGGTCAAGACTGGTGTGATGTCAGCCCGCAGTTGGTCAAACCACGTTCTAAAAGAGCTGCAAGTATAAGCTACAACAGTCATCTTGTAAGCCGGTGACATTATAAAGAAAAAACGTTCTGCGCTTTAATGATGTCTACGTATCGTTTCGGGAGTGGAATAATAATGCACTGAAGCTCTTACCACCTTACACAAGGCTAAACTTTAAGCAACCGCTATAAACAAACCAAACTGCACGTCGGAAAAAGCTGAAGAATGACGCAGTTTATTTTAATGAAGCCATAATTCATGGATTTTTAAATGCACTGGTAAGCAAAACTTACGGACGAATGAAACTTTCGTATGATGTGTGACTGCCAAGTAACATAGCTCACTGAAACTTGGACGATACCTACCGAGCGAGGTGGTGCAGTGGTTAGCATTCGGGAGGACGACGATTCAAACCCGCGTCCGGCCATCCTTGTTTAGGTTTTCCGTGATTTCCCTAAATCGCTTCAGGCAAATGCCGGGATGGTTCCCTTGAAAGGGCACGGCCGACTTCCTCCCCCATCCTTCCCTAATCCAATGGGACCGATGACCTCGCTGTCTGGTCCCCTTTACCTCCAACCGATCAACCTAAATATAACTGCTACAGTAAAGCACAGAAGGTGACAAAGAAATAAGCAACAAGACGATCAGAAATGACACGTGTTATTCGAAGAGAATAATTACGCTGACGTCACCGCGTTTCATGACGGTCCCCTGTATGTTACAAACAGCAGGATATGGTTCTTCATAGGGGGTGTGATTATCACTGACTGCAATGCGTGCCCTTCAGCATGTTCACAGGCAGGCTGGTCTCAATGTTGGTAAACAGTTCTTGTGCTGTTGTTGTTGTGGTCTTCAGTCCAGAGACTGGTTTGATGCAGCTCTCCATGCTACTCTATCCTGTGCAAGGTTCTTCATCTCCCAGTACCTACTGCAACCTACATCCTTCTGAATCTGTTTAGTGTATTCATCTCTTGGTCTCCCTCCACGCTGCCCTCCAATACTAAATTGGTGATCCCTTGATGCCTCAGACTATGCCCTACCAACCGATCCCTTTTTCTAGTCAAGTTGTGCCACAAATTTCTCTTCTCTCCAATTCTATTCAATGCCTCCTCATTAGTTTTGTGATCTATCCATCCAATCTTAAGCATTCTTCTTGTGATAGGGCGCTCCATTTCTCCACTAGCGCGGTTAACATCTGCTGGACGATCACTGGTGCGTGTGGATGTGCTGCAGTACGGTTCCCCACTGCATTTCACATGTTAAAACGTCTCCATGTGAGCCGTTTTATGTATCTTGGAAAGGAACCTTCGGCTTCCCTACAGTCCTTAATGACTCAGATGTTGGTATGACTGTGCCCGGAGAGAAAGATGGACAAGAATGCATGATGTTACAGCGACGCTTCAACACCAAAGAAGAATGTATTTTTCAATTTCAAATTCATAACTATTTTCTGTATGTATCTGTGTAATCCATTATCATCTATTAATGTCATGTATTTCCTGTTCCCACTGTCGTCTGCTAGTATGAATGTGCAGTTTGTCAGTAGGTGGGATTTCAGGTTTCTGTAGTTGTCAGGAGGTTTTCTTGAGTGTTACGTACAGTTTAGCCAACCTTTGTGTAGAGCTTTTAATATAGCTACGTTGGGCGGAGGCATTAGTGGCCACTGGGCAGTATCCATTGCGGGATTGGTACAGGTAGAAACTGCTAGCCCTCCGGGTTACTGTGCGGACCCCGGCGACGGGGCAGGTTAGGAACTTAGGATTACTCGTCCCTATGATCCAATTCCCCCCCCCCCCCCCCCCCCCCCATGAACCATGGACCTTGCCGTTGGTGGGGAGGCTTGCGGGCCTCAGCGATACAGATAGCCGTACCGTAAGTACAACCACAACGGAGGGGTATCTGTTGAGAGGCCAGACAAACGTGTGGTTCCTGAAGAGGGGCAGCAGCCTTTTCAGTAGTTGCAAGGGCAACAGTCTGGATGATTGACTGATCTGGTCTTGTAACAATAACCAAAACGGCCTTGCTGTGCTGGTACTGCGAACGGCTGAAAGCAAGGGGAAACTACGGCCGTAATTTTTCCCGAGGGCATGCAGCTTTACTGTATGATTCAATGATGATGGCGTCCTCTTGGGTAAAATATTCCGGAGGTAAAATAGTCCCCCATTCGGATCTCCGGGCGGGGACTACTCAAGAGGATGTCGTTATCAGGAGAAAGAAAACTGGCGTTCTACGGATCGGAGCGTGGAATGTCAGATCCCTTAATCGGGCAGATAGGTTAGAAAATTTGAAAAGGGAAATGGATAGGTTAAAGTTAGATATAGTGGGAATTAGTGAAGTTCTGTGGCAGGAGGAACAAGACTTTAGGTCAGGTGATTACAGGGTTATAAACACAAAGTCAAATAGGGGTAATGCAGGAGTAGGTTTAATAATGAATAGGAAAATAGGAATGCGGGTAAGCTATTACAAACAGCATAGTGAACGCATTATTGTGGCCAAGATAGATACGAAGCCCACACCTACTACAGTAGTACAAGTTTATATGCCAACTAGCTCTGCAGATGACGAAGAAATTGAAGAAATGTATGATGAGATAAAAGAAATTATTCAGGTAGTGAAGGGAGACGAAAATTTAATAGTCATGGGTGACTGGAATTCGAGTGTAGGAAAAGGGAGAGAAGGAAACATAGTAGGTGAATATGGATTGGGGCTACGAAATGAAAGAGGAAGCCGCCTGGTAGAATTTTGCACAGAGCACAACTTAATCATAGCTAACACTTGGTTTAAGAATCATGATAGAAGGTTGTATACATGGAAGAACCCTGGAGATACTAAAAGGTATCAGATAGATTATATAATGGTAAGACAGAGATTTAGGAACCAGGTTTTAAATTGTAAGACATTTCCAGGGGCAGATGTGGACTCTGACCACAATCTATTGGTTATGACCTGTAGATTAAAACTGAAGAAACTGCAAAAAGGTGGGAATTTAAGGAGATGGGACCTGGATAAACTGAAAGAACCAAAGGTTGTACAGAGTTTCAGGGAGAGCATAAGGGAACAATTGAGAGGAATGGGGGAAAGAAATACAGTAGAAGAAGAATGGGTAGCTTTGAGGGATGAAGTAGTGAAGGCAGCAGAGGATCAAGTAGGTAAAAAGACGAGGGCTAGTAGAAATCCTTGGGTAACAGAAGAAATATTGAATTTAATTGATGAAAGGAGAAAATATAAAAATGCAGTAAATGAAGCAGGCAAGAAGGAATACAAATGTCTCAAAAATGAGATCGACAGGAAGTGCAAAATGGCTAAGCAGGGATGGCTAGAGGACAAATGTAAGGATGTAGAGGCTTATCTCACTAGGGGTAAGATAGATACTGCCTACAGGAAAATTAAAGAGACCTTTGGAGATAAGAGAACCACTTGTATGAATATCAAGAGCTCAGATGGAAACCCAGTTCTAAGCAAAGAAGGGAAAGCAGGAAGGTGGAAGGAGTATATAGAGGGTCTATACAAGGGCGATGTACTTGAGGACAATATTATGGAAATGGAAGAGGATGTAGATGAAGATGAAATGGGAGATACGATACTGCGTGAAGAGTTTGACAGAGCACTGAAAGACCTGAGTCGAAACAAGGCCCCCGGAGTAGACAACATTCCATTGGAACTACTGATAGCCTTGGGAGAGCCAGTCCTGACAAAACTCTACCATCTGGTGAGCAAGATGCATGAAACAGGCGAAATACCCTCGGACTTCAAGAAGAATATAATAATTCCTATCCCAAAGAAAGCAGGTGTTGACAGATGTGAGAATTACCGAACAATCAGTTTAATAAGCCACAGCTGCAAAATACTAACACGAATTCTTTACAGACGAATGGAAAAACTAACAGAAGCCGCCCTCGGGGAAGATCAGTTTGGATTCCGTAGAAGTACTGGAACACGTGAGGCAATACTGACCTTACGACTTATCTTAGAAGAAAGATTAAGGAAACGCAAACCTACGTTTCTAGCATTTGTGGACTTAGAGAAAGCTTTTGACAATGTTGACTGGAATACTCTCTTTCAAATTCTAAAGTTGGCAGGGGTAAAATACAGGGAGCGAAAGGCTATTTACAATTTGTACAGAAACCAGATGGCAGTTATAAGAGTCGAGGGACATGAAAGGGAAGCAGTGGTTGGGAAGGGAGTAAGACAGGGTTGTAGCCTCTCCCCGATGTTATTCAATCTGTATATTGAGCAAGCAGTAAAGGAAACAAAAGAAAAATTCGGAGTAGGTATTAAAATCCATGGAGAAGAAATAAAAACTTTGAGGTTCGCCGATGACAGTGTAATTCTGTTAGAGACAGCAAAGGACTTGGAAGAGCAGTTGAACGGAATGGATGGTGTCTTGAAGGGAGGATATAAGATGAACAGCAACAAAAGCAAAACGAGGATAATGGAATGTAGTCGAATTAAGTCTGGTGATGTTGAGGGAATTAGATTAGGAAATGAGACACTTAAAGTAGTAAAGGAGTTTTGCTATTTGGGGAGCAAAATAACTGATGATGGTCGAAGTAGAGAGGATATAAAATGTAGACTGGCAATGGCAAGGAAATCGTTTCTGAAGAAGAGAAATTTGTTAACATCGAGTATAGATTGAAGTGTCAGGAAGTCATTTCTGAAAGTATTTGTATGGAGTGTAGCCATGTATGGAAGTGAAACATGGACGGTAAATAGTTTGGACAAGAAGAGAATAGAAGCTTTCGAAATGTGGTGCTACAGAAGAATGCTGAAGATTAGATGGGTAGATCACATAACTAATGAGGAGGTACTGAATAGGATTGGGGAGAAGAGGAGTTTGTGGCACAACTTGACCAGAAGAAGGGATCGTTTGGTAGGACATGTTCTGAGGCATCAAGGGGTCACCAATTTAATATTGGAGGGCAGCGTGGAGGGTAAAAATCGTAGGGGGAGACCAAGAGATGAATACACTAAGCAGATTCAGAAGGATGTAGGTTGCAGTAGGTACTGGGAGATGAAGAAGCTTGCACAGGATAGAGTAGCATGGAGAGCTGCATCAAACCAGTCTCAGGACTGAAGACCACAACAACAACATGATCCAATTGGTACTGATGCTTTGAGCAGTGTCTGTACTTGCTAAGTTTAAATGTGTAAGAGTTAGGTTTGTTTGCGTTTCCGGTAGCCACTCTGGTGTGTGGCATTGATAATGATGCCGCACCAATTATTTCAGTCAGGGAACGGTATAGAGACCTTTTGTGCAACTGCAACATGACGTGGACGAGTGGTGTCGCCACTTGATGTACAATTTTAGTTAGTTAGTTTTGTGTATTATGTATGAACAAATCGTGTGCTTTGTGGATTGCGAGTGTTAAATTTTATTTAATTTACTGTCCAATTTGTGTTTCCTTCCCACGGAATTAGTAGCCCGTAATCTGCTGCCTCACGTGCGTTTCTTTGTAAACCATGAGGCTCCAGTTCGACGTAAACATCTCTCATGTTTGAATTGAAACCTCGCTTTCATCGCGGAGTGGATGTGCTCAGGTTTGGCAAATTTATTTACAAAATTACTGAGTTGTACGGAATTTCAGAAGTGGGCTTTGTTCTCTGAAATTGACTGCTAAAGCGAGTCACGCTCTGACCCAGTGAGCTAACATGTGTAGTAGGGAACCTTTCTTGGTGTGTGTGTGTGTGTGTGTGTGTGTGTGTGTGTGTGTGTGTGTGTGAGAGAGAGAGAGAGAGAGAGAGAGAGAGAGAGAGAGAGAGAGAGAGATCTTAATTAATCGTAACCAGTAATTTAGCAGACTTGCCCCACACGTGTCGGTCCAGTTGTTGCGAAGTATAATGTTCCACGTGTCGAGATACACGCGCCAGCATTCCAAGTAACTGTGTTTTAACATCTGCGTGTTGGTTACTTTTACTGAGGAAATTAATTTTAACTATCGCTAAATTCGTTGCTATAGAGTCTCACAGCGCCGTTTCGCCCCCTAGTCAAGATCCTTAAAATCAGTCAGTTTGCACCTCCCCTTAATGATGTTTCAATGAAATTTATTATGATTATTGTATACCCAATATATGGATTGGTATTTTATTAAATCAACAAATGATCGGCGAGGTAGCGCCTTTTTATCAGTTTAAATTGTTAATACTTAAAATAAATTTGGACCACTAATTAGAAATATTGTGTTTGGTGCTTGTTCGAAGCAAGCAAACGTAGGCTCTACTTGCATAGTCATTCTTGGGATTTCGCAAATCAGAAAAGAGATAGTTGGCGAAGCTGATCCTACCAGTACCTTTCACTAGTATAAGACAGGAGGTATAATTCAATGTGCTATGGGATTAAGTTTGGGGAAAGGGCAGAACAGTCCATTCGCCGAATCATTCGCTCCTTGTCGAACAGTCAAGAAAACTCGTTTTCGTACGAAAATTCACTTCAAACGGGGTTGACGACCCCTTTAACTCGGAACTAGTGAGTTTCTACAGGTGTGGATTGGTAAACTACCTGAACACTGTCAGACCCTGAGAACATATAGTTGATGACTAATTAATGTTTACTGTTATTTTCAACAAATTAATGGAAATCGCTATTAAAATATGCATTGTACTAATAAAAATCAAACTTACGTGATAACCTTACGACGAAAATCTGTTTTGATAAAAAATGAATGACAAAGATTACTCAAATGAAATGACACAAAAAATAAAGTCAGTTTAGCAGGATAATTCCTTGCCATCCAGAAAGTAATTCTTCGGTTACAGAGTCAAGCCGTCCTTATGCAAAACCGTCATTCATCTTATAAATACTGGAGAGACGACAAAAATCATCCTCTTGTAATGATTACAGTATTATTACTTACGATGCCTTGTCAGTGAAAGCGTAAAAGTATATGTTGAATAGTTTTTCAACTTGAAGTACGCGTAAGACAGACACACCCGTAAATAACAACAGGTTCTCACAAAGCTGAGCGTGGTGCGGAGATTCTATGCACCGTCTGTGCAGATTGTTATTAATTTACCCCTTGTCGTTTTTATATGAACGACGTCTCAAGGCTACCTTAGTATTCCGATGAGAATTACGGAGTTGCAATGCGACGGCATAGACGGGCAGACTGCTGTAGAACTTGGTGGGACGATCAAAAAATGGTTCAAATGGCTCTGAGCACTATGGGACTCAACTGCTGTGGTCATCAGTCCCCTAGAACTTAGAACTACTTAAACCTAACTAACCTAAGGACATCACACACATCCATGCCCGAGGCAGGATTCGAACCTGCGACCGTAGCAGTCGCACGGTTCCGGACTTGCGCGCCTAGAAGCGCGAGACCACCGCGGCCGGCGTGGGACGATCCATACACTGCTGATTTATAACGCCAAACTACCACTCTGTCGGATTATTGCCCAGATTTAATTTCTACCTTCGAAGGAATTCAACAGTGGGTGAATAGCATCAACACTTCTACACCAAATACAAAACACAAACCTGTTAAACGCCAGCTAATTGTATCAAAATGCTCTATGGTTGCATCTTTCCGCCAACAACTTAATTTATTTTGTAGCAAACTGTCATCCCTTTGTGGAGTCGGGAAACAGGTGTTACGGTCTGCCACACCATCGTTACGCCCACTCCCTCGCCTCCCCTACCACATTCACTGTGGATGTTTCTGGACAATAAACGCAGATTTAATCGCACAGCATGATTCTCTGGTGATGGTACAAAATATCAGGGATGGTCGGGAAATATCCACCTTACGACGACGAAAGATAAGAGACACCACGAAGGAATTATCCGAATGGGACAAAAAGTGATTACAATTTCGTAAAGATAATATGAAGAGCTGCACAAATTGAGCAAGCCCATAACGCGCTGGTCCTCCTCTGGCTCTTATGGAAGCAATTATTTGGCTCAGCATGGAGAGAGAGAGAGTTGCTGGATGTCCTCCGGAGGAATGTTGTGCCAAATTTTATTCAGTTGGCGCGGTGATTCCTCAAAATCTCGAGCTTGTTGGAGGGCTCTGCTCCGGAGGTTCACTGTTGGGAAGATATCTGGCGACGTTGCTAGCCGAGGTAGGGTTTGACGAGCACGAAGACAAGCAGTAAAAACTCTTGCAATTTGCGGGTGGGGAATTATCTTGTTGAAATGTAAGCCCAGGAAGTCTTGCCGTGATGGGCAACAAAAGGGGGCGTAGCAAATCGTCGACGTAGCGCTGTGCTGTAAGAGTGCCGCGGATGACAACCAAAGGGATTCTGCCATGAAAATAAGTGTCACCCCAGCCCATCATTCCCGTTCGTCGGGCGGTATGGCAGGCGACAGGCGGGTTGGTATTCTACCGCTGTCCGGGACAACTTCAGACACATCTTCGGCCTGTAATCTGATTGTAGTAGAATTGTCTTCATAATAGGTTCCGCTTCGAAATGAGCCCCGATGACCGCGTAGATGTGTCTGGAGGTGCCCCGGACAACTCCACTGTCGCCCGCCATACGACCCGACAACCAGGAATGTTGGCCTGGGATGCCATTTATTTTCATAGAAGGATCCCTTTGGTTTTCATCCGCGGCACCCTAAAACCACAGCGGTACTATGACGATTTTCTGCACCCCATTTTTTTTTTTTTCCTTGATGGCAAGCCATCCTTGACTTGCGTTTCAGCAAGACAGTATCTGCCCGCACACGGTGAGTATTTCTACTGCTTTTCTTGGCGCTTGTCGACAGTACCTTGCCTTGCTAGGCGGGATCACTGGATCCATTCCTAAGAGAGAGCGTTTGGAGCGTAATCGGCAAGGCACTCCAACCACCTCGGGATTTTGACGATTTAACGTGCCGGTCGGACACACGTTTACGTGATACCCCTCAGGAGGACATACAACAACTCCGTCAATCAATGCCAAGCCGAATAACTGCTTCCATAAGGGCCAGAGATGGACCAACACTTTATTCACGTGCTCAATTAGCGAAGCTGGTTCTCTTGAAGTCCTTCAGTTTTTCTGAAATTGTAGCAATTTGTTCGTATGTTTATGTGCAACGCATCTACAGATTTCCGCCCCATTCGGATAATTCTTTCGTGGTGTGTAGAATTTTTTTCCTTAGATTGTATTAAGATAAAATTGCAACAGTCTTCGAAAAATCACAGAAATGAAGGATGCGCTACACAATCCGCTATAGCCTATACAAGCAAGTTGTTGTTGTGGTCTTCAGTCCTGAGATTGGTTTGATGCAGCTCTCCATGCTACTCTATCCTGTGCAAGCTTCTTCATCTCCCGGTACTTAATGCAACCTACATCCTTCTGAATCTGCTTAGTGTATTCACCTCCTGGTCTCCCTCTACGATTTTTACTCTCCACGCTGCCCTCCAATGCTAAATTTGTGATCCCTTGATGCCTCAGAACATGTCCTACTAAGTACAAGCAAGTTACATTGACAAAATGAGTACACATACTGACGAGCTTGACTTCGTAGTATACTCGTATATTGTTGTTACTCTCCTTCCATTAAAGTTGTGCATAGAATTCTACCTTGCGCAGTTATCGTGATTGCAGTAAAATTCCTGTTCGTAGCTGCATGAGTTAAAAACCAGCCCGGCGTCATTTAACGTCGCTCACGAGTAGCGCTACAACTGTGTCGTTATCAGAACTTAAAAAATACCTCAGAGACAACTGTCCTCCACGTAGGGGTTTCTGAAGATCTTCGCGAAGGATCATTGAATTTAAATAACCTTTTATCGTAATTTTATGCTAATATCTGAGTAGTGTCGACATCAGTTAACGTAAGTCAGTAGAATTTAAAGGATTGTTGTTACGGTGAACCGATAAAGTGTCATCCACAACATTACGCTCCAGATGACTTCGACGCTCGGTGCCAACCAAACCTCCAGCACTGAAGTTCCTCTCACGAGATCCACTTGAGGCTGGAATACACACACAGTTTGCACATGGCTACACATGTCAAAGAAGGTAATGGTCCAGACTTCTCGCATATTTCTGGAATTTCTACGGATTCGACAGTTTCGATTAATCTGATGTATTTTCGTGTGATCGACGAGTAATTAATTAGAAAGGAACAGTAATTTGTAGCGATATTTACTCACAATCGTGTTTCAAAAGCAGAATAATAGGCGTATACAGTTCTTGGCTCACCTGAAATGTTTACACACAACACCAACCTCTTTGAAAACATTGTCTCTGTGCTCAGTGGTCTGTGCTCAGCATTAGATCATCACGATATGGGCAACACAAAAATGTTACGATTCTGTGGCACAAGTTTAACCTCATCATTCCTTCCGCCCATGTAAAATGGTTCAAATGGCTCTGAGCACTATGGGACTTAACTGCTGAAGTCATCAGCCCCCTAGAACTTAGAACTACTTAAACCTAACTAACCTAAGGACAACACACACATCCATGCCCGAGGCAGGATTCGAGCCTGCGACCGTAGCTGTCGCAGGGTTCCAGACAGTAGCGCCTAGAACCGCTCGGCCACTTCGGCCGGCCGCCCATGTAACTTGTGCATCTTAATTTAAGTTTTGCCATGACATCACTATCTAATTCATTAGGGCTCAAATGTCTTCTAGAAGTTTTAAGCACCGGTAAACTACCAAATGAAGTTTCTCGTGCTAGATCACTACTAGTATCTGCAGCTGGCTTTAGGGGCATAAGCTCGGTTAGCTTTTACTGACGCATATTCTGAAATCTCTCTTCTTCTTCTACTCTTTTTTTCTTTCCAGCATCTCCTTACCAATATACCAATAGTGCTCTACGCGAGGTTGCGTCTCCTTCTGGAGTTATTCTCGCTGCGATGCTAAAAACTCAGACTTAAAAGTATGTTTGAGCCAAGTGTTAAGACAGTGACAGGCGCAAGAAAGTCTAATTGTGTTTAAGAACTGCCTCTTATGTTAGAACATTTATCTGTTATGAAAGGTGCTGACTTCAGTGAGACCTCGGAAATTTGCAAGGACTCGAAACGGTGAACAAGCTCCGATAAAACTTTCTACATCTACATGGATACACTGCAAATCACACTTATGTGCCTGGCAGAGGGTTCATCAAACTAGCTTCACAATAATCCTCTATTATTCCGTTCTCGAAGAGCGCACTTTCCGTGCGAGCTCTGATTTCCTGTATTTTATTATGAAGATCGTTTCTCCCTGTGTAGGTCGGCGTGAAAAAAATGTTTCCGCTTTAGGTGATGAAAGTTGGTGACTGAAATTTAGTGAGAAGACCCCGCTGCAACGAAAAATGCCTTTGTTTTAATGGTATCCATCCCTATTCCTGTATCGTGTCAGTGACATTCTCGCCCCTATTTCGCGATAGAACAAAACGTGCTGCTCTTCGTTGAACTTTCTCGGTGTGCTCCGTTAATCCTATCTGGTAAGGATCCCAGACCGCGCAGCAGTATTCTAATAGAGGACGGACAAGCGTAGTGTAGACAGTCTCTTCAGTAGATCTGATGCATGTTTTAAGTCTTCTGCCAATAAAACGCAGTCTTTGGTATGCCTTCCCCACATTTTCTGTGTGTTCTTTCCAATTTATGATGTTCGTAATTGTAATTCCTAGGTATTCAGATGAATTTATCGCCTTTAGATTAGACTGATTTATGGTGTAACCGAAATTTAACGGATTCCTTGTAGCAGTCATGTGGATGACCTCATACTTGCCATTGCTTAGGGTCAATTGTCTAGTTTTGCACCATTCAGATTTCTTCTCTGAATCGTTTTGCAGTGTATCTACCGTTTTTTTTTCCACCTCGGGAAAAGGGGGCGATGAACAGTAGTGTGTTCTCCATACGCCACGTTGCACTATTAGCGGATATAGTCATTGTAGTATAGGTTATTTTGCGCACATCATCCATCCATGTATCATTTTGGAAAGAAGCTCTTTCATCACTAGTAACAGTAGTAATTCGTGGAACCAGCAATTTTTTTAATAGCGTCTGCGATGGAAATTACTCCATTTTTTAACCATTATCGAAAGAGGTAGTATAGCCTCCACAATACCTTCACATCAAACTTCAGCTCCTGCCGATATGAGTGCTTCGGATCCCTTTTTGAGTCATACTGAATGGTCTTACAAGGAACCTTTTGAGTGTGAGGTTTAAAGTTCATCTTTGGTAAGGCTTATTTGAAAGTGTTGTGTCGACAGTTATGAAGGGAAAAATATTAGCTGGTAATGATTCGCCATGTGCACCAGGATGGCGACAGAAAATGAGTGTTCAGGATGTGCCGAGATCAACCTTCTGTTGGATGTATGTATTAGACTTCACAAAATGGACATCGTCTACATTGAAGAAATGATTAAAACAAACCGTTAATTCGCACCAAGGACACCGAGTAAAAAATGACACGGCACAGTGATGACAAAGGTTTGCGCCATCAGGATCGAAGGTGAACCCCTTGGGAGTTGCAAACCGTGCTAGACGTTGAAATAGGCATCCAGTCTTAAAAAATGCGTATAGAATCATAACAGGGTGTAGAGAACTGATGGAATGTGATGGCATGCAACCCAATGCGAAACGGTCTATCCTTTAAGGCGTAGCTGCAGATAGTGCGACGATATGTTTTATAGGCACGTAAAAAACAAACATCAAGAGGCTGAATTTGTCCAGTAGTTCCTCGTGGTGTGAACTGCAATGTCACACACTTTTCAGTAGGGATTCTTTGCTCTAAAGGAATAAGATTTTCATGCGTAAATCAGGAATCAAGCAAAAGAAAGTTGTTTTGACCAGCTATTGGCCAAAGCAGTGTTCATACCTCAGTTGCAGTTCTCTTATGCCCATTTTCCCACTTCTGCTTGTTGTGACGTAAATATTCCCTACTGACCCCGCAAGATCACGCACAAGAGAATGAATCGTAGGGGGCAGAGCACCTCCAACTTCTCGCAGCGCAATAAATGTTTCCATCCAATTTACAACCCAGATTAACAGTCGGAATAATTGTTTACGAATGCCTTTAAGGCATTGATGTTAGTTGATCTTGATACAACTCTCTTGGTACCTCTAATTTCCAGGATTCGTTTAATACGCATTTCCTCTTCAAATCACGATTGGTTATAGGTGAAAACAAATTCCTTACTGATCGATGGGATAGGTTTCTTTACCTCATCTACAAATTTTCGGGCCGATTCCGCAGTTTGCTGTGCATCGTGTTGACGTTTTGTTTGAAATTTCATTATCTTACCTGTTCCAGTTCTGTAGCACTATTTGATGTACAACACGCTTTGCTTATCGTTGCCATTGCTCTGCTTCATACCAACACTACTAGCACTGTAGCATTGTTGCGAGTTACTCGTCGACTAAGCCGTTCAACTATGCTCCGTAGCCGTTGGATGCCTCCAGTCCCACCTCCTGTTGCCATTAGCAGCCAATATTACGATTGCATGGTAGACGGTATGTGGGACGTCGAATGCCGTCAACACCAATGACGTCTGGCGACCTTGCATTCAAGGGGTTCCTTGTAAGATCTCAGCGGCACATGAGTGCCACTGAAACACAAATAGCGCCCTTTTTGGTAGCAGGGACATTACAACGGCGTTGATCTATGTCCTGTTTTCGTTTGACAGAGTACGAATGTTTCTCATGATGGAGATGGACAAAGTTCGTATGTTTTGTGTCGCAAGCCTGGAACTTTTCCCAGGCTTCAATCTCTCTTCTTCTAGAATACACTGCATCACTGAATTTTCGTTTTACATCCTCCACAGTCTGACAACACACAGCTTCGTTAAAGGGCCCTTACACGCTCAAAATGGCTCTAAGCAGTATGAGACATAACATCTGAGGTCATCAGTCCCCTAGAACTTAGAACTACTTAAACCTAACTAACCTAAGGACATCACACATATCCATGCCCGAGGCAGGATTCGAACCTGCGACCGTAGCAGCAGCGCGGTTCCGGACTGAAGCGCCTAGAACCGCTCGGCCACAAAGGCCGGCTCACACACTCAATATTTGTTGTCCAGTTCTGAGTATTGCGCTATAATATTGACCTTCTGAGAGTTATAATCACGGTTTTCGCAATATATTGAAGGTGACTGCAATGCTTTAAAAATAATGACGCCCGCTCAGTATATTATGCAATGTATTGTAACGTGTAAGCTTAGTATCTGCGCAGTAAGCGGCAGTTCCTGCCGATACAGAGTGAGGTTCAGTTTGTTCCAAACGAATTTCTGCAAAGAACTGGAAAAAGTAAATCACAAAAGATACCGGAGTGTGTTAGAGGGTGTATATTAAAGCACTGTGGGGTTCATTGAAAAATTAAATCAGTTACTGCTTAGGAAAGGCCAGATACCTCGTTGTCCTCAGTAGCAGATGAATCTGAGAATCATGGTCTCATGAAGATATGCAGTAATGTTTTACTTGCAGTAGTTTCAGAACTGCCAAATAAGATCAGCTGGTTTTTTTTTTCTTCTTGGAACAGTTGTCACACTACGGACATAAGATCATCTAAGCTTTTAAACAGAAATCAGTAAATAATTGTTTTATTTTGTTTGCTGCAGTTGTTACAGTACAGAAATACAAAGAAAACATAGCTTATACAAGATACTTGTTCACTTGTTTAATTTATAATTAGCTATTGTTTTTGTTTACGAATCTGTGCAGCAGCGGATGAGCCTCTTGTCCATTGAAATGTTCACTGGAAGCTTTTCAAACTCATATCGTCGGTTTTGCATAATTTCTGAGTGTGTTTTGAAAGGCAAGGAACTGAATCGCGAAACTTGCGAGTCCACATTGTCGAGCGCTGACGTGTTCGCAACGAAGGCAGTGTTCAAACTGTGGCGTGTTGGTCATAAATGTTTCGCAGTCATATTGTGTCATTATTGGCCTCATACTTCCGCGCAGTATATTGACATAATATTATTATGCAACAAATATTGAGCGTATGAGGCCTCCGTTAGAGACCATCTTATCCCGAGAGTCTGTTAGTTTCTCCCTTTCAGCGCTACGCTGCAGCTCCAACATTGTGCAACAAGCTTGCGTATTATGTCACGGTGTTCAAAAAATGGTTCAAATGGCTCTGAGCACTATGGGACTCAACTGCTGTGGTCATCAGTCCCCTAGAACTTAGAACTACTTAAACCTAACTAACCTAAGGACATCACACACATCCATGCCCGAGGCAGGATTCGAACCTGCGACCGTAGCAGTCGCACGGTTCCGGACTGCGTGCCTAGAACCGCGAGACCACCGCGGCCGGCCACGGTGTCTAACGGGGCAGCACAGCCTGTATCGGACATGCACCGGCTGGCTATTACAGCTGAAATGAGCGAAAAACTATCTCCGCCGTCCCCCCACAGGTGGCTGACTTGCCATACTCGTAACGACAGTGCGCGCATGCCAAATCTCTGCTGTCTTTATCAGAAGATTTGAAAGGAACTGTTCACCAAACAGCTTGATTCTTTCATACCTTATAATCTCGTTCGTCAGTATCATGTCATCTGCGTATATTTTCGAACTAGTTGTAGTTATCGTGAAATTAGAGATTAAATAACCAACCACACGAAATTTTTGCAGTGAAAAACAGGAATCGCTACGAGTTCACGTTCCAACATGTTTAGTAGTACTTTTCTGGGTACGAAATGTAGCTAACGTATTGAAGTTTCCTTCAGACTTAGTAATATACTTATATATATTGCTCATCTCGAGAAAATTGAATGTATGTTGTCCACTCCCTCCCTCCTGGCGTTTGCAACAATGTAGCGGGAATAACTCTTAATATCTTCCATCTTATGCCATAAACGGTTCAAAATATTGAAATGAGTTTCTGGCAAACATTAGCACGCAAATATAGGATTGTTTTACCACATGGTTAATATGCAAAACTTCGTTATCAACAATAATATCCAAGTAAATGCAGATTTTTTTTCAATGGAATATTATTAATTTTTAAAGTCCATCGATAGCTCATGAAACGGAAATCAGTATGGGTTTTCATCAGCATAAGTGAGCTGTTTCATAAGCTACTGACTTGGCATGAGCACTGCTGCTTGTTTTACTGAACACTGTTTCAGGATACCGTGACAATTGCAACTGTATTGGTGTGTTAGTGAGATGAATCTTTGTAAATTGTGCTGAGCTTCGGCAAAAGACGCAAACTTCAAAATGGTACCAGGGGTATTTAACATTGTAACGAGAGAAGTGTAGCTGTTACTCAAAACTCACCGCTGATGACACACTCCTTCACGCTTTAGTAAGGAAACGAGTCGACGAGTAGGAAGTGAGCGCAGCGCCATCGTTCCCAGTCAGCACCGCCGTACTCGAGGAGAGGGCCAGTACAGCACTGACGTAACGCCGCTGCCTTGACTCCTAATGTATGCTACCCTCAACACAAGACTTGTACTCGCCGCCTATCTGATCGCTAGTTAATTGCTGCTTAGTTTCAGACTCGTAGAGACATGTCTTAAAGCGACGACGTTGTATATGGATTTTGAATTTTCTCAGTTGACTTCTTCTGAGCATTCCTTACAGCCATTTACACAGTCTTGTAGTGAGCTTCGATCTGATTCTGTGGATTCCATTGGAATAAATGTTCTTGGCAGCTAATTGTTGATGCAGTGTCGAGTGTGTTGGAAACTGCCATATGCCTAAGGATGCCCCTGTCTCATGGCATGTCACGTGCAGATCCTCTTCAGTGCTTTTACAAACAGTGTCGAGGGTTTTTTCACGTTCACTAAATTCAGTGCTGAAGGAAGCACGACCACGATGACATTGAGAGATTGTGCAAACTGTAAACAAACGTGTTTGAAGGTAGTTCGATTATCAGAAGTTGAATGAAGGGTTGAAGACATTGTCGAGTTTCTTCATTACTAAAATAGTAAAACGCCGTCACTGGATCGTGGAAAATTAGCGGTTTGTATCACGGTTCTGTGACTCCAGGTTTGTTTTATCGAGCCGATGAGAGCGTGAGCGTGTGGTGCCTGACTCGTGAAGATACTGGTCCTGCGTGTCAGCAAGGTCGTGTGCAAGCAGGAGGTGGCGCCATTGTCTGGCTGCGTGTGCACGCTATGGGGACATTCTTGCAGAACGTCTGCGTCCCTCTCTGGCATTAGAGTACACATACGAGGATGTTGTGTTTCAGCAGCTCAGTGCGACAGGTCACCCTCTTTAGTTACAGGCAGGTGGTGCGATGAATATTCTACTGAATTCACGACCACTGTTTGCTTTCCTGACCACCCGATCTTAACGCAAACGAACATTTATCCGTGTACACTCGATGAACCAGCACCAGCTACACAAGAAGAATCGTGATTAGCCTGCAGTATGGATGGATCAGTACCTATCCAGTGCAATTCCAACGTCTCTGAAATCCACACCTCCACGTGTTTCGAGGGTTCACAGAGGAGAGACTCACTATTAACTTCCGTGACTTCTGGGCAGTCTGTATGCTTTTTGCGTGTGCGTACTGTATGGTTGGCTTTGATAGATCTGTGTGCACTGATGACGCTTTTTCGTGCGTTGTTTCTGTTGTCCGAACTAACGCGATACAAATTGTGAAGTAGACTTCTTTGTTTGCGGAATCCGCACAGACGAGTGACGACACGAGGACAAGTGCTCGTCAGTGACGACACGAGCTTAGCAGCGCAGCGCCGTGAAGACGTCAGCGTCGACAGGTCGCGCGGGGAGGGGGGCAGCGCTTTGCGTGGCTCGTGGTGAGCGAGGGCGTCCGACGCCGGTCGTAAAGCTGCCTGTCTGCGCGGCGCGTCACAACCGTGCTGCCTCGTAAAAGGCGGCGCGCTCCCGTCTACTCGCCCCCAGCTTACTGTGCGCGCTCCGACGATTCGCGGCGCTGCACCTCCCTCAGGATGAAATCCTACACCCAGCGCATAAGCACTGTCGACAGCACACTAGGACTGTACACCATCGCACGAGTTGGTAATTGTGTAACGAATACGCCTCGGGATTTGAAGTTCTGTTTCGTTAGTGGCACGAGCTTCGTGTCCGGTCCGGACCTGCTAGGCAGTTCATTACCTTATAGAAAGTACACGGAAACCATTACGTAATGCGGAATTGACCACTAAATGTCAACAGAGGCGCACCCGCCAGTATAAAAGGAAGTGGGGAGTATTGTGTTGGCATTAGCAGCAGAAAGAGCCGGTCAGGAGATCTTAGCGACTTCAAACGTTGACTAGTCATTGGTTGTTACCTGAGTATCAGATCCATACAAAATCGATAAATTAAGCCTTTTACTCAGTGCGTAGCGCATGGTGTACCTTTTTTTTGAAGAGAAGGGAATAAATAAAACAGAGTATATGATTTTCGTAGACAATTATGCTCAGACAGGACACGCAAACAATGAAAAAATTTTGCGTCGTGCCTTTCAGTAACGTGTAACTAATACTTTATATCTGGTATGTTTCTCAGCAATAACGAATACACAGAGTACAGAGTTTAGTCGTTACTTTTGCAGCCCTAAATAGTCACAAAGCAGAAGTATTACGTTCCATATTTAAAAATGTATTCACACGTTTGTATACTGCTATACCAATGCTTGACCACTGCAGATACAATTACGAGATATCGATAAGCGCTCTCAGAATTGTAAAACGAGGCGGCGGTAGGTAGTCAGAAAGTTCTAATTGTCATTTCTAAAATTCCAAGCTGATGGGTCAAAATGGCTCTGAGCACTATGGGACTCAACATCCATGGTCATCAGTCCCCTAGAACTTAGACCTACTTAAACCTAACCAACCTAAGGACATCACACAGGCCGGCCGGTGTGGCCGTGCGGTTAACGGCGCTTCAGTCTGGAACCGCGTGACCGCTACGGTCGCAGGTTCGAATCCTGCCTCGGGCATGGATGTGTGTGATGTCCTTAGGTTAGTTAGGTTTAATTAGTTCTAAGTTCTAGGCGACTGATGACCTCAGAAGTTAAGTCGCATAGTGCTCAGAGCCATTTGACATCACACAACACCCAGTCATCACGAGGCAGAGAAAATCCCTGACCCCGCCGGGAATCGAACCTGGGAACCCGGGCGTGGGAAGCGAGATCGCTACCGCACGACCACGAGCTGCGGACATTCCAAGCTGACTACGAAACTTCGGTGGTGGTGGTCCTCCGCTACATCTTCACCTTCCATTGCGACACATTCCCTCCAACGATGGATGACACGACTGATGGAGACCATGTTTGAAATAGTCTGCATTAAGATTGTTTAGAAAACGTTCAGTTTCGAAATTCACTTCGCCGTCAGTGTCGTCTAGGCAAACGTTCATTCATGCGAGTAAAGAGAAAGAAACCACAGGGTGCCATGTCGTGAGAGTAAGGGGGAGGCATCCAGAATCATATGGGCCAAAGAAGCATAACGCGTCACTAAGTCGTGTGCAAAATAAGCTGAACCGTTGCCCCTCGGACAGCTCTCCACAACGTTTCATTTTGGAAGCTCTCCTAACATCACCATGAGTTTTGCGTAACATGCCGCTGAAACAGTTTTTCCCTTGCAAGCATAATCTGTTATCAACATACAATAGTGGTCCCGAAACACATTCATCCCCTCATGATGATGATGATGATGATGATGATGATGATTGGGCCATTTTGTCGTTCGGAAATCCTTAGTCACGTTACAAAATTTAACGAGCAGCCGTTGTGGTTGATGTTCTCATAAGCAGCCGAGAGATCTATTAAACCGACTCGGGAAGCAGATAACTGGAATCGCTTTTATAGATCTTTCGGGTGCGTAAAATATTGTCAATCAACAACAGCTGCCCTTTAAATTTTATAACGTGACGAAGGACTTCCGAACGGCAAAATTAGTGGAGTGTCTGCTTCAAAATAGGCCCTTTTATGTGATGCTGCAGGGGAAAAAAAAGGCCTGTACCAAGGCAGTGCCCTGTAACCAATTTTACATAACATCTATATCTATATTCTATGAAAACGACCAGCCTATAAACGCTGAGACGAGACAGTTCATATATGTTTGTGATACTGCCGTGGCTGCACAAGGAAAATCGTGTGAGAAAGTGGAAGAGAAACGTACGCGGACTACGAAGACTTTGCTGCCTTGCAGAGTGAGTTTCCTCAAGACTAATCGTCGCGCGGGGTAGCCTCGCGGTCTGAGGCGGTTTGCCACGATTCGTGCGGCTCCACCCCGTCGGAGATTCGACTCCTCCTTCGGGCATTGGTGTGTGTGTTGTTCTTAGCGTAGTTAGTTTACGTTACATTAAGTAGTGTGTAAGCTTAGGGACCGATGACCTCAGCAGTTTGGTCCCACATGAACTTACCACACATTTCCAAATTTTCTCAGGCCAAATCCCTGTAAAAGTTAGATGTGTACCTTCCACCTTAGAAAGAAACACACACACACACACACACACACTATATAAGGCAACTGAAAGTGATGTGACAGGGTCAGGAGCTGAACCTTGATGACTCACCGAAATGTTTGGGTATCCGACTTAACGTTTCGGAAGCACTGTCAAAACGTTAAGGGAGAAATATAAACATCCGCTAACTAACCAGCACGAAATGAGCTCAGCCTCAAATTCTCAGAATATCGGCTCTCGCAATGTTTCTCTGCAGCCCCAGGGAAGTTGCGATACGACTGCTACTATTATCTGTATAAATGATTTGGTCGGCAGGGGCAGCAATTTACGGTTGTTTGCTGATGATGCTGTGGTGTATGGTAAGCTGTCGATGCTGTATGACTGTAGGAAGATACAAGACGACTTAGACAAAATTTCTAGTTGATGGGATGAGTGGCAGCTAGCTCTAAATATGGAAAAATGTAAGTTAATGCGGAGAACTAGGAAGAACAAACCTGTAACTTTCGGTTACAGTATTACTAGTATTCTGCTTGATGCAGTCAAGAAGCCATAATAGGACCTCTAAGGTTGTCGGCGTACATGAACAATGTATTATATGGTATCACCAGCTCTATAAGATTGTTGACCATGCTGTTGCATATAGAAAAATGTCGTCCTAGGACGATCGTGAGTAGACGCAGAACGACTTGGACAAATTATCATTTTGTGAGGTGAATGTCTCGTTCTAAACGTGAATGAATCCCAGTTAACACGCAAAACAAGATCGTGTTAAGAGATTAGTAGAGAATAGCCGAAGCACTCCACATTGCATAAGTATTAGGGGTGATACCAAGAAGCTGCATGAAATGAAACGATCACACAAAAGCAGCAGTAGGTGTTATACATCAGAATGGTAATTAAACGAGGGATAAAATTTTGTTGAAACCTACTGGGACAACGCTAAGTGGACACTTCCTTCGAGTACACAACGATGGTGTAACCAATGTCAGTTCTCAGGAAGAGCCGAAGTAGAAACAAGCGGACAGCTCATTGTCTTAGACTGTGCGAGAGAGAACTTGAAGAACATCTCACTCATCATGGCCGGCCGCGGTGGTCTCGCGGTTCTAGGCGCGCAGTCAGGAACCGTGCGACTGCTACGGTCGCAGGTTCGAATCCTGCCTCGGGCATGGATGTGTGTGATGTCCTTAGGTTAGTTAGGTTTAAGTAGTTCTAAGTTCTAGGGGACTGATGACCACAGCAGTTCAGTCCCATAGTGCTCAGAGCCATTTGAACAATTTTGAACCACTCATCATGTAGACAACACTGCAGAACAGACACAGTGCCCTTCTGTAACAGGGTTGCGTGCAGTAACTATACCTAGAGACGACGAAAGAACACCATTCACACTGCAAACTGTGCATAAAGGAACTCTCTGAAGCTCTGAAATTAAACATCAGGCCCAGGCTAGACAAGGACGCTGACTAGCATTCGGTCAACAATACGGGGCCACAGGTCATAGACTCACCCCCAGCAGGCACACGACTCTTTGGTGAGTTTGTGCGTGGGTATCAGAGGGCTCCAGCCTTTGCAGCACCTCTTCTCTTTGCGTGGGACATGTCTTTCCTTCTGTAATTCTTTTTCCCTCCCTTATGGAACATGTCTTTGGTATTCTTTCGGACTGCGTTCTGAAATTTCGATAGCTCGGCCTTGGAACAGCCTCTTGTCTGTTTTTTTCCTTTTTCCTTCATTCTCCACCTCCTTTCCTTCCTTTTCTTCAGCGTTCGAGGTCTCTGTCTATTTCTTCTTTCTCCCTACGCACTCGTGAAGGCTGGCCCATGCGTTTGATACGTAGCAGCTGACTGGGTAACGTATAATTCCCAGCCCCGGGTCGACACCTGGGGTTCACCGCCTGGTATAGGCCAGCCCAGAGAGGGGTGATTGCTTGGGCTGTAACCTTTCCAATTGCCAATTGGTCCCCCTGTCACGAGTTTGGGAGATGTGACCTTAGGTGTGAACAGTCACCTAGGGCAGGTGAGCCGCCCTCTGTGGGGCCCCCAATTGGAAGGAGCGCGCTATCAGAGATTGTGGTAGTGATGTGGTTTAATTTTGCAATGAGCCAAACACCTTCTCATTCTACGTCTATTTTATGTCAACGGAATGAGGCAAAAAAATTCAAAGACTCTCCCAGTTGCACCTCGGTTCCTTGGGGTGTCAAGCACTGTAGGTCAGCCCTCTGCTACGGATAACCCGTTTATTATTCAGAAAGGTGTTGATGCAGTTGCAGGCTCTGTGAAATCGTGCTCTTGCTTACGTAATGGGACTCCGCTTCTGAAGATCAATTGTGATTTTCAGGCCTAACAACTGCTTACAGCTTCGCTCCACAACGGCTATCCTGTTTATGTTGAGGCCAATCGTAAACTGGTGTTACATAAACGTTCGACTGTTTGATGGTCTGGCTGAGGGACAAATCCAATCTTACCTCTCTGATCAGGGCGTCACTATGGTCCAGCGGGTAATAAAAAAGGTTGATGTGAACTTAAGGCCTACAGACACTCTTTTTCTCACATTTGATCGAGTAGTGCTTCCAATGAAGATCAAGGCCGGCTGGACATACGCGAAGCATTACTACTAGTGTGAACGTTATGACTACCGATGCATATCCTGTCAAAACACGGCCCAATGTGTTACTTGTAGTAAGAGATGCTCATGAGGGCGATTGCGCCATAGGGTGGTGGGGTTTCGGGTTCCGCTGGATAGGTCAGGAGTCCACTACACGCAGCAAGCGGCTACACGGGTAGCAGGGGTTATGTGGCGTGGACTGTGCGGTTTTTTAGGTTAGATGGCCTCGGGCAAGTACAGAAAGGGCAACAGCATCAAAGGGTACGGGGCAAAGTCAGGACATGCGGGGACCAAGCAGCAATCGGTATTGTAATTGTAAACTGTCGAAGCTGCATTGGTAAAGTACCGGAACTTCAAGCGGTGATAGAAAGCACCGAAGCTGAAATCGTTATAGGTACAGAAAGCTGGCTGAAGCCAGAGATAAATTCTGCCGAAATTTTTACAAAGGCACAGACGGTGTTTAGTAAGGATAGATTGCATACAACCGGTGGTGGCGTGTTTGTCGCTGTTAGTAGTAGTTTATCCTGTAGTGAAGTAGAAGTGGATAGTTCCTGTGAATTATTATGGGTGGAGGTTACACTCAACAACCGAGCTAGGTTAATAGTTGGCTCCTTTTACCGACCTCCCGACTCAGCAGCATTAGTGGCAGAACAACTGAGAGAAAATTTGGGATACATTTCACATAAATTTTCTTAGCATGTTATAGTCTTAGGTGGAGATTTCAATTTACCAGATAGAGACTGGGACACTCAGATGTTTAGGATGGGTGTAGGGACAGAGCATCGAGTGACATTATACTGAGTGCACTATCCGAAAATTACCTCGAGCAATTAAACAGAGAACCGACTCGTGGAGATAACATCTTGGACCTACTGATAACAAACAGACCCGAACTTTTCGACTCTGTAAGTGCATAACAGGGAATCAGTGATCATAAGGCCGTTGCAGCATCCCTGAATATGGAAGTTAATAGGAATATAAAAAAAGGGAGGAAGGTTTATCTGTTTAGCAAGAGTAATAGAAGGCAGATTTCAGACTACCTAACAGATCAAAACGAAACTTTCTGTTCCGACACTGACAATGTTGAGTGTTTATGGAAAAAGTTCAAGGCAATCGTAAAATGCGTTTTAGACAGGTACGTGCCGAGTAAAACTGTGAGGGACGGGAAAAATCCACCGTGGTTCAACAACAAAGTTAGGAAACTACTGCGAAAGCAAAGAGAGCTTCACTCCAAGTTTAAACGCAACCAAAACCTCTCAGACAAACAGAAGCTAAACGATGTCAAAGTTAGCGTAAGGAGGGCTATACGTGAAGCGTTCAGTGAATTCGAAAGTAAAATTCTATGTACCGACTTGACAGAAAATCCTAGGAAGTTCTGGTCTTACGTTAAATCAGTAAATGGCTCGAAACAGCATATCCAGACACTCTGGGATGATGATGGCATTCAAACAGAGGATGACACGCGTAAAGCTGAAATACTAAACACCTTTTTCCAAAGCTGTTTCACGGAGGAAGACCGCACTGCAGTCCTTATCTAAATCCTTGCACAAACGAAAAAATGGCTGACATCGAAATAAGTGTCCAAGGAATAGAAAAGCAACTGGAATCACTCAACAGAGGAAAGTCCACTGGACCTGACGGGATACCAATTCGATTCTACACAGAGTACGCGAAAGAACTTGCCCCCTTCTAACAACCGTGTACCGCAAGTCTCTAGAGAAACGGAAGGTTCCAAATGATTGGAAAAGAGCACAGGTAGTCCCAGTCTTCAAGAAGGATCGTCGAGCAGATGGGCAAAACTATAGACCTAGATCTCTGACGTCGATCTGTTGTAGAATTTTAGAACATGTTTTTTGCTCGCGTATCATGTCATTTCTGGAAACTCAGAATCTACTCTGTAGGAATCAACATGGATTCCGGAAGCAGTGATCGTGTGAGACCCAACTCACTTCATTTGTTCATGAGACCCAGAAAATATTAGATGCAGGGTCCCAGGTAGATGCCATTTTCCTTGACTTCCGGAAGGCGTTCGATACATTTCCGCACTGTCGCCTGATAAACAAAGTAAGAGCCTACGGAATATCAGACCAGCTGTGTGGCTGGTTTGAAGAGTTTTTAGCAAACAGAACGCAGCATGTTGTTATCAATGGAGAGACGTCTACAGACGTTAAAGTAACCTCTGGCGTGCCACAGGGGAGTGTTATGGGACCATTGCTTTTCACAATATATAAATGACCTAGTAGATAGTGTCGGAAGTTCCATGCGGCTTTTCGCGGATGATGCTGTAATATACAGAGAAGTTGCAGCATTAGAAAATTGTAGCGAAATGCAGGAAGATCTGCAGCGGATAGGCACTTGGTGCAGGGAGTGGCAACTGACCCTTAACATAGACAAATGTAATGTATTGCGAATACATACAAAGAAGGATCCTTTATTGTATGATTATATGATAACGGAACAAACACTGGTAGCAGTTACTTCTGTAAAATATCTGGGAGTATGCGTGCGGAACGATCTGAAGTGGAATGATCATATAAAATTAATTGTTGGTAAGGCGAGTACCAGGTTGAGATTCATTGGGAGAGTCCTTAGAAAATGTAGTCCATCAACAAAGGAGATGGCTTACAAAACACTCGTTCGACCTATACTTGAGTATTGCTCATCACTGTGGGATCCGTACCAGATCGGGTTGACGGAGGAGATAGAGAAGATCCAAAGAAGAGCGGCGCGTTTCGTCACAGGGTTATTTGGTAACCGTGATAGCGTTACGGAGATGTTTAGCAGTGGCAGACTCTGCAAGAGAGGCGCTCTGCATCGCGGTGTAGCTTGCTCGCCAGGTTTCGAGAGGGTGCGTTTCTGGATGAGGTATCGAATATATTGCTTCCCCCTACTTATACCTCCCGAGGAGATCACGAATGTAAACTTAGAGAGATTCGAGCGCTCACGGAGGCTTTCAGACAGTCGTTCTTCCCGCGAACCATACGCGACTGGAACAGAAAAGGGAAGTAATGACAGTGGCACGTAAATTGCCCTCCGCCACACACCGTTAGTGGCTTGCGGATTATAGATGTAGATGTAGATCTCTCCGCTGTACCAACTGTAAAGGCGACGATGCCACCTCATCCTGTGACTTTTCCATGTATCTCAATGAGCGGGCCGTCCAAGAGATCTGGATGAAGGAAAACGTACCGTATCCTGTCGCTCGCAAGTTGTTGGGTAGTCGAGAGCCCTGTATTTTACTATCCGGCATTTATAATACTTTTCTTGCTACATCTCGCTCCATGAAGGACATGGTCACGCAGACTTGCGACCTCCGATTCAGTACTGCGCATCAATCCACCAAATCTTCGCCTCTGGCGGGGAAATCACCTTCCACACAACCAGCAGGCTTGAAAGGACAAAAAGAATACTCCTGCGAAGAAGTTTTACGTCCCTTCAGCCAACAAACGTTTAAGTCTGCCAACCGTAAGGGCTCTAAGAAATCTTCCCTGACTCACTGCGTGATACCATACCTGGCTGAACTCCATTTCGTTGCTGCGCACTGCCTACCGTTTTTCTACTGTTGAATCCGCAGGCCAATTCGGGGAGAATGATGACACCTTGGTCGATTTCATGGAACAGGATCCTCTAGCCTATGCGCCCTGTATCAGTATGTTATCGAAGTCTGGCACTCTGCAGCCACCGAGGTGGCTGCTCTTCATTTGTTCCCTCCTTCTCATTCCTTGTTGTGACTCTTCTCCAATGGAACGTTCATTGCATTAGATCCAACTAGGAGAAATTACGGCAGCTCTTGGAATCTCAGCATCCATTTGTTTTCTAGTTTCAAGAAACTAAATTGTTTCCTCATGACTGCTTCCAGTCCACTTTGAACTTTCCCCTGAGGATGGCATTCCTCCTCATGGACGAGTCCTACTGCTCATCCAGGATGGTGTTCATAGCCATAAAATCTCGTTGAACACTCCGCTGCAAGCTGTTGCAGTCCGCATTTTCCTTCCTCGTTTAATCTTTTCTATTTGTAACGTCTACATACCTTCGTCATTTGCTGTCACCAGGGCTGACTTACTCCAGCTTATTGGTCAGGTGTCTCACTCCTTTTTGCTTCTCAGTGACTTGAAAACACAACATGCCCTCTGGGGCTCTTTGAGAATCTGTCCAAGAGATTCGCTTTGACTTGTCTTCTCAATCAACTCAGCCTCACCTGTCGTAACACTGGAGCACCCTATGCTTCCTTCAGATTCCACAAACAACTATTCCCATTTGAACCTCTCATTCTGCACTGCCCATCTTGCCTTTGTCTCGTGTGATCCAGTTTCTCCGCCACGTCCTGAGTGACCATTTCCCGTGCGCTATCCGTTTGCTGACTCCTACCGCATCTGCGTGTAAACTCAGTTGGCAGGTTTCTAAAGCTGACTTGAGGCTTTCATTCTCCAGGTAACCTTCGATGAACAACATTTCCCCAGTTGTGATGACCAGGTAGAATATCTTACGAACTTTATCCTTACGGCCGCAGAACGTTCCATACCTCGCACATCTTCTTTACTGCGCCATGTCCCGGTTCCCTGGTGGACTGAGGCATGCTGCGGCGCGATTCGGGCGCGGAAACGTGCTCACAGAGTTTTTAACTATGAACTGTATGCGTTGTAAACAGTTGCGTATGCAGTGTCGTCGCGTTCTTCAGATTGCAAAAAAGCTAGCTGGATTTCATTTACTAGTTTTTTCAACAGTTTCACTCCCTCTTCCACCGTGTGAGGGCAACCTCTGTCGGCTCTCTGGAACCAAGGTCAATTCCCTGACTTCCGGCCTGACCATAGCAGATGATGTCTTTGTGAACACTATTGCTATCTCCAACACCTTGGGCCGCTATTTCGCGGAGATTTTGAGGTCTGCCCGCTATCACCCCGCATTTCTCCCTCGGAAACAAGTGGAGGCGGCTTGAGCGATATCCTTCTCCTCTCAGAATCGTGAATGCTACATGCCGCCTTTACTGTGAAGGAGCTCTTACTTTAGCCCCTAATACACCCCAGGGCCAGACGACGTCTACATTAAGATGTTGCAGCACCTTTCTTTTGTGGGCGAGCGCTTTCTCTTTCATACACACAATCGCATTTGGACAGCCGGAACGCCTCTCAGACGCTAACCACTGTCATACCCGTACCTAAGCCTGGTAAGGACAATCACCTTCCTGCTAGCTACCGCCCCATTTCTCTCACCAGATGTGTTTGCAAGGTGGTGGAACGTGTGATTTTGTCAACCTATTTCATGAACGGTTTTCTGCGGAAATCCCAGACTGTCGCCGTGTTTTTTTGATTTGGAGAAAACCTACGAGACCTGCTGGAGGACTGGTTTCCTGTGTATTCCATACACATGGGACGTCCGAGGCCACCTGTCCCATTTCCGTCAGGAATTTTCAAAAGACGGAGTTTTCAAGGTACTTCGGGGTTCAGTCTTGTCAGACACTTTCGTCCAGGAGGACGGGATGCCTCAAGGCTCTGTTCTGAGCGTTGTCTTCGTTGCTAATACCATTAACCCCTTTATGGACTGTCTCCTGCCATGTTTCTCTGGCTCCCTTTACGTCGGCGACTTTGCTGTCTATTGCAGTTCCACGGACTTGTCTCCTGGAGCCGCGTCTTCAGTGATGTCTCGATCGTCTTTGCTCATGGAGCATCAACAATGTCTTTCGCTTGTCCGCTGACAATACCGTTTGTAAGAATTTCTAGCAGCGCAATGGGTGTCTTCCACCACCTTTACATTGTGGGCCTGTTACACTTCCATTCGCTGGAATTACGAAATTCGTGGGGCTCATACTTGATGGGAAACTTTCTTGGTCGTCCCACGTGTCTTACCTGGCCGCACGCTGTACCCAGTCTCTCATCGTCCTGTGTGTCCTAAGCAGTACTTCCAGGCGATCGGATTGGACTACCCTCCTCCGTCTGCACCAGTCCATTGTCCATTCGGAACTAGACTTGGGGTGTTTCGTTTATTTCTCTGCATATCTGTCCATCTTGTGCCATCTTAACACACTCCACCGTTATGGAATATGTTTGGCTATTGATGCCTTTTACACTTGCCCGCTTAAGACACTCTATGCAGAAGCTGCCGAACTACTGCTTTCATACCGGTGTGATATCCTTCTCAGCAGATACACATGCCATTTGTCTTCCATGCATGGCTACGCTTTTTATGCCCTGTTTTTCGATGACTCCCTTGACCACCATTACGTGGCACATCCTTCTTCGGAGTTGAGAACTCTGGCTACTGCTTGGGAGCTTAACCTCACACTACCTGCCATCCCTTAGTGTAACAGTCCAAGAAAGCATCCACTTGTTCGCTGTTGAGGAAGTTACTGTGATGTTCATGTGGGTTCCTAGTCACGTTGGTCTACCGGCAAATGAGGGTGCTGCCAAGGCTACAGTCCTACCTTCGCCTGCTGTGTTGCCGTCCGTTGGCAGATGGTGTCCCTTTGGCATCACCACTTCATCCCTGGTCCTCTCTTCATGGAAACAAGAAGCACCTGGGAATTAAATCTCTCCCAGCGGCTTGGCCGACCTACTCTCGGTCCTCTCGTCATTTTAGGTAGATTACGTATAGGGCGCTGTCTTTTTAGCTATCGCCATTTGTTAAATGATGATCCATCGCCACTTTGTGCCCATTGTCTTCAACCTTTGACAGTTCGCCATTTCCAGACGGAATGCCCCTTGTTTCCTGCATATGTTGCAGTGTATCTTTGCCGTCTTGAGTTATCGGCCGTTTTAGCAGACTGTCGACCGCTTTTTACTCTTATCCGTCTTAGTAACATGGCGAAGGGCATTTAATCTTTGGATAGGGACCTCCGCTGTTTCTGTGGTGTATTTTCTGCACCTTTCTCCAAGGGGAATTTCTTGTTTTTAGCTCTCTTTCCTTCCGGCGATTGGGCTTAACGTGTAGTCGCTTTCTGCTTCTTTTACTTATTCGTGTTCTAAGGTTATGACATGAGCACTTACGACCTCAGTTGTTTTTGCGCCCAAAGAAAGGTAATCGATTGCTATAAACCCCTCGCTATCCTTGCAATTGGCATCACGAATACCGATGGAAGGCGAGCTCTGCTAGTTGCAGGATGACCCGGTGAATACGACGAAGTATGCCACCATCTCGGAGTCTACTGCTACCAGTCAGCAGCCGTCCAGGTCTGGAAGGAACTTCAGCTCCACGAGCTGTATTCCTGCCGGTGACACCTGTGACTATCTGAAGATAAGGGTCTGACCGATCTTCCGTGAATGAAGAACCGATCTGGCTTTCTGCGAACTGTTCAACTCAGGAGCAGGGTGCCTGTACCGCTGCTCATAGGCAGTACAATTACTGTACCGCCTTACCGGCTGTAAGCTGGGACCATCAATCAGGCTGTCCTCTGTGTCACTGGTGGGTCTTCTGCCTGCACGCCATAATGACAGTCGACAACAGGGGCGTTATATTTCTGGGGTTGAGCCTATCGCAGCTACACTCGGCGACAGCACTGAGGCTCTGACAGACGTCAGCAGCCACACCAGGCTGCAGAGACGCGTCATCGCTGTACCCTCCCACGACGGGTCGCAGACCACCTCAGGGGCTGCGCCAGCAGATTCTTCGCCTCCGTGCAACGCGGGCTCAGCACGGCCGCTGGTAGACAGCACAGGGAAAAAGACAGAGTGATTGTAAAATTCTCGGTAGTAAATGTTAATTGAAAGGTGTGTCATTAGCGCCTTGGTGCACAGAGGACCACACATCCCCTCAACTGTCCTATTCCCACGCATTCGCATCTGGCAGGCTCCTAGGTATGAAAGGCGAATAGAAGGCTTAGTTCAATTGGAAGGGTTCTGGAAAAGTGCAATGCATTTGTAAAGTAAAACTAATTCAGTACGCTAGCGCGGACGATTTTAGAGTTTTGTTGCATTGTTTGGAGTGTTCATTAAGATAAAATGACAACAGCCATCCAACTAATCAGGGAAGCACTGTTGGGATCGTAAAAGTGTGGTGTTGCCCATCTGAGACTGTAAGCGAAATTCCTAGACCAGGCACGATTGGAACACTGGGACGGTCAAGCAACGAAATTCCTTTAGTGTATTTATCTCCTCCGCATCACACAGATAATAATATTACCGGTTTTTAATTCGTCGCAAATTGTCATCAAATGATTTGAACACAATATATAGAAGCTCGTTGACTGAACAGGCAGGACTGCATCTTTCCCAAATGATGGTAATTTTAAACCACGATAGAGCTGCGAGCAAAGGATCCTTCGTATTTTTGAAACTGTTTGCTTCGTTTTATTCAATCCCTGAGGGGCTCAACATTCGTTTGCTGAGTACGGGCTTGGCGACCCTCCGGTTCCTAAACTGGGGACTGGTAGGCGCCACCAGTCCCCAATCACCGTAAGCTCTGGGCATGCTTCAACAAACAGTGTATGATGCGGCAGTGGAATGTTGAGTGTCACAGGGAAAGGAGATCTTGGTTTGACCGCCTGGATCGCGAGGATGGTAGAAACCTCTATGGATGGTAAAAACCTCTATAAAAGAACCTTCAATCTCAACATGTGCTACATGCTGATGAGCTGCATGCCTGTTGAAGTGGAACAGTCCGTAGCTGCTAGTGGAACCAGCATTGATTCTTCGAAATCTTCTTTTCCTCCTCCTAGCGGAAAGGGTGGGCCGCTGGTAGGACAGACACCCAAACAAACAAACAAGAGGGCTCGTGTCGCCAGTCCTCCAGACTTAGGATTTACACAGACTCTGTCAGTATAGAGTAACGGAATGCATGCTGCTGGCCAGAATGTGTTTCTTATAACTAAACGGAAAGAAGGGAGCTTTGAGAAAGTTTCACCTTGTACAAAAAGGGTTAAAGGTAATCGCAGGAAGCTTAAAATCTGTCAAGCGCTCGTGAAACTGGACACTGTTGGTAGAAACGTCCAACCCCAACCAATGAAGAACATCCAGGAAGCTCAGTGCCTCTGGAAGTATGCTATAGAAAGTGAACTGCACAACACATTAAACTATAGCTGCTGTGACTTGCAGGGATCTGGTTGACATTCCCTGAGAAGAATTGAAAGCAGAGTGGTCCCAGGAATGCATTATTGATGTACAGAACATAATGAAACTGGTGGATGATGATCTCATGAAATCGTACTAATTTGTACCGAATTTCGGCAGCACAAAATCCAGAGCATGTTAAGGCTGGTTTACTGCACCTCAGCGAGCAGCCTTATTTTCCTAACCCGCTGGTTTACATGCCAGCGCTTTGGGCTCACCACCTCAGGTTGTAATGGAGGAGCCACTTGCGGCAAATGTGGTAAGGCACTCCATGAAGATGTTAGTAGGGACTGCAGTGTCTTTCTTGGAGAAAGGAAGATACAGGTAATAAAAACAACTAAACGTATCTCATATGGAGAGGCCAAAAAGATCTATAAACTCATGCAGCCCACGACATTCGCTGCCTTCTTTGCGTCCGCTCTTTAAACATCTGGTTCAAAAGACCGATGCTGCTACCCATACAGATGTTGCTAGTGTCGGCACTAGCACCTGCGTTTGCCAGTGCACTTGGGGGCGCTGCAATTCCTTCAAGCCAACTCCCAAAACATCAGACAAGTCAGTTATCACTAACGTTGTAGAGCTCCCTTCACCTGCAATGGTTTTTGGTCTTGTACCACGGCCGCGGTTTTCGCTCCGAAGCCTACCTAGGGCAAAAAAATCAAAAGTCCAAGCGCCCACCACCGGCAGAATCTGGAAGTTAATAGTCCGATGATGTCAACGTCCTACTCTCTGATGTCTCTCTTGACTCGTCGGTAGAACTAATGGAGCTTGATGTTGGACTGGGTAATCATCTCGCCCCAAGACTGAGCCCCCGCCCATTAAGGGCTCCTCTCCCTGGCCTAACGACTGGGTGAAAGTGCAACCCACACGATAGAATGGCTCTCATATTACAGTGGAACATTAATGGGTTCAGGACATATATGGAGGAAGTGAAACTGCTAGGGGAGACACGCCCTCCGTGCCTGTGTTTACAAGAAACACATTTTAAAGCCATGTAGAGAGCACCATCTTGGCCTATTCTTCTGCATCAGTAAGGCGTACGATACTACTTGGCGACGCTGTATTCTAGCTCAACTGCATCACTGGGACTTTCGTGGCCACCTTCTCATCTTCGTCTGGTCTTTGCTGTCTCAGCGGTATTTTAGGACCAGAGTTGGTGACTCACTGTCAGATCGTTTTGAGCTGTCGAATGGTGACCCTCGGGACAGTTAAGTGTTACTCTCTCTTTGCCGTAGCCACCAACAGTATCACGTCTATGGTAAAGAGTCCTTTACAGTACTCCTTATTTGTGGACGATTTTGCTGTTTTCTGTTCCTCCTCCAGTGTTGCAACAGCGAACCGTCAGGGCTGCATGACGAGTTTGTTTTCTGCAGATAAGTGCGCGTGTGTTCATTCTAATCGTTCTCGTCGTATTTTTAATTTATCGGCTTGCATTTGAGGGACACCACCCTAAATTTTAGAGATTCGGTGTGGTTTCTGGGCCTCGTTTTGAAGCCCAATTGTCGTGGTTGCCAAACCTGAGAGACCTGAAAGCCAGAACCCTGAAAGCACTGAATATCTTAAAGTGCCGAAGTCACAGGTCTTGGGGAGCGGACAGGGCGCCTCTCCTCCAGTTTTATAGGGCTTTCGTGCGTTCGCAGCTGGACTACAGGTGTGCAGTGTATGGATCTGCGAGACCTTCTTATTTGCAGATCATTGACGCTGTCCACGGTTGAGGGACTCTGGCTGGCCACAAGTACTTTTAAGACCAGCGTCACTGCTGAGGCCTGGGACTCTCACTTACCATCCTGTGGCAGCTCCTCCTGCTGCGTCAGGCGTGTAAGTTCCTCACAGCTCCGACTTCACCTGCACACCATACTGTAGGTCATCTGCCTCTGGAACCTAGTTTTTCCAACCGTCCGCGACACACATTGCCGTTTGGGACCTACGTGCACCGTGTGCTGGAGTCCCTCGGTGTGGAGCCAGTGGAACCCCAAATCCAGGGTTTTAACCGCATGCCGCCCTGGTTACTTAAGAGGCTCAGAGTGATTTTAGACGAGGGAGATTGTACTCCTGCTTCCGTTTTTCTTGCGGTATTTTCTGACTTTTTATCTGAGCACGACAACTATGTAGCCGTTTTTACGGTTAGATCGAAACAGGTGGACTATTTCAACCGTTTACTGTCTTTGATGCAGAATTGTATGCGATCTTGCGGACACTGGAGCAGATGAGACCTCCTTCCAGTGCTAAATTCCTTGTTTGTTCCGATTCTCTAAGTGCCCTTCACTCGTTGAAACGTTTGTACCCAGCAGATATAGTAGTCCAGACTATACAGGATGCCCTCCTCCAGCTACAACGACTGGGGAAGGAGGTGTCTTTCTGCTGGGTGCCAGGGCACATCGGAGCTGCGGGGAACGAAAGGGCAGATCTAGCAGCCAAGGAGGCGTGTCTTGATCCTCCGGTACTTCAGTGTGCCTTTCTCTGCATGCTGTCACCTCGCTGTTGAGCTCGAGAGTCTTGCATCGGTCGGAGGACGTGTGGGTGGAAGTGACTCTCAATAAGCTCTGTTTAGTAAAGCTGTGGTGTACTTCCTTCCAGCCACGTAGACGGGACGAGGTTCTTCTCCCTCGTTTTCTCATAGGCCATAGCCCTATGACGCAGGGCTTCTTGCTCCGGCGAGAGGATCCTCCAATGTGTGGCGCTTGTGGCGTACAGATCACTGTGCGCCACGTTTTATTGGACTGCGTTTTGATTTCCTACTAGCGAGTCGCGGCTGATTTGCTGACGGATCAGCAATCTCTTTTAGATAATAATTGAAAGTGGCTAGAGTTTTAAAGTTTTGTGAATTGTCCAGCGTTTTACCAAGGTTTTAGGGAAAAGGTTTTAATTCGTTCACAGGGAGACTGGCTCGCCCATATTTTACGTAAGTGGCCAGCCAGTGACACGTTCCTGTGACGTCCTTTCAGCTCCTTTCTCATTTTACTTGTGTTTTCGTTTCTTGTGTAGCACTTTGCTCAAATGTGTGTGAGATCTTATGGGGCTTAACTGCTAAGGTCATCAGTCCCTAAGCTTACACACTACTTAACCTAAATTAACGTAAGCAAAAACACACACACACACACACACACACACACACACACACACACACACACACACCCCCATGCCCGAGGGAGGACTCGAACCTCCGCCGGGACCAGCCGAACAGTCCATGACTGCAGCGCCTTAGACCGCTCGGCTAATGCCGCGTGGCTATAGCACTTTCAATCCTTTCCTGTTGTCTCAGCGTGTGTGATCATATTTTATTAATTTTTTCCACATTAGTTTCTTTTAATGTCTGTAAGGGCGCTGATCACCCCGCCGTTGAGCGTCCTTAAGCACCAAACACACACACACACACACACACACACACACACACACACACACACACACACACACACACGTACGTACGTACGTACGTTTTATTCAAGTGCAGTTTCTGTGGAAATCGTTTAGATACACATAGTGTCTAGCGGGAAGAAACCGAAAGCACACGACTGGCTATGTTCAGCTGAAACATACATGAAAGTCACTTCTATCCCCTTGAAGATGAGAATGAAAACCCTCTACACGCGTCGTAGAAATATAAAAATGCGACTGATACAGATAACTTTTTGGTAACATACATAGTAGCAGCTTTTTTAGGAAAAACTGTGAGCAACTGTGAGCACCTGTGAAAGATTACCCAGATACCAACTCAAGTCAGTGATGTGGCGGATTAGAAAGTTTGTGTTATTCCAGCCCACTGACACATACCTGCGTCTTTCACGAGTCTTTATATTGTCCGAATACGCACTATAGTCTTCCGCAGAACGGGGCGAACCGTCCAGTAGATATAATCAGTTACGTTATATTAATGCATAATATCTCATCTTTCGGACATGTCCGAAAAATCCGCAGCTGTTATACATTATATGTAAATTTCTCAAAATACTCCTGTTTGAAATCCTATAGAACCTTGCTAGATTGTGCGCCGTTCTTATATTTTTACAGCCCCCTGCCCCCCCCCCCCCCCCCTCTTCTCTCTCTCTCTCTCTCTCTCTCTCTCTCTCTCTCTCCCTCTCTCCCCCCCCTCCCCCTCCCTCCCTCTCTCCCGCTCCCCCTCCCCCACCCTCCCTTCTCTCCCCTCTCTCCCCCACCTGTATATATATATGTGTGTGTGTGTTTTTCTTTTTTTTTAAGAAAATTAAGACATGAATATTCAGTTATTACTAGTGATTGAGACGTGAGTTAAGTATGCCTCCGTCCCCAGCTCGTGGTCGTGCGGTAGCGTTCTCGCTTCCCGCGCCCGGCGGGGTCAGGGATTGTCTCTGCCTCGTGATGACTGGATGTTGTGTGATGTCCTTAGGTTAGTTAGGTTTAAGTAGTCCTAAGTTCTAGGGGACTGATGACTATAGATGTTAAGTCCCATAGTGCTCAGAGCCAATTTTTTTTTTTTTTAATTATGCCGTGACAAATATTGAGGGCTTGTTCTCATTTTTTTTAATATGACAATAAAGGAAAACAGTTCCGTGTAAAATCAGCGGTTCGGATTGATGACTACTAGTTCTGGATACGGTGAAATTGATCTCACCGGTTGCAAATCTGATGATAATATCTCAGTAGAAAAAAAGATGCGCTGTTGTTTAGTATAAGTGCCTTACAGTCGTCCGCGATAATGAGGATTAAGTCGTGTACTTCGTCTAACGGTACCGTCATGACTGTCGGTTGTCGTACCTGAAAGAGAAATAACGACGAGTATTGCATTGTGCCGTTCACAGCTTCGGCCTGCAGCATGCCCGCACGCCACCAGGCCAGTGCGACGCTGCTCGTTCTCGACTGTTTCTGCTTTGGACCCGGCGACGATAAAGTTCTCGCAGAATACGCTTATCTTGTCCGCTGTTTTTAATGAGCGCCGCGGCGCGCTTACTGTGCTTAATACAGCGGCGGGGCTGCGTCATCCTCGGCGCCGCAGGCGGCACGGAAGTCCTGCCTGGCGGGCCGAGACCCTGCTGCAGTACGGATCTCACTGCTCCAGCCGGGACAAGTAATCTGCAACTGCTACATTTATTTTGGCCTGTTACTATGCGTTCTAATACACAGGGCTTGCCTGAATATACAAACAGATTTACATCTAACGTTTTCATGACTTTAAAGTACACGACTAGGGATGTTTTAGAAACTTAACTTAATTAAAAATCAGCTGTTACAGTGGATTATGTCGTGACAAACGAAACTTTTTTAAGTGAAACTATATTATTCCAGATACCTTTTATAGTCGCAGACATCTATGATGTGGCTTTAATCTGCGTATACAGGGTGTTACAAAAAGGTACGGCCAAACTTTCAGGAAACATTCCTCACACACAAATAAAGAAAAGATGTTATGTGGACATGTGTCCGGAAACGCTTACTTTCCATGTTAGAGCTCATTTTATTACTTCTCTTCAAATCACATTAATCATGGAATGGAAACACACAGCAACAGAACGTACCAGCGTGACTTCAAACACTTTGTTACAGGAAATTTTCAAAATGTGCTCCGTTAGCGAGGACACATGCATCCACCCTCCGTCGCATGGAATCCCTGATGCGCTGATGCAGCCCTGCAGATGGCGTATTGTATCACAGCCGTCCACAATACGAGCACGAAGAGTCTACATTTGGTACCGGGGTTGCGTAGACAAGAGCTTTCAAATGCCCCCATAAATGAAAGTCAAGAGGGTTGAGGTCAGGAGAGCGTGGAGGCCATGGAATTGGTCCGCCTCTACCAATCCATCGGTCACCGAATCTGTTGTTGAGAAGCGTACGAACACTTCTACTGAAATGTGCAGGAGCTCCATCGTGCATGAACCACATGTTGTGTCGTACTTGTAAAGGCACATGTTCTAGCAGCACAGGTAGAGTATCGCGTATGAAATCATGATAACGTGCTCCATTGAGCATAGGTGGAAGAACAAACTAAAATGAGCTCTAACATGGAAATTAAGCGTTTCCGGACACATGTCCACATAACATCTTTTCTTTATTTGTGTGTGAGGAATGTTTCCTGAAAGTTTGGCCTTACCTTTTTGTAACACCCTGTATACCTCATCGATGTTTGAGACTTGAAAAGGTCTTTGGAACGAGATAGTTTCATCTGTCATCGCATGGAGTCGGGTGTACTGCCGGTGGTCTGCGTCTTCCCAACACAATATTTCGACGTCGTAACTCGGCTTCTTCATCGAGTGTCGCAGGAAACACCTGATGCAGACGCCGAGTTACGACGTCGAAATATTGTGTTGGGAAGACGCAGACCACCGGCAGTACACCCGATTCCAAGAGATGACACCAATCGCTGGGAAAGTCTAAGAAATTACGTAGTGTCATTTGATTAAAGCACCTATACCTCTGTTTCAGGTAGGATCCCCAGTTCCGTTCGACGCTGAGCTGCTATTCCAATACAGTTGGAGAGGCACTGCAATGCGAAGTAAGCCGAGGCGTGATTGAGAATTTGGATTGAGGGGAGAGGCGTGCTAGAGTAGTCCATGTAGTTGTGCAAAGCTATCGTGCCAGGGTGGCGTAGTGGTCTGCGCATCTGCCTAGTGAGCAGGATACTCGAGCTCGAATTCCGATCTTGATAGAAACTTTGAGAGCCTGGAAATCGTACCCAAATGTCTTACTGCGAGCAGGTGCCTTAACCATTTAGGTTGAATGGAATGATTGAATCCGATGGGGACTCTGGTATGGGCCATAAAAGTTTTTTGTAAACAGTCTTCTTCGTAGAGAAGTTGCAGTTTCTCTGTATCCTACGAACAATCGTAACTTCCACTTTGCCTTCATTATAGGTGATACTGCATGATCTTTTCACGAAAGTGTGTGATAAGACTTCCGTCGATTGTGGCGTAGTAATCGTGTGGTCAGACTATTTGATGTGTTCTCTATCACGTGTGTGTGTGTGTGTGTGTGTGTGTGTGTGTGTGTGTGTGTGTTTTCCCCAACTAGCTAAAAGTATTTGGTAATTTCGGAGGAAACGTGTTCCTTCGTTTCTTTCAGTACTGTAGAGTAAGTCTGTAAAGCGTAAATGCATAAAGATGCATATAGAAGACCAAGATTTTTCACGAAATCTTGCTAAGAATTGTGCTGATAACTTAAACACATGGGGCAAGTTGATCGTGTCTGTTCTTGGAGTAATCCTATCCGTAGTCGACATTGTTAACGCAAGCCTGTGCGGTGGCGCTAGACTCGGAGGTAAGGCCGTTCGAATTCTGCTGGTGGTACATTTTCACTACCTGTATTCGGCCGGCAATGGGAGGGGACATGGTGGGGTGAAGTTCCGATCACTAGTCTTGCACCATTGTCCTTGGTTAACTTCGAAACTTCTCCGCAGTGTATCAAGAAGTGAGGGCATGTGACACTGTTGATGCTGATCCGTCCGTTTGATGGGGACGCTAAGGTCGGCGGCCTCCTCGCTGCTGTGTGCCGGCGCTGAGGTTCATCCTCTCCATTCCCTTCATCCACAACAACACAAACCTAACGCTGCACCGTACGAGTACACGCGCTCATCACAGTGATCCACACTTGACACTTGAATAACAGGTGGGAGGAAGGAAGTAAGTTTGGTTGGGTGGTTGGTTTGGGGAGCGAAGGAAGGAAGGAAGGAAGGAAGGAAGGAAGACAGACTGGGTTTAAAGTCTCGTGGACATCGAAATCATTAAGAGACGGGCACAAGCTCGGGTTGTGTCAAGGATGGGGAAGGAAGTTGGCCGTGGCCATAAAAAGGAACCATCCCGTCATTTGCCTGGAGCGATTTGGGGAAACCAGGGAAAATCTAAATCTGGATGGGCGGACACAGGTTTAAACAGTCGTCCTCCCGAATGCGAGTCCAGTGTGCTAACCAAGGCGCCACTCCGCTCGGTAAAAGTGGGAGGAAGGTAACGCCAAACCACCTCAACCTTGTACCTTGCCATCAAACGCAATATAGGATTCCTGCATCTGCTCTCATGTGCGCATTTCTTGAATATGGGAATATTCCGACTTTCTTGGTTCTTGACGTCGCTGGGTGTTACTGAAATGAGTAGATCACATTTGTTTACCTAACGTTGTTTGTAACACAGTTGGAACGGTCATTCGAAGAAAAATTTTTACCCTTTGTATCACTCTCCTGGAAGACCACCATGTGTTGACTTAGAGCGTCAAGTGTCTTTGGTGTCTTTTACAACCATGGAAAACGGCATGTTAAGCTTTAGAAACTAGAGAAAGAGATATAAAGAATAAGGCCTTGTGATTTGTCTGTGTATAACTTGAAAGGGCATATGCCATTGTGCCACTGCAAATTAATTATAAATTGGAATGATTCCGTAATTCTCGCACTTCCTATGAAGCGGTCGACTCGTTTAGCTCCTGAAGTCCATATGATAGATCTAACTTTGGGTCTCGTCCTTTCTCGTGGATTCCCACGCTTGCTACTCCGTTTGACATCTGTTCCACGTGGCTACTACAGAGGCAACTAATAACTCGCTCCCTCCATAACCGGACAGTTCTGCTTACCCGTATACAAAATGAAGTAAAAAAACATCACAGCCCCCTTACAAGGCTCAAGGCCTTTTCTCAGAAGACGACCATAAGAAAATATGAGTGAGGTCATATCATTCCGTGTGCAGTGTTGGAGTGGCTTATTATGGCAGCGGCTTTGTAAATGCGATCGTAGAGACTCGACGGGACGAGATTTATCATCTTGAAACGTACGATTAGTAAACGAAACAAGGAGGGGGAGAAGGTAGTGGTACCACAAGTACCTCCGTCACACACACCATATGTATGCATATGGATGTAGATAAAGGTTTGCGTCGCGAACGGCAGTCATTTTTCGTACCTCGTCCATTTACTTCAGCCGTGGAGTGATGAAACAGCACGCGCCTAATACAATCAAAAGTTGACAGAGTGGGAGGTGGCTGCCCTACAGAGCACGTCACGAAACATGTGGTCCTGAATTGTGCGGGGTGGGCGTCTGTCTCCGGGGTGAACCCGGAATGTGAAAACTGACACGTGGGGACACTATCGCTAGCAGATGCCGCGCTGTGAGTTTAGTTTCGACAGGAAGTGGCGGGCTGACAAGTTGGGATGGTGCCAACTGGACGGCGCTTAGGGTTCACCACAGCCGCTCTGATACTCCAGCCTGTGCTCGACGCTGCACCCAGAGAGGAATAGGTCGCAATGCGTTGTTGCCAACCTCCTTAAAGTGATTAGCCGGACCAGCTGTGGGGCATGCAGGATGAGGTAATTTGAGTGCGTTTGTGTAGTTGAAAAAATAGTCGAATTTCTATTTTTTTTTTAATAAGGCGCATCAATGCCGAAAATAGTGTGGGCTTGAGTATTGTGAGGGAGAGCGCGGTACCGCTGCTTGCTGGCTTAGTAGAGGGTCGCAGTGAGGGGGGGGATCTCTCGTGATTGTCCCATCCTGCCCCATTCACGCGTCCGCTCGGCGCCAGTCGCCACAGAAACATGAATCTCGAGCCTCGAAAGGCACCGGTTGTCTGACAAAAAGCCTGAATGAAAATGTTGGCGGTGTAAAGGACAAGAATAACGGTCGACTGCCACAAACCCGTGCCGTGACCGGACCGTGCTTCTTCCGACGTATTGTTATTTCAATGTGGCTGGAAAGTGTTCGCGTTCAGGCGGCGCGTGACCGTGCCGGCGCCAACAGTACCTTAACAGCAGCGTCAGTTCTTGAAGGGGCACTCTTTCCTGATTTTTCGTTTTCTAATTTGTTATTTCGTTTATCATCTAAAATATGAATGACGAACTGCTTATTGAGTCAGTGCACGAGTATATCGTGTTGTATGATCTGTACAGTCCAAAATGAAACTGCAATGAAACTGCAGGGGAAATGGTACAGATTTCGTTTTATTTGTGCTTTAATTTATTACATTGTTAATAACACCTTATGAAACAAGATCTAAACCTTTTTTGGAACTTATTATTTATTACAGCGATTTGCAAACTTATGTTTCCTTGCCTCTTCGTGTTTCATTACCAAGGTTGAGACCCAGCTTCAGAATTGAAGTATACAGTGAATAGTTCTGTTACACGAAATGCACGTGCCATTGTGTTCCCTCCTTGCAAATGTAAATGTTGTTGTGCGTGACCCTAATTCCTGAAATTCATTTGCTGGGTAACGTGAGTGTACGTACTTTATTGATTTTTAATAAAATTGTGCAGTAGGAAAGTGAGGAAAATTTTTTTAATTTTTTTATCGTGGAAAGGCGTGAATCCGCGTGTTGTAAAGTATGAATTATTGAGTCATAACACTAAAAGTGTTTCTTGACATTCTCACGGCACGACTCAAACAATAGACACTTCTGATCATGGACAAGTAAATTATCCGCTGGATAAGGTCTCCTTATGTATGACGCTTCCTGGCAGATTATAACAGCTTGCCGGACTGGTTCACGAACTTGGGACCTCTGCCTTTCGCAGACAGGTGCTGTACCCACTGAGCTTTCCACGACTCGTGTCCCGCATCACATATTTACTTCCGTCCTTCCAAATTTCGAAGAAGTTGTCATGAGTGCCTTGCGGGGCTAGCACTTCTGAAAGAAAGGATGTAGGTTTGAAGAGGAAATGTCTCGTTATAACAACATATGGAACGTGACTATAAGCGTGAGATAGAGCTCGATGAAATATTCTTTGAATTAAGAAACCCACCCATCACTATTTTTGCCATATGCTCCGACATCAAAAGCAATAAAAAAGGTCACAGCACTGTGACGTTTGCATGGAGACTCCAGACACTGGAAATCAAATTTCTTAGCTCTGCCATCCACAAGACCAAGATGGATAAGCTAAGGAAAAAGGTGAGGAACAAAGCCGGAATCAAGCAACCATCTTTTTGACACCGAATCATCACATCCAGGTTAAGGTGGTACGGGCATGTAATTAGGTTGGAGCTTACAAGAACAGCCTGAATAAATTTGGAAGAGAGATGGAAGGAAAACGTCCTTTAGGAAGACCCAGGACTCGTAAGATGGACATGATCAACGATGACCTTGCGGCTACAAGGTTGTCGGACTATGGATCTCGCTGGCAGGCTGTACATGGACAGAAGGAAATGGAAGAGGCTCCTTAACAGCACCTGCGAAAAGGAACTATACGATGACGATAGTACTATCACGTCACGGCTGTATGTGAGTCGTTTTTGTTATAGCCAGTTAGAACGTCGCCTTAGTGGTGCAGTTCGACACCGACTCGACTTAAATGCTGTTCAAGTAATAATGTTACGTTTCCACAATTAAAACGGGATGGGCCTGCTGAGATGACGTCGTGTAGCTCCTGAACACTAGGTTGTGTGTTATTGTCCGAACCTCTAACTTGTGACTTTATAAACTATAGAGAAAGTTATTAATTGGAACTGCCCTTCTATGATCAAGTATCTCAGGATCTCCATTGCTGCCGTTGGATAATAAATGGGTTCCCGTTGTAAGAGTTGCATGGAAGCTCCAACTCTTACATAAATCCCAACCAGCTTTTGTGTATCCCCAAACCTGCCTTCACATGAACCGTTAGAATCAGCTGCCTGCTCAAACGGTTCAAATGGCTCTGAGCACTATGGGACCTAGAACTTAGAACTACTTAAACCTAACTAACCTTACATCCATGCCCGAGGCAGGATTCGAACCTGTGACCGTCGCAGTCGCGCGGTTCCGGACTGACGCGCCTAGAACCGCTCGGCCACCGCGGCCGGCTGCTGCCTGTCTCCGTAGTGAAGATCACTAACACAGGGCAACGGTAGCTTCATTAGAGGCGGATCTGCGCGGAGAGACGTGCTACGCTGCCAGGGCACTAATTCTTGTTGCGGATTCTCTCCTACTAACACTGCCATTATCGCTGCTGGACCATAAGGGAGCTTGCGTGCCCTGGGTTTAGCCGCGTGACTGTTTAATTTTACAGAACCTGATAATGCGATTACTAGCCCTTGCAGTTTCTTCTCCTACTATTTTTTGCACCAGAGTCGATGGAAGGTAGAATTCCCAGACAGCAGACGTGGCAGTTGCATCACATCCCTGGTTTATTGAGGGCACTATTCTCGTAATCTCAAGAAATATTACTTACTGTTGGATTGTCGTACCATTAGCCCCTAAGATGACGTTAAAATTTAGAGTCAGTAGAAGATAAACGGAAGTTAAATCCATGTGATTGATATCTTCTGCCTTCTGTGAACATATGACATCTGTAAATATGCGTGGAAAGATTCTGTCTTCAGCAGAACAGTTTCCTTTCTTCTTCACGTGTAGGTTTTTCGTTGATTTAACGGCACCATCAATGGCTTTTCCTCTGTTCTACTTAACAGCGCACTTTGTTTTCCATTTCGCAGTCTGTCTTCTGCCGTATTGCTGGTATTATCACACAGTTTGTCATCAGCAGATTCTGTGTTACGTTCTCTAAACTCTGCGAAGACGATTTGCAACATTTACTGTATCACTATTTTCATTACATTTAACTAGTTGTATACAGTGCATGTTGCGAATAGTATATTGGACTTAACTAACCAAACTCGAGTGGTGTTACAGGAAACATGCTGTGCCTCGCAGAGAACCTCACACACAGTATCTTGTGAGTCATCGTCCCAAAACGAGTCCGACATATATCTTGCGTAATGACCAAGACGCTGAAATAAGAGAAAATTAAGCTGATGCAGAGGAATACGGATCGCTTTTCTTCCCCCGTACCAGTTCAACACGTCTATTTTTATTTATCTGCCTTTATTGCTTTTTTTCCTGTGCCTTCCTTCCTTGTCTTTCAGATTTTACTTTGCAACAGCGTCACAAGATTATCTTCTTTTCTCCATAAAAATGGCGAAGCCGTCAAGAAACTGTTGGAGATTCAGCTGCAGATTGTTTCTATTGCAATAATAATATGTGGGATTTGATTAATATAAATCAGAAGTGTGGTAGTTGGTATTTGTATTCGGAACGCATTCACTTATTCTTTAACCTCTAGTTCAGAATATGGTGAACAGCTTCTTAAAATAACAAAATAACGCGTCCTACTTGTATGGCGTCTAGAAGACGAACCGGCTGTCACGTCAGAAGTGTTGTGCATGGCTGGGAACAATTCACGTCTCCGGTTTCCGCAGCCAGAGCCTAGACTTGAAAAAAGTAAATACTGTACAAACACAATTATCGGACATTAGCGGAACACGTACTAGACAGACATGGTCATTTTGGATTTGAGTATGCATTAATAGAAAAGAACGGATTAAGATTCAAGTGAAACATCCCTTCGACGACGCAGTTACTAGAGACGGAACACAGGCTGGGATTGTGGAAGGGTAGGGAAGAAAATCGGCCATGCTTTTCAGAAGGACCTATCCCCGCATTAACAGTAAGCTATTTACGGAACTCATGGGAAACATAAGTCTGGACTGCCAGACGAGAATTTAAACCACCGTCCTCCCCACAGATGTAAAAACCAACCGGTTGTATGACCACCAACTATTTTCCCTGTACACGAGGTACTCTCTCGCATGAAAGTCACGTTAACAGCAATTAGCATGTGGACAACGAACGTGCGCTCTAACCTCATATGAATAATACCATTGCGACTGCTATGCTTGTAAATTTGCAAGCTCCGCCCCCATTCCGTTAATAGTGCTTGCTGCTCAATACGATGTTTGATTCGCCGCTCCGCTAGCACGCGGTTACGCCATGTTCCGAGTCGGCGAATACTGCGTGGTTTCAGCTCTCATTTGACGACCACGAGTATCGAAGAAGTGTAGTTTACGGTGTTTCTTTCGTTGTATTTCTTTCTCTTTTCCCTCTGGATGCAGCTCGTTCCGAGTTTCCGCGGAGTATACCACAGTTTTCGCGACGCAGAAAGTTCGGCAAACAGCCCGGAGCGCGGGTGACCGATCTGCCCCGTAACTCTGGGGAAGCGCAGGGCGGGCAGACAGCCGCAGCCAAGCAGAGAATTGCAATACTGGGCTGGCGCGACGGGCAAGTTGTGTGTGTCAGCGATAGAGAGCGACCAACGCGACGTAACTGTCACCATGTAAAATATCATCTAACTTGTCAACATCAACTTACCGTAAACATTGTCTGCCCAGACAGACAGCCGTATTTCCACACAAGTATTCATTGGGGGGAAATTAGTTCCTTTGAAAAACTGGATTGGAAATTTTGCCGTATCCAAAATACATTTCTTTTTTCGTCTATCGTGTAGAACAATTCGAAGTACTATAGAAAGTGGAAGACAATATTAGCTACCCTCTTAAGAGCTCCGAGGTCACATTGGAACTCTATCAAATGATGTACAACTCGCAACACTGGGTCATATGACGTACCAACGCGGACTAAGTGATGGCAGTGAAGTGATGTGTACATTGAGGTGGCAAAAGTCATGGAACAGGGATAATCAAATATACAGACGGCGGTAGTATCGCGTACACGAAGTATAAAAGGGCTGTCAGGTGTACTTCGGTGAGTCGTCTGAAAGGTTTTCTACGGGATTATGACCGCACGGCGGGAATTCTCTCTCTTTGAACGCGGATTGGTAGTTGGACCTAGATGCATGGGACATTGAATTTCGGAAATAGTTCGGAAATTCTGTATTCGAGGTCTACTGTGTCGAGAGTGTGCCGAGAATACCACACTTCGGACATTACCTCTCACCACGGACAACGCCGTGGCCGATGGCCTCCACTTAACGACCGAGAGCAGCGGGTTTTGCGTAGGGATGTCAGTGCTAACAGCCAAGCAACACTGCGTGAAATAACCGCAGAAATCAATGTGTGGGCGCGTGACCGCTACGGTCGCAGGTTCGAATCCTGCCTGGGGCATGGATGTGTGTGATGTCCTTAGGTTAGTTAGGTTTGAGTAGTTCTAGGTTCTAAGGGACTGATGACCTCATAAGTTAAGTCCCATAGTGCTCAGAGCCATTTTAACCATTTTTTGAACCATCAATGTGGGCCGTACGACGAAAGTGTCCGTTAGGACAGTGCGGCGAAATTTGACGTTAATGGGATACGGCAGCAGACGACTGGTGGGAGTGCCTTTGGTAACAGCACAACGTCGGCTGCAGCGCCTCACCTGGGCTCGTGTCAATAACGGTTGGACCCTAGACGACTGAAAAACCGTGACCTTGTCAGATTAGTCCCGATTCCAGTTGGTAAGAGCTGATGATAGGGTTCAAGTATGGCGCAGACCTCACGAAGCCGTGGACCCAAATTGTCAAGCTGGTGATGGCTTCATAATAGTGTGGGCTGTGTTAACGTGGAATTTACTGGATCCTCTGGTCCAACGGAACCGCTCATTGACTGGAAATGATTATTTTCTACTACTTGGAGACCATTTGCAGCTATTCGTGGACTTCACGTTCCCAAACGACTATGGAATTTTTATGAATGACAGTGTGCCGTGTCACCGGGCGACAGTTACTCTCGATTGGTTTGAAGATCACTCTGGACAGTTCTAGCGAATGATTTGGTTACCCATATTGCCCGATATAAATCCCATCGAACATGTATGGAATATAATCGAGAAGTCACAAAATCGTGCATCGACAACGCTTCCGCAATTATGGACGTCTATAGAGACAGCATGGGTCAATATTTCTGCAGGGGACTTCCAACGACTTGTTGTGCCCGTGACACGTCGAGTTTCTGCACTACACCGGACAAAAGGTGGTCTGACATGATGTTAGTAGGTATCCCATGACGTTTGTCACCTCAGTGTATGTGGCAGTGGGATATTTCTAATCAGCACTGTAAGATGGATGAACTTGGAGACATGTCAGAAGGGCAGAAAGGACGTGCCCGTGATCACGTCGCGAATCAAGTTGTTCAATTTGTTAGTGTATCAACGGGGACTCCTCAGTGTACCTACGACGAATGGTTCAAAAATGGCTCCGAGCACTATGGGACTTAGCTTCTGAGGTCATTAGTCCCCTAGAACTTAGAACTACTTAAACCTAACTAACCTAAGGACATCACACACATCCATGCCCAAGGCAGGATTCGAACCTGCGACCGTAAGGGCGCGCGGCTCCAGACTGTAGCGCCTAGAACCGCTCGGCCACTCCGGCCGGCACGACGAATGTTGTTCAACCCGCAGCCAAATAACACGGCGTAAAAAGGGGATGTTAAAAACTTCCTGACAGGGACGGGAGACGAGTGCCACTTTTTGTCAGTGACAATCTGCTTCTGACCCGACAACAGTTGTTGTGAGTGAGCAGCGCGGGGTAGCCGCGCGGTCTAAGGCGTGTTTCACGGTTCGCGTGGCTCCCCCGTCGGAGGTTCGAGTCCTCCCTCGGGCATGGGAGTGTATGTTGTCCTTTGCGTAAGTTAGTTTAAGTTAGATTAAGTAGTGGTTACGCATAGGGACCGATGACCTGAGCAGTTTGGTCCCATAAGATCTTACCACAAGCTTCGAAATTTTTTGTAGTCAGTGAATGCAGTTCCGTCTGAAGCAGTTTCTGAGCGAAGCTATCAGTATGTAATGGTGTTGGGTGCCGGGAATAAAGCCGTTACTCGCAGCGGAACATACAACTGCATGTCTTCAACGGTTCAAACAATACAGTAGGTGGAGGGTATCTGCAGTGTGGCCTGGCGTGTTGGGATACTCCCCTCCCCCCTCCACAGAGTACTATAAGGCGTGGAGTGTCCAATGGGCCAGGATATAGTGCTGGCTGGACTAGGTCCGTGAGGTTTTGGGTGTTTTTTGCGCCATGGCTAGGACCCTATCTTTAAAGTCGCTGTAAACATAAACCATTCCCGGTGACGTACTGTTGCTTTTCTTTCTACACCTTCATGACGAGTACGAGTCTTGCAGCTTTACGACAGTCGTACGCGTACGTTCTTAGAGTGACGCACACTCTTAGGCGCCATATCGCACCTCCTCTGGCCCGCTAAATCACAAAGTTGTATTTGTAGAACAGCGGGTGAAACGTAGTAGTCAGCATCCGCTCTTTGGTAGCTGTACGGCGCCTGATCATCAATAAGGACTTCAGCGGGGATGAATTTCCTGTTAGTAATTGATGGCATTTTCAAGTCAGGAGGCTGTGTTGCACGGTATTAGCTTGATGTCTTTTGGAGTGTGACTAATATTTGTTCCGATTAGCTTACTTTACATCCTATAAATATATGAATATACTATTTTTTGGCCGAGCGGTTCTAGGCGCTACAGTCTGGAGCCGCGCGACCGCTACGGTCGCAGGTTCGAATCCTGCCTCGGGCATGGATGTGTGTGATGTCCTTAGGTTAGTTAGGTTTAAGTAGTTCTAAGTTCAAGGGGACTGATGACCTCAGAAGTTAAGTCCCATAGTGCTCCGATCCATTTGAACAATTTGAATAAACTATTTTTAAATCTTCGTAATATTGGTCTAAAACTATTTTACAAAACTGAATAATGTTAATTGTCATTTCCCTTAGTATGTAGCTTTCAGTTCGACTTCGGAAACTGAAACACATTCCTCGACGTAACGTGTGATCAGTGCTCGTTGCCTCTTCAGTTTAACTAATTGCATGTGAGCTGTGTATACGCTCTACAGCTGAGACATACGTCACCATGAAGCCCGAGCGAAGTGACGCAAAGGTTACAACGCTGATTTATATTTTCCGCGATTTCCCTCACTTTTTTGTTGTGAATGCCGGAGTTATTCGTTATACGTAACAAAGACGCGACGATTCCTACCTCATCCTTGTTCAGTCCGAGCTTGTGCTCAGTCTTTCGCTATGTAGTTGTCGATTGGATGCAGCTCTAACGTGTCCATGGACCGTGTCCCACCAAGATTACTTATGAGGAAACACTTTGTTCGTGAAAGGAATATTTCCACTTGTGCGAATAGGGTGGAAACCGAGTTAAGAGTTTCAGCGACTTTCGCTACCTCTCCCACACACGTCGCTTGTCCTTCCTGTCATACGCAATAAAGCGATGACGCGCTGCTGCAGTCATGTGTCTTGTTCTTCTCGGGTCTCGCCGTCTTTCGTAAATCAGTCCTTGTTAGAGGCAATCATTTTTCTTAAACTTACACATCTCCATCCGTGACACCCTGACCTTGCCAAGCGCAGCGGAATTGCGCCATGTGGGAGGTCTGTTGCAACTGATCCTTTGTCAGAATAACGTAAGCAACATCGACTGGCTTTAGAAATCTTCAAGGGCAACTACCAGCTTGTGGCGTCTTGTTCTTCGCGGGAAAGAGGAGAGGTTATCCAATGCGAGGAATCAGCTTTCAGCCGGTAAAACATTGAAATGGACTCCAAGTTGTTATTGCGGACATAGAGCTATCCGTTGGGATTAGGACCTTGTATTGTGAGGATCCGTGATAACGATAGTAGAAGTAATTATCCTAGGAGTTAGCTGTTATCTAAGAAAATACTCATAATTTTAAAGTTGTGGGCAGATTCGCAGATTGGACAGGACGCATGATCCGCCGTCGCAGCGCTGTTTCCGCCAGAACGTCTCTCCTACTATCACAGAAGTTCTCCTACGTAACTTGCGGGACGAGCACTCGTGGAAGGAAGGATATTGCGGAGAAGTGACTGAGCCATAGCCTGAGGGTTGATTTCCAGATTGAATGTTTCGAAATCATTCTATCTGAGAAATTTGGAAGGTACGTGAGGGCACTGGTGGAAGTAAATCTGTGAAGGCGGGTTGTACTGCGTAACTGGATATCTCAGTCAGTTGAACATTTGTTCACGAAAGGCAAAGGTTCGTGGTTCGAGTTGCGGTCTGGCACGTAGTTTTTAACCTGCCAGGAAGTTTCAAGTAGGCGTGCGCAGCACTGTAGAGCGAGAATTCCTTCTGTGTAAGTTTCCTATGTTAGACTTAACTACTAGCATCACAATAATAATAGTAATAACTCAGAAACTGAGGCACGTACTGCCGCGATACGAGGTCAAGCAACGCGGACGATCGGAAGCATTCCTGAAAGAACAAGGATTAGATGGCGGCTGCAGACAACGTGTGGATGAGAAAAGCACCATATCCCACATTACACCGTGATGCGAAAAGGTGGTCCTAGAGAATATCTGATTAGGCATGACGAGGTCCACAAGGTAATTTACGGGAAGTCGATACAGCAGGCTCAATCAACGAAAGACTTTCCTCTATACCATAGATACAAGTTTGTCACTGTTGTAGAAAACGAAAAAATCAGAATGTGCTGGAACCACAGTATAATAACCGATAGAACAAGTCGTTGCAATTGACCTGACATAACAACGATCAATAAAGCTGAGCGACTGAACTTCCTCGTGGACATCACTAGACCAAAAAAAATCAGTACCAAGTAAAAATAAGCGAGCCAGTAAATAATAAAATAGTTATTCACAGATGCGACATGAAGTGTTTTTAAAACAGTCATTGTTTCTGCTCTCGTACTACGCTTTTTAGAACCACGAAAATCCGAGATCCTGGTTCCGCTATACTCGTAGGCCTTGTGTGCAACAATAACGGCATAATGCCTGTAATCACTAATGGAACCGCTGTGAATATGTATTGGAATAATGTGACGCTACCAGCTCTTGCCTGTGGCCTAAGAGCTCAGGCGGAGGCTTTATGGACCGGAGATCGTTAAGTTACGGAGACTGCTTGGCTGAAATTTACTGGTCCACTGTCCAAGTTGATCACCTTACCTGTTGCCAAGCTTCTGACAACATCTTTTACAATTATTTGCCAAGAATGAATACCGAGAAACTTCTTTTTTGTAGGTATGGAAATTAATTTTCGTGATTTTTTTAATTTTTGTAAAGTAATATGAGTTTCGGGACTCCCATAAAGTTATGGCCTGCTCATTAAACTGTCGAGAAAGTGTTCACTGCCACAGCACGTCCCTCGAATCTTTTGCGTCATAAATTTAAGTGATTAACAAGGCGCATATGTTGTCCGTTCAAAGCGACGTTGGGTTTACTCTGGAAGAGAAAGACCTCGACGGCACGAAATATACTGAATTTAAAGAGGTAGCTAACTCTCTGCACTACGTAATGGCGCCAGCTTTGCAAGGAGCCTTGTGTGTACTTGGATTTTAACACTGTGGACTAGTTTCAAACCAATTAGTCTCTTGGATTATTACGAAGATCGAAATACGCGTTTCATATGGTATTCATTCATGTTTTAAGAGAATTAGTAGGCATATTTCGAGCGTACGAAGTGATTTTTACTGGCAATTAGCCTAACTTCAGTCTGCCTTTTTGCCTGGTGATTCTTCCTGGTAGCAGCCAAACTGCTAACTATAGGCCGCAACTGCATAAGTCTTGGACGTAGTGTCAGCAAGACATGCTCCGTGCTCTGTACGCCGAGTACACTCGCTACTGGGGATGGGCGGCGGCGGTAGGAGACATGGAAGCATGCCTCGTCCGCGCGGTTACGTTTCAAATGCGCCGTATCGTGTCTCAACGCAGTCAGATTTGAAGTGAGGAGGTGCCTGTCGGGCCAGCATTACGACAGTTCTGACTTTGCTTTTCTGTATCGTTTACCGTAAAAAGGCCCATGGCAGACAAATAGTGAATGAGGAGGATAGTTTTTAGCCCAGCAAGGCCTGGCAGACGACTAGCTCAACTAACGAAGGGCAGAATACAGAAATCCGTTCATGTTAACTCAAAGGAATGGAACAGACATCCAAGAACATTTAGGGGTGAGGTTAGCAGCGTTGGGTGCCTCTAGGGTACAGTTTCCTACATGTCTTTACTCTGGTGGCCTGGGGCTGGGCGCCTGATTAGGAATTTCTCGTAATGCTTCTGGTGGGCAGGTACGAGGCACCGCACCAGGGGAGATTGCGTTTCACGCAGCTCAAGAATAATGAAATGAAACTGGACATTCTTGTGTCAGAAACTGGGTGAAACCTTTCATATTTCGAGACGAGTGTATCATGCCGATGACTGTTTCTTTTACATAAGTCCGGAAAAATGAAGTCTGAAGTAAATATCAGTTGTGATATGTTACGAGTATGTCTTTCCAGAGCGTAGCCTTACATGGAAGTGAAACGTGAGTTTTTAAATGTGGTGTTAGGGATGAATGCTGATGGATAGATCGCGTAGCTAATGAAACGGTGCTGGTGCATCTCAGCGGGGCTTGATAATAGTAAACAGGTTTAAATGGATGCATGTTGCTGTAGTCACTGACAAAGTTGTTGCACAGGATGAACTAGCTTGGAGAGCTGCGTCAAATGAGTTATCTAACTGAAGACGACGACGACGACGACCACCGCCACCACGAACAACAACAACATAAAAAGGAACATTTTTTTCGTCCTAAAGAACTGGGAGCACATACAGTAAGACTTACATAAGTACAATCCCAGTTTCACTTCCGGCAGCGAATTACCGTGAGTGAGAGTCCTGGAATAGTGGTATGGTTTACTAACTCAAAACATTTTTCATTCGCTCTTAAAATTAATTTCCTGCGTTGAAATTACGCGTTACTTTCGTCAGCAGATTTTCTGGAGAACGCTATTACATGCAACTGATGCAAATGCTACTTTTCTACAGTTATTTCCACTTGACTAGTTAAAGACAATTGAGTAGTTTAGGTTTAACCGAATGTATTTTAACTGTTAGAGCTGCGTGAATTATGGCACATTGGCTCATGGAGTCTGAGAACTGGTGAGAAAGTAACACTCAAATTATGCTGAAAATAAATATTATTCTTTTCATCAGAGCTTGCTTTCAAAAAAATTTTTGTTGTCTTGCGTTCTCGTAAATAAACTTTGAAAATGAATCGAATAATTTTTAACATTCTTCTGGGTTGGCCTCACAGCCTCAATAATTTGAAAAATGAAGTGATTCCACCAGGTTGTGTTTTAAATTATTTGCATTACTAGTTTCAGACACTTTCCATTTTCAAGTGCATCTATAGTAACAGATGTGGAATAATCCGTTGTGAAATTCTATGGCACTGTATTTATCCACATACACAGTATCCAAGATATTTCATTTTTTCTTTCAAAATGCCTCTTTCGGTACAAGTTACTGTGTTATTTTTACAAGCGAATCCGTGTGAAAGTCGTTACCCGAATGTCAGTAGCAAGGGGCAGCAGTAACGGAGTCGAAAGTACATCCGATAAATTTTACTGTCGTAGCAGACAACAGTTCTCCTGGTCCCGAGCAAGACGACCCATTCCGGGATGCCTTGTTATCGAATCTGCTATTCGAATACCCTTCACGGGTTCCCGAGAACATTCGAAACTAGAGCGTCTGCGTTCGTGGGTTTCACGAACTTGAGGAAACACAGCCAGCTTCCAGAATCGTCTTTATATGTAGGCTGCCCGCACAGTCACTTGCTGCAGTATTTCATCTCAAGACAACAGATTCTTATCCGTTTCTGACCAATGCATGCGACTGACAGACACTCCGTCCAGTGTTTGCACGGCAGTGTTACTAAATCAGGAGAATGTCACCTTCATTGGAATTCTCGCAAAAGGACGGAAAATAAGAGCGAAAGGCGAAATTGGTGATGACGAATAACGGAAATAGCTAGTTTGACCTGAGCGTATTTCCTCACTATGTCTCTGAAGGCATTCATTATGAGAATGTTTGACTTTAATAAAAACTGCATATTATGTTCGTGTACAGCAGTTATTGTTTACATATAATTCACAGTTACAACTAAACTAGGAAACTTCGTGAATCTTACTTCGAAACTATGCTTACTTGACTGTTAGCCTGCCTGAAAAGATTTAGTTGATCCAATTCGCCGATAAAGCTCGCATTCTCATATACACTGATTATTCGGAACATTATGGCCACCTACGTAATAGCCGGTATGTCCATCTTTAGCACGGATGACAACGGTGACGCGTCGCGTCATGGAAGCAGTGAGGCCTTGCTACGTCGTTAGAGGGAGTTGACACCAAATCTGCACACTTAAGTCAGCTAATTCCCATAAGTTCCGGGGATTGGGGGGGGGGGGGGGGCGGCGATGAGCTCTGACGCCCCGTTCAATCACATCCCAGATGTGGTCGACCGGTTTCAGATCTGGCGAGTTGGGTGTGCAGCACATCAACTGGAGCTTTCCACTGCGTTCGTCGAACCACTCCATCACACGCCTAGCTTTGCGACATATCGCATTATCTTACTTGAAAAATGCGACAGCCATCGGGAAACACCACGTTATGCAGGAGTGTACGTGGTCTGGAACCAGTGTATGATACTCCTTGGCCGACATGGTGCCTTCCGCGAGCTGCACTGGACCTATGGATGCCCACGTTAAGGTTGCCCAGAGCATAATGAAGCCGCCGCCAACTTGTCTCCGTCCCGCAGTACAGGCATCAAGGATGGAAGATGACGGATTCGCGCCCTCCCATTGGCATGATGAAGAGAGTGTTGGGATTCATAAGGGCATGCAACGCTTTGCCACCGCGCCAACGTCCATAGCCGATGGTCACGTGTCCATTTCAGTAGTAGTTTTGGGTTAGGTGGGGGGGGGGGGTGGGGGGTGTTATCATTGGCACATGCATGGGTTGTCGGCTGCAGAGGCCTATCGTTAGGAGTTTTCGGTGTGTTGAGTCACATGTGTACTCTGTACTCTGCCCAGCATTAAAGTCTCATATTAGTTCCGCTACAGTTCGTCGCCTGTCCTGTTTTGCCAGTCTCCCCGGCCTACGACGTCCGACATAGGTAATGAGGGGTGACCGCCGAACCCTGTGGTGTCACCGCCAGACACCACACTTGCTAGGTGGTAGCCTCTAAATCGGCCGCGGTCCGTTAGTATACGTGGGACCCGCTTGTCGCCAATATACAGGGCTATTACAAATGATTGAAGCGATTTCATAAATTCACTGTAGCCCCATTCATTGACATACGGTCACGACACACTACAGATACGTAGAAAAACTCATAGAGTTTTGTTCGGCTGAAGCCGCACTTCAGGTTTCTGCCGCCAGAGCGCTCGAGAGCGCAGTGAGACAAAATGGCGACAGGAGCGAGAAAGCGTATGTCGTGCTTGAAATGCACTCACATCAGTCAGTCGTAACAGTGCAACGACACTTCAGGACGAAGTTCAACAAAGATCCACCAACTGCTATCTCCATTCGGCGATGGTATGCGCAGTTTAAAGCTTCTGGATGCCTCTGTAAGGGGAAATCAACGGGTCGGCCTGCAGTGAGCGAAGAAACGGTTGAAAGCGTGCGGGCAAGTTTCACGCATAGTGATGTGAAAGATTCAGTATTTAAACCTCCTCTACCAAGAAACGTGCCAGAACAGCGAGCTCGCATCAACAATGTTTTCGAACTCATTGATGGGGACATGCTGCGCCGAGTGTGGGAGGAACTTGATTATCGGCTTGATGTCTGCCGAATCACTAAAGGGGCACATATCGAACATTTGTGAATGCCTAAAAAAACTTTGAGTTTTTGTATGTGTGTACAAAGCATTGTGAAAATATCTCAAATAATAAAGTTATTGCAGAGCTGTGAAATCGCTTCAATCATTTGTAATAACCCTGTAAGTGATTGCAGACCGAGCGCCGCCACACGGCAGGTCTAGTCTGGAGAGACTCCCTAGCACTCGCCCCAGTTCTACAGCCGACTTTGCTAGCGATGGTTCACTGTACACATACGCTCTCATTTGTAGAGACGACAGTTTAGTATAGCCTTCAGCTACGTTATTTGCTACGACCTAGCAAGGCGCCATATTTATCTTCAAGAATGTATTCTGAACAGATAATATTGTGAATCATGTACCGTCAAGAGCGACGTTCATCATTAATGGATTAAAGTTAAGTATCAAACTAATTACGTCCGCTTTCTGAATTCTCATTCCTTGTAATGTTCCAGACCTCACGTCAGTATAGTTCTTCCCTCCACACGCCAGCCTGCGTGAGCTAAAACGCGTGCATTTTGGCCTCCATTCGTAACACAGTGTTGGCTCTTCTGCTAACACAAAAAAAACCCACGTCGGCTGAACGTGGTTTCACTTTACCTTTCGCCACGTGGTGAAGACACTGACCACAGCACTCTCGGCGAGACGTGCAGTTCCCCAAACGCTCGTACCGAGCCCCTGGGCCATCACAGGCTGTCCTAGATCACACTCGGATAGAGCGCGCGCGCCTTCCCCATTCCGCACACGGGGAGCACGGTCACTGATACTACAAGCTCCGTGCGTGTGTCTGGTTAGCAGTCATTCCTCGCCAGGTGGCGCTGCTATGGCCTGGACGGGTTTAGACGTCACGTCGACGGCTAGGTCTTTGAAGTGGGAGCACAAACTCGGACTGGAGTAGGATCGGGAAGGAACCTAGGAATGCCCTTTCAAAGGAACCACCCCGGCATTCGCTTTAAGCGATTTAGGAAGACTACGGAAGAACTGAATTTGGAGCGCCAGACTGGGATTTCAACCGCCGTCCACCGGAGTAAAGGATTCTTCCCACGTAATTCACTTCTATTTAGTGGAGGATGTATAAGGGCTTCCCAGCGAGACTTCTGCAGCAAATGTGAAATAACGTTGGCAGCGACTTCGGCGGGCATTTTCCTGCAACAGGATGCTGCCTTTCGTCAGCATTCTTGGGCGTTTCGACTTAATGGGGCATTTCAGTTTTTCTGAAGTGTCAACATATCGCTGTGTGTTAATTTTGCCAACATGTTCCAGAAAGTAAATGAGAAGCGAGTTCTCGCAATCAAGGAAAAGGTAATCATGGGTTTCCCGGAGCTTGTGTGCTTGTTGTTCCGACTGCGCTGCGGTAGTTTCGCCGAGAACCCCTTACACATCCCCCAAAGAGTCTTGATCTCTCCGTATGTGATTTTCTTATCTTTGGAGACATGACGAAAGACATACGTGGCCTTAGATTTGCTTCGGACAGGTAGGCAAGCGCATACATTTTTCCATGAAGGCACTGACCACCTAATCTCACAGTGGGATAAATGTGTTAACAGTTTTGGCGTTATACTTGTCATATGTGAACCGTTTAGTTACTTTTTTTTCTATCGGTTTCGTTTTCCTTTGACTGCCACTTGTATAAAGTTACTGCAATAATTACGAGTACCATTACAGTCTTCAGTGTGGAGCACGTTGTTTTGAAACTTGGTGGCGGGGTAGGACTATGTAGAAGGCGTGGATTTGCTTTAAGCGGGCAGTTCTGTTGAGTAATGTGCCGTCAAGGCTAGACTTACGACTCGCCCTCACAGCCTCACGTCCGTCAGTACCACTCTCCTACTTTCCTAGCCTCACAGAAATTCTCACAGTTCCAGGAAGAGCGCTCTTGGGAGAAACAATATTGCGGAGAAGTGGCTTAGCCACAGCATAGGCCTAGCTATTGTTTCAAAATGATGCTTCACTCCACAACCGATGGTACGCTGATTTGAAACTTCCTAACTGATTAAACCTGTGTGCCGGAACTTTGGTTAGCACTCTACAAGAGCAGTGTTGTCATAAAACGGTTGGTAGGTCCCACATGTGTGTGAATTCTTAAGGGACCAAACTGCTGAAGTCATCGGTCCCTAGACTTACATACTACTTAAACTAACTAAGAACAAAACACACAAACCCATGTCCGAAGGAGGACTTGAACCTCCAGTGGGAGGTGCCGCGCAATACGTGACTTGGCACTCACCGCGGCTGGTAGACTCCAGACAGGTTGTTCTCTCAATGGCCACTAGTGTCTTGAGGCTTCATGGATTGTAACACATGTTGCATTTGCCTTTTCGTTTGTGTTTAGGGTGTGTTCTGTCTGCCGCCTGCGAACAACTTTATTTGCTTTGCACATTTTCGTCGAAATATGAATACAGTTACCTAATTTTTGTTAGGTCGTCGTGACTTCAGCGAGAAACCCAAATAATGCTGGCAATACACTAGCTAGGTGTACATCCTTTCGAATATCATTGTCCGTTTTGAAAATCATTCGTATACGTAAAAAAAAGGTTATAAAAATTTGTCATTCCGTTTGTAATGGTCCACCAACCATATCTATTAAACATAGTTTCTGTAGCGCGGATATTTTTGTTCACATCCATTTCTCTAAGGCATTTGTTTCAGTATTTCTACATTTTCGCCGCTTCTCTTGCATATATATAGTTGACATGTGCGGTTTGAAAATCGCCACCGCTAGAAGTACGGACTTTCTTTTAAGCTAAAAGATAAAAGTTGGCTGGCCAGAACATTGCGGCCACTAGGGATGTAGCTAGAGGGTGCCTGTGGCATGGGGAATACTTGAAGCCCACTTTGGCCTGGATCGCGCAAATAGTAGCTCAGTGGCGGGAGTAAATAGATACACTATGTGATCAAAACTTTCCGGACACCTGGCTGAAAATGACTTGAAAGTTCGTGGCACCCTCCATCGGTAATGCTGGAATTCAATATGGTGTTGGCCCACCCTTAGCCTTGAAGACAGCTTCCACTCTCGCGGGCATACATTCAATCAGGAGTGGAAGGATTTTTGGGGAGTGGCAGCCCATTCTTCACGGAATGCTGCACTGAGGAGAGGTACTGATGTGACGGTCTTTGAGGCCTGGCACGAAGTCGGCGTTCCAAAACATCCCAAAGGTGTTCTATAGGATTCAGGTCAGGACTCTCTGCTGGCCAGTCCATTACCGGAATGTTATTGTCCTGCAACCACTCCGCCACAGGTCGTGCATTATAAACAGGCGCTCGATCGCTCAAATGGCTCTGAGCACTATGGGACTTAACTTCTGAGTTCATCAGTCCCCTATAACTTAAAACTACTTAAACCTAACTAACCTAAGGACATCACACACATTCATGTCCGAGGCAGGATTTGAACCTGCGACCGTAGCAGTCGCAAGGTTCCAGTCTGTAGCGCCTAGAAACGCTCTGTCACCCCGGCCGGCTCCTCGATCGTGTTGAAAGATGCAATCGCTATCCCCAAATTGCTCTTAAACAGTGGGAAGCAAGAAGTTGCTTAAAACATCAATGTAAGCCTGTGCTGTGATAGTGCCACCAAAAACAACAAGGGGTGCAAGCCCCCTCCATGAAAAACATGACCACACCATAACACCACCGTCTCCGAATTTTGCTGTTGATACTACACGCGCTGGCAGATGACGTTCACTGGGCATTCGCCATACCCACACCCTGTCATCGGATCGCCGCATTGTGTACCGTGATACGTCACTCCACACAACGTTTTTCCACTGTTCAATCGTCCTATCCTTACGCTCCTAACACCAAGCGAGGCATCGTTTGGCCTTTACCGGCGTGATGTATGGCTTATGACCAGCCGCTCGACCATGAAATCAAAGTTTGCTCACCTCCCGCCTAACTGTCATAGCATTTGCAGTGGATCTTGATGAAGTTTGGAATTCCTGTGTGATGGTCTGGATAGATGTCCACCTATTACACATCACGACCCTCTTCAACTGTCGGCGGTCTCGTCAGTCAACAGACGAGGTCGACCTGTACGCTTTTGTGCTGTACGTGTCCCTTCACGTTTCCACTTCACTATCACATCGGAAACAGTGGACGTAGGGATGTTTAGGAGTGTGGAAATCTCGCGTACAGACGTATGACACAAGTGACACCCAGTCACCCCACCACATTCGAAGTCCGTGAGTTCCGCGGAGCACCCCATTCTGCTCTCTCACCATGTATAATGACTACTGAGCTCGCTGATAGGACGTACCTGGCAGTAGGTAGCAGCACAATGCACCTAAGATGAAAAACGTATATTTTTGGGGGTGTCCGGATACTTTTGATCTCATAGTGTAGCAACAACACTGTTTGTGTGTTGTGATCATGCAGCTTATCGTTACATCAAACTCGTTACTTATGGTATTTAAATCGGCGGAAATGACAAAATCACGTCACGGAAATCGCCAAATGATTTATAGTTCATAAAGAGAATAAGTTTTATTTTATTGGGCGCTAGAGGTTTATTAAAATAAATATGATCTGAAAATCTTTTTACGATATCCTTTCATAAGTGTCTGCCACCCCTACCCATTTTAATGACCTACAATACCTTCTTCTTCTTCTTCTTCTTCTTCTTCTTCTTCTTCTTCCCGTACCCCCTCCTACTTCGCTCTCCTTCTTGCCCTTTTTCATTTGCTCTTCCTCATTTCTTTCCACCCGTCACAAACACAAACGGCGGCCAAGGTACCAGTTCTGCCAGGGATACTCAGGTAACGCCACTGGGGAAGGAACACAATACATGGGGTAGCATTAAACTATTTCCTTGTCTAAATATTGATTTCTCTTCCTGTGTGATAGGGCATTAGTGTCAACTGTGACGGGTAACTTTAGTGTCTGTTTCAAAAATCTGAGTGCATTGCATAAGCAGTGAAATAAAATTTTGTTAAATATTATCTTCACGCGTAATGTGGAAGTAAAAAAACGTACATGTTAAAAAAGAAGTAAGTACGTATTTAGGGGCACCGTACCATGTCAGAGCTGTAGGCCCCGAGTGATTGGCCTTGTGTGCAAGTATCGAAGAGGGCTAGTGGAATTCAGTTTCATTGTCCCACCATCGACACGACGTGGCGTGTCGCTTTTGTGCAGGCACCGTAATCCTATGGCTTTGCAAACTTTGCCTCAGCAAGACGCACGTGTGACCAATCGGCTACAGAGCCTCAACTGCAACACTGGTCTCTGTCCACGCAAAGTTTTGGCTCCGTACTTGTATTTCCCGTTCCGACGTTCCACAGAAACAGGCCGGTTTTTTATCTTAAAGCAACCAAGTTTCCGACGCTCTGGTATTTATCCACGCATTGATGCCCAATGCCTTTTCGTCCTTCAGCGGTTGTTCTTAAAGTGTTGAATGATAGTGGAGACAGCAATTTATTAACTTAACGACGCCAAAAGTTTGTATAATTAACATACACTAGAAGTATAACAGTTTTCCCCCATTCCCCGTTCAAGGTGTACGCTAGATGATTTTCATATAATTTTTGTACTGCATTCCTTATGGTTCAGGTTTTGTGGTGGTGTTGATACACCTGGGTGATGACTGAACATTAAAAGCGATGTCGCGAGAAGAGATGGAAATATAATCCTGAAATTTCCTTTGTCTTCGCTGCTTCTTCAAACCTGTTACAAAGACGAAGTGAAATGTAATGGAGCCAGCACATTACTGGCAGACCGTTTGGTTAAAAGAGTGCTTCCGCGTTTTCCATTACCAGAGAAAATCGTTTTTACTGCGTAGTCCGCAGTTTTACGGCAGTGCTTCCGTATTGTGGCTTGCAGTTCTAGTGCTTTCCTGTTTATTTTGTGCCTCTGTGTGCTTTTTGTTGCAGAAATGGTGCCATTGGAGAAGCGAGAAGGAAACAATTTCCCTGTCCTAGTGCAAAGTTATTTTAGATGTAGTATTCCGTAGGACGTGCAGTAACGGTAATTTGAGTTGTCGTAATGACGTTATATCGGGGGGGGGGGGGGGAATTGGAAAGTTTGCCCGAGTCCGTAACAAAGTGCGGAAGAAAGGCCGTCGCCCGGATTCTCAGCATACCCTTTGCAACACATCGTGTGTCACGTATGCCAGGCATATCCCGTCCGCATGTTAGAGTTGTCATTATTAGTTATCATTGTGGCATATCGAAATGAGTATTTTGCATGTTAATAAGGAGACGAAGACTACAACATGATGGTAATGAGGAGTAAATAAATATCGTATAACTTTGCTGAGCGGGGTGCTCCATAGGAGACCGGCCCACTAAATGTCAAAGGCTCTCTTTTACACTCTTTTCTTTCCGAAATCTGGGAACTGTGTCGGAAATTTGGCCGTTCTGTGATGAGTGCGTGTGTAGTATAGTGTTGTGTTTTTGTAGTTTTTGATGATAAAATAAAAGGGAGAGGGTGAGCCACACAGCGTTCTTCTACATTTTCTTTAGAGTCTAGATATTCAATCCTGGCCGTAGGCCACTTCTAAAGATTTCGATGTCTGTCTTTTCTGGGCAGTTTTTTTCTCGCATGTTGTTGGATCTCGCCTCTCCATCTCGCCAGAGGGTACCTGACGTTTCTCTGTGACTCTCTCGGACGCCACTGCATCGATTGGTTTTGTTTCATTTGGCGTTCGCCCTGGCCACGTCCCCTACTCAACGGCTCTTCAATCTGATTATCCACTCGACAGCCAACTTTGACTCTGCCGACCATACTCTTTTATCTTCGTGGGCCAGATATGGGCGGTGAAAATCCCTTCCACCAGTAGCATTCGGACTGCCTGCCTCCGAGTAGTGCCAACGGCCTTGCCGTTCCGGCCAGATCACCGAAGTTAAGCGCTGTCGGGCTCGGCTAGCTTGTAGCTGGGTCAGGGGTGCACTCGGCCTTTGTGAGGCCAGTCGAGGAGCTACTTGATTGAGAAGTAGCGACACCGGTCACGAAAACTGACAACGGCCAGAAGAGTGGTGTGGTGACCACATGTCCCTCCGTATACGCGTCGGGTGGTGCCTAAGGGGTGAGGATGACAGGGCGGCCGGTCGGTACCCATAGGCCTGGGAGGCCTGTTCGGACAGTGTTTGTTTTAGCTCCGAGAAGTACGCCACCACAAAGGCGTGCGTTGAAGAGCTCGCTTATGGAGGTGGTATTCTTATTCTTCTTCTTCTTCTTATTATTATTATTATTATAATCCTCGTTTGTGTAGATAGTTTAGAGCGATCCTCTTCTAATTATTTATTCAAACCAAAAACGGTTTAGCCATTTTAAAATCCCATCTTCAGGTGTATGAAATTATTTTATTTGGTAAGCCATAACATGCGGTCGGGTCAGTCAGTGCAAGAGCTCCGAACCCTGCAAGTTCGCGGAAACTGTCCGCCGCCAGAGCACGAAACCAGTCGTGATTTGAATAAATAATTAGTACAGCTGAAGTGGATCTGTCTAAATTACCGCGCCTCTCAGTTGCGGATGTCCTACGTACCAAATCTCGTGCAGTAGGTAGAATCGTTTTCGTGGGTACAGTCTGCCAGAGCAAAAGTAGACGATCAAATGCTTCCAAGTAATATTCAGTACGTGGCTTGAGTGGGGTCATCCTGTGCTGGGGACGCAGACGGTAGTGGGAACAAAGGGAGTGCAGAGCGCGGCGTACCGCGGGTCGCGTGCAGCGGCAGTCCTAGGTCTAGGTGTGGGTCGGGCGGCAGCTGCACGCACACCCTTGACCGCAGAGCAGCGCGCCACGGCGACAGCGCGACCTGCGTACGCAATGCGGTGGCGGTCAGGACACGCGTGCGGCCGCCGCCCCGCCACAGGTGGCTCGCCGCGGCCGCGGCTCGATACCAGCCGGCCTGGCGGCGCAACCACGCCTCTCTGCCACGGCGCCGTCTTCACTCTCGTGTCGCCCAAGCACACGGTGCCCGTTAGTCCTTTTTTCCCAGGTCTGTCCTGTTTTCTCCCCAAAATGTTCTGCTGTCACGAAAGTTTTTTTTTTTTGGGGGGGGGGGGGGGGACGCTGAAATACCCCACTTTTTGTGACCCCACTTGACTAGAATATTTTATGCTATCGAAGTTTACTGCGCAACTGCTCTGCCGAAAAAGAAAAAAAAAATAGTACACTTGGAAAGCCGATGTCGATTTTCACCCGATGACGGCATATGCCACTTGGCACTTAATAGTTGTACTGATAATAGTTTCAGCGTCGTCCGCCAACGTATAGAGTAATGGCATAGCTACCAGAGCGCCTTCTGTGTCTGCCCTTTAATAGAGAAGGTTCACAGCCAGAAGGCTCAGTGTGGTGCAAACGTGTGAAGCAAGCGGGCAGCCGTGCCACGGAGCCGCACTCGTGCTTCCTACAGCCAACTGCACAACGCTAAAAGGGATCGTCCTTTCGGATAATTGCCACTAAAGTTGGATGTGCTGACTCAGTTCTGCAACGATGTCGCTATCAGTGGCAGATGTGCACATCTTCTTCTTCTTCCAGTCTGTTTGCTCATATCTCCGCCGCAGTCAATAAAGCAGCTCAGCCAGGACACTAGAGTACGTATGTACTGGAGCAAAGAGATTAAAGCAGGCCAAGTTGTGTCCGCAAACCTGGAAAGCTTCACGGGACCCGTTCAGCTTGCTGCTCCTGCCAGCAGGTCAAGCTATCAATCCGACGTGACTAGCCGGGTATATGTTTGCGCAAGTAATTTAACTGCAGTCCATTTATCGCAGCTGCAAACTCAACGTACCAAACTTAACCCCAGATTACTTAAGCATTGTAAAGTTTAAGAATACAGATGGTACAAATACGCGGTTAACACCAGTCTGTTATTGTCAGCATAGGGTGTAGAACAGAGCTTTTATATTTATTTTTGTATATGGAGACACTATTGTAATTAACTAGCGCTAAACCATAAATCGTGACTTATTTTGAATAAAATATGAGGTAGTAAAATTTACAATGGTTTAGTAACAATGTAACATTCATAACTCCCTCCCCCTGCAGTGTTCTAGGCTTCAAGGAGATTGAGGAACATATACCAGTCACGAAAGAGGGTGAAAGAACAATTATTGGTAAAACACCGTATTAGCTATAATTTATGGGGCTTTCTAGTTGTGATCATTCCGCGTGATCTGTACGGGAGGAAGTAATGAGTTCATCAACACTTCCCGGAATGGAATGTCTCGGAATTTTTCTAACAGACATTTCGGTGATGTACTCAATGCCTCTTGTAGTGTCGGTTGCTGGAATTTGATGCTACATGAAACTTAGCAGTCCCTGGAGCTTGTTGAGCATCTCTTTAATACTGTGGCGCCGACTAAATGATACCGCGTCGGAACGTGCCACTATTCGGCGGATTTTATCTGTCTCTTCTACTAGTCCAACCTAGCGAGGGTAAAGGTCCCAGGTTGATGAGCTGCACTCAACAATCGATCGTAGACGAATTACTTTTACCTGAGATTATTTTAGTGAATCTCAAGCTGACATCATCTTTTCCTACAGTTTGCTGTATGTTGTCATTCAACTTTAGGTCTCTCCGAATGGTTACTCATACAAGGGGATGCCACGACGTTGGGATCACAGATTTATTTCAGACTTTGTACACCCTTAGTAAGCCTTTAAAATAACATAATGTGCAAGTGTACGGTGCACTACTGTGGCAATTCTGAGAAAATTGCAAGAGAAGTTTTATGCGTCTATAATGTAACTGATGTATCTGTGCGTGAAACGCCTGCTTAAATCCGCAGGACAGAACAGGTAGTTGGAATTGTGGAAAGGGGCCAGAAATGAGCAGCTGTCAGCTACACTCGAACTTCATTTAGTTGCCCAAACATTACAGCACAAATTTCCAAGCTTAACTATCGACTGAATATGTCACACAACCTTATGGCTTAAGGGCACAACCTCTTTAATTTTTAAAACGGCTGAAGGCCATGATTTAAAACACAACTACAATAAATTTTCAAAAGGCAGAATGCGCAAGTTTTTATCCTTAAATAATATTTCAAATGAGGCTGAAGGCCCAAACAATCTTAAGACTTGACAAGTAAGGAATTTTAATTTTAAAATGGCTGAAGGCCCATTATTTAATAACACAACTGCAATAAATTTTCAAAGGCAGAAGGCCCAAAACTTTATCCTTAAATATTAAAAAAAAATGAGGCTGAAGGCCCAAACAATAAGGAATTTTAATTTTAAGACGACTGAAAGCCCATGATTGAAAAACACAATTACAATGAATTTTCAAAAGGCAGAAGGCCCAAAGCTTTATTGGTTCAAATGGTTCAAATGGCTCTGAGCAGTATGGGACTCAACATCTTAGGTCATAAGTCCCCTAGAACTTAGAACTACTTAAACCTACCTAACCTAAGGACATCACATACACCCATGCCCGAGGCAGGATTCGAACTTGCGACCGTAGCAGTCCCGCGGTTCCGGACTGCAGCGCCAGAACCACTAGACCACCGCGGCCGGCAAAGCTTTATTCAAAAAATATTTTTTTAGATGAGGCTGAAGGCCCAAACAATGCAAGACTTTATAAGTAAAGAACTTTCAATTTTAAAGCGGCTGAAGGCCCATCATTTAAAACCCTACTAAAAGCATCCAAATTCAAACCATCGGCCATTAGCCATTAAAATACACAATCAAACACCAATAATAAAAGACAGCACAGCCAGCGGCGCTCACAAGTTTCCGGGGCTCGGTCTGCACTTGAAATATTAACGTTCGCTTAGGGGAACAAGTAGTCGGCCCAACTATATCCGATCCGCCGGCAACCCAACCAAGAGACAGCTAACGGACCCATCGACAAGACGACTAGCTTTCCACCCGACCAGTACACAAGGAACTCCAAAGCCAAAACTTAAAAGGCTTAGCCGCCCACAACCAAGTATGCATAAGCTGTCAAAACTACACACGTGTTGGACAGCGAGAACACGGCGAGGAAGCGGGTAATCGGAACGCTAACGGCCACAAGGCAGAAAATTCCGCTGGTGCACTTGAACTTCAAATAACCAAAATACAGATAAACTTCACCGGATGGTGGCCCACTGTACCGCGCGGAGATTTCCTGGCCTGATCCACACCAATCGACCGACGTCCGCACACCGGCTAGCCGAAAACTATAACCACCAGACCAAAGATAGTACAAAGTGCGAATATCGATACACACCGCTGCTGCCACACGAAAGAGGAAGAAGCACGGCATAACCGCAATATCCGCGGGAAACCAAACGCAGAATAACGGTCAAGGTTTTAAACCAACGTACACGCCGGGGCCAGCACAGCTCAGTGCGTAGGTGCCGGACATTGGAGTTCACGTTGGTGAAGTGCTAGCCGGCACTTGCTAGCTCAGCGCGTTCTTTGAGAGAGCCTGGATCTCTCTGTAATAGTAATTAAAAAATATAACGTAGTGAAATGTTCACAACTAGAACAGGTGTCATGTTATATGCGCTGCGACCAACTGCAGAACAAGAAGAAGAAGAAGAAGAAGAAGCTTGTGTATGTGGCGACGGTGTGACTCCTGCTGAAACATTGATTTCTGTAGTACAAGTGTCCGCCCCCCCTCCCCCCCACCCATGAACCACGGACCTGCCGTTGGTGGAGAGGCTTGCGTGCCTCAGTGATACAGATGGCCGTACCGTAGGTGCAACCACAATGGAGGGGTATCTGTTGAGAGGCCAGACAAACGTGTGGTTCCTAAAGAGGGGCAGCAGCCCTTTCAGTAGTTGCAGGGGCAACAGTCTGGATGACTGACTGATCTGGCCTTGTAACACTAACCAAAACGGCCTTGCTGTGCTGGTACTGCGAACGGCTGAAAGCAAGGGGAACCTACGGCCGTAATTTTTCCCGAGGGCATGCAGCTTTACTGTACGGTTAAATGATGATGGCGTCCTCTTGGGTAAAATATTCCGGAGGTAAAATAGTCCCCCATTCGGATCTCCGGGCAGGGACTAATCAGGAGGAAGTCGTTATCAGGAGAAACAAAACTGGCGTTCTACGGATCGGAGCGTGGAATGTCAGGTCCCTTAATCGCGCAGGTAGGTTAGAAAATTTAAAAAGGGAAATGGATAGGTTAAAGTTACAGTCGGAAATAGTGTAGTTCGGTGGCAGCAGGAACAAGACTTTTGGTCAGGTGAGTACAGGGTTATAAATATAAAAGTAGGAGTAGGTTTAATAATGAGTTTAAAAAAAGGAGCGCGGGTACGCTGCTACGAACAGCATAGTAAACGCATTATTGTAGCCAAGATATACATGAAGCCCACGCCTACCACAGTAGTACAAGTTTATATGCCAACTAGCTCCGCAAACGACGAAGGGATTGAAGAAATGTATGATGAGATAAAAGAAATTATTCAAATAGTGAATGTAGACGAAAATTTAATAGTCATGGGGGACTGGAATTCGATAGTACGAAAAGGAAGAGAAGGAAAAGTAGTAGGTGAATATGGAATGGGGGTAAGGAATGAAAGAGGAAGCTGCCTGGTAGAATTTTGCACAGAGCATAACTTAATCATAGCTAATACTTGGTTCAAGAATCATGAAAGAAGGGGTGGAAGAGGCCTGGAGACACTGGAAGTTTTCAGATAGATTATATAATAAGAGATTTAGGAACCAGATTTTAAATTCACGAAATAAATCTCGGGTGAACAGCCTGGTATGAGAGTGCATAGGACACAATATTTCGGCAATCGACCACGTTGCCATCATCAGGTGCGCTGATGTACTGACCGGCGGTCGATTGCCGAAATACTGTGTCCTATGCACTCTCATACCAGGTTGTTCACCCGAGATTTATTTCGTCATAAAATAAGCCTGGAGAAATTGACGAATCACAGGTTTTAAATTGTAAGACCTTTCCAGGGGCAGATGTGGATTTTGATCTTGGTTATGAACTGTAGATTAAAACGGAAGAAACTGCAAAAAATAATTGAAAGCCACGATCGCTTCAATCGTTTATTAGATGACCGGTTTCAACACTCTGAAGGTGCTATCATCAGATCTGTGAAGGTATAACATAACAGGTTTGAGGGAGGGCTTACATGATGGTCTGCCTCATATGCCATGATGTCCATATGGTTTTATAAATGTTAATCCACGTTTCAGGTATGTGGTTCTGTAATAATTGTAATGTATATAGTTAACTCATGTAAGCCCTCCCTCAAACCTGTTACGTTATACCTTCACAGATCTGATGATGATCGCCCACGACACACCATGTGTTCACTGCAAAAAAGTTGGGAATTTATGGAGATGTGACGTGGATAAACTGAAATAACCAGAGAGAGTATCAGAGAGAACATTAGGAAACGACTGACAAAAACCGGGGAAAGAAGAATTGGTAGATTTGAGAGATGAAGTAGTGAAGGCAACAGAGGATCAAGTAGGTGAAAAGACGAGGGCTAGTAGAAATCCTTGGGTAACAGAAGAGATACTGAATTTAATTGATGAAAGGAGAAAATCTATAAATGCAGTAAATGAAGCAGTCAGAAAGGAATACAAACGTCTCAAAAATGAGATCGACAGGAAGTGCAAAATGGCTAAGCATGGATGGCTAGAGGACAAATGTAAGATTGAGAGGCATATATCACTAGGAGTAAGATAGATACTGCATACAGGAAAATTAAAGATACCTTTGGAGAAAAGAGAACCACTTGTATGAATATGAAGAGCTCAGATGGTAAACCAGTTCTAAGCACAGAAGGGAAAGCAGAAAGGTGGAAGGAGTATATAGAGGATCTATACAAGAGCGATGTACGTGAGGGCAATATTATGGAAATAGAAGAGGATGTAGATGAAGATGAAAAGAGAGAAATGATACTGCATGAAGAATATAACACAGCACTGAAAGACCTAAGTCGAAACAAGGCCACGGGAGTAGACAACATTCCATCAGAACTACTGATAGCCTTGGGAGAGCCAACCATGACAAACTCTGCCATCTGGTGAGCAAGATGTAGGAGACAGGGGAAATACCCTCGGACTTCAAGCAGAATATAATAATTCCAATCCCAAAGAAAGCAGGTGTTGATAGATGTGAAAATTACCGAACTATCTAAATCACGGGTGCAAAATTCTGATACACACGAATGGAAAAACTGGTAGAAGCCGACCTTGGGGAAGACCAGTTTGGATTCCATAGAAATGTTGGACACGTGAGGGTGTACTGACCCTACGACTTATCTTAGAAGATGATCTTAGGAGATGAAGAACCTTGCACAGGCTAGAGTAGCATGGAGAGCTGCATCAAACCAGTCTCTGGACTGAAGATGACAGCAACAACAGTACAAGTGTAAATTTTGTGTTAAAAAAATTTGCACCTATGCTGTTCAGTCTTGCTACTTAGGCAACGTCTCGCCGGCCGCTACGCAGGTTAACTGTCAAATGGGGCCTGCCCCTTATGTCTGCAGCTGGAAGCGTGGAGGTACAAAGTAGAGATGGGCAAAACTGTTCTTTTCAGAGATCGGATCAGAACTGTTCACTCCCTGAAATGAACTAGCTCTTTTTTATGACTCACCACTCATTCACAATAGAAAATAAATGGAAGGCACACTGCCCTTTAAACTTGGTTTATTCCAGTACTATACCTGTATTTTGATCTTTTTGATCCTATTTTGAAGTAACACAGATAATGAGTAAGAATTTTGTGTTGTTTATTGAAATTTCCACGATATGACAAAGTTTTTGATTATTGATTTATTTTGCACTATCGTGGTTTTTTGGGTGATCGGAAAATGTTGTAACTTGAGATTTACATTAACAATATATTTGGCTATAATGTATTAAAATTTCATTAACCTCGTACAAATACATCACAAGCCATATATTTTTAAAGTGAACGTTTCCTTCCGAAGACGCCTAAAATCGCAAAATCCGTACCAGAATAAGAAAAAAAAATTGACTGTAAGACTGAAGTGCTGCATATAGCCTTACGCAGAATAAAAAAAGGAAAATATTGGTGTATCACATTTTGCGATACGTTTATCGGTTCGCTCGTAATTAAAGCGTAAATTCGAGTGTCCATAATAAAAATCTATAGTAAGAGGAGTCGTCAGGAACCTAATCTGATCAGTTTAAACAAATAAAAATAAAATAAAAACAAATGATGTATACATAACATAATAATGTAATATACATAGCGGTATTACTACGAAGAACAATATCCAGTAGAGACGAACTCTGATGCAGAGGCGCTGAGTCAAGCAGGTCGAGCCGCGAGCTGTATTACTGCGTGAGCTAAGACCGCAGAGACCAGAGTGACACCTGAGTTGCTTTGCTCAACGCTCTGGCTAGAGTCGAGAACGGTGGGATGAGTGTTGAGCGGTCGAGTTCCGAGGGTCGGGGGAGCGGTGAACGGCCACCAGTCACTCGCTCCGAGACAAATAGTCCGTTCTCTTGCGAGCAGGTTGTTGCAAGTAGTTCTATGTTCTCCGCTAGGAAGCTCCCTGTCCTGTTGCTCGCATCAACTGCCCAGTGGGCAGGACGTGCGACTGAAACGATCGCCGACGGAGTGCGATGCTAAGTTAAACTGCGCCAGACACTGCACGCGGCAGAGGAAGCACAGAGACGGCACGGCATATGTGAAACACAAAATCCAATGGGGCACTGCACAATGCAGGCAGCCAAGGTAGAAGCAGGGCAGAGGCCAGCGCTGGCTGTGTTGTGCGGCGTGTAGTGTGCTCTGACCAGCAGAGGCCCACTGATATGCGCTCTCTCTCTCTCTCTCTCTCTCTCTCTCTCTCTGCTGTGGGAAACGTTTGGAGCTACCGTTTTTTTTTCTGAATCAGTGATTGTTCACTCCTTTGAAAGATTCAACTCTATGAATCAGTTCAGGAGCGGATCCCCCATCTCTAGTACAAAGTGCAAAGTAGTTCCGGGTATCTTATTTCGCAAGTAACGACAGGCAAGCATTTTCAGGAAAACTCTCTGCATTTCTTCATTTACATGTCGATGGTTATAGATATGTTTGTTTTAATGAGTTTAATTAAAAATAGTAAGTGCTCAAATAACCTGAAAATCACTAAAACTTCGTGCAAATGCACAGGGTTTTTGTAAAATGTTACCTCTCAAAAGTCATATAAATTGAAAATTATGACCAGAGATGAAAACAATATAGGTTAAAAATTAAGTTTGAGCGGGAGGCAAACCATCGTCTTATAAACGTATGTCGTATGAAGCTCGAATGCTAACCACATTTTTTTTTGTTGACTTTCTTCGGTATTGTTCGTTGCGTTTGGTCTGGGCGGACGTCACAAAACATCCGTTCAAGTTTATCGTTGATTCCTTTACTCAGTTGTTTGTTACAGAGGGTCAGCAGCCCTCTGACCGAACACGCTGAACTACCCTTCCGGCTATTTAAAGGTGAAGACTGGAGACCGAAATTCTTATTCCTCGAATGAGTGAATGAATGTCTTGTGACTAAGGCCTCCCGTCGGGTAGACCGATCGCCATGTGCAAGTCTTTTGATTTGATGCCACTTCGGCCACTTTCACATCGATGGGGATCAGATGATGATGATTAGGACAACACAACACCCAGTCCCTGAGCGGAGAAAATGTCCGACCCAGCTGGGAATCGAACCCGGGCCCTTAGGATTGACATTCTGTCGCGCTGACACTCAGCTACCGGGGACGGACTATAGACCACCATGAACTCTCAACGTCCAGCACCTACGCATAGGCACATCAGTTACATGATAGACACGTAAAACTTATTTTGCGATTTTCTCGGAATTGCCGGAGAAGTGCTGCTTACTATTCGCACGTTATGTTATTTTAGTGGCCTCTGGAGGTGTACATAATTTGAAGTAGATCTGTGATCCCAACGTATGGATGTTTTACGATGGTTACTGTTTTCAGTTATATACTTCGCACCAATAGACCACAAAATATGGTATTACGAAGATGAGAACGGGCCCAGCTTCGTAAATAATACGCTGTTAATTTACTGTTTCCCACATCTTATGGTCACTTGGCGGACGTGCTTAACTCTCATAGCACTGGCTTTTGCTCGGAGGGGCTGGCGGTGTCTCTTCATCCCTCTCTGGGTAATTCTATGGCTGAATGTGTGTGTTTTTGACGCGTGGTCGCCATGACCTTATATTACGATAACTGTGCACTGTGCCGCACACCTCATGTGTGTGTCTCGCCTGTCAGGTGGCTGGCGCCGATGTTTACGTGCGTCGTTATTGTCTGGAGAAACAAAATACCGCATCACAAGAGGTGCCACCTGTCTGCCGCAGCTCTACCATGACATCCGGCACAATTCGTTCAGTAAATGCTTCGTTGCTAACAACACCCTAATTCAAAAATGGCTCTGAGCACTATGGGACTCAACTGCTGAGGTCATTAGTCCCCTAGAACTTAGAACTAGTTAAACCTAACTAACCTAAGGACATCACAAACATCCACTCCCGAGGCAGGATTCGAACCTGCGACAGTAGCGGTCTTGCGGTTCCAGACTGCAGCGCCTTTAACCGCACGGCCACTTCGGCCGGCCAACATCCTAATTGATCGTCAGAACGAGGTGGTACAGTGGTAATACACTGGACTCGTATTTGGGGCGACAGCGGTTCGAATTCCCGTCCAGCCAGCGGGCACTGAGTTTTACATGTTTTCCTGAGTCGCTTAAGGCGAATGGCGGGCCAGTTCGTTTTAACAGCCACGGCCGATAACCTTCCCCAACCCGCACTGCTTCTCTGTCTTTAATGACTCCCTTGTCGATGGGACGCTGAACCTTTACATTCTTTCCTTACGTAACAGATGGTTTTTTTTCGTTGACCGTTCGCGAATATCTTAAGAACAATTTTAGAAATATATTTTCCCTCGTACATTCTGAGACTTCATGTTGTCTACTACGTGGGACCAGTAATTGGGCTCGTGAAGTATATAAAAAATTATGTTTGGTATTTTCCCAGCCTATTACACATGTACGCAAGTACTCAACGTCACTAAGTCAACAAACCTGTCAGATAATTACTTGTTGGAAAGTTTTTAGCTAGCATAACAACTAGAATCCGTCGTTACAGTGATGCTCCTGAATTTGCTTCCAAGGGTATTTTGTATTATTGCACATGCAAGACGCCGCTTGATTGCATCGACGACCTCAGCAAAATTAATCGTTTCTCTAGTCTGGCTATCTCGAGGCTGTCTTAGTGTGCTGTCCTCTCAATGAACTACCGTCTGCATTTAACGTAGCTGTCGCAACATCTGTTCATTTCTACAGTCGCGCCGATGTATTTGAACGGTACCACTAACCACTAATCGCTGATCGCCATGATGTAGTGGACAGCTCGTGAATTTTCGTTTGTCCCACTTGCTTGTAATTGGCGACGCTTGACAGTTGATTCACCAACTGTAATTTCATAGCATTGCGGGAGTCTCTTCGAAGACAATCTCTCTGTAAATGAAATTATTTCCAGCCAGCTACATTAGAGATCTACTAACGTTACTTCCAAAAATTATTTGCCTATCAAACAAGAGGTACTGTGCGCTTAGTAAGAATTATTCCTGATCCTGATCCAAATGAAAATTGCATAGGCGCATGACTGATTTTATACAAGTTGTAAGGTTCAGGAGTGAAGATGAAATCAGGATGAGAAGATTTTAATGATCAGCTTAGCTGATGACTTTGCTGTCCTCTGGGAAAATGAGGAAGATTTACACAACCTGTTGAAGGGAATCAACAGTATGCTGATCACAGAATATGGACTGAGAGTAAGTGAAGGAAAGACGAAAGTATTGAAGAGCAGCTGAAATGAAATAAGCGATAAACTGAAATAGAAATTCAGCTTGACGTACTTGACCAAGTGAATAAATGCGGCTTCCTTGAAAGAAAATCACACATGACGGAGAAAGCAAGGAGGACATAAGCAGCAGACAGCGTAGATAAAGAGGTCATTCTTGTCCAAAGGAAGTCTCGTAGTTTCGAACGTAAACATTAATTTGTAAAAGAAATTTCTGAAAACTTGAGTTTGTAGCATAGCATTATATGGAAGTGAAACGTGGAGTCTAAAAAAATTATAAAATGATCTAAGAATTTAAGGCTTACTGCTGCTGAAAAATGCTAAAATATAAATCGAGTAATGCGACAAAAAATAAGCCAGTATCAGCGCGGAACAGAATATGTGGAAAGCTCAAAAGGAAGGATCAAGATGATACGAAGTGTGTTACAACATTTGGGAGTAAATTCCATGATACTAGATGCAGCCCCAGAGGGTAAAAACTGTACGGGAAGACAGAAATTGGGATACCTCAAAGAAGACGTTGGGTGGAAGTGGATTTCAGCACTGAAGAGAATGACACTCGGGAGGAGATCGTGGAGGATAGCGCCAAACCAGTCAGAAACATCAGTTCAATAGATCTAAAGTAACTTCACCAGGCGGGCGGCGTGAAGAACACGAGAGTAGCGCTTAGGCCGTACGTTCGCCGACGAGCCTTCTGTATCGTTGCGAACGCACCAGCGGAAACGAGGCGCGGCTGACGCTTCTGGGTCGATGGCGTTTCCAAAATCAGCTGCAAGCGCCATTAGCAGCGTCGATCTTCGGCGTGGACGCTGCTGCTGGCCGCTCGCTTCTCTTCCATCTGTGTGGGGGACGCGAAGCGCGCTGACGTACGCCTCAGTCTGCGCCTCGCCAGTATCCGTCCTGATGAGCCGAGACCTAATTTTCTGCTTAGTTGGCTACATTCCTGAAGTGAAGAGGTATCGGCCCATCCGGAATCAAACACTTTTCATCGATATGCTCAAACCTGTGTACGAAATCTTCAGGGAAGTAACAAGTTGCCATGATAAAACCAGGCGGAGAGGTGGTGGAAGCGAAACTTGCATAGTTACTCGCGGAGTGTTTGCATACCATGACGATATCATATAGTTAGAACAATGCTGTAATTGTTGCAAATTCATCTTGGAGGAAGAGAGAACTGGTTTTAAAAGTGGATACAGCTATCGATGAAACAACAAGTTTACTGTTGCCGCTCACAGTTTATCTACTGAGTTTACATAAAGCGTTTAGAGGTTTAAAGCTCCCTCGTCATGTGGATTTGTGTGGGTTAATACAATAGTTTGTGTTCTGTGCACTTCATTGAGGTGGCCTGTGGCGTTGTCTAAAAGACATAAGCGCTCTTTCAGCAAATGTCATCTTCTAAAAGATGAACGAAAGTATAGTAGTAAAAAATTAAACCAGTGATCACAGGCTCCACTGCCAGTCGTGTTGTGTCCCATACACTGTCACACTTTAACACTGAAGGTAGCACTGATGGCCTCAAGAATCTAATATATGCAAAGAACGTTTAATAAGCAAACAAAAAGTACTGTGGAACAAGTCTCAAAGGATTTGTAAATGTCTCCTGTGGTCACAGGCTCTTTTTGTCGTTTTTACGTAACGTAGGCCGTACTTTGTACACATTTAAGTCATCAGGATCTGTACAAAGTAACTGACAATGGAAACTCCAGATTGGAATATCAATAATATAACGAAAAGAATAGATTGCTATTCACCGTAAGGACGACACTTAGAGCTGCAGACAGACACAACGAAAACGACTATTACACACGTAGGTTTCGGCCGAAGCGTTCTTCAGAAAAGGACAGAAATGGAGGAAAAACATACACACAGCCGGCCGTTGTGGCCGAGCGGTTCTAGGCGCTGCAGTCTGGAACCGCGCGACCGCTACGGTCGCAGGTTCGAGTTCTGCCTCGGGCATGGATGTGTGTGTTGTCCTTCGGTTAGTTAGGTTTAAGTAGTTCTAAGTTCTAGGGGACTGATGACGTCAGATGTTAAGTCCCATAGTGCTCAGAGCCATTTGAACCATTGAACCATTTGAATATACACACACAGAAAGACGCACGCACACGCACGCCTGCTCGAACACAAGCACACCTCACGCGCATATGATCGCTATGTCCGGCAACTCGGATAACGAATGTATGAATATTTGCTTTACTGAAGCCTTTGGTCGAAAGCTAAGTTGTGACTGTCTGCAACTCATCTTGTTATCTTTACGCTGAATAGCAACCTGTCCTTTTCGTTATATTGTGTACGAAGTATATGCAAACCTGAACAAAAGAATCTGTGACAACTGGAGATATTTAAACTTATTTTTCTGTTCGTCTTCTAGACGCGATCTTCAGTGTTTACGAAGTTTGGTGGTGTATTGACGTAACACGACAGAAAAACGAGACTCTGTCTACTGAAGATATTTTTACTTTGACATTATATTTTCCCTAATCCTTTCAAACAAAGACCTCCACAAAACTTTGAGTCTCATACTAAAATAGTGTTCCTTTTTTTGTCTTCTTCTACTAGACAGTGCTATAGGTTATCTCTCAGTCGGGGACACAACACAGGTGTAGTATTAATCCATATAAATCAATTCACATGATGATGGAAGTTTAAACCTCTGAAATGCGTCGTGAAAGTAAATAACTTCTGACTTGTTGTTTCATTCGACATCAGTAACAGTCACGGTAAAGCCTAACGGAAGTACAGAAAGGGGCAGCGAAAGTCAACTTCTGCATTGTTTTGGGTAACAGCGTTTGATCCTGTCACTATGAAATATGTACTGGTAGCACTTGAGAGCGAAGGAAAAAAAATCCACATACGTTTGTCGAATGTGTACAACATTGCTACAGCTTCAATGTGAAGAAAACAAGAGACTGGAAAGTCCAGAATTGAAGCAAGAGGGCTCCATTTCACCAAAACTATTTTCTGCGGATTTTAGAGAGATCTTCAAAACTGTTAAACTGGGATGAGAAAGGAATACGCATGAACACAGCTTACATTAACCACTTTAGACTTACACATGGCTTTGTTATGTATGCTTCAGGTCTGTAAAAACTTAAGCAAACGATAGAGGCTCTGAACGAAGCTAGTACGCCAGCTAGACTTTGTTACTATCATCCAAGTAGTGGAGCGTATAATCATAATTTTCCACTTGACAGCCACTTGTAGATAAAGCCCCCTCTAAGACCTTTGCATGCGTCACGTTCTTGAGCTAGAGACATCCATGCTACTCATGAATGTTTTCGTATGTCGTCTGCGAAGATTCCACTAATGGCATCGTCTCGGTCTTTTCTTGTCTCGTGGAATCCGTAAACAGCACTGCACTGGCCCACCTACCACTCGTTCGTCTGGTTACATGTCTGTCCCACGTTCATTACACTCACCAGTTTCTCGCTGGTCTGTTTGTTTTGCTGCTGGTCGCTCGGGAACCTTCATTTTTAGGTTGGTTTTCACATTAAAAGTCCATATCTCACTGCCATGTCAAAAATGGAAACCAAATAAAAGTCGAGTGCCTCCTATATTGGTGCAAGCCCTCACATTTTCCCCTACAAATGGCAGCTTGTGTGCCAGTACATCTAATTGTTCTAGTAAAGAAATCGCACTTAGGAGTCTTGTGGCTGAACGGACACCATTCCAAATCTATCTACAACAAAAAAATCTATGTTGTATTTGATGGAAAAGCACCCCGAAATCCTTGCGTCATTAACAAGCAACGCTACTACACTATGTGATCAAAAGTATCCGGACACCTGGCTGAAAATGACTCGCAAGTTCGTGGCGCCCTCCATCGGTAATGCTGGAATTCAATAAGGTGTTGGCCCATCCTCAGCCTTGATGACAACTTCCACTCTCGCAGGCATACGTTCAATCGGGTACTGGAAGGTTTCTTCTTGAAGGCAGTTCATTCTTTATGAACAGGTGCTCTATCGTGTTGAAAGATGCAGTCGCCATCCCCGAATTGCTCTTCAACAGTGGGAAGCAAGAAGGTGCTTAAAACATCAATGTAGGCCTGTGCTGTAACAATGCCACCCAAAACAAGGGGTGCAAGCCCCCTCCATGAAAAACACGACCACACCATAACACCACCGCCTCCGAATTTTACTGTTGGCACTACATGCGCTGGCAGATGACGTTCACCGGTCATTCGCCATACCCACACCCTGCCATCGGTATGCCACATTGTGTACCATGATTCGTCACTCCACACAACGTTTTTTCACTGTTCAGTCGTCCATTGTTTACGCTCATTACACCACGCGAGGCGTCGTTTGGCGTTTACCGGCGTGATGTGTGGCTTTATGGGCAGTAACTCGACCATGAAATCAAAGTTTATCACTTCCCGCCTAACTGTCAGAGTGCTTGTAGTGAATCCTGATGAAGTTTGGAGTTCCTGTGTGATGGTCTGGATAGATGTCTACCTATTACACATTACGACCCTCTCCAACTGTCGGCGCCGGCTGGAGTGGCCGTGCGGTTCTAGGCGCTACAGTCTGGAACCGCGTGATTGCTACGGTCGCAGGTTCGAATCCTGCCTCGGGCATGGATATGTGTGATGTCCTTAGGTTAGTTAGGTTTAAGTAGTTCTAAGTTCTAGGTGACTGATGACCACAGCAGTTAAGTCCCATAGTGCTCAGAGCCATTTGGACCATTTGGTCAACTGTCGGCGGTCTCTGTCAGTCAACAGACGAGGTCGGCCTGTACGCTTTTGTGCTGTACGTGTCCCTTCACGTTTCTACTTCACTATCACATCGAAAACAGTGGACCTAGGGATGTTTAGGAGTGTGGAAATCTCGCGTATAGACGTATGACACAACCTAACCACGTTCGAAGTCCGCGAGTTCCGCGGAGCGTTCCATTCTGCTCTCTCGCGATGTCTAAGGACTACTGAGGTCGCTGATATGGAGTACCTGGCAGTAGATGGGAGTACAATGCACCGACTGTGAAATTGGGAATGTCCGGATACTTTGGATCACATAGTGTAACTAGACCGAGAGTCCCTAGAGAAATGTCATACACATTTAGATGTGTATATAACAATGTACTGATATATTGAATGGAAACTATTCTTCTCTTCACTACATTTTACAATTTCTGTGCCACGTTTTGCTGTGTGTATGTGAAAGCAAGTCTCAGGAACTGCTGTAGGGATTTTGGTATGGTTTCACTAATAAATAAACTGATTCACGATATCTGCCGGGGGTATATAATTTAGAAGCCTCCCGGCCTTAGATTCTTAGTTCTACCGATGCGAAACCAGGTTGGATCGCTAAATTGGAACCTTAGTTTTGTTATCAGTGTTTATTTACTAGAAGATATCTGGGGCCACTTTTGTCTTGGGTTTATTCCTTCTGCTTTAGAGCACCCTTCGTACAAACATCCAAGTGGTTCTCTATGTTAACGCATATTTTTATTCTGCTTAGCGCGAGAACCTATTCAAATTGTACACTTCGTTAAATGACGGGTGTGGTTAGGTCAGATGTCTGAGCTTGGTTGTGACGGGCATGTGAACTTCTTATCAATAATGCTGTGCAAAGTGTTAGGCTGGCCTGTACTAAGGCGGCGGCTTTCTTGTTTCCAGGTAAGCATCAGCCGGCGGATCAGCGCTGGTGTTCCGGGCTGCTGCTGCTGCGGCGGCGCAGCCTTCCAGTACTGCAGCCTTCTGCTGGAACGCCGAGGGGTACTCTGGAAGAGGGGAGCGTAACGTACAGTCGCCATTCTGCCTCTGCCAGAATCGACTTGTTGTGGAGACTACAAAGCGATAACCGGCCTCCCTCCGGAGGAGCAGGGTACGCCTATTGACTGCTGGTGTGGACAAACAGGCCTGTAAAAGATGCAGCGGAAGATGCCTGCCCGTGATTGTACGCGTGCACGCGACAGGCGACCTGTTGATAGCGGGAGGCGTAGCGTGTCGCTAAAAGGCGCCCGCCCTGTCCTGCCTCCCTGCTGAGCTTCATAAATACTCTACGGCGCGGGCGCTAGTTAGGAGCGCGGCTCGGCCACTCCGGCAGACGTCTCTGTAACCGGTCAGCATCGTCAGAGGACACACACACACACACACACACACACACACACACACACACACACACACACACACACACACACAAAATACTGCGACTACTACCATTCATTTTGCATAACGTTGTACTCCTATTTTATATGAATAGTTTTTTATTATCAATTTATCTACATTAAGGCCACTTTTCCCCACAGTAGGTGGACTTCCAGCCCTGTTACGGAGAAACACTAAACGTTACTTTCTGTTCTACTTCATTATGTAACACGATACCACAACCAATTCAAATTTACTTCAAAACAGACTGCTAGAATATAGCGTAAACATCCACTGCTGGCATCATTACAGCATTAATGGCATTTAGCATGCTAGGGGTCAAATCATAGAGGTTGCAAGCTGTCTATCGACGATCCTGTCAATCGTGCCTCTCAACTGACTTACGATGTACGATTATTGGATTGCAAGTAGACACCGCAAAACTTGCTAGATTTGTATCTGTCATTCATAGTACAGCACTTAGTTTCATTTCCTGCGAATGTCACTGACCTTTCTTACGCACGGTTTCTACTATGCTTTGAAGTATACTCCAACCATCTTTATCTCTGACCGTTCTATTTACACTCCTGGAAATGGAAAAAAGAACACATTGACACCGGTGTGTCAGACCCACCATACTTGCTCCGGACACTGCGAGAGGGCTGTACAAGCAATGATCACACGCACGGCACAGCGGACACACCAGGAAGCGCGGTGTTGGCCGTCGAATGGCGCTAGCTGCGCAGCATTTGTGCACCGCCGCCGTCAGTGTCAGCCAGTTTGCCGTGGCATACGGAGCTCCATCGCAGTCTTTAACACTGGTAGCATGCCGCGACAGCGTGGACGTGAACCGTATGTGCAGTTGACGGACTTTGAGCGAGGGCGTATAGTGGGCATGCGGGAGGCCGGGTGGACGTACCGCCGAATTGCTCAACACGTGGGGCGTGAGGTCTCCACAGTACATCGATGTTGTCGCCAGTGGTCGGCGGAAGGTGCACGTGCCCGTCGACCTGGGACCGGACCGCAGCGACGCACGGATGCACGCCAAGACCGTAGGATCCTACGCAGTGCCGTAGGGGACCGCACCGCCACTTCCCAGCAAATTAGGGACACTGTTGCTCCTGGGGTATCGGCGAGGACCATTCGCAACCGTCTCCATGAAGCTGGGCTACGGTCCCGCACACCGTTAGGCCGTCTTCCGCTCACGCCCCAACATCGTGCAGCCCGCCTCCAGTGGTGTCGCGACAGGCGTGAATGGAGGGACGAATGGAGACGTGTCGTCTTCAGCGATGAGAGTCGCTTCTGCCTTGGTGCCAATGATGGTCGTAAGCGTGTTTGGCGCCGTGCAGGGGAGCGCCACAATCAGGACTGCATACGACCGAGGCACACAGGGCCAACACCCGGCATCATGGTGTGGGGAGCGATCTCCTACACTGGCCGTACACCACTGGTGATCGTCGAGGGGACACTGAATAGTGCACGGTACATCCAAACCGTCATCGAACCCATCGTTCTACCATTCCTAGACCGGCAAGGGAACTTGCTGTTCCAACAGGACAATGCACGTCCGCATGTATCCCGTGCCACCCAACGTGCTCTAGAAGGTGTAAGTCAACTACCCTGGCCAGCAAGATCTCCGGATCTGTCCCCCATTGAGCATGTTAGGGACTGGATGAAGCGTCGTCTCACGCGGTCTGCACGTCCAGCACGAACGCTGGTCCAACTGAGGCGCCAGGTGGAAATGGCATGGCAAGCCGTTCCACAGGACTACATCCAGCATCTCTACGATCGTCTCCATGGGAGAATAGCAGCCTGCATTGCTGCGAAAGGTGGATATACACTGTACTAGTGCCGACATTGTGCATGCTCTGTTGCCTGTGTCTATGTGCCTGTGGTTCTGTCAGTGTGATCATGTGATGTATCTGACCCCAGGAATGTGTCAATAAAGTTTCCCCTTCCTGGGACAATGAATTCACGGTGTTCTTATTTCAATTTCCAGGAGTGTATGTTTGTGCCAATCTGTGCCTGCCTTCCATCAGTGATCACCCGAGCATGTACGGAGTACTCGGATGTAATATGATCTGGTATTCCTTCAGGCAACTTTCGCTACCTCTTGATGGCTTCTCCCTGTTCTACATAAATCTGATGGGTATAGGCCCATGACTCGTAAATGCACGGTCTCACGTGTTGGCCAGAAAAAAATTGTAATTTTAGTCACTTTAACACGCTAGGAAATACTTCACAATTTCTCAACCTGTTTGGTAGTCTTTATCATTGATTTTGCCATATGTCTAGTACAGGGTGTTTATAAATGAATGGTGCGGTTTTAGAAATTATAATAAATCGATTTGTTATTTTATATGTCAATTGCAGTAGTCCCCGATGCATAAATACTTCTGAGAATATTGCGAGGGCTATTCGGAAAGTACTGTCCGTTAGGGCACGAAGTGGAAACGACAGTGCAAATCCAATGAAGGTTTGCACAGATGTGTTGAACAGCGTCTCTAGTATGCCTATAGATCGCGTTACGTCGCTCTGTTCACTTCTGAGCACACACTGAGTACGTAAAGATGCCAAGAATAATAATGTCTCCCGCTGCGAGATTTCGCCTGATTTCATACAACCACAGAGAACGTATCTGTCCGTGTTTCCTTCTTCATGACACTCCTCGACCACACACTGCAGGAGCAATGAGGAAGCTGCCGCAGAGTATTCGATGGGGACTGTTGATCACCCATCATACAGCCAGGAGTTGGTTCTCTCCGATGTTCGTCTCTGCTCACATGAACCGGTGACTATAAAGATAACATTTTCGCACAGACAACGAACTGCAGACCAGCATAGAGAAATGTCTGAAAGCACAGGTGGCTGCCTTCTATGACGCGGGTATTACAAAGTTGGTACAACGCTACGACAGAAGTCTATGTTGGAACAGCGACTCTGTAGAGAAGTAGCTGGCAGGTGTAGCAAACTGTTGCAAATAAAACATTTTTGATTTTCACTGTGGTTTCCATTTCGCGACCGATCGGCCTTCACTTTACGAATAGCCCTCGTATTTCTTTCTACTCTCCAAAACCTTGAATCACAGAAATGTTTACGCATCACGAAATCCTCTCTGCATCACATTTACTGTTGTCTAGCATTAAAGGATAGTTCTCCCTTTGCATATCCGCTAGGATTATCTTTTTTTGTCTATCTTCCAAGCCTCAACGACACCACTGTGTTCGACCTACCGATATACACTCCTGGAAATTGAAATAAGAACACCGTGAATTCATCGTCCCAGGAAGGGGAAACTTTATTGACACATTCCTGGGGTCAGATACATCACATGATCACACTGACAGAACCACAGGCACATAGACACAGGCAACAGAGCATGCACAATGTCGGCACTAGTACAGTGTATATCCACCTTTCGCAGCAATGCAGGCTGCTATTCTCCCATGGAGACGATCGTAGAGATGCTGCATGTAGTCCTGTGGAACGGCTTGCCATGCCATTTCCACCTGGCGCCTCAGTTGGACCAGCGTTCGTGCTGGACGTGCAGACCGCGTGAGACGACGCTTCATCCAGTCCCAAACATGCTCAATGGGGGACAGATCCGGAGATCTTGCTGGCCAGGGTAGTTGACTTACACCTTCTAGAGCACGTTGGGTGGCACGGGATACATGCGGACGTGCATTGTCCTGTTGGAACAGCAAGATCCCTTGCCGGTCTAGGAATGGTAGAACGATGGGTTCGATGACGGTTTGGATGTACCGTGCACTATTCAGTGTCCCCTCGACGATCACCAGTGGTGTACGGCCAGTGTAGGAGATCGCTCCCCACACCATGATGCCGGGTGTTGGCCCTGTGTGCCTCGGTCGTATGCAGTCCTGATTGTGGCGCTCACCTGCACGGCGCCAAACACGCATACGACCATCATTGGCACCAAGGCAGAAGCGACTCTCATCGCTGAAGACGACACGTCTCCATTCGTCCCTCCATTCACGCCTGTCGCGACACCACTGGAGGCGGGCTGCACGATGTTAGGGCGTGAGCGGAAGATGGCCTAACGGTGTGCGGGACCGTAGCCCAGCTTCATGGAGACGGTTGCGAATGGTCCTCGCCGATACCCCAGGAGCAACAGTGTCCCTAATTTGCTGGGAAGTGGCGGTGCGGTCCCCTACGGCACTGCGTAGGATCCTACGGTCTTGGCGTGCATCCGTGCGTCGCTGCGGTCCGGTCCCAGGTCGACGGGCACGTGCACCTTCCGCCGACCACTGGCGACAACATCGATGTACTGTGGAGACCTCACGCCCCACGTGTTGAGCAATTCGGCGGTACGTCCACCCGGCCTCCCGCATGCCCACTATACGCCCTCGCTCAAAGTCCGTCAACGGCACATACGGTTCACGTCCACGCTGTCGCGGCATGCTACCAGTGTTAAAGAGTGCGATGGAGCTCCGTATGCCACGGCAAACTGGCTGACACTGACGGCGGCGGTGCACAAATGCTGCGCAGCTAGCGCCATTCGACGGCCAACACCGCGGTTCCTGGTGTGTCCGCTGTGCCGTGCGTGTGATCATTGCTTGTACAGCCCTCTCGCAGTGTCCGGAGCAAGTATGGTGGGTCTGACACACCGGTGTCAATGTGTTCTTTTTTCCATTTCCAGGAGTGTATTTAGGCCTATGTAGTGTTCCCTTCTATCGGCGATGAAAAGTGCCGTAGTCGATAAAGAAGCTCAGGCTTACTGACCGTTAGTTGACTTCGCACAATATTTTTCTTGCGATTAGCACAAAAAAATACTCTTGCAAATATGGCGACATATTACAGTTGGCAGAATGAATTTTGCACTCTGCAGCGGAATGTGCACTAATTTGAAAACTTTAAAATTGTGTGTTGGGCCGAGGCTTGGACCTTCGCCTTTTCCGGACAAATGCTCTGCCAACTGATCTATTCACGTACGCAGTTTGAATTCCACTTGTAGTTCGGAAAGCAGGAGAGTGGTTCTGACGGAGGTAAAGCCGATTAATTTAAATGAGACTATAGGCAAGGACTCTATAAATATCATGTTTACGAAACAGTCTGGATATTAGACTTTCTGATAAAGCATTAGATTCCAGGTATTTGTCTAGTTTGTCCAAATTTCTGCTAACTGCAGTGTATGGCAGCGCTTACGCTAGATGTCGTCCAAGGTGGACTGCGGTTAGAAAAGTGTGGCTGTTTATGAAAGGTCAGCTGGCCGGAGTGGCTGAGCGGTTAGAGGCGCTTGAATCTGGAAGCGCGCGACCGCCACGGTCGCAGGCTCGAATCCTGCCTCGGGCATGGATGTGTGTGATGTCCTTAGGTTAGTTAGGTTTAAATGGTTCTAAGTTCTAGGGGACTGATGACCTCAGATGTTAAGTCCCATAGTGCTCAGAGCCATTTGAACCGTTTTTATGAAAGGTCAGTCAGTGTTTTTTTTTCCACGACGTTTTTCGAGGACTTATACCCTGATCTTCAGATGGTTCCTGTTTTTGTTTGCTCGACGTAGCCAGTTGTCTGTTTTGAATTTCATTTCTCTACACATGAGATATAATTAGCCCCTGTTCACATAATACAGCACTAGGATTACAAATTTTAAACAGTAATAAAGCTACTCACAATATGTTTCAGCAAGAAGAACCCTGAGGTACGTCATAAATATACAAACGTGCATTAGGCAGAAAATATGACACATCTTTTATCTCAAATTGCAGGTAATATATTCAGGTTTTTGTGGACACACATTCAGTTAATAAATTTCGACGTGTGCTGCTTTCGTTGCACGAAGGATATGTAGGCGATATTCTAGTTCCATCCAGGTGTTGGTAAACATTTCGTGAGGAATGTTATGATGTCAGTAATTCTGCGCCATAATGATGCGGTGTCGTTCACTTGTGTTTGGTAAACTTGGCCCTTGACTCAGTCCCAAAGGAGGTTCATCGTGTTACGTCTGGTGATACGACCGATCCATCGTTCCGGAAATGTTGTATCCAAATAGACACGAAAATCTAACCCCAATGAGGTGGCGCACCATCGTTTTGGATAATTAAGTCCGGAATGTTGAATAATTAAGTCCGCAATGTCCTGAATCGGTAGTAGCTCAACAGATAACTGCAACGTATCAAGAAAGATGTTGACTGTGATTGTCGTTTCACTGAAGAAAGAAGGTCATATGATTTTTTTGTGCGTAAGACCGCACCACACGTTCATCTTAGGTCTGTCTGGTGGTCTCAGACACAGCGTGGAGATTCTCGGTCCCCCAGATCTTAACGTTGTATCTGTTGACAGCACCGTTCACATGAAATGTGGCCTCGTCCGAGAAAAGGACACGTTTCAGATGGTCATCACCCTACTTAATCTCAGCTGGAATGGCAAAAGCAAAGTCATAACGAGTATTGTAATCCGCTGGGAGGAGGAACTGCACGGCCTGGACTGCGTATACACTAAAAAGAAGTTGTTCATGTAGGATTAGTGGCGTAAACTGTATAGGCATTTGTAAGTTGCGGCAAATGAAATGAAATAATCGTGTGGCATTGTTGGACGGGAGGCCCCATCCGGGGAAGTTCGGCCGCCCAGTGCAATTCTTATTTCAGTCAACGCCACATTGGGCGACTTGCGTGCCGATGATGACGATGAAATGATGATGAGGACAACGCAACACTCAGTCCGCGAGCGGAGAAAATCTCCAGTCAGACCGGGAATCGAACCTGGGCCCGGTGCATGATGGGCAAGCACGTTACCACTCAGCTAACCAGGCGGACAGTTGGGGCAAATGCCCAAAATTCATAAATGCCAGGGAATTTATGCATTTTATAGATTTATAAGTGGAATTATAAAAAAAAAATTCAGCTGACATTTTGTGTTGGGAAAGATGTTTTGCAACACTGCTTCTTTAGTGGTTGGGTAACCAAATTGAAAAAGCTGCTTGGGAGTTAAGGGTGTTTTTAGGGACAATAAATTGCACTGTGAACGTAGCCTTTTACATCTTTAACGAGATCACTTCATGGGGTAATGCATAATAAAAAAAGAAAACAACACTTATGTTTAAAAGTAATTTTTGAAGTAAAGTATAGCCCAGTTTATATTAAGTAGCTAGCCTATGGACAGCATTTTTACATATACTGTACTATGGTAAAAAAATTAAAAAAGTGTTCTTAATCAGTTTCTTGATCATCATAAGCTGAAGAAGAACCATGAAGTTCCGACTCTACCTCAGATTCTCCTGAATCTGATTCCTCGCTGACTACTGGTTTCCTTTCCATTTTGTCTTTGCTTGGACATTTCAGTGTGGGTTTTCCATCGGGTCAACAGGTTGTATTGTGTTTCTGCCCCATTCATCAACTTTCAGTTATATTAGAGGTAGCTTAGTTTTGCTGCTCTCTGTTGTATTTTTTTTACTGTGGATCCATCCAAAAGTGCTGGATGAACGCTCTGTAGCAGCAGATGCAACTTGTGCGCCCAGAATTTGTACGGCAACTTCTGCCAATTCACAAGTTCCTCATAAATCTAGCCACCACAATAAAGGATTTACACGATGATTTCTATTTTCCTGAGGGTGAGGACCCACTATTTCCCACGCAAATGGTCTGGACCAAATTCCTTATTTGTTCGTTTAATCAGCCAAGTCCCTTCTAATGTGAATAACATTAGTCCAGTGTTCTTTGCTGTGTCACAAACAAAACTTACTGCATCAAGCATTTCGACAGGCTCCAAGTTATTACCTCATACTGCTGGATCAAGATGATTAGCTGCAAGGATGGCATCTATTTGTTGTTATTAAATCCATTTTACGTGATTGATGTCATTTCATCTTCACAGAAGTGCAGTCATATGAAAGTAGATAAAGAAAGGAGCGGAATTGTGAACTGTAATCACGTCGGAACATCAGAAACATCAGACAATAAAGCGTTTCTTTTTATTTTCTCACTGAAGGGAGTAACATTTAAGAATAAATTTACCATCAAGAAACACGTGCCAGCTTTTCAGCACATTCAGTTATAATTGTGTTATCAATAAATATAGCTCAGTAACATTCAGAGATTTGACACGGATTATAAAATGTCTTAAATTACAAAGCGATGATCTAAGGACAATGTTTTTCTTATAACGGCTTACCACTGCAAAACTAACTGTTCAATGCTCTGTCTGCAGAGACCGAGAGTGAGGACTAGAACTGTTAGTATTGTAAACGATAAGCAGCTGTCAGCAACACGCGCCCTTTCTTGGGAAAAAAAACCTTCTCTCTCTTTTTTTCCTTTCGTTCCTATTAATAATGGCAATGAATGATACACGTTAGCAGTTTGGTCCTTTGGGAATTCACACACATTCGAACATTTATTTGGCTGTCTACTGAGAGGGGACGAGTCAGTGGAAGACGATTCTCGTCGTGGACAGGCTCATTGTGCCTTATCAAACCCAGTACCTTTTCATCTTTAGATACTACACAAACACGACGCAACAACATAAAAAATCCAGAAATTGTAAAGCTGTAGAGATAGAGTGCCGTATAAGTCAAAGAGCATTCGTTACTGGGTTACATCACTAACATAAGTCACGACACTCTGTCTCTTTTTTGTTATCCACAGCGATAGCGACCAACAAGCGACATTTCTGTCGATGTGTTATGTAGCGAGTAAGAATGTCAAGTTCTTCGTAAAGGTTAAGTGTGTGAGCTTTGTTTCGTCTGTCTTCTATTATTGTTTCCTATGTTGTCACAAGCATGTTCATTGTTCTTAATGTATGTAGCAATGGCAGATTTGGCAGATTTATTGGCGGTGGTGTACCTATATGCATTTATAAGTCCTCCAAATCTAGTTCGGAAGTTTCGTACGGTCTGACCCACGTACTGTACTGGGCATTCACTGCACCTCGTATTGTAAATACCTGATTTGAGAAATTTTTTGTTGTATTTTGCGTTGTGCGGCAGGATATTACATAATTTATTGCTGCTGGAGAAAGCAGTTCTTACATCATATACGATATTGCAGTGGCCGTGTTGTTCTGAAGTACGATGTAATGTTGTGACTGCACAGGCGCTGCAATAGAGTATTCATCCGCCGACACAGCTGAAAGTGTGCAACTTGTAGACACGTGATTGAAGACATTTGGAAGTTTGGTTCTGGCCGTGAGGCATGCTAGAATAGCCTAATGGTAAGACGACCGCTCGCAGTAAGAGGGAAATCTGGATTCGAGTCTCGGTCCTGCACAAATTTTCATTGTCATCAGTCCATTATACAGCTGATGGCTGTCCATCTTCGCAACTGCTTACATTATATGGTCTCAACACCTTAGTAATTTTCCCTACTTTCGTTCTATTTCACGGAAATTGCTGATGTATTGATACCTTATAATGTAAAAGTTGTTTTCTCTGCCAGCAATAAATTCTGTAGTAGACTGCAGCACAACATAAAAAATGGACAAAAATATGAGGGTAATTCAAATGAAACCTGGTCACTGCGTCTGCCTTTGCCTCACACGTAAATTGGCACCACGTAACTGCGAGGATGGTGGCGCCATTTTTTGGTAGAGAGACTGACCCGTACGCACTGTTTGATGTTGCATAGCGTCAGTGTGGTTTCACGCCGAAAAGAAGGTGGTCACACGAGTTACCGTCCACTACCGAACAGGCAGGCGAGTAAGCAGGAACAACGAGGAGTGATTCGATTTTTGGTGGCGGGGGGAGTTGGAGACCGTGAAATGTATCGACGGATGAAAGCTGTGTACGGTAAGTACAATGTGAGTCGTTCAAGTGTTGTGAAATGGCTCAAACGATTGAGGGGGCGCGAGTCACTGGAAGACGATTCTCGTCCTGGACAGGCTCATTGTGTCACCATACCGGAAATGGTTGCGGAAGTTAATGCTTTACTCTTGGACAACGGTAGAATCACCGTGGACGAGATCCATCGATTACTGCAGGGCTTCACAACATACGTGCTCGCGGAGCAAGCTGTGAGCAGCAAGGCGCGAGCACGGAGCAGCGCGAGCACGCTACCCCCACTGCCGGACCAGAGCGGTGAGTGGGGAGAGTCACGTGGGGCACACAACAGCTGCCGCCAGTCAATGTAAATCTGCGGCAACCTGCAGGGATATCACTCACGAATTATTACTGCTACAAATGAAACAAAGGAGAGTGTACACGTGCCACATAATTTTATTAGCTTAGTGTATGCCTCTCCATTCGTATTAATTTGTGAACTGTTACACAATAAAAGGTGTCCCTGAAGTGTGGGATTCTCGGTTATCTTGTACTTTTTGCCCTTTACAATTGCGTCTATGTTCGGAGTAATTGTTCTTGTGCATTGTAGGCGCAGCGTGCAGTTTAAATTTCGATAAGACTATGCGTTTCTCAGGCGCGTCTTGTTACGTTTCATTGCAGAGAACAGTTGTTCACAAACATACGTGGAACCGAACATTGATATTATTGTAGCCGCCAGTTTGTGCAAACGAGGAGATCTATCCTGGGGGAAGTGTCTGTAGAATTCCAAAATGTTTTTCTTGTTCTGAAATTTGTCTGTGTATTCTCTGTCACACTGCAGCTCAATTATTTCTAGTTGCAGCTCAGAACGAATCTCTTCAATATTCGCTGAATATGGAGAGAACAGATCAAAATCAATGTCTAGTGCTGTCAGATCTTGAAAGCGTTGACCAAAGTCTTCCTTAAGGGCAACTAAACTATGTGAATAACGTTCACAGTCTTTGTGAACATCTTGCATGGATGATAATTTAGGAAAATGAGCTAGATTTCCTGTTTCCAGCTGACTCACCCAAATTGTCAATTTCATTTTAAAAGCTCGTATTCGATCTATGAAATGAGTAATTAGCAGATCTTTACCTAGTAGTGAAATGTTCAAAGCATTCAGATGGCTAATTAAATCTGCTAAGAACGCGAGATCACATTTCCATGAAGGCTCTTTCAATTCAGGAACACACATGTTATTTATATCCATGAACATATTTATCTCATCTAATAGGCAAAAAATGATTTAATAATTCGCCACGACTAAGCCAGCGGACCTCACTGTAATAAGGCAGGCTACCGTACTGGCTTTCTACATCCTCAAGAAAGCTTTTAAATTGCCTGTGTTGTTGTCCATGCTTCCTTGTATAATTGATTGTACGAACAACAACACTCACCACATTTTATAGAGTGATACTCTTTGCACATAAGTTTTCCTGGTGGATCACACAGTGAACGCCCCTTATTTCATTCGGCAAGGTCAGTTTTTTGCATTTTCTCCTTCAACAGCGCAACGAAACCCGATTTTTCCCCGTCATCGCTGGTGCACCGTCTGTAGACACTGAAACTAAAGAATTCCACGACAGTCTTATATTTTCAACACTTCCTTCAACACTACTTAAATTATCACACCCGGGTGTAGTGTCCTTCATGGCTCCTACATCGAGGAGTTCCTCCCTCACCTGAAGATCTCTAATAACACCTCTAATAAATATGGCAAGCTGCGCTGTTCCAGTGATATCAACACTTTCGTCCAGAGCTAGAGAATACGCCATAAAATCTTTACAGATATTTGCAAGCTGGCTCTGGACGTCGTCTGCTATGTCCTGTACGCGACGTATAATGGTCATGTTAGATAATGGCACAATCCGAAACTGTTCAACTTGAGATGGACACAAATGTTCCGCAGCAACTACCAAATATTCGTGTATTAAATCGCCATCAGTGAAGGGGCGTAGGGATTTTGCTAAAAGCAAAGCAATTTTGTAACTCACTCTGAGAGCTGCCTCAGTTGATTTTTCTTCGTTGTCCAGATCTTCTTCGGATAGCTTCCTTTTAAGTTTAATAACTTCCTGTGCACGATCTGGTACATTACGTTTTCCGCTTCCGTAGTCTTTCGCGTGGTACGACATATAATGTCGCTGCAAATTAAATTTCCTAAAAGAATTCAGCGTTTTGTGACATACTACACATTTTGCAACACCATCTTTTTCTGTAAACAGATACAATTCCTCCCAATGGGGGTTGAACTGCGAAAGAATGGTTGGGGTTACACAACGGCGACTTGACATGATTCTTAACCAGCGAAGTGACTGTTACAGCTGATCGTAGCACTTTAAACGTTACACAGCTGGCGCGAATTCAATAGGCACGCTGCGGCCCTATTCAAACGTGTGCGCGCATTTCCCCTCCCTCCCCTGCCTCCCTACTCCGCGACCTTGCACGTGCTCGCGAGCACGTGCCTGAGTAGACGCGAGTACTCGCGCTCAAAACCGGCCAGTTGTTAAGCCCTGGATTACTGGGTATTAGCGTAGGCATCGGCCACACAATAATCCATCAACTCTTGAACTTTCGAAAAATCTCTGCCATTGGGTTTCCCAACAACTGACCGCCGAACAGTGCAACACTCGAATGGCGCTGTCTTTGAGTCACCTGCAACGTTATCATGAGGAGGAATACGGCTTTCTGTCGCGTATTGTCACAGATGACGAAACGTGGTGTCACCCTTTTGAACCAGAAAGCGAGCGTCAGAGCAAGCAGTAGAGACATGCGACTGCACCACCTCTAGAGAAATCAAAGGCTATGCACACCAGTTCTGGCAAGGTCATGATGTCGTTTTTTGACCACAAGAGCCAACCGCTTGTCGAGTTCCTGGAACGGGGAACCACCATCAACACCCAGTGTTATCAAGCAGCTTTACAGAACCTTAGACGAGTCATCAGGTCGAAACGCCGAGGCTTGTTTCCAATGAAGTTATCCTCCTGCATGATAATGCCCGCCCACACGCGGCTAATAAGGTGAAGACGACATTGCAGCAGTTTCGGTGGGAAACGTTGGAACATCCACCGTACAGTCCCGACCTTTCACCGTGTGACTTTCATGTGTTTCGACCTCTAAAGCAAGCTATTCGCGGACATCGATTCACAACGGACGACGAAGTGTGAGACTGGGTCCAGGCCTGGATACGACAGCAGCCTACTAGCTTCTTCAATGATGGAATTGACCGGTTAGTGTCGCAATGGGATAAATATGCCTACAGTTGTGGCTACTATTTGTGAGTACGTGTATAACAAAATTTTTTAGTTAGTAAAATCGTTACCGTTACTTTACACTAGTGATCGGGGTTCATTTGAATGCCCCTTATAAATTCTCCAAATCTGGCGTTTACAAGGTAAAGTACAATGAGTGCCCACTGCAGTATGTGTGTCGGACTGCAAGAAGCTTCCAAACTAGATTTAAATAACATGTAAATGCGTTTAATTACACCACCACCAATAACTCTGTCATTGGTACAAGTATTATGGACAAAGAACATGCTTCTGATAACATCTATAATAGTGTAATAATACACAATAGACTAAACAATGGTCACAAACTGAACCTCTAAGGAGAACTCGAAATTTTTGTTCACGAAATAAAACATGGGCAGAACACACACAATGACAACGCTGAGACAATGGCAGTGAACTCCTCTAAGAACTTCTCAAACATACTAGATATACTGATGGGCAGAACACACACAATGACAACGCTGAGACAATGGCAGTGAACTCCTCTAAGAACTTCTCAAACATACTAGATATACTGTAACATTTTTACTATCTGCTTTTGTGTATCTCAATCATGAAGCAATTCCTAAATCACCATACCGAAAAATTAACGAATTGATGTGTGGAAAGGAAGTTCATAAGTTTTCTTAATTTCATGATGTTGTGTTGTTGTTCGTCGTCGCCTTCGTCGGTCGTCTCTGTCTTTAGCCGAAGACTGTGTCGATGCAGTTCTGCGTGCCATACAGTAGACCTGCATGCCGACGGGGGAAAAATGATTGTTATAGTTTCCCATTACTTTCAGGCGTTCGCTGTACCAGCGCAGCAAGGCCATATTGGGTAAGTTGCAAGGTACAAGGCCATGTAGGCTGCTGCACCTCCAGCTAATGAAAAAGCAGCTGCCTCTCGTCTGGAACCAATGCGTTTTTCTGGCAGATACCCCTCCGTTGTGGTCGAACCTAAGGTACGGCTATCGGCATTGTTGAGACCCACCCCCCCCTCCATAGCAAGGTCCGTCGCTTGTGAAGATTTTATTCTCAAATTTTCAGTTTCCTTGCAGTTGTTCAAATGGCTCTGAGCACTATGGGACTTAACTTCTAAGGTCATCAGTCCCCTAGAACTTAGAACTACTTATTTAAACCTAACTAACCTAAGGACGTCACACACATCCATGCTAGAGGCAGGATTCGAACCTGCGACCGTAGCGGTCGCGCGGTTCCAGACTGTTGCGCCTAGAACTGCTCGGCCACACGGCCGGCTCTCTATTATTCTTTAAAATATCTAATCCTACGACTATACTACTTTAAAAAGGGCTGACTATAACTTACTTTTAGCGGAATGAAAGTAAAAACGGACAACTGGCTGCATTCAGCAAACCAAAATGTAATGTAATCCGGTGATCCACCAGAAGATCAGACTATAAGCCCTCAAAAAGCGTCGTGGGAGTAAATAAAAAGTGATTTTCACATATAATTGATTTAATTTGCCTTTTATTGTCGCTTAGCCTGTTGTATCAAATGGAAACAAACAGCTATAGGAGGAAGGAAGGAAGGTAGCCATTATTAATTTTACAGCCGTGTTTTGCAGCCGGCGCCTTCAGCTTGTATTGCGTGGTCTCTGAGCGCCCGATTGCGCTATTAGCAGTAAACAAGCAGCCACTGCATGTAGCATGCAGCCGCTCTGCATTATTTTGTTCGCCGCTCCATTGTGTTATCGCTATTCTGGAACACTGCGATGTGCTGCGTGCGCTCGGAGCCGGCTGTCGTAATCCAATTAAGAGAGCACTGCGCTATTCCTGCGCGCGAGAATTCGAACCGTAGTTGAGCGTCGCACTGCGCAGATGGCAGCACGGCCGAGTAGTGAGTGCGCTCTAGCGACCACTTCACCAATTAGTAGTGTTGATCGATATTTGCGGTTTTGTATCTCTGAACAGACGAGATTCGCGGAGCGCTTAGCGCCGTTTGATGCTGACAGAATCTACCGCCGGAAGCGGCTTCTCTCAGCAGACTATAGAAGCGTGGCAATCAACCTATGTGGGAGACGTGATAGGCTGCTTCCAAGAAGAAATCTGTATCGGGATGGAATTTAACTGTGAAAACGGTAGTGTTTCAGTTGGCTGAATGGTTCCCTGCTTTTAAAAATGATACACTTTGGTAAAGTTTTAAAGTATGAAAGAAGCCTGAGTAACACGCTTCTCATTGCTACGAAATATTGAACGGAAGACACTTTCACTTTTCTCAGATATGAAGAAATTACGGTAGATTTTTCTGAGCCCGAGACTGCATCCTAGAAAAACATGTTGCTGTTGCAGGAAATATTCATCATCAGTGTCATAAGTAGGAAGTCTCTCTCTCTCTCTCTCTCTCTCTCTCTCTCTCGTTAACGGAAAAGAAAGGTGTTAAGCTGATGTACACTAGAGATGTATTGTCGCGTCCGCTTTGCATCTTGAGAAGACTCTTTTTTTCTCGTATCCTACTATGTAAATAGTAGGCTCATCAATCTGTTTCCTCATTTATTGCTTTCAATATTTTTCTGTCTCCGTCGAGTTCTCGCTACACTCGTCAGGTCACACTTATTTCTGCCTGTATGAGGAATTTTCGTTAGTTCGTAAGAACGAAATCACAGAAATGTATTACATGCCATTACTGCAGATGAGATTATACGATTTTTTAATTACAAAATTGTCTTATCTGTTCGTTACAATCGTAACGTATTTCAAATAAAAAACAACACCAGTCAAGGAAGGACAGTACTTCATTTTACACAGCAAGTGTTGTGCTTTTTTTTTGTCATAGTTACTGGGATTGCATTGGACCTATCAAATACGGTTTTGTAATAGAATAAGCAACTGTATAACACTAGTCTTGACGGACAATAAAATTTAGTTGAAAACAAGACTATGGGGCTCTAAATAAAAATGTTTATTGCTGTTGTTGAAAAAGTAAATCTGATGGTGAAATTTTAGGAAAGTGTACTTTAGTGTCGATGTCTCTGACACATCGTCTCAGGTAGCTAGGAATAAGTTACCTCATTTAATTCGACTGTCTGTGCGCCCATAAAATAATTCGTAGTACAGGGGTATACAAGGTGGATAGAAACACTCTGAAAAGGTTGTAAGCGTGTTGGAGGGTACGCTGCGCTGAGAAAAATTTGTTAGAAACAAATTCGGCACGTAGCACAGTTTCCGAGTTAATTAGCACTGAAGTTAACCAATCTGGCCTTTGCGCACGGAAATTCAAGCGGCCAGCCATAGACGGTGCAGCCAGACGTGTTCTTCGTTTGGTTTCCTAAAACCGAAGAAGAGAACAATATAAAAATTGGACGTGGGACGGTAGTGAGGGTCGAACCCGAGCCAAAGGCTGGGCAGTCTCGTGCACTATCATCTACGCTACGAGAACATATGACACTGTTTCCGACGGGACGCTGAATTTGCGTGCAACGGGCTGATTGGCTTCAGTGCCAATTGGCTCGGAAACGGCGCAACGTATCGAACGTTTTTCTTAACAGTTATATCTCAGCACAACCTACCCTGCAGCATCCTTACGAGATTTTCAGACTGCTCCTGACCACCCCGTATACAACCTCATACTTCTCGCACGGAGAGGTGGAAGGGGGGGGGGGGCGGAACTGTGGCACGCGGTAATTCTAGGAAGTGGATCGCGACGTAAAGCGGCTCATGTTACCTGTCTGGCATACACCGTACACTGGGACAGTAAAACGGTGAAGTATTAGAGTAGGAAACTGCTCGTTGGTGGTTACAGTTAAACTCCGTGAAGTAGCTGTGGTACTCGTGACACGCTCATTAACGCTGTCAAATTTGTCTCTTCCAATAATTTGAAGGTATCTCGCCTATTGCGTTGTAATGCAAACTGCACGGCCGTATTTGGTGTCGTGTCGTGCTGTGGCATGGCGCGCCTTACCATGTGCCCTGGGAGGAGCTTGTGAATTGTTAAGGCGGTGCGGCGGTACTTCCTGAAATAGGGCGCCGTAAAAAGGCTAATGTTAGCCGGGCAGCGCGGGCCGGGACCAGGCCGGCCGGACACACGAGCGGCGGGAGGCGGCTGTCTCCACAGCGGGACAACACGCACAGCGCGCGGCGCTAATGACAACAGGGGCAGACGTGCTGCCTCTTCCAGCAAATGGCTCTGAGCACTATGGGACTTAACGGCTGTGGTCATCAGTCCCCTAGAACTTAGAACTACTTAAACCTAACTAACCTAAGCACATCACACACATCCATGCCCGAGGCAGGATTCGAACCTGCGACCGTAGCAGTCGCGCGGTTCCAGACTGTAGCGCCTAGAACCGCTCGGCCACTTAGGCCGGCTTCCTCTTCCAGCAAATGTCACTGCTACAGAGAGAGAGAGTGAGTCTATTTTCACAAGTTTCAAACAGGATAATGCGTCCATCAAACAGGCGGTGTTTTTATTTTCATCACAGCTTACAATTTTCAAAAATTTGAATTTGAAATGACTGACAGATAATCAGGAAACCAGCTGAGTGGTACCCAAAAGTAAATAAATTAAACATAAATTTCACATTCATTCTTCGCAAAGTCACTCGAAATCAGTATCTCACCCAGTCGTTTCGCTGGCACATTACCTGACTTCGAGAACATGGTTCTTCCTTTTGAAAATAAACACTCGGATGGCAGGAGCGTCGCTGAGTTGGTCATGTGAACTCTCCCGGTCAATGGGGCTTATCGTGGCATATCGCACTTCGTTATACAGCCTTTAGATATAGTAGTTTGTGAAACTCAGCTATCTAAAAAGTACATTTTTTGATATACGCCTTTCACCCAGTTGTCCTGCACACTGATAAGCCAAAACATTATGACCACTGCCTACCGCGACCATGGATATAGTCTGGTGGCGTTGCGGGCACAGAAGTATGTAAACGGAGCAGACACGGATGGGGGATAACTCTAGTTAAGATATGGGCTGCAAATGGAGAAACCCGTCGACATAAGCGACTTTGCGAAAGGGCGGATTATTATTAAACAGAGCCTGTGAACGAGTATCTCGAAAACGGTGAAGCTGGTCGAATGTTCCGTGCTATTGTCATGATCATCTACGGAAAGAGGAAGAAATACAGTGAAACTACAATTAGGCTCAAAATGGATGGATGTCCCCAAGTTCGGAGGCTTGTCTGACTGGTAAAGTAGGGTAGATGATGATCTGTGGCATCTATGCCGAAAGAGCACAATGCTGGTGCAAGCACAAGTGTTTCGGAGCAAGCCGTTCATTATGCATTGTTGAACATGGAGCTCTGCAGCAGACTACCCCTACGTGTTCACATGTAGGCCCAACGACATCGTCAATTACGATTGCAGTGGGCACGGGACCATGGGGATTCGACCGTCGATCAGTGGAAACGTATTGGCTCTTCCGGTGAATCACATTCGTGCTAGGCCGATGGTCGCCTTTACAAACGTCGGTATCGAAGGCAATGGCGGCTCGAAACGTGCAGCACGCCACGGATGCAGACTGGTCGGAGCAGTATCATGCTTGCATGAGATCTTTGATAGTAATCTAAGACACGCCGACAGCTACAAACCTCCTGCATCCCTTCATGCTTGATATAGTCCTCGACGGCGGTGTAATTTTACAGCAGTGTAATTGTCTGTGTCCCGGGGCCGTGCAACACTGGTTTGAGGAGCATTACAATGAACTCGCGTTGATGTCTCGGCGACCAAATTAGTCTGATGTGACCCATCTGGGTCCCTGTCGGGTGCCATCATCGCGTAAGCAAATCAGCAGCCCGGTATTTACGTGAGTTACATGACCTGTGTGTACCCATTTAATGTCACATACCTCCCCAAACCTACCAACAATCTCTCGGAATCCTCGCGAACAAACCAGCTACACTACTGGCCATTAAAATTGCTATACCAAGAAGAAATGCAGATGATAAACGGGTATTCATTGTGCAAATATATTATACTAGAACTGACATTTGATTACGTTTTCACGCAATTTCGGTGCATAGATCCTGAGAAATCAGTACCCAGAACAACCACCTCTGGCCGTAAAAACGGCCTTTACAAGCCTGGGCATTGAGTCAAACAGAGCTTGGATGGCGTGTACAGGTACAGCTGCCCATGCAGCTTCAACACGATACCAGGGTTCATCAAGAGTAGTGACTGGCGTATTGTGACGAGCCAGTTGCTCGGCCACCATTGACCAGACGTTTTCAATTGGTGAGAGATCTGGAGAATGTACTGGCCAGTGCAGCAGTCGAACATTTTCTGTATCCAGAATGGCCCGTACAGGACCTGCAACATGCGGTTCTGCATTATCCTGCTGAAATGCAGGGATCGAATGAAGGGTAGAGCCACTGGTCGTAACACATCTGAAATGTAACGTCCACTGCTCAAAGTGCCGTCAATGCGAACAAGAGACGACCGAGACGTGTAACCAATGGCACCCCATACCATCATGCCGGGTGATACGCCAGTATGGCGATGACGAATACACGCTTCCAATGTGCGTTCACCGCGATGTCGCCAAACACGGATGCGACCATCGTGATGCTGTAAACAGAACCTGGATTCATCCGAAAAATTCGTGCACCCAGGTTCGTCGTTGAGTACATCATCGCAGGCGCTCCTGTCTGTGATTCAGCGTCAAGGGTAACCGCAGTCATGGTCTCCGAGCTTATAGTCCATGCTGCTGCAAACGTCGTCGAACTGTTCGTGCAGATGGTTGTTGTCTTGCAAACGGCCCCATCTGTTGACTCAGGGATCGAGACGTGGCTGCACGATCCGTTATAGCCATGCGGATAAGATGCCTGTCATTTCGAGTGCTAGTGATACGAGGCCGTTGGGATCCAGCACGGCGTTCCGTATTACCCTCCAGAACCACCGATTCCATATTCTGCTAACAGTCATTGGATCTCGACCAACGCGAGGAGCAATGTCGCAATGCGATAAACCGCAATCGCGATAGGCTACAATCCGACGTTTATCTAAGTCGGATACGTGATGGTACGCATTACTCCTCCCGAGACGAGGCATCACAACAACGTTTGACCAGGCAACGCCGGTGAACTGCTGTTTGTGTATGAGAAATCGGTTGGAAACTTTCCTCATGTCAGCACGTTGTAGGTGTCGGCTACCGGCGCCAACCTTGTGTGAATGCTCTGAAAAGCTAATCATTTGCATATCACAGCATCATCTTCCTGTCGGTTAAATTTCGTGTCTATAGCACGTCATCTTCGTGGTGTAGCAATTTTAATGGCCAGTAGTGTATTAACCCGTGGTCATAATGTTTTGGCTCATCAATGTATGTATAACTTATTAACGAACACTTAAAGACCGGCCGTTGTGGCCGAGCGGTTCTAGGCGCTTCAGTCTGGAACCGCGCGACCGCTACGGTCGCAGGTTCGAATCCTGCCTCGGACGTAATGTGTGTGATGTCCTTAGGTTAGTCAGGTTTAAGTAGTTCTAAGTTCTAGGGAACTGATGATCGCAGATGTTAAGTCCTATAGTGCTCAGAGCCATTTCGATCATTTGAACACTTAAAGGTCTGTCATCCTCTCATTATCTTGTTAAGCACATCTGCATCTACATGGGTACTCTACAAATAAGTTTCGAGGCAAAGTTTTGCTGTGGAAAGCATCTCGCATTGAGGTTATCATAAATTTGGAGCTTCTGTAAAAGATCATCTATCTTGGAGATTTGCGAATTGCGAAGTGTCTGGCAGAGGGTTCGTCGAACCACGTACACAATAATTCTGTATTATTCCAATCTCTAGTATCATCGGAAAAAACGAACACCTGTATCTTTCCGTGCGGGCTCTGAATTCCCGTATTTTATTGTGATGATAGTTTCTCTCTATGTAGGTCGGCGTCAAGAAAATATTTTCGCATTCAGAGGAGAAAGTGGGTGATTGAAATTTTGTGAGAAGATACCGTTGCAACGAGAAAACCCTTCGTTTTAACGATGTCTACCCCAAATCCTGTATCGTGTCTCCGTGACACTCTCTCCCCTAGTTCTCGATAGTACAAAACGTGACGCTCTTCTTTTTGGCTTGCTCGATGTACTCCGTTAATCCTATCTGGTATGGACTCCACACCGCGCAACTGTACTCCAAAAGAGGACGGACAAGCCTAGTGTAGGCAATCTAGTAGATCTGTTGAATCTGCTAACTGTTCTGCCAATAAATCGGTCTTTGGTTCGCCTTCCCAACAACATTTTATATCTGTTGTTTCCAGTAAAAGTTGTTCGTAATTGTAATTCCTAGATATTTTGTAGAATTTACGGCTTTTAGATTTGACTTCTTTATCGTGCAACCGAAGTTTAACGGATTCCTTTTAGCACTGACGTGAATGACCTCATATTTTTCATTATTTAGGGTCAGATGCGAATTTTCGCACAGTCGTTTTGCAGTTGATTTTGATCTTCTGATGACTTCACTAGAGGATAAACGACAGCATCATCTGCAAACACAACCTAAGACGGCTGATCAGATTGTCTCCTGAATCGTTTATGTAGAAAAGTAACAGCAGAGGGCCAGAACACTACCCGAATCCCATGTCAATAGCACTCAATACTTTATGTGAATAAATAGCTGGTTGTGTTTCAGAAGAACGACGTTTTCTAAATCCGTGCTGACTGTGTGTCAATACACTGTTGTCTTCGAGGCAATTTATAATGTTCGAACACAACATACGTTCGAAAATCCTGCTACATATCGACTTTAATGATATGGGCCTGTAATTTAGCGCTTGCTCGTATTGCCTTTCTTGAATATTGGTGTGACCTGTGCATCTTTCCAGTCTTTGGATACAGATCTTTGGTGAAGCGGACTGTTGTATATGATTGTTAAGTATGGAGCTATTGCATCAGCATACTCTGAAGGGAACCTAATTGGTATACAGTCTGGACCGGATGACTTGCTTTTATTAAGTGAGATTAGAGGCTTCACTAGTCCGAGAATATCCACTTCTACGTTGCTTGCTTTGGCAGCTGTTCTTGATTCGAATTCTGAAGTATTTACTTCGTCTTCTTTTTGAAGGAATTTCGGAAGGCTGTGTTAGTAACTCTGCTTTAGCAGCACTGTCATGAATAGTATTTCCATTGCAGCCGCGCGAAGAAGGCAATGATCGTTTCTTGCCGGTAGCGTACGTTACATACGACCATAATATCTTTGGATTTTCTGCCAAGTTTCGAGGCAAAGTTTTGTTGTGGAAATCATCTCGCATTGAGGTTATCATAAATTTCGAGCTTCTGTAAAAGATCATCTATCTTGGAGATTTTACATAAGTTTAAATTTAGCTTTCTTTTTTCGTTGTTTCTGCAGCAGTGTTCTGACCCGTGTTGCGTACCATGGGGGATCAGCTCCATCGTTGGTCATTTATTTGGTTCAAATGGTTCTGAACTCTGTGGGACTTCTAACATCTGAGATCATCAGTCCCCTAGAACTTAGAACTACTTAAACCTAACTAACCTAAGGACATCACACACATCCCTGCCCGAGGCAGGATTCGAACCTGTGACCTTAGCGGTCGCGCAGTTCCAGACTGAAGCGCCTAGAACCGCCCGGCCACACCGGCCGGCTCATTTATTTGGCGTAAGTCTCTCACTTGCTGTTGATACTATTTCGTCGAATTCAAGCCACATCTGGTGTTGACTTACATTATTAATTTGGAAGGAGTGGTGGTTGCCTCCCAGGAAGGTGCCAAGTTAATTTTTAAAAGCTTTTTGAAGGATTTGGGAGTTACAATTTTCAGTTTTGCTACGACAACCCTGTGCTCACTAATGTCTGTATCTGTTTTGAGCTCAGGATTATTTGTTGCTAAGAGGTCAAATATGTTTTCACAACCGTTTACTTTTCGAGTGGGCTCATGAACTAACTGCTCGAAATAATTTTCAAAGAAGGCGTTTAGCATAATTTCGGATGATGTTTTATCCGCACTTCCGGATTTAAACACGTATTTTAGTCAACATCTGGATGGTAAATTGAAGTCATCACCAGCTATAATTTTGTGAGTCGAGTACGCGTTTGAAATTAGAGTCAAGTTTTCTTTGACCCATTCAACAACTGTATTATATGAGTTGGGATGTCGGTAAAAGGATCCAATCATTATTTTATTCCAGTTGCCTACAATGACCTCTGCTAACTCAAAGGAAATATGTACTTCAATTTCGCCACAAGCTAAACTATTTCTAACAGCCACAAACACGCTACAACCAACTGTGTTCAGCCATGCGGAACGCCATTAGTTCCTTCGCAAAAATTTCGGCTGAACGCATCTCCGGCTTTAGCCAGCTTTCAGTGCCTATAACGCTTTGAGCATCATTCTTTCTATTAGCGCGTGGAGCGCTGATTCTTTCCCAAGACTGCTATGACAATTTACAATTGTTATACCGATGGTTCCTGGATCTACGTTCTTCTTTTCTTCGACCTGCACCCTTTGAGACTGAAGCCCCTCTTCTATTTCCCTGTGACCTTCTAACCCAAAAAGCAGCCCAATCCACGCCACCCAGCCCGTGCTACCCATGTAGCCACCACCCATGTAGCCGCCTCCTGTGTGTAGTGGACTCCTAACCTATTTAGCAGAACTCGAAACCCAACCACTCTATGGCGCAAGTCGAGGAATTTGGAGCCTACGCGGTCGCAGAACCGTCTGAGCCTCCGATTTAGACTCTGCACTCGGCTCTCTACCAGAGGTTCACAGTCGGACCTGCCGTCTGCGTTGCAAATCGTGAGCTCTGCTTTCATCTGACAAGCAAGACTGGCAGCCTTTACCACTTGTGTTAGCCGCTCGTAACCAAAGAGAATCTCTTCCGCTCCAAAGCGACACACATAATTGGTACCGACGAGGACCATCACCTGCAGTTTACCCTGTGCTTTTCATGGCACCCGGAAGGACGTGTTCCACGTCTGGAATGATTCCACCCGGTATGCACACGGAATGCACATTGCCTTTCTTCCCTCCTTGACTGCCATGTCCCTAATGGTCCCCATAACTCGCTTGCTATTGGAGCTCCCAACTACTAATAATCCCACCCTCTGTGATTACCTGGATGTAGCAGGCTGAGAGGTTTCCATTGAAGTAGGACAGGCGACTGTATCTGGCTAAAGGGACTGTGCCAGCCACAGACAGCACCTGGAACCTGTTTGTCAGACTGACCAGGATGGTCTTACGTGCGGCTCCCTGCGAAGTCTTCCGCCGCCTGCTACGTCCCAAGGCAACCTCCCACTCGACCACGGGTAGAGGTCAACGCCAGTGCGAGCAGTAACTGGGCTGGCCACCGGCGCGGACCGATGGGCAGACTCGTATGTGCTGGACGTCCGTTGGATCCGCACGGCCGGCCCACAACAGTGGTGCCCATTCGCTGCAGCTTCAAGCTGTGTAATCGAAGCCATCACGGCGTGGAACTCAGAGCGAAGTGTCACTAACTCGATTCGCATCCGCACACAGCAATCACAGCCCCTATCCATAGACTGTGGCAAACTCGACTGCAAGGACAAACAAGGACTACCGACAAGCGCTACGGAACTCTGCTGTAGACACCGAGGAAAACTCAAGAACTGTGTCTAATAAATGAGATTAACACGCAGAAATTCAAAAACTGAACTACCAAAGCACTCAGATGAGACTAAATAACTCGCTCCAGATCAAGAACTTGTAATATGTTTCAAAATCAGTTTATTTCCGACAAAAACGAAAACGCGATAACTATGCTTAGTAAATATTAAATTAACACGCTGAAATACAAGAAAGTAAACTACCAAAGCACACAGATTAAACTATACAATTCGCTCCTGGTTAAGAACTCGTAAAATGTCACAAAATCGGGTACTACCATGTTACTGCTTGTGTCTCGACCGGCCGCCGCCGCCGCCGCCTGACTGGTTGACTAATACGAACGAGAGAACGAACAAATAACTAGCTACACGCACTACGGATTTCTACCGTATACGGATGAGGAAAACGCAAGTCAATTACTTTGCTGTTGTGGTGAGGCGTTTCCTTAAATTCTCTTTCGCGTTTGAAGTATTTCACGAAGGCTTCAAATTTTTGAAACACATTTTGCATGTTACTTCATTTTCACGCAGTGCATAAAAATACTGTCGAGTTTCACTTTTGGTAGGCGCCATTATGTCTGCTGATTCAGTAACTCTTGGGCTTAAACTGTTTTAAGCAATAATACAGAAAAAGTTCGAATCGTGAAAACAAGTGAACGAACTGTAAACGAAACGTTGGCAAGGTGTCGAAGCGTTGCAAGTGTTTTCGTACACTGACTTAGTCGCGCTTGTCCTCGCGCACATTGTTTGAAGCGAGTCAAAATTTTGTGTAAATATAAAAATTTAATAAATTATTACTAGAATCATTCGATACGATACTTGCTATAAAGAACTGATATCAGCAAAGTCTCGGTGTCAAGATGAAAGCGCTCAGTGCCAAGTACTACACTTTTCTCCGTTTCACTAGTTAGAACGTAGCTATGTTGTTTTGATTTGTTGATGGCCCAGCGTTGAAATGTACCAGTTTCTTTGATGATTCAGTGTAGATTGGCCACAATTCTTATGTCCAACACGTGTTTTAAGATAAGCCGGGTACAGATTGTTTCTTCCGTATAGTTTGTAAGCAAACAGTACGCTTTAATGATACTATCGTCATGTAAAAGGATTGCATGTGTGTCACTTCGACGCTGCTGTCCGTAGAAAGTCGGTATTTCATATACCAAGTCTGATTAGAGCAGATTAAAAGGCATCGGTTCGCTCCTACTTGCAGGGTTGGACAGCAATATCGTGACCGTGAATCGATTCAAGAGCTGCAAGGTGGGTGGGTATAACAACTGGCCATGCACGCCACATGATTTACAAAAACAGGAACCCTTGCAGGAACCTCTTGTATTGGTAATGCATTTCACTGAACAAGTTGTAATGGTAAAACTCACAGAAATCTGATTAGCATGAGGGAAAACAGAGGAACCACTGTGTCAGAGTTTTGCTACTCACGGAGAATTTACCTTCATTCTGCAACACCCCGTGTTCCTAGGGAGACAATGACCTCAGTGCCTAGCAGAGCAGCCGTAGGAAGCAGAGGCTCTTCCTTCATGGAAGTCGCCACAGCACACGTCTACGAGTGATTTGACATTAGTTCCAGGGTGGCCTCAGAGACTGTACTGCATTGCCTCCTCCTAGGATGTCAGCCTAGTTGGTGTCATAAGCACGCTCCTCCCACAGAAACAGCACAAGATTTTGTCTCTGTTAAGTTAGCTAGTAAGGTTGATTTTGAACTAGGCTTGGCGCAGATAATACCCCTGTTCGCTTGCTGTACCAAGATGCGCCCATTGTACAAATACGCGACCTGGAGTCACGTGGTCGTCAAATCTGTGCTGTGCTGCTGATCTTGTCATCACCCTCCATCACACCTGTTCACAGTTTGAAACAAAGTATGTCTCAGTGTCACACATCCAGCTTTACGGTGACGAATCAGGATATTCGTATCACTGATAGACTAGCAGTAGTCATTTACTTATCTTTTTACTTACCTTCCCGTGGTAGTAACACAGGAGTCGGCCGTTGTGGCCGAACGGTTCTAGGGGCTTCAGTCCGGAACCGCGCTGCTGCTACGGTCGCAGGTTCGAATCCTGCCTCTGACATGGATGTGTGTGATGTCCGTTGGTTAGTTAGGTTTAAGTAGTTGTAAGTCTAGGGGACTGATGATTTCAGATGTTAAGTCCCATAGTGCTCAGAGCCATTTGAACCAGTCACACAGGACAGCATCCTCATTGCGAATGCGAAACTTCCTTTTCGTCCTGTATGTGAACACCATAAAGTTTTTTTGTTTCCTCGAAAAATGACAGACTCGACGTCTTTAAAATCTTTGATTTTTGTGACTGTTTAAAAGTAGTTTCATTTTGGATATTTAAAATTAAAATTTATTAATTGAAGCATCATCATGTAGATGTTTAATCGAATCACTTGAAAGTGGTGTTATAAACTGTTCAGGCTGTTTGTAACACTAGCGGGAAGATTAGATGCAGTTTCATTTTTACTGATTTATCTGCAGGTGCAAGTGGGAGGTGATAGTTTCATACCATTAACTTAGAAAAGGAAGTAATTATTTCATTTTATTTGATTTGCTGCCTTTTTACAAATGACTGCCATCTAGTTTCTAGGATAGGTCGTGTTTTCACAATACGAAATTGTACATATACGTAATGTGAAGCCTTTTTCTGATCTCTTCTTATTTTAACAAAGTTTTGCAGCTTTAAATACTTGAAAACTTAAAACCAGTTAGGAAACGGAAGTACTTAAAATCAACAATTTATGTATTAAGAAAATAGAGAATTTGGAAGATACAGAAGAGTTTAGATAGACAGAATGCTACCACAGATGCTGTCCAGGGTGAGTGCCTCGGAAAGACATGGAATCTCTCGGTCGCGGGCATTCGCCGCCCGATCTAGTACTACTCGCCATCCAAGGGCGAGTAACTCAACCATAATTTAAGTCTCTCCCCCACAGATGGCGCGGTTCTACGTCTACGTTGGGTTACTGTACACAGGAGCGTGTGCAGTCCTCTTATTTCTACACTTCTCTTACAGTCTAATATTAATGTATTATGAACACTAGTTTTTGATACACCACGGTGACTATACATTTAGTGCTTATCCTATGTGATACAGTTACTACCGTTATCTGTCTCGCTAATAATTGTCTGTGGAGTCATTATGCCCGTATTATGTGTGCACGGTCACTGAGATCGGTCCACAAAATCCAGTCTCTGAAGTGACTGTGTAATGTCACCGTGTCAGTGCGCTAGTCGACTTTCATGCACCAAGGATAACAAAAAGCCTCTAGACCGAGAATTACAAGCAACAACTGAGTGAGATATGGCCTATGGCGAGTTACAGAATGAACCATGTCCCGGCTCGGATTGACATGTTTCATCCTCAGTCGCTCCCTCATATTGGGGAAGAACGCATATAAACCCCAGCGGGCCTTTTCAGAGGTGTCCCACACTCTATGCCATGAATCTACTCTGCGGGTTTGGAGCTCTTTTGAGGCCTCTGACTGTGGCTGATCTTCCTTGTTTCAGCCAATATGTTGCCGTGCGATACTTAATATTACGTCTATCGGCTATATCCCTAGCGCCAAGCACAGTGCCTCCAGTAACGTGGTGCCTAAAGCCGCCGATAGCGGCAGTAGCACACTTCTCTGCTCGCGCCTCGCTACCATGGAATCCGCCGCGGTGCAGAGTCGATGTGCCCACACGCTGGCAGCAAAACATGTTGTTGACTTGAAGAGTTCCCAGTGGTATGTTCGTATTATAGTCGTGGGTAATCTGTAGTTCACTGTGTTGACGCCGGCAAGATGATGCAGTATCTTGCACGCCCTTTCTGTATCTGTTATGGGACTTTGATTAAAGTTTAGTTTCTGGTCCAGGTGTATGCCTAAGTACCTTGTAACTGTGTGTTTTTTATGCTTTTTCCATCTAGTTTAACTGTTAGTTTCCTTTCAACATAATGCAGATGGTTTTATTTACCACAGCGGTAACACACCAACGCTCATAGTTGGTATTACTGCTGATGTTTTCACTTACTGTGATTCTCCGAGTGGCTGAAGTGAAACAGAGAACGTAAAACCGGAGCAAGAGCGATGGCCGTTCGGGAAGATCGAGTCACGGACGGGGACTGCACTGTTGCCGGTTCCGAACGGCAGTTGCGGTACGTGCATAGAAGTGACTTGCCTTGAAAAAAGCGTGTATCCTACAAATTTCTCTCTCTCTCTCTCTCTCATGCTTATGTAGAATTTGTCGCTTACCACCACCGTCAGTGATCACAACTCGTGACATATGGAATAAAAATTTACTACATAACTCGCTGTGCTAATGTCTGGATGTCGCACTGGCTGCGACGTTAACTGCAGTGCGCTCAAAACACTATTGAATGCTGATAGGCTGTCGGAGAGAGACGTAGGTGCGCAGAACAATTCTAAACTCGATCGCTAGTGGATGCTGCTTGTGGAATTTCATCATAAGTGGCGCTAAGTTAACGGCCAAGTTCCACGCATTCAAGGCGCTGTATACAACCAGCATTTTACACACTATATGAAACATCTGTTCGCCTCATCTGAGGACGACTGCCCCCGCCGCTTGTTTTCCAGACAGACCGAGGGAGGTGTCTGACTATCGGCGCGCGATGCAGGCCGCCCGCAGACCACGTCTGCTGTGCGGGTTTGCGTGTACTCTGGGCGCTCGAGGGGTAGGGCGTTCATTCATTCATATTCGTGCGTTTGGTATCTATACTTACCTATTAATATTTGATGTCCGCCCCTGGTAGCTGAGTGGACAGAGCAACGGCATGTCATGCCTAACAGCTCGGGTTCGATTCCCGGCTGGGTCGGAGATTTTCTCCGCTCGTGACTGGGTGTTGTATTGTCCTTATCATCATCATCATTTCATCCCCATCGACACGCAAGTCGCCGAGTAGGCGTCAACTCGAAAGACTTGCACCAGGCGAATGGTCTACCCGACGGGAGGCCCTAGCCACACGGCATTTTTTTACATTAATATTTGATGATTGTGGGACACTGGATGAAACATAAAAAGGCATACTCTTTCACCAAGTGCTAGTTTTTGCATGTAAGTAAAATATCGTCAGTGATTCGAAACCAACCCATACTCTGCATTTTTTCTCGCCTATATAATGTGAAACATCCGAGAAGGTGAACTAAATGACTCCACCTAATTTTAGTACGTAAGTTAGCTAACGATTTGTTGACTTAAAGCATAACAGATAGCAAAGAATATTGATTCTGCAGACTGCAGACGATGTTTTTGACTGAAGGATAACATACTAGTAACTGCAGATGTCCGGAATAAAAATTCATTTTAAGTAACCAGGGGATGTGCTCTGTAGTACCACAAAACCAGTGGTTCGAAACGTAATAGAATGCAGATTTGCGAGAATATGTCAACGTGAATATGCCAGCAAAGTATGTTGTGGTGGATTTTGTGTCTCTGTGGAGGGAACTGTTGAGTTCTTTGTTACATTTTTAATTTTTTTAGTAACTTAAATTTTCTATCTCGAAGGAGATCCGACCCATTTTCAATCAAACCTCAGGCGAGCTGCAAGTGGGACAAAGGGAGATCAGGTCAATGGCAATATTTGGGTGGTGATTGCCTGGTCCGGAAAACATGCCGAAAACCTTTGTTGGTACTGAAGATATGGAGCTGTTTTAAATTTATTTTCGGCACAACACGCCCCCCCCCCCACCACCACCACCACCAAATAAATAAATAATGTGAAGTAAAAACGCGTGCCTGAGTAACCGTTTATGTACGAGTATATAACGCGGTAAGGTCGATGACTTCATTGGCGTGTACTGTGTTGACGTTTGATGTATTACTACGTCCGTTACACTGGAACAAACAAACATGTCAGGGCTACGTATATTCTGATAGAGAGAAGGCAAGTGGTTTCCAAAATTTAGTGTTTCAACATGTTGTATTTCAGTGCTTCTGAAGTCGTATATCGTTTTTGGTAGAAATACCACGATTGAAAAAACACGCTCGTGTTTTCTTAATGTGCATGCTTGCAGTCATAAGATCGTTCGTCCATGGGGCATCAGTCTCTGAAGTAATGTCGACCCACTACTTCTCAAAAGCTTTCAACACCTACACAGTGCAGGTGGAAGATCTTCAGCACGGCCACACCTGCTGAGGTCAACCAGCAAATGCTGGGCTTGAGTCGTTTTGCGCCAAATTGGTTACCAAGCCATTGTTGTAAGTTCTTACAAAGGCTGGCCGTTGCTTGCCGTATGGTGTGATGTTTTATGTTGTTGGATTGTCCCATCGTATTAAGGAGCACGCTCCAAACAGGTTCCCGCGGAAAAGGGAACGAAGATTAGATCTCAACATATCGTCGATGACGTTATTACAGATGGAGCACAGGGAAGGAATTCAGCCATGCCCTTTGAAAGGAATAATACCGGCGTCTGTCTTGAGCTATTTAAAATCTAAATCAGGTTGCCCAGACAGGGATTTGAACCGCTGTTCTCCCGAATGCGCGTCCTGTGTCTTACTACTGAGCCACCTCGTTCGGTGCTCCTGCGAAGTTATTTGTAAACATTACACATATTGGAGGAATGTTACCGGAATCTGTGACGCTTTGCCGCCTGAAGCACTCTGTAACAAGCAATAGTCCTTACCGCGGCTCGTCCAAACAGCCCTGTTTCAATGAGCGACTTCAGAAATGCCATCTGAGACGCTGTCTCGTACTCTGTGCGTTTCTTCCGCCTGGTGGCCAAGTCTTCAGGTCGTCGTACGGAGTGTCGGCCCATCGTTGTCTAGGTCGTCCTATGGGTCTCTTTCCCAAGACTTCTACTGCGGTTGCTACCTTTGCAACGGTATCATCATCTGTGCACAATACGTGTCCACACCATCGCAGACGGCTTTCTCGTATTTTCTTCTGGATCACTGCGGCTCCTAAACGGTTCCTGAGAGTGTTGTTCGAAACGTGACCCAATCGAGTGATGCGACTTGTCCACTCTTGTGTTTGGTGCTGGAGATCAAACCTGTTCCCCGCAGCCAACGTGACATCATCCGCGTGGAGTAGTGTCCATGGCAGTGGCATGTGTAGGGCTAATGTGACAGTGTCCATCGCAAGAAGAAAGAGCAGTGATAATACGGCCTAGCCTTGATGGACTCGATGCTCCTGCAGCCGCGTGGACATAGCTCCTCGGTTCTACATACAGAAACCGTACCCAGTTAATAAGATACTCTGGGATGCCATGTTCTTGAAGCGCTAACCAGATTAGGTCATGTGGTACCGGATTAAAAGCGTTTTCGAGATCTAGAAAAGCAAGCTGCAAGCTTGTTCGTTTCGCGATAGTTTTTAACAGGCAGCTGCGCAGTACGGAAATAGGAAATTTGTGGTAAGCTGCCGGCCGCGGTGGTCGTGCGGTTCTAGGCGCTGCAGTCCGGAACAGCGGGACTGCTACGGTCGCAGGTTCGAATCCTGCCTCGGGCATGGATGTGTGTGATGTCCTTAGGTTAGTTAGGTTTAAGTAGTTCTAAGTTCTAGGGGACTGATGACCTAAGATGTTAAGTCCCATAGTACTCAGAGCCATTTGAACCATTTTTTTGTGGTAAGCTCTGTGGGACCAAACTGCTAAGGTCATCATTCCCTAGGCTTACACACTACTTAATCTAACTTAAACTAACTTACACTAAAGACATCACAAACACACCCATGCCCGAGGGAGGACTCGAATCTCCGATGCGGGAGCCGCGTGATCCGTGACAAGGCGCCTCGGACCGAACGGCTACCCCGCGCGGCTGCGCAGTACGGATTGCGTCAGTTGTGCCACAGTTTTTCACAAATCCGACTTGGTTCCTTGTGATTTGAGCTGTCTCGCGAATCCTTTTGTCCAGAATGCGTTCAAGGATCTTTAATCGAGTGGGTCAGTAATCTGATCGGGCAGTAACTGGAACACTTAATAGGGCTTCCATTGTTTTGGTACAGTTATGCTCCGTTGCCAGTCTGTTGGTATTCTACCTTCTCTGATGATCTGGTTGAAAAGATCTGTTAGCTAGCCTGCCGCATTCCACTGTTGACAACACCATAACTCTTGTTTGCTTTAGCATGAGATCTAAGAATTTGCAAGTCAGAAAAATGTAGCCTTTGAAAAGCGTACATCCGAAAATCTGAGAAATAGATGGGTCCCACGATTAATTTAATAACTGTAATAGCAAGGTACTCTCAAAACATTCATAAAGTCGTATTTTACAGAATATGAAATATAAGTGTGCAGTTAAAATTGTCAGTATTTCACTAGCCACTACGATTGTCAACACTGATCCTCAAACCGTGGCTATACGATCGTGTAAATGGATGGAAAGCAGTTTCTTTAAATCGTTTTCGCCTGCAGTAGAGACCTCAGTACATATTTTTTATCTTAGTGGAGAGTCTTTTCAATTCTATTCTGTCCTCCTCAACTTCCTACATTTTGCCTGTTCTACCTATTGTCTCACGAACCATGTCGGTTGTTTTGGTGAGAGCAAGTGGATTGGCCTGTGAATGGGCGCATTTGCCTGTCCAGTGTTGCCGGTGAGATCGCAAGCCTATCCACGTGCGGTGGCCCTCACGTAATCAACTGAAAAGTATCATGCGTCAAACGTAGTAAGTACTAGAAACTCTTGCCATTTTCGAGACACTTCAGTTTCCAGAAAGTCGTACGTGAAAAAATATAAACGGTTCTACTAAAAATTTTCCTTGAAGGTGGAGCATGACCCCCCCCCCACACACACACACACTCCTCATTGATCCACGCTCCATCTTGGATTCACCCTGCTTGACCACTCGGCAAAGTTCGAACTGTATGCTCTCCGTGCAGACGTGGTATCGTGGCTTCGTAACTTCCTGTTGTCAGCACTACGGATGTTTTCTTCTTTCCGTGCTGCTTTTTGGTTAATGTACAACATGTAATAAGTGTGTTATTAAATTTCACTGCCGAGCAAACATAATATTTATTACATTGGTGTATATGAAGATACCAACGAATGTACAGTGAATAGATTAACCTAGGGTTAGACTAACACATCACACTTATTGGCAAGGAATATGTCTCTACAGTTCTCTTAGGCCCCTGTAAACGATCAAACTTGTTTGTTAAATTGGCTGTTTTCTACCCATGGGTTTGTCAAACAAGCGCACAGACGTACAACCAAAGTTGTTAAATTTACATTCGCTTTTGAAGTAGCTGTGCGTATTTCGACGCCAAGTATTTGACACTAGTCGACAATATACGAGGTGCAAAACAGGATACAGGTTCGAAATGTGCTCTGGTTGCCAGATATCTGTAATTTATAGAGAACAGTCCAGCAAGCACCTGGTTATTGTTTGACAAACACCGCCGGCCGAAGTGGCCGTGCGGTTAAAGGCGCTGCAGTCTGGAACCGCAAGACCGCTACGGTCGCAGGTTCGAATCCTGCCTCGGGCATGGATGTTTGTGATGTCCTTAGGTTAGTTAGGTTTAACTAGTTCTAAGTTCTAGGGGACTAATGACCGCAGCAGTTGAGTCCCATAGTGCTCAGAGCCATTTTTGACAAACACCCACTCGGTATTTCTAACCCCATTACGCATGAATTTGTTTGTTTGCGAAATTAATTTTGCTGAGCGATGGTTAATATACTGAGACCGAGAGAGAGGACATTTTTGATGAGTTACCAGTCGATAAGTTTTTTGAAAACCGATGATATGTTCAGTTTTCGTTTAGTGATAAGTACCACGTATGTTCGTATAATTATAATTTTCCATCACAGTATTCGCAAAAACTTGATTACGTATAGAATTTTAAAGCTCAGTTGTAGGTGCCGAATCACCCAAGAAATTTGATTTAGTTTTTATTATCGGATACACCAATGTTTATTTCTGTATTTTATTTGAATAACTGAATCTAATTACAACAGAAATTTGTGGTTTTGTTGTAAGTCACACATTATTCAAAATGGTACTAGTTATTTCGTTACTAATTATCAAGCAACATCCATTAAGGTTTTGTAAATGTCACCAGTTCGTATGTTGTATCCTTGAATGACTTAAACATTTTCTTGGTTGTCCGCTCCCGTCGGAAAGAAATATTGGCGCCCCCCTTCTTCCCACTTACAGTAACTAGCTGACCATCCGCCGTTACATATTAACGGAAACTTTCATTACATAGGAAACGTGTGGAATCTGCCACCACATTCCCAGTCGCCACACTGAGGGGTGCTAGGATTGTCTTACCCCCATGTAGTGAGTAATACGCGTACCAGATGTGGTTTAAATTGCTCTACGCATTGGACAGTTGTGTTTTATACATCATCCTCCACCAAGTTTGGTTGAAACTGCTCTAGGCGCCCCAGTGTTATGCTGTATATTGCAGTTTTTGTGTAGATACTAGCGCCCCGCTCCGGATTCCCACGGGTAGCACGAATTATCTACGACCGAACAACGTCTCTGGCTTTACCTTTTTTTCTGCCGCGTCCAATTTTCTGTTCTGGGTGTCGCACTTTCTTGAATAATGGGCACTCTTAACTTGAATGAACAGAGTGGGACAGCTTCTTGTTTCTATTATTGACAGTTCAAAAGATGTCCATTTCGTATTTAGCATTCTCGCTATTACTGTTACGAATCTCACTACTCGATCAGAAAACATTCTCGGTGGACGTCTCAACTCCAGGATGCACCACTCTTGGATCGAGGGACTGATGATCACGTTGCTTGGGCCTTTACCCCAGCAGCACCCTTCCCAATAAACCAAATTGTCTGACGTTTCGATAGTAAATGATATACACAAACCTTATTTACGAATCAATCTGTTAGCGAAGACCGCATAAAAGTCCCTACAGCAGTTCCTGAGATCAGCGTTGACATACAGGCAGAAAAATGCCACCGCGGGGAGCGGCGGGGGAAGACCTTAATTTGTAACAGACTTTTGATTAAGCAGTGAACATTTTCATTGGTTCTGTGCCAGCCCCTTGCCATGAATGGCGCACGGTATCGAGCAGCGCGCTGCACGCTTTGACAGCAGCTAGTGCTGGTTATACCCTTAATGGCAGCGAAACGCTGTTTGCGGAATCCGTTATCGGGATGAAAGCGCTGCAGTGGCTGGACAGGTGACCCCTGCCGTAATCTTGTCAGCCGGCCTCATACTGATCAGTAGTAGCGAGTTTCTGCACCGATTTAATTTTGTGCTCAACCCGGCGGCCACAGCGAAGCCCTCGGGATAGTTTTACGCAACTCAGAGAGTATAATCGGGAATGCAAGCAGCTCTGTCTACTGATTGTGTTTCACTCCATCTTTCTGCGTAAGTGAAAAATAAATTACTTGATGCCGCACTTGTTTGGTTATCAGTGAACCCAGTCTGTCTTCATCATTTTCTCCACTTTATAGCATTTTATTCTAACACCACGAGCATCACGTTCTAGATATGCCACATAATTGAACTAAAGGTCAAAGACAGGACGACAAATGTTCGTAATACGATACTACAATTAACATTAAACTACTACACTACATACGCTTTTGACTAATACGGTGAATCACCTGCGGTTACATTATTACATGAATGTGACGTCATGATAATGACGGGTTATGCTTCTGTGCACATATGAGAATGGCTTCCCAGTCAAAACTGTTAAGTGAGGAAAATATACTGAACTTACATACTGAACAAGGCAGCACGAATGGCCTCAGGTTCCTTCGACCCACGAAATAGTGTCACGGAAAGACTGAAAAATCAGAATTGGCAGGCACTTGAAGCATAGGCGCCTACTGTACCGCGAAACCTAGAAACCTACCTCTAAAATTCCAAGAACAAGTAGTAAGTGAGGAATCTAGAAATATTCTAGAGCATCCTAAGTATCGCTCCCAAAGGGATCTTGAAGACAAGATTTAAATTAATTACAGCACGTAAATAAACATTCAAGTACTCATTCTTCCCTAACTCCAGGCTCATACGGAACAGTAAGAAATCTTAGTAGGCTAAATGGTAAAATGGGGAGTGTCTTCTCTCTTCTCGTTGAGTTGTTTGCAAAGTAAATATATAGATGTATTAGATTGGCCCATAAGGTCCTATGTTTTTTTAATGTGTAGATTTCCACAAAAATAAACAAGAAATGAACAATAAGTCAATCAGTAATATATGGTTCAAATGGCTCTGAGCACTATGGGACTTAACATCTGAGGTCATCAGTCCCCTAGAACTTAGAACTACTTAAACCTAACTAACCTAAGGACATCACACACATCCACGCTCGAGGCAGGATTCGAACCTGCGACCGTAGCTGTCGCGCGGTTCCAGACTGAGGCGCCTAGAGCCGCTCGGCCACACAGTAATATGTTGTTCAAAACTACTTTCCAACGTTCAACAAACTCTTCGATGCCTCTAAGGTAGAAATACATCATTTCCACGCGAAGAAGTCATCCAGTCAAGCCTTCGATTTCATGTCATTATTGAGAGGAAAGCCACGCATTGCATTCGAGAGGGATCGGAATAGATGGAAATCCGAAGGCGCCAAGTCGGGAAAATGCGGAGGACCTGACAGCACTTCCCAGCCAAGCGTTTCAGTGGCTTCCTTGGCTATGCGAGGGCGTTTTCGAGTTGCAGAAGATAGCCACGTCGCCGATCAGGTCGCTTTTGTTGGATGGTGTTGTTGAGTCGTTCCATTTGTTGTACGTAAATGTTCACTGTTTGGTTCCGATCGAGCAATTCGTGATAGATCGTGCATGTCTTTGAGGTCGAAACTGCCGCCTTTGAATCGCATAAACCAGTTTTGAGCCGCCCTAAGAGGCATAATTTCTTCTCAGTACTCTCTGGCAGTTTCTCGGGCTACTGCACCTCGATTAAACGCAAAAAGCAGAAGGTGTCGAAAATTCTTTTCTGTGTCGACGTGAACTCTATTTTAATGCCATGAAAAGAACAAAGTATATGAGCATAAAAAAAACTAAACGCGCGACTTCGTATATTACATAATTATGTATGGAATGACATAAAACGCATTGCCAAAACATGCGCTCTGGTAGACTTGTTACCGGTAGGTTCGGATAACACATAAGCGTTACAGAGATGCTTCGGGAACTCAAATTGGGGGGTCCCTGGAGGGAAGGCGACATGCTTTTTGAGAAACACTACTGAGAAAATTTAGAGAACCGGCCTTTGAAGCTGACTGCACAACGATTTTGATGCCACCCACATATAGTGCACGAAAGGACGACGAAGATAAGACACGAGGAAAGAGGGCTGACCCAATTGGGATTCTATCCGGACCTGTTGATTTATTTGCTTTCAAACTTTTCAGTTGTTTCCCCATGCCAGTGATGCTTATTACTATGTCGTCCATAAGGGAGTCTCTCCGATATTCAAATGCCGGTATGTTTGTACGATTCTCCCGCGTGAACCATTTCTTGAACGCGAAATTTGAAACTTCTACTTTCGTTTTGCTGTCTTCAACTGCCACGCCAGATTGGTCAGAAGCCCTAGACCCATTTAGCGATTTTACATACAACTTCAATTGACTCGTTAACTTACCCGATCTTGTTGTTGTTGTTGTTGTTGTTGTTTTGGTCCTCAGTCCAGAGACTGGTTTGACGCAGCTCTCCATGCTACTCTATCCTGTGCAAGGTTCTTCATCTCCTAATATCTACTGCAAACCACATACTTCTGAATCTGTTTAGTGTATTCGTCTCTTGGTCTCCCTCTACGATTTTTACCCTCCGCGCTGCCCTCCAACACTAAATTGGCGATCCCTTCTTCTAGTCAAGTTGTGCCACAAATTTCTCTTCTCCTCAATTCTATTCAATACCTCCTCATTAGTTATGTGATTACCCATCTGATCTTCAGCATCCTTCTGTAGCACCACATTTGGAAAGCTTCTATTCTCTTTTTGTCTAAACTATTTATCGTCCACGTTTAACTTCCATACATGGCTACACTCCATACAAATACTTTCAGAAGTGACTTCCTGACACTTAAATATATACTCGATGTTAACAAATTTTTCTTCTTCAGGAACGCTTTCCTTGCCATTGGCAGTCTACATTTTATATCCTCTCTACTTCGACCATCATCAGTTATTTTGCTCCCGAAATAGCAAAACTCCTTTACTACTTTAAGTGTCTCATTTCCTAATCTAATTCCCGCAGCATCACCCGATTTAATTCGACTACATTCCATTATCCTCGTTTTGCTTTTGTTGATGTTAATCTTGTATCCTCCTTCCAAGACACAGTCCATTCCGTTCAGCTGCTCTTCCAGGTCCTTTGCTGCCTCTGACAGAATTACAATGTCATCGGCGAAAATTTTAATTCCTACTCCGAATTTTTCTTTTGTTTCCTTTACTGCTTGCTCAATATTCAGATTGAATAACATCGGGGATAGGCTACAACCCTCCTCGCTCCCTTCCCAACGACTGCTTCCCTTTCATGTCCGTCGACTCTTGTAACTGCCATCTGGTTTCTGTACAAATTGTAAATAGCCTTTCGCTGTCTGTATTTTACCCCTGCCACCTTCAGATTTTGAAAGAGAATATTCCAGTCAACATTGTCAAAAGCTTTCTCTAAGTTTATAAAATGCTAGAAACGTAGGTTTAATCCTGTAGAAAGTGACAGTGATTATTTCAAACAGCGGCTGAATTGTTGCGGTCAGCTTATGCGGAGTTTGGTAGCTCTGGCGGATCTAATGGTCAATGAGTGGCTACAGCCGGATGTGGAATAAACTGAAAAAATTTGTGGTGTGCCGTTCTCGCGGAACTGAGCTATACTCAGTTGTCGAGCGGAGTTACACGGTATTAGCGTGATGTGTATCTGAGTGAGTGAGTGAGTGATTTCTTAGCCGGTGACGGTATCATTCGGATGACCCGTATTGTACTGGGATTGCGAACAGTGCAAGAGAGGCGGCAGCGTAGGGTCGGGTGAGACGTCGCCCCCCGGGAAGAAAGCGTGTGCGTAGTTGTAGGGGCGAGGCCGCGAAGTAGGCCAGAGGGTGGCTCGCCAGCTGGGACCGCCGCCGCCACCGCCGCGCCGGCCTGCGCGATCAATAGCGGCGTGGGCGGCGGCGGAGCGGAGCAGAGCAGAGTAGAGCGCGGCGGCGGCAGCGGCCAGTGTGTCTGCCGGCAGCGGGCGAGCAGCAGCGGCGGCGACCGGCAGGCGGCACACACCAGCATGCGCCGACGCGCGCCCGCCAGCGACGCCCGGCCTCCACCCACGCCCGCTGCCTCCAGCTGACCACCGGCGCCGCGTCCCACCAGGTCACTGTGCGTGTGCTTACTCACAGCTCGTGTGGATCGGAGGCACCCGTGTCTCTTCACTGCTTACTCGTTTTCGTTCTCACGATAGCGAGCGGACGCCGCTGAGCTGCACACACATCGAACCTGGAACCTCCGCGCCAGTGCCCATCGTGCTGCATTCCACACTTCTTCCAGTCTATGAGGCGTTCTCGGTAGCGCCTACTGTTCCGCCATCGGAGACTGCTACATCCTTCGATGCACATTTGTTTATCCACATTCGCCGTTATTGAAAATCTACGGCTGTACACTGCGAATCAGTTTGAAGTGTGTGGCAGGCTATACTTTTTATTGTACAGATAAACCGCAGCAGGTGGCGTATTATTTGATCTGTGTACTACTTTCACCAGCATACTTTCGCATTCATTGCTCTACTGGCAACACCAGTACAGATTTAATGCACCACTGGACATCACATTCAACAGAAAATCGTATGAGTTGCATCTTTAGTGTTCATTTTAAGCTCACAATTGTAGGATTACAGTGAACATTCCTTATAGAAATCGAATATGGAGAAGGATACAAGATGACTTGGACATGATTTGTGATTGGTGTAAAGAATGGCAGCTAACTCTAAATATAGATAAATGTAAATTAATGCAGATGAATAGGAAAAAGAATCCTGTAATGTTTGAATACTCCATTAGTAATGTAGCGCTTTACACAGTCACGTCGGTTAAATATTTGGGCGTAACATTGCAGAGCGATATTAAATGGGACAAGCATGTAATGGCAGTTGTGGGGAAGGCGGATAGTCGTCTTCGGTTCATTGGTAAAATTTTGGGAAGATGTGGTTCATCTGTAAAGGAGACCGCTTGTAGAACACTAATACGACCTATTCTTGAGTAGTGCTCGAGCGTTTGGGATCCCTATCAGGTCGGATTGAGGGAGGACATAGCAGCAGTTCAGAGGCGGGCTGTTAGATTTGTTACTGGTAGGTTTGATCATCACGCGAATGTTACGGAAATGCTTCAGGAACTCGGGTGGGAGTCTCTAGAGGAAAGGAGGCGTTCTTTTCGTGAACCGTTACTGAGGAAATTTAGAGAACCAGAATTTGAGGCTGACTGCAGTACAATTTTACTGCCGCCAATTTACATTTCGCGGAAAGACCACAAAGATAAGATAAGAGAGATTAGGGTTCGTACAGAGGCATATAGGCAGTCATTTTTCCCTCGTTCTGTTTGGGAATGGAACAGGGAGAGAAGATGATAGTTGTGGTACGAGGTACCCTCCGCCACGCACCGTATGGTGGATTGCGGAGTATGTATGTCGATGCAGATGTAGATGTAGAGTTGACGATGATGTCAAGGGGTGCTTCTAAATTTCTAACGTGTTGCTAGCAGGGCAAAGAACATCTGCCCATGCTTGCGAGACTAGTAAATAAATAATACGCCACGTATTGTAGTTTATCTGTACATTAATTACAATGCTCGCTATATCCGTTTATGTTTTCCCCTTGTTCCATTCACCGTGAGGAGGAACGGCTGCTGGTACGGCCCTGTGCGAGTCGTTCTTTGATTTTATCTGCTCGATCTTCACCGGAGAGATACGTTTGAGGCTGACGAAGTCTTAAAAGCTGGTCACAGACACAGTATCTTTAGTGCGGCTGGAAATCCTAAAAGGTACTAATTATGAATGACTGCGAGGAAACCTGACACAGGCTTTTATTTGACACCATTCGACGATTCAGATACTGACGCTTAACTAAAAGCGTGAATAAATATCATAAGGAGTCGCCTTATTTTGGCATGAAGCTACATTTCCCCGCTGTGGACGAGCTGTGAGTGATTTTATAAACATCTTTGCATTTTTTGGCGAGCGAATCAGCGTCCGTCTTCTACATAAACTCCGTTTGTTAGTACACCATAGTCGGTGCACGTGTCGTGTCAAATGCAACTGCTGTGGACCCTCGCAATACATAGAGGACGCCTCTTGCCTCTGCACTGGTGCTAGGTGCTACAAAGATTTCTCATAACAAGTGACATATTTTTATGTCACTCCTCTGGTTCGATGTGCCCCGTCACGATTTCTCTATGTTTTGGACAAAACTACTTACGCCCAACGACTTCCGTTAACTTTTGGATATATTCCCTACACCTGTTGTACTCTTCGGTTCCCGCTAGTACCATGGAAATTATTACCTGATGTCGTAATAGTTGTCCTACCATATGCACCTTCTTCTAGTTAACGTGTAATCGACGTATGCATTCCCTCGCCGATTCTTGGCAAAACCTCTACGGAAAACCTTGTTAATCCATTTAGTTTTCAACGTTCTTCTGTAAAGCCTCATATGAAATGCATTTATTCTCGTCTTCTCTGGTTCTGTGAAGAAAAAACAAACACATGCATGACTGTCGCATAAATAAAAAAAAACTGAGACATTAATAGCAAAAATTTTAGATTACTTATTTACTTAACCAGTGTGTTATTGTATTACTGAAGTTATTAGATGACAATTCTGTGAAGAATGCGTTGAGGCAGGTAGAACGTCTTAAGATGCACGACCCCTTCACCCCGCGCGCGCGCGCGCGTGTGTGTGTGTGTGTGTGTGTGGGGGGGGGGGGCATCTTGTTTGCGCGCGTAGTTCTTCCCGACGTCGCGGTGCCAGGTTCTCAAGTAGGCGCCCCGCTTTCGAGGCAGTGCCTCACACGAGCTCTCCGTCCTGTATGCGTCTATTGCAGGTCTGTGTCCGGTGTACGATCGTCAGTGCCTAACCCTCAGTAAGTGGCCCTTCGGAACGTGTTCTGCGTCATGTTCTTGCTGGTAGACCGTTTACGTGTAGGGCTACATCAACTTTTGCACTCTCGAGCCACCTTGTGGTGTGTGGTGGAGGATACATCGGGTAGCACGGATGGAATAAAGTAAAACGTTCAGTAGTAAAGATGTATACCTCTATTCCGCAATCCACCTAACGGTGTGCGGCGGGGGTTACTTCTGATACCTTCATCTGATCCACCTTCCTTTTCCCATTCACGATTGGCGCATGGGAAGAATGAGTGTCACTAAGCTTCTGTATTAGCTTTAATTTCTCGAATTTTCTCGTTGTGGTCATTTGGCGAGACGTATCTGGGAGTGAGTAATATGTTGTCCGACTCTTCCCCGTAAGTACTCTCGAAATTTCAATAGTAAACCTCTCTATGACGCACAACACCTCTCTTGTAATGTCTACCATTTGTGTTTGTGGAACATCTCAGTAACGCTCGCCGACTAAACGATCCCTTATCGAAACGCGCCACTCTTCATTGAATGTTCTCTATATAGTCTATCACTGCTAACTGGTAAGGCTCCCAGATTGATGAACAGTACTCAAGAATCGGCCGAACAAGCGCATTGTAAACTATTTCCTTTGTGAATGAGGTACATTTCCTTAAGGCTCTTCCTGTGAATCTGCCTGGCAATTCCTTTTTCTACTATTTGTTGTAGGTTTTCATTCCACTTAAGATCGCTCTGGATACTGACTTACTTTAAATATAAACGAAGGGCACACCGCAGTATACGCGAACAACGCTGTCGCATTTACTTAAAACTTAAATTCTAAGAAATAGAATTGACGCCGCTAGAAACACCGGGCTCATGCACTCACCCAATAAGTTGGGTGAACACAGCTTCTCATCATTGGTAAATTGTAGTATGAACACCAATCACACACAACAATTACATCGTACGTTTAGTCACTGTGTTTAAACATGTGCAGCGACAATGCATATGCGCTTCCTGTCTGCAATACGGAACAAAGTACATTCTAACGCAAAGAAAACGCACCAAGCAGGAGTTACGCAAATTGATCAGAAATTGATATTCAAACAGGTATCGACGGAAAATGTATAACTGTAAACTTTGGCAGCGAATGGATGAATGTGTGACGCTGCAACGGAATTTCACCGTGCAGCTGCAGAGACATAAACAGAGGACGAGTCGATACCAGGGTATAAAGTCTTTTGGAATTTAATTCCGTGAACTCAGTTGGACAGTAAGTACGCCGTGCAAACAGGCGCGTGAACAATATACGCAGATACCATTATTTGAGTGAGGACTTGTAGTTGTACTCAAAGAAGTCAGTTCGCATAATCAGCGTGTATCGCTCTACATTTGAGTGACAGCGATGTCACTATTCGACGACGTTGGCAGAAATGGGTGAACCGTGGCCCAACACAGCGTCAAGAAGAAGAGGTCGACCTAGAGACACGACACAACGAGTGGACCGAGTAATCGTCAGAGAGGCACTCAGCCTCGGATTCAGCTACATCAGCGATCCGACGTGCACCTGATGCTTCAGTAACCACATGGACCATTAATAAGCAGCTCACAGAAAGGTAGATGAGCTCATGGCGCCGCATGCGCGACTCACCAGTGACCGCTACACCAACAAGCTCGTTTGCAGTGGTATCGAGCACATTCGACCTGGAATGTCTTTACTGGAGTAGAATTGGTTGCATTGATGAGCCCCGCGTCGAACTGAGCCACAGTGACCATCTACCTCTGGAGACGGCCCGACAGCCAGGAGTGATGGTCTGAGGTGCCATTTGATTTCATAACAGGACTCATTTGATGACCATCCGCGGCACTCTTACAGCACGGCGTTACGTTGACGATATTCTAAGCCCCGTTTTGCGGCAAGCCATCCTGGACCTAATTTCAGCAAGATAATACCCGCCCGCACTCCTCGATTTTCTACTGCTCGTCTACGTGCTTGACCAACCCTTACTTCGCCAACAGGGTCTCCGGATCTTTCTCCACTTGAGAACGTTTGGAACATTATGGGCAGGGCGCTCCAACCATTTCGGGATTTTGACCATCTAACGCGGCAGTTGGACGGAACTGGCACGGTACCCCTCCTTTTGATGTCTGTTTTTGAACAACGCATCTACCGCTTTCAGTCCCGGTGTTGTATTCTAGCAGTTTGCAAATTTAAGGTTGCTCGGAGGACGAAGGAATTATTTGTTTTAATGGGTAAGTCGTACTTGACCACAAATTTCAGTTTTATCGTAGGTCTTTATAAGTGAGTGGTCAGTTGTACAGTGTAAATATGATGCCTGTCATGGAAGCCGTACGTTGACGGCGCATTGCCGGAACGTGGTGGAGCTGCAATCCAAACAAGCAGCTGCCCATGTGGCTGGATCCTTTACTCAGACCAGTGAGCAGTTAGATGGGCCTTCGCAGTTTCTGTGCACACAGTACTAAACGAGGGTTAATGGCAAGCGCGACCACAACGCCCCTTACATTGTACCTTGCATGAACGTCTCTCGCGCTCGACTCGTGCGTGCTTCGCCTTAGTAATGACTTTTGTCGTTTACATTACTACTTGATCACTTTTACAAATATTATACATTCATACTTTTCGTGAAACACTGTTGAGAAAGTGTAGAGAACCGCCGGCATTTGCGATAGACTGCAGAGAGATCTTAACTGCTATCAACATACATCTCGCGTGAGGACCCAGAAGACAAGATTAGAGAGGTGAGGGGTCGTATGGAAGCTTATCGTCATCAACATCATCACCACGAGTTTACTGCGATGGTGTCATGTCCTTTACGTCTCAATTTCCTGTGATGCAGTAGTTCCTTCTCAAAGAAGCTGTCGTCCAGCAGTTCATCCAGGATCTGAAATCTGTCGCAGTTTCTTTCCTTCGCACACCACTCCAAGATGGGGTGTCCATTTCATTTTTATTAAAATAAAGGGACATTTACAAAATTTAGGTAAAAACCTGATGCACTTAAGGAATTAAAACCTGATGCAGTTAAGGAAAAAAAAGGGGATCCAGTTGCAGTGACAACATTGAATAGACTTAGAAATTTGCCTTTGCATCATAGACTTACATGATCCCAGATGACATCTTACAATTATTCTGCTCACTAACACTGCGCTTTTCACTTTTTTGTATTTTATCAAGAAGTGTATTTTCTTTTGAGATTTTGTGAAGAAAGTCAGCACATGATCAGTACCATCTGACCCACGAATTGCCAGACGATTTTCCACCAAATGAATCATGTGATATCCCTTCCTCTTAACGTGATGCGTAATGCAAGAGCTACCATCGTGTACAATAGTGAAGTTTTATTTGCACAACGTACATTCTGAATTTTCTCCACTATCAGTGGTAAAAGAAAACTCATTTTTTATATTGCTGTTAAAGTTACATTTTCATTTTGACATTAGGAAACAATGGTTGCATAAATTTCAAATTTTAACGTATGCGCTATGTCTTTAGACTGCTTAAGACAACGGGAACTCAAATTCTTACTACGTAAACCTATAGAAAATACAGCGTAACAGGAATCGGTACTATTAACAGTGCAAAACATTAACAATAAATTATCGTAGATTGTAACGCAAGTTGTAAAAGCGACGTTTCCTATCCTGTATGCTTCAGCAGTAAATTGTAAATCAAACATTCGGTTGCGAAAAACACTGTAGCCGTCCAGAACCACAAAAACGCGGGGCATTTGAGCAATCCCCAAAAAACGTTTGGTTCACAAGGACAGTTTGGAATAAAACGGGACTGTCGCGCGAAAAATGGTGCTAATGGACATCCTCTTCGAAGACTATTTTTTTAGTCCCGTCGTTCCTCCTCAATACCTCAAATCCAGTTTCTTTTGATTATTTTTATTGCATTCTGTAACAATTTTTGCTCTTCCACTCTGCTTATTTATCTCTTAAGTTTCACTCTATCCATCCAGCTTCTTTTCTCCAGTCTTAAGTCTGCAGCCTTGCTCTACCTTTATTTCTTGTTACCCAATTTTCAACAACATACAGGAGGACCTTCCATACAAAACATCTTTTAGTCTTTTCCTCAAATCTTTGTCAATATTACCATGGAAAACTCTTCTTTTCTTATAGAGTACCTCTTTCCCCATTGCTGTCCTCATTTTAATTTCTGTTCTGCTATTCTACTCATTTTCTGTTCTGCTTCCTAGGTATTTAATGCTTACGCCGTGTCCTAATATTTCTCCTTCCAGCATTATCTTCACCCACATCTTTCCTCCTATTGTCCTTACTTTTGTTTTCTTTCTACTGATTTTCTTTCCATAACTCTTTAGCTTCAATGGTATCCATTATATCGTGTAATTTTTTTTCGTCTGTTGCTAGAAAAACTATGTTCTCTGCAAACCCCAAACCCACATTCTTCTTCCTCTAGTTTTTACCCCCTGTCATCTAGTAGGCAGTAGGAAATCATATTGTCTAAGTATAGATTGAAAAGGATAGGAGACTAACAGCGGAGACTAACAGCAACCTTGTCTTACTTTTCCTAATTCTGTCCAGTTAGTACTTTCTCCCCTTACTTCCACTGACGCTTTTTGGTTTAAATACGAATTTATAAGTTGTCTAGTTTTCCATTCCACTCGCTTTTTCATTATTATAGTTGCAAACTTACTCCAAGCCACGTATCAAATACCTTTTCCATGTCTGCAAAAGAAATGTATAGGTTTCTTGCCACGTTCAATAAATCTTTCTTCAAAAATTCTCAAGCATCTCTTGTGCCTGTGTTCCAAACCAAAATACCCCTCAGCATATAGACATTCGTTTCTTCTTTGCTCCATTTACTTGTAGAACAGGAAAGGGGGGAATAAGTTGCAGTCATACAATGTACCCTCCACCATGCATGATGTTATAGATTATGGTGTACGGATGTAGATGTAGAAACTGAGTTTTTCAGTCTGCCCACAGTTCAGATCATTAACAATCATGAGAACAATAGCAACCCGTAATCTTCCGTAATTAAGTTTTACATGCAGGTCAGGTCTGCTCTGGAGACACAGTTCTTATTCCAGTTGACCTTTTTCTCAGCCTAGTGGCTTCTCTTATTATGGGGCAATGGGTGTTTTTTCCATTCTTGAGACTTACTGTTAGTGAATGGGGAGAATTTGATGTTCTGATTAAAATTTTGTATTGATTTCTCCCTTGTGTCGTTGCGGTTCGCTTTAAGTTGCTCAAGGTCTTTTCTAATTGGCATTGTCCACTTTTGGTACATCGCTTTCCCTCAAGAGATAGAATTCTGAAAATATTTGACTTCGGTCTCTAGTTGTCTATCCTGATCGCAATACTGTGGGAGATTGATTAGTTATTTAATTACAACCCATAATTTTATTCGCTAAAGAAAAATAGAAAAAAAAGAATGATGAAATGTGTAGCTCATGTATGAGAAATTTATACAAGCTAGAACTATCACATGATTATCAACGAAAGAAACCAATTTACGTATGTAGTTGTGTGTTCCACAAGCACGGTTGTTTTGATGTCACTGTCAGCAACTTGATCCACATTAGCGCACCAACCGTAGCAGCTGTAGTGAAGTGGGTCTTTGGACTCACGCGATCACAAGTTTCGCCTCGGCGTCAGTGGCTGTGTGTTGCGAGAGGTGACGAAAAGGAGAGCGTTTCTCGTAGGAAATCGCGTGTGGCTGGCCGCACAGAAGTCGCGCACGCCGCCCGCCGTGGTTGTAACTGCAGCCAGAGGTCGCACAGCTCGCCTCGATTCCTCGCCTTCGCACGAGACACCCAGCATTTCTAGCCTTGGGTGGCGCCATGTGTGAACGGACCGAATGGTAGAAAGACGTAGGTATCACTCATGATTTTTGTTACTACATGTTGATTCTCTTCGCGCAAGGAGAAATTACTAGCTCCAAGTCCTTTCGCTTTGTGTGTCTCTTCGTTACCATTTCTCTGGAACCGCTTGCCGTAGAGGCGGGCAGTTGATTATTAAAAGCGGTGGTCGAATTCCCACTGGAACCGTAGTGACTTCGTCGATTCCACGTCGCAATTGCTAGGGCTCAGCATCTGAAGGAGCAATGTGGCGTCCACGTTACGATTGCCGGGCGTGCGCTTTCTATCTTATTTCATTTGTGATGTCGAAGATAACGCCGATGGGCTCCTATAGTCCAGACGGTCTTAGAAGTTGATTAGAGTTACATTCTTGACACCCAATAATGAAACAATGTTTTGTCGAACGGTAACCAGTTTGCCTAATCTTTTCCACGTGACCTACTTCGTACGTGGCGACGAGTGTGAGAAATACAGAGGATCTCGTACTATATCTTATCCACGTATGTGCAAAAATCGTTGTAGATATGTTGGTTCGTTCGTTCCTCATCTCCTTCCACACACTGGATCTGTTTCAGGCAAACTTGGTACACAAATCACTTACTATATGGAAAGAAGCTCTGTGAGATAACAACCATCTACGTCCCATAGGGGTGAGGATGATAAAGTGTAACGTAAAAGTTCAACTCGGGAACACCAGAGCAATTTCCACTGTGCGTTGTACACACATCAAGAAAAGTTTTGCATCACCTCGGTTCCGAGAGTTCCGGAACCTGAACATAAAATTGGAATAGAGATCAACATAAACATCATTTCCGCCCTTGTTATTGCTCATGAAAACCACAAATTGCATGTTGTGTCACCACACAGCGAGACCTGCAGATATGTTGGTCCAGATTGCTGTACACGCCGGTACCTCTAATACCCAGTAGCACGTCCTTTTGCATTGATGGATGCCTGTATTCGTCGTAGCATATTATCCACAAGTTAATTAAGGCACTGATTGTCCCACACCTCAACGCCGATTCGGCGTCGGTCCCTCAGAGTGGTCGGTGGGTCACGTCGTCCATAAACAGCACTTTTCAATCCATCCCAGGCATGTTCGATAGGTTTCATGTCTGGAGAACATGCTGGCCACTCGAGTCAAGCGATTTCGTTATGCTGAAGGAAGTCATTCACAAGACGTGCACGATGGGGCGCGAATCATCGTCTATGAAGACGAATGCCTCGCTAGTATGTTGTCGATATGGTTGCACTATCGGTCGGAGTATGGCATTCACGTATCGTACAGCCGTTACGGCGCCTTCGATGACCATAAGCGGCGTACGTCGGCCCCACGTAACGCCACACCAAAACAGCAGGGAGCCTCCACCTTGCTGCACTCGATGGACAGTGTGTCTAACGCTTTCAACAGGACCAGGTTGCCTCCAAACACGTCTCCGACGATTGTCTGGTTGAAGGCATATGCGACACTCATCGGTGAAGAGAACGTGATGTCAATCCTGACCGGTTCTTTCGGCATGTTGTTGGGCCCATCTGTACCGCGCTGCATGGTGTCATGGTTGCAAAGATGGACTTCGCCATGAATCGTCGGGAATGAAGTTGCGCATCATGCAGCCTATTGCACACAGTTTGAGTCGTAACACGACGTCCTGTGGCTGCACGGAAAGCATTATTAAACCTAGTGGCGTTGCTGTCAGGGTTCCTCCGAGCCATAGTCCGTAGGTAGCGGTCATCCACTGCAGTAGTATGTCGTGGACAGTTTCTGTCTCTCGTATCTCCTCCATGTCCAAACAACAACGCTTTGGTTCACTCCGAGACGCCTGGACACTTCCCTTGTTGAGAGCCGTTCGTGGCACGAAGTAACAATACGGACGCGATATAACCGCGGTATTGACCGTCTAGGCATGGTTGAACTACAGACAAGACGAGCCGTGTATCTTCATCGTGGTGGAATGACAGGAACTGATCGGCTGTTGGACGCCCTCCGTCTAATAGGCGCTGGTCATGCATGATTGTTGACAACTTTGGGCGGGTTTAGTGACATCTGTGAACAGTCAAAGGGACTGTGTCTGTGATACAATATCCACAGTCAACGTCTACCTTCAGGAGTTCTGGGAGCCGGGGTGATGCAAAAGTTTTTTTTTATATGTGTATATACACGGATCACTATTTGTATTGCAGTACCTTGGGATTAAGGTACCTCTACTACTCCTACGGATGGAGATAAGAAGGAGTGACATGTTAAAATGTTCGGAAACGGTCTGGTGGTACAGAGTGCGGCAGTCAAACGGGAAGATTAATTTCATACAAACTGGAGAGTTCAACAAATTTGATAATGTGTATTTGGGGAAATTAATATGTAACTTTGAAAATTTTTAAAACTTGGTATCACACGCGTGGCGTTCGTGGTTTCACACACATTGTCGGAGTCGGAGAGTGACAAGCATAATCTACGCATTTACTGTAATCTTGAGAGTGTGAGCTTACACAACTTGCATCTTGTATGGATGGAGATGGAAATCATTCTTTAAAATAGTTCTCAGTAACCGTTTGCTGAGACAAAGTTCTGCACTGTGCTTTCTAGCTGATTTTCGCGAACGGTAAACTTTACGTTTACGATCAGTATTCCTGTCGGATCCTGCTTGTTCCTTCACTATCACCTCTTTTCGTTCTAGTGTTTCCAGTGGCTTCAAAGTGTCTCACACAAAGCTGATAACACTGGCAGACGGCACGGGAGCTCGTTGGATAAATTAAACCCTCGACCGAAAGTGTATTGAGCCCCATCCAAAACTATAAGCCTTTACAGTAAACGCACATTGCGCACTTGACAGCGCTCCATGACTATTAAAATTTGCACCTGTGTACACACCCAAGGTCAAGTCCCCTGTCCAATGACCTCCCACAACTGCAACCAGCCGGTCCTCGGATCGTTGAATTTGACTTCCTCGCCCTGTATTTCTCTCCTGTATCTAGTTGACTTGGAATACTTTAAAAGTATGAAGCGCAAACTGGCTCATATTTCTGTTGCTCAGTGCGTCAAACAGGTCACAAGAATGAACACTACAGCGAGCCAATAATTTTGTCAGCGCATTTTGTGGGCAAATATCGTACCACACGGCTAAATACCACAGATACATTTAACGTCCTCTTCGTTCACGCATGGTGCAAAACAAAGGAGAATCATACAGTTGCCAGCGAGGAACGTTATGGCTTAGTGGTGTGCCAACGATATATTACAGCCTTAGTTCGTGCTTTTAGCCGGAAAACTTTTCTCTTCATGTTTTTGCGAAACTACGTCTGCCGAAAGAATATCTTGTTACTACTTTAGAGAATTGGACTGTTGTGGTAAACAGCAAATTGACCTGAGATAGCGCAACAGTACACTCATTCTTATTCTGCCTCGGACTATCACAAAACTCCCGTCTTCCTGTCTGAAGACGCACGTCGTTCCGTTGGCGACCTTCACTCCATAGCGGTGCTTCTTGCGAGGCTCACAGATGGCCGTGAAACTCGGTGCAGTAGCCCTACGTGAAAGTGTCCATACCAGATTGACCTAGTGATGTTAAAGTACGCGCGATTTTTTAAAGTCGTATCATTTTTATTCTTTTTCTCTTCCTCATTGGAGAGCGAGGTTGCATAGTGGTTAAGAATTTCTCTCTTGACTTTGCCATGAGCGTATTAATGGAACAGCTGATTTTCTTCCCTCATCATTATCCTGTACGAGAGTGTGTTCCTTCTGCAGCGACCGCCTCGTTGACTGGGCTGTTCCCTTATGTTCCTTTTCCTCCTCTTTTTTTTTCCTCTGATTAAAAATCATTTAGTAGATGTAGCTTTTAAGGAATTAGTAGTATCTCTCGTTTAATGAACCTGAAAAATTGTTCTTGAGGTCGTCGAAGCTGCCATCTTGTGATTGGGCTTAAGTAATGTAGGGGGCAAAATAACGTTCTGTATTTGCGTGGATACATACGCATATTGATGAAATCTTAAACTCGGAAACTGATATAGTGCTTACGCTAAAAGTACTGCGTCCACCTACCAGTAGTTCCCGACTTCTAGAACATACTGTACTCACCTAGATGACATGCTTTGTGGAAGAAAGTGCGAAGTGATCACCGATGGAAGAATATTGTACAGCGACATTTTGGAGGCTGGAAATGAGTAGAAAATTTCAGAATGAGTAAAGACACATTCCTATTACTGCTCATAGAATTAGTGAATGTTTTGTCACCAGCCATTGGTTGAGTCAGAGATCCTATGGCACTAAAAGAGAATCTAAGGTGGTTATCAATCAGTTCCTTTTTTCTAATTCAGCAAACGTATCGTTATTTATGTCTTTCCATCTAATAAAGATAAAATGGGGTTATTTTCAGTTAAATAAAGGAAATGAATAACTTCCAAAACAGTCGCATATTTCTCTCTTTCCTTCTCTGCACAAAAAATCGGTTCATGTTGTGAAATATCAAAGGATCGCATTGCATCTCGAAGTAGGATTACGAGTGCCAAGCGCTGCTGTAGAAGCCTGCGCCATCTGTGGCGAAGAAAGTGTACATACAATGCGTGTCGTGTGCCGTTGGTGTATGCTAATGTGTGCTGCATGCACACACTCGCGCCATCTCTGTATAGCAGGGCGCAGCTGTTGACTCGTTCTGTCCACCCCTAGGCGGCGTTACGCGTCATGATTGACCGAGATTTACAATTGTAGAAACCAGAGACGCTGTTTGCATGTTCAACTACTGCATTTTGTGTAATATATTATGTAAACTTGTGATGAAAATGAAGTTGCGCAAATTTTATTTATAAGAGAACCTATGGATTTAATAGTGACATTGTAGAGAGAACTTTTTAATATTCTGGTTTGTATCGAATCACCCCTAAAACACCCGTGAGAAGAGTTGGCAAGACATTTTGACGTTAAGAACTTCGAAGTAAGAATCGGCGGGAACGTTGACATAGTATTGGCGCGAAATGGCACAGTTATTGTAAATAGTGTGATGTGAGATCTAACGATACATTTTGTGGAGATCTAACGATATATTTTGTGGTGTTTTGTAGTAATTCTGGAAGAAAAGTTTAGACATCAAGCTATAAGGTAATAAAGCGAAAGCCTGTAATGGAAGATAAGGAAAATTTAGTTATTTGTTTCGCTTGATTGTGAAATGATAGGACCCGCCAGTTACACAATCCTTGAAAAGTGTTAACAATACCATTCAGAGTGAGTAACGTTGATAGTTATGCTCTCCCAGTAATTATTTCATAGCAATTGTAATAAATACTAAGACAAGCAGACATTATTCAGTTACCGTATATTTATATACTCGTGTTTCAGCCTTGCTATGTATAAAATGGGATTAGTTGTCATAATTTGAATAGAAACACGATGTATTCGGAGTGACAGAAGAGAGTTCGGCTTATTTCGTAAGTGGCAACTAGTTATGAAGCGCCTGAAGCTTTAATTAGTGGCTATCGACGCTACACTTAAGGTGATACATTGGTAAAGAGTTCTTGAATGTCTCTGCATATTGATTCCTTAATGTAATTATAAGACAAAGCAAGTGTGTTGCATAATATAAAAGGATGGAGGCCAAATCATGACTGAAAGAGGAAGGGAAGTGCTGGAAAAAACAGGTATTTTTACCGAAGTATAATAATTTTGACCTCGCAAAGATAACAGTTAAATGGGGATGATGTTAACGTTTACAGAAATGAATCAGAAGGGAGTAATTGACTGTTCATGCCTACCAATTTGCGTTCAAAACCGTATTTGTTTCTTCACTGTTCAAATTAGATGTGCTATATACACGAAACACAAAGTATACCCATTTTCCAAATTATTACACTTACTGCTGTAATTTGTTTTCATTTAATACCATAACGTGTGAAATAAACAGTGTTTCCAACATTCAGTTAACTGTTCCAAGTGACTCAAAATTTCGATGATTATGCTTTTAGTGATTATTGACTGGTGATGCATTTGGTCAGACTTGTTCTAATAATAAGGGTCATTTGTGTTGTGGGGAAATTAATACTATTCATTATTCTGTTGACTGTGATGAAAGATGTGGTTGTGACGGTACTTGTGAAGATTCTTACAGTTAAGGGTACTCGTGCATTAACTTTTCTTTGTTAATTGAGTGTTCATAAAGTGCTGCAAATGCTACACTCTACAGTTAACTATTCACGCTAATGAATATTCCTTAAGTAAATTTTCTAAATCATTAATTTACTGTGCGACTGCGTAATACCTGACCTAGTTGTAAACCAATACCTTAGGCTTTACACAGGTCATAATTATCTTATGAATTATACGTAAGTAACAGAACAACATGTTTCTTTTTTGTGTTTTTACTAACCGTTGGAAAGGGAATAAGCGATGGGATTAAATTTTTTTTGCTTTTACTGACCATTGAAAAGAGAATAAGATCGGATTCAGTAAACATTACCCAACATTTGAAAAAAGCAAGTAGCAACCAGATAACCTAATCAGAACTCATATGCGGTGAGTACACGGAACGAACACATCGTGGAAGCAGAAATTTGGCAACCGGAACTGCATTTTCAATATCGATATTATAGCGTTGCGATATTGAGAAACCAATTTAGGAACATCGACCTGGAAATGGAAGCTCATTTGATAGTGACTGTGTGGGCATCGGGAAATTTGAGGGAATATTTGGCATGTACTTTCCAGTTCTTTATTCAAGGTATGTCTTCTTTTTCTTGGACTGAAGCTGCTTACCTGTTTCCAAGCGCTATCGAAATAGCATGTGCTAACGACCTGGACTGCGAAGGATATGTAAACAAAAGCCCATAGGTTTGTTAATACTGTGGCGAAGCCTACGATCCGCAATTCTTTCTAGTGTGAGAGTATTTATGATCTCTCGGCGCGGTTAGGTGTGAAGTAGCCAGATGCAAAACACTATGATAGTCTACGCGCCAGATTCTGCATCCATATTTACACTCCTGGCGGTGTGTGGCGAAGGGTACTTTGTATACCACTGTCACTTGTCCCATCTCCTGCTGCGGTCGCGAATGGTTCGCGGAAAGAACGATTGCCGGTAAGCCTCCATGTGGACTCCAATCTCTTTAATTTTATCTGCTCGATACTTTCGCGAGATATACGTACGAAAAAGCAATATATTTGTTGGCTCTGCTAGGAAAGTATGCCCTCAGAACTTCAATACTACACCATACACTGATGCAGAATGCCTCTTTTGCAACGTCTGCCTCTGGAGCTGGTTGATCATCTCCGCGGCACTTTTGTGCTTACTAAGTGACTTGTAACGAAATCCGCTACTGTTCTTTGCTTATTCTCTGTTTCCTCAATCAATCCTATCTGGTACGATCCCATACGACTAACAGTATTAAAGTATTGGTCGAACGAGGGTTTTGTAAGCTACCTCCTTTGTTGACGGGCTATATTTCCTAGGGATTCTTCCAGTGAATCTCTTTGCAATTTGCCTTACTCGTGACTAATTTTATGTGATCGTTCCACTTCAAATCACTCCGCAAGAATACTCCGAGGTATTTTATGGAAGTAAATGCTTCTAGTGACTGTTGTGGAATTGTGAGATCATACAATAACTGTCTAATATTCGCAACGCATTACGTTTGTATATTGGTGGTCAATTGCTATTTCCTGCACCAAACATCAATCCTCTGCAGAGCTTCCTGCATTTCGCTTCAATTTTCTCACGTCGCGACTTCTTTATATACAACACCATCGTCCGCGGGATTGTCTCGAGTAACTTCAGACCTTATCTGCATATATTGTGAAAAATGAGGGTCGTAGAAAAGTTCCCTGGAGCACGTCCCACGTTACTTTTACGGCTGAAGACTTCTCTTCGTTCAGAATGACATGCTGTGATCTGCTTGATATTCCATACGCTGATATTTTGTTCATTAGGCGAAAGTTCGGAACGGTATCGTAGGCCTTACGGAAGTCAGGGAACACTGTGTCTTACATGACCACCTGTGTCTACTGCTTCCTGGTCTCTTGGACGAACAGGGCGAGCTGGGTTTCACACGATCGTTGTTTTCGAAACTCATGTTGATTCCTACAGATGAGATTTTCGGTCTCCAGAAATGTCATAATACGTGAGCATAAACCATGTTCCAAAATTCTACAACTGACCGACCTCAGAACAGAGACCTACGGTAAACTTCTGCATGAATCGTGTTGGTATCGCAGATCCATTCCGCCTTCTCTGTCACCGTCGTTTGGGATGCCACTATGGTCGGAGAGTATCTGGACAGATGGCTTCTATCCGTTTACTGATTTAACACAAGACCAAAACTGCTTGGGATTTTATGTAAAGTCGATATTCGGAATTTTACTTTTGAATTATTTGCACACATAATACATGACTCAACTTGCGCCAGTTTGGGGTTCGGTTAGTTACTGTTTGCGTTTAAATTTGAGCGCGACTAGAAGGTCTTTGAATATTTATAAAAACATATATTATATTTATAAACGTTACTAACAACATCAAATGGGGAATTCCGAAAAGGATGGTATCAAAGCCCTTGCTATCTCATGACGACGACAAGTATTGGGCCAGTCAGGCATTGGTAAGGCCACTGTATCAGGTATAAGGTAATATGAGTCACGGAAAATAAAAAAAAAACATGGAGTTACATGTGTATATTGAAGCTGAAAATTGCTTCGGGGAGGGGGGTGGCTCACAACATTACCGAAGCACTCAACATGAACACAAGTACCTAGCCCCAAGTAGTAGACGCATTAATAGGGAAGTAGCTGCCTGGGAAGGCAACCGACAACTCGGAGCAAAATGGGGAATACGAGGTCGATGTCTGGTGTTGGCGCCGTGGTGCATTAGTGTTTCAGCTGCGGGCTGCTCTGCCTCTGCTTCTTCCTTTGCGCTTTTAGCGTGTTTGCTTCCATCGCGCGAGAGAAGCACGGCGTGATATAGCACTTTGCCCTTTTCAGGCGGTTCTCGGTCGATCTCGGACTCGCGTAGATTGTGTGCAGTTTCACAGACAATGGGCGGCTGGTGTAGCTCTCGCGCTTACTTTGCAATCCAAGACAGTGTCCTGAAAGTGTCCTTACAGATGCCCTCCTTAATACGGAGAGAAAGCACTAATGCTGTTTCCTTCAGAGATTGTTGTTAGGGGTGGAAAGAACATCTCTGGAACAGACTCGCAAGGAAAGTGGGGAGGGTTGTCCAAGGTTTGCGTAAATCGATAAGTCGAGTGAAAAGAGAAACTGTCCGATTTTCTTCCTCAGGCCTTGTGTTCCTTCGTCTGCAGTGGTAGCCGACGGAACGTTAAGCCTAACTTTACCTCTCCGTCACCGAATTTCAGGGACCACTTAAAATACTGAAACCATATTTCGTTGTCTTGCAAACTAACAGTCGCCAGTGGCACGCAACAGCCTTATCGGAAGTAGCAAACCTGTTATGTTCGTACCGTGCCAAATATAAATTCTAGGCGGAGACGGGATAAGAGAAAGGAATTTTTAAAGTTTAAAAATCAACTCATCATCATGCTTCTATGATCGGCTTTAAGTTTTTAGCACATGTCATTGAACTACTATTTCAAAAACTACGATTTCAAAATTAATGATAAAAATTTGCACAGAAAATGACTGGGCATGTAGCTTTTGGAAGCTGCACCGTAAATTGGCCACGCAGTTGTCGATTTCTCCGCCATCTCACCCATCCATATCGAGCACTGTTTAAGATACTAGACTGTCTTGGAGGGTGAATGTGGTGCAACCATTCAAGTGGCGCTGGTAAATAGACATACCACTGGAGCTACCACATGTATACCATGTATAATCTCTTTCCTCTTGATTAATGGATGTGAAAGTTCACCGTACCATACGTCATGATGGACTTAGAAATAAAAATAAATTGAGCAGTTTGGTTCATCGCTATTCTCAAATAGCAGAGTTCGCGGTACATCCCTTGGCCTGTGCGCAGAAACGCATTCTTGCTCTGTGCGCTGGGCGAGTCGGGAACGAAGGAGTGCGCGTGCTGGTTGCACTGCAGTCTTTCTGAAACGATTTAAAAAAAAAAAGATTCGGTAAAAAAATTATTTTCGTGTATATCACAGCCTCATTCGTCAGGTTCATGACGGACTGCCTATCATTACTTTAATGGGGGTAGGACGTCAAACGGGCCGACTTGGAGCAGGAGAGTCACCACAGGACATTTTAATTTCTACTGTCAATACTTTTACAAATAAATTCATAAAACTTTGTCACCATGACCAGGAAGAAATGAGGACTGTCACTCATCGCAGTGGAAGTTCAAAAACGTAGCAAAATACCTTTTTTTTTACATGTGAAATTTCATCATTTTTTCACTTATTACTGGCTGCATTTGTTGCTATAGGTACACTTTTCTTCCTAAGTAAGAGAGATTCTTCGATGAATTTTTCATATCTTACAAACACTAGTTACAGGTATATGAAACTCTAGAATTTTCCAAACCTATTAAACTGTGGAAAAAATTGAGATAATTAACTATAAAACTTGAATTTTTTCTAAACATGAAGTTTAAAATGTAACAGTTCATTCATTTTTTCATAAATTAAATAACTTCTAGAGTTTCATACACCTGTAACTATAGTTTGTATGCTGTGCAAAAGTCATCGAAGAATCTCATCTTACTTAGGAAGAAAAGTGTACCTATAGCAACAAATGCAGCCATCTTATCACCCGTTCCGAGAAAACGGATTTTATATAGTGCGCTAAATTCCGATTGTGTTGAAGTGAAATATTCCTAACAGTCCTCATATTTGAAATGGTTTGAGATACCAAAATGAATTTTTGGGAAATGGTAGCATGCAAAGTGGAGACTGTTTTGCCGTGTGGCTAAACTGCGAAACTTTATCTACTGGAATATGAGTGACTGCAAATTTTTTCAATGAAATATTGTGATTATTTTAAGGGCCATCGATAGCTGGTTAAATGAGATATCGTATGGGATTTTAACGACACAATTGAAAGAATCACACTACTATTTTTATACCAAGAATGAACTCTGCTTAAGTTATTGACCTTACTTGCGCTTAATTGTGTGAAAGATAGCAGACTGTTTCTGGATCCTGTTGCAACTGCAACTGCATTAGTATATTATTGTGGTGAAAATGTGTAAACCCGGCTCTGCTTTAGGAAAACGAAGCTAATCTTAACATGGCATCAAGAGAAGTAAAATAGTTGTACAAGTCAAGTGGAAAATAAATCACTTACTCCATTGCAGTTTCGCCATAATACTGTGTCCATTGTGTGTTTAATAATAAACAGTTGACGAGACGAATTATTGGTCATCCTAGCATAACCTGTTACCAAGATCGTTTGCAGACTCGCTAGCTGTTGCGTACAAGTTTTACGTGATAGGCGCTTGTGTGAAGGGTTCAGTTGTAGAGCTACGCCTCCACCGGCGCGCTGTCCTTAAGCAATGGAGCCCAAACCGCCGCGTCGTCTGCGCAGCTAGGAGCTAACAAGGGAACCTCCCCATCGCACCCCCCTCAAATTTAGCTATAAGTTGGAACAGTGGATAGGCCTTGAAAAACTGAACACAGATCAATCGAGAAAACAGGAAGAAGTTGTGTGGAACTATGAAAAAAAATTAGCAAAATATACGAACAGAGTAGTCCACGTGTAACATATGGAACTTCTAGGGTATTGTGTGGTCAGGAGCGCTGTGGTCCTGTGGTTAGCGTGAGCAACTGCGGACTGAGAGGTCCATGGTTCAAGTCCTACTCCGAGCAATTAATTTACTTTCTTTATTTTAGCAAAGTTATGATCTGTCCGTTCGTTCGTTCATTGACGTCTCTGTTGACTGTAATAAGTTTAGTGTCTGTGTTTTGCGACCGCACCGCAAAACCGTGCGATTAGTAGACGAAAGGACGTGCCTCTCCAATGGGAACAGAAAACATTTCATCGCAAGGTCATTGGTCAACCGATTCCTCCACAGGAAAAAACGTCTGATATATTCTATACGATACTGTTGACGGCATGTGCGTCACATGACAGGAATATGTTGTCGACCCACCTAACTTGTACACTTGGCGAATGGGTAAAAAGATTCTTCTACCTTGCCCGATTTAGGTTTTCTTGTGGATGTGATTATCACTCCCAAAAAGTGATCGCATCGGACGGACAAACGGACAGATAATAATTGTCTGAAAACAAAAAATTAAAATTTTTAGTCGAGGGAAGATTTGAACCAAGGACCTCTCACTCCACAGCTGCTCACGCTAACCACAGGACTACGGCGCTCCTGACTGGACATTGCCCTTGAAGTTGCATATGGCACATGGACTACTCAGTTCGTATATTTTGCTAATTTTTTTCATAGTTCCACACAACTACTTCCTGTTTTCTCGATTGATCTGTGTTCAGTTTTTCAAGGCCTATCCACTCTGCCAACTTATAACTAAATCTGAGGGGGGTGCGATGGGGAGGTTCCCTTGTAAGTAATAATGTACGCGCTCTACATGCTAAGATGTATTTCATCATTATGCTGAAAATTTTGTCAGTTACATGGTTAAACCTTCGTTCGACCATCAAGATTTGGGTTTCCTGTGGTTTCTCCTAAGATACACAGTCTCTCTCTCTCTCTCTCTCTCTCTCTCTCTCTCTCTCTCTCTCTTTGTTTCTTTCTTTCTTTCTTCTCCCCTTTTCCCGACACTTCATTTCGCCATGCCGACACCATTCAACGTACTTTGGTAAGCCGACAAAATTATTATGCTAATGGGACGGCACTTGAAACAGAGATGTTGGGCTCGAATCGTCGTTGTGGAAGACCGTCTCATCGTCAACATTTGTCCGGATGAGGAGAGATCGTGACGTAGAGTGCGTCTCGTGAGTGCGTGCGCGAACAAAGGTCACATAGCTTGAGTATTTAGAAGGGATGTGAAACAGGACCGAACATGTCATAGCATACAAGACGCTGTTGTGGTCAATTCTAGAGTAGTGCGCCAGATTTTGTAGTACCAGTGAAGAAGGCAAGACAGGCGTGTACGATTTGAGAGACGTGACAAGTCAGTGCAGCACATAGGAAATGTAACAGAGACTGAGGGCACTTTGATGGGAATCTCTCTATTGAACCGAAGGTAGTTGGCGTGAAAACCCTTTTGAATAATTTTAACTGTTTGGTACTCGAGGAAAACCGTGCGACAAGAGTGGTGCCACCATTGTGTATCTCGACTAGGGATCACGAGAATGAGATGTGTGTATGTGAATTCCTAAGGGACCAAACTGCTGAGGTCATCGGTCCCTAGACTTACACACTACTTAAACTAACTTATGCTAAGAACAACACACACCCCCATGCCCGAGGGAAGACTCGAACCTCCGGCGGGAGGGCCACGCAATCCGTGATGTGGCGCCTCAGACCGCGCACCAAGAATGAGATAAGAGAGATAAAGACGCCTACAGTTGTATGTAGACATGTAGACTATTAACATCTCCCCCCTTCCCCTCCGCTCCCCCTTCTCAGTACGTGAATGATTTGGGAACTGCAAATGTTGATGCGAGGCATCCTCAACCACGCGCTGTACAGTGGCCTGCTCAATGTACAGGATGTCGCTGGGGGAATGGTCAGTATTGAGGGATATGAGAGGAACGGTCATTGGAGGGAAAACCTTTGTATGGACATACGCCGTATTCCGAATGGTTTCCTAGATAGAGCGGATGTACATTGTTATTTATTTCATGTGTTATTCAATACAGAAAATAATTTTAAAGCGGAATTTTCGCCCTTCTGAGAAAGCGGTTCCAAATTAGTGTAGTGCGATATTTATTTGTCGATACGTATTAGCAGGGACAATAAGGCACTAAGAATAACCAGCTGCTGCATGACGATGAAACTGGCGCGGGCCAGGGCGATGCTGTTACTCATGGACTACTCCCTATTATTCGTGTTACACTGACCCTGCTAATACATACCAATAAAACGAATAACGCACCAGATTATTTGGACGCCCTAAAGAATGGGCACGTAAAATTCTGAGTTAAAAATAGCTTTTCTACATTTAATAACCCAGAAAATAAATAACAATGTATAGTAAACGTGATGTATCTCGGAAACCATTCGGAACGCGGCATACGTCCATAGGAAGTATTTTGCTTCAACTGACAGTTCCTGTCATATCTGTGAATATTGGCCCCGGGACGCCATGTATGTGTAACTGATTTGTCGGGATGTCGCGAATATTCTTTTAATATCCATTAGACTTGCCATTAGTGACCGCATAGATGGGCGCCGCGGTTTCTCACCACTTGTTTCCCGGAGCGGAGGGCGTGGCGCACCGTAGCGTTGCTTAGGGCCGCAGTAATATTTAAAGCAGGGGCAGCGGAGGGCGCCCTTCATTAGGTCCCCAATTAGGAGGCTCGCTTGCTGCCCCTGTCCCTGTCCTCTGGCGTCACAGGTGGCCCCTACCTCCACTACCACATGCAAACACACACCTGTGCTCTCAGCCACGTGCACGAGCGAAATACGCAGCGGGGGCCAGAACAGAAGTAGCCTGTAAATTAATCAACAAACACCACTCCCAACACTACGCTACTCCTGTTCAACATTCTGATGAGGGTTTTCTGGTCAGTAATGGCGCATGCTCTGTGCGTTTTTCCATTACGCATATTTCTACATCTACATACATACTCCGCAATCCACCATACGGTGCGTGGCGGAGGGTACCTCGTACCACAACTATCATCTTCTCTCCCTGTTCCACTCCCAAACAGAACGAGGGAAAAATGACTGCCTATATGCCTCTGTACGAGCCCTAATTTCTCTTATCTTTGTGGTCTTTCCGCGATATGTAAGTTGGCGACAGTAAAATTGTACTGCAGTCAGCCTCAAATGCTGGTTCTCTAAATTTCCTCAGTAGCGATTCACGAAAAGAACGCCTCCTTTCCTCCAGAGACTCCCACCCGAGCTCCTGAAGCATTTCCGTAACACTCGCGTGATGATCAAACCTACCAGTAACAAATCTAGCAGCCCGCCTCTGAATTGCTTCTTTGTCCTCCCTCAATCCGACCTGATAGGGATCCCAAACGCTCGAGCACTACTCAAGAATAGGTCGTATTAGTGTTTTATAAGCGGTCTCCTTTACAGATGAACCACATCTTCCCAAAATTCTACCAATGAACCGAAGACGACTATCCGCCTTTCCACAGCTGCCATTACATGCTTGTCCCACTTCATATCGCTCTGCAATGTTAGGCCCAAATATTTAATCGACGTGACTGTGTCAAGCGCTACACTACTAATGGAGTATTCAAACATTACGGGATTCTTTTTCCTATTCATCTGCATTAATTTACATTTATCTATATTTAGAGTTAGCTGCCATTCTTTACACCAGTCACAAATCCTGTCCAAGTCATCTTGTATCCTCCTACAGTCACTCAACGACGACACCTTCCCGTACACCACAGCATCATCAGCAAACAGCCGCACATTGCTATCCACCCTATCCAAAAGATCATTTATGTAGAGAGAAAACAACAGCGGACCTACCACACTTCCCTGGGGCACTCCAGGCGATACCCTCACCTCCGATGAACACTCACCATCGAGGACAACGTACTGGGTTCTATTACTTACATATTTGGGAACCAATCCCATATGCTCGTACCCTAGTTAGGAGTCTGCAGTGGGGAACCGAGTCAAACGCTTTCCGGAAGTCAACGAATATGTCACCCGTCTGATACCCTTCATCCATGGTTCGCAAGATATCTTGTGAAAAAAGGGCGAGTTGCGTTTCGCAGGACCGTTGCTTTCCAAAGCCGTGCTGATGCATGGACAGCAACTTCTCTGTCTCGAGGAAATTCATTATATTAGAACTGAGGATATGTTCGAGAATCCTGCAGCAAACCGATGTTAAGGATATGGGTCTGTAATTTTGAGGGTCCGTCCTACCTTTCTTATATACAGGCGTCACCTGCGCTTTTTTCCAGTCGCTCGGGACTTTACGTTGGGCAAGAGATTCGCGATAAATGCAAGCTAAGTAAGGAGCCAATGCAGTAGAGTACTCTCCGTAAAACCGAATTGGAATCCCATCAGGACCTGGTGATTTATTTATTTTCAACCCATTCAGCTGATTCACAACCCCAGGGATGTCTATCACTATGTCCTCCATACGGCAATCTGTACGAGACTCAAACGGCGGTATGTTTGTGGTCGATGAAAAGAAAATAACATGCGACAAATCCAAATTGTGGATTTCGTCAATATTATGCGATGAATTTAATGGCTGCAGTGGACTCCAAACGTCTTGGTAGCTCAGTATGCATTTCGTACACAACTGACAGGCGCTTATAACTGATACCGGACGTGTTTACGTCCTGTTGCTTGCATACAGTTGTTTGCCATCCACAAAAATTAAAGATATTCCTTATCCACGTGACCTACCGCAACATCAACTCACTCTCGAGTTAGGCATCGCGTGTCTCTAAAACATATTGTCCCACAACGCTCAGCAATGTTCTGCAATGTTTCCAAGATTTCTCCGTAGGAGAAAAATTACTTTATTTGTCAGAAACTTCCTGACAGATTTAAACTGTGTGCCGGACCGAGACTCGAAGTCGGGGCCTTTGCCTTTCGCAGGCAAGTGCTCTACAGACTGAGCTACCCAAGCACGAGTCACGACCCATCCACACAGCTTTAGATCCGCCAGTACGTCATCTTCTACCTGCAAAATTCACAGAAGCTATCCTTCGAACCTTGCAAGACTAATACGTGCGGAAGAAAGGATATTGCGGTGGTTCAGCCTTAGGCTGGGTGATGTTTCAAGAATGAGATTTTAATTCTGCAGCGAAGTATGCGCTGATACGAAGGTTTTAGTCTGCCAGGAAGTTTCATATCAGCGCACACTGAGCTGCATAGTGAATATTATTTATCGGTTGTTACATTGGGAGTTGTTGCCTTTGGATACAGTGTGATCGTAATTAAAAGTAATTTATTATAATAATTGAAATAAAAATATGAAGACATAAAAATATAGGATCAAAAGAATAAGTGAATGCTAAACTTAGATTTTAACTAGAAAATTGTTTTTCATGAATACACGTAATGTTTGCTAATTGAGGCAGGAAAGATTCACATTTCTTTCCTTCTTGTCCTCTCACCAACTAAAATACAAACAAATGTATACATCCAGGGAATCGTGGATTAGTCGGCTGCTTTTAATTGATGTTTCTAGCATCTGCAATACTGTAGGATTTGAATCTCAACGATACACATTTCATGTATCAGACCAGAAATAATAACAAATACTTTGCTCTCAATATTTTTATTACGCGTAATGTATTCAAAATTCCTTTTCGATACAGAATTCGCGTCGACAAGGACGGCGCTCATAATTAAAAAAATAAAAATAAAAATACGTAGCCAATCCCACTGGAAGCAGAAGTGCAACAGCGACCTACCCCTGTATGTTCCTCTTAGTATCACATCTGAAAGAGTTTAGCAGTGAAGATTACGACCCAACTAAAAAGATGGGACAAGGTTACTCATAAGTACCTCGGGTGTTCAGAAGACGGCAACACGAAAAATACTTGATACACAATAGACACTTGTCAGTAGATAGAGCATCCGTCCCAACTTTTAACTCACGTTATACGAGAGACCCTAAAAGCAACTCATTTTTTTTCTCGCCCAGTGTCTACTGAAAAAATGGGGAATTTGTTGTTGGACGTCGTTGAATATTCCCGCGTCAGCCCCTATAGTTTAATGAAGTTAACAGGTTGTTGCAGAATGTCTACTGAGACCTGGCAGTGAACAAAAGCACGGTAAGTCGTTGGGCGAGGCGTCTGTTATCAGTGCAACAAGGTCACGCAAATCTGTCCGATCTCCCGCGTACCAGCCTACCGCACACGGCTGTAACTCGTGGAGTTTTGAAAACTGAAGAATGACTTCAGCGTGTTCGTCGCCACAGAAATGCAAACGAACTTCTCGATGACAACGCAAGGCCTCGCATAAGTCTGCGCACCCGAGAGCAGCTCACAAAACTTCAATGGACCGTTCTTCCTCCCCCCCCCCCCCCTACAGCCGAGATCTCGCACCGTCCGACTACTATCTGTGGGGGGGGATAAAGAACGCAATCCGCGGGAAGCAGTACGTGGACGATGGGGAGGTTATTGATGCAGCAAGACATTGGCTCCGACGTTGACCAGTAGAATGGTACCAGGCATACAGGACCGCCCAGGAAGGTGGTGTAAGGCCGTAACATTAAACGGAGATTATGTAGTAAAATAGGGTTTTGTAGCCAAAAAAGTGGTATATTGTAACGCTGAATAAAACCAAACTGCTTTCAGAAAAAATGTATTGCATTACTTATTGAACACACCTCGTAATGCTCAATATGGGAACAGTTTGTAACACGGTAGACTTCAATACGTGTATGCAACTGACTGCAGTCGATGACACTAATTGCCCTGGAAGGCGCAAAGCTAGCTACCCACCTCCGAAGTCTTTTCATATGGTTGCCCGCTGGCGCCAACTAATAAGATGCGACAGTATGAAAACGATGATTTGTCTACATGTGCTCACACTCCTGCCCCATAACGCAGCTACGCCATGGCTCGAATTACGAAACGATATTTGAAGATGTGTGTGTGTATTTTGGCTTTCGAGCTGTCGGCTTCTGAAACTCCGGAGGTGCTTCCGAATAATCCTGTAAATACCACGGTGCTAGAGGGAATGATTTGGTTCAGAACCGGGGGAGGTGAACCATTTCGAAAGATTGGGAAGAAGCAATCATCTTTCTATACCATATTGCAGTGCCTGTGTTGGTCCGAAGTACAATGCAGAGGCGGTTCATATTCGGAACTGTGAATATTATATGAACCGCCTCCTGCTGTGTAATGGAATAAATTCACGTCTTCGATAGCAACTGTAGTCGCAGCAGTGCCTGTCCTTCCCGCCATGCACACATATCCGAATGAACATTGCATCGTACTTCAGAACGACACAGGCACTGCAATATCGTGTTTATCCGCCGACACCGGGCATGCGACTTTCGATTAAAGTGTCTCCCCAGTAAGGGAATATAGCCTACATAATGGATGTAAGAGTACATGTTGCAGGCACACGGTTGACGACATGCGGAAGTTTATGTCCGGTCGTGAATCGCGCTCGCATTCCGTACGGGTGAGGCGCGATAAGCGGGAAATCCGGGTTCGAGTTCCGGTCCGGCACAAATTTTCATTGTCGTTCAATTATACGGCCGATCTTTGTGCATATCCGCAAGTGCCAATAAATTTCATGTTACCACTTTTGAAGGTTTGCTCAGAAATTACATCGGAGCATGGTACCAATTTACCTACGACCAACTTTACGACGCTAGTAAACAGACTCTAAATGGCATCCGGACAGTCTACGGCACACCACCTGCATTTATGTGCCTGGTTACAACCCTGTTCACCCGACTGCTGTGTAGCTGTATCGTGGCTTACACAGTCTCGTTCCCGTACCTAAGACTCGGGTGCACTCCGTCCCTCTCGATGTCACTAGTTTTATTAGCTTGTTCACTTTCGTTCACATTCATTTCAGCACTCGCAGTCGCACAGTCACTACCGCTCTGCAGGTTTAGTATTATGTGCTGTGTGTCCTGATCGTACACAGTTCTGTCTCTCACCATTCACGGGTTTTAATAGTTCGTATAGCAACTGATTTGTCTGAATAGGCTTCCAAATTCCTTTATATGTTTCGCAGTTGAAAATAAATTTTTCGAGTGTTCTCATGATCCACACTGGCAGCGTTTTTCTTCCACCTCTATTTGTAAATGGAATGTAGGCCGTGTCCTGTCAAGTAGTGTCCTATGCCTTGACTGACGATTGTTGTTAGCATGCTTTAGAGCAGGGATCCCCAAACTATCTTGGACAAGTGACCCCTGTTCCAAAATGAACTGTTACCTCAGACCCCCATGGCCAAATTACCTGCTTTTAAGATCAACCCCCTTATTCATAATGGTCCGCTAACTTAAAACAGCTGCTACAGAGTGTTATTTTTCATTCTGACATATGTCAATAGAAGACAGAGTGAGAATTAGCAATGCTTTAAGTTAGCAGACTATTATGAATAAGGGAGCCTATCTTTAGTTTTTTTCTATTGATACAAAATACCTAGGTACTAAGGTACCAATTGGAAAACTTTGCACTTGTTTAAGTGGGTAAAGTTGACTTCATTTTCTCATCAAAATTTAACAAAATAAAAAACATACAATTCAGTAAATATCAAGTTTAATTTATAATGATTATTACAAGTTAAGTTCTTAAAGAATCTTAAGTAGGTAGGAAATTATATTTAAAAAAGTATTAATTCGCAAAGAGAAAATAAAACATTGAGTGTGATGGATGAACCTGGTGACTATCTACCAATCTAGCTACATCCGGTTCAATATTGGTGAGTTGCAGCCTTAAATATCCTCGTTCGTTGATTCTCAAACTGTTTCTTTGTTTCGTTAAAATGTTTGTTACCACTCTGAAGCTTTTTTCAACTAGGTATGATGATGGAAAACCGATAAGGTATTTTTCAGCAATGTTCCTCAATGTAGGATATTGTGTTTCAATGTTGCGTTGCAACCAGAACTTCTGATAGCCTTGGTTGAACTTCTGCTTAAGCTCTTCGTCTGTGCTGATGGTAATCAACTCTTCTTACATTATCACATCGGCTTCTTCTATGGCTGTGGTATTGTACGGATTTATTATCCATTGAGGAATTTGTAAATTTAAAAGATCCTCAAACCTCTCCGTAAAATCCTTGTGTAATGCGTCCAAATGAGTACATATAATAAAATATCATCTGGAAGCGTTTTCTGGTAATTTTGACAAATGCGGAAACTGCGAATATTCTTTTCTGCCTAAATTTTGTTTATAAAGGATTAGTTGACCCACGAAGGCCGATATTATTGATTTTGTTTTAATCAAGTTAAGATCGTCACCCTGCAGTTGCAAATTAAGTTTGTTGACCATTTTAACTCTGTTGAACATTCCAAAGATATCAGTCAAGTAATAAATATCTGTTTTACAATTGTTCAGATTTTCTTTCAAATTCGGATCTTTTTCTTGTAAAAACTCCAACACAGATTCAAAAATGGCTGAAAATCTTCCTAAGCAAGGGCCTCTTGATAGGCAGCGAACTTCAGTGTGCAGAAGTAATCGAGTAAAGACTTCGTCGTTTTCCTCGCATAGCTGAGCAAATAACCGAGAGTTCAAAGAATTGCTTCGAATCTTGTTGATAGCATTTATTACATATTGTAAAGACTTTTGCAATCTGGGACTCAGCTTTTTTGCTACTAAATGCTGCCTGTGAATCACGCAGTGAATGACCAGTACATCAGGCAGTTGTCGCTTTAAGTGAGCTATAAAACCACGATGACGACCAATCATAGACGGTGCACCATCAGTCGCAACAGAAACAACGTTCTTCCATGGAATACCTTTGTCAGTAAAAAAAAAATGTTCCACGGTCTGAAAAATCGATTCTCCTCTGGTATCAGTCTCTAAATATGTAGCAAAAAGCAGTTCTTGACACATATTTTCATCTTTGATAAATCGAACATATCCTAACAACAGAGCTTCATTGCCGGGTAATATAGACTCGTCCAACTGAAGAGAGAATCTGTTGGTCTGTAAGAACTTGTATAAAATGTTTTCCACATCGCGTCCCATCTCGTCTATGCGTCTCTGAACGGTGTTATTGCTCAAAGGTATTCTCTATAAAATATCATGTGTGGGTTTGTGCAATACATTGTTAAGGACCTCCACAGTGGCTGGTAAGATAAGCTGCTCTCCAATTGTGTGGGGTTTCCCCGACTTCGCTATCAGTAAAGATATATTATAGGACGCTCGTAAACCATCATCGTCTTTAATAGATGATGACGCAAACATCGATCTTATGGATGGCCTTTTGTCTAGTTTTTCTTTAAGTGCTTGAAAAAATGACAAGGGCTTACTTTTTTTGTCAGTATGTACGCTTGATAAGTGGTCATCCATTTTTGAAGGCTTCATGGCATCGTTACTGAATACTTTTTCACATATGGGACACATTGCCAAATGTTGATTTGATGGAGATCCAATAAATCCGAACTTCAAGTAGTCCAAACTGTATTGTCTGCATTTTTTTTCGTGTCTGCCATCATAAAACTCCCAGTAATCCTGCAAATAAAAAACTACCTAAATAAAAAACAATAATAAACTGTTAAATTTGCACACTATCTTATTTTTATCACACCCAGATAATGGATTCTTGTTAGGTATTACTGACTTACTCATTGATAAACTTGGATACCTATATTAGGTAAGTAACTATAGTAGGTAATTAGGTATAGAAAATTCGTATTAGGTAAGTAGGTACCTATCAGCATAAGAACGAAAACCAAAGCAAACTGAACACTTCAAAGTTTAGGTACCTACCTGCTTAACTTAAGTGTAAGTAATTTTTACAAATACTTTTATACCTACCTATTTAAAATATGTTGTATGTTGTGTTTACCACTTTTTCAGTCACTTTACTTCAGTTAATTTAGCTATGTAATAACTTTGTAGTCTCTTGAAATAAATGAGTACTTATATGAGTTATTATCGTTGAAGCTCCAACGAATTTCAAAACGCAAATGAACTCCCAACCTAAGTGCAGGCTCGTTAAATAGTGAAATATCAGGAACATGTTTGGACTTGATCATGAATTCGTTCGTGTTATATCGCGTAAGCGTCAAATAGAGAGCAAGTCAAAACGCGCCTGAAAGACGTACGCTCGAACTCATTATTTTGCACAAACTTGTCCACACAGACTTGCCGAGTTATTCATCTTGTACGAACTGGAGACTTTACATTACTACAACAATGCTATTTCCTACAAAAATATTAATTATTCTTCGTACACGTAACACAACATAAACAATACAGTACCTACCTATCTTGAAAGTTTTAAATAAGAACTTGTGTTAATTTAATAGGGGTCGATTTTTAGACCTCGTCGACCCCCAAAATCAGTTTTCGTTTATGTCGACCCCTAGGAAACCGATATCGACCCCTTGGGGTCGATGTCGACCACTTTGGGAATCCCTACTTTAGAGCTAGGCGTCCGCGAACGTTTGGGAAAAGTTGATTTTAGTAGTTAGCCCGTGGAGGGAACACAACTTCCTTCGGTTTATGTAACTGCCACACGGCCGCCGAAAGGCACAAACACAGCAGTACGCCGACGACGCCAGCCGATCTCTGATATTTTCGCTAGTGAAGTTTTGGTCCTGGATCGTGTGTTACCAATTCTTCGTTGGCAGATGCAGAAGACGCGGGCGGCCACATTACGTATTTAGCGTTTTTTTTTTTCTGGGGGGGGGGGGGGCTGTATCAGTGCTCTGAGCTGTCTCAGTGCTTTGAGCTGCCTCATCTGCGATCGATGCCCTTATGGCTGATGCAGGGGCTGAAGGCGCTAAGCGCCATTTTCCACGCCCAAGTGTTGCACTCCTCGTTAGATTATTGTCGGTGTTTATTTCACGTGCGCTACCCAACTTCGTCTGCTGATTTCGTGCCATGGAATGAGCGTAAGCCAGGCTTGTCCACCAATTGATGACCATTCCAGCACGCCTGTAAACTCTCGCATTACTGACGTATCGCAATTATTTTACGTGCATCTTTTAACGATGTGTGTTGTAGGACTTGTATGGGTGGTGTACTTTGGGATATGTACGGTGTGGTCACCACGTCGGTAATAGTGCTTCATTTTGCAGGGGAGCGTGGGCTTAGGAGCACACATTTAGAGAGCGCCGCCTCTTGGTAAACCTGTTTGGCTCGTCGTGTCACACATCATCCTAAACGGTCCCATAACGCCGGCACGCTATTTCCTGGAGCGGAGACGCTGCGTACTAAAGCTGCGCTCTTTTGCAGTAAAGTAGCCGATAAGGCACTAGCTGCGACTTGCTCAAGTTGACCGCGCACATTTTGGGAACCCAATCGAGATTCTATTAGCCAAAACGTCTCCTCCGAAAACCTTATTTTCGTTTGCGCGTGAAATTGTGGCTCTTACAAGTCCTGGGGCGCCTTACATCGATAAAACCCTCGAAATAACAAAATTCAGCAAGTGCCCATATTTCAACGATTTGTTTTCTTTTTGTCAGCCTTTTTATGAAACCGGATGGAGAGTCATATTCTTAGATATGTCACCAGATAGCCTATAGCATTTGTGTATCCACGAGACGGCAAATATTACTGTTTTTAAAGATTTCTCAGAGAAGATTCGTATACAGGGTGGTCCATTGATCGTCACCGGGTCAAATATCTCACGAAATAAGCTTCAAATGAAAAAACTACTAGAACGACACTTGTCTAGCTTGAAGGGGGAAACCAGATGGCGCTATGGTTGGCCAACTAGATGGCGCTGCCATAGGTCAAACGGATATCAGCTGCGTTTTTTTAAATAGGAACCTCCATTTTTTATTACGTATTCGTGTAGTGCGTAAAGAAATATGAATGTTTTAGTTTGACCACTTTCTTCGCTTTGTGATAGATGGCGCTGTAATAGTCACAAACATATGGCTCACAATTTTAGACTAACAGTTGCTAACAGGTAGGTTTTTTTAAATTAAAATCCAGAACGTAGGTACGTTTGAACATTTTATTTCGGTTGTTCCAAAGTGATACATGTACCTTTGTGAACTTATCATTTCTGAGAACGCATTCTGTTACAGCGTGATTACCTGTAAATACCACATTAATGCAATAAATGCTCAAAATGATATCCGTCAACTTCAATGGTTCAAATGGCTCTGAGCACTATGGGACTTAACATCTGAGGTCATCAGTCCCCTAGAACTTAGAACTACTTAAACCTAATTAACCTAAGGACATCACGCACATCCATACCCGAGGCAGGATTCGACCCTGCGACCGTAGCGGTCTTGACAATGCGCTGACGCATGTTGTCAGGCGTTGTCGGTGGATCTCGATAGCAAATATCCTTCAACTTTCCCCACAGAAAGAAATCCAGGGACGTCAGATCCGGTGAACGTGCGGGCCATGGTATGGTGCTTCGACGACCAATCCACCTGTCATGAAATACGCTATTCAATACCGCTTCAACCGCACGCAAGCTATGTGCCGGACATCCATCATGTTGGAAGCACATCGCTAGTCTGTCATGCAGTGAAACATCGTGTAGTAACATCGGTAGAACATGGCCTAGGAAATCTGCATACATTGCACCATTTAGATTACCATCGATAAAATGGGGGCCAATTAGTGATTTCCCTAAATCACTCCAGGCAAATGCCGGGATGGTTCCTCTGAAAGGGCACGGCCGACTTCCTTCCCCATCCTTCCCTACTCCGATGAGACCGATGACCACGCTGTCTGGTCTCCTTCCCCAAACCAACCAACCAACAAAAATGGGGGCCAATTATCCTTCCTCCCATAATGCCGCACCATACTTTAACCCGCCAAGGTCGCTGATGTTCCACTTGTCGCAGCCATCGTGGATTTTCCGTTGCCCAATAGTGCATATTATGCCGGTTTACGTTACCGCTGTTGGTAAATGACGCTCCGTTGCTAAATAGAACGCGTGCAAAAAATCCGCCATCGGCACGTAATTTCTCTTATGCCCAGCGGCAGAACTGTACACGACGTTCGAAGTCGTCGCTATGCAATTCCTCGTGCATAGAAATATGGTACGGGTGCAATCGATGTTGATGTAGAATTCTCAACACCGACTTTTTTGAGATTCCCGATTCTCGCGCAATTTGTCTGCTGCTGATGTGCAGATTAACCGCGACAGCAGCTAAAATACCTAATTGGGCATCATCATTAGTTGCAGGTCGTGGTTGACGTTTCACATGTGGCTAAACACTTCCCGTTTCCTTAAATAACGTAACTATCAGGCGAACGGTCCGGACACTTGGATGATGTCGTCCAGGATACCGAGCAGCTTACATAGCACACGCCCGTTGGGCATTTTGATCACAATAGCCATACATCAACACGATATCGACCTTTTCCGCAATTAGTAAACGGTCCATTTTAACACGGGTAATGTATCACGAAGCAAATACCGTCGTACGGGGGGAATTTTACGTGATACCACGTACTTAATACGTTTGTGACTATTACAGCGCCATCTACCACAAAGCGAAAAAAGTGGTCGAACTGAAACATTCATATTTCTTTACGTACTACACGATGTAATTTAAAATGGGGGTTCCTATTTAAAAAAAACGCAGTTGATATCCGTTTGACCTATGGCAGCACCATCTAGCGGGCCAACCATAGCGCCATCTGGTTTCCCCCTTCAAGCTAGACGAGTTTCGTTCTTTGTAGTTTTTTCGTTTGATGCTTATTTCGTGAGATATTTGGCCTGGTCACTATCAGTGGACCACCCTGTATACGGCATCAACAAACTAATGATCCTTTTACTATGGAGACCAGAAAATAATAGTGTAAATTAGCTGCAACTGTGCTCTCCTGAGCAAACGAATTAGCAGTAGGCAGGCATATTAAGGTTTCAAGTCGCGTCGAGTACGAGATTATTGGAGACGGAGCACGAGCTCGGATTGGGAAAAGAAATCGGTCGTGTCATTTCAAAGGCACCATTCCGAATACGAACCCAGTGTTCCAACCACCGCGCCACCTCGGAATAACGAATTACAGAGTAGTGCTGTGCAGCATACCAGTTTCGTGCTGATACCGGTGATGCGTCGTGGCATGGACGTCACGAGAAACCGAAAACACTGAGAAGATATCCTAAACCACGACCGCTAGAAAATCGAAAACTACTCATGGAGATGGTTGGAAGTGCGCACGTCCCACTTGCTGGCGCCCCTAGTTGTGCTTCAGAAGACTGAAGTCAAGTGACGTACGGGACGACAAAGGCGCACTCACATTCTTGGAGTGCTCCTCAAACTATCCGACACAATTTCAGGGCGATATGTTTGTGTAGTGTCTGTGGCGTGCTGTAGGTGTTCATAGAGATTGACGAAGTTGCTTCCGTAATCAAGATACCAAGAGTTCTCATGAGTGCATAAAAAGCCTTTTTGAATTAAATTTTCCGTATAGGTAGAAAAGATGATCAAAGCTTTGAAACGCGGCCAGTAGTGGAGTGTAGCTGTTGGCCAAGAGAAGTCTTCTAGTATGAAACGTAGGCCCTCCTTTGAGGAAGAAATATCTGAGAATGTACGTTTGGAGCACAGCATTGTACAGTAGTGAAACACGGTTTGTGGGAAAACCGGAACAAAAGAGAACAAAAGCATTTGAGATGTGGTGCTACAGGAAAATCTCGAAAATTACGTGGACTGATAAGGGTAAGGGGTGAGAAGGTTCTCCGCAGAATTGGCGAGGAAAGCATTATGTGGAAAACACTGACAAGAAGAAGGGACAGGATGATAGGACATCTGTTAAGATACCAGGGAATAAAACACCGAGCGAGGTGGCGCAGTGGTTAGCACACTGGACTCGCATTCGGGAGGACGACGGTTCAATCCCGTCTCCAGCCAACCTGATTTAGGTTTTCCGTGATTTCCCTAAATCGTTTCAGACAAATGCCGGGATGGCTCCTTTGAAAGGGCACGGCCGATTTCCTTCCCCATCATTCCCCAACCCGAGCTTTCGCTCCGTCTCTAATGACCTCATTGTCGACGGGACGTTAAAAACACTAACCTAACCTCAGGGAATAACTTATGTGGTAGTAAAGGGAGCTGTGGAGGGTAAAAAGTGCACTGGTGGGCAGAGATTGGAAAATACATGCAGCAAATAACTGAAATGTAAGTTGCAAGATGCTGGCACAGGAGAGGACTGTCAGAAGACTGGTGGCTCAAAAAGACATTTATATATAATAAGTAGGGCCCAGATTTTAATTACCTAAAAAACAGTGAAATATGCAAGCATTTATGACCTAAAACATACATAAATATGACCTTAAAAATAAAATATGACTTAGTAGAAGTTTATTTAAAGCATTCTTGCTAGTTTATTTAATTTTTTATTCACCATAAAGTAATACAAAATTCACGTCTCAAACTATTGTGTAGTTCTTTCTTTCTGTAGGGTTTGTGGCTAATTTGCACCTATTTTTTGCATGTCTGAATGTTTTGTTTTCTAAACAGAAAGTACAGTGAAAAAATCATGTATCGAAACATTAAAACAATGTTTTTATTTCTACATAGTATTTAAAGCGTTTCACATTATTTAATACCGTATGTCAATCTTCAGTATCTGCAAAGTTGCACTGGATCACAAGGTGCATTTTCAGGTTTTCCATTGTCAAAGATCTACGGTTGTCACTGAGGATAATTTTGTACCTGGAAAAGCTCCTCTCCACTTCACAAGACGTCACTGGAGCGTATTTGAAGGCAGCCAGGTCACTAGAGTTCAGCTTTGTTTCAGTATCTTCAAATGTTGCGGCATTCCCTGAAAGACTGTCACTAATTTTACACAGTGTAGAATATCCAGGATTCCGTTGAAGAACACTTTGGTTTTCACTTTGTCAGCCACATGACCACGAGCTCGACCGAACTCACTCTGCACATGTTGCACAATACTCAGGGCTTAACGTAGCTGAGTGCCAACAGCTTCCAGTCGTTTGATGGCTTTTGATATCACTGAAAAATTGGCGTTGATATATGCCTAGTTTCGAGACAATGTATCTTTAAAAACTTCTTTCACAATTTTGATAGCACTTGATTCATCGCTATCAAGCTCACAGAAGATTTTCTTTATTTGGGTGTAGTTGGTGCAGTAATACTGAGCAGCATTAAGCCAAGAACCCCATCGTGTAAGAACAGGTTTAGGTGGGAGGGGCGTTGAAGGTGCTTGTTCCTTGAATTTCTGCACCTGTAGCGGAGCCTTCACATAGATTTTCTTGCCACAGGAAATTAATTTGCACGTCAGGGTAATTTGATCGCACCTCTTCGGCAACTCTGTGCAACGCATGTGCAAGGCAAGTGGCGTACACCATACTGGGGTAGAGGATATGAAGCCCTTTGGCTACTTTAGCCACATATGAAGCACCATCTGTTACAAGCAGCAAAACGTTGTTGCTTTTCACACCATCCGGCCACAGTAGCTTCAGAGAGTTGTCAAACAAAATAGCAATCGTCGAATTGTTTACTCTATCGAGAGCTTCACACGTTAGTAGAAACGTATCTCCAGGGCCATCAACTTTTAGAACACCAACAACAACATTTGCAATATATCGCCCACTAATATCCGTAGTTTCATCTATCGACAGCCAGATCTTTTGCTCAGCAATAGTTGTAGAGCACATCATTGTAGCATACGGATAAATAGTTCTTTCTCAGTGTAGATTCATCTGGAACTGGATGTGTTGTGTACTTCTCCAATAACCGTCTGAAGCGTGGATTCTTCAGCTTCTCCATTGGGATGTTGCAGGAAACCATCATCTCTCACAAATCCTTGCGGTTGACGATTGACCTGTCTGTTCAAATAACAGCGTTTGCCTGCTGTTATTTTCAGCACTTCGTTTCACACAGTTTCTGTGTTTAGCGGTAGTACAGTGCTGTTGCACATTAAAGCTCTTTTCTGCACAACTTTAATTTTACACAGTTTACAAAATAATATTTTCCCATCAGTACTAAGGAACTTCTCTCCAAATTCTTCACGCTGTCGGAGCACTTTGCTTTAGGCATGTTGAACAAGGCAAAGGTTGTATTCAAACTGGTTACTGGGAACACCTGTACGACTGCGAAGATTATTACGGCAGAAGCCGCCTTTGTTGACTCTGAGAGCGTATTGTCGACTCTTCGCAACAATGATTTATGTTCGCGAAACGACTGTTATACCGTCCGGTGTGGCCGTGCGGTTCTAGGCCCTTCAGTCTGGAACCGCGTGACCGCTACGGTCGCAGGTTCGAATCCTGCCTCGGGCATGGATGTGTGTGATGTCCTTAGGTTAGTTAGGTTTAAGTAGTTCTAAGTTCTAGGGGACTGATGACCACAGATGTTAAGTCCCATAGTGCTCAGAGCCATTTGAATTATTTTTAGACGACTGTTATGGTACACCGATTTTCTGCTACAGTCCTGAGAAATAAAGCTGTGTACTAATTTATCTGTGTATCTTTTCATAATAGCACGTTAAATATTGTCTCGTGAGCAACATATTCATTTTCTTATTCGTGTGTCCCGTAAGATGCGAGAAAAACGGTATATGCATTTTTGGCAAAAGTTGACGGAAATATGACCTGTTATATTAAAAGTTAACCGCAGTATGACATATTACTAAAACTTGTTGAAATATGACTTTATATGCACACTCAAAATACATTTTTCGCCACTAAAGTGCCTAGATTTGTGTATAAATTGTTCTAAAATTCACCCTATAGTTCAGAAAAGAATATGACTTGTCATTAAAATCCGGACCCTAATAATAAGTGGTTAACATCTGATTCTTGCACACGTGCTAGTGTAGCAGCGTAGCTTCTGAATAAACCATTTACTTTGTCGCAATTCGTAACAGTCATTGTGAAATGACGCTATTTGTCGTATATGTGCACTTGATTTGCAAGTCTTGTAATGAAAAAGTATGATGGTGGGTAACTTAGACCATACATTATCGCGCGTGAAATACAGCAAAAAGTACAAAAAGGTTTTTGTAAAGCTAGTGACATTGATATGTCTCCGTTCACAAGTACAATTCGAGTTATTGAGTGGCGTCAATGTCTCGATCGCAAGCCTAGGAGTTCGCACAGAGGTGTCGAACACTGCAGGGCAGAAAGAACGAATTACTAGCGATCAGTGCAGGCCTAGTGTCGGTCCCTCGTGTTATTTTAGTGAACCGTATCAAGAAAACTCAAAATATACACGATTTTTTCTCTCAGCGACGACCGATTACGCCTACTATGGTTTCATGATATGCGACTCTTGAAGAATAAATTAATCGAAGATCAGACTTTACTGTGAATGGACTATAGTAAAAGCTTGGGACATTCTACTTAATTACTCTCTAGTTGGCGATAGAAAACGGAAGAGGCCAAAAATAGAAGTATATTTATAGATTTTTCTACGTCTATGTTGAAAAATGTACTAGATGTTCCATTTTGGAATTTCCGTATTCGTATTTCTGTGTGAGTTTAGTACCACAAGCTGTAAATAACTGCATAGCATCTCCGTCTCTAAGGGGTTTCTCTTCCGAGTTTTCTATTGTTACAGAAAGAAACAACGAGGATTAGGATTTAACGTCCTGTCTGTATCGGGTTCGTCACAGACGGTTAACAAAAAGAATAATGGCAAGTTTCAGCGTATCCTCAGATATTAAAGGTCAGGTAAACGAATTACTGTCGATCGATGGAGGTGCAGGCATCATTGTTTTGTTTTTCTCCTTGGCGGGCCGAGATACATCTGCAAGGAAAATTCACACTCCGACAGCTGACATACAAGCACGTAGATAAAACTGGTGCAGCCATCACTTTTTCACCACCAGCAAGTCTGTGCTATCGCATACAACAGTGTATTCATTACTTTATTGATCTTGTTTTGACAATGCGGTGACTCGCCGAGTTTCCAAGCATGAAAGAAATAGGAGGTTATGGACTCATCCCATGAGTAGCGGCAGATATTTAGGAAAATAATTCACTTTACGTAAAAATAAAGACTTCTCCGAAAAACTTTATTTGTATTACGGAATGAATCATAATACATTCCAGTATCTGCTGCAGAACATTCAAAACCTGAGACACGTCTTCGGTAATATCTTGCTGTGCTCTAATCAGAAATATTTTGTTCTTTTAGATTTGCAAAACTTCTTCATAATTTTTCCCATTAGTTTGTTCCCCTTTTTATTAATGATGCGGTAGTTGGCAGTGGCGATGGTTCAACGAATGGAGCCAATGGAGACCTCTCAGAATGATCTTTTCTGCCTTCTGATACAGGTAGATCGATAGACCAAACGTTTGGAGATAATGCCATTTGGCTTAATGGTTCTGTTTCCACTGAAAAAGAATCGTGCATAGTTTGTGAAATTAAGACAGGTTTTAAGAAATAGTCATAAAACCAAGGCAAAATCGGAACTACATTTCGACGGCGTTTGCTCTGGATCGCCTGAAATGATTTTTCTACGTTTTTCTGTGTAACTGTTTCTGAGGTGTTTCCATTGAATTTTCACCATTATAATTTGAAGAAAAAAAAAGACGTAAAAATATGGCTCTTTAGTTTCCTATTGTCACAGATCTATGAAAATACATGAATTAAGTAAATGTATATGTACTTAGTAACTTCGCATGTATAATTACAATACTTGTAATTTTACGTCACTGATTGTGAAATGTGAAGGAACTTTTCATTTAAAAAAGAAAAGGGCAGAAAATAAAAAGAGAAAAAAATCTTGGGCAGTGGCACTTGTAAAAGCAGACGTGCGACGCGTGACAAGAGCTCTGCAGAAGCTGAGTGTAGCTCAGCGGCTCGCACCGGATGTACTAAACATTCTGGGGGTGCCGCCAGTTTGAACACCGTGCGAAACAGCAACGGCCCTCACGTGGTCGCTCCCGAGGCTGCGGTCACACCGGACGCGCCTCGCTTGGGGGGGCTCTTTTAAAAGGCCGGTTCCCACTAGGGCTGCCGCGCGTCAGCGGCGTGGTTGCCATGGAAATGGCGTCAGCGGCGCGGCGGGCTCTGCGTCGCGGTTTGACCATGTCGAAAGGCCTGTTCCCACTAGAGTGCGGCAGCGCGTCGTGCGGCAACGGCAGCGGCAAGCGTTTTCCGCTTTGACGCGGCGGCGGCTCGCGGAATTGGCGTTCCCATCTGGAAGCGGCAGACGCTAGCGGTAGCCAATGACGGACAGCCACTGAGGTACGGGGTGGGACCCACCGAAACGACCGGTGTGTTTGAATAACTATATCTTATACCTACATGAAGGAAAGACGAAGTTGGGTGAAGACATACAAATTTTTTCACTTTCTGTACAATGTACTCTTTCACATATTTCATTATTCATGTTTTCTCATTTCAACATAAACAGATTTGATGACTACCGTTCATGATTGTTCACTATCTCCTAACACATTGAAACAATGTACGATAAAAGAGATTATTCAGATAGTTAAGCGAGACAAACAAAAATTTAAAGTGTGATACGGTAGCAGGTACAGGAAAACACTAAAAACATAAAGGCTTGGAGGAAGGGATGAAAGTGGAAGCCACCTGATAGAATTTCGCACAGAGCATAATGTAATCATCGCCAGCACCTTGCTTAAGAATCATGAAAGAATAATACGTATTTGGAACAAAGTTTTCGAAACCAGATTTTAAATTCTAAGATATTTCCTGGTGCAGACGCAAACCTACAATAATTTATTGGTTACGAGCTGCGGTTTACAACTAAAGAGACACTAAACGGTAGCAAATTAAGGAAATGGAACTTGAATAAGTCAAGACCCACAGTTTTTCGATAATCTTAAAGTTTCTGTAATGCAACGACTGACTGAAACAGAGGAAGGGATCCGCTAGAATACGAATGGATATCTTTGAGAGAAGAAGTGGTGAATGCAGCAGAGTATGCCCCCCCTGCGGGTCCGGGGTAAGAATAGGCCCGAGGTATTCCTGCCTGTCGTAAGAGGCGACTAAAAGGAGTTTCAACCGTTTCAGCCTTCCATGTGATGGTCCCCCTTGGGGTTTGACCTCCATTTTTCAAAATTCTACAGAAGTACGAGCCTTTTGGGGAAGGACGCCTTACGTGGTGTACCACTGGTCCTTAGTGCACTAAGACCTTGGCACTCAGCATTGTACCGGCGTTGTAACCATACCCACTATTCCTCAAATTGGGCCTAAACGCCTCATGGGTTGTACAAGTTATGCCCATAGTGCGTCCCCATCTGCACCTACGATCATGATGGACTTTCCATGGCACCAGAAATCCAGCACGGTAGCCAGCCCGTTGTGGTGGGGGTCGTCATGTACCCTCTAGGTTGTAGCCCCCTGACAACACAGGGATCGTACTGCCGATACCTGAGCTGCACCCTCCCCACGTCGGCCAAGGAGTAGATGCCCGTCTCCTTGGGGCATCAGGACTCCCAGCAACGGTCATCCTGCCAGGTGGCCCTTGCTGAGGCTGGGTGGCGCCCGTGGGGAGAGCCCCTGGTCGGAGTGGGTGGTATCGGGGGCGGACGTTTCGCAGATGAAACGTCAACACGTATCAGGTCGCTCTGCGGCCGAGTCTTTCAAACGGAAAGGTACTGTCTCTAGTTCTGGTTCTCCTGCCCTTTCCCCCTTGGCCACTCCTTGGGAGGAGGGACAGGCCCGCCGGCTTGGGGCGAAGTACTTCCCCCGCTATTTGGTCTGTTCTCGAACCGATGGGGGGACGTTCGCCACATCCAAGCCCATGTTCTTTGTTCAGCACATTGAGGACATCTTCGGGGAAATCGAGGCTCTCAGTAAGATGCGTTCGGGGTCCGTTCTTATAAAGACCACCTCCGCCACACAGTCGGCGGCGCTCCAGGCGTGCGACCGCCTAGGGGACATCCCAGTGTCCATTGTCCCGCATCTGGCACTAAATAGGACGCAGGGGGTTATTTTTCATCGGGACCTCCTGCTGCAATCTGATGAGGAGCTCAGGGCCAACCTGGAGCGCCGAGGCGTGCATTTCGTCCGGCGAGTCCAGCGCGGCCCCAAAGACCGTCGCATCGACACCGGGGCCTTTATCCTCACCTTCGAGGGGGACGTTCTCCCGGAGAAGGTAAAGGTGATGTGCTACCGGTGCGACGTGCGACCTTACGTCCCGCCTCCTATGTGCTGTTTTCGGTGTTTGCGCTTTGGGCACATGTCGTCATGGTGTGAGGCTGAGCCCCTTTGTGGCGATTGTGGACGTCCTCTTCGTGAGGAACATACATGCACCCCACCACCTCGGTGCGTTAATTGTCCTGGCATCCACTCGCCTAGATCCTCAGACTGCCCCGCATATCAGAAGGAGAAGCAGATACAAGAACTCAAAACTTTGGATCGTTGTCTCTTATTCTGAGGCCAGGAAGAAGTATGACCGCCTCCATCCCGTACCGTTGACCACTTCGTTTGCCTCAGTTGTGTCCACTCCTTCCGCGGTATCCTCACCCCTATCCTGTCCCCCCTCCGCCTCCTCCCCCCATCCCGGGTCTATGCCTCCACCTCCCAAATCCCTCCCTTCCAAATCCTCCTCCCCCGTGGCCCCCGCCCCCCTCTGCCCCAGGGGCCACCCTTCCTCCTCCTCCTCCTCCTCCTCCTCCTCCTCCCCCCCCCCCCGCCGCCTGAGAAGCGATCCTCTTCTCAGGCGTCCATCGGGGAAACATTCCGGACCCCAGCTTCCGAGGTCCGGCGTTCCAAAACGGACCCTGCGCGTGAGGACCTTCTTCGGGTCCAGCCCACCATCCCTGTGCCTCCTCGGACTTCCAAGAAGGCCTCCAAGAAGAAGTCTCTATCCCCCTCTCCACCCCGGCGCGTTTCGTCTGACGCTCCATCCGTGAGTTGCTGCTCCCGGCCGTCCTCAGTTTCGCCGGGACGCTCTGCTGCCAGGCGCTCAGCTGGCCTCTCGTCGGCAAATGATGCTGCCCCTTCTACACTACCAGGGACAGCGGCCGCAGCTGGCGACGACTCGATGGAACAGGATCCGCCTCCCGCCGGTTGTAGCGTTGTTCCCTCGAAACCTGGCCCTCCGTGGCCGTCGAGGTGACTAGCTCTTCCCCCGTCTCGTTCCCCCTCTTTTTTGACTAGCGATGGCCTTGTTACTTTGGAACATAAAGAGGTATTCGATCTAATCGGGAGGAATTACAACTGCTCCTCCGCCTGCACTGTCCGCTCGTCCTTGGTCTCCAGGAAACCACGTTGCGCCCGACTGACCGTATTGGCTTTACCCACTATACCTCGGAGCGGTATGACCTCACCCCTGTGGACGGTATCCCAGCTCATTGTGGGGTCATGTTGCTCGTTCGGGATGATGTCTATTACCATCCCATCCCATTGACCACCCCACTCCAAGCAATAGCTGTCCGTATTACTCTTTCTGCTTTTACTTTTTCAGTTTGTACCATCTACACTCCATCGTCATCCGCTGTTAGTCAGGCTGACGTGATGCACCTGATTGTTCAGCTTCCCCCGCCGTTTTTATTGTTTGGCGACTTCAATGCCCATCATCCCCTTTGGGGCTCTCCTGCATCCTGTCAAAGAGGCTCCCTCTTGGCGGATGTCTTCAACCATCTCAATCTTGTCTGCCTCAATACTGGCGCCCCGACTTTCCTCTCGGACTCTACTCATACCTACTCCCACTTGGACCTCTCGATCTGTTCTACCACTCTTGCCCATCGGTTCGAGTGGTATGTCCTTTCTGACACCTACTCGAGCGACCACTTCCCCTGTGTCGTTCGTCTCCTGCACCACACCCCATCCCCACGTCCTTCGAGCTGGAACATACCGAAAGCTGACTGGGGACTTTACTCCTCCCTGGCAACCTTTCCGGACCACGATTTTCTCAGTTGTGACAGTCAGGTCGAATACCTCACGGCTGTTATCATCAATGCGGCCGAACGTTCCATTCCTCATACTACCTCTTCTTTACGTCGCGTTTCCGTCCCCTGGTGGAACGAGGCTTGTAGAGACGCTATCCGTGCTCGACGTCGTGCTTAACGCACCTTTCACCGCCATCCTACATTGGCGAATTGTATTGGTTACAAACGACTCCGAGCGCAATGCCGTAGAGTCATCAGACAGCAAAAAGGCTTGTTGGGCCTCTTTCACCAGCTCCTTTAACAGTTTTACTCCCTCTTCTGTCGTATGGGGTGGCCTGCGCCGGCTGTCGGGCATTAAGGCCCACTCCTCGGTACCTGGCCTGACCTCAGGTAATGAGGTCCTCGTTGATCCTGTGGCTGTCTCCAACACCTTCGGCCGGTTTTTCGCGTAGGTTTCAAGCTCCGCCCATTACCACCCTGCCTTCCTTCCCAGGAAAGAGGCAGAAGAGGCTCGGCGACCTTCCTTCCACTCGCTGAATCTGGAAACTTATAATGCCCCCTTTGCTATGCGGGAACTCGAACGTGCGCTTGCACTGTCCCGGTCCTCTGCTCCGGGGCCAGATGCCATTCACGTTCAGATGCTGGCACACCTTTCTCCGGCGGGCAAAAGCTTCCTTCTTCGTACCTACAATCGCGTCTGGCCCGAAGGTCAGGTCCCCATGCGTTGGCGTGACGCCGTCGTTGTTCCTATACCCAAACCAGGGAAGGATAGACACCTTCCTTCTAGTTACCGCCCCATTTCTCTTGCAAGCTGTGTCTGTAAGGTGATGGAGCGCATGGTTCATGCTCGGTTAGTTTGGATTCTTGAATCTTGACGGCTACTTACCAATGTCCAATGTGGCTTTCGTCGCCGCCGCTCCGCTGTTGACCACCTTGTGACCTTGTCGACATTCATCATGAACAACTTTTTGCGAAGGCGCCAAACGGTAGCCGTGTTCTTCGATTTGGAGAAGGCTTATGATACCTGTTGGAGAGGAGGTATCCTCTGCACTATGCACAGGTGGGGCGTACGCGGTCGCCTGCCCCTTTTTATTGATTACTTTTTAACGGATCGAAAGTTTAGGGTACGTGTGGGTTCCGTATTGTCCGACGTCTTTCTCCAGGAGAACGGAGTGCCTCAGGGCTCCGTCTTGAGCGTAGCCCTTTTTGCCATCGCGATCAATCCAATTATGGATTGCATTCCACCTAATGTCTCCGGCTCTCTCTTTGTCGATGACTTCGTGATCTACTGCAGTGCCCAGAGAACATGCCTCCTGGAGCGCTGCCTTCAGCGTTGTCTAGACAGCCTATACTCATGGAGCGTGGCAAATGGCTTCCGGTTCTCTGAAGAGAAGACGGTTTGTATCAACTTTTGGCGATATAAAGCGTTCCTTCCGCCATCCTTACATCTCGGTCCCGTTGTTCTCCCATTCGTGGAAACAACTAAGTTTCTAGGGCTCACGTTGGACAGGAAACTGTGTTGGTCTCCGCATGTCTCTTATTTGGCGGCCCGTTGTACACGTTCCCTTAATGTCCTCAGGGTTCTTAGCGGTTCATCTTGGGGAGCGGATCGCACTGTCCTGCTTCGCTTGTATCGGTCCATAGTCTGATCGAAGCTGGATTATGGGAGCTTCGTCTGCTCGGCCATCCCTCTTACGCCGTCTCAACTCCATCCACCATCGCGGGTTACGTCTTGCGACCGGAGCCTTCTACACTAGTCCTGTCGAGAGTCTTTATGCTGAAGCTGCCGAATTACCATTGACCTACCGCTGCGACGTACTGCTGTGTCGGTATGCCTGCCGGCTGTTGTCTATGCCCGACCACCCCTCTTACCAGTCCTTCTTCGCCGATTCTCTCGACCATTAGTACGGGTTGTATGTGTCTGCCCTGCTGCCTCCCGGAGTCCGCTTCCGTCGCCTGCTTCGACAATTGGATTTTGCCCTCCCTACCACCTTCAGGGAGGGTGAGAGCCCGACACCACCTTGGCTCCAGGCTCCAGTTCATATTTATCTCGACCTCAGCTCACTCCCGAAGGAGGGTACTCCAGCTGCAGTGTATTGCTCACAGTTTGTCGAACTTCGTGCTCGACTTGCCGGTCACACCTTTATTTACACCAATGGCTCCAAAACTGACGATGGTGTCGGCTGTGCCTTTGTCGTCGGGGCCGCCACCTTTAAATACCGGCTCCTCGACCAATGTTCTAGATTTACGGCCGAGCTTTTTGCTCTCCATCAGGCTGTTCAGTATGCCCGCCGCCACCGCCATTCATCGTATGTACTCTGCCCTGACTCTCTGTGCTCTTCAGAGCCTTGAAGCTCCCTATCCGGTCCATCCTTTGGTTCAACGGATACAGCAGTCCCTCCATTCTTTCGCTGATAATGGTTCTCCTGTCAGCTTTCTGTGGGTTCCCGGACATGTAGGAGTGCCTGGGAATGAGGCTGCGGATGCTGCAGCCAAGGCTGCAGTCCTCCTGCCTCGGCCAGCCTCCCATTGTGTCCCATCATCTGACGTTCGTGGGGATGTTTGTAAGAGGCTTGTGTCGTTGTGGTGGGATGCTTGGTCATCCCTCCAAGGAAACAAGCTCCGGGCAGTAAAACCGCTCCCAACTGCTTGGACAACCTCCTCCCGACCATCTCGGCGAGAGGAGGTCCTTCTGACCAGGTTGCGGATTGGGCATTGCAGGTTTAGCCACCGCTACCTGCTCTCTGGTGACCCAGCCCCGCAGTGCCCTTGTGGTCAGGCATTAACAGTGCGTCATGTTTTATTGTCGTGTCCCCGCTTTAGTCAATCTCATGTTGTCCTGTCCCTGCCATCTACTTTACCGGATATTTTAGCTGATGACGCTCGAGCAGGTGCTCGTGTTCTGCGTTTTATAACTCTGACTGGCTTGTCCAAAGACATCTAACCTTTTTACTTATTTTATCTGCATCTTTGCCAGGTCTTTCTGGTGTCCCCCCCTCCCCTGGAGTTTTACTAGATTCCATGTGCTCTAACAACAGTGACTGGGCGCTAATGACCTCAGTAGTTGAGCGCCCTTAAACCCCACCCAAAAAAAAAAGCAGAGTATGTGAACGGGAAGAAGGTACAGTAGAAATCGTTAGATAAAACGTGAAATATTAAATTTGACACGAGGGAAATATATAAAAACGCAGCAAATAAAGTAGGCCATGGGAAATAGAAATGTCTAAACATGACGTTGACAGAAAGTCCAAAATTGCAACGTGATTTTGCACTTGGAAAACAGGGGAATGAAAATGAGAAAGAACAAAAAAAGCTTTGCTCAAAGGAGAAGCAACTGTCAAGGACTCATTTGGCAAGCCAGAACTAAGCAAATAAGAGAATGCTAGAAAGTGGAAGGAATATGTAGAGAGGAGAGTGGGAGGGGTTGTACAAACTAACATAAGCACAATGTTAGATTCCTGTGAGATGTCTGAACATGCAAGGCAATACTGATCCTACCACTTAGCTAAGTAGACACACTGAAGAACTGCGAAACTGTGTTTATAGCATTTGCATCTTTAGAGAAAGATTTTGACAATCTTAATTAAAACATTCTTTGAAGCTCTGGAGATGTCATCGATAAAACACAGGGCCACAAGATTATCTACAACTTGTACAGAAACAAAACTGCATTTCTAAGACTTCAATGACTTGAAAGGGAAGCAGTAATTGAGAAGGCAGAAGTAGGGAGGATATAAAATGAAGACTGAATAGCTAGAAAAGCGTTCTCAAAAAGAAAATTTGTTCACATCGAACATGAATTCTAATGATTGGGTACTATTTTACAAGGGTACTTGTGTGGAGTGCAGTCTTGTATGTAAGTGAAACGTGGGCTATGAACAGTTCTGTCAAGAAGACAATGGACGCTTTCAAAACATGGTGATCAATAAGAATGCTGAAGATTAGATACGAGGATCGTGTAACTAAAGAAGAGGAACGGAATTAAATAGAGCAGGAAGAGGAAGAGGAAATTACGGCACAACTTTGACTACAAGAGGGGTAAGTTGACAGGACATATTATGAGGCGTCAAAGAGTGAGGACAAAGGGATTGGGTGATAGTATTCTGATAATAATCATCTGTTGAAATGCTATTCTGCTATTTTATCGATTAATGTAAGCAGTGAATTTACTGTTCCATGCACTTCTCCACAAAACATTTAAACCAAAACTGAAATCAGCTGAACACCAAATCTTTCAACCACTGTCTGACAACTACTGCATTCTCTTTCAACTTTCTATAACTATCACTGGCTAGCCACACACACATAAGGATATGAGGAGGACAGAAATAAACAAACATTAGTTTTCAGCATATAATTCTTTAGATTGGCAACATGCACATAAACAAACCAAACAGGAAGGGACATGAGGTGAACACACTGTAGTTATGACTTCAAATCAGTGTTTTCGGTAAAATGTCTACAGCTAGTGACAGAAGAAAAAAGAGCGAACATGAAAATGTGCTTATGTTCCATAATCTAAGTTTTAGTTCAACCTCCAGCATGTGACCAGGTGAGGGGAAACTCAGATGTTCGCCAAAAACTCGATTCACTGTAAGTAATCAGTTGTTGTTGTTGTTGTTGTGGTCTTCAGTCCTGAGACTGGTTTGAGGCAGCTCTCCATGCTACTCTATCCTGTGCAAGCTTCTTCATCTCCCAGTACCTACTGCAGCCTACATCCTTCTGAATCTGCTTAGTGTATTCATCTCTTGGTCTCCCTCTTCGAGTTTTACCCTCCACGCTGCCCTCCAATACTAAATTGGTGATCCCTTGATGTCTCAGAACATGTCCTACCAACCGATCCCTTCTTCTGGTCAAGTTGTCCCACAAACTCCTCTTCTCCCCAATCCTATTCAGTACCTCCTCATTAGTTATGTGATCTACCCATCTAATCTTCAGCATTCTTCTGTAGCACCACATTTCGAAAGCTTCTATTCTCTTCTTGTCTAAACTATTTATCGTGCACGTTTCACTTCCAAACATGGCTACACTCCATACAAGTACTTTCAGAAACGACTTCCTGACACTTAAATCTATACTCGATGTTAACAAATTTTTCTTCTTCAGAAACACTTTCCTTGCCATTGCCAGTCTACTTTTATATCCTCTCTACTTCGACCATCGTCAGTTATTTTGCTCCCCAAATAGCAAAACTCCTTTACTACCTTAAGTGTCTCATTTCCTAATCTAATTCCATCAGCATCACCCGACTTAATTCGACTACATTCCATTATCCTCGATTTGCTTTTGTTGATGTTCATCTTATATCCTCCTTTCAAGACACTGTCCATTCCATTCAGAGTAATCAGTTATTCACATAAAAAAAAGATGTGAACTTTTTTATAATCTGCAAGTATCACATATCAAAACAAAACTGAATCATTCTAGATTCCACCGAAGATGCCTTAAAATAAAAGGCGAAACGCGTCTTGAACCAATAAAGTACACTGGATAAAGAAAAAAACGTTTGTTACTTCCAAAGGAAATAATCAATAGCTGTAGATAATTAGCAAATTACATCTTATGACATACCAGCAAATTAGTCTCGGTTTAACTTCTCATTACACATGCTATTAAATGCTGTTTAAAAAAATTCATCTTTCCCTTCCGAAAAAACTGTAGTTTCTTTCATATCTTAGGTAGTTAAACAGATTTTGGATATTTATCATGCGACGAAATACATGAGTTTTTACAAGTTATCGTTTGCAAAAAGACACGTTTCGATTTCTTGAACCGTTTACGAAATTTGCAGTTGATACAACCACATGGTATACGACGAACAGGACGAAAGTATCGGTCGCGTAGCGAGCGACCCGTGCGCGCTCACCGCATAGCCCGTCCGCTGACATATCATTCAATATCTCGAGAATGGTGATAGCTATCGTTCTGCTCTCAGCTTTAAAAACAATTTCGATATGTTGACTAAAATTCACACACAATAATGTATTACCTAAAATGAACTGTACGCAAAGTCCATGCAATGCGTTTTTACCTCTGCACACTCATTCAGATTTCGTGTAAAGGTTTACGTAAATGCGATACAGCAAGTAACCACGACGAATAACGAAAAGAAATTCGGTCCTTTATCGAGAGAAGATATCAGGCTGTAACATGCCCAAGAATCAAATTTTTCTACCGTATAGTTTCCTTGGAATCGGATGATAAGTATTTCATAGCTGCCGCCGCGTCCGCGCCAGCGGTTGGGCGAAAGTTCGTGTGGCTCGGGGTTCCGTACCTGACGTCACGTTCAGCGCGTTCTGTGATTGGCGGCGCGCACCTGGAGCGCGGCACGCGGCAGCGGAAGCGGTTCGACATGGTCAAACCGCGATGCAGAGCCCGCCGCGCCTTGCCGCTGACGCCATTTCCATGGCAACCACGCCGCTGACGCGCGGTTTTGACGCGCGGCAGTCCTAGTGGGAACCGGCCTGAATGGCTTCTGCTGCCGCGTGCCGGACGGGCTGTGCGGTGACCGCGCGCGGGTCGCTCGCGACGCGACCGATACTTCGTCCTGCTCGTCCTAAACCATGTGGTTGTATCAACCGGAAATTTCATAAACGGTTCAAGAAATCAAAATGTGTTTTTTTGCAAACGATAACTTGTAAAAAGTCATGTATTTCGTCGCATGATAAATATCCAAAATCTGTTTATCTACCGAGATATGAAAGAAACTACAGTTCCTCGGAAGGGATAGATGAATTTTTTTTAAACAGCATTTAATAGCATGTGGAATGAGAAGTTAAACCGAGACTAATTTGCTGGTGTGTCATATGATGTAATTTGCTAAGTATCTACAGCTATTGATTATTTCCTTTGGTAGTAACAAACGTTCTTTTTTCTTTGTCCAGTGTACTTTATTGGTTCAAGACGCGTTTCGCCTTTTACTTTAAGGCATCTTCGGAGGAATCAAGAATGATTCAGTTTTGTTTTGATATGTGATACTTGCAGATTATAAAACAGTTCACATCTTTTTTTACGTGAATAACTGATTACTTACAGTGAATCGAGTTTTTGGCAGACATCTGCGTTGCCCATCACCTGGTCACATGCTGGAGGTTGAACTAAAACTTAGATTATGGAACATAAGCACATTTTCATGTTCGCTCTTTTTTCTTCTGTCACTAGCTGTAGACGTTTTACCGAAAACACTGATTTGAAGTCGTAACTACAGTGTGTTCACTTCATGTCCATTCCTGTTTGGTTTGTTTATGTACATGTTGCCAACCTAAAGAATTATATGCTGAAAACTAATGTTTGTTTATTTTTGGTCTCCTTATATGTGTGGCTAGCCAGTGATAGTTATAGAAAGTTGAAAGTGAATGCAGTAGTTGTCAGACAGTGGTTGAAAGATTTGGTGTTCAGCTGATTTCAGTTTTGGTTTAAATGCTTTGTGGAGGAGTGCATGGAAGAGTAAATTCAGTGCTTACATTAATAGATAAAATAGTAGAATAGTATTTCAACAGATGATTATCATCAGAATACTATCACCCAACCCCTTTGTCCTCACTCTTTGACGCCTGCATAATATGCCCTGTCAACTTACCCCTCTTGTAGTCAAAGTTTTGCCATAATTTCCTCTTCCTCCTCTATTTAATTCCGTACCTCTTCTTTAGATACACGATCCTCATATCTAATCTTCAGCATTCTTATTGATCACCACGTTTTGAAAGCGTCCATTGTCTTCTTGACAGAACTGTTCATCGCCCACGTTTCACGTTTTGAAAGTGTCCATTGTCTTCTTGACAGAACTGTTCATCGCCCACGTTTCACTTACATACAAGACTGCACTCCACACAAATACCCTTGTAAAATAGTACCCAATCATTAGAATTCATGTTCGATGTGAACAATTTTTCTTTTTGAGAACGCTTTTCTAGCTATTCAGTCTTCATTTTATATCCTCCCTACTTCTGCCTTCTCAATTACTGCTTCCCTTTCAAGTCATTGAAGTCTTAGAAATGCAGTTTTGTTTCTGCACAAGTTGTAGATAATCTTGTGGCCCTGTGTTTTATCGATGACATCTCCAGAGCTTCAAAGAATGTTTTAATTAAGACTGTCAAAATCTTTCTCTAAAGATGCAAATGCTATAAACACAGTTTCGCAGTTCTTCAGTGTGTCTACTTAGCTAAGTGGTAGGATCAGTATTGCCTTGCATGTTCAGACATCTCACAGGAATCCAACATTGTGCTTATGTTAGTTTGTACAACCCCTCCCACTCTCCTCTCTACATATTCCTTCCACTTTCTAGCATTCTCTTATTGTTTAGTTCTGGCTTGCCAAATGAGTTTTTGACAGTTGCTTCTCCTTTGAGCAAAGTTTTCTTTGTTCTTTCTCATTTCCATTCCCCTATGTTTTCCAAGTGCAAAATTGTGTTGCAATTTTGGACTTTCTGTCAACGTCTGTTTCCAATGGCCTACTTTTATTTGCTGCATTTTTATATTTTTCCCTCTTGTCAAATTTAATATATCACGTTTTATCTAACGATTTCTACTGTACCTTCTTCCCGTTCACATACTCTGCTGCATTCACCACTTCTTCTCTCAAAGATATCCATTCGTATTCTAGCGGATTCCTTCCTCTGTTTCAGTCAGTCGTTGCATTACGGTAACTTTAAGATTATCGAAAAACTGTGGGTCTTGACTTATTCAAGTTCCATTTCTTAATTTGCTACCGTTTAGTGTCTCTTTAGTTGTAAACCGCAGCTCGTAATCAATAATTTATTGTAGGTTTATGTCTGCACCAGGAAATATCTTATAATTTAAAAACTGGTTTCGAAAACTTTGTTCCAAATACGTATTATTCTTTCATGATTCTTAAGCAAGATGCTGGCGATGATTACATTATGCTCTGTGCGAAATTCTATCAGGTGGCTTCCACTTTCATCCCTTCCCCCAAGCCTTTGTGTTCTTACTGTTTTCCTGTACGTGCTACCGTATCACATTTTAAATTTTTGTCTCGCTTAACCATCTGAATAATCTTTTGTCGTACATTGTTTCAGTGTGTTAGGAGATAGTGAACAATCATGAGGAGTACATTGTACAGAAAATGAAAAATTGGTATGTCTTCACCCAACTTCGTCTTTCCTTCATGTAGGTGTAAGATATAGTTAATCAAACACACCGGGCGTTTCAGTGGGTCCCGCCCCGTACCTTAGTGGCTGTCCGTCATTGGCTACCGCTAGAGTCTGTCGCTTCCAGATGGGAACGCCAATTCCGCGAGCCGCCGCGTCAAAGCGGAAAACGCTTGCCGCTGCCGTTGCCGCACGCCGCGCTCTAGTGGAAACCGGCCTCGCGACTCGCCACGTGCCAAACGCAAGGATAACAGGTGGCCACACCAGAGCATCGATGCCAGTCGCCAGTGGCTTGTTGCTTGCTCGCATTGTAGAAATGACTCCTCCAACGCTGAGTCAGAAAACGTTTCTGGCAGGAACTGTGAGCTGTTGCGGGGAGTACCATCATAGTATTAATTGTAAGATAAGTGAACGTGGTGAGTTCAACATGTACAAACAACTTTGAGACTTTCAAGACACATTTTCTGGTTATTTACGGTCGACAGTAAAATCGTTCAATTCCTCTCTCATGGATACTGCAGAGAAACTACAAAAACCATATACTAATTACAGAGCTAGTATATCTTCTGAGTATATCTTCACGAAGAGGAGACCGAGCGAGGTGGCGCAGTGGTTAGACACTGGACTCGCATTCGGGAGGACGACGGTTCAATCCCGCGTCCGGCCATCCTGATTTAGGTTTTCCGTGATTTCCCTAAATCACGCCAGGCAAATGCCGGGATGGTTCCTCTGAAAGGGCACGGCCGACTTCCTTCCCCATCCTTCCCTAATCCGATGAGACCGATGACCACGCTGTCTGGTCTCCTTCCCCAAAACCAACCAACGAAGAGGAGACAGAGCTGCTGATATTGCCGTAAGTTCTTAGCGCTTTTTAAACAGTTACTATTAAAAAAAGTGCAATGGCTTGAGCTTGTAGTGTGTCTAGTATTTTAGGAAGTGGAAGCCAGTCAACAACAGATGAAAGTTTTACGCTGTTTCAAGACTTTCAGTCTCCAAAGCTGTCAAATGTTCCGCAAGTAGTTAACACACCTGAACCATAGAGGAAAAGACCTGCGTTTCACTGTTTCTAAGGCAATGGCTACCCGTCGTTGGACATTGAGCGAAAGAAATTGAAGCACTGGAGCAACAGTTTGATAGAATCAGAAATTGTTACCATAATGGTTGAAATTCCATCCTTGCAAAGTCTTACTTTACGGAGCAAAATTTAAAATGTAATTGTTACACAATTTGAAACGGCTCAAGATGTTATTTCTCTTTTGAAAACTGCCACAGTTAATGCTTCGTCATCCATGGTAGAAAGGAAACAAAGGAAATTACGTAGCAGCGTTTATCAGGTAAGTATAATCTTCGAAGCCACTAGACGACACGCCAGGAAAACCAAGACGACCGTTCGTCTAGCGACTAGCTTAAGTCAGCTAGCGCTCAGTGCGATCGGTTTCGTAAGTTCACAGATGTTCGTTAGCCTCACCGCACGATTTAAGACGAGCCACACAGACATCCGCACAAGAATGCCCCTGTGAACGCAGTCTGAAGTTAAACAAGCAGCTGTGCCGTTAAGCCGTCGGACGCATTGAGACGTGCACGATAGGCGTGTGACGTTGTCACGCATACTTTTTGCGCTCTCTCTCTCTCTCTCGCATATTTTTCTGTCAGTTGCCTGCAGTACTAGACGGATTGATCTTGTACTCCGTCACATATCCTTATCAGTAACCTACAATACGCATCATGATCATTGCGGAGTCCCGTTGCTGACCAACGACCTTTTGATGAGATTTATAAGATATGTACAAAGGGCAACAGTGCTTGTGGAAAGTTGATCCAAACAGTATATAAAGAAATGAACACACTTCCTGCGCCGCGTTCACAATGAAGTCACTTTCATCGTCCCAGGATGACCGGTTTCAACGGTTTTACGCTGCAATCATCTGATCTTTGTATAAAATTGCTATGTTATGCAACATGGCAATTTTATAACAAGTTCCGTTAGGTTAGATGATGACAGCCTAAGACTGTTGAAACCGGTCATCTTGGAACAATAGAAGTTCCTACACTGCGATCGCGGCGTACGAAAAGTGTTCATTGTCGACCATACTGTTTGCCCCACAGCATGTGTACCTTACAAAATACTATATAAATAAGAATTTAAATACTGAAGCTTATGATAAATTGATTACGTTTTGCAAACCAATTTTTCTCGAAGCGAACCGTGATTTGTTCGGAAAACAACTTACGAGACTCACTCTCCTTTATATACTTGTACCAACGTGTGGTACTGCCCCTTACTTTTATTTATTGCACATCGGAAGTTGACAATGGTTGTTAAGACTTTGATTAACATACTGGTTTGTGTAACAATACTTCAACACCTTTTTCTCCTTTGTCTCCTACTTGTGCAGGGTCTTAAACTTCCGTTCCAGGTTAAGGCACTATTTCCCTCAACACTTTTTACTACCCAATATCGTAATTATTTGGCCACATAATGTAACAGTGGCGTGTCTTTTTACTTGTTTTTAAACGGTGATGTTACTAAAAATTTTACTTAGATATCTGTGTGAATTTTCTTCCATGCAATTTCTTAAATAAAAATATTGAAACAATAAATAATGCTTTTTATTATTTACTTTCGTGACATTTGGCTGTTGTGCATCATGAAGTAAACATGTCGTGGGAATGATATTAGAAAGCGATAACTTGGAAATGGCCGTGGCAAATTTTAAATCTTGCTAAAAATCGTTCCTCCGCATATATCATCTTAAATAGTTTCGGTAAATGAGTAATTATCTTGCTGCTCTTTAATCGAAGAAGAATGATTGTGACGCTAATTGTTCTCCTTAACCCAAGTACCACGTTCTATTTGGTTTATATCCATGTTCATAGTTGCAACACCTTCTGCTCTAGTACCGCTAATCATACGTGTTCGATCAGTTTTCGCACGGAAGGTGGCTGCTACTAAAGTACTCGGCGCGCTCACGCCAAGCAGAATTTTAGTACTAACGAAACTCCATCCGCCACGAATGCGCGTGTACCTCCGCGCAGGTTTCAGCGTTTACACACGTGGCTCTCCTGAACGCCGACTCGTGGGTCGGTCAGAACGTGGGCCGTAACTTCTCTCTGTTTCCGGCCGGGTCGAAGATTTTCTTCGCCCTGGGACTGGGTGTTCTGTTCTTACGTTCGTATCGTCATAATTTACATTACACTGCCGATGTGACCGAATGGGAACATCCAGAAAGCCAATAAAATAAAATAAAAACTTCACTCTAAACACCTGCACCGTGGTTCTGCTCGCGTTCAGATGCGCCCCTCCGAGCCGCGCGGTTAAAACCACAGGTGTGAGGGGCGCTAAATACCGGCGTGTCATGCCGCGGCGTGCAATGTGAACACATCCTGAGACGGAGAAAGGACCAGTGCTATAGAGACTCCACTTCTCTCCCCAACATAACAAGTTCAGAGCAACGGTATCCGCGAAGAAAGTTGTAGCGCCGGCCGGAGTGGCCAAGCGTTTCTAGGCGCTACAGTCTGGAACCGCGCGATCGCTACGGTCTCAGGTTCGAATCCTGCCTCGGGCATGGATGTGTGTGATATTCTTAGGTTAGTTAGGTTTAAGTAGCTCTAAGTTCTAGGGGACTAATGACCTCAGAAGTTGAGTCCCATAGTGCTCAGAGCCATTTGAACCAAAGTTGTAGCCATAGTATTTTGTGTCACACGGAATCTGCTGCTGCTCGATTTCTTCACCAATGGAGAGACTGAATGTTGCCAGTGATTGTACCACGCTGGAACGGTGACAGAAGGTGATTCGTAAGAAACTACGGGGATTGCTTTGGAAATGTGTCGTTCTTCTAACGAGGAGGTGCTTCTGGATAACATGACGGCTTACTGCTCGTTCATTTTTTTGTCATGCGAGTTGTGATCGGTTCTGCATTGAGGTGCGGTTTATTATTAAAGTTTCGCAAGGGTACATTCGTAGAAGAGTCCACAAATATGTTGCTTCCTCCTACGTGTATCTCGTGAAAGTACCGCGAAAATAGACCCGAGCCCACACAAAGGCTTATCGGCAATCGTTCTTCCTGCGAACTATTCACGACAGGAACAGAAAAAGGGGAAAGTGACAGTGGTGCACGAAGTACCCTCCGCCACACACTGCAAGGATGCTTATGGAGTGTAGATGAACTGCACTGTTCCCCATATATCCGTGGGTGATGCCTGTCGTCAAGACGCTTGACGCTTTTGTAGCCCACGATAGCTGTCTGGCAACGGCCCTATTGCCTTAATCTACACTTCGCAACAAAATTAAAGGATGACTTTTCGAAACACTGTAATTGTCTCCCATTGCACAGCATAAGTTTGAAATTTGCCTCAAAGGTGCCTACAACATTCGTTTGTAGTAGTGAAAAAGCGTGAGGCCCTGCAACTTCACCCTCCGGCTCGGAGACGCTTCAGACAACATGGTGTCGACATATGGGAAAAAAGACCACAGCTCAAAAGTTCATGTGAGCTGTAAGCAGTGACGAAGCGTCCGTTAAGGCCCTAAGACTGAGCCTACCCAAAAAATTCCAAAATAATTCGTCCAAATTGAATTTAATCCGATCTTATTACGCACCTTCGTAAACGTTTTCAAATATTTTACGTTTGAACTTTGTATATGCACCCGTCAGTACAATGCATCACTCTTCTAGCTTTGTAACCAGTAGCAGCTCGGAATTATGTGCTTGTTAGGAGCATGCGCAGTGAGCCCCTTTTTTTGTTTTACGTGGCGGATGGGTTTCTACAGCGTGGATACGGTTTTTAAAACCTGGCGTTAGATTTGATCTGCTACTCTTCAGCAGGTGGACACACACCTAAGTGTAATGACAAGCCTTTGAGCAGTTCCCCAACAGATAGCGCTGCTTCGCATCGTGTAGCACGATAGCAGCAAGCCGGGCAGAATGAGAAACCATCAACTCGTAATTTAAGTGTTTATTTAAAAAATTAAGAACAAGAAGACATTCATAATTCCTAGAAAATAAATTTGAATGCATGTTGTTGCAAGCAGACAGGAAATGGCCTATGTGTTTTCATTGTTCCTCAGATTAAAATTCAGCATTACTTATTTCAAACGTTGGTAGTTGTGTAGTGTGTCTGTAGATTTTCATATCAACAGTACCAGACGTGCTTACGGTGCAACGTCGAACATGAATTTTGTAGCTAAAATGTAGTAAGCATTGGCAGTGATCAAGTGATTAATGAAATATATTTCGGTGTACCCTGTCGCATATGAAGTGTCGTCGTCAGCCTGTCTTGACATTCATTGAGTTGTTGAAAGGAAAACTGTAAGTTGTCTAATATTTAAATAATGATGTTGTAAAGCATGGTGTTGCCGACTACCTCAATTTCCCATGCACGCGTTTATTTCATCACAAGATCCACTGAATATTTTAATTGAAAGCCCTGCATTCTCCTCTCGACTTTCTTTGAAATATAAACTCCTGGTGAAGAACGAAAGTCGACGTCAAATGGAACATTCATAAGACGTTTCCAAACACAATCGTACAATTCAAGACCATAGTTAAGTGGCAGCGTTGCAAGGAACAAACTTCTGTGCTTTTACTGTGTACAATTTGGAATGGGTAACGACAGTTTTGAATGGCGTAAACGGGGAATGGCCGAAGTGTCTTCAAGATTTCCTTTCGGAAGCTAAAAAGCACGAGTGTTCCTTTTCACATATCAGTAAATAAAGGAAATTATTTAGAACTTTTGGATTTCTTGGCAGAAGAACAACTCTGCATGAAAGCTCATTTAACATCCGTTGGAGTATTTAAAGGCACTTCCCTGGCACATCGAAGGATTTAATAGCTTGTATTAAGGACGTTCTTAAACAGCAGATTGCAAAAGAAGTTAACAATAATTCTTTTATATCGGTACGAGTCGACGAAACAACGGATGTCTCAACTAGAAGTCAAATGAGTGTAATTTTTCGTTTTGAAAACAATGAATGAAGAGAAATAAAACAGAGATTAGTGGTGTTTTATGGCATATCTAAAGACTGGAGTGCACCAGGCATAGCCACTGTTTTGTTGCAAGTGCTAAGTAGTTGGAATACCGGTAATGATAAAAATAAATCAATCTCGCTAACGTACGACAGCTGTTGTACAGTGACACAGGAAAATTATGTTGTCCATTTTGTTTTGAACTAAGCGTATCCTTATGCCCTCTCTATCCACTGCCATGACATCAGGTGAACCTAGTCCTCCTCTATGCTTCTAAAAAAATGAGGCAGTCAAAAATTTCTGTGGCAAATCTATCAGGATTTCAACTATTTTTAGCCGTTCCAGTAAAAGAAGTGTACTTCTGAGGGAAAGGGGATTTAAACTACCAGGTCCTTGTGAAACAAAGTGGAATTTTCATTCACGCGTTGTACAGATCATTATTCTTAACTGTACAGACATGAGAGCAGCAGTTAATGATGTGATAAACAAAGCAGAGTGGGATGATAAATCTTACATCAAGCAACTGGGCTAAATAGTGCAGTGGATGACCAGACTTTTCTTTTTCTACTGTACCTGTACAATTCGATTTTGCAGCATACAAGTATCTTGGTTGACATCTTGCAAAGTAAAGCTGTGGACATAAGACGTTGTAAGCCTGCAATTGAAAACTGCATTGAGGCTGTTGAAAGACTAAAATGAGAGGAAATTATTCTGAAATGCCTAGTGACTGGAAGCTAAGAGCCGTATAAATTAATTTTAACGGAACAGAAGTATGTATTCAGAAATTGAGAAGGCTAGTTAGTATTCGAAGTAAACGACGGAACTGGAGTCCAGGACTTCCATGAAAAAGATTTTACAGGACTTGTAAATGAGAAAAAGTTCTCAGGTTGCAGTAGGCCAAACAGTTTCCCTATACGTGAAGTTGAAGAACTACTTAAAATATATCCTTTATTGATAATGTAAAACTGAAAAGGTAACTTACGTTATTTACAGCAGTGAGGAGAAACGTCTAGAGCCTCAAGACCTCCTTAAATCCATTGTAAACAATGGATTAAAAAACGTGTTCTCCGAATATGTGAAATTTCTTTCGTTTGTTCTTGCAATTCCAGTAACCACTGTGTCTTTCAAAAGAAGCATGAGTACATTAAAAAGCGTTAAAGCCTACCTTCACAGCACAGTGACAAATGACGGACTGTATGACATGACGATTTCGGAACTGTGAAATCTTCAACCAGTTGGGAAGCTTCCATATCTCCTGTCATCGATATTGATGCCTAGAAAAGCGGCAGGAGGATAGAACAAATTTATAAAAAGGTGTAACGGTGCATTACTCTGTGTTATATTTTTATGAATGTTTTTTAATATTTTATGCATTTATTTCTAACAATTTTTGTAGAAATATGTAACCTAGTTACTTCTGCAGTGTTTCTATTGTGCAAAATTTGTTTTATGTTTTTTCTTCTTTTTTTCGAAATTCGTAATTCTCAGCCTACTCTAGGAAAAAATACCACGCTTCGTCAGTGGCTTTAAGGTGGATTAATAATGTTATATTGGCACTAAATTTCACCACAACTTTGCCCAGTGCCATCGTGGACTTGTTACAATTGTTACAATTACCCGCATTTAACTCCTTATTTTGACGCCTCTGGGGTGGAGGCCAGAATCGCGGCGCTCATCGTTGAAATCACGCGGTTTTCGTATTGGTGGCAGAGGAAATCATTTCACACAAACCTCCGCTCAGAATCGACACGAAAAAGCCTCGGCAGGTGGGCTTCAATGAACAACGCCTCCCTTGGGGCGCTGATTCCTACACATTTCGCGGTCGAAAACGACAGTTCGCAGTGCGATGACCAACAGGACGACGTTAGGTAATCCGTTCGACACCCGTAAGTGGGGTGTGCCTACCTGCAGGCGCTAGAGCTGCCGCGAGACTGAATTGGTGTCGAAGCTTCTGACAGGTGTATTTCCTTTGTGCACAAAAAAGGTGTAAGGGCGGCACCGAGTGTGTTGCCGAACTGGGTGGTCTTAGAAGACCACTTTGTCATTTTATTTGCGCATGTGTCAATGCCGAACCCTCCCATCATCACGCCACAAGAGCGCGCGAAAAAAGAGGGATGAAAGAGCACAAAAAAACTCTTTTCTCCTTCGGATCACGCTCAAATTTCGTCTAATCTTTTGAACGGTCTCTAGTGATACCAACCTGGACGACACAGCAAAAACTGCAGTCAAGTTATTCTCCGAAGGGGTGAGATCATGGTCAGTGGGGTTGCAGCCCTGCAAAGTCCATAGAGTAGTATTGAGACACCCAGTGTGTAGCAGCAGTGTCCAATAACGTCGAAAAGAACCTTTGTCAAGAACCTCGTCCTTTTGCTCATCGGACTGCGGACTGTCGCTTTGGACCGCTAAATGTGTGGGAATCAACACCCCAGGAGAAGGGGTGGTTTCATTGACGCCCCCTATGCCAACCTCAGAGGTCTTATTGTGTCGATTTTGAGCGGCGGTGTGCCTGAAATTGTTTCCTCGGCAACCCACACGAAAACTACATGATTTCAATGACGGGGGCCGCAGTTGTGTCTTCCACCACAGAGATGTCAAAAAAAGAAAGGCGAAATGTGGGTAAGAGGTGTAACGACTTTCCCATCGTGTGGCACGTCCAGGATTATGGCGAAATCTGGTGCCAATGGAACTTCATTAACCTACCTTACGACTCACATGAGCTGTGACCTTTTTCTGCATGTGTCGACACCTTGGTGTTTGAACCGTCGCCAAGCCGGAGCGTGAAGTCGCAGGTTGTAGGCACTTTGAGCAACATTTCAAACTTATGCGTCGCAATGGGAGACAGTTACGGTGTTTCTAAAAAGTGATCCATTACTTTTATTGCGCATTGTAGGCCCTCGCGATACGCCCTGAAGGCGCTGGCACTTGAAAACCCCCGTGCCTGCACCGTGCCGTGCGTCGGGCAACCACGACCTGGCCGCGGTGACATGCACTGACAGCGTGCGTTTTTCTCCTGTTCTCGACCCTCACGCGGACAACCAGTAGAGCCACGTGACATCCCGAGCTACTCCATTCGCTATGCCGACACACACACTCACAAAGTGACTGTGTCTAATTCAGTTGCTCTTGAGTAAGTGTTTTATAGATAATGCCATGCCTAGTGCGAATCTGTTAAGGACCAGATACAGAAATGTTTGCGATCTGCGCGCCATAACTATCGCGTCACAGGCTACCTGCTACTTGCTTGATAATGGTATCTGCATGAACACTGCGACAGTGAGACGTTCCTGCGCATATCTGATCGGCCGTCGGCTTACCATCGTCACCATTCTAGTCTCTTTGCTTACCATGTTTCTTCGTTTCTGATCTGTTTGTTAAGTATTCTGCATTCAGACCTATGGTGGAGATGGCTGATATGGAGACGATGGGAGAAGTAGGAATAGCATCGTGAGAAAATATATGATCTTTACGTGTTGATGGAAAGACAAATAAGCGTTGACGTACACTATATGGACATCTTTCAGTGCTTCACACAGTATGAAACATATGATAAGTAAAGATGTGGAATGAATAACAAAATTAGCAGCAGTAGTAAAATGCAAGATGATATTTCACAGCTTCTTCAAGTAATAAATCAGTCAGTGAAGGTTACATTGTAATTTGTGCAGTAACTGGCTACTTAGTGGGCTACACAGGGTTACTCGTAAGTAACGAATGTGCGAAAACTGCAAAACGTACAGAAAATACAACCTATTATAAGGTACAGCACCTCCTCAAGTTTTTAATTCTAATTACATTTGGCAACATTTGTGACACGCCAAGAAGATGCTGACACAAACTGGCCGCGAAGGCAGGACATCCGCCTGTGTTTTAAATCTGTTCAGTGGGTTGCCGATCTGCAGGTGCGAACTAATTCGATGCAACAATACGAAGCTTGGCACGTCTGCATGTTCTGCACACGCCTGCTCCCTAGTTCAAATACGCCAAATACGCTTATTAAGAATTGAAGCTCGGGAAGATGCTTTGTCCACTGATGTGTATCATTTCTCTGTACGTTTTGTCATTTTCGTATCATGAAACACCGAATGGATTTATAAATAACCCTGTTAGTGTAGACAAAATTAGACTTTTGCTGGCCAATAAGTGTGCACAAGCTGGAAATAATTTTAATCCACGTCAGGCGTCCCAAATAAGAGTTAAATGAGCTTACGACGATTTTTGGCTTGTGTCAAACTTTCGAGGGCCGTAACACCACGGAATTTTGGTCTTGTTTCAGATTTTCGCTTATAACTCGAAAACTGTACAGCCTACAGAAAGTTTCCAAAACACCAGCATAAAAGCATAGAATGGCCTATTTAAAAGTTAAAATCGGTTCAGAAATATAGCCACAATCGACCGTCAAAGATGGGCAGTATTTACCAACTTGTGAGTCATGCTCACGTTCCGAGGACTGTAACTAAAAAACGGCTACTCCAAATGAAACGTGTCACACATGATAGCTGTAGAGCATCAAATTCTTTATAAAAAATCTCACTCCTTTGCAAAAATACAAATAAAAATGTGACAGTACTCGTAGCGCTAAATTCCTACCAAGACTTCTTGAGGAGTTAACTTTTGAATGCCAAATCATTAACATTCGTCCAAATATTCAAATTTACGGACAACTACCCATTTAGGTAGCTAGTTCTATGTATTAATATTAATTAATCACCATGCCGCTCTAAGATGACGATAAACGGATTTAAATATGAAAAAATATCAAATTAAAGGTTTTATTAATGGAAAAGCAAGTCAATTACAATACAAAATTGGTGAGATAGAAATTTTTACAAACATTTTTAAACAATTATAGTCCTGTATTTTCATCAATTTACATTTTTTTTATGTTTTCTGCATTTATGGGAAGATGGTCCGGGAGAGGAAATGATGTCGTCCAATTGTTCCTCTTGTTCTGGCATGGGATGTAAATCGATTTCCTCATCGACGATACCAGTCTCATCGTCGATTTGCGTCGAATCAAGAAATATGTCCTCTTCTGTTAGAGAACTAAGGCATGAAAGCCACTTGCAATCGCTGCATATGGCCGAGCACTTGATGGACGCTTTCCTGCAGGAATAAGCTACTTCGTATCCCTTCTTGCACGTGTGGGATATTTTGTTAATTTTTTTGTGGGGTGCTGGTGGATGTGTGGTTGAAAGAGGGATAGGGCTGTTTTTTTGTGGTCTTCCATCCCCGTTTCAATGGATCCCGCTGAATGTTCCTCCACATATAAAACTAGCAAGTAGACCGTGGAGGGAAAGCTGGCGAGCAGCGGCTTCGGCGCAAGCCAAGCTTGCCAGCCTTAAGTTATTATTTTTCAATATAGCCATCTGGAACAGTTGCAGACGAATTTCATTCAAAGGTTTGGAGCTGCCACCCGTGTACGAACGCATAATGAACTTCACTCCTGCCTCAGCGACCTTTCAGGAGTAGCGTTCGGACCCAGGAAGACTGACGCGACGTGTTGGAAGTTTGCGATCTTTTGAAATGCGTTTATAAATTTTAATTTGTCCATCCGAGAAAAAGGTAGAGGTGGTGTCACAGCCACTGAAGACGCGGGGAAATAACACGCTTTTAGGCGTCCTCAGATATCTTAGAGCTGTTCGGGCTATAAATGAATGTCTTGGTTGTCTTTTCCAGGTTTCATAAGGAATTTTTTGGTGATAGGTTCTTCATGCTCACTACTCTCAAGTTTGTGGTCAGTCAGCAGGACCAACAAATGAGCTTTGGCCTGCTTGACGTCTTACCCTTCACCATGTAATTTTTTTGTCAACACTTGAGATATTACCTATCTTATTAAATTTTTTTTAGTAAGAAACGTTCTTTTGGCATAGTTAGTGACATCGCCACATCAGGAGCTGATGATTTAGCGCGGGCTCTTCGGACACGTTCAGCACATTCTATGCTTTTGTCAGCTTCCTCCTCAGGGTATCCGTTAAACACCATGGTGCAATTTGGCCAAAGTGCTATTTGACGTTGTTTACGTGCTTATTGAAGTATTCCATACAATCCGATGTAAGAGGAACTCACCGACTAGGACGAAGCCTGGGTTAATTGTAATTTTAGCTTTGAGTGGCATGGTCAGTTTAAAGAGGTCTGATTTTCTTGTCTTCCACATTATTCTGTCATAATTAAAAAGAGTTAATGGCTAAGGGACTAACGCAAAGGCTAAGTATCACTCGTGTTGTGGTGGTGACTTCATATGGAAAGCGATTCAACAGAAAGTTGTATCATGACTGACAGAGCTAGTTCACCATTCGTCTTGACTGTGCACTTGGCGGCTTGTTAGGGTACTAATGGAAGCTTTTCCCTTGAATATTTTCCGTGCTTTAGATGCACCTTTTATGATTACCAAAACATCAATACGTTAATCAACACAAATCACTATCAAAAATGGCTCTGAGCACTATGGGACTCAACTGCTGTGGTCATCAGTCCCCTAGAACTTAGAACTACTTAAACCTAACTAACCTAAGGACATCACACACATCCATGCCCGAGGCAGGATTCGAACCTGCGACCGTAGCAAAACACTATAATTTACCTACTTAATAACTTATTGATAGGTAGGGTAGCTATGTAACTGAATTGCCCATAGATTTGAGTATTTGTACTAATGTGGATGATTGGCGTTCAAATTTATTTGACTTCACAAAAAAGTCCTACTTAGCAGGAATTTAGCGCTACGATACTTTCACGTTCCTATTTGTTACCTTTGTAAGGAGTGAGTCAGTTTTAAAATTTCGGAATTCTTTTAACGTAAAATTTGATGATTTATAGCTTTCGCGTGATACTTTCCATTTGGAGTAGCCGTTTTTGCGTTGCAGTCGTTGGAACATGAGCATAACTCACTTATCCGCCAAGTTGGTAAAACCGCCGATCTCGGAAGATCGTTTGTGGCTAAACGGCTGAGCCAATTTTAACTTTGAAGTAGATCATTTTACGCGAAATTTTTTGCTCTTTCATTTTCGAAATTTTCTGTCGGATGTATCGTTTTGAATTATAAGCGAAAACTGAAATAAATAAAAAAAAGTTTTTTCGGCACTCAGGAGTTTATCATAAGCCAGAAACGGCGGCAAATTAATTTAGTTCTTATTTGGGATGCTGAAAGTCGATTAAAATTGTTTCCAGCTTGTGCATATTAATTGGCCAGTGCGAACATTTTCGGAAAATTTTTTCCTGGACTATGTCCATAGACCATACTATCACCTAAAGCGAAAGCAAGAATTTAAGAGGGCTTCTGTCGTATTCTTTGCACTTCACATTCGAAGTACTCTAGAGAAGAGGACATCAACGCGGCGCAGCTTGGAGCAAATGTCGGTGCTTCCTTTGGACCTTTCAGTGCAAAGAAACTGCTGTACAATACCATATCTTTGTTGGGGGCACTGCCTCTTTAGTACACTATCCCGACACTAGTGGGAGCCCTTGCGTGCCTGAGCGCCGAAGTGGAAACGTAGGACCAGGTACTGCGCAGTCGCATCTGGCCACGTGGCACTACTTCTTTACGACCGTTGTTCTGCGACATGGTTGGCATATCAGACACACAAATCTCGTCATTTTCGTAGGAAGCATTGAATATCGCATTTGTAAAGTGGCAGGAGGAAGTGCTCGGAAAAAATACTAGCCGTCGTGTCTGATGGGGGGTGAGTGTAGGGATAAAGGTACGTTTGAAAGCTACTTTCATACATTTTTCTTGTATACCTCGAAAAAAAGGCCTCTAACGCAACGTATCCCGCCACAGAATTAAACTACATTATATTTCCTACAAATAATGTACTACTCGTTTTTTCTGTAGGGAGCTCGCGCTCAGAGTGTGAGAGAATAGTGAAAATATCGCGATCGCACATAAGATGTAGTAGCTTAGTAGGATTTTGTAGGCCAGTTTGTGGTATCTTGGGCATTAATAAAGCGAAGAGGATTACTCATAACTGTGGTTGCCTCATTTACAAGGTTGTCAGTTTGTTGTAGTTTCCCGACTTAATCGACCACGAGTGTTGTATGTCAGCTAGTTCGTCTCGACTTCCTTACAGCTCTGTGGTGCGTTGCAAACAATTATTGTTTACACTGTTTATGTCTACATCACGTCCGGTTTCAGTCGCCAATGCCATTATCCAGTGCTTATACGTGAGAAGTTTTCAGAGAATGCAGATTCATTTCATGTCAGTACTACAGTTGCGGAACCTGCATCAGCATGCTACATATGCTGGACCTGAAACGAATTCCTTTTAACCTCTGACCACACTATCCTCTTCTCCCTTGCATAGTTACGACTTCTTTTTGTATTCCGTTACGGCGGGATGTACCGGTATCTGCTTTGGCACCCGTGTTACCCCCACCCCATCTCGTGAAATGGGCAGCTAGGTCCCTTCAATCTCACCAACCAGTTCATCTCAGTTCACCTCTCCATCTGTGGAACAATACACTCAGGTGACAAAAAGTCATGAGATAAGCGATATGCACATATACAGAGGGTTGCAGTATCGGCAAAAAAGTATAAAAGGCAGGTTATTATTATGAAAAGGTTATTCATATGAAAAGGTTTCCGACGTGATTGCGGCCGCACGTCGGGAATTAACAGACTTTGAACGCGGAATGGTAGTTGGAGCTAGAAGAAGCATGGGACATTCTATTTCGGAAATCGTTAGGACATTCCATATTCCGAGATACACAGTGACAAGAGTGTGCTGAGAATACCAACTTTGTCTCACCACAAACAGCGCAATGGCCGACGGCCTTAACGAGCTACGGCAGCAGACTACCGACTCGAGTGCGTTTTTTGACAGCACGACATCAGCTGCAGCGCCTATCCTGGGCTCGTGACCATATCGGTTGGACCCTAAACGACTGGAAAACCGTGATCTTGTCAGACGAGTCTCCCTTTTAGTTGGTTAGAGAACCCAAGGTGTCAACAAGGTACTGTGCAAGCTGGTGGTGGCTTTGTAATGGTGTGGGCTGTGTTTACGGGGAATGGACTGGCTCCTCTGGTTCAAGTGAACCGATCATTGACTGGAAATGATTATTTTTTGCTACTTGGAGACCATTTGCAACCAATCGTGGACTTAATGTACCGAAAGGACGTTGGAATTTTTATGAATGACAATGTACCCTGTCACTCGGCCGCAGTTGTTCGCGATTGGTTTGAAGAACATTCTGGACAATTGGAGCGAATGATTTGACCACCCATATGGCGCGACATGAGTCCATCGAACATTTATGGAACATAATCGAGGGGTCAGTTTGTGGACAAAATCGTGCACTGGCAACAATTCCACAATTAGGGACGGTTATAGAGGCAGCACGCCTCAGAATTTCTGCAGGGGATTTCGAACAACTTGTTGAGTACATGCCGGGTCTAGTTGCTGCACTACGCCGGCAACGGGAAGTCTGACACAGTATTATGACGTATATCGTGAGTTTTGTCTCACCAGTGTACATCATTAATAATTACAGAATTAAAAAGATTCTTGCGCCACGTTATTGTGGTCATGTGCTAGTATCAAAAGTAACTGTCGTTTCCAGGAAACGAAGGGGAAACTAAAAGTAATGAGAAATCCTTTCCTGCGGACAAAGAAGCGCTAGTGAGGGTTCCCTGCTAAATGCTCTTATTACACTCGATTAGGTGCCCTCGTTTGTGTGGGGACGTCAGTTAATTCCGGCTAGTGGTGTTTGCGTTCGAAGATCTTTATTATAACAGAAGGAGCCGCAGCCAACGCCGACTAGAGAATCCAGGACATATTCGACTGCCTCTGCCAAGCTGTAGTCGCGACCTGCCGACGTACTAACTCTAGTGAACAGCTTGGGACACCGATCCCTGTTCGAGATAGTTCGCCATAGTTAGCCTCGGACAGCTGCATTTAAACTCCGGTGACCAGCCCGTCACCTTCGAACAGCTGGGCAGTAGCACAACGTCGAGCCTGTGCCAGTCAGCGCCGTACCGATGACGTTGTCATCAGCACCGTCGCTGGGCCTCTAGCCTTTGTCCACTGTCAGGTCACCAGACAATTGGGTGCAGCTCAGCGACTGGTCGCCTTCATAGGACTACGCCGCTGGCGTCCAGCCATTCCCGATCCTCCGAGGTTCAACGAAGGACTCGTTCACTCTGTGCCACTAGCAGGCACGAAGCAGTCTGCCATATTCGCGGTGACAGTAGCCAACTTCTGGTCGTCCATCTAAGGCCCGGGTAAAGCGGGACTTCTCTTGACGCAGCAGCAGCGGCGGCTGCGCGCGGCCCGCTGGTAGGTCAAAACACCGAGAGACGCCGCATCGGAGAATTTTGCAGCGCTCGGCGGGGTTCCACTTTAGCAACACCCAAGACTGACGAAAGTAAATAACAGCAATAAAGAGTTTCTTGTATCGACAGACTGACATTTCTTCTGCGCCCACATCCATTCCCGGTAGAGAACCACCGCTCACACCAAGACGTCCATACGCCCCGTTACACTAGGAACAGGGAAAATCACAACAGTTCATATCAAATAAGAAGTTGTCTTTTTATCTTTGGTCGAAAGCTGCCAGACATTCCAGTCTGTAGCTGAGGGTGTTTTGGTGGAGTAGCATTTCCTTCCGTAGGTCTGCTCGCAGTCGTCTTAGCAGTTAAATAAAGTTAATAATACTGGTTACTAATTCATATCATCCTACTTGGCTTTCTTCGAGGGTTTCGATGAACCGGACTTCCATTGTCTTGGTTGTTGCTTGGAGTTTGGGTCATATGTGTAACACTACACCTCATCGCCTGTAACTTTCATAAAATCGTGTTGCCAACACAGTGTTCTGTCTCTATAAAACCGGCCATCGCGTGGAATAGCTTTTATATAAACAGACACTTCAGCTGCACGGACCCTTGATTTGATGAATTATTCCGTAATGTCGGGGAGAGTCCATGATTTTCTTCATCGTTCAGAGAGAACCCATGAATTTCTTCATCGTTGCAGTTCAATCTTTTTTACCAGATTACAGTACATAATGGTTTCCATATAAAAGATGAACCCAGTAGTGGAGTAAAATAAAGAATTTTTTTTGTTAAGTGGAGTGATTAGTCACCATTTCAGTTAACAGTTAGGGAAGCAGCAGCGCACTCAAAATAGAGAGAAGCCAATAAGTAATTGACGTTTCCATGCACTTTACGTTTGGGTCAACTCGTTTAGTGTAGTGGAGGTATCTATTTCGAGAATCTGTCAGTACCGTCTCTCCCACCTACACACTAAAGAGATTGTATTTATTTAAAAATAAGTAGCTGCTTATATAACAACTTATTATTGACGAAGAGTTTCGATCACACTGATCATAACGAGGTCCTTGCATATCAACGGAACAATTTTTATCTGTAATGTCTTGAAACTAAACGAAATCTGTTAAGACAGACGCTGGTAGTCAGTAAAAGGTTTTTATTTTTTTGGGTAGCATATCTTGGTGCTCATTACCATCTTTAAATATTTACAAGGTGTGTGTGGCACCATCAATATAAATTTTACTTTGTTGTACTCGTCTATGGTTTCTCGTTTGTACATCGGCTAGACAAGCTGGAAACGACCCAGTCTGCTGCTGATAGGTCTCCGTCTAGAGGTCACGTGCTGGACCAGTCATTTGTAAAGAGCCACACCCATTGTAGAGTCTGCTAGTATCTGACTGCCCTGCTGGATCACGACGAAGCTCTTGACCTGACCGCACGAGGATCACTACTAGAGTTCCCTGGACTCACCTAACCTCTCGGATGAGCGTAAAAGGCTTTACAGGCAACAGAAATACTGCAGAAGAGGAAACACGTAGCGTCTTCAGCAACAGCTTTTCACACTTGGGGACAGGAAACTCGCTAACGTGAGTTCTCTAGTGCCGCATTTCTCATCCTTTTTTTTTTTTTTTCTCTTTGGAGCACGTCAAGATGAGTTCAAAACTTTTACGGCTACCCTACATGTGATTTTTTTTCGCTCCATGCAACTAAACAAAAATAAGAAATACATTTTTTTACTATGGAACGAGTATGAGATGCAAATTTTACACATTTATTACATTGATTTACATTTATTCTCAGTAGCCGAACACGCCACTTGGATCCGTCCATTCGTCCTGTGAAGCACATAGCGTGATTAGTTAGGGGAGACCCCCGTCGCAAAGGTGCTGTTGCGATGATGTCGAACGTACTGAAGTCTCTCCCGTCGATGGATCTTGGCCAGCATTTTTCTATAGCACGCCGCCTGGCGACTCGCTGCGCCTCAGTTAATGGTGAACGGGCACATCAAAGGCACATTGGGCTCTGCAGTTTCTACAGCCATTCGCGATACACTTCACCACCGAGGTACGTGAACAGTTAACAGATTTTGCCGTTTTAGGAATACTACTGCCCAAGCCGTGGAAGCCTAAATTCACCCCATTTTCTCGATCTTACAAATACCCTCTAGCAGCTGCCACAACAGGAACAGTGGTTTGGAATATTTAACTTTACTGAGTTAACGTAATGGCTGTTAGCCGACTTCCCAGATGGTATCGTAAATGAATGGTTCTGATAATAGTTTAAGTACACTATGGAATCGATTGCACCAGTTCCCCATCCGGCCATATGTTTCCCCTAAATCACGTAAGGCGAATGTTGGGATAGTTCCTGTTTCGCTTCTGTTCTCGAATCCGAGCTTGTGCCTCTTTGAAGGACACTTGTGAGACAGAGTTAGCAGCGCCTGACAGAGCTTGAAAGGGGCATCATTGGGGGTCTCCTTTCGGCGAGCTGGTCGAATTGTGCAATATCGTTTCGTCGATCGTTCGGATGTGACAGTGACATGGGAATGTTGATAGCAGGCATACTCGTCGTCAAGGCCCCCGTCGACCAGCTTCTGACGACCACAAGAGAGGATCTTTGTATTGCACACCAAGTACATCGTAACTATTAATGGACTCCCTGCTGCGTTCTGCAATTCCATGCTACTGGTAGGACACTAGCGTAGCTGAACTAAGAATTTATCGTCTCATGTGTAGGGTGCGATAAACAACACAATACAAACGGCTGCATTTGGAATGGTGCCATGGCCGGGGAGCGTGATCTGTTGGTGAACGGCATCGCATTGTGTTCAGTGATGATTTGTGGGTCTGCTCTACCCGGATGACGGTCGTCGGAGAGTATGGCGGTGATATGGGGAGAGGTCCCATTCTTCCGATGGTTTAGAGAAACATACCAGTGTCACTCCCAGCGCCATGGTGTGGGCACCGATCGGGTGTGACATCACGTCACGGCTGCTAGTGATTGAGGGAACTCGCACAAGCGTGAGTCACAGACATCCTGCGTCCGTAAGTTTTACCCCTCATGCGACAGTGTCGTGGTGTCCTTTTTCAACAGGACAATACACACGTGGTACCAGTTGCTATGAACTGTCTGCGTTATGTTGTTGTACTACCTTGACCGTAAAGATCCCCAAATCGGTCCCGATGGAACGTGTGTGGATCCATCTCTGATGTCAATTTTTTCCCAATGCCATTCCAGTATACACTGATCATCCAGAACATTATGACCACCTACCTAATAGCCGCTATGACCAACTTTGGCACGAATAACAGCGGCGACGCGTCGTGGCATGGAAGCAATGAGGCATTGGTAGATCGCTGGAGGGAATTGGCAACACATCTGCACACACAGTGCACCTAATTACCATAAATTCCGGGGATGGGGTGATGAGCTCTGTGCCACGTTCAATCACATCCCAAATGTGTTCGATCGGGTTCAGATCTGGCGAGTTGGGGAACCCGCACATCAATTAGAATCCGCCACTGTGTTTCTCGAACCATTCCATCACGCTTCTGGCCTTGTGACATGGCGCATTATCTTGTTTAAAATGCCATTGTCGTCGGGAAACATGGTCGTCATGGATGGGTGTTCGTGGTCTGGAACCAGTGTACGATACTCCTTGGCCGTCATACCGCCTTGCACGAGCTCCACTAGACACATGGATGCCCACGTGAATGTTACCCAGAGCATGGATTCGCGCCCACCCATCGGCTTGATGAAGAAAGTATTGGGATCCAACAGACCAAGCTCTAACACTCCGCAACGTCCAGTGCCGATGGTCACGGGCCTAGTCACGTGTCGTAGTTACCGACGTCGTGGTGTTAACATTGACACATGCATGGGTCGTCGGCTGCGGAGGCCCATCGTTAGGAGTGTTCGGTGCGTTGTGTGTTCAAATACATTTGTACTCTGCTCAGCATTAAAGTCTTACGTTAGTTTCGCCACAGTTCGCCGCATGTCCTGTTTTACCAGTCTGCCCAGCCTGCGATGTCAGACATCTGTGGTAAGGGGTGGCCGCCCAAACCCACGACGTGTGGTCGTGGTTTCGCCTTGGTTTCGTCACGTGTTGAGGACACTCGCCACACTACCCCTGAACACCCGACAAGTTGTGCAGTTTCCGGAATGCTCGTGCCGAGCCTCCAGGCCGTCACAATCTGCCGTCAGTCAAACTTAGGTAGAACGCACGCATTTCACATTCAACACACGGACAGCACGCTCACTGGTACTACATGCCCCGTGCGTGTCTTTGACTAGCAGTCATTCCTCGCCACGTGGCGCTGCTATCGCTTGGACGGGCTTATATCGATAGTAGGTCGTTGGTCGTAATGTTATGGCTGATCAGAGTTTTATGACACACTTCCCAGCAGAATCAGTGCATGAATCCAGAGCAGAGGAGGTGCAACGTCACACTGGTAGGTGAGCTAACACTGGAAAGTTCCCTGTAAATTTGACTCGATTTTGCAATCGATGAAATAACATCAGATACCTTCTCAGCGTGTGAAGTTATTCCCTCCTTCACATTTTTGTCAGTATGGTACTGAAGTGGCCGTGGTGGTCTGACGTGTAGAGTAGTCGATTCTGGCCAGGAGGCCACGGGAAGGGGGGGTGGAGGTTCCTAGTTGCAGTGACTCCAGGAGGCGCCAGATCCATCAACCCTGCTATCGAATTGAGTACCGATGATCTTTGGAGGGGGTAAAAGGCGGCCGGGGCCTCGTGCTCTCGACCCTCCCTCGTACAGCGCAGCACCGCGGCGATTTAAATGCCGCAAACCACGCAGTGAAGCCAGAAGTCAGTTCAGGTTTTGGCGCACCAGCCGTACCGCAGTAGCCAGTTAAGACAAGTCTTCTGGTTCCGTGTCAGATTGATACAGGAGCACACCGAACACTTTAGTGACATGTGGAAACCGACATCTGGTAGCTTTCTTCGATCTGCTCATCAGCCGGCTATGACACGTCCAGCTTTGGATGACAGTAAAGCAATCATGATTGCAAAATTCAAAAGTGTTACAAACGACATAGTCCACAGTTAAGCGGGCATCCTTCAAGGGTTTGTTAATGAAGAGTGAGAGCGTCATCTAGATGCTCAGCAGACACGAGCGCTGCAAGAGCGTATGTTACTTGCTGGCAAACACATACCGCGAAGTGATCACGACGGGAAAATCAAAGAAACTGTTGCTAACATTCGAAACAGGAAGGGGGTATCAGAAACTCGCTGTGCCACTGACTGGATTATAGTTGCTGTAGCTAAGGCCAGATCTGTAAAGCTGCCAGGGCGGGATTAAAAATACTAGTAAGGTCACAATAACGTAAACATTTGCAAGGATGTCAGTAGAATTCGTTCGGGAACGTCAGTGGTATGAATAGACACGGAGCTCTGAGGTTTAAGTACTTTTACGGATGGGCTGGAAAGCGTAGACACTCAGGGGGAGAGGCAGGTTTGGTGGTGTGTCTCCAGATGTGGGGATCGATAGGGTCGCGGTGTGTGGCCCGAGGTTGCGCAGCCACCGCCACGGCCACCAGCCTATTGTACCGCGGCCCCCACCAGCCAACCCCTGCGGAACACTTCCCACCCCCCGTAACACTGCAGTCCATGGTAGATGGCGACAAGATGATGTCTTCGATACACGTTAAGTGTCCATTAGTTAAGCACAATCAAGAAATAAGAGTATTTCTTTCTTCAGTAGGGCCTCCTCGGGGTGTGCGCGTGCCTCATGACGTGGTAAAACTACCGACGTTTCGACTACAAATTGCGGAACGTGACATGGTCACTCACCCAGAAGGATATTACGTACGTTGCCTCCGGTCGCGAAATGCTACGTTCATATAAATGAAAATGTATTTACAGTGTATGACCATAATGCGTGAAAGGCTACAGAACAAGGCAGATTTGATACATAAACATCGAGCGGGCGCCAACGACAAATAACATCGTCTTGCACCGTTCCGTTGTTGTTTCACAGTGGCGAACCCGTACCTATTCCTTCATTGTTGCTCAAGCTGAGACCGTTATTAAGCTATGCTGTCATACGTTCAAAGTGAAGAGCAGTAATATAACAGCGAGCACGGTGAGAAAAAATTTACGATCCGTGCAAGAAAATGACCCAGATTCCAAGGTAGGCCGGCCGGTGTGGCCGTGCGGTTCTAGGCACTTCAGTCTGGAACCACGTGACCGCAACGGTCGCAGGTTCGAATCCTGCCTCGGGCATGGATGTGTGTGATGTCCTTAGGTTAGTTAGGTTTAAGTAGTTCTAAGTTCTAGGAGACTGATGACCACAGATGTTAAGTCCCATAGTGCTCAGAGCCATTTGAACCATTTTTCCAAGGTAGCAGCGCAATCCCACAACAAGACAATTTTCCATGAGATAATTGACATTCAGATAAGCGGTTGGCTGGGATATGATGCAACTACACTGTTTAATGCTTCGAATGGGTTAGTAATGTGGGCTGACATTTGTATGTGGGAACAGAGTTATATAATAAATGTTCATTTTATTGTTCTTTAATGAAACTGATTTAGCACATATAATGTAAGTTTATTTTATCGTTGTTTAATCAAACCAAATTAAACTGTGATTTTGCTCATACACGGGTACCCTGGTAAAGTAAAGACAGGTGTTCGTTATATGTGTACAAAGTACGCCACGCGCCCACTCGTTTTACAAAGAAACGGCGCGCTCGCTGGAGGGTTAACAAACAACAATGTCTAAAACCTGCAGTTTTAAAGGTTCTGTGACGGAAGGTACGTATTGCAAAAAGGTAAAGCATCCGACTTCTTACTACTGCACATTGTTAAACCTAGCTGCCAGACGTTTCTGGCAGCGACGCGCCGTGTTCTCTATTATGTGTTTCAAGAACTAGTTTCACAGCTATACGCCACAAGCAACATTACGGTGTGTAACGGAGGGCACTTCTGGCACAACTGTCATCCCCAGTCCCTTCGTACTCCATTCGCCAGCAGTGCGCGGGAGAACGACTGTCGTTAACGTTAACTAAAATGGCTGAAAGCTGAAATCGACATCGTGTAATAAATGGCCGTAGTATATCTCCAAAAGTTTTATATGACTGTGGCTCCTCATGAAGGAAAAATCATCGATCCTTAAGTCTGGCTGTGAGCACGATTTCTGCCTTGTCATTTCGAAAAGTATGTTAGGAGGAACCCGCATGTTGCCTGATTTATCTTTGACAGCGCATTCTCAGAGTTTTAACAGTAAAATTTACGTGACCACAACGCTTGTCAGGGTCTATCATGAGGACGCGTCTCACTTTCTGATCCTTACTAAAGCGAAGTAACTCAAGTTTCACAGTTTCCGTGTGACTAGTGTGTCAGAAAAAAATCAGAGATGTTATAACCTGAACACATCTACAAAATGAACAGCAAGATTCTCAACACGCTTCCGTGGGGCGCGCATGAATCTACTTATAGATTTGTCGAATACTCTCAATCCAAGATAACGTGCTGCGTCCTCCCTGCCAAGAATCCAGTCAAAAAAGTCGACCGTAATATTGATAATAAGCTTAGCTGTGATACCTAGTCAAAGGCATTTCTGAAATCAAGGAAATAACTGCATCTACATGAGTAGGCCTACCTTGTTGCTTAATTTTCAGGATGTCATGTAAATAAATTTGTTTTCACAAGACCATTGTCTTCGAAACCCGTGCCAGATGGCATGATGGACGTTATTCTTTTTTAGGTACCATTTGAAGACGAGGAAAAAAGTGCTGACGATGTGCATTGACGTAGAAGAAGTCAATAAATTAGTCCATTTTTGACTACAAAAAAAAACACTAGCGTGACAGCAAGAATACCGACAGTCTTGGTGAACTGCAGGCGGCGAGGAAACGTAAAACATCGCTCCAATACACGATGGAGACGAAACGGGTTTCCCCCCGAAATGTTGTTTACAGAAATGGAATCGACGCCCGAAAACAATATCGTCCGACAAAATATTCGCTACTAATGGGACAGTCTCCAAGCCTGTCATGTTCCGTACGCGACCTGGCGATGTGCAGTGTGTGTGTGTGTGTGTGTGTGTGTGTGTGTGTGTCCTTAGGGGTGAGGGGGTTTCTGTGGGACGCGGATACAGCAGTTCCTACAGCAGAGAGCAGAGCAGAGTAGCGAGCAATCGTGGGGATTTCCCCGTGGGCGGCGCGTGACCGGCGTGTGGCGTGCTGTACTGTGTCTGCGTCCGGCGCTGTTACTGTCGCCCCACGCTGCGCCGCCCGCTGGGGGCCAACCCTGGACGTTGGGTTGGTGTGGGCGGGCGCTTTCCCACAACAAGAGTTTTCACCGTAACTTTGTTTGTGCCGGGAAGTAGGAAAGCCGTCGGTCTTGTCCACGCAGACAGCAGGCACGGGGAGAATAATTCGGCCGAGTTCTTTGCAGGGGTAAGTGGAATCTATGGTTGTTCACGAGACCCGGAATGCAATACGTACCGGCGCCCAGGTTGATGCCGTGTTTCTTGACATCCGGAAGGCTTTCCATACAGTGCCGCATTACCGCATGTTGAACTAAATACGTGCGAATAGGATATGAGACCAACTTTGTGTTTGGGTTGCTGAATTCCCCGCAAATAGAAAATGGCCTGCCATTCTTAAAGGAAAGGAATCTTCAGACGTGAAAGTGACACGGGAAGAGAGAGAGAGAGAGAGAGAGAGAGTGTGTGTGTGTGTGAGAGAGAGAGAGAGAGAGAGAGAGAGAGAGGGGGGGGGGAGGAGTGGGGGGGGGGCAGGGCAGTCCTTGTAGAGAGTCCACGCTTGGTGCAGGGACTGGCTGTTGACCTTCATCATAAACAACTCGAACAGGCACTGGAAGCAGTCACATACATTATGTACGGAGCGATTTAAAGCAGAGCGACTGCATAAAACTACTCACAGTTAAAGCAGATACTAGACTGAGATTCATTGGAATAATACTCAACAAGTGTAGTCCACCCACAAAGTAGGTAGTTCACAGAACCGCCGTTGGCCCATTCCTTGAATGTTGCTGGTAAGGCTGGAACAGTTGCGAGATGGGATTCATAGATGAACTAGAGAAGATCCACAGAAGAGCAGCACGTCTTATCACTTGTTGGGTTCGATTCCCGGCGGGGACAGGGATTTTCTCTGCCTCGTGATGGCTGGGTGTTGTGTGCTGTCCTTAGGTTAGTTAGGTTTAAGTAGTTCTAAGTTCTAGGGGACTGATGACCATAGCTGTTAAGTCCCATAGTGCTCAGAGCCATTTGAACCATTTTATCACTTGTTTATTTATTTAGGCGTCACGTAGATCATGCAGATCCTGTGGCAGGCGCTTTGTGCATTACGGCTTGATTTATACCGAGGGCTTGCGTCCGTAGAAGAGTCCTCCTACGTATATTTCGCAAAAAGACTACGAAGGCGGCGTTAGAGGGATTCGAGCTCACGCGGAGGCTAGCCAACAACTATTCTTCCAGCGTAACATTCGGGAACGGGACAGACAAGGGGAGGAGTGACAGTGGTTCACATAGTACCCTCGGCCACACACCATAAGGTGGCTTGCCGAGTGCAGATGTATTTTTACAAAAAGGAACAGCATCAGCGTAGACGAATTCCAGTGCACCTTTCTATTGCGAGACAGATTCTGATGGGGCTTGGTTTAGATACGCTGTATGTGTATGACAGACCGTGACAGGACTATAGAAAGCACGTTATTTTTCTTAGAAACTCAAAAGAAACATTTTGTCCAGTTATGGACAAATTAATGTTCTCATTATACACTAAGGGGCTCAAACTCACGAGAGGGGCTTGTTGATTTGAAGGTGTGCTGTGTACGACACTCGAATGATGCGGCGTACTGTATCTGAGTGGTAACTTAGAGAGGTGTGTAGTGAGCATCGTCGAGAGTTAAGCAAGGGAGCGAGATGCCGCAGTGGTTAACACAAAGCAGTCGCATTCGGGAGGACGACGGCTCAAATCCGCGTCCGACCATCCGAAATTAGCTTTTCTTGTTTTTCTTAATTCGCTCCGGGCAGATGCCGGGATGATTCCCTAAAAGGGCAAATCCGAATTCCTTCTCCATACTTGCAACAATCGGAGGTTGTTCTTCGTCTGTATTGATCATGATGTCGATATGGCGTTAAACCCTAATCTTGCTTCCTTTGAATTAACCCTCTTGGAATGGTACGATGGAGTTCCAAGAAGCGTATATCACAGCATATGCAGGCGTCTGAGGTGGTCTTTGTGGAGGGTGGATCTTTTGCATCACAGAGACAATATTTCGAAATTTGTAAACTGCCACACAGGATGACCACAAGTATCTGACGAACGGACGTCACGTCGCCTCTGCATAGCCATAAGGGGTATCGATTGTCCACTGCGAATGGGATCGCCGCCGATTTGAATGTCGGATGTCAGGAACCAGTTTTACCGGGACTAGACGGAGACAAATGCACTGCCAACAACTAAGCCGACTGGACGGAGACAAGTGCACTGCCAACAACCAAGCCGTGTCTCAGTGCCTTCCCATAACTTGTGGCCATTCAATGTGTATTTATCTGTTGTGCATAAATAAATGTAATTTTAAAAAAGTTCTTAGTAGAAGGTATGAAAAAAACGACGAATAGTCGATATTGCAGTGCATGTGTTGTTAAGAAGAATGATGCAATGTTCCTTCGACACAGGCACTGCAATATCGTATCTATCCGCCGATACTGGACATCGACTTTCAATTAAAATGCCTTCCCCTGTACTGCAATTACATAATGTAAGGGTAGAGGATGTGACAAAAGAGCGACGACACGTGGAAGGGGTCTGGCCGTGAGTCGTACACGAATAGCCGAAGCAGTTAAGGCTACCGCTCGCGCAAAGCGAGAAATCAGGATTCGAGATCCGTTGCGGCACAAATTGTCATTGTCGTCATTCCGCCATACAGCTGACGGTTGGTCGTATTTACAGCTGCGAATACATTTCGTGTGCAATAAATATTACGTGTGCTGACAAGTAAAACAATGTGCTTTTTACCCAACACATCTAAAAAAAAAAAGCACTCCGTCTTCAGGCCACGAGTGGCCTACCGGGACCATCCGACCGCCGTGTCATCTACGGTTGAGGATGCGGATAGGAGGGGCGTGGGGTCAGCACACCGCTCTCCCGGTCGTTGTGATGGTATTCTTGACCGAAGCCGCTACTATTCGGTCGAGTAGCTCCTCAGTTGGCATCACGAGGCTGAGTGCACCCCGAAAAGTGGCAACAGCGCATGGCGGCCTGGATGGTCACCCATCCAAGTGCCGACCACGCCCGACAGCGCTTATTTTCGGTGATCTCACGGGAACCGGTGTATCCACTGCGGCAAGTCCGTTGCCCCAAGACATCTAAACACAAATGAAAATGTTAGTTATTGGTATTAACTGCTTTGTACCAACAATACAAGCAAAAGTAACTGAAATCACTTGGAATTATGTTTACCCTGTATCATAGCCACCAAAAATGAAATTGTTTTTTGTGTGATACGACAAAATGCACCTCAGTTTCCAGTTCCTCGGAAATATAGAACATCTCCGAAACGCTAGACGTGGTGGACGCAGGGCTACTGTAAGAGCCCAAACGCGTCTTTTCATTAGATACAGCATTTGTGTCAGTTAAGGCTCGTGAGTTGGTGTTCAGCAAGGGAATATTTCGAATAGTCATGCTGTTGGTACTTGCAGAATCAGTCGCCTATCTTTTTATTGGTAAGTTTCTCTTATATCAGAGGACGGATTTCCCTGTACCAACGCAGTCACTGCTACTCGATCAGTGCGAATTCAACATTCATCGCATTAATACAACCAACACGCACAGCACCTCAGACGGAACTGACGACAAGCAAAATTATTGCGGTAATGCGTTTTACGAACAAATTACATTTGATTTGATTTTTTTTAGCTACAATTCCAGTTTTGGCCAAATTACGCCAAATTCTCTTTTTAAACTAGAATGAAGAAAAACGAAGTCAATAAGTATTCCCCGCCATTTATGTTATTTATAGTAATACAAGAGAGAGAAACACAAACGGAAATGGAAAGTTTTACACCGTGAAGCGGTAGTTCGATATTCACTAAGTGGATATATTCATCAGGTAATGGGTTTTAAATGATAAAACTTTAATTCCGAACCGATATCCTTAACTCCGGTGGGAGTGTTACCCCGCCCCCCCCCCTCCCCCACCCACGGGCATGTACATCCCTTGTGGCACGAAAAAAATGAGCCTGCCAATGTCACCTTCAGGAATTTCTTGCCTTACCAACACATGATGTGTCAGTTATGAAAATTGATGACTGGAGGCTGATAGGAAAGTACGTCTTTTCATCACATCTCAGACATCCTCTACGGGTTTTCCATCATCTTTCGGGCGTGCGTCTGGGACAGAATTATTTCTTCTTGCGATATTTCGACTAAAACGGTGCAGCGATGTTTAAGGTGAAACCTTGACATAATTATATGACAAAATACTGTTGAGTAATTGCGGGCGTCAGAGATAAGACAGTCATAGATAAAACTTATGCGTCTAAAAGTAAAACAAAGCACGCGCACAGTCAGCAAATGTACAGTGCTTACGAATTATGAAGTTAATCATTTAAAAGTGATGCCATATGTTGGAACGCTAGGCAGCGAAGACGCAGAACAATAATTCCTCCGAGAGTGCATTACTCTGTGAAATTAGTGCTTTCCACGATTTGTTGCACTGGAAATCCTCATCACGGTTGAACCAGTTGTCTGCTGATTGTATTTCCACAGCTTTCTTGTATTTCCACAGCTTCCTTGACCACTGAAAAGCAGCCAGTAGGACATAGCTGTGGCTACTGTCCTGACTTTTCCGTAAGGAATGGTCAGTTGAAATAACGTTTAGCCACTGGCCTATAGAATGCGGGTGTGACGCTCGTGTTCGATGCCTCATTCTTGTTTGTCTTATGTTCCTTTAACCACTTTGATAAGAAATTTTATAAATAGCTAGCTTTCGTGAAAATCATCTTTCACAGATGCCAGAAACGCACGCTCCATGGTGACAAATCAAGGGGACCAGCAGGCTATTCAAGGATACGTTCATTCTTGAAGGCGTTTGTGTGTGAGCAGCAATGTGGAGTCTTGCATTATCCTATTGGAATATGGAATCTTTTACTCCTGTCATGAACGACATGTCAACAGAATGTACCATTCTTGTCGCACACTGGCGAGCTTTCAGCGTCTCCAACTGTTCCAAATCTGTCCTGTTGTCATATGTAGTAGCCCGTCACACCATAATTCCAGGAGCTGGAGAGGTACGGTTCTTGAGAATCGGTGATTGCTGTGACTTTTCACCTCGTCTTATATGGGCACATTGGCGTCGATTTGAACGTCGCAAGCAGAAAACTCTCCACTGAACAGCACTGTGTCCCAGTTGACGCTGACTCTACACCACGGAAGTCTTGTTGTGATACGGTGTCAGAGGTAAACGACACATGGAAGCTTGAGATCTCAACGCAGCTTGCAGTTATCTGTTCCCACTGTTGATAGTCACGCTCTGCCTGTAATCGTACGATTTCCTCGTGGTGTAGTCGTTACGGATTGTCCCGCGCCGATTCTTCTTGCCACACTGTTGCCCTGGCTCCATCTCGTCAGCACTCGTTCTGCATCCGTTGCGCTGTAGCCCTGTCTGTGGAATCTGTCGGTATGATGCTCCAATGTCCATCATGTCAGCGATTCGACCTTTCTCTAAGCCCGAAAGATACCTTGCGCTTAAGTATCCTCAGTACATTTTTTTTACATTACCTGTATGTATATAATGAACTCCATTTCTTAAGTTAAATGTAATGGGCCGTACTACATTTGTTAGTAGAATTGTTATGCTACTTACAGTGGTTCCTACTTTGCAAAATAGCTTAGACACTTTGTATGAGTACATATGGCCTCTTGGTCTGTTGTGCTCTTCCGAACAAATTTTCGTCCCTGCGAGGTGGACGCTGATTTCTGGTATCCGGAACTACTACCGTAAGTTCCCTGTGTTGCAATGGTTTAACCAGTACCATTACTAACCTACTACACAGTGCTCCTACATCTACAGTAACTAAATCTGCTAGCACTAAGCGCTATATAAACAGTCATCAGCAGAGAGGGACCACCAACGTACATGACAGGGATTCTCCTTATCGTGGGCTCAGTACTAACAAAAGGCAGCGGCGGCCAGCCCATGAAACCGTGAGTGGGTGGGTGGGGGGTGGGGGTGGGGGGGGGTTTGTCAGGAACCTCGCTTATCCTTCAGTGAGCTGCAGCGTAGGGTAGGGAGCATCCATACCGCATCCTGTGCTGCTCCTCCATCTTCTATGACTTGTCCGATAAGCAGCAGCGTGACTGACGAGCCGAATGTCCCACTTATGCTAAAGCACATGTTTGTGATTTTTGCTTGTCTGGGGGAGACGAATCCGGCTTTGTAATATCACTGTAATCTTACCAGGACCAGAATTAAACCAAATCTGAAAAAAAAGTTGTAAGCTGTCAAAGCACCTGAAGGGCTCGAAATACGTTGGAATAAAGTCACGATTGTGACTGAAAGCGGTCATTCTCTATTTTACGAAAGTAACACAATCACGAAAGAAACACTGATAACAACGAATAAAATTAAAAGAATAAAAGTTAAGGACCCCTGAATAAGCAGATCCCGTATTAGACGGATAAACGCCAGGAAAAAAGAAGGAAACGAAGGAAAGATGAGTTTGGTAGCGCCCGCTCGAGGTGTTCCTGGTATGTCACTATCAATTTCCGACAGTGTATTACCAGGTTAGCTATAATACAGTAAGATGGTTGCTGTCACCGGCATCAGCTGGTGCACGCCGTTACAGCCAAGAAAACATGAAAATGTCTGAGATTACATTTGACAGTATCTGTGAACTTCGGTATTTTCACCTACATTCAGCAACTCTTCAAAATATTCCCTCCATCTGCCCAAGGCATCAGCAGGATTCACCAGCAGTTTTCCTAACCTGTCCAAAATACTTGTCATTTTCTTCTTACCTCCTTTTCGAAGACTGCTAATTACACTCCAGAATGGTTTTTCTGCACATTGACCCAAAGTCTCCAACCTGTTTCCAAAGTCTTCCCATGATTTCTTCTTGGATGCTACAATTATCTGTTTGGCTTTGTTTCTTTCTTCAACATAACTTTCTATGCCTACCTGAGTTCTAGTATGTAGCCATTTTTGATACACCTTCTTTTTCCTTTTACAGGCTGCCTTGACTGTGTCGTTCCACCGAGCTGTTTGCTTCATCCTACCTTTACACACTACTGTTCCAAGACATTCTTTAGCCACTTCTAGTACTGTGTCCCTGTGTAACTCAATTTACCGTCAACTCTAACTGCTGCCTGACTATCTATGTAAAGACCTTTAATTGCTTGCAAAAGTTTGCCTCCTATTCCATAATCTCGTAGAACAGACAATAACTTCCTCCTAGGAACCCGGTCATATGCCTTTTCTAGATCTATAAAGCATAGATACAATTCCCTGTTCCACTCGTAACACTTCTCCATTATTTGCCGTAAGCTAAAGATCTGGTCCTGACAACCTCTAACAGGCCTAAACCCACACTGATTTTCATCCAATTTTTCCTTAACTAATACTCGCACTTTCCTTTCAACAATACCTGGGAAGATTTTACTCACAACGCTGATTAAAGAGATACCTCTGTGGTTGTTACATTCTTTCCTGTTTCCATGTTTAAAGATTGCTGTGATTACTGCTTTCGTCCAGTCTCATGGAACCTGTCCCGACTTCCACGCCATTTCAGTTATCCTGTGTAGCCATTTAAGACCTGACATTCCACTGTATTTGATGAGTTCCGACTTAATTTCATCCACCCCAGCTGCTTTATTGCACTGCATTCTATTGACCATTTTCTCCACTTCCTCAAATGTGATCCTATTTCCATCATCATTCCTATTCCATTGTACACCGAAATCTTAAACATTACTAATCGTATTTTCACCTACATTGAGCACCTCTTCAAAATATTCATACTTGTCATTGAGTGCCAAATAGGAGGAACATAGTTAGAACAGGTGGACGGTTTCAAGTACTTAGGATGCATATTCTCACAGGATGGCAACATAGTGAAAGAACTGGAAGCAAGGTGTAGCAAAGCTAATGCAGTGAGCGCTCAGCTACGATCTACTCTCTTCTGCAAGAAAGAAGTCAGTACCAAGACTAAGTTATCTGTGCACCGTTCAATCTTTCGACCAACTTTGTTGTATGGGAGCGAAAGCTGGGTGGATTCAGGTTACCTTATCAATAAGGTTGAGGTTACGGATATGAAAGTAGCTAGGATGATTGCAGGTACTAGTAGAGCAATGGCAGGAGGGTGTCCACAATGAGGAAATCAAAGAAAAACTGGGAATGAACTCTATAGATGTAGCAGTCAGGGCGAACAGGCTTAGATGGTGGGGTCATGTTACACGCATGGGAGACGCAAGGTTACCCAAGAGACTCATGGGTTCAGCAGTAGAGGGTAGGAGGAGTCGGGGTAGACCAAGGAGAAGGTACCTGGATTCGGTTAAGAATGATTTTGAAGTAATAGGCTTAACGTCAGAAGAGGCTCCAATGTTAGCACTGAATAGGGGATCATGGAGGAATTTTATAAGGGGGACTTTGCTCCAGACTGAACGCTGAAAGGCATAATCAGTCTTAAATGATGATGATGTGAACTTCGGTGTTACTGCCCAACTACTTTTGAGTATGTACCATAGAGACGTCGGTCCACCGGCCAGCTACTGGTTCTGCAATGTGAATCCGGAATTACACGCGGTAACCAGACCCGTGGTGGACAAACTCTCACATGGAAAAATTTACGAGGGGCGTTCAATACGTAATTCGGCTGAAAAAATGCGAAATTTGTTATGCAACACAGTGGAATTTTCTTGCTTCAGCCCTTATAGTTTTATGAAGGTCCAGTAGGTGGCGGCGCATACATAGCCTTCAAAATGACGTCTGCAACGGAGGTGCATTCCAGGCAGAGAACTGCCATTGAGTTTCTTTTGGCGGAAAACCAGAACATGGCACACATTCGCGGGCGCTTGCAGAATGTCTACGGAGACCTCGTAGTGAACAAAAGCACGATGAGTCGTTGGGCGAGGCGTCCGTCGTCATCGCTACGAGGTCGCGCAAACCTGTCAGATCTCTCTCATGCCAGCCCGCCGCACACAGCTGTGACTCCTGCAAAGTTGGAATATGCGAACGCCTCATTCTAAGTGATCAACCGATAACAGTCAAGCACCTCACTCCTCAACTGGACGTATCTGTTGGTATTGCGTACACTCGTCCACTCCTCGAAAAACGCAAAGGTGTGTGCCCGCTGGATTCCTCGCTGCCTAGTAGAAAACCACAAAGGACAACGAAGGACCATCTGCGCCGTATAGCTTGCGCGTTACGGAGGGTAACCGTGACAGTTTTTTTTTTTTTTTTTTTGTCAAATATCGTCACAGGCGGTGAAACACGTGTTCATCACTTGGAACTTGAAACAAAACTGCAATCAATAGAGTGGTACCACACCACCTCTCCTCTGAAGAAAAAATTCAAAGCTGCACCCTCAGTTCGTATACTCGTGGTGACGGACTTGTGGGTCTCTGAAGGGGTTATTCTGTTCTACGTCTTCCCTCATGGTGCAACGATCAACTCGGAAGCGTATTGTGCTACCCTCAGGAATCTGAAGAAACGGCTTCAGCGTGTTCGTCGCCACAAAAATGCAAACGACTTATCTTTCTCTATGACAATGCAAGGCCTCGCACAAGTCGGCGCACCCGAGAGCAGCTCACGAAACTTCGTTGGACTGTTCTTCTTCATCCGTCCTACATCCCCGATCTCGCATCTTCCGACTTCCTTCTGTTCGGCCCGACGAGGGATGCACTCCGCGGGGAGCAGTGCGTGGATGATACGGTGGTTATTGATGCAGCAAGACGTTAACTCCGATGTCGACGAGTAGCGTGGTACCATGGGGGCATATAGGCCCTCCAAGTAAGGAGGAGTAAGGCCGTCACATTGAACGGAAATTATGTTCAAAAACAGTGTTTTGTAACCAAAAGAGTGGGGAATAATATGGTGTATTGCAATGCTGAATAAAACTAACCTGCTTTCGGAAAAAAGTGTTACTTTCCTTACTGAGCATCCCTCGGTCACACTACTGACGGACCGGCAGACGTCTAAACTTCTTGGCGTGGTAAAAACCCTGCTATTGCTGATATTGGTTGTCGTCAGCCTGCCGCTTCACGCCGTGATCCCTTCGGTATGCCACTAGTCTCCTCCGCGGATGTTGTCACCGAGCACCTTCGCCGCTTGCAGCTCTCCTTCCACGCACTTCCATTGCCGCTTCAAAGTCCTCTGGTCCTAATGCACCGGCTGCAGACGTCTGGACGCGTGATGATTTTTGTCGTGTACCGGCATGTAGGGAGAGGGCCACATATGTGCCGTGGCTGACCTCTGACCTTAGGCGTCGGCGGCGTTCGGGAACGCGCGGCTGGTCGATAAGGCAGAACAGCCAGCAGAGCAGAGCAGAGCGGAGAGGAGAGGCCGCGGCCACCGACTGCTGTGTACTCGTGTCCCGCCGGCGCGCCGCCACTGCCACACGACGCCTGCTGCCCCAGTAGCGGCGTCCTCATGTGCCGGAACACCGTGTGTGCCCTACTCCTACCGCATGTTTACGTCCGCAGACGTGGGTCGTGTGAAACGGGGCTCGCTCTGTTCGTCCGCGACATCCAGAATGCAGCAGGTACCGGCGCCCAGGTTTCTGTCGTGTTCCACGACGTCCGGAAGGCACTTTGCACAGCATAAACAAAACGTCAGCATACGAAATGTCGGACCAGCTTTCTTATTGGATTGAAGAGTTCCTAGCAAATAGAACAGATCATGTCGTTCCAACGAGAGAAATATTCAGAAATAAGTACAACTTTGGGCGTACTCAAAAGGAGGCTTGCAAGGGTTGGGGAGCCAGAGATGCCCCTAGTGCAGAATTTGTACACAGGGTGCGTCACAGGTAATAGCGGCCGTCTGTGGCGTGCAAGATTTGTTTACAGTGCGTGTCACAATTAGTTGCGAAAATTGACGTTGGTGGAAATGTACGGTGGGGAGGGGCAGGGCAAATAATAAGTCGCTTATGTGGCGAAATGTTCTCGTGCGGGCCGTGGTTACAGGACAAACATTTTTCACAGTGTACATAAATTACGTTATGGATAACATCGTAGCTTCACAAGACTTTTAGCAGATAATGCTGTTATATACAAAGAAGTCCCGACACTGGAAAGTAGCAGAGAATTACGAAAGTCCAGCAGAGGCTCGATTGGTACAATGAGTGGGAATTGACCCTGAGTATAAGCAAATATAATGTACTCTTCACAAATAGGCAGAGAAACCTATTTTAGTATAATTACACCTTTGCAGAACAATCAGTGGAAGCAGTCACGTCCATTAATTAAACTGGGAGTGTGCGTACGGTTCGATTTAAATTGATCGATCACATAAAACTAATCGAAGAAAAAGCAGACACCAGACTGAGATTCATTTGGAAGAATGCTTGGGAAGTGGAGTCCAGCCATTGTGTTTACGAAGTGATGTAACACGACAGGCAAAGGAGCCTGTGTACACAGGATCTTTTTTTATATTTTCGTTTGTCCTTTCAATCAAAGACCTCCATAACATTGAGTCATGTATTAAAATAATGTTTTTGCCTTCTTTTACTTGACAGTGCCACAGGTTACTCCCAAGTCGTACGCACAACATATACGGGTACTTGTACTAATCCACATCAATCCACCTCGTAATGGTGGTTTAAATCCGCGAAATGCACCGTGGAAATATATAAATATTAACTGGTAGCAGTAAACTTGCTGTGTAATTCGATATCAATAACAGTCACGGTAAAATCTAACCATAAATGCAAAAATCTTCGCGCTAAAGGATAATCACGATTATAATTCCGGCAGCCTGTTGATCTTTACCTGCCGGCCGGGGTGGCCGAGCGGTTCTAGGCGCTACAGTCTGGAGCCGCGCGACCGCTACGGTCGCAGGTTCTAATCCTGCCTCGGGCATGGATGTGTGTGATGTCCTTAGGTTAGTTAGGTTTAAGTAGTTTTAAGTTCTAGGGGACTGATGACCTCAGAGGTTAAGTCCCATAGTGCTCAGAGCCATTTGAACCATTTTTGATCTTTACCTTCTCCGCATACTGGGACAACTAGCTTTCGTACTAGCCGCCTGGGGTGAGAACACTGTTAACTGCCAGCGATGGGATGACACATGTACCATCACAAACTTTAGTAGCACAGTACTTTTCATACCTTGTGATTGACTACCAAAGGTTTCCTTATCCATATGACAAACGCTTATTACTGTGTACATCTGAGCTGCAACTTTCTTTTCCTTTGTGGAGACATGCGTCAGTCGTATTTAATGTACCATATTTAAAATAGGGGGTACAGATATTACACGACTCCTCGAATTTTCTTCAGTGATTGTTCGTGTAATGAAGGGGTCAGTGTCAGAAACCGAGTCATTTAGATTTTATGAACACCGTTTATAACGTGTATAACTAAGGAAAGACACCAGCCGGAGTTCTCTAACACCGGAGGAAAAACCTGCAGAATTTAGCATTCTTTTCAAAAATTCACTTCCCCGTGGTGTTTTTTCTTCTCCAACTCTCGTCTTCGCCCTGCTAACACTAAAAACATGTCACTACAGTCTGGCGGATCGTTTATGGCTAATTTAAACTGATGTTAATGCCACTATTAAGAATCGGCGGGACTGGTTGAGCTTTTACGACTCTGGCGTTATTAAAGGCGAGCCAGGAAATCAGGTGGAAAACGATGGAAGGAAAATTAGCGTGCCGTCCCAGCATTAAGCGATTTTAAAGAAACCAGGAAAAACGAAGTCAAGCTGACGGGAAGCGGAAGTGAACCTTGATCCCCGTGAATATGAATGTAGTGTTCCAAACACTTCATATACACTCCTGGAAATGGAAAAAAGAACACATTGACACCGGTGTGTCAGACCCACCATACTTGCTCCGGACACTGCGAGAGGGCTGTACAAGCAATGATCACACGCACGGCACAGCGGACACACCAGGAACCGCGGTGTTGGCCGTCGAATGGCGCTAGCTGCGCAGCATTTGTGCACCGCCGCCGTCAGTGTCAGCCAGTTTGCCGTGGCATACGGAGCTCCATCGCAGTCTTTAACACTGGTAGCATGCCGCGACAGCGTGGACGTGAACCGTATGTGCAGTTGACGGACTTTGAGCGAGGGCGTATAGTGGGCATGCGGGAGGCCGGGTGGACGTACCGCCGAATTGCTCAACACGTGGGGCGTGAGGCCTCCACAGTACATCGATGTTGTCGCCAGTGGTCGGCGGAAGGTGCACGTGCCCGTCGACCTGGGACCGGACCGCAGCGACGCACGGATGCACGCCAAGACCGTAGGATCCTACGCAGTGCCGTAGGGGACCGCACCGCCACTTCCCAGCAAATTAGGGACACTGTTGCTCCTGGGGTATCGGCGAGGACCATTCGCAACCGTCTCCATGAAGCTGGGCTACGGTCCCGCACACCGTTAGGCCGTCTTCCGCTCACGCCCCAACATCGTGCAGCCCGCTCCAGTGGTGTCGCGACAGGCGTGAATGGAGGGACGAATGGAGACGTGTCGTCTTCAGCGATCAGAGTCGCTTTTGCCTTGGTGCCAATGATGGTCGTATGCGTGTTTGGCGCCGTGCAGGTGAGCGCCACAATCAGGACTGCATACGACCGAGGCACACAGGGCCAACACCCGGCATCATGGCGTGGGGAGCGATCTCCTACACTGGCCGTACACCACTGGTGATCGTCGAGGGGACACTGAATAGTGCACGGTACATCCAAACCGTCATCGAACCCATCGTTCTACCATTCCTAGACCGGCAAGGGAACTTGCTGTTCCAACAGGACAATGCACGTCCGCATGTATCCCGTGCCACCCAACGTGCTCTGGAAGGTGTAAGTCAACTACCCTGGCCAGCAAGATCTCCGGATCTGTACCCCATTGAGCATGTTTTGGACTGGATGAAGCGTCGTCTCACGCGGTCTGCACGTCCAGCACGAACGCTGGTCCAACTGAGGCGCCAGGTGGAAATGGCATGGCAAGCCGTTCCACAGGACTACATCCAGCATCTCTACGATCGTCTCCATGGGAGAATAGCAGCCTGCATTGCTGCGAAAGGTGGATATACACTGTACTAGTGCCGACATTGTGCATGCTCTGTTGCCTGTGTCTATGTGTCTGTGGTTCTGTCAGTGTGATCATGTGATGTATCTGACCCCAGGAATGTGTCGATAAAGTTTCCCCTTCCTGGGACAATGAATTCACGGTGTTCTTATTTCAATTTTCAGGAGTGTAGATCGGTGCTGCCGACTTTAGGGATTGGACAAAAATATTGAAACACCGCAAACACAAAACATCGCCATCCTCATGTACAGTTTTCAGGGGAATCTTATGCCATTCTTCATGAAAAATGCTGATAAGTTCAGGTAACGAAGATGGAGAGGGATACTGGCGCTGCACCCTTCTCTCCGAAGTAGACCACAAATGCTCAATAATAGTGGTTAGAAACAGCCTTGGTTGCAACTTTAGTTTTTTATTTTTCAACGACGCGTTTCGCCTTATTTAGGCATCTTCAGGTTATCTCCGAGTAACCTACATCCATCTAAATCTGCTTAGTGTATTCATGCATTGGTCTCCCTCTACAGTTTTTACCCTCTACGCTTTCCTCCAGTACTAAATTGGCGATTCCTTGATGCCTCAGAATGTGTCATACCAACCGATCCCTTCTTATAATCAGTTTGTGCCACAATTTTCTCTTCTCCCCAATTCTATTCAGCACTTCCTCATTAGCTACGTGATCTACGAATCTAATGTTCAGCATTCTTCTGTAGCACCACAGCAACTGTTATTATTTTCCGATGAAGCCATCTGGTTGTTTGCACAGGTTGGCAGCCCAAGAAACAGGTAGCAGAGAGAGTAATAGCGTACAATAGCCCGCCTGGTCTAACGCGCTGCTTCCCGAGCGGGAAGGTGTGCGGTTCCCGGCACGAATCCGCCCGGCGAATTAGTGTCGAGGTCTAGTGTGCCGGCTAGCCTGTGGATGGTTTTTAAGGCGGTTTTCCATCTACCTTGGCGAATGCGGTCTTGTTCCCCTTATTCCGCCTCAGTTACACTGTGTTGGCGATTGCTGTGCAAACACTGTCTCTGCGTACGCGTATTCTACCACGCAAGCATTTGGGTTACACTCGTCTGGTATGAGACGTTTCCGGGGGGTCCACTGGGGGCCGAACCGCACAGTAACCCTGGGTTCGGTGTGGGGCGGCGGTGCGGTGGGTGGAATGCTGTGGCCTATTGTGGTGTTGAGAACCACTGAGGGCTACGACGGGACGAAGCCTCTACGTCGTTTATAGGTCCCTCGTTTTATACACTACAATACAATTGCGTACACTACAGTATATCTGCAAGTGGAGCGCTGTCATAAGCTGCGCGTGTAAACACAGTGCAGTGCGCAGTACAACAATTACTTCACTTGATCATACTCTTCACACATGATCGCTTTGCCAACATCTATTCATATGAGTATCAATCAGCTTCCTTCTTATTCCTGGCCTTATCCCGTCTCTTCACGGGGTCGGCATGTACTGGATTTGGCAGTGTGTGGCCAGATGGCCTTCCTGGCAACTACCCAAACCCTCCTCCTCCCTGCCTCGCCTCTGCTTTCTGGGATGGAATTTGTGTACCCCATGTCTGCCTCTAGTGCTATCCCATGACAACGTGTTCGAAATGTTTCCGAACCATGTAACTGAGGCAGGACATGGATATCAGCCCGGCATTTACCTAGTCCGGGAGGGGGGTGGGGCAGGGGGCGAACCCTACAATAACCCTGGGTTCAGGGCGGCGGTGGGGTGAGTGGACTGCTGACTGTTGTGGGGTTGTGTACCACAGAGGGCTACGGCGGGGACGACGCCTCCCCGTCGTTTCTAGGTCCCCAGTTCAATACAATACAATAAAAGTAGAGAGAGAGAGAGAGAGAGAGAGAGAGAGAGGTGTGTCTGTGTGTGTGTGTGTGTGTGTGTGTGTGTGTGTGTGTGTTTGTTTTAGGTTCACACTGTGCTGGTTTAATCTGTCAGTGGTTTTGCTTGTTTGGTAAATGGAGCGCACCGACATCTTTGTAACAGTGATGCTGTTCTGTTGACAGGTAGAGGCGGGAGACGTCATCGTCAAGGTCAATGAGACGGACGTTGACAGGTTCAGCACCAAAGAGGGTGAGTATCTGCTGGGCTGTCGCCTCTCAAAAAAAAAAACTTTCTACGGTGGAAGTAAGAATTGTAGCAACAAATGACGATTAGGAGTTGAGTAGTGACTCATAGAAAAGGTGCAGCGTGCCGAAAAAAATCTTGCGTTTCGATACTGACTTCCATTTTGGTAATCACGAACCTTTACGCAGATTGTCTCGTGCACGTTGGAAAGTAGAAATGAAGTACATTGAATGTCGTACTGTAGTCCCATCTTCATAACTTATAAAATCTGACGCTGACTCTAACGTTTTGCAGAATTGTATTGCACGTAGCTAGCTCGCGTTTCATGACCTTTGTGCAGACTAAAAATATCCTCTTTAGGAATAAACATGAATTCAACAAGCAACGATCTTACGAAATTCGGCTCGCTCTAAGCGTCTGCAAGACCCAGAAGGCAATACAAAAAGGCACCTAGGCTGATCTCGTGTTTCTTGACTTCCGGAAGGCATTCGATGCAGTTCCGCACTGTCGCCTATTGAATAAATTACGAGCTCACGGAATTTCATTTTAACTTTGTGATGGATCCGAGGACTTTTCTGGCAGTTAGAACTCAAAGCGTCGCCCTCCGCGGATCGAAATCGTCACTTGTGAAGTTAACTTTCGGAGCACCCGAGGGACCGTTGCTGTTCACGGCGTACAGTGCCCGACAAAAAAAGCGAAGCGCCGAGAAGCCATGGTCGGATGTCAGTGTAACTTCGTACACTTACACGCCATCGGCAGGTATGTGAAGGATTAGAGATGCAATTATCTGTGACAAGTAGAACGGCCACCAGAGTGCATTAGTGGTGTTTGTATTTCGTTTTGTTACCAAGCCTTGTAGTGTATGTAAAGGAGCGCGAGCAGCGTCAGATGTTAAGTGATCGCAGAGGACACAGAGATGCCGCATACTCGTATGAGACAGCGTTATCAGCACCTAGCAGTTTAAAAGGGGTCTTACTGTAGGGTCTCCATTTGGAGCAACTGTATGTGAGAATGTCCCGATGTTAGACTGCATGGGAACGTGGGGGCAGGCATACTCGTCGTCAATGTTAAGGTCTTCCACGTCTGAGTGCCACAAGGGAGAATCGCCGTACTGTGCACCAGGCACATCGTAGCCGCTTCACATTCGTGCCAGCAGTCAGAAAACAAGTTGATTGACTTCCAATATTCCCCCGTAGACTAAATCCTCTCAAGTATTTCTTTGTCCAGCCGCGAGTCAGTAGAAGGTGAGACAGACGTTGTGCAGTATTACTGGCCAATCTTATTCACCCAGAACTGCCTTGTTTATCCGGAAATGCAAGTTTGATGCTAACCTCTCCCTGAATTACCGTGGTGAATCGGCGCTTAGAACTTCCTCCCACATGTTCAAATGGTTCACGTGGTCCTAAACACTATGAGACTTAACATCTGAAGTCATCAGGCCCCTAGAACTTAGAACTACTTAAACCTAACTAACCTAAGGACATTACACACACCTATGACCGAGGCAGGATTCGAACCTGCGACCGTAGCAGCAGCGCGGTTCCAGACTGAAGCGCTTAGAACCGCTCTGCCACAGCGGCCGGCGTCCCACATGCTCCGTCTTCCTCTACAGTTTTTCCCCTCTACAGTTCCCTCTAGTACCAAGGGCGTTATCCCCTTATGTCGTAACATACGTCCTATCATCCTGTCCCTTCTTCTTCGTTTCAGTGTTTTCCATATATTCCTTTCCGATTCTGCGCAGAACCTCCTCATTTCTTATCTTATCAGTCAACCTAATGTTCAACATCTTTCTGTAGCACATAATCTAAAGTGCTCCGATTCTCTTTCGTTCCGGTTTTCCCACAGACAATGTTTCACTACCATACAATATTGTTCTCCAAACGTACATGCTCAGAAATTTCTTCTTTAAATTAAAACCTACGTTTGATAAAAGTAGACTTCTCTTGGCCAGGAGTGCCCTTTTTGCCAGTGTTAGTCTCAGTCTCCTTTTGATGTCCTCCTTGCTCCCCGTCATGGGTTATTTCGCTGCCTAAGTAGCAGAATTCCTGAAGTCCATCAACTTCGTGATCACCAGTCCTGATGTTATGAGTTTCCCTGTTATCATTTCTGCTACTTCTCATTACTTTCGTCTATATTCGATTTACTCTGTCCGTATTGTGTACTCATTAGACTGTTCATTCCATTTAGCAAATCCTATAATTCTTTTCAATTTCACTGAGGTTAGAGAATTTTATTGAAATCCTGTGACCTTAAAATTTAATTCTACTCTTGAACTTTTCTTTTATTGAATAGTAGGGTCGAAAGACTACATCCATGACCTATACCCTTTTTAGTCCGTGCACTTCGTCTTGGTCTTCCACTCTTGTCCCCTCTACATATGACACATTTCCCGTCTTTCCCTATGGCTTACCCTTATTTTTCTCAGAATTTGGGACTTCTTGCATCATTTTACACTGTCGGAGTCTTTTTCTAGGTCGCCATATCCTATAAACGTGTCTTGATTTTCTTGCTTCCATTATCAACTGCAACGTCAGAATGCCTCTCTGGTGCCTTTATCTTTCCAAAATCCGAACTGATCGTCATCTAACACAGCCTCAGTTTTCTTTTCCATTCTTCTGTATCCTTGTCAGCAACCTGGATGCATGATTGAGCGAGAATTCTTGCATTTTTCGTCTCTTGCAATCATTTGGAATTGTGTGGATGATATTTTTCCAAAAGTCAGATGGCATATGGCCGTACGTGTACATTCTTCACACCAACGTGAATAATAATTTTGTTGCCTCTTTCCCCAATCACTTTAGAAATTCTGATGGAATGTTATCTACCCCTTCTGCCTTATTCGATCATAAGTCTTTGAGATCTGTCTTAAATTCGGCTTGTAGTACTGGATCCCCTATCTCTTCTATATCTACTCTTGTTTCTTCTTCTATCAGCGTCATCAGACCATTCTTCCCCCACGTAGATGCCTTCAATGTGCTCTACCCGCTCTCCCCTCTGCATTTAACTGTGGAATTCGCGTTGCACTCTGTTAGCACTCTTGCTTTTAATTTCACCGAAGGTTGTTTTGAACTGTCTATATGCTGAGTCGGTCCTTGCGACAATCATTTCTTTTTCGGTTTATGACATCCTACCCAATCCAATCATTGCAGGTATCATGGCCAGAGGGTGCAACCGTCGTAGTGATAAGTGGGATCATACGGCCAAGTGCTTTGTACATTTGATTCGATTTTGTAATCAGTGAAATGACATCACATACCTCCCAAAACGTGAAGTTTTATTATTCCCCCCCCCCCCCCCCATTCTGGGTGCTTATAATAAATAATTCGTTGGATTACGTGCGAAGATTTGTGATGCTGTTGTTTATAGGAAATTCGCAGCACCAGACAATTATATGTGGGGATTTGCAAGGTAGCAGATGAACCCTGAACGTAAATAAAACTAACGTACTGCATACAAGTGGGTGGAAATAACAATTGCTGTGCGATTACGCTATTACCAATAAATCAGTAGAACAGTAACAAGTATAAAATAAGCGGGTGCGTGCGTGACGATTGATATTAAGTGCAACTAACGCACAGAAGTAGTTACAGATACAAGACTAATATTATTAGAATAATACAAAGAAATTACAATGCACACACGAAGAAGGTGGCTTAAAAAACACTTGTTCGACCTGTTCTTGAGTGTTGCTCATGTCTGGGTCTAACAGTATTGATAGAGGCGATTGCAAAGATCCATAGAGCCACAGCTCGTTCCCCTCGGATTTGTTTAGGAAGCATACGGAAATGAACCCTAAACTACGAAGGGGTTCGCTCTGTACTATTTAGCATAGTTTATTGTGTGTTGAACTGGATTGTCTGCTGTGGCTATTTCTTGGAAACCTTATTGGAACGTGTTTTAAGTATTTACGAAGACAGATGGTTTGGAAATGGATGTAATGTCCGAAACTAGTCACCACCAATAAATGAAGGATACTTCTTAATTTTACGATATAGTCGTGTGTCTCACGAAAGGTATAATGATGAAATTCCGTAAGAGTCAAGCAACTTAGTACTTCTTGTCACATTGGTGCACATGCTCTAGAGGTTTGTGTTGTGTGATGTCCTTAGGTTAGTTAGGTTTAAGTAGTTCTGACTTCTAGGGGACTGATGACCATAGATGTTAAGTCCCATAGTGCTCGGAGCCATTTGAACCACCTCTAGAGGTTTACGGCAGTCATTCTCCCACGCACTTCTCGCAAAAGGAACAACAGAAAAAGAAAGACGGGGGGGGGGGGGGGGGGTCCTGGTGGGAGAATATACGATGACAGCGATACCAGAAGGACTCTTAGTCGCAGGCTCCAAGTTGCTATTTAGATGTACATTCGCAGATGCACCTAAACTGGCAAATAAAAATTGTTTTCTCCATTATTGTTCAGAATATGGAGTAGTGCTTATCCGGGAGTATATCTGTACAGTTGTAGGATTTGGCAGTGAATGACTAACGGGATATGAATAAAAATTACTCGCAAACACTTAAATCATGGATGTTGCGCGACGCTGTCTTGGGGCTTCGCGAAGTGCCGGCGATCCGGACTGGCTGGACGGAACTAGCTTATCGTTCCGTTGCAGCTTCTGACGTTTGGTTGTGGGCAAATTTTTACTTCACGATTTTGATGGGTTTTTCAGTTGATTTCATTTTTTACCAAAACTGGGTAAACCTTTCCTCGGGTGGTATTGACGCTCCTAGGCGCCCCTACGTAATTACCTGGTAATGAATTGCAAAGTGTTAATTTCGTGCAGCGTTGTGACTCTGCTCAATCAAACAGTCAATCAGTTAATTAGTCTTAGGGTTCCGCCTTGAAGGGCAGTGATTCGAAAAAAAAGCAACACAATCCAAAGCTGTATGTACAAAATGAATTACTTTTGCTTCAACGTTTGCCTCTCTTCTGCCTGGGTCATTTAAAGCAGTGGAGTCCTCCACCTACAATTTGCTACTTTATTGTTGTTAATTTCGTTATTTTCGCCTAAAGGACGACGAATTGGGGGGGGGGGGGAGGGAATGGAAATAAGAAATCAGGTGCGTAATTTATCATTGATTCGTGTGACCTTTGTTATGTATTCCGTACTTGAATTCTTGTTTGTAGTGTTCCTGAATTGGAAATAGGGAAGAAGACCTGCATTTGCCGAGAATGGAAAACAGTCTTAAACCATATATACTGGCATGTTTACCAAGATATTGTCGTTAACCTTGCACCTGGAATAAATACAAGTCCGGTTCACAAACTTGTCCAGAAATATAGCGCGCCGTGAATTTAGCTGTATGAGCAGCTTACATGAATTGTTTAACCCAAGCGAAATTGTAACCTTACTCAACCATAGTAGTACAATGGAACCAGAACCGCTACTTGTGTTTACTTGGGAAGCACCTTCAACGATAAAAATCTTTGTATTAATAAAGCTGTAAAGATGTACGTCCTTTGAACCACTGTGAAGTGGATGGTTTGCCAGTGCTTTCAATTGTGCGACTTAAGATCCGCCCTCGCAGCTCTACGTCCGCTGGTACCTCATTTGAGCCGGCCGGTGTGGCCGAGCGGTTCTAGGCGCTTCAGTCTGGAACCGCGCGACCGCTACGGTCGCAGGTTTGAATCCTGCCTCGGGCATGGATGTGTGTGATGTCCTTAGGTTAGTTAGGTTTAAGTAGTTCTAACAAGGGAACCTCCCCATCGCACCCCCCTAATATTTAGTTATAATTTGGCACAGTGGATAGGCCTTGAAAAACTAAACACAGATCAATCGAGAAAATAGGAAGAAGTTGTGGGGAACTATGAAAAAATAAGCAAAATATACTGAGTAGTCCATGGGTAATATATGCAACATCAAGGATGATATGAGCACAGGCGCGCCGTGGTCCCGTGGTTAACGTGAACGGCTGCGAAACGAGAGGTCCTTGGTTCAAGTCTTCCCTCGACTGAAAATTTTACTTTCTTTACTTTCGCAACGTTATGATCTGTCCGTTCGTTCATTGACGTCTCTGTTCACTGTAATAAGTTTAATGTCTGTGTTTTGTGACCGCACCGCAAAACCGTGCGATTAGCAGACGAAAGGACGTGCCTCTCCAATGGGAACCGAAAACATTTGATCGCAAGGTCATATGTCAACCGATTCCTCCACAGGAAAACGTGTCTGATATATTCTACACGACACTGGTGACGGCATGTGCGTCACATGACAGGAATATGTTGTCGACACACCTAACTTCCACACTTGGCGAATGGGTAAAAAGATTCTTCTACCTTGCCCGATTTAGGTTTTCTTGTGGATGTGATAATCACTTCCAAAAAATTGATGAAAACATAAGAGTGTGACACATAAACTTCAACAAATGAATGCAACAGTTTCACAGTCGCACAGTTTTCTCTGTGCTCTGTCAAAACATATGTTTTTAAGGTTTTCAAATTTTTCCGTGTGTAGACCGTCAAATCCAGCATATGTCCAAGCAAATCTGAACATGTCCTGGAATTTTGCACAGCGAAGTTAATTATGTGTGAGTGCCTGAACTCTGATAATTGTCTGAAAATAAAAAATTTTCACCCGAGGGAAGACTTGAACCGAGGACCTCTCGTTCCGCAGATGCTGACGCTAACCACGGGACCACGGCGCTCTTGTGCTCACATCGTCCTTGATGTTACCTATGTTTCCTATGGACTGCTTAGTTTGTATATTTTGCTCATTTTTTCATAGTTCCACACAATTTCTTCCTGTTTTCTCGATTGATCTGTGTTCAGATTTTCGAGGCCTATCGACTGTGCCAACTTATAACTAAATCTGAGGGGGGTGCGATGGGGAGGTTCCCTTGTAAGTACTAGGGAACTGATGACCTCAGATGTTAAGTCCCATAGTGCTCAGAGCCATTTGAACCATTTGATTTTGGTACCTCATTTTCTACCTTTCAGATTTCATAGAAGTTCCCTCGCATACCTTTCAGGACTAAAACTCCTGTAAAAGAGGATATTGCGAAGACAAGGCTTAGGCATAGCCTTTCTTCCAGGAGTGCTAGTCTCGCAAGGTATGCGGCGGGATTTATGTGAAGGTAGAAGTAACTTCAGGTGTGGCCCGTGGTAGTGTGTTCGCACACTTGCCGATCATGTTTTATATTCATGACCTGACAAACAATATTAATAGCAGCCTTAGTTTTTTCGCAGCACTGTCCTAAACGAGGTAGGAGATAAGGTATTGGCGTATGTAAAGCTGTGAAGACGAATCGGGAGCCGTGCTTGGATAGCTCAGTCTGTGGAGCAATTGTCCGTGAAAGCCAAAGGTCCCAGCTTCGAGTCCTGGGCCAGCACATATTTTTAATTTATCAGAAGGTTTCAAATCAGCGAAGCTTCGCTGCAGAGCGAAATATAATTCTGTATCCTTTGTAGGCTGACTGCATTTTCCCAGTATCCTACGATTGAACCAAAGTCCTGCTACTGAGCTTGTTTTGATCATTCCACTTAATATTCCTACAAAATGTTATACTAAGGTTTTTGCATGAGTTGACTGATTCAAATTGTGACTCGTTGTCATTTATATTGTAGCCATTGGGTAAAACTTCTAGTGTTTCATAAAGCGTAGAGTTTTTCATCCCGGAACATTTAAAACAAGCTGCCAAAATTTGCACCACTATTAAATATTATAAAACGCTAATCCGACATATCTGCAGCTCGTTTCAGACATTACTTTATTGCAGGTAATTGCTAAAAAAAAATGAGGCTACTATTGTCTGTCAAGTCACGAAAGTAAAACGTGATCGGCAAGGATCCCAACACACTACCACGAGGCGCGCCTGAAGTTACTTGTACCTGTGACGAGTGGTCTAAATGCTGCGTCCTCTTTACCAAGGAATAGCCAATCAAGCCACTAGTTTCGTTTGATACCCGATGTGATGTGTGGAGGTGCGAGAGTTTCCAGATATTTTGTAGCCAAAGTTGGAAATAAACAATTTCGTTGAGTGGAAGTGAAATCTCATACAAAATTTCTATATAAGTGAACAAGATTTATTAACAGAATTAAATGCATTTTGTTAGCCAGTATAATCGTTCAGGATATAAAGTTTTTATTATTATGTAAGAAGATTTATTAGTAGACAGGTCCTGAATTGAGTATTTTATTATTTGTATGAGGTATTCTGCTTGGTCCCCGTGCCCTTACAAGAGAATTGAAGACGTATTTGGAGTCTTGATGGGCAAAGTAAAGTAGTCTTAAGACGGAAGAGTCTTCTGCGCCAACCACGCTGTCAAGGAATACCAATGACCAGACGTTTATATCAATAATGTGTATATGCATTTTTTTTTAAAAAAAAGGTCGTTATTCTTTACACAGAAGGTATCCTGTAGCAAGATACTTACTATCTAGTACGTGTTGCAGTTAAAGGCGCAATAAAAGTCTTAAAAATCGGAATTGCCAAGTCATGATTTTTGGTAGAGATTAAATTATTCTACGGATAAGGATATTTATCAAGTCGGGGGTTTGCAGGCTACTCGAGCTGAAGATCACAACGAGGCAACTTCAAATACAAGCGTACCCTCGCAGTGGTACTTTCATTAATAGACTTTAGCGTGGTACAGAGTCAAATGCTTTCCTGAAGGCAAGAAATACAGCATCTGACGACCTTGGTCCAAGGCATTCACGGTGTCATGTGAGAAAGCGCGGAGAAGAATTCTGAAGAATTTTATAATTCGTTTGTTGGTATGCGATATGTATTATTTATGATTGGTACTGCGCTCCACTGAATTTGACGTGTCTGTTGAACTTTTGCTTCAGTGTAGACTCGCAGAAGTGGTCTGCACATGTTCGTTTGGATGTAAAGATTCTCGAAGAACGAAGAGGAAATCATAAGTCGAAGAACTTGCCGTTACGCCGAACTTCGCACAGCTCCATAAGGTCGTCTGGACTTCCCTTAGCCTGGAATAATATCCCCGTAATGGAGCCTCAGAAGTCGTCTGAGTGACTGGATACCTACAAAACGGCTGCTGCAGAAGAGATTTGTCGCAATGGAAGTTCCGAATCAGAAAGTATCTGGTAGCACCTGTCAAGAGACTGTAGTAGAAATTTGTATATCTATAGAAGGCGACACGCTTTGGAGATGAAGAAGAAGAGAGCTGACGTACCTGTGGCAGAAGACACCAGCGCCTGAGTCGCTCCAGAGACGACTGAGAAAGTGCTGCGGCTGCCGATTGGTTCGGTAAGGGAATGTGTGTTGTTGGATTGTGAATAACGAGTGCTGTGGTCGTGACGTTGCTGTGAGACTTCAGTGTGCACGAGCGCCGGTGTGTGTCCCATCCTGCGAGCGCCGCTGTGTGTGAACGGTTTGTGCGCTGTCTCACCTAACCGTGTTACAAGAGTCGCACCCTTCCCTTGTGCCTCTACTGTTCGCATCGACACGATTTGCTTCCGCAATTGTCTCGCTTGATTTCAGTATCCTGCTCGCTCGTAAACCTCCAACTGGCTTTTATTTTCCTAGAGTGCTAGTGGGGTTCGCAACGATTTTCTTCCAGACATTAGGCGTAGTGGACAGTCGTTCTACACTGTACCACAGCGTCGACTGTGATACTCTAGACATACTATACGAAGTATCTTCGTGTTTCGGCTCGTTGAGAATAGTACTCCATTTGTCAGAAAATTTCAGTGACATGTTGTTGAGCTTGCAATACTAAAAAGGAGCAAATGTTGTTGTTATGTTACCTGATACGGTTACCTCATTGAAAATACCTTGGTCATGTTTCCGAGTAAACTCCTTAGATTCCTGGGCTGTACTTTGCAACACACTGTTTGGATTCGTGACGCATTAGTTGCTGCGACACAATAGATGCTGATTGTGAGCAAAGAGTGAACATTAAGTTCTGCGTTCAGTTCGGGAAAACCCTTAGGGAATCGGGGACAATAATTAAGCAAGCATAGACAGAGGAGTCACTTACAAGAAGTCGTGTTTTCGAGTGGCACAAAAGGTTTTGCGACGACAGAGCGCCGGCCGTTGTGACCGAGCGATTCTAGGCGCTTCACTCTGGAACTGCGCTGCTGACGGTCGCAGGTTCGAATCCTGCCTCGGGCATGGATGTGTGTGATGTCCTTAGGTTTGTTAGATTTAAGTAGTTCTAAGCTGAGGAGACTGATGACCTCAGATGTTAAGTCCCATAGTGCTCAGAGCCATTTGACCCATTTGAAGACAGAGATTCAGTGGGAGATGATCCCAGAGCTGGTCGCCCGTCTACAGGACATACTGACGCAAACGTGGAGCGTGCAAGGCAGTTATTTCTAGTGTACAGTCATGTAACTGTGCGTGCCATATCAGAGGAACTTAATTTGAATCATGATGTGTGTCATAAAATTTTACACGATGACTTAATGGAAACGGGAACTGAATGCAAAACTCGTTCCTCACAGTCTAATAAACGAACAGAAAGAGAAAAGACGAAGAATTTCTGCTGAACTACTGCATAGAGCCGGATGTGATCCCACGTTTTCTGTTAAAGATTAATGCTGGGGAATGGAAGTTGGTGCTACCATTATGACCTTTACACGAAGCGTCAAAATTCTGAATGGCGTAGGCCTGGGTCACCAACTGCGAAAAAAGTCAAACGATAACCTTAGAGAACAAAGACAACGTTGATCGAATCCTTTGATAGTAAAGGATAAGTTCATCATGAGTATGTTCCTCCAGGCCAAACAGTGAACCAAACTCTTTACATAGACGTGTTCAAACATTTGCGACACGCATTTCGACCTCGCCGACCTGATCTGTGGCATTCTTCAGGACTGGTTCATACTGTATGACAATGCAAGACCGAATATTGCTTTGTCTGTTACCGAGTAACTGGCCAGACATTCTGTTACTTTCTTTTTGTTATGGTTTTAGGTCGCAAAACATTCTGTTACTGCAATCCCACATCCTCCATGTTCGCCCGATCTCTTGCCTTGCAATCTTTTGTTTCCGCGAGTGAAAAGGCGACTGAAAGGAAGGGTGCATCAGGATATAGCATACGTCCAACGGGCTGTGGCAAACGAGCTTACCAACATCGCAGTTGAAAATTTTCCCGCTTGCTTCCAAGACCTCCAGAATAGTTGCCAACTGCGTACAGATAGCAAAGGGGACTACTTCGATAGGAGCTGGATCATTATTTGGTGTTATTTTGTATTTTTAAGAAGCCTGTCCTGGAACTTTTCTGACAAAGTGGGTAGAAGGCAGTATGGTATAGTATACTAGACGGCGAATGTTCGTACAAAAACGAAAGGAATATCTAGTGTGCCCCAAGGAAGCCTAATAGAACCTCTTATGTTCTGAATACACATTAAACAGCTCTCTGTAAAGGTCGATAAATGCAAGACAATAGCTCTAACTCTTTATGATTGGATTACGAGATTAGTGGTGAGCATATTAATGAAGTTACAGCGTATAAGTATTTAGGGATGATTAGAAGAAGCGATATGAAATGAGACGATCACGTAAAATCAGTGTTACGCAAAGCTAATAGAAGACGTAGTTTATAGATGCATTACATTTTCGCAGAACCTTACCAACAAATCTAAAACTCAGACAAGACGCTAGTAGTGTCAATTGCATAGTATTGTTCCAGTGTTTGGAGACCCTAACAAGTAGACATGACAGCAAACATCGAACGGATTCATACTCGCTGCTAGGCTCCTAACAGGTTGGTACTGCCCATACTGCAGTGTGAATAAATGTTCTTGGAACTTAAACGGGAATCCTGGGAAGAGAAAATAATAGTAGAACACATTAGGGAACGTTTAGGGAGAGTGATTCAGTTTTCGCTTGCTCAGTACGGGGATGGAATAAGGGAAAAAAAAATTGTTTTCTTGGAACGAAGAACCCTTCGCCATGCACTTTGCGGTTAACGAACAGGGTGTAACTAAAGACCTTTTACAGACTTTGAGGACATGTTTCTTAATCAAAACAAGAAAAAAAGGTCCGGTAAAGTTTCACAGTAGCAAAGATGAAAAACATCACTTCTACTGAAAAGGTTCTCATAGCTCTTAAGGTATGCATTTTAGAGTTCATGTTTACTGGGCATATTTTTCTTGTTTTGGTCCTAGTATCTCCTCCCAAAATGTGGAAAGCAAAGAGCTTGCAGTAGAAGGTATATGTTTCACAGTATCTAAGATGGATATACCCTTCTGAAGGGATACAGTTTAGAGCCCATGTTTGTTAGACATTTTTTCTTGTTTTCGTGCAAGGAACGTATCCTCATAGTTTGTAAATGTCACATCTAGTATGTAGATATAAGTTGTCATGTAGGCGTTAAGTTCTTTAAACTGATTTGCTTTCTAACCGTGGCGCACCGAGAAATATGCAAAACGAAAACTGAGCTGCTCTTATCAGAATACAGCAGACACGACACATTGTTAAGCTATGAGAAATTGACACACGCTATCTGATGGTTGAATTGTGAGTACCGTCTTTATCCACGTGGTCGTTCTTTTGGCTGTCTTGTAACAGCGATCCGACATACGAATCTCCCAACAAGAGGTCAGTAGTAGTCTTGTGGTATAAACTACTATAAAACGCATAGTACAACTTCCATTACCGAATAGGTGTGGTTCACCTAGCAGCCGACACGATATGCATGTATGTATGGGAAAAAAGAAAAAAAGAACCTTGTTTCCTGTGCGCATTTCTTGTGCAGTTGACACGTTCCATATCATAACGGTTTTTCCGTGCTATTTATCAATGGAACACGTAACTAACTAACTAACTAACTAACTGTGTGTGTGTGATGTGCACATTGTAGCTCCTGTGGTATGGGTGTTGGATTTAAGTGTGAAGTTAGTGTCGGTGTGGCCTCCCCAGTTTATGAAAGAATGACAGAAACGCACTGGAGTTCGACTCGTGAGGTGCTTTTCGTCATGCATTTCGGAAGATACGAGAGCGAATAAAATGACGAGCCTTTACCATAATAAAAAATCGAACAATGGTCCCGTAACCTGTAAGTTGAGAAGACGTTTGCGAACAGAGTGTCGTATAAGTACCTTGCAACCATTCTTCATTTGCTTGTTCATGTTGCTGACCCTACAGATAACATCAACTATTACTCACCATTTTCATCTGAATTTTGTTTCTAATAACCCTTTAAGACCTGAATTTTTTCTGGAGGAAGAAATATTTTTATTTTTGTGGTAATGCTCAGGTGAGTTTTTAATAATTTTGGCTGCAAGAAGTATACCAAAATAAGTACCCGTTCTCAAAGCAGACGTTATAAACTTGACTTCATTTTATGGCCTAAAATAACTAATTACAAAACATTCTGTATTGTAATTTATAGTAAAATGATCATTTAGTAATCATCATGTAAAATAACGATAACAATATTCAGTTATACAATGTGTACCTCAGGTTCCTGTTTTTGAAAAAATACTTCTGTCACGGCTAGACACAGTAAAATTTAATGTACACAATTACAGCCATAGAGTTTGAAAGGGTTAAACTTCTTTCATGGAATCGTTTTAGGCATCTTCGTTGGTCTACTAAGGAACTAGTTACTGTAATAAATATTGGTCAACTACAGATCATAATTTTTGAGTCTGTTGATTTAGATAAGTAATGTCTCATTTGAGCACTTTTACGTTGTCTTGAAGTTCGCATTAGTTATGAGCAAAAGTACGAATTGAGCAATTACGTTTATGTCTCCTATGATTTATATATATGTCCACTGTCTCATCTGTAAGCATTTCTGGACAAAGTAATGGCACCAAGTAAACTACTTATATGTACTTCGAACAAAACCAGTTCTTGCAGTTTTAATGATATTTTATCCATGTTGGATCTTGTGCGTTTTCCATGTTTGTTTCTTTCGTCTTCTTTTACGAAATACTATTGTTTAGAAACATCGAACTGTCTGTAGTAGTTTATATTCCGTCATCGCTCGTCTTGCCCAATAATAGAAAGGAGCTTCGGAGGTATGGATGGGACATATCGGTTTATTGGCCCAGGTACACGACTGGAGCGAAAGTGTAAGAGCTTCCTAGTGGACAGAATCCAGTACGTCCTGCTCAGTGTGGGGGCGTAGTCGGAAAAGTCAGAAGTCGGCCGCACCTTAAAATAGTGTGTACGGGCATTGATACTTGCGTTTACGTCTGTGATTAAAATTGCATTAGATATTCCTACCTTTTTTTTTGCCTTAATAACAGTCGTGACACATCATGTGATGGATTCCAGAGGGCAGCGTAAGCGTTAGGGAAGCTATGCTCATCCGTGATTGTTCAACCAACGCCCACCCCAAATCGCAGAGATAGCACCTTTAGCTCGGTGTTCTAGGTGTGCTCAGCAGAATCGAAATCATATGATCTAGGTTTCATGCAACCACTCTCATGCGTGAGAAGTTTTCCGCAAGGGTTCAAACTCGAGTCATAGAAATGGTGTCACGATTGGTTTTGTTTTCTAAGCAAGTTATCAGATAATCTGTTCAGAGAGAAAGAAAAGGATTGTAAGAAACTAGGAAACTAAATTATAATTCAGACTTGTATATATACGTATCTGGGTTTTGATTGTTGCAGTAGAAGGCTACAGTTGGCTACGTGATACACTGCTTGACAAAAAGAGTGGAACACCTGGAAGGTGGTAAGGAACGAAATGACACTTTACGGGTTGATAGGATATGTGTGGCCTTATTTGCGTCTGCTTAAAAAAAAAGTCTAGGGAGTATGAACTTGCTTATAAGTGTGACGTTGCGCTCCTCTCTTGCCTGGATGCATGCACTGATTCGGTTGGAAAGGATGTGACAAAGCCGTTGTATCCTTTCCTGAGGCACACTATTCTACAACTATTGTGACTAGTCCTGGATGCTTCTTGCTGTGGAACGGAGTTTACTTACAAGGTGGTCCCACGAAAGTTCTATCGGGGACAGATCTGGGGAACTTAGTGGCCACTGGAGTACCTCAACATCACGCAGACATTATATAGCCACATGTACCGTGCGTCAGCGAGCGTTATCTTGTTGCAAAAGGGGCCACGATACTGTCAAGTGAGACGTAACACACGAGGAGGCATGATGTCCGTGAGTTACCGTTGTGCCGTCCGAGTTCCGCTAGTAACTATCTGCCGTTATCTGAAGTCATAAGCGATGGCTCCCTACACCGTGACGCAATGAGTACATCACTGTGTCTCTTCAAAACACAGGAAGAATTGGATCTATCCCCATGTCGCCGCCGTACTCGCCAGTGTTCGCCATCTGGCGTAGTGCAGAACACAATGCGACGCCATTCATTAGCAGTCATGCTTGGAACCACTCCAAACACAGCAGTTTGTGTTGTCGTTTGAGCGGCAGTCTATCCGCGGGACGGTAATTGCCTAGTCCGGCTGTAGCTAATGTCCGGTCAGTGTTGCGGGAAAACACGGTATGCAACGAGTTCATTACTGCTGGCGCGGGTGTGAAGGGATTATGGTGTGCTTGCCATTCATCTCTTCTGATGGCCACACGTGATCTACCGGAACCTTGACGGTGAGTATGCCTGCCCTCACATTCCCACGTAGTCCAGCGTCGGACCACTGTCACATGCGATTGCTCTCAAGTCTTTAATTGCACGATTCGATCAGCGGGCTAAATGGAGACCCACAGTGAGTACGCATTCAGTGTCTGTCAGATGGTGATAGCACTCTTTTTACACGTGTGCGAGACGTCTCCGTGCCCTTCACGGTGACAACGTCCCTTATGTACCCTAGCAGACCTGGTAACAAGACTAAACACGAACGATACTAATGAACTCTGATGGCCGTTCTAACGGTCTCACAGAACTGCAGCTCAAATCATTTACATACGTGACAATAGTATGTACAAAGTTACATTGACCATGTCTTCTGGGTGCTACTTTTTTTTCAGGCAATGTATTATAAAATTTGGTAAATTTTTAATTGTAAATATAAAACTAAAAGCATTTAACAAGAAGAGGTTGTGAGAAATACGCTTTCAAATGAAAAGTAGTGAAATATTACCGTACTGCTGGTGCAGGTAAGCTAGATGTATACAGTTTATTGATAGCGTCCTGACCGAGGACAGTTTAGTTACGGATCGGCTAAAGTCGGTCGCCTCCTGACCACGATTGTTTCTTGTATGACCGCTGCCAATATTGGTAATCCGAAGTGCGTACCGTAGATACTATGAAGCGTTTGCCCTGCCGTGCCGAATCGTAGCAGATATGTAGTGCCAGCACTGCATGACGAAGCCCCCCTCCCCGCCCCCCCCTCCCCAAAACACACACACACACACACACACACACACACACACACACACAACCGTTGCTCTCAGAATGGCTGTTCATCAGATGAACAGCAGTCTTTGATAAGTCTGAGGATGCCTCTGTCTGATGCTCTCTTTAACTTACACGAGATATACTCCTACTTGAAACTTCCTGACAAATTAAAACCGTGTACTGGACTGGGACGCTGTCAGTACCTCCATCTAAACCCTCACAGAAGTTCTCCCGCTTAACTCGCGGGACTAGCGCTTCTGAGAGAAAGGATATTGCGGGGACACAGCCTATAGGGAGTTCCAAATCAGCCCGCACTCCGTTGCAGAGTGGAAATTAATTCTGGATCCTATCAACTGCTTTCACACTTCTTTCTCTTCTTCTGACGGCCCTCGAGTGCAGTAGCTTGACGTAACACAGACTTTCTCGGGCACGCAAGAGAGTGGACCACGGGGCATATCCACAGTTCGAAACACCTCCTGGCCGTACGCTGTTTTGCAAATTTTTCGTACGGGAATTCATTGGGACTGTTCTTTCTGGTTGTAACATTTGTCACAGATGTTAGTGTACAAAAAGTGTGCAGTAATAAGAAAGGAGCAGTTCGAAGGAATGTGGGTTGCGCACATCCTGCACCTCCGGCAGCTACCTGCGGAGTCCTGTATGACAGGGTAAGCAGCTGCGCGTGTGGAGGGGCTGCCGGCTGCGTAGCCCTCGACACAGCAGTGGGGCGTGAAGAGGCGTTCCTGGTGCTCTGCAGCTGCTGCCGGCTGAGCTCTCGTTTGACGAGTGGCACCACGTCCACTGGCTGTTCAGTAATGCACTGCCCAGCAGCGCTGGCTTTCGGCATTTTGTCTAAAATTGTATGACGGGCACTGTACCTTGTCACTCGTCCTTCAGTTTGCGGGGTGACTCTCGTGTCTCATGTCATTTCTGGAAACCCAGAATCTACTCTGTAGGAATCAACATGGATTCCGGAAACAGCGATCGTGTGAGACCAAACTCGCTTTATTTGTTCATGAGACCCAGAAAATATTAGATACAGGCTCCCAGGTAGATGCCATTTTCCTTGACTCCCGGAAGGCGTTCGATACAGTTCCGCACTGTCACCTGATAAACAAAGTAAGAGCCTATGGAATATCAGACCAGCTGCGTGGCTGGATTGAAGAGTTTTTAGGAAACAGAACACAGCATGTTGTTTTCAATGGAGAGACGTCTACAGACGTTAAAGTAACCTCTGGCGTGCCACAGGGGAGTGTTATGGGAGCATTGCTTTTCACAATACATATAAATGACCTAGTAGATAGTGTCGGAAGTTCCATGGGGCTTTTCGCGGATGATGCTGTAGTATACAGAGAAGTTGCAGCATTAGAAAATTGTAGCGAAATGCAGGAAGATCTGCAGCGGATAGGCACTTGGTGCAGGGAGTGGCAACTGTCCCTTAACATAGACAAATGTAATGTATTGCGAATACATAGAAAGAAGGATCCTTTATTTATTTATTTATTGCTTTTACGACCCTATTGGATCACTTTAGTTCAAATCTTGTAGTCGTCCTTAGCCGTTTCATTTGTTTGGCTGTTTCTTCTTTCTTTTTAGCCCATATTTTTTTGAGCCGTTCCGATCTTCGTTTTCTTTCCTCCTCTGAATACACCACATTTCGTCTCTGCCTTGGTTTGTGCGTGAGTGTTATTGTGTTTGTTTTTACCCATTCGCTGTATTTCTGTGATTTTGTTACAAGATCCTCCTTCGAGATTCCTAGTTCTTCCATGTCCTTCTGCACTTCTCTCACCCAGTTTGACTTGATTTTTTTATTCCAATAAAAGTCGATCAGTCGTTTAGCTAGTCTAGTGTCTTCCGTTCTCAGTATGTGTCCCAGGAATGATATCCTTTTCCTTCTGAAGAATTCTGTTAGTGGAGTGATTGTTTTGTAGACGGTTTCGTTTGGGATTATTCTCCATTGGCCTTCCACTAGGTTCTTCTTGTTTATACACTTTCTTACTATCCTTCTTTCTATTTTTTCTATTGCTTCTATCTCTCCTATTTTATACGGTCCGGAGATTGTCTCGCATGCGTATTGTATTTCCGGGAGAATCACCGTCTGGTAATGTCTGATTTTGGTTTTTGTTGATAGGCATCTCTTATTGTATATGTTCTGAGTTGTGAATAGAGACTTCTTCAGTTTGTCAGTTCTTTCTTTCCAGTTTATTTTCTCGTTATTGTTGTGTGTTATTGTTTCCCCTAGATACTTGAATTTTTTCACCAGTTCTACTTTAGTGTTGAAAATTGATATGTGATCAACGCAGAGAGGATCCCTGACCATGATTTTGGTCTTTTGGAACGAGATTTTTAGTCCAATTTTCCCAGCTATCTCTTCTAGTGTCTCAATTTGCGTTCTTGCCTCTTTTATGTTGTTTGCTAATAGCGCTAAGTCGTCCGCAAAACCTAAACAGTTTACTTTGATTTTTGTTCCTACTTTTATTAGTTCTGGATTAATCTTCCTCCATTCTCTCATCAGATATTCCAGTGCACAGTTAAACAGAATTGGGGACAGCCCGTCCCCCTGTCTTAATCCTGTTTTAATTTCGAACGCGTCTGAGGTTGCTCCTCTGAATTTGACTTTAGAGGTTGTGTTCTCCAGTGTAAGCCCAATCATTTTGATCAGTTTGGGGTGTAAGCCTAAATTTCTCAGTATCTTCTTCAAAGATTCTCTATGTATGCTGTCGTAGGCTTTTTGGAAATCGATGAAAGAGATCACTAGTTGTTTGTTTCTTGATTTGTAGTAGTCGATGATTAGCTTTAGGTTTAATATTTGTTCTGGGCAGCTTCTTCCCGGTCTAAATCCCGCCTGATACTCTCCCAGTTCTTTTTCTAGTTGGTCTCTGACCCTGTTATAAATTATTTTGGAGAGAATCTTGTACGTACAGTCCAGTAGGGAGATCCCTCTATAATTGCCTGGGTCTGTCTTACTCCCTTTTTTGTGGATGGGACATATTATCGCTGTTGTCCATCTTGTCGGTAATTTCTCCTCTTTCCAGATCTTTTGAATGTTCTTGTGGAGGCTGGCCACTGCGTTTTCTCCGGCGTACTTCCATAGCTCTGCCGTTAGTTGGTCTTCTCCGCTAGCTTTGTTGTTTTTTAATTGTTTAATTGCTATTTCCACTTCTGATATTGATGGTGCTTGTATGTTCTCTTCCGGTGTCCTGACTTCTGTGTTAGTATTTATGTCGAGTATATTGATCGGGTCTTCGCAGTTCAGAAGATTTCGGAAGCTTTCCGCCATAATATTGGCATTTTCTTCATCGTTGTGTGCCGTTACTCCTTCTTTGTTTTTGAGCATGAGGGTTGGTGGTGTAAAGGTTTTGGTTTTTTCCCTAAATGTTCTATAGTATTGCCGTGAGTTGTTTTTGGCAAAGCTATCTTCTATTTGGTCCAGCAGTCCGTGATGATACTTTCTTTTGCTATTTCTTAACGTTCTTTGAGTTATTTTCCTTTGTTGGGTCAGCGTTGCAAAATTTTCGTCAGTTTTGTTATTTTGGAATTTCTTCCACGCTTCATGTCTCTTGTCGACTGCCTCCTCACACACTCTGTCCCACCACTGGTGTTTTTTTCTCTTTTCGGGTTGTGCTATTTCTGCGGCTATTGTTTTCAACTTCTCTGTCAGTTCTTCCAGTTCCGTGTCTGATTGGACTGTGTTTGTTTTCATTGCGTATTGTGTGTTGTTTTGTATTTTTGCTTGGTCGTGGGTTCGTCTCAACCGGTTGGTTCTTTTTTTCTTTTTTCCAGCCGGTGTTATCTTGATTTTTATTTTGGACAGGTAGTGATCAGAGCCCAGGTCCTTTCCCCTCAGAACTTTAACGTTGTAGATTTCTCTGTGATGGTCTTTGTCCATACAGACATGGTCAAGTTGGTATTCGCCCTTTTTCCAATCAGTGTGTTTCCACGTTTTCTTCTTGTGTGGTCTTCTTTTGAATCTGGTCGATTTAATCACCATTCTGTGTTCTCTGCAAATTTCTATCAATCTTCTGCCATTCGTGCTAGTTTTCTTTTGTGCCGGCCAGTCCCCAACAATGTTCCTGAACCTTTTCTCTCTTCCTATCTGCGCATTGAAGTCTCCCATTACGATTTTAGTGTGGTTTGATGGAACATTAGTGAGGACTTGGTCTAGCAGATTCCAGAATCCCTCTACATGTTTCGGGTCAGTTCTGTTCTTCTCGTTTGTGGGTGCGTGCACGTTGACTAACGTGTACGTCTTGTTTGCGGACCTGATGGTCAGAGTTGCTATTCTATCCGTGTAGGCCTTGAACTCCTTGACAGAATTTATTATTGTGTTTTTCACTATGAAACCTGTTCCGAATTGTGGTACATTTTTCATTACTCTCTTTCCAGGGATTCCTTGGTAGATTCTGAATCCCTGTGATTCGTATGGTTCCCGCATTGTGTTTCTCATCTCCTGTATGGCGAGTATTGTTATCCTTTGCTCTATGGCAGTGTCCAGTAGAGTTTTGAGTTTTCCAACCTTAGCTAGTGAGTTTATGTTTATCGTGGCGAAGTTTGTAAAGGTGTTGGTTCTCAGTGTTTGCTTCGGTGTATTCAGATGCTCCGATTCATCCGTAAGTTCCTTTGGTTGATTGCCCCCCGGATCCGATGGCAATCTTTCCTGTCTTATTTTGGCAGGCGGGGAATTTTGACTAAAAGAACTTTCCATGTTTTGAACTTTCAAGGATGTATCTTTCCTGTGTGGAGACAAGTCTCCGAGATTACAACTACAAATGTGATTTGTAGAGGAAGGTGATTCAGCCGCACAATCTGTGAACAGACGCTGACCGCCAAGCCGCTTGATCCAAGGCAGTCGCTTGGTGGATTTTGGCTGTCCTGGAAGTCGCCCATTCTGGGAACTGTCGCTCCTGGACTTGTTTTGCTACTTTTGGTCCGCCCTGAGTATTTTATTTCCTCAGTGCCCATCATATCTGATGAGCGTTCCCCTATCCGCCACCTGGGGAGGCGCCCGGTATGAGAGTAGCAACTCACTCGGGGAAGGATCCTTTATTGTATGATTATATGATAGCGGAACAAACACTGGTAGCAGTTACTTCTGTAAAATATCTGGGAGTATGCGTGCGGAACGATTTGAAGTGGAATGATCATATAAAAATAATTGTTGGTAAGGCGGGTGCCAGGTTGAGATTCATTGGGAGAGTCCTTAGAAAATGTAGTCCATCAACAAAGGAGGTGGCTTACAAACACTCGTTCGACCTATACTTGAGTATTGCTCATCAGTGTGGGATCCGTACCAGGTCGGGTTGACGGAGGAGATAGAGAAGATCCAAAGAAGAGCGGCGCGTTTCGTCACTGGGTTATTTGGTAACCGTGATAGCGTTACGGAGATGTTGAGCAAACTCAAGTGGCAGACTCTGTAAGAGAGGCGTTCTGCATCGCGGTGTAGCTTGCTGGCCAGGTTTCGAGAGGGTGAGGTATCGAATATATTGCTTCCCCATACTTATACCTCCAGAGGAGATCACAAATATAAAAATAAAGAGATTCGAGCGCGCACGGAGGCTTTCCGGCAGTCGTTCTTCCCGCGAACCATACGCGAGTGGAACAGGAAAGGGAGGTAATGACAGTGCCACGTAAAGTGCCCTCCGTCACACACCGTTGGGTGGCTTGCGGAGTATAAATGTAGATGTAGATGTACTTAGGCCGCTGTTTTTTCTCTAGAGGCTCACAACTGACGTCGATAGAATATCAGTGAGCTGTGTCTTCGGTGACTAAGTACGTAGTAATAAACGTAACTATAGCTCAGCCGGCTTTTTACCTCAGTTACCTTCGTTCCCGTGGAGATACCATCACAACACCGAAAAAGCTTGTGGTATGCAATCACAAAAACAAACAACACGAAACACAGAGTAATGCAGCAGCCGCCGGCCGGGGTGGCCGAGCGGTTCTAGGCGCTACAGTCTGGAACTGCGCTACCGCTGCGGTCGCAGGTTCGAATTCTGCCTCGGGCATGGATGTGTGTGATGTCCTTAGGTTAGTTAGGTTTAAGTAGTTCTAAGTTCTAGGGGACTGATGACCTCAGAAGTTACGTCCCATAGTGCTCAGAGGTATTTGAACCAATGCAGCAGCCACCAGATAGGAGTTCGAAACGACGTCCCTCTGCGGCAAGGGAAGCTTGACACCGTTCGAACACGTTGTCCAACACTCTTCGAACTTCGGCTATTAAAATTCTTTAAATGGCCAACTGAATCCTGTCTTTCAACTGTTCGAGTGTATGGAGATTGTTTCTGTAAACATTATCATTTAACATTCTCCAAAGATAAAAAATCAAGTGAACTTACATCTGAGGGAAAGAGATGGCCTTCCATGAAAAACACCTCGTAGACGCTTTGGTCGGTAGTTCTATTGGGCTGTTCTGAAAGAGTTGCAGTAAGTTGTTCGAATACGTGCAGAAGCAGTGGTTGTGTGGGAAAAGATTGGACTGTTAAGTCGTCTCGGACTAGTTTAACAGCACACTCCTGTTTTCACACTGCGGGGTCTCTTGACGTGACGGGTGAGGATTATTCAGAATTCTAACCTCCTTTGTTCTTCGTTTCGGTGTCGTCATTCCATCAAGTGAATCCTTTGTATACCAAAAGTAAGGGGCAGAAATCTAGTCTCGATAGTCCATTTCGTCCCATACTCTTGTAAAGGCGGGTACACACTGGACCAACGAAGGCCAGCCAACCGCTTCGTTGGCCAAAATTTGCTAAATGTCTGCAGGCGGCAAATCGGAGTCGGACTGCCGACAGTAACATCAAAGCGCTGGCGGTGAGTTCGGCATGTGACTCACCTCCTAACGTTGACGCCGAGTCGAATATTCGTTGGTTCAGTAGCGATTTGCTGTGTCGATTGACCAGGTATATATTTATTATGTCTAAAAGTATTGGAATATGGAGGGGAATACGGAGACAACATTAAAGCTGATAGTTTAATCTTGAACAAGAATGTTTATGGGACAAGAACTGCGATTGTAAAAACAAACTGAAAAGATTAGGTGCTTTGAGCGGAATTGTGAGTTGTTTGAAAATAATGTGCACAATGTGAAAAAGAAAATGAAATCCTTCTGGATACCTTATTACTGCAGCTACAGCTCTCCTAAAAGAAGTGTAATCTTCGGAAATTTTAGGGCCTACGTAATGCAATGACAATTCGAAACTTGTGGCTTTCACTCGCAAAACGTTAGGGAATAGCCCATTTTCCGAAGCAGCTTTAAGGTTAGACGTTAATTTTGTCCCACCAGCTGTTTCCTACTTTTTAAAAGACGAGTCGTACATTAGCGTCTTTTCTTCTTCTTTATCTTCTTTTTATGATGATCACCTTCTTGTAGATAAAAAAAAATACTGTAGATGCGACGGCTGCGAAATCCTCTTCTTCCCTCATAATATCGGCCGGTGAAACTGTTATTAAAACGCTACTTTATGACAACAACAAAATGGGAGCAACCCCGGCAAGTTATCAGAGCCAACTGCTATTTTGCATGGCAGAATACCTTGGTCCCGAACGCCAGTGCGTTGGCGACCAAAGTTCGACCGAATCCATTGTCTGTCGTTCGTTTGCCTTCGTTGGACTAGTGTGTAAGCGCCTTAACAGCAGCAAAAGCTTCTGTGCTTGCTCTCGCAGCTCCGTCAGGTCTCGAACCAACGTTGAGTTAAAGACGCGTTGTTTTCCAGAGCTTCATAAAAAGAAGTCGCACGTTGTCAAGTTTGGAACCTCGGTGACCATCTCAGCAACGCCCCATTAAGACCAGTGCAACCTGTCCAACCCCGTAGGAGATGTTCATTCAGCTACCCTCCCACGTTATTAGGTAAGTGGTGGGATGGTGCACAATCCTGTTGGCAAATGAAATCTTGGGAGTCTTCAATTTCTGGTATCAGCCGCATCTGGAGCTGTGAGCTGTGCATCTCTGACATATTCAATGATTCGCCTCGGGTGTTCTGAATCCCATATTCGAACAATCTGCTTGTCGGCCTTGCCGTTGGTATCACTGAAAACTATTCTGCCCTAAAGTCATCATTTCCGAGGAATCTCAACATGTTTACACCGAGCAGAGTGCGAGGTTTTTTCGGTCACCTCCAATGAGTGCCTGCATAAGTCGCAACTTGGAAGCCTCGAATATCAAAAGCTTACGAAGAACATCCCTGACTGTTGAGCGTAACATTGCTAAGTCACAGTTCACTTTCCGAACTGACTTCGTGCGGCTGCGTTGGAGCGTGGGGCTGTGTTGGAAGGATTGACGAACTCTATCCGATATCTTCCCTGATCGCGAAGAACGGCTGGAGTTTTTGACGACGCTTAGGCAACTTGTTTCTATGAGTTGTCTATGCCAACGCTTAATGGAGTTCTTGTGACTTAATTAGAAGTCGCTTGTGAGGAACGACGCCAAAAGCCTTCTGGAAATTTAAAAATATGAAATCAGTTTGACATTCCCTGTAGGTAGCACTGATTACTTCGTGAAAATAAAGAGGTAGTCGAGTTTCACAAGAACTATATTTTCAGAATCTGTGTTGAATGTTTGTCAATAAATCGTTACCTTCAAGGTAATTCAAAATGTTCGAACGCAATGTTTTTGTTGTTGTTTTCAGTCCAGAGACTGGTTTGATGCAGCTCTCCATGCTGCTCTATTCTGTACAAGCTTCTTCATCTACAAGTAACTACTACAACCTACATCCTTCTGAATCTGCTTAGTGTATTCAGCTCTTGGTCTCCCTCTACGATTTTTACCCTCCACACTGCCATCCAATACTATATTGGTGATCGCTTGTGGCCTCAGAACATGTCCTACCATCCGATCCCTTCTTATAATCAAATTGTACCACAAATTCCTCGTCTCCACAATTCGATTCAGTACTTGCTCCTTAAGTGATCTACCCATCTAATCTTAAACACTCTTCTGTAGTACCTCATTTCGAAGGCTTCTGCCGCGCGGAGTGGCCGCGCGGTTAAAGGCACCAAGTCACTAATCGTGCGGCCCCTCCCGCCGGAGCTTCGAGTCCTCCCTCGGGCATGGGTGTTGTCCTTAGCGTTAAGTTAGTTTAAGTAGTGTGTAAGTCTAGGGACCGATGGCCTCAGTAGTTTGGTCCCTTAGGGATTAACACACACACACACACACACACACACACACACACACACACACACACACACACACGAAGGCTTCTGTTTTCTTCTTGTCTAAACTATGTATCGTCCATGTTTCACTTCCATACACGGCTACACTCCATACAAATACTTTCAGAAAAGACTTCCCAACACTTAAATCTATACTCGATGTTAACAAATTTCTGTTCATTAGAAACGCTTTCCTTGCCATCGCCGGTCTACATTTTATATCCTCTCTACTTAGACCATCATCAGTTACTTTGCTCGCCAAATAGCAAAACTCATCTACTACTTTGTCTCATTTTCTAACCTAATTCCCTCAGCATTACCTGATCCAAATCGACAAGATTCCATTATCCTCGATTTGATTTTGTTGCTGTTCATCTTATATCTTCCTTTCAAGACAATGTCCATTCCGTTCAACTGCTCTTCCAGGTCCTTTGCTGTCTCTGACAGAATTACAATGTCATCGGCAAACTTCAACGTTTTTATTTCTTCTCCATGGATTTTAATTCCTACTCCAAATTTTTCTTTTTTTTCCTTTAATGCTAGCACAATATACAGATTGAATAACATCGGGGATATTCTACAATCCTGTCTCACTCCCTTCCCAACCACTGCTTCCCTCTCGTGCCCCTCGTTTCTTATAACTGCCATCTGGGCCGGCCGCGGTGGCCGAGCGGTTCTAGGCTCTCAGTCTGGAACCGCGCGACTGCTGCGGTCGCAGGTTCGAATCCTGCCTCGGGCATGGATGTATGTGATGTCCTTAGGTTCGTTAGGTTTAAGTAGTTCTAAGTCCTAGGGGACTGATGACCACAGATATTAAGTCCCATAGTGCTCAGAGCCATTTGAACCATTTTTTTGAACTGCCATCTGGTTTCTGTACAAATTGTAAATAGCCTTTCGCTACATGTATTTTACCCCTGCCACCTTCACAATTTGAAAGAGAGTATTCCAGTCAACATTGTCAAAATCTTTCTATAAGTCTGCAACTGTTTGAAACGTAGGTTTGCCTTTCCTTAATCTTTCTTCTAAAATAAGTCGTAGGATCAGTATTGCCTCACGTGTTCCAGCATTTCTACGGAATCCAAACTGATCTTCCCCGAGGTCGGCTTCTACCAGTTTTTCCATTCGTCTGCAAATAGTTCGTGTTACTATTTTACAGTCGTGACTTATTAAACTGATAGTTCGATAATTTTCACACCTGTCAACGCCTGCTTTCTTTGGAATTAGAAATATTATATTCTTCTGGAAGGCTGCGGGTATTTCGCCTCTCTCATACATCTTGCTCATCAAAACTATCAGTAGGTCTAATGGAAAGTTGTATACTCCTGGGGCCGTGTTTAGACTTACGTATATGTTCCAAAATGCTACTGCAAATCGACGTTAGCGATACAGGTCTGTAATTCAGCTGCTAACTACTGTTTCCTTTCTTCGGTATCGGTGTGACTTGTGGAAGCTTCTAGTCTTTAGGTACCGATCATTCGCCGAGCGAGCTATTGTAAATGATTGCTAAGTATGAGACCATTGTATCTGCATTCTTTGAAAGAAGCCTGACTGATATACAATCAGGACTAGAAGCCATGCCTGTGTTCAGTGATTTAAGTTACTTCACTACTCCGAGGATATCTACTTCAAAGTTACTCTTGTTCTATATTGGAATTCAGGAATATTTACTTCATCTTCTTTGCTGAAGGAATTTCGTAAAACTATATTTAGTACATGGAATTTTCTTCCGTAGATAAGCTGCCATTTTGCGTTCCACTCTGTTCTAGCATATCACAAGAAGCACTCGTTGACCTGCGTATGTACCGTATGGAACGGGCACTGCACACAAGAACAACGGAAAACAAGGCGTACTCTGTTGCACAGTAAACGAGGCCAACACACACGTCCCGAGCAACAGCCAGAGTGTCGCTCGGTGACTGGAGGCCCCTTAGCCCTAACTTGGGGCTATCTACTGGCGCGGAACGCCGAAGACCGCATGTCATATCTGGTACTGCTAAGAAAACACTTTTACTTAACTTTCTTAGGTAGAAGTGTTAACAATATTTGAGAACTGTTTCAGAAGGAAATTAAGCTGAATCAAAAATACTAACATCCTTCACGAAGCCACGCTCGATTGCTTGCATACCAATTGTTACCATTTTGCTCTTGACACCTAGCGGTTCTTTGGGGGATGAAAAGGAGCGCATGTGTATAGAGTAAGATACATTCGACGTTTGTGCGAAATACAGCCCTCTTGGAGAATGGAATTTTTGCTAAAAGGGTGGGTTAAATGATACATTATGTTCTGCTTATAAGATTTTGCTGATCTGCTTCTCTTTTTGTCATAGCTGACTAATACGTCATGATTACAGTGGACTTAGAAAGACACTGTACTTTTGATTCTTCATTAGATTGGAATGGACTTCGCACCCAAGGAGTCTATTTTTGAGGAAAGTTGATCCGACTGTCTCTAGACATTTTGTAGTCACTCGCTGGGTCGGATCTTGGTTCCAAACTGATGCTCCCCGTGTGTTATAAGAGACACAGGGGTGTGAGGGGCTCATGCTAAGGATCCGTTTTTTTTTTTTTTTTTTTTTTTTTTCTATCACCGTGTAGTGGGTTCTCGTATCTTACCTGAATACAAAGCTTGTTAAGCCTAGGCCGTTAATTTTGTTGACTTGTCTTTCTTGCCGCAGTTTCCTATTTAGGGCGTAGAGAGAGTGTACAATGGCTCCACAGATGCAGTCTCTCCTCTGTTAATATGGTAGTTCGTGTATTAACTGTGTCTAGCGATATATCATTTCGTGATATTCAGTAGTGGTTAGACGCTTGTAGCAGTGACACTAATAAGTTTGCTTTGAAGGTTAAAGAAACATATATGAGAAAAAGTACCATCACAGTAGCCCGCCCGGCTAGCCGCGCGGTCTAACGCGCTGCTTCCCGAGCGGGAAGGCGTGCCGGTCCCCGGCACGAATCCACCTGGCGGATTAGTGTCGAGGTCCGGTGTGCCGGCTAGCCTGCGGATGGTTTTTAAGGCGGTTTTCTATCTGCCTCGGCGAATGCGGGCTGGTTCCCCTTATTCCGACCCATTTACACTATGTCGGCGATTGCTGCGCGAACACTGCCTCCTCGTACGCGTACACCATAACATGACTCTACCACGCAAACATTTGGTGTTACATTCGGGGGGGGGGGGGGGGGGGAAGGGGGGGGAGTCCACTGGGGGCCGAACCGCACAATAACCCTGGGTTCGGTGTGGGGCAGCGGTGGGGTGGGTTGACTGCTGTGGCATGTTGTGGGGTTGTGAATCACTAACGGCTACGGCGGGACGCAGCTTCTCCGCCGCTTCTAGGTCCCCGGTTTCATACACACACCACCACAGCTGTATCTAGAGAATGTCTTTATTCTATCACACCACCGCCGAAACTAGTCACGTGATACATATCATCAGCTGAAGTCCCTTGCCCATGCAGTAAGGTGTACACCCGTAAATTAAAGAAAAGAATATGGAAACCTAACTCGGTAGGCTTTCGCGGCCAGAGTCAGCTGATGATCAGTATATCCAGAAGAAAGCCACTGCAACCGTCGCCGAAACGTTGGTTTTTCCAGTTTATTTTTTTACATTATGATACGGTACGATACTCGGAAAACTTCTATGTTAACACAGAAATAAGAAATGAATAAAAAATAATTTTTAAACAATAGACATAACCCGTAACCATGTGAAAAAACACTCTTCCACCATTGCTAGTATCTGTTCGCAACCCTTTCTTAGGCCACCAGTAAACACCTCCCCCAATCCGTCCCCTACCCCATTCCTTAAACAGTCGAACTCTTGTGTATAAAGCCGCTTCAAACTTCTGATTACTTTAAAAATGAGTTGATATGTTAAATATTGGAAATTACGCGTGTAAGGTTTGAAATTATATATGAAGTTAGCTGGAAGTGAGTAAGTGCTCTCGCTCTCAGATACATTATGAATATAGTCTGGGCAATTTGCACGTCGTAGACTACGCTGCCTCAAGACATAACGTATACACTGGTTCCAACTGTAATACTTGTCTTACTGTGTTAAACTTTAATATAATGAAATAATAAGCATCTAATTGCATAACAGAAATTTTATTTCTTTACCATTTCCGGGTACTTAGTGCCCTTCTTCAGATGGGTATATGTTTTTAGGAGGGTTGGGTTGTTTGGGGAACGAGACCAGACAGCTAGGTCATCGGTCTCATCGGATTATGGAAGGATGGGGAAGGAAGTCGACCGTGCCCTTTCAAAGGAACCATCCCGGCATTTGCATGGAGCGATTTAGGGAAATCACGGGAAACCTAAATCAGGGTGGCCGGACGCGAGATTGAACCGTCGTCCTCCCGAATGCGAGTCCAGTGTCTAACCACTGCGCCACCTCGCTCGGTGTATTTTTAGGACCATGGCATTTCGCTGTATGTAATTTATTATTGATACTCGCAAATAATGCGATAGGCATAACCTTCTGAAGGGCACTAAGTGTCCGAAACCGGTAAAAAAAAAAATTAGATTTCCTTTATGCAGCTGATTGCTTATTATTTCATTATATAAGACTACAGTTGCTGAAGATAGCTAAAATACTAAAACTTCAATAGAAGATCGTACCTCTTAACCAGCAGATTATGACAGCATTTTAAATTCATTCAGTAACGGTATGAAATTAAATATTTGTTGCTCCTGCAAGCAGTTAGTTAGGTAACGTGCAACTGTGACTGACTAACCGTGCACCGGGTTCGTCATTTATCAATATAGATAACTAAATTAGTGTCACTCTTCCACGACGTACTGAATCTGCCAGCAGTTGCGACTTTTCGAGTACAACGCATAAGCAAGGATTATAACTACTACAGTTAACATGTTATCAAGTGACGACTGCAAAATTTCATACAGACCAACCAGACGGCTCCATATTGAGTTTGCTTTTATTTAAAGCTACACTAATTCGTCAGATTAATACTTTGTACGTCCTTGATTATCAATACTTTTCCAGTAATAGCAGGCATCAATCCAAATGTCGGTTTTAATGTCACCATTGTTCACTAAACATATTGCCGTTGTAGGCGGTATGATTCCTTTGGTGGCGTTCTTCGACTATGAATTGACTTTGCCAGTCAGTTATAAGGGGAACTACATATTAACTAGACTCTGGAGTACGGAGCATCTTCTTGTTTCTTACATACATAAATCATTTGTGATGGTAATAGAACTGACTTGTACGGCGTCAGTTTCACAAAACTTGCACCCCTTTCATTTCGTGATTCTTTCAAGAAATCAAAACGAGGTATTTGGCGAATGGTAGTTGCCAGAGAGGGGCGTAGTTTTGCGGTTTAGGTAATATTCCGAAATATTAACAGAGATACTGAAGCGAGTATGGATTGCCTTTTTTTAACAGCCTTCGAAAGCTTTTGAAAAGACGAGTGTGGTCATGTAATGCTTGTTAATGTTGGCGTTGCAACTTTTCTCAAAAGTATCAGAGCAACGTGCTAAAATTGAAAGGCAAGGCGGCCGGAATCGGCTGTTTGGGTGTAAACACTGCCAAGCGGGGCTGCCGTGCCAGACACCGTCGTTGTTATCAGGCATTTCTACTGGCTCTCTGTTTCCAGAAAAAAAATTGTTCATTTAAACATGCGTATGTGCGCACATTTGAAATAGTTTTCCTAAACTTATTCTGATCCGCTAGAAACTGATCATGTATCGATGTCTTATAAATGTAGTCCAAGACGAAATGCGTACGTATTAGTAGCGTACATCTATCTTCTTGCTGCAAATGACGAGGAGCTCAGACGATTTGCGCCAGGTTTGCCTTTCAACTTCAACACAGTTCGATATTCTTGCTAAAAGTTTCAACGCCAACATTTTTATATCAACGTAAACGTCTTTTCAAAAGCTTTAGAGTGCCGTTAAAGGAAGTACAATACATGCTTAAATATCTCGCTTGATACAAGAGCTAAAAAATACTACCCATACAACGATATTATGTGCGCCTCGCTACCATTTACCAAAAACATAGTTTCAGTGTCCAAAACTGTTCACGAAATAAAATATATGAAAGTTTTAAATGTGGAGTGCAAATAAACACGTAAAGCATGGCATCTCAGGCATCCTCAAAGCAACGTGAATCTTGGATATCATTGTGTGCATTAAAATGTGACAGTTTCGTACAGCTTTATTGATTTCAAGCGCCGTATTGACCAAAAAAAGGTCGTGAATTTCTGCTTTAATGATATATAACTATTATTATCTACACTATCTGGACAACTATTAATGGACATTAATTTGGGGTGAGTCTACCCTTCGCCATTATGACGTTTTTAACTGTAGTAAGGACACTTTCAGTGAGGTGTCTAAATGCCTGTGGAGAAATGCAACCCATTTTTCCTCAAGAGTCGGAACCAGACAAGATAGTGATGTTGAACGGTGGGATCTGGAGTGAAGTCAACGTCCTGATTCGTCCCAAAGGTTTTCCATTCGGTTCTGTTCGGGACTGTGTGCAGGCCAATCAATTTCAGGGATGTTACTGTCAACAAGCCATTGTATCGCAGATACTGCTCTATGACAAGGTACGTTGTCATGATGACATAATCATTGCCCCAGGAAAAAAAAGACATTATACTGTGGGATGGATCTGATCAGCCAAAATGGTCTCATAATCCTTGACAGTAATGCGACCTCGCAGAGTAACCATGGGGCCCATAGAATAACACGATATGGTTGTCCAAATTGTCACCGAATTCCCACCATGTTTCACTCCTGGGACATAAACTCGATCAGAAGTCGGAAACAATGTGAACAAGACTCAGCCGACCAAATGACATGCTTCCATTGCTCCATAGTTCAAGTTTTATAACTTCTGCTTCACGTTTTCCTTTTAGGGGCATTTGCATCACTGATGGGTGATTTTGGAATTCCACATCACTCTGCAGTACCTGCATCTGGAACTCCATTCGTGGTGTTTTGGTGCTGGCAGTTTGCGAGTGAGACATTCGGTTCTGCGGTGACTTCGGCTGCTGTCGTCCCATTATATTTCGTCACAGTCCTTTTCAACCGTCAGCCACGATCAACCAACATACACTTCCGACCGCGTTGTGGTTTAGTGGATGATGTTTTTGCGCCTTCCCTGCAAGCGGAATAAAAGTTCGATACGGTGTCTCTTGAAATACCAAATATTAGGGCTACCTTGGTTACGGAAGCACCCATCATACGACCACCAACAATTTGCCCACATACGAATTCACTTAGCTCCGACGTAATGGCACTCACGACTACCCGGAACACCGTTCCGACCACGACCTACACTTGCAACATATTCGAGAATATTACACCGTAGCCGTTCGTGGTTAAATACAGCAGCGCAACATGCACGCTTGGCTAGCGTCTGCTTTTATGTTCAAGCATACGTTTTCCGCGATATTTCTGCGCTTTTGTGTAACCCTTGTAGCTCTCTCTCGAGCGTCACGTCATCGCCGAGTTGGCTGTTTTGTTGGTACGTGCAGGACCTGGCATGTCAAACGTGGCCAGTTACAAACTGACTACACCGTTGCCCCTCCTTTTTAATTATTATTTATTTTTATCAGTCTTTCGATTAATCTGATGCAGCCTGCCTGGCTGCGAATTCCCCCTCTGCGCCAACATCTTCATCTCAGAGTAGCATTTGCAAAGAACATCCTCAGTTATTTGTTGGGTGTATTCCAACCTCTGCCATCCCCTACATTTTTACCCCCTGCAGCTCCCTCTAGTGCCATGGAAGTTATTCCCTGATGTCTTAAAACGTCCTACCGTTTTGTCCCTTTTTCTTGTCAATGTTTGTGTTCATTTCTTCGCCGGTTCTGCGGAGAACCACCTCATTTCGTACATAACATTCTTCTGTAGCACCGCATCCCAAATTCTTCGATTCTTTTCTGTTCCAGTTTTTCCGCACTCCATGTTTCACTGCCATATAGTGCTTTGCTCCAATGGTACGTTCTCAGAAATTTCTTCCCCAAGTAAGCGGTATGTTTGATTCCCTAGTAGTTGACCCCCTATCTCTTCCACATCAAATCCAATTTCTTCTCCTATCACGTCATCGGGCATTTCCAGACAGTTTTAATTTGCCAGGAAGTTTCATATCAGTAGAAAACTCCAGCTACCATTTTCTTATGGAGTCGGACAGGACTCAGGCGAACAAGTGAGGTGCGAGAAGTGACCACTAGTCTCTGACAGAAAAACAAAAAAAGATCTGCAACAGCTGTGAGATAACGAATTGCAGAGCTTGCACAATCCCTTTATGCTGTGACTGCGTAGAGTAATGGCTTGCAAAATCATGTGTACGTAATAATTTGTCAAAGCATAACATGTTTTTCTAAAAGTTCACCGTTCCTTTGTACTGTAATGTTAGATTTTTGTTTACTTGTTTATATAAAATTAGCGGGTACGTTCGCCTATGACTATGGCCTACCAATGGTAGCCATATGAAATTTAACCAATACTATCACCTCTCTAGCACGAACGCGAGAAAAATCCCCTTTATAAGAGGATCCGACACTCGTCTCTGACAGTGTTCTAGCAGTAGTGGACACCAGAAGATCCTGAGGAAGATCCCAGTAGAGGGGTCGAAACGTCGATCATTTTAGTAGAAATATTACGCGGCTTAATAACGCAGAAGATTTTAACTACAGTGACAACGTCCACGAAAGCCTGGAGAATTACGTAAGAGATACATATTCGCACGTCTTTACTGTCAAGGAAATTTCATATGGCTTTTCATTTTTAATAAAAAAAGGCCCAAATTTGTGCTTATTCACTGTGTTCTCGCCGGATGGAAGCGTCTAATGAATTTATCGTCTCTCTGAGTGCTTCGGCTATTTTCTGCCCATCATTTTTCTTTTCTCTGTGTTTTGTGCTGCGGATCTCTTGGTTTCCAGAAGCACGTATATCTACGATGGGCGTTCAATAAGTAATGCAACATATTGTTTTTTCTCGGCCAATTTCGGCCGAAAAAATGCGGAGTTCGTTGTGGGACGTCGTGGAATATTCTCGCTTCAGCCCTTATTCTTTCGTGAAGTTCCAGTAGATGGTGGCGTTATACGTTGCCTTCAAAATGGCGTCTGTAACAGAGGTGCGTTCCAATCAGAGCTGCCACTGAGTTTCTTTTGGCGGGAAAACCAGAGCATTGCAGATATTCATAAGTGCTTGCAGAATATCTGCGGAGACCTGGCAGCGAAGAAAAGCACGGTGAGTTGTTGGGCGAAATTTCTGTCACCACCGTAACAATGTCGCGCAAACCTGTCCGATCTGCCGCGTTCTGGCCCGCTGCTCACAGCTGTGACTCATGCACTGTTGGGACGTGTGGACACACTCATTCGAGGTGATTACGGATCTCAGTCGAACACTCCACTGCTCAAGTGGACGTCTCTGTTGGTAGTGCTGTCACACTCGTCCACCAGTTGCAACCATCAACTCTGAAGTGTGTTGCGCTACACCCAGGAAACTGAAGAAATGACTTCAGCGTGCTCGTCGCCACAAAAATGCAAACGAACTTCGCCTTCTCCATGACAACGCAAATCTAAGCACCCGAGAGCAGCTCACAAAACATCATTTGGACTAATGAAGATGGCACTCCCAGGCAGCAGTATGTGGATGATACAGAGGTTGTTGATGAAGCAAGACGTTGGGTCCGATGTCGACCAGTAGAGTTGTACCATGCGGGCATACGGCCTCCCAGTAAGGCGGCGTAACGCCGTCGCATTGAACGGAGATTATGTTGAAAAATACTATTTTGTAACCAAAAGAGTTTGGGTGTATTGGGATCTTGAATGAAACCAACATGCTTTCAGAAAATTATTATATCAGCAACATTACATCCTCTTTAGACCATACCATCGCTCACGCAACTTGGGCAACAACGACGGTAGTAGTCATGACAGTAGAAAGAAGCTTTCTCTACTACTAGCGCGCCTTTCTTCGATGGTTCGCGAAAAAACCGACAGCCAGCGCAGCGCGAGCCAGAATTGCGAATGCGAACCGCGCTCTCACGACCGATTGCTGTTTGCGCCCGCCCGCCTAACCGCGTACTGTTTACACCTGCAATAATTGTCCTTAACTCTTGAACGTGTCGCTTGTAGCGGCCACGTTAGGTAAGGCTGTACCAAAGTTTGATTTGCGAAGTACTCAGAACCTTCAACAACTAAGAAACAAACAGTGAAGACTATCTGGTAACAATTTACCTTGCGACTAAAAGACAATAGAAGTTTGAAAAACTGTTAGTTTCAGTATAGTAACAAATTTTCCTAGAATGAAGATGCTTCGCTGCGTAACGCTGAGGAGGCTACGCTGATGGACTGAAACACACTAAAGCAAATTTATCTGGTGCTGTTTCCTCTTTCTCACACTATCCAGAAATCAATGTTTGAGAAGCGCGTACTGAACTTGGTTTGTTTAACGTTCAGTTTTCATTGATTTATCGTCTACCCAGTAAAAAGTGATTGTCAAAGGCGATTGTGTGGCTTTAGTGTGTCCATTTACTGCGCAGCTCACGTTCCACAAACGATTCACTAGTGTGAACTCAGCTTAAGGTAGTCAGACACAGATCCGAAAGCTTTTCAAGCACGCATAATCAAGCGTTTTGTGCAATTGTCGGTATGCACGTTGAGACCAACATAATTCCGTATGTTTGCACCAAGTTTCCATGAATGAAGAACAATCAAGCAGTCTAATGTTTGGACAAAGTTAGTCTGCAGTCGGGCTCTGAACATTGGCACATGCTTCATCATTCATAGTTGTCAAGCTTGGAGTTGCGTGTGTAGTCGCTATTAAGTGAAGTTGAAGGCGGAATTACCACGAATATTAACGATGAATACAATCCTAAAAATGTTGGTACGCTTAGCTTTTGCGCTAAGCATCATTTTATAGTAGAAATTCATGGCAAATTAATAGTCATAATATAGTGCGCCCAAGTTGTGAGTCTGAGCCATTTATGAAACATTTAAACGCATATTTACGTTTTTATCTTCTTTACAGAATAGAGTAATATTTGTGGACATTTAATTATTGAGAGGATACTGTAGCAATTGTAGTGACATATTTATGTCCCGTGTAATATAATGTAATCTAACTATTCTTACATACTTTGCAACAACAGTTATCGATATCAGCACAGTGCTATTGGTAGCATTTCTACAGGCACAAAGCAGTTCCGCAAATATTTTTGCTTAAATACAAGACTAGTAACTGAAAAAGTAATTGAGGTTTTTAAAATGTATTTGAGAAATACAGACAGACAAAATGTACATTTGGCTTCAGTGAAAAAATGTAATGTGACCTTTAAAATGACCTACAGTTCCCAGGAAAAGTGTTCGAAAAGAAACTTCATAAATTTAACATCTTTAACTTTTGTTGCACTGTCGTCCTCAGTTGTGTGTAAATAATCAGTTTGGATCACTCTAATTATACCTGAATAATTCATGTGCCATTAGGCAGATCCAAAGTGATGATTACTAACCTAATATTAATAAATTTAAATTCCATTTTGTTTTATTATTTTCTGCTTTTAGTCTACATATGGGAATAAATTGCCACTGCTGCTAAACTTCGTTCATTTTGCATAACAGTTCACGACACAGTGCCTTTCGGAACACGAACTTTGGCTAAAAAATAACTGGGCTGATTTATTTCAGCAAACAGTGCGCGCAAGTTCAAACGCTACACTGGCGTGTCACATGACTCTCCCCTTCTTCACTCCCCCTACCTGTTCACGTGCCGAACCCTCAGACCTGATGGTTCAAATGGCTCCGAGCACTATGGGACTTAACATCTGAGGTCATCAGTGCCCTAGAACTTAGAACTACTTAAATCTAACTAACCTAAGGGCATCACACACATCCATGCCCGAGGCAGGATTCGAACCTGCGACAGTAGCGGTCGCGCGGTTCCAGACTGAAGCGCCTAGACCCGCTCGGCCACTTCGGCCGGCCTCAGACCTGAGTTCTGATGGAGCGTGGCCTCCGTTTGCGTCAGACCGTGTGTCTACAGCCCGTCGAAAATTTTCGTGTTTTGAAAGAACAACGGAGTAGTTTGAAATTTGTGGCCAGACTTGGAAAGTTCGTCACAGAACCCCATTATTCGTTGAAAGAAGTTTACAGTGATGTCAGCGGCAATGAATGGCTTCCACGAACTCCAGTTTTGAGACATTTAAGTGATTAAAAGGGGGTCACGAAGAGATTGAAGACGAGTCAACAACGAACGGAAATATTGAAAAAATTGGGGATTTAATCCGAAAAGACCGTCGGCTGAGCATTCGTGCGATAAGATATTGTAAGAATCGACAAAGAAACGGTTCGGCAGATTTTACACGAACTTTTTCACGTGAAAGAAGTTCATGAAAAAATGGCACCCGAATCTGACGCCTGAACCAAAAGACTCTCGAATTAACATTTGTGCAGACACTCTGAAAACCATCAAAAAGGTCCTGAAATTTCTTGAAAAAATAATACGCGATGAATCGTGGTTTGTCACTAACGATCCAAACACTAAGTGCCAATCAGTACGCTGGAGGGTACCCAGTTCACCGAAACTGAATAGAGCTCGAATGTTAAATCAAATTTCAGAGCAGTGGCAATTGTGTTTTTCGGCCTACATGGGATTGCGTTCACTTCAAGATCTTGAAGTCCTATCTGTGCTCCGTGAACGAGTGAGAAGAAAGTGGCTTGAGCTGTGGAAAGCAAAGCATTGATTCAGCATCAGGACAACGCCCTGGCCCATTGAGTGTTGACCAAGATGTTGGCTAAGCGTGGGATTACTGCGTCGGAGCACCCACCCTATTCACCTGATCTTGCTCCGTGTGAATCTTTCCTTTTTCGGAAAGAACATGAACATGTTTTCAAATGCTAAAATCAAATGTTAAATTCAAACATTTTTTCGAGCAGTGAAAAATTCGCATGGAGCGGGTTAAGGATCGTGGAGGGGAGCATTGTGAACGGGATAATGTAAATATTGTGAAGAAGTAAAAAAAAAAAAGTTATCTATAGTCAGATTATTTTTTAGCCAAATGTCTTACTGGTTGAAGTTGTTCGGCAAATCTATCATATTTGGCGCAATCCTCTCTCTCTCTCTCTCTCTCTCTCTCTCTCTCTCTCTCTCTCTCTCTCCTCTCCCCCTCCCTCCCTCCGTGTGGGCCCTTAAAGTGTCAACTGAAATGCAATTTTAATCGTACTACAGGGTGTCCATAATGTTTACCCTGATTTCAAGATAAAATATTAATTAAAATTGCGATGGTAACTTTTCTTTTTTACATTTCTACTAGGGAACCCATGGAAAGTTTGTGTCCCGTTATGGAAAGAAAGCATCTGATGTGATGTTAATCAGAACATGGGTGGAAATTTGTTTTAGCAACGGGGTAGGTTCTGAAACGGACAAACAGCAGCAGACCATCTATTCACGAGATCACCACAGAAATAGACTAGACAAGGTTAGCAGAAACTTCAAGTGCCAAAGAGTACAGTGATAAATTGGTTCGCAAATGTCTTAAATTGTATGCGGACAAAGTCCAGGCCGGCCGTTGTGGCCGAGCGGTTCTAGGCGCTTCAGTGCGGAACCGCGCTGCTGCTACAGTCGCAGGTTCGAATCCTGCCTCGGGCATGGATGTGTGTGATGTCCTTAGGTTAGTTAGGTTTAAGTAGTTCTAAGTTCTAGAGGACTGATGACCTCAGAAGTTAAGTCCCATAGTGCTCAGAGCCATTTGAACCATTTTTGAACGAGCACAGTCGACATCGACGTGCCAAAAGGGGGCAGCACCCATGTGGCACTATTTACAGATGATACTGCCATTTGTGCTAGCCACCCGAACCCCATGCTCAGCATGCTACCTTGATCAAATTACACAATGGTGTAACTTGTGGTAAATTAAAATAGACCGGACGAAATGCAACACATTGATGTTCACTATCAGGAGACCCACAAACAGACAACTCTCTATAAACGGAAGGGACCTCCAGTGGTGCGGCACTGTCATATAGGCTTTACCGGTTATTCCCATTGTTCAAGCTCAGCGGGCTGACCACCGAAGCTAAATTACGAATCTGGAAGATGGTGGTCTTTTCAGCTATACTATATGGTTGTGAGATCTGGGTCATGATCGCACTAACCTAATAAAAGTGCAAACTATTCAAATTAAAGGCCATAGAGTAATCACGAACGCTGCCTAGTTCGTCCCGAACACATCAATACATAGGGACAGACATACCCACCCTTACCACAGGTCCATTGCTATGCTATGAGCTATGCGGAAATGGAACTATTCCTAGAAGATTACTCAGCGTGCTGTGGAATGTGTATAATATGGATTGCTGATAAATAAAAATGTGTGCAGACTTGTAAAAGTTGAAAGCTTATGCCCAAAGTTACGTCGCAGTTTCGCGAGAACGTGAACCGCAAGAATTTAAAAAAAATGGGGTCTCCACCAGTTGAGTTGCAACTATTACAACAAATTGATTGAACTGAAAAGTGTAGAACTGTTGATTAATTTAGAGATGGGGATGATGTTACCAAAAATGTTGATGAGAAATTTGCTTGTCGATTCCCATTCTTGAGGTGTAGCGTCGCCTCAAATACCCTCGGGCTCTTCTTCTGTGCTGCTGTACACGCAAAACTATTCGTGTAATGTACGAAATAAATTCCAGGTACGGATCTTCCTTAAAACTACTTTATTAGGACGCAAGATGTTCGGCGGCGAAAAATATGAAACGAAGTTCTACGTTCTGTGTTGTTGATGGTTGTTAGCAAAGCGCCTCCCTGCTGTTAGCAAACCGCTGGTATTTGTATGATTTACAACAATCACAGACAATCAGAATTTACAAATTTTAAGAAATGACAAACGTGCGTAACAAAACTAATTCACCTACATAGAAAAATAACGAAAATAATGCTTTACAATTTGTTGTGGACGTGGACATATTTTCGCTAAGAATTCCAAAGTAATTTACAACTTCCCAGAATATAACAGTACATATTACATTTTAGTTAATTACAATCGAAAGAAAGAGCGACAATTACTCCTGCCATATGTATGAATTCCAAATAACATCTTTGTCAGCTAGCAGATTTGCCGAAAGTAAATTTGTAAATTGCAAAATACGCTTTGTTTATGTAAATCATCACGGTTTTTGATAAGTATTGATTGACAGACTCGGCGTAGCAAGTTTAGAACAATTACTAAGTAATTATTGAGAACAAAATATTCCTAGCATGTTTACAGGCTTGTTATTGAGCGCAGAATAAAATAGCAAACTCAGATTTTACTCAGATTGTCTCAGATTAATTACTGGTATAGGTGCAGTGTATCGTAGTACATTAAACTATTAATTAAGCATAAAATAAAATGTAAGTTTTTCAGGGGATGGCAAAAGATCCTAATGGGCTGTTTTATTACAATGCCCAGACACGATGTGCTCATCGGGCACAATCGCACCAGCCATGTCGCAAAACGTGTGGCAAGGGATTGAATACCGACTCGATATTTTGCGTGTTACCAGGGGTGCACATGTTGACGTGTATTACATGTATTAAATGTTTATGTAAAGTTGAAAACTTAATGAGTAGAGGCATATGTGTAAACATTTCTGGAGAGCCTGTGAGTAAGTGGTGGTACGTTGCGCTGCCGGCAGTGCTCAAGTGCCTGCGGCTGTCGGCGGACCCGGTGCGGCTGCGCCTGAAGCGCGACCCCGTGATCAAGGCGCGCGTGCGCAGCTTCCTGGCGGGCCGCGAGGAGCCCGCGCGGCCGCGGCCGCCCCCCGCCGCCCCCGGCGCCGCCTCCCCGGCGCCCGCCGTCCCGGCCGCCGGCGACGCCGCCTCCCCCACCGGCGCCGCGCAGCAGCGCCCGCCGCAGCCGCGCTGCGAGGCCTTCATGATGACGGGCGACGTCATCCTCAACCTGTCGCGCACGCAGCACAGCTGCGCTGCCGCCGCCGTGCTACCCCGCAACTCGCACAAAAAGGCAAGTCCTACCTACATCCCACGCCATTTTGTTGACCTGACTGTCTCATCAGTAAAGACTGTGGCATGAAAGGCAGATTCAGCCGCCTATTTGGAAAGGCTTTCCCTTTCCTCCGTGCTCGCAGGCACATTTTCTTCGCCAAATAGAACAGCTATATGCGTTGTGTAGGTGACACATATCACTAGGGGTAAGATAGATACTTGGCTACAGGAAAATTAAAGAGACCTTTGGAGAGAAGAGAACCACTTGTATGAATATCAAGAGCTCAGATAGAAACCCAGTTCTAAGCAAAGAAGTGAAAGCAGAAAGGTGGAAGGAATATTTAGAGGGTCTATACAAGGGCATTGTACTTGAGAACAATATTATGGAAATGGAAGAGGATGTAGATGAAGATGGAATGGGAGATACGATACTGCGTGAAGAGTTTGACAGAGCATTGGAAGACCTGAGTCGAAACAAGGCCCCGGGAATAGACAACATTCAATTAGAACGACTGACGGCCTTGGGAGAGCCAGTCCTGACAAAACTCTACCATGTGGTGAGCAAGATGTATGACACAGGCGAAATTCCCTCAGGCTTCAAGAAGAATATAATAATTCCAATCCCAAAGAAAGCAGGTGCTGACGGATGTGAAAATTAACGAACTATCAGTTTAATAAATCACAGCTGCAAAATACTAAGACGAATTCTTTACAGACGAATGGAAAAACTGGTAGAAGCCGACCTCGGGGAAGATCAGTTTGGATTCCGTAGAAACGTTGGAACACGTGAGGCAATACTGACCTTACGACTTATCTTAGAAGGAACATTAAAGAAAGGCAAACCTACGTTTCTAGTATTTGTTGACTTAGAGAAAGCTTTTGATAATGTTGACTGGAATACTCTCTTTCAAATTCTAAAGGTGGCAGGAATAAAATACAGGGGGCGAAAGGCTATTTACAATTTTTACAGAAACCAGATGGCAGGTATAAGAGTCGAGGGGCATCTGTATATTGAGCAAGCAGTAAAGGAAACAAAAGAAAAGTTTGGAGTAGGTATTAAAATCCATGGAGAAGAAATAAAAACTTTGAGGTTCGCCGACGACATTGTAATTCTGTCAGAGACAGCAAAGGACTTGGAAGAGCAGTTAAACGGAATGGACAGTGTCTTGAAAGGAGGATATAAGATGAACATCAACAAAAGCAAAACGAGGATAATGGAATGCAGTCGATTTAAGTCTGATGATGCTGAGGGAATTAGATTAGGAAATGAGACACTTAAGGTAGTAAATGAGTTTTGGTATTTGGGGAGCAAAATAACTGATTATGGTCGAAGTAGAGAGGATATAAAATGTAGACTGGCAATGGCAAGGAAAGCGTTTCTGAAGAAGAGAAATTTGTTAACATCGAGTATAGATTTAGCTGTCAGGAAGTCGTTTCTGAAAGTATTTGTATGGAGCGTAGCCATGTATGGAAGTGAAACGTGGACATTGAATAGTTTGGACAAGAAGAGAATAGAAGCTTTAGAAATGTGGTGCTACAGAAGAATGCTGAAGATTAGATGGGTAGATCACGTAACTAATGAGGAGGTACTGAATCGAATTGGGGAGAAGAGGAGTTTGCGGCACAACTTGACAAGAAGAAGGGACCGGTTGGTAGGACATGTTCTGAGGCATCAAGGAATCGCGAAGTTAGCATTGGAGGACAGCGTGGAGGGTAAATATCGTAGAGGGAGACCAAGAGATGAATACATTACAGAAAGGCCATGTTCATGTACGAAAGCAAAACCACAGTGCTTCCCTATCACTCAAACATGTAAGTTATTCCACAATTCACATTGATAACAACGCCGTAATACTAACAACACATACATGGCTCCAAAACGAGTGCAACTCAATTATTCAAACACAAATTTTAGTGCGAACCTTTCAATTCCTCCCAGTCCTTCTACAGTTATAAGCGCACACCTCTATATTATAACTTTGTACAGAGTGCCCCTTACACTCTTATTCGAAAATTACAAGCATGGTTTATTTCCACTCGTGTAACCGCTGTTATTTGTTCGGGTCTTTCTGTTTACTGTCCACACAGATAGCAGATAGTTACCATTCGTAAGTTTCATATCAAGCAGAGACACCATACGATACAGTTCCTGCTGTACAGCAAGGTGCAGGAAAAACCAGGTGAGGTCCGGTGATACAGTTGGCACTCCACAGTTCCGTGAAAATGATTTGATACTAAAAAGTGCACTATAATCCAGTCCCCACATCACTGTACTGTGAAAACTGTGTACTTACACCACAGCGTACACACTAACCCGGTGGGCAAACAACCACCAGTAACGTCTGTTCCGCGATGTGAGTTCCGTACTGCCTAGGGGGCTACGAGGCAAAGACCAACTAATACCGCCCATGAGTTTGCAAAACACAGTGACAATAAGCAACGAATGATGTCAGTTCATAGCAGCAAATTCCCTTCCATGCAGAATTTCCCAGAAGGCCTATCCATACTATATAACAGGAAGCTGCTCCCATCTACCACGTTCCATGAAAAGAAACATACCATCATGCCCATGCTATACAGGCCTCGTTCCTCTCTGAACGCAGTGACTTGTCTCGACACTAATCACAGCAAATTTCAGCATCAGTCACAGAACACTGCCTGCCGCAGCCCCACTTGTTACGTACTTGCTTTTTATCGCTCCGCGGTTCCCCATGTAACGTCGACGGCCACAAACCTATAGATTGGCAAAGATGTGCCAACCAGCACAGCGTTCCCATTCGATGGACGGATCACCGTAAACACGTGCGCCCACTTCTTGAGACACCGCTTACGGGTCTGGAATTCAACCTAGGCCATGGGCGCGAAGATTGGTGATGAGATATTTCACGCCTGTCCCTTCTGCCGCAAACGCAAAGGGAAAATTGCCAGGCGCGCAGCGTACGCTGACGGTCATCCATCGATGTACAGGCCACGATCTGACGGAAACCGGTATATCTACATCGGCACGGTCGTTGCGTGTCACACCAGTCGTGTATAATGATCTGGGGCCTGCTGGTAGGACGTAGCTGAGCCTCTCGCCACTTGACTTGCCCCAATGATTCCTTGGCTGTCTTCGGCCTGCGTACGCCACCAACCTTACGGTGCTCCATTTTTTTTTTTCTTTACAGACGGTTTTTCTCCCTTCCGTTCTTCCTTTCCCATTTGTCTGTCCATCTCATTTTAGTTTGACGCTTCCAGGACGGCGGGACCGTGGATCTGGTACTTTGGTCTCTTAGAAAACATCGATCTAGTCTAATTCAGTCCAGCCCATCCATCCACCCGGGGCTATAGTTTGTTGAACAGTAGTGCAAAAACTCGATACAAATACAGCTTGAACTCGAACTCCATCAACAAAATTTCGGAGGTTGTTGAAGGATATTTCCTGAGCATTTTGTCTAAAGTTGCCGTAGTTTCGTTGCGCAGTGATTATGTAATTGTCATATACTCGGCTTCTTACCCCGATTACCTTTGTTCTTGTGTGAAAATTAGTTGGAAACAGCCGTGAAGCCTGTAACATGGAATCAGCAAAACGTGCAACACGAAATACAGAGCAATGCAACAACCCTCAGAAGGATGCAAAAGTAGTGTGGTTTTGGTTGTCGTCGCTGCGGGAACAGCTTAGCACACGTTATTATTATTATTATTATTATTATTATTATTATTGCATTCTAGAGTATACATCCAACGAATTCTGAAGCCACCACGTAAATCACTGTGTCTTGGGCCACCGTGCAAAACTAGGAATCAGGTTGGGTCATTACAAAGTAGTCTTTAATGACATGTTTTCTTGTGCGCTATCTTCATCACACGGCCATTCGTGCGTTCTAACAGGACACGAGTATATCCGATGATACGTATTTGTAGACACTTCACTTCTTATTTCTTGGTCCAGTCGCGATGTGCTCGCACACACGGTAGAGTCCGCCGATGTAAAGGATGAAGTGGGCTACAGAGGAGTCAGCGGTCAGCAGCTGGGGAGCCTGATGGGCAGTGAAGTGCGAGCAAGGTGTTGCTATTTCACACTTGAACGTTCCCGGCCTTTGTACTCTGCTACAGTTACTTCACAGATGTTCTCGAGAGGGAAAAAAAAACGTATGGGTTTATAATTCTCGCACCACTTCAGAGACGAATTGTATAAATATTATATGTATGTGTCAGACAAAGACGGCACCACACAATGGGTGGTGATAAACTTTGTCCAAACTAGAGAATGGACATTGAGGTTATTGTGTCCGACTGTGTTCTGTATCATAATTTCCATAATTTACCAGCCGGCCGCTGTGGCCGAGCGGTTCTAGGCGCGTCAGACCGGTACCGCGCTGCTGCTGCTACGGTCGCAGGTTGGAATCCTGCCTCGGGCATGGATGTGTGTGGTGTCCTTAGGTTAGTTAGGTTTAGGTAGTTCTAAGTCTAGGAAACTGATGACCTCAGATGTTAAGTCCCATAGTGCTTAGAGCCATTTGAACCATACTTTACGTTCTCTGCCTCGCTAAATGATTTAAGGACAAAATACGCACTTAATTGTAGTAAGGCAACTATTCGCCCGCCCGGTTAGCCGTGCGGTCTAACGCACGGCTTTCCGGAGTGGGAAGGAGTGCCTGGCCCCCGGCACGAATCCACCCGGCGGACTTGTGTCGAGGTCCGGTGAGCCGGCCAGTCTGTGGATGGTTTTTAGGCGGTTTTCCATCTGCCTCGGCGAATGCGGGCTGGTTTCTCTTATTCCGCCTCAGCTACACTAAGTCGGCGATTGCTGCGCAAACAATTTCTCCACGTACGCGTACACCACCATTGCTTTACCACGCAAATATAGGGGCTACACTCGTCTGGTGTGAGACGTTCACTCGAGGGGGGGGGGGGGGGGCCACCGGGGGCCGAACCGCACAATAACCCTGGGTTCGGTGTGGGGCGGCGGAGGGTGAATTTGACTGCGGTAGTCATCGTCGAGTTGTGGACCACTGCGGCTACGGCGGGGACGGAGCCTTTCTGTCGTTTCTAGGTCCCCGGTTAACATACATACAAGGCAACTATTCAGTTCACTGACTGCTACAAATTACAAGAGTTTTCAATGAATCTTTACAATACTGAATTTTCCAGAAGCAGAAGCCAACACGAGCACTAACGTATTGAAAATATGGACCAAGTTTTTATTGCCCCTCCCTTGTAAGAATAAGGCGCGCGCGCGCGCACACACACACACACACACACACACACACACACACACACACACAAATATTTACGTATCATAACTTTCCATTAACTAATTTCTTTCAAATATCTTCCTTCATGGCTGTAGGATGCAGTCCCACATGTTCTCTGAGCAAGAAATCATACGAAACATTCTTATCACTTCTGTTTTCGTATTTTTCTGCCCTAACTTTCCACAATGCTGGCAGTGACTTATAATTTTCGAGGCACTCTAATCAGAACACTCTCTCGTCTTGATTTGAACTCATTTTCAACACAACAACGAACACGGAGATATCCAGCACGCGACAGACTGGCTAGGTCAGGGGTCAGCAAGTAATTTTAGGTGGCGTCAGGATACTTTTGAAAATTTATATCGAGGTAAAAAAAAACTCACATTCCTTGCTAATATTATTTTAATTTTCACTTAGAGAATAATGTGAACAGCAACAGGTAGGCATATCTGTACTTTAAAATCAATGGGAAAAAATACATTTGCGGTCTTACGCAGTTTTAAAAGCTAGGTTCACGCAGTGAACGGGTTATGCGAAGAGCGTGTTCAAGGTGGGCGACCGTTAATCTTGACAGGTATTGGCTCTTAAAAAAAAATTAATTAAATAAATAAATGGTTGTAGCTCCGTCATAACTTGCATTAGGTAGTAGCTTTCTTATTTCTTGGTGGTGCCTTCATTGTGTGACCATACAAGCGAAAGTCTATGTACAAAAGCTACTACTGCAGTGAGATCAAAGCAGCAGTATGGGCGATTCAACAGTAGATAGACCACATACGATAGACACTGGAGAACACAGAGTTTGACAAACATATGTGGAGCCAAACATAGTAACAAGTAAAAGGCAATTTTTTTTGCAATTTCCTTATCTTTCTGGAATATTTTTCGTCAAAAATTCTACAGTGGACGCAGTTCTGTACATTTGCAAGGAAATGTTATCCCCATTTGGAGGAAAGGCTTTGAATGGCGGAACAACTTCGCAGCCACATCAGTTCATTCTGCCGCGCTGGAGAGATTTAAAGAGACGATTTTGAGAATCGCGACTTCTGTATCTCAGCGAAATCTTGGAATGTTGCTGCAAATTCCTTCCTAAGATCAGACGCAAAATTTGAAAATACTGCAATGCCTTTTTCAGGATTATTTTTATATTCAAGAATTGTTGGAAAGTGAATTTATCCTGAATTACATTTCTTTTTCAAATATCTTCTGCTTGTGATGGAAAGAACACATGCATTGTATCAGATCGCGTATTAATTTACCATTTCCGTGTAGCTCAGTACTTGAGCGCATTTGAACGTTTCAGAACGTCTTGCAGGAAAGCCATAGATAGAATATTGCGCTCGATCGTTAGGAACTCCTAGCTCCTTGTCTACGAAAGAGGTTAGTTCTTCTCTTGTTTGCCAAAACCTTTTATTAATCATTGACCTTTACGTTGCCAAGAACATTATTATGCTGCATTGAGTCAGAATGCGACGAATCGCACGCAGATAGAAACTCTTTGTACTGTCTGTGCTGAAGAGCAGGACGAGACCTCATAAAATTAATCAACTTGCTCAAGCTATCCATTACGCATATCAGAGTGATACTAAGTTTTCCACAAAGAGCTGCCTGGTGAATTATGCGCGCCGGCCGAAGTGGCCGTGCGGTTAAAGGCGCTGCAGTCTGGAACCGCAAGACCGCTACGGTCGCAGGTTCGAATCCTGCCTCGGGCATGTGTTTGTGATGTCCTTAGGTTAGTTAGGTTTAACTAGTTCTAAGTTCTAGGGGACTAATGACCTCAGCAGTTGAGTCCCATAGTGCTCAGAGCCATTTGAACCATTTTTTTTTTTTAATTATGCGCTGATAAGATAGTGGCCCAGCATTCTTATCCTAGATTTTCTTCACTAGTCCCTTTTCTTTGCCGATCATCGCCGGGGGACCATCGCTTGAAAGATACATCATTTTATCATAACATGACTTTTTTGATATAGTCATCAAAACTCCTAAATAAATTTTTTCCGCGAGTCTTGTCTTTAAAAGGCAATATTACTAGTAATTGTTTCCTACGTGATTTACTTTCAATATCAAAAAGTCGCACGAAACTGGACATTTGTTCTTCATTAAAGTGTCAAATATTCAAGTGCTATGGCATGGCAAGGCGTCTTCTGCCGAAGTTCGAGTAAAGTAATATTACTGTCAGCAGCCAAAATGCCGGTTCATCTTGTATTGAAATGAAATAAAATGTCGTGTGGCTAGGAATAAAGATTTCCTGTAAGACAAAAAGGAAAATGTATCTGTCGACCAAGAATAGCTCCAATGCTGATGATTTAGCTAAATACAAGGAATACTGTAAAACATTAAAAAAAGTAATTCAGACGTCTAAACAAATGCACTACGAGAAGAAGATAGCAATGTCAGGGAACAAAATAAAAACAATATGGGATATAGTGAAAGAGCAGACTGGTAGAACCAGAAAGGAACAGGAGCAAATAGCACTAAGGGTAGATGACACATTAGTAACTGATGGGCATAGTGTGGCAAATCTATTTAACAAGTACTTTATATCCGTTACTGATAGAATGGGACTTTCAGGATCAGTAAATAATGCCCTTGATTATCTGAAACTAGCCTTCACAAATAGCTTCAAGTACATAAATATATCACTCACTTCACCAAAAGAAATAACTTCCATAATAAAATCTTTAAAAACAAAGCATTCTAGTGGGTACGATGAAATATCAACAAAGTTAATTACGGCATGTTCTTGTGAGTTTAGTACAATTCTAAGTTACTTGTGTAACCAGTCAATTATAACTGGGACATTTCCTGACTGTCTAAAATATGCAGATGTTAAGCCTCTATTCAAGAAAGGGGATAAAGAGATACAATCAAACTACAGACCAATTTCACTTTTGCCAGCATTCTCAAAAATTTTAGAAAAAGTAATGTACAGGCAGCTTCTCAACCATCTGACCACAAATAACATATTATTAAGAACACAGTTTGGATTTCTGAAGGGTTCTGATATCTAGAAGGCTATTTACACCTACAGTGAAAATGTACTTAATTCATTAAATAACAAGTTACAAGCAGCAGGTATTTTCTGTGATTTGTCAAAGGCATTTTATTGTGTGAACCACAACATCCTTTTAAGTAAATTAGAATTCTATGGTGTCATGGGCAGTGCTGCAAAATGGTTCAAGTCATACCTCACTAACAGGAAACAAAGGGTGTCAGTGCAAGGGACTAGTGAATTAAGTCACCAGCCATCATCAGAATGGGAAGAAATTACATGTGGTGTCCCACAAGGATCCATCTTAGGGCCATTGCTTTTTCTTGTGTACATTAATGATCTCTCATCAGTTACACTGCCAGAAGCAGAGTTCGTTTTGTTTGCAGATGACACAAGTATTGCAATAAATAGTATGTCAAGTGTAGTTCTAGAAAGATCTGCTAATGATATTTTCATGGATATTAATAAATGGTTTAAAGCCAACACACTGACATTAAACTTCGAAAAGACTCACTATATGCAATTCAGAACCTGTAAGAGGTTTCCACCCAGCATATGCATAAAATACGAAGAAGAGCAGATAGAAGAGGTTGACAGTCTTAAATTCTTGGGATTACAACTTGATAATAAATTAAGTTGGGAAGAGCACACCACAGAACTGCAGAAACGCTTTAACAAATCTGTATTTGCAATTCGAGTGTTAGCAGACATAGGCGACATAAAAATGAAAAAGCTTGAATACTTTGCCCACTTTCATTCCATAATGTCATATGGTATAATATTTTGGGGTAACTCTTCAAGTCAAACAAAAGTTTACGGAGTCCAAAAGCGTAATACGTATTATTTGTGGAGTAAATTCACGGACGTCCTGTAGAAACCTTTTCAAAGAACTGGGTGTGCTAACTACTGCCTCTCAAAATATTTACTCATTAATGAAATTTTTCCTAAATAATATATCTCTTTTTTCCAACAAACAGCCCAGTTCGTACATACAATACCAGGAACAAAAATGATCTGCACAAGGACTTAAAAGCACTTACTTTAGTTCAAAAAGGGGTCCACTACTCAGGAACATTCATCTTCAATAATTTGCCAGTAAACATAAAAAATTTAGTTACAAATAAAGATCAGTTTAAAAGGAGCCTGAAAGACTTAACTAGTGGCCAACTCCTTCTGCTCCATTGACGAATTTTTTAATAGAAACAAATGATGTATTGTATAAATTCATACTATTAGTATTGTTATTTCAGCTTAAAAAAAATAAATTGACATGTTACACATCCACGAGGATCTCCTCAGCACGGATCTATGGAGCGAAAAAATAATCTAATCTAATCTAATCTAGGGCTTCTCGTCGGGTAGACCGTTCGCCTGGTGCAAGTCTTTCGATCTGACGCCACTTCGGCGACTTGCCCGTCGATGGGGATGAAATGATGATGATTAGGACAACACAACACCCAGTCCCTGAGTTGAGAAAATATCCGACCCAGCCGGGAATCGAACCCGGGCCCTTAGGATTGACAGTCCATCTTGTATTGATTGTTGTTGACAACGAATTCCATGAATTGCGGCAACAACGTTCTTTTTTTCTTCAAAAAGTGCCGCGGCCACTTCCAACTTTTTTTTTTCTATCTCAGTGTTTGAAAATGGCTTCTGCTGTTTATTGAATGCCCAAGACACGCGCAACGCTTTTTCGGCAGATTTTTGCTTGTCTGCTCATAGAGCGGTTTTGTAAGGCCGTCTTTATTTTATTTATTTACTTTTGCAAGAAGGTAGATATGCCTACAGATTGTGTTTTGAAAAGCCACACTACTCACATGGGAATTTTTATGGCATTGTTGATGAGATGTTCAAGAGTGTCGCTTTAAATTAGCACGTTTCACGCAAGCGACAGTTTTGTTGCATATGAGGCAAACTGAAACAGCACCATGCCTATCACGCAGCGTAAAAATTCTGAAGATACCGCCGCCCTGCACAAAGCGCGTGCCGATCCACTGTAAAGGAGCCGCTTCCATGTCACACACCCGCCGCCGCCGCCGCCGCCTCCGTGAACACCCTCTCGAAAGATGACAGTTTCATTTCACATCAAAGTTTCATAAAGCGGCGTTAAGCTTTCGTTGGATACGAACACAAAAATTGTGTTAAAATGAATATGCCTACTCCGATTAAAAGAGACTTCATATGTTGCCAGAGTCAGAGATCGATTTATAAAATTCACTATTTCATTAAATAAAACTCTTGTGTTGCCTTCGGGTGTGCAGACCTTTTGCGTGGATCAACACAGCACACATGTGCCAGCTTGCTCTCCGCTCTTCAGCGCACCCTCCTGCGCTACGTAGGCGTAGCGAATGGGTATTTAATCTACTTATTAACCATTAAGAACTCAAACCTAATGAGTCACGTAACTACTTGTAAAACAGTATTGAAGGTGGTTAGGGTAACACTAAAACGTATTGTTAGCTACAGAAAAATGATTTTATAAATGATGTTGACTACTGTTGTGGTCTTCAGTCCTGAGACTGGTTTGATGCAGCTCTCCATGCCACTCTATCCTGTGCAAGTTTCTTCATCTCCCAGTACATACTGCAACCTACGTCCTTCTGAATCTGCTTGGTGTATCTACATCTACATCTAAATCCATACTCCGCAAGCCACCTGACGGTGTGTGGCGGAGGGTACCTTGAGTACCTCTATCGGTTCTCCCTTCTATTCCAGTCTCGTATTGTTCGTGGATAGAAGGATTGTCTGTATGCTTCTGTGTGGGCTCTAATCTCTCTGATTTTATCCTCATGGTCTCTTCGCGAGATATATGTAGGAGGGAGCAATAATCTGCTGGACCCTTCGGTGAAGGTACGTTCTCGAAACTTTAACAAAAGCCCGTACCGAGATTCTGAGCGTCTCTCCTGCAGAGTCTTCCACTGGAGTTTATCATCTCCGTAACGCTTTCGCGATTACTAAATGATCCTGTAACGAAGCGCGCTGCTTTCCGTTGGATCTTCTCTATCTCTTCTATCAACCAGTCTACATTTTATATCCTCTCTACTTCGACCATCATCAGTTATTTTGCACCCCAAATAGCCAAACTCCTTTACTACTTTAAGTGTCTCATTTCCTAATCTAATAGCCTCAGCATCACCCGATTTAATTCGACTACATTCCATTATCCTCGTTTTGCTTTTTTTGATGTTCATCTTATATCCTCCTTTCAAGACACTATCCATTCCGTTCAACTGCTCTTCCAAGTCCTTTGCTGTGTCTGACAGAATTACAATGTCATCGGCGAACCTCAAAGTTATTATTTCTTCTCCATGGATTTTAATACCTACTCCGAATATTTCTTTTGTTTCCTTCACTGCTTGCTCAATACACAGATTGAATAACATCGGGGAGAGGCTACAACCCTGTCTCACTCCCTTCCCAACCACTGCTTCCCTTTCATACCCCTCGACTCTTATAACTGCCATCTGGTTTCTGTACAAATTGTAAAAGCCTTTCGCTCCCTGTATTTTACCCCTACCACCTTCAGAACTTGAAAGAGAGTATTCCAGTCAACATTGTCAAAAGCTTTCTCTAAGTCTACAAATGCTAGAAATGTAGGTTTGCCTTTCCTTAATCCAACTTCTAAGACAAGTCGTAGGGTCAGTATTGCCTCACGTGTTCCAATATTTCTACGGAATCCAAACTGATCTTCCCAGAGGTCGGCTTCTACTAGTTTTTCCATTCGTCTGTAAAGAATTCGCGTTAGCATTTTGCATCCGTGACTTATTAAACTGATTGTTTGGTAATTTTCACATCTGTCAGCACCTGCTTTCTTTGGGATTGGAATTATGACATTCTTCTTGAAGTCTGAGGATATTTCGCCTGTCTTATACATCTTGCTCACCAGATGGTAGAGTTTTGTCAGGACTGGCTCTTCCAAGGCCGTCAGTAGTTCTAATGGAATGTTGTCTACTCCCGGGGCCTTGTTTCGACCCAGGTCTTTCAGTGCTCTGTCGAACTCTTCACGCAGTATCGTATCTCCCATTTCTTCTTCATCTACATCCTCTTCCATTTCCATAATATTGTTCTCAAGTACAATGCCCTTGTATAGACCCTCTAAATATTCCTTCCACCTTTCTGCTTTCCCTTCTTTGCTTAGAACTGGGTTTCCATCTGAGCTCTTAATATTCATACAAGTGGTTCTCTTTTCTCCAAAGGTCTCTTTAATTTTCCTGTAGGCAGTATCTATCTTACCCATAGTGAGATAAGCCTCTACAACCTTACATTTATCCTCTAGCCATCCCTGCTTAGCCCTTTTGCACTTCCTGTCGACATCATTTTTGAGACGTTTGTATTCCTTTTTGCCTGCTTCATTTACTGCATTTTTATATTTTCTCCTTTCATCAATTAAATTCAATATTTCTTCTGTTACCCAAGGATTTCTACTAGCCCTCGTCTTTTTACCTACTTGATCCTCTGCTGCCTTCACTACTTCATCCCTCAAAGCTACCCATTCTTCTTCTACTGTATTTCTTTCCCCCATTCCTGCCATTTGTTCCCCAACTATACTTTCAAAATATTGTTGGCAGTCCTGTTTTTGACCTGATGCGGTCCGCCAGTTGCCGACCGTTGGGTTAGGGTATTGTTAATGCTACCTCCAGACGGCACAATAGTTCTGGGCAGAGCAATATATTTCAAAAAATTTTTAGTGCGTGTGTTATCGCATGCCACGTTTCCATAACTATTACAAATACTGCAAGGTGAGATTGCACTAGAAAATTTCAGGTCTTTGAAAGAACTGCTGGTAGTCACGTTATCGTAGCGTTATCTGAACATTTTTTCCATTCAATCTCTGTTCTGTCGAGAAACTTTCGTGAATCATACTTCAAGCTCCTGAGGTTAATTTTTCATCCATCTTCTTATGTTTTCAACAAAGTAGAGCAATTACCACAGCAGCAACATCTTTATCGTCCAACATTCGGAATCCCAGTATTATCGACGATATAATTGACATCAGTGAGCAGTCTAGGGAGGGCGTTTTTATTTAATCGTATGGTGATCTTATACAATATACAGTTGATATAAGGCAAATGATTTTATACAATATACATATTATATTGGCCAAGATAAAACCTTAAAGGCTGTGTTTTTCAACCAGTTAATTAAGCTGGGTTTGAGAGTGAACAAGTCATCGGGAATTCCAGAGCCTCAATGAAGTGGACAGCGTTTGACTAAATGTTCAATTGTCTGCTCTTCTTGATTACGTTCACACATTGGTGAACTGATCCAGCCCCATTTATATCTGAATGAAGTACCTACAACAACCATGTCCAGTCCTTAATCTGTTGAGGCGGCACCAAAGGATCCTCGGTAAGTCAAAACCTTTTGGCTTCTTTGTGGGATCAAGGTGATGGGCTCTTGCACAATATTGTTGACCGTTTAAGTGCCGCTCAACGAGTCATAACGCAGTAGAAACTTTTTTCAGCGCAATGATATAGGCTGAAATATCAGACTAACAGCTGAAATACAAAGTCAAAGCAAATTAAAATTATTTTTCTTGGGAGAAATAATTTTTTGCATCGGCTATTATTCATGCCCATTTTACCTACATGACGCTTCGGCTGTGTAGCCATTCATTTTAGGTTACTTTCCTGGTAAAGATTTTACGTAATATTGGAGTACGGAGTACCGCTCAGTTAGGCATGCATGGTGTGGCCAAAATTAAAGTAGCTATAAAAAAGTTTCCGAGTCTGACGCTAAAGCTCCGCCAGGTAATGGCCAGAACTGTTCATTTCAAAAGAACCTGGAAAAGACTCCGATGCATGACCCCTTTGATGTTTGGATTACGTTTCTAGGGGATTTATTTTTATTGATACTGGGATCATATCACAATGATGCAGGAACTGCCATGGTAATACAATGAAAACAAAAGCTCAGAATATTTACATACACAAAATACATGAGTATACTGTAGTTGGTAAACTCTACAAAGAATCGTCGGGGAAATCTAAGATGGCGGAACAGCAACTTTACGGCCAACTAATAAATGTTAAAAATGAGGTATTAGCGCGCTTTTCAGAATCCATCTTGGTTACAAGGTATGTAAGTGCTGTGAAGTTTCTAGATGAAACAGTACTATTTCACGCATTTTTTGCGAGTTTATAACCCCATCACCGACACAGCCTACTTTAAGTTGGTAGACAAGCGCAACTTGTATTTCGTAGACGTCCAGCAGAGAGTAGAAACATTTAAATACTTCTAACTCTATGACACCCAGTAGGCTAAAGGAATTCTAGTATGCTGTCTAACGGGGGCAAATGAAATTTAAAATATGAAAATCGAATGCAACATGAGAATGAATAGAGCTATATTAAAGAGCAGGCTTAACGATTTTAATGTATTCCTAGGCTAGGAAAAAAAAACTATCTGCCAGTTAAATAGTTATACTTTCGTAGTATCCTTGCCATCATCGGGCAGTTTTAATAACACTGCACTGTTTATTATTATCGTTATTATTATTATTATTATTATTATGATTATTTGGCTAGTGATGTACCTGGGTTGATAGTGATATTTACGGAGGGCTTTACATATCATTCTTTCAATCCCGGTGAAAATAATTTTTCGAAATGTTTATTTCGTTATTCCTGGCAGTTACATTCTTGTTTACTCTTGTGCTACGCTGTCTGTATGTTGTAACATCTTCCTGCCCCGACGCCACCATGTGCCTCTAATACAGGTAGGCATAAAGAAAAGATTGGCTAGCGCAACATTCTGCAGTACGCCTTTGTAAGACAATCAAAGCTGTCTCTGCCATCTGACTTTGAACGTAAAAGGTTTCTATCCCACAACTGTCGGACAGTTTTCTTTGTTTGATTTCTAATTGCCAAAACCAATCTCTTACGCAAACATATTTTTCTTTCTTTTTTCCCGGATCTCTGTTTAATTTTGTTGGATGTTCGAAAATCGTGAATTGAGGCAGACTTTATTATAAATTAGTGTCAAAGAGCTCAGCTCACACCTTAAGCAAAGCACAGTCGGTATACGATTTCTGAGCGTGTAAAAGTCCGCCCCCGGTAGCTGAGAGGTCAACGAGACAGACTGACAATTCTAAGGGCCCGGGTTCGATTCCCGACTGGGTCGGAGATTTTCTGCGCATTTCATTTTTTTGAGCGTGTAAAAAGCAAGATTTTCTGTCATTCACACGGAAGTTTGTTTTGGCAGTCATTCTTGGCCATTTCAGACATACTTTTATTCGAGATGAAATTAAATACGTTTTCCTGTTTCTCATATCCATTCCGAGCTCGTGGGTACTCATACGGAAGTAGACCAAGATTGTTGATGCAGCGGTTGAGACACTGGACTTACTATCTGGGAGAGCAGTGTCTGATCCCTGTTCGGTTGCCAGATTTATATATATTTTTTTGGTTGCCCCAACATCACGTAAGGTGAACACCGACTCGTAGAAAATACGTGTTCTATTTTCTGCTTAGTCATTCATTGCCCATTTCATATTACTTTGTCGGCAAGTCATTAAACATAGATCATTTCGTTTAGGAATCGAGCAAAAATCAAGGCTTCTAGGAAAAAAAAGTGTATTTTTAAAATTGGAAGCTTTTAGAATACCTACTAAATCCAAGAAGGTGTATGTATGTACATTGATTCATCAAGAGCCTTTCCACAATGGTTGGAGTCTGAAATGAAAGAATTTTGCTGTGGTTTTGCTTCCAACTTTTTCTGTTATATTTCATATTCGATGAGAAAAAATGCAGACAATTTCTTGTAATTATTTTTTAGACCAGTTTCACTTGTAATTGTAGGGAATTTTTATCTTCACATTGCATAATATACCAAATTTTTATCGTCATTTGGTTTACTAAACACTATGGCACTTCCTGTGGGCTGATTGGAACCGTGTAATACCTGCTACAAAGCATTTTTTGTTCGTCACAGTATTAGAGGCATTTAATTCTGAGATTAAGTAAGTCTATAGTGTTTGAATGCCTCATAGGGAACAAAAATGTTGATTAAAATGTTATATTTAACAGCAAGGAATCTTACTCCATATAAATAAAAATGTTCACACTTTATGGTGGTTAACTTTAACCTAAAGATTTTTGTTTTTTCAGAAAAGTTGGTGCTGTGCAGGATGAGTCTTGTGGTAGAATTATTTTGTGAAAGTGTTATTAAATAATTAAATTTGTTTTATATAGTAAAGTCTCACTAATACGTTAGTACTAATTCCACTTTATCAATACGTACTTTTTGTAACAGATAATGGATACTAAAATGAAGAAAGAGGAACAGCTTGCAAAATTTAAGAACAACTTATTTGAAATCAGCTGAACATAGAGAAAAAGAGAAAACAGGATTACAAGACTTCAGAAAAAAGGCAAGAGAAGAACTTTGAAACTGTCTAGATTTAAAAGAAACAGGAAACAATAAGAAAGAATAAGGGTAAGGAGTACAGGGGGAGTAAGACTAACCATTTAAGTCAGTGGATCATCCTTGGTGGAACCTTATTTAGGTTAATACAAATCCCACAAGCTTTAGGACATACAGTGAAAAGAATACAAGATATACTTCCATACAGTCCAGTAAAGGAATATGCTGTACCGAAGAGATTAATTGTTACAGTGCCAAGGAATTTTGAATGTTGAAGCAAACGCAAAAAATGTAAATTTAATCCTAAGGTTTCTGATGAAACCATGCAAATGGTTAAAGATTTTACACACAAATAGCGTAAGCTATCAAGATCCTGAGAATAAGAAATGTACAGCTTTGCAGTAATGTCAAATGGTTCTCTCGATTAATGGAGCGTATCAGCAGTTTGTGGCAGACACTGAAATGGAGTGCATAAAGAAAGACTATTTTTATGCACTGTGACTGAAACATATTTTTTTGGGTTCAAGTATCTGGCTGAAGTTACATGTTGAACCCCACCTTCCCCTCCATGCCCTTAAATCGTGGTTGTGGTGATAGACTGATCTGTAGTCCTGCCTGAGGTCTGGGTTAGGTTGGAAGGGACAACTTGGCTGTGAGTTGACAAAGCAAACAAATGTGAAAGCAAAAAGTGTAATTGTGGTAACAAAATGACCGTTAGCAATACCTAATGTTTACGCTCACACCATATTGAAAAAGATAAGGTGGTCCAAAATGTAATTTTTACCCTTTGTCTGATGAACTCAATGAAAATGACACTGGAAAAGAGCATTTGTCAAGTAGTAAGGAGCTGCAGGATCTCACAGTCTGTGATGTGAGAAGCAAATCTTGCATGAGGAATTCATGTCTAAAGTGTAAAAATTGGAGGCTTAAGTCCCAACCAGGTTGGCGATGATACAGAAGTCAAATGGAAACAAATTTATGTTGATAGACAGCCAAAACATGTAGAAGGTAATTGTGTGTTAAAAATTAATAAGCAAATTATTAAATTAAATTAAATTCCAATGCTTGGTTGAAAAACTCACAATCTCCTGAATTTAAGACAAGAAATCAAAATAGACTTTAATACACTGAAGTGATGCAGATTGACTTTCCACAAAATTTTTCTCTTGTTGTGTAAGACAAAATTCTGAGTGCTCGTTGTTGCATTAGCGAGTAACAGTTTGTGTAGAAAGATAATTCATCTTAATTTTCCATTGAAAAATGTAAAATAACGAAAATTGGTAAAAAATGGGTATTCAAATTTCGCAACGTGTATAGGCTATAATTAGTTTCAGTTTTATAGAGGATAGAAATTGCACTAACAATAGAATTTGCATGAAACTTTTACGGAACCATGAGTGACCCATATAAAACTAAGGTATTTCGAGTTTGGCATCACAAGCTTAAAGTATTTCACCATTCATGTATTTGTAGGTAAAAAACAAGGTTTATAGTGCAAATAAATTCACAGGGTTTCTGGAATTGGCACATTCATGTGTGGTGCAAGGTATGGAACCTTTAATAAGTTGTCACATGCCAAGACATGCACATGAGCAGTCGCATGAAACTGAAACCTAAGGATGAGTCACATGGGAATCTGTTAGTAAGATATCAGGCGACACATTCAGGATCCTTTATTTCAAAGCACATAAAAATCCCATCGTGAATTAAACCATTAAAGAAATGTCAGAAAAAATGGAAGCTGTAGAATAATCATTTCCGACATACTGAAGAACCAAAACCTGGAAACACATTTTAGCTGCCATAATTTTGTGAGGAGGCGACTTTAAACTGTGCCAGGGTGGTTAACCTATGAGGCAAACAAGAAGTGGATAGTTGCTATAACATAGCAGGCAAGCTCCAGGCACCGGCTCTCCATTGGATGTCGGGAACTGCACTATTTTTTTCAAGTCACAGACTTACCAGTGTGTGGCACAGGGTGACCCATAAAAGGTCTGCTTGCCATCATATCCACCACATACTGTGAGAGTTGCAAAACTGACTAGTAGCCGCTGCCTTGCCACTTTTGCAACCACGTCTTGCTGTAGGCATTTACTGTTGTGCAGTGGTAACAGTTCATCACTATGAACGTAGCATAGTAATGTTGCTCGATTTCACTTGCCATTGCATCCACTTGATGAACACAAGTATCTTGCTATTTGAATACAGTGCCGTGGCACCAGCATTGTGGTGAGTGTATGAAACGATTAGTTTCATGGTCAATTCTAGTTTGCAATAGGACTCCTTTTCATATGGTTAGTTTATTAACATTAGCAAGCTTACATATGACTAAAATAATTTTACATAGAAGTATGTAAATAATTTTACTTTTACACATTCAGATATTTTTCAGTATTCTAGAAGCTACGTGTTATTAAATATTGTTCTATTTCTGCCTTTCAGTTTGCGGATTTCTTTTAATTATTTTATTTTCTTGATTGTAACAGGCAGTGAACTAAAAAATACTTGTATTTGATAAAGTACTCTTTTTGGCAAAGGTCTTTTGCAGGTGTTGCTGTGAAAAGTCATTTCTGTTTCTTGTTCTCACATTATGAACCAAACTGTACAACATTGAAAATTCATGGTGAGATTTCAGAAGGTGCACACATTCATAAATGGACAAGCCAGGACGTATCTGTATTTCAAAGTCTTTAAAGAGTTGTGACCTTTCAGAAATCTAAATAGCTGTTTTTTTAGTTTTGAAAGTTTGTTTTGCCATACCTGGGTCTCTCCAGATCACACCATATCCAGGCAAACTGCGCATATGAGCATGATACACACACAACAATGATTCAATGCTGCAACAGTTCCAGACACTTAACAACTTTAACCTAGTTTTTTATTAAAAAATTATTGATGCTTTTTCCATCTCAAGTGCTCATACCTCCATAATCCTTCAAATTTTGTATTGAGGCTTGGGAAATAGTGTAGTTACCTAAATCTAATACTGCTTTTTAACTGTAGTTCTGATGTTGCTGACATTCATCCATATCATTTCTTCCTTATTTATGACCCAAGCATTCTAACAATGCAGCCCACTCTGGGCTGTTACCTCTCAGGATGGATAAGAGAAATGGTGAGGGACATGGCAGATTTACACCGGGGTTTACATTCACAATGGTAGTATTGACAGGTGTTGATTCAAGCAGTTTCATACAGTACTCTGACCATCCTCACTGCCACATTGCGTGCTTGCAATGCACAAATGCCCTGATTCGCTGGTGATGTCCATTGTCGCTGGTCACGGGTGGCAGCTACTTCGATGCTGAGCAGTCCGCCAGCAGGTGTTACAGTGTGTGATGTTTCCAATGAAACAAGTGCGCAGCCTGCCCGGGTCCTCCGGAGTCTTGTCAGCTACATATCCCACATTTACTCGTGGTTGCCATTTTGTGTGCTTGGGTACAGAAGCTGACACCTGATGCCCATTGTTGAGCAGCAATACCCCAGTCACTCATCCCCAGGGATCAATCAAGATGATGTTGATTACCTCGAGGTGGCTAAGAGGCAGAGTGTGCATGCCTCCCCAGTCAGAATGAAGACAGCTTGCAGTCCACTAGCTGAAGTCCCTCATGGAGCAGATGCTGGCTGCACACCAGCTCCCTGCAGTGGTGTAGTTTCGCAAGTCCCACGGCTGCTATGCCACAGGTAGACATTCCTCACTGGAACACGATGAGTCAATCAGCGGCATGTAGCCAACTGATCTTTGTCGCTAAGGCTGGGTCATGGCTTCTCTGAAACTCACAAACACTTCATTTTCTCCTGTTCAGGATGCAGACAGAATGGTGACAAGACTGTATGGTTTGAAACCCTGAGCTCAATTATTTGTGGCAGTGTAGCTACACTTTTGACTTAATCCTACTGGAGGGACATGAGTATGTTTGCTTTAATGTACTTGTATCAATTTTTGTAGCTAACTCTACCCCAAGTATGGGTTGCTAAACCCAGTTAAATTTGCAACATGTGAATTTCTCAGTAGCATGAAAGTGCCCAAGTTACAAAATATAACTTCACACCATGTTTGCTGTTCCACGTGCTTGACTGTTGACTGGTGTTGCAAACCCCCGTCTGTTCATTGTGTTTTGTCGTAGTGTCAACAATACCGTCCAGGGGTTATTGTTTAGCACATTGGTTGGGTTGGCCTCTACTGCCTGGCTGTGGTAGGAATAAAACTAAGATTTCACAATTTGCACGCCAAACTTTTCCGAGGCGTAGCCCCCCCGCCCCCCTCCTCTTTCGAAAGATTTGCCCCAAATCTTCCAAGATGTGTCTTCAATTAAAATTACTCTTCCAGCTCCAATTATGATCTGTTCCACATGGGTTTCTCCCTTATCCAATATTAACATAAGCTTATTACCAGCATGTGGTCTCCAGGACCTTATTACAATATAGTCCTTAATTTAATGCAGACTAATACAGGGGGTTTTTCTTCCATCAACTGTTCATGCGACCTATGCTGACTAACCATTCGACTGGCAACTAATGCATCAGTGGATCTGTAGACCATGCGTGTGTGCATGTATTAGAGAGATAAAATGTGCAAATACCTGGTAGAAACATACCGCAACTGGTAGCTAAAATGCTTGTTGATATAATCTTGTGTTGATGATTTTCTTGAAAATTTTGAACATGTTGTGACATTTGCTCCATTGAAATTTTCCCATACTGTTATTGTATAAATTTGTCTCGGAACACGTAAGTTCAGGATTGAGGGTGGCATTAAGGTAAGTTAAATTCTGTAGGGTAATAGCCACAATTAACCTTCTGACCAGTACAATGTAGTTCACATCAGAGTCATGACAGTCATACTGGTGAGTGTAGCTGGAAGGTGGAAATCTCTCCCAACTGTCTCACAAACTGTACTGTTAACGGTAATACCACTTCCCTCCAACTCGAACTTCTTCAACCGCTCAGGTTTCCCTTTTTCACAGCAATTTGCCAACACTACTGTGGTGAGAAGACAGTACAGCCAATGCCTCCCTGGCTTATGGAAGTAAGGCCATGTGGGCAAGATTTCCTTTTTGCAACTTGTCTCCTTTATTTTCTCTAAAGACATACTTGCCTCACATGTCCGCATATCAGTCTGTACTGGTCTCTCTGGACAGAGGTAAATCAGCTATTATCAGAAATCAGCAACAGTTCTTGCATCCTTGTGCATATCCATTTTCCTATCATCTGGAATGTCCCCATGAAACTGCCACCTAAGGAAAGGAATTGTCCATTATCCTGTCCCTCCTTCGAAGCAAGTATCTAACAGAAAGTAGAAAACAAGAAACACCACCAAAGAAACCAGTCATAAACCTACAAAGAAAATTACATGTAGGAGTGATCCGAAAACACCAAATCCAGTCGGATACAACACAGTGTAAAAACTACCCATAAAACAAATATCAAGAATAAATGTAACTCCAGTGTAATATTGCAAAGAATCGAACAATGTCATTGATTACATGACCTCGAAGTAGGAGGTGCGTCTTTTGCCTTGTGCTGTTTAACTGCTAGAGGTTCTTTCTTTATGCCTACTGTCCCTTTGCGTATTGAGTTGGTCACAGCTAATTTTGGTACAACATTCACCATGCCCACTAAACACACAACTGATGTGCATTATAGACATTTTGGTGTGAAACAATTCCTTTACATTAACTGATGAGGTCATCTCCATGACCTTAAATGCTCCTTGATATTTGGTCAAGAAGTGCTTCATCTTTCCCTTCTATGTACAGTGATTAGTGACTAGTACCCACTGCCCAAACAACACTATGGTAGGCTGCCCATGTTCCTGTTCAGCTGTTCCTGGCATTCCAGAGCATTTATGTTCACATTTTGTTGGTACCTCCATACTTCCCATATACCATCCCTATGTCACTCACACTCGTATGGTGTTAGTACTCGTCATTGGATTCCTAGTAACTGTACTGTCAAGTCAGTGTAATAAGGATTGAGATTAACACCTATGTTGAATACTGAAGCCTCCTCCCATAAACAAAATCGGAAGTTAGCAACATTTAGTAGAGTGTACTGAATGTTCCTAACTTCAGATTTTGTTTATGGGAGGTGGTTTCAGTATTTTACCTCTGGAAGTATTGTCTTCATTTTTCTTTTCTTTTCTTTTCTTCTCTTCTAATGACATCCTCATGACTTACATTAGTTTAGCATGTGCCTAAGGCATTTGTAAAGAATGAATGTAGCTTTAGGTAGATAAACCCGTTTTGTACCAGTTGCTGTTGAGGCTGCATTATTGAGTTAGCACAACAACCGATGTAAACTCTTAGAACTTCTGCTGTGTCATTATCTAGCCAAACAGTAACAGTGGTAGTTGCAGGTTGCTGGAGCAACCTATTCTTGAGTACTGCTTGAGTGTTTGGGATCCGTACCAGGTCCAATTGAAGGAAGCCATTGAAACAGTTCAGAGGTGGGGTGCTAGATTTGTTACCGGTAGTTCGAACAACACGTAGGTGTTACAAAGATGCTTCGGAAACTCAAATGGGAGTCTCTGGAGGGAAGATGACACTGTTGAGAAAATTTAGAGAATCAGCATTCGAAGCTGACTGCCAAATGATTCTACACTGCCAACATACATTGTGTGTAAGGACCATGAAGATAAGATACGAGGAATTAGTGCTAATACAGAGGCATATAGATAGTCATTTTTCCCTCACTCTATTTGCGAGTGGAACAGGAAAGGAAGTAACAGGCAGTGGTACAGGATATCTCCACCACGCACCATGCGGTGGCTTGTGGAATATCTGTGTGGACGTAGATGTAGATGTAGAACCACAGACAATGTAGTGCACTAGACAGGTTATTGTTTATGATATTATTGATGTATGTGCCAGATTGCTTGTATATGCTAGAAGCAGTTTCTTTTTTAGATATTGCTCATTTAAAGAATGTGAAGGTAATTCTAATCCACCTTTTCTATATAAGCATCACAGCAAAATATATGGCCAGTTTTGTATTTTTGCTCCTGAAGTAGGCTGCACATTCCAAGCAGTAAATGTAACCATAACTCAGCATGGGTACTCAGTGGTGTGAAAAGTAGTTCGTAGCTGCCCAGTATATTCACATTCATTGTACAAACACCATCTGCTTGCATGCAATACTGAACCGCACAGCTGTTTTACTATTTCTCTTTTGCCTCATTACTCACCAAAATCTTGAGAAACTATATATCTAAATAGCTGAGAAGCATTGCTTGTAATAATTATGAGGGCTGTTCAAAAAGTAAGTGTGGGCAACGTAATTCGATTATCGATATCTCTCTCTCTTCTTCTTCTTCTTCTTCTTCTTCTTTTTTTTACACATGTTCCGAACATATGTTCACAGTTTCAAGTGTACGGCATGTCACACTTTGTTTATTTTTGACAGATAGACAGGTTAGATGTGTTTTAGTGTGCTCGGCAATTTTTGATTTTTATAAAAAATGGAGCAAAGAATTTGCATCAAATTTTGAGGGGAAAAATGGAATCAAGTGCTCTAAAACACTTGAAATATTGACAGTGGCATACGGTGAGTGCTGGACGCCCCACCACATCAACAGCAGATTTTAATGTTGAAGCTGTGAAGAAAATAGTTTTGGAAAATCATCGAATTACTGTAGGAGAAGTTGCTGAGGATGTTGGCATATTGGTTGGCTTGTGTCATGCAACTTTTTCGAATGTTTCGGGCATGAGACCTGTGTCGGCAAACTGTGTTCAAAAAGTCTCAATTTTGATCAGAAGAATCGTCACATGAGCATCACTCAGTAGCACTTGAATGATGTCATTGATGATCCTGATTTGCTCAAAAGGGTTATAACTGATGACAAAACATGGATTTGTGGTGATGATGTCGAAACCAAAGCCCAGCCGCCCCAATGGAAGCATCTTGGAGAGCCAAGACTGAAAAAAGCACACCAAGTTCGATCAGTTGTCAAAGTTTTGCTCACTCTTTTTTTCAGTTATCATGGTGTAGTGCATCATGAATTTTAGCCTCAAGTTCGTATGGTCAATAAGGAGTACTACCTTGATGTTATGCACTGTTGCAAGAAGCAATATACAAAAAATGTCCGGAATTGTGGAAAAACAGTTCGTGGCTTTTTCATCATTGATTGTGAGAGTTTTTTGACCAAAAACAACATGACAGTCATGCCTCAGCCACCATATTCACTGGATTTGACCTCCTGTAACTTTTTCCTGTTCCCTAAACTGAAGAGACCTATGAAAGGGCGAAGATTTTCAACGATTGAGAAAATAAGATCTGCATCACTGGATGTACTCAAGGCTATACAAAAAAGTGCGTATAAGAAGTCCTTCAAGGCTTGGAAGAAGTGTTGGCACAAGTGTATTGTGTCTGAAGGGGATTACTTTGAAGGGGACAACATAAATATTGATGAATAAATAAATATTTTTTCATAAAAATATAAAGTCGCCTTACTTTTTGAAAAACACCTCATATGTCACGTAAATGTCTTTGGCAAAATAAAATAATAATTCTTTTCCAGATATTGATACATGCCCAAATGAAAAGTTGTGGTTATGGAGCAAAAACAATTTTTTACTCAAATGCTGAATTATGTGAATAAACTGCTTCCTGTCACATTTATTTAATTAAATGCCTGTGATATTATACTCTTATTTGAACAGGTGGACAGCTTACGGCAGCACTCATACCCAGCAACGTCTGCAGCGGACGCAGCGTTTCACCAGTACCACCACCACAACTCCGTGCCGACGAGCCCCAGCGAAGCGGAGCTGGGCGGCCGGCACGCGCTCAGCAACTCTGCGGGGGCGTCGCCTGTGGGGCGGCGCGACGAGGCGGCGCCCCCTGCAGCAGCAGCAACTGCCTACAGCGCCGTGCGCACCTCGCGCTCAGAAGATCACCTGCAGCTCGCTAAGGACCCATCCCTCAGTGCCGTCGACATAGACATCGATGAGGTATTCTCCTCCACTCTGGACATATGGCCTCTACCGAGGGGGGGTGGGAGATGGGGGAAAGAGAGGGAGTGAGAGAGAAATTATGAAAACTGGAGAGCTATGTGCCACTGATTTTAGGTGTCAACAGTAGTTGGACAGCTCACCAGCTGATCGAGGGGAGCCAGGCACCTGTCTGCCACTGCCACCAAAGTTCAGTGAACCCTATGCATGTGGCATCATGAAGCAAATGGATGACACCTGAACCCATACTGATGATTGGCACATTAGCGGAAAAAAAATTTGACTTGCATCAACCATTTCAAATCTGGGTTGGAACCCAGTGGAGACAAGTAGTGTTTACCAACTTGTCTTCCTCTTTGTAGTTACAATGGACATAGTGTGTCATGTGTGAAATGTTGCAGAATGAACACATTGTATGTAACATCTGCTGGAAAGCTCCAAGGGTTCGGGAGGATGACTTACTTTTGTTGCATTCGTGAGTACTCATAATTAATTTAATATACATTCTTTGGAGGATATGTTCATCTATACAGAATGGGTGTATTTTCTGGGGAGAATGAAAATTTTTGGACAAGTCTGTGCATCTTCTTACAAGGTTAAAAATATTGAAATGGCTATAAATGCTAAATAATCACTTGAAAGCATGTTATGTTCCTTTATTTCTCCGTGCCTTAACTCATTTGAGCATCTGGGATACCACTACATTGTTGTGTTCACTGTTTGAGTACTCTTACCTTTCACTTTGAAATCTCTGAAGTATAACAGATAGCTGGGCTCCTGATAGCTGTGGGTGACTTACGAATACCTGATAGTCAGTTTGTGCTTATTTATTGGCTGCATGTGTTACAAGCAGTGGCTACTCTGGGTACTACCAGGTAGCTATAATGATTGTAAAATGTAAACTTTCACAGCTGGAAATGACACAATTAATAAAATGTTCTTGGCTACTATGTCGTGGTTCAATGGATTTCATGTTTAAACTCAACATTTTGTTGTGTGATACACACCTCGGTTGCTACTGAGCCGAGTGTGAATCGGACACTCAAAGAAGCTACGATCTTCCCTTGAAAATGTCCTCCTCAGATGGGTATGAAACTTTGGGTTTAAATGTGAAATCCATTCAATTATGGTATAATAGCCCAGAACATTTTATTAATTGTGAGTTATAATAATGTTACTCAACAGTGCCTAATAAGATCTGTGCATTCCTACGGAATCACAGTTGAGACCTCATCACTGACAAGCACTGTAATGCATTTCAGCTGTTACCTTATAAGCAAAGCAAATAGGATTTGTACCATTATTTATTACATGTGGTTACAGAAAATGACTCAATTTATCAGAGATTTCATTGTAGAAATTTGCAGCAGTGATTGACCCTTGTATCCTAATGTAGCAGAAACAAATTCCAGGGGCAAAATATTACTCACATTTGGAGATAGTGCTTTTATGAAGAAAAAGTTTTTTTTTTTTTGGGGGGGGGGGCTGTTTGATGAAAAATAGGGAGTATAAGTTGGGGGTTGCTAAGAGTGATAGAAAAACGAACAGATGTATCAGGGAGCAGACTAGAGTGGAAAACATAAATTATGACTTAATGAAACAGAAATGAAGATAAGATAGGTAGGGCATATGCAAGATGAGTGGCTGGTGAATAGAAGACTAAAAGTCTTTTTGGAAAAGTGTGGATGCCTTTAGCTGAGGACTGTGATGCATGGAAAAGCTAGATTAGATTTTTATGCTGCAGTGGATGTCAAATGCCACTCCCCCCCCCCCACTCCTTCCCTCCCTCCCCCCATATATAATATACTTAAAACATCTGTTACTTCAGAGTATAATTAAACTGTGAACTAGCTCCAAGATTCCAATGTCACGTTGAATATTTGACACATTACAAGCATGATTATTGACAACTTCATTGTTTTATGGAAAAGAAAGGGCATGTCACCTCCAATAAGATTACTCTAATAAAGCTCTTTAGCATTCAGACTTTATTTATTTATTTATTTATTTATTTATTGTTCCGTGGGACCAAATTAAGGAGAAGTCTCCATGATCATGGAATGAGTCAATACATGAAGTTATAACACGATATTAGAAACGGATAAAATGAAATATAAAAAAACATATTCAGGTGACAAGTCATAAGATTAAATAAAGAAAATCAACAATGTAACACTGGAATTTGCTTAATTTTTTAGCTCTTCCAGGAGCTCCTCGACAGAATAGAAGGAGCGAGCCATGAGGAAACTCTTCAGTTTAGACTTAAAAGAGTTTGGGCTACTGCTAAGATTTTTGAGTTATTGTGGTAGCTTATTGAAAATGGATGCAGCAGAATACTGCACTCCTTTCTGCACAAGAGTCAAGGAAGTACATTCCACATGCAGATTTGATTTCTGCCTAGTATTAACTGAGTGAAAGCTGCCAACTCTTGGGAATAGGCTAATATTGCTAACAACAAACGACATTAAAGAAAATATATACTGTGAGGGCAATGTCAGAATTCCCAGACTATTGAATAGGGGTCGACAAGAGGTTCTCGAACTTACACCACATATAGCTCGAACAGCCCGTTTTTGAGCCAAAAATACCCTCTTTGAATCAGAAGAATTACCCCAAAAAATAATACCATACGACATAAGTGTATGAAAATATGCGAAGTAGACTACTTTTCATGTAGAAGTGTCACTTATTTCAGATACTGTTCTAATGGTAAATAAAGCAGCATTTAGTTTCTGAACAAGATCCTGGACATGGACTTTCCACAACAGCTTACTATCTATCCGAATGCCTAGGAACTTGAACTGTTCTGTCTCACTTATAATATGCCCATTCTGTCTGATCAAAATATCGGTTCTTGTTGAATTGTGAGTTAGAAACTGTAAAAACTGAGTCTTACTGTGATTTAGCATCAAATTATTTTCCATAAGCCACGAACTTATTTCATGAACTACATTATTTGTTACTGTTTCAATATTACACACAAAATCCTTCACTATCAAGCTGGTGTCATCAGCAAACAGAAATATTTTTGAATCACCTGTAATACTAGAAGGTATATCATTTACATAAATAAGAAACAGCAGTGGCCCCAGCACCGATCCTTGGGGAACGCCCCACTTAACAGTGCCCCATTGGGACTGAACATCACTACCACTCTCAATATTGCGGAGAATTACCTTCTGCTTTCTGTTCTTAAAGTAAGAGGCAAACCAATTGTAAGCTACTCCCCTTACTCCATAATGGTCCAACTTCTGCAGTAATATTTTGTGGCCAACACAGTCAAAAGCCTTCGTTAAATCAAAGAAAACACATAGCGTTCGCAACCTTTTATTTAATCTGTCCAAAACCTCACAGAGAAAAGAGAATATAGCATTTTCAGTTGTTAAACCATTTCTAAAACCAAACTGAACATTTGACAGCAAATTATGTGAATTTAAATGCTCCAGTAACCTTGTATATACAACCTTCTCAATAACTTTAGCAAACACCGATGGCATAGAAATAGGTCTAAAATTGTCAACATTATCAATGTCTCCCTTTTTATAAAGTGGCTTCACTACCGAGTACTTTAATCGGTCAGGAAACCAACCACTCCTAAAGGAAAAGTTACAGATATGGCTAAGTACTGGGCTAACATACATAGAACAATACTTCAGTATTCTGCTAGATACCCCGTCATATCCATCAGAGTTCTTGGTCTTTAGTGATTTAATTATTAACTCAATCTCCCTCTTGTCAGTATCATGGAGGAGCATTTCAGGTAACAGTCTCGGAACACTTTTTTCTAAGAGCGCTATATGATTCCCTGTTGGGACTAGGTTTCTATTTAGTTCACCTGCTATATTCAGAAAGTGATTATAAAATAGTGTACATATATGCAACTTATCAGTAACACAGACATTCCTACTACGCACTGGTTCTATATCCTCGACCTGTCTCTGCAGACCAGCCACTTCCTTTACGACTGATCATATGGTTTTAATTTTATCCTGAGACTTAGCTATTCTATCTGCATACCACATACTTTTTGCCTTCCTAATAACATTTTTAAGCACCTTACAATACTGTTTGTAATGGGCTGCTGCATTTAGATTTTGACTGTTTCTAACGTTTTGATATAATTGCCAATTTGTTCTACAAGATATTCTTATCCCTCTAGTCAGCCACCCAGGCTGCCTGTTTGTGCTAGTACCCTGTTTTGAACGTTCTAACGGAAAGCAACTTTCAAAGAGCATGAGAAAAGTCTTGAGAAAAGCATTATATTTATCGTCTACTGTATCAGCGCTATAAACATCTTGCCACTCTTGTTCCTTGATAAGGCTTACAAAGGTCTCTACAGCAACTGGATCAGCTTTCCTAAACAGCTGATGACTATATTTTGCAGCACAAAAACCTTTTAGAGTTAAAATTTGTGCATCATGATCTGAAAGGCCATTCACCTTTTTGCTAACAGAATGCCCTTCTAGTAATGAGGAATGAACAAAAAGGTTGTCAATGGTTGTTCTGCTGTTCCCTTGCACTCTCGTTGGAAAGAATACGGTTTGCATAAGATTATATGAATTAAAGAGGTCTACCAGCATTCTCTTCCTTGCACAGTCACTTATACAATTAATATTGAAGTCACCACATATAACAAACTTTTTGTATGTCCTATAAAGTGAACCAAGAACCTCCTGTAGCTTTAGCAAAAATGTCGTGAAATCGGAGTCTGGGGATCTATAAATAACAACAGTTAGAAGTTTAGCTCCGTTAAATTTAACCACACCTGCACAACATTCAAACACCTTTTCAGTGCAGTACTTTGAAACACTGAATTATCTCCTTATTTAAGAAGTGTTCAGATATACCAATAATTTCAGAGTCAACATCTATAAGCAGTTCACTAACTTTATCTCTAATACCTTGTATATTTTGATGAAATATACTAATTCCCTCATTACTCGGATACCTAAGCTTTGTCAAAAGTGGTTCCTTTATTAGAGAGACTTCCCTTAGGCAGGAATATCTATCAGCTGACTTCAATCTCTAACACCCACTACTGCAGGAATTTTCCCATGAGTGATCCCACCAACCCCACCTATGCTGTCACCTATAAGCTTTGCCAACCTCCCCTTCCCATACCTGTTGAGGTGCAGGCCATGTCTAGTGAAACCCGTCCTGCTGATAGACTCCACCGACACCACTTCAGAGTTATTCATACTTAGCATAGTAATCGCAGCACTGGATGTTGTTTCACCATAATCTGCATACTGTAAGCAGTTGACATAGGCCTCTGCAATTGGGACTGAGGTGTTGCAGATACACCTCCTGGAATATAGCCATAATCTTTTTCATTAATTTTAGAATTCTTATGTGTCTAAGGATAATTAGGATTCTGAAGGAAAAAAAAAACTTTGAATTTAGAAATTGCTATGCAGTTTGGGTTTGGTTGGTTATCATGTTATTTACGATAAATTATGCTGTTTGCTTTGCACAGGAGCTGTTTCTGCACCACCCTACAGTCACGGCAGATATGAAACTCTGAAGAACAGAGCTGAATCAAAATTGTGAAACCCTTCTCTGTCACATGCTTCTGTAACACCATATTGAATTGCAGATAATTACTGAATCATCACACAATGTATGAGACACCAACTACCAGCACACCACATCTAATCTCACCAACAGTTCAGCAGTATGATTGTATACACCTGGCTGATGTCCACTCCTGGTTCCTGTGAGGACACCTTCTCCCCCTGTTGCACAATTTAATGACAAAAGTAATTTACTTTTAGTCTGTGCACAAATGAAACCCGTGATAGCTTGCTGAGATTGTATTCAGTTTTACATGGTAGAGTAATTTTAGTAAACCCTGAAAATGATGATCTGGTGTTTCATATCTGTACCAAAATGCAGACATCATAATCAGAAAAATGCAATTTTCTGCTTAAAAAAAGGGAAAATATTCGAAATTTCAAGGTTGAAAGATACCCTCAGAAGTTAGCACCTTATTGACCACTATAGGGAGCAACAGATCACAGTGTGCCAGTATAGGGTTACAAACTCTGTAACCTACTTGGTATTGCTACATATATGTCAACTTGAGGAGATGAAGACAGTTTTGATTCGACTCTAGGCTTTTAGTGTTCATTTCTACTGCCAATTTGATGGTTGGTTTTGAAGGTTTACTACATCATCTAGTGCAATGATAGGCCTGGGATATGCTTTCAACATCATATTTGGTTCAACCTAATCATGCCAGTTGCAGTTGAAAAAAAAAAAAACTGGAAGGCATTAAATAATGCAATAAATTCATTATCATGATCACATGTGATGCTTTGTAAACAAACTGTGATCAGAGGTGGAAAAGCTGATTTCTAATGTTTATTTGATGTATCTTCATGTTAAGAAGTATTACTCAATGGTATTTTTCTCTAATTGTTGTTAATAGTATCCAACAGGCTTTCCTCAATCACTATGACATTTTTTTTATATTTTGGTTTTTTACTATTCAATGTTGACCAAATATTACTGGCAAATTAATAAAAGGTACACTTTTGGTTATGTTTCTGCTTTGTTTTGTAACTGGGTATATGCCCTGTATTTAATTCTTTAGTCCAATTTAGGATCGTTAACTCAATAAAGATTTCATCCATCGAGAAAGATTTCATCCATAATTGTGTTGATAATAGGTCTCTACTTCGCATATCCTAATCAAAAAAGAAAGGGAAAAAATTGCTTTTGAGTGGGCAGCTGTTATCTGTATCTCTTGCAAACTCTACTTCTTCCATCTAACACAATCAATTAGATAAAAATGAAATGACAATGTTTAAATCTTGCCTCCCCTTCTCTTGGATAAAATTCTGAAAATGACCATGGAAAGAGGCAAGCTTTTGAGTTCCTATCAGTCAGTCACTTGCTTGCATTGGTTGGTGCACAAATTACTTCAGGCACTTCACTTGTGATGCTACATCAGACAGTTGCTCCCAAAAAAACCAGTATAATGCAGAGCAGGGTTTTACCCAGTCTACGGCTTACTGGAAATGGTGACTTCTGTTACTCGTAGCAGAGTTTTTTTTTATATTAGAGACATTTTGCTATATGCCAAAGTAGCACCTGATACAGACATTTTGTGGGTAAACTCCCAGACAGCTGGTCTGAAATGTGTAGATTCTTCTTCTTCTTCTTCTTCTTCTTCTTCATCATCATCTCCTTTGTCTTCTAATCTTGGTCTTTCCCTACAACTTTCATCCCTCTACACCTTCTTTAGTACATGTAACTAATTCCTTTATGTCTTAAAACACATTCTATCAATTTGTCACTGCTTCTGTTTAGTGTTTCCGATTATTTCTTTCTTCATTGATACTGCAGAGCTCTTCCTCATTTGTGGCCTTATCAATCCATTGTATTGTTAGCATCCTTCTACAACACCATACCTTGTAGCGGTTCGCCTCCTTTGTTTCTTCGTATGTTGTCCTCAGTGTTGCCGTACTGCCTGAAAAAATAGGGGGTGGACATGCAGTACTGTCTTGTGTAAACAAAGTAGCTGCCAGGTACACAGTTGCATTTCACAGTATTTTACTTTCACTTTTCACAACCCTCCCCCTCCCCCAATAATACCCAGTCATATGTGGCCAGTGCACTATTGTTCTAACTTCCTATAAGCCTCGTTAATAGTTAACAGGTGAACCATCCACATACTGCTTCAATAGTTTAATGTTGAACATGTATGAGCAGTAAAAGCCTATCCACAAAGTTCACAGTTCTTGAAGAATAGAAAGGTACGTATGCAGCAGACACTGTCACTGTTTTAACACACGGCCTAATTGTGTAACACTTATTTCACTGTTAAGTTTATGCATTGTTGTCATTCTAACCAACACAGGTTCCTTGTCTGAAACTCGGCCGTGGACTGACTTTCTCGTGACCAAAAATCGGGCCCTTATATATCATCACAATAATAGGTACTGAAACTTCACATTGTTCGATGTTTAAGTTACAAAAATTATAATTAAAACTTAACTCATTATATTAACTGAATACATCGAAATATTCCTTCCTTTTAACAGTTTCTTCTACTACAAGGTTTAGGCCAATTTATTTGTTTCAATTGTGAAATTAACATATATAGTTACGCAATCAATACTTCGACAAAAGTGTTAATTACTTTGGAATTATTTAAGGGCTGGTTTTGCTGACATGTTTTTGGATAGAGCCAAATAAATACTTTAAGAATACTATTAGTTGTTCCTCCAAATGATTATAATTAGTACAGAATTTATATTTGTTTATACGCCAACAATAGAATTTAAGTTACGAAACAATCACTGATTTCACACTGTAACAAAAGATACTTTTTAGGAATAGTCAAAATAAATTAGAAAATCAATTACATCCGTAAAACTAAGCACAACATTAGATCTGGTGTTAAATTCTTTAAAACTGAGGGCCAACCTTTCTCTTATATGAAAATGCAGATTATATTCACGTATGTTAATGGTAATTAGTTAAAAAATAAAAATGAATTTTAAGGATGCAGATGGCAAAACAAGAGGGGAACTAAAAATATCCCAGCTTGCTTCGTCCCAACCTCACCCCAGTTTTCTTCTTTTATATTTTTCACACAGTCAGTGATTCACTTGTATGCAATGCTGCGGTGCTGTAACTTTCATGTATGTGCAAATGATAATACCCTGATGGAACAAAAATCATGACATCTAAAAATAAGTAATGTAGAGTAATGAATTTTTGGGAGTAGGTTTGTCTAGGTAACATATTAAAGTAATTTTTGACAGTATAATGTAATTGGATAGATAAAAATCTACTCACCAAGAGGTGGCAGGAAAACACACACTTAAAAGAAGGTTATACCATTGTAAGCTTTGAGAGCCAGTGGTCCCTTCTTCCAAGAGAAGGGTTGAAGGGGAAGGAAGAGGAGTGAAGGAAAAGGACTGGAGAGGTTTAGGAAAAGGGGTGGATTTTGGAGAAGTCACCCTGAACCGCACGTCAGGGGAGGCTTATTATCAGACGGGTTGATAGGGACAGACTGGTTGTTGGGGACGGCACCGGACTAGATTTGAAAACCTGAGAGCTTAAAGGTGGAAGACATGGTAATATGCAAGACAGAGATTACTGAAAAAACATTGTGTACGAGTTAATAAGAGTGAAAAGCTAAGTCAATTGCACGTAAGAGGTGGGAGGGGGGCAGCAAAAAAATGAAAGATTTATTAAACTAAAACGGAACAAAGGAAGGATTAGTTACTCTGAAGAAATGCTGAGACCGAAGGAATTAATGTAAATTAAGGCCAGGTGGATGGTGAGAACCAAGGATATGTTGCAGCACTGGTTCCCACCTGTGGAGTTCTGAGAAACTGATGTCTGTTGGAAGAATCCATATAGCCCATGTGCTGAAACAGGCACTGGATCACCTGTCATGTTGTAGAGCATGCTCTGGAACAGGATATTGCGTGTTGCCCATTCATCCTAACTGATAACTTGCCGGTAGTCGTGTTGATGTAAAAGGCTGAACATTGTTTACATAACAGCTGGTATATGACGTGTTGTTTCGTAGATGGCTCTCCCTTTGATATTATATGTTACAGCACTGGTGTAGGTGGTGGTAGGAGGGTGCAGAGGGCAAGTCTTGCAGCAGGGATGGTCACAGGAGTAGGAGCCATAGAGTAGGGAGATGGGTGCAGAAGGAGCATAGGGTCTGAAAAGGATATTGCAGAGATTGGGAGGGCGTTGAAGAGCTGTTCTATGTGTGGTGGGCAAAATCTCAGACTGAATGGATCTCATTTCAGGGCTTGATTTTAGGAAGTCATAGCCTTGTCGAAATAACTGATTAATACATTCAAAACCAGGATGATGCTGAGTGACAAGTGGTGTGCTCTGAAGTTGTTTTTCGGAAGGATCAGCAGTACCAAAATTAGATGTGATGGCCCAGGAAATCTGCTTTTGAACAAGGCTGGTGGAGTAATTACGTCCATGAAGGCTGAGTTGAGAATGGTAGTGTATTGATGTAAAGAGTCTGCATCTAAACAGATACGTTTGTCTCAAATGCCAATGCTGTATGGGAGGGAACTTTGACATAGAAAGGTTGGCAACTGTCAATATGTAAGTACTGTTGTTTGTTGGTAGTTTTAATGTGGACAGAAGTATGTAGCTGGCCTCCGGTCTGGTCGAGATCAACATCGAGGAAAGTGGCATGAGATTCACAATATGATCATGTGGCATTTAATTGGGAAAATCTATTTAGAGATTTTACAATGTCGTGATACCACCAAGTTGTCAGTTAGGATAATGGGCATAGGCAGAGGGTGTATATGGGCAACACACAATATCCTGTTGCGGAGCATGCTCTACAACATAAAAGTCATGACCCCTGTGCCTGTTTCACCACATGTGACATCTGGACTCTTCCCCCAGACACCAGTTTCTCAGAACTCCATAGGTGGGAACCAGTGTTACAATGTGTCCTTGCTTCTTGCCATCCACATGCCCTTAATTTACATTAATTTCTTCTGTCTCAGCATTTCTTCAGAGTAACTACTCCTTTCTTCTCTCTGTTTTAGTTTTCTGCATCTTTTCATTTCTTGCCATCCCCCTCCTACCTTGTACGTACTACACACTGAGCTTTTTGCTCCTATTAATTCATACATGGTGTTTTTGCAGTACGCTCTGTCTTGTATATTACCCTGTCTTCCACCTTTAAGCTCTCAGGTTTTCAAATCTCATCTAGTGCAGCCCCAACAATTAGTCTTCCTCATGCATCCCATCCAGTAAGTCTCCTGTGACATGCAGTTCTGGGTGACTTTTTCTGAAATCTACCCCTTTCTCCCAAACCTCTCCAGTTCTTTTCCTTCACCCCTCTTCCTTACCCTTCAACCGTTCTGCTGGAAGGAGGAGCCACTGCCTCCGAAAGCTTGAAATAGTATAATCTTCTTTTATGTGTGTGTTTTCCTGCTGCCACTTGGTGAGTAGATTTTTTATCAATTTGATTACATTATAATGATAAGAATATAATAGAGGGAAACATTCCACGTGGGAAAAAACAAAGATGATGTAACTTACCAAACAAAAGCGTTGGTATGTTGATAGAGACACAAACATACACACAAAATTCAGGCTTTCGCAACCCACGGTTGCTTCATCAGGAAAGAGGGAAGGAGAGGGAAAGACGAAAGGATGTGGGTTTTAAGGGAGAGGGTAAGGAGTCATTCCAATCCCAGAAGCGGAAAGACTTACCTTAGGGGGAAACCCACCCACCTCCCCAGGGGTGGAACCCCTGCAACCCATCGATAAATTATAATCAATAAACAGTTAATTAATAGATCTAAAAGATAAAACTTTTAAATGAAAGTAGGCCTATACTTAAAAAAAATCTCACGAGATAGATAAGGATGGTTCGCAACTTTAAACTGAACAATAAAATAAACAATGACACAGAGAGCATCCCAGAGTGCCCCAGAGGGCATCCCAGAGTGCCCCAGTGAGCTAAAACACCAAGAAGAATCGCTTCTCGGCTTTTGGCAAGATCAATGTGTAGCACTCTGTATGAGATATCAAATAAGTATGAGATATAAAACAGTTGCTTATTTGATATCTCATACAGAGTGCTACACATTGATCTTGCCAAAAGCCGAGAAGCGATTCTTCTTGGTGTTTTAGCTCACTGGGGCACTCTGGGATGCTCTCTGTGTCATTGTTTATTTTATTGTTCAGTTTAAAGTTGCGAACCATCCTTATCTATCTCGTGAGATTTTTTTTTTTAAGTATAGGTCTACTTTCATTTTAAAGTTTTATCTTTTAGATCTATTAATTAATTGTTTATTGATTATAATTTATCTATGGGTTGCAGGGGTTCCGACCCCTGGGGAGGTGGGTGGGTATTCATGCATGGCTGTGTTCATTTAGCCGCTGCAGCTGTTTAAGGCGGGTGACCTTGAACGAGTTTCGCTCGGCCGCCGCCAGGTCGCTTGGGATCGCGCTATAGCGCGCGCGCCCGCGCGCGCCCACACGCACACGCACACGCACACACGCACGCACACACACATATCCATCCACACATATACAGACACATGCAGACGTGTGTACGTGTGTGTGTGTGTGTGTGTGTGTGTGTGTGTGTGCGTGTGTGTGCGTGTGTGTGCGTGTGTGTTCGTGTGTGTGTGTCTATCAACATACCAAAGCTTTCGTTTGGTAAGTTACATCATCTTTTTTTTTAGATATGTGATTACATTATAATATATTTAAGTAATTAACATTGCATGATCACAGGTCAATGTAAGCTTGAGATAAGCCATTGTAAATGTGAAATGCTCGTACATTTATAACAGGTGTAACTGACAGGCTGTGCATTGTGAATTGTGTTGGACAGATATCAGTTTGTAGGATGGAATTCCATGCCTGTTGCACTTGCTTGGTCAGTATAGGGACGGTTTAATGCTGGTTGTAGACGACACTGGAGTTGTTATATGACGTCCCACATGTGCCCGACTAGAGACAAATTGTGTGTTTGATCAGCCTGAGACAACATGTCAACACACTTTAGAACATGTTGGGTTATAGTAGTCATGTGGGTGAATATTATCGTTTCAGGAAAAACCCTGGAATGCTGTTCATGAAAAGCACAACAACAGGTCGAATTACGTACAAATTTGCTGTCAGTGTCTGTGGGATACCTGCAAGAGTGCTTCTGCTGTCATACTAAATTGTATCCCGTACAATAACTCCAGGTGCAGGTCCAGTGTATCTAGCATGCAGACAGGTCGGTTGCAGGCCGTGAACTCGCCTCTTCCTTACCGACACTTAGCTGTCACTAACACTGAGGCAGTACCAGCTTTCAGTGGGAAACGCAACAAAATTCCACCCTACTCTCCATCGAGCTCTCTCTCGATACCAATGAAGCCGCGAGTGGCCGTCGGTTTGGGGTCAGTGGGATGCGGGCTACGAGGCATCTGGCTCAGAGCTGTCCTTGAAGTAACCAATTTGTAACAGTTAGTTGTGCCATTGTGGTGCCAGCTGCTGCTCGAATTGTTGCTGCAGATGCAATACGATGTACCCGAGCCATATGACAAACGTGATGGTCTTCCCTCTCTGCAGTTCCACACGGTGTCCAGAGCCCAGTCTTCTTGCGACTGTACATTCTTGTGACCACTGCTGGCAGCATTTGTGTACTGTGGCTGCATTCTTGCCAAGTCTTTCTGCAATATTGCAGAAGGAACATCCAGCTTCTTGTACCCCTCTTACACAACCTTGTTCAAACTCTGTAAGTTGTTAATAATGGCATGTTTGTTGTCTTATCCCTTTCTGATCCGCTGTTCACCTGCATCAGACATTACAATTTTCTGCTGAAGCTCTCGTGTCAGACAATGTCTGACACATTTCCATTATAGTGCTTTCCGTCCACTCCATTGTCAATATTCGCTAGGTACGTGGCAGCACTTAGTAAGAAGATTTTATGACTTAAAGTGTATTGCATTCGCTCGTTTATAATGGGATAGTGGTTGGCAGAAAATCTGTAAATAAAAATGATATTTCCAGGTGGCTTCTCAAAGACATTGAGGATGAAGCAGAATTTAGTGATGAAAAGTGGGAGGGATTGGGAAGAAACTTGCTCTCTGTGCAGTGATATTAGTTCTAATGAATCAGAATGTACTCATGATGTGGGCAATGATAAAGGGACACAACCTGTAGGAAAATACCTGGATAATTTAATGTTGTGGTGATGGTGAACTTGTGACCTTTCAATTTTCTGTCACACAAAAAGGTTTCACCATTCCTAATGGTGCGAGACCAAACTCCGAACGTCAATATTTTCATCTCTTCTTCACTGAAAATTATATTAGTGAAATTGTGAAAGCTACAAATATTTACATTATTTACAAAACACTAAATGTGGCACTCGTGGAGGGATGTTTCATTAGAAAAATTGGAAGATTTTCTTGGTGTGATATTGAACAAGGCATTGAATCTGAAGGCAGAGTTAGTGGACTATTTTACAGAAGTCTGATTAGAACGAACTCCAATTTTCAAGGGTGTATTCTCCTGTCTCTTTGTTTTTCAAATATTTTGGATACTACATTTAGTTCCTCCTGTCACAGCTCAGGGGTGTCAACACACGAGAGGGAGCAGGATGAAGAATGTTAGTGAGTAAATTGACAGTAAATGCAAAGAACTTCACGTACCACAAAGAGATGTGGCTGTAGATGAGAGCAGAGTAGGATTCAAAGGAAGAATTAGTTTCAAGTGCTACTGTCCAAGGAAACATACAAAGTGGGGTTTGAAAGTTTTCTGTCTGTCTGATTCAGAAAGTGGTTATGTTTCTCACATTCAATATTATGGAAAGACAACTACAAGAAGTTTAATTTATCCTGATTTACCTTTTGCAACCTGAATAGTGGTTCATTTGGCACAGCAATTGCTAGCTTGTGCAGGTTGTTCAGTATATCACAGTTTTACAGGCAGGTCCTACGTAAGTCCTCATCTTGCTTGGAAATGGCACAAAATGAAATTTCAGGGAACAGGTGCAGTTATGCATTTTAGGAAGGATTTCCCAAGCGATTTGAAGATGACAAAACCTTGCTGAATGTGAGTTATGTGCCTGTAGAGTGAGATGAAAATTGTCTTTCATTTCGTGAAAAGATATTAGTGACTATGTTGAGTACATTCTTTGGTCTTCAGACCCACTGGTTATAGGAAGAAAGAGCCCTATGTGATTCCTGAAACTCAGTGTTATTTTGGAATACATGAAGTTCATGGAAGGAGTGGACAGGGTTGATCTGTACTGAGGGTGCTATGGTTTTACAAGGTGGTCTTACCAGTGGTGGAAAAAATTACACTTCTTGCTGATTGAAGTTGCTGTTGTGAATAGTTATATTCTTTACTTGATAGACAAAAATGAATGTGGAGAACAATGGCAGACTCCCCTTTTGTACAGAGAAGAAATCTAGATCTAGTCAGACAGCTAGTCGACCACGTGAGAAATAAAAGTTCAGAGAAAAGAGGAAGACTATCATCGTCTGACATTGAGGAGAAATTAAATGGAAAGATGCATTTTATAATGCAGAATCAAAAGAAAAATTGACAAAGAATGCATGGTATGCAGCAAACGCAAGGAGAAAGGAGGAAAAAGAGAAGCAATTTTGTACTGTGAAACTTGCAAAAGGAAGCCTGGACTTCACCTAGAATGTTTTAAGGCATACCATACAGAAAAAAATTATAAACAACCATAAACGGACACCAATATAGTTTCAAAAACTAGTGTAAAGATAATAAAGTTGTCAAGTGAAGTCATATTGCACTTTATTTTCTTAGAACAGTAGCATAATAAACTGTAATGCCTTACATTCTTACATCCATAAAATAAATGAGTTTTGGAGAATGCAGTGAGTAGAACACTTGGACTGGAAAGGGTTGAAGGTGTTCTTGACTACCATCAACTCACCCTGTCCAGTCTCAGTGCTAAGCAATGCTCATGACTGTTACAGCATAGTGGCACTACCAGTGCCACTGTTATGCGACTGGTGCAAAATTTGAATAGACATTGTCTTTTGGATGTAGAAACACGCTTCGTATATGTTGCATAACTCCTTGTGTTGCGATTCCTTTTTCTGTGAGTGTATTTTGGTGTCAAAGTAACATTCCTTCCCTCATTGCCACAATATCATGGATAGGAAATACGTTTTTCACTTTTGTTCACTATATGATAGGAGCTTGGGTGCTTTGTGTCATTAATGAGTTTGACTATCTAAGGCTGACTATCCTTTACAGCCTGACATTTTAATACAAGAAGATGCTCAGATAGTAAGTGAAAAAAATATTTCAAATTCATAGGACTGGAGATAGATGAAAAGCTTTCTAGGAAATATATCCAGGGTCTTGTACAGAAACTGAGTGAGTCTGTGATTATTGTAAAAATCAGCATTATAGCCACCAAGTCTGAAACATGGAAGATGGTTTACATTGAATCTTTTCATCCAGCTATGTCAAATTCTATCATAGGTTGTAGTAACATAGAGTCATTCACAAGTGACTGAAGCTTGGTATGGTGAACACTGGACAGAAGAATAATCAGACTTGGGTTTATACCATTTTATAAAAAGGTATGTTCAGGTACTATTTGCAGTAGGCTTCTATGACATATGAAGATAAACCACACATTTTCAAATATTAGTTGAGAGGCTTAATTGTGGCATATCCTTTTATTCTCTACAGGAGTTCCTCAAAGTAGTATAGTGTCTCTTGTAAAATGTTACTTATTTGTATGTACTAATGCTGTTGTTTTGTTCTCATGTCCTTTATTAATTTTCTAGATTTTTATAATTTTATTCATTGCGTTGTACAGTGACTTGTTTCAAAAGTGAGTAGCTATAGTCCTATAGAACCTGAGAAAACAAATTAAAATTAAAATATAATTTTTCAATGACAGTGTAATCCTGCTGTGCTAGCTACTGAACTACACTAACTTATAGATTTTTACTGTGTTGTAGGATGTGACATCCTCGCTGAACACATTGTTGGATCCACATGCAGACAGCGGTGGAACACCCACTTCAGGTGGTGCAGGTATGGCTTCTGGAGCAAGAGCTTTGTCCCCATCTGGTACAGCTGCTGCTGCTGCCGAGCGCATAGTATGGACATACAATGCTCGGAGTGACAGCAGCTCTGGCGAGGTCAGCCCCAACTCCCCGACCTCTGTCAGCTCGTCCGTCATGTCGAGCAATTCCAGCAACACAGCACCTACACCTGCATCTTCATTACCACTTGGTGGTGGGGGGCACGGTCCACCCCTCAACGGTGACCTCTCGCAGTCTGAAGCAGTTTCCAACATCTCTAGCCCCGACTTCCAGGTATGGGTTCGTTCTGTACTACATACTTTATTGAAGTTATTATCTTTGTCCAATTTAGACTTGTATAAGACAAATTTCAAATATAGTGGTGGCCTGTGAATTTGATAAGTGTCATGTCAGTTATTATGTGCCAGTCCATGTTTCATTCTTCATGAACTACATACAGTTTCCTCCTAGAGAATGTTGATTACACGTACTATGCTCTTATAATATTTTTTGTATTATTAGCATGTGGTGTACTGCATCGCCTGAATTAAGTACATATAAATAATTGACAATACAAGCATTAGTGATACAGGTAACGCAAAAAGAAAAACATATATAAAAATACATAAAATATACAAAACCACAAAATATATGGGAACACAACTGAAGCCGAATAGCCTTATTGCTGATGTATGCCACTGATTTTTTGGTAGCCTGCAGGACTTTAGAGCAGTCACAAGTGAAGGCTCTCATTATGGGCATAAACTATATGTTTGCCTAGCAGCTCCACAATTGCACTTGAGAGACTGGTTTTCTCCATCTATATGAGTCAGCACATCTGCCAAGGTTTGTTTGTATTCTGTTTAGGGTAGACTAGACATTGTGAGGGTTGCCAAATGTGGGTGGTGTCATCATGAGGCCAGGCATTTCATGAGAGGTAGGGGGTGGGGGAGATGGGGTTCCTGTTTGCTCCACTCCTCTTCCCAGCGATCAGTTTTCACCCAGAGTTGGTGCACTCTCTACCGATGTATATCTAGAATGCAGTCTGGTTCTCTCTCTGGATTTGTGGAAGAGGGTTGTTCTCAATCTTTATGAATTCCCTAACGAGTGAGTTCTGTCACTGCAGACGGGGAGGAACTATATTTCTTAGTGCAGGAAGCCAATAGGTTGAAGTTGCCTTCATTATGCATTTTATAGGACACATAGTTCGATTTTGTTGGATGTGGATGCAACTAGTGTGAGTACCATTGAGCCAAAGAGGCGCATAATATCGATTACTGTATAGCCTAGACCCAAAGCTGAAGTCCATAGCATGCCACCTGAAGACCCCTGTGAAGTGACAGCAAGTTTCTGCAAGGTTTTGTGAGTTCTAATTTGGCAGCTGTGTTTGATGGATCATTCTTGAAGCTCAGTAATTTGTTGAGGGCATTACCTAGATGTTTTGAATGTTGATTGTGAGACTATAGTTTGTTCTGAAAGTAAATACTGAGTTCTGAGGTGGCTAACTTGTTGTTCAGGTGGAATATAGAGATTTCTGTTTGTGTGACACGGAGTTGCAATCTCCAATGGCGAAAGTGTTTCCCAGTAACTTTTAGGTTCTTTGTCAAGATGTTCTCAGTGTCCTCTATGGATTTTCAACTTATTTCCAGGGTTGAATCATTGGCAGGTCCAAACTTCTGAGAGATGGTTTTCGACGTGTCTGTATACACTGAAGAGCGAAAGAATGTGGTGCACCTGCCCCTGCGAGCATGCAAAAATGCCGCAGCACAACATGACTTGGACTTGACTAATGTCTGGAATAATTCTGGAGGGAATTGACACCATGAATCCTGCAGGGCTGTCCATAAATCCGGAAGAGTACAAAGGGGGTGGAGATCTCTTTTGAACAGCACATTGCAAGGCATCCCAGATATTCTCAATAATGTTCATGTCAGGAGAGTTTGGTGGCCAGTGGAAGTGTTTAAACTCAGAAGAGTCTTCTTGGAGCCATTCTGTAGCAATTCTGGACAAGTGGGGTGTCACATTGTCGTGCTGGAATTGCCCAAGTCTGTTGTAATGCACAATGGACATGAATGGCTGCAGGTGATCATATAGGATGCTTACATACGTGTCACCTGTCAGAGTCATATCTAGATGTATGAGGGGTTCCATAACACTCAAACTATGCATGCCCCACACCATTACTCAGCCACCCCCAGCTTGAACAGTCCCCTGCTGATAATCAGGGTCCATGGATTCATGAGGTTGTCTCCATACTCGTACACGTCCATCCATCAATACAATCTGAAATGAGACTCATCCGACCAGGCAACATGATTCCAGTCATCAACAGTCCAATATCGATCGGTGTTGACGGGCCCAGGCAAGGTGTAAACCTTTGTGACTTGCATTCATCAAGGGTATACGTGTGGGTCTTCGGCCCGGAAAGCCCATATCGATGATGTTTCATGGAATGGTTCACATGCTGACACTTGTTGATGGTCCAGAATTGAAATCTGCAGCAATTTGCGGGTTGGTTGCGTTTCTGTCACGATGAACAATTCTCTTCAGTTGTTGTTGATCCAGTTCTTGCAGGATCTTTTTCCAGCCACAGCGAAGTCAGAGATTTGATGTTTTACCTGATTCCTGACATCCACAATACACTCACGAAATGGTTGTACAGGAAAATCCCCACTTCATCGGTACCTCGGAGATGCTGTGTCCCATCGCTTGTGTGCCATTTATAACACCACGTTAAAACTCACTCAATCTTGATAACCTGTCAGTGTAGCAGCAATAACTGATCTAACGACTGTGCCAGGCGCTTCTTGTCTTATATAGGCTTTGCCAGCCGCAGTGGCATCTTCTGCCTGTTTACATACCTCTGTATTTGAATACACATGTCTATACCAGTTTCTGTGGTGCTTCAGTGTATAAAAGACCATGTCCTGACTGTCTGAGTGGCTCATCATTGCCCACCACAAACCGCTAAGGATAGAAATTTGAAGTTTTGAGAAGGTGTGGATCTTATACTGCAGTTGTTGTTTAAGGAAGGATTTTTCAAAATGCCAACCGTAAGGGGGTGAATAAGGGATGAAGTAATTTTTTTGAAAAATGTTGCTATTAAGGCAGTTTTGAAGCTATACCTAAGAAAATTGGTATTTGGTTTCTTACTCGGAAGTAAAGAAATATGTGTTTCAGCATTTTTGGAAATTTAATCCCACTGCCGTGAAATAGTGGGTGAAAGCTTTTTTTGAAAATAGTCGTTATTAAAGTACAAGTAAAGTATTTTTTTAAGCTAGATCTATGAACATTGGTGTTTGGCTTCTCAGTTACAAATAAAAAAATACATGTTTTAGTGTTTTTGTAAATTGATCCCCTAATGAAGTGAAATAGGGGATGAGATTTTTTTTTATGAAAATAATTTATTATGAAAGCATTTCCAAAGATAAATCAGTGAAAAATTAAAATTGGCTTCTCAGTATTAAAAAAGAGTTTCATTGTGTTTGGTAATTCAGCCCCTATAGAGTGAAATGGGAGGTGAAAGTTTTTGTAGAAATGGGAGGTGAAAGTTTTTATAGAAATATTTCATTTTGTAAGCATTTTTGAAGCTAATTCTATGAAAATTTGTATTTGGCTTCTCTGTTAGAAATAAAATGTACACGTGTCACAGTTTTTGAAAATTCAACCCCTAAGGAGTGAAATTGGGGGTGAAATGTTTTAAGAAAATATTTCTTTATGAAAGCATTTTTAAAGTTAAATCTTTGAAGATTGGTGTTTGACTTCTCGGCTGCAGGTGGAGAAAAATACATGTTTCACTGTTTTTGGAACGTCAGCCCGTGAGGGGGTGAGGTAGGGTCACACCGACCGACTGAGTAGCTCATAATTGCCCAGCCCAAACCGCTAAGGATAGAAACTTGATGTTCGGAGAGAGTATGGATCTTATAATGTAGGCATTGTTTAAGAGTGGATTGTCCGAAATCCCACTCCTTAGGAGGTGAAATAGAGGATGAAGGGCTTTTTGGAAGTGTGTCATTCTTAAGGGAATTTTGAAGCTGTAACTACAATAACTGGTATTTGGTTTCTCAGTCAGGAAAAAAAAGTTTCAGCATTTTTGGAAGTTGAACCACTAAGGGGATAAAATAGTGGGTAAAAGGTTTTTGAAAAAAATAATCATTAAAGAACTACTAAGGGATTTCTAAGGCTACATCTATGACATTTGGTCCAGAATGAGATTTTCACTCTGCAGCGGAGTGTGCGCTGATATGAAACTTCCTGGCAGATTAAAACTGTGTGCCGCACCAAGACTCGAACTCGGGACCTTTGCCTTTCGCAGGCAAATTCAATTTTTTTGACTACAGTGCCATATGCCACAAATGGAAAACAGTGCAATAAAACTGGGGGGCTTATCTCTCAAGATATTAGGTGGTTCAAAGTTAAAATAAACAACCTGTAGAGCTTGGACAGATGCCTGCAAGAGGCTATTGTTAAAGTTCGAGTGCTTTACAGATGATTATTTGGAAGCATCTATTGAAAATCATGCCATTGACCATGATGAGAGGAATTTTGCAGGGGATCACTTTCATACCTTTCTCCAAACTGTGCCACATGCTGCTGTAGGGTCAGTAACACAGCTAATGCTATCAGTTGTTTTTGACAGCCTGCTTCTATGATTATTGTTAGAGAACTTAATTCAAGCAGCTTTGATGAGGACAAAATCAAACTTGTTCAGTTGTGATTTGTTCAATACTAAATCTGGAAGATGGGATGGTGGTTGTTGTTTTGAATACACTCCAGGTAAAATAAAAATTACCTTTTGCATTTATATTATTTATTTATTTATTAAATTTTTATTTGATTGGGCATCTGTATCACCATAAATAAATTTGTCTTTACATTTTTGGTGGACAGTGTGAGTAATTAAGAGTTTACAGATGACAGGATGTGAGGAAAAACAACAGGTGGGGCACTCATAACAATCATTCATGTGAAATTGACCATGTGCGGAAGATAATGAAAGCACATTAAGCACTGACCATTCCTCTGGAAGAGTTAGCACCAAACTACACTGAATTTCCCGTAACCTAAAAAAACTGACAACACCAGAGACGCTATGGACAGAGGTGAAGCTACCATTTTAGCACTGCTTGATTTCAGCAAGGCTTTCAGTATTATTTATTTCAATATATAACTTACCAAAATGAAACAGCTGAATTTCTCAAACAGTGCAATACTATGGTTCAACAGCTACCTCAGAAAGAGATGTAGTGAGTCATCTGTGGGTCAAGTCGTCATGGAAAAATGTGCTCTCCAGAGTCCCTCAGGATTTTGTTGTTTGTCTGTTGCTTTTCTCTTTGTATATCTACAATATTTCATCTATACGCCATTTTTGTAACTACCACTTTCATGCTGACAGTTTTGAGTTGTGCACAAGTGTCTAACAACATTGCTACTGCTGTATGATGGTCTTTCTTCTGTATCACGATGGGCACAAAATCTGGGTTTAATCAGCCTGAAGTCACAGGTCACCCTCATGTTTCACTGAAAGATGATCAGTGGACATTTTCATGAAACATTAGATAACCTTGGCATAATCTAGGATGATCATCTGATCTGGGAAGGACAAACTGTTGCAGCTTGCAAGAAATCTCTCTCCTGCCTTCCTACAGTCCAGAAATTTAGAAAAATATTTCCACCTCAAATTAAACAGGAAGTTGTTCTATATTTGGTCATGCCAAATCATTACTACTGAGATGTAGTTGAATACAGTGCAAATAGTGAAAAATCGAGACAACTCGATCTGGTCATGAACGTTTGCATAAGATATGTGTCCAGCATTCATTTGTTTGATGATATTATTCCTTTCTATACTCACAAGGAGACGTCACCAATTTGACCTCATATTTTAAGGAGAAAAGAGCACACCTGCTAGGTGTCAGTTTCAGCAGTCAACCCAACGTGAAAATTTGGGCCGTAAATATGATAGTATGCCAGTTACAATCTTCTGAAAGTAAAGGTTTTAAACATATGAGTGCAATTGTTTTTCACTCACTCCACTGCATTGCAACTACCTCGCCATCAAGCCCAAAGTGCAATACAGTGGAGTGGTTTGCATTTTTAATGTTGATGAACCACGTCCAGGAGCAGTACACAATGAATGTTACATTGCAACTTCCGAATGTAAAAGGAGACCAACTCCTAAAAGTCGTGACTGGGAAAATTTGGTATCTGCTGCTGTTTGACCAACTTTTATACAAGCCAAACGAAAATACATGGGTTTCCCTTTGTGCTGTTGTTTATATTTTCAATGTCGTTGCAGAAATTGTAGATGGCTTCAAAGATGAAGATGTGCTAGATGTAAAGCAAAATAATGGACTGACATTCAATACTTACAAGAGGATGATGATAATGAGGCACAAAAGGATAATGATAATGAAGCTGCCTTTTCACCACAGTCACATTTGTTGAACAGTGTCATTGGTACAGTGCACAGATATGTGAAAATGAGGAAGTAAGTGGTGGCGAAGCCTGCTATAAAGATGTAAATTCGTTGAATACCACTTTGCCTCTGTCCATAACAGGAGTACACGAAATGAGCTGTTGCCTTTTGGAAAAGTGGGAAGGAAATCTGTCTTTCAGAAGCATAAAGAAAAACTTTAAATCATTAAAACAAAGAAAGAATCTGTACGTTTGGAGCAAATACTTTGAAAATGGAGGTACACACCAACAAAAGTTTTCCAAGCTCTGTCTAGATAAATTTAGTAATGCATTCAGAAAAACAATGACAAGCCACAACATTAATATACTTCAGTGGGGTGTTTTAAACCATACTGGAGGTGGAACTGAAAAGGTTTAAAGCATCTGTTGGATGTGTGTGCATTCTCAAAAAGAATATGGTATTGTGTCACGAAAAATAACACATGATGATGCCGCAACTAAAAAGCTGGATAATGAAACTGGTTACTTATTGCATGTGAAAAGTTTGTTGCACAAACCAGAGCTATTATTAGGAATGGTTGATAGAATTTACGCAATATGGATCAGAGTGGGTTCGATTTAGAAATCGAAAGACATCTACTTCACTAACATGATACACAGCTACACAATAATGTCAGTGGTATCTGCAGGTACACTTGCTGTCACCTTCATTTGTAGATTCAAAAGAGCTGATCAGGGTGTTTGGGTAGCAAGTCAAAACAGTTTGTTTCACAAAGAAAGCTATGTAGCAGTCACCCATCTTCTGGAAAAGCCAGACAGGAACATTTCCGGATGCGGTGACAGGTTGTATTTTCTAAAATCATAAAGGATGACAGCAGAAAAGTTTTGATCATTGAATTATATGAAACCAGTCTTCACACTGGAGAACAACATTGTGATTATGACAAAAACAACAAAACGTAGCATTATAAAGTGTTTAATGTTTGTAAGTCTCCTAGATAAAAATATGTTGTGAATTGTAATGATTAATGAAGCAGTAGTTTCTGACCACTGATGCCATTCTGTATTAAATTAAACGTAAAAATACATTTACAACAGAAGGAAAAATGGAGAGATGGGACTGTTTCTCATTTTCATACCTCCAGGAATCCCAAAGTGGTTGAAGGTAATACACTGCTGAAAGAAAATTACATAATTCATTGTTCTATTGAAAATTCATTAATAATAAACACAGTCTATAGTACTAATGCTTCTCAGTTCAAGTGTTCATTTATGAAAATTTTAGAAAACTGCAGGACAGCTTATGTACTAGCTTGTGGCTGCAAATGTGGAAGCAGCAGCAATATCTGTGGCATTATTCTTTCAGAATTCTGTAAAGCAATGGTGGACTACCCTCGAAGGGTTTTCTGATGTTATTTTAAACAAAAAATTGTAACCTTGCCTAAATTGCTGTGGGTTGCTGCTGCTTTGTGATATTTGTAATCATAATAACAAGACACATATTAAAATACAGAAAACTATTTTTTTAGAAATTTTCAATTTTCATTTTGTGATTTCAGTTACACTGTGAATTTTATTGAAAGTACTTTATTTTCAACTCAGAGTGAGGATTTTGCTTGAATGTACTGATGTAAGTGTAAAGTGTTATACCATGAAGCACCAGTTTGTTATTTAACAAAATTTGTGGAGGTGTTCGTTATGTAATGGTTGTTAAATGATTAAGCTTTCACTCCATTCGGAACTGATGTCTGTCACCAATATCAGCTCATGAAAATTGCTGCCTGGAGCCTGGTACGAAAGAATACACTTTCCCATCACATTCTAGTCATGCTACATGGGTGAAAAAATGGGGGATAGGGCAGGTCAGTTGAGAATCCGTACATTCTCTAAGATATTTTTGGTGTGAAGTACGATGGGGAATTGTACATTATCATGCTGGAATATGCCATTTGGAACTAATAAAGGAAATAACAACGGGATTTATCATTCTTGCCTCATACTGGCAAGGATTCAGCCGCCCTTCAGCAATACAAAAATCAGTTCTGTTTTCATATCCAGTAGCTAACCATAACACAATTTCAGGAAATGCATAGCTGTTGAGTCTCGAAAATTGTTGCGTCTGGTGACATTCCACCTGGTCATCTACATAAACATAGTAAACAAAAGTGAGACTTGTCTTGAAATGCCACAGAATGCCATTTGATTTCCAAGTTGATTCTGGCTTTACATCACATAATAGTCTGTTGTGATATGGTGCACAGAAACTCGAGACCTCACCCAGCTTTCAGTTACCTGTTCCCCACAATTAATAGTGACACTCTACCTGCAACCTCTGGCTGGATTTCAGCTGTTGTTAGTCAACCATTTGTCAGAGCCAGTCAAACAGTCCTATGAGCTCTTCATGGTGTAGTCATTCTGGACGATCCCATGCTGACTCTTCTTGCCACCCTGTTGTTCTGAGTCAATCATGTCACCACTAATTCTGCAGTTGTGCTACAGCCAACTCTCTCTGCGATCTGTCGATGTGATGCTCCCGTGTCCTTCATGCCAATGATTCAACCTTTCTCTGAGTCTGAAAGATGGCAATAAGCTGCCATTATGGGCATACGATGTTGCGATCTCCACCTGAAAAGTTCCAGTAACATTAAGCACACAAGCAACCATAATGTACTCGATCTGTTCTTTACCTGCAGTAATAACTTTTTTCTGCACTGAAAATAAACTCACATAAAGATGAGAATTAAATGTATGTGTCTTACAGGCATGTAAATCCTCAAGTATCAGTTTGGTAGCATTTGGTCAAGGTGTTCCTGGTGTAACAGATTCTGTTTCCTTCAGTGTACGTGACTTTAATGATGAATCAAATATTGAAAGTGTAGTTGCTTATTGCATTGGATACTAAGTAACTGCTGATTGGCAGATGGCTTGTGAGTGTGGCACTTGTGGCAGGAGGAGGAGACGTTAGACATACTGAGCGCGCGGGACCTAATGGAGGTCAGCGATCCGAGCGACAGCGATTCGACGTTGCTTGCCAGTGAGCGCAACAGCCACGCGATGACAGCTGCGGAAACAGCTGAACATCGCATTGTCATCCAAGTGCAAGGTCCACCTCGCACAAATGCCGTAATGGATGGCACGCCAGCCACTACTCCAGAGTTCTCAGGCTATCAGGTTAGTGGCTATAGCATTCTTTGCCTGTTGATTGCCATCACATCAGAGCAAAAAATTAAGGCTTATAGATTTTGATACAGTGCTTTAGGTCTTGTCGAGTTTTATAACTTTAACATGTTGTTTGTATGTATCTTAACATTACAGTTATTTATTGTTTTGGAGATAAATCATGTTTTTTACCATATTAATTCAGGCTAACAGAATAGTTTGAAATATCATTAACTTGTCACATACGCTCTGAATAGGGTAAAAAATTTAATTATCAGTGAATAAATATGTTTTATTTCTTTATTATTATTATTATTAGCTTGAGAAAATTCTAAAATGTCCGCTAATTCAGATTTGTTACTTCTCCCCAGTGTTCATTGCTTTTTACTTCATCTGTGAATAAGTGGGTAACTGTCCTTCCAGTCTTCCTGAAAGTGTAGTAATGTATTATGCAAAATTTTATTTGTTAGCTGCCACTATGTTACAGATTTGTTCCAACACTGTTTCCTGCACTTTGGAACACCTAAACAGCTTCTGTTACCACAAAAATTAGAACAACAAGATTTCTTTTAAACTTAATGAAACCTAAAGCAATTTTTAGACCTTAAGAATTTGGATCTTCTTGTTCATTGCTCTTGTGCAAGCTAGTGGAGGGTTTCTACCATCCAATATTTTTGAATGTAGGCCCTTGTTGCAAAGCATTTATGCCAGTCTCATTTTATGTGTATATTATAAAACCTTTGTTTTTGCCACCTTAATGTATTTTTTGTCTTCTGTGGCTGTTTTTGTGAGTTGTCAGACTTGCTCAGTACTGTTTTCTTATGGTGTTTATTAACATAAGAAGGAAGCCTTTTTTTGATCTTCTGCAGTACTCAAAAATTGATTTTTGGATGCTTAGACCATCATCAAGTGACAACTGTATGTTGAAATCACAGATAAAATTACATTCACTTACAGAGTTGTTAGTGATACAGGTACAGGTATCATATGGAGGGAATCGTTACATTTAAAAATTATTAATAACAGTTAATTTTAATACTGTAATCTGGTTCTCTTGCACATGGATAGCCAAAACCTAATTGAACAGAAGGATGGAAGCAGTTTAGAAAGTTAATGTATTTGTTTACCTAAAATGAAGCCAGCTCTCAGTGTTGTGTGTTTATTGATTTCAAATAATTCCAATAGTGTCATCTTCCTGCTTTTCTTAACAATATGTAGAACATTATAATGTCCATCATACAAATAATTTTCTACTAAAACATGTTTTGCAAAGGTTAAATCCATCTCCTTGGCTCCCAGATTCTCTCATATACTGACAATCAAATTCATTAGTTAATAACAATAAGAGTTAGGATAAAATGCTACTCATTATGTAGAAGTGACATTGAGTTGCAGATACACACATTTAAAAGTAGGCTGTTGGTTATGAAGCCATCAGACAGAGTCCTTTTGTCAGATGTAGAAATGACACACACACACACACACACACACACACACACACACACACACACACACACAATTCTTCTCGCACTTTGGGCTTTGAGGCATGGCTTTGGTGAGTAGCGATGCTGCCTGCAGTGGGTAGTGGGGATATAGAATTGGCCATGTGTGTCTGAGTTTGTTGGCATAACTGTGTGTGTGTGTGTGTGTGTGTGTGTGTGTGTGTGTGTGTGTGTGTGTGTGTGTGTGTGTGTGCGTGTGCGTGTGCGTGTGCGTGCACTGACATCCAAGAAGAGACATTGTCCTTCAGATTAATAACATCCAATATGTCTGCTGCTCAATCCCTGTAATGCAGTAGCAGTCTGTCCTAATTCATATTGTTAGTGCATCTGAATTTTACATTGTGTATATTCTTCTGTTAACAGTTTTATGCTAGAAGTGTGTTAATGTCATAGTAAGAATTTTCTACCAGTAACTTGACTGTGGTACAACTTAGGCCAGTTGTTTAGACAGTTACAGGACAGCTGCAGTTTAAAAGCTGCTTAGTGAGCATTGCAATACTTATAATTTTTAACTTCTTAAGAAAACTGGCAAGTTGATTGTACTGTATGCATTGCATTTGTGTGTGAATTCTGCAGATGAAATATAAATAAATAATTTTGTTTCAAACATGAGAGAGACTGCTGCCTCTGTTGTTTGTACAAAAATAAAATAATACAGCAAAGACCTTTCCTTTACAGATTTGCAATATGCAGGGCAATGTGAGTGTGTATATGATTATTATATTTATGTAAGATTTTGCATCTAGACAGTCTTTTTGTTTTCTTAGTGCCTTAATGTTTTAAGGTAGAGTGTGATGCCCTTGTTTGATTGTTTGGTGTGCATTTGCGTCCATGGCCTGTAAACTGATTGAAGCATCATTTTTCCCTGTTCTTCCACTCCACTTCCTGAGGTATGATTGATTTCATACAAAGAGAACATTGTGTGACTTCTAGTGAAGCTTAGGGAAACTAGATTTGTAGTTGCCCGATGCTTCAGTGTTAATTTTGTAGCATGGCTACATGTATTTTGGAAATTCAAGCTGCTTGGCAAGTCAGGAATTTGGTATAAGTAAACAACTTCTATCTCTTTATAATCATGGTACATGTAGATATGGACATAGAGCAGTAAAAGGGTGGGGAAAAGGGGAATTTGGTTTGAGAAGAGACATGATTAAGGAAGTAAAGTGATTAATAATATACTTAAATTAATTTTTATTTAAAAAGTTTGATCAACAAATTTTTATGTAACAAGTTTGATCAACAGTTTGTTACGATAATTTTGACATATACATGACTGTGTAATGTCATGCATTGCATTTTTTCCCATGTCCTGAGTAATATCACAGATAACTGGACAATCTAAAAAGTACAATAGTATTCACGTTGTTGTAGGCGGTTATACTGGGGAAATTATGTTTAAACAAATCACCTAGGTCTGTATGTAGTCAATAAAATGACACAATATAAAATCAATCTTTGTTCGGAAAAATGTGAATTTGGATCTCCTCGATCATCCTCATTGACATTTCTTAAGGCAGTTCTAAATAATCATTGACAATTGTTGGTGTCTTTGCTTGCATAATACTACTTTTGGTGCCTTCTCTCGGTGAAAGTACAATCCCCTGTTGCTGCTGCTGCTGCTGCTGCTGATGATGATGATGTACATTTTTGACCAGTTAAATTGTATTACAGACCAAAACTGGAACCCAGACGTGTGCTTCAAAGGACACTATTGAGCTATCAGAGCGTATCTCACTGTAGGAACAGTGCTCCCTTGCCACCTTGGGAGTAAGGATATAATGGAATTTTAACACAAATCTTCTTTGTTCTTTTTTTTTTTTTAAGTAACTACCTGAGGCCATAGTGAAGTTGGGTTCTCTACTATGTCTTCCTTCCTGTGGAGTATACAGGGTGAATCTGAACTACACTGACGAAATTTCAGAGGTTGCTAAGGGATATTTTAAGTAGTCTACGGTGACTAGTTACAGAGTAATTGCATTTCAATTTATTTCTTACCTCCATGTATCTTTATATATTTATTGCATTGAAAATATTTGCACAACATTGCAGATGTTGATGGTATGTGCTGTGTGTCTTGTTTGGAAACAAACTTGTTCCATTCAGTCACAGTTTGTGCTGTTTATGGCAGTAATGCTCACTTTATCTTTCACCCTTAAGCTTCCATTCAGTACTGCTCTATTGTGTCCAGGGTATGTTTTTCTGGCAGTATTACTTGTTTTGTGTTGTGCAATTTGGTGATTGCAGAGAACAGGCTTTTTTTTAATTATTGTTAAGATGTTTTCACAGAAACAAAAGTAATTGTGGTAACCAACTGAATAAGACATTATTGTGTTATTAGTCCCTAAGCAACCACTGGAGATAAAAGCTCCCTTACACCAAAACACCCAGAAAGCATCCCTGACCCACCTTCTAAATTTTGTCAATTGAGTTTCATTTCTATAACTACGCCTACTTCTGCATTTATGTATGTACTCCACAAGCCAATATATGGTGCTAAGCAGAGGGTACTTCATATGATTATTGGTGATTCCTTTTCTTCTTCCACTTGCAAATGGAATGAGTGAAAAACAACTGTCCACATGATTCCGTATGAGTCCTGATGTCTCTTACAGTGCCTTCACAGTCCTCATGCGAAATCTGCTTTGGCAACAGTAGAATCGTGCTACCATCAGATGCAAATGCAGGTTCTCTACATTTTCTCAACAGTATTTCATGAAAAGTGCATTGTCTTTCTTTTGGGAATTCCTATTTGAGTTCATAAAGCATCTCCATAATTGTCAAATGTTAATCAAACCTGCCTGTAACAAATATTGCAGCATACTTGTGACTTGCTTCAACGTCTTCCTTCAATATGAGCTGGTGGTGAGGCTCCCAAACATTTACGCAGTGCTCATGAATGAGTGGTTCGCACTAGTGTTTCATGTGCAACATCCTTTATAGATGAGCATCACTTTCATAATTCATCCAGTGAATCAAAGTTGGCCATTCACCTTTCCTACTACAGTGCACGTTCCTTTTCATATTTTTTGCAGTGTGTCGCCTAGACATTTAATCACAAACTGTGTCAAGTAGCACACCACTAATACTGTATTTGAACGGTTGAGGATTGGTTTACCTTCTCATCTCGATTAACATACATTTTTGTACATTTAGAATAAGCCATTCATCGTACCAAATAGAAATTCTGCTAAGTCAACATGTATCCTCGTACAGTCCCTTAGTGGTGACACTTTCCCTTACACCACAGTGTCACCAACAGCCAGTTACGGATTTCTTTTCACCCCAGCTGTCTGGTCGTTTATGTATGTAGAGAACAATAGTGGTTCTGTCACTTCCCTGGAGCACTCCTGTCAATATCCTTGTTTCTGATGAATATTTGCCATCCAGGATAATCTACTGATAAGGAATCGCCTCGATTGCGAGGTCGCAAAAGGTCAGTGATGATCAAGGCATTCAATGCCCAATGTATTGTTACCATGCAATCACAATATTGGCTGCTAATGGCAACAGGGGGCAGTACTGGAGGTACCCAATGATGGGCACAGTGTGTAGTCAAACAGCTTAGTCAATGAGCATGTCACAACAGTGCTACAGTGCTAATACAAAGCAGAGCAATGGCAACGATAAACAAAGCAATCATTGCATTATGAGTACAACAGTTGCTGAAGTTGACATTTCGTCAGAAACAAAACTGAGGAATTTCGCAGAGTGAGAAGGAAGTGGCCGATGAAATATTAGCGTTTCTGCAAATTGAGTAAGTGGAATTTGTGGTGTCGTGTATGCTCGACTGTGCAAACAGTGTACACGAGGAGTACAGTGACGACGATAAGTAATTAACAAGTTAATGTGATATTGAAACAGGTGTAGAGCCATGAAGGTCATCATCCTTGTTGGACAGGGTGCCTGCCACAAATCTCGTCTTCAGTGAAATGTAGTAGAGGACAATTGTTGTACAAGTAGCAGGTATTAAACATAATTACGTGCATGGAAGATCATCTGCAGCTTAGTAAAAACCAATTATGAACAGATTTTGAATAAGTTTGCAGCAATATGACTGTGTACTGCATAAGAAAAATTATAGGAATTCAAGGGAGGACAAGACTCACTTGTTACAGAAACTGGTGTTCCCATGTTTCAAGGATGCTCGATATAGTTTGCAGGATGTGCATGGTAGTGACCTATTACATTATGCATATCAAATTGCGCGCGATGTACATTACAGTGATTTCAATGGAAGCAGCGGATGGTTGCAGAACTTCAAATAGTGCTACAGAATTGGAACACCCAAGATGACGAAGTGCTACAGAGTTGGAACACATAAGATAACGAAATTTCAAACAAAGATTCAACTTGACAATGCACAGTAAACTGTGGAATCAGCCTGAAAATTTGTAGACGAGATAAACAAACTTACCCCATAGTTCAGTAAGTATTTCTTGTCAACTCCAACCAGTTGGAATATGAATGGAATGCTTGAAATTAGAGGTACCAGGAGAGTTGTTTCTAGATGAACCAACGTTGGTGCCTTAACGCATTTGTATACGATTATGGTGACTGTTAATCTTGATAGTAAATTGACTGGAAAAATATTTATTGTGTTGAGAGAAGTTGGAGCTGCTGTATGTGATCTTGCAAAGGTAGTAGGGAATACTTACATTACAGCAAGCAAGAGTGGGGAAAATGGTCATAAGAGAACCACAACTATGGTATGAACACTGCTTTTGGCCAATAGCTGGTCATAACAACTTGCTTTTGCTTGATTTTTGGTCTGCATATAAAAATCATACTTCTTCAGAGCAAACTATCCATCCTGAAATGTACGTGACATTGCAGTTCATACCACCTGAAACCACAAGACAAATTCAGTCTGCGGATGGTTTTTTTCTGTGCTTATAAAACTTATTATAACATCATCTGCAGCTATGCCTTAAAGGAGTGTCAGTTTCATGATAAGCCCCATAACATACAGTTTTGCGTGTGGTTGCATGCCATCACACTCCATCAGTTCTCGTCATGTATTACTCCAATATGATTCTGTTTGCATTCCCTAAGAGTGGATACACAACTGAATACCCTGTATGATTTATAACTTGTACTAGGGAATTCGCCTTCAGTCATGATGGTGTGAACATTGGTGATCACTGTGGCGTCCCATTTTTCATTAGATGTTCATGATGCAAGTTAATGGTTTGTTTGAACATTTCGTGACTATCAGTGATGTCTCTTTGTGAAGTGTAATACATACATCACATAGAAGGTTGATCTCTGCACCTGTGGACTCCCATTTTCCATTACCCTCGTGATGCACACAGTGAGTGGTTAGCAGCTAATATATTTCCTGTCATAATTGTTAACACAACACTTTCAAATGAGCCTAAGAAGTTTTTGAGTCACTCGCATGTGTGGGGACCTATTATAGCCTCAGGTCATTGTTAACAGTCTGCAGTGGGGAATCGTGTCAAATGCTTTCTGGAAATCTAGGAATATGGAATCTCTGTCTACCCTTCATCCATGGTTTACAGGGTATCATATGAGAAATATGCAAGCAGAGTTTCGTATTAGTGTTGCTATCTAAATCCATGCTGATTTGTAGACAAAAGCTTTGTGTCTCTGAGAAATTTATTGTATTCAATCTTGGTCTGTAGTTTCCCAGGTCTGTACTCATTCCTTCTTATATACAGGAGTCACCTGCACTGTTTTCCATCTGCTTGGGACATTGCACTGGGAAAGAGAGGTTGAGAGATTCGTGCTAAATACAAGTTTATTAATGGGCCAACGCTGTAGAGTACTCTCTTCAAAACCGAATTCGGAGTATCGCTGGACCTGGCGACTTATTTATCTTCACCCTGTAGATACCAAGTACTGGGAAATTGAAACCTTGGTGCAGTGTCAAACATGTGCGCAGATAGGGCACTTAGTTGCCTAATATTACTGAAACTTATTGTGTGGTCCTTTTTTTTGCAAAATATTCTATACCTGGATCAGAATAACAAAGTGATGGCTGCTATTTGTTTAAAGGAAGTTACCACAGCAACACACAATCAGAGAATGAACTCTATCAGCCCTTCTGTTCAGTGTTGTTGTATTACTCTGCTACTTCAAGCACTAGTTACCTCAGTCAGTTGCAGATGATGTGATTTGTATTGTTTTCCTTTGTCATGTGGTCATTTTATGCCAACATATGTCTAAAACTAGTTGTGATAATGTGCAGGAAATTAAGTAGTATATTATGGTCCAGCTAATGAGGATAATGTACAAATTTCCCCTCACCAATTTGATTCATATTGACAGGGTGTGTAGAGCACATGACCTTGACATAGATATAAACAGAAAGACACAACTCTCAACTATTTTTGAGAAGACAATGTGAAAATTTTGGGCATGGTTGTACAATTTGTATTATTGCTGGTATTCAGGGAGTCTGGAGCTGAAAGAAGAGGGGCTCAGCTTCTTAAATGTGAGTTGTCTGGATCAAATCTCACTGCTGGTATTTTTTTTTTCATTCCTACATAATTGGACAACAGGTTTATTATGACTGAGCAGATAATCAATACCTAATGAATCATAAATTATTTTCATGATATTGACCCTGCAAAATCAAATTATTCTGTAAAATTTTAAAAGTAGTTTCCATATTTCACTACATTTCATAAATGCTAGTGGAGAATTGAATCATGTTACGAGATGAACCAATTGCCCACCAATAAATCAGTGGAGGATGTCTGCCTGATGAAACCAAACAACTCGCTTCATCTTCGTCAGACAATTATGAGCCTGAAGAGAAATAAGGAAAAGAGTTACTGAGTATGTTCTGCTGGATTACAGGGTTAGGGTCGTCAATCTAATGAGAGAGCATCCAGGAACGAGTTTGGCCCTCATCAGAGAAGGTGTGTGTCATACCTCCAAAGCATAAAAATTTGAAAACATGAAAGGAATGAATCAAACAAGTTGGAATAAAGCACTGTGACTGTTTCATAGAAGCTCAAGAATATATATCAGCAAGTGCCGACAAGAAAATTGCAGCAGTGGGCTTTTGTTACTGCTGCCCAGTTTCCTGCTTTGCATTTTCAAACTTCTGACTAATTGGCCATGATGTTCTTCAAATGAAGACATTGAATTCCTCAAAGAAAAATCACCAACATGTCTCATTGAGTGAAAGTGCATCACTGCAAAAGATTCTTGATGCAGCAGCAAATTTCCAAATCAAGAATTGAGACTGCATACCAAAATATGAGAAGAATGTTGTTTTAACACTGATCAAACAGGTATCACAGAGAAAAGAACCCATTCACTCATGTCAATTGAAATACAGTTTCTACAGACTATACAATACTAATTTCTGAACCATATTTGTTCTAGGGTGCCAATATCAGTCAACGTATGACTGAACTCTCGCCAAACAAGGAATGAAGGTGGTTCTCGTGCAGCAAAAGGATATGCTTAAAGTGACACATTTGTACAGTGCATTGTATAGTGTCACCTTATCTTGAAAATTACTACCAGTGGTCTCTGTTTGCTTGCAACAGATCCCTGGCTCATTTGGACCCACGGTAAAAAATCAGTTGATGAGTAAGCATGCGAATACATAAATGTTACGAAAACATCTTCGAAGTCCAACAAACTCACAACAGCACATTGTACAAGAATTTTCTAACCAACATCTTGAAGCCACATGTGGAAGAAGAACAATTTCTTTAGCACCTTGATTCATCTCGAGGGAAAATGAACTTGGGTCATACATCAGAACTTTTCAGGATGGAGAGGGTTTGCCAACATGCACTGATAAAGTAATTCCTCCAAAATGTACTCAGCTGGTGCAGTCTTGTGACATTTATTGTTACAGGCAGGTAAATCTGTTGTTAGAATTATGTGGAAATGAAAATAAAGGAAGAAAAGGAAACGGGAGGGGGGGGGGGGGGGGGGGGGGAAGAAAAAGGGATGTACTGAGATTTGATCCAGAGAAACTAATCACTTACGTGGCTGCAGACTCTTTAGATGTTAGTTACCATATAAATGAAATGATAATTAAATGAACACCCTAGCTGCAAGCAGGCATTGATACACTTCATTGGGGACATGTTGAAAATGTGTGCCCCGACCGGGACTCGAACCCGGGACCTCCTGCTTACATGGCAGACGCTCTATCCATCTGAGCCACCGCGGGCACAGAGGATAGTGCGTCTGCAGGGACTTATCCCTTGCACGCTCCCCGTGAGATCCACATTCCCAACATGTCCACAACACTACATTCGTAGTGCGCCTAATAGATGTTTGCCCATCATACTCATTACTCGTGGCAGATTAATCTACCAAGTCCCACACGAGTTCGGGCATAGCGTGTGCGTTCGCACAAGAAGGTCAAAGGCCGGGAACCCATATTTTTAACTATATATGACGGTAGTATCTGTTCCCGAAAGAACAGTTACCGTGGATGACCATGCAGCTTTGCTAGAAATGAAATGATAATTAAATGAACACCCTAGCTGCAAGCAGGCTTTGATACACTTCATTGGGGACATGTTGAAAATGTGTGCCCCGACCGGGACTCGAACCCGGGACCTCCTGCTTACATGGCAGACGCTCTATCCATCTGAGCCACCGCGGGCACAGAGGATAGTGCGTCTGCAGGCACTTATCCCTTGCACGCTCCCCGTGAGATCCACATTCCCAACATGTCCACAACACTACATTCGTAGTGCGCCTAATAGATGTTTGCCCATCATACTCATTACTCGTGGCAGATTAATCTACCAAGTCCCGCACGAGTTCGGGCATAGCGTGTGCGTTCGCACAAGAAGGTCAAAGGCCGGGAACCCATATTTTTAACTATATATGACGGTAGTATCTTTTCCCGAAAGAACAGTTACCGTGGATGACCATGCAGCTTTGCTAGAAATGAAATGATAATTAAATGAACACCCTAGCTGCAAGTAACTGTTCTTTCGGGAACAGATACTACCGTCATATATAGTTAAAAATATGGGTTCCCGGCCTTTGACCTTCTTGTGCGAACGCACACGCTATGCCCGAACTCGTGCGGGACTTGGTAGATTAATCTGCCACGAGTAATGAGTATGATGGGCAAACATCTATTAGGCGCACTACGAATGTAGTGTTGTGGACATGTTGGGAATGTGGATCTCATGGGGAGCGTGCAAGGGATAAGTCCCTGCAGACGCACTATCCTCTGTGCCCGCGGTGGCTCAGATGGATAGAGCGTCTGCCATGTAAGCAGGAGGTCCCGGGTTCGAGTCCCGGTCGGGGCACACATTTTCAACATGTCCCCAATGAAGTGTATCAACGCCTGCTTGCAGCTAGGGTGTTCATTTAATTATCATTTCATTTCTAGCAAAGCTGCATGGTCATCCACGGTAACTGTTCTTTCGGGAACAGATACTACCGTCATATATAGTTAAAAATATGGGTTCCCGGCCTTTGACCTTCTTGTGCGAACGCACACGCTATGCCCGAACTCGTGCGGGACTTGGTAGATTAATCTGCCACGAGTAATGAGTATGATGGGCAAACATCTATTAGGCGCACTACGAATGTAGTGTTGTGGACATGTTGGGAATGTGGATCTCACGGGGAGCGTGCAAGGGATAAGTGCCTGCAGACGCACTATCCTCTGTGCCCGCGGTGGCTCAGATGGATAGAGCGTCTGCCATGTAAGCAGGAGGTCCCGGGTTCGAGTCCCGGTCGGGGCACACATTTTCAACATGTCCCCAATGAAGTGTATCAACGCCTGCTTGCAGCTAGGGTGTTCATTTAATTATCATTTCATTTCTAGCAAAGCTGCATGGTCATCCACGGTAACTGTTCTTTCGGGAACAGATACTACCGTCATATATAGTTACCATATAAAGTATATAAGCACTCCTAAAAGTTTCAATCTTGACTTTCTCAAAAATGATTGAGAGTTGCATCTTCCCATTTATTTATGTCGAAGTCCTAGTCGCTACCTACACACCCCTGCCAATGTGAATCAAATTAGTGAGGAGCAGTTTGTATAGTCCCCTCGTAAGCAAGCACAGTACTGTGTGTTGGCAGAGGGCATTTGAACCTATTCAGAAGTGAAGTCCACAACTGCTCTTGCAGCAACCTTAGTATGCATGCTGGACAGAATGAACCGCCAACACCACCCTGTTCATGCTCAGCTGTTACTCACTTTTTAACTTGATCTAGTTATAGTGGGAATATTGCTTGTATGCTATTTGTTGGATTAGTCCACTTATTTTTATCACTATGTCTTTCAGTACGTCTATAGCAGACCAATGTGCGTAGCTCAGAGATCCATAAACAGGAAACAGCAGACACACTAGCAGATCACGCGACTGCTGTCAATAATAGAGTATCAATAACCAGCCATGGGAGTGTGTGTTTGGGTTTGTGTGTGGATGTGTGTACTTTTGCTAGAAAAAGACCAACAGCTTGAAAGCTAGTGTGAATGCTGGTTGCTGTTATGTACCTCTGTGCTCCATCCATCAGTCTGCTGTAGGTTAGTGCTTGCCTTTCCCTTATTTTACGTAATGCTCCATCCAGGGATTTCCATTATTGTTGTACTCTTTCAGTATGTCTATTTTTCTCATAATTTCACTGGCTGCATTGAGGCCATGTGGGGGGAAAAAAAAAAAAAAAAAAAAAAAAAAACCAGCCCTATCCTGTGCCTCCTTCTGCCTTCAGTTATAGTCATGCAAGTGGGTATGTAAGTTGCAGAACTCTCTTCTGTCCATCAAATCTGTATGTTATTTTTACCCTTTCAAATCAATGAACACTGCAACATTCCATTTATAAACTTGGTTGTTGTACAATGTACAGTACTTATATACACTACTGGCCATTAAAATTGCTACACCAAGAAGAAATGCAGATGACAAATGGGTATTCATTGAACAAATATATTATACTAGAACTGACATGTGATAACATTTTCACGCAACTTGGGTGCACAGATCCTGAGAAATCAATACCCAGAACAACCACATCTGGCCGTAATAACTGCCTAGATACGGCTGGGCATTGAGTTATACAGAGCTTGGATGGCATGTACATGTACTGCTGCCCATGCAGCTTGAACACAACACCACAGTTCATCAAGAGTAGTGACTGGTGTATTGTGACGAGCCAGTTGCTAGGCCACCATTGACCAGACGTTTTCAATTGGTGAGAGATGTGGAGAATGTGCTGGCCAGGGCAGCAGTCAAACATTTTCTGTATCCAGAAAGGCCCGTACAGGACCTGCAACATGCGGTAGTGCATTATCCTGCTGAAATGTAGGGTTTCGCAGGGATCGAATGAAGGGTAGAGCCACGGGTCGTAACACATCTGAAATGTAACGTCCACTGTTCAAAGTGCCGTCAATGCGAACAAGTGGTGACAGAGACGTGTAACCAGTGGCACCCCATACCATCACGCCTGGTGATACGCCAATATGGTGATGATGAATACACGCTTCCAAAGTGTGTTCACCGCAATGTCACCAAACACGGATGCGACCATCATGATGCTGTAAACAGAACCTAGATTCATCCGAAAAAATGACGTTTTGCCATTCGTGCACCCAGGTTTGTCGTTGAGTACACCATCGCAGGTGCTCCTGTCTGTGATGCAGCATCAAGGGTAAGCGCAGCCATAATCTCTGAGCTGATAGTCCATGCTGCTGCAAACGTCGTCGAACTGTTCGTGCAGATGGTTGTTGTCTTGCAAACGTCCCCATCTGTTGACTCAGGGATCGAGACGTGGCTGCATGATCCGTTACAGCCATGCAGATAAGATGCCTGTCATCTCGACTGCTAGTGATACGAGGCCGTTGGGATCCAGCACGGCGTTCCGTATTATCCTCCTGAACCCACTGATTCCATATTCTGCTAACAGTCGTTGGATCTCGACCAATGCGAGCAGCAATCTCGCGATACGATAAACCACACTCGCGATAGGCTACAATCCGACCTTTATCAAAGTCGGAAATGTGATGATACGCATTTCTCCTCCTTACACGAGGCATCACAACAACGTTTCACCAGGCAACGCCGGTCAACTGCAGTTTGTGTATGAGAAATCGGTTGGAAACTTTCCTGATGTCAGCACGTTGTAGGTGTCGCCACCGGTGCCAACCTTGTGTGATTGCTCTGAAAAGCTTATCATTTGCATATCACAGCATCTTCTTCCTGTTGGTTAAATTTCGTGTCTGTAGCACGTCATCTTCGTGGTGTAGCTATTGTAATGGCCAGTAGTGTACTTGGTTGTTAGAGTAGAGACGGAACCTGGTTTCCATGTTTATGGATGTTTTGTTGTGCCTTTTGTTGACTACTTTGCTACAATCACAATATTTTGTATGATAAACACACTATTTTTCTTCTTTATGTGATTACATTTAGTAAATGTTAGTATCGGCAGACTTTAGTCCGTAACCATTTACACAATGTTTAATATCATATTGGCGCAAATATAAGACCACTTTTCCTCAAAACTTGGTCATAAAAAATTAGGTTGCAGCTTATTGGTGTGGCCCTACAAATATTGATGTATTTTTGCCTCGTAGAAACTTAAACTGTTGTGCTTGTTTCTTTGTCTGAAATGGAATAACAATATTGCCAATGTCTGTATATTAATAATTGAATATGAAATAATAATCGTCTTCAGTTGTTTATATTTAACTTGGGTATCTGACTATTATCATGCTCACAGTTCCATTATTTTATCTGCTAGAATAGGCACAGTTTTTCTATCACAGTGATGAGTGGTAACGATGGGATGGGAAGGAGGGGGGATCATTAGAAAACTACAGAATTTGGCATATCGGCATGGCTATTATGCATAGTTTTTAAACTCCGTTACTCATTATGTGAAAAGTATATGTAACAGAGAAGCTGGAAAAAGGTGCAGTTTGATTGAATCTAATGTGCGGCATTGAATCTTATTGGATAATAAGCTGCAAATTGCTGCTTCATGAAGGAAACCCTATAGAGGACCAAAACATGGGAAGGTTCCCAAACTTGAAAGAAGTGTTCTTTCCTTTGTACAAGATAAAAGGAAAAATGGGATACTTATCTCCATGCAAATAATCCAGTTACAGGTCTTTGGAATTGAGACAACCCCAAATGTATCACAGAATTCTGTGAGAGTATTGATTGATGCTTCAGGTTGATGTGTAGAAGTAGCACACTTGTGTGATGAAGTTATTTCTTAGCACAGAGACTGTCAGAAGATATTACTGAGAGACTTGTCAACTCTTAAGAGTCTAATGGTGCAACTAGAGCAGTGTCACTTATATCACTTCTACCCTCCACACCAGATTCGCAACACTGATGAGACAACTGTCTTTTGTGAGGTGGCAAGCAATATGACAGTAGACTATAAAGGGATATAGAGTTCCTCATTAAGAAGATTTGGAAATGGAAAAACAAAGATTTACTGTTATATTAGAACTTGCTGCAGAAGGAGGAAAAATATACTTTCCCCAGTTCTGAAGTGTAAAACAGTGCACACAGAAAATTCCTCTAATGGACGAGTGATTCGTTGCCAAGGAAAAGGCAGTATGACAAAGGATTAGTGATAGACAATTTGAAATCACAGACCTGGTGCTGCACTCAGTTACAGAGTTGTGATAGTTCTGGATATCGTCACAGGTCACCTCACAGTCGAAGTAGAGAAAAAGTTGCAGCATTGAAGGCAGACATAGTTGTTATACCACACTTGAAACCTGCAGATTATCGATGTCATTGTAAACAAATCCTGTAAAGATTTTCTCCAAAAGCACTATTCAGACTGAAATCGTGGTCTCACTCCATGTGGAAAGATCATGTGTGAGGAATTCTCTCTTATGAGGCACCCATGTTCAACCTGAGAATGTTCAATTCATGTGGAGCATGTGAAGTATGTCGTGTGCTTTTGGAGGAGAATCGCAAAAATTCTGACAGTGTTGAAATAAATACTGGTAGTGACGTTAAGAGGTTACTTCAGTACGGACTGTGGTTAGGAGGCTTGTGTTTCTGTGTAACTTATGTATATTACATCATAAAAAATGTGATTAAGAGTGACCATATTGATAACGGTTTTTGTGAGTGGGTAATGTAACATAAATTTCTCTCCACTGGGTTTCTCTCTTCTCCCCTGCCCTCCTCCCCCCAAAATTAATGGGGTGGCTTATATTTCGACCAAGACAGCCAGTCATTTTTGGAGACTACATGTTTTGTTTGCTCTAGTTTTCCAGAACATTTTCTTCTACAATTTTTTTTCCTGGCAGCAATATCAATATTTTCACAGTCATGTGAAAATGGAATAACTGAAGGAAACTGGAAGTAGAATTGAACCAAGTTGTTCTGTAAATTCGGCAGCACAGGAGTTCTGTAATCTTAAATATTGCAAGAAATTGCAGCTACTGTGTTGCCAATGGAAAATCCAGAATCAAATTAAAACAATATGGAAAGGCTAGATTACTACTCACTGCATAGAGGTATCGAGCCACAAACAGGCACAATGAGATAGAACACTAGAAATATTTGAACTGTTGGACAAAATCCTGTCTCTGAAGTAGAACTCTTACACATACAACAACTCACACACACATTGATACTGTCTCCGAGTGATAAAGTTGAATTGCTTGCAGCTGGGCTTTAATTCCTGGTGATGGTAACCACATATGTGTGATTTGTTGTTGTGTGAATGTGTGAGAGTGCTACTTATGGGGAAGGATTACATCAGACAGCGTTGATATTTTATGAGTCTTTTTTGTTGTGGCTGCTTGTGACTCATCTCCTGTTATGTGGAGAGTAGCAGTCGGTAGTGCGAATGAGAAATATTTGTTGCAGCAGATAGAAAAATGATGGCTAAATGTGTTTAGGCGAAGTGTGTTTAGTGGATGTTATTAGCAAAACATTGCAACTAATCCAGTAAACTATGTTTATTTCCTGCCATTTATAATGAGTCGCAGCTCATATAAAACTTTCATTCCCAAATTGTAAAAATATGTGATATGCAGGTCTTTATATGTGATTTACATAAGTTCTTGGAATAACTTTCCAGACTGCTGTCTTCTCTGTTCATGTAATGTTTTCCTCTTGTATGAGTGGAAAGCTTGTAATCTTTATTCTATAAAAATACTGCGATTTAATCCTCTTATCATTATCATGTTTTTGGTGTGCATTTAATTCTATTGGAGAAATGACAGGCAATGTGATGAATCACAGGCATTGCCACAAATTTGCTGCAGGCATATCACCTTTTCTCATATAAACATGCGCGAACATGCATTAACGTGCACATGTGTAAGGTGTGTGCGTGCGTGCGTGCGTGCGTGCGTGGGTGCGTGTGCGTGCACGCATGTGTGTTAGATTAATTATTTCATTTTCAGAAATTTTTGGCATTACCAAAGATTATGTTTTAACATACTTAACACTCTCCTCCTGAGAGGTTTTATATTACAAATAAATGTTTTTTGTGTCCTGAAGTAGTGTGGACCTGATGCAATAGAAATTTGAAAGTAGAAATGATCAATCATAGTTCGAATATTACCAGTAACCTGAGCAAATTGGACACATTGACACAACTTACAAAAAGGCATAAAATCTTTAAAAAACCTGGTACTGCATAGTTGTGGACATGGTCCCCCCCCCCCCCCCCTCTCTCTCTCTCTCTCTCTGTCTCTCTCTCTCTCTCTCCCTCCTCCCTTCCTCCCCTCAATCCTTCCTGCTGTTGTAATTCCTTTGTCTTCACCTGCAGAAAGAGAATATATAGTATATAGACTTACGAAACAGCATAAAGTCTTTAAATAGTTGTCACTGCCTAGACCACAACCCTTCCTGCTGTTGTAATTCCTTCATTTTCAACTGCAGAAAAAGAATACGTAGTATATAGAAAGTAAATAGTTTAAGTCTGATATTCCTAATCCTAATCAGATATTTGTATAGGAGTAGTTTTTATCTCTGTGTAATTTTTTGGTTAGTCTGATTACTTATTGCTGTGCTGAGTTAAAATTGTAAGGTATAATATTAGTTTAAACTGAGTTTACACACTTGTATGAGTATCTGTACTTCCATCCAGAATGGTGTTTCTTTGTCAAAAGTATGTTTGCACAGTTTGATTTGCTCTCGGGGTTTTGCAGAAACAGTAAAAGCATTATGTGACTTGAGCGAGATGCAATGGAAAATAGGAGGGAGGGGGTTGGACACGAATATACAGAAACGGGCCCTTGTGTTTGCTTTATTAATATAACTGTTGATTGTATCCTAATATTAATCAATAATGTCACAATATAAATCTGAGGGTAAACTGTAATATCTACAGTGACATTATCTGGACCTCATTGCAGGTATGAAACACAGAGGGCTCTGCAGAAATCATTGTTACTGTTATAATTCAAGATATGCCGAGCTTTCTCATTGTGACAATAATGCGACACATTTCTGGGTATCAGTCTGAATTGAGTGTTTCAGTTTTGCACAATATTTCAGCATATCATGTGACTGCGTTCCGCAGATGTGTGAATGTCCCATAATAAAGTAGTCTCTTGCCCCTTTGATTACAAGGGATACAGGGTGTTGTCTTCCTGTTTATTGGTTGCCTTTCATTACTTCTGTATTTCTGAAGGACAAATATGCTTGTTTTGTCACAAATGCTTCCATAGTTTTACTATTTTAGGGACGTAGAGCCATGTTGTAATCATACTGGATCTTTTATTTTTAATTTTCTGTTTTGTTTTACTGCCTAATAATTGTTTATTGGTTCATATTTGCTGCATAAGGTACTTACTTCCACATAGAGATTTTATTGTTATTGTTTGGCTAGTGTTTACTGGTAAGATTAGTTACGATTTGTAATGTAAGTAATTTATTTTCATGAAAAAAGTAAAATGTTAACTACTTACAGGAGCTCAGAGAATCGGAAGATGAACTTACAACTCTGAGTGAAGATGCCACAGCATTAACAGCTGTTACAAACAAGGCTGTATCACCACCACTGTCATCGGAAGATGAAAGTGATATTGAAAGCCTCCATAGCTTTCACTACAGCCCAAAGGCAGTCGATATACCGTCTGCAATTCGTCTCGCTAAGAGGTTATACATGTTGGATGGATTCAAAAAATCGGATGTATCTAGACACCTCAGCAAAAAGTGAGTTAAGCTTAAGTTTTAATATCCCACTGCTTTAAATTTTATATCTTGAATGAAAGAAAATAAATGTTACAAAAACAACTTTTGTATTACAGAAGGAACTAGAAAAATTCTTTAACAGATGCACATTTATATTCATTGTTCGCTAAATTATTAGCTTCATTTTCAGCTCCTTTTCCCAAGTGTAATTATACTAATCATGGTTACACTGTGCACTTATCTTCACAGTATTTCACAGGTTGTTTTTTGTGTGTGTTTGGGGGAGGGGGGGCATTGTAGAATAAAGAATGTGTTATAAATGGAGTTCAGAAGATCAGCTCATACGTAGCAGGATTTTGTTGTGAATATAAGGGGATAAAATATTTTCTCAATTGTACAGTAGTATTTTATGGTAAATTTACATTATCGTTTGAGCCAACTATGACAGGACTGTTTCACATGGCATGAAAGATGCATCAAACAGGTGAAATTCCCTTAGACTTAAAAAAAGTGATATAATAATACCCATTTCATAGAAGGCAGCTGCTAAAGGCTGTGAATATTGTCGAAGCATCAGTTCAATAAGTCATGGGTGCAAAATACTGACACGAATTATTTACAGAAAAAGGGAACAACTGGTAGAAACAGACATCAAGAAAGTATGAATTTTGGAGAAATGTACACACACATGAAGCTATGCTGACCTTATAACTTATCTTAGAAGAAAAGAGCAAAAAAGGCCATCATAGAATTTGTAGATTTTAAGGGACAATCCCTTAACAGTGGTAACTAGAACTGTCTCTTCGAAATTTTGAAGGTAGCTTGGGTAAGATGCAGTGAGCTAAAGATTATTTACAACTATACAGAAATGAGACTGTAGTTATAAGAATCGAAGGACATGAAAGGGAAGCAGTAGTTGAGAAGGGAGTGAGACAGCATTGTAGCCTCTCCTCAGTGTTATTTAGTCTTTACATTAAGCAAGCAAAGGAAACCAAGGAGAATATTGGAGAGAGATTAAAGCTCAAAGAGAAGAAATGAGTAGTTTGTGGTTTACCAGTGACATTGCAATCCTGTCAGAAATGGAAAAGGACTTGAAGAGCGGTTCAGTACAATGGATGGTGTCTTGAAAAAAAGCTATGCAGTGAATATCAACAAAAGTAAAACTAGGGTAATGGAACACAGTCAAATTAAATCAGGTGAGGCTCATAAAATCAGATTATGAAATGAGACGTCTAAATTACTAATTGAGATATTGCTATACGGACAGTAAAATAACTGAAGATGGGGTGAAGTAGAGAGGCTATAAAATGCAGACTGGCAATAGCAAGAAAAGCATTTTTGAAAAAGAGGTCATTAACATCAGATATAAATTTAAATATTGTGAAATCTTTACTGGAGTGTAGCCTTGTACAGAAGTTAAACATGAACAGTAAGTACAAGGGCATGCTGAAAGTAATGCCTCTGAATATTTTATGCGAAAACTCTTAATGGTATTTAAATAAAATAAATTTTACTAACATTCTACATCTTTATTCTTTACGTCTAGATGTTTATTCCTTAAGGTCTGATTGAAAATTATGAATTGTTTAGGAATAAAGAAAACAACTCGCTGAAAGGCAGAAGCTGTGCATTATCGATAGGCACACAAACAAAAGATGTGGAGATTGGCTAGTTTTCAGAATGCACTTCCTTTTTGTAGCTGAAGGAAAAACAAAACACACACACACACACACACACACACACACACACACACACCTGTCTCCCTGCGTTGTGCTCAATTGACTGAGCATAGTGTAGGGAGACAGGTATATGTGTGTGTGTGTGTGTGGGGGGGGGGGGGTGTTTTTTCTACAGCTAGAAAAAGGAAGTGCATTCTGAAAGCTAGCTAAGCTTTGTATCTTTTGTTTGTTTATTTCTTAACATTGTCACCAGGGTTACAAACACATTTCTCCCAACAAGAGACCAGTTTTTTGATACTGTTGCTGTAGAATGTTTGACTTTGTTGATGGAACCACAACCTCACCTCTGCTTGCACCGCTTCATCGCTATCAAAGTGAAGTCCTCGAAGGTATTCGTGAAACAGATGAAAATCAAATGGAGCCAAGGCAGTACTGTATGGAGAATGATCGATGACAGTGAACCCAAGGTGTTGGATTGTTGAGATGTCGCAGTGGTTGTGTGTTGTCTAGCATTGTCATATTGAAGGAGAGGAAGCTCCAAGTGCAGGCGAACTGTTTGTATTCGAAACTCTAATATAACATGCTGTTTCTCACGTATCAACATAGTTACGTTCCACATTGCCGTGTTACACACTGCAGTTTACAGCTCTCTAGTGGCAGAGAACTGCGGATATGTGGACGTGAAGAATAAAAATGTTAATAATATCCATTCTGTTTAGAAAATCTTAAGAGTCTTCACATGAAATACATGGAGGCATCACTTTTCAGCACTCTCTCATAGTGCGGACAAAAAGACGAGAGAAGCTTTTGAAGTGGAGTCACACAGAAAACTGATAAATGTTAGACGGGTATATTTAATAAATTATGAGATGGTATTGAACTGAATTGTGGAAAAATAAAATTCATGGCATGAAGTGACTGAAAGAAGTAATTGATTGATAGGATACATCCTGAGGCATCAAGACATCATGACTTTGATAATGAAAGGAAGCTGGGGAGAGGGGATAAAATTTGTTGAGGGAAACCAAGGAGTTACTTTGCATGTTATAGGATACTGTGGAGAGCTGGATCAAACCGATCTTTGGACTGGAAAAGAAGAAAAAGAGAGCAAGTGTTTGAAGAAATGAAGGGAAGATGACAGTATAGAAATTAGAAATGAGAAAGTGAAAGATAGTTGTAAATAAGAAATCGAAAAGCAAAGACAGTATCACAAGCAAATGGCAAAGGGTTCAGAAAAATAAACTCTTGTCATGATTCTCTCTTTATTGAGTCTGATTTTGTATCATTGTACAGAATGAAATCAATAATGTTTTGCTATTGGACAGTATTAGTGGGAGTCCATTTTCCTGCAACAATGTCTTGCAAGAAATATTGTTATACTGGTAGACATTTCACATTACCTGTCTAAAAAACCAGATATTTTTAATATTAAATATGACAGCAAAAACATCCAGAACAACAAAATAGTTAAAAGTATCCTGTACAAAGTAAACAGTTCTGGAGAAGAATTGATAAATTTTGTTCACCAGATGAGGCTGGCCTTAAAAGCAGCAGGGTTTAGAACCTGTGTTCATCCATATTTATTTTCTGTGGTTTCAGACAAGGCAACTTGGATAAAACAACTAGGGTACTGGACATGAAGTTTATATAACTGGCCATATTTTACTTGTGACTGTACTAATTTTCTTATTGCATGTGGAACTTCCGTTATGGGAGTGGTATCCCTGCCTGTTTTTTATTTTGGATCACAAAATATTTGGTGGATATGATCTTGTTTGTACATTTGTATCTTACTTTCAGATTTATTGTTATTATTTTGTTTAGATTTTCTGAACATATGTAAATCTTTTTCAGCAATGACTTCAGTCGTGTTGTTGCTGAGGAGTACCTGAAATATTTCAATTTTGAGGGTGACACACTAGATATAGCCCTTCGCAAGTTCCTAAAGCAGTTCAGTTTGACAGGAGAGACGCAGGAGCGGGAAAGAGTCCTTGTTCATTTTTCAAAACGCTACCTTGACTGCAACCCAGGCACATTTAATTCGCAAGGTAACAGAATTTTATGAACCTTAAAGACATGGTAGTTTTGTTTTAGTTATTTGAGTCTCTCTCTCTCTCTCTCTCTGCATGCTTTTGTTTGCTCTTTTTTCACCCTTATCTGGGCACACATATATTCCTTTGCCACTTTAATGCAGCAGTAATTTTTAGAAACTGAGAATACATCCTTTTTTTCATTTGTTTTCATTTGTATTTCATTAAGTCTGAAACTTCTGGTAAAAAGTTTGATAATAGCATTAGAGAATGCATAGAATTGGAAAATACTTTATTCTGTCAAATGTCCTCTGATTGTGGTGTTTTGAAATGTCTATAGCCAAGCACTGAGGATTTTCGTAGCAGAAAGAAAAGCTAACAGAACTTGTAGTAAACTCGAGACCTTTTAAGCTTATAACTAAGAATTCTTAACATTGATATAATGGCCATTTTATTTGTTTCATTTCTGTTTACAGTAACATACGTCTGTGAAAAGTGAAATGACAAATTCCACTGATTGTTTTAAAAACAGCTCACCGGTTGTAAATACTGTTTACAAAACATAAAGTCTGTGATGTACATGGGGGATTGACGTGAAGAAGAAACTACATTATGATACCATATGTGAAGAAGTTGGAATGTTTGCCTATATGTTCTACCTCATTTTGTTGACATTGCTTCGTTGAAATTCAATTTAACCTGCCAATGGTACTATTACCTGTTGATAATTGAAATTCAATTTAACCTGCCAATGGTACTATTACCTGTTGATAATGCCACAAAGTTCCCTCAATAGTATGCAAATCAAAAATAATGAAGATGTACTTTTAAATGTACATAAACAACTAACAGATAGGTTTCTTTCTTTGGGCCTTTGCCCCGCTTCAACGCGGGGTCGGCCGTGTTATTACGGATTTGGCACTGTTAGTTGCAGAGGGTGGCCAGTGCCCTTCCTGTTGCCAGAAACAATTAACAGATAGATGACATGTATAAATAAATTAATATTATGCACAAAACAAACTCTGGAATATGTCATTTAAAAATTGTGCATTCCCCCTTGTAGGCTTCCAAGCAAAAACCACCATGTCAACCATGTTGTGAGCTGTAACAATATGGAAAGGATAGATTGCTACTCACCATATAGAGGAGGTGTTGAATCAAAGACAAGTACAATGAAAAAGACTCCTAAAATAGTAAAGCATTCAGATAAAGTCCTTCTTTTGCAATAAAAAAAACACACACACTTTCACATAAGCACAACTCTTACATACATGGTCACTGTCTCAGGGTCCTAGAGCCCCACTGCAACTGTGTATGACCAAGCAGAAATCAGGGATGGGAAGTGGTGGGAGGGAGGTTGCATGAACAGGGATGGGGAAGGATAACAGGGTATGGATAGAAGAAGATGTTAGTGCTGCCTGACATGGTGTAGTAACTTGGTGGGGACAGGATAAGGCGGTTAGATACATTGTTGGGAAGGAAGCAGTGGTTGGGGGGGGGGGGCAGAGGAGAGACATAGAGAAGGGGAAAAGACTTGAAGGTGCATTGGTGGGATAGACATGAGTAGTATTGGAGTAGGAGCAGTGAAGCTTTAGGCAAATGGAGGATGTGTTGCCGGAACAGGTATAACCTTCACAGTTCAGAAAAACTGGGATTAGAATGAAGAATCGTGACGGCAGCAGCTGTGTGAAGCAGTCATTAAGATGAAGCAGATCTTGTTGAATGCTATGTTCAGAAACAGGATGGTCCAACCTTCTCTTGGCTGTAGTTTGACGGTGCCCATACTTGCGGTCAGACAGCCTGCAAGTTGTCATGTCCAGATTTGAAAGCAGGGCAGAGTTTGCAGCATAGTTGATGCATCATGTTGTTGCTTTCACAGGTGGCCCTGTCTTTGATGGGATAGGAGTAGGCTGTGACGGGAGTAGGTGGCAGTGGGGGGGGGGGGGGGGGGAGGGGGTTATGGGAAAGGTGTGTGTTTTGCAGGGGTATGAGACATGAGGCAAGGATTGAGAAGTAGGGGTGGAGTAGGGATGGGCAAGGATATTGCAAAAGTTCAGTGGGCAGCAGGATACAACTGTGGGAGGGGTGGAGAGCATTTCAGGGCTGGATGACAGGTAGTTGGAACCCAGGTTCCAGACATGGTTGGTTCTGAGTCATGAAAGGAGTGTTCCTTTATGGTTGGATAGTTGATATGTGGGAGGTGGTAGCTGACTGGAGAGACAAGGCACTGGAGATCTGTTTCTGTACAAGGTTAGGAGGGTAATTTCGATCTGTGGAAGCCTCCTTGTGACCCTTGGCATGATTTGGAGAGGGACTGTTCATTACTACAAAAGTGATGACCAAGGGTGGATAGGCTGTATGGAAGGGACTTCTCGGTATGGAATGGGTGGCAGCTGTCAGAGTACAGCTATTGCTGGTGTACAGTGTATGTGCCCTGGCACAACTGGAAATTAAGGAATAACCCGGGAATTTTTTCATCCGGGGGAGAACCTGGAAAAACATGAAATTTTTAAGAATTCCGGGAATGTTTCATTGTTTTAATTTACAGTTAAATGTCTGTGGTTTTGACTGGTAAGAACTGACACTCTAAGAAATAATATTACTGTATCCCACTATTGCAGAACCACACTTCAGCAATAAAACATAAACGAGAGGGGAAAAAAACTTAAGCTGCGAAGAAAATTTACCATTGACAACAATAAAACACAGTGCTCACACAAGGTCTGCTAACAGTGAAATATGTCAAAGACTTTAGGATGAAGACTGTGCAACAATTCGTAACAACAAACTGCTGACATCACAATTGTTTACATTTGGTTTGTTTGAGCAGTTGCCAGCAGCCCATTTGCAGTTGTATGAGCAGTACCTTCTCCTGCTTCTGGCTATCTGAAGTGTTGCTGTTAGCTATCAGTAGTAGCGACAAGCAGCCAGATGCTACCAGGAAAAATTTTTCCTGCGCGCTTTAGCTGCCTGATTTACACATATGCAGAGCACTCTTGAGTCGTAGTGGGGAGGGCGATAGTCTCCGTGTGACCCATGTCTACATTTAGTGGGTTTGCTGTTTCCCCTTCATTTACAACTCTCATGTCAAATGATAACAAAACAGATTTCTGTGGCCAGGAATTAAAATACATTCACGTAATTATGGAAGGCTAGAATATGTTATTAGTTTTTTTTTTTTTATTCCCACAGTTTTGACAGTCTAGTATTAATCGCCTTTCATAACAATGAAGTTATATTTGTCGGTTTGTTAAAGAACTTTGACGTTTATTAATCTTTTCCAGTGAGGCTGTCAGTTTATTTGAAAGGAAGTGTTTCATTCCACACTGTGGCTAGATTCAACTGTTTGCTGGATTTTGAGTGCACGTTTTCATATTCTGGCACAGTTGGCATTATGCCATAATAAAGAACTGAACGTGAGATAATACTTACAGGATATGGATTCTACCTTTTTGCAAACACACTGCTTTTTCTTTATACCCAAACATGTTTCAGTACCTCCGTACCAGCATCAGTGGGTTTCTTGTTTGTCGAAAAACTATTAAAAGTGAACATATTTAGGTTATAATTTATTTAGCAGAGTGAGGCCTAAAGAAAGTTTTTGTTTGTTTTGCTTCGCACTGTGGTTTAACATTGTGGTTTTGCAGGACCAACTTGATAGTGTCCTGCACTGATAGCTTGTCATCTGCAAACCAAATGATGTAAATGTAAATTACATTGGTGATTTAACACATCCCTTGATTTTTAAAAACATGATTTTTAGCTTGTCAAAATGTTTTGCGTACATATTTGTACATACGTTTTGTTGTGACTGAGCCCCCCCCCACCCTTTTTTTTTGGGGGGGGGGGGATTCCAAGGACACTGCACACACATATTAATGTGTTTTCATTTGACAAAATTCGAATTTGGTGCTAAACTCTCTTGGGAACTATTGAACACCGACAGGGTTAGAAAACACAATGCAACGCTTATCGCATCTTACAAAGTAAAAAGGCTTTTATAAAGAAATAAATTACAATACGCTGTGAATATCTGCTGTCATCTGCTGGTGAGATCGTGTGACATAAGGTATGATTGACTTACGAAACCGCATGGCAGTCTCAATTTAAGTGGTTTGGAAACCAACATGCTGTGTTTGGTGGAGTTCAAATTTATAATTCGTAATATGAAACTGTGCAGCATACATTAAAGATCTTTCAAAAATTTTTTTTTCCACTAAAGTGCTGTTAAGCTCTACACTGGTGAATAAAACCTTAACCATTCAAAGGGTAAGTTTTGCAGTTCCAAGGGAAAGTTTACTGTCACTTGAAATGGAAAAAGTGTATTTTCACCCAGAAAAAATTGTACATTTGAGCAGGAAATCTAGGAAAAGTCCGGTAATTTTTTTCCTTGTCCGCATATACACCCTGTGGTGGTTGGAAGGTTTGATATTGATGGATGTACTGATGTAGTCATACTTCAGGTGGAGCTCAACAGGAGGAATGTGCCATCTTGGGTTGAGGGTGGTAGGTGATCAGTTTGGGATTCTGAGTGCTTAGGAAGTAGTCCTCTAGATGACCCACGAGTAGGTTGGCATAGGATGGTGCCGTGCAGGTGCCCATTACTGTACCACAGATTTGTTTGTAGGTGATGCCATCAAAGCAGAAGTAATTGTGAGTAAGGATATCACTGATAAGCCAGAAAGCTGTGACCACCTACCTAAAAGCCAGTATGTCCAACTTTGGCACGGATAACAGTGGCAGCGCATCACAGCATGGAACCAATGAGTCCTTGGTATGTCGCTGGAGGGAGTTGGCACGTCCAGGTTTTGATTCCTGCCTGGGCCAGGGATTTTCTCTACACCCCACCCCTCCACAGATTGGGTGTTCATGTTGTCTCAACATTTCATCATGATTTGGGAAATGGTGAGACTGGACTGTGAAAAGATTGGGAATTTGTACAGGCACTGATAACGGATTGGTTGAGCAACCCACAAACCAAACAGCAACAGCATCATCATCATCGTCGTCGTCGTCGTCGTCGTCGTCGTCGTCGTCGTCGTTGTCACCACCACCACCACCACCACCACCACCACATCTGCACATATAGGTCACCCAATTCCTGTAAATTCTGGGCGGGGGGGGGGATGAATTCTGATGCCACATTCAATCACCCCGATGTGTCTGTGTGTTTGATCGGGTTCAGACCTGGTGAGATGGGGATCCAGCACGTAAATTCAAATTGACCACCGTGCTGCTTGAATCACCCCATCACACTACTTGCCTTGTAACATGGCACATTATCTTGCAGAAAAGTGCCACAGCCGTCAGGAAACATGATAGTATTGAGGAGTGTATGTTGTCTGCAACCAGTATGTGATACTCTTTGGCTGTCAAGGTGCTTTGCACGTTCTCCACTGGACCCATGAATACCCATGTGAATGTTCCCCAGAGCATAATGTATCCGCCGTCAGCTTGTCTCCGTGTCACAGTATATGTTAACATTGGTAGATGCATGAGTCATTGGCTGTGGAGGCCCATCGATAGAAGTGTTCTGTGTACTGTGTGTTTGGACACACTTGTCCTCTGCCTAGTATTAAAATCTGATGTTAGTTGCGCCACAGTTTGCCGCCTGTCCTATTTTACCAGTCTACCCCAGCCTTAAGTGAGGGGTGGTGTTGGTTTCACCACATGTGGAAGACACTCAACACATCACTCCTCAAATGCCTGACAAGTCTGGAGTTTCCAAAATGCTCGTCCCGAGCGTCTGGGCCATCACAGTCTCACAGATAGCTTTCGCGCCTCCCCATTCTACACACGGACAGCACCTTCGCTAGTACAACATGCAGCATGCGCGTGTGTGACTGGCAGGCATCCCTTGCCTGTTGATGCTGCTATTGCCTGAATGGGTTTATATCGATAGTAGGGTTGTAGTCATAATTTTCTGGCTGATCAGTGTAGTTGGTCGTGGTGACCAGGAAGGATGTAGTAGTTTCGAAGTCAGATGGGTATTGAAAAAGGTAGTGTTCAATAATGGCAAGGCCATGGGCATTGGGGATGTTAGTGTAGAGGGAGGTGGCATCAACATTGATGACCATGGTGCTGGGTGGTAAAGAAACAGGAACTGTGGAGATTCGATAGAGGGCATGGCTGGTGTCTTTTATGTAGGAGGGTAGCTTGCAGGTAGTTGGCTGAAGGTGTTGGTCCACGTGAGTGTAGATTCTGTCTTGAGGGGTTACAATATCCAAGCCCAATAGGGTGATCGCGGAGAGAGATAGGACTAGGGGTTGGGTTCTGGAATAGATCTAAGAATTTGAGAAAGGACTAGTGGTCCTGCCGAGTTTCTGGAATAGGGTCACTGTGGCATGTTTTGTAGGTGGATGTATCTGATAGCTGGGAGAGTCCCTCTGCCAGATATTCCCTGTGGTTCATAACCAGAGTGGTGGAGGCTTCATTGGTAGATAGGATTTATAACATCACAATCAGCTTTTAGATGATGGAATGTGGCTTTTTCTGTGGATGTAAGCTTGGTTTCCATGTTGAGGGATTTGCAGAATGGTGAGGAGGCAAGATTGAAGGATAACAAATTTTTAGAAGTTAACAGGGATTGTTTTGGAGGCAGTGGGGATGAATCACGGTTGGATGGAGGAGTAAACTGATTCGGGCAGGGTTCAGTGTTGGTTTTGGATTGAGTCTGATTGGTACAGTAGGTGTCAAAGAAGTGTTTTCACTGTAAGGATTGGGAGAAGGAGAGAAGATCTGAACACCCCGAAGGTGGAATTCGGAAGTGGAGCAAAAGGTAAGGCCTTTGGACTTTACTGGGCTGAGGCTTTTGGAAGACAGATTCTGACTATGTTAAGGGTCTGGTTAGATTGTGGATTCTATGTGGTAGTTTGAAGGAGTATTGAGGGTTAGCTAAATGTAGTAGGTCTGTATGGCAGGGTTTGATGACTATGAGAGGAGATTTGATGGAAGTCGTTGAGATGATGGATAGTGGCAATATGAGATGAATAGGTCGGAGGTTTTTGAGGTGGCATTGCACATTTTACTTGAGTTCCATGAGGGCAGTGTCTCAATCCAGGAGATGGGATTCAGGAATTTGGGATTGCAGAGCAGGAGAATTTTAAGAATGGAGAAGAGGTACTGGAAGGTGGTTTTGGCCATATGTATATGGATTTGCAGGACTAGGTTGGCGAGTATTACGCATTGATGGAATTTCAACAGGTAGAGATCATTGCAGAAGAAGGGTTTGCAGCTGGAGATGGGTGATTTCATGACCTCTTGCCTCGTGGCTTAATTCCCTGCATTAGATCCAATATGCAAGACTTGTCGCATACACCCACGCTCTATCATCTACTTCAGTCCTGTCTCAGACACATCCTACTCCATCAAAGGCAGGGCCACCTGTGAAAGCAACATGTGATGTATCAACTAACCTGCAATCACTGTGCTGCTTTCTACGTAAGCATGACAACTAACGAGCTGTCTGCAAGAATGGCCACTGCCAAACTACAGCCCATAGACAGCTGGGCCATCCAGTCACTGGAAATGCTGCCCAAGATGATATGCTTTAGTTTATTGGCAGCTTCACTGCCTATGCCATCTGGATTCTTCCCACCAACAGAAACTTTTATGAAATGCACAGGTGGGAACCCCCCCTATGACATATCCTCCATTTGCCTAAACCTCCACTAGTCCCTGTCTCCCACTTACCTGTCCCATTCCCTGCTCCCACTCCAGTACTTCTCATGTCCATCCCACCAATGCACCTGAAGTCCTTTCCCTTCTTCTCTCCTCTCCTCTCCCTCCCCCCCCCCTCCCACCAACACCCCCACCTAGCCCCTCATCAATGCTTCTCGATGTTGCACTTGAAAGCCCTGAATGCCCGTCAGGCAGCTCTAGCTTCTCCCCCACCCACATCATCGGATATCGTGCTGTCCTTCCCCCTCCTGCCTCATACTGCATCCTTACCACCACCACCACCACCACCACCACCACCCCCACCCCCACCCCCACCCCCATCCCTGGTTGCTGTTATGCCAGACGCATCGCAGTTCGACTCTAGCGCCCTGTGACAGTGACTGTGACGGTGACAGTGCGCATGGGTGTGTGTGTGTGTGTGTGTGTGTGTGTGTGTGTGTGTGTGTGTGTGTTTGTACTTTAGAAGTAGTACTTTGTCTGAAAGCCCAAATATTGAAGGATTCTCTTTTCATTGGTCCTGTCTGCAACTCAACACCTCATCTGTACTGTAAGTAGCACTCTATCCATTCCACATCATTGTTACTCTATCGTGGACTTCCCGCTGTGTTCATTTTTTGAACTGCATCATTTACTCAGTTAATCAGAAAAACAATCTGCATATAATTTTTGGAATGAAATGTATTGCGTCATTGATAAACAGATACAGCCTTAAGTCTACACTGAGAATTTTTCTCTTAGCACCCTACTCTTAGTCATTGTGTGACAGCAGCCGCCACTTGGGGCGCCAAACTGAGTGGCATGCCAGTGGTGCCCAAATGCAAAGTTTGCACAATGTGTATCATAATTAGTATCTAACACTTGAATGGGTGAAAGTATACAGTAACAAAAGCAAGAAATCAAAGAAAATAACTTTTTGCTAGATTTATTTATTTATTTATTTTCTGTCCACATAACAAAAAGTTTTCGGACATTGTCAGGAAAATTTAGATTACATTACAATTAACATTACACATATACAGTAAAATATTTACATTCTTTCATAACAACATATGGATCAGACACATGTCTGTACACATTATTTTTCAAAAGGGTACTACAAGTAGATTCCTCTATAATGTAACACAATTTAACAAATGTGTATTTACAAGCTATCACTGTGTATTAAGGTCCTTCAGCAACCATCTGTAGACCGAATAATAATGCTGTGCTTCAAAATGTTCATTGGTGAATAAAAATTTGCTGTTGAAAAGACTGTAGATTTACTTTATTATTAAATATTCAGTTATTATTATTATTATTATTATTATTATATTAACACAAATGGGTATTGATTCTGTGGTATGAAAATATAATTACTGGTTATATAAACCTATTATCTGACTTTCAGCAACATTATCTTGAGAGTTTTCAAATAATGTTTTCTTTCTCAGTTTTAATACAATATATAATTATTATATTAACAGATGCTGTTCACACTCTGACATGTGCCATAATGCTCCTCAACACGGATCTTCACGGTCAAAATATTGGTCGCAAGATGACATGCACAGAATTCATTGAAAATCTCTCAGAACTGAATGATGGTGACAACTTCCCAAGAGAGGTGCTCAAACAGCTATACCAGGCAATTAAATCTTATCCACTTGAATGGGCATTGTAAGTAATGTTCAGCTTACAAGTACTTGGCTCATTACACTCTGCATGTTATGTTTGTTACATCAGCTGATATCTGCGGTGAGAATGGGAGACTCTTCTAATATAAATGTGTCGTTAATCCAGATTTTATGTTATGTTCTGTACATCCATTCACATGGCAGAAGTATGGGCCGGCAGTTGCAGGAAGTATTGCAGAGTGAGTACTAGGTCACCAGCATTGTGAAGCCTAGTGCAGGGTTGGCTCAGCTGACTGTTAACATGGGGGAGTTATGTAGGAATTTTATGAAAGAAGATCAGGTAGTGATAGTGGGTGGAGCAGGAAATAGTCTTCATAGGGATGGGGAGTATGATGTAGGTAGTTACCTGGTAAAGATAGCTATTAAAACTGGTGGCACTAATGTGCATTTTGTGCCACTGTTTCAGCACAATGATCGGGTTCAACTTAACACTGCTGCTAAGTTTGTTAAAATGGGGCTGGAGAAGGCACTGATGGTGGAGGGCTTGGGTCACATTGCAGTGGTGCCAGTTGAGTCTATCAATAGATTGGGTTTCACTAGGCATGGCCTGCAGCTCAGTAGGTATGGGAAGGTGAGGCTGGCAAAGCTTATAGGTGTCAGTGTAGAGGGCGGTGGTGGGATCACATGTGGAAAAATTCCTGTAGTAGTTGGTGTTAAAGCTGCACCTTTTTTAGAGTGAAGTCAGCTGATAGGTATTCCTGCTTAAAGGAAGTCCCTCTACCGAAGGAATCACCTTCAGAGGAGTTCAGGTATCCAACTAGAGAAGGAATTAGCATATTTCATCAAACTATAAGAGGAATTAGAGATAAAGTTAGTGAACTGCTTATAGATGTTGACTCTGACATTATTGGTATATTGGAGAACTATTTAAATAATTCGACAGTTAAGAGGCTTCCTTTACCAGGATACAGATAAGCTGGCTGTTTTTTTAAGGAGTTCTTTGTGGAGTGGGGTAGTGACCACATACGTATTTAAAAAAAAAAAAAAAAAAAAAAAAAAAAAAAAAAAAAGAACAGGTTTCCATTTGAGTCCGTAGACATATCATGGCACTGCACTGAACATGTATTTGAATGTTGTGTAAGGGCAGTTGAATTTAATTAAAGTTAACTTCTGATTTTTGTTGTTTATAGTCCCCAAACTCTGACTTCAGAGAATTTCTGCTCAAGCTAGAGAGGGTTCTTGGTTCACTTTATAGGAAGTACTAAAATTTAGTTATATGTGGTGACTTCAATATTAATTCTGTATGTGACTGTGCAAGAAAAAGGATATTGGACGATCTCTTAAATTCATATGATCTGATGCAGACTGTTTTCTTCCAACCAGGATGCAGGGGAACAGTAGCACAGCCATAGACAATATTTCTATTCATTCTTTGTTACTAGATGGGAGTCTGTTAGTGAAAGGGTGAATGGCCTTTCAGACCATGATGCACAAATTTTAACACTAAAAGGTTTCTGTATTCAAACATCTTTGCAGACGCCTCTTTAGTACTTTACATTCTGCACAGAAATTAGTCATCTTAGATTTAAAAATCTATTCAATTGCCGTGCTTCATTTCTGACTGTATCACTATTAGGCATAAGAAGAATACGAATATAAACATGACATGATATGTATATTCTTCCGCGTTTGCTGTTGTCTCACTCTAGTTTCGTAGTTTATTAGGCAGACAGGATTTAAATGAAATAGCAGCAAACACAAAACAATACATGGTAAAATGTTTATATTAGTATTATTCTTATGGCGAAGAGAATACGGCATGTGATTCACAATTCATAAAAGTTCCTATTAGCAACCATCTCTTCTCACAGGTAGGAAAAAATTCAGAACTTAGAGTTGGCCATATTGACAAACATCTCAAACAGTCTTGCCAGTCGGATTTTCATAGTACATTGAAATGCTGCTACATTCGAAGATGAACAATACGGAATTTGTATTTACTTCTTTGGATAATGTATGAAAATGCAGTGGTCGAAACTCGGGGCGGAGAAAAAAAGCTCGTCTTCCACCTGTTTTTTAAATTTATTTCCAGACGCAGAGGTTTTGGCACCAGTATTTATCTTTGTGCCTGCAAAGCATGCCTGTGTAGCGCTACATATATTTGACGGCAGAAGTTAGTTGTGGCGGCACCTACCAACATTTTTCAGAACTTCCGCTTACTTTGCACTCGATTCTAAGCCGCAGGCGGTTTTTTGGATTACAAAAACCGGAAAAAAGTGCGTCTTAGATTCGACTAAATACAGTAGTTCGTAGTAAAAATATTTCTGTTACTGATAAATCAGATATGTGTGCAGTATTTAACAATCATTTTGCGAGCATTGCTGGTGAATTAAATAAAAATTCAGTTTCTACAGGGAACCATATAACTCTCTTAGCAAATGCCTTTCCGAGATTGATGACTGAAATATTCCTGTGTGATATTGACAAGGGGTAGATTGAGTCAATAATTAAATCACTAAAGACTAGTGACTCTCATGGACATGATGGAGTGCCTTGCAGAATATTAAAGTAGTGTGCTGCACATGTTAACCCTGTACTTAGCCATATTTGTAATGTTTCCTGTAAGAATGGTCAGTTTCCTGAACAATTAAAGTACTCAGTAGGAAAGCGGGTTTATAAAAAGGGAGAAAGGGATAATGTAGACAATTTGACATATTTCTATGCAATCAGTGTTTTCTAAAGTTATTGAAAAGCCTATAATTCGCTATGAAATGTACAGTTTGGTTTTAGAAGTGGTTTAACAACTGAAAATGCTGTATTCTCTTTCCTCTGTGAGACAGCGGCTGGTTTAAACAAAAGGTTTCAAGCACTAGGCATATTCTTTTATTTAATTAAAGCGTTTGTGTTGATCACAAGTTGGACCATTATGGAATATGGGAAGTAGCTTACAATCCGTTCACCTCTTACTTTAACAGGAGACAGCAAAAGGTAACTATTCATAGTGTTGAGAATGGCTATGATTGGGGTCTGAGTGGGGCATGGTGAAATAAGGGTGCCCCAGGGATCAGTGCTGGGGCCTCTCATGTTCCTCATTTATATATAAATGATATGCCCTCCAGTGTCACAGGTAATTCTAAAATATTTCTGTCTGCTGATGACATTAGCTTCATAGTGAAGGACATCGTGTGCAACATTTGCTCTGCATCAAATAGAGCAGTTTATGACGCAAGTTCATGGCTTCTAGAAAATAAACTAACGCTAAATCACAGTAAGACTCAGATTATACAATTTATAACACAGAGTTCAACAAAACCCGTCATATTAATTATGCAAAATGGGCATATGATTAGTGAAACTGAATAGTTCAAATTTCTAGGCATTCAGATAGATGGTAAACTGTCGTGGAAAGCCCACATTCAGGATTGTGTTCAGAGACCTAATGCTGCTGTTTTTACTATTCAAATGGTATCTGAAGTAAGTGATAGTTCAACACAAGAAGTGGTCTATTTTGCTTATTTTCATTAGCTTATGATATATGGTATTATATTTTGGGATGGCTCTTCCCATTCTTGAAAGATATTTTTGGCTCAGAAACAGGCGGTTCGAGCAATACGTGGTGTAAGTGTACAAGCCTCTTTGTCGACCCCTGTTCATTAGTCTGGGTATTCTGACATTAGCCTCCGAATATATATACATTCTTTACTGTCATTTCTTGTTAACAATATCACCTTATTCCCAAGAATTAGCAGCTTCCACTCAGTTAATACTTGGCAGAAATCCAATCTGCATTCGGATCGCACTTCCTTGACTCTTGTGCAGAAGGTGTGAAGTATACTGCTGCATCTGTTTTCAATAAGCTACCACAACAATTAAAAAATCTTAGCAGTAATCGACATGCTTTCAAATCAAAAATAAATTTTTGAGGAAATACATTTTTTAAATATCATACTGAAGAACTGATTACATAAATGAGAAAATTTAACGTTTACAGTACTTTTGTAGGCATAACTATTAATTGCGTGTTTGACTTTTCTAAAATTTTCAATGCTTATATTTGAGTACAGAGACACAGTCTCCAAATTTTTTCTGAAGTCAGTAAATGCAAAGACTGGGAGTCAGTAAATGCAAAGACTGGGAGTCAGTAAATGCAAAGACTGGGAGTCAGTAAATGCAAAGACTGGGAGTCAGTAAATGCAAAGACTGGGAGTCAGTAAATGCAAAGACTGGGAGTCAGTAAATGCAAAGACTGGGAGTCAGTAAATGCAAAGACTGGGAGTCAGTAAATGCAAAGACTGGGAGTCAGTAAATGCAAAGACTGGGAGTCAGTAAATGCAAAGACTGGGAGTCAGTAAACGCAAAGACTGGGAGTCAGTAAACGCAAAGACTGGGAGCCAGTAAACGCAAAGACTGGGAGTCAGTAAACGCAAAGACTGGGAGTCAGTAAACGCAAAGACTGGGAGTCAGTAAACGCAAAGACTGGGAGTCAGTAAACGCAAAGACTGGGAGTCAGTAAACGCAAAGACTGGGAGTCAGTAAACGCAAAGACTGGGAGTCAGTAAACGCAAAGACTGGGAGTCAGTAAACGCAAAGACTGGGAGTCAGTAAACGCAAAGACTGGGAGTCAGTAAACGCAAAGACTGGGAGTCAGTAAACGCAAAGACTGGGAGTCAGTAAACGCAAAGACTGGGAGTCAGTAAATGCAAAGATCGGAAGTTAAAACTTGTTAATATACATGTTCAAAGCATTTCTTTTTTATCATTAGCATTAATTACAAAGAAAGCTACTCTATTATTCATTTTGGCTAGAAATAAAATAATGTACTACAGTATAACACATTAGTATCATACTTTTCTGTAAATGTTTGATAAGTAGAAGTGTAAAATAGTGACAGATGTTATTGAGATAAAAATTCAAAATACCGGCTACAACTACCAATATTAGGTGATAAGGATATCCACATTAAGACATAATCTTCCAAAGGCTACCATGGCTCACAAGGTCAAAAGTTTCTCGAGGTTGATAAAGGCGATATGGGTTTCTATATTAAATTCTCTGTGTTTTTCTACAATGTTTTTAATTACAAACACATTGTCTGTGCCTGAATGGCCTGATTTAAATCCATTTTATTATTCAGTAATAATAGCTTCTGTCATACTTTTTATGAGGTTATTGATGTCATGAGTTACAATTAATGGAATGAAATTTCCATTTCTTGAAAAGGGAGATTATTTCTGCTGTATACCAAGGATCTGGGGATGTGCAGTTCATCCAACATTCATTTACTAAGTTTAAAAGTCTTTTATCTGGCCATAACCCCTCATATTTAATTAGTTCTGCATTTATTCCATCTATTCCAGTAGCTTTTCTGTTTTTCATGCACTTTCAAAGCCACATGGAGCTCGTCCGTAGTAATTGGGTCTACTGTTTCATTGTAAACACTTTCCCCATTGTTATCTTAAGCCTTCTCTGTACACAGTAAGTCTGTATAATGCTTTATACATTGTTCATTGGGTATAATGGCAAGTGAGGTAGTGTCTCTTTTCTACCTTGTTCAGGGCTGTCTACTGTGTACGTTGTGTTCTGAGAGGCTTATGCAGAAGTGTCATGACTCTTGGTGTGTTTTGCACTCTGTTTGTTTCACAGTGTTTCTTTTTGTTTCTTATTTTTCCCTGCTCTCGTATGTTTTTGTCTGTAGAAATTTCAAACAAGCTACTTGTTTTTCTTTAATGGCTTCTTTAATTTCTGTGTTCCAAATTCTGAGTTTTTTTCCCATCTATCTTTTTTTCCAATTGCTTCCGAGGCAGTTTTATTGACACATGTCTTAATATTAATTCACTCTATATTGATGTCCTTGTTGATTGGTAGTGAAGCAAGGTTTTCTTGGAGTCTGTGCTGATAAAGTTTCGAAGTACCATATTCCAACTGGAGGTGTACTTTGAACAACCCTTACTGTGCTTTGTTTTGGAGTTTCTTTGTTTTCTTCACTTTTGATAGTAGCCTTAACTTACTGCCTAAAGGGTAGTTGTTGTTGCCTGTGTCGCTTACTCTATTAACATGTATATCTTGTATAAGAGTCTTAATTTTATCATTAAGTAATATATTAGCAACCAGTCATCTTATGTCTCATGCATTCCATCTGAACTCGTGAGAGTCTTTCTTTCTGTAAAATGATTTAGTAATTTTAAAATTATTAAAAGAGGCAAATTGGCGTAATTCCTTTGATTATTGTTAAGAATGTTTTCTCCAAATATTCCTATTATACCTGGTATAGGTAGTTTTCAGACACTTACATTAAAATTACAGGCTTTGAAAAAATGGTCTGTCTCGTTAACTCTGTTAACTTCTTTCTGAAGAGCATTATACAAAGTGTCAGTATCAACCTTCCTTCCCTCCTCTTGTCTGTGTACACCTATAAGTGTTAGATGACCACTTAGAATTTGAAATCTGACTGTCATCGTTCTTTCATTTATGAAGCTGTACTGATGAATCTTTCTTCTCCATTCATCACTGAATGAAATTGCTACTCCAGCATTGGCTTGTTTTCTTTGTGGGGTGCATCTCTAAGCCATCCAGTAGTCTGTCAGATCTTTTGTTCCTTTTAATTTTTTTTTTCTTAATTTCTGTTATTATTGCAGTGTCTACTTTCCTCTCATTGAGTACTCGATTTAAATTGTTTTCTGTGTTGGTCAATCCTGTAACTTTCCATGTAGCTAAAGACATACAATCTGTAATGACATACAATCTGTAATGCCAAATCACAAATCTGTTGTCCTTAAGATTTTCCTATTGTCACCAGTTGATCCAGTCCTTTATCTGAGGCTATTTGTGAGTTTGTTAGGAATTTTACAATCCTCAGGCTGCATTACGAGTGCTGCACAGATTAAATCACGCCATGGGGCTGTCACCACTAGGTATCGTGACCTGCCTGATTTTCTGTTGGGGAGTCTCTCTTAGGGAAGCTGGCATCACCGTGCCTCTAGAGCCCTCTCTGCCATTATGGGGAGATTTAAATGGCAAATTAAAGCGTGATATGAAATATGTGTGTACTTCAGTAAGGAGTAAGTAGGAAGGGGTAACCCTTCAAATTTTTTTGCAGAAATGTTTCCATATTTTCTAAGAATTTTTGACGACAGAAGGGTGTGTGAAGTGTGTGTACGTTACCTTCCCAACTCCTTTGTACGAGTTGACTTACTTGGTAGTGCACAGCCGATCTTCTTCCCTGTTTAGGCGGCTGCTGGAATCTCTATAAACTTCTAAAGATGATGCTAGTTAAAGGAATCTCTCAGACTCCCTCTTTACTCGTGAAATAAGGAGGTACTCGAAGAATACTTTTAGTTCACTATCGGTTCCACAGAGAACAAAATTCACACTTCTCACATAAACATTCGACTTCTTGTAAGTCACCCGTGTCGTCTCACATTAGAAACAATTAAGTTACATTTTCAACAGAGTTGGTTTAATAACCAAGACTCTTTTACACCGAAATCACAAACATGTCTTGCCTCTAGCAAATCCGGATTCAGAGTTTTTTAAGAGTTCTTTTTTCACTAACAATAGCCACTGACACTATTATCACACAGTTACATAAATACTCCATGGTCCTCTCATACGCACTCACTAAACAGCCATGGACCGCTTGTCGGTGCTGTTTGACCGCTGCATTTACATTCTTCCTGCGACTGAATTTAAACCTGCACACACAGACATGTGACACACAGTAGATAGGATTCCGCTCTCTCACACTTGTATCTAAAATATCATGTGTTCGAGAGGATAGAAGGCTGAGTGGTTCTAGAATTTACGCAGAAATTCTCGAAACAATACAGTTTGGATTGTATTCAGCTCAGATGGTAAATATCCTCTTTTACCATGAAACCATAAGAATTATGTTATCCTGAAGGGAAGGTGGAAATCTCTTAAAATGAAACATATCATCTGTAAGTGAGAAACTTCACATTAGAAATTGGAAGAAAATGAAATATGTTTTCAGATCCGTAACAAAATCTATCTTTTTGTAATTTGTTGCCCACTGTTACCACAATAATTAAACACTGTGTATATTTGTGGCAACCCTTATTAATTGTTGCGTTTATTAATCTATTTTACAAAGCATGTAGAGGCTACTTATTTTGTCATGGACGTTCTAACATCAAGAGCAACTGTACAAAGGATTCCTTATGGAGTCACCGACAAGAAATGTTGGAGAGATGGGGAAATTTGATTGTGGGATTATGTTACCAACCACAAATGTGGGAATTTCAGATAAATCGCTGAACAGTTCATCTGAATAACAGGGATGCAGTATGGATTAACTGCACTGCAGTTTACACTTTTCATTATTCTGTGAGGTACATTCTGGAATCATTTTAATGACCAGAATGCTAACATGTGAACTCCAGCTGGTAGTGTAACTACTAACAATGCTCCCGAGCCCCAGAAGAAATAAACATTATTACTGCCAAACTGTTGTACATATTTAAACATGAGAGAATAGTTTTAGTGTTGATAACATTTCTTTTGACATCCATAGTGTTTAGAAGTCCCCAGAAGGCGTAGAAGCAACTTTAACTAATTTAGTAGTAATAAAGACATGTCTTCGGTGTCTGGCTGTTTAATAATTTGCATGATGTGTTGAAAATATTTTCCCTGAATGGACTCGGTAGTTCTACAGTAATTAAAGACTAACTTGCAGACATCTGACCCATAAAAACCTACCTTCCATTTTCGCTTTAGAATCATTTCTAGATGCCATCTTTCTTCACCAGGTGTTTACAAAGTGTAATGGTTTGTATATGATGTATCATGACAGTTAAATGAGCCTGTGACCACTGGAGACAGTGCCACAGATTGTCCCAAAGTCATAAAACAACACATACATGCCATGTTAACCCACATAAATCCACCTGATGATGAAGGTTTAAAGCTTTGGAATATGTTGTGGAAATAAACAAACAGTGGCTGGTACTGATTATGCACTTTTGTTTGGCCCCATGGTGAGCAGTGGAAGTTGGCTGTATTCATGCTGTTCCAGAATGTTTACAGTCACTATCGAAATTAGCTATGAAATTGTATTGTGTGCCATAACAATAAGTAGCCATTGTGAATATAGTGTTGATCCATGTGTGGTGTTATGTGTAGTGACCGTTAATATTATTTACAAAAGAGAGCTAAGATGCTGTACCTGGTCCTGGTCCGAAATGTGAAATAATTTGGGTGAAGGTCACAGTTAAAGCAGGCTCAGACATGGTAATTGGATGTCTCTATAGGCCCCCTCGCTCAGCAGCTGTTGTGGCTGAGCACCTGAAGGATAATTTGGAAAATATTTTGAGTGGTTTTCCCCACCATGTTATAGTTCTGGGTGGAGATTTTAATTTGCCGGATATAGACTGGGAGACTCAAACGTTTATAACGGGTGGCAGGGACAAAGAATCCAGTGAAATTTTTTTAAGTGCTTTATCTGAAAACTACCTTGAGCAGTTAAACAGAGAACCGACTCGTGGCGATAACGTATTAGACCTTCTGGTGACAAACAGACCCGAAATATTTGAAACAGTTAACGCAGAACAGGGAATCAGCGATCATAAAGCGGTTACTGCATCGATGATTTCACCCGTAAATAGAAATATTAAAAAAGGTAGGAAGATTTTTCTGTTTAACAAAAGTGACAAAAAGCAGATTACAGAGTACCTGACGGCTCAACACAGAAGTTTTGTCTCAAGTACAGATAGTGTCGAGGATCAGTGGACAAAGTTCAAAACCATCGTACAATATGCGTTAGATGAGTATGTGCCGAGCAACTTCGTAAGAGATGGAAAAGAGCCACCGTGGTACAACAACCGAGTTAGAAAACTGCTGCGGAAGCAAAGGGAACTTCACAGCAAACATAAACATAGCCAAAGCCTTGCAGACAAACAAAAATTACCCGAAGCGAAATGTAGTGTGAGGAGGGCTATGCGAGAGGCGTTCAATGAATTCGAAATAAAGTTCTATGTACTGACTTGGCAGAAAATCCTAAGAAATTTTGGTCTTACGTCAAAACGGTAGGAGGATCAAAACAAAATGTCCAGACGCTCTGTGACCAAAATGGTACTGAAACAGAGGATGAGAGACTAAAGGCCGAAATACCAAATGTCCTTTTCCAAAGCTGTTTCACAGAGGACGACTGCATTGTAGTTCCTTCTGTAGATTGTCGCACAGATGACAAAATGGTAGATATCGAAATAGACAACAGAGGTATAGAGAAACAAGTCGCTCAAAAGAGTAAAGGCCGCTGGACCTGGTGCGATACCAGTTCGATTTTACACAGAGTACGCGAAGGAACTTGGCGCCCCCCCCCCCCCCCCCATTCTTGCAGCGGTGTACCGTAGGTCTCTAGAAGAGCATAGCGAAAAGGGCACAGGTCATCCCCGTTTTCACGAAGAGACGTCGAACAGATGTGCAGAACTATAGACCTATATCTCTAACGTCGATCAGTTGTAGAATTTTGGAACACGTATTATGTTCAAGTATAATGACTTTTCTGGAGACAAGAAATCTACTCTGTTGGAATCAGCATGGGTTTCGAAAAAGACGGTCGTGTGAAACCCAGCTCGTGCTATTCGTCCACGAGACTCAGAGGGCCATACACACGGGTTCACAGGTAGATGCCGTGTTTCTTGACTTCCGCAAGGCGTTCGATACAGTTCCCCACAGTCGTTTAATGAACAAAGTAAGAGCATATGGACTATCAGACCAATTGTGTGATTGGATTGAAGAGTTCCTAGATAACAGAACGCAGCATGTCATTCTCAATGGAGAGAAGTCTTCCGAAGTAAGAGTGATTTCAGGTGTGCCGCAGGGGAGTGTCATAGGACCGTTGCTATTCACAATATACATAAATGACCTTGTGGACGACATTGGAAGTTCACTGAGGCTTTTTGCGGATGATGCTGTGCTATATCGAGGGGTTGTAACATTGGAAAATTGTACTGAAATGCAGGAGGATCAGCAGCGAATTGACGCATGGTGCAGGGAATGGCAATTGAATCTCAATGTAGACAAGTGTAATGTGCTGCGAATACATAGAAAGATAGTTCCCTTATCATTTAGCTACAATATAGCAGGTCAGCAACTGGAAGCAGTTAATTCCATAAATTATTTGGGAGTACGCATTAGGAGTGATATAAAATGGAATGATCATATAAAGTTGATAGTTGGTAAAGCAGATGCCAGATTGAGATTCATTGGAAGAATCCTAAGGAAAAGCAATCCGAAAACAAAGGAAGTAGGTTACAGTATGCTTGTTAGCCCATTGCTTGAGTACTGCTCAGCAGTGTGGGATCCGTACCAGATAGGGTTGATAGAAGAGGTAGAGAAGATCCAACGGAGAAGAGCGCGCTTCATTACAGGATCATTTAGTAATTGCGAAAGCGTTACGGAGATGATAGATAAACTCCAGTGGAAGACTCTGCAGGAGAGATGTTCAGTAGCTCGGTACGGGCTTTTGTTGAAGTTTCGAGAACATACCTTCACCGAAGAGTCAAGAAGTATATTGCTCCCTCCTACGTGTATCTCGCGAAGAGACCGTGAGGATAAAATCAGAGAGATTAGAGCCCACAGAGAAGCATACCGACAATCCTTCTTTCTACTAACAATACGAGACTGGAATAGGAGGGAGAACCGATAGAGGTACTCAAGGTACCCTCCGCCACACAGTGTCAGGTGGCTGCGGAGTATGGATGTAGATGTAGATTAGTGACTCAACTTTCCCCTGACTTCTGCAATGCATGAACCTATTACACGTTCATTCCTTTTGAAAGCTGTGAGCTGGCTGCTGTGGGAGGAGGAGGCGGGTCTTTTCTCAACAGCCAATGTGCTATGAGCAGATCGAAAATTTCCATTCCCAACATTCTCCGCTCAGGGGCCAAGTGAAAGTGTGTGATCAGTAACAGTAAACCTGTTGTTTCATCCAATAACAGTCATGGTAAATTCTAACTTAAAATGTTTGCATTTAGAGTTGTTGATTTATTCCAATTTTGAATGAGATTGGATTTCCGGTAAATACTATAATAATTTTTGAGAGTATGTTTTCTTCTTAGTGTCTGTGGTAGTGGTGGCAGCAGCGGCAGCGGCGGCAGCAGCGGCAGTGTAATAGTAGGACTGACCTGAGTATGGCTACTACTCAAATATTATGTTGCAGAGATGATGATGCCGGCAGTGATGAATGCAGCCTCCCAGCAAAGCAAGCTGATGGGCAGCATAGCCTTTCAGCTAGCAATCCTTTCCTTGATGTGCCTAATGCTGCTACAGCAGTTGAGTACAAGAAAGGCTATGTTATGAGAAAGAGCTGTATTGATCCAAATGGGAAGAAGAGTGAGTACATATCAATTCCCAATGAAGAAAAAATATTTACATTGTCTAAAACCTTCACAAAGTTAATAAGTGCACAAACATAGAGCTTACATAGTTATAAGCTCTGTGTATGAAACCAAAGTAAAACGAGATAGAAAACTGCTTATTAGGAGAAAGTAAGGGAACTTAACTTCCCTTGGCTTTTCTACTTTTTATGTGTCATTTGTTTTTACCCATGTCCTCAACATTCTAATAAATGGAAGCAGTTCCGGAAGTTCTGGATTTATTCCCAGTTTTGAACAGCTTCTGTTTTTAAGCAGAGTATCTATACCTTTCTAAGTTAGTTTGTATAACACCATTAGTTGTAACAAATATGAGAAAAGTGTTTAAAAGATTGTGACCCCCATGTGAATGTTAGTAAGTCTCAGTAATCAGTATATAAACCAACAACACTGAGAACAATTTTTTAAATAATATATATATAATGTGGACAACAAAATTTCTTGGAAGGTACCTGAATAAAAATCTTTGCTGGGTAAATCAAATAATTTTTATTTGTGAGGAAAATCAGTAGGAATTTATGACTCCTTGGCCAACTGCAGATACAGTTAATATCCGAACAGTGACTTGTTTATTATAGTACTATTTACCTGTTTTTAATTATGACATTAAATTTATGGACTGTGCAGCTGATGCGTAAATAGAGTGTTGCTGCTACAGAAAAGGATACAAGTACTGAATGGGCTATGAAGAATTTTGTCGTGAAGTTTTGGCGCAATGTAAATACTTAACAGAATATTCTTTGCACTTAATTTAAATTAGTTTTCATGTACCCAGAAATTCTACTTATTAAGTGTAGTGGTGTGTTTGGGTGCAATACCAGGACTAAAGACAACTACTTTGACAAAAAAGTAAATTTAAAAATGACTGAACAATGCTTTTATATGAGTTGTTTAATAAGCTGCCAGACACTGTATTAGAGGAATTATTTAAAATTGATTTTTTTTATACAGAAGTTTTTATCTGCTCAATGTGGAAGATGTAGCATCTGATGGAAATTGATATATGACATTGCTTGGATTGTGAACCCTGTTATATGAAGGTGACTCAGATTTAAATTGTAATTGTGCCATTGTACTGTGCAAGCATTTCTGAACAAGATGGTGGAGTGGTGGGTTGAAGAGTGGAGTGTTAAAGGCTGGTTTGTTACGGTTGGGGAACCAGCTTGTTTTGCTACTTCACTCTGTTTGGCTCCTGTGAAGTCATGAATGAAGAAGAGCTTCCTTCTTCTATTAAGCAATGTTATTATCATGAAGTTTTTGCAAGCATTTCTGAACAAGATGGTGGAGTGGTGGGTTGAAGAGTGGAGTGTTAAAGGCTGGTTTGTTACGGTTGGGGAACCAGCTTGTTTTGCTACTTCACTCTGTTTGGCTCCTGTAAAGTCATGAATGAAGAAGAGCTTCCTTCTTCTATTAAGCAATGTTATTATCATGAAGTTTTAAACCTATCAAGCGGTTAGACTCTCAGAGATTTTGACTCATTTGAAGGAACAGTTGAGGATGCTACACTGTCCCAGAACTGAGTGTTTACATGAGCCAGAGAATTTAATGGTTACTGAGAAAGTGTAGAAAATGAAGGTCATGCTCAACATCCAAAGTCAAGGCTTGGAGGCAAATATGTGCTGTTAGAGAGAGAGAGAGAGAGAGAGAGAGAGAGAGAGAGAGAGAGAGAGAGAGAGTATTGAAGGTGATTACACAGCAGGAGTGGGTGAAAGCATTGGGAGTGCTCGCTCGTACTATATTGATGATTAGTTTGGCTTTAGAAAAATTAGTGCTGCAGGGTTCCGAAGTTGTTAATGGAACCACAGAAACTGGTCAGGTTGGAGATCTGTAAGAGACTTTGGAATTGATTCTGTAAGAAGGGGAGGATTTTTTGAAGTGCATCATCACATGTGAGATATGGGTCTATCATTACATTCCAGAATTCAGAATATAAGGAGTGGCAAAGAAAGGATGAAGGTTGTCCATGAAGGCCAAAAGCTGCCTCTCAGCCAGTAAAGTTTTGCAACCATTCTTTTTACTACAGAGGAGTGCTACTCATTGACTTTCTTCACAATCGATGTCCGCCCCCGGTAGCTGAGTGGTCAGCGCGACAGACTGTCAATCCTAAGGGCCCGGGTTCGATTCCCGGCTGGGTCATAGATTTTCTCCGCTCAGGGACTGGGTGTTGTGTTGTCCTAATCATCATCATTTCATCCCCATCGACGCGCAAGTCGCCGAAGTGGCGTCAAATTGAAAGACTTGCACCAGGCGAGCGGTCTACCCGATGGGAGGCCCTCGTCACACGACATCATCATCATCATCATTCACAATCGATGTACAGTGAATGTAGCTTACTACTGCCATGGCTAACTTTAGCAAAAGCCACGTACTGAAACAAAAGACGGAAAGTGCATCAGAGATGTTATCCTTCCCCAAGACAATGCTAAGCCTCGCATAGCGAATTTGACAAGGGACAAATTAGTGGACATGGATTGGGAAATCCTTGACCACCTTTCCTACTGTCCAGATTTGCACCTATGCCGCCGCCCCCCCCCCCCCCCCCCCCCCCCTCCTTCGACTATTTTTCCTTAGCATCTGTGAAAGAATTGCTTGGAGGGAAAACGGTTCAAAGACATCAAGGAGGATATGTGCAATTGGCTAATGATGCGCTCTCAAACTTTTTATGAACGAAGAATGTTGAAGCTTCAGAATCACTGGCAAAAGTGTGTAGAATGTGGAGGAAGCTATGTAGGGGAAAAAAATCCTGAAGATTTCAGTTGTGTAAATGATAAATGAATAAATATATAA